>NC_141875.1:700104385-702621885 GCF_056163025.1 Triticum urartu
TTGGATATTCTAGTACATGCTTTGTACCTGTGGTCTGTAACATGATGATGAAGAGAATTGTGGTATTTTGGTAGGCTGGTTAGTAGTTCAGCTGCTTGGCTAGTACTTCCTCCGTTCCTAAATATAGTCTTTTAAGAGATTTCATTATAGACTATATACGGAGCAAAATGAGTGAATCTATACTTTAAAAGGTGTCTATATACATTCGAATGTAGTCTCTATAGTGTAATCTTTAAAAAGACTTATATTTAGGAACGGAGGGAGTACTAGTTTCTCTCGCTTCACTGCACACGCTTTTTTCTTAAACAAACAACTCTGCGTCTATGAAGGGAAGTTGGCTGCAATGAGCTCCTGTAATTTCCCCCAAAAGAAGTTTTGCTCATTGACTAAAGCACACAAATGTAAAAACTAAAATCAGCAGTTGAAAAGAACTGGCATATAGGAGGTAAAATGCCATTAAAAATGCTAAAAATCTTAGAAGAAATGGCCTTGCATACTCTCTCAATTCTCAAGTGCCACATGCTTTCGTAATTTCTCTCATAGAAAATGGAGGCAAGCTGCCTCTTACCTAAATGTTTAAAGCTATCTTGAAATTCCAGCTGATGAGGTGTAATCTTGTAATACCTCTGTACCAAAATAGAAGACCTTTTTGTAGTTTAATTTGAACTGCAAAAGCGTCTTATATTTTGATACTGAGGGAGTAAGATTCTAACCTCCCTAGAAATGCTGGCTCTTAGGGTGTGTTTGGTTTGGGAACGAAGTGGAAAGGAATGTAATGGCTCCATTCCATTAGAATGGGTCGGTTCCGTCCTTACGTTTGGTAGAAGGAATTCAGAGGAATGGAATGGTTACATTTGGGTGTTTGGTTTATGAGATGGAACCGAATGGATTTGTTCACCGCACTACTCAAATATTTACATCAAATACAAACAACACACATATACAGAGGTAAAATATCATGTAAATACAAGGAAATTCAGGGGGTAAAAAATCAGACGAGGATGTCGCTGGGCGTAATGGGGAGGACGAGGATGTCTTTTTTTTTCAAAAAAAAGGAGGCGCTGCAGGCGCGTGCGGGCGGGGATGCGCTGTGACTATCGGTGGAGAACGAACACCGGCGTAGGAGACATGCGACGACAGAGGCAGGCTATGGCGGCGGAAGCCATGGCCGGCGGCGCAACGGTAAGAGCGTTCAGGCGGCGTGGAAGGAAGGGTCGGGAGGTAAGGGGGAGAGAAAGGGAAAGAAAGGAAAGGAGCAACGGCACGGCGGCGTTGCTCACCGTCGTGTATGGGTCGGTCAGGTGAACCTCGGGAACAAGGGCAGCGGCGGGATTGGGAGGAGGGGCTAGCTCGGTGGCGTGATTTGGGGGAGGGGCGAGGGCGAGGGAAGCGCTGGGTCAGGGCGAGACAAGGGACAGACCTCGCGCGCGAGCCGTTCCGCGTGGTACCGCCGATTTGGAGGAATCACTTGGTTCCGCATATCAGGGGTATATTCCCTCGCGAGGAACCATTCCGTTCCCTCTCTTTTGCAAACCAAACGCTGGAATCGCTGCCAGGTACGGGACCGACCCGTGACGTTCTACTTGATTCCACGAACCGAACACACCCTTAGTATGTCAGGTTTGGGGGTCGTTGATGGGCCCACTTGTAAGGGAGTGAATTGATGGGTGATTCTTTGAGGTCCACTTTTAGGTGAACGTGGTGCCAATATGCTGATTTTTGTGTTACATGCAAGAACAACACAACCACACATAATAGTTTCAACTTTGATGAAACACGCAACGAAGTAATCAGTCATAACATCCCTCCTAAAAAAGATCGGTCTAACTCATGATTGAAGGACAACGAGGCAAAGTGCACGTCACCCCATACATGTATGCAAGCAAACACTAAAGGTGTTAAGATGTTTTTTTTTGGGCAAAGGCCAACCAATAAAAAGACAAACACCCGGCTAAGAAAAATGTTGCTCAATCCGATCCAAAATAAAGTGTCGTGGTTAACCAAGACACATATTTTGGATTAGAGGGAATATAACGCATCAAAATATCCCTACACCTATACCTGGCCATCCCTCGGGCCGGGCCTAACCAAGCCCGACGCAGAAAACCCAGGCCCGGGCGTCGGGCCTAGAAATCAGGCCCAAGCCCGACTCGTCAATGTAAAAGCTCGCTGGGCCTCGGGCCAGGCCTCTTTGTTAAATTGCAAATATGGCGGGCCCGGCCTGTGAGCAACGTCGGGCCAGGCTTTTTCGGGCCGGGCCAGGTCGGGCCGTCCGGGCCGGGTTGCCCATGGCCAGGTGTACCTACACCATAGTAATGTTCGACACAATGCATTGGCGAGTTAACACGTGTATTAGGTGAGTTAAGAAAGCATCCTACTAGGTGAATAAAATACAATATAAATTTATTCTCAAATTTAGAAAAAAATCATAGACATTCAATATGAAGTCAATAAATAACTAAGTTTTGGATGAACTGAAAAAGTGACATAAAATTTAGAATAAATTAGCAATTTAAGTTCATTTACGAGAAATGGGAAAATCATTGAAAAGATCAACACTGTGACAAGAGTGAGTGAGAGAAGATGTTTTAACATTCTTTTATGCTGCCTTAGATGAGCAAGTGGCACAAGAAACTAATAACACAAAGATCAACATGTATGACATCGATATTGCAATAATAGAGAAAAAAGCAACTATAATATGGTTGATCAAAGGAAGAGAATATTATATAGTTCACCTCTGGTCATAGTTTCACAAAACAATATAGAAATACCACTAAAGATGTGAGACGAGGAGTAGAGGAGGAAAATCAGGAGAGGATGAACCTCATAATTTTGCATTACAATCTATAGGCTCTATGTCATCTTACCTCAACGCATACATTTCTCTCCATCATCCATATCGAGTGAGAAGAGTAAATATGGAAAACTAAAGCATGTGTGACGAAGTCACAAGTTTATATGGACTTTTCTGAACCAAGAGATGGGTTTGCCATAAAAGGTTATATGTAAAAGTAAATTAAATCTACAGGGACTATGCGTCAAGGTGAAAACCAGAACTACCACTAAAGTTGTAAACCCCGATGTCACATGAAGTTTTTCTCTTTTTTTGCGCGGAAGTTTTTTTTTTTGAGATTTTTACCGCGTCAAATTTTAAAAGTAGACGACCCAAGCCCAAGACATGATAGGCCCAGCCCGGCCTGGCCCATCAACAGGCCTCCTAAGCCTCTAACCCTACCCAGCATTCACCCACTCCGCTGCCGAAGCGGCGGCGAGGAATGGCTTCCTCAAAGAGGCGCCGGACGAGCACCTCGCCGTCGGCCACCGCCACCACCACCACCACGACCTCCTCCACAAACACCGCCTCGGCGTCGCCGTACTTCCTGCCGGAGCTGATCCCGTTGGTCGCGAGCCGGCTGACGACCCTCGAGGACTTCTTCGCCCTCCGCGCCGCATGCCGCACCTACCGGGATCTCCTCCCGCCGTCGCCGGCCAACCTCGCCTCCCAGGCTCCGCTCCTCCTCTTCCCCCGCATGGCCTCTGCCTCGGGGGCCCTCTTTCACGTCCCCCTCCGCCGCATCCTCCGCTTCCGCCTCCCCTGCACCGACCACAGCCTCACCGAGTTCTACTCCTCCGGCTGCCGCGTCGCCATCCAGGACCGCGACCGCTATGACACCCACCGCGAGCTCCGCATCCGCCACCTCCTCACAGGCGAGCGAGCCCGCCTGCCCGATTCCCCGGAACCGTGCTACTCTGAAGAAGTCGTCTTTTCTGGCGACCTCGTTGTCACCTTCAGGAAGCTCTGCCGCGTCCTCTACTACTGCCACATTGAGGATGATCACTGGCAGGCAGCGCGCTGCGATGTAGGCCACCTGGTTTACGATCTGATGTTCGTGAAAGGCACCCTCTATGCGCTGATTTACAATCACCCACATTACCGCCTCGCTGTCGTTGAGCTTGACAAGAACTCTGCGGTATTGTCGTTTCTTGGAGATAAATTGAGTGTGCCGGACGATAATTGTCCAAGGTTCTGGCTAGCGGAGCGGTGTGGTGAGTTATTGCTCATTGTAAGGGTGGAGTACAATCCATGGGTGTACCATGTTTTCTATCTGCAATCCGGGGAGGGGAAGTGGGCGAGGACTACTAGCCTTGGTGGTTGCAGCTTGTTCTTTAATTGGCATGAGTTTGCCGGTTGCCTTGGTCCAGATCATCCGGCAGTTCGAGGGGACTGCTTGTACTTCACTGGGTACGCTGGGAAGTGGAGCGAGTATTCTTTGGTTGATGGGTCTTATCATGAATTCGTTATAGACCACCCAGGGCGAACTGAGGATTATGGGTCTCCGGTTTGGGTCCTTCCAAGCATTTCCTGATGCAGTACAATGGGGTATCATAACTGTCCAGAAGCTCTCAAGGTACATTTGCTCCCTACTAGTGACTAGTTACAGTCATTTAGTTTGATATTTTCTGTTTGTTAATCAAAATATTCAAATGACTATTTAGCAGCAAATCCAGAAGGATGAGTTTAAATTAAGATTATAACAGAAGTGGGTGATGGTACAAATGATTTCTAGAGATGGCTTTTATTCGTCAAGGTCGTGAGTCCAATGTCGACGCTATTGTTTAGCTAAGTCGTCGCTGTCTTGGAACTTTGCCTGATAAGTGACTGTGAAAGGTTGACAAGTGTAATTTTTGCTGCTGCAAAGATTCCACCCCCCATTTTTTGAGATAGTGGAGCGCTCATGCCAAGTGGTGTCTATAACAGTATGTTTGGAGTACCGTTGTTGTTGCTGTGCATGTGCATGGATTACCGTGTCCTGTTAAGATGAGGATGTATGTGCGTGGGTGTTGAGTTTTAAGTGGGCAGGGGAGATGTTTAGTTTCTGCTATAGTTGTAGCATTGCTTTGGGACTCGTTGTGAAGTCAGGAATAATGCTTGCTTCAGTAGTATGTATCCTGCAAAACCTAATGCTGCTATTTCCACGGTGCTCATATGTGCTGTCTTCTTTGTCTGCATTGCAGGAGAGAAATTAACCTGCGAAGCAAACTGCGCTTCGGGTTGATCAAAGTTGGCTATTGGATGCAACATTATTGTGGTGGCACCAGAAATCTTGGACAAGGGGCCGTTCTAGTATAACCGTATTTTTATTTTTCGAGATAGCGAACTGCTCATGCCAACTGGGGTCTATAACAGTATGTTTGGAGTACCATTATGATGTGTCTATAACAGTATGCTTGGGCTCTAGATGCTTTGTGCCTGTGGTCTGTATGTAACATGATGGTGAAGAGAATTGTGGTATTTTGGTTTGGCTGGTTAGTAGTAGTGCTTCATTCAGCTGTTGGGCTGGTACTAGTTTCTCTCGCTTTGCTGCACACGTTTTTGCGTAAACGAGCAACTGTGTGTCTATGAAGTGAGCTCTTGTAATTGCCTGGAAAAGAGGTTTTGCTCTTTGAGCTTCCTTAGGTTGTACATTAGTCTATTAGTTACTAAAGCGCACAAATGTAAAAACCAAAATCTGCAGTTCAAAAGTACTGGCATATAGGAGGTAAAATGATTGGAAGTGCTAAAATATGTTCATTCGGGTAAAAGGCTGCCCTTAGTAATGGAGCTATATCTCACTTTCTCTTCCAGTGCCCTTTATGGAACTATACACTTCTGAACAATCAGATATTTACATGCCATCATACATAGAATGTACATAAGAACTGTATTGAGGAACACATGAAACAGAGTTCTTCAATTCTGTGATTCGGGCAAAAGACTGGTACTATTTCTCTTGCTTTGCTGCACGCATTTTTAGTTGTATATTACTGTAGTTCATTATTAAGTACACATGTAAAAAAAATGTGTGGTTGAATAGTACTGTCATATCTATACACTTGTAAACATCAGATATTTACATGTACATTTACATGCCATCATACATACATACAATGCACATAGGCAATAAGAACTGTATCAAGGAGCACATGACACACGTGTTCTTTAATTCTGCTTTTGGTTTGGATACTCCCTTGGTCCGAATATTGTTGACCCAACCCTCACATTTGTGCTGCCCAGCTCTATCTGAACACAGATAGCAAAACAGGAAATGTCAAAATTGCTTTGAGGACTAATGGAGGTCCAAGAATCGTACTATGTTTACACCAAAACTCTGGTTTTAATGGGATGGGATGTTCGAAAACCCCACATAAACATGAGAGATTAATGTTTTCTTACCGCTTGCTCAAAGTCACCGGACATTCCCATGGAGAGTTCAAACCGTTCTGTCGGTATCCCAAGGGCCTTGCAAACTTCAAGCTTACAATTTGCCAATGCCTGTATTCAGATCACACAAAACATCTTGTAAAAGTCAACCCAACACAGAAGGAGCATTCGTGATGACATCATAATAGAAAGCCACCTTAAAATTTTCCGGTGTTGAGGAGTAATCTTTCATCCCTATTGTCATGAGTCCTGACAGTATTAAGTTTGGGCAAGCTAGTTTCACATGCTTAGCAAGCTCCACACATTTAGAAGGATCGGTACCAGATTTTGCTGAATGAAAACAGAAGTGTTACACCAGTGGATTCATCATCGCCAAGAAAAACATCTATAATATAATCATAAAGAAAAGCAATATATAACAGCATGGCAGCGACTTGAATCAGGAGAAAAGTTTGGCTATTTGTTATGGGCATGCTTCTGAAGTAATGAAACAAATCTAGCTATTTTATAACATGGCTTCTGAAGTAATAAAACAAGTCTAGAAATATTACGGCAGTTTAAAGATTGTATCATAAATGCAGTTAACTGATGTTTCGCAAATTACGGCAGTTTAAAGATATATCCTTGAACAGAAATTAAGTGACTGGGTCAATTGAATATCTTCTCTGTACTCACACTCTTCTCCACTGGTGTTTACTTGCACCATAACTTTCAAAGGCTCCCTCCCCAAGCTAACAACAGCACGATCCAGATGATTAGCAATCTGAAAGAATGCCAACATTATGTAATACTCAGACGGAGAAGATAAGGATGAACTCATATATAACAAACATGCTGTAATCAGTATTATCATCCTTTTCTGTAGATATACAAACACCATATTGGTTTAGATGCATTTAACTTTTAAACATAACGTGTGTTTGTTGCTGCTTGCTTACCTTTTCATTACCTACACCCTCAACCATGTCAAGATTTGGAACAGCAGCTGCAAAACGGTAGAAATAGGTAACTGAGCCCAAGCAGTATAGTGCCTACGATGGTTAATTGTTTAGAAAATTAGAACCATAAAATCAAAAGACACGTGCACTTACAGTGGCGTTCGGGGGTTGAGTTTCAAAATATATGTTATTTATAGTTGTGTTATAGCCTAATAAGTATGACAATCTATGTGCTTGAACCCCCAAGAGTGAAGACTAGAGAGCCCACAATCCAATTGACTGGAGACTGGACTGTCATGTGAATGGTTGCAGTAGAGACGTCATGTGATTTCAGGGCCGTACCCAGGAAATCTAGGCCCCGGAGCAAAATCACAATTTAGGCCCCATGTATAATAAAGCCAATAAAAATATTTTTATTAATCACTGTGTATTTTTTTTTGCGAAAGAATCACTGCGTATTTGTGGTAGTAGTATAGATATTTTTTTTTAGCAATGTGGTAGTAGTAGTATAGATATTTCAAAGGATTACATCACACCAAAAGAAAAATCTTTGAGCTATTAGGATACTCAAGAAAGAATGACGAGAAGTTAATTTCCACGGAATTAATTCGGGGATTTGATTTGCCACTGAGCACTGAGGTCTCAAGGAAGACAGAGAAGAAAAAAAAACTTGATAAGTAATCTGCTTAAAGGGTTCTCCTTGCGTTATGTACAGAGAGACTGGTTTGGTTGTGGGGCCTCGGTCGGTGGTGGTTCCACAGTTTTTTTTAGAAAAGGAGGATGACCCCCGGCCTCTGCATCTGGGAGATGCATGCGGCCACTTTATTGATTATTCTCGAGGACCTTACAAAGTATTACAATAATAGGCCTGAATCCGCCATCTTGGCATCATATGCCACTACTCCTATCCATATGATGAAGGGGCGCTAGCTGGGCCAAATACCCAGTCCACTCACCTAAGCCTATCATCAAAAGCCAGAAGCCCCAGCCGAGCCACATACCGGGTCTGGGGCATGAACTGGTCTGACGCACTCACATGTGTCGTCGCCGCCATCTTCCACTGGTCCGTCTTCAGAGCAGATATTGCTTCTACCTTGCCAGGCCACTCTGCCATCGACGCCACCATGCCAGACAACAACCCCCTCCTGCGCGAGTCTAGCACCGCGCATCGGGCGCCGAGTCTCCACTGCACCACGCCGCCGAGATCCGCCGTCATCAATGTGCAGGATGAAGCACCGCTCCACCAAAAAAGCCGCCCACTGGTCCCTCGAACCCATGTACGCCTCCAAGAATGACGCCCCCAAGGAGGAAACGACACCAACGCGCCGCCGTCATCTGATCTACTGATCTAGGGTTTCCCCCGGAGGTAGTGGATAGAGGTCTGGAGCTTCTCCACGGCGAGGCCTTCAAGAAGGTAATGACACAAAGGTGCCGCCAACGCCGGTCTTGGCATCAAGCCGAGAACTAGGTTTTCACCCGGATCCGCTCAAGGAACCTCCATCAAGCATCGTGTGCACGGGTCGCCGCCGATCTGAGCCGCCGCACATTGAGGTTGCACTAACCAGATCAGATCTGTCCGGAGGGCAAACCACACATGGCGCCGACCCAACCCAGGCCCTCCATGCCGCCAAGGGCCAGAGGCGTCGGGGCCTCCACCACGCGCAGCCGCCCTGCCACCCACGCGGCCCAGGACGGCCAGCACCGCCACATCCCGTCGACGGCGCGCGCCCACCAGATCCGAGCAAAACGCCCCGATCCGCCGCCAAAACGGTCAGCCGCCGCTCCTCCACCGCGAGGAGAGGAGGGGACCGCCGCCCCAGCATCCCGCACCACCGCGCCATAGAAGACGTCGGAGGGCCAGATCCATGCCGGCGTGCAGCTCCGCGTCGCACGGCGCGCCGTCCAGGGCTGACCTCCATGCGTGACGGGAGAGGAAAGGCCCGCCGCCGCCAGCACCCGCACGGGCTTTGCCCGGCGGGGACGCCCAACGGCGGCGAGGGGGAGGGAGCAGGAGGGGGTGGCGGCGGGGTTAGGTCACCCGAGCCGCCCCCCTGGAGAGCGACGCGGGTGCGGCCTTCTGATCTGAGGTGGTGGTTCCACAATTGACTGCTATTTTTTTCTCTGTACAATTTCATTTCACGGTTCATTAGTTTGTGATCCACTTATTATTAGTATGTGCTTAGAAAAATCAGGGGCCCCATAGTTTTGGGGACCCTGTGCAGCTGCTCCGGTTGCACATGCAGAAATACGGCCGTGTGTGATTTGAATTACTTGAATCACTTAATTTGGCTCCACCACTGCCGTGCTAAGTCTGAGTCTACAACTTATAACTCTTTTATGTAGCATTTGGGAAATAAAAGGTGCATGAACCAAAGAATAAACAGGCTGATAAAACATTATTACGAGAGGCAGAGTTAAAATGTGTTGATGTTCATAAATCAGTTTCTTATATCCTGAAGAGCACATGCATTATCACGTTGGCACTCGCCACTCGGTGAGCACATCAGTGATCAGTGGTACCAAGGTATGACAACCTACTAGTATCACTAAGTTTTTTTTGCGATCTATTCATCTTCAATCATGGTAGTACAATAAACACTAGAAATAATAAAATTGCATCCAGATCCGTAGACCACCTACTAGTATCACTAACTAATTAGCTAACCCTGCCGTTCCCCTACTTTGATAGCATATATAAACACCAAATTGTCTATGTGAGATGTGATCACAACCATTTGTCAAATCTTCCATGAAAACAGACGCGGCACGCCAAGGCAAAGCTTAACCATACCTACTAGCGATTTCACCTTGTTGCTCTGCAAGTGCCCGACGAAATGCCACCGGATGTCTTCCGGAAGCTGCACGCAGAAGACGGCAGAACAGAACTGAATCAATCAGCCAGCAAACAGATGGGGATCCAGTCGAATCCAATCCGGAGGTGGCCTCACCTGCGGCGCCTTGGTGACGAACTCCTGGACGTAGTTCTCGCCGAAGGAGCGGTGGCCGGCGTCGTAGAGCTGCCGCAGCAGCGACACCGGCTTGGTCTTCCCAATCGCCACCACCCGCACCGCCTCCGCCACCCGCCCGGACCGCTCCGCCGCGCGCCCCGCCCGCGCGAGCACCGCCCTCATCGCCGCCGCCACCGGCGCCGCCGCACCCTCCGCCGCGGCCGCTGCCATCCTCCTCTGACCTCTCCCTTCTCCGGCGTCCGCTCGTTTTCCTGGTGCTGGTGGTTGCCTCGCTCCCTCCCACACAAAAGCAGAGCTTAGCCGGAGCGAGTGACGGGCCGAATGGGCCAGGCCGTAAAGAACACCTCTCTTCTTCGGCTGATTATTTGCAATGTGCAATTTAGGATGAGTCAGATTCTTACAAAAAACAGTTTTGCTGACTAAGACTTCGTTATGTCTCAGTCGATGCTATATTCCTTGGATCTTCCATGGAGGTTCGTATAATTTTTTCTTTCAGTTTTTTTCCTTCTTCTTATATACTACTATGTCACTTGGCTGAGACTTGGTTATGTCTCAGTCGACTGAGACCTAACTATCCTCTAAAAAAAGATGAGTGCAACGCTTGGCATCTGTTTTTTTTTCAAAATAGCAAATGATATTTAAAATTTTCATAAAATTGATTTATTTACAATGCGCTCTACTAAGAAAAAATTTATTTACAATGTGCAACCCCAACCCCCCGGGAGCTATATCTGCTCTCCCTAAAGGGAATAGCTCCGGGCCAAGCAACTAGGCTCGAAATGTGGGGATCCCAAGATTCAAACCCGGGTCTAATGGATGAGTCACCGAGTCAGCGCCCATTTCGTGGTACAAACTTGGGCGCGACATAGTTGAGGCTAAAAGAGCTGGCTTTTCATTGGTTTTTTCGTATTTTTTGGGGTTTTTTTTTTCTTTCTTTTTTCATCAGAATTTCTTCGTTTCTTTTCTTCGTTTCTACCGTTTTTTATTTTATTTATTTTTCTTCAGCTTTATTATATTTCTTTCTTGATTTTCATTGGTTTCTTTTTATTCTTCGCTTTTTGTTTCCTTCTTAGTTCAATGTTTATTTTTTTCCATTTTTCTTTATCGGTTTTCACTGTTTTCCCACTTATTTGCATTTGTTTCTTTAGTTTTATTTTTTGTATTTCTTCTTTTTTTGGTTTTGTTTCAGTTTTTATTTATTTCTTTTGGTTTTCATTCTTCATTTTTCTAACACACGTTTAATATTCTTTAAATAAGTTTAAATCTTCTTAGTTTTCAATGCATTTTTTTTTGTTTTCTGTTGGCTCTTTTCTTTTTTCTTCTTCGGTATTCTTGTTTTTTCTTTCTCTTTGCATTTTTCTTCGGTTTTATTTTTCATTTCCTTTTTTCTTTAGTTTATTTTGTTTCTTTTTTTATTTTTGGGTTTTTCTTTGATTCTTTCGGTTTTCATACTACTTTTTTTGTATATGTCGACAACATTTTTCCAATACATGTCTAACATTTTCCAATACAAATTTAAAATTTTTGTAATACATAGTCAACTTTATTTCTATAAACATATTTAACATTTTTCAAATGCTTAATTAACATATTTCAAATACAATATTAACATTTGTTGAATACATGTTCAACATTTTTCTATATACACTTTTAAACACTGTTCAAATGCTTTATTAACGTTCTCAAATACAATATTAACATTTTTTAATATATGATAATGTTTTTTCTAAGCACATTTTAACATTTTTCAAATGGTTGATTAACATTTTCTAAATGCAATATCAACATTTTTGTTGAAAACGTGGTCAACATTTTTTATAAACACGTTTAACATTTTTCATTTGCGTTATTAACATTTTTCAAATACTCATTCAAATTCTTTCAAATGCTTGATTAACATTTCTATATACATGATAAAAAAATTATCATCATTTATTTAATACTCCCTCCGTTCCTAAATATAAGTCTTTGTAGAGGTTTCACTATGGACCACACATGGATGTACATAGATGCATTTTAGTGTAAATTTATTTATTTTGCTCCGTATGTAGTCCATAGTGGAATCTCTACAAAGACTACTCCATCCGTTCCTAAATATTTGTCTTTTTAAAGATTTCAAATGGATTACCACATATGGATGTATATAGACATATTTTAGAGTGTAGATTCACTCATTTTGCTTCGTACACTTGTTGAAATCTCTAGAAAGACAGATATTTATGAACGGAGGGGGTATTTAGGAACGGAGGAAGTACATGGTTAATATTTTTTTCTCTACAAATTTAATATTTTTTAAATATTTGTTTAACATTTTTTTAAATGCTTGATTACCACTTTTATATACATGATCAAATTTGTTTCATCATTTTTTAAATGCTTGATTACCATCTACAAATTCAAGTATGTCCGTCAGTGTGTAATTGCTCAACTGAATGATATAGTTGTTGCGAGAGTTGTTATGAAAGTTAGATTCCAAATTTTGAAAGTCATTACTGCATTGCACAAAACAGAACCATCCATGAATATTGGAAGACCGGCACCAATCCTATCATGAGTAGGAATCATAAAAAATTAGCTCAGAAAGACACAGATAATGAAACAAACATACATGTCGTTGCCATTTTTCTCTGCAAATTTAACACATCACTTTATTGACCACAAACATCTACTAAGCCGGAGAACAAAACGTAGAAATGATAAACCAAATTAAAAAGGTATTCGTGGAACCAACAACGTGGTATCTAATCCCGAACACAAACTAGGGATTATTTATTCAAGCGTAAAATAAAAGAGAAGGGGTAAAATTTGGTGGTCGTCTTGTCCGGCTTGATTGATGAACGATCTAAACCGGTGTCACCACCAGAAACCTGCATAAAATATATAACAATGAATCGTAAATATTTAGCTTGAAAAGATATATATTCGCCTTTTGTTGGAAAAGTTTGAAAACGTTGGTGCATGTGAATTCTGAGCGAATGTGATTTTGGATGAATTAATAAGAGACGCTCACATCAGTATGTAAATGTACAAGTGGTGATAGTATCCCCAGTCAATATCCTTTAAATCATGAAACTACTAAAGATGCAGATACATAAAACAACATTGATCGGCGAAAGGAGGATGATCCAGTTTTATTCTCACCAAAGAAGCTTGTTCGTTTTTTAATAAAACAAAACAAAGATAACAATGGAACATCAAATTACCAAAAGTACAGATTATATGTAGAACTAAAGGGAGCTCTTTATATCCAGCGATATAATGAGTAGTTCTTACCTTTATGGAAGGTCTTGGGGTGTAGTATGCGTCTACAGTAAGTTGTTCGTTCCTCGTCGAACCGGAGAATTTGATTATTTTGCGTACCACAGTACCCCGAGCCATAGTAAATTTCCCCGTCCCTCCAATGATGCTCCACTCAGAGTCATCTGCAGTACTAATGCCAGCCACTTGAAGCGTGGACCTGCCGAACCTGTTTTTGCATAGTCAGCCTTCATTACAGACATCTTATATTCGCAAAAGGAAAGAATCAAATAATTAATGGACTGCCCATACTACTCCTTCCGTTTTTATTTAGCCCGTATTATTAGCTTTCTCTTTAGTCAGACTTTGCAAACTTTAATATTTCAGTACCAAATAAATACTACCATCACTGAATTTTATTTTCACATCATACATATCTGATATTGTAAATAAAACTGGTGAAGTTGAACTTCAGACAAATCTAGTATGCAGAAAGAGTACAAGCTGTTCTATTCGCAAAAGGAGAAAAGAGGAAGCTGGTAGGAGTACGTACCTGCTTGCATCATCGAATACCAAGCTCATGGAGGTGGACCACATATTCTTGCTTGGAGAAGTAACACCTGTTCTGATATTTGTGTCAATCATACGCCCAAAAATATTTGCAGTTAGACCAATCTCAGAATCCATAGCTCGATCACGCACATAGATGGAACCAAATCCTCCAGACCCAACTGAATATCTACTGTTTTGGCCATCTGAAGGATCTACGTATAGGGTTAGCAGAAGATGTTCTTCAGAGAGAGCGCTTCCCTGAGAGAAGAGAAAAAGGAGCGCGCAAAGGAGAGGAGCTACCGCATAATAGGCCATGGCTGCGGGAGGTAGAGCTTTCTGCTTGCTTCCCGTATCTGAAAGAGGCCGGGGATGGTTCAATTTATAGATCATAAGAACACAGTGGGGCAGTGAATTGTTGAGCTACAAAGGTAACATGGTTTCACGTGAGGTATCTACTTTGCACAGATTCAGATTTGAGTGACCCGCCCTTTTTTTCTATCGGTGTGGCTGTGGCTAATGTAGGAGTACTACCTGCTTGCTCGGACATTGCTATGCTTTTGGATCCCGGGTTGCAGTGAGTCCGGTTTGTCAAAAATGAATATCGGAAATATGTATTTAAATTGTATAGTGTCAAAATATAAGATATTTCTCGGTTATGGAGGTGATAAAGAGTTCGTCGTAAAGAGTTACGCCGATGCAAGCTTTTACACCGATCCGAATGACTCTGAGTCTCAATCTGAATACATATTGAAAGTGAGAGCAATTAGCTAGAGTAGTTCCATGCAGAGCATTGTAGACATAGAAAATTTGCAAAATACATACGGCTCTAAATGTGATAGACCCATTATTGACTAAGCTTCTCTCACAAGCAAAACATGATCACACCTTAGTACTCTTTGGGTGTAAATCACATAGCGATGTGAACTAGATTATTGACTCTAGTAAAACCCTTTGGGTATTAGTCACATGGCGATGTGAACTAATCACATGGTGATGTGAACTATTGGTGTTAAATCACATGGCGATATGAATTAGATCATTGACTCTAGTGCAAGTGGGAGACTGAAGAAAATATGCCCTAGAGGCAATAATAAAGTTAATTATTTATATTTCCTTATATCATGATAAATCTTTATTATTCATGCTAGAATTGTATTAACCGGAAACTTAGTACATGTGTGAATACATAGACAAAACAGAGTGTCCCTAGTATGCCTCTACTTGACTAGCTCATTAATCAAAGATGATTATTTTTCCTGACCATAGACATGTGTTGTCATTTGATGAACGAGATCACATTATTAGATAATGATGTGATGGACAAGATCCATCCGTTAGCTTAGCATAATGATCGTTTAGTTTTATTGCTATTGCTTTCATCATGACTTATACATGTTCCTCTGACTATGAGATTATGCAACTCTCGAATACCGGAGGAACACCTTGTGTGCTATCAAACGTCACAACGTAATTGAGTGATTATAAAGATGCTCTACAGATGTCTCCGAAGGTGTTTGTTGGGTTAGCATAGATCGAGATTAGGATTTGTCACTCCGTGTATCGAAGAGGTATCTCTGGGCCCTCTCGGTAATGCACATCACTATAAGCCTTGCAAGCAATGTGACTAACGAGTTAGTCACGGGATGATGCATTACGGCACGAGTAAAGAGACTTTCCGGTAACGAGATTGAACTAGGTATGAAGATACCGACGATCGAATCTCGGGCAAGTAACATACCGATGACAAAGGGAACAATGTATGTTGTTATGCGGTTCGACCGATAAAGATCTTCGTAGAATATGTTGGAGCCAATATGAGCATGCAGGTTCCGCTGTTGGTTATTGACCGGAGATGTATCTCGGTCATGTCTACATAGTTCTTGAACCCGTAGGGTCCGCACGCTTAACGTTCGATGACGATTTGTATTATGAGTTATGTGATTTGATGACTGAAGTTTGTTCAGAGTCCCGGATGAGATCATGGACATGACGAGGAGTCTTGAAATGGTCGAGAGGTAAAGATTGATATATTGGAAGGTAGTATTCGGACACCGGAAGGGTTCTGGAGTGTATCAGGTACATACCGGAGTACCAGAGGGGTTACTGGAACCCCCGGGGAAAGATATGTGCCTTATGGGCCACAGGAGGGAGGCTAACCAGCCCCTTGTGGGCTGGTGCGCCCCCACAAGGGAGGAGGCCGAATTGGACTTGGGAAGGGGGCGCCACCCCCTTTCCTTCTCCTTCTCCTACTCCCTCTCCTTCCCCTTTCCCTCCTCCGGTAGAAGGAAAAAAGGGTGGGACTGAATCCTACTAGGACTGGAGTCCTAGTAGGACTTCCCTCTCCCTGGCGTGCCCCTTATTGGTCGGCCTCCTCCTCCCCTCCTTTATATATGGGGGCAGGGGGCACCCAAAGACACAACAGACAATTGTCTTAGCCGTGTGTGGTGCCCCCCTTCATAGTTACACACCTCGGTCATATCGTCGTAGTGCTTAGGCGAAGCCATGTGCCGGTAACTTCATCATCACCGTCGCCACGCCGTCGTGCTGACGGAACTCTCCCTCATCCTCAACTGGATCAAGAGATCGAGAGACGTCATCGAGCTGAACATGTGCTGAATGCGGAGGTGTCGTACGTTCGGTTGGATCGCAAAGACGTTCGACTACATCAACCGCGTTACTAAACGCTTCCGCTTTCGGTCTACGAGGGTACATGGACACACTCTCCCCGCTCGTTGCTATGCTTCTCCTAGATAAATCTTGCGTGATTGTAGGAATTTTTTTTGAAATACTATGTTCCCCAACAGTGGCATCCGATCCAGGTCTATGCGTAGATGTTATATGCACAAGTAGAACACAAAGAGTTGTGGGCGATAATAGTCATACTGCTTACCAACAATGTCTTACTTTGATTCGACGGTATTGTTGGATGAAGCGGCCCATACTGACATTACATGAACACGTTCATGAGACTGGTTCTACCGACGCACTTTGCACACAGGTGGCTGGTGGGTGTCTGTTTCTCCAACTTTAGCTGAATCGAGTTTGACTATGCCCGAACCTTGTTGAAGGTTAAAACAGCACACTTGACGAAAAACCGGTGTGGTTTTGATGCGTAGGTAAGAACGGTTCTTGCTAGAAGCCCATAGCAGCCATGTAAAACTTGCAACAACAAAGTAGAGGACGTCTAACTTGTTTTTGCAGGGCATGTTGTGATGTGATATGGTCAAGATGTGATTAGATATAAATTGTTGTATGAGATGATCATGTTTTGTTAAAGTTATCGGCAACTGGCAGGAGCCTTATGGTTGTCTCTTTATTGCATAAGATGCAAGCGCCATATAATTGCTTTACTTTATCGCTATGCGATAGCAATAGTTGACGGGACGACCATGTGACGACACATTGATAAAGATCAAGATGATGGAGATCATGGTGTCATGCCAGTAATGATGGAGATCATGATGGTACTTTGGAGATGGAGATCAAAGGCACAAGATGATGATGGCCATATCATGTCACACATTTTGATTGCATGTGATGTTTATCTTTTATGCATCTTATTTTGCTTAGTATGCTGGTAGCATTATGAGATGATCTCTTACTAAAATTTCAAGGTATAAGTGTTCTCCCTGAGTATGCACTGTTGCGACAGTTCTCCGTGATGAGACACCACGTGATGATCGGGTGTGATAAGCTCTACGTTCACATAAGCCAGTTTTGCACATGAAAAATACTCGGGTTAAACTTGACGAGCCTAGCATATGTAGATATGGCCTTGGAACACTAAGATCGAAAGGTCGAACGTGAATCATATAGTAGATATGATCAACATAGTGATGTTCACCATTGAAAGCTACTCCATCTCACGTGATGATCGGACATGGTTTAGTTGATATGGATCACGTGATCATTTAGATGAGTAAAGGGATGTCTATCTAAGTGGGAGTTCTTAAGTAATATGATTAATTGAACTTAAATTTATCATGAACTTAGTCCTGATAGTATTTGCATATCTATGTTGTAGATTAATTGCTTGCGTATAGCTTCCCTGTTTTATTTATGTTATGTTCTTGGAGAAAACTAAGTTGAAAGTTGATAGTAGCAATGATGCGGACTATGTCCGTGATCTGAGGATTATCCTCATTGCTGCACAGAAGAATTATGTTCTTGATGCACCGCTAGGTGACAGAACTATTGCAGGAGCAAATGCAGACGTTATGAACGTTTGACAAGCTTGGTATGATGACTACTTGATAGTTTAGTGCACCATGCTTTACGGCTTATAACCGGCACTTAAAAACGTTTTGAAATGCCATGGAGCATATAAGATGTTCCAAGAGTTGAAATTGGTATTTCAGACTCATGCCCGAGTTGAGAGGTATGAGACCTCTGACAAGTATTTTTGCCTACAAGATGGAGGAGAATAGCTCAACCAGTGAGCATGTGTTCACAATGTCTGAGTACTACAATCACTTGAATCAAGTGGGAGTTAATCTTCCAGATAAGATAGTGATTAACAGAGTTCTATAGTCACTATCACCAAGTTACTGGAACTTCGTGATGAACTATAGTATGCAAGGGATGACGAAAACGATTCCCCGAGCTCTTCGCGATGCTGAAATTGGCGAAGGTAGAAATCAAGAAAAGCATCAAGTGTTGATGGTTGACAAGACCACTAGTTTCAAGTAAAAGGGAAAGGTAAAGAAAGGGAACTTCAAGAAGAATGGCAAGAAAGTTGCCACTCCCATGAAGAAGCCCAAAGCTAGACCCAAGCCTGAAACTGAGTGCTTCTACTACAAAGGAAATGGTCACTGGAAGCGGAACTGCCCCGAATACTTGGCGTATAAGAAGGATGTCAAAGTGAACAAAAGTATATATGATATACATGTTATTGATGTGTACTTTACTAGTATTCATAGTAGCCCCTGTGTATTTAATACTGGTTCAGTTGCTATGATTAGTAACTTGAAACAGGAGTTATAAAATGAACAGAGACTAGTTGAGGGCAAGGTGACGATGTGTGTTGGAAGTGATTCCAAGGTTGATAAGATCACCATCGCACACTCCCTTTACCTTCGAGATTAGTGTTGAACCTAAAATAAATGCTATTTGGTGTTTGCGTTGAGCATAATATGATTGGATCATGTTTATTGCAATACGGTTATTCATTTAAGTCAAAGAATAATTGTTATTCTGTTTACATGAATAAAACCTTCTATGGTCATACACCCAAGGTGAATGGTTTATTGAATCTTGATTGTAGTGGTACACATATTCATAATATTGAAGCCAAAAGATGCAAGGTTAATAATGATAGTGCAACTTATTTGTGGCACTGCCGTTTAGGTCATATTGGTGTAAAGCGCATGAAGAAACTCCATGCTGATGGACTTTTGGAATCACTTAATTATGAATCACTTGATGCTTGCGAACCATGCCTCATGGGCAAGATGACTAATACTCCGTTCTCCGGAATAATGGAGCGAGCCACTGGCTTATTGAAAATAATACATACCGATGTATGCGGTCCGATGAGTGTTGAGGCTCGCGGCGGGTATCGTTATTTTCTGACCTTCACAGATGATTTGAGCAGATATGAGTATATCTACTTAATGAAACATTTGAAAAGTTCAAAGAATTTCAGAGTGAAGTTGAGAATCATCGTAACAAGAAAATAAAGTTTCTACGATCTGATCGCGGAGGCGAATATTTGAGTTACGAGTTTGGCCTTCATTTGAAACAATGTGGAATAGTTTTGCAACTCACACCACCTGAAACACCACAACGTAATGGTGTGTCTGAACATCGTAACCATACTTTATTAGATATGGTGCGATCTATGACGTCTCTTACCGATTTACCACTATCGTTTAGGGGTTATGCATTAGAGACAACTGCATTCACGTTAAATAGGGCACTGTCTAAAAATCCATCGAGACGACACCGTATGAACTGTGGTTTAGCAAGAAACCTAAACTGTCGTTTCTTAAAGTTTGGGGTTGTGATGCTTATGTGAAAAAGTTTCAGCCTGATAAGCTCAAACCCAAATCGGAGAAGTGCGTCTTCAAAGGATACCCAAAAGAAACTGTTGGGTACACCTTCTATCACAGATCCGAAGGCAAGATCTTTGTTGCTAAGAGTGGATCCTTTCTAGAGAAGGAGTTTCTCTTGAAAGAAGTGAGTGGGAGGAAAGTAGAACTTTAATTGTACCTTCTCTCAAATTGAAAAGTAGCTCATCACTGAAATTAGTTCCAGTGATGCCTACACCAATTAGTGAGGAAGTTAATGATGATGATCATGAAACTTCAGATCAAGTTACTACCGAACCTCGTAGATCAACCAGAGTACGATCCGCACTAGAGTGGTACGGTAATCCTGTTCTGGAAGTCATGTTGTTAGACCATGATGAACCTACGAACTATGAGGAAGCGATGATGAGCCCAGATTCCGACAGATGGCTTGAGGCCATGAAATCTGAGATAGAATCCATGTATGAGAACAAAGTGTGGACTTTGGTGGACTTGCCCGATGATCGGCAAGCCATTGAGAATAAATGGATCTTCAAGAGGAAGACGGACGCTGATAGTAGTGTTACTATCTACAAAGCTCGACTTGTCGAAAAGTGTTTTTTACAAGTTCAAGATGTTGACTACGATGAGATTTTGTCACTCGCATCGATGCTTAAAGTCTGTCCGAATCATGTTAGCAATTACCACATTTTATGAAATCTGACAAATGGATATCAAAACTGCATTCCTTAATGGATTTATTAAAGAAGAGTTGTATGTGATACAAACAGAAGGTTTTGTCAATCCTAAAGGTGCTAACAAAATGTGCAAACTCCAGCGATCCATCTATGGATTGGTGCAAGCATCTCGGAGTTGGAATATATGCTTTGATAATTTGATCAAAGCAATGCGGCCCCAACCCCAGCCCTCGCAAAAATGCGACACCAGTACTTCGCGTACATAACTACGCTCTAAAATACCATAGGTACAGGGGGAGGGGCACCATCACGGCATGCCCGAAACACGGCTTAAACCGCACCAGGGGTTGCCGATTTTTTAATTTTCTCTTACTTTCAGGACTCCACTCTTTGGAAGGCCTGTTCGGCAGTTCAATTGCCGCACAAACGATGCAAGAACCAGGGAAGCAGACAAGCCACGCCGCATTATGGAACTCCCAGGTGGTCTCTATCACGAGCAGTATACCTGTTTCGCATACTATTCCGCAGCTTGCCCCTAGAATAGACATGTTACATAGTCCAACCTTTTGCTTATCGCATTATTTGTATCGTTCTGCCTTGATCGCAGCCCTTTTTAATAAACAATGCATAGCTTTTGTCTATTTTCGCATTATTCTTTTTATATATATATATGTTCCTTAACGACATGTTGCACCCGTACACTTTGGTACGGCCAAAAATACGCCAGGGGCTTTAGTACCCCTCAATATGGTGTGAGAAGTCCGAACACTTTAACAAGTGCGGCACCCCGAACTTATATCATTATATGCATCGGCTCCGAATCATGTCTTGGGTCAATAGTTGGGTTTGCCTGGCTCCTATGTTTTGGTGCCTTACGTTCCGCTATATCGGCTAAGGTAGCACTAGGAGAACCACTGCGATTGTGCCCTAGTTGAGCTGGGTCGAGCACCTCAGTGGAGAAAGCTAAAACTGACTGTCATGATGAAGCGAGAGTTGGTCGCTGTTCGAGAGGTTTCTCGAGTCCCTAACGACTTATGCCGCTTAGAGCGAGGAGCCGGCTCTGTCCGGCCAAGGCGTGGATAGCGCCCCGAACTCAGTCTTCCGAATACCAGGGGCTTCGCCGAAATTTAAAATTATAGAATTCTATGGCTAAGTGAGAGTGTTCACGCATTATAGTCCAATTGCCTTGTTCGTTGCGCTGAGTGCCTCCCTCGAAGGACCCAAATATGGGAAAAAGAGCGCTCAAGTTTATCCCCGAACACCCCAGCACTAGCGGCACGGGGGCAGAAGCCGACGACTTGCCATCTCTCAGAATTGATAAACAACCGCACAGAAGGTAATATTTTAAATTCAACAGCATTGCTTAGCGCATATGAACAAGTTTTCAGCGCACAGGACAAAACGAGCAAGTTTCACTCAAAAATTACATCCCTAGAACATTCATCCGCCACAAGGCAGGCACCCTTCAGAACATCCTTATAATAATTCTCGGGCTTGCGATGCTCTTTCCCCGACGGTGGCCCGTCCTTCACAAGCTTCTCAGCATCCAGCTTGCCCCAGTGCACCTTAGCACGGGCAAGGGCCCTACGGGCACCTTCAATGCAGACGGAGCGCTTGATGACTTCGAGCCTTGGACAGGCCTCCACCAGCCACCGCACCATCCCGAAATAGCTCCCAGGCAGAGCCCCTCCAGGCCACAGCCGAACTATGAGGCCCTTCATGGCCTGTTCGGCCGCCTTGTGGAGCTCGATCAGTTGCTTCAGCTATTCACTCAGGGGCACGGGGTGTCCGGCCTCAGCATACTGAGACCAGAACACCTACTCTGTCGAGCTGCCCTCCTCGGCTCGATAGAATGCGGCGGCATCAGACACACTCCGGAGAAGATCTGCGAACGCTCCTGGAGAGCTCCGGATTCGGGTAAGTAACAAGTAACTCACGTTTATGTGTTTGCTTTGCATAAAGAATGCCTTACCCACCGCTATCTTCTTCACCTCATCCAACTCCTGGAGGGTCTTCTGGGATTCGGCCTTGGCAGACTTGGCATTTTCAATAGCCACCGCGAGCTCGGATGCTCGTGTCTTTGAGTCAAGCTCCAAACTCTCATGTTTTTCCATGAGAGCCTGGAGCTCTTGCCGTACCTTGCCAACCTCGGCCTCATACTTCTCCCGCTCGGTGCACTCCGTGGACGCCCTCTTCTCGGCCTCGACCAGCGCTTGCTTAAGGGTCGCCACCTCAAATGTGCCCCCTACAATAGCCACGATAATCCTGTCATTTTTTGCAATTGCACCTTTTTATATATATTTAAACAAGGTATTTCTTACCTTCATTGTCCTCGAGCTGCTTCTTGGCACGCCCGAGCTCTTGCTCGGACCGCCCGAGGTTCTGCTTTAGCGTGTCCACTTCCGCAGTCAGTGCGGCGGACGCAAGCAGAGAAGCCTGCATACGCATATTGACTCTTTTTTGTTAGACTCCTGTGAATTTTATTTGATCCTCTATTCGGCTTTTCTTCCCGAACGCCAAATAGAGCATCAGGGGCTATTATCTATGCGGTAATATTATTTATGCATTCTTTACTTACCTCAAAGCCTGTTAAAAGGCTAGTACAAGCTTCAGTCAATCCGCTCTTGGAGGACTGAACCTTCTGGACCACCGCACTCATAATGGTGCGGTGCTCCTCGTCGATGGAGGCGCCTTGGAGCGCCTCCAACAGATTGTCCGGCGCCTCCGGTTGGACGGGGGTCACCGGCACGGTGGGCTTGCTCCTCTTGGAAGGAGGTCCCCCGCCGGACTCTGGAACCTTTGAAGGTTCCGGAGCGGTGTCCGTCCTAGAGCCGGACTTGTAGCCCTGGGGGGTTTCATCCCCTTTACTCCTGGAGTCCGGGAGGTCGCCTTGCGGCGCCTCCAGGACCACCTCCTCCCGGCTTGGAACCTGTTGGGACAACACTTCGATGTCGTCCGTAGGACGGGGGGAGGAAGCCGTCGGAAGCGAGTTCACATCCGACGAGTCCAGTGAGCCGCTCGACGACGCGTCGAGTCGGTCTTTGGGTGGGCTACATAAACATATTCGACATAAGGGAAAGTTGTGCAATAAACGAATACTATGAATTACTCTGATATCCGGATACTTACGATTTTGCCAGGGGCTTGGCCCTGGGCGGCCACTCCTCTCCGCCGTCGTCGGCGTCGGTGGATTAGTACGGAGGAAGGGCTTTCCCCTTCTTGGACCCTCCGGCCTCCCCAGAGAGGGCGGCCTTCCTTTTCTTCTCTCCTCCCGCTGGAGGGGGAGAGGTCTCTTCTTCTTCCTCCTCGTCTTCACGGGAGGAATGCGCCTCGGAACTGTCGGATGATGGATCCGACACCTCCTGGCGCCGGACACTCTTTTGAGTCCCCGTGGCCTTTTTTGCGCCCTTCTTATCCGGCACCACACAGGGTGCCGGAACCAGCAGCTTCGCCAAGCGAGCGTCTGCTGGGCCTTCGGGCAAAGGAGCCGGATAGTTGATCTGTCCGGACGTCACCTGCCAATCCTGTCAAAGGTAAGGGAGTTTAGATCCCGCATGGAGTCAAACTATGAAAAACTGATACCCTGTAAAAGGAAAAAACAGCTTACCGCATGAGCGTGACACTGCATACTGAATCCGCGATCCTCGGTAGCGGATGCGGGGGCCTCGGCGCCCTTGAAAAGCACCTTCCAGGCATCTTCGTACGTCGTGTCGAAGAGCCTGTTCAGAGTTTGGTGCCGCGCCGGGTCGAACTCCAACAGGTTGAAAGCCCGTTGTTGACACGGGAGGATCAGGCGAATGAGCATAACCTGGACAACGTTGACAAGTTTGAGCTTCTTGTCCACCAGGGTTTGGATGCATGTTTGGAGTCCGGTCAGCTCTCCTTTTTTACCCCACGACAGGCCCGTCTCCTTCCAGGAGGTGAGCCGCGTAGGGGGTCCGGATCGAAACACGGGGGCTGCGACCCATTCGGGGTCGCGCGGCTCGGTGATGTAAAACCACCCCGATTGCCACCCCTTCAGGGTCTCCACAAAGGAGCCCTCGAGCCATAAGACGTTGGCCATCTTGCCCACCATGGCGCCTCCGCACTCCGCCTGGTTGCCGCGCACCACCTTCGGCTTGACATTAAAAGTCTTGAGCCATAGGCCGAAATGGGGGCGGATGCGGAGGAAGGCCTCACACACAACGATAAACGCCGAGATGTTGAGGACAAAGTTCAGGGCCAGATCATGGAAATCCAGGCCATAGTAGAACATGAGCCCCCGGACAAATGGTTGAAGAGGGAAGCCCAGTCCGCGGGGGAAATGGGGGAGGAACACCACCCTCTCATGGGGCCTAGGGGTGGGGATGAGCTGCCCCTTTTCGGGAAGCCGGTACGCAATGTCGTTAGACAAGTATCCGGCCTTCCTCAGTTTTTTGATGTGTCCCTCCGTGACGGAGGAGACCATCCACTTGCCTCCCGCTCCGGACATGGCTGGAGAAGGTTGAGGTGGGGAGTGCGGACTTGGGCCCTGGAGCTCGAGTGCGCGAGAATGGATAAGCAAGGGAGGAAGAAGGCGTAGGTGAAAAGGTGGATCCTTATCCCCTTATATGGGTGGACGCAACTGAAGGAAATATGCCCTAGAGGCAATAATAAAGTTATTATTTATTTCCTTATTTCATGATAAATGTTTATTATTCATGCTAGAATTGTATTAACCGGAAACATAATACATGTGTGAATACATAGACAAACAGAGTGTCACTAGTATGCCTCTACTTAACTAGCTCGTTAATCAAAGATGGTTATGTTTCCTAACCATAGACAAAGAGTTGTTATTTGATTAACGAGGTCACATCATTAGTTGAATGATCTAATTGACATGACCCATTCCATTAGCTTAGCACCCGATCGTTTAGTATGTTGCTATTGCTTTCTTCATGACTTATACATGTTCCTATGACTATGAGATTATGCAACTCCCGTTTGCCGGGGGAACACTTTGGGTGCTACCAAACGTCACAACGTAACTGGGTGATTATAAAGGAGCATTACAGGTGTCTCCAAAGGTAGATGTTGGGTTGGTGTATTTCGAGATTAGGATTTGTCACTCCGATTGTCGGAGAGGTATCTCTGGGCCCTCTCGGTAATGCACGTCACATAAGCCTTGCAAGCATTGCAACTAATGAGTTAGTTGCGAGATGATGTATTACGGAACGAGTAAAGAGACTTGCCGGTAACGAGATTGAACTAGGTATTGGATACCGACGATCGAATCTCGGTCAAGTAACATACCGATGACAAAGGGAACAACGTATGTTGTTATGCGGTCTGACCGATAAAGATCTTCGTAGAATATGTAGGAGCCAATATGGGCATCCAGGTTCCACTATTGGTTATTGACCGGAGACGTGTCTCGGTCATGTCTACATTGTTCTCGAACCGTAGGGTCCGCACGCTTAAGGTTTCGATGACAGTTATATTATGAGTTTATGAGTTTTGATGTACCGAAGGAGTTCGGAGTCCCGGATGAGATCGGGGACATGACGAGGAGTCTCGAAATGGTCGAGACGTAAAGATCGATATATTGGACGACTATATTCGGACTTCGGAAAGGTTCCGAGTGATTCGGGTATTTTTCGGAGTACCGGAGAGTTACGGGAATTCGCTGGGAGAAGTATTGGGCCTTGATGGGCTTTAGTGGGAAGAGGAGAAAAGGCCTGCTGCGCCCCCTCCCCTCTAGTCCGAATTGGACTAGGGAAAAGGGGGCCGGCCACCTTTCCTACTCCTCCACTTCCTTCTCCCTTCCTCCCCTCTTGATGGACTCCTACTAGGACTTGGAGTCCTAGTAGGACTCCCATCCTGGCCGCACCAATGGCCTTGGCCGGCCTCCTCCTCCTCCATCCTTTATATACTGAGGCAAGGGGCACCCCATAGATACACAAGTTGATCCTTGAGATCGTTCCTTAGCCGTGTGCGGTGCCCCCTGCCACCATATTCCACCTCGATCATATCGTTGTAGTGCTTAGGCGAAGCCCTGCGTCGGTAGAACATCAAGATCGTCACCACGCCGTCGTGCTGACGGAACTCCTCCCCGAAGCTTTGCTGGATCGGAACCCGGGGATCGTCATCGAGCTGTACGTGTGCTAAGAACTCGGAGGTGCCGGAGTAACGGTGCTTGGATCGGTCGGATCGGGAAGAAGACGTACGACTACTTCCTCTACGTTGTCTCAACGCTTCTGTTGCGATCTACAAGGGTATATAGATCAGACTCTCCCCCTTGTTACTATGCATCACCATGATCTTGCGTGTGCGTAGGAATTTTTTTGAAATTACTACGTTCCCCAACAGTGGTATCAGAGCCTAGGTTTTATGGTTTGATGTTATATGCACGAGTAGAACACAAGTGAGTTGTGGGCGATATAAGTCATACTGCCTACCAGCATGTCATACTTTGGTTCAGCGGTATTGTTGGATGAAGCGGCCCGGACCGACATTACGCGTACGCTTACGCGAGACCGGTTTCCCCGACGTGCTTTGCACATAGGTGACTTGCGGGTGACTGTTTCTCCAACTTTAGTTGAACCGAGTGTGGCTACGCCCGGTCCTTGCGAAGGTTAAAACGGAGTCTATTTGACAAACTATCGTTGTGGTTTTGATGCGTAGGTAAGATTGGTTCTTGCTTAAGCCCGTAGCAGCCACGTAAAACATGCAACAACAAAGTAGAGGACGTCTAACTTGTTTTTGCAGGGCATGTTGTGATGTGATATGGTCAAAACGTGATGAGATATAAGTTGTTGTATGAGATGATCATGTTTTGTTATCAGCAACTGGCAAAAGCCTTATGGTTGTCTCTATATTGCATAAGATGCAAGCGCCAAATAATTGCTTTACTTTATCGCTATGCGATAGCAATAGTTGCAAGAGCAATAGTTGGCGAGATGACCGTGTGACGACACATTGATATAGATCAAGATGATGGAGATCATGGTGTCATGCCGGTGACGATAGAGATCATGACAGTACTTTGAAGATGGAGATCAAAGGCGCAAGATGATGATGGCCATATCATGTCACATATTTTGATTGCATATGATGTTTATCTTTTATACATCTTATTTTGCTTAGTTTGACGGTAGCATTTTAAGATGATCTCTCACTAATTATCAAGAAGTGTTCTCCCTGAGTATGCACCGTTGCCAAAGTTCGTCGTGCCCAGACACCACGTGATGATCGGGTGTGATAAGCTCTACGTCCATCTACAATGGGTGCAAGCCAGTTTTGCACACGTGGAATACTCAGGTTAAACTTGACGAGCCTAGCATATGCAGATATGGCCTCGGAACACGGAGACCGAAAGGTCGAGCGTGAATCATATAGTAGATATGATCAACATAATGATGTTCACCATTGAAAACTACTCCATCTCACGTGATGATCGGTTATGGTTTAGTTGATTTGGATCACGTGATCACTTAGAGGATTAGAGGGATGTCTATCTAAGTGGGAGTTCTTAAGTAATCTGATTAATTGAACTTAAATTTATCATGAACTTAGTCCTGGTAGTATTTTGAAAATTATGTTGTAGATCAATAGCTTGCGTTGTTGCTTTCATATGTTTATTTTGATATGTTCCTAGAGAAAAATTGTGTTGAAAGATGTTAGTAGCAATGATGCGGATTGGATCCGTGATCTGAGGTTTATCCTCATTGCTGCACAGAAGAATTATGTCCTTGATGCACCGCTAGGTGACAGACCTATTGCAGGAGCAGATGCAGACGTTATGAACGTTTGGCTAGCTCAATATGATGACTACTTGATAGTTTAGTGCACCATGCTTAACGGCTTAGAATCGGGACTTCAAAGACGTTTTGAACGTCATGGACCATATGAGATGTTCCAGGAATTGAAGTTAATATTTCAAGCAAATACCCGAGTTGAGAGATATGAAGTCTCCAACAAGTTCTATAGCTAAAAGATGGAGGAGAATCGCTCAACTAGTGAGAATGTGCCCAGATTGTCTGAGTACTACAATCGCTTGAATCAAGTGGGAGTTAATCTTCCAGATAAGATAGTGATTGACAGAATTCTCTAGTCACCATCACCAAGTTAGTAGAACTTCGTGATGAACTATGATATGCAAGGGATAACGGAAACGATTCCCAAGCTCTTCGTAATGCGGAAATTGACGAAGGTAGAAATCGAGAAAAACATCAAGTGTTGATGGTAGACAAGACCACTAGTTTCAAGAAAAGGGCAGAGGGAAGAAGGGGAACTTCAAGAAGAACAGCAAGCAAGTTGCTGCTCAAGTGAAGAAGCCCAAGTCTGGTCCTAAGCCTGAGACTAAGTGTTTCTACTGCAAAGGGACTGGTCACTGGAAGCGGAACTACCCCAAGTGATTGGCAGATAAGAAGGATGGCAAAGTGAACATAAGTATATTTGATATACATGTTATTGATGTGTACTTTACTAGTGTTTATAGCAACCCCTCAGTATTTGATACTAGTTCAGTTGCTAATATTAGTAACTCGAAACGGGAGTTGCAGAATAAACAGAGACTAGTTAAGGGTGAAGTGACGATGTGTGTTGGAAGTGGTTCCAAGATTGATATGATCATCATCGCACACTCCCTATACTTTCGGGATTAGTGTTGAACCTGAATAAGTGTTATTTGGTGTTTGCGTTGAGCATGAATATGATTTGATCATGTTTATTGTAATACGGTTATTCATTTAAGTAAAAGAATAAATTGTTGTTCTGTTTACATGAATAAAACCTTATATGGTTACACACCCAATGAAAATAGTTCGTTGGATCTCGATCGTAGTGATACACATAATCATAATATTGAAACCAAAAGATGCAAAGTTAATAATGATAGTGCAACTTATTTGTAGCACTACCGTTTAGGTCATATTGGTGTAAAGCGCATGAAGAAACTCCATGCTGATGGGATTTTGGAATCACTTGATTATGAATCACTTGGTGCTTGCGAACCATGCCTTTTGGGCAATATGACTAAAACGCCGTTCTCCGGAACAATGAAGCAAGCAACAGATTTGTTGGAGATCATACATACTGATGTATGTGGTCCGGTGAATATTAAGGCTTGCAGCAGGTATCATTATTTTCTGACCTTCACAGATGATTTGAGCAGATATGGGGATATCTACTTGATGAAACATAAGTCTAAAACATTTGAACAGTTCAAAGAATTTTAGAGTGAAGTGGAAAATCATCGTGACAAGAAAATAAAAGTTTCTACGATATGATCGCAGAGGTAAAATATTTGAGTTACGAGTTCGGTCTTCAATTAAAACAATGTGGAATAGTTTCACAAACTCATGCCACATGGAACACCACAGCATAATGGTGTGTCTGAACGTCATAATCGTACTTTATTGGATATAGTGCAATCTATGATGTCTCTTACCGATCTACCACTATCGTTTTGGGGTTATGCATTAGAGACAGCTACATTCACGTTAAATAGGGCACCATCTAAATCCGTTGAGACGACACCGTGTGAACTATGGTTTGGCAAGAAACCTAAGCTGTCGTTTCTTAAAGTTTGGGGTTGCGATGCTTATATGAAAAAGTTTCATCCTGATAAGCTCAAACTCAAATCGGAGAAGTGCGTCTTCATAGGATATCCAAAGGAAACTATTGGATACACCTTCTATCACAGATCCGAAGGCAAGACTTTTGTTGCTAAAATTCGGAAACTTTCTGGAGAAGGAGTTTCTCTCAAAAGAAGTGAGTGGGAGGAAAGTAGAACTTGATGAGGTAACTGTACCTGCTCCCTTATTGGAAAGTAGTACATCACAGAAAACTGTTTCTGTGACACCTACACCAGTTAGTGAGGAAGCTAATGATGATGATCATGAAACTTCAGAACAAGATACTACTGAACCTCGTAGATCAACCAGAGTAAGATCCGCGCCAGAGTGGTACGGTAATCCTTTTCTGGAAGTCATGCTACTAGATCATGATGAACCTACGAACTATGAGGAAGCGATGATGAGCCCAGATTCCGCGAAATGGTTTGAGGCCATGAAATTTGAGATATGATCCATGTATGAGAACAAAGTATGGACTTTGATGGATTTGCCCGATGATCGGCAAGCCATAGAAAATAAATGGATCTTCAAGAGGAAGACGGACGCTGATAGTAGTGTTACTATCTACAAAGCTAGAATTGTCGCAAAAGGTTTTCGACAAGTTCAAGGTGTTGACTACGATGAGTTTTTCTCACTCGTATCTATGCTTAAGTCTGTTCGAATCATGTTAGCAATTGCCGCATTTTATGAAATCTGGCAAATGGATAAACAAAACTGCATTCCTTAATGGATTTACTAAAGAAGAGTTGTATACGATGCAACTAGAAGGTTTTGTCGATCCTAAAGGTGTTAACTAAATATGCAAGCTCCAGCGATCCATCTATGGACTGGTGCAAGAATCTCGGAGTTGGAATATACGCTTTGATAAGTTGATCAAAGCATATAGTTTTATACAGACTTGCGGTGAAGCCTGTATTTACAAGAAAGTGAGTGGGAGCACTACAGCATTTCTGATAAGTATATGTGAATGACATATTGTTGATCGGAAATAATGTAGAATTATTCTGTAAAGCATAAAGGAGTGTTTGAAAGGAGTTTTTCAAAGAAAGACTTCGGTGAAGTTGCTTACATATTGAGTATCAAGATCTATAGAGATAGATCAAGACGCTTGATAAGTTTTTTCAATGAGTACATACCTTGACAAGATTTTGAAGTAGTTCAAAATGGAATAGTCAAAGAAGAAGTTTCTTGCCTGTGTTACAAGGTGTGAAGTTGAGTAAGACTCAAAGCCCGACCACGGCAGAAGATAGAAAGAGAATGAAAGTCATTCCCTATGCCTTGGCCATAGGTTCTATAAAGTATGTCATGCTGTGTACCAGATCTATTGTATACCCTGCATTGATTTGGCAAGGGAGTACAATAGTGATCTAGGAGTAGATCACTGGACAGCGATCAAAATTATCCTTAGTGGAATAAGGATATGTTTCTCGATTATGGAGGTGACAAAAAGGTTCGTCGTAAAGGGTTACGTCGATGCAAGTTTTGACACTGATCTGGATGACTCTAAGTCTCGATCTAGATACATATTCAAAGTGGGAGCAATTAGCTAGAGTAGCTCCGTGCAGAGCATTGTAGACATAGAAAATTGCAAAATACATAACGGATCTGAATGTGAAAGACCATTGACTAAGATTCTCTCACAAGAAAAACATGATCACACCTTAGTACTCTTTGGGTGTTAATCACATAGCGATGTGAACTAGATTACCGAATCTAGTAAACCCTTTGGGTGTTGGTCACATGACGATGTGAACTATGGGTGTTAATCACATGATGATGTGAACTATCGATGTTAATCACATGGTGATGTGATCTAGATTATTGACTCTAGTGCAAGTGGGAGACTGAAGGAAATATGCCCTAGAGGCAATAATAAAGTTATTATTTATTTCCTTATTTCATGATAAATGTTTATTATTCATGCTAGAATTGTATTAACCGGAAACATAATACATGTGTGAATACATAGACAAACAGAGTGTCACTAGTATGCCTCTACTTGACTAGCTCGTTAATCAAAGATGGTTATGTTTCCTAACCATAGACAAAGATTTGTTATTTGATTAATGAGGTCACATCATTAGTTGAATGATCTGATTGACATGACCCATTCCATTAGCTTAGCACCCGATCGTTTAGTATGTTGCTATTGCTTTCTTCATGACTTATACATGTTCCTATGACTATGAGATTATGCAACTCCCGTTTGCCGGAGGAACACTTTGGGTGCTACCAAACGTCACAACGTAACTGGGTGATTATAAAGGAGCATTACAGGTGTCTCCAAAGGTAGATGTTGGGTTGGCGTATTTCGAGATTAGGATTTGTCACTCCGATTGTCGGAGAGGTATCTCTGGGCCCTCTCGGTAATGCACGTCACATAAGCCTTGCAAGCATTGCAACTAATGAGTTAGTTGCGAGATGATGTATTACGGAACGAGTAAAGAGACTTGCTGGTAACAAGATTGAACTAGGTATTGGATACCGACGATCGAATCTCGGTCAAGTAACATACTGATGACAAAGGGAACAACGTATGTTGTTATGCGGTCTGACCGATAAAGATCTTCGTAGAATATGTAGGAGCCAATATGGGCATCCAGGTTCCGCTATTGGTTATTGACCGGAGACGTGTCTCGGTCATGTCTACATTGTTCTCGAACCGTAGGGTCCGCACGCTTAAGGTTTCGATGACAGTTATATTATGAGTTTATGAGTTTTGATGTACCGAAGGAGTTCGGAGTCCCAGATGAGATCGGGGACATGACGAGGAGTCTCGAAATGGTCGAGACGTAAAGATCAATATATTGGACGACTATATTCGGACTTCGGAAAGGTTCCGAGTGATTCGGGTATTTTTCGGAGTACCGGAGAGTTACGGGAATTCGCTGGGAGAAGTATTGGGCCTTGATGGGCTTTAGTGGGAAGAGGAGAAAAGGCCTGCTGCGCCCCCCTCCCCTCTAGTCCGAATTGGACTAGGGAAAAGGGGGCCGGCCACCTTTCCTACTCCTCCACTTCCTTCTCCCTTCCTCCCCTCTTGATGGACTCCTACTAGGACTTGGAGTCCTAGTAGGACTCCCATCCTGGCCGCACCAATGGCCTTGGCCGGCCTCCTCCTCCTCCATCCTTTATATACTGAGGCAAGGGGCACCCCATAGATACACAAGTTGATCCTTGAGATCGTTCCTTAGCCGTGTGCGGTGCCCCCTGCCACCATATTCCACCTCGATCATATCGTTGTAGTGCTTAGGCGAAGCCCTGCGTCGGTAGAACATCAAGATCGTCACCAGGCCGTCGTGCTGACGGAACTCCTCCCCGAAGCTTTGCTGGATCGGAGCCCGGGGATCGTCATCGAGCTGTACGTGTGCTAAGAACTCGGAGGTGCCGGAGTAACGGTGCTTGGATCGGTCGGATCGGGAAGACGTACGACTACTTCCTCTACGTTGTGTCAACGCTTCCGTTGTTGATCTACAAGGGTACGTAGATCATACTCTCCCCTCTCGTTGCTATGCATCACCATGATCTTGCGTGTGCGTAGGAAATTTTTGAAATTACTACGTTCCCCAACAGTGGTATCAGAGCCTAGGTTTTATGGTTTGATGTTATATGCACGAGTAGAACACAAGTAAGTTGTGGGCGATATAAGTCATACTGCCTACCAGCATGTCATACTTTGGTTCGGCGGTATTGTTGGATGAAGCGGCCCGGACCGACATTACGCGTACGCTTACGCGAGACCGGTTTCCCCGACGTGCTTTGCACAAAGGTGACTTGCGGGTGACTGTTTCTCCAACTTTAGTTGATCCAAGTGTGACTACGCCCGGTCCTTGCGAAGGTTAAAACGGAGTCTATTTGACAAACTATCATTGTGGTTTTGATGCGTAGGTGAGATTGGTTCTTGCTTAAGCCCGTAGCAGCCACGTAAAACTTGCAACAACAAAGTAGAGGACGTCTAACTTGTTTTTGTAGGGCATGTTGTGATGTGATATGGTCAAAACGTGATGAGATATAAGTTGTTGTATGAGATGATCATGTTTTGTTATCAGCAACTGGCAAAAGCCTTATGGTTGTCTCTATATTGCATAAGATGCAAGCGCCAAATAATTGCTTTACTTTATCGCTATGCGATAGCAATAGTTGCAAGAGCAATAGTTGGCGAGACGACCATGTGACGACACATTGATATAGATCAAGATGATGGAGATCATGGTGTCATGCCGGTGACGATAGAAATCATGACGGTACTTCGGAGATGGAGATCACAAGCACAAGATGATGATGGCCATATCATATCACTTATATTGATTGCATGTGATGTTTATCTTTTTATGCATCTTATCTTGCTTTGATTGACGGTAGCATTATAAGATGATCTCTCACTAATTATCAAGAAGTGTTCTCCCTGGGTATGCACCGTTGCGAAAGTTCTTCGTGCTGAGACACCACGTGATGATCGGGTGTGATAGGCTCTACGTTCAAATACAACGGGTGCAAAACAGTTGCACACGCGGAATACTCAGGTTATACTTGACGAGCCAAGCATATACAGATATGGCCTCGGAACACGGAGACCGAAAGGTCGAGCGTGAATCATATAGTAGATATGATCAACATAGTGATGTTCACCAATGAAACTGCTCCATCTCACGTGATGATCGGACATGGTTTAGTTGATTTGGATCACGTGATCACTTAGAGGATTAGAGGGATGTCTATCTAAGTGGGAGTTCTTAAGTAATATGATTAATTGAACTTTAATTTATCATGAACTTAGTCCTGGTAGTATTAGCATATCTATGTTGTAGATCAATAGCTCGCATTGTTGCTTTCATATGCTTATTTTGATATGTTCCTAGAGAAAATTGTGTTGAAAGATGTTAGTAGCAATGATGCGGATTGGATCCGTGATCTGAGGTTTATCCTCATTGCTACACAGAAGAATTATGTCCTTGATGCACCGCTAGGTGGCAGACCTATTGCAGGAGCAGATGCAGACGTTATGAACGTTTGGCTAGCTCAATATGATGACTACTTGATAGTTTAAGTGCACCATGCTTAACAGCTTAGAATCAGGACTTCAAAGACGTTTTGAACGTCATGGACCATATGAGATGTTCCAGGAGTTGAAGTTTCAAGCAAATACCCGAGTTGAGAGATATGAAATCTCCAACAAGTTCTATAGCTAAAAGATGGAGGAGAATCGCTCAACTAGTGAGCATGTGCTGAGATTGTCTGGGTACTACAATCGCTTGAATCAAGTGGGAGTTAATCTTCCAGATAAGATAGTGATTGACAGAATTCTCTAGTCACCATCACCAAGTTAGTAGAACTTCGTGATGAACTATAATATGCAAGGGATAATGGAAACAACTCCCAAGCTCTTCGTGATGCTGAAATCAACGAAGGTAGAAATCAAGAAAAACATCAAGTGTTGATGGTTGACAAGATCACTAGTTTAAAGAAAAGGGCAGAGGGAAGAAGGGGAACTTCAAGAAGAACAGCAAGCAAGTTGCTGCTCAAGTGAAGAAGCCCAAGTCTGGTCCTAAGCCTGAGACTAAATGTTTCTACTGCAAAGGGACTGGTCACTGGAAGCGGAACTACCCCAAGTGATTGGCAGATAAGAAGGATGGCAAAGTGAACATAAGCATATTTGATATACATGTTATTGATGTGTACTTTACTAGTGTTTATAGCGACCCCTCAGTATTTGATACTAGTTCAGTTGCTAAGATTAGTAACTCGAAACGGGAGTTGCAGAATAAACAGAGACTAGTTAAGGGTGAAGTGATGATGTGTGTTGGAAGTGGTTCCAAGATTGATATGATCATCATCGCACACTCCCTATACTTTCGGGATTAGTGTTGAACCTGAATAAGTGTTATTTGGTGTTTGCGTTGAGCATGAATATGATTTGATCATGTTTATTGTAATACGGTTATTCATTTAAGTAAAAGAATAAATTGTTGTTCTATTTACATGAATAAAACCTTATATGGTTACACACCCAATGAAAATAGTTCGTTGGATCTCGATCGTAGTGATACACATAATCATAATATTGAAACCAAAAGATGCAAAGTTAATAATGATAGTGCAACTTATTTGTAGCACTGCTGTTTAGTTCATATTGGTATAAAGCGCATGAAGAAACTCCATGCTGATGGGCTTTTGGAATCACTTGATTATGAATCAGTTGATGCTTGCGAACCATGCATTTTGGGCAAGATGACTAAGACTCTGTTCTTCGGAACAATGGAGCGAACAACAGATGTGTTGGAAATCATACATACTGATGTATGTGGTCCGATGAATATTGAAGCTCGCGACAGGTATCATTATTTTCTGATCTTCACAGATGATTTGAGCAGATATGAGTATATCTACTTGATGAAATACAAGTCTGAAACATTTGAAAAGTTCAAAGAATTTCAGAGTGAAGTGAAAAATCATCGTAACAAGAAAATAAAATTTCTACGATCTGATCGTAGAGAAGAGTATTTGAGTTACGAGTTTGGCCTTCAGTTAAAAACAATGTGAAATAGTTTCACTACTCATGCCACCTGGAACACCACAATGTAATGGTGTGTCCGAACGTCATAACCGTACTTTATTAGATATGGTGCGATCTATGATGTCTCTTACCGATCTACCACTATCGTTTTGGGTTTATGCATTAGAGACAGCTGCATTCACGTTAAATAGGGCACCATCTAAATCCGTTGAGGCGACATCGTATGAACTATGGTTTGGCAAGAAACCTAAGCTGTCGTTTCTTAAAGTTTGGGGTTGTGATGCTTATATGAAAAGGTTTCATCCTAATAAGCTCAAACTCAAATCGGGGAAGTGCGTCTTCATAGGATATCCAAAAGAAACTATTGGATACACCTTCTATCACAGATCCGAAGGCAAGACTTTTGTTGCTAAATTCGGGAACTTTCTGGAGAAGGAGTTTCTCTCGAAAGAAGTGAGTGGGAGGAAAGTAGAAAACTTGATAAGGTAATTGTACCTTCTCCCTTATTGGAAAGTAGTTCATCACAGAAATCTGTTCTTGTGACTACTACACCAATTAGTGAGGAAGCTAATGATGATGATCATGTAACTTCAGATCAAGTTACTACTGAATCTCGTAGGTAAACCAAAGTGAAATCCGCACCAGAGTGGTACGGTAATCCTGTTCTGGAAGTCATGTTACTAGACCATGACGAACTTGCGAACTATGAGGAAGCGATGATGAGCCCAGATTCCGCGAAATGGTTTGAGGCCATGAAATCTGAGATATGATCCATGTATGAGAACAAAGTATGGACTTTCATGGATTTGCCCGATGATCGGCAAGCCATAGAAAATAAATGGATCTTCAAGAGGAAGACGAACGCTAATAGTAGTGTTACTATCTACAAAGCTAGAATTGTCGCAAAAAGGTTTTTCGACAAGTTCAAGATGTTGACTACGATGAGAGTTTCTCTCTCGTATCTATGCTTAAGTCTATCCGGATCATGTTAGAAAATTGCCGCATTTTATGAAATCTGGCAAATGGATAAACAAAACTGCATTCCTGAATGGATTTCTGGAAGAAGAGTTGTATATGATGCAACCAGAAGGTTTTGTCGATCCAAAGGGAGCTAACAAAGTGTGCAAGCTCCAGCGATCCATTTATGGAATGGTGCAAGCCTCTCAGAGTTGGAATAAACGCTTTGATAGTATGATCAAAGCATGTAGTTTTATACAGACTTGCGGTGAAGCCTGTATCTACAAGAAAGTGAGTGGGAGCACTATAGTATTTCTGATAAGTATATGTGAATGACATATTGTTGATCGGAAATAATGTAGAATTATTCTGTAAAGCATAAAGGAGTGTTTGAAAGGAGTTTTTCAAAGAAAGACTTCGGTGAAGCTGCTTACATATTGAGCTTCAAGATCTATAGAGATAGATCAAGACGCTTGATAAGTTTTTCAATGAGCACATACCTTGACAAGATTTTGAAGTAGTTCAAAATGGAACAATCAAAGAAAAGTTTCTTGCCTGTGTTACAAGGTGTGAAGTTGAGTAAGACTCAAAGCCTGACCACGGCAGAAGATAGAAAGAGAATGAAAGTCATTCCCTATGCCTCAGTCATAGGTTCTATAAAGTATGCCATGCTGTGTACCAGATCTATTGTATACCCTACACTAATCGGCATGGGAGTACAATAGTGATCTAGGAGTAGATCACTGGACAGCGGTCAAAATTATCCTTAGTGGAATAAGGATATGTTTCTCGATTATGGAGGTGAAAAAAAAGGTTCGCCGTAAAGGGTTACGTCGATGCAAGTTTTGACACAGATCTGGATGACTCTAAGTCTCGATCTAGATACATATTGAAAGTGGGAGCAATTAGCTAGAGTAGCTCCGCGCAGAGCATTGTTGACATAGAAATTTGCAAAATACATACGGATCTGAATGTGGCAGACCCGTTGACTAAGAATCTCTCACAAACAAAACATGATCACACCTTAGTACTCCTTGGGTGTTAATCACATAGCGATGTGAACTAGATTACTGAATCTAGTAAACCCTTTGGGTGTTGGTCACATAGCGATGTGAACTATGGGTGTTAATCACATGATGATGTGAACTATCGATGTTAATCACTTGGTGATGTGATCTAGATTATTGACTCTAGTGCAAGTGGGAGACTGAAGGAAATATGCCCTAGAGGCAATAATAAAGTTATTATTTATTTCCTTATTTCATGATAAATGTTTATTATTCATGCTAGAATTGTATTAATCGGAAACGTAATACATGTGTGAATACATAGACAAACAGAGTGTCACTAGTATGCCTCTACTTGACTAGCTCGTTAATCAAAGATGGTTATGTTTCCTAACCATGAACAAAGTGTTGTTATTTGATTAACGAGGTCACATCATTAGTTGAATGATCTGATTGACATGACCCATTCCATTAGCTTAGCACACGATCGTTTAGTATGTTGCTATTGCTTTCTTCATGACTTATACATGTTCCTATGACTATGAGATTATGCAACTCCCGTTTGCCGGAGGAACACTTTGGGTGCTACCAAACGTCACAACATAACTGGGTGATTATAAAGGAGCATTACAGGTGTCTCCAAAGGTAGATGTTGGGTTGGCGTATTTCGAGATTAGGATTTGTCACTCCGATTGTCGGAGAGGTATCTCTGGGCCCTCTCGGTAATGCACATCACATAAGCCTTGCAAGCATTGCAACTAAGATGTTAGTTGTGAGATGATGTATTATGGAACGAGTAAAGAGACTTGCCGGTAACGAGATTGAACTAGGTATTGGATACCGACGATCGAATCTCGGGCAAGTAACATACCGATGACAAAGGGAACAACGTATGTTGTTATGCGGTCTGACCGATAAAGATCTTCGTAGAATATGTAGGAGCCAATATGGGCATCCAGGTCCCGCTATTGGTTATTGACCGGAGACGTGTCTCGGTCATGTCTACATTGTTCTCGAACCGTAGGGTCCGCACGCTTAAGGTTTCGATGACAGTTATATTATGAGTTTATGAGTTTTGATGTACCGAAGGAGTTCGGAGTCCCGGATGAGATCGGGGACATGACGAGGAGTCTCGAAATGGTCGAGACGTAAAGATCGATATATTGGACGACTATATTCGGACATCGGAAAGGTTCCGAGTGATTCAGGTATTTTTCGGAGTACCGGGTAGTTACGGGAGAAGTAATGGGCCTTGATGGGCTTTAGTGGGAAGAGGAAAAAGGCTGCTGCGCCCCCCTCCCCTCTAGTCCGAATTGGACTAGGGAAAAGGGGGCCGGCCACCTTTCCTACTCCTCCACTTCCTTCTCCCTTCCTCCCCTCTTGATGGACTCCTACTAGGACTTGGAGTCCTAGTAGGACTCCCATCCTGGCCGCACCAATGGCCTTGGCCGGCCTCCTCCTCCTCCATCCTTTATATACTGAGGCAAGGGGCACACCATAGACACACAAGTTGATCCACGTGATCGTTCCTTAGCCGTGTGCGGTGCCCCCTGCCACCATATTCCACCTCGGTCATATTGTAGCGGTGCTTAGGCGAAGCCCTGCGACAGTAGAACATCAAGATCGTCACCACGCCGTCGTGCTGACGGAACTCCTCCCCGAAGCTTTGCTGGATCGGAGCCCGGGGATCATCATCGAGCTGTACGTGTGCTAAGAACTCGGAGGTGCCGGAGTAACGGTGCTTGGATCGGTCGGATCGGGAAGACGTACGACTACTTCCTCTACGTTGTGTCAACGCTTCCGTTGTTGATCTACAAGGGTACGTAGATCATACTCTCCCCTCTCGTTGCTATGCATCACCATGATCTTGCGTGTGCGTAGGAAATTTTTGAAATTACTACGTTCCCCAACACGCCGACCAGGGCCAGACCCACCTCTCTCCTAGGTGGTCTCAACCTGCTCTGTCGCTCCGCCACAAGGTAACAGTCGGGGGCCGTCGGGAACCCAGGCCCACCACTACCTGGATGGAGCCACCTGCCCCTTCAGCCCCCACATCCGAACAGTATCCGCACAAGAGTGTAGGGCCACTGATGGAACACTAGCATCCTATACTAAGCAGTAGGATAGCAGGTAAGGGTAACAACTATAGCAACAATGACAGGCTATGCATCAGAATAGGATTAACGGAAAGCAGTAACATGCTACACTACTCTAATGCAAGCAGTAGAGAGAAGAGTAGGCGATATCTAGTGATCAAGGGGGGGCTTTCCTGGTTGCTCTGGCAAGTAGTAGGGGTCGTCTTCGATATAGTCGAACAGACGAACATCGGCAGCGGTCTCGGAGTCTACCGGAAATAAGTAACGGAGGGGGAACACAATAAATAACAGAGCAATCAAATGTAACACAAAGCAAGACGCGGCAATACGTTATGTTAGAGGTGACCTAACACAGGGATAGGTGATACCGGCGAAAAGGGGAAACATCCGGGAAAGTATCCCCGGTGTTTCGCGTTTTCGGACAAGTGAACCGGAGGGGGGAAAGTTGTGTGTTCACTATGCTAGGGATGCGTGGTGGACGAACGGGTTGCGTATCCGGATTCGTCTCATCGTTCTGAGCAACTTTCATGTACAAAGTTTTCCCATCCGAGCTACGGTTTATTTTATAATAATTTTAACAGATTTAAATCATTGTTAGGATTTATTTAATTATTTAAAATTAACATTATCCAGAACAGTGTTTGGTGACGTTAGCATGACGTAGGGGTGACATCAGCGGTCAACGATCCGCTGACTAGAGTCAAACCTGACCGGTGGGTCTAGTGGGACCCACCTGTCATAGTCTGAGACTAACTAATCAGGTTTTAATTAGTTTATTTAATGGATTAGGTTAATTACTGATTAGATTAATCTAAATATGATTAATTAACTTAATTAATTAATTAATTAATAAATGAAATTATTATTTATTTATTATTTATTTTTTCTAATTTTTTTCTTTAAACATTCTGGGGCCGGGCCCCACATGTCATAGGCCCCAAGGGGCCTTTGCGGGCTTGCGGGTTTCGGGTGCAGCCCGAATGGGCGATGGCCCTTGCAGGGGCGCACCCGACGGGGTGGCGGACGGGCACGGGCGCCGGTGCGCCGACGAGCGGGCGGCGCGATGGCAGCAGGGGCTGCGACGGAGGTGCGGAACGGGAGCAGGGCAAGGGGTGCGCGCGCGGAGACGGCGAGCAGTGACAGGCGATTGTTGGCGCGTGCGGGGAAAAGGAGGCCGGGGGAGCCGGAGCGCGGGCGAGCAGAGGCGGAGGACTACGCCGTCCGGGGCAGGACGAGGCAGGTGCCGGCGACGAGCAGTAGCGCAACCTCGGCAGGCGAGCAGCGCGAGCAGATGCGGTAGCGGGCAACGCAGCAGCAGGCAGTAGACGAAGCAAGGAACAGCGGCGACAAGGGGCGAGGGGCGAGCGTGGTCCGGACGTGCGCGAAGCGGTGGCCAGGACGGGGCCAGTGGCCTGCGAGGCGGACGTGACCGCGGGCGCGGTGGTCGGCGTAACAGAGGGCAGAGGGGGAGGGGGAGGAGGTCCTCACCCCACGTTGCAGGGGAACGGGCGGCGAGGCTCGATGGAGCCTTTGGGGAGGAGGACGAGGATGTAGAGGACGGCAGGGAGGCAGTCCGGCGAGGTGGCGATCCGGGCGGCAGCGACGGGGTCGGGGAGGCAACGAGCAACGACGTCGGGGCGGCTCCAGGGCGTGGTGGCGCAATGACAGCGAGCTCCGGCGACGGAGACGAGGTGGTAGGGCGCGGTCGTCAGGATTTGGGGGAAAAGAGCGCCCCTGATCCAGGGGGTCATGGGGGAGGGAGCGAGTGGTGGGTGGGGGATCGATCTCGATCCAAAGGGGATCGTGGGAGTGAGGGGGAGTGGGGGTGTAGCTATGATTTCCGGTCGGGGTGGGGGGTTATACGGGGTCAACAGGTGGGCCGGCCTGATTGGCCCCAAGGCCATCTGGGCCGTGGCCCAGCGAGGGAGGGGGGTGTTCTCTTTTTTTTATCTTGATCTTTTTCTTTTTCTTTTTATTTATTTTCTTTTTACTCTTTTCGCTAATTTTCAATATATCTTAGTTTTAGTAAAATATCAGAGCTGCACCTAATTTAGTATATGTAAATATGCCGCAACCACATTTAACTTGGCACACAAAGTAAAATAGTTTGTGATGGTTTCTTAATACAAAAGCTTTTAATATTTGTTTTTGCTACTATTTTGTTCATTTTAGAGTATTTAAATAATTTATAAAATTGTGGATTCTCCACCATAATTACCTATGCATTATTTGTTACAATCTGAACATTTTAGTTTTAATATTTGAAAACTTTTGTGGTTTGCCTATAACTCAAATTTGAATTTGAATCGTTTTGAACTAACGTGAGATTAACAACAGTAACCGCGATGGCGTGGCATCATTAGCAAAGATTTACTGTAGCTTAATTATCCGGACGTCGCAAGCATTGTGCCTCCACATCACTCCAAACGGAGATTAGCATCCGCAAGGGTGTGAACTTCGGGATACATCATCGTCTCCGTGTGCCTTGGTTATCTCTTACCCGATCTCTTTACTTATGCACTTTACTTTGTGATAGCCATATTATTTCTTGTCATATATCTTGCTATCACCTAGTAGTTTATCTTGCTTAGCATAAGTTGTTGGTGCACATAGGTGAGCCTAGTTTTTTGTAGGTTTTGTGCTTGACAAATTAACCGCTAGGTTTATTCCGCATTTGTTCAAGTCTAAACCGTAATTATTTTAAAACGCCTATTCACCCCCCTCTAGGTGACATCCATGATCTTTCACCCGGCTGCATCGGGCCGGCTGTGTCAGGTCCGTCGGCTGCCTTGAGCTCGGGCGCCGCTGCTTCATTGGTTGCTCGAGCCTCGCTGCCCTGGCGCCGGCGCTGCTTTGGTGGCCTGGGTGCCGGTGCCGACGCGCTCATTCGCACGTTGTCCCACGCCGTCCATCGTCGCCAGTTTCGTCTGGACTCCGTCGCCACCCCTTCTCCATCGAGTGGCGTCTCCGCCTCATCCACGCCGTGCGACCGATCTGGCCCGTCGGTTGCGCACGCCTCGCAGGCCCCATAAGGACTGTCCCGAGTTCAGCGCACCCCTCTACCGATCGAGCAATGGGCTATCGCTGCGTCGCCCCATCAGGTCGCAGCGCCGCTGCCCCGTGGTTCTTCTCCCGGCCGCACCGACCCGCGTTACTGCTGCGTCGCCCCTTCGGGCCATAGTGCCGCGGCCCGCGGTTCACCGTTGCCCTGGGGCCGTCCGCTCTAGGCTGTCCCCGTGGCTGCACCGACCTCGCTCCGCCACTGTGTCGCCCCGTCGGGCCGTAGCGAGCGTGACACGCGGTCCACGCCGCCGTCCCGAGGCCGTCCCCGCGGTTGCACCGACCCACGCTCCGCCGCTGCACCGCCCCTTCGGGCTGGAGCGCCACGGCTCGCGGTCCCTACGACCGTCCCGAGGTCTTCTGCCATCGCCCTCACCTGCCCGCCGTCACTGCGTCGTCCCTTCGGGCCATAGCGCCGCGGCCCGCGGTCCATCGCCGTCGCTGCGCGTCGACTTCTCGTGGTATGCGCCGCACCGCCTCCCTTGGGCGGGAAAACCATCGTCCGTGCCGGTCTTCGTCACGCTGTTGGGTTCTCCTCGCCTACCTCGAGCACTGTCTCCGCGCTCCTAACTTAGCCGCCGCCGCCGCCGTCAGGCCGCAGCTGCCGCTCTTCTTTGGCTGCCGCCGCTGCTACCCCCGTAGCCGCCGCCCGTCCACCTCCCTTCGTCTTTGTCCAGCACCAGCCCATCGCCAGCGTCGCCGTCATCTACCCCGAGCACTTTGTCTACTCCGACCACCGTTGGTGACATCGGCCCCGCGCCGATGGACGCCACAATCATCGTCGAGTTCTTCTCTGTTGGCCTCTCCGACTTCTTCGACATGGCGTACAGCTCGTGCAGGTCCTAGTCTCCCTGTGCCCGGTGCTGGCAACACCGCCGTGTGCCTTCGTCCACGACGTGTCCCTGGGCCTGGCAAGCCTGGTGTGGCGCTCCATCAACTTCGTCTTCGTCAGTCTACGCATGCCCGGTGCTGACAACACCGGTGCGTGCCTTCGTCTACGATGTGTCCCCGGGCTTGACAAACCCGCCGCGATGCGTCGCCAACAACATCTTCCTCCCGGCGCAACACTACTTCGACACCACTGCGCCCATGACTAACTCGGCGCCTCCTTGCGCCCGCGGCTCCACGGCGCCTTCCTTGACACCGGCCACCCCGACTCGACATCGACCACGGCATTCTTCGCACGGCTACCTCGACCATGGCTCCACCACCAACGCTCTGGGCTAAATCGACAAACGGCATAAAGGGCTACCGCCTGCTTAGCAACCTCGTTGGTTTCCACTCCAGCCACGACTCTGCGATGCGTCGACCGTTACGACTGTGTGTGTGTGTGTGTGGGGGGGTCCGTCGGCTTGCCTTCGGATTCTTCTCCAGTCTCACCGTCTGCGTCGCTATCGTTGTGACTGCGGGGGGACGTTGAGTAACGTGATTGTATTAGGAAACATAGGTTAGACTAGGAAATATTCTGGCTTGCCTTGTACTCCAAATAGATCATGTATTCTTATATATATATGCCACGAGGCTCAAGCAATACAACGAACTATTCCACCAATTCTTTTTCTCCCTTCTAACACTGTGGACCGGCCATGGCTTGAAACATGCAGCACCAAAGAGATGGGTGCAAGGGTAGCTTGCCGGAACTAACGTGGCAGTATAGGAGAGGGGTGTATGGGGCAGCTTGCCAGTTCGGCGGTGGGTTCAGTAGAGATCGGAATGGCGGTAGGGTGCGGAGGATTCAGTATATCTCGCCTTAAACGAGATGAAAGCTGCTCTCCCTGAAAGGAATAGTTCCACGCCAAACAACTGGGCCGACACATTAACGCTGCCTTTAAAAGAAAGCAAGATGTAAATGCAGGGAGCTCCTAACCGGCGCTCTTAGCGCCGGTTCGGCTTACTGGCGCCTTAAGGCGTTGCTACTGGGCCGGCCCAACAAAAGTTCATTCGATAGAGCTAGCACGTGGGTAGTGCTAGAGCGAAAAAATCCCAAAAATGTTGTTCTCATGAGGGACCGAACTCCCGCTATCACAGAACCATACAAGTTTCCCTAACCACCTGACCTAATGCTTGCTATTGACATATTTCAGCGTAAAAGCGTTTAAGGACATTTGTAGCCATGTACTTTATTGCACGTATGCCATTCACTGTACCGCTTTGATTTTTCAATTATTTGTAAACATTATCAAAAAAGTTCATGAATTACAAAAAAGTACATTGGTTTTGAAGAAGAACAAAAAAATTTGAAAAAAGTTGAGCAATTTGAGAAAGTTCACAATTTTGAGAAAAAGTTAACCTGTTTTGAAAAATAGTTCACAAATCTTGAGAAAAAAGTTCAAGGATTTTAAAAAAGTTCATCAAATTTTGAAAAAGGTTCATCGATTTTGGAAAAAGTTCACCGATGTGAAAAAAAAGTTCATCAGTTTGAAATAAGTTCATCGAAATTGCAAACAATCTTCATCGTATCTGAAAAAAGTTCATCAAATTTAAAAAAATCATTAAAATTGAAAATTAGTTCACCGAGTTTGAAAAAAAGTTCATCAAAATTCAAAAAAGTTCATGGATTTGGAAAAGAGTTCATCGATTTGGAAAAGAGTTCATCGATTTTGAAAAGAGTTCATCGATTTCGAAAAGAGTTCATCGATTTTGAAAAAAGTTCATCGATTTGGAAAAAAGTTCATCGATTTTGAAAAAGTTCATCGGTTTTGAAAAAGGATTCATCAATTTTGAAAAAGAGATCATCGGTTCAAAAAAGATTTGAAAAAGAGTTCATAGATTTTGAAAAAGTTCATCGGTTCTGAAAAAAGAGTTCATCAATATTGAAAAGAGATCATCGGCTTTGAAAAATATTTCAAAAAGAGTTCATCGATTTGAAGAAGAGTTCATTGATTTGAAAAAGAGTTCATCGATTTTGAAAAGAGTGCGTTGATTTTGGAAAAAAAATCATCGGTTTTGAAAAAACTGTTCATCGATTTTGAAAAATTAGTTCACGAATTTTAAAAGATTCATTGGATTTTGATAAAAAAAAGGAGTTCACACATTTAACAAAGAAAAAGAAAAGGAAAAAGGAAAAAGGGAACAAAACCGTTCGAACAATGGAGAAAAAGAACAAGCAAAAGGAAAAAAAATGAAGAAAAATAGCGAGACGAAAGAAATGAGGGAAGAAGATGTAAGTGAACACATCTGATGTGATGGCCTGGTGGTTACTGCAGCTAATGTAGAATGCAGAACTTGTGGGTTCGAATCCCACACCCATGCACTTTAATTTTTTGCTGAATAAAAGCAGAACGTTGATGGGCCGAGCCCAAGTCGATGCGAGGGGTATGCGCCCGAGGGAAAACAACTAAAACGGGCGCAGCGGGCGCCGTTTAGGAAATGCCATGCATTGTCTCAAAAAAAAAGGAAATGCCATGCAGGGATCCCAAGATTAGAACCCGGGTCTAATGGATGAGTCGCAACACTGCTTGCCACTGAGTCAGTGCCAATTTCGTCCTACAAACTAGGGCGCGACATAGTTGAGGTTAAAACAACCGGGTCTTCATTGGTTTTTTCTAGTTTTTTTTCGGTTTTTCTTTCTTTCTCTTTTCATCAGAATTTCTTCGTTTCTTTTCTCCGTTTCTACTATTTTTTCTTTTATTTCATTTTCTTCGGCTTTATTTTCTTTCTTTCTTGATTTTCATTGGTTTCTTTTTTTCTTCGGCTTTGTTTCTTTCTTGGTTCAACGTTTCTATATTTTTTCCTTTTTTATTTATCGGTTTCACTGTTTACCCAGATTTTTGCATTTGTTTCTTCAGTTTATTTTTTGTTTTTCTTCTTTCTTTTTGGTTTTGTTTCAGTTTTTATTTATTTCTTGTGGTTTTCATTCTACATTTTTCTAATACACGTTTAATATTTTTTAAACATGATTTTAAAATTTGTTGGTTTTCAATGTTTTTTTGTTTTCTTTTGGTTCGTTTCTCTTTTTTCTTCTCCGCTATTCTTGTTTTTTTTTCATTCTTTTTGCATTGTTTCTTCGATTTTATTTTGCTTCTTTTTCAGTTTTATTTTTTTGGATTTTCATTGATTCTTTTGGTTTTCATTCTACATTGTTTGTATATGTCAACACCATTTTCCTAATACACTTTCAACATTTTCCAATACAAATTTAACATTTGTAATGCATAATCAACTTTTTTCTATACACATATTTAACATTTTTCAATTGCTTGATTAACATTTTCCAAGATAATATTAACATTAGCTTAATACATGTTCAACATTTTTCTATACACACTTTTTAAACTTTGTGCAAATGCTTGATTAACACTTCTCAAATACAAGATTAACATTTTCTAATACTTGATTAACATTTTTTGAAAACATGGTCAACATTTTTTGTAAACACATTTAACGTTTTTCAATTGCGTTATTAACATTTTTTAAATACTCATTCCAATTCTTTCATATGCTTCATTAACATTTTTATATACATGAGCAAAAAAATTCATCATTTTTTAATACATGGTCGGCATTTCTCTATACAAATTTAATATTTTTTGAATACTCTCTCGAAATAGGCTTTCGCCCCGCCATATAGATATAGCAACCATCCAATACAACATTCCCATCAACGCTGGCGCTAACAGCACAAGCACGCCCAAAAGAAAATACAAGAGAAAATAAGAGAAAAAATGCCAACAACACCGGATGAACGAAAGCTACGGCACCCCGCGACCGCTGCGCCCACCAAAGATAACCACCACGCTCCAAAGCCGCCGAGTTGCCGTGTACCAAGCACCACACCTTCACGAAGGGATGCGACGATGACGACGCTGCTGCCCGGACGAATCCTAGGATTTCTCCCGGATTGTTCAATATTTTTTGAATACTTGTTCAATATTTTTTTAAATTCTTGATTATCATTTTTATATGCATGATTAAATTTGTTTTATTATTTTTCTAATACATGATTAACATTTTTTCCATACACATGTACAAAAATAACAAAATTCAGGACTAAAAAAAGATCCATTTTGGAGCACTTATTTTTACTCCTTCCACTCACAATAGCTTGTAAAACGATCTTATATATTCAGACAGAGGGAGTGCCGCTGCTAAATGAACCTCTTCAACACACAAGAGCATCGATTTCCTGAAGCTAAATCATGCCACACTGTTCACCGGCAATCTTGGTCCACGACAATCTTGGTCTCGGACATGCCGGCCGGGCTCTCGCACAGGCCATCACGATTGAGTGCCGCTGCACTTTCCGCCCGACCCCGAAGAACCGCCACCCGATCTACAACAAGCTTGTACATCGGGCGCACAACGCGGGCGGGATCCCGCCGCTCCCTCGTCATCTTCACGGCCACATGCTCCAGCTTCTCCAGCCTCCGCTCGATCGTCTTCAAAGCCAGCTCGGTGCGCGCGCCGTCCTCGAGCGCCTCCCGCATCGATCCCAACATGTTGCCGTACATCTCCTGGAGAACCTCCCGGCACTCGCGGCCAGGGTAGAGTTCCTCAAACGTAGGCGGCCGCATGAGGTGGCATGGCGACGGCTTGACTTCTTCCGGCGATTCCTTGGCAGGCTCGGCTTCTTCTTCCCGTGATTTCTTCTTTGGCTTTGGCTTGATTTCTTCCAGTGCTTTCTTGGTGCGTCTTATGGTGACCACGAGGTCGGTGTACGTGGTCTCGAACTCCCAGGCCTCCCTAAACTTGGAGAACTTGTCGCAGCTCTTCGAGGCATCGACGGCGGGTGAGGTGCGTCGGTCGGTCGTCTTCTTCCGTTGGTCAACGCGGGGTTTCTTCTTGCCGACCGCGTCAGCAGGTTTCGCGGCGGCGGGGGCCTTGCGCTTTCGTGCCGGAGCTGGAGCCGGAGCCGGGCGAATAGCTCCTGTGTGACATCTTCGAGATGAATTAGATGAGGTGTGATGTAGTTGACGGAAATATCTCTGATGCGATCTATTTGTAGCCAACAATAGTTCCAATGCGACATGGCCCTGTTTAAGTATGAATGCAAACCACAAGGGGTTAGTGGTTTGAGTTATGACACGCGGGATCCATCAGTTATCCACATGAATGTGGGACCCACCACTTACTCACATGCGTGTGGGACCTATAACTTATCCACATAAGCATGTCCGTGCTCATCCCGCTCATCAGCGTGCCCCAATCCGAGCCATCCACGAGCCCGAGCTAGCCCACCCCCCATTGCCTGCCCTTCCCCTTTCCCCCTTACCTCACCTTGTTCTTCCTCTTCTCCAGCAACGAAGCACGCCGCCGGCGAGTGCGCCGCCGGCGAGTGCGCCGCCGGCGAGTGATGTCTAGCTCAACTTCGGTCTCCCGCCAATCATGGTCGTAGTACGGCCCAGCGCCGTTGACAAGATGCTTCGATTGTCCGCGCATGGAGCCTTTGAAGCATTTGACTCGTGTGAAGGAGAAAAATGGCAACCGTGGGCGCGAGTTCGTCAAATTCTTGAGCAGGCCACAACCGGGGTAGGTTAGATCCGTGCAGCTTATCTAAATTCTCCCGATTTCTATATTTTTTGGAGCTCATTTGGGCGGCGGATCTGATCTATAGGGTTCATGCCGCCGTTAACCCCTGTTTACTCTGTTTTGTCAGGTTCTGAAGAAATGTTGACATTTCGAGTGGCTCGATGAGTACGTTGAGAGGTTGAAAATGTAGGCTTCAACACAAGAACTCAATTTCAATTTTGGGGGCAGCTTGGTGTGGAACACACCTCACATTTGGTGGACAGAGCCGATCCGATGATGGACAGTGCTAAAGTGAAGTGTGAATGGAAGAAAATGGGCAAGCAACTAAAGCAGCTCATCAATTTGAAGCGGCAAGCAAATATGATGGCTGTCGCATTTTATTGATGTGTCCTTGCTATGGGTTTCTTTTACTTGATGTTCATCAATCGCTAGAAATTGTTACAGTTTCAGTTTGTGAGTCAAGCTAGTTTCAGAGTCGGGGGGTCCCTAGTTTCAGTTATTGTGTCTAGCTAGTAGTTTCAGTAAGTCAGGGATCATTTGTTTGCTGAATTTGAATTTGTGTGAAGCAAAGCTTGAATTCTGATAATGGTATTCATGACCCAATGATATTCTCAGTTAACAGAGTGCATGTGTGAAGCAATTGATGAATGAAATGTAGCAACTCATAAAATGCAGTAATTCTTCAGTTATAATAGAGTGCATGTATAGAGTTCATGGTAAAGAAAAACATTATTGGCCCATGGGCTGATGAGTACTATGACAAAAAGCAGGCCCAAATAGAAAACAAGCCCACCTTCTTGGTGCACCAAATGTAGCAATTTATAAAATGGCTGCATGAACACATGTATGTATTGTAACTTTTTTGTTTTGCTTAACAAATTTGTTGCTTCTCTACGGTTCCATGAAACCCAAATTAAATGGGGATATGTGAAAGCCTCAGAAATCATTTTTGGAAATGATCATGTTAGAATTCACCAGATAAAATTCAAACCAATATTTTTAGGAGCATAGAAATCATTTTTGGAAATGATCAGGTCCAAGAAAATGTTCCTGTTTTGCTCTGAAAATATTGGCCAGAGGTAAAATTCAAACCAATATCTTTAGGAGCACATAAATATTTATTTAGGCATTTGAGTTAATCCAATAATTATTTGCACAAATAAAATTGCACCCTACACCTACTAGCTGCAGTGGCCCTAATAGCCAGGGCCTAGATACATGCATGCCCACATGCAGCACACCAATATATGATTTTTTTTCTTTTTGCAAAAACATTTGGGTACCCATACACTTGCATGTCCATAGTGGAATCTTCCTTGTATTAGTAACACATAGATCAACTTGATAGAACATCAAGCACATATATCAATTGACCAATATGAACTAGATAGAAACCCAACAACCCATAGCAACACAGGGCAACACACAAATAATAGCACGAAACAACAATATATATAGTAGAATGAAACCCATCAACAATATAACTCATAAATAGTAGCACAACCCATAGTTCCACGACATAGATAGCATAGCCTTACAACATAATAATAGTAGCACGCAAACATAAACGATTACAACTTAAAATACTAATATGATAGATAGATAGCTAGATAGATCGGGGGCACCAAACAGGTTCTTATCCTTCTCCTCCTCTTGGCGAACGCCACCTCGCTCCTCCGAGCGCCCTTCACTCCTGGTTGTCGACGGGATATGGGAGGGTGTGCATGCTGTTGTTGGTGGGGAAGATGTTGTTGAAGTCGGTGAAGATGTTGTGGGTGGTGAAAGCAATAAACTCACACCCACACCAAAACACTCGCCCGAGGAAGTAGAAGGCGTTGAAGGGGTTGGTGAAGGTAGCGAGGAGCACAAGCACAACCCCATTGTGATTGACCTCCTCGACATGGAACGTCACTGGAGAGCCAGGGGAAGGTGGTGGTAGCCGGCCGAAAGGAAGAACTATGTTAACTCCCTTGTGCCCTCCACCTTGAGATTGCCCACACCCTAAGGCTGTTCTCTACATAGACACCGGCAGGATAGAGCCTCTCTGGCACGATAGGAGGGGGGAATGGTAGGTCGGGCCGTTGTACTGCATGGTGACTTCTTTGTGGAGAAGAAGGATGAAGGGGGCAGATGGCGGCAGAGATGGGAGAGGATGGGGTTGGGGTATGGACGAGGAGGGAGAGGAAGACGATAGGTATGGCTTAAATAGCCCTGGTGCGATGTGTTTTTTGACTAGTTACACCGGGTCGAAGTAATGACCGGGCGGCGTCGCGGCATTTGGTGGCATCGGGAGTGTGTAGACACGCATGGGAAACCGAAGGCTGCACCGCATCAATAGCCACACTGTGACATTTCACAGTGCACGTGTGTGTGCCACCGGTCGGGGGTCAAGGGTTCATGCTGGCCTGTTCTTCTATGCGTGTGCCGCCCGTGCATGCATGCAGCGTAGGCTGCGATCGAGCATGGCAACGTAGCCTGCTGGCTAGGGTCTGGCTAGACCCGAGGAGGAGTGGTTCTGTCCAAAGGTCCAAAGGGTGGGCTTCTTTCACCAGAGCCCAATGGCTAGCCCACTCGCTGCAGCGCGCGGATCAGAGCACATTCAGTTTGAAAAAAAATGTTTCTGAATCCAACAAATCAGAGCGTAGCGCGCGGATCGCTGACATAGCGCGATCCACACCGTTGAACGTGTAGTGATCCAGCGATCCAGAGTTGAGGCGGGAGGTTATCCAGTGTTGTCGACTGCAACCAATCACAGAGCCTCACGTGGATCATTGACGTATCCCTAGCGCCTGATCCAGGCCGTCCACTAACAGTAATCCAGCGGCGCGGAAGGGTGCGGGGTTTCAGATGGGGTTTGAGGGGTTTTGAGAGGGTTTTGAGGGCTAGGGTTGAGCATAACTAATTCAAAAAAATCATAAAAATATGAAACTTGCACTCATCATCGTTTTATGTGAGTGGGTTGCTGGGAAAAATAAGAAACTTGGTCTATGGGTATTTTCATGAAAAACCCTTCACAAAACATAGATATCATGAATGAGGTTGCATGGGATTCAAGTTAGGGTTTAGGGCTAAGCATGTCATAATTTATGCAAACGATCTCATATTGGGCACGAACCCTATATTTGCACACTAGATGTCAAGTTTTGATTTTTGGCCCATTTAGAAAAGGTCAAAAATATGCTTACGAATGGGGTGTTTAGCTTAGCTTCGGAGCTCATTTGGAGCCCATTTTTTGTGACTAGTGTTTCACATCAACAATAAATGCTCGGATTGATCGCTTAACATGCATATATATGACTAATATTTGAGAAAGCATTGTAACATCAATACCACATACTAAACAATTTCAAATTTGAATTTTGAGTTAAACTTGAATTTTGGGTCAAATTTAAAATTCGGCCAGAATTTGAATAACATTACACAAATACCATTTTACAAAAATTGAGGCAAGTTTGTTATTCTACAACACGCATCACCATTAGACAAGTTTGACAAAAGAAGTTTTCACTTCTTCTTCTTACCATTCGATTTCTTCTTCTTCTTACCATTTTTTAATCCTACCACACTTAGTTCACTCAAAGTCTTGGTTTTCTTAACTAGACTAGCTGGGACAGCTTTAGTTGGCACCACAATATCTACATCAACTCCAGTAGCTTCAACTGGTAATACAACTTGCAATATAGGCTCAATTTGCGGAACATCTGCCGCAACAGCTTCAGTTTGTAGAACATTTGTCGCAACAACTTCAGTTTGCACCACATTCTGCACCACATCATCATCCAAATGTTGCTCATGATGCATCACAAGATCAAAGACTGCCTCATTTTGCACAACATCATCCAAATCTTGATTATTTTCCATCACAACATCATCCAACAATTGCTCATTTTGCACCGCAGCATCATCCAACTCTGGTTCATCACCAATTTTTCTCTTTTTTCTACAGCCATTGATTCTTGCCTTTTTGATTGCCCAACAATCTTCTGTTGGGGAACGTAGTATTTCAAAATTTTGCCTACGATCACGCAAGATCTATCTAGGAGAAGCATAGAAACGGGCGGGGAGAGTGTGTCTACGTACCCTCGTAGACCGAAAGCAGAAGCGTTAAGTAACGCGGTTGATGTAGTCGAACGTCTTTGCGATCCAACCGATCAAGTACCAAACGCGCGGCACCTCTGCGATCTGCACACGTTCAGCTTGGTGACGTCCCTCGAACTCTAGATCTAGCTGAGGCCGAGGGAGAGTTTCATCAGCACAACGGCGTGGTGACGGTGATGATGAAGTTACCGGCGCAGGGCTTCGCCTAAGCACTACGACAATATGACATAGATGGAAATCTGTGGAGGGGGGCACCGCACACGGCTAAGAAATCAACTTCTCTGTCTATGGGGTGCCCCCTCCCCCGTATATAAAGGAGTGGAGGAGGGGGCCGGCCGGCCTCATGGGGTGCGCCCCAAGGGGGGCAATCCTACTCCTACTAGGAGTAGGTTCCCCCTTTTCCTAGTCCAACTAGGAGGGGAAGGAAAGAGAAGAGGGAGAAAAGGAAAGGGGGGGGGGGCTTCCCAATTCGGATTGGGCTTAGGGGGGGGCACCCCTCCACTTGGCCGCCTCCTCCTCTCTTCCACTAAAGCCCATGAAGGCCCATTAACCCCCCGGTACTGCGGAAAATGCCCGAACTTATTTGAAATCTTTCCGGTGTCCAAACGTAACCTTCCAATATATAAATCTTTATGTATCGACCATTTGGAAACTCCTCGTCATTTCCGTGATCACATCCGGGACTCCAAACAACCTTCGGTACATCAAATCACATAACTCACAATACATATCATCATCGAACGTTAAGCGTGCGGACCCTACGGGTTCAAGAACTATGTAGACATGACCGAGACTCATCTCCGGTCAATAACCAATAGCAGAACCTACATGCTCATATTGGTTCCTACATATTCTACGAAGATCTTTATCGGTCAAACCGCATAACAACATACGTTGTTCCCTTTGTCATTGGTATGTTACTTGCCCGAGATTCGATCGTCGGTATCATCATACCTAGTTCAATCTTATTACTGGAAAGTCTCTTTACTCGTTTCGTAATGCAACATCCCACAACTAACTCATTAGTCACATTGCTTGCAAGGCTTATAGTGATGTGCATTACCAAGAGGGCCCAGAGATACCTCTCCGACAATCAGAGTGACAAATCCTAATATTGATCTATGCCAACTCAACAAACACAATCGGAGACACCTGTAGAGCATCTTTATAATCACCCAGTTACATTGTGACTTTGATAGCACACTAAGTGTTCCTCCGGTATTTGGGAATTGCATAATCTCATAGTCATAGGAACATGTATAAGTCATGAAGAAAGCAATATCAATAAACTAAACGATCATAGTGCTAAGATATAATGGATGGGTCATGTCAATCACATTATTCTCTAATGATGTGATCCCTTTCATCAAATGATAACTTATGTCTATGGCTAGGAAACTTAACCATCTTTAATTAACGAGCTAGTCAAGTAGAGGCATACTAGTGACACTATGTTTGTCTATATATTCACACATGTACTAAGTTTCCGGTTAATACAATTCCAGCATGAATAATAAACATTTATCATGATATAAGGAAATATAATAACAACTTTATTATTGCCTCTAGGGCATATTTCCTTCATTCTCCCACTTGCACTAGAGTCAATAATCTAGATTACATTGTAATGATTCTATCACCCATGGAGTCTTGGTGCTAATCATGTTTTGCTCGTGAGAGAGGCTTAGTCAATGGGTCTGCAATATTCATATCCGTATGTATCTTGCAAATCTCTATGTCTCCCTCCTTGACTTGATCGCGGATGGAATTGAAGCATCTCTTGATGTGCTTGGTTCTCTTGCGAAATCTGGATTCCTTTGCCAAGGCAATTGCACCAGTATTGTCACAAAAGATTTTCATTGGACCCGATGCACTAGGTATGACACCTAGATCGGATATGAACTCCTTCATCCAGACTCCTTCATCTGCTGCTTCCGAAGCAGCTATGTACTCCGCTTCACACGTAGATCCCGCCATGATGCTTTGCTTGGAACTGCACCAACTAATAGCTCCACCATTCAATATAAATACGTATCCGGTTTGTGACTTAGACTTATCCGGATCAGTGTCAAAGCTTGCATCGACATAACCATTTACGACGAGCTCTTTGTCACCTCCATAAACGAGAAACATATCCTTAGTCCTTTTCAGGTATTTCAGGATGTTCTTGACCGTTGTCCAGTGATCCACTCTTGGATTACTTTGGTACCTCCCTGCTAAACTAATAGCAAGGCACACATCCAGTTTGGTACACAGCATTGCATACATGATAGAACCTATGGCTGAAGCATAGGGAATGACTTTCATTTTCTCTCTATCTTCTGCAGTGCAGTGGTCAGACATTGAGTCTGACTCAATTTCACACATTGTAACGCAGGCAAGAGCCCTTTCTTTGCTTGATCTATTTTGAACTTCTTCAAAACTTTATCAAGGTATGTGCTTTGTGAAAGTCCAATTAAGCATCTTGATCTATCTCTATAGATCTTGATGCCCAATATATAAGCAGCTTCACCGAGGTCTTTCATTGAAAAATTCTTATTCAAGTATCCTTTTATGCTATTCAAAATTTAGTATAATTTCCGATCAACAATATGTCATCAACATATAATATCAGAAATGCTACAAAGCTCCCACTCACTTTCTTGTAAATACAGGCTTCTCCAAAAGTGTGTATAAAACCATATGCTTTGATGACACTATCAAAGCATATATTCCAACTCCGAGATGCTTGCACCAGTCCATAAATGGATCGCTGGAGCTTACCCACTTTGTTAGCACCTTTTGGATCGACAAAACCTTCTGGTTGCATCATATACAAATCTTCTTTAAGATATCCATTAAGGAATGCAGTTTTGACATCCATTTGCCAAATTTCATAATCATAAAATACGGAAATTGCTAACATGATTTGGACGGACTTAAGCATCGCTACGGGTGAGAAGGTCTCATCGTAGTCAAGTCCTTGAACTTGTCGAAAACCTTTTGCAACAAGTCGAGCTTTGTAGACAGTAAAATTACTGTCAGCGCCAGTCTTCTTCTTGAAGATCCATTTATTCTTTATGGCTTGCCGATCATCGGGCAAGTCAACCAAAATCCACACTTTGTTCTCATACATGCATCCCATCACAGATTTCATGGCCTCAAGCCATTTCATGGAATCTGGGCTCATCATCGCTTCCTCATAGTTCGTAGGTTCGTCATGGTCAAGTAACATGACCTCTAGAACAGGATTACCGTATCACTCTGGTGCGGATCTTACTCTGATTGACCTACGAGGTTCAGTAGTAATTTGACCAGAAGTTTCATGATCACCGTCATTAGCTTCCTCACTAATTGGTGTAGGAATCACTAGAACTGATTTCTATGATGAACTACTTTCCAACAAGGGAGCAGGCACAATTACCTCATCAAGTTCTACTTTCCTCCAACTCACTTCTTTCGAGAGAAACTTCTTCTCTAGAAAGGATCCATTCTTAGCAACGAATATCTTACCTTCGGATCTGTGATAGAAGGTGTACCCAACAGTCTCCTTTGGGTATCCTATGAAGACACATTTCTACGATTTGGGTTTGAGCTTATCAGGTTGAAACTTTTTCACATAAGCATCGCAGCCCCAAAGTATAAGAAACGACAACTTGGGTTTCTTGCCAAACCACAGTTCATATGGCATCGTCTCAATGGATTTAGATGCTGCCCTATTTAACGTGAATGCAGTCGTATCTAAAGCATATCCCCAAAATGATAGTGGTAAATCAGTAAGAGACATCATAGATCGCACCATATCTAATAAAGTACAATTACGGCGTTTGGACACACCACTACGCTATGGTGTTCCGGGTGGCGTGAGTTGCGAAACTATTCCACATTGTTTCAAATGAAGACCAAACTCGTAACTCAAATATTCTCCTCCACGATTAGATCGTAGAGCCACTTATGGACTGCCTACCAAAGATGGCAATACCTAGATCTATCCTTGCTTTTTATGCCTAGCTAGGGGCGTTAAACGATAGCGCTTGTTGGGAGGTAACCCAATTTTATTTTTATTCCTTGCTTTTTGCTCCTGTTTAGTAATAAATAATTTATCTAGCCTCTGTTTTGGTTGTGTTTTTGTGTTTAATTAGTGTTTGTGCCAAGTAGAACCGTTGGGAAGACTTGGGGAAAGTCTTGTTAATCTTGCTGTAAAAAACAGAAACTTTAGCGCTCACGAGAACTGCTGCTATTTTTATTTGGAAAGTGCTATATAGTTAATTCTTTTTGCAGATATTTAATAGATAAATTCCTCACGTCCAGAAATTTATTTTAGAATTTTTGGGGTTCCAGATCTTGCGCTAGCTACAGATTACTACAGACTGTTCTCTTTTTGACAGATTCTGTTTTCGTGTGTTGTTTGCTTATTTTGATGAATCTATGGCTAGTAAAATAGTTTATAAACCATATAGAAGTTGGAATAAAGTAGGTTTAACACCAATATAAATGAAGAATGAGTTCATTACAGTACCTTGAAGTGGTTTTTTGTTTTCTTTCGCTAATGGAGCTCACGAGATTTTCTACTTTGAGTTTTGTGTTGTGAAGTTTTCAAGTTTTGGGTAAGGATTTGATGGATTATGGAACAAGGAGTGGCAAGAGCCTAAGCTTGGGGATGCCCATGGCACCCCCAAGATAATCTAAGGACACCTAAAAGCCAAAGATTGGGGATGCCCCGAAAGGCATCCCCTATTTCGTCTACTTTTGTCGTTAATTACTTGGAGCTATATTTTTATTCACCACATGATATGTGTTTTGCTTGGAGCGTCTTTTATGATTTGAGTCTTTGCTTTTTAGTTTAACACAATCATCCTTGTTGTACACAGCTTTTGAGAGAGCCATACATGATTTGGAATTTGTTAGAATACTCTATGTGCTTCACTTATATCTTTTGAGTTATATAGTTTTGCTCTAGTACTTCACTTATATCTTTTAGAGCACGATGGTGGATTTTTTTATAGAAACTATTGATCTCTCCTGCTTCACTTAGATTATTTTGAGAGTCTTAAATAGCATGGTAATTTTCTTAAATAATCAGAACATGCTTCGTATGCAAGAATAGTAAAAACTTTCTTATGAGTGTTTTGAATACTAGGAGAAGTTTGATGCTTGATGATTGTTTTGAGATATGGAGGTAATAATATCAAAGTTGTGCTAGTTGAGTAGTTGTGAATTTGAGAAATGCTTCTGTTGAAGTTTGCAAGTCCCGTAGCATGCACGTATGGTAAACATTGTGTAACAAATTTGAAACATGAGGTGTTCTTTGATTGTCCTCTTTATGAGTGGCGGTCGGGGACGAGCGATGGTCTTTTCCTACCAATCTATCCCCCTAGGAGCATGCGCGTAGTGCTTGGTTTTTGATGACTTGTAGATTTTTGCAATAAGTATGTGAGTTCTTTATGACTAATGTTGAGTCCATGGATTATACACACTCTCACCCTTCCATCATTGCTAGCCTCTTCGGTACCGTGCATTGCCCTTTCTCACATTGAGAGTTGGTGCAAACTTCGTCGGTGCATCCAAATCCCGTGATATGATACGCTCTTTCACACATAAACCTCCTTATATCTTCCTCAAAACAACCACCATACCTACCTATTATGGCATTTCCATAGCCATTCCGAGATATATTGCCATGCAACTTTCCACCATTCCGTTTATCATGACACATTCATCATTGTCATATTGCTTAGCATGATCATGTAGTTGACATACTATTTGTGGCAAGGCCACCGTTCATAATTATTTCATACATGTCACTCTTGGTTCATTGCATATCCCGGTACACCACCGGAGGCATTCATGTAGAGTCATCCTTTTTTCTAGTATCGAGTTGTAATCATTGAGTTGTAAATAAATAGAAGTGTGATGATCATCATTTTCTAGAGCATTGTCCCAAGTGAGGAATATATAAAAAAGAGAGAGAGAAAGGCCATAAAAAAGGAGAAGGCCCAAAAAATGAGAGAAAAAGAGAGAAGGGACAATGCTACTATCCTTTTTCCACACTTGTGCTTCAAAGTAGCACCATGATCTTTATGATAGACAGTCTCTTGTTTTGTCACTTTCATATACTAGTGGGAATTTTTCATTATAGAACTTGGCTTGTATATTCCTACGATGGGCTTCCTCAAATGCCCTAGGTCTTCGTGAGCAAGCAAGTTGGATGCACACCCACTAGTTTCTTCTGTTCAGCTTCCATACATTCATAGCTCTAGTGCATCCGTTGCATGGCAATCCCTACTCCCCGCATTAACATCAATCGATGGGCATCTCCATAGCCCATTGATTAGCCTCGTTGATGTGAGACTTTCTCATTTTTGTCCTCTACACATAACCCCACTCATTATATTCTATTCCACCCATAGTGCTATATCCATGGCTCGCGCTCATGTATTGTGTGAAAGTTTATAGGTTTGAGATTACTAAAGTATGAAACAATTGCTTGGCTTGTCATCGGGGTTGTGCATGATGAGAGCATTCTTGGGTGACGAAAATGAAACATGACTAAACTATATGATTTTGTAGGGATGAACTTTCTTTGGCCATGTTATTTTGAGAAGACATGATTTCTTAGTTAGTATGCTTGAAGTATTATCATTTTTATGTCAATATGAACTTCTGTCTTGAATCTTTCGGATCTGAATATTCATATCACAAGTAAGAAGAATTACATTGAAATTATGCCAACTTGCATTCCACATCAAAAATTATCTTTTTTATCATTTACCTACTCAAGGACGAGCAGGAATTAAGCTTGGGGATGCTTGATACGTCTCTAACGTATCTATAATTTTTGATTGCTCCATGCTATATTATCTACTGTTTTGGGCAATATTGGGATTTATTATCCACTTTTGTATTACTTTTGGGACTAACCTATTAACCGGAGGCCCAGCCCAGATTTGCTGTTTTTTGCCTATTTCAGTGTTTCGAACAAAAGGAATATCAAACGAAGTCGAAACGGAACGAAATCAACTGGAGAAGTTACTTTTGGAAGGAAAGCAACCCAGGGAACTTGGAGTGCACGTCAGGGGAGACACGGGCTGCCCATGAGGGTGGGGGCGCTGTAAGTGCATCTAGTGCCACCCCTAGTTGGTTTTGGAGTATTGACGACAAACCTAGTTGAGGGACTGATGTGTTTGTGAGAATTGCAGGATAACACAGGTAGAAGTCCCTCATTGATTCGGTTTTCCTACCAGAGATGACCCCTAAAAATGTATGAAGACATTGATGTCAAAGGTGGTATATGAAGATATTCTCATTGAAGAGTATGACAAGAGAAGACATCGCATGAAGCCTATGGAGCTCGAAGACTTAGATCTTTTGTAGTTCTGTTTCTTCTTCGTTGAGTCATAGGAACCACCATACTGTTAAGTGGGGTCCAAGTGAACCAGTCAGAATGACTGAAGTGATGCTTAACCAAAACCTATGTCTTCGAGTGAAGACTATGAGAGTGAATCTTGTCCAGAGTCGGACAAGTCAGCTTTGCTTGTAGCCCAAGTAAAGTTGCCGTGTGAGTTTGAAATCTAACCGTTGGAACACGTGTCAGTTCCTTAGTGACCCAGGGTCATTTCGGACAAATCAGGTCGGGTTGCCTAGTGGCTATAAATAGCCCACCCCCTACAACCATAAACGGTTGGCTGCTCAGAGTTAGAGTACGGCTTTTGTCGTTTGAGAGCAACCCACCTCGAAGCATTTGAGAGAGAATTCCTTGCGAGGATAAAGCCCTAACCACTCAGAGCCAAAGAGTGCTAGGCATCACTTAAGTCTTCTTGTCTGTGTGATCTGAAGACTTATTACACTTGAGGACTGTGAATCCTCCAGCCGGTTAGGCGTCGCATTCTGAGCATCCAAGAGACATTGTGGATTGCCGGTGAACGAAGTCTGTGAAGGTTTGGGAGTCTACCTCGAAGACTTACCAGAGTGATTGGGCGAGGTCTGTGTGACCTTAGCTCAAGGGAAATACGGTGAGGACTGGGTGTCCTGAGCTGCGTGTTTAGGACTGGGTGTCCGGGACTGTGTGTCCTCAGGTTTAAATACCTAGCCACCCTAACCAGACGTACAGTTGTCACAACAACTGGAACTGGTCCAACAAATCATTGTCTTCAACGAGTCACTGGTTTCATCCTTCCCTTCCCTTTACTTACTGTTGGTCCTTGTGAAGTCATTGTATGATTGCACTATCTTTTGTCTTTACTGAGTGTGTGTGTGTTCTGTTTGGCTTCATAATGTCTTCCTACCTGATCCTTACTACATTGCTGCTATTAGTCATTGTGCTTTCACTCCATTGAATACTTGACTATGGTTTTCCTAGTGTAGTCTACCTTCCGCTGCATGGTAATAGGTTTATTTCTATCGTTTGTCTTCATCACTTCCATGTTTTGAATACTTTCATAAAAATCGCCTATTCACCCCCCTCTAGTCGATATAACGCACTTTCAATTGGTATCAGAGCAAGGTACTCCCTTGTTCTGTGTGATTCGGTTTAACCACCTGGAGTTTTAGCTATGTCGACTGCAGGGATAATTAAAGTCTCCGCTGCGTGCCCCGTCTTTGATGGAACTGAATATCCCTACTGGAAGAATAAGATGCGCATGCATCTTGAAGCCATTGACGTCGACCTATGGTATGTCGTCAAGAACGGCGTTCCCAAGGCTGGAGAAGGTGTCACTACTGCTGATGTCAAGAAGTTCATTCAACTGGACTCTACTGCCAAGAATATCATCTGTGGTCATCTGACCAAAGGACAGTATGGCCGCGTGAGTGCTTTGGAAACATCTAAGCTAGTCTGGGACTGGCTCTCCAAGGTAAACGAAGGCGTCTCAACCCAGAGAGATCAGAGAATCAGTGTCCTTCGCAACCTCTTCAACCACTTCAAGAGAAATGACAATGAGAATGTCCAGCTCACGTTTGATCGACTCACTGACATCACAAATGAGCTTCAAGCCCTTGGTGCTACTGAGATCACCAAGCATGAAGTCGTCAAGACACTACTAAGATCACTTGATAGTTCGTTTGACACCCTAGCCCTGATGATTCAAGAACGTCCTGATTTCAAGACACTCGATCCGTCTGACATACTTGAGAGGCTCAACACACATGAGTTTCAGCTTTCTGAGAAAAGAGATATCTACGGTCCAAACTATGGGCGAACTCGTGCCTTGAAGGCAAAAGTTGTCTCCTCATCTGAAGAAGAATCTGACAGCAGTTCTGATGATCCTGAAGACATTGGAAGGGAACTTGCTATGCTTGTGAAGAAGTTCCAAAAATTCACCAAGAAGAAAGGTTTCCGAAAGTCTTTATGATCAAGCTCAAGGAATGATGAAGCTTCTGCTCATTACTACAAGAAGAAAGCATGTCACAAGTGCAAGAAACTTGGCCACTTCATCTCTGAGTGTCTGCAGTGGGACAATGAGAACAAAAAGAAGAAGAAGAGCAAGGAATATGACTCTGACGACAAGAAGAAGAAGAAATACTCAAAGTCTTCTTCCAAGTCTTCCTCAAAGTCTTCATCACACAAGAAGAGCTCATCTGGCAAGGCACGTGCATTTGTTGGCAAGGAAATGGATTCAGAGGAGGAGTCCGCTTCTGAGGAGGCGGAGGTGGAGTCTGAGGAGGAGTCCGATTCTGCGTTGCAAGTCTGGCTACAGCGTACGTTGCCAAGTCCATCTTCAACACTGAAGACAACGACTTAATCACCGACACCGATGCAAATGACAAAGACTACTCCGCTCCTACCTACTGCTTCATGGCACGCGGTGCCAAGGTAAACACACGCACTACTCACTATCAAACATCTAGTGAAGATGACTCTGATTGTGGTTCAAGACCCAGCTACAAAACACTTGCTAAAATTGCAACTGAACAACAGAAAGCTATGGAACATATTCAAAAACTGTTAGACAAAAGCAATGATCTGTTAGGCGCTGAAATGAATCAATCTGAGTCCTTAATTGAAGACATAAAAAATCTTCACATTAAGTATGAGGAACTTGAAAGTCGTCATGAAATGCTCTCAGCAACTCATGAAAAGCTTTCATATGATTATCTTCAAAGGAAGCAAGATCTTGAGAAATTGAGAGCGGCTCATGAAGATCTTCAAAAGGAAAACGAGTCACTTCGCGCCGAACACATCAGTTCTGCTCAGGAAGGATTTGAACCACCATGCCTTAAATGCATTGAGCGTGATAATGCTACTTCTGTTGCTGAATGTTTGTAAGTGCATCTAGTGCCACCCCTAGTTGGTTTTGGAGTATTGACGACAAACCTAGTTGAGGGACTAATGTGTTTGTGAGAATTGCAGGATAACACAGGTAGAAGTCCCTCATTGATTCAGTTTTCCTACCAGAGATGACCCCTAAAAATGTATGAAGACATTGAAGTCAAAGGTGGTATATGAAGATATTCACATTGAAGACTATGACAAGAGAAGACATCGCATGAAGCCTATGGATCTCGAAGACTTAGATCTTTCGTAGTTCTTTTTCTCCCTCTTTGTTGAGTCATAGGAACCACCGTACTGTTAAGTGGGGTCCAAGAGAACCAGTCAGAATGACTGAAGTGATGCTTAAACAAAACCTATGTCTTTGAGTGAAGACTTTGAGAGCGAATCTTGTCAAGAGTCGGACAAGTCAACTTTGCTTGTAGCCCAAGTAAAGTTGCTGTGTGAGTTTGAAATCTGACCATTGGAACACGTGTCAGTTCCTTAGTGACCAAGGGTCATTTCAGACAAATCAGGTCGGGTTGCCAAGTGGCTATAAATAGCCCACCCCCTACAACCATAAACGGTTGGCTGCTCAGATTCAGAGTACGGCTTTTGTTGTTTGAGAGCAACCCACCTCGAAGCCTTTGAGAGAGAATTCCTTGCAAGGATAAAACCCTAACCACCCAGAGCCAAAGAGAATTAGGCATCACTTAAGTCTTCTTGTCTGTGTGATCTGAAGACTTATTACACTTAAGGACTGTGCATCCTCCAGCCAGTTAGGCGTTGCGTTCTGAGCATCCAAGAGACATTGTGGATTGCCGGTGAACGAAGTCTGTGAAGGTTTGGAAGTATACCTTGAAGACTTACCAGAGTGATTGGGCGAGGTCTGTGTGACCTTAGCTCAAGGGGAATACGGTGAGGACTGGGTGTCCTGAGCTGCGTGTTCAGGACTGGGTGTCCGGGACTGTGTGTCCTAAGGTTTAAATACCTAGCCGCCCTAACCAGACGTGCAGTTGTCACAGCAACCGGAACTGGTCCAACAAATCATTGTCTTCAACGATTCACTGGTTTCATCTTCCCTTCCCTTTACTTACTGTTACTCCTTGTGAAGTCATTGTATGATTGCACTATCTTTTATCTTCACTGAGTGAGTGCGTGTTCTGTTTGGCTTCATAATGTCTTCCTACCGGATCCTTACTACATTGCTGCTATTAGTCATTGTGCTTTCACTCCATTGAATACTTGACTATGGCTTGCCTAGTGTAGTCTACCTTCCGCTGCAGGGTAATAGGTTTATTTCTATCGTTTGTCTTCATAACTTCCACGTTTTGAAGACTTTCGTAAAAATCGCCTATTCACCCCCCTAGTCGATATAACGCACTTTCAATTGGTATCAGAGCGAGGTGCTCCCTTGTTCTGTGTGATTCGGTTTAACCACCTGGAGTTTTAGCTATGTCGACTGCAGGGATAATTAAAGTCTCCGCTGCATGCCCCGTCTTCAATGGAACTGAATATCCCTACTGGAAGAATAAGATGCGCATGCATCTTGAAGCCATTGATGTCGACCTATGGTATGTCGTCAAGAACGGCGTTCCCAAGGCTGGAGAAGGTGTCACTGCTGCTGATGTCAAGAAGTTCGTTCAACTGGACTCTACTGCCAAGAATATCATCTGTGGTCATCTGACCAAAGGACAGTATGGCCGTGTGAGTGCTTTGGAAACATCTACGCTGGTCTGGGACTGGCTCTCCAAGGTCAATGAAGGCGTCTCAACCCAGAGAGATTAGAGAATCAGTGTCCTTTGCAACCTCTTCAACCGCTTCAAGCGAAATGACAATGAGAATGTCCAGCTCACATTTAACCGACTCACTGACATCACAAATGAGCTTCAAGCCCTCGGCGCTACTGAGATCACCAAGCATGAAGTCGTCAAGACACTACTGAGATCACTTGATAGTTCGTTTGACACCCTAGCCCTGATGATTCAAGAACGTCCTGATTTCAAGACACTCGGTCCGTCTGACATACTTGAGAGGCTCAACACACATGAGTTTCAGCTTTCTGAGAAAAGAGATATCTACGATCCAAACTATGGGCGAACTCGTGCCTTGAAGGCAAAAGTTGTCTCCTCATCTGAAGAAGAATCTGACAGCAGTTCGGATGATCCTGAAGACATTGGAAGGGAACTTGCTATGCTTGTGAAGAAGTTCCAAAAATTCATCAAGAAGAAAGGTTTCAGAAAGTCTTCCCGAGCAAGCTCAAGGAATGATGAAGCTTCTGCTCATGACTACAAGAACAAAACATGTCACAAGTGCAAGAAACCTGGCCACTTCATCTCTGAGTGTCCGCAGTGGGACAATGAGAACAAAAAGAAGAAGAAGAGCAAGGAATATGACTCTGATGACAAGAAGAAGAAGAAATACTCAAAGTCTCCTTCCAAGTCTTCCTCAAAGTCTTCATCACACAAGAAGAGCTCATCTGGCAAGGCACGTGCGTTTGTTGGCAAGGAAATGGATTCAGAGGAGGAGTCCGCTTCTGAGGAGGCAGAGGTGGAGTCTGAGGAGGAGTCCGATTCAAGCGTCGCAAGTCTGGCTACAGCATACGTTGCCAAGTCCATCTTCAACACTAAAGACAATGACTTCATCACCGACACCGATGCAAATGACAAGGACTACTCCACTTCTACCTACTGCTTCATGGCACGCGGTGCCAAGGTAAACACACGCACTACTCACTATCAAACATCTAGTGACGATGACTCTGATTGTGGTTCAAAACCCAGCTACAAAACACTTGCTAAAATTGCAACTGAACAACAGAAAGCTATGGAACATATTCAAAAACTGTTAGACAGAAGCGATGATCTGTTAGGTGCTGAAATGACTCGATCTGAGTCCTTAATTGAAGACATAAAAAATCTTCACGTTAAGTATGAGGAACTTGAAAGTCGTCATGAAACGCTCTCAACAACTCATGAAAAGCTTTCCTATGATTATCTTCAAAGGAAGCAAGATCTTGAGAAATTGAGAGCGGCTCATGAAGATCTTCAAAAGGAAAACGAGTCACTTCGCGCCGAACAGATCAGCTCCACTCAGGAAGGATTTGAACCACCATGTCTTAAATGCATTGAGCGTGATAATGCTACTACTATTGCTGAATGTTCTACTGCTGCTACTGTTGTAATATCTTCAACTGTTGATGTGGGAACTAACCCCTCTGCTGAGGATTCCACTACTATTGCTGATGAGAATGCTAGGTTGAAGACATTGCTTGAAACAGGGATGTACAAAAGTCTTAAAGGGCATCAGACACTATGTGATGTCCTCAAAAAGCAGATCTTGAACCGAAACCCGAGGAAAGAGGGTGTTGGGTTCGTAAGGAAAATGAATGCTGATGGCTCTTACTGGAAACCTGAGCAGTACCCCAAAACCACATGGGTTGTTGCAAAGGAATTTTCAGCAGATCCATCCACTCTATCTGGGTTCACTTGTGCAAACCCCATTGTCATTGATGAATCCTTTGATGCAAACTATAAACTGTTTAAGAATCAGAATGGTGAAGTGTTTGCCAGGTACATTGGTACTAACTGCAGGAATGGACCGCCTATGAAGAAGATCTGGGTTCCAAAAAGGTGTCTGGAGAATCTTCCTGTGAATGTCATCATGACACCTCACGTGAAGAAGACAAACCTCAGACTAAAGGCTTCATATGGTCCAAAGGCTTCATACAGACAGAGGACTCACCTGAGTCGCACTAATGCAAATGTTTTGCAGGGAAACCATGCTCAGGGCTATGAATATGAGAGCGGTTCATCAAACCGCCATGTTCATAAGACCAAGAACTATTCTGCTTATTCTTATGAGTACTATTGTCCGCCTGCAAGACTGTTTGCTAGGGCTCCAAAGCCAAAGTTCTCAGATGCTGCACTTAGACTTATTGCTTCTAAGCCACCCTTGAAGATGTGGGTGGCTAAGAAAGCTTAACTCTCTTTTGCAGGGAAAGGTCTCCAGCAGAAAACCAAAATCGTCTGACGCTATTGCTGGGGACCTTAAACATCTTGTAGGGCGCAAGATCAAATGCCCGAATGGCCTTACTATGTACTTCGTTCCTGAATCGCTTGCTACTCTCCCTATTAGTCCTAATCTGGATCTAAGCTTTCATAACCCATTGGTTCGTCAAATGTTTTTGCTTCACAATTCTCTTCGTGAAGCCTATCCCCCTAACTGCACTGTAGGATACGACACCAGCGTCTTCAGAATGGATTATTGATAGTGGGTGTACAAATCACATGACTGACAAAAGAAGCCTTCTTATGGACTCAACCTTACGTCCATCCGACAAGAGCCACATCACATTTGCTGACACTGGTAAAAGTAAGGTATTGGGTCTAGGAAGAGTTGCAATCTCAAGGGATCAACACATGGATAAAGTCATGCTTGTTGAATCCCTTGGCTTCAACTTAATGTCTGTCTCAATGCTTTGCGATTTGAACATGATCGTAATATTTGGAAAATATCATTGCCTTGTTCTAATGGAATCTGACAAGTCTCTAGTATTTGAAGGGTATCGAAAAGATGATTTGTACATGGTAGATTTCTCAGCAGGACCACAGCTTTCCGTATGTCTTCTAGCAAAAGTTTCAGAATGCTGGCTCTGGCATCGGAGGCTTGGGCATGCTGGCATGAGGAACCTCCACACCCTAGCAAAGAAGAAGCATGTCATAGGCATCGAGGGCGTCAAGTTCAAGAAAGATCACTTATGCGGTGCCTGTGAGGCAGGAAAGATGACGAGGGCCAAACATCCCTCAAAGACAATCATGACTACTACTCGACCCATCGAACTGCTTCACATGGATCTTTTCGGTCCCACTCATTACTCAACTCTTACTACTACTGCTTGTCTCTATGGCTTTGTCATTGTTGATGATTATTCTAGATATACTTGGGTGCACATAATCCTTTACAAGACTGAAGTGCAGGATGTCTTCAGACGCTTCGCCAATCGAGCAATGAACAACTATGGCGCCAAGATAAAGCATATCAGAAGTGACAATGGCACTGAATTCAAGAACACTGGCCTTGATACATATCTTGATACCTTGGGATCACACATGAATTCTTAGCCCCGTACACGCCACAGCAGAATGGCGTCGTCGAACGCAAGAACAGAAAACTCATTGAAATGGCCAGAATGATGCTAGATGAATACAAGACTCCAAGAAAATTCTTGCCCGAAGCCATTGATACTGCATGCCATACAATCAATCGTGTTTATCTTCACAAGCTTCTGAACAAGACATCTTATGAGCTCCTTACTGGCAAGAAGCCAAATGTCAGTTACTTCAGAGTATTTGGCGCCAGGTGCTGGATCAAGGACCCACATCACACCTCAAAGTTTGCACCAAAAGCACATGAGGGTTTTATGCTTGGATATGGAAAAGATTCCCACTCCTACAGAGTCTTCAATCTCTTTCATTATAAAGTGGTTGAAACAGTGGATGTGCGGTTCGATGAGACCAACGGTTCAAAAAGAGAGCACCTGTCAAATGTGCTAGATGAAGTTCCATCCAGTGAATCAATCAAGCTAATGGGAACTGGAGAAATTATACCTTCTGAAGCTCATCCTGAAGAAGAACTTATCATCTCAACACCTGATCAATCTGAAGACAATGCTCAGCCTGAAGACATTCCCTCTAACAACGACAATGATCAGCAAGAGCAAAATCTTCGCCCTATACATCCTCATGTTGCCAATGAAGTGCAGATTGAAAGAATAATTGATAACATCAATGCACCCGGTCCACTCACTCGTTCAAGGGTAACTCAGCTAGCAAATTTCTGTGGGCACTTCGCATTCGTCTCAATAACAGAACCCAAGAAAGTTGAAGATGCCTTCATGGAACCTGAATGGATTCAAGCTATGCAAGAAGAGCTTCAACAGTTTGAGCTGAATAATGTATGGGAACTGGTTAAGCGTCCCGATCCTCGGAAGCACAACATAATAGGCACAAAATGGATATACTACAACAAACAAGATGAGCACGGTCAAGTTGTCAGAAACAAAGCTCGTCTTGTTGCTCAAGGATATACTCAAGTGGAAGGTATTGACTTCGATGAAACATTTGCTCCTGTGGCTAGACTTGAAGCCATACGCATACTGCTGGCCTATGCAAATCATCACAACATACTCCTTTATCAAATGGATGTGAAGAGCGCCTTTCTCAATGGCAAGATTGAAGAAGAAGTGTATGTTGCACAACCACCTGGCTTTGAAGATCCAAAACATCCTGACATGGTATACAAGCTCAACAAGGCACTGTATGGCCTCAAACAAGCCCCTCGGGCCTGGTATGACACACTCAAATACTTCCTGAAGAGCAAAGGCTTCATACCTGGTTCCCTCAACCCCACTCTCTTCACGAAGACATATGATGGTGAACTATTTGTGTGCCAAATATATGTGGATGACATTATCTTTGGGTGCACCAATCAGAAGTACAGTGAAGAGTTTGGATTTATGATGCAAGAGCAATATCAAATGTCTATGATGGGAGAGCTGAAGTTCTTTCTCGGTCTTCAAATACGACAGCAACGCAACGACATCTTCATATCTCAAGAAAAGTATCTCAAAGATTGCCTAAAGAAGTTCGGTATGCAAGACTGCAAAGGCTTCACGACGCCAATGCCAGCCAAGCATCATCTGGGTCCTGACGACAATGGTAAAGAGTTCGATCAAAAGGTATACCGCTCCATGATTGGTTCTTTACTTTATCTATGTGCATCTAGGCCAGATATTATGCTTAGTGTTTGCATGTGTGCTCGATTCCAAGCGGCACCAAAGGAGTCGCATCACTTAGCTGTGAAGCAAATTCTTCGATATTTGGCTCACACCCCAACTCTAGGATTATGGTATCCAAAGGGCTCAGAGTTTGATCTGTTTGGATTCTCGGATGCTGATTATGCTGGTGACAAGGTGGATCGCAAGTCTACATCAGGCACATGTCATTTTCTGGGACGATCACTTGTATGTTGGTCTTCAAAGAAGCAGAACTGTGTATCTCTCTCCACTGCTGAATCTGAATACATTGCTGCTGGATCTTGCTGCGCTCAGCTTCTGTGGATGAAGCAAACACTCAAGGACTATGGCATTCATCTGAAGCAAGTGCCACTCTACTGCGACAACGAAAGCGCCATCAAGATTGCCAACAACCCAGTTCAGCACTCGAAGACAAAGCACATTGAAATATGTCATCACTTTCTCAGAGATCATGTTGTGAAGGAAGAGATTGATATCATACACGTCAACACTGAAGAGCAATTGGCAGATATCTTCACCAAGCCCTTGGATGAGAAGAGATTTTGCAAGTTACGGTGTGAGCTAAATATCCTGGAATCCTCAAATGTCCTGTGATCAGGCACACATCCTAACCCTTATGCATATTGATGACTTAGATGTGCAACACACAAAGTAGAGTATATCTTCAATCAATGAAGACATACATTCTAAGTGTGAATACATTAATGTGGAATTTGACTTCGGAGCGCCACGATAATTGTGTGCCGTGTCTGGGTCTAATACTTCCTATACGGTGGGTAATGCCACCACCAAATGTTCTATTTGAAGTGTTTCACTCATGGCGTTACCTTGCTATGTCTTCACATTTGGTTTGGCTTCAATCTCAACATGTTTTCATGATTATCTTCACTATGTTGATTATATATATATACTAGTGTTCTATCCTCTACAGCATTCACTTATAGCTATGTCTTCTTGTTGAATCTTTTGAACTAAGTGAATGTGATCGTACCCTAACCTCTCTGTGCTTTCTATCTCAGACTCTATCTCTCCAAATCATATGCATTCTATTGAAACTGTCGAATGTCTTCTCTGCGTCCTTGTCAGCAGAAGATACAGAGATAAACCTTAAGTCTGCTTTCAATGCTCATTCCTCCACATGAAACCCGGAGAAGTAGGAACGACCACCCGACAATCCAGGCATGCGTGGGACGTGGAACAAACCCCAAAATTCTACATGATGGCCACGTGTTCCTCAGATGCGAATCGCCAGGGGCACCTGTGTAATAACACAGTGCCGCCCCTGTACCTATAAATACACACTTCACAGCGGTCATTATCTCTTCTTCCACTCTCGCACGAACCCTAGCGCCATCGCTAGCCCTCGACGACGCCGGCGACGAAGCGCTTCGCTGCCGCAACCTCTCCGACGCTGTCTTCACGCCGACCGCGGACATCGTCCTCTCTGCCGTCGCCGTAGGTGTCCTCCGTCGCCAAGTTAGGGCACGGAAGATCGAACTGCTCGGCCTCCTCTTCCACTCCGTCTAGCAGTTCTTAGTGTGGTAAATAAAACTTCCTTTTTATGGCACCGTTGATCCTATGGCTTTGTCACTTTCTACCACAAGCAGTTTCTATTCACACAAGTTAGATCTCTCTCATACTGCATCTCATAACATGCCTAGTATATTTACTTATGCTTCACAAAGTAGTTAGATTCTCACTTGTACTGATCTGTGGATTCGTACAAATCTGGAACCAACTCCTTATCTATGAGTGAATGTCTTCGCACGATGAGGTCAATGTCTTCTAAACTGATTTATATTCAAAATCTTCTGAGAATGCATATGACCTCTTCCCCTTCCCTCGCACCATAATGCTGTCATAGGTACATGTCCATGGGAGAATCCCTTGGTTCTCACAGTCTGCATTCATTTGCAGAATTCTTACAGCATCATATCAATTCTCCCGAAGCTAGTTCCTGTCTGTCCAGCAAGCGAAAGCCCTTGAAGCCTTTGAACGTATTGAAGCCTTTCAGCTTAAAGTTCATGGCTTCAGAGAAATCAGCAAGGAAGGGTGGGAGAAAGCGTCGTGGAGAAACATCAAGAGATCTGCCAGATGACCTCTCAGAACTGTACAAGACAGATCCTGAAGAGGATTACAATCAGCGCAAAACACGAATCCAATGGATTCGACGCTATTGGGTAGAACAGTGGTTCAAGTACAGATTTGTGACAAAGGAATATGCTGAAAAGAATGCCATCAAGCGACCATGGGGAGACATCCTCTACAAAAATCTTCAACCCAGGACCAGAGATGAAGCCATTGAACAAGGCTTCTATCCCTGCATGGTCCGTGGACCACAGCCTGCGGATGCTGACCCATCGTCACTGCTATGGTGTCGTGACGACATTCTGTTCAAGCGCAACTTTCAGTTTGCCCAGAACTCAGCGAAGCAGAACAAGAAGACATTGGGACTAGACTTCAACCCTGGTCCTTCTGCTCCAAGGGCTGACAGCACCCGTGATGCAGAACCCAATGTCATCGGTCCTTTCTACAACCTTGAAGGTCTCATCACCCATATCTTGGTTCAAGGGACAGCTGTGAATGAGCCTGCAGCTGACGCTGAATCAGATGAAGCGCCTGCAGCGCCGAAGCCAAAGAAGTTGAAGAAGCCTAAAGCTTCAAAGCCTGCCCCTTCACCAAATATCTCACGGGCGAAGCCACTGGCAACTGCACCTCCTGAAGACAGTGTGCAGTCTGAAGATTTGTCACACATCTCCAAGCCCCAGAAGGTCAAGATGCCTCTGCCACACACCGGCCAAGAGCTAACTACTGCTGCCATTCTGCGCAATGATGCCATTGATCTATCAAGTGATGAAGATCTTGTAGATGACGCTCTTGAGCAACTCATCAAGAGCAAAGAAGAAGCAGAAATCTTCAATGATCTGCCGCTCTTTGATGTAACAATCATCCACAACTTCATTGATGAGTGGTTTGACACGCCAAACATCAGCTTCGACGATCTCCAACTACCCATTGGCCTCAGTGTCGCCTTCCATGGCGCCATTGCTTCAGAGTTAGCCATAGCCCAGCGCATTGTTGAACTGAAGCAGAAGATTGACTTTAAGAAATCTCAGTTCAAGAAGCATATCACCAAGCTCAGCGTGCAAGACGTGAAAAACTTCAAGATTATGCTGCACGAGCTCAAGGAAGCCTTTCTAAAGAAATGTGCAGAAGCTCAGGGTTCTCGTGAGCGCATGAAGGTCCTGGCTGATAGGTGTGTGCAAGCCTACAATGAGGCTGAGAAGCGCAAGGCCCTTGGGCGTCCTGGCATCGACCCCAGGATGGCTGCCAAGAAGAGGAAGAAGCCTGCTATGGATGAACCCGAAGCACCAAGGCAGGAAGCAGATCCCCTTGTCTTCCCAACTAGCATGACTGGCCCGAAGCCAAAGGCCAGGTCAACCGCTTCAGAACTGAAGAAGACCAGGACTGCTGAGGCTGAAGCAAGGAAGAGAAAACATCCTGAAGCCTCTGCTACTGCCCCCGCCAAGAAGAAAAGAAAGACCAAGAAGGAATGGGCTACTCCCACAGAGCCCTTGATTGTTGAACCCATTTCCATGGTTCACCCCGACGCCGATCCACAAGAATGTCAACTGACTGTCCATGAGCCTGCTTTCATAGAGGCTCATGAAGCTGAAGACTTTCCAGCAGCTGATCCCATCGCTGCTGAAGACATTGGTCACCATGACCATGTTGAAGATGATGTAGCCCTTCCTCAGCTAGAGCACCAACAGGTATCATCGCCTATGCTCATGCACAGCGAACTCATCAGCAGTGGTCGTCCACTGACGCCAATTGCACAGGATGCTTCATGGGCGGATCGCCCACAAGAGGAAGAAGACTTTGAGACCCAGCCAACAGCAACTCCACAGGCGTCACTCGCGCTGCGCAGGCTTCGCAAAGGTCCAAGGCCTCAAGTCTCTGCCAAAGACAATCCGGCTGCATCAGCCGCTGAAGAAGAAGTCCCACAAGTTGCCACTCCCCTATCCCACCAAGAACCGGTTCTCGAGGAGAACGTGATCGTGACCGACCCTCCCGCTCGTCAAGTGGAGGTTGAACATCTTGAGGCTGCCACCACCAACACCACTGAAGCCACTGACGCTGTCATGGCTGAAGCTAATGTGGAGCCCTCACCAACAACAGCACCAGAAGTCAGCAAAGCCACTGATCCCGCCGCTTCTGTTCCTGCGTCTGCTGCCGGTCCCCAGTTCGACTATCATGTTGAGCACAGGCCTCAGGTACAGAAGCCAATCCCAAGATTGCCAAGGTTCCCAGGTCCTGCATCAGCACCTGGCTCCTTCAATATCAATGGCTTCAGAGCAGACAACACATTCTTCAATAGCTCCAGGAACCCCTACTCAAGGGAAAGAATATCATCTGATCGGTTCTGGAGTTATCCGCAGTGAAGCTATTACTCATGCGTTCTTTACCACCAAGGTCGCATCTTCCCACACAAGCGCCTTGACATTGAAGCAATAGCTGGTCTGCCCTGTCTGGAAGAAGCTCTGGATTGCTTCAAAGAGGTTGGATTGCTGCAGTTCGTCACTGACCAAGAGCATTGGAATGAAGAGTTGCTGCTCCAATTCTATGCCACACTTCACATCCGCAGGTATAGCAGAGATCCGAAGACATGGGTCCTGGAGTGGATGAGAGGAAACGTTCATCACGAAGCCAAAGCCTTTGACATCATTGAGCTCATTGGTTTGCCCACTCCTGGCGATCTCTACGAGCATGGCTGTCAGCTTCATAGTGAAGCTATTGAGAGCATCTTTCAGAAGACTGAACCTAACATGAGTCAGATGCTCAGTATGATGAAGCCATTGCCCCAAGATGCTGCTTATCCCACGGAGTTCTTCGTTGAAGACCTTGAGTATCTGCCAAGAACCATTTATCACATCATAAGGCGAACTCTCTGGCCAATCAAAGGACATTCTCCCCATGCCAAGCTGGAAGGTGCAATGAAGACTTTGGTCTTCTATATTCTTCATGGAAAATGCTTCAATACACAGGATTTCTTCATTCGCCAACTTGCTGCATCTGGCTCTGATCTGTTTGGTTTGAAGTTCTACGCCCCTTGGGTGATGCGGCTGATCAAACTTCACTCCGTTATCTCATATCAGCCCTCTGCCCGCAATCATCGGATCTTTTTGCCTGATGTGGATATGTCTATTGAAGCCATCTATCCTGAGCCTGCCAAGGAACCTCTAAGTCTTCAGAATGCAGAGCATCAAAGTTTTTCTCAGAACATTGAAGGCGTTGAAGCCGTAACTCGTGTGTATCCTTTGGCTGGCACTACACATGCACCGCATCCTGCTCTCACTGAAGCCACTGATAGCACCATTGACCAACGATCCAAGAAGCGCACTCGTGTTCTCAATGACCGAGAGCTTCTGGTGGCTCTTCATCAGAAACATGATAGGCATCATGACTGGCTGAAGCGTCAAATGCAAAGCCTCTTGGTGGATGTTAATCGCATTCGCAATCTTGCCACCAAGAATGCCTTTGTTGCTCATGAAACCTCTCGACGCACATGGAAAGGGCTAACGCTGATGTGTTCTGAAAATGATCTTCAAGAGGATGGCTTCTCTAAGCGATTCAAGTTTGACTCCACACCTCCTCGAAGGGCAGTGCTGCGACGAACTCCATCTCTTGAAGACTCTGAGTTCTCTTCCTCTCCTGCAACTGTGAATGCCAGAGTGATCGAGGATGAAGATGATGCTACTACACCGCCACCTCCTTCAGCACGCTTCGACTCTGCTCCAAGCTCTTCTGCACCGCCAACCACCACCAACGACCCTGCTGCTTCACCTACTCTTCATGGGAATGAGTAGATGCTCTATGTCTTCAAACCTTTTTGGTCCTTCCAGACAAAAGGGGGAGAAGCATATGAGTTTGGTAGTCTTCAAGCAGGTCCATATGGGCGGGCGCTTTATATTTTGCTTCGTGCTTACAACTCTCGTTTTGCTACATTTGGTTCTTTGAGTTGTAACACTTAAACTCGATGGTCGTCTGCTACTTATTTGCCACCTTGTGTTGCGATGATAAATTCCGCATGTGCGACGATAAATTCCGCACTTAGATCATTCTGCAGACGTCCATTTTCCATTATGCATGTCATTATCTTCACATACTTTCTCATGCATAGTGGATTGTCATCATAAGTTGAAGTGGATCTCCACAAGTACAACCTGCCATGTGCATTTGCATTCCAAAAGAAAATTACTTATATGCACATCTTCAGGGGGAGCCCTTGCAACTTATGAAGACAATTCCTTATCCTTTACAATTTCATAGACTATATTCCCCGTTGAAAACTTCAACTAGTTTGTCATCAATCACCAAAAAGGGGGAGATTGTAAGTGCATCTAGTGCCACCCCTAGTTGGTTTTGGAGTATTGATGACAAACCTAGTTGAGGGACTAATGTGTTTGTGAGAATTGCAGGATAACACAGGTAGAAGTCCCTCATTGATTCGGTTTTCCTACCAGAGATGACCCCTAAAAATGTATGAAGACATTGAAGTCAAAGGTGGTATATGAAGATATTCACATTGAAGACTATGACAAGAGAAGACATCGCATGAAGCCTATGGAGCTCGAAGACTTAGATCTTTTGTAGTTCTTTTTCTTCCTCTTTGTTGAGTCATAGGAACCACCGTACTATTAAGTGGGGTCCAAGAGAACCAGTCAGAATGACTGAAGTGATGCTTAAACAAAACCTATGTCTTTGAGTGAAGACTTTGAGAGCGAATCTTGTCCAGAGTCAGACAAGTCAGCTTTGCTTGTAGCCCAAGTAAAGTTGCCGTGTGAGTTTGAAATCTGACCGTTGGAACACGTGTCAGTTCCTTAGTGACCAAGGGTCATTTCGGACAAATCAGGTCGGGTTGCCAAGTGGCTATAAATAGCCCACCCCCTACAACCATAAACGGTTGGCTGCTCAGATTCAGAGTACGGCTTTTGTCGTTTGAGAGCAACCCACCTCGAAGCCTTTGAGAGAGAATTCCTTGCGAGGATAAAGCCCTAACCACCCAGAGCCAAAGAGAATTAGGCATCACTTAAGTCTTCTTGTCTGTGTGATCTGAAGACTTATTACACTTGAGGACTGTGCATCCTCCAGCCGGTTAGGCGTTGCGTTCTGAGCATCCAAGAGACATTGTGGATTGCCGGTGAACGAAGTCTGTGAAGGTTTGGGAGTCTACCTTGAAGACTTACCAGAGTGATTGGGCGAGGTCTGTGTGACCATAGCTCAAGGGGAATACGGTGAGGACTGGGTGTCCTGAGCTGCGTGTTCAGGACTGGGTGTCCGGGAGTGTGTGTCCTAAGGTTTAAATACCTAGCCGCCCTAACCAGACGTACAGTTGTCACAGCAACTGGAACTGGTCCAATAAATCATTGTCTTCAATGAGTCACTGGTTTCATCTTCCCTTTGTTGGAAATATGCCCTAGAGGCAATAATAAAAGCATTATTATTATATTTCCTTGTTCATTATAATTGTCTTTTATTCATGCTATAATTGTGTTATCCGGAAATCGTAATACATGTGTGAATAATAGACACCAACATGTCCCTAGTAAGCCTGTAGTTGACTAGCTCGTTGATCAACAGATAGTCATGGTTTCCTGACTATGGACATTGGATGTCAATGATAACGAGATCACATCATTAGGAGAATGATGTGATGGAAAAGACCCAATCCCAAACATAGCATAAGATCGTATAGATCGTTTGCTAGAGTTTTCCAATGTCAAGTATCCTTTCCTTAGACCATGAGATCGTGTAACTCCCGGATACCGTAGGAGTGCTTTGGGTGTACCAAATGTCACAACGTAACTGGGTGACTATAAAGGTATACTACGGGTATCTCCGAAAGTGTCTGTTGGGTTGACACGGATCAAGACTGGGATTTGTCACTCCGTATGACGGAGAGGTATCACTGGGCCCACTCGGTAATGCATCATCATAATGAGCTCAAAGTGACAAAGTGTCTGGTCACGGGATCATGCATTACGGTACGAGTAAAGTGACTTGCCGGTAACAAGATTGAACGAGATATTGGGATACCGATGATCGAATCTCGGGCAAGTAACATACCGATTGACGAAGGGAATTGTATACGGGGTTGCTTGAATCCTCGACATCGTGGTTCATCCGATGAGATCATCGAGGAGCATGTGGGAGCCAACATGGGTATCCAGATCCCGCTGTTGGTTATTGACCGGAGAGTCGTCTCGGTCATGTCTACATGTCTCCCGAACCCGTAGGGTCTACACACTTAAGGTTCGGTGACGCTAGGGTTGTAGGGATATGTATATGCAGTAACCCGAATGTTGTTCGGAGTCCCGGATGAGATCCCGGACGTCACGAGGAGTTCCGGAATGGTCCGGAGGTAAAGAATTATATATAGGAAGTGCTATTTCGGGCATCGGGACAAGTTTCGGGGTCACCGATATTGTACCGGGACCACCGGAAGGGTCCCGGGGGTCCACCGGGTGGGGCCACCTGCCCCGGGGGGCCACATGGGCTGTAGGGGGTGCGCCTTGGCCTATATGGGCCAAGGGCACCAGCCCCAAGAGGCCCATGTGCCTAGGGTTCATGAAGGGAAGAGTCCCAAAGGGGGAAGGCACCTCCTATGTGTCTTGGGGAGGAGGGATTCCTCCCTTGGCCGCCGCCCCCCCGGAGATTGGATCTCCTATGGCCGGCGCCCCCCCCCTTGGCCCTCCTATATATAGTGGGGAGATGGAGGACTTCTCACCCCACATCTTTGGTGCCTCCCTCTCCCTCTCCAACACATCCTCCTCCTCCATAGTGCTTGGCGAAGCCCTGCCGGAGTACTGCAGCTCCACCACCACCACGCCGTCGTGCTGCTGCTGGAGCCATCTTCCTCAACCTCTCCTTCCCCCTTGCTGGATCAAGAAGGATACGTTACGCTAACTGTACGTGTGTTGAACGCGGAGGTGCCGTCCGTTCGGCGCTAGGATCTCCGGTGATTTGGATCACGTCGAGTACGACTCCCTCATCCCCGTTCTTTGAACGCTTCCGCTCGCGATCTACAAGGTACGTAGATGCATCCAATCACTCGTTGCTAGATGAACTCATAGATGGATCTTGGTGAAACCGTAGGAAAATTTTTGTTTTCTGCAACGTTCCCCAACAGTGGCATCATGAGCTAGGTCTATGCATAGTTCTCTTGCACGAGTAGAACACAATTTGTTGTGGGCGTTGATGTTGTCAACTTTCTTGCCGCTACTAGTCTTATCTTGCTTCAACGGTATTGTGGGATGAAGTGGCCCGGACCAACCTTACACGTACGCTTACGTGAGACGGGTTCCACCGACTAACATGCACAAGTTGCATAAGGTGGCTGGCGGGTGTCTGTCTCTCCCACTTTAGTTGGAGCGGATTCGATGAACAGGGTCCTTATGAAGGGTAAATAGAAGTTGACAAATCACGTTGTGGCTTTCACGTAGGTAAGAAAACGTTCTTGCTAGAACCCTGTTTCAGCCACGTAAAACTTGCAAACAACAATTAGAGGACTCTAACTTGTTTTTGCAGCAAGTGCTTTGTGATATGATATGGCCAAAGTTGTGATGAATGATGAATGATATATATGTGATGTATGAGATGTTCATGCTATTGTAATAGGAATCACGACTTGCATGTCGATGAGTATGACAACCGATAGGAGCCATAGGAGTTGTCTTTATTTTTTGTATGACCTGCGTGTCATTGAGAAACGCCATGTAAATTACTTTACTTTATTGCTAAATGTGTTAGCCGTAGTAGTAGAAGTAATAGTTGGCGAGCAACTTCATGGAGACACGATGATGGAGATCATGATGATGGAGATCATGATGATGGAGATCATGGTGTCATGCCGGTGACAAGATGATCATGGAGCCCCAAGATGGAGATCAAAGGAGCTATGTGATATTGGCCATATCATGTCACTATTATTATTTGATTGCATGTGATGTTTATCATGTTTCTGCATCTTGTTTGCTTAGAATGATGGTAGTAAATAAGATGATCCCTCATAATAATTTCAAGAAAGTGTTCCCCCTAACTGTGCACCGTTGCGACAGTTCGTTGTTTTGAAGCACCACGTGATGATCGGGTGTTAGATTCTAACGTTCACATACAACGGGTGTAAGACAGATTTACACATGCAAACACTTAGGTTGACTTGACGAGCCTAGCATGTACAGACATGGCCTCGGAACACAGAAGACCAAAAGGTCGAGCATGAGTCGTATAGAAGATACGATCAACATGAAGATGTTCACCGATGTTGACTAGACCGTCTCACGTGATGATCGGACACGGCCTAGTTAACTCGGATCATGTTATACTTAGATTACTGGAGGGATGTCTATCTAAGTGGGAGTTCATTGAATAATTTGATTAGATGAACTTAATTATCATGAACTTAGTCTAAATTTTTTACAATATGTCTTGTAGATCAAATGGCCAACGTAGTCCTCAACTTCAACGCGTTCCTAGAGAAAACCAAGCTGAAAGACGATGGCAGCAACTACACGGACTGGGTCCGGAACCTGAGGATCATCCTCATAGCTGCCAAGAAAGATTATGTCCTACAAGCACCGCTGGGTGACGCACCTGTTCTCCCTGTAGAACAAGGCGTTATGAACGCTTGGCAGGCACGTACATATGACTACTCCCTCGTTCAGTGCGGCATGCTTTACAGCTTAGAGCCGGGGCTCCAAAAGAGTTTTGAGAGACACGGAGCATATGAGATGTTCGAAGAGCTGAAAATGGTTTTCCAAGCTCATGCCCGGGTCGAGAGATATCAAGTCTCCGACAAGTTCTTCAGCTGTAAGATGGAGGAAAACAGTTCTGTCAGTGAGCACATACTCACTATGTCTGGGTTGCATAACCGCTTGACTCAGCTGGGAGTTAATCTCCCGGATGACGCGGTCATTGACAGAATCCTTCAGTCGCTTCCACCGAGCTACAAGAGCTTTGTGATGAACTTCAATATGCAGGGGATGGAAAAGACCATTGCTGAAGTATTTGCAATGCTGAAATCAGCAGAGGTAGAAGTCAAAAAGGAACATCAAGTGTTGATGGTGAATAAAACCACTAAGTTCAAGAAGGGCAAGGGTAAGAAAGCTTTCAAGAAGGACGGCAAGGGAGTTGCCGCGCCCGGCAAGCAAGCTGCCGGGAAGAAGCCAAAGAATGGACCCAAGCCCGAGACTGAGTGCTTTTATTGCAAGGAAAGTGGTCACTGGAAGCGGAACTGCCCCAAATACTTAGCGGACAAGAAGGCCGGCAAAACGAAAGGTATATGTGATATACATGTAATTGATGTGTACCTTACCAGTACTCGTAGTAGCTCCTGGGTATTTGATACCGGTGCGGTTGCTCACATTTGTAACTCAAAACAGGAGCTGCGGAATAAGCGGAGACTGGCAAAGGACGAGGTGACGATGCGCGTCGGGAATGGTTCCAAGGTCAATGTGATCGCCGTCGGCACGCTACCTCTACATTTACCTTCGGGATTAGTTTTAAACCTTAATAATTGTTATTTAGTGCCAGCTTTGAGCATGAACATTGTATCAGGATCTCGTTTAATTCGAGATGGCTACTCATTTAAATCCGAGAATAATGGTTGTTCTATTTATATGAGAGATATGTTTTATGGTCATGCTCCGATGGTGAATGGTTTATTCTTAATGAATCTCGAGCGTAATGCTACACATGTTCATAGTGTGAGTACCAAAAGATGTAAGATCGATAATGATAGTCCCACATACTTGTGGCACTGCCGCCTTGGTCACATAGGTGTCAAACGCATGAAGAAGCTCCATGCTGATGGACTTTTAGAGTCTCTTGATTACGAATCATTTGACACGTGCGAACCATGCCTCATGGGTAAAATGACCAAGACTCCGTTCTCAGGAACAATGGAGCAAGCAACCAACTTATTGGAAATCATACATACTGATGTGTGCGGTCCAATGAGTGTTGAGGCTCGCGGTGGCTATCGTTATGTTCTCACCCTCACTGATGACTTTAGTAGATATGGGTATGTCTACTTAATGAAACACAAGTCTAAGACCTTTGAAAAGTTCAAGGAATTTCAGAGTGAGGTTGAGAATCAACGTGACAGGAAAATCAAGTTCCTGTGATCAGATCGTGGAGGAGAATACTTGAGTCACGAGTTTGGCACACACTTAAGAAAATGTGGAATAGTTTCACAACTGACGCCGCCTGGAACACCTCAGTGTAATGGTGTGTCCGAACGTCGTAATCGCACTCTATTAGATATGGTGCGATCTATGATGTCTCTTGCTGATTTACCGCTATCTTTTTGGGGGTATGCTTTAGAGACTGCCGCATTCACTTTAAATAGGGCTCCGTCGAAATCCGTTGAGACGACACCGTATGAATTATGGTTTGGGAAGAAACCTAAGCTGTCGTTTCTAAAAGTTTGGGGATGCGATGCTTATGTCAAGAAACTTCAACCTGAAAAGCTCGAACCCAAATCGGAAAAATGCGTCTTCATAGGATACCCTAAAGAAACTATTGGGTATACCTTCTACCTCAGATCCGAAGGCAAGATCTTTGTTGCCAAGAATGGGTCCTTTCTAGAGAAAGAGTTTCTCTCGAAAGAAGTAAGTGGGAGGAAAGTAGAACTTGATGAAGTATTACCTCTTGAACCGGAAAAGGGCGCAACTCAAGAAAATGTTCCTGAGGTGCCTGCACCGACTAGAGAGGAAGTTAATGATGATGATCAAGATACTTCTGATCAAGCTCCTACTGAAATTCGTAGGTCCACAAGGACACGTTCCGCACCAGAGTGGTACGGCAACCCTGTCTTGGAAATCATGTTGTTAGACAACGGTGAACCTTCGAACTATGAAGAAGCGATGGCGGGCCCGGATTCCGACAAATGGCTAGAAGCCATGAAATCTGAGATAGGATCCATGTATGAAAACGAAGTATGGACTTTGACTGACTTGCCCGTTGAGAGGCGAGCCATAGAAAATAAATGGATCTTTAAGAAGAAGACAGACGCGGATGGTAATGTGACCATCTATAAAGCTTGGCTTGTCGCTAAGGGTTATCGACAAGTTCAAGGGGTTGACTACGATGAGACTTTCTCACCGGTAGCGAAGCTAAAGTCCGTCCGAATCATGTTAGCAATTGCCGCATTCTATGATTATGAGATATGGCAAATGGACATCAAAACGGCATTCCTTAATGGTTTCCTTAAGGAAGAATTGTATATGATGCAGCCGGAAGGTTTTGTCGATCCTAAGAATGCTGACAAGGTGTGCAAGCTCCAACGCTCGATTTATGGGCTGGTGCAAGCATCTCGGAGTTGGAACATTCGCTTTGATGAGATGATCAAAGCGTTTGGGTTTACACAGACTTATGGAGAAGCCTGTGTTTACAAGAAAGTGAGTGGGAGCTCTGTAGCATTTCTCATATTATATGTAGATGACATACTTTTGATGGGAAATGATATAGAACTCTTGGACAGCATTAAGGCCTACTTGAATAAGAGTTTTTCAATGAAGGACCTTGGAGAAGCTGCATATATATTAGGCATCAAGATCTATAGAGATAGATCAAGACGCCTCATAGGTCTTTCACAAAGCACATACCTTGATAAGATATTGAAGAAGTTCAATATGGATCAGTCTAAGAAGGGGTTCTTGCCTGTGTTGCAAGGTGTGAAATTGAGCTCAGCTCAATGTCCGACCACGGCAGAAGATATAGAAGAGATGAGTGTCATCCCCTATGCCTCAGCCATAGGTTCTATTATGTATGCCATGCTGTGTACCAGACCTGATGTAAACCTTGCCGTAAGTTTGGTAGGAAGGTACCAAAGTAATCCCGGCAAGGAACACTGGACAGCGGTCAAGAATATCCTGAAGTACCTGAAAAGGACTAAGGAAATGTTTCTCGTTTATGGAGGTGACGAAGAGCTCGTCGTAAAGGGTTACGTCGACGCTAGCTTCGAAACAGATCTGGATGACTCAAAGTCACAAACCGGATACGTGTATATTTTGAATGGTGGGGCAGTAAGCTGGTGCAGTTGCAAGCAGAGCGTTGTGGCGGGATCTACATGTGAAGCGGAGTACATGGCAGCCTCGGAGGCAGCGCATGAAGCAATTTGGGTGAAGGAGTTCATCACCGACCTAGGAGTCATACCCAATGCGTCGGGGCCGATCAAGGTCTTCTGTGACAACACTGGAGCTATTGCACTTGCCAAGGAGCCTAGGTTTCTCAAGAAGACAAGGCACATCAAGCGTCGCTCCAACTCCATTCGTGAAAATGTTCAAGATGGAGACATAGATATTTGTAAAGTACATACGGACCTGAATGTAGCAGATCCGTTGACTAAACCTCTCCCTAGAGCAAAACATGATCAACACCAAAATTCCATGGGTGTTCGATTCATCACAATGTAACTAGATTATTGACTCTAGTGCAAGTGGGAGACTGCTGGAAATATGCCCTAGAGGCAATAATAAAAGCATTATTATTATATTTCCTTGTTCATGATAATTGTCTTTTATTCATGCTATAATTGTGTTATCCGGAAATCGTAATACATGTGTGAATAATAGACACCAACATGTCCCTAGTAAGCCTGTAGTTGACTAGCTCGTTGATCAACATATGGTCATGGTTTCCTGACTATGGACATTGGATGTCATTGATAACGAGATCACATCATTAGGAGAATGATCTGATGGACAAGACCCAATCCCAAACATAGCATAAGATCGTATAGTTCGTTTGCTAGAGTTTCCCAATGTCAAGTATCCTTTCCTTAGACCATGAGATCGTGTAACTCCCGGATACCGTAGGAGTGCTTTGGGTGTACCAAATGTCACAACGTAACTGGGTGACTATAAAGGTATACTACGGGTATCTCCGAAAGTGTCTGTTGGGTTGACACGGATCAAGACTGGGATTTGTCACTCCGTATGACGGAGAGGTATCACTGGGCCCACTCGGTAATGCATCATCATAATGAGCTCAAAGTGACCAAGTGTCTGGTCACGGGATCATGCATTACGGTACGAGTAAAGTGACTTGCCGGTAATGAGATTGAACAAGGTATTGGGATACCGACGATCGAATCTCGGGCAAGTAACATACCGATTGACGAAGGGAATTGTATACGGGGTTGCTTGAATCCTCGACATCATGGTTCATCCGATGAGATCATCGAGGAGCATGTGGGAGCCAACATGGGTATCCAGATCCCGCTGTTGGTTATTGACCGGAGAGTCGTCTCGGTCATGTCTACATGTCTCCCGAACCCGTAGGGTCTACACACTTAAGGTTCGGTGATGCTAGGGTTGTAGGGATATGTATATGCAGTAACCCGAATGTTGTTCGGAGTCCCGGATGAGATCCCGGACATCACGAGGAGTTCCAGAATGGTCCGGAGGTAAAGAATTATATATAGGAAGTGCTATTTCGGGCATCGAGACAAGTTTCGGGGTCACCGGTATTGTACCGGGACCACCGGAAGGGTCCCGGGGGTCCACCGGGTGGGGCCACCTGCCCCGGGGGGCCACATGGGCTGTAGGGGGTGCGCCTTGGCCTATATGGGCCAAGGGCACCAGCCCCAAGAGGCCCAAGAGCCTAGGGTTCAAGAAGGGAAGAGTCCCAAAGGGGGAAGGCACCTCCTAGGTGCCTTGGGGAGGAGGGATTCCTCCCTTGGCCGCCGCCCCCCCCCGGAGATTGGATCTCCTAGGGCCGGCGCCCCCCCCTTGGCCCTCCTATATATAGTGGGGAGATGGAGGACTTCTCACCCCACATCTTTGGTACCTCCCTCTCCCTCTCCAACACATCCTCCTCCTCCATAGTGCTTGGCGAAGCCCTGCCGGAGTACTGCAGCTCCACCACCACCACGCCGTCGTGCTGCTGCTGGAGCCATCTTCCTCAACCTCTCCTTCCCCCTTGCTGGATCAAGAAGGATACGTTACGCTAACTGTACGTGTGTTGAACGCGGAGGTGCCGTCCGTTCGGCTCTAGGATCTCCGGTGATTTGGATCACGTCGAGTACGACTCCCTCATCCCCGTTCTTTGAACACTTCCGCTCGCGATCTACAAGGTACGTAGATGCATCCAATCACTCGTTGCTAGATGAACTCATAGATGGATCTTGGTGAAACCGTAGGAAAATTTTTGTTTTCTGCAACGTTCCCCAACAGTGGCATCATGAGCTAGGTCTATGCATAGTTCTCTTGCACGAGTAGAACACAATTTGTTGTGGGCGTTGATGTTGTCAACTTTCTTGCCGCTACTAGTCTTATCTTGCTTCAACGGTATTGTGGGATGAAGTGGCCCGGACCAACCTTACACGTACGCTTACGTGAGACGGGTTCCACCGACTAACATGCACAAGTTGCATAAGGTGGCTGGCGGGTGTCTGTCTCTCCCACTTTAGTTGGAGCGGATTCGATGAACAGGGTCCTTATGAAGGGTAAATAGAAGTTGACAAATCACGTTGTGGCTTTCACGTAGGTAAGAAAACGTTCTTGCTAGAACCCTGTTTCAGCCACGTAAAACTTGCAAACAACAATTAGAGGACTCTAACTTGTTTTTGCAGCAAGTGCTTTGTGATATGATATGGCCAAAGTTGTGATGAATGATGAATGATATATATGTGATGTATGAGATGTTCATGCTATTGTAATAGGAATCACGACTTGCATGTCGATGAGTATGACAACCGATAGGAGCCATAGGAGTTGTCTTTATTTTTTGTATGACCTGCGTGTCATTGAGAAACGCCATGTAAATTACTTTACTTTATTGCTAAATGTGTTAGCCGTAGTAGTAGAAGTAATAGTTGGCGAGCAACTTCATGGAGACACGATGATGGAGATCATGATGATGGAGATCATGATGATGGAGATCATGGTGTCATGCCGGTGACAAGATGATCATGGAGCCCCAAGATGGAGATCAAAGGAGCTATGTGATATTGGCCATATCATGTCACTATTATTATTTGATTGCATGTGATGTTTATCATGTTTCTGCATCTTGTTTGCTTAGAATGATGGTAGTAAATAAGATGATCCCTCATAATAATTTCAAGAAAGTGTTCCCCCTAACTGTGCACCGTTGCGACAGTTCGTTGTTTTGAAGCACCACGTGATGATCGGGTGTTAGATTCTAACGTTCACATACAACGGGTGTAAGACAGATTTACACATGCAAACACTTAGGTTGACTTGACGAGCCTAGCATGTACAGACATGGCCTCGGAACACAGAAGACCAAAAGGTCGAGCATGAGTCGTATAGAAGATACGATCAACATGAAGATGTTCACCGATGTTGACTAGACCGTCTCACGTGATGATCGGACACGGCCTAGTTAACTCGGATCATGTTATACTTAGATTACTGGAGGGATGTCTATCTAAGTGGGAGTTCATTGAATAATTTGATTAGATGAACTTAATTATCATGAACTTAGTCTAAATTTTTTACAATATGTCTTGTAGATCAAATGGCCAACGTAGTCCTCAACTTCAACGCGTTCCTAGAGAAAACCAAGCTGAAAGACGATGGCAGCAACTACACGGACTGGGTCCGGAACCTGAGGATCATCCTCATAGCTGCCAAGAAAGATTATGTCCTACAAGCACCGCTGGGTGACGCACCTGTTCTCCCTGTAGAACAAGGCGTTATGAACGCTTGGCAGGCACGTACATATGACTACTCCCTCGTTCAGTGCGGCATGCTTTACAGCTTAGAGCCGGGGCTCCAAAAGAGTTTTGAGAGACACGGAGCATATGAGATGTTCGAAGAGCTGAAAATGGTTTTCCAAGCTCATGCCCGGGTCGAGAGATATCAAGTCTCCGACAAGTTCTTCAGCTGTAAGATGGAGGAAAACAGTTCTGTCAGTGAGCACATACTCACTATGTCTGGGTTGCATAACCGCTTGACTCAGCTGGGAGTTAATCTCCCGGATGACGCGGTCATTGACAGAATCCTTCAGTCGCTTCCACCGAGCTACAAGAGCTTTGTGATGAACTTCAATATGCAGGGGATGGAAAAGACCATTCCTGAAGTATTTGCAATGCTGAAATCAGCAGAGGTAGAAGTCAAAAAGGAACATCAAGTGTTGATGGTGAATAAAACCACTAAGTTCAAGAAGGTCAAGGGTAAGAAAGCTTTCAAGAAGGACGGCAAGGGAGTTGCCGCGCCCGGCAAGCAAGCTGCTGGGAAGAAGCCAAAGAATGGACCCAAGCCCGAGACTGAGTGCTTTTATTGCAAGGAAAGTGGTCACTGGAAGCGGAACTGCCCCAAATACTTAGCGGACAAGAAGGCCGGCAAAACGAAAGGTATATGTGATATACATGTAATTGATGTGTACCTTACCAGTACTCGTAGTAGCTCCTGGGTATTTGATACCGGTGCGGTTGCTCACATTTGTAACTCAAAATAGGAGCTGCGGAATAAGCGGAGACTGGCAAAGGACGAGGTGACGATGCGCGTCGGGAATGGTTCCAAGGTCAATGTGATCGCCGTCGGCACGCTACCTCTACATTTACCTTCGGGATTAGTTTTAAACCTTAATAATTGTTATTTAGTGCCAGCTTTGAGCATGAACATTGTATCAGGATCTCGTTTAATTCGAGATGGCTACTCATTCAAATCCGAGAATAATGGTTGTTCTATTTATATGAGAGATATGTTTTATGGTCATGCTCTGATGGTGAATGGTTTATTCTTAATGAATCTCGAGCGTAATGCTACACATGTTCATAGTGTGAGTACCAAAAGATGTAAGATTGATAATGATAGTCCCACATACTTGTGGCACTGCCGCCTTAGTCACATAGGTGTCAAACGCATGAAGAAGCTCCATGCTGATGGACTTTTAGAGTCTCTTGATTACGAATCATTTGACACATGCGAACCATGCCTCATGGGTAAAATGACCAAGACTCCGTTCTCAGGAACAATGGAGCAAGCAACCAACTTATTGGAAATCATACATACTGATGTGTGCGGTCTAATGAGTGTTGAGGCTCGCGGTGGCTATCGTTATGTTCTCACCCTCACTGATGACTTTAGTAGATATGGGTATGTCTACTTAATGAAACACAAGTCTGAGACCTTTGAAAAGTTCAAGGAATTTCAGAGTGAGGTTGAGAATCAACGTGACAGGAAAATCAAGTTCCTGTGATCAGATTGTGGAGGAGAATACTTGAGTCACGAGTTTGGCACACACTTAAGAAAATGTGGAATAGTTTCACAACTCACGCCGCCTGGAACACCTCAGCGTAATGGTGTGTCCGAACGTCGTAATCGCACTCTATTAGATATGGTGCGATCTATGATGTCTCTTGCTGATTTACCACTATCTTTTTGGGGGTATGCTTTAGAGACTGCCGCATTCACTTTAAATAGGGCTCCGTCGAAATCCGTTGAGACGACACCGTATGAATTATGGTTTGGGAAGAAACCTAAGCTGTCATTTCTAAAAGTTTGGGGATGCGATGCTTATGTCAAGAAACTTCAACCTGAAAAGCTCGAACCCAAATCGGAAAAATACGTCTTCATAGGATACCCTAAAGAAACTATTGGGTATACCTTCTACCTCAGATCCGAAGGCAAGATCTTTGTTGCCAAGAATGGGTCCTTTCTAGAGAAAGAGTTTCTCTCGAAAGAAGTAAGTGGGAGGAAAGTAGAACTTGATGAAGTATTACCTCTTGAACCGGAAAAGGGCGCAACTCAAGAAAATGTTCCTGAGGTGCCTGCACCGACTAGAGAGGAAGTTAATGATGATGATCAAGATACTTCTGATCAAGCTCCTACTGAAATTCGTAGGTCCACAAGGACACGTTCCGCACCAGAGTGGTACGGCAACCCTGTCTTGGAAATCATGTTGTTAGACAACGGTGAACCTTCGAACTATGAAGAAGCGATGGCGGGCCCGGATTCCGACAAATGGCTAGAAGCCATGAAATCTGAGATAGGATCCATGTATGAAAACGAAGTATGGACTTTGACTGACTTGCCCGTTGAGAGGCGAGCCATAGAAAATAAATGGATCTTTAAGAAGAAGACAGACGCGGATGGTAATGTGACCATCTATAAAGCTTGGCTTGTCGCTAAGGGTTATCGACAAGTTCAAGGGGTTGACTACGATGAGACTTTCTCACCGGTAGAGAAGCTAAAGTCCGTCCGAATCATGTTAGCAATTGCCGCATTCTATGATTATGAGATATGGCAAATGGACGTCAAAACGGCATTCCTTAATGGTTTCCTTAAGGAAGAATTGTATATGATGCAGCGGGAAGGTTTTGTCGATCCTAAGAATGCTGACAAGGTGTGCAAGCTCCAACGCTCGATTTATGGGCTGGTGCAAGCATCTCGGAGTTGGAACATTCGCTTTGATGAGATGATCAAAGCGTTTGGGTTTACACAGACTTATGGAGAAGCCTGTGTTTACAAGAAAGTGAGTGGGAGCTCTGTAGCATTTCTCATATTATATGTAGATGACATACTTTTGATGGGAAATGATATAGAACTCTTGGACAGCATTAAGGCCTACTTGAATAAGAGTTTTTCAATGAAGGACCTTGGAGAAGCTGCATATATATTAGGCATCAAGATCTATAGAGATAGATCAAGACGCCTCATAGGTCTTTCACAAAGCACATACCTTGATAAGATATTGAAGAAGTTCAATATGGATCAGTCTAAGAAGGGGTTCTTGCCTGTGTTGCAAGGTGTGAAATTGAGCTCAGCTCAATGTCCGACCACGGCAGAAGATATAGAAGAGATGAGTGTCATCCCCTATGCCTCAGCCATAGGTTCTATTATGTATGCCATGCTGTGTACCAGACCTGATGTAAACCTTGCCGTAAGTTTGGTAGGAAGGTACCAAAGTAATCCCTGCAAGGAACACTGGACAGCGGTCAAGAATATCCTGAAGTACCTGAAAAGGACTAAGGAAATGTTTCTCATTTATGGAGGTGACGAAGAGCTCGTCGTAAAGGGTTACGTCGACGCTAGCTTCGAAACAGATCTGGATGACTCAAAGTCACAAACCGGATACGTGTATATTTTGAATGGTGGGGCAGTAAGCTGGTGCAGTTGCAAGCAGAGCGTTGTGGCGGGATCTACATGTGAAGCGGAGTACATGGCAGCCTCGGAGGCAGCGCATGAAGCAATTTGGGTGAAGGAGTTCATCACCGACCTAGGAGTCATACCCAATGCGTCGGGGCCGATCAAGGTCTTCTGTGACAACACTGGAGCTATTGCACTTGCCAAGGAGCCCAGGTTTCACAAGAAGACAAGGCACATCAAGCGTCGCTCCAACTCCATTCGTGAAAATGTTCAAGATGGAGACATAGATATTTCTAAAGTACATACGGACCTGAATGTAGCAGATCCGTTGACTAAACCTCTCCCTAGAGCAAAACATGATCAACACCAAAATTCCATGGGTGTTCGATTCATCACAATGTAACTAGATTATTGACTCTAGTGCAAGTGGGAGACTGCTGGAAATATGCCCTAGAGGCAATAATAAAAGCATTATTATTATATTTCCTTGTTCATGATAATTGTCTTTTATTCATGCTATAATTGTGTTATCCAGAAATCGTAATACATGTGTGAATAATAGACACCAACATGTCCCTAATAAGCCTGTAGTTGACTAGCTCGTTGATCAACATATGGTCATGGTTTCCTGACTATGGACATTGGATGTCATTGATAACGAGATCACATCATTAGGAGAATGATGTGATGGACAAGACCCAATCCCAAACATCGCATAAGATCGTATAGTTCGTTTGCTAGAGTTTTCCAATGTCAAGTATCCTTTCCTTAGACCATGAGATCGTGTAACTCCCGGATACCGTAGGAGTGCTTTGGGTGTACCAAACGTCACAACGTAACTGGGTGACAATAAAGGTATACTACGGGTATCTCCGAAAGTGTCTGTTGGGTTGACACGGATCAAGACTGGGATTTGTCACTCTGTATGACGGAGAGGTATCACTGGGCCCACTCGGTAATGCATCATCATAATGAGCTCAAAGTGACCAAGTGTCTGGTCACGGGATCATGCATTACGGTACGAGTAAAGTGACTTGCCGGTAATGAGATTGAACAAGGTATTGGGATACCGACGATCGAATCTCGGGCAAGTAACATACCGATTGACGAAGGGAATTGTATACGGGGTTGCTTGAATCCTCGACATCATGGTTCATCCGATGAGATCATCGAGGAGCATGTGGGAGCCAACATGGGTATCCAGATCCCGCTGTTGGTTATTGACCGGAGAGTCGTCTCGGTCATGTCTACATGTCTCCCGAACCCGTAGGGTCTTCACACTTAAGGTTCGGTGACGCTAGGGTTGTAGGGATATGTATATGCAGTAACCCGAATGTTGTTCGGAGTCCCGGATGAGATCCCGGACGTCACGAGGAGTTCCGGAATGGTCCGGAGGTAAAGAATTATATATAGGAAGTGCTATTTCGGGCATCGGGACAAGTTTCGGGGTCACCGGTATTGTACCAAGACCACCGGAAGGGTCCCGGGGGTCCACCGGGTGGGGCCACCTGCCCCGGGGCCCACATGGGCTGTAGGGGGTGCGCCTTGGCCTATATGGGCCAAGGGCACCAGCCCCAAGAGGCCCATGCGCCTAGGGTTGAAGAAGGGAAGAGTCCCAAAGGGGGAAGGCACCTCCTAGGTGCCTTGGGGAGGAGGGATTCCTCCCTTGGCCGCCGCCCCCCCGGAGATTGGATCTCCTAGGGCCGGCGCCCCCCCTGGCCCTCCTATATATAGTGGGGAGATGGAGGACTTCTCACCCCACATCTTTGGTGCCTCCCTCTCCCTCTCCAACACATCCTCCTCCTCCATAGTGCTTGGCGAAGCCCTACCAGAGTACTGCAGCTCCACCACCACCACGCCGTCGTGCTGCTGCTGGAGCCATCTTCCTCAACCTCTCCTTCCCCCTTGCTGGATCAAGAAGAAGGAGACGTTACGCTGACCGTACGTGTGTTGAACGCGGAGGTGCCGTCCATTCGGTGCTAGGATCTCCGGTGATTTGGATCACGTCGAGTACGACTCCCTCATCCCCGTTCTTTGAACGCTTCCGCTCGCGATCTACAAGGTACATAGATGCATCCAATCACTCGTTGCTAGATGAACTCATAGATGGATCTTGGTGAAACTGTAGGAAAATTTTTGTTTTCTGCAACGTTCCCCAACACCCTTCCCTTTACTTACTGTTACTCCTTGTGAAGTCATTGTATGATTGCACTATCTTTTATCTTCACTGAGTGACTGCGTTTTCTGTTTGGCTTCATAATATCTTCCTACCTGATCCTTACTACATTGCTGCTATTAGTCATTGTGCTTTCACTCCATTGAATACTTGACTATGGCTTGCCTAGTGTAGTCTACCTTCCGCTGCAGGGTAATAGGTTTATTTCTATCGTTTGTCTTCATAACTTCCACGTTTTGAAGACTTTCATAAAAATCGCCTATTCACCCCCCTCTAGTCGATATAACGCACTTTCAATGTTCTACTGCTGCTACTGTTGCAATATCTTCAACTGTTGATGTGGGAACTAACCCCTCTGCTGAGGATACCACTGCTATTGCTGATGAGAATGCTAGGTTGAAGACATTGCTTGAAACAGGGATGTACAAAAGTCTTAAAGGGCATCAGACACTATGTGATATCCTCAAAAGGCAGATCCTGAACCGAAACCCGAGAAAAGAGGGTGTTGGGTTCGTAAGGAAAATGAATGCTGATGGCTCTTACTGGAAACCTGAGCAGTACCCCAAAACCACATGGGTTGCTGCAAAGGAATTTTCAGCAGATCCATCCACTCTATCTGGGTTCACTTGTGCAAACCCCATTGTCATTGATGAATCATTTGATGCAAACTATAAACTGTTTAAGAATCAGAATGGTGAAGTGTTTGCCAGGTACATTGGTACTAACTGCAGGAATGGACCGCCTATGAAGAAGATCTGGGTTCCAAAAAAGTGTCTGGAGAATCTTCCTGTGAATGTCATCATGACACCTCACGTGAAGAAGACAAACCTCAGACCAAAGGCTTCATACGGTCCAAAGGCTTCATACAGACAGAGGACTCACCTGAGTCGCACTAACGCAAATGTTTTGCAGGGAAACCATACTCAGGCCTATGAATATGAGAGCGGTTCATCAAACCGCCATGTTCATAAGACCAAGAACTATTCTGCTTATTCTTATGAGTACTATTGTCCGCCTGCAAGACTGTTTGCTAGGGCTCCAAAGCCAAAGTTCTCAGATGCTGCACTTAGACTTATTGCTTCTAAGCCACCCTTGAAGATATGGGTGGCTAAGAAAGCTTAACTCTCTTTTGCAGGGAAAGGTCTCCAGCAGAAAACCAAAATCGTCTGACGCTATTGCTGGGGACCTTAAACATCTTGTAGGGCGCAAGATTAAATGCCCGAATGGTCTTACTATGTACTTCATTCCTGAATCGCTTGCTACTCTCCCTATTAGTCCTAATCTGGATCTAAGCTTTCATAACCCACTGGTTTGTCAAATGTTTTTGCTTCACAATTCTCTTCGTGAAGCCTATCCCCCTAACTGCACTGTAGGGTACGACACCAGCATCTTCAGAATGGATTATTGATAGTGGATGTACCAATCACATGACTGGCAAAAGAAGCCTTCTTATGGAATCAACCTTACGTCCATCCGACAAGAGTCACATCACATTTGCTGACACTGGTAAAAGTAAGGTATTGGGTCTAGGTAGAGTTGCAATCTCAAAGGATCAACACATGGATAAAGTCATGCTTGTTGAATCCCTTGGCTTCAACTTAATGTCTGTCTCAATGCTTTGCGATTTGAACATGATCGTAATGTTTGGAAAATATCGTGCCTTGTTCTAATGGAATCTGACAAGTCTCTAGTGTTTGAAGGGTATCGGAAAGATGATTTGTACGTGGTAGATTTCTCAGCAGGACCACAGCTTGCCGTATGTCTTCTAGCAAAAGCTTCAAAATGCTGGCTCTGGCATCGGAGGCTAGGGCATGCTGGCATGAGGAACCTCCACACCCTTGCAAAGAAGAAGCATGTCATAGGCATCGAGGGTGTCAAGTTCAAGAAAGATCACTTATGCGGTGCTTGTGAAGCAGGAAAGATGACGAGGGCCAAACATCCCTCGAAGACAATCATGACAACCACTCAACCCTTCGAACTCCTCCACATGGATCTTTTCGGTCCCACTCATTACTCAACTCTTACTACTACTGCTTGTCTCTATGGCTTTGTCATTGTTGATGATTATTCTAGATATACTTGGGTGCACATAATCCTCTACAAGACTGAAGTGCAGGATGTCTTCAGACGCTTCGCCAATCGAGCAATGAAAAACTATGGCGCCAAGATAAAGCACATCAGAAGTGACAATGGCACCGAATTCAGGAACACTGGCCTTGATACATATCTTGATACTTTGGGCATCACACATCAATTCTCAGCTCCATACACGCCACAGCAGAATGGCGTCGTCGAACGCAAAAACAGAACACTCATTGAGATGGCCCGAACGATGCTAGATGAATACAAGACTCCAAGAAAATTCTGGCCTAAAGCCATTGATACTGCATGCCATACAATCAATCGTGTTTATCTTCACAAGCTTCTGAACAAGACATCTTATGAGATCCTTACTGGCAAGAAGCCAAATGTTAGTTACTTTAGAGTATTTGGCGCCAGGTGCTGGATCAAAGATCCACATCACACTTCAAAATTTGCACCAAGCACATGAGGGTTTTATGCTTGGATGTGGAAAGGATTCGCACTCCTACGGAGTCTTCAATCTCTTTCATTATAAAGTGGTTGAAACAGTGGATGCGCGGTTTGATGAGACTAACGGTTCACAAAGAGAGCACCTGCCAAATGTGCTAGATGAAGTTCCATCCAGCGAATCAATCAAGCTAATGGGAACTGGAGAAATCATACCCTGTGAAGCTCAACCTGAAGAGGAACTTATCATCTCCGCACCTGATCAACCTGAAGACAATGCTCAGCCTGAAGACAATCCCACTAACAATGACAATGATCAGCAAGAGCAAAATCTTCGCCCTGTACATCCTCGTGTTGCCAATGAAGTGCAGATTGAGAGAATAATTGATAGCATCAATGCACCTGGTCCCCTCACTCATTCAAGGGCAACTCAGCTAGCAAATTTCTATGGGCACTTCGCATTCGTCTCAATAACAGAACCCAAGAAAGTTGAAGAAGCCTTCATGGAGCCTGAATGGATTCAAGCTATGCAAGAAGAGCTTCAACAGTTTGAGCTGAATAATGTATGGGAACTGGTTAAGCGTCCTGATCCTCGGAAGCACAACATAATTGAAAGTGCGTTATATCGACTAGAGGGGGGTGAATAGGCGATTTTTATGAAAGTCTTCAGAACATGGGAGTTTTGAAGACAAACGATAAAAATAAAACTATTACCATGCAGCGGAAGGTAGACTACACTAGGCAAACCACAGTCAAGTATTCAATGAAGTGAAAGCACAAAGACTAATAGCAGCTAGGTAGTAAGGATCAGGTAGGAAGATATTGTGAAGCCAAACAGAACACGCAGTCACTCAGTGAAGACAAATGATAGAGCAAACATACAATGACTTCACAAGGAGTAACAGTAAGTGAAGTGAAGATGAAACCAGTGACTCGTTGAAGACAATGATTTGTTGGACCAGTTCCAGTTGCTGTGACAACTGTACGTCTGGTTGGAGCGGCTAGGTATTTAAACCTTAGGACACACAGTCCCGGACACCCAGTCCTGAACACGCAGCTCAGGAAACCCAGTCCTCACCGTATTCTCCTTGAGCTAAGGTCACATAGACCTCGCTCAATCACTCTGGTAAGTCCTCAAGGTAGACTCCCAAACCTTCACAGACTTCGTTCACTGGCAATCGACAATGTCTCTTAGATGCTCAGAACGCGACGCCTAACCGGCTGGAGGATGCACAGTCCTCAAGTGTAATAAGTCTTCAGATCACACAGACAAGAAGACTTAAGTGATGCCCAATTCTCTCTGGCTCTGGTGGTTAGGGCTTTATCCTCGCAAGGAATTCTCTCTCAAAGGCTTCGAGGTGGGTTGCTCTCAAACGACAAAAGCCGTACTTTCAATCTAAGCAGCCAACCGTTTATGGTTGTAGGGGGTGGGCTATTTATAGCCACTTGGCAACCCGACCTGATTTGTCCAAAATGACCCTGGGTCACTAAGGAACTGACATGTATTCCAAGGGTCAGATTTCAAACTCACATGGCAACTTTACTTGGGCTACAAGCAAAGCTGACTTGTCTGACTCTGGACAAGATTCGCTCTCATAGTCTTCACTCAAAGACATAGGTTTTCGGTTTAGGCATCACTTCAGTCATTCTGACTGGTTCTCTAGGATCCCACTTAACAGTACGGTGGTTCCTATGACTCAACACAAAAGAAAAAAGAACTACGAAAGATCTAAGTCTTCGAGCTCCATAGGCTTCATATCGTGTCTTCTCTTTTCATAGTCTTCAATGTGAATATCTTCATATACCACCTTTAACTTCAATGTCTTCATGCATTTTTAGGGGTCATCTCTGGTAGTAAAACTGAATCAATGAGGGACTTCTACCTGTGTTATCCTGCAATTCTAACAAACACATTAGTCCCTCAACTAGGTTTGTCGTCAATACTCCAAAACCAACTAGGGGTGGCACTAGATGCACTTACAATCTCCCCCTTTTTGGTGATTGATGACAAACTAGTTGAAGTTTTCAACGGGGAATATAATCTGTGAAATTGTAAAGAATAAGGAATTGTCTTCATAAGTTGCAAGGGCTCCCCCTGAAGATGTGCATATGAGTTAATTTGCTTTTGGAATGCAAGTGCACATGGCAGGTTGTACTTGTGGAGATCCACTTCAACTTATGATGACAATCCACTATGCATGTGAAAGTATATGAAGATAATGACATGCATAATGGAAAATGAACGTCTGCAGAATGAGCTAAGTGCGGAATTTATCGTCGCACATGCGGAATTTATCTTCGCAAAACAAGGTGGCAAATAAGTAGCAGACGACCATCTAGTTTAAGTGTTACAACTCATAAGAACCAAATGTAGAAAAAACGAGAGTTGTAAGCACGAAGCAAAATATAAAGCACCCGCCCATATGGACCCGCTTGAAGACTATCAATCTCATATGCTTCTCCCCCTTTTGTCAGGAATGACCAAAAAGGTTTGAAGACATAGAGCCTCTACTCGTTCCCATGAGGAGCAGGTGAAGTAGCAGGGTTGTTGGTGTTGTTTGGCGGTGCAGAAGAGCTTGGATGTGCTGAAGGAGGTGGCGATGAAGTAGCATCATCTTCTTCCTCAATAATTCTGGCAGTCACTGTGGCAGCAGAGGAAGAGAACTCAGAATCTTCAAGTGATGGAGTTCCTAGCAGCACAGCCCTTCGAGGAGGTGTGGAGTCAAACTTGAATCTCTCAGTGAAACCATCCTCTTGAAGATCAGCTTTAGAACACATCATCGTGAGCCCTTTCCATGTGCGGTGACAGGTTTCATGGGCAATGAAAGCATTCTTGGTGGCAAGATTTCGAGTGCGATTAACATCCACCAAGAGGCTTTTCAGCTGACGCTTCAGCCACTCATGATGCCTATCCTGTTTCTGATGTAGAGCCACAAGAAGCTCTCGGTCGTTGAGAACACGAGTGTGCTTCTTAGGTCTTGGAGCAGTGGCACTGTCAGTGGCTTCAGTGGAAGCAGGGTGTGGTGCACGTGTAGTGCCAGCCAAAGGATACACCCGAGAAACTTCTTCAACTCCGTCAACGTTCTGAGTAAAACTCTGATGTTCTGCATTCTGAAGACTTAGAGGTTTCTTGGCAGGCTCAGAATATATGGCTTCAGTAGACATGTCCACGTCAGGCAAGAAGATCCGATGGTTGCGGGCTGAGGGCTGATACGAGACAGCGGAGTGTAGCTTGATCAGCCGCATGACCCAAGGGGCGTAGAACTTCAAACCAAACAGATCAATGCCTGATGCAGCAAGTTGGCGTATGAAGAAGTCCTGTGCATTGAAGCATTTGTCATGAAGTATATAGAAGACCAAAGTCTTCATTGCACCCTGAAGCTTGGCATTTGGAGAGTGCCCTTTGATAGGCCAGAGAGTTCTCCTGATGATGTGATAGATGGTTCTGGGCAGGTACTCAAGGTCTTCAACGAAGAACTCTGTGGGATAAGCAGCATCTTGGGGCAATGGCTTCATCATGCCGAGCATTTGACTCATATCAGGTTCTGGCCGCTGAAAGATGCTCTCAATAGCTTCAGCATGCAGCTGACAGCCTTGCTCGAAGAGATCGCCAGGAGTGGGCAAGCCAGTGAGCTCAATGATGTCAAATGCATTGGCTTCGTGATGAACGTTGCCAGTCATCCACTCCAGGACCCAAGTCTTCGGATCTCTGCTGTACCCTTTGATGTGAAGTGTGGCATAGAATTGTAGTAGCAGCTCTTCATTCCAATGCTCTTCATCAGTAACAAACTGCAGCAGACCCACTTGCTTGAAGCAATCCAACGCTTCTTCTAGACAGGGCAGACCAGCTATAGCTTCAACGTCAAGGCGCTTGTGTGGGAAGATGCGACCTTGGTTGTAAAGAATGCAAGAGTAGTAGCTTCGCTGAGGATAGCTCCAGAACCGATCAGATGATATCCTTTCCCTTGAGTAGGGGTTCCTGGAGCTATTGAAGAACATGTTGTCTGCCCTGAAGCCATTGATGTTGAAGGAGCCAGGTGCTGATGCAGGACCTGGAAACCTTGGCAGTCTTGGAATTGGCTTCTAAACCTGAGGCATGTGCTCAACATGATAGTTGAATTGGGGACCGGCAGCAGACTCAGGAACAGAAGTGGCGGGATCAGTGGCTTCGCTGTCTTCTGAAGCTTTTGCTGGGGAGGGCTCCACATTAGCTTCGTTGTTGGTTGTGGCAGCCTCAAGATTTTCATCCTCCACTTGACTAGCTGGAGGGTCGGTCACAGGCACGTTCTCCTGGAGAACTGCTTCTTGGTGGAACAGGGGAGTGGGATCTTGTGATACTTCTTCTTCTGCGGCTGATGCAGTCGGAATGTCTTCAGCAGAGACTTGAGGCCTTGGACCTTTGCGAAGCCTGCGTAGCGCAGACGACGCCTGTGGAGTTGGAGTGGGCTGGGCCTCATAGTCTTCTTCCTCTTGTGGGCGATCCGCCCATGAAGCATCCTGTGCAATTGGCGTCAGTGGACGACCAATGCTGATGAGTTCGCTGTTTTCAAACTGAGGAAGGACTGCATCATCTTCTACATTGTCATGATGACCAATGTCTTCAGCAACGATGGGATCAGCTGCTGGAATGTCTTCAGCTTCAGGAGCCTCTGTGGAAGCAGGCTCATTAACTGTCAGTTGACGTTCTGCGTCAGGATGAACCATAGAAATGGGTTCAACTATCAAGGGCTCTATGGGAGCAGCCCGAGCTTTCTTGGTCTTTCTCTTTTTCTTGGTGGGGGCAGTAGGAGAGGCTTCAGAGTGTTTCCTCTTCCTGGCTTCAGCCTCAGCAGTTCTTGTCTTCTTGAGCTCTGAAGCTGTTGACCGGCTTTTTGGCTTCGAGCCAGTCAGTCTAGTTGGGAAGACAATCGGAACTGCTTCTTGCCTGGGTGCATCAGGTTCAGCCGTAGCAGGCTTCTTCTTCTTCTTTGCGGCCATCCCGGGGTCGATGCCAGGACGCCCAAGTGCTTTGCGCTTCTCAGCCTCATTATAGGCTTGCACACATCTGTCAGCTAGAGTCTTCATGCGCTCACGCGAACCCTGAGCTTCTGCACGCTTCTTCACAAAGGCTTCCTTGAGCTCGTGCATCATTGTCTTGAAGTTCTTCACTTCTTGCATGCTGAGCTTGGCCATATGCTTCTTGAACTGAGCCTTTTCATAGTCAATCTTCTGCTTCAGCTCAACAATGCACTGGGCAATAGCAAGTTCTGAAGCAATGGCGCCTTGGAAGGCGACACTCAGGCCAATGGGTAGCTGCAGATCTTCAAAGCTGATGTTTGGCGTGTCAAACCACTCGTCAATGAAGTTGTGGATGATGGTGACATCAAAGAGAGGCAGATCATTGAAGATTTCTGCTTCTTCTTTGCTCTTGATGAGTTGCTCAAGAGCATCATCTGCAAGATCTTCATCACTTGACAGATCAATGTCGTCGTTGCGCAGAATGGCAGCAGCTGTTAGCTCTTTGCCAGTGTGAGACAGAGGCATCTTGGCCTTCTGGGCTTGGAGACGCATGATAAGTCTTCAGACTGCACACTGTCTTCAGGAGGTGCAGTTGCCAATGGCTTCACCCTTGAGATTTTTGGTGAAGGGGCCGGCTTTGAAGCTTTTGGCTTCTTCAACTGCTTTGGCTTCGGCACTGCAGGCGCGTCATCAGACTCAGTGTCAGCTGTAGGCTCATTCACTGCAGTCCCTTGAACCAAGATGTAGGTGATGAGGCCTTCAAGGTTGGCGAAAGGACCGATGACATTGGGTTCTGCATGTCGTGTGCCATCTGCCCTTGGAGATGAGGGACCAGGGTTGAAGTCTAACCCAAAAGTCTTCTTGTTCTGCTTCGTAGAGTTTTGAGCAAACTGGAAGTTGCGCTTGAACAGATTGTCGTCACGACACCATAGCAGTGACGACGAGTGTGCATCAGCAGGCTGTGGTCCACGAACCATGCATGGATAGAAGCCTTGAGCAATGGCTTCATCTCTGGACCTGGGTAGAAGATTCTTGAATAGGATATCTCCCCACGGTCTCTTGATGGCGTTTTTCTCAGCATACTCCTGGGTCACAAATCTGTATTTGAACCATTGTTCTGCCCAATATCTCCGAATCCATTGGATTCGGGTCTTGCGCTGACTGTAATCCTCTTCAGGATCTGTCTTGTACATTTCTGAGAGTTCATCTGGCAGATCTCTGGAGGTCTCACCACGACGCTTTCTGCCACCCTTCCTTGCTGCTTTCTCTGAAGCCATAAACTTTAACTTGAAAGGCTTCAAGACGTTCAAAGGCTTCAAAGGTTTTCATTTGCTGGACCAACAGGAACTGGCTTCGGGAGAATTTATGTGATGCTGTAAGAATTCTGCAAATGAATGCAGACTATGAGAACCAAAGGATTCTCCCACGGACATGTACCTGTGACAGCATTAAGGTGCGAGGGAAGGGGAAGAGGTCATATGCATTCTCAGAAGATTTTGAAGATAAATCTGTTTAGAAGACATTGACCTCATCGTGCGAAGACATTCACTCATAGATAAGAAGTTGGTTCCAGATTTGTACGAATCCACAGATCAGTACAAGTGAGGAATCTAACTACTTTGTGAAGCACAAGTGAATATACTAGGCATGTTATGAGATGCAGTATGAGAGAGATCTAGCTTGTGTGAACAGAAACTGCTTGTGGTAAAAAGTGACAGATCAATAGGATCAACGGTGCTGTAAAAAGGGAGTTTTATTTACCACACTGAGAACTGCTAGACGGAGTGGGAGATGAGGCCGAGTAGTTCACTCTTCCGTGCCCTAACTTTGCGACGGAGGACACCTACGGCGACGGCGGAGAGGACGATGTCCGCGGTCGGCGTGAAGACGGCGTCGGAGAGGTTGCGGCAGCGAAGCGCTTCGTCGCCGGCGTCATCGAGAGCTAGCGGTGGTGCTAGGGTTCGTGCGAGGGTGGAAGAAGAGATAATGACCGCTGTGGGTGTGTATTTATAGGTACAGGGGCGGCACTATGCTATTACTCAGGTGCCCCTGGCTATTCGCATCTGAGGAACACGTGGCCATTATGCGGAATTTTGGGGTTTGTTCCACGTCCCACGCACGCCTGTATTGTCGGGTGGTCGTTTCTACTTCTCCAGATTTCATGTGGAGGAAAGAGCATTGAAAACGGACTTAATGGTTGTCTCTGTATCTTCTGCTGACAAGGACGCAGAGAAGACATTCAACAATTTCAATAGAATGCATATGACTTGGAGAGATAGAGTTTGAGATAGAAAGCATAGAGAGGTTAGGGTCCGATCACATTCACTTAGTTCAAAAGATTCAACACGAAGACATAGCTATAAGTGAATGCTGTAGAGGACAGAACACTAGTATGTATATATATAATCAACATAGTGATGATAATCATGAAAATATGTTGAGATCGAAGCCAAACCAAATGTGAAGACATTGCAAGGTAACGCCATGAGTGAAACACTTCAAAATAGAACGTTTGGTGGTGGCGTTACCCACCGTATAGGAAGTATTAGACCCAGACACGGCGCACAATTATCGTGGCGCTCCAAAGTCAAATTTCACATTAATGTATTCACACTTAGAATGTATGTCTTCATTGATTGAAGATATACTTTACTTCGTGTGTTGCACATCTAAGTCATCAATATGCATAAGGGTTAGGATGTGTGCCTGATCACAGGACATTTGAGGATTCCAGGATATTTAGCTCACACCGTAACTTGCAAAACCTCTTCTCATCCAAGGGCTTGGTGAAGATATCTGCCAATTGCTCTTCAGTGTTGACGTGTATGATATCAATGTCTTCCTTCACAACATGATCTCTGAGAAAGTGATGACGAATTTCAATGTGCTTTGTCTTCGAGTGCTGAACTGGGTTGTTGGCAATCTTGATGGCGCTTTCGTTGTCGCAGTAAAGTGGCACTTGCTTCAGATGAATGCCATAGTCCTTGAGTGTTTGCTTCATCCACAGAAGCTGAGCGCAGCAAGATCCAGTAGCAATGTATTCAGATTCAGCAGTGGAGAGAGATACACAGTTCTGCTTCTTTGAAGACCAACATACAAGTGATCGTCCCAGAAAGTGACATGTGCCTGATGTAGACTTGCGATCAACTTTGTCACCAGCATAATCAGCATTCGAGAATCCAACCAGATCAAACTCTGAGCCCTTTGGATACCATAATCCTAGAGTTGGGGTGTGAGCCAAATATCGAAGAATTCGCTTCACAGCTAAGTGATGCGACTCCTTTGGTGCCGCTTGAAATCGAGCACACATGCAAACACTAAGCATAATATCTGGCCTAGATGCACATAGATAAAGTAAAGAACCAATCATGGAGCGGTATACCTTTTGATCGAACTCTTTACCATTGTCGTCAGGACCCAGATGATGTTTGGCTGGCATTGGTGTTGTGAAGCCTTTGCAGTCTTGCATACCGAACTTCTTCAGGCAATCTTTGAGATACTTCTCTTGAGATATGAAGATGCCATTGCGTTGTTGTCGTATTTGAAGACCAAGGAAGAACTTCAGCTCCCCCATCATGGACATCTGATATTGCTCTTGCATCATATATCCAAACTCTTCACTGTACTTCTGATTGGTGCAGCCGAAGATAATTTCATCCACATATATTTGGCACACAAACAGTTCACCATCATATGTCTTCGTGAAAAGAGTGGGATCTAGGGAACCAGGTATGAAGCCTTTGCTCTTCAGGAAGTATTTGAGTGTGTCATACCAGGCCCGAGGGGCTTGTTTGAGGCCATACAGTGCCTTGTTGAGCTTGTATACCATGTCAGGATGTTTTGGATCTTCAAAGCCAGGTGGTTGTGCAACATACACTTCTTCTTCAATCTTGCCATTGAGAAAGGCACTCTTCACATCCATTTGATATAGAAGTATGTTATGATGATTTGCATAGGCCAGCAGTATGTGTATGGCTTCAAGTCTAGCCACAGGAGCAAATGTTTCATCGAAGTCAATGCCTTCCACTTGAGTATATCCTTGAGCAACGAGATGAGCTTTGTTTCTGACAACTTGACCATGCTCATCTTGCTTGTTGCGGTATATCCATTTGGTGCCTATTATATTGTGCTTCCATGGATCAGGACGCTTAACCAGTTCCCATACATTATTCAGCTCAAACTGTTGAAGCTCTTCTTGCATAGCTTGAATCCATTCAGGTTCCATGAAGGCTTCTTCAACTTTCTTGGGTTCTGCTATTGAGATGAATGCGAAGTGCCCACAGAAATTTGCTAGCTGAGTTGCCCTTGAACGAGTGAGTGGACCAGGTGCATTGATGCTATCAATTATTCTTTCAATCTGCACTTCATTGGCAACGCGAGGATGTACTGGGCGAAGACTTTGCTCTTGCTGTTCATTGTTGTTGTTGGAAGGAATGTCTTCAGGTTGAGCATTGTCTTCATGTTGATCAGGTGCTGAAATGATAAGTTCTTCTTCAGGATGAGCTTCAGAAGGTATAATTTCTCCAGTTCCCATTAGCTTGATTGATTCACTGGATGGAACTTCATCTAGCACATTTGGCAGCTGCTCTCTTTGTGAACCGTTGGTCTCATCGAACCGCACATCCACTGTTTCAACCACTTTGTAATGAAAGATATTGAAGACTCTGTAGGAGTGCGAATCCTTTCCATATCCAAGCATAAAACCCTCATGTGCTTTTGGTGCAAATTTTGAGGTGTGATGTGGGTCCTTGATCCAGCACCTTGCGCCAAATACTCTGAAGTAACTGACATTTGGCTTTTTGCCAGTAAGGAGCTCATAAGATGTCTTGTTCAGTAGCTTGTGAAGATAAACACGATTGATTGTATGGCATGCAGTATCAATGGCTTCGGGCCAGAATTTTCTTGGGGTCTTGTATTCATCTAGCATCGTTCTGGCCATCTCAATTAGTGTTCTGTTCTTGCGTTCGACGACGCCATTCTGCTGTGGCGTGTACGGGGCTGAGAATTCATGTGTGATGCGCAAGGTATCAAGATATGTGTCAAGGCCAGTGTTCTTGAACTCAGTGCCATTGTCACTTCTGATGTGCTTTATCTTGGCGCCAAAATTGTTCATAGCTCGATTGGTGAAGCGTCTGAAGACATCCTGCACTTCAGTCTTGTAAAGGATTATGTGCACCCAAGTATATCTAGAATAATCATCAACCATAACGAAGCCATAGAGGCAAGCAGTAATAGTTAGAGTTGAGTAATGAGTGGGACCGAAAAGATCCATGTGAAGCAGTTCGAAGGGTCGAGTAGTGGTCATGATTGTCTTCGAGGGATGTTTGGCCCTCGTCATCTTCCTAGCTTCACAGGCACCGCATAAGTGGTCTTTCTTGAACTTGACGCCCTCGATGCCTATGACACGCTTCTTCTTCGCAAGGGTGTGGAGGTTCCTCATGCCAGCATGTCCAAGCCTCCGATGCCAGAGCCAGCATTCTGAAGCCTTTGCTAGAAGACATACTGCAAGCTGTGGCCTTGCTGAGAAATCTACCATGTACAAATCATCTTTTCGATACCCTTCAGACACTAGAGACTTGTCAGATTCCATTAGTACAAGGCAACGATATTTTCCGAACATTATGATCATGTTCAAATCGCAAAGCATTGAGACAGACATTAAGTTGAAGCCAAGGGAGTCAACAAGCATGACTTTATCCATGTGTTGATCCCTTGAGATTGCAACTCTACCTAGACCCAATACCTTACTTTTACCAATGTCAGCAAATGTGATGTGGCTCTTGTCGGATGGACGTAAGGTTGAGTCCATAAGAAGACTTCTTTTGCCAGTCATGTGATTTGTACACCCACTGTCAATAATCCATTCTGAAGACGCTGGTGTCGTACCCTACAGTGCAGTTAGGGGGATAGGCTTCACCAAGAGCATTGTGAAGCAAAAACATTTGACGAACCAGTGGGTTATGAAAGCTTAGATCCAGGTTAGGACTAATAGGGAGAGTAGCAAGCGATTCAGGTACGAAGTACATAGTAAGACCATTTGGGCATTTGATCTTGCGCCCTACAAGATGTTTAAGGTCCCCAGCAATAGCGTCAGACGATTTTGGTTTTCTGCTGGAGACCTTTCCCTGCAAAAGAGAGTTAAGCCTTCTTAACCACCCACATCTTCAAGGGTGGCTTAGAAGCAATAAGTCTAAGTGCAGCATTTGAGAATTTTGGCTTTGAAGCCTTAGCAAACAGTCTTGCAGGCGGACAATAGTACTCATAAGAATAAGCAGAATAGTTCTTGGTCTTATGAACATGGCGGTTTGATGAACCGCTCTCATATTCATATGCATGAGTATGATTTCCCTGCAAAACATTTGTGTTAGTGCGACTCAGGTGAGTCCTCTGTCTGTATGAAGCCTTTGGACCGTATGAAGCCTTTGGTCTGAGGTTTGTCTTCTTCACGTGAGGTGTCATGATGACATTCACAGGAAGACTCTCCAGATACCTTTTCGGAACCCAGATCTTCTTCATAGGCGGTCCATTCCTGGAGTTAGTACCAATGTACCTGGCAAACACTTCACCATTCTGATTCTTAAACAGTATATAGTTTGCATCAAAGGATTCGTCAATGATAATGGGGTTAGCACAAGTGAAGCCAGATAGATTGGATGGATCTGCTGAAGGTTCCTTTGCAGCAACCCACATGGTTTTGGGGTACTGCTCAGGTTTCCAGTAAGAGCCATCTGCATTCATTTTCCTTACGAACCCTACACCCTCTTTCCTAGGGTTTCGGTTCAAAATCTGCTTTTTCAGGACATCACATAGCGTCTGATGCCCTTTAAGACTTTTGTACATCCCTGTTTCAAGCAATGTCTTCAACCTAGCATTCTCATCAGCAATAGCGGTGGTATCCTCAGCAGAGGGGTTAGTTACCACATCAGTTGAAGATATTGCAACAATAGTAGTAGTAGAACATTCAGCAACAGAAGTAGCATTATCACGCTCAATGCATTTAAGACATGGTGGTTCAAATCCTTCCTGAGCGGGACTGATCTGTTTGGCACGAAGTGACTCGTTTTCCTTTTGAAGATCTTCATGAGCCGCTCTCAATTTCTCAAGATCTTGCTTCCTTTGAAGATAATCATAGGAAAGCTTTTCATGAGTTGTTGAGAGAGTTTCATGACGACTTTCAAGTTCCTGATACTTGACGTGAAGATTTTTTATGTCTTCAATTAAGGATACAGATCGAGTCATTTCAGCACCTAACAGATCATCGCTTCGGTCTAACAGTTTTTGAATATGTTCCATAGCTTTCTGTTGTTCAGTTGCAATTTTAGCAAGTGTTTTGTAGCTAGGTTTTGAACCACAATCAGAGTCATCGTCACTAGATGTTTGATAGTGAGTAGTGCGTGTGTTTACCTTGGCACCGCGTGCCATGAAGCAATAGGTAGAAGCGGAGTAGTCCTTGTCATTTGCATCGGTGTCGGTGATGAAGTCATTGTCTTCAGTGTTGAAGATGGACTTGGCAACGTATGCTGTAGCCAGACTTGCGACGCCTGAGTCGGATTCCTCCTCAGACTCCACCTCCGCCTCCTCAGAAGCAGACTCCTCCTCTGAATCCATTTCCTTGCCAACAAATGCACGTGCCTTGCCAGATGAGCTCTTCTTGTGTGATGAAGACTTTGAAGAAGACTTGGAAGAAGACTTTGAGTATTTCTTCTTCTTCTTGTCGTCAGAGTCATATTCCTTGCTCTTTTTCTTATTTTTGTTCTCATTGTCCCACTGTGGACACTCAGAGATGAAGTGGCCAAGTTTCTTGCACTTGTGACATGTTTTCTTCTTGTAGTCATGAGCAAGGGCTTCATCATTCCTTGAACTTGATCGGGAAGACTTTCTGAAGCCTTTCTTCTTGGTGAATTTTTGGAACTTCTTGACAAGCATAGCAAGTTCCCTTCCAATGTCTTCAGGATCATCAGAACTGCTGTCAGATTCTTCTTCAGATGAGGAGACAGCTTTTGCCTTCAAGGCACGAGTTCGCCCATAGTTTGGACCGTAGATATCTCTTTTCTCCGAAAGCTAAAACTCATGTGTTGAGCCTCTCAAGTATGTCAGACGAATCGAGTGTCTTGAAATCAGGACGTTCTTGAATCATCAGGGCCAGGATGTTAAACGAACTATCAAGTGATCTCAGCAGCGTCTTGACGACTTCGTGTTTGGTAATCTCAGTGGTGCCGAGGGCTTGAAGCTCATTTGTGATGTCAGTGAGTCGGTCAAATGTGTGTTGGACATTCTCATTGTCATTTCGCTTGAAGTGGTTGAAGAGGTTGCGAAGGACACTGATTCTCTGATCTCTCTGGATTGAGATGCCTTCATTGACCTTGGAGAGCCAGTCCCAGACCAGCTTGGATGTCTTCAAAGCACTCACACGGCCATACTGTCCTTTGGTCAGATGACCACAGATGATATTCTTGGCAGTAGAGTCCAGTTGAACGAATTTCTTGACATCAGCAGCAGTGACACCTTCTCCAGCCTTGGGAACGTCGTTCTCGACGACATACCATAGGTCGACGTCAATGGCTTCAAGATGCATGCGCATCTTATTCTTCCAGTAGGGATATTCAGTTCCATCGAAGATGGGGCACGCAGCGGAGACTTTAATTATCCCTGCAGTCGACATAGCTAAAACTCCAGGTGGTTAAACCGAATCACACAGAACAAGGGAGCACCTTTCTCTGATACCAATTGGAAGTGCGTTATATCGACTAGAGGGGGGGTGAATAGGCAATATTTATGAAAGTCTTCAGAACATGGGAGTTTTGAAGACAAACGATAAAAATAAACCTATTACCATGCAGCGGAAGGTAGACTACACTAGGCAAACCATAGTCAAGTATTCAATGAAGTGAAAGCACAAAGACTAATAGCAGCTAGGTAGTAAGGATCAGGTAGGAAGATATTGTGAAGCCAAACAGAACACGCAGTCACTCAGTGAAGACAAATGATAGAGCAAACATACAATGACTTCACAAGGAGTAACAGTAAGTAAAGTGAAGTGAAGATGAAACCAGTGACTCGTTGAAGACAATGATTTGTTGGACCAGTTCCAGTTGCTGTGACAACTGTATGTCTGGTTGGAGCAGCTAGGTATTTAAACCTTAGGACACACAGTCCCGGACACCCAGTCCTCAACACGCAGCTCAGGACACCCAGTCCTCACCGTATTCTCCTTGAGCTAAGGTCACATAGACGTCACCCAATCACTCTGGTAAGTCTTCAAGGTAGACTCCCAAACCTTCACAGACTTCGTTCACTGGCAATCCACAATGTCTCTTGGATGCTCATAACGCGACGCCTAACCGGCTGGAGGATGCACAGTCCTCAAGTGTAATAAGTCTTCAGATCACACAGACAAGAAGACTTAAGTGATGCCCAATTCTCTCTGGCTCTGGTGGTTAGGGCTTTATCCTCGCAAGGAATTCTCTCTCAAAGGCTTCGAGGTGGGTTGCTCTCAAACGACAAAAGCCGTACTTTCAATCTGAGCAGCCAACCGTTTATGGTTGTAGGGGGTGGGCTATTTATAGCCACTTGGCAACCCGACCTGATTTGTCCGAAATGACCCTGGGTCACTAAGGAACTGACACGTGTTCCAACGGTCAGATTTCAAACTCACATGGCAACTTTACTTGGGCTACAAGCAAAGCTGACTTGTCCGACTCTGGACAAGATTCGCTCTCATAGTCTTCACTCGAAGACATAGGTTTTTGGTTTAGGCATCACTTCAGTCATTCTGACTGGTTCTCTTGGACCCCACTTAATAGTACGGTGGTTCCTATGACTCAACACAAAAGAAAAAAGAACTACGAAAGATCTAAGTCTTCGAGCTCCATAGGCTTCATATCGTGTCTTCTCTTGTCATAGTCTTCAATGTGAATATCTTCATATACCACCTTTGACTTCAACGTCTTCATGCATTTTTAGGGGTCATCTCTGGTAGTAAAACCGAATCAATGAGGGACTTCTACCTGTGTTATCCTGCAATTCTAACAAACACATTAGTCCCTCAACTAGGTTTGTCGTCAATACTCCAAAACCAACTAGGGGTGGCACTAGATGCACTTACAATAATAGGCACCAAATGGATATAACGCAACAAGCAAGATGAGCATGGTCAAGTTGTCAGAAACAAAGCTCGTCTCGTTGCTCAAGGATATACTCAAGTGGAAGGCATTGACTTTGATGAAACATTTGCTCCTGTGGCTAGACTTGAAGCCATACGCATACTGCTGGCCTATGCAAATCATCATAACATACTTCTATATCAAATGGATGTGAAGAGCGCCTTTCTCAATGGCAAGATTGAAGAACAACTGTATGTTGCACAACCGCCTGGCTTTGAAGATCCAAAACATCCTGACATGGTATACAAGCTCAACAAGGCACTGTATGGCCTCAAACAAGTCCCTAGGGCTTGGTATGACACACTCAAATACTTCCTGAAGAGCAAAGGCTTCATACCTGGTTCCCTCGACCCCACTCTCTTCACGAAGACATATGATGGTGAACTGTTTGTGTGCCAAATATATGTGGATGACATCATCTTCGGCTGTACCAATCAGAAGTACAGTGAAGAGTTTGGATATATGATGCAAGAGCAATATCATATGTCCATGATGGGAGAGCTGAAGTTCTTCCTCGGTCTTCAAATACGACAGCAATGCAACAGAATCTTCATATCTCAAGCAAAGTATCTAAAAGATTGCCTGAAGAAGTTTGGTATGCAAGACTGCAAAGGCTTCACAACGCCAATGCCAGCCAAACATCATCTGGGTCCCGACGACAATGGTAAAGAGTTCGATCAAAAGGTATACCACTCCATGATTGGTTCTTTACTTTATCTATGTGCATCTAGGCCAGATATTATGCTTAGTGTTTGCATGTGTGCTCGATTCCAAGCGGCACCAAAGGAGTCGCATCCACTAGTAGAAAACAGGGCTTTGGTCCAGGTCGGGTCAGCCCATTAGTCCCGGTTCAATCTAGAACTGGGACCAATGGGGGCATTGGACCCGGTTCGTGAGCCCAGGGGGCCGGCCGGGCCACGTGGGCCATTGGTCCCGGTTCGTCTGGAGCTTTTGGTCGCGGTTGGTGGGACGAACCGGGACCAATGGGCCTGGCTCCTGGCCCACCACCATTGTTCCCGGTTCATGGAATGAACCGGGACCACAGGCTCCCCTTTAGTCCCGGTTTGTGCCACGAACCGGGACTAAAGGGTTCGCCCTCGTTGCACCTAGAGTTTAGTCCCACCTCGCCAACCGAAGGGCGGCCACACCTGCTTACAAGCCCGTCCCTCTCTGCGTTGTTGAGCTCCTCTCAAAGTGAAAATAGATGCACCTATAGAGGAAAATTGGACCTAAATTCATAAATAGAAATGAATTATGAATTTATGTTTAATTTTCTCTATAAGTGCATCTATGTTCACTAACAGAGAAGTTTTTATTTTTTGTGACCTAAAAGAAAAAAGAAATCACTAAAAAACTATAAGTATTTAGTTCTAAGTAGAAATGAAAAAATAAATAGCAAAAAAGAAAAAAAATTGCCTATAATATTTGTAAAGTTATTCATAAACTAGTGATTCACACAAATTTTAAAAACTTCAAATTTAAACTATTCAAATTTTAAAACTAATGGCACTAACAGAAAGTTTATAATTTTTGTGACCTAAAATAAAAAAGAAATCACTACAAAACAAAAAAAAGTGCCACCTACTATTAAATAGCAAGGAAAAAGATTGACTCAAAAATCAATTTTAACTATTCTACAAAGTGTTTTCACACAAATTTAGTAAACTAGTGATTCATAAACTAGTGATTCACACAAATTTCAAAGAATTCAAATTTTAACTATTCTAATTTGAAAACTAATGGCACTAGTAAAGTTAATCACAAACTTGAGATTCACACAAATTTCAAAGAATTCAAATTTTAACTATTCTAATTTGAAAACTAGTGGCACTAGTAAAGTTAATCACAAACTTGAGATTCACACAAATTTCAAAGGATTCAAATTTTAACTATTCTAATTTGAAAACTAATGGCACTAGTAAAGTTAATCACAAACTTGAGATTCACACAAATTTCAAAGAATTCAAATTTTAACTATTCTAATTTCAAAACTTATCACTAACAGAAAGTTTATAATTTTTGGTATCTCTGTGCAGAAAGTTTATAATACACAAAGTGTTTTCACACAAATAGTAAAGTTATTCATAAACTAGTGATTCACACAAATCTTAAAAAATTCAAATTTAAACTATTCAAATTTTAACTATTCATAAACAAATTTTGAGACCTAAAATAAAAAATAAAGCAAAAAACAAAAGAAAATGAATAATGCAGAAAACAAAACAAAAAATCTGGATCCTGACGCCAATGCCAGCCAAGCATCATCTGGGTCCTGACGACAATGGTAAAGAGTTCGATCAAAAGGTATACCGCTCCATGATTGGTTCTTTACTTTATCTATGTGCATCTAGGCTAGATATTATGCTTAGTGTTTGCATGTGTGCTCGATTCCAAGCGGCACCAAAGGAGTCGCATCACTTAGTTGTGAAGCAAATTCTTTGATATTTGGCTCACACCCCAACTCTAGGATTATGGTATCCAAAGGGCTCAGAGTTTGATCTGGTTGGATTCTCGGATGCTGATTATGCTGGTGACAAGGTGGATCACAAGTCTACATCAGGCACGTGTCATTTTCTGGGACGATCACTTGTATGTTGGTCTTCAAAGAAGCAGAACTGTGTATCTCTCTCCACTGCTGAATCTGAATACATTGCTGCTGGATCTTGCTGCGCTCAGCTTCTGTGGATGAAGCAAACACTCAAGGACTATGGCATTCATCTGAAGCAAGTGCCACTCTACTGCGACAACAAAAGCGCCATCAAGATTGCCAACAACCCAGTTCAGCACTCGAAGACAAAGCACATTGAAATTCGTCATCACTTTCTCAGAGATCATGTTGTGAAGGAAGATATTGATATCATACACGTCAACACTGAAGAGCAATTGGCAGATATCTTCACCAAGCCCTTGATTGAGAAGAGATTTTGCAAGTTACGGTGTGAGCTAAATATCCTGGAATCCTCAAATGTCCTGTGATCAGGCACACATCCTAACACTTATGCATATTGATGACTTAGATGTGCAACACACGAAGTAAAGTATATCTTCAATCAATGAAGACATACATTCTAAGTGTGAATACATTAATGTGGAGTTTGACTTCGGAACGCCACGATAATTGTGCGCCGTGTCTGGGTCTAATACTTCCTATACGGTGGGTAAAGCCACCACCAAATGTTCTGTTCGAAGTGTTTCACTCATGGTGTTACATTTGCTATGTATTCACATTTGGTTTGGCTTCAATTTCAACATGTCTTCATGATTATCTTCACTATGTTGAATATATATATATATATACTAGTGTTCTGTCCTCTACAGCATTCACTTATAGCTATGTCTTCATGTTGAGTCTTTTGAACTAAGTGAATGTGATCGGACCCTAACCTCTCTATGCTTTCTATCTCAAACTCTATCTCTCCAAGTCATATGCATTCTATTGAAACTGTCGAATGTCTTCTCTATGTCCTTGTCAGCAGAAGATACAGAGACAAACATTAAGTCTGTTTTTAATGCTCATTCCTTCACCTGAAACCCGGAGAAGTGGGAACGGCCACCCGACAATCCAGGCGTGCGTGGGACGTGGAACAACCTCCGACATGCTGCATGATGGCCACGTGTTCCTCAGATGTGAATCGCCAGGGGAACCTGTGTAATAACACTGAGCCGCCCCTGTCCCTATAAATACACGCCTCACCGTAGTCATTATCTCTTCTTCCACTCTCACACGAACCCTACCACCACCGCTAGCCCTCAACGACGCCGGCGACGAAGCGCTTCGCTGCCGCAACCTCTCCGACGCCGTCTTCACGCCGACCGCGGACATCATCTTCTCCGCCGTCGCCGTAGGTGTCCTCCGTCGCCAAGTTAGGGCACGGACGATCGAACTGCTCGGCCTCCTCTTCCACTCCGTCTTGCAGTTCTTCATGTGGTAAATAAAACTTCCTTTTTACAGCCCCTTTGATCCTATAGCTTCGTCACTTTCTACCACAAGCAGTTTCTGTTCACACAAGTTGGATCTCTTACATACTGCATCTCATAATATGCCTAGTATATTCACTTATGCCTCACAAAGTAGTTAGATTCCTCACTTGTACTGATCTCTGGATTCGTACAAATCTAGAACCAACTCCTTATCAATGAGTGAATGTCTTCACACGATGAGGTCAATGTCTTCTAAACTGATTTATCTTCAAAATCTTCTGAGAATGCATATGACCTCTTCCCCTTCCCTCGCACCTTAATGCTGTCACAGGTACATGTCCGTGGGAGAATCCCTTGGTTCTCATAGTCTGCATTCATTTGCAGAATACTTACAGCATCATATAAATTCTCCCGAAGCCAGTTCCTGTTTGTCCAGCAAGCGAAAACCTTTGAAGCCTTTGAACGTATTGAAGCCTTTCAGTTTAAAATTCATGGCTTCAGAGAAATCTGCAAGGAAGGGAGGCAGACAGCGTCGTGGCAGAACATCAAGAGATCTGCCTGATGACCTATCAGAACTTTACAAGACAGATCCTGAAGAGGATTATAATCAGCGCAAGACCCGAATCCAGTGGATTCGAAGATATTGGGCAGAACAATGGTTCAAATACCGGTTTGTGACCCAAGAATATGCTGAGAAAAATGCCATCAAGAGACCGTGGGGAGACATCCTATACAAGAATCTTCAACCCAAGTCCAGAGAAGAAGCCATTGAACAAGGCTTCTATCCCTGCATGGTCCGTGGGCCACAGCCTGCAGATACACACCCATCGTCACTACTATGGTGCCATGACGACAATCTGTTCAAGCGCAACTTCCAGTTTGCCAAGAACTCAGCAAAGCAGAACAAGAAGTCTTTGGGATTAGACTTCAACCCTGGTCCCTCTGCTCCCCGTGCCGATGGAACTTGCGAAGCTGAACCCAATCTTCTTGGGCCCTTCTACAACCTTGAAGGTCTCATCACCCATATCGTGGTTCAAGGGACTGCCGTGAATGAGCCTGCAGATGACGCTGAATCAGATGAAGCGCCTGCAGTGCCGAAGCCAAAGAAGCTGAAGCAGCCAAAAACTTCAAAGCCTGCCTCTGCACCAAAAATCTCACGGGCGAAGCCACTGGCCACTGCACCTCCTGAAGACAGTGTGCAGTCTGAAGATTTGTCACGCATCTCCAAGCCCCAGAAGGTCAAGATGCCTCTGCCACACACCGGCCAAGAACTGACAGCTGCTGCCATTCTGCGAAACGATGCCATTGATCTGTCCAGTGATGAAGATCTTGCAGATGACGCTCTTGAGCAACTCATCAAGAGCAAAGAAGAAGCAGAAATCTTCAATGATCTACCTCTCTTTGACATGACAATCATCCACAACTTCATTGATGAGTGGTTTGACACGCCCAACATCAGCTTCGAAGATCTGCAACTACCCATTGGCCTTAGTGTCGCCTTCCATGGCGCCATTGCTTCAGAGCTAGCTCTCGCTCAGCGCATCGTCGAACTAAAGCAAAAGATTGACTATGAAAAGGCTCAGTTCAAGAAGCATATGGCCAAGCTCAGTGTACAAGAGGTGAAAAACTTCAAGATTATGCTGCACGAGCTCAAAGAAGCCTTTCTCAAGAAACACGCAGAAGCTCAGGGTTCTCGGGAGCACATGAAAAGCCTGGCTGACAAGTGTGTGGAAGGCTACAACGAGGTTGAGAAGCGCAAGGCCCTTGGGCGTCCGGGCATTGATCCCAGGATGGCTGCTAAGCAGAAGAAGAAGCCCACTGTGGCTGAACCCAACGCACCAAGGCAGGAAGCAGATCCCATTGTCTTCCCAACTAGCATGACTGGCTCGAAGCCAAAGGCCCAGTCAACCGCTTCAGAGCTGAAGAAGACGAGGACTGCTGAGGCTGAAGCAAGGAAGAGGAAACATCCTGAAGCCACTGCTACTGCCCCCTCCAAGAAGAAGCGGAAGACCAAGAAGGAACGGGCTGCTTCCACAGAGCCCTTGATTGTTGTGTTGGGTTTCGTAGTAATTTCAAAAATTTCCTACGCTCACGCAAGATCATGTGATGCATAGCAACGAGGGGGAGAGTGTTGTCTACGTACCCAACGCAGACCGACTGCGGAAGCGATAACACGACGTAGAGGAAGTAGTCGTACGTCTTCACGATCCAACCGATCAAGCACCGAAACTACGGCACCTCCGAGTTCGAGCACACGTTCAGCTCGATGACGATCCCCGGACTCCGATCCAGCAAAGTGTCGGGGAAGAGTTTCGTCAGCACGATGGTGTGGTGACGATCTTGATGAACTACAGCAGCAGGGCTTCGCCTAAACTCCGCTACAGTATTATCGAGGAATATGGTGGCAGGGGGCACCGCACACGGCTAAGGAATAGATCACGTGGATCAACTTGTGTGTCTAGAGGTGCCCCCTGCCTCCGTATATAAAGGAGGAGAGGAGGGGAGGCTGGCCGGCCAAGGGAGGAGGCGCAGGAGAGTCCTACTCCCTCTGGGAGTAGGATTCCCCCTCCAATCCTAGTCCAACTAGGATTCCTCGGAGGGGAAAAGAGGAGGAGGGGGCCGGCCACCTCTCCTAGTCCTAATAGGACTAGGGGAAGGGGGGGGCGCAGCCCATCTAGGGCAGCCCCTTCTCTTTTCCACTAAGGCCCACTATGGCACATATAGCTCCCGGGGGGTTCCGGTAACCCTCCCGGTATTCCGGTAAAATCCCGATTTCACCCGGAACACTTCCGATATCCAAATATAGGCTTCCAATATATCAATCTTTACGTCTCGACCATTTCGAGAATCCTCGTCATGTCCGTGATCACATCCGGGACTCCGAACAACCTTCGGTACATCAAAATGCATAAACTCATAATATAACTGTCATCGTAACCTTAAGCGTGCGGACCCTACGGGTTCGAGAACAATGTAGACATGACCGAGACATGTCTCCGGTCAATAACCAATAGCGGGACCTGGATGCCCATATTGGCTCCTACATATTCTACGAAGATCTTTATTGGTCAGACCGCATAACAACATACGTTGTTCCCTTTGTCATCGGTATGTTACTTGCCTGAGATTCGATCGTCGGTATCCAATACCTAGTTCAATCTCGTTACCGGCAAGTCTCTTTACTCGTTCCGTAATACATCATCTCACAACTAACAGATTAGTTGTAATGCTTGCAAGGCTTATGTGATGTGTATTACCGAGAGGGCCCAGAGATACCTCTCTGACAATCGGAGTGACAAATCCTAATCTCGAAATACGCCAACCCAACATCTACCTTTTGGAGACACCTGTAATGCTCCTTTATAATCACCCAGTTACGTTGTGACGTTTGGTAGCACCCAAAGTGTTCCTCCGGCAAACGGGAGTTGCATAATCTCATAGTCATAGGAACATGTATAAGTCATGAAGAAAGCAATAGCAACATACTAAACAATCGGGTGCTAAGCTAATGGAATGGGTCATGTCAATCAGATCATTCAACTAATGATGTGACCTCGTTAATCAAATAACAACTCATTGTTCATGGTTAGGAAACATAACCATCTTTGATTAACGAGCTAGTCAAGTAGAGGCATACTAGTGACACTTTGTTTGTCTATGTATTCACACATGTATTATGTTTCCGGTTAATACAATTCTAGCATGAATAATAAACATTTATCATGATTATAAGGAAATAAATAATAACTTTATTATTGCCTCTAGGGCATATTTCCTTCAGTCTCCCACTTGCACTAGAGTCAATAATCTAGATTACACTGTAATGATTCTAACACCCATGGAGCTTTGGTGCTGATCATGTTTTGCTCGTGGAAGTGGCTTAGTCAACGGGTCTGCAACATTCAGATCCGTATGTATCTTGCAAATCTCTATGTCTCCCACCTGGACTAGATCCCGGATGGAGTTGAAGCGTCTCTTGATGTGTTTGGTCCTTTTGTGAAATCTGGATTCCTTTGCCAAGGCAATTGCACCAGTATTGTCACAAAAGATTTTCATTGGACCCGATGCACTAGGTATGACACCTAGATCGGATATGAACTCCTTCATCCAGACTCCTTCGTTTGCTGCTTCCGAAGTAGCTATGTACTCCGCTTCACATGTAGATCCCGCCACGACGCTTTGTTTAGAACTGCACCAACTGACAGCTCCACCCTTTAATGTAAACACGTATCCGGTTTGCGATTTAGAATCGTCCGGATCAGTGTCAAAGCTTGCATCAACGTAACCGTTTACGATGAGCTCTTTGTCACCTCCATATACGAGAAACATATCCTTAGTCCTTTTCAGGTATTTCAGGATGTTCTTGACCGCTGTCCAGTGATCCACTCCTGGATTACTTTGGTACCTCCCTGCTAGACTTATAGCAAGGCACACATCAGGTCTGGTACACAGCATTGCATACATGATAGAGCCTACGGCTGAAGCATAGGGAACATCTTTCATTTTCTCTCTATCTTCTGCAGTGGTCGGGCATTGAGTCTGACTCAACTTCACACCTTGTAACACAGGCAAGAACCCTTTCTTTGCTTGATCCATTTTGAACTTCTTCAAAATCTTGTCAAGGTATGTGCTTTGTGAAAGTCCAATTAAGCGTCTTGATCTATCTCTATAGATCTTTATGCCTAATATGTAAGCAGCTTCTCCGAGGTCTTTCATTGAAAAATTCTTATTCAAGTATCCCTTTATGCTATCCAGAAATTCTATATCATTTCCAATCAGTAATATTTCATCCACATATAATATCAGAAATGCTACAGAGCTCCCACTCACTTTCTTGTAAATACAGGCTTCTCTGAAAGTCTGTATAAAACCAAATGCTTTGATCACACTATCAAAGCGTTTATTCCAACTCCGAGAGGCTTGCACCAGTCCATAAATGGATCGCTGGAGCTTTCACACTTTGTTAGCTCCCTTTGGATCGACAAAACCTTCCGGTTGCATCATATACAACTCTTCTTCCAGAAATCCATTCAGGAATGCAGTTTTGACATCCATCTGCCAAATTTCATAATCATAAAATGCGGCAATCGCTAACATGATTCGGACGGACTTAAGCATCGCTACGGGTGAGAAGGTCTCATCGTAGTCAATCCCTTGAACTTGTCGAAAACCTTTCGCAACAAGTCGAGCTTTGTAGACAGTAACATTACCATCAGTGTCAGTCTTCTTCTTAAAGATCCATTTATTTTCAATTGCTTGCCGATCATCGGGTAAGTCAACCAAAGTCCATACTTTGTTCTCATACATGGATCCCATCTTAGATTTCATGGCTTCAAGCCATTTTGCGGAATCTGGGCTCACCATCGCTTCTTCATAGTTCGTAGGTTCATCATGATCTAGTATCATGACTTCCAGAACAGGATTACCGTACCACTCTGGTGCGGATCTTACTCTGGTTGATCTACGAGGTTCAGTAGTATCTTGATCTGAAGTTTCATGATCATTATCATTGGCTTCCTCACTAACTGGTGTAGGTGTCACTGAAACAGTTTTCTGTGATGAACTACTTTCCAGTAAGGGAGCAGATACAGTTACCTCGTCAAGTTCTACTTTCCTCCCACTCACTTCTTTCGAGAGAAACTCCTTCTCTAGAAAGGATCCATTCTTGGCAACGAATGTTTTGCCTTCGGATCTGTGATAGAAGGTGTACCCAACAGTTTCCTTTGGGTATCCTATGAAGACACATTTCTTCGATTTGGGTTCGAGCTTATCAGGTTGAAGCTCTTTCACATAAGCATCGCAGCCCCAAACTTTAAGAAACGACAACTTTGGTTTCTTGCCAAACCACAGTTCATAAGGCGTCGTCTCAACGGATTTTGATGGTGCCCTATTTAACGTGAATGCGGCCGTCTCTAGAGCATAACCCCAAAACGATAGCGGTAAATCAGTAAGAGACATCATAGATCGCACCATATCCAGTAAAGTACGATTACGACGTTCGGACACACCATTACGCCGTGGTGTTCCGGGTGGCGTGAGTTGCGAAACTATTCCACAGTTTTTCAAATGTACACCAAACTCGTAACTCAAATATTCTCCTCCATGATCAGATCGCAGAAACTTTATTTTCTTGTTACGATGATTTTCAACTTCACTCTGAAATTCTTTGAACTTTTCAAATGTTTCAGACTTATGTTTCATTAAGTAGATATACCCATATCTGCTTAAATCATCTGTGAAGGTGAGAAAATAACGATATCCGCCATGAGCCTCAATATTCATCGGACCACATACATCGGTATGTATGATTTCCAACAAATCTGTTGCTCTCTCCATAGTACCGGAGAATGGTGTTTTAGTCATCTTGCCCATGAGGCACGGTTCGCAAGTACCAAGTGATTCATAATCAAGTGGTTCCAAAAGTCCATCAGTATGGAGTTTCTTCATGCGCTTTATACCGATATGACCTAAACGACAGTGCCACAAATAAGTTGCACTTTCATTATCAACTCTGCATCTTTTGGCTTCAACATTATGAATATGTGTATTACTACTATCGAGATTCAATAGGAATAGACCACTCTTCAAGGGTGCATGACCATAAAAGAAATTACTCATATAAATAGAACAACCATTATTCTCTGATTTAAATGAATAACCGTCTCGCATTAAACAAGATCCAGATATAATGTTCATGCTCAACGCTGGCACCAAATAACAATTATTTAGGTCTAATATTAATCCCGAAGGTAGATGTAGAGGTAGAGTGCCGACCGCGATCACATCGACTTTGGAACCGTTTCCCACGCGCATCGTCACCTCGTCCTTTGCCAGTGCTCGCTTATTCCGTAGTCCCTGTTTCGAGTTGCAAATATTAGCAACAGAACCAGTATCAAATACCCAGGTGCTACTGCGAGCTCTAGTAAGGTACACATCAATAACATGTATATCACATATACCTTTGTTCACCTTGCCATCCTTCTTATCCGCCAAATACTTGGGTAGTTCCGCTTCCAGTGACCAGTCTGCTTGCAGTAGAAGCACTCAGTTTCAGGCTTAAGTCCAGACTTGGGTTTCTTCTCCTGAGCAGCAACTTGCTTGCCATTCTTCTTGAAGTTCCCCTTCTTCTTCCCTTTGCCCTTTTTCTTGAAACTAGTGGTTTTGTTAACCATCAACACTTGATGCTCCTTTTTGATTTCTACCTCCGCAACTTTCAGCATTGCGAAGAGCTCGGGAATAGTCTTGTTCATCCCTTGCATATTATAGTTCATCACGAAGCTCTTGTAGCTTGGTGGCAGTGATTGGAGAATTCTGTCAATGACGCAATCATCCGGAAGATTAACTCCCAATTGAATCAAGTGATTATTATACCCAGACATTTTGAGTATATGCTCACTGACAGAACTGTTCTCCTCCATCTTGCAGCTATAGAACTTATTGGAGACTTCATATCTCTCAATTCGGGCATTTGCTTGAAATATTAACTTCAACTCCTGGAACATCTCATATGCTCCATGACGTTCAAAACGTCGTTGAAGTCCCGATTCTAAGCCGTAAAGCATGGCACACTGAACTATCGAGTAGTCATCAGCTTTGCTCTGCCAGACGTTCATAACATCTGGCGTTGCTCCACCAGCAGGCCTGGCACCCAGCGGTGCTTCCAGGACGTAATTCTTCTGTGCAGCAATGAGGATAATCCTCAAGTTACGGACCCAGTCCGTGTAATTGCTACCATCATCTTTCAACTTTGCTTTCTCAAGGAACGCATTAAAATTCAACGGAACAACAGCACGAGCCATCTATCTACAATCAACATAAACAAGCAAGATACTATCAGGTACTAAGTTCATGATAAATTTAAGTTCAATTAATCATATTACTTAAGAACTCCCACTTAGATAGACATCCCTCTAATCTTCTAAGTGATTACGTGATCCAAATCAACTAAACCATAACCGATCATCACGTGAGATGGAGTAGTTTTCAATGGTGAACATCGTTTATGTTGATCATATCTACTATATGATTCACGCTCGACCTTTCGGTCTCCGTGTTTCGAGGCCATATCTGCATATGCTAGGCTCGTCAAGTTTAACCTGAGTATTCTGCGTGTGCAAAACTGGCTTGCACCCGTTGTAGATGGACGTAGAGCTTATCACACCCGATCATCACGTGGTGTCTGGGCACGACGAACTTTGGCAACGGTGCATACTCAGGGAGAACACTTCTTGATAATTTAGTGAGAGATCATCTTATAATGCTACCGTCAATCAAAGCAAGACAAGATGCATAAAAAGATAAACATCACATGCAATCAATATAAGTGATATGACATGGCCATCATCATCTTGTGCTTGTGATCTCCATCTCCGAAGCACCGTCATGATCACCATCGTCACCGGCGCGACACCTTGATCTCCATCGTAGCATCGTTGTCGTCTCGCCAATCTTATGCTTCCACGACTATCACTACCGTTTAGTAATAAAGTAAAGCATTACATCGCGATTGCATTGCATACAATAAAGCGACAACCATATGGCTCCTGCCAGTTGCCGATAACTCGGTTACAAAACATGATCATCTCATACAATAAAATTCAGCATCATGCCTTGACCATATCACATCACAACATGCCCTGCAAAAACAAGTTAGACGTCCTCTACTTTGTTGTTGCATGTTTTACGTGGCTGCTACGGGCTTAAGTAAGAACCAATCTCACCTACGCATCAAAACCACAACGATAGTTTGTCAAATAGACTCCGTTTTAACCTTCTCAAGGACCGGGCGTAGCCATACTTGGTTCAACTAAAGTTGGAGAGACAGTCGCCCGCAAGCCATCTATGTGCAAAGCACGTCGAGGGAACCGGTCTCGCGTAAGCGTACGCGTAAGGTTGGTCCGGGTTGTCTCGTCCAACAATACCGCCGAACCAAAGTATGACATGCTGGTAGGCAGTATGACTTGTATCGTCCACAACTCACTTGTGTTCTACTCGTGCATATAACATCAACATAAATAACCTAGGCTCGAATGCCACTGTTGGGTTTCGTAGTAATTTCCAAAATTTCCTACGCTCACGCAAGATCATGTGATGCATAGCAACGAGGGGGAGAGTGTTGTCTACGTACCCAACGCAGACCGACTGCGGAAGCGATAACACGACGTAGAGGAAGTAGTCGTACGTCTTCACGATCCAACCGATCAAGCACCAAAACTACGGCACCTCCGAGTTCGAGCACACGTTCAGCTCGATGACGATCCCCGGACTCCGATCCAGCAAAGTGTCGGGGAAGAGTTTCGTCAGCACGACGGCGTGGTGACGATCTTGATGAACTACAGCAGTAGGGCTTCGCCTAAACTCCGCTACAGTATTATCGAGGAATATGGTGGCAGGGGGCACCGCACACGGCTAAGGAATAGATCACGTGGATCAACTTGTGTGTCTAGAGGTGCCCCCTGCCTCCGTATATAAAGGAGGAGAGGAGGGGAGGCTGGCCGGCCAAGGGAGGAGGCGCAGGAGAGTCCTACTCCCTCTAGGAGTAGGATTCCCCCTCCAATCCTAGTCCAACTAGGATTCCTCGGAGGGGAAAAGAGGAGGAGGGGGCCGGCCACCTCTCCTAGTCCTAATAGGACTAGGGGAAGGGGTGGGGCGCAGCCCATCTAGGGCAGCCCCTTCTCTTTTCCACTAAGGCCCACTATGGCCCATATAGCTCCTGGGGGGTTCCGGTAACCCTCCCGGTATTCCGGTAAAATCCCGATTTCACCCGGAACACTCCCGATATCCAAATATAGGCTTCCAATATATCAATCTTTACGTCTCGACCATTTCGAGACTCCTCGTCATGTCCGTGATCACATCCGGGACTCCGAACAACCTTCGGTACATCAAAATGCATAAACTCATAATATAACTGTCATCGTAACCTTAAGCGTGCGGACCCTACGGGTTCGAGAACAATGTAGACATGACCGAGACATGTCTCCGGTCAATAACCAATAGCGGGACCTGGATGCCCATATTGGCTCCTACATATTCTACGAAGATCTTTATCGGTCAGACCGCATAACAACATACGTTGTTCCCTTTGTCATCGGTATGTTACTTGCCCGAGATTCGATCGTCGGTATCCAATACCTAGTTCAATCTCGTTACCGGCAAGTCTCTTTACTCGTTCCGTAATACATCATCTCACAACTAACAGATTAGTTGTAATGCTTGCAAGGCTTATGTGATGTGTATTACCGAGAGGGCCCAGAGATACCTCTCTGACAATCGGAGTGACAAATCCTAATCTCGAAATACGCCAACCCAACATCTACCTTTTGGAGACACCTGTAATGCTCCTTTATAATCACCCAGTTACGTTGTGACGTTTGGTAGCACCCAAAGTGTTCCTCCGGCAAACGGGAGTTGCATAATCTCATAGTCATAGGAACATGTATAAGTCATGAAGAAAGCAATAGCAACATACTAAACGATCAGGTGCTAAGCTAATGGAATGGGTCATGTCAATCAGATCATTCAACTAATGATGTGACCTCGTTAATCAAATAACAACTCATTGTTCATGGTTAGGAAACATAACCATCTTTGATTAACGAGCTAGTCAAGTAGAGGCATACTAGTGACACTTTGTTTGTCTATGTATTCACACATGTATTATGTTTCCGGTTAATACAATTCTAGCATGAATAATAAACATGTATCATGATTATAAGGAAATAAATAATAACTTTATTATTGCCTCTAGGGCATATTTCCTTCATGTTGAACCCATCTCCATGGTTCGCCCTGACGCTGAACCTCAAGAACGTCAACTGACTGTCCATGAGCCTGCTTTCACAGAGGCTCATGAAGTTGAAGACTTTCCAGCAGCTGATCCCATTGCTGCTGAAGACATTGGTCACCATGACCATGTTGAAGATGATGTAGTTCTTCCTCAGCTCGAGCACCAACAGGTATCATCGCCTGTGCTAACGCACAGCGAACTCATCAGCATTGGTCGTCCTCTGACGCCAATTGCTCAGGATGCATCATGGGCTGATCGCCCACAAGCACAAGAGGAAGAAGACTTTGAGGCCCAGCCAACTCCAACTCCACAGGCGTCGCCAGCGTTACGCAGGCTTCGCAAAGGACCAAGGCCTCCAGTCTCTGAGTCTAAAGCTACAGCTGCTGAAGACATTCCGGCTGCATCAGTCGATGAAAAAGAAACCCCAAAAACTGCTACTCCCCCGTCCCACCAAGAAGCTGTTCTCGAGGAGAACGTGACTATGACCGACCCTCCAGCTCGTCTAGTGGAGGTTGAGAATCTTGAGGCTGCCACCACCAACACCAATGAAGCCACTGACGCTGTCATGGCTGAAGCTAATGTGGAGCCTTCACCAACCCAAGCACCAGAAGTCAGCGAAGCCACTGATCCCACTGCTTCTATTCCTGCGCCTGCTGCTGGTCCTCAGTTCGACTATCATGTTGAGCACAGGCCTCAGGTACAGAAGCCAATCCCAAGATTGCCTAGGTTTCTAGGTCCTACATCAGCACCTGGATCCTTCAATGTCAATGGCTTCAGAGCAGACAACACTTTCTTCAATAGCTCCAGGAACCCCTACTCAAGGGAAAGAATATCATCTGATCGGTTCTGGAGCTATCCGCAGCGAAGCTATTACTCCTGCATTCTATACAATCAGGGTTGCATCTTCCCACACAAGCGTCTTGACATTGAAGCAATAGCTGGTCTGCCCTGCCTGGAAGAAGCTCTGGATTGCTTCAAAGAGGTTGGATTGCTGCCATTCGTCACCGACCAAGAGCATTGGAATGAAGAGTTGCTGCTCCAATTCTATGCCACACTTCACATCCGCGGGTACAATAGAGATCCGAAGACTTGGGTCCTGGAGTGGATGACAGGAAACGTTCATCACGAAGCCAAAGCCTTTGACATCATTGAGCTCACTGGTCTCCCCACTCCTGGCGATCTCTATGAACATGGCTGTCAGCTTCATAGTGAAGCTGTAGAGAGCATCTTTCAGAAGCCTGAACCCAACATGAGTCAGATGTTCAGTATGATGAAGCCATTGCCCCAAGATGCAGCATATCCCAAAGACTTCTTTGTTGAAGACCTTGAGTATCTGCGAAGGACTATTTATCACATCATAAGGCGAACTCTCTGGCCCATCAAAGGACACTTTCCACATGCCAAGCTGGAAGGTGCAATGAAGACCTTGGTCTTCTATATTCTTCATGGAAAATGCTTCAATGCACAGGACTTCTTCATCCGCCAACTTGCTGCATCAGGCTCTGATCTTTTTGGCTTGAAGTTCTACGCTCCATGGATAATGCGGCTGATCAAATCCACTCCACTATCTCATATCAGTCATCTGCTCGCAATCATCGGATCTTTCTGCCTGATGTGGATATGTCTATTGAAGCCATTTATCCTGAGCCTGCCAAGGAACCTCTAAGTCTTCAGAATGCGGAGCATCAAAGTTTTTCTCAGAACATTGAAGGAGTTGAAGCAGTCACTCGTGTATATCCTTTGGCTAGAACTACACGTGCACCACATCCTGTCCTTACTGAAGCCACCGATAGCACAACTGCCCAACGACCCAAGAAGCGCACTCGTGTTCTTAATGATCGAGAGCTTCTGGTGGCTCTTCATCAGAAACAGGATAGGCATCATGACTGGCTGAAGTGCCAAATGCAAAGCCTCTTGGTGGATGTCAACCACGTTCGCAATCTTGCCACCAAGAATGCTTTTGTTGCCCATGAAACCTCTCGACGCACATGGAAAGGGCTGACGCTAATGTGCTCTGAAGATGATCTTCAAGAGGATGGCTTCTCTGAACGCTTCAAGTTTGACTCCACACCTCCTCGAAGGGCCGTGCTGTGACGAACTCCATCTCTCGAAGAATCTGAATTCTCTTCCTCTGCTGCAACTGTGAATGCCAGAGTGATCGAGGATGAAGACGATGCCACTTCACCGCCACCTCCTTCAGCACGCTTCGACACTGCTCCAAGTTCTTCTGCACCACCGAATACCACCGACGACCCTGCTGCTTCACCTACTCTTCATGGGAACGAGTAGACGCTCTATGTCTTCAAACCTTTTTGGTCCTTACTGACAAAAGGGGGAGAAGCATATGAGTTTGATAGTCTTCAAGCGGGTCCATATGGGCGGGTGCTTTATATTTTGCTTCGTGTTTACAACTCTCGTTTTGATACATTTGGTTCTTTGAGTTGTAACACTTAAACTCGATGGTCATCTGCTACTTATTTGCCACTTTGTGATGCGATGATAAATTCCGCATGTGCGACGATAAATTCCGCACTTAGATCATTTTGCAGACGTCCATTTTCCATTATGCATGTCATTATCTTCACATACCCTCACATGCATAGTGGATTGTCATCATAAGTTGAAGAGGATCTCCACAAGCACAACCTGCCATGTGCATTTGCATTCCAAAAGCAAATTACTTATATGCACATCTTCAGGGGAAGCCCTTGCAACTTATGAAGACAATTCCTTATTCTTTACAATTTCACATATTATATTCCCCGTTGAAAACTTCAACTAGTTTGTCATCAATCACCAAAAAGGGGGAGATTGTAAGTGCATCTAGTGCCACCCCTAGTTGGTTTTGGAGTATTGACGACAAACCTAGTTGAGGGACTGATGTGTTTGTGAGAATTGCAGGATAACACAGGTAGAAGTCCCTCATTGATTCGGTTTTCCTACCAGAGATGACCCCTAAAAATGTATGAAGACATTGATGTCAAAGGTGGTATATGAAGATATTCTCATTGAAGACTATGACAAGAGAAGACATCGCATGAAGCCTATGGAGCTCGAAGACTTAGATCTTTTGTAGTTCTGTTTATTCTTTGTTGAGTCATAGGAACCACCATACTGTTAAGTGGGGTCCAAGTGAACCAGTCAGAATGACTGAAGTGATGCTTAACCAAAACCTATGTCTTCGAGTGAAGACTATGAGAGCGAATCTTGTCCAGAGTCGGACAAGTCAGCTTTGCTTGTAGCCTAAGTAAAGTTGCCGTGTGAGTTTGAAATCTGACCGTTGGAACACGTGTCAGTTCCTTAGTGACCCAGGGTCATTTCAGACAAATCAGGTCGGGTTGCCTAGTGGCTATAAATAGCCCACCCCCTACAACCATAAACGGTTGGCTACTCAGAGTTAGAGTACGGCTTTTGTCGTTTGAGAGCAACCCACCTCGAAGCATTTAAGAGAGAATTCCTTGCAAGGATAAAGGCCTAACCATCCAGAGCAAAAGAGTGTTAGGCATCACTTAAGTCTTCTTGTCTGTGTGATCTGAAGACTTATTACACTTGAGGACTGTGAATCCTCCAGCCGGTTAGGCTTCGCGTTCTGAGCATCCAAGAGACATTGTGGATTGCCGGTGAACGAAGTCTGTGAAGGTTTCGGAGTCTACCTTGAAGACATACCAGAGTGATTGGGCGAGGTCTGTGTGACCTTAGCTCAAGGGGAATATGGTGAGGACTGGGTGTCCTGAGCTGCATGTTCAGGACTAGGTGTCCGGGACTGTGTGTCCTCAGGTTTAAATACCTAGCCGCCCTAACCAGACGTACAGTTGTCACAACAACTGGAACTGGCCCAACAAATCATTGTCTTCAATGAGTCACTAGTTTCATCCTTCCCTTCCCTTCACTTACTATTGGTCCTTGTGAAGTCATTGTATGATTGCACTATCTTTTGTCTTCACTGAGTGAGTGTGTGTTCTGTTTGGCTTCATAATATCTTCCTACCTGATCCTTACTACATTGCTGCTATTAGTCATTGTGCTTTCACTCCATTGAATACTTGACTATGGTTTGCCTAGTGTAGTCTATCTTCCGCTGCATGGTAATAGGTTTATTTCTATTGTTTGTCTTCATAACTTCCATGTTTTGAAGACTTTCATAAAAATCGCCTATTCACCCCCCCTCTAGTCGATATAACGCACTTTCAGGCGCGCCCACCTCCCTAGGGCGTGCCCCCTGCCTCATGGGCCCCCTGTGGCTCCTCCGACGTACTTCCTGCACCCATATATATCGTCGTACCCTAAAACTTCCAGAACAAAGATTAGATCGGGAGTTCCGCCGCCAGAAGCCTCCGTAGCCACCAAAAGTCAATCGGGACCCTGTTCCGGCACCCTGCCGGAGGGGGCAATCCCTCTCCGGTGGCCATCTTCATCATCCCGGTGCTCTCCATGACGAGGAGGGAGTAGTTCTCCCTCGGGGCTGAGGGTATGTACCAGTAGCTATGTGTTTGATCTCTCTCTCTCTCGTGTTCTTGATTTGGCACGATCTTGATGTATCGCGAGCTTTGCTATTATAGTTGGATCCTATGTTTCTCCTCCCCCTCTTCTCTCTTCTAATGGATTGAGTTTTCCCTTTGAAGTTATCGTATCGTATTGAGTCTTTAAAGATTTGAGAACATTTGATGTATGTCTTGCCGTGCTTATCTGTGGTGACAATGGGATATCACGTGCCACTTGATGTATGTTTTGGTGATCAACTTGCGGGTTCCGCCCATGAACCTATGCATAGGGGTTGGCACACGTTTTCATCGTGATTCTCCGGTAGAAACTTTGGGCACTCTTTGAGGTCCTTTGTGTTGGTTGAATAGATGAATCTGAGATTGTGTGATGCATATCGTATATCATACCCATGGATACTTGAGGTGACATTGGAGTATCTAGGTGACATTAGGGTTTTGGTTGATTTGTGTCTTAAGGTGTTATTCTAGTACGAACTCTAGGGCTATTTGTGACACTTATAGGAATAGCCCACCGGATTGATTGGAAAGAATAACTTTGAGGTGGTTTCGTACCCTACCATAATCTCTTCGTTTGTTCTCCGCTATTAGTGACTTTGGAGTGACTCTTTGTTGCATGTTGAGGGATAGTTATGTGATCCAATTATGTTAGTATTGTTGAGGGAACTTACACTAGCGAAAGTATGAACCCTAGGCCTTGTTTCCTAGCATTGCAATACCGTTTACGCTCACTTTTATCATTCGTTACCTTGTTGTTTTTATAATTTCAGATTACAAATACCCATATCTATTATCCATATACCACTTGTTTCACCATCTCTTCGCCAGACTAGTGCACCTATACAATTTACCATTGTATTGGGTGTGTTGGGGACACAAGAGACTCTTTGTTATTTGGTTGCAGGGTTGCTTGAGAGAGACCATCTTCATCCTACGCCTCCTACGGATTGATAAACCTTAGGTCATCCACTTGAGGGAAATTTGCTACTGTCCTACAAACCTCTACACTTGGAGGCCCAACAACGTCTACAAGAAGAAGGTTGTGTAGTAGACATCAACCTCTTTCCCGTCATCTGGCAGACGACAAAGAGGCGGCGGATGGCAAAATGCCAGATTCTAGTAGTGTATGAGCGAGGTGGAAATCTGTGGAGGGGGCGCCGCACACGGCTAAGAAATCAACTTGTGTGTTTATGGGGTGCCCCCCTCCCCCGTATATAAATGAGTGGAGGAGGGGGTCGGCCGGCCTCATGGGGTGCGCCCCAAGGGGGGAATCCTACTCCTACTAGGAGTAGGTTCCCCCTTTTCCTAGTCCAACTAGGAGGGGAAGGAACGGGAAGAGGGAGAGAAGGAACGGGGGGCCGGCCCCCTTCGCAATTCGATTGGGTTTGGGGGGGTGCCCCTCCACTTGGCCTCCTCCTCCTCTCTTCCACTAAAGCCCATAAAGGCCCATTACCCCCCAGGGGTTCCGGTAACCCCCGGTACTCCGAAAAATGTCCGAGCTTATCCGAAACCTTTCGGGTGTCCAAACATAACATTCCAATATATCAATCTTTATGTCTCGGCCATTTCGAGACTCCTCGTCATGTCCGTGATCACATTTGGGACTCCGAGCAACCTTTGGTACATCAATCACATAACTCACAACACATATAGTCATCGAACGTTAAGCGTGCGGACCCTGTGGGTTCGAGAACTATGTAGACATGACCAATAGCGGAACCTGGATGCTCATATTGGTTCCTACATATTCTTCAAAGATATTTATCGATCAAACTTCATAACAACATACGTTGTTCCCTTTGTCATCGGTATGTTACTTGCCTGAGATTTGATCGTCGGTATCATCATACCTAGTTCAATCTCGTTACCGGCAAGTCCCTTTACTCGTTCCGTAATTCAACATCCCGCAACTAACTCATTAGTCACATTGCTTGCAAGGCTTATAGTGATGTGCATTACCGAGAGGGCCCAGAGATACCTCTCCGAAAATCGGAGTGACAAATCCTAATGTCGATCTATGCCAACTCAACAAACACCATCGGAGATACCTGTAGAGCATCTTTATAATCACCCAGTTACGTTGTGACGTTTGATAGCACACTAAGTGTTCCTCCGGTATTTGGGAGTTGCATAATCTCATAGTCATAGGAACATTTATAAGTCATGAAGAAAGCAATATCAATAAACTAAATGATCATAGTGCTAAGCTAACAGATGGGTCATGTCAATCACATCATTCTCTAATGATGTGATCCCGTTCATCAAATGACAACTTATGTCTATGGCTAGGAAACTTAACCATCTTTGATTAACGAGCTAGTCAAGTAGAGGAAAACTAGTGACACTCTGTTTGTCTATGTATTCACGGATGTTTTAAGTTTCCTGTTAATACAATTCTAGCATGAATAATAAACATTTATCATGATATAAGGAAACATAAATTGTAACAACTTTATTATTGCCTCTAGGGCATATTTCCTTCATCTTCAACAACAAGGGGTTGACGTCCACGCTTCCTCCTGGAAAACAAAGCTTGTAATTTTGCATGTAATTAAAAACAACACCCAAATAAAAAAACACAAACGTAAACATACTTTGGCCTTTCAGGAGTGTAACGACATTTTGGAGATCCTTTTCAGTACCCAAGTTTCTGCCACAGCTTGCATCTATTTTTGTTACCTCTTTGGGACCTTTTTGGCTTTGCATCCTTTTCCCCTTCCCCTTTTTATTACTCCCACCTTTCTCAAACCATGCCTTGAATCTACTCTATTTAGGCCTGCCAGCCTTTCTTTTTGTTAGGGAGGACACATGGAAAATTCAATTTCCACTTCAGGCCAGTGAGACTGATCTGTAAGTGCTGGAATTGGAGTTGCATATGCAGCCTTGAATCTTGTCACTGAGTACTATTCATGTAAATATGCATGCATGTTTATCTTGGGTTGGGAGGCCAAGAAAAGAATGGCATGGTCACATGGTTTCCCGGTGTGTTGCCACTCGAGGCAAGTGCAGTCATGCAACTCAGTATTAGCAACATGCCTCCTTCCAGTCTTGGTATCTCTAACTTCAGCACCCCACAATGAAGATTTTTCCACAAACAAATGTCTAAGATTTCTGCTCCTGTTCACCACCTGTTATACCACTGCAGGAAGCTTATCCCCTTGCAGACAATCACCAATCCTTCTTCTCAATTTCCACATGCGCATGATCATGATCCTGATTTGGTCAATCATGTCATGCACAGGCGAGTTCTTTAACTGCTTTATCTTGTTGTTAAAACTTTCTGCCAAGTTATTGTTGATATGATCACACTTGATGGCAGTGTTAAATCCTGACGTGTACCACAATAGAGAATGATAGGTGTTCAACTATGGACCAAACTCACTGCATGCTGCTTTTATCTTCTCAAGATGATATGGATGTGTTTGTTTTGTGTAAGATCTTGCTGCTGGCCACATTCTCCCAAATTCTTCCCCTCTTATTTTTTTATCAAATTCATCCACATATGGCTGAAGCACTTCCTCTGCTCACAATGAGGAAAAACATTCTTCACTGCATTTTCTAGCCCTTTACATGCATCTGTGTGTACTGCCAGAGGTGACACTGGCCCTATGCATCTTTTCAACTGCATCATGAACCATGTCCATGAAACCTCTGTCTCTGACTGAAACAAACCAATAGCAACAGGGAACATCCGGTTGTGTCCATCTAAACATTGCAAGCTGCCAATTGACCATTCCATTTGCCTGTCAAAAAAGATGACTCTATGCTCAAATATGGAGAGCACCCTACTTTGAAGCCATCTATGCAAGGCTTTAAAGCCATAAAGATCTTGGAGAAAAGAACTCTACCATCCTCTGTTACCTCAGTATATATCTCCACAACACTGCCAGGTGACCTCTTTTCCACATCTGCTTTGAAGTTATAAAGCATCCTAAGACTATCTGCCCAATCACCATATAATTGTTTCACTGCCCTCTGTTTTGCTTTTCGCACTGTGGTATACTTCACCTTAATGGGGTATTGCTTTTCCAAGTCCACTTTAAGTTTCTTTGCTGTAGTGTTTGGTTTCTTGGCTAAAATTGGAGTGATTTTTCTACAATTCAAAGCAATGATGTCATGGTCGATACTCTCTGTGAACTTGTAATACAAGTATGTGGATTTGGGATTTGATTAACCCTAATGGTACTTCCATCAGGTCGAATTCTTGCAGATATGTACCACTTGCAAAGCCTAACGCTTCCATCGAAACTTCTGCACCTTGCATAAAATTTCTTTCTGTCAGTCCACATAGTCTTGGCATCAAACTCATGTTTGACTGAGTCTTGAAACACATCTTAAACTCCTTCATGCTTGGGAACAATTTGCCTACTTCAATAACATGATTTTGTTTTGTCATACACACTTACAAGGTCATCATCATGTGCATCATCTGCAGCATCTTTCATCAGTTGTCCATCCACATCTTCACAAGCATCTATGTTAGCATCACTAGGCAAACTCGATTCATTCCTCTCTTCCTCATCTTGATTATCTACTGGATCTACTGGAATGCCAATTTTTTTGGCCATCTCAGTGTCAGCAATTGGTGCAATGACCAAATCAGTAGTGTCTTCTAATTGTACTGAATTCCAATCAACACAAACAACCCTTGCCGCACCATCACAACCCTCTTCTGCATCTTGTTCAACCCCCTCTATTATTGTCACTTCACCCGTAAACATGGGCATTATGTGTCTCTGTGAAGCCCAATCATCATCTACCATCTGCAAAGCCAACTTTGAGGGCACATATCCAACCTTAGAATCTGATTTCAGATCAACGAGCTCTGCATGTCCACTTGTGCACAATGGCGACATTACCTTAGAATCTGATTTCAGATCAACGAGCTCTGCATGTCCACTAGTATGCAAAAGTTAAAACTAGTAATGGCGCACTAGTAATGGCGCATTGTCCACTTGTGCGCCATTACTAAGTTTTTTTCAAAAAAAAAATCAGAATTTGTTTTATTTTTTTTCAAAACTAGTAATGGCACATCGTGGGTGTGGTGCGCCATTACTAGTTTAACTAGTAATCGCGCACCACTCCCACAGTGCGCCATTACTAACTTGGCCCAAAACTTCCACCGAATGCACCCTCCCCCCCTGTGGACCGCCTTTTCAGTTTAAAAAAATAAAAGAAAATGATGGAAATGTCAAAAAAATAAAAGAAAATAAGTTTCACATGTGATATGTGGTCTAGTTGTTGGGAAAATTTACAAATATGAATTTCGACTTTATTTGCAAAATCTCTCTGAAATTTGTAAAATGGGCATAACTTTTGCATACGAACTCGGATTAAAAAGTTTTCTATATGAAAAATCATCTAGTCGAAAAGTTACATCCGAATATAATGGAAAAACCCCGTTAAACATTTTCAAAATCCCCAAAAACCTAACAGAAAAAAGTTACGGGGCTTTTAAGATCCGGAGGCAAAAAAATTCAAACTTACTAGTGGCGCACCGTATGCTAGGTGCGCCACTAGTAACAGAAAAAAATTGGTTTCGAAAAAAAAATTTGAATTATTTTTCAAAATATGATACGTAATATGACCGGGAAGTTTGAAATATTTTTTCAAAATTTCATCATACTCATGAACATGAACAAAGTCCTAGACATCAGCAAGATTTAATACGATTGATATGATAGATATATCAACAAGTGCCTGTGAAGTGATGTGGTGCTAGGGTTGGATAGAACTACGAAGTTAAGCGTGCTCCGGTTGGAGTAGTGTGAGGATGGGTGACCTTCCGGTAAGTTTGACCACAGAGTGCGATTTGACCTGAGATTAAGCATATTGACCCGAGATTAAGCCATAGTGACCCGAGATTAAGAAAAAAAATAAAAAAAATTGAAAAAAAATTATTACTAATGGCGCACCTCTAGGCATACTAATGGCGCGTATCTGGTATACTAATGGTGTGATACTAATGGCGCACCAGTAGTGCGCCATTAGTAGGCAAAACTGGTGCGCCATTAGTAGGCCTTTTCCTAGTAGTGTACCTCTTGCTCTGGACCCCAAAAAATGCTTCCCCAATTTTCTACACAACATTCCTCATAAAAATGCTTTCCCCAATTTTCTACACAACATTCCTCATGGCCCTCTCTTCCATGCTCTGTATTTCCTGTGGACCAATCTTTTCAAATTCAACCTCCCATTTCACAATTGTATATCTCTCTATGTCTCGCACGCTACCATCAACTAGCTTTGCTTTAGATGGTAAGAATTCAACACTGAATTCGAAGGTCCGAGCAACATTGCCCCTGTTTATCAATGGCGGGCTCTGTGAGGCAGCGAAAGCAGAAGAGGCACACATCACAGGGTTGAAGAGGTTGGACAGGGTGATTACCTGATCGACGTAGTCTCTCTTGGCTCCATCTCGTTCAGCCCAACGCCGCCCCACCACCGCTCCCTAGTCCCACCCACCTCCACAATCTGGATCTCGTGGAAAATAGGGGCAAATAGGGGCAGGCTCATTTGGTCAGATCTAACTCAAGACGGAGGGGAATGGTGTCGAATAAACTCACCACATGTGCAACCACGGCCGTGGATGAAAGCTCCGCCGCCGCCGGCGGCGACGAGAACGAAGAAGAGAGCAGCAACCAGAAGCAGGGGAGAAGCACGTGTTCAGTCAGGCGGGGAATCGATGCACTACCAAGTGAGACCCACCACCAGACGCACTGATTAATTTGACCCCTTGTTTTTACCTTAACCGCAGTCCCGTTAACGACCGAACCCGTGTTTTAACCATCTGGTCACATTGGGGCTATTATTGCCATGTAAGACGGCGCATAAAAGCTATTTATGACAACTATGTCACACTCCTTCTAATTCACATGAAATATGTTGCATAGAAGCTATAAGCCCGCTGGAGCCGGAGCACGGTGCTCTTCTGGTGGCTCCTTGGGGAGCCGCCTAGAAAGTCCAGTCCCGTCCCGTCGGAAGGTACTCCGTGAAACCGTGGAGGAGATCGCCATGCGCCGACTCGAAAATCTTCCGGGCCTCGCTGTAGATTTGATTAGCGTCCAGCGTGACCTCCGCCCTGACGTGGAAGAGCAGCGTGAGGACCCTGTCGTAGAGCCCGGCGTCCGCCAGCTTCACCCGTTGGAGGAACCGCATGGCCTCGGCGCAGTCCGCATCGACGGGGTGGCGGTGGCGGCGCTCCCTCTTGGGCTGCTTCGGCGGATCCTCGCTGACGGGTCGGCTTGGTGCTGGCAGGGGCGGCGCAAGAAGGCGCGGAGAGTTTGAGCAAGGTCGGAATGGCCGTCGAGGAACACGAACAGCCTGGCCATGATGACGGCCTGGGAGTCGGCGATCTCGCCCCGGTAAAAGCTCACGAGGAGGTCGAGGAACTCGTCGTAGACGGCCAGATCGAACGCCAAGCTTTATTTGACCTGCCCCAGGAGGTGTAGGGCGTCGTTCACCTCGGGCCTCGGAAAACTGCCTGGCAGTTGCGCCATGGCGGTGGCTCCCTGGACGTCGTGTCGGCCGGCCGGCGGCGCTGGTTGTCTAGTTTCTAGTGCGGACGGCTGGGGTTTGAGATTTTACCTTCTCATCAAGACGAAAAGAAAAGAAAAAGGAAGAAAGGGATTCAGACTTCACGGATGGATCTGCATTACACGCTGGCCGCGCCCGTTACGTATCGTAATCGTACGTGTTCGCCGCTGAATCCGTAACAGGAGGGGATACGTTCTGTAATTTGCTGCTACGTACGCTAGCGCAATATCATCGATTAAATCATGGGAACAACTCGCTAGCTAACCGAAGTGCCCAACGATCTATTATATTTTCACTAGTAAGCATGCACGTGAAATGCACGTATATCTATAATAAAAAACATCTATTTTAAATCTTACTTTCTAGCCAATTTTTTTACCGAGCCTATAAGTCTTTGGTAGTGGAGATCAAGCATTTGAGGTCTTTACGTCTGACTTGTATTACTCATCTCAATCAAAATCAGAATGTGGTTAGTGTTATTTTTGCTAAATTTGCTAGAACTGCGAGTAGAAATGTCGTTTGGTCGGCCTCCGAACTTAGAGAGGTTACTGATTTATGTAAGGAGGATTGTAATTTTGAACTTCTATGAGTAATACAAGTTCTACCCACAAAAGAGTCAAACCGAACACGCCAGATTGAAAATGACCAAAAGGCATCCATAGCAAAATGAATTTATTGGATGGTTGGATAGTTAGGTGGACAGTGTTACCCGAGTACACCAAGGTTTAAGTCCTGATGCTTGCATTTATCCTAAATTTATTTTAGAATTTCGACGATGCGCGTTCAGTGGGAGTAGACGTTTCCATCGGTGACTTTGTAAAATCTCTATGTCGGCTCAGTCTTTTGGAGGTGCTCATAGGGATAGGGTGTGTGTAGTTCATAGGGGTCAGTGTATGTGCGTATATATGAGTGGTTGCGTATGTACTGTGTTTAAAAAGAAAAATGAATTTTCCAACGCGTGTATTTTTTAAGTGTATGTTTGTATATATTTGTTCTTTTTTACAACTAATGCGTGCAGTACTTGTTACTTGACCAAAAGGGCTATCGATCAAGAAAAAAAAAGAACAAAAGAGACACACCCAATGCTCCATCTCAGTTCTCCACGCCTGACGCTTCATCGTTGTGGCAACAGCTCTCTCCCCACCGCTCCCCATTTCAGGGTGGCCACAGCTCTCTCTCTCTCGTCAGGCTGCCTCTCCCCTTTGTCCCCACCGCCGACGCGAGGTCTCGCACTCCCCCGCTCTTCTCAGCTCCTCCTTGTCGAATTGGTCGCTGAAGTGCCCGAGGATCCACTCGAGCTCGGCATGCTCGCGGCCAATCCAGTGCTAGGCGCTGACGGAGGCGGGCGCGGAGGCGCGAGACTCATCTCCACCGGATCGTCTGCCGTGGCAATCACGCGTCCTTCCTCTCCGTCTCGCTCGCCCGGCTCCGCTCGTCCGTGGCTCCCACCGCCCTGCGCGGCTACGCTGCGTGCTGCCCAGGTGCAGCTGCAGCAGTGCCGCGGCGGCTGGTGCCCCTACAACTGCAAGCCGACGCCGGTTGTTTATTCCCCACTTCGGCACTCTGCTATGCTTATTTTCGATTTGAGGTACTCCCGATTCCCCACTTTTGCTATCCTAATTGCTATCCATTTCAGTACCGTACATATGTAGCTTACCAGTTTACCAGTAGGAAAGCATGTTTTTAGAATTTCAGGGTCAATTTTTGAAATGCAAAGTAAAGAGGGTCAAGAGAAGCATAATAGGATAATACGGGTTCACATAGATGTAGTACTCTGTCACTATCAGCTAGCTCAGAGTATGACTGTAGGACAATGCAGGTTCACATAGATGTAGTTATCTGTCACTATCAGCTAGCTCTAATTGAATTTTTTTGGAGCAGTTCCATTTGCAAATAGACCAGCTACAAGGGCACACACATACGCACACGCGCACCCTAATTGAGATATCATATTACAATGGTAACAAATATGTTAGTATTTCTTACATGCTGGCAGCTTAAGCAAGCACCTTGCGCTATTAACTTCAGCTAGATGTAGTAATCTGTCACAAGAGCGTGGCCAGTTCAGAACACCATATAAAAGAGCGGTACCAGCAGCAGACTTCAGAGGAAAGTTGATTTTATCCCTAAATAAGATGCTCCATTTGACATGCTCTAAATGGACTAATGAAATAATCTAGAACACCTCTGCAACTCTGGGGATTTTGTAATTAACTGCAGATTTTACAAGGTGTCAAATATGTGATTTAAGTAAAATGTAGAGCAATGGAAGTACAAGTGATACACCTGAATATAGCATAACCTACAAGAATCACAAGCGCTAAAAATTCAGAATGCAGAAAATCTACATATGCCAAGAAGGTCAGTCACCAATAACCATGTGTACTTCCATACTGCGTAAACAGGGGATAAAAATTATTTGATCTGCAGTTAATCACCTAAGCATTGGGTTAACACAGTGGTGCTACTTTTCTTTTCCGTCCAAAACAGAACCATCATGTCTTGAGTTTCCTGAAAAACAGTAGACATGCATATGAATCCTAATACTAATTAACAACTGATAAAAGATGTCAATCAAGCTTCAGAAACTTAGCGGCCGCATATTGAGTTCCATCATTGTTCCTCGAAACCACAATCCATAACACCTGCATATATCTCACCTGGAGTATTATTAAATACCCGTCTTCATGCCCTCGAGTATATATCACCTGCAAAATAGAAAGGTTCTGTTTTTTATCTGACAAAGCACAGAATCAAATAATTCCTTTGCCCATGAGTCTAGGTTTCTAACAATTTACTGAGAAGGGCAAAAAAAAGTGCAGCATTTGTAGGACATGCCAACACAGAAAAGTAAACATGTAACAGAAGTGGGAAGGAGGGAACAAGGATGATGGTATTTATATGGAGGTTATGGAGCTGAATTTCTCCCTCTGACGTCCGGTTATGGGATAACCAATATGCGCAAGTTGAAAGAGGGGCCTCTGTTCTGCCGTTTGTTGGAAAAAATTGCTCTTATGTAAGAACGCAGTTAGATTAAAAGTTGTGAACACAACTTGCCGCAGAGCTTAATCCATGATTTGCTGCAGAAAAAAAAATACGTAGCCTAGCATAGGTGTTCTAGCAGAAAAGGGGCTAACCTTAGAATCATGTTTTTTCAGTGGAAGTTTATCTCATGATTCATAATCATCATCCTGTGTCCCCTCCCTGGTTCACCACTTCTGATTACTGCAACTTCTTCCTTCTTCTCCATGTCCGCTAATCTAGCAGGAAGTGGCGGCCATGGTCTAGTAGGAAAACGTGGCCACGAACCCGCAAAAGACGGCGGCCAGCCTGGACCGCAGCAGCTCCGACGGTGATCTGGTCAGGAGGAAGATTGGCAGTCGCGATGGAAGGTCCGGCGGAGCTTTGGTCCATGGCCATGGCGTCCTGCACGGGGACGGAGAGAGGGAGAGAGAAATGAGGAGGAGGGCGCTGGGCACGGCTGACCTACAAAGGAGGTTGGCGGCGGCTTGCAAGAGCGCAGGCGGCGACGGGAGGCAGGGTGAATGGGGGGAAGCGCACGGGAGAAGGGAAGGGAGGAAATGCGACGCGAGGTTTGCTGCTGATTCATGGAATCGATCCGGAAATTAGGAAGTTGCGGGCGAGGCTGCAAGGATCTGTAGACGCGGAGCGATTAGCAGACGACGGCGTCTGCTAGGCAGAATATTTAATCTCATACGTTGATTGAGATGGCAGATTATGGATGTAATATGGTCAGTAGGATGTGTTTAAGTTGATTTGATCGGAGGGTCCGGTTACCCCGTGTACAGTTTGTTGTGTGGCTTTAGAAAAAATTATGTTTACTCTTTTAATAGTAGTATAGACTAGCAAACATGTCCGTGCTTGGTAACTAAAGAAAAAAAAAGTCAATTACACTGGTGGTGCTACAACTTGATTTTATTTTTTTGAAACTATGATCTTTTTTATAGCAAATTCGGAAATTATATGACCTAAAGTGTTATTTGTAAAACTATGACTCCGTCGATCTTTTTTAGACCGAAGACCAACTTTTCGGTCAGCACTAGATCGAAATAGGCTTTTCGGTCTCCTAATGGCCGAAGATGGGCGCAGATGGGCCGAAGAGCTGTTTTCAGCTTTGCTCGGGCCGAAGACCACTCTTCGGTCATCTTTTGGCCGAAGAGCTCATAAGCACACTGCTGCGCACTCCGGCGTACGGCACAGACGACCTGAACGTGTGCACACACGTTAGCTGCACCGAGATTTTATGCCGATGCATGTATTTAGTACGTGGGCAGCTCGCCGGCTGGCTGGTTGTGTGCACGTATTTGTATACATACGCGTACTTGCCGGCTGGACTATATCGGGTACGTATATTGTACTGGTATTTAAGCCATTACTTCTCCGCCAATACATGTGCGCACGTTGGCGGCATGCGTGTGTGCTAGTACGTATGCACCAAGTCCTGATGCATGCATTGCTATCTCGGTCCTGATGCATGCATTAGCCACGCATGAACCACATGCAATACCGATCAGCCCTTCCATGCATCAGTCTAGCATCATATGTACGTTACGCATGCATCGATTGCCGGCCAGGCGCTCTTCAGCCAAAAGATGACCGAAGAGTGGTCTTCGGCCAGAGCAAAGCCGAAAACAGCACTGCTATGCCTGTCCTGAAGAGTCTACTTCGGCCTAGTGCTATCAAAAAGTTGGTCTTCGGCCTAAAAGAAGCCGGCGGGTCATAGTTTTACAAATAACACATTAGGTCATATAGTTTCCGAATTTGTTATAAAAAATGTCATAGTTTTAAAAAATATCCTACAACTTGGCCTAAACGGTTATTTTGGTGCTAGAAATTGTGGTGTACATCGAATGACGCAAAAACTTAGCATTGACATGCAAATACAGTGCTTATCTCGTTTATATACGGAGTCGATGCTGACTTGACGCGTGGGGCCCGTTGTCAGCCACTGGGCCAGAGAGAAGGGGCATGTGGCCTGATTTTTTTAAAAACACCTCCAGATATATACGGAGTCGGTGCTGACTAGACGTGTGGGGCTCGCTGTCAGCCACTGGGCCAGAGAGAAGGGGCATGTGGCCTGATTTTTCAAAAAACACCTCAAGATATATACGGAGTCGGTGCTGACTAGACGCGTGGGGCTTGCTGTCAGCCACTTGGGAAGAGAGAAGGGGCATGTGGCCTGATTTTTCAAAAAACACCTCCAGATATATACGGAGTCGGTGCTGACTAGACGAGTGGGGCCCGTTGTCAGCCACTAGGCCAGAGAGAAGGGGCATGTGGCTTGATTTTTAAAAAAACACCTCCACATATATAAGGAGTCGGTGCTGACTAGATGCGTGGGGCCCTCTGTCAGCCACTGGGCCAGAGAGAAGGGGCATGTGGCCTGATTTTCGAAAAACATCTCCAAACATATACGGAGTCGGTGATGACTAGACGCGTGGGGCCCGCTGTCAGCCACTTGGCCAGTTAGAAGGGGCATGTGGCCTGACTTTTAAAAAACACCTTCAGATATATACGGAGTCGGTGCTGACCAGACGTGTGGGGCCCGCTGTCAGCCACTGGGCCAGAGAGAAGGGGCATGTGGCCTGATTTTTCAGAAAACACCTCCAGATGACTAGACGCGTGGGGCCCTGTGACGCCCCCGATTCAATCGTACACTAATCATACACGCAAATGTGTACGATCAAGATCAGGGACTCACGGGAAGATATCACAACACAACTCTACAAATAAAAATAAGTCATACAAACATCATATTACAAGCCAGGGGCCTCGAGGGCTCGAATTCAAGAGCTCGATCATAGACGAGTCAGCGGAAGCAACAATATCTGAATACAGATATAAGTTAAACAAGTTTGCCTTAAGAAGGCTAGCACAAACTGGGATACGGATCGAAAGAGGCGCAGGCCTCCTGACTGGGATCCTCCTAAACTACTCCTGGTCGTCGTCAGCGGGCTGCACGTAGTAGCAGGCACCTCCAGTGTAGTAGGAGTCGTCGTCGACGATGGCGTCTGGCTCCTGGACTCCATCGACTGGTCGTAGCAATCGGGTATAGGAAGGGGGGAAAAGGGGGAACAAAGCAACCGTGAGTACTCATCCAAAGTACTCGCAAGCAAGGAGCTACACTACATATGTATGCATTGGTATCAAGTGGAATGAGGGTATCATATGTGGACTGAACTGCAGAATGCCGGAATAAGAGGGGGATAGCCAGTCTTTATCGAAGACTACGCTTCTGGCCACCTCCATCTTGCAGCATGTAGAAGAGAGTAGATGGTAAGTTCACCAAGTAGCATCGTGTAGCCTAATCCTAACCGATGATCCTCCCCTTGTCGCCCTGTTAGAGAGCGATCACCTGTTGTATCTGGCACTTGGAAGGATGTGTTTTATTAAGTATCCGGTTCTAGTTGTCATAAGGTCAAGGTACAACTCCAAGTCGTCCTGTTACCGAAGATCACGGCTATTCGAATAGATTAACTTCCCTGCAGGGGTGCATCACATTTCCCAACACGCTCGATCCCCTTTGTCTGGACACACTTTTCTGGGTCATGCCCGGCCTCGGAAGATCAACACGTCGCAGCCCTACCTAGGCACAACAGAGAGGTCAGCACGCCGGTCTAAATCCTATCGCGCAGGGGTCTGGGCCCATCGCCCATTGCACACTTGCACGTTGCGAGGGCGGCCGGAGAGCAGACCTAGCAACCTCCATTACAAAGGAAGTTGCGTTACGCGGTCCAACCCGCGCGCGCCGCTCAGTCACTGACGTCACGAAGGCTTCGACTGATACCACGACGTCGAGTGCCCATAACTGTCCCCGCGTAGTTGGTTAGTGCGTATAGGCCAGTAGCCAGACTTAGATCAAATACCAAGATCTCGTTAAGCATGTTAAGTATCCGCGAACGCCGACCAGGGCCAGGCCCACCTCTCTCCTAGGTGGTCTCAACCTGCCCTGTCGCTCCGCCTGAAAGTAACAGTCGGGGGCCGTCGGGAACTCAGGCCCACCACTACCTGGATGGAGCCACCTGCCCCTTCAGCCCCCATCTCCGAATAGTATCATAAGTAATGTAACAGTATAAAGTATATAGCATATGCCCGTGATCACCTTCTGAGTGATCACGACCTGATAGTATAGCATGGCAGACAGACAAGAATGCAGGGCCACTGATGATAATCTAGCATCCGATACTAAGCCTTTAGGATTGCAGGTAAGGTATCAACAGCTGTAGCAACAATGACAGGCTATACATCAGAATAGGATTAACGGAGAGCAGTAACATGCTACACTACTCTAATGCAAGAAGTATAGAGAAGAGTAGGCGATATCTGGTGATCAAGGGGGGGCTTGCCTGGTTGCTCTGCAGACAAAAACAGACCCTCAAAGGTGAAGTAGTCGATCATTGGTTCAACCGCGGTCTCGGGGTCTATCGGAAAGAAGTAACGAGGGGAAACACAATAAATAACAGAGCAATCAAAGCATCAGAAAACATAACAAGGCAATACACGGTACTAGGGGTGACCTAGCGCAGTACTAGGAGATACCGGTGAAGGAGGGAAACACCCGGGAAAGTATTCTTGGTGTTTCGCGTTTTCGGTCAGATGAACCAGAGGGGGAAAGTTGCGTGTTTGCTATGCTAGGGGTGTCCGGCGGACGAATGGGCTGCATATTCGGATTCGTCTCGTCGTTCTGAGCAACTTTCATGTAGAAAACCTTTTCATCCGAGCTACGGTTTATTTTCTATGTTTTTTCCAAAGATTTAAATGATTTTTTTGAATTCCTGGATTTAATAGTAATTCAAAAAATTAAATTGACTAAATGCTAAGTTCACCCGAAAGTGTACCAGCAGCGTGTGCTATAGGCTGACAGGTGGGGGCCGTTGACTGCTGACTCAGCTGTCAACAGTCAAATGTTGACTGGTCAGCGGGTCCAGCCGGGCCCATATGTCATTGACTGGGATTAGCCCAGTCAGCAGTTGACTAGTCAAAGTTGTGACTGGGTCCACCAGTCATTGATTTACTTATTTTAACAGGGGTTTAATTACTCTAATTAAAATTACTAGGGAATGGGTCCCATTTGTCATCGTAAGTGGGTTAGTCTAATTTTGATCTAACTAATCTAATTAGTAATTAGAACAGGGCCGGCTTGCTGGACGCTGGATAGAACCCAACCGGCTTCATCGTGGTTGTGCACGCATGCACAGGCACACGATGGCTACAGCCAGCCACGGCCATGAGCTCGCACGGGAGCGGCCATGGGAACGAGCGGGCTGGCACGCGCGGGTGTGTAGTTAAGCGCACGGGGTGCAGTCCGCGGCCTACGGCGAGCAGCAGGCAGCATCGGCGACAGCGACGGCGGCCGCGGCAAGCAGTACGGCATCAAGCGGCATCGAAGCAGCATCAACAACTACTACACGGGAGTAGTACGCGCACACACACAAGAGCTCGAGCTCCCATCCATGGCGTCCGAGCGCGCGACGAGCAACAACAAGCGCGGGTCCCCTCGGGTGCAGCTAGGGGTGCAACGAGCGCAGGCAAGGAGCGGGGCGTGTGGCAGGGCGTAGCAGTGGGCGCGCACGGGGAGGCCTAGGTCGCGACGGGAGCGGGCGAGTACACACAGGAGCGGAGCTCCGGCGGTCCGGCCATCGTGAGCTTCGGCCACGGCAGAACAACGGCGAAACAGAGGAGATTCGAGGGGGAGAAGGGGAATCGAAAGAGGAGCTCACATTGAGCCTGCAGATGTGCTTAGTGGGCTCGGGGAAGGCTCGGAGGTGCCGGAATTGACAGCGAAGCTCGACGGGGCCGAGGAAGAAGAAGGCGGTGTGGGGCCTAGACGTGGTGGCTCCCAGCTCAGTCTAGTGGCGCCGGAGGGCGTAGGAGACGGCGGCGAAGGTCAAGGACAAGTCGGCGAGGCGAGAGGCGGCCGGTGGCCGCGGGATCGATGCGACGATGGTGACTATGGTCTCGGGCGGCTTGATTTGGTGGAGAAGGCGCGAGGGGCAAACGAAGGGAGCTAGGGTTCGTCGAGGATTCCTGGTGGCCTTCTTATCCTCTCCTCGATTCCCTGTAGCAGCACGCGTCGAGCATCCGCGCCATGGCGACCGGGATGCACGACACACACAGAAGAGAGAGCGTTAGGTAGGGGATGGAGCAGTGTTGGGCTGGGCTTGACTCTGTAGCGGCTGGGCCAAGGTGTATATTCTCCTATTTTACTTCTCTTCTTTTCTAATTTCTATTTCTCTTTCTTTTTTACTTATTTTCTTTTCTATTTGTTAGCTCCTGTTTTTATTAAAGTTATGATATCAAATGACTTTTGTTGACCATGTAAATTTGCACATAATTCAAGCACTATACCTTGGGGCTGCACAAAATGTTTGGGGCAACTGGAGTTAATTTAAATTATGATTGTATTTAAATGGGCTAAAAAAGGTGCCGTTGGTCCACTGTTTTAAGTCCATGGGCATTTTAAACATCTTCAAAAATGTTTGTTTGAAGCATGACAATTATGCGGTGAATATTTCCAACCCGACGAACATTTTAAATTTACGGTTTTATAAATTATAATTTGAATTGTCTTTCCAAATTTGAATTTAAGGTCGGTTTGGAACAAAGTAAAGATTAGAAAATTTTAATTATGATGACGTGGCACCATTAACAGGAGTTTACTGTAGCGTGACACCCGTGTTACAAATCTCCTCCACTACAAGAAATCTCGTCCCGAGATTTAAGAGGGGGGCAAGGGGGAAGAATACGTTACGAAATTCTAACGATTGTTCTTGGTCTTGGTTGCTCTTCCCGAAGAGGTCGATCCATTACATTGATGTCTTCATTTTTCTACTTCAGGTCATCATGATGAAGTCATCATCCTTTCTTCGGAAATTTCAACATACTTACGAAAGGAGGAGGGGTAACTTCGGAAGAACAGACCTTACAAGGTTGGCTATCTGGCAGATAACTCAGGGAATATGGTAGAAAGTAACTCTCGAATAGATACTTAAGAAAATATCAAGAGTAAAGTAAGAAGGTACGGTAAGAAGTTTCAAGTGGCTAGCCAATAGTTTGTTGCCTAAAATAGAGTGTGAAAGGGTTTTAGAGTAACGAGAATAAGTATTATGTCTGATACCAGAATTGATGATCTCTTGGAAGGTGGCTCGTGAATTACATACGAAGCCAAGCATGAGGAATAACTTTGACAACAGGGTGTACAAGAGAGTCAGGTTTCGATCCCGTGGAACTTTGGGTTATGAGCCCACCATGTGGGTTAAAAGTATGAGGAGCGGTGACATCTTGCACGGTCATGATAGCAAGGTATGTCAGAGGGTAGCCTGTCAGTTATGTCGGCAACAATGTCGGTACCTAGGGTGAGGGACAAAGAGAACCATTTTCCTGCTCGTTAAACGAGGCAGACCAATAGGCAAAGTTCTCATCCATCGGTGGCTACCGGAATGTCATCAACAATAGTAACGGGGTCTTGCTGATAGAATTGTACACGGAGGTGTTTACATAAGCAGGAGAATTTTACTGCTTAGATCATATAGATCACAAGAAAGGTTAAACCAAACAATGGAAAGGAAAATACGATTATCAGATTTAAACAGGACAGTGGAAAGGGAAATGTGTTTAAACACATATTTCGAGGGTATATCCTTCCCAAGGACAAGCAGAGTATGATATCCATGACCGGATATAATGTAGAAAACTCTTTAGGTAAGGTGAGAGAAATTTCATGACATTACCCCTACAGTGGTGTTTGGGTAGTTGAGCAGGAAACGTTTAGCATTGGGCTTCAAATGTTCTTGTTGAAAATCGGAGTACCAAAGACATGCTTCGAGATAGCATTGACATGGTCAATGGGTAAAGATCAGACTTTGGATACTCAAAGGACTCATCAGGAACAACATATAGAATAAGTCTTACGATTTCCTCATGGAAGAATTGTTAACCCTGCTAAATAGGAAACTGATAACAATAGGTTCCCCAGCCAGGTGTGCTAGGCATGACCTCACTTTACCGGGTCATATAAAGACAAATGGTATAAATCTTGGAAATATGTTCCAACCATCATATCTGACCGAGATTCAGATCTGATTGGTGTCAAGATACCTCAGACACGGGATGCCTGAGAAGAAAAGGTGCAACGCAAATTGTCAAGATGGTATCGAAGATTCTAGGGAGATGAACTATGGAAGCGAGTTCCGAAACAAGAGTTCATCATTAATCTAAGGAGGGGATGAGGAGGTGGCTGATGGATTCAGCAACATTTCGTCAAGATTTCCAAAAAGATGGATTTCCACAATTATGTGAACAAGGAGATAGCATTTATCATATCAAATGATATAATGATGTATGCTCGAGGAAAAACATACACAATTAAACATTGGTTGAAAGGTGCACCTGAAATATGGATTGGGTTGCACGATCAATGTTAGAATGGTGACTTGATGAACAAAAGAATTAGAATGAAACTCGACCGTTCACTCCAAAGCAATGGGGTTGCTAGAAGTTTTGAATTCACACATCATAGTTCAATTGTCGGTATTCCGGTTAGAAACAACACGGGTACCAAGAAAGAATGGTGAGGGTGAGAAGTATCACTATACCAAGAATTCTTAAGAGGTAATGAAATTCTCACAACATTGTTGATATATAAGATGGTATTACTTCAAGGTAGGACATAAGACAAGCTGGATAGCCAGGAACTCAAGGTACAACCACAGTTTGTGTTGGAAAGAAGGCAAGGAAGTAGTCGATGACAACACAATTTACCAAGGGACAAGGATGGTATTTCCCATGAAGAATTCAATAGATATCTTGGAAGAGCTCAGAATGTTGATGATGATCACGACACATTTGTCAAGAGATTTCCTGAAGATGTAATCGATCGGCGATGACATCAAGTTAAAGGAATGATGAAGCGAAAGGTTATTGGAACCACGAGTACGACACAAACTCGAAATCAAGCTTGCTGATCAAGGCGAAATGATATGATGAGGAAGATCGACGTAAGCTTAGCTCATCGTCGAAAGTTGTACTCCGGGAATAAGGACCAGGTAGCACAGTTAAAATCAGCACGATAATGATATAGCCAATCAGGCTAGGAATGACTTGAAGGATTATTAAACTTGTAAGCAACGAGAATTACTTAGAGTTATTGAATTGTAGTGAGGAATCAATTCACTTATCGGTGTTCTCGAGTGACTAATAACTCAGAACCCGGGGAAAATCTGAAAACGGCGAGAAGCAATACTAGATGAAGACTCATAGGAAGCAGCACAGTTCTTTGATATTCTTGAGATACCGGAGGGCAATACTCGAAGGAAGATCAAAATAGAGGTTGCGGAGAAGTATCGATCAATCGAAGACAAGTATTTTAACTTGTCCGAGAAATGGAATTAAGGAGAAAATGTGGTCGGAACCACGATTGCAAAAAGGCCAGATCCCAGATATAAGATGAGCTTATACCAAGGGAATAATTTAATTTAAGAGAAGCTTTAATGGTAAGATCTACATTGTGTCCATGGACATGAACACAAAGTTCAAGGTCGACTCCCACTCCTCCAATGCATAACCTTTCATTCACTGCAAAAAAATGATTTCAGTGTGAAAACCTACCGGGTGAATTACTAGAGGAGTATGACCCGTGAAAAGTTTTCGGGTTCACACAGATTAAGGAAGGCGTAAGGTTCAACCCATCGAGATATCTTCGAAACATATACCTCAAGTTTCAAGAGTAAATATCACCAGCTCGAAAGTAGAGCATGGTTGGCCAAGGCAGAGGATACAATTTACCAAAGGCATTATATACCTGTGGAAAGGCTCACAAGGTTATTGAATATTAAGGACGATGTCGGATGAAATCCAACAATGGATCTGACGATCCACAACGGAGCTGATGTGAGTATCGGTACTCTACTGAAAGAAGAAAGAATGCAAGGGGATCAGATGATAGAAACAACTGAGTAACTCAAAGCTCAATTGCACAGGAATTACGAATTCCAAGACAAGGGATCAGAAGCAATGCTCTGATTAGGGATGGATAAGTTGTATAGCCTTAGCGGTACAATCGATGGCAAATTGATTGGTCGAGATCCAGCTCATGTTTAAAATGGTGTCTGAGTTGGAAGGATGAATAGCATCTGGTTGAGGATTGCGAGCATTCACACTTATTGAATCAATGGGCTCAAAATGATAGTGGCAAAGGATGCCAATAAGATTACTATACTTATGGGATTAACCATAATGCAAACAATCTAGAATTTCAAGAGCAATAAGCTGCTGAGGGTTTTCTGAAGATCAAATAGTATTTCGAAGACTTTGGTGAAACATATGAATAATTGAGGCTGAATGGATACTCAGTAAGTGCAAGAATTATCCATAGGGGTATTCAGGTGGCAAAGATCTGCAATGCAATGGCTCAAGAGATTCTTAAAAGTCGAAGAACAATTCGATGCATCTTGTAATAACAAGAGCAGCTAGGGATGAATGTAAGAATGGCAAGGGTAAGAAGTTATCCATAAGGATTTATCGGTGGTAGCGAATTGCAAAAGAAGTGGGCACAAAGTCTCGAGAGAACTTCATAGAGTATCTTCGGAATCTTCTGGTGCAGCAAGTGATCATCGGGAGTCAGGGGCTCTCCGGGTGGAAGTAATTGCGAGAACCTAGAGCCGACATTAGTAAAAATCATTTAACCCGAATAGAAAAGAGATCAGAGTCCCAGAGTATAGGTCGAGGAATAAAAGATCCTAATACCACCCAGATGGCGACGTAGGCTCGTAAGACACACAGCCATGTTAGTAAAACTTTTGTAATGACTAGACTCGACTTCGGCCAAGGAGTGTGGAGGGGGATTCCTACAGGCAGTCGGCTCTGATACCAACTTGTGACGCCCCCGATTCAATCGTACACTAATTATACACGCAAATGTGTACGATCAAGATCAGGGACTCACGGGAAGATATCACAACACAACTCTACAAATAAAAATAAGTCATACAAGCATCATATTACAAGCCAGGGGCCTCGAGGGCTCGAATTCGAGAGCTCGATCAAAGACGAGTCAGTGGAACCAACAATATATGAGTACAGATATAAGTTAAACAAGTTTGCCTTAAGAAGACTAGCACAAACTGGGATACGGATCGAAAGAGGCGCAGGCCTCCTGCCTGGGATCCTCCTAAACTACTCCTGGTCGTCGTCAGCGGGCTGCACGTAGTAGCAGGCACATCCAGTATAGTAGGAGTCGTCATCGACGGTGGCGTCTGGCTCCTAGACTCCATCGACTGGTCGTAGCGATCGGGTATAGGAAGGGGGAAAAGGGGGAACAAAGCAACCGTGAGTACTCATCCATAGTACTCGCAAGCAAGGAGCTACACTACATATGTATGCATTGGTATCAAGTGGAATGAGGGTATCATATGTGGACTGAACTGCAGAATGCCGGAATAAGAGGGGGATAGCTAGTCCTTATTGAAGACTACGCTTCTGGCCACCTCCATCTTACAGCATGTAGAAGAGAGTAGATGGTAAGTTCACCAAATAGCATCGTGTAGCCTAATCCTAACCGATGATCCTCCCCTCGTCGCCCTATTAGAGAGCGATCACCGGTTGTATCTGGCACTTGGAAGGATGTGTTTTATTAAGTATCCGGTTCTAGTTGTCATAAGGTCAAGGTACAACTCCAAGTCGTCCTGTTACTGAAGATCACGACTATTCGAATAGATTAACTTCCCTGCAGGGGTGCACCACATTTCCCAACACGCTCGATCCCCTTTGTCCGGACACACTTTTTTGGGTCATACCCGGCCTCGGAAGATCAACACGTCGCAGCCCTACCTAGGCACAACAGAGAGGTCAGCACGCCGGTCTAAATCCTATAGCGCAGGGGTCTGGGCCCATCGCCCATTGCACACTTGCACGTTGCGAGGGCGGCCGGAGAGCAAACCTAGCAACCTCCATTACAAAGGAAGTTGCGTTACGCGGTCTAACCCGGCGCGCGCCGCTCAGTCGCTGACGTCACGAAGGCTTCGGCTGATACCACGACGTCGAGTGCCCATAACTGTTCCCGCGTAGTTGGTTAGTGCATATAGGCCAGTAGCCAGACTCAAATCAAATACCAAGATCTCGTTAAGCGTGTTAAGTATCCGCGAACGCCGGCCAGGGCCAGGCCCACCTCTCTTCTAGGTGGTCTCAACCTGCCCTGTCGCTCCGCCTGAAAGTAACAGCCGAGGGCCGTGGGGAACTCAGGCCCACCACTACCTAAATGGAGCCACCTGCCGCTTCAGCCCCCATCTCCGAACAGTATCATAAGTAATGTAACAGTATAAAGTATATAGCATATGCCCGTGATCACCTTCCGAGTGATCACAGCCCGATAGTATAGCATGGCAGACAGACAAGAATATATGGCCATTGATGATAATCTAGCATCCTATACTAAGCCTTTAGGATTGCAGGTAAGGTATCAATAGCTGTAGCAACAATGACAGGCTATGCATCAGAATAGGATTAACGGAGAGCAGTAACATGCTACACTACTCTAATGCAAGAAGTATAGAGAAGAGTATGCGATATCTGGTGATCAAGGGGGGGCTTGCCTGGTTGCTCTGCAGACAAAAACAGACCCTCAAAGGTGAAGTAGTCGATCATTGGTTCAACCGCGGTCTCGGGGTCTATCGGAAAGAAGTAACGAGGGGAAACACAATAAATAACAGAGCAATCAAAGCATCAGAAAACATAACAAGGCAATACGCGGTGCTAGCGGTGACCTAGCGCAGTACTAGGAGATACCGGTGAAGGAGGGAAACACTCGGGAAAGTATTCTTGGTGTTTCGCGTTTTCGGTCAGATGAACCAGAGGGGGAAAGTTGCGTGTTTGCTATGCTAGGGGTGTCCGGCGGACGAATGGGCTGCATATCCGGATTCGTCTCGTCGTTCTGAGCAACTTTCATGTAGAAAACCTTTTCATCCGAGCTACGGTTTATTTTCTATGTTTTTTCCAAAGATTTAAATGATTTTTTTGAATTCCTGGATTTAATAGTAATTCAAAAAATTAAATTGACTAAATGCTAAGTTCACCCGAAAGTGTACCCAGCAGCGTGTGCTATAGGCTGACAGGTGGGGGCCGTTGACTGCTGACTCAGCAGTCAACAGTCAAATGTTGACTGGTCAGCCGGTCCAGCCGGGCCCATATGTCATTGACTGGGATTAGCCCAGTCAGCAATTGACTAGTCAAAGTTGTGACTGTGTCCACCAGTCATTGATTGACTTATTTTAACAGCGGTTTAATTACTCTAATTAAAATTACTAGGGAATGGGTCCCATTTGTCATCGTAAGTGGGTTAGTCTAATTTTGATCTAACTAATCTAATTAGTAATTAGAACAGGGCCGGCTTGCTGGGCGCTGGATAGAACCCAACCGGCTTCATCGTGGTTGTGCACGCATGCACAGGCACACGATGGCTACAGCCAGCCACGGCCATGAGCTCGCACGGGAGCGGCCATGGGAACGAGCGGGCTGGCACGCGCGGGTGTGTAGTTAAGCGCACGGGGTGCAGTCCGCGGCCTACGGCGAGCAGCAGGCAGCATCGGCGACAGCGACGGCGGCCGCGGCAAGCAGTACGGCATCAAGCGGCATCGAAGCAGCATCAACAACTACTACACGGGAGTAGTACGCGCACACACACAAGAGCTCGAGCTCCCATCCATGGCGTCCGAGCGCGCGACGAGCAACAACAAGCGCGGGTCCCCTCGGGTGCAGCTAGGGGTGCAACGAGCGCAGGCAAGGAGCGGGGCGTGTGGCAGGGCGTAGCAGTGGGCGCGCACGGGGAGGCCAAGGTCGCGACGGGAGCGGGCGAGTACACACAGGAGCGGAGCTCCGGCGGTCCGGCCATCGTGAGCTTCGGCCACGGCAGAACAACGGCGAAACAGAGGAGATTCGAGGGGGAGAAGGGGAATCGAAAGAGGAGCTCACATCGAGCCTGCAGATGTGCTTAGTGGGCTCGGGGAAGGCTGGGAGGTGCCGGAATTGACAGCGAAGCTCGACGGGGCCGAGGAAGAAGAAGGCGGTGTGGGGCCTAGACGTGGTGGCTCCCAGCTCAGTCTAGTGGCACCGGAGGGCGTAGGAGACGGCGGCGAAGGTCAAGGACAAGTCGGCGAGGCGAGAGGCGGCCGGTGGCCGCGGGATCGATGCGACGATGGTGACTATGGTCTCGGGCGCGGCTTGATTTGGTGGAGAAGGCGCGAGGGGGCAAACGAAGGGAGCTAGGGTTCGTCGAGGATTCCTGGTGGCCTTCTTATCCTCTCCTCGATTCCCTGTAGCAGCACGCGTCGAGCATCCGCGCCATGGCGACCGGGATGCACGACACGCACAGAAGAGAGAGCGTTAGGTAGGGGATGGACCAGTGTTGGGCTGGGCTTGACTCTGTAGCGGCTGGGCCAAGGTGTATATTCTCCTATTTTACTTCTCTTCTTTTCTAATTTCTATTTCTCTTTCTTTTTTACTTATTTTCTTTTCTATTTGTTAGCTCCTGTTTTTATTAAAGTTATGATATCAAATGACTTTTGTTGACCATGTAAATTTGCACATAATTCAAGCACTATACCTTGGGGCTGCACAAAATGTTTGGGGCAACTGGAGTTAATTTAAATTATGATTGTATTTAAATGGGCTAAAAAAGGTGTCGTTGGTCCACTGTTTTAAGTCCATGGGCATTTTAAACATCTTCAAAAATGTTTGTTTGAAGCATGGCAATTATGCGGTAAATATTTCCAACCCGATGAACATTTTAAATTTATGGTTTTATAAATTATAATTTGAATTGTCTTTCCAAATTTGAATTTAAAGTCGGTTTGGAACAAAGTAAAGATTAGCAAAATTTAATTATGATGACGTGGCACCATTAACAGGAGTTTACTGTAGCATGACACCCGGGGTGTTACAGGCCCGCTGTTAGCCACTGGGCCAGAGAGAAGGGGCATGTGGCCTGATTTTTCACAAAACACCTCCAGATATATATGGAGTCGGTGCTGACTAGACGCGTGGGGCCCACTATCAGCCTCTGGGCCAGAGAGAAGGGGCATGTGGCCTGATTTTTTTAAAAACACCTCCAGATATATACGGAGTCGGTGCTGACTAGACGCGTGGGGCCCACTGTCAGCCACTGGGCCAGAGAGAAGGGGCATGGGGCCTGATTTTTCAAAAAACACCTGCAGATATATACGGAGTCGGTGCTGACTAGACGCGTGCACTATTAGGAAAAACCTTATACACAGAACATTAGCGGTAGCGCGGGCTAAAAACGCACGTTGGTGCTAATTAGCAGCAGCGCGGTGTTTTAAACCGCGCTACAGATACAGTTATAGCAGTAGCGCGCCCGAGTACAAAAGCGCTACTACTAAAATTTCCACGCTTAGCCGATAGGCTACACATAGTAGTAGCGATCTATGTAGAACCGCGCTACCGCTACTTGTTTTGTAGCAATGCATTTACGAACAAAGGCGCTACTGCTAACAAAAATAAAATTAAATGGAAAGCAAATAAAAAGAGAAGGAATAGCAGTAGCGCTTGTTAAGAAACGCGCTATAGCTACCGTAGCAGAAGCGCACTTCCTGGAACGCGCTACTGCTACTTTTAACTTAACCGCGCGGTTCGTTCTTCCCCCACGACCACTTCCCCTAAATCCCTACTCCTTCGCTGTCGCCGCCCTGCATCGCCGTCAGCCACCGCGCTTGACCCATCGCTCTCCGCACACCCTCGACGCCGCCCCCGCCCTCGATCGCGACCTCGTCGCCGCCCCGACCCCGACCTCGATGCCCCCCTACATCGCCGTCCTCCGCCGTGCGCCCGCCACCCCGACCCCGTCCCCGACCTCGACACCGCGTGCCCCTCTCCCTAACTCTGCCGGCGCCAGAGGTGAGTACACCCTCCTCCTCCTCCTCCTCCCTTACCTCTGCCTAGCTAGGGTTCTTAGGGTTAAATTTCAGAGTTCATCTAATTAGTTATGGTTCATCAAATTAGATGCTAATTATGGCAGTAGTTGTTAAATAGAATTAGTTTTAGAGTTCATCGAATTAGTTAGGGTTAAATTTTAGAGTTCATCAAATTAGTTACGGTTCATTTTTAGAGTTCATCAAATTAGTTAGGGTTCATTAAATTTTAGAGTTCATCAAATTAGTTAGGGTTAAATTTTAGAGTTCATCAAATTAGTTAGGGTTCATTAAATTTTAGAGTTCATCTCAATAGTGTTTTTACTGTTTTTAGTAAGTGTTTAATAGAATTAGTAAAGAAAATTAATATAACTAGTTGAACTAGTTTATTTTCAGTAAAAACTAGTTTATTTTTATTCATAGTAAGTGTTTAATTGAACTAGTTGAGTTAATACAACTATTTTATTTTTAGTACGAAAATTAATAGAACTAGTTTACCTTTTTAGTTAAAGCAATTATTCCCGCATCGACGTCGACGATGCCTATCCCGCATCCTCGTCGTCGAGTCGGCAGAGGACACCTGCGTCACCAGATGGGTCATGTCCGAGACTGGGCTCCGCCGGGGTGGTACTGGGAGGCGCTACCTATCGGGGGGCGCAGGTTGGTGAGGAGTCAGCCCGTCGTTAACCCGAACCTTCTTTGGTGGCGGTCGCGTGGGCCAGTGACGGTCCAGAGGCTCGAGGACCCCGCGGAGGTGGTGCGTCACCGTGTCAGTGAGGAGGACGTGCGCGTCCGTCGCTACTTGTTTGCATCGGAGCACAGGTTCTCCAATACCTGGCAGATTCTCCAGGGATCTCACTGGAGCTATGATCCTGTGATGGTTCCTTCTCTATGGGTGTCCACCGCCCGCGCCGATACCCGTCGTGCGCTAGGGTTTTAGTTGTATTAGTGATGTTATATGTATGATACTATTCGGGATGTATTAGTGATAATATTCGATGATGTACGGACGCATGAGATGATTTACTTTTGCTTATTGAATGCATGCTAATTTGAATACTTACTTATTTTACGATTTGGTTTTACTTATTGAATGCTCATGTCAATATGAGTCATATAAGATATTTTGAAGTGTATATCTTGTGTTGCTCAAATAGGATATATGCTTGCCCAAGTGGCCGGTCATGTTTGCAGGTTACACCTCCGAGTGGCCTATGTTTTGCCGGAGTGTTGATTCATTTCCGTTCCGGCAAATTTCAGGCGCTCGATATGTCCTATTTTAGCAAAGGTCATGCCAGATTTTTCCGTGAATTTTGGCATGACTTGTGCCAGAATATGTAGGAAATATCGAGTGTCCCGGATTTGTGTGTTGAGTATCCTGGTAGTTGTCTTCGATCGATTTTCAATTAATGTTTCAACTATGAACATAGGAAATGTCTGACGACGAAAAGGATTTCGGTATTTGCATGTACTCCGAAGACGAGCGCGGCCTGTGCGACGGAATCTTCCTAGATGATGATAGGCGCTTCAGCATCAAGCTGGACAAGAACTTCGAAGTGGATACAGTAAGTCACAACGGCAAGTCTTTTTTCGTAATTAAGTATGACATCTCCTTCATTTGCTTCAACTTATAATTTTAATTTTTTTTACTATTCTACTAGTGTATCCCCTGCCATGCAAGAGTTTTTGTCTTGGATAAGATAGGTTACTGTCGTACTATGGAGGTAAAGAAAGTTTACTTGAAGACCGACCATGGTTATATCTTCCACGCAAAATTATACAACGAAGACGACTACACCTATTTTGGATGCAAAACTTGGCGAGCACTATGCAAGACTTATGCATTTGAGCCTGATATGGTTATCATTTTTGATATTCGTCCGGAAGATGATATTGAAGAGAATACCGACATCTGGGTCGATGTGCAGACGCCTCCAGTTATACCATTATGTGAGTTTCTTAACCATATTTATGTCTTTGATATTGTTTATTCAAAAATAGTTGACAACTAATTTCTATTGTCAGCTTATGTCCGTTCAAGCAAACATGACCAGCGCTTGGTAGACAGGACCTACTACTGTCCCGGGGCTGAACTAAACTGCGAGGAGCTAAGTCATTATGTTTCATGGCTTCAGGATCTTGATACTGTCAAGACAAATTTTCTTCCTGCTCTTAGAAATGTTAGTACTGAAAACGTGCGACCAATAGTGTTTGTACTGACCTACGGTCACATCTATTTAGGAAAGATGATAAGATTTTTACTATTTGTCCTCAGTTCATCTTTTGCATACATTATTTTTTAAGCTAAACTTCATTGCTAAGTGTGTTACTATACGATCTTCTTCAACAGGGACTCCCGATGAATGTTTTGTCTGATTGGATCGAGACTAAAGGTACTATGAATATTGTTAGCTTACGGCCAAGATATCCTACAATGCACTTTAGTGCATTCAGGATTTCTAATAGCGAGGAATGCTTAATAGTGAAAGACTAGAGCAAAATTGTGAATGATCACAGAGAAGTACTAGGGGGCAGCAATCAAAAGCGCAGCCCACGATTAGGAGACAGGTTCATCTGCATGCTCCAACTTGATGAAGGAGGAGTGCTATACATGTTTTATGTTATTTTACCCGAGAGAGAGCAGCAGGAGTGATTAGCTAGCTAGAAATGAGTTTGAAGATGATGATGTGCTACACTATGACTATGATGATTAAATAGCTAGTGTTCGTGGTAATGACTATGATGATTATTATTAGCTAGTGTTGCTGGTGATTAGATAGCTATCGCAGCTAGTGTTGGTGGTGATTAGCTAGCTAGAATGAGTTTGAAGACGATGATGTGCTACACTATGACTATGGTGATTAAATAAATACTGTTGGTGGTAATGACTATGATGATGATTAAATAGCTTGTGCTGGCGGATTAGATTCAAGTGCAGGCAACATGTGGTGCACATCGAAAGTACTACTAGTTCAAACTAGATCAAGTTTGGATTAGTAGTATAATTTTGACATGCACCACATATTGCCTCCACTTGAACCTAATCCACCTTCATTTGACACACTGTTATGGACATAATAATATAAACCTCATAATTGGTATTGTATCAAAATTTGTATAACGTCGTATAAATACACTAAAAAAGAAAAAAAGAGTACTAGTAGCGATGGATAAGAAACACGCTACAACTAGGTAGATTAGCAGCAGCGCGGGACAGAACAAGCGCTGCCGCTATGTGTCTTAGCAGTAGCGCTTGTCGCACGCGCTACTGCTAAGTAATAGCTGTAGCGCCTTATTGATAGCGCGGCTGCCCGTGCTACTAGTGGGATTTAAACCCGCGCTACTACTAGGGTTTTCCTTAGTAGTGGTGGGGCCCGCTGTCAGCCACTGGGCCAGAGAGAAGGGGCATGTGGCCTGATTTTTTAGAAAACACCTCCAGATATATACGGAGTCGGTGCTGACTAGACGCGTGGAGCCCACTGTCAGCCACTGGGCCAGAGAGAAGGGGCATGTAGCCTGATTTTTCAAAAAACACCTCCAGATATATACGGAGTCGGTGCTGACTAGATGCGTGGGGCCCGCTGTCAGCCACTGGGCCAGAGAGAAGGGGCATGTGGCCTGATTTTTTAAAAAACACCTCCAGGTATATACGGAGTCGGTGCTGACTAGACGCATGGGGCCCGCTGTTAGCCACTGGGCCAGAAAGAAGGGGCATATGGGCTGATTTTTCAAAAAACACCTCCAGATATATACGGAGTTGGTGCTGACTAGACGCGTGGGGCCTGCTGTTAGCCACTAGGCCAGAGAGAAGGGACATGTGGCCTGATTTTTCAAAAAACACCGCTAGATATATACGGAGTCGGTGCTGATTAGACGTATGGGGCCCGCTGTCAGCCACTTGGGCCAGAGAGAAGGGGCATGTGGCCTAATTTTTGAAAAAACACCTCCAAATATATATGGAGTCGGTGCTGACTAGACATGTGGGGCCCGCTGTCAGCCACTGGGCCACGGAGAAGAGACATGTGGCCTGATTTTTCAGAAAACACCTTCAGATATATTTTTCCTCGAAAAAGACTATTGACGTGGCATTTTTTCACCTCTGTGACCAGTGGGTCTTGTCTGTTAGAAGAGAGTGAAAATTAAACTAAACTAAAAGTGAGGAGACTTCAATTGGTCTTAAACCCAAGATCAGCACCTACATACCAACCCGTCTAACCAACACGCCATCACGCTCGCTTGTTCAATTTGATAACAGACGCTAAATAGTAATCTGTCTGCATCCGGAGCTTATCTGGGCCGCAGATAGTGCGCCCATTCTGCACCTGTTCCTTTTTAAAATTTTATTTGTAAAACGTAATTAATAAAAGTTATGTTTCAAATATTTGTGATACATATATTAAACATATAAACGATTATTATTAAATAATAACATTTCAATGTATATCCGTATATGAATCATATAAAAAATATTTGGTTAATACGGATATTTAATAAGAATTAATTTGTTTAATGAATATTTAATATTATACAGTCACATCTTATATTTAAATTATAGAAAATGCCTATTCATATGACCAGTTTAAATTATAAATTATGAATATTTTTATTTATAAAAACATTCGCATAATTATTGAAATGTTGTATAACTAAAATAGTTTTTTGAATAGTACTTTTTTATTATAAGTTATGCATAAAAATATAATTCATAAATATTATTTAAATATATGAGTATTTTAAAATAATATGTGAACAATTTTGTAAATGTAATTTATTCTGTTTGTATGTACAGTATTTATAAATAGAAATATTTATGAGTTAATTTATTACTTTTTTTGAGGGAACGTTAATTTTGTTACTGAGATGAGATTATAATTTAGATACTTTCTACTGAAATATTTAAAAAAAACTAATAAGTGCAGAATGGGCCGCAAGATCCGTAGCTCATTTAACCTCCGCCTGATTCTAAAGAAAAAATAACCTCCGCCCGCGCCTAGTTCAAATATATAAATGGTTGTTATCCATATTGAGAAGGGCCGTGCTACGTGTCCATCGGCTGATATTTTTAAAAGATCGGCCGGGTCATGAGTCGCAAGATCCCGCCCCATCAAGCGGCTGACGGACAACGTTCATAATTGCAACAGAGCTATTGTTGCAGAAACATTTGCAATAGAAGTCGTGTTGCAGAAATCTTTGCAACAAAGGTTTATGTCATAATGTTTTTGCAACAAAGGTCATATTGCAGGGTGTTTTTGCAACAAACATCATGTTACGGAAATGTTTGCGGAACTTTTTGCAAAAAGGCCATGTTGCTGATTTTTTTTTCAACAAAGATCATGTTGCAGAAACTGTTCACTGCACACGACATAGATGGTTGCAATGAATGGATAAAAAGACAGGCACAAATGGATAAGGTTGCAGCCCAGCATAGCACGTGGCGGGCGTACAAGGTGACAGATGCTTTGTGTGTGATCCGCTGGCTGAAGGGAAGCTTTTCCCTATGGAGAAGGGGAACATAACGGGTGAAGTTCTCTTTTGCAGGCGAGGTTGTGTGTTCGATACCTACTGGTAATTGCCATTTAGTTTTTGCTCTCAGGTTACAGGCGGGACCCACTTCTTAGGTGACAAAATCTCCCACGTCAAAAGATTTTTTTTTAAAAAACAAGGGTATTTTTGAAAAAATCAGGCCATACATCCATTCTCTCTGGTCCAGTTGCTGACAATGGGGCCCACACACCTGGTCAGCACCGACTACGTATACAAAAGAGATAAGCACTGTATTTGCACGTCAGTGCCAAGTTTTTGCACCACTTTGATGTACACCACAATTTCTATCACCAAAGTGATTGTTTACGCCAAATTATAGCACGACCGGTGTAATTGACTCAAGAAAATACCACATACTTCTAGCATAATGAGCATGACTCAAGACCCATTCGCACGCTCATGTTATCTATTTTTTAAACATAGTGTCCCATTCAAGTTGTCTCTTATCCTCCTTCCCTTCCTCACCGATCATGGTCACGGTGTCTATCCAACCGCAATGCGTCCAAAAATGATCAATGCCAAGGTGATGATCTTGGCCACCGCACTCACATATGTCACTGAACTACATCATTGTAAGTGAATGTCTAATAGTTTTAAAACTAATCTCGTCGAGCTTGGCGTGAAGGTCGTCCTTCCCGAGGTATGGCCTATGTCTAGTCCATACACCATTCCTCATACATTTTTAAAGAGCATGGATATTTTAAAATTACTAATACATTTGTAAGCATGTGAACACTTTTTTGAATTACGTATTTTTTTGAGAAAAGGGTGAATTTGTTTCAAATTTTATAAACATTATTTCAATACATGAACATTTTGCTTAAAATTATACAACATTTTAAGATGCATGAACAATTTAAAAATATACATAACATTTTTCAAAAGGCAGGAAACATTTAAAATGACACAAAAAGCTAAAGCTGCGAACACTTTTTATGAATAGCTAACTACACGTTCTAATTGGATCTTTTTTATGAAACATTCTAATTGTATTTGGAGTGCAAGTGATACATGTGGTAAGCAATCCAATCAATTAAAAAAACATATAAGAAGCGAACCAACTATGCATGGTTGGATGGTTAGGAGGACAGTGGTGGTTCAAGTCCTGGTACTCGTATTTTTTGGATTTATTTCAGAATTTCCGGTGATGTGCGTTCAATGGGAGAAGACGTTCTCGTCGACTACGAGTCGCCTACGATGACTTAGTAAATCTGAAGATGATATGTCGACTTAGTCTCTCGGAGGTGCTCATAGAGATATGACGTCTGTGTTTGAATTCATATGTGTGAGTGTATGCGCGTATATATGAACGCTACATCTGCACTGTGTTAAAAAAATATATGAGAAGGTCTCGCACCAACCTATATTCATCACTTCTTCGTATTATATATGGCTGGCTTAATATGTAGTCATCTTTATGTTTGATTGATTTGGCTATACATGAAGCCAGGTCAATCAATTTCTTTGTTTTTCGTTTTCTCTTGGGTAAAGAGTACCCATATTTCACACTGTATTTGTTAACGGCTCACTTGTTGATTCTCGTAACTCCCAACATATATAAATTAATGAAATTTTATGTAAAACTAGTAGAACGTCCGTGCATTGCCACGAGCTTTTCTTTTCTTTTTTGATTGCACATAATATAATGCATATAGCTCAGGAAGGTGGAAGACCACCGTAGCACCCGTCCAAATAATAAATTTGTAACTCGTTACTCAAATTTCACATGTAATTGAGCATTGTATACAAAGAGAGCAATGATACATATCTGTTACAACCAAGATCTACTTAATGCACTTGAGATATTCATGTACAACGCCACTTGAGATATGTACAATGTTAGGAATGTTGTCTGTCGATTCAGTCGCATGGTACTTCATTCGTAAGTCATAACAATCATGCACGAGTAATACATATAATGAGCATGAAAAATTTACGAATGTGCAATACAGAATACTCATCATGCATTGTATACAACACCTGGTTATATATTGTGAATATATATACATGCAGTGTCTCACTTTATCCGGATGCCCCTCGATGACTCTACCATGGTCCCCTGGGCCATGTGTGAACAGAGCATGAACTTTAATCTCCCAACATTTCAACACATAACTAAGAAAATTAAATGAAGTAAGAAATAAGACTTTTCAGTTCAATTTTTTGATGGGCAAACAGTAGGGAAATCCTCTACTGTTTAATTTTCATTAAGAAATTAAGAAAAAGGGGAGGATTGTACATAGTTACATAATTACATAGGGCTAGAGGATACCCCTAAAAAACAAAAACTAAAGTCTAAGGATCAAGTGCTCAAGAGATAGAGGACATCCACACACTCAGAGGGTCAAAATCCACTGGTTTAACCCTACATGTGACCAGATTAAAGTTTTTGAGAAAGTTTCTGAGCTATCCAGACAAAGATGCTTGCTTCCCTTAAAAAAAATCCAAGAATTCATCTGTTTCCAAATATTCCATGGCGCGGTTAACACGAGAGTCCACATTAAGTAACAAGTCCTCTTTACCCCCATACGCAACAATCCCTTTACTCGGGTGTAAGCTTCTATCACTCTAGCCACCCACTATAAGTGAATTATGAACGTATTGCAACACCCTACAACGGTAATCCCACACGCTTGCACAACACGGAGGGCACCATAGGACACCACTAAAATAAAACATAAAAGTCAAACCAATCACGATCATCAATCAACCCATAGGACAAAATGAATCTACTCAAACATCATAAGATGGCCATACATGATTGGGTAATTATACATAGCATGAAGCACCATGTTTAAGTAGAGAATATAGTGGGGAGGAGAGGTGTTACACCGCTGCATAGAGGGGGAGAGAGTTGGTGTTGACGGAGGCAGAGTTGTTTGTGTAGATCACAGTCACGATGGTTGCCCCGACGGCACTCCGACGCCACCGGGTGAGAGGGGGTGAGAGCCCCCCTCATTCTTCTTCTTCCTTGGTCTCCCCCCTAGATGGGAAGAGAGTTTCCGCTTTGGTCCATGGCCTCCATGGCTCTCGGAGGGCAGGAGCCCTCCAAGATTGGATCTCCCTCTTTGTTTCTCTTCTGTTTCGCGTTCCTGTTTTCTGGCCCTTCACTGTTTCTTAAATTACAAAGATTCGTAACTCCGATTGGGCTGAAATTTAACATCATTTGTTTCCATATATTATCTTTCTTGTGACGAAAGAAGGGGATCAACCGACTTACAAGGTGCTCACAAGCCATCACGACATGCCAATACCCCTTGGTCGCGCCCTAGTGGCTTGTGCCACCTCGGGCACTGACTTGCATTGATTCTTCTTCCCAATAATCACATATATTCCAAAATAATTCTCCATAAAATTTTATCATGTTTGTACTTTGTTCGATATGGACATTCTGCGAAACGAAAAACATGCAAAAAAATAGGAACTAGCATTGAGTAGTGGATCAATATGTTAGTCTCAAAAATAATATAAATTATTCCCAAAAGTAAATGAAATCTGTAGAATATTGGCATGAAATAATCAAAAATTATAGATATGACGGAGACGTATCATTGCGCAATTGATAAAAAAGAGCATAGTTATGACGATATTCAAGACAATGATCATGTATATAGGCATCACGTCCGAGACAAGTAGACTGACTCCTGCCTACATCTATTACTATTACTCCCCCCATCGACCGCTACCCAGCATGCATCTAGGGCATTAAGTTAATGAAAACAGAGCAACGCCTTAAGAATGATGACATGAGGTAGACAAGTAAACCCAAGCAATCACTAATAGGGAAAACCCTAGTAGTGGCGCGGGTCTAGAGCCTATCGGTAGCGCGGGTGCCCGCGCTACGGCTATGGCGCTACAGCTAACTTTTAGCAGTAGTGCGTGACTGCCCCATGTTACTCGTAACTCCGTTAACAGTAGCGCGTGTGTGCCCCACGCTACTGGTAACTCAATTAGCAATGGCGTGTGTTATCGCCCGGGCTACTGTTGCTTACTAGTAGTATGCTCCCTAGCCCCGTGCTACTACTATTCATCTGTATTTTGTTTCATTTGTTTTATACTATTTTTATACACTGTTATACAAGATTCGATATAGTACCAATTTAGAGATTGTTTCAAACTTTGGTAACTTTGGATCCATCCACTTGAATCAAATCAACTTTTGTTTCACACACTGATATAATTACCCATCATGATCATAATAACAACTCATCATCATCATCATCATCATCATCACCACCACCACCATCATCATCATCATATCAAGTCCTATTCATCATCATCATAGTCATATAACAACTCATCATTCTAGCACATAACTTATCATCATCATAATAACAACTCCTCCTCATCATCATAGTCATAACCAACACTAGTTAATTGTTCTTAGCACATGATGAGTACTAGCTAGGATCTGCTACTTTCTCTAAGGTAAAATAGCATAAAACAAGGATATTCCCTAACTCTCCATTATGGATAATGGAGATCTACCTGTCTCCAATTTGTGGGCTTTGCACCATGTTGCCTCCAAGTAGCTCCCTCTGATCATTCATAATTTTTTTCCATTCTTTGATTGTGAGGTCTTCATCTCTTTGAGAAAACGAGTATGCACAACAGAGAACCATAGGAAGACTTGGCCATAAGCGAATAATATTCAGGTCACCTTGCATATGCATCAGATTAGGCACACAATTCTTCAGTAGTTTTTGTTGAAGAACATAATAATAACATAGTTAGCAATGTAGGTTAGCTTAAGAAGAATGTATGCAAAAGATGCACTCATGACATAATAGTTAAAAGTCTTACCATTCTATTTCCATTGATACTACCGTACTTCAACACGTGGACTAGTGGCACATATTGACCATAATGTGGGCTATTTTCATAATTGTTGTGGAAAGTATCAATATCTTTAATAAATGAGACACGATGATTTTTCTCCTCACAATATAGTTCAGAGCAATAACTGTAGTAGGTGTTGTCTACTACCTTCCGTACATTTCTTGAAGAATGGAAATAAGCTGTCAAATATTTTAAAATAAACAATATAAATTACTTAACAAATTTATTTCCCAAACTCACATAGAGGTAGGACTAGAAGCATATGCACATTCACCCAAATGTCAATATTATCTTCAACATCATCTTCTGGATGACTATCGAAGGTTATTTGCATATCCTCCTGAAATCCATAGGCCTTGTATAGAGTCTCCAATTTGAGCAACCAAAATGTGCGTGATTAACTGTATTGTAGACCTGAACTGCAAAAGCATAACCATGTTGAGTTCTAAGATGAGCTCACTGACTTGCATTGATTCTTCTTCCCAATAATCACATATATTCCAAAATAATTCTCCATAAAATTTTATCCTATTTGTACTTTGTTTGATATGGAAACGAAAAACATGCAAAAAATAGGAACTAGCACTGAGCTGTGGATCAATATGTTAGTCCCAAAAATAATATAAATTGTTCCCAAAAGTATATGAAATTTGTAGAATATTGGCATAAAATAATCAAAAATTATAGTTATGACAAAGATGTATCATTGCGCAATTGATAAAAAAGACCATAGTTATGACGATATTCAAGACAATGATCATGTATATAGGCATCACGTCCGAGACAAGTAGACTGACTCCTGCCTACATCTATTACTATTACTCCCCCCATCGACCGCTATCCAGCATGCATCTAGGGCATTAAATTAATGAAAACAGAGCAATGCCTTAAGAAGGATGACATGATGTAGACAAGTAAACCCAAGCAATCACTAATAGGGAAAACCCTAGTAGTGGCGCGGGTCTAGAGCCTATCAGTAGCGCGGGTGCCCGCGCTACGGCTATGGCGCTACAGCTAACTTTTAGTAGTAGTGCGTGACTGCCGCACGTTACTCGTAACTCAGTTAACAGTAGCGCGTGTGTGCCCCACGCTACTGGTATCTCAATTAGCAATGGCGTGTGTTATCACCCGGGCTATTGTTTCTTACTAGTAGTGTGCTCCCTAGCCCCGCACTACTACTATTCATCCATATTTTGTTTCATTTGTTTTATACTATTTTTATACACTGTTATACAAGATTTGATATAGTAGCAATTTAGAGATTGTTTCAAATTTGGTAAGTTTGGATCCATCCACTTGAATCAAATCAACTTTTGTTTCACACACTGATATAATTACCCATCATGATCATAATAACAACTCATCATCATCATCATCATCATATCAAGTCCTATTCATCATCATCATAGTCATATAACAACTCATCATTCTAGCACATAACTTATCATCATCATAATAACAACTCCTCATCATCGTCATAGTCATAACCAACACTAGTTAATTTTTCTTAGCACATGATGAGTACTATCTTGGATCTGCTACTTTCTCTAAGGTAAAATAGCATAAAACAAGGATATTCCCTAACTCTCCATTATGGATAATGGAGATCCACCTATCTCCAATTTGTGGGCTTTGCACCATGTTGCCTCCAACTAGCTCCCTCTGATCATTCATAACTTTTTTCCATTCTTTGATTGTGAGGTCTTCATCTCTTTGAAAAATCGAGTATGCACAGCGGAGAACCATAGGAAGACTTGGTCGTAAGCTAATAATATTCAGGCCACCTTGCATATGCATCAGATTAGGCACACAATTCTTCAGTAGTTTTTGTTGAAGAACATAATAATAACATAGTTAGCAATGTAGGTTAGCTTAAGAAGAATGTATGCAAAAGATGCACTCGTGACATAATAGTTAAAAGTCTTACCATTCTATTTCCATTGATACTACCGTACTTCAACACGTGGACTAGTGGCACGTATTGACCATAATGTGGGCTATTTTCATAATTGTTGTTGAAAGTCTCAATATCATTAATAAATGAGACACGATGATTTTTCTCCTCACAATATAGTTCAGAGCAATAACTGTAGTAGGTGTTGTCTACTACCTTCCGTACATTTCTTGAAAATGGAAATAAGCTGTCAAATATTTTAAAATAAACAATATAAATTACTTAACAAATTTATTTCACAAACTCACATAGAGGTAGGACTGGCAGCATATGCACATTCACCCAAATGTCGATATTATCTTCAACATCATATTCTGGATGACTATCGAAGGTTATTTGCATATCCTCCTGAAATCCATAGGCCTTGTATAGAGTCTCCAATTTGAGCAACCAAAATGTGCGTGATTAACTATATTGTAGACCTGAACTGCAAAAGCATAACCATGTTGAGTTCTAAGATGAGCTCACTGACTTGCATTGATTCTTCTTCCCAATAATCACATATATTCCAAAATAATTCTCCGTAAAATTTTATCCTATTTGTACTTTGTTTGATATGGATATTCTGCGAAACGAAAAACATGCAAAAAATAGGAACTAGCACTGAGCTGTGGATCAATATGTTAGTCCCAAAAATAATATAAATTGTTCCCAAAAGTATACGAAATTTGTAGAATATTGGCATGAAATAATCAAAAATTATAGTTATGACGAAGACGTATCATTGCCCAATTGATAAAAAAGAGCATAGTTATGACGATATTCAAGACAATGATCATGTATATAGGCATCACGTCCGAGACAAGTAGACTGACTCCTGCCTACATCTATTACTATTACTCCCCCCATCGACCGCTATCCGGCATGCATCTAGGGCATTAAGTTAATGAAAACAGAGCAACACCTTAAGAAGGATGACATGATGTAGATAGTAAACCCAAGCAATCACTAATAGGGAAAACCCTAGTAGCGGCGCGGGTCTAGAGCCTATCAATAGCGCGGGTGCCCGCGCTACGGCTATGGCGCTACAGCTAACTTTTAGCAGTAGTGCGTGACTGCCCCACGTTACTCGTAACTCAGTTAACAGTAGCGCGTGTGAGCCCCACGCTACTGGTAACTCAATTAGCAATGGCGTGTGTTATCACCCGGGCTATTGTTTCTTACTAGTAGTGTGCTCCCTAGCCCCGCACTACTACTATTCATCCATATTTTGTTTCATTTGTTTTATACTATTTTTATACACTGTTATACAAGATTTGATATAGTAGCAATTTAGAGATTGTTTCAAATTTGGTAACTTTGGATCCATCCACTTGAATCAAATCAACTTTTGTTTCACACACTGATATAATTACCCATCATGATCATAATAACAACTCATCATCATCATATCAAGTCCTATTCATCATCATAGTCATATAACAACTCATCATTCTAGCACATAACTTATCATCATCATAATAACAACTCCTCCTCATCATCATAGTCATAACCAACACTAGTTAATTGTTCTTAGCACATGATGAGTACTAGCTAGGATCTGCTACTTTCTTTAAGGTAAAATAGCATAAAACAAGGACATTCCCTAACTCTCCATTATGGATAATGGAGATCCACCTATCTCCAATTTGTGGGCTTTGCACCATGTTGCCTCCAAGTAGCTCCCTCTGATCATTCATAAATTTTTACATTCTTTGATTGTGAGGTCTTCATCTCTTTGAAAAATCGAGTATGCACAGCGGAGAACCATAGGAAGACTTGGCCGTAAGCTAATAATATTCAGGCCACCTTGCATATGCATCAGATTAGGCACACAATTCTTCAGTAGTTTTTCTTGAAGAACATAATAATAACATAGTTAGCAATGTAGGTTAGCTTAAGAAGAATGTACGCAAAAGATGCACTCGTGACATAATAGTTAAAAGTCTTACCATTCTATTTCCATTGATACTACCGTACTTCAACACGTGGACTAGTGGCACGTATTGACCATAATGTGGGCTATTTTCATAATTGTTGTTGAAAGTCTCAATATCATTAGTAAATGAGATACGATGATTTTTCTCCTCACAATATAGTTCAGAGCAATAACTGTAGTAGGTGTTGTCTACTACCTTCCGTACATTTCTTGAAGAATGGAAATAAGCTGTCAAATATTTTAAAATAAACAATATAAATTACTTAACAAATTTATTTCACAAACTCACATAGAGGTAGGACTGGAAGCATATGCACATTCACCCAAATGTCGATATTATCTTCAACATCATCTTCTGGATGACTATCGAAGGTTGTTTGCATATCCTCCTGAAATCCATAGGCCTTGTATAGAGTGTCCAATTTGAGCAACCAAAATGTGCGTGATTAACTGTATTGTAGACCTGAACTGCAAAAGCATAACCATGTTGAGTTCTAAGATGAGCTCACTGACTTGCATTGATTCTTCTTCCCAATAATCACATATATTCCAAAATAATTCTCCATAAAATTTTATCCTATTTGTACTTTGTTTGATATGGATATTCTGCGAAACGAAAAACATGCAAAAAATAGGAAATATCACTGAGCTGTGGATCAATATGTTAGTCCCAAAAATAATATAAATCGTTCCCAAAAGTATATGAAATTTGTAGAATATTCGCATGAAATAATCAAAAATTATAATTATGACGAAGACGTATCATTGCGCAATTGATAAAAAAGAGCATAGTTATGACGATATTCAAGACAATGATCATGTATATAGGCATCATGTCCGAGACAAGTAGACTGACTCCTGCCTACATCTATTACTATTACTCCCCCCATCGACCGCTATCCAGCATGCATCTAGGGCATTAAGTTAATGAAAACAGAGCAACGCCTTAAGAAGGATGACATGATGTAGACAAGTAAACCCAAGCAATCACTAATAGGGAAAACCCTAGTAGTGGCGCGGGTCTAGAGCCTATCAGTAGCGCGGGTGCCCGCGCTACGGCTATGGCGCTACAGCTAACTTTTAGCAGTAGTGCGTGACTGCCCCACGTTACTCGCAACTCAGTTAACAGTAGCGCGTGTGTGCCCCACGCTACTGGTAACTCAATTAGCAATGGCGTGTGTTATCACCCGGGCTACTGTTTCTTACTAGTAGTGTGCTCCCTAGCCCCGCACTACTACTATTCATCCATATTTTGTTTCATTTGTTTTATACTATTTTTATACACTGTTATACAAGATTTGATATAGTAGCAATTTAGAGATTGTTTCAAATTTGGTAACTTTGGATCCATCCACTTGAATCAAATCAACTTTTGTTTCACACACTGATATAATTACCCATCATGATCATAATAACAACTCATCATCATCATCATCATCACCACCACCATCATCATCATATCAAGTCCTATTCATCATCATCATAGTCATATAACAACTCATCATTCTAGCACATAACTTATCATCATCATAATAACAACTCCTCATCATCATCATAGTCATAACCAACACTAGTTAATTGTTCTTAGCACATGATGAGTACTAGCTAGGATCTGCTACTTTCTCTAAGGTAAAATAGCATAAAACAAGGACATTCCCTAACTCTCCATTATGGATAATGGAGATCCACCTATCTCCAATTTGTGGGCTTTGCACCATGTTGCCTCCAAGTAGCTCCCTCTGATCATTCATAAATTTTTCCATTCTTTGATTGTGAGGTCTTCATCTCTTTGAAAAATCGAGTATGCACAGCGGAGAACCATAGGAAGACTTGGCCGTAAGCTAATAATATTCAGGCCACCTTGCATATGCATCAGATTAGGCACACAATTCTTCAGTAGTTTTTCTTGAAGAACATAATAATAACATAGTTAGCAATGTAGGTTAGCTTAAGAAGAATGTATGCAAAAGATGCACTCGTGACATAATAGTTAAAAGTCTTACCATTCTATTTCCATTGATACTACCGTACTTCAACACGTGGACTAGTGGCACGTATTGACCATAATGTGGGCTATTTTCATAATTGTTGTTGAAAGTCTCAATATCATTAATAAATGAGACACGATTATTTTTCTCCTCACAATATAGTTCAGAGCAATAGCTGTAGTAGGTGCTGTCTACTACCTTCCGTACATTTCTTGAAGAATGGAAATAAGCTGTCAAATATTTTAAAATAAACAATATAAATTACTTAACAAATTTATTTCACAAACTCACATAGAGGTAGGACTGGAAGCATATGCACATTCACCCAAATGTCGATATTATCTTCAACATCATCTTCTGGCTGACTATCGAAGGTTATTTGCATATCCTCCTGAAATCCATAGGCCTTGTATAGAGTCTCCAATTTGAGCAACCAAAATGTGCGTGATTAACTGTATTGTAGACCTGAACTGCAAAAGCATAACCATGTTGAGTTCTAAGATGAGCTCACTGACTTGCATTGATTCTTCTTCCCAATAATAACATATATTCCAAAAAAATTCTCCATAAAATTTTATCCTATTTGTACTTTGTTTGATATGGATATTCTGCGAAATGAAAAACATGCAAAAAATAGGAACTAGCAATGAGCTGTGGATCAATATGTTAGTCCCGAAAATAATATAAATTGTTCCCAAAAGAATATGAAATTTGTAGAATATTGGCATGAAATAATCAAAAATTATAGTTATGACGAAGATGTATCATTGCGCAATTGATAAAAAAGAGCATAGTTATGACGATATTCAAGACAATGATCATGTATATAGGCATCACGTCCGAGACAAGTAGACTGACTCCTGCCTACATCTATTACTATTACTCCCCCCATCGACCGCTATCCAGCATGCATCTAGGGCATTAAGTTAATGAAAACAGAGCAACGCCTTAAGAAGGATGACATGATGTAGACAAGTAAACCCAAGCAATCACTAATAGGGAAAACCCTAGTAGTGGCGTGGGTCTAGAGCCTATCAGTAGCGCGGGTGCCCGCGCTACGGCTATGGCGCTACAGCTAACTTTTAGCAGTAGTGCGTGACTGCCCCAAGTTACTCGTAACTCAGTTAATAGTAGCGCGTGTGTGCCCCACGCTACTGGTAACTCAATTAGCAATGGCGTGTGTTATCACCCGGGCTACTGTTTCTTACTAGTAGTGTGCTCCCTAGCCCCGCACTACTACTATTCATCCATATTTTGTTTCATTTGTTTTATACTATTTTTATACACTGTTATACAAGATTTGATATAGTAGCAATTGAGAGATTGTTTCAAATTTGGTAACTTTGGATCCATCCACTTGAATCAAATCAACTTTTGTTTCACACACTGATATAATTACCCATCATGATCATAATAACAACTCATCATCATCATCATCACCACCACCATCATCATCATCATATCAAGTCCTATTCATCATCATCATAGTCATATAACAACTCATCATTCTAGCACATAACTTATCATCATCATAATAACAACTCCTCCTCATCATCATAGTCATAACCAACACTAGTTAATTGTTCTTAGCACATGATGAGTACTAGCTAGGATCTGCTACTTTCTTTAAGGTAAAATAGCATAAAACAAGGACATTCCCTAACTCTCCATTATGGATAATGGAGATCCACCTATCTCCAATTTGTGGGCTTTGCACCATGTTGCCTCCAAGTAGCTCCCTCTGATCATTCATAAATTTTTCCATTCTTTGATTGTGAGGTCTTCATCTCTTTGAAAAATCGAGTATGCACAGCGGAGAACCATAGGAAGACTTGGCCGTAAGCTAATAATATTCAGGCCACCTTGCATATGCATCAGATTAGGCACACAATTCTTCAGTAGTTTTTCTTGAAGAACATAATAATAACATAGTTAGCAATGTAGGTTAGCTTAAGAAGAATGTACGCAAAAGATGCACTCGTGACATAATAGTTAAAAGTCTTACCATTCTATTTCCATTGATACTACCGTACTTCAACACGTGGACTAGTGGCACGTATTGACCATAATGTGGGCTATTTTCATAATTGTTGTTGAAAGTCTCAATATCATTAATAAATGAGATACGATGATTTTTCTCCTCACAATATAGTTCAGAGCAATAACTGTAGTAGGTGTTGTCTACTACCTTCCGTACATTTCTTGAAGAATGGAAATAAGCTGTCAAATATTTTAAAATAAACAATATAAATTACTTAACAAATTTATTTCACAAACTCACATAGAGGTAGGACTGGAAGCATATGCACATTCACCCAAATGTCGATATTATCTTCAACATCATCTTCTGGATGACTATCGAAGGTTATTTGCATATCCTCCTGAAATCCATAGGCCTTGTATAGAGTGTCCAATTTGAGCAACCAAAATGTGCGTGATTAACTGTATTGTAGACCTGAACTGCAAAAGCATAACCATGTTGAGTTCTAAGATGAGCTCACTGACTTGCATTGATTCTTCTTCTCAATAATCACATATATTCCAAAATAATTCTCCATAAAATTTTATCCTATTTGTACTTTGTTTGATATGGATATTCTGCGAAACGAAAAACATGCAAAAAATAGGAACTAGCACTGAGCTGTGGATCAATATGTTAGTCCCGAAAATAATATAAATTGTTCCCAAAAGAATATGAAATTTGTAGAATATTGGCATGAAATAATCAAAAATTATAGTTATGACGAAGACGTATCATTGCGCAATTGATAAAAAAGAGCATAGTTATGACGATATTCAAGACAATGATCATGTATATAGGCATCACGTCCGAGACAAGTAGACTGACTCCTGCCTACATCTATTACTATTACTCCCCCCATCGACCGCTATCCAGCATGCATCTAGGGCATTAAGTTAATGAAAACAGAGCAACGCCTTAAGAAGGATGACATGATGTAGACAAGTAAACCCAAGCAATCACTAACAGGGAAAACCCTAGTAGTGGCGCGGGTCTAGAGCCTATCAGTAGCGCGGGTGCCCGCGCTACGGCTATGGCGCTACAGCTAACTTTTAGCAGTAGTGCGTGACTGCCCCACGTTACTCGTAACTCAGTTAACAGTAGCGCGTGTGTGCCCCACGCTACTGGTAACTCAATTAGCAATGGCGTGTGTTATCACCCGGGCTACTGTTTCTTACTAGTAGTGTGCTCCCTAGCCCCGCACTACTACTATTCATCCGTATTTTGTTTCATTTGTTTTATACTATTTTTATACACTGTTATACAAGATTTGATATAGTAGCAATTTAGAGATTGTTTCAAATTTGGTAACTTTGGATCCATCCACTTGAATCAAATCAACTTTTGTTTCACACACTGATATAATTACCCATCATGATCATAATAACAACTCATCATCATCATCATCATCACCACCACCATCATCATCATATCAAGTCCTATTCATCATCATCATAGTCATATAACAACTCATCATTCTAGCACATAACTTATCATCATCATAATAACAACTCCTCATCATCATCATAGTCATAACCAACACTAGTTAATTGTTCTTAGCACATGATGAGTACTAGCTAGGATCTGCTACTTTCTCTAAGGTAAAATAGCATAAAACAAGGACATTCCCTAACTCTCCATTATGGATAATGGAGATCCACCTATCTCCAATTTGTGGGCTTTGCACCATGTTGCCTCCAAGTAGCTCCCTCTGATCATTCATAAATTTTTCCATTCTTTGATTGTGAGGTCTTCATCTCTTTGAAAAATCGAGTATGCACAGCGGAGAACCATAGGAAGACTTGGCCGTAAGCTAATAATATTCAGGCCACCTTGCATATGCATCAGATTAGGCACACAATTCTTCAGTAGTTTTTCTTGAAGAACATAATAATAACATAGTTAGCAATGTAGGTTAGCTTAAGAAGAATGTATGCAAAAGATGCACTCGTGACATAATAGTTAAAAGTCTTACCATTCTATTTCCATTGATACTACCGTACTTCAACACGTGGACTAGTGGCACGTATTGACCATAATGTGGGCTATTTTCATAATTGTTGTTGAAAGTCTCAATATCATTAATAAATGAGACACGATTATTTTTCTCCTCACAATATAGTTCAGAGCAATAGCTGTAGTAGGTGCTGTCTACTACCTTCCGTACATTTCTTGAAGAATGGAAATAAGCTGTCAAATATTTTAAAATAAACAATATAAATTACTTAACAAATTTATTTCACAAACTCACATAGAGGTAGGACTGGAAGCATATGCACATTCACCCAAATGTCGATATTATCTTCAACATCATCTTCTGGCTGACTATCGAAGGTTATTTGCATATCCTCCTGAAATCCATAGGCCTTGTATAGAGTCTCCAATTTGAGCAACCAAAATGTGCGTGATTAACTGTATTGTAGACCTGAACTGCAAAAGCATAACCATGTTGAGTTCTAAGATGAGCTCACTGACTTGCATTGATTCTTCTTCCCAATAATAACATATATTCCAAAAAAATTCTCCATAAAATTTTATCCTATTTGTACTTTGTTTGATATGGATATTCTGCGAAATGAAAAACATGCAAAAAATAGGAACTAGCAATGAGCTGTGGATCAATATGTTAGTCCCGAAAATAATATAAATTGTTCCCAAAAGAATATGAAATTTGTAGAATATTGGCATGAAATAATCAAAAATTATAGTTATGACGAAGATGTATCATTGCGCAATTGATAAAAAAGAGCATAGTTATGACGATATTCAAGACAATGATCATGTATATAGGCATCACGTCCGAGACAAGTAGACTGACTCCTGCCTACATCTATTACTATTACTCCTCCCATCGACCGCTATCCAGCATGCATCTAGGGCATTAAGTTAATGAAAACAGAGCAACGCCTTAAGAAGGATGACATGATGTAGACAAGTAAACCCAAGCAATCACTAATAGGGAAAACCCTAGTAGTGGCGTGGGTCTAGAGCCTATCAGTAGCGCGGGTGCCCGCGCTACGGCTATGGCGCTACAGCTAACTTTTAGCAGTAGTGCGTGACTGCCCCAAGTTACTCGTAACTCAGTTAATAGTAGCGCGTGTGTGCCCCACGCTACTGGTAACTCAATTAGCAATGGCGTGTGTTATCACCCGGGCTACTGTTTCTTACTAGTAGTGTGCTCCCTAGCCCCGCACTACTACTATTCATCCATATTTTGTTTCATTTGTTTTATACTATTTTTATACACTGTTATACAAGATTTGATATAGTAGCAATTGAGAGATTGTTTCAAATTTGGTAACTTTGGATCCATCCACTTGAATCAAATCAACTTTTGTTTCACACACTGATATAATTACCCATCATGATCATAATAACAACTCATCATCATCATCATCATCACCACCACCATCATCATCATCATATCAAGTCCTATTCATCATCATCATAGTCATATAACAACTCATCATTCTAGCACATAACTTATCATCATCATAATAACAACTCCTCCTCATCATCATAGTCATAACCAACACTAGTTAATTGTTCTTAGCACATGATGAGTACTAGCTAGGATCTGCTACTTTCTTTAAGGTAAAATAGCATAAAACAAGGACATTCCCTAACTCTCCATTATGGATAATGGAGATCCACCTATCTCCAATTTGTGGGCTTTGCACCATGTTGCCTCCAAGTAGCTCCCTCTGATCATTCATAAATTTTTCCATTCTTTGATTGTGAGGTCTTCATCTCTTTGAAAAATCGAGTATGCACAGCGGAGAACCATAGGAAGACTTGGCCGTAAGCTAATAATATTCAGGCCACCTTGCATATGCATCAGATTAGGCACACAATTCTTCAGTAGTTTTTCTTGAAGAACATAATAATAACATAGTTAGCAATGTAGGTTAGCTTAAGAAGAATGTACGCAAAAGATGCACTCGTGACATAATAGTTAAAAGTCTTACCATTCTATTTCCATTGATACTACCGTACTTCAACACGTGGACTAGTGGCACGTATTGACCATAATGTGGGCTATTTTCATAATTGTTGTTGAAAGTCTCAATATCATTAATAAATGAGATACGATGATTTTTCTCCTCACAATATAGTTCAGAGCAATAACTGTAGTAGGTGTTGTCTACTACCTTCCGTACATTTCTTGAAGAATGGAAATAAGCTGTCAAATATTTTAAAATAAACAATATAAATTACTTAACAAATTTATTTCACAAACTCACATAGAGGTAGGACTGGAAGCATCTGCACATTCACCCAAATGTCGATATTATCTTCAACATCATCTTCTGGAGGACTATCGAAGGTTATTTGCATATCCTCCTGAAATCCATAGGCCTTGTATAGAGTCTCCAATTTGAGCAACCAAAATGTGCGTGATTAACTGTATTGTAGACCTGAACTGCAAAAGCATAACCATGTTGAGTTCTAAGATGAGCTCACTGACTTGCATTGATTCTTCTTCTCAATAATCACATATATTCCAAAATAATTCTCCATAAAATTTTATCCTATTTGTACTTTGTTTGATATGGATATTCTGCGAAACGAAAAACATGCAAAAAATAGGAACTAGCACTGAGCTGTGGATCAATATGTTAGTCCCGAAAATAATATAAATTGTTCCCAAAAGAATATGAAATTTGTAGAATATTGGCATGAAATAATCAAAAATTATAGATATGACGGAGACGTATCATTGCGCAATTGATAAAAAAGAGCATAGTTATGACGATATTCAAGACAATGATCATGTATATAGGCATCACGTCCGAGACAAGTAGACTGACTCCTGCCTACATCTATTACTATTACTCCCCCCATCGACCGCTATCCAGCATGCATCTAGGGCATTAAGTTAATGAAAACAGAGCAACGCCTTAAGAAGGATGACATGATGTAGACAAGTAAACCCAAGCAATCACTAACAGGGAAAACCCTAGTAGTGGCGCGGGTCTAGAGCCTATCAGTAGCGCGGGTGCCCGCGCTACGGCTATGGCGCTACAGCTAACTTTTAGCAGTAGTGCGTGACTGCCCCACGTTACTCGTAACTCAGTTAACAGTAGCGCGTGTGTGCCCCACGCTACTGGTAACTCAATTAGCAATGGCGTGTGTTATCACCCGGGCTACTGTTTGTTACTAGTAGTGTGCTCCCTAGCCCCGCACTACTACTATTCATCTGTATTTTGTTTCATTTGTTTTATACTATTTTTATACACTGTTATACAAGATTTGATATAGTAGCAATTTAGAGATTGTTTCAAACTTTGGTAACTTTGGATCCATCCACTTGAATCAAATCAACTTTTGTTTCACACACTGATATAATTACCCATCATGATTATAATAACAACTCATCATCATCATCATCATCATCATCATCATCATCATCACCACCACCATCATCATCATCATATCAAGTCCTATTCATCATCATCATAGTCATATAACAACTCATCATTCTAGCACATAACTTATCATCATCATAATAACAACTCCTCCTCATCATCATAGTCATAACCAACACTAGTTAATTGTTCTTAGCACATGATGAGTACTAGCTAGGATCTGCTACTTTCTCTAAGGTAAAATAGCATAAAACAAGGATATTCCCTAACTCTCCATTATGGAGAATGGAGATCCACCTATCTCCAATTTGTGGGCTTTGCACCATGTTGCCTCCAAGTAGCTCCCTCTGATCATTCATAACTTTTTTCCATTCTTTGATTGTGAGGTCTTCATCTCTTTGAAAAATCGAGTATGCACAGCGAAGAACCATAGGAAGACTTGGCCGTAAGCTAATAATATTCAGGTCACCTTGCATATGCATCAGATTAGGCACACAATTCTTCAGTAGTTTTTCTTGAAGAACATAATAATAACATAGTTAGCAATGTAGGTTAGCTTAAGAAGAATGTATGCAAAAGATGCACTCGTGACATAATAGTTAAAAGTCTTACCATTCTATTTCCATTGATACTACCGTACTTCAACACGTGGACTAGTGGCACGTATTGACCATAATGTGGGCTATTTTCATAATTGTTGTTGAAAGTCTCAATATCATTAATAAATGAGACACGATGATTTTTCTCCTCACAATATAGTTCAGAGCAATAACTGTAGTAGGTGTTGTCTACTACCTTCCGTACATTTCTTGAAAATGGAAATAAGCTGTCAAATATTTTAAAATAAACAATATAAATTACTTAACAAATTTATTTCACAAACTCACATAGAGGTAGGACTGGCAGCATATGCACATTCACCCAAATGTCGATATTATCTTCAACATCATATTCTGGATGACTATCGAAGGTTATTTGCATATCCTCCTGAAATCCATAGGCCTTGTATAGAGTCTCCAATTTGAGCAACCAAAATGTGCGTGATTAACTATATTGTAGACCTGAACTGCAAAAGCATAACCATGTTGAGTTCTAAGATGAGCTCACTGACTTGCATTGATTCTTCTTCCCAATAATCACATATATTCCAAAATAATTCTCCGTAAAATTTTATCCTATTTGTACTTTGTTTGATATGGATATTCTGCGAAACGAAAAACATGCAAAAAATAGGAACTAGCACTGAGCTGTGGATCAATATGTTAGTCCCAAAAATAATATAAATTGTTCCCAAAAGTATACGAAATTTGTAGAATATTGGCATGAAATAATCAAAAATTATAGTTATGACGAAGACGTATCATTGCCCAATTGATAAAAAAGAGCATAGTTATGACGATATTCAAGACAATGATCATGTATATAGGCATCACGTCCGAGACAAGTAGACTGACTCCTGCCTACATCTATTACTATTACTCCCCCCATCGACCGCTATCCGGCATGCATCTAGGGCATTAAGTTAATGAAAACAGAGCAACGCCTTAAGAAGGATGACATGATGTAGATAGTAAACCCAAGCAATCACTAATAGGGAAAACCCTAGTAGCGGCACGGGTCTAGAGCCTATCAACAGCGCGGGTGCCCGCGCTACGGCTATGGCGCTACAGCTAACTTTTAGCAGTAGTGCGTGACTGCCCCACGTTACTCGTAACTCAGTTAACAGTAGCGCGTGTGAGCCCCACGCTACTGGTAACTCAATTAGCAATGGCGTGTGTTATCACCCGGGCTATTGTTTCTTACTAGTAGTGTGCTCCCTAGCCCCGCACTACTACTATTCATCCATATTTTGTTTCATTTGTTTTATACTATTTTTATACACTGTTATACAAGATTTGATATAGTAGCAATTTAGAGATTGTTTCAAATTTGGTAACTTTGGATCCATCCACTTGAATCAAATCAACTTTTGTTTCACACACTGATATAATTACCCATCATGATCATAATAACAACTCATCATCATCATCATCATCATATCAAGTCCTATTCATCATCATAGTCATATAACAACTCATCATTCTAGCACATAACTTATCATCATCATAATAACAACTCCTCCTCATCATCATAGTCATAACCAACACTAGTTAATTGTTCTTAGCACATGATGAGTACTAGCTAGGATCTGCTACTTTCTTTAAGGTAAAATAGCATAAAACAAGGACATTCCCTAACTCTCCATTATGGATAATGGAGATCCACCTATCTCCAATTTGTGGGCTTTGCACCATGTTGCCTCCAAGTAGCTCCCTCTGATCATTCATAAATTTTTCCATTCTTTGATTGTGAGGTCTTCATCTCTTTGAAAAATCGAGTATGCACAGCGGAGAACCATAGGAAGACTTGGCCGTAAGCTAATAATATTCAGGCCACCTTGCATATGCATCAGATTAGGCACACAATTCTTCAGTAGTTTTTCTTGAAGAACATAATAATAACATAGTTAGCAATGTAGGTTAGCTTAAGAAGAATGTATGCAAAAGATGCACTCGTGACATAATAGTTAAAAGTCTTACCATTCTATTTCCATTGATACTACCGTACTTCAACACGTGGACTAGTGGCACGTATTGACCATAATGTGGGCTATTTTCATAATTGTTGTTGAAAGTCTCAATATCATTAATAAATGAGACACGATTATTTTTCTCCTCACAATATAGTTCAGAGCAATAGCTGTAGTAGGTGTTGTCTACTACCTTCCGTACATTTCTTGAAGAATGGAAATAAGCTGTCAAATATTTTAAAATAAACAATATAAATTACTTAACAAATTTATTTCACAAACTCACATAGAGGTAGGACTGGAAGCATATGCACATTCACCCAAATGTCGATATTATCTTCAACATCATCTTCTGGATGACTATCGAAGGTTATTTGCATATCCTCCTGAAATCCATAGGCCTTGTATAGAGTGTCCAATTTGAGCAACCAAAATGTGCGTGATTAACTGTATTGTAGACCTGAACTGCAAAAGCATAACCATGTCGAGTTCTAAGATGAGCTCACTGACTTGCATTGATTCTTCTTCCCAATAATCACATATATTCCAAAATAATTCTCCATAAAATTTTATCCTATTTGTACTTTGTTTGATATGGATATTCTGCGAAACGAAAAACATGCAAAAAATAGGAAATATCACTGAGCTGTGGATCAATATGTTAGTCCCAAAAATAATATAAATTGTTCCCAAAAGTATATGAAATTTGTAGAATATTCGCATGAAATAATCAAAAATTATAATTATGACGAAGACGTATCATTGCGCAATTGATAAAAAAGAGCATAGTTATGACGATATTCAAGACAATGATCATGTATATAGGCATCATGTCCGAGACAAGTAGACTGACTCCTGCCTACATCTATTACTATTACTCCCCCCATCGACCGCTATCCAGCATGCATCTAGGGCATTAAGTTAATGAAAACAGAGCAACGCCTTAAGAAGGATGACATGATGTAGACAAGTAAACCCAAGCAATCACTAATAGGGAAAACCCTAGTAGTGGCGCGGGTCTAGAGCCTATCAGTAGCGCGGGTGCCCGCGCTACGGCTATGGCGCTACAGCTAACTTTTAGCAGTAGTGCGTGACTGCCCCACGTTACTCGCAACTCAGTTAACAGTAGCGCGTGTGTGCCCCACGCTACTGGTAACTCAATTAGCAATGGCGTGTGTTATCACCCGGGCTACTGTTTCTTACTAGTAGTGTGCTCCCTAGCCCCGCACTACTACTATTCATCCATATTTTGTTTCATTTGTTTTATACTATTTTTATACACTGTTATACAAGATTTGATATAGTAGCAATTTAGAGATTGTTTCAAATTTGGTAACTTTGGATCCATCCACTTGAATCAAATCAACTTTTGTTTCACACACTGATATAATTACCCATCATGATCATAATAACAACTCATCATCATCATCATCATCACCACCACCATCATCATCATATCAAGTCCTATTCATCATCATCATAGTCATATAACAACTCATCATTCTAGCACATAACTTATCATCATCATAATAACAACTCCTCATCATCATCATAGTCATAACCAACACTAGTTAATTGTTCTTAGCACATGATGAGTACTAGCTAGGATCTGCTACTTTCTCTAAGGTAAAATAGCATAAAACAAGGACATTCCCTAACTCTCCATTATGGATAATGGAGATCCACCTATCTCCAATTTGTGGGCTTTGCACCATGTTGCCTCCAAGTAGCTCCCTCTGATCATTCATAAATTTTTCCATTCTTTGATTGTGAGGTCTTCATCTCTTTGAAAAATCGAGTATGCACAGCGGAGAACCATAGGAAGACTTGGCCGTAAGCTAATAATATTCAGGCCACCTTGCATATGCATCAGATTAGGCACACAATTCTTCAGTAGTTTTTCTTGAAGAACATAATAATAACATAGTTAGCAATGTAGGTTAGCTTAAGAAGAATGTATGAAAAAGATGCACTCGTGACATAATAGTTAAAAGTCTTACCATTCTATTTCCATTGATACTACCGTACTTCAACACGTGGACTAGTGGCACGTATTGACCATAATGTGGGCTATTTTCATAATTGTTGTTGAAAGTCTCAATATCATTAATAAATGAGACACGATTATTTTTCTCCTCACAATATAGTTCAGAGCAATAGCTGTAGTAGGTGTTGTCTACTACCTTCCGTACATTTCTTGAAGAATGGAAATAAGCTGTCAAATATTTTAAAATAAACAATATAAATTACTTAACAAATTTATTTCACAAACTCACATAGAGGTAGGACTGGAAGCATATGCACATTCACCCAAATGTCGATATTATCTTCAACATCATCTTCTGGCTGACTATCGAAGGTTATTTGCATATCCTCCTGAAATCCATAGGCCTTGTATAGAGTCTCCAATTTGAGCAACCAAAATGTGCGTGATTAACTGTATTGTAGACCTGAACTGCAAAAGCATAACCATGTTGAGTTCTAAGATGAGCTCACTGACTTGCATTGATTCTTCTTCCCAATAATAACATATATTCCAAAAAAATTCTCCATAAAATTTTATCCTATTTGTACTTTGTTTGATATGGATATTCTGCGAAATGAAAAACATGCAAAAAATAGGAACTAGCAATGAGCTGTGGATCAATATGTTAGTCCCGAAAATAATATAAATTGTTCCCAAAAGAATATGAAATTTGTAGAATATTGGCATGAAATAATCAAAAATTATAGTTATGACGAAGATGTATCATTGCGCAATTGATAAAAAAGAGCATAGTTATGACGATATTCAAGACAATGATCATGTATATAGGCATCACGTCCGAGACAAGTAGACTGACTCCTGCCTACATCTATTACTATTACTCCCCCCATCGACCGCTATCCAGCATGCATCTAGGGCATTAAGTTAATGAAAACAGAGCAACGCCTTAAGAAGGATGACATGATGTAGACAAGTAAACCCAAGCAATCACTAATAGGGAAAACCCTAGTAGTGGCGTGGGTCTAGAGCCTATCAGTAGCGCGGGTGCCCGCGCTACGGCTATGGCGCTACAGCTAACTTTTAGCAGTAGTGCGTGACTGCCCCAAGTTACTCGTAACTCAGTTAATAGTAGCGCGTGTGTGCCCCACGCTACTGGTAACTCAATTAGCAATGGCGTGTGTTATCACCCGGGCTACTGTTTCTTACTAGTAGTGTGCTCCCTAGCCCCGCACTACTACTATTCATCCATATTTTGTTTCATTTGTTTTATACTATTTTTATACACTGTTATACAAGATTTGATATAGTAGCAATTGAGAGATTGTTTCAAATTTGGTAACTTTGGATCCATCCACTTGAATCAAATCAACTTTTGTTTCACACACTGATATAATTACCCATCATGATCATAATAACAACTCATCATCATCATCATCACCACCACCATCATCATCATCATATCAAGTCCTATTCATCATCATCATAGTCATATAACAACTCATCATTCTAGCACATAACTTATCATCATCATAATAACAACTCCTCCTCATCATCATAGTCATAACCAACACTAGTTAATTGTTCTTAGCACATGATGAGTACTAGCTAGGATCTGCTACTTTCTTTAAGGTAAAATAGCATAAAACAAGGACATTCCCTAACTCTCCATTATGGATAATGGAGATCCACCTATCTCCAATTTGTGGGCTTTGCACCATGTTGCCTCCAAGTAGCTCCCTCTGATCATTCATAAATTTTTCCATTCTTTGATTGTGAGGTCTTCATCTCTTTGAAAAATCGAGTATGCACAGCGGAGAACCATAGGAAGACTTGGCCGTAAGCTAATAATATTCAGGCCACCTTGCATATGCATCAGATTAGGCACACAATTCTTCAGTAGTTTTTCTTGAAGAACATAATAATAACATAGTTAGCAATGTAGGTTAGCTTAAGAAGAATGTACGCAAAAGATGCACTCGTGACATAATAGTTAAAAGTCTTACCATTCTATTTCCATTGATACTACCGTACTTCAACACGTGGACTAGTGGCACGTATTGACCATAATGTGGGCTATTTTCATAATTGTTGTTGAAAGTCTCAATATCATTAATAAATGAGATACGATGATTTTTCTCCTCACAATATAGTTCAGAGCAATAACTGTAGTAGGTGTTGTCTACTACCTTCCGTACATTTCTTGAAGAATGGAAATAAGCTGTCAAATATTTTAAAATAAACAATATAAATTACTTAACAAATTTATTTCACAAACTCACATAGAGGTAGGACTGGAAGCATATGCACATTCACCCAAATGTCGATATTATCTTCAACATCATCTTCTGGATGACTATCGAAGGTTATTTGCATATCCTCCTGAAATCCAAAGGCCTTGTATAGAGTCTCCAATTTGAGCAACCAAAATGTGCGTGATTAACTGTATTGTAGACCTGAACTGCAAAAGCATAATCATGTTGAGTTCTCAGATGAGCTCACTGACTTGCATTGATTCTTCTTCCCAATAATCACATATATTCCAAAATAATTCTCCATAAAATTTTATCCTATTAGTACTTTGTTTGATATGGATATTCTGCGAAACGAAAAACATGCAAAAAATAGGAACTAGCACTGAGCTGTGGATCAATATGTTAGTCCCGAAAATAATATAAATTGTTCCCAAAAGAATATGAAATTTGTAGAATATTGGCATGAAATAATCAAAAATTATAGTTATGACGAAGACGTATCATTGCGCAATTGATAAAAAAGAGCATAGTTATGACGATATTCAAGACAATGATCATGTATATAGGCATCACGTCCGAGACAAGTAGACTGACTCCTGCCTACATCTATTACTATTACTCCCCCCATCGACCGCTATCCAGCATGCATCTAGGGCATTAAGTTAATGAAAACAGAGCAACGCCTTAAGAAGGATGACATGATGTAGACAAGTAAACCCAAGCAATCACTAACAGGGAAAACCCTAGTAGTGGCGCGGGTCTAGAGCCTATCAGTAGCGCGGGTGCCCGCGCTACGGCTATGGCGCTACAGCTAACTTTTAGCAGTAGTGCGTGACTGCCCCACGTTACTCGTAACTCAGTTAACAGTAGCGCGTGTGTGCCCCACGCTACTGGTAACTCAATTAGCAATGGCGTGTGTTATCACCCGGGCTACTGTTTCTTACTAGTAGTGTGCTCCCTAGCCCCGCACTACTACTATTCATCCGTATTTTGTTTCATTTGTTTTATACTATTTTTATACACTGTTATACAAGATTTGATATAGTAGCAATTTAGAGATTGTTTCAAACTTTGGTAACTTTGGATCCATCCACTTGAATCAAATCAACTTTTGTTTCACACACTGATATAATTACCCATCATGATTATAATAACAACTCATCATCATCATCATCATCATCATCGTCACCATCATCACCACCACCATCATCATCATCATATCAAGTCCTATTCATCATCATCATAGTCATATAACAACTCATCATTCTAGCACATAACTTATCATCATCATAATAACAACTCCTCCTCATCATCATAGTCATAACCAACACTAGTTAATTGTTCTTAGCACATGATGAGTACTAGCTAGGATCTGCTACTTTCTCTAAGGTAAAATAGCATAAAACAAGGATATTCCCTAACTCTCCATTATGGAGAATGGAGATCCACCTATCTCCAATTTGTGGGCTTTGCACCATGTTGCCTCCAAGTAGCTCCCTCTGATCATTCATAACTTTTTTCCATTCTTTGATTGTGAGGTCTTCATCTCTTTGAAAAATCGAGTATGCACAGCGAAGAACCATAGGAAGACTTGGCCGTAAGCTAATAATATTCAGGTCACCTTGCATATGCATCAGATTAGGCACACAATTCTTCAGTAGTTTTTCTTGAAGAACATAATAATAACATAGTTAGCAATGTAGGTTAGCTTAAGAAGAATGTATGCAAAAGATGCACTCGTGACATAATAGTTAAAAGTCTTACCATTCTATTTCCATTGATACTACCGTACTTCAACACGTGGACTAGTGGCACGTATTGACCATAATGTGGGCTATTTTCATAATTGTTGTTGAAAGTATCAATATCATTAATAAATGAGACATGATGATTTTTCTCCTCACAATATAGTTCAGAGCAATAACTGTAGTAGGTGTTGTCTACTACCTTCCGTACATTTCTTAAAGAATGGAAATAAGCTGTCCAATATTTTTAAATAAACAATATAAATTACTTAACAAATTTATTTCAGAAACTCACATAGAGGTAGGACTGGAAGCATATGCACATTCACCCAAATGTCGATATTATCTTCAACATTATCTTCTGGATGACTATCGAAGGTTATTTGCCTATCCTCCTGAAATCCATAGGCCTTGTATAGAGTCTCCAATTTGAGCAACCAAAATGTGCATGATTAACTGTATTGTAGACCTGAACTACAAAAGCACAACCATGTTGAGTTCTAAGATGAGCTATTTTCGTCTCCATATTGTCACTATCTTGGAAATCGAGCTTATCCAAGATAAACAGTCCTGCATGGCAGGGGATGCACTTGTTGAATTGTAAAAAACAGAAATTACATGTTGAAGCAAATGAGCACAAGTCATGCTTAATTACGAAAAAATACTTGTTGTTGTTACACACCGTAGAAACATCAACGGTCTTGTCCAGCTTGATGGTGAAGAATGTACTGTTTTCCAGGTGATGCCTGTCGCACATACCTCACTCGTCATTGCAGTTTCGTACTTGAGGATCCTATCATCGTTGGACATTTCCTATGTTCATAATTCAAAGATTATAAATTGACGGCTATTACCAAAAACTCAACACACATATCACTAATCAGCACGGGTTAACTTTTGATCTATCGAGTCTTCCTTGAAAACTCTCATCTCATGTGGTGTATATGGTGGGCACTCACCCTCTAATATATTCAACTATTGGTGATGGTCGCTCCTCCCTTCGTTCCTGAGTGCATTACATCAAAGTGTCAAGCACACGAGAACGATGGAGAAGCGACCCTCACGACAACAGTCGGGATTCTTCCTCTCTGATATTCGTGACCGCCGGTGATGGCCGTTCATTCGAAAGTGCATTACAGCAAAATGTCTAGCACCCGCGAATGAAGAAGAAGCGACCCCCACGACAATAGTTGGGATTCTTCCTCCTCACTGATCTATATGATGGACACTCCCTCACTGATTTTTCGATTGACGGTGATGGTCGCTCTTCTCTTCCTTCCCGTGCATTACCAACAGGTCTATCATGAGAAAGAAGAGGAAGAGCGACCCCCATGATAACAGTCACCATTCTTCTTCTCTCCTATATGGCGAACACTCTCCCTCATTGATTTTTTGACGTCATGTATGGAGCACCGACATACTTAAAGTCAACCCGAAATGTTGTTTAATTCTCTTTTCGGCAAATTTAGGGCACTCAATATTTCCTATATTCTAGCACAAGTCATGCTAAAATTCATGGAAAATTTCGGCACGACCTTTGCTAAAATAGGACATATTGAGCGCCTGAAATTTGTCGGAATGGAAATGAATCAACTCTCCGGCAAAACATAGGCCACTCGGAGGTGTTCCCTACAAACATAGGCCACTAGGGCAAGCACATATCCTTCATTTTCATATTTAAGCAAGCACATAGACCATGTTTACTCACTATAGACGATGGCGATCGACTGGGCATGGGTGTTGTTGGTGATCCTCTGGGTGACTATAGGTCTCTCTCTCCCTCTCTAAATTTGACAATGTGAGAATGACAGAAAAGTAATATACTGATTTTTTTTCTAATTTTCTACTCTACTCAACACTTACTATTCTATTCTATTCAAAAGGCCTACATTTACTGATTTTCTATTCTATTCAAAACACCTACATTTTTTGAAAATTTTCTACTCTATTCAAATAATATACATTCTATTGTATTAAAAAATCATTAAAAACCTACACTCTACAAGAAGATAGGGAGGAGACCGGGATGGTGGGAGGGACGAAGGAAGGGGGAGGGAGGGAGGAGAAAGGGAGAGAGGAGAGAGGGAGGAAGGAGGACAGCGTGCGATGTGAGGAGGAGGGAGGAGTGTCGGTTCTATATTCGGCGTATCTCGTAGTAGGGGTCCTAAGCTAGGCGTCTTGAAGAGATGGTAACATGGACACATGATTTTACCCAGGTTCGGGCTCTCTTGAAGAGATAATACCCTACGTCCTGCTTTTGATTGTATTGATATGAGGATAGTACATAGTATAGGTATCTACCACGAGATTGTAGTAATGAATATTAAATGTTCTATTGACTAGCCTGGCCTTAGTTTATATAACACACTAGAGGCCTAGGGTTTAGAGGAGTCCTTGTCTTGGGCGCCAAGTCTTGTGGAATCCTCCTTGTATGCAGCATGGGCTGCCCGAAGTGGCCCATAAGTGAACCGCCATGGGGGGACCTTGGCCCGATCCAGTTGGTCGGGAGACAACGTGGTGAGTACCCCCTAGTCCAAGACACCGTCAGTAGCCCCCTGAACCGGTCTTCAAGTTGGGGCCGCTCCTCGATTCTTCCAAACTGTTCTTCATCTTCGGTCGTCGGTCTTGAAAACTGGTTCAACAAATCTTCTCATCTTCGATCTTGAGGATCGCCGAAGTGAATCCGAAGAGTCTACACGTCGGGTATCCGAGGAGCCCCTTTAAGTTTTCAGCCTTTGGCAATGCCTTGTTATTTTTTACGCCACACCTAGGCTCTAAAGTTGTTCCCATGCGGCGGTGTCCTCTTGCGTCTGAGCTCCAACGCTGGACTGCATCCGAGATATCTTTTGTAGCCAAGCACCAACGCTGGACCGCTTCCGAGCTCCAACGCCAGACTGTATCCGGGCTCCAACGCCGGACTATATTCGAAGTGTCATAGATTAGCTCGGTCTTGAAAAAGTTAAAAGGGTAGAACCGAGCTTAATGCCGGAGATGCCCTCTATAGAGCCAGCCACTTGCAATCGAGCTTTATGCCGGACTGCTTCCGAGGTATCTTTTGCAGTCGGGCACCAATGCAGGACTATATCCGGGCTCCAACGCCAGACTGTATCCGAGGTGGTGCACCACCTCGGTCATGGGCTGATTTATATGAATTTAGTTCCAATTTGTGCAATGTATTTTCTGCCGAGATGCATGTATAGCCAGTAGCCCTCATGGTGCATGTTGGCCTAATATCCAGGATGGACCTGAAGGATAAAATCAAACTGCTGACCCCAGTAGCCCTTGAGACATAGGTCGATTTTTGAAATCGGCCTGAGGATCAATTCCCAGCTCGGCATCATACTTAGGAATATAAACATGGTGTAATATATTAGAGGAAATAGTGATCGGCGAATGGGCCCTTGAGAGAGGGTTTTGAGAAGTCGCTGTAATATATTAGCTTGATACCGGATAAGTCCCAGATGGTACTGATTATTGTCCGAAGACGCATTTGCCCATAGTTCGGTCAAGCCGAACACTGAGCACTTTTAATTTTATGTATTGAATAGGCAATGCAGTAGCCCCCAAGACTCTGGTCGGGTGGCAACACCAGATCAGGGGATCAATGTGCCCCTTTAATATTAGTAAATGATAAGCCCGAAGCCCAGTAGCCCCCAAGTCTTAATGTGGGCACGGGTGGCCGAATTAAGGATCGATATTCGGAGTAAAATCACAAATTATGTGTAATGATTCTACATATCCAAGTACTCTACATTATTAATGCTCGGATCCGCATTGTACAAAACTTTGTTGACCGATCATCGGCTTCAACCTCCTCGGCCAGTAGCCGGGGAGTGTTTGTCGCACTTTATAAAGCCTTTATGAGGGCAAAGATTTACGACAAACAAGGTAATCCGGCCATACGGTTTTATAGACAAAGGTATGCGGAGAGAATGTTATATTACTATGTAATGTAAAAAAACATCTTCCAAAGAAAATAGTCCCGCTACCAGTTTCTTTCTTTGGGTTGTCATGCCGACCATGATCATGAAAGCTCACCTCTGATCAACGCGGCGGAAAAATATTGAGCATTTAGTTTGGGGAAAGTTCCCGAACTATGTGGCCTTTAGTGAACCTAAATTTTCACTTCCCTCGTTGCCGACCAATTATATCCTTTAAGATCGCTAGCTTTCAGCTTCACCCAGTCTAAGGTACTAACTCGGATGACCCGGTAGTAACAATCACAGAGGTGCTCCCTTTACCACCTAGCCGAACAATCGGGAACGTAGGGGTAAGCACAGGAGCCAGGCAACCCAGCTTTGCCAAAATCTTAAGTCAAATTGATGCATATTTGTGGCTTTATAACAATAATTACGGAAGGCAGCGCTTGTATGCTGAATACAAACACTGATGATATATGTTTATTTTGACTCCGTTGCAACTATTTATTAGTTGAAAGTGGCCCATCGTTGGCTTCTACCCCTTTGTAGATACTACACAGGGTGTTTCCGCAGTAACAAGACAACCCTTAGCCAACGTCTCGGTGCTCGGAGGCGGTTGTGTTAGCAGAAACAAGGCGATCAGATATGCGGGCTTTATAACTTTCACTTAGTCATAGGAGCTTTAAACTGGGGAAGCTAGCTACGAGCCCCCGGTTAGTGTTCGACACCGACCGAAATCTAGCCATTAACACTTCAACCAATGTTATGAAAGTCCCATCGTTTAACATGGGGTAATCGGTATCGATCTATATTTTGACACCGTCATCGGATCGCTGACCAGTTTACGCCCATTGTGACAGTCAGTTTTCGGCTTTCTCCACTTAGGTGCTTAACCATTCGAGCTGGAAGCACAATCGCAGTACTGCTCGTTAGGCCAGTATAGCGAACTAAACCCGAGAGGCATTAGAGAGAAAACAAGCTATCCGGCTATTGATCACACACTCGAGTCCAGAAAGAAGTGGTAGAAAAAGAATTTGCAACGACCAAGAAGAAACACATTTACTATAAAATGACTCATATAATTTTAAGAGCCCCCAGTTAACTTGGGTAAAGGAAGTGATTTAAAAAAATAACATTTTTAACAAACTAAGTTTTTTGTTTAACATAAATATAAAGTTTGGTCGAACCGAACGAGAATAAAAAAACTGAGCATGAAAGCGACTTAACTGGTTAATGAGCTCGGTGTCGATGCCCAGCTCGAGCTTACGGCGGGACAAGGTCCTAGCCCCCAAGCCGGTCCTGAGGTGGCGGAGCAAAGAGCTCGGCATTACGAAGTGTTGACATAGCACGACCAATGTGGCGAGGTGGAACCCCCAGTCCGACCGAGGCGATGGAGCAGGCCGACAGTATGACACCGAAATCCCCGACATGGTTTAATGAAGTGATGACAAAGCCACCGGTCCAACCGAGGTGGCATGGTACATCGGTACGCCAAGGTGACAGTGCTGCCTAATCCGGATCATTTACTTGTGCACAAAAAATAGTGCAAGCCGAAGATAATAGTACTAATAATAAATTAAGAAAATATTGCATAATTAATAATTTATGCAAAGCGAGTAATAGAAGAAATATGGCCCGTGTGCCGAACACTCGATGAGGTAGAGCTCTCTCAGCGATGCCGAAATCACCGAGGCAACCGAACATGTCGGTATGACAATTCGACCAACAAGGTGATCACGCGAGCCAATTTATTCCGATTGGGACGACGACGTTGGCTTGCCGAAGTGACCGCGTGACACAGTCAAAGTCGATTTACCTACACGTGTAAAATAGTGCAATCCAAAAAATATATAAATAGTCCAGGACACCGTCAAGGAGGGCGGCATGAGGAGGAGGAGGGAGGAGGGCGTGGACGGGGGGCGGAGAGAGGAGGAAGGAGGGCGGTGAAAGGAGGAGGAAGGAAGATACCTCGAGGGTGATGGCGGCGGCAGAGAGAGTGAGCGAGAGAGCGTGAGGTGAGAGTGAGGGAGAGGTGGCGAAACAGGCCGCAGAGGAAGAATATAGGGCTAGCTTAGCAGTAGCGTGGGGTACGGGCCCGCGCTACTGCTAAGTGTCGGTGTCAAAATTGGTGGATCTTGGGTAGGGGGTCCCAAACTGTGCGTCTAAGGCGGATGGTAACTGGAGGCGGGGGACACAATGTTTACCCAGGTTCGGGCCCTCTCGACGGAGGTAATACCCTACTTCCTACTCAATTGATCTTGATGATATGAGTATTACAAGAGTTGATCTACCACGAGATCGTAGAGGCTAAACCCTAGAAGCTAGCCTATGATTATGGTTGTTGTTGTCCTACGGACTAAACCCTCTGGTTTATATAGACACGGGAGGGGGCTAGGGTTACACAGAGTCAGTTACAAGGGAGGAGATCTACATATCCGAATTGCCAAGCTTGCCATCCACGCCAAGGAGAGTCCCACCCAGACACGGGACGAAGTCTTCAATCTTGTATCTTCATAGTCCAACAGTCCGGCCAAAGGATATAATCCGGCTGTCCGTGGACCTCCTAATCCAGGACTCGCTCAGTAGCCCCTGAACCAGGCTTCAATGATGATGAGTCCGGCGCGCAGATTGTCTTCGGCATTGCAAGGCGGGTTCTTCTCCAAATTCCGAATACCTATCGAGTAGTGTCCGGCTTCCCATGAATGTTGCACTCCTTGGCTTCTACGCCTAATAATGGCTATCCTCCACATGTTGAGCGAATGCGAGAAGTCGGGGCATTTTTACACTTGCCACCCTAACCATGTGAGTAAATCGTCTATTTAAAGAGACGGGGATCCTCAGATCCAGATCACACCATCCTCCCACAGCGAGTATCCATCAGAGCGCGCCCGGAAAAAGTCCATCCCATCATGGCCGGCCATCGCAGCTCCTCCTCTCACTCCTGTAGCCCTAAGCCAAGCGATTGGAAGAAGTGTTCCGTCCCCCATAGCCAATTAGTAGAGTTATAGACCCAGGGTTTCTCCCTCCAGCGTATATGGTCCCCGTTTGAGCCGGACTTGCTGTTGGGGAACGTAGTAATTTCAAAATTTTCCTACGCACACGCAAGATCATGGTGATGCATAGCAACGAGAGGGGAGAGTGTGACCTACGTACCCTTGTAGACCGACAGCGGAAGAGTTAGCACAACGCGGTTGATGTAGTCATAGGTCTTCACGGCCCGACCAATCAAGCACCGAAACTACGGCACCTCCGAGTTCTAGCACACGTTCAGCTCGATGACGATCCCCGGACTCCGATCCAGCAAAGTGTCGGGGAAGAGTTCCGTCAGCACGACGGCGTGGTGACGATCTTGATGTACTACCGTCGCAGGGCTTCGCCTAAGCACCGCTACAATATTATCGAGGATTATGGTGGAAGGGGCACCGCACACGGCTAAGAATATGATCACGTGGATCAACTTGTGTGTCTAGGGGTGCCTCCTGCCCCCGTATATAAAGGAGTGGAGGAGGGGAGGGCCGGCCCTCTCTATGGCGCGCCCTAGGGGAGTCCTACTCCCACCGGGAGTAGGATTCACCTTTTCCTAGTCCAACTAGGAGTCCTTCCATGTAGTAGGAGTAGGAGACAAGGAAGGGGAAGAGGGAAGAGAAGGAAGGAGGGGGCGCAGCCCCTCCCCCTAGTCCAATTTGGACTAGGCCTTGGGGGGGCGCGCGGCTTGCCTCTCCCTCTCCCCTAAAGCCCAATAAGGCCCATATATTTCTTCCCCCGTATTCCCGTAACTCCGTGGTACTCCAAAAAATACCCGAACCACTCGGAACCTTTCCGATGTCCGAATATAGTTGTCCAATATATCGATCTTTATGTCTCGACCATTTCGAGACTCCTCGTCATGTCCCCGATCTCATCCGGGACTCCGAACTCCTTCGGTACATCAAAACTCATAAACTCATAATATAACTATCATCGAAACCTTAAGCGTGCGGACCCTACGGGTTCGAGAACAATGTAGACATGACCGAGACATGTCTCCGGTCAATAACAAATAGCGGAACCTGGATGCTCATGTTGGCTCCTACATATTCTACGAAGATCTTTATCGGTTAGACCACATAACAACATACGTTGTTCCCTTTGTCATCGGTATGTTACTTGCCCGAGATTTGATCGTCGGTATCTCAATACCTAGTTCAATCTCGTTACCGGCAAGTCTCTTTACTCGTTCCGTAATACATCATCTCGCAACTAACTCATTAGTTTCAATGCTTGCAAGGCTTATGTGATGTGCATTACCGAGAGGGCCCAGAGATACCTCTCTGACAATCGGAGTGACAAATCATAATCTCGAAATACGCCAACCCAACATTTACCTTTGGAGACACCTATAGAGCTCCTTTATAATCACCCAGTTATGTTGTGACGTTTGGTAGCACACAAAGTGTTCCTCAGGCAAACGGGAGTTGCATAATCTCATAGTCATAGGAACATGTATAAGTCATGAAGAAAGCAATAGCAACATACTAAACGATCGGGTGCTAAGCTAATGGAATGGGTCATGTCAATCACATCATTCTCCTAATGATGTGATCCCGTTAATCAAATAACAACTCTTTGTCTATGGTTAGGAAACATAACCATCTTTGATTAACGAGCTAGTCTAGTAGAGGCATACTAGTGACACTCTGTTTGTCTATGTATTCACACATGTATTATGTTTCCGGTTAATACAATTCTAGCATGAATAATAAACATTTATCATGAAATAAGGAAATAAATAATAACTTTATTATTGCCTCTAGGGCATATTTCCTTCAGTCTCCCACTTGCACTAGAGTCAATAATCTAGTTCACATTGCTATGTGATTTAACACCAATAGTCCACATAATTATGTGACCAACACTCAAAGGGTTTACTAGAGTCAATAATCTAGTTCACATCACTATGTGATTAACACCCAAAGAGTACTAAGGTGTGATTATGTTTTGCCTGTGAGAGAAGTTTAGTCAACGGGTCTGCCATATTCAGATCCGTATGTATTTTGCAAATTTCTATGTCAACAATGCTCTGCACGGAGCTACTCTAGCTAATTGCTCCCACTTTCAATATGCATCCAGATTGAGACTTAGAATCATCTGGATCAGTGTCAAAGTTTGCATCGACATAACCCTTTACAACGAACCTTTTGTCACCTCCATAATCGAGAAACATATCCTTATTCCACTAAGGATAATTTTGACCGCTGTCCAGTGATCTACTTCCTAGATCACTATTGTATTCCCTCGCTTAACACAGTGTAGGGTATACAATAGATCTGGTACATAGCATGGCATACTTTATAGAATCTATGGCTGAGGCATAGGGAATGACTTTCATTCTCTTTCTATCTTCGGGCTTTGAGTCTTACTCAATTTCACACCTTGCAACACAGGCAAGAACTCTTTCTTTGACTGTTCCATTTTGAACTACATCAAAATCTTGTCAAGGTATGTACTCATTGAAAAAACTTATCAAGTGTCTTGATCTATCTCTATAGATCTTGATGCTCAATATGTAAGCAGCTTTACTGAGGTCTTTCTTTGAAAAACTCCTTTCAAATATTCCTTTATGCTTTCCAGAAAATTATACATTATTTCTGATCAACAATATGTCGTTCACATATACTTATCAGAAATGTCGTAGTGCTCCCACTCACTTTCTTGTAAATACAGGCTTCACCGCAAGTCTGTATAAAACTATATGTTTTGATCAACTTATCAAAGCGTATATTCCAACTCCGAGATTCTTGCACCAGTCCATAGATGGATCGCTGGAGCTTGCATATTTAGTTAACACCTTTAGGATCGACAAAACCTTCTAGTTGCATCGTATACAACTCTTCTTTAGTAAATCCATTAAGGAATGCAGTTTTGTTTATCCATTTGCCAGATTTCATAAAATGCGGCAATTGCTAACATGATTCGGACAGACTTAAGCATAGATACGAGTGAGAAAATCTCATCGTAGTCAACACCTTGAACTTGTCGAAAACCTTTTGCGACAATTCTAGCTTTGTAGATAGTAACACTACTATCAGCGTCCGTCTTCCTCTTGAAGATCCATTTATTTTCTATGGCTTGCCGATCATCGGGCAAATCCATCAAAGTCCATACTTTGTTCTCATACATGGATCATATCTCAGATTTCATGGCCTCAAACCATTTCGCGGAATCTGGGCTCATCATCGCTTCCTCATAGTTCGCAAGTTCGTCATGGTCTAGTAACATGACTTCCAGAACAGGATTACCGTACCACTCTGGTGCGGATCTCACTCTGGTTTACCTACGAGATTCGGTAGTAACTTGATCTAAAGTTACATGATCATCATCATTAGCTTCCTCACTAATTGGTGTAGTAGTCACAGGAACAGATTTCTGTGATGAACTACTTTCCAATAAGGGAGAAGGTACAGTTACCTCATCAAGTTCTACTTTCCTCCCACTCACTTCTTTCGAGAGAAACTCCTTCTCTAGAAAGTTTCCAAATTTAGCAACAAAATTTTTGCCTTCGGATCTGTGATAGAAGGTGTATCCAATAGTTTCCTTTGGATATCCTATGAAGACACATTTCTCCGATTTGGGTTCGAGCTTATCAGGTTGAAGCTTTTTCACATAAGTATCGCAATCCCAAACTTTCAGAAACGACAACTTTGGTTTCTTGCCAAACCACAGTTCAGATTGTGTCGTCTCAACGGACTTAGATGGTGCCCTATTTAACGTGAATGCAGCTGTCTCTAATGCATAACCCCAAAACGATAGTGGTAGATTGGTAAGAGACATCATAGATCGCACCATATCTAATAAAGTACGGTTATGACGTTCGGACACGCCATTATGCTGTGGTGTTCCAGGTGGCGTGAGTAGTGAAACTATTTCACATTGTTTTTAACTAAAGGCCAAACTCGTAACTCAAATATTTTACTTCTGCGATCATATCGAAGAAACTTTCATTTTTGGTACGATGATTCTCCACTTCACTCTGAAATTCTTTGAATTTTTCAACTGTTTCAGACTTGTGTTTCATTAAGTAGATATACCCATATCTGCTCAAATCATCTGTGAAGATCGGAAAATAATGATACCTTCCATGAGCCTTAATATTCATCGGACCACATACATCAGTATGTATGATTTCCAACAAATCTGTCGCTCGCTCCATTGTTCCGGAGAACGGAGTCTTAGTCATCTTGCCCATGAGGCATGGTTCGCAAGCATCAACTGATTCATAATCAAGTGATTCCAAAAGCCCATCAACATGGAGTTTCTTCATGCGCTTTACACCAATATGACCTAAACGGCAGTGCCACAAATAAGTTGCACTATCATTATTAACTTTGCATCTTTTGGCTTCAATATCATGAATATGTGTATCACTACGATCGAGATCCAACGAACCATTTTCATTGGGTGTGTAACCATATAAGGTTTTATTCATGTAAACAGAACAACAATTTATTCTCTTACTTAAATGAATAACCGTATTGCAATAAACATGATCAAATCATATTTATGCTCAACGCAAACACCAAATAACACTTATTTAGGTTCAACACTAATCCCGAAAGTATAGGGAGCGTGCGATGATGATCATATCAATCTTGGAACCACTTCCAACACACATCGTCACTTCACCCTTAACTAGTCTCTGTTCATTCTGCAACTCCCGTTTCGAGTTGCTACTCTTAGCAACTGAACTAGTATCAAATACTGAGGGGTTGCTATAAACACTAGTAAAGTACACATCAATAACATGTATATCAAATATACTTATGTTCACTTTGCCATCCTTCTTATCCGCCAATCACTTGGGGTAGTTCCGCTTCCAGTGACCAGTCCCTTTGCAGTAGAAGCACTTAGTCTCAGGCTTAGGACCAGACTTGGGCTTCTTCACTTGAGCAGCAACTTGCTTGCTGTTTTTCTTGAAGTTCCCCTTTTTCCCTTTGCCCTTTTCTTGAAACTAGTGATCTTGTCAACCATCAACACTTGATGCTCTTTCTTGATTTCTACCTTCATCGATTTCATCATCATAAAAAGCTCGGGATTCGTTTTCGTCATCCCTTGCATACTATAGTTCATCACGAAGTTCTACTAACTTGGTGATGGTGACTAGAGAATTCTGTCAATCACTATCTTATCTGGAAGATTAACTCCCACTTGATTCAAGCGATTGTAGTACCCAGACAATCTGAGCACATGCTCACTAGTTGAGCGATTCTCCTCCATCTTTTAGCTATAGAACTTGTTGGAGACTTCATATCTCTCAACTCGGGTATTTGCTTGAAATATTAACTTCAACTCCTGGAACATCTCATATGGTCCATGATGTTCAAAACGTCTTTGAAGTCCCGATTCTAAGCCGTTAAGCATGGTGCACTAAACTATCAAGTAGTCATCATATTTAGCTAGCCAAACGTTCATAACATCTGCATCTGCTCCTGCAATAGGTCTGTCACCTAGCGGTGCATCAAGGACATAATTCCTCTGTGCAGCAATGAGGATAAACCTCAGATCATGGATCCAATCTGCATCATTGCTACTAACATCTTTCAACACAATTTTCTCTAGGAACATATCAAAATAAACACAGGGAAGCAACAACGCGAGCTATTGATCTACAACAAGATTTGCAAAATACTACCAGGACTAAGTTCATGATAAATTTAAGTTCAATTAATCATATTACTTAAGAACTCCCACTTAGATAGACATCCCTCTAATCCTCTAAGTGATTACGTGATCCAAATCAACTAAACCATGTCCGATCATCACGTGAGATGGAGTAGTTTCATTGGTGAACATCGCATGTTGATCATATCTACTATATGATTCATGCTCGACCTTTCGGTCTCTGTGTTCTGAGGCCATATCTGTATATGCTTGGCTCGTCAAGTATAACCTGAGTATTCTGCGTGTGCAACTGTTTTGCACCCATTGTATTTGAACGTAGAGCCTATCACACCCGATCATCACGTGGTGTCTCAGCACGAAGAACTTTTGCAACGGTGCATACTCAGGGAGAACACTTCTTGATAATTAGTGAGAGATCATCTTAAAATGCTACCGTCAATCAAAGCAAGATAATATGCATAAAAGATAAACATCACATGCAATCAATATAAGTGATATGATATGGCCATCATCATCTTGTGCTTGTGATCTCCATCTTTGAAGCACCGTCGTGATCACCATCGTCACTGGCGCGACACCTTGATCACCATCGTAGCATCGTTGTCATCTCGCCAATCTTATGCTTCCACGACTATCGCTACCGCTTAGTGATAAAGTAAAGCATTACAGCGCAATTGCATTGCATACAATAAAGCGACAACCATATGGCTCCTGCCAGTTGCCGATAACTTGGTTACAAAACATGATCATCTCATACAATAAAATTCAGCATCATGTCTTGACCATATCACATCACAACATGCCCTGCAAAAACAAGTTAGACGTCCTCTACTTTGTTGTTGCAAGTTTTACGTGGCTGCTACGGGCTTAAGCAAGAACCAATCTTACCTATGCATCAAAACGACAATGATAGTTTGTCAAGTTGGTGCTGTTTTAACCTTCGCAAGGACCGGGCGTAGCCACACTCGGTTCAACTAAAGTTGGAGAAACTGTCACCCGCTAGCCACCTTTGTGCAAAGCACGTCGGGAGAACCGGTCTCACGTAAGCGTACGCGTAATGTCGGTCCGGGCCGCTTCGTCCAACAATACCGCCGAACCAAAGTATGACATGCTGGTAAGCAGTATGACTTATATCGCCCACAACTCACTTGTGTTCTACTCGTGCATATAACATCAACACATAAAACCTAGGCTCGGATGCCACTGTTGGGGAACGTAGTAATTTCAAAATTTTCCTACGCACACGCAAGATCATGGTGATGCATAGCAACGAGAGGGGAGAGTGTGATCTACGTACCCTTGTAGACCGACAGCGGAAGCGTTAGCACAACGCGGTTGATGTAGTCGTACGTCTTCACAGCCCGACCGATCAAGCACCGAAACTACGGCACCTCCGAGTTCTAGCACACGTTCAGCTAGATGACGATCCCCGGACTCCGATCCAGCAAAGTGTCGGGGAAGAGTTCCGTCAGCACGACGGCGTGGTGAAGATCTTGATGTACTACCGTCGCAGGGCTTCGCCTAAGCACCGCTACAATATTATCGAGGATTATGGTGGAAGGGGGCACCGCACACGGCTAAGAATATGATCACGTGGATCAACTTGTGTGTCTAGGGGTGCTTCCTGCCCCCGTATATAAAGGAGTGGAGGAGGGGAGGGCCGGCCCTCTCTATGGCGCGCCCTAGGGGAGTCCTACTCCCGCCGGGAGTAGGATTTCTCTTTTCCTAGTCCAACTAGGAGTCCTTCCATGTAGTAGGAGTAGGAGACAAGGAAGGGGAAGAGGGAAGAGAAGGAAGGAGGGGGCGCAGCCCCTCCCCCTAGTCCAATTCGGACTAGGCCTTGGGGGGCGCGCGGCCTGCCTCTCCCTCTCCCCTAAAGCCCAATAAGGCCCATATATTTCTTCCCCCGTATTCCCGTAACTCCCCGGTACTCCAAAAAATACCCGAACCACTCGGAACCTTTCCGATGTCCGAATATAGTCGTCCAATATATCGATCTTTACGTCTCGACCATTTCGAGACTCCTCGTCATGTCCCCGATCTCATCCGGGACTCCGAACTCCTTCGGTACATCAAAACTCATAAACTCATAATATAACTATCATCGAAACCTTAAGCGTGCGGACCCTACGGGTTCAAGAACAATGTAGACATGACCGAGACATGTCTCCGGTCAATAACCAATAGCGGAACCTGGATGCTCATATTGGCTCCTACATATTCTACGAAGATCTTTATCGGTTAGACCGCATAACAACATACGTTGTTCCCTTTGTCATCGGTATGTTACTTGCCCGAGATTTGATCGTAGGTATCTCAATACCTAGTTCAATCTCGTTACCGGCAAGTCTCTTTACTCGTTCCGTAATACATCATCTCGCAACTAACTCATTAGTTGCAATGCTTGCAAGGCTTATGTGATGTGCATTACCAAGAGGGCCCAGAGATACCTCTCTGACAATCGGAGTGACAAATCCTAATCTCAAAATACGCCAACGCAACATTTACCTTTGGAGACACCTGTAGAGCTCCTTTATAATCACCCAGTTACGTTGTGACGTTGGTAGCACACAAAGTGTTCCTCCAGCAAACGGGAGTTGCATAATCTCATAGTCATAGGAACATGTATAAGTCATGAAGAAAGCAATAGCAACATACTAAATGATCGGGTGCTAAGCTAATGGAATGGGTCATGTCAATCACATCATTCTCCTAATGATGTGATCCCGTTAATCAAATAACAACTCTTTGTCTATGGTTAGGAAACATAACCATCTTTGATTAACGAGCTAGTCTAGTAGAGGCATACTAGTGACACTCTGTTTGTCTATGTATTCACACATGTATTATGTTTCCAGTTAATACAATTGTAGCATGAATAATAAACATTTATCATGAAATAAGGAAATAAATAATAACTTTATTATTGCCTCTAGGGCATATTTCCTTCACTTGCCACTTACAACGGCGGGGAGTAAGCGGAGAGCTTTCCCAACCCATCTGTAACCTTTTAATTAATCTAAATTTAATATGAATTAGTATTTCACCCAAACTGGTTTTTGGTGCAAGGATCTGATGCACTGCAACTTATAAACTAGCTCCCATATTTTATAAATACCATTTAGATGCTAAACATTTTGCAACAAAAAAAAGAAAAAAAAGAAAAGGCATCAATAGGACCCCTCTTCCACCCGTTGGGCCAAACGGCCCAGCTGGCCACCAGGCCGTCTAGGCCGGCCCAGACCCAGGCCATTAACCCCTCCCGGGGGCACCGAAACCCTAACCCCCTTCCCCACGATCCCCACTCTCCTCCCCCCCCGCGCGATCTGGATCGGGGGCGCCCCAACGCACCTCGCCCCGATCCCCTTGCCCCCGAGCCCGACGCTGGGGCCCGACGCCGCCCCATCGTCACCAGGCTGCCCCGCCCCACCACTCCGTCGCCGGAACGCCATCGCCGCCGCCTCGCTCCACCAATCCTCCCCGAACGACCTCCACGCGCCCGACGCCGCCGTCCTTTTCGCTCGACGCCGTCGTCGGAGACCACCTCGCCCGACTGCCTCCCCTACGTCGCCGGCGTCCCCGTCTTCCTCCTCGCGCCCGCTGCCCAGTCCCCCGCAACCCCTTGTGAGCGCCACCCCCATCTCCCTCTCTGACCCCGCGCCAGAATCGTCCTCGACGGGACTCGCTCGCCCGCGTGCTCCCGCAGCTCCGCCCGACCCTTGCCCCGTAGCCTTCCCCGCGGCCTGGTGCCCGCGGCCACCCCGCCGTGCACCGCGGCCTCTGCTTCGCCTCGCTGCGCCCCCCTACCCGTTCCTTGCTGTGCCCGACCGCGGTCGGCAACGCGTGCTCGCGCTGACACTCCCCGTCGCCGCTCCTGCTCGTGCATCCGCCCGCTGCTGCGCTCACCGGCGCCGCCGCTCAGCTCCACTCCCTCCTTGGACGTGGCTCCCCGGAGCCGCCCGCGCCTTCCCCCCCTCTGACCCGACTTTCTGCAGCGCCGTCGCTGCCGCTACACGCCAACCGCCGCCGCTCCGGTGGCTCGCCGGAGCCGCGTCTCCCCTGGCCCTGGTCGCCGGCGTGCCCCCGCGCGCCCAGCGCCTCTCGGGCTCACGCCCGTTCGGGCGCCCCGCCGCGTTGCTCGCCCGGCGCTCGCTAAGCCCCCTGCCTATGACACAGGGGCCCACCCTAGAATGTATTTAAAAATAAAAATAAAAATAAGTAATAAATAAAAATTAATTAATCAATTAATTAAAGAAATAATTAACTTAATTAATTTTGATTAATTAAATTAAACAACTAATTAAACTAATTACACATTAGTTACCTAATTAACCTGATTAGTTAATTACTTAATTAAGTAGTCAATGACAGTGGGGCCCACCCCTAATTAAGCCTGATTAGGTTAATTAATATGTTTAATTAAAATGGGTCACTGATCAGTGGGACCCACTGGTCAGGTTGACCAGTCAACCCCTGTTGACTGCTGACGTCAGCATGACATCATGATGATGTCATAAATCCAATTTCAAATTAAATGTATTAATTAATTAAATTCCAGAAATTAATAAATTCTTTTGAAAATCATATCTTTTAATTCGTAACTCGGATGGAAAAACTTTGTACATGAAAGTTGCTCAGAACAACGAGACGAATCCGAATACGCAGCCCGTTCGTCCGCCACACATCCCTAGCATAGCGCACATGCAACTTTCCTCTCCTGTTCATCTGTCCGAAAACGCGAAACACCGGGAACCTTTTCTCGTATGTTTCCTCCCTTTGCCGGTGTCACCTAGTACTGCGTTGGGTCACCTCTAGCACCGCGTATTGCCTTGTTATGCTTTGTGATGATTTGATTGCTCTGTTATTTATTGTGTCCCCCCTCCGTTACTTCTTTCCGGTAGACCCCGAGACCAACGCTGATACCCCTGTGATCGACTACATCGCCGATGACCCCTCCTTCTTGCCAGAGCATCCAGGCAAGCCCCCCCTTGATCACCAGATATCGCCTACTCTCCTCTATACTGCTTGCATTAGAGTAGTGTAGCATGTTACTGCTTTCCGTTAATCCTATTCTGATGCATAGCCTGTCCTTGCTACTACTGTTGTTACCTTTACCTGCAATCCTAATGCTTAGTATAGGATGCTAGTGTTCCATTAGTGGCCCTACACTCTTGTCTGTCTGCCATGCTATACTACTGGTCCGTGATCACTTCGGGAGGTGATCACGGGCATATTCTATATACTTTACACTGTTACATTACCTGTGGTTCTGTTCGGAGTTGGGGGCTGAAGGGGTAGGTGGCTCCATCCCGGTAGAGGTGGGCCTGGGTCCCCGACGGCTCTCGACTGTTACTTTGTGGCGGAGCAACAGGGCAAGTTGAGACCACCTAGGAGAGAGGTGGGCCTGGCCCTGGTCGGCGTTCGCGGATACTTAACACGCCTAACGAGATCTTGGTATTTGATCTAAGTCTGGCTACTGGCCTATACGCACTAACCATCTATGCGGGGAGAGTTATGGGCACTCGACGTCGTGGTATCAGCCGAAGCCTTCGTGACATCAGCGACTGAGTGGCGCATGCCGGATTGGACCGTAAGCCTTCTCTTGTATTAAGGGGGCTAGTTCTGCTTCTGGCCGCGTACGCAACGTGCAGGTGTGCAATGGGCGATGGGCCCAGACCCCTGCGCCATAGGATTTAGACCGGCGTGCTGACCTCTTTGTTGTGCCTAGGTAGGGCTGCGACGTGTTGATCTTCCGAGGCCGGGCATGACCCAGGAAAGTGTGTCCGGCCAAATGGGATCGAGCGTGTTGGGATATGTGGTGCACCCCTGCAGGGAAGTTAATCTATTCGAATAGCCGTGATCTTCGGTAACAGGACGACTTGGAGTTGTACCTTGACCTTATGACAACTAGAACCGGATACTTAATAAAACACACCCTTTCAAGTGTCAGATACAACCGGTGATCGCTCTCTCACAGGGCGACGAGGGGAGGATCATCGGTTAGGATTATGCTATGCGATGCTACTTGGTGAACTTACCATCTACTCTCTTCTTCTGCTGCAAGATGGAGGTGGCCAGAAGCGTAGTCTTCGATAAGGACTAGCTATCCCCCTCTTATTCCGGCTTTCTGCAGTTCAGTCCACATATGATACCCTTATTCCATTTGATACCAATGCATACATATGTAGTGTAGCTCCTTGCTTGCGAGTACTTTGGATGAGTACTCACGGTTGCTTTCTCCCTCTTTTCCCCCTATCCCTTCTACCTGGTTGTCGCAACCAGATGTTGGAGCCCAGGAGCCAGACGCCACCTTCGACGACGACTCCTACTACACCGGAGGTGCCTAGTACTACGTGCAGCCCGCTGACGACGACCAGGAGTAGTTTAGGAGGATCCCAGGCAGGAGGCCTGCGCCTCTTTTGATCTATATCCCTGTTTGTGCTAGCCTTCTTAAGGCATACTTGTTTAACTTATGTCTGTACTCAGATATTGTTGCTTCCGCTGACTCGTCTATGATCGAGCTCTTGTATTCGAGCCCTCGAGGCCCCTGGCTTGTAATATGATGCTTGTACGACTTATTTTATTTGTAGAGTTGTGTTGTGATATCTTCCCGTGAGTCCCTGATCTTGATCGTACACGTTTGCGTGTATGATTAGTGTATGATTAAATCGGGGGCGTCACAAGTTGGTATCAGAGCCGACTGCCTGTAGGAATCCCCCTTCCACACTCCTTGGCCGAAGTTGAGTCTAGACATTTCAAAAACTTTTACTAACATGGCTGTGTGCCTTACGGGCCACGTCGCCATCTGGGTGGTATTAGGATCTTTTACTCCTCGTATATACTCTGGGACTCTGATCTCTTTTCTATTCAGGTTAAATAATTTTACTAAATCTGACTCTAGGTTCTCGTAACTACTTTATCCCGGAGAGCCCCTTCGGTCCAAATGATCTCCTGTTACACCAGAAGATTTCGAAGATACTATCCGATATTCTCTCAAGACTCTATGCCAATTGCTTTTGCAATTCACTACCACCGAAATATCCCTATGGATAAATACTTACACCTGTTGTTCTTACTTCTATTCCCAGTCGATCTTGTTATTACAAGATACCCCGAGAATACTTTGTGTCCACTGCCTTGTAGTTTCTTACCACATGAATACCCCTACGAATAATTTCTCACACTTATCGAGTGTCCACTCATCTCAGTTGATTCAAGTAATTCACAGAAGTCTTCGAAATACTTTTTGAACTGCCGAAAATCCTGAGCAGCCTATTGCTCTTGAAATTCTTGCTGGCTTGCATTATGGTTAATCCCAGAAGTCTCGTTACCTTATTGGCATCCCTTGTCATTTATCATGTTGAGTCCGTTGATTCAATAAGTTGCGAATGCTTGCAATCCTCTGGATTATCCTTCCGGCTCAGACGTCATTTGGATATGAGCTGGTTCTTGACCAATCAAATTGCCACCGATTGTACCCCTAAGGCTACTCAACTTATCCATCCCTAATCGGAGCATTGCTTCTGATCCCTTGTCTTGGAGTTCATAATTCCTTTGCATTTGAGCTTGGAGTTAGTCAGTTGTTTCTATAATCTCACCTCCTTGCATTCTTTCTTCCTCTGGTTGAGTACCGATGCTCACATCAGATCCCTTGTGGACCACCAGAACCTTTGTCGGATTTTACCCGACTGTGTCCTTCATATTGAATAACCTTGTGAGCCTTTCCATGGGTAAATAATGCCTTTGGTAAATTGTATTCTCTGCTTTGTGAACCATGCTCTACTTTCGAGGTTGTATTATTTACTCCAAAGTTTGTGGTATATGTTCCTAAGATGCCCTGATGTGTTGAACCTATGCCTTCCCTAATCCGTGTGAACCCGAAAGATTTCACGGGTCTTACTTATCTGGTATTGCACCAGGTAAAAATTTCAACAACTATTGTCATTTTCGAAATATGAGAGGTGAATGAAAGGTTATGCGTTGAACAAGTGGGAGTCGACTTTGAACCCTGTGTTCATGCTCATTGACCCGATGTATACCTTATCATGGAAGCTTCTCTTAAAATAATTATCCCCTTGTTTTAAGTTCATCTTGTATCTGTGGACGTGGTTCCGTCCATGTTTCTCCTTGATTCCATTTCTCGTGCTAGTTTGAGCACTTGTCTTCTATAGAGCATTACTCTAGTTCAACCTCTACTTTGATCTATCGTCGAGTATTACCTCCTGGTATCTCGAGATTATAATGGAACCGCATAACTTCTGACAAGTTCTTCATCAAGTGCTACATTCTCATTGATTCCAATTTTCACGGGCTCTGAGTTATTAAACACTCAAAGACACCAATAACTGACTCAAGTCCGCATCGTGATTAATCAGCTCTTGGTAACCTTCATTACTTACGAGTTTGAACTCGATCACGTCATCCCTAGCCTGCTTGGCTATATCCTTGTCGTGCCGATTTTAACTGTGCTACCTGGTCCTTCTTCCCGGAGCAAAAATTTCGATGGTGAGCTAATCTTACATCGATCTTCCTCGTCATATCAATTGTCCTTGAACAACAAGCTTGATTTCAAGTTTGTGTCGTACCTATGGTTTCAATAACATTTCGCTTCATCATTCTGTTGACTTAGTGTCATCGCCGATCGATTACATCTTCATGAAATCTCTCAACAACTTTGTCATGATCATCATCAACATTTTAACCCCTTCCAGGATATCAATTGAATTCATGATGAGAAGTACCATCCTTGCCCTCGATGATTTGTGTTAACATCGACCACTTTATTGCCTTCTGTTTAACACAAACTTGTTCGTGTTTCATGATACACCTTGAGATCCTTGCTATCTAGCATTTGTTCTTCTTTACCTTGGAGTATTACCATCTTTAATGTCAAGAAAGTCATGAGAATTGCTCCACCTCTTAAGAATTCTTGATATAGTAATAATTCTCGCCATCTTCATTCATTTCTTGGTCCCCGTGTTATTTCTAACCAAAATACCCACAACTGAACTATGATGTGTGAATTCAAAACTTCTAGCAACTCTATTGCTTGGAAGTGAATGGTCGATAGTTTCATTCTTCTTCTTTTGTTCACTTAGTCACCATTCTAACATTGATCGTGCGACCCGGCCCATATTTCGGGTGCACCTCTCAATCAATGTTCAATTGTGTATGCTTTCCTCGAGCACACCATTATATCATTTGATCTGACAAATGTTATCTCCTTGTTCACCGAAGTGTGGAAATTCATCTTTTGAAAATCTCAATGAATTGTCGCTGAATCCATCAGCCACCCCCTCATCATTCCCTTGGGTTAATGATGAACTCTTGTTTTGGAACTCGCTCCCATAGTTCATTTCCTAAGAATTTTACAAGGTCATCTCGTCAATTGTGTTGCACCTTTTCTTCTCAGGCATCCTGAGTCAGAGGTATCCTGACACCAATCAGATCTAAATCTCGGTCAGATATGATGGTTGGGACATATTTCCAAGAGTTATAACACTGGTCCTTATATATCAGTAAGGTGATGTCATGCCCATCACACCTGGCCGGAGGACTTGTGACTATAGTTTCTTGTTTAACAAGGTTAACCATTCCTCCATGAGAAAATTGTAACACTTATTCTATGGGTTGTTCCTGATGGATCCTTTGCGTATCCAAAGTCTGACCTTTGCTTAAAGACCATGTCAACGCTATCTCGTAGCATGTATGTGGTACTCCAATTTTCAATATGAACATTTGAAGCACAATGCTAAAATTTCTTTATAAATTACCCCAAGCACCGTTGTATGGGTAATGTCATCAAATTTCTCTCCCTTTTCCTAAAGGGTTTTCTATGATATATCCTGTCATGGATATCATACTCTGCTTGTCCTTGGGAAGGATATACCCTTGAAATATGTGTTTAAACACATTTTCCTTTCCATTGTTCTGTTTAATCTAATAATCACATTTTCCTTTTCATTGGTTGGGTTAACGTTTCTTGTGATCTAAATGATCTAAGAAGTAATATTCTCCTGCTTATGTAAACACCTCGGCGTACAATTCTGTCAGCAAGACCCTGTTACTATTGTTGATGACATTCCGGTAACCACCGATGGACGAGAACCTTGCCTATTGGTCCTCCTCGTTTCAACGAGCAGGGAAATGATTCTCTTCGTCCCTCGCCCTTGGTACCAACGTTGTTGCCAACTTAACTGACAGGCTATCCTCTAACATACCTTGCTATCTTGACCGTGCACCTGATAGCGCTTTCCTGCTTTCAACCCACATGGTGGGCCCATAACCCACAGGTTCCAGGACCGAAACCTGACTCTCATGTACACACCCTGTTGTCAAAGTTATTCCTCGCGCTTGACGTCGTATGTAATTTATGGGCCACCTGCCTAGTGATCTATTCTGGCATCATGTGCAATACTTATTCTCGTTGCCCTGAAACCCATTCACCCACTGATTAGGCATCGAACGATTGCCTGGCCGCTTGAAACTCCTTATTGTACCTTCTTACCTTACTCTCGACGACTTTCTTGAATTTCAACTCGAGAGATGCAACTATGCCTCGTTCACTAAGATAGCCCCAATGTACCTAACATGTATCGAGCTTCGCCCTTCCCGAGTTTCCCCTAAATCTTTTCGTAAGTAAGATGGAATGAAGACATCCTCACGAGAACCTGAAACAGAGGAATGAAGACATCAGCACTAAGGATCGACCACTTCGAGAAGAGAAACCAAGACCGAGAAGATTCGTTAGGATTTCGTAACCAGACCTTTCCCCCTTATTCCACCTCTTAAATCTCGGGACGAGATTTCTTGTAGTGGAGGAGATTTGTAACACCCCGAGAATCATCTACAGTAACCCTCTGTGATTAAGCTAATCATGTTGCTAAACAGGGCTTGATCACATTGGAATCACATTTCTTTTCAAACTCCTAATTCAAACTTCAATTAAATTTAAAGTGGAAAATAAAAGTTGTCAAGATTGAAAACTAAAATGTTCATTAAGTAACAAATAATTCTGAAGCAATTCTAAAATTGTAACTAAACTTAAATGGATTAGTTAAGTGACGCTAACAACCTCAAACTTTGGCAAGCAACAACATTTAATAACCTTTTAATTAATCTAAATTTAATATGAATTAGTATTTCACCCAAACTGGTTTTTCGTGCAAGGATCTGATGCACTGCAACTTATAAACTAGCTCCCATATGTTATAAATACCATTTAGATGCTAAACATTTTGCAAACAAAAAAAGAAAAAAAAAGAAAAGGCATCAATAGGACCCCTCTTCCACCCGTTGGGCCAAACGGCCCAGCTGGCCACCAGGCCATCTAGGCCGGCCCAGACCCAGGCCATTAACCCCTCCCGAGGGGCACCGAAACCCTAACCCCCTTTCCCACGATCCCCACTCTCCTCCCCCCCCCCGCGCGATCTGGATCGGGGGCGCCCCAACGCACTTCGCCCCGATCCCCTTGCCCCTGAGCCCGACGCTGGGGCCCGACGCTGCCCCATCGTCACCGGGCTGCCCCGCCCCACCACTCCGTCGCCAGAACGCCATCACCGCCGCCTCGCTCCACCAATCCTCCCCGAACGACCTCCACGCGCCCGACGCCGCCGTCCTTTTCGCTCGACGCCGTCGTCGGAGACCACCTCGCCCGACTGCCTCCCCTACGTCGCCGGCGTCCCCGTCTTCCTCCTCGCGCCCGCTGCCCAGTCCCCCGCAACCCCTTGTGAGCGCCACCCCCATCTCCCTCTCTGACCCCGCGCCGGAATCGTCCTCGATGGGACTCGCTCGCCCGCGTGCTCCCGCAGCTCCGCCCGACCCTTGCCCCGTAGCCTTCCCCGCGGCCTAGTGCCCGCGGCCACCCCGCCGTGCAACGCGACCTCTGCTTCGCCTCGCTGCGCCCCCCTGCCCGTTCCTTGCCGTGCCCGACCGCGGTTGGCAACGCGCGCTCGCGCTGACACTCCCCGTCGCCGCTCCTGCTCGTGCATCCGCCCGCTGCTGCGCTCACCGGCGCCGCCGCTCAGCTCCACTCCCTCCCTGGACGTGGCTGCCCGGAGCCGCCCGCGCCTTCCCCCCTCTGACCCGACTTTTTGCAGCGCCGTCGCTGCCGCTACACGCCAGCCCCCGCCGCTCCGGTGGCTCGCCGGAGCCGCGTCTCCCCTGGCCCTAGCCGCCGGCATGCCCCCGCCGCCCAGCGCCTCTCGGGCTCACGCCCGTTCGGGTGCCCCGCCGCGTTGCTCGCCCGGCGCCCGCTAAGCCCCCTGCCTATGACACAGGGGCCCACCCTAGAATGTATTTAAAAATAAAAATAAAAATAAAAATAAATAATCATTAATAATTAATTAAAGAAATAATTAACTTAATTAATTTTGATTAATTAAATTAAACAACTAATTAAACTAATTACACATTAGTTACCTAATTAACCTGATTAGTTAATTACTTAATTAAGTAGTCAATGACAGTGGGGCCCACCCCTAATTAAGCCTGATTAGGTTAATTAATATGTTTAATTAAAATGTGTCACTGATCAGTGGGACCCACTGGTCAGGTTGACCAGTCAACCCCTGTTGACTGCTGACGTCAGCATGACATCATGATGATGTCATAAATCCAATTTCAAATTAAATTAAAAAATTAATTGAATTCCAGAAATTAATAAATTCTTTTGAAAATCATATCTTTTAATCCGTAACTCGGATGGAAAAACTTTGTACATGAAAGTTGCTCAGAACAACGAGACAAATCCGAATACGCAGCCCGTTCGTCCGCCACACATCCCTAGCATAGCGCACATGCAACTTTCCCTCTCCTGTTCATCTGTCCGAAAAAGTGAAACACCGGGAACCTTTTCTCGTATGTTTCCTCCCTTTGTCGGTGTCACCTAGTACTGCGTTGGGTCACCTCTAGCACCGCGTATTGCCATGTTATGCTTTGTGATGATTTGATTGCTCTGTTATTTATTGTGTCCCCCCTCCGTTACTTCTTTCCGGTAGACCCCGAGACCGACGCTGATACCCCTGTGATCGACTACATTGCCGATGACCCCTCCTTCTTGCCAGAGCATCCAGGCAAGCCCCCCTTGATCACCAGATATCGCCTACTCTCCTCTATACTGCTTGCATTAGAGTAGTGTAGCATGTTACTGCTTTCCGTTAATCCTATTCTGATGCATAGCCTGTCCTTGCTACTACTGTTGTTACCTTTACCTGCAATCCTAATGCTTAGTATAGGATGCTAGTGTTCCATCAGTGGCCCTACACTCTTGTCTGTCTGCCATGCTATACTAGTGGTCCGTGATCACTTCGGGAGGTGATCACAGGCATATTCTATATACTTTACACTGTTACATTACCTGTGGTTCTGTTCGGAGTTGGGGGCTAAAGGGGCAGGTGGCTCCATCCCGGTAGAGGTGGGCCTGGATCCCCGACGGCCCTCAACTGTTACTTTGTGGCGGAGCGACAGGGCAGGTTGAGACCACCTAGGAGAGAGGTGGGCCTGGCCCTGATCGGCGTTCGCGGATACTTAACACGCTTAACGAGATCTTGGTATTTGATCTGAGTCTGGCTACTGGCCTATACGCACTAACCATCTATGCGGGGACAGTTATGGGCACTCGACGTCGTGGTATCAGCCGAAGCCTTCGTGATGTCAGCGACTGAGTGGCGCGCGCCGGATTGGACCGTAAGCCTGCTCTTGTATTAAGGGGGCTAGTTCTGCTTTCGACCGCGTACGCAACGTGCAGGTGTGCAATGGGCGATGGGCCCAGACCCCTGCGCCATAGGATTTAGACCGGCGTGCTGACCTCTCTGTTGTCCCTAGGTAGGGCTGCAACGTGTTGATCTTCCGAGGCCGGGCATGACCTAGGAAAGTGTGTCTGGCCAAATGGGATCGAGCGTGTTGGGATATGTGGTGCACCCCTGCAGGGAAGTTAATCTATTCGAATAGCCGTGATCTTCGGTAACAGGACGACTTGGAGTTGTACCTTGACCTTATGACAACTAGAACCGGATACTTAATAAAACACACCCTTTCAAGTGCCAGATACAATCGGTGATCGCTCTCTCACAGGGCGACGAGGGGAGGATCATCGGTTAGGATTATGCTATGCGATGCTACTTGGTGAACTTACCATCTACTCTCTTCTTCTGCTGCAAGATGGAGGTGGCCAGAAGCGTAGTCTTCGATAAGGACTAGCTATCCCCCTCTTATTCCGGCTTTCTGCAGTTCAGTCCACATATGATACCCTTATTCCATTAGATACCAATGCATACATATGTAGTGTAGCTCCTTGCTTGCGAGTACTTTGGATGAGTACTCACGGTTGCTTTCTCCCTCTTTTCCCCCTATCCCTTCTACCTGGTTGTCGCAACCAGATGTTGGAGCCCAGGAGCCAGACGCCACCTTCGACGACGACTCCTACTACACCGGAGGTGCCTACTACTACGTGCAGCCCGCTGACGACTACCACGAGTAGTTAGGAGGATCCCAGGTAGGAGGCATGTGCCTCTTTTGATCTATATCCCTGTTTGTGCTAGCCTTCTTAAGGCATACTTGTTTAACTTATGTCTGTACTCAGATATTGTTGCTTCCACTGACTCGTCTATGATCGAGCTCTTGTATTCGAGCCCTCGAGGCCCCTGGCTTGTAATATGATGCTTGTATGACTTATTTTATTTGTAGAGTTGTGTTGTGATATCTTCTCGTGAGTCCCTGATCTTGATCGTACACGTTTGCGTGTATGATTAGTGTATGATTAAATCGGGGGCGTCACACCATCCATGGGGGAGCGGGTATGCCTTGTCCCTCACTTATTAAGGGGGCTTGGATTTCCAATCCATCCGTTCCTTCGCGGGCTCCTGGAGTTCTACGGCCTGCAGCTCATAACTTTACTCCCGCCTCCATATTACACATCGCTGGCTACGTCGCCTTTTGCGAGCTGTTTTTGGGCTGCGAGGCTCATTTCGACCTATGGAAGAGGCTATTCTGCCTCGTACCCCATACACAGGAGGGGTCACTATATCAAGTGGGCGGAGCCGAGATATGGTGCATCGCCGGGACCAGATACCTGTCTGGTACTCCGAAGAAGACATCTGAAGACTAGCCTTCGGAGTAGTTTTATATGGAGGACGTCCCCCTTCCGGATCCTATTCGGATGGGCCTTCCCGAGTTCAATAACGCCCCTCTGAAGAAACGCCATAGCTGGCGCCCTCGGAACCCCCAGGAGGAAGATAACAAAGAGGTCCTTTACCTGATGGGTCGGATAAAAACGCTGGCCAAATCAGGATTGACAATAATCGAGGTTATGTCCATATGTATAATGCGGGGGGTGCAACCACTTCAATATCGGGGACAACCCATGTGGCACTTTAATGGAGAAGACGATGCCACCCACTGCGGTCGTAAGGGACCGGACTCCGTCGCTGCTCTAGCGAAAATAATGTCCGATTTATATAAAGGAGAGGAAGAGGAGTTCATCCGCATTAAGCCACAGGATGGATTCTCCATGTACAACCCCCCAAACTGGGTGAGCTGCTACTTTCTACTCCAGGCCTTCCCGCATTCTTCGTCATAAGTATTTACCTTGCTATTTCATAGCAGGAACTGCGAAAAGCTGTGAGGGAGGTCCACAACCCGCCTTCACAACTAGAGGACCCTGACCAGGCCCTCGACCCCGGACTCTAAGAAGATCCGAACACATTTGTGGATCTCATCGACAGGATGTTCTATCAGTTAAGCTGCAACGGTGCCTTGGTGGCCATCATAGCCGCTTATCCTGGGCTGCTCCCTGCATCGTATGTAAGTAAAATCGAAGTCCCAACTTCCGAGAAGGATTCCCTTTTTTCGCACTTCACCTACCGCACACAGGGAAGGCCCTCGGGATGCCATGCCGAACCCGTGGTGACTCACCAACAAGGGGCACCGAAGCAGGGTAGGCTTAAAAGGAAGGCGGTCAGGACTGAGACGCCGTCGCAGAGGTATGAAAAAGAACCCCGCTCCGTGGTTGTCGTCTTTTAAAATATAATAACGTCCATGGTTCCTGGCAGGAAAAACGCTCGCCGGACAGTATCCAGAGAGCCTGCTGGCCAAGCCTCCACCAGCCGGGCTCCAGAGCCGGACTTAGAGGCAGACGCTAACGTGGGGCCAACACCGGACGCTCCTCCTACAGAGGATGCAGATAGGCTGTCCGCTACGAATTCCGAAGTGGAGAGTGCCATGAATCACAGGCGTTGCCGGACCGTACTCCGCGACGCTTGTTTCTCTCAAGAGGCGTTTGATTCCTTCAACTTAGGAGACGCGTACATCTAAGCTGCTCAAAATGGTCTTGCCCGAGCCACGGACCAGTATGTGAAGGATATACGGGTAAAAAATCTAATAATTATGTATATCAGTAGCCCCTGAGACTTCAAACAATTTGCACAACTAATTTAAGGATCATTGTTTTCGTAGGTTCTTATGGAGAAGAATACCCAATTGTCTAAAGAGCTGGAGGAGTGCAAAGCCCAGCTATGGGCCGCGGTTGCCGCAATGAAGGAGTCCGAGAAGGCCCCATCTGGTAACACTTGTTTCTATCTAAAAGAATGACATGTACCAGTTAGTATTCGGCATGCATGCAAATCTAACAATAGATTCTGCAGATGATCCCGGAGTGAATCTGGAGGTCGTGCGAGGGGATGAGCAACATGCTCAACGACAGCTAAAGGCTGGCGAGTGCGTGCTTACACAGGTTAGGCGGCAGAAAAACGATCTCCAAGATGCCAATACCTGGCTGGGCGTTGAACTGAAAGATGTTCGGGCTCATCTTGCTGACTCCGTAAAGAAGAATAAGAGGCTTCGACGCGACATTTTTAGTAAGTGCTTGAACGAACTTTTAGAGAGTTCGGCGAAGAAACTGGCTAACAGAGTTATATCTGCAGGTATGCTGATGGGTCATCCCGCAGAGAAGATGCCCGGGTCTGCGGGTGATCTTCTGCCAGAGCTCTCACAACTGCACGAACAAGTTTTCGACAGGTGATGCAGGGCATTTCCCAAGCCTTGTGGCCATCCGCCTCCCTGCCAGGAGGCATGGCGGAGCTTGTAGAGTTGCTCAAGGGAGCGCGGCGGCGCTTCTGATTATGGAAGATATCAGCCTGCCGACAAGGTGCAAGGGAAGCCTGGGCCATGGTGAAGACGCGATATACCAAGGGAGACCCGAACCACATGGCCGAGGTCGGACCTGTGGGGTCTGATGGGAAAGAGATCCCCGTCAGTTTGGTGTATGACCAGGTGAAATTAGCCGCAAAGTATTCCCAACAGGATTGTAGGCTAGACAGCCTGTTGGATGGTATAGAAGAAGAATTTAGCCAGTCTAAGTGACGGTGTACTTCAAGTGACATATATTGTCCCTAGCCGGATTATAAATCATTTGTCATGGCGGACCTTTTCGCTTCGACCTCCGGACCCTACAGTCCGGATTGTATCCGAATACCTGCTCAGTTATGTAAAAACCGGGGTATGCGTGGAAACCAGGCGTAGGGGTCATAAGTGCTTGAACAGACAAGTACCCAACTAGCTATGTTATATTACATGGATAGTAAGAAACATCTTCCTGGGAGAATACTTCCGTTAAGGGTTCCTTTCCCTGGGTACGCATGCATTAATGTGCATGTCCAGACTGCGAAAAGAGATGTAGGATATAAACATCTGGGGTCATGTATTACAATAAATAAAAGTCATCTTTTGTTCACCGACCGAATATTCCCTTAAGAACGCTAGCTTTCGGCTTCACCCAGTCTGAGGTACACATCCGGCTGACCCGGCAGTAACAATCGCACAGGTGCTCCCATTATGCCCTAGCCGAATTAACGGGAACGTAGGGCATAAACACAAGATCTAGGCAACCCAGCTTGGCCAAAACTTAAGTCATATCGATGCATCTAATGGCGAAGAAAAGGTACATGTGGAAAAGTAACACATGTGTGGGGGCATAGAGCCCGAAACATAGTTATATTAAGCTTCTGTATAAGAAGCCCCCTTGTATAATGAGCACGCCTAGCGTGTCAAGATTGTGCAGTCAAGACACATTTTAACCTTTTAAGGCCGTGAAGAAAAAAGGAGGAAAGAAAGAAAAGGAAGATAACGGATATATATAAAAAATTGACGGAGGTAAGGAGACGAACACAGAGTCCGGCACTAGGCGTAGAACCTTCGGAGTCTGGCTGCGTTCCATGGGTTTGGCTCGAGTCGATTGTCTGATGCATCCCGCAGACGGTACACTCCACCGGTCAGAACTTTGTCGATAACGAAGGGACCTTCCCATTTGGGATTGAGCTTGTTCTTTTTCTTCTCCGGTAGGCGTAGAACGAGTTCGCCAACGTTATAAGTTTTGGCCCGTACTTCTCTACTTTGATACCGCCGAGCCTGTTGCTGATAGAATGCGGAGCGGGCTTTTGCCACGTCATGCTCCTCCTCCAGGGCGTCCAAACTGTCCTGCCGATCAAGCTCGGCTTCTTTCTCTTCGTACATGTGCACTCGAGGTGAGTCATGAATGATGTCGCAGGGCAGTACCGCCTCTGGGCCATACACCATAAAGAACGGTGTGTATCCGGTAGTGCGATTCGGCGTGGTCCGCAGCCCCCATAGTATGGAGTCAAGCTCCTCCACCCAGTGTGTATCTGATTCCTTCAAGGATCGCACTAATCTGGGTTTAATGCCACTCATGATAAGACCATTTGCTCGCTCGACTTGACCGTTAGTTTGCGGGTGATAGACAGAGGCATAATCGAGCTTAATGCCCATGTTGCTGCACCAAGTTTTTACATCGTTGGCTGTAAAGTTCGAGACGTTATCGGTGATGATGCTGTGGGGGACGCCGTAATGGTGTACAACCCCGGATATGAAGTCTATCACTGGTCCGGACTCAGCCGTTTTAACCGGTTTGGCTTCTATCAATTTGGTGAATTTATCCACCATGACTAATAGGTATTTTTTCTTATGGCTTCCCCCTTTAAGGGGTCCGACCATATCAAGCCCCCAGACCGCAAAGGACTGAGTAATGGGGATTGTTTGGAGAGCGGTAGGTGGCATATGGCTTTGGTTTGCAAAAAGCTGGCAACTGACGCAACGTTGAACGAGGTCCTGTGCGTTTGCTCGGGCCATCGGCCAATAAAAACCTGTACGGAAGGCCTTGCTTACAAGGGCCCGAGCGGCGGCGTGGTGGCCGCCAAGTCCAGCATGAATTTCTGCCAAAAGTTGTCATCCCTCCTCTTCGGAGATGCACCTTTGAAGTACTCCGGTAGAGCTTTTCTTATAAGGCTCTCCCTCGTGGACCTTGTAGGCTTTAGACCGCCGCACAATGCAATGTGCCTCGTTTGGGTCATCAGGGAGTTCTTGCCTAGTTAGGTAAGCCAAGAAGGGTTCTGTCTACGGGGCGATGACAGCCATAATCATGTGGGCCGAAGGTGTTATTTCGGTGGTAGAGCCTTCTATTACCTCAGAGTGTTCGGGGTCTGGTGTTGTGGCCGGATCCGGACTGTTATTGCCGGTCTCCCCATCTCACACCACGGATTGCTTAAACAACCTTTCCAAGAAGATATTAGGTGGGACAGGGTCGCGCTTAGCGCTGATGCGGGCGAGGATATCCGCCACTTGATTGTTTTCTTGGACCACATGGTGGAATTCGAGGACCTCAACCGAGCTAACATTTTGAGGACGGCGTTGTGGTAAGCCGCCATTTTTGGGTCATTGGCGTCAAAGTCCCCATTTATTTGAGATATTGCGAGGTTCGAATCCCCCCGCACCTCTAGGTGTTGGATGCCCATGGAGACTGCCATCCGGAGACCATGCAGCAGGGCCTCATATTCTGCTGCATTATTGGAGTCTGTGTATAATATTTGGAGTACGTATTTGACTGTGTCTCTGGTGGGGGATGTCAGGGCGACGCCTGCCCCCAGACCAGCCAGCATCTTAGAGCCGTCAAAGTGCATGATCCAATTGGAGTACGCGCCGCACTATTTAGGGAGTTCGGCTTCTGTCCATTCGGCGACGAAATTAGCCAGTACTTGCGACTTAATGGCTCGCCGTGGTTTATATGTTATGTCGAGCGGGAGGAGCTCGATAGCCCATTTAGCAATCCGGCCTGTGGCATCGCGGTTATTTATTATGTTGTTGAGTGGTACTTCGAAGGCCACCGTAATTGAACACTCTTGAAAATAGTGTCGTAGTTTCCGAGATGCCATGAAGACCGCGTATGCTATCTTTTGATAATGTGGGTACCGTGGTTTGCATGGAGTGAGGACGGTGGATACGTAGTATACCGGCTTTTGAAGTGGGAACTTATGTCCGTCCGTCTCTCGTTCGACGACGAGCACTGCGCTTACAACCTGGTGTGTTGCCGCTATATATAACAGCATTGGTTCGCCGGCATTTGGTGCGGCCAAGATTTGGTTGGTGGCCAATACGGCTTTTATTTCTTCCAATCTGGCCGTGGCCGCAGCCGTCCACTTGAAGTGTTCGGTGCGTCGAAGAAGGCGATAAAGAGGTAGTGCCTTTTCTCCTAATCGGGAGATAAAGCGGCTTAAGGTAGCCACGCATCCAATTAATTTTTGGATTCGTTTGAGATCGGTTGGGATAGCCAACTGTGACAAAGCTCAGATCTTAGCCGGATTTTCTTCAATACCTCTATTGGAGACGATGAAGCCCAAGAGCTTTCCGGCGGGCACGCCGAAAACACATTTTTCCGGATTGAGCTTGATGTCATATGTTCGGAGATTGTCGAACGTGAGCCTCAAGTCGTCTATTAAGCATTCGACGTGTCTTGTTTTAATGACCACATCGTCTACGTATGCCTCCACTGTTTTGCCGATTTGTGTTTCCAGGCATGTCTGAATCATGCGTTGATAGGTTGCACCGGCGTTTTTGAGCCCGAAAGGCATGGTGTTAAAACAGAAGGAGCCGTATGGAGTGATGAATGCCATTGCTGCTTGATCGGGCTCTGCCATCTTAATTTGATGGTATCCGGAGTATGCATCGAGGAAGCACAAAGAGTCGTGTCCTGCGGTAGCATTGATAATTTGATTGATGCGGGGGAGGGGGAAGGGATCCTTGGGGCAAGCCTTGTTAAGGTCCTTGAAATCGACACATAGGCGCCAGGATTTGTCCTTCTTTGATACCATCACCAGGTTTGCTAGCCAGTCTGGATGTTTTATTTCTCTAATGAATCCGGCCTTGAGTAACTTGGCTAGCTCTTCTCCCAAGGCTTGTCGGTTAGGCTCAGAGAAACGCCGAAGAGTCTGCTTGACCGGCTTGAACCCCTTTAGAATGTTAAGGCTATGCTCGGCCAGCCTGCGTGGGATTTCCGGCATGTCTGAAGGATGCCAAGCGAAGATGTCCCAATTCTCGCGCAAGAACTCCCATGGTGCGGCGTCTGTTGTGGGGTTCAGCTGTGCCCCGATGGATGCTATTTTTGTAGGGCCCATTGGGTGGACCTGGAAGTTGACTATTTTGTTGCTGGTTTAAAAGAGGTGGACTTGGGTCTTTTGTCGAGTACCACGTCGTCCCTATCCATCGTGGAGCACAGCGCAGTTCTTCGGCCGCAAGGGCTTTAGATAATGCCTAGAGGGCTAGTGCGGCGGTTTTATTTTCGGTGCAGAGTGCTATGTCTGGATCACTAGCCAGAGTGATGATTCCATTGGGCCCCGACATTTTGAGCTTCATGTACCCTTAATGGGGTATAGGTTGGAAGATCGTGAATGCCTCCCACCATAAAAGGGCGTGGTATCCGCTACTGAACGAGGCCACTTGGAATGTGATTTCTTCGGACCTATAATTCTCTGGCATGCCGAATACCACATCTAGTGTGATTTTTCCCGCACATCATGCCTCTCGACTAGGGATGATTCCTCTGAAGGTCGTGCTGCTTTGCTCAATGCGGCTCTTGTCTATTTCCATTTTGCTAAGGGTTTCCTCGTAGATGAGGTTCAATCCACTGCCGCCGTCCATGAGCACTTTAGTAAGCCGGAAGCCGTCCACAATTGGACTAAGGGCCAAAGCGGCTGGTGCTCGGGCTGTTCGAAATTGAGGTTCATCACTAACATTGAAGGTTATGGCCGTGTTGTTCCATGGATTTATTGTTGCAACGTGGCAGACTTCGGCAAGGCTGTAGAGTGTTCGCTTGCGCCTATTATTTGAGGGGAAGGTCTCGAAGACTGTCAATACTATATTGTTATTTTCCACGGGATGGTGCTCTGTTGTATTATTGATGAGGATATCCTCACCACTCTTGGCCACCTACCGAAGTATCGAACATGCTCTAAGGCTGTGTGTTGGCATGGTATCCGATGTACTGTGAATTTTGCATGGCCCATTGAGCCATCCCTCCAATACAGTTCTATGCCCTGTAGTGGGATTTTGTTTCTTTGTAATTGGATCGGGTGACTTATGAGAGTACACCTGAGGGAGTCCTGGATTAGGGGGTGTTCAGATAGCCGGACTATACCTTCATCCGGACTCCTAGACTATGAAGATACAAGATTGAAGACTTCGTCCCGTGTCCGGAAGGGACTTTCCTTGGCGTGGAAGGCAAGCTTGGCGATAGGGATATGTAGATCTCCTACCATTGTAACCGACTTTGTGTAACCCTAACCCTCTCCGGTGTCTATATAAACTGGAGGGTTTTAGTCCGTAGGACAACATACACAACATACAATCATACCATAGGCTAGCTTCTAGGGTTTAGCCTCTCTGATCTCGTGGTAGATCTACTCTTGTACTACCCATATCATCAATATTAATCAAGCAGGACGTAGGGTTTTACCTCCATCGAGAGGGCCCGAACCTGGGTAAAACTTTGTGTCCCTTGCCTCCTGTTACCATCCGCCCTAGACGCACAGTTCGGGACCCCCTACCCGAGATCCGCCGGTTTTGACACCGACATTGGTGCTTTCATTGAGACTTCCTCTATGTCGTCGCCGTCAGGCTTGATGGCTCCTACGATCATCAATAGCGATGCAGTCCAGGGTGAGACCTTCCTCCCCGGACATATCTTCATCTTCGGCGGCTTCACACTGCGGGCCAATTCACTTGGCCATCTGTAGCAGATCGAAAGCTACGCCCCTGGCCGTCAGGTCAGATTTTGAAGTTTAAACTACACGGCTGACATCCGCGGGGACTTGATCTTCGACGGATTCGAGCCACTGCCGAGCGCGCCGCGCTGTCATGACGAGCATGATCTAGCTCTGCCACCGAACAGTGCCCTGGAGGCCGCACCCGCGTCGGCTTCGACCCTTAATTCGGAGCCAACTGCGCCGATTGAGGATGGACGGTTGGACGCCGCCTCGGGGCCTGCGATCCCAACGGCCATCGAGCCGAACACCAGCCCCGCACTCCGCGAGACTCATGACTCTAAGGAGCCGGGCTCCTCTCCGGACTCCGAACCCTCCGCGCCCCTGCCGATCGACTCCGATTGGGCGCCGATCATGGAGTTTACTGCCACGGACATCTTTCAGCACTCTCCTTTCGGTGATATTCTGAAGACGCTAAAGTCTCTCTCTTTATCAGGAGAGCCCTGGCCGGACTATGGCAGCAAGGTTGGGATACGGACGATGAAGAAATTCAAAGCCCACCCACCACCCACTTTGTAGCCACTGTCGACGATTTAACCGACATGCTCGACTTCGACTCCGAAGACATCGACGGTATGGACGCCGATGAAGGAGACAATGAAGAACCAGCGCCTATTGGGCCCTGGAACGCCACCTCGTCATATGACGTATACATGGTGGACGCACCAAAAGATGACGACGAGGAGCGGAAGGACGAACCGAAGGCCTGTTCCCTCGAAAAGTAGTCAAAGCGGTGACGCAAGCGCCGCCCCAAATCCCGCCTCAATAGAAACAGCGATCACACAGACCCAGCGCTGGAGCAGGGCGAACCGCTACCGAACAATGGCAATCCGGATAATCAAACCAAACAAACAAATGCTATCAAGGATAATGGTCCGGATGATATAACGCCGGACAGGCACCCGGAGCAGCAGAATGCCCATAAAAGGCTTGTTGCCACCGCGAGGAGTCTTAGAAAGCATAAGCAAAGGCTCAAGGCTGCGCACGACACACTCCAAATCAGATGGAGTAAAATACTCAACACAGCAGCAAGGTACGGCGACAATCACCCCTCCAAGAGCTACCCAAAGCGGAAGCTGCTACCAGAATTCGATGAGGAGGCCTCAGACCCCCCACAACCAAATATAAAAGAAGCCACCTGGTTGGATAGACGACCCCTCTACCAACGCAGAGCGGCATACAACGCCGCTCACAATACAACACGCGACCCATGCGAGGGCTCGCACCCAAAGGACAGCGCAACAAGATCCATCTATGGACCACGCAAGCGCGCCCCAGCATACAATGCAACACAACAAACATCCGAACAACGCAGTACACCCAGCTACAGGGGTGCCGCACACCCCCTATGTTTCACCGATGAGGTGCTGGACCATGAATTTCCAGAGGGATTCAAACCCGTAAACATAGAGGCATACGACGGAACAACAGACCCTGGGGTCTGGATTGAGGACTACATCCTTCATATCCATATGGCTCGAGGAGATGATCTCCACGCCATCAAGTACTTACCCTCAAGCTCAAAGGGCCAGCTCGTCACTGGCTTAAAGGCCTCCCCGAAAGCTCCATTGGAAGTTGGGAAGAGCTCGAAGACGCCTTTTGGGCACATTTTCAAGGGACTTATGTCCGACCTCCGGATGCAGATGATTTGAGTCATATAACTCAACAGCCCGGAGAGTCAGCCCGGAAGCTTTGGAACAGGTTTCTTACTAAAAAGAACCAGATTGTCGACTGTCCGGACGCCGAAGCCTTGGCAGCTTTTAAGCATAGCGTCCGTGACGAATGGCTCGCCAGACACCTCGGCCAAAATAAGCCGAGAATGATGGCCGCATTAACAAACCTCATGACCCGCTTTTGCACGGGTGAGGACAGCTGGCTAGCCAAATGCAGCACTAGCAACCTCAGTACATCTGAAGTTAGAGATGGAAACGGGAAATCACGGCGCAATAGCAATGACAAATGCCGGAATAAAGAAGACCACACGAAGGGCACGGCAGTAAACGCCGGATTCAAAAGCTCTCCACTACTAGGGAAAAGCCTACCAGCAGTGAGGGTTTTGGGCCTCTCAGTAGCGCGGGCACCGGCACTACTAATAAGGCGCTACAGCTAATGTATAGCAGTAGCACCAGTTGTCCCACGCTACTGCTATACATGAATAGCTGTAGCGCTCTTTGGGAAAGGGCGCTACTGATATTGTCTGCAGCGCTGTTTGCTGGGATGCGCTATTGACAATGCGGCGCTACTGCTAAATTTCCCCCCTCGCTACTACTAGTTTATTTATTAGTTTTTTTCCTGCATATTTGTTTTGTATTTGAATAGGCTTTATACAATAATCTTTAGCATATCATACACATACAAATGTAATCATAGCATATACATACAATTAGTCTCATCAAATCATGTCATCATCATAATCATCATCCAACACAAAGTGGTCTCTCGTCATCATCTCGAAAATAGCGATACAAGTCTCGAATGATATGTAAAATACATTGTCATCCATCTAAACAATGATATACGCGAGAAGAGCTATCACTTTGAGAACATGAGTTCGTATCCCTCTTTCGCATTAGCGTGAACCTCTAAACTAACTACTGCCTGTCGCTCGGAAACCGGAAGGGCCTGACACTCCGGCCACTTGTCGTATATATACTCCTGGCATAGCACTTCTTCGCCATCTATGATCTATGCACCTGCATCATCACATGAGTCGATGATATGCAACATATATAGTTGAGCAACAAAAAGAGATAGACTTGGCAAAAATAAAAAGAACATATTATAAGCATAAATAACAAAGTTCATCGTACCCCAAAATGCCCTAACTAGAGTGATTTTCGCTAGTCGAGGAGGAGGACGGTTTAATTACATCACAAATAAAGTTTCACCGTGCATAACTCAAAGTTTTGTCATACAGAAAGTATGGACTAAACGGACACATTGTCATATATCGGCAATCACTCCAACATGTCGTTCCATCCATCCAAGTCAGGGAGATAGTCCCCGAGCCTAGTGAAAGGCTTCAGGTCGAGACGCTGAGAGGCTATCCATGTTCGGACGTCTTCCCGCGACATTTGTCCTTCTTCGTAAAACATCCCTGTTTTTCCGACGACCTCCTTCATGATGATTTGGGCAAGTTCGCGCTAGATGTTATAGAACTCAGCTCGAAGTCGATGATCCTCGATATCTCCTATGTCCTTTGCCCATTGCAGAATATGGGCATCGCAGGAAGAAGGTGCCATGCGAAGGTTCTGGTGATCCCGCCTGTACTCCAACATGTGGTGTAGGACATAGAATCCATCATTAAGAGAATCGTCCGGTTGCTGGATGCAGCAGAAGTTGGTCTTATGGCCAAAGGCGACTCTGCTGCCCCTCATCTTCTTGTCCCTGACCTCTCTACCTAGTGATTGGTAGTGATACATAGCACTGTCGAGAACATCCTTGATGTGGGTGTAATCCTTTTTGTGAATGTTCTTCGACGTGTCCAAGTAAAAAGCGTGGGAGAATCGGGGGTAGAGGATGATGAGGACGGCGCGCCCACCGCTGCGCAAAATAAGTCCTCAAATTAATTAGCCTCCACCGTGCAAATGAATGATTGAAATCGAAGGAAGGATAGAAGCGCGGATGACTTACATGGGATGATAAGGCACGAGAATCGCCCCCTTGTCCTTATTGGTGAGCATGAAACTGACGATGTAATCCCTCGCGTATTCACGGTGATTTGCGCAGACTCCCAAGAAGCCCTCGTGCATGTAGTACAGGTCAGCGACATAGATATGAGATATCTGGTCAACCCCGATGGTGTAGTTCATGTGCAAGGCATAAAGGCAGACAAACGTAAAATCCAGCTTCTTCACGTGAAACATGTCGAATATGTAATCGAATCGGAGGAAGAACTTATCCGCGGGGAAGCTGTTGACGTATGACATTTGCCGCGCAACGTTAACCACATAGAGTGGGTATCCTAGATCTTTCGAGGCGATGAGGTCTTTCTCTACCCGCAGCACATCGTCATGAAGTCTCTTTAGATCGCCGAATCTAGCCCGTAGCGCTGTTGCAGGTAAGATTGGTTGACCGGGGATATGCCATTTATCCGCACCGGGGATATTTATACGGTCTTGAAGCCGAGGCTGCTGAGGCGGCTGGATCATAGAAACATCTTTTTTGCCTTTCCTCGCTCTCTTCCTAAACTTCTTTACTACCGGAAGGTCGTCCATAATATGTTGAGACGGCAATTCAGGCACCGACTCATGGCGCTCAAACCCTGAGGAGGCGCCAGTATAGACATACTGTTCAGCAGCGCCATCGTCGTCCTCATCCTCATCCATGGCGACGTCATCAGCGACTAATGGAGACTCCTCCTTACCCCGCCCGCTATCACCCAACCCGACACCCGACGATAATTGGGTAGGTGGGGTGTTGATGTTCATACCTTGCTGAGGCTGCGTGCTCGTGGGTGTGCTCCCGGCCGCCTCCAGAGGCAACAGACTCTGGCCACAACAGGACCCACCTAGCATTGCAACAAACACCAAGCCGCCATGGTGTCTCGTCGTCATCCCCCAGTAGTACTGGAGGAGGCAAATTCTCGTGGCCCGGTTTGACACTGGCCACGGAAACCTTGAAGACGTTCGGGGGGATCGGCCGGCTATGGAACAATGGTTCCTTCGGCTCCATTATCATCGCCTTCCCCACGTCCACCTTCTGGTCGCCGATGGTGTACAATATGGTGCACGGGGTTTCGTCGGCCTGCAAAGAAAAGTTAGCGACGTGAGACATCCGAACAGCAACGAAAACGGGAGATTATACATTTATATTGAAGGGTGCCGGTGTGACAGATACCGTGAGGGCGTCGAGATCAGCCAAAGACGAAGCACCGCCTGGCACGTCTGGTGCGGGAGCCGATGCGGGAGCCGGTGCGGGAGCAGGTGCAGCTACAGGTGCTGGTGCAATGCTAGTCGAGCTGCTCCCCGCCAAGAAGTCAGCAAGGGGAAAGTCCGCTGCATCTTTTTTTGGATTCAGCGCCGGTCTCGATGCCGGTCTGAGTCTGAGCGCCGGTCTCAGTCTCAGCACCGGTCTGCGTGTCGGTCTCAGTCCCCGATGCCACCGGTGGGCCCAGCAATAACATCGGTTGATCATCGGTAAGGCTAAAAAATTTGTCTGCCGCCCAGTATGCGTCGTCGCAATCACCAGAACCCTGTCCTTCATCGTTGCTAGCCATGTTTCCTATGATTAAATCTAGTTAATTAATTCTAGATCTAATAAAATGAATAATGACATAAAAAAGGCCTATTGTTTTGCAGGAATGTTGACTCCTTCCTGGTGCGGCAAATCACGGGCACTCGATATGTCCTAGTTTGTAGCACAAGTCATGCCGAAATTCACAGAAAATTTCGGCATGAGCTTTGCTAAAAAGTGGACAAATCGAGAACCTGAAATTTTCCGGAAAAGAAATGAATCAACATTCCGGCAAAACATAGGCCACTAAGCATCATTCCCTGCAAACAGTGTCCAAATATACACGAGCAACCACATGTGCAAACAGTGTAGAAGAAAATTCATTTAACTACTAATAGAACAAAATTTAGTTAACTTTAGTGCTCTATAATGATGACAGGAAAAAAATTTCAGTTAACTACTAATTTCATTCATTTAGGTTATTCATTTAACATCACCTAATTAACCTACTGTACCAATACTACTAGCAGCACTACTAACCTAATTAACCTAGCAAAACTCTAGTGCCCTAACTGAAAAACATCGAATTAACATCTAATTTTTTCTCTAAAATACAGAGAGAGATGAGTGAGGAGGAGGGGTGGGGGACTTATAGAGAGGGGAGAGACGGTGGCGGGGAGGTGCTCAGTGAAAGAGGCAGGGGCGGAGAGGGTGGGCTCGGGAACGGGCAAGGGCGGTCCTGGGCGGTCTCGGGCGGCGGTGAGGTGGAGGGCACCGACGGTGACGTGGAGGGCGGCCTTGGGCGGCAGCTGTGAGGCTGAGGGCGGCCTCGGGCGGCGGCTGTGAGGCTGAGGGCGGCCTCGGGCGGTGGCGGTGAGGCTGAGGGCGGCCTCGAGGGTGAGGCTGAGGGCGGCCTCGGGCGGCGGCGGTGAGGAGACAGCGGCGAGGGCGAGGGACGATTTGGGGAAGAATTGGTGGCCGGGGGCGGGGTGGGGGGAAACCACTGTTTAAGTGAAACGTAACGATAGCGCGTTTCCAGAAACGCGCTATAGCTAAGTTACCTATAGCGCGTTTACTGAAACCCGCTACTGCTATTCCTTTCTCCTTTTTTCCCTTTTTTCTTTTATTTTTCTTTACATTTTATTTTTTCCCTTTCTCCTTTTTCTATTTCTTTCCTTTTCATTTACTTTTCTACTTGTTTTTCACTTTATTTTATTTCCGTTAGCCGCAGCGCTTTACACGTAAGCACACTGCAGCTAAGGAGATTAGCAGTAGCGCTGGGCCATTATACGCGCTACTGCTAGGTTGGGCTAGCCATGTGCGCCCAGTTCAAACGTAGCAGCAGCACTTTTCGCTAGTACGCGCTATTGCTAAAGTCATAGCAGTAGCGCGGTTTATTTACGCGCGCTGCTACTAAGTAGCAGCAACGCTTGATTTTGTATAGCGCTACTGGTAAAATTCTGTGTATAGGCTTTTCCCTAGTAGTGTTGGACCAGGTCAAAGCCGCCCTCTAAAGGCACCAGGGATGAACTATCCAGCCTCAACAAAATTCTGGACCAAGTATGCCAGATCCATAGTACCCCTGGTAAACCTGCCAATCATACCCATAGAGAATGTTGGGTCTTCAAGCAGTCCGGCAAGCTCAACGCCGTACACAAGGGGGAGGATACACCAAGTGCAGACGAGGACGAGCCTCCTAAGCAAGACACGGGGGAACAAAAGAAATTTCCACCAGAAGTCAAAACAGTAAACGTGTTACACGTGATCAAGGGAAAAAACAACACGGCACTCCCAGGAAAATATACCCAAGTGCCTGTCACCGCGAAGTCCTGCCACTGGTCGTCTCAACCGATCACTTTCGACCATCACGATTACTCAGCAAGTATCCGACACGCAGGATGGGCTGCCCTGGTATTAGACCCAGTAATTGGCGGATATCACTTCACACGAGTCTTGATGGACGGCGGCAGCAGCCTAAACCTAATATATCAGGATACAATCCGCGGGATGGGGTTAGACCCAACACAAATTCTCCATAGCAATACTACCTTTAAAGGAGTAACGCCAGGCCCAGGGGCTCATTGTACGGGCTCCCTCCTACTACAGGTTATATTCGGCTCCCCCGATAACTTCCGTCGCGAGCATTTAACCTTCCACATCGCTCCGTTCCAAAGTGGCTATCAAGCACTGCTCGGACGCGAAGCTTTCGCTCGCTTTAATGCAATACCATACTACGCCTCCCTCACACTCAAGATGCCCGGTCCACGTGGCATCATTTCAGTGCACGGAAATATCAAGCGTTCTCTGCGCGGCGAAGAGAGTGAGGCTGCCTTGGCAGCCGCACACTAAAGGCGCCCGGACCAGCAAAAGCATCCAATAGGTCGTCACGACCTCAGACACAACTAATCGAGTCTGGCGCCACTACTTATACCGAATAAATGGTCACACCCCTATTTGTCAATACAAGGAGCTCAACGCGTGCAGACAAGTGGCAATTTCTTCTCATCTTGAATTATACATGGTTTCTTTAAAAAACTATCTTTTTGCACGACAACTTTTTCACTTAACTTCCTCTCTTTTACAGACGATCATCATGCTACACCCATCCAGGATACGGCACAACGGAGACACAGGCGCAGACGTGCAGCAGGGACCCGCTCCAAGGATTCTTTTTAGATTAAGACCCTGCGTAAACCTTTTTTTACTGTCTCTTGTTGATACATATCCACCGTTGAGAAGGATGTTGACGTCTTGGCATGTGGCCACGCCAGAACAATGCACGTACCTGGACACAAGGGGCTTCTTACAAAGGCCATTATTTAGGCCTGGTTTATACCACAAAGACCGAATACCTTAGGGAGTGTTCGGCGTCGCGAGTTTGGCCCTATATGCATCAGCTCCGAATCATTGTCTTTGGTCAAATGTTGGGTTTGCCCGGCTCCTGTGTTTTTGTGCCTTACGTTCCACTTTATCGGCTAAGATAGCACCAGGAGAACTACTGCAATTGTGCCCTAGTTCATCCGGACGAGCACCTCAGTAGAGAAAGCCGAAAACTGACTGTCATGATATAGCGTGAGACTGGTCAACCACTCGATGACCTGTGGGAATGTTAGAATTCCTCCGCCTTAATGAAGGGCCGTTTTCCGGCCAGGCATGTACGCACCCCGGGATCGGGAGAGTGCGAAGCCACCAGGGGCTATCTAGTAGCCCCACTGTCAAACTCCTATGGCTGAGTCAAAGTGTTAAAGCATTATAGTCCGGTTGCCTCGCTCGCTCCGCTATCACCTCCTTAATAGGACCAAGACGTTGGGTTAAGTGTGAACACGTGTTTTTGCGAGCACCTCCACATTATATGCATGGGGGTTGAAGCTGACGACTGCAATCTTTCAGGTTATACACATGTATACATAAATGGCCGCCCAGGAGGCATCATATTACTTTCAGGAAAAAGTATAAAAATAGCCTTATAAAAATTTATAAAAGCATTTAGTTTACAGTGACATTACATATCACTCAGACATAATATTTTTTGAGCACTGGGTCTCTATCAAACGAGCACCCTCAAGAACTTCTTCAAAGTAGTGCTCAACAGCCCTTCGACCTATGGCTGAATCCGCCGCTGCAACAGTGGTAGCATCCATCTCCGCCCAGTATGCTTTAACACGGGCAAAGGCCATCCGTGCGCCCTCTATGCACGTCGACCTCTTCATCGCATTAATATGCGGCACCATGTCAAGGAACTGCTGCACCAAGCTGAAATAGCTGTTCGGTTTTGACCTTTCCGGCCATAGCTGATCCACAACATCCCTCATGGAGAGTCCGGACAACCTATTCAGTTCGGCCCATTTGGCTAATTGGTCAGTCAATGAAAGCGGACGCTCGGGAGAATGGAATTTTCTCCAAAACAGCTGGTCTAATTTACGGTTCGTTTGACCCTGGAAATACTTGGCCGCATCGGCAGCGCTCGCCGCCAAATCGATATATACATCATCCGAACTCCACAGCCGATCCAGATGGGCATACTGTGGATCTCCGAACTTCCTCTGCAACATAAAGGATTTCCCGGCTACAATATCCCCGGCTTCCCGCAGCTCCTCCTTCTTTGCCCTCATAGCAGAGCCGAGGTCCTTTCTCGTCGCAGCAGCCTTCCCAAGGTCCGATGCCTTCGCTTGGTTTTCCTTTTCAAGAACCCGGCAACGGTCGGCGGCGGCTTTTAATTCTATGGCCATTTTGGCCATCTTGTCTCGGCTCTCACCATGCGCAGCCTTCTCGTCTTGCAACTCTTCGGCCGCCTTCAAAGCAGCCGCATTACCCAACCTCGCTTGTTCCTTGGCTCGGGCAAGTTCTGCCCGCAAGGCTTCAACAGTGGAAGCTCCATCTGCAGTCACAACATATTAAAGATACTGGCATCATGCTGCTCTTCCTATGTGGCATTTACCAGATAATGACACTTACCCTGTGCCTCGTCAAGCCTTTTGTTAACAAGATCGATGTCGGCGTCTGCCGCATCCAACTGTCGTTCTAAATGGGCAAACTTGCTAGTCTGGCTAGCCACCGGAGCTTCCATCACCTGCACATAGAGGCAGTATGGTTACTACCTAGGAATATGATCCTTTGTTCGTCGTCGTTTCTGACGACAACCAGAGTCTCAGGGGCTACTATCTACACAGGGCACATCTAGCATGTGCAGGACTATCATACATTCTTTTACGTACCTCAAAGCTTGTCAGTAGACTCATAAAAGCTTCGTGCGATCCGCTTTCGGCGGACGATATTCTCTCCATCACCGTATTCATCAGCACACGGTGTTCATCTGAGATGGCCGCTCGCCCCACCAACTCCCTCAGAACATCCGATCACACACTAGACGGTGCCGGACTCTTTTGTCTGCTCTCTTCGGGAGCCCGACACTGGGAGCTTCGGGGGTCAACGGGATTATCTTCTAGCCTCACCGGACTCGGAGAGGCCCTCCGCAACGACACTTCAGGGTCGCCCACTTCCGGAGCGGAGGAGTCTGGAGGAGGTGTTTCACTCTCCATCATCTCTGGAAGAAGATCCCCCGAAGACGAGCTCATTTGAGAGGGGCTAAGGCCCGAACTGCAAAGATATATGCGGTGGTTATTTTCTCAGAAGAAAAAGATGGCATATCTGTACTATTAAAGTATTTCGGGTCACTTACGACTCGCGGGAGACTTGATCCCCCCGCGGACTTTGTGCGGCAACAGCGCCCCCCAAGGTAGGACCCTCTGTGGGAGACTTCTTCTCCCGTTTGGAAGCTTCGGCTTCCGAATCCCCGGGCGCAGTCCTTTTCCTCTTCTGGTCGTCTTCCTTCATGGAGACGCTCGCTCCCTCAGTTAGAATGGGCAGCGTTGGGGGGCCGTGTCTGCCCGTATTATCCTCCATAGTATCTTCCTTCAAGGGCTCCGGGCAAGGTGCGGTCTGGAGCATTTTTTCCAATACCGGATTTTCCAAACCCTCAGGGAGGGGAGCCGAACACTGAATCAACTTCGCCTTTGTTAGCTAGTCCTAGTCAAAAAGCGAACTCTCAGAAATAACTTTGTAACAAAGAAGAGATAGTATGTTCGGCCGGAAGATGCCTTACCTGTTCGGCGGCGCGGTTACTACTCAGGCCCACGTCCTCGGTGATTTCCGGACACTCCACCTGAGGTCCAAAGAATGACTTGTACATCTCCTCGTGCATCAGGCCGAGAAAATTTTGAATGGCACGCGGTCCCTCGAGATTGAACTCCCACAGGCGAAGAGGCCGGCGTTTGCAAGGCTAGACTTGACAAACCAGCATAACTTGTATTACCGCAACCAAACTGAAATCTCCATTGAAGAGATCTCGAATGCGGCTTTGCAGTATAGGCACGTCCTTGGCTGGACCCTAGCTCAGACCTCTGCTGATCCATGACATTAGTTGTGGTGGAGGGCCCGAGCGGAAAACAGGGGCGGCCGCCCACTTGGCACTTCTAGGAGCCATGATGTAGAACCACTCCCATTGCCACAATTCAGACACCTCTGGGATGGAACCTTTGGGCCACGGAGCTCCCGTCATCTTGCGTATTGAGGCACCTCCACACGCTGCATGTTGCCCCTCGATCATCTTCGACTTTACTTCAAAGGTCTTGATCCATAGGCCAAAGTGAGGGGTAACCCGGAGGAAGGCCTCGCACACGACAATAGATGTCGTGATATGGAGAAAGGAGTCCGGAGCTAGATCATGGAAGTCTAGCCCGTAATAAAACATCAAACCCCTGACGAAAGGATCCAGAGCAAGGCCTAGACCTCGGAGGAAGTGGGAGACGAACACGACATTCTCGTTGGGTTCGGGGGTGGGGACGGCCTGTCCTCAGGGAGGCAGCCGATGCAAAATCTCGGCGGTCAGATATCTGGCCTCCCTCAACTTTTTGATGTCTTCTTCTGTGACGGAGGAAGGCACCCATCGGCCTTGAAGGCTAGATCCGGACATGACTGAAGGTTCGAAGCACCTGACCTGAACTTTGGGCGTTTAAGCTTGAGGTGGGGGAAGGATTCGATTAAGCACGGGAGGGAAAAAATAAAAGCCTTGTCCCTTTATAAAGAGGGTCAATATCAAGCGTCCTCTCCGTGTCCACTTGCCTATAATCTAGGAGTCCTAGAAGCGGTTGGGTTACCCACGCCCGTATTGATGAGAATCCCGGAATAAGGGGACACGATCTCTGCTTTAACAAGACACGCCAAGGAAACCACCTCGCATGACGCGCTGAGGTGGGATAATGAAACGACTCGGATAAAGGCTTGGTCGTGGTGTGTCACACCACGGAATACGTCAGCAGATTAGATTTGTGTAAATATTATTCTCTCTATGGCAATATGTGGAAACTTATTGCAGAGCCGGACACTATCTTTGTGTTCAAAATCTTCTATGAAGTACTTGGAGGAGGAACCCACCTTGCAATGCCGAAGACAATCTGTGCGCCGGACTCGTCGTCATTGAAGCCTGGTTCAGGGGCTACTGAGGGAGTCCTGGATTAGGGGGTATTCAGATAGCCGGACTATACCTTCAGCCGGACTCCTAGACTATGAAGACACAAGATTGAAGACTTCGCCCCGTGTCCGGAAGGGACTTTCCTTGGCGTGGAAGGCAAGCTTGGCGATACGGATATGTAGATCTCCTACCATTGTAACCGACTTTGTGTAACCCTAACCCTCTCCGGTGTCTATATAAACCGGAGGGTTTTAGTCCGTAGGACAACATACACAACATACAATCATACCATAGGCTAGCTTCTAGGGTTTAGCCTCTCTGATCTCGTGGTAGATCTAGTCTTGTACTACACATATCATCAATATTAATCAAGCAGGACGTAGGGTTTTACCTCCATCGAGAGGGCCCGAACCTGGGTAAAACTTTGTGTCCCTTGACTCCTGTTACCATCCGGCCTAGACGCACAGTTCGGGACCCCCTACCCGAGATCCGCCGGTTTTGACACCGACAACACCCTTTTAGTTCGGAAGGGGGGTTTAGTGAGAGCCGGAGGGTCCCAAAATTTTGTTTGGGTTTTCCAGGTGCTTTCCATTGCACAGTACTTTCATACTATGGCCGCCAAATCAGTAAAGTGTGCTATCTCACGGCGACTTATGGCGTTGAGGATTCCCTTGTCCGTGCAATTTTTGCAAAAGAATGAAATTGCGTCTTCCTCGCGATAGTCCTTGACCTTTCTCATTATAAGGAGGAATCTGACCCAATAGTGATGTACTGTCTCTTGGGGCTCTTGTCTAATGTGGGAAAGATCACTTGAGTTTGGGTGGGTGGGCAGATTTAGGTCCGAACCCTGACCCGATCTAAGTCCCAGGGGCGGAGGAGTTTCCGAGCTTGACAGTTCGGACTCCGGGATGTTGCCCAATAGTTCTGGCCCGCTGTCTAATTCTAGGTTCGAAGCTTGGGCCGTGTCCTCCTGTGGATGGGTATCCGGCTCGGAGAACTCAGGAATCCGAACATAGTTTGTCCTCAAAATAGAGGAAGAATTGCTACATTGCTCTTCCACCACCGCTATCTGATGGGTGACCGGCGGAGAGTTAATCTCCCTTTGGTCGGGTTTAAGCCCGATCCGATCATAGTCCATTGCGACTCCCAGGGTGGCGATGCGATCCAAGAGATCGTTCAAGGAAGAGAGCTCTATTGGATCCATCTGCTCAGTGAATCCTGAGTCGACGTGGAGGATGTTTTTGATGATCCGAGAAGTCATTGTCGGCGCGACGGCCGAACACGCGATCATGATGAAGCCGCCCAGTCGGAGAATTTGGCCTACAGCGAGGGCTCCCCCCGAGGTAATGTTGTCCTTGACAACAAGACGAGCCATCAAGCCTTATCGTGGCGGCACAGTGGAACTCTCAATGAAAGCACCAATGTCGGTGTCAAAACCGGCGGATCTCGGGTAGGGGGTCCCGAACTGTGCGTCTAAGGCGGATGGTAACAGGAGGCGGGGGAGACAATGTTTACCCAGGTTTGGGCCCTCTCGACGGAGGTAATACTCTACTTCCTGCTCGATTGATCTTGATGATATGATTATTACAAGAGTTGATCTACCACGAGATCGTAGAGGCTAAACCCTAGAAGCTAGCCTATGATTATGGTTGTTGTTGTCCTACGGACTAAACCCTCCGGTTTATATAGACACTGGAGGGGGCTAGGGTTACACAGAGTCGGTTACAATGGAGGAGATCTACATATCCGAATTGCCAAGCTTGCCTTCTACGTCAAGGAGAGTCCCACCCAGACACGGGACGAAGTCTTCAATCTTGTATCTTCATAGTCCAACAGTCCGGCCAAAGGATATAGTCCGACTGTCCAGGGACCCCCTAATCCAGGACTCCCTCACTAAGCCTATTAGCTGTTGTGCGGGGTCAGAGCCCACGCTACTGATAAGTGGGCCGGGGAACTAGGCACGGGCTGGCCACAGTAGCAGCGGGAGTTATGGAACTGCGCTACTACTAACATTCTTAGTAGTAGCGCAGTCCGGAGACCCACACTGCTACTGTGGCCAGCCCGTGGGGCACTGTGGTCCCCTTGCTACCACTAAGCATCTACCTATAGCCATTTCCCTAGTAGTGAATATGAATAAACCCCATCTTTTTATTCTTAATGGCAACAATAAAAATACGTGTCATGTCCCTTTCTGTTACTGGGATTGAGCACCGCAAGATTTAACCCATCACAAGGCACCTATCCTATTACAAGAAAAATCAATCTAGTTGGCCTAACTAAACGGATAGATCAGAGATAAATACAATGCTATAATAATCATGCATAAAAGAATTCAGAGAAGTCTCAATTAATATTCATGAATAATCTGATCATAAACCCATAATTCATCGGATCCCAACAAACACACCGCAAAAAAAGATTACATCGAACAGAACTCCAAGAACATCGAGGAGAACATTGTATTGAAGATCAAAGAGAGAGAAGAAGCCATCTAGATACTAGCTTTGGACCCGTAGGTCTATGGTGAACTACTCACACATCATCGTAAGGGAAACAAGGATGATGTAGAAGCCCTTTGTGATCGATTCCCCCTTCGGCAGGGTGCGGGAAAAAGGCCTTCAGATGGGATCATGGAAGAACAGAAACTTGCGGTGGTGGAAAAAGTGTTTCGGGTGGCTCTCTGATGTATTGGGAATATTTAGGAATTTATAGAGGTGGAATTAGGCTAGGAGGCACCGCGAGGGGCCCACAAGCCTGGGGGCATGCCTGCTGAGCTTGTCGCTTCCTCGTGACTCCTCAGGTCTTCTCCCGAACCTTCGTGGGTCCCTTCTGGTCCAGAAAAAATAAATCCAAAGTTTTTTCTCTGTTTAAACTTTGTTTGATATTGATTTTCTAAAAAGCCAAAAACAAGCAAAAAAACAGCAACTGGCACTGGGCACTAGGTTAATAGGTTAGTCCCAAAAAATGATATGAAATTGCATATAAAACATCGAAGATTGATACTATAATAGTATGGAACGATAAAATAATATAGATACATTCGAGATGTATCAATATCAAACGAGCTCCCTGTGGGCTCCCCAAAATCCAACCGTCTAGACAATCCGGGCTCCACCAAATCCACTCCATATATGGGGAATAAATGTGGTTGTCCGGACTACCCGTCATGTCATCTCACGTTGTCTTAGAAAAACCCCATGACGCACCCCTCCCTTTTCTTGACAAACCCTCCCGTTCCTGCTCAGTTTCCCGCCATTGTGGAACATTTCTCGCTGGAGCCCTCTCCTTTAAAACCAGATGACGTCCACATTTTAATCACGCCGACCTCGACCTCTCTTTGATGACATTTCCTCTTAGCCGTAGTCTCCTCCCCGCTCCTGCAACAGGCAGGGGCCATGAGCATCCTCCCATGTGAGGTGAATAAGAGATAGACATATCCACAAACACAACGGTAGGGCAGATGCTAATGTAGCTAGCCTGCGCCCAGTCTGCATTTTCAGCTCAGGTCCTCAAGTGACGCTTCCTTTTGATTTTCTCATGATTCCTAAAGCAAGCATCATATTCTCATTGACGGATTAACACTTCAGGGAAGTAGTGAGTGATTTAAGAAGTGAATGAGAAGCTAGGCTCCTCCAACCCATACAACATGAAGTAGATGGAGAACGGAAGGTTGTAATACATTAATGACTTAGGTCAGAAGCGCATTGATCATTCGGTCTCAGTCAAAGCCTTGCCGGTGGGTGTATGACGTGGCGAGCATAGAAACCGTGTGCGAAGCAGGGAAACATGACTGGAAAAAATGCACCGCACACCCAGGAATTTACCCGATCGGGAGCAGACGAAAGCCTCCATACCATCTTTGGAATGAGCTAGCGACACATCCCGACCATTCCATGGATAGTAGATAACTCGTCGGGTGCCACATGTAGGTGGTAATCATAGCAACACAGACGCGACAAGCCTTGCAACACACACACGGCAAGCATAGCAACGCGGCTGGAAGAAAGGCATGATTAAGCAACTATACATCACAAGTGTACAATACAACCGAACAAGCATGATTCCTCCCTACCCATCGCAAAAAAACACATGGTTGTTCTAAATGCACAAGAATGGATACATTGGTCAATACATAGTTATAGATGAGATGAAAGCAAACAGGAGGGAGGGATCATTGTGTAGCATAAGGTGGCATCTTTGTTGCATGTTTGGTGTATTCGGCTTTGATCTTCTTCAGCGCCACGACCACATCATGCATAGTCATCCTCTGGTTAGGTGAGTCACTAGTACAAACCAAACCTAGCTCAAATACCGACTCAATAAAGCCATTGTCCAAGCCACAACTAGAAAGAGATGAGTCTTGTAGTAGCTGGCCATCGATGACCTGGACAAGCTTTGTGGGAAATGCATTGTGAACCCATTGCCTAAGGTTTAGTTGTGCGCCGAATGTGCCATCAGTGGGTCTCCTTCTAGTGAAGACTTCTAGGATCATGATTCCATAACTAAACACATCACTCTTCCTTGATGCTTTTCCAAGTGACCCGTACTCTGCTCAAGAAAAATATAAGTGGAAATTAAGCCTTATCCTTGTTGTTTTTAGTGAATCCATATATTTTACCAATGATTAACAGCTTGGTTGATAAAGATAATAAGTGCTAGCTAATTGAGTACCTGGTGCCATGTACCCAACTGTTCCAGGCATGCTTGCACTTATGATGGAGTTGTCCTCTAGAAGCAATCTTGCAATCCCAAAGTCCGCCACATGCGCTGTCATCTCCTCATCAAACAACACATTGCTAGGCTTAAGGTCACAATGCAATATCAACTCGTAGTGCTCGTGGTGTAGATAATTCATTGCCATCGATACATCGAGCATGATGCTTAGTCTGTCAAGAAATCCCAAGCACCCTGCACTCTGAGACTGGTGTAGGAGCATCTCTAAGTTGCCTTTGGGCATGTACTGAAGTACTAGTGCTCGGAAGTCCAGGTTGGAACATGTATTGACTATCTTTATCAGATTACGGTGTCGCACCATGCGAAGCACTTGACACTCGGCATCAAAACTTTGGATGGCTTGCTCCAGCCGCATGTCAAGAACTTTTATCGCTACAACCAAACCATTGCTCAATTGACCCTTGAATACTTTTCCAAAGCTTCCGGACCCCAATATGCTATCTTCACTAAAATTATTGGTGGCACGAATGAGCTCATGATAGGAGATAATCTGATGTCCTATGACATCAGGTGGATCAACAGAAGTTTCGTCATCTCCTCTCTCAAGTTTCCTTCGAGTCCATAGGAATAGAAAAATGGCTATGGCGCCAAAAGCTAATGCAAGTATTGGGAGTAGAAACAGAAGCAAGTGTCTTTTACTTGTGGGGGATCTGTTGTGGCATGGCGGAAATCTTAGGCGTGTGTTCCCACATAGCCCAACATTGCCAACCAAAGATTCCGAGGTGAGGTTTGAGAAAACACCCCCCTCGGGTATTTGGCCTTCTAGACTATTGAATGAGAGGTTCAAGGTAGTCAAGTAGGTAAAGTTGGCAAGAAACATGGGAATGGTGCCAGAGAGATTATTAAATGAGAGGTCTAATGATGCTAAACTTTTTAGCTTTTCAAGTGGGGAAGGAATTGAATTGTCAAAAGAGTTATGTGACAAATTTAGGTAGGTTAGCATAGTAAGTTGTCCGAATGAATTTGGGATGCTTCCAATCAAGAAGTTGGAAGAAATGTCCATGTAATTGGTTTGTCTTAGACCAGAAACATCAGCTGGTAGTGCACTGACAAAGGAATTCTGAGAAAAGTCTAGTTTGATCAGTTTATCTAGATGGAAAAAGCTCGTGGGTATCATGGAACTTAAATTGTTACCGGACAAGTCGATGTATTCTAACAAAGTTAGATTACCAAAGTTGTTTGGTATGGATCCTAAAATTTTGTTTCCTTGGAGAAACAAACGTTGTAGACTCCCAAGCATACCTATTTGTGTTGGGATAGGGCCTAACATTTCATTGTGAGAAATATCAAGCAATACCAGATTTTCCAACATACCGATGGATTCTGAGATTGGCTCGGTGAAGAAGTTGTTACTAAGATCTATCCGTTGAAGGTTAGTTAAGTTTGAAATTGTTGTTGGAATTCTACCGGTTAACTTGTTGTCACCCGCAGTAAAAGTGATTAGTTGTGAACTAAGGTTCCCCACATGGCCATGGAGGACGCCTGTGAAATAATTAGACTGTATCATAAGGAGTTGGAGTTCCCTGCACTTGGAAAGAGTTGATAAGAAGTCTATATTTCCCTCTAAATTGTTGTTTGTCAAATCAAGCGTGTTTAGAGCCGAATTTTCTCCAAGTGTTGTTGGTACTTGACCGGACAATTGATTACTTCCCAAAGAAAGGAAATACAGATTGGATAGGTTGCCAAGGGAAGCTGGAATTTTACCTGTCAATTGGTTGCCTCCAAGGTACATATACGAGAGTTCATGCATAAGACCTAATTCTGGTGGAATCTCCCCTATGAGGTTTCCGTTGGATATATCTAGATCAGTAAGACTAGTGAAATTGCTGAGAGCAGTTGGGATTGAACCAGTAAGGCCACTAAAACCTAAGAATAGTTGTTCTAGGTATGGCAAATTGGCTAACCATGTCGGAACAACATCCACAAAAGAATTTTCACCCAGATCAATTACCTTCAGGTACTGGCATGATGCAAGCCCTACCGGAAATTGACCAAAAAAATTATTATTATCTATTGAAAAAATTTGCAACACTGGGAGGCCGAAACTTTGATTCCCCGGAAACATTCCAGTTAAGTTATTTCCGGTGAGTACAATGTTTTGTAGACTAGACATGTTGTAAATGGCCTGTGGCACTAGGCCGGAAAATTGATTAATTTGTAGGTTGAGGTACTCTAGCATGGATAAAGATGCAATGGTGTGTGGTATAGGACCTGACATGCTGTTATTTCCAAAATCGATGACCGTCAAGGAAGGCGTGTTATTGAACAAATATGGTGGAATTTGACCAGTCAAATAATTTTTGGCGACAGCAACGACCTTAAGGTTGTGCATATGCGACAACATCTCAAAAGGGAGTTGGCCTGAAAGTTGGTTTAGAGATAGACCAAGGTACTCGAGCTTTGTGAGGTTCCCTAGGGAAGTAGGTATAGCATTTGACAGGCTATTTCTTGAGAGACAGATATACCTAAGACGATGTAGCCTACCAAGTTCAGGTGGAAGGGAGCCCTGAGATTGGTGCGGGTGAGATTGAGGACAGAGAGAAAAGAGAGGTTACCGATATGAGGTGCCAAAGAGCCAACGAGAGGCATGCCATGGAACGATAGAGCAGTGACGCGTTGCCTGCGGTGGCTGCACGAGACACCGATCCAATGACAGAAAGAGGTGCTAGTGGTCCAGTTGCCGGCAAGGATGCGGAGAGGATCGGCGAGCTGGGCTTTAAAAGCCTGCAGCGCCGCAAGGTCGGTGCCGCTCACGCTGCCGGTGGTCGGACTAGGAGAAAAGGCTGTAACAGCTGAGAGTAGTATGAATGCGAAGATAGGGATATGGGCGGCCATTGAGCTAGGTGGCTGAGGGTTTGCCTGTGTGGTTGTGTGTGTGCAATGAACAACGGGGGTAGAGGTGAATTTATACGGGATTTCCGTTGAGCCTCATCCTTTTGTGGGCCACAAGCGCAAGGACCCTTCGATCTCAGCCAACGCCTCTTGCCGGCGGGCCGACGGCGTCGCGAGAGTAGCAACACAGTGCAGAGCGGAGCGGCACGGCTGGAACGAACGTGCACGGCACGCCCAGGAATTTATCCGATCGGAGCGGACGAAAACCTCTACACCAGCTTTGCAACTAGGTAGCTGGACTTGTCGACCATTCCATGGAAGTCAAGTCACCGAGCGGCAAGCATAACAACACGGACGCGCGCGGAACTTTCTAACCTTGTCCCGAGCGATACTGCTCGAAACTGCACCGCACGTCCACGAAATACCCCCATGGAATCGGACGAAAACCTCCACGCCAGCTTTGCAACTAGACCCGCAGGAAAGATGCTTCATGCGTACTAGTCAAGCGCTCATCGGTAATATCTTTCGTAACGTAGCGGCCGGGCTCGGGGACAAGCCAACATTCACGTCGCCGCTATAGGAATGCTGCCTCAGGTTTCCAAAAATTGTGCTGTATAGTTTTGGTCTTACGCCGTTACGCGAACGTGGCTACATAGCCGCGACCAGTACATTTTCTCGGTTTTGTTCTGGAAAACAATTCGCATCATGTAACGGTAAGAACCATCATCATTCTAGAAATTAAGAATATACTTTTGAAAAACTAATATTACATAGTTTGTCCTTGTTGTCAATTCGTTTGCTATAGTTTAAAGCCCTCTTTGGTTAAACATAATTTATTGCGATTTTGTAGGATGAGTGCCTTGCAATCTTTCTTATGAGTCTTCAGTCATAGGAATTCCTATAGGCTTCACATTCCAGTCCATTCCGAAGAAAATATTCATTGGGTTCAATCTACTGAAAATTTTCACTATTTCTATGACCACTAATGCATGTACCTAAGCCGCTAAGAAAATCCAGTTTTTTTTTCTCGTATTCCCATGTTCTCAATTCCTACAGAAAATGCAGATTCCAGTCCAGAAAGAGGCCTATCAGCCTCCGCAATGTCATTTATAAAATTATCTCAAAGTGCCTAGTGAACAGATTGAGGCCGCTCCTTGATGGTATGATCTCGCCAACACAAAGTGCTTTTATTCCTGGGAGATTGATATCTGATAATGCGCTTATTGCGTTTGAATGTATGCACTCCTAGAACACTCTCAAGGATGGGCGGGGTGAGTTTTGTGCGTATAAACTTGATCTAGCTAAGGCTTATGATAGAGTGGATTGGAATTTTCTGAAGTGTATGTTGAGTGTGCTCGGGTTTGCGAGTGGATGGATAAAGTGGATTATGGCATGTGTTACCTCGGTGAAATTCTCTGTTCGCTTCAACGGACAACTCTTGGAGTCATTTACGCCTTCATGTGGTATCACGCAAGGAGACCCTCTATCTCCTTATTTATTCTTGTTCGTGGCCGAGGCCCTCTCTGTGTTGTTACAGGATGCGTGTAATAGAGGAGCGCTGCTAGAATTCAAGGTGAACAGGCAAGCGCCGGGTATTTCACATCTATTGTTTGCAGATGACTGTCTTTTATTTTTCAAGTGAGCCATTGATTAAGCGTTGACAATTAAAAATATTATTTCAACATATGAGAAAGGGACTGGCCAATTGTTGAGCCCAGATAAATGCTCTATCATGTTTGGTAAAAAATGTAGTATGGAAGTTCAAGTGGCTGTTATGGTAATTTTGTGCATTACCGCCGAAGGATTTGAGGACAAATATCTTGGTTTACCGGTGCCTCAAGGTCGAATGAAGGCGGGCAAATTTCAATCCACTAAGGACAAAGCTCTCAAAATACTATCGGACTGGATAGAGAAATATGCTTCTTGTGGGGCAAAAGAAACGTTGATTAAATCTGTTCTGTAAGCTCTTCCGGTGTATGCTATGGGTATTTTTAAATTCCTGGCGCTCTGTGCGAGGAATTATCTCAGATTATAAGGAATTTCTGGTGGAGGGATGAGGAAAACAGAAGGAAGACTCATTCGTTGGCTTGGGATAAGATGACAAAGCCTAAAGCGGAGGGTGGTATGGGTTTTCGGGATCTCAGATTATTTAACCAGGCTCTTTTAGTGAAGCAGGCATGGAGGCTGGTGGTGAATCCGGAATCTCTGTGTGCCAGAGTGATCAAGGCAAAATATTATCCACAGGGGCATATTTTAGACACAGCTTTCCCGCAGTCGGCTTCTCTCACATGGCAAGGTATTCTGCATGGGTTGGAGCTGCTTAAATCCGGAGTTATTTGGAGAGTGTGTGATGGGGCTAATATACATATTTGGAGAGATAATTGGCTTCCTAGAGCTTCTGGACTTAAAATCTCTGCAAAGAAGAATAGAACTAGAGTTAAATGGGTTGAGGAATTGTTCATGAGTGGTGAAAGGAGATGGAATGAGGAGCTGGTTAGGCATTTATTTTACCCTTATGATGCGGATGAGATTTTGAGGATGCGGATCCAATCAAATGGGGAGGCAGATTTTGTTGCTTGGCATTATGAAAAGTCAGGGTTGTTCTCAGTTAGGAGTGCGTACAAGTTAGCGCTCACCCTTAAGGATAACAAAGAGGATGAGGGACAATCCAGTGAGGTGGTAGGGACGGAGAGGAAAATTTGGAATATTATTTGGAAGGCAAACATTCCTCAGAAGATTCGTATTTTTGCATGGAGGGTTGCTTCCAATAGCTTGGCCGTACAGGTTAATAGAGTGGCGCATCATCAAGCCTCTGTTAGTACGTGTTCTATTTGTGGCATGGAGGATGAAAATACCTTCCATGCGCTTGTCTTGTGCTCGAAGGCGCGTGCGCTTCGCATGGCCATGAGGAACATTTGGGCTCTACCTAATGAGGAGATTTTCAGATATACGGGGTATGATTGGTTTATTGTTCTCCTGAGTCAATTAAACCCCGTAATGCGAGACCAAATTATATTCTTATTCTGGAGGACCTGACATTTGAGAAATGATTTGATCTTTGGTAAAGGAAAGGAATTAGTTTCAGCTTCTGCTTGCTTTGTGGAGAGTTATTGGGCGTCCTTTGGTGCATATCATTCTCCGAGGCCGGTGGATTTTCAAAATAAAGGAAAAGGGCCGTTGGTCCGGATTAGCGGAGTTCCTAATTCTCTGGATGCGAGTAGTGGCTGATCCCCGCCTCCTGCAGGTTGGTTCAAGATTAATGTCGATGCTAGCTTCGTGGAGTCCATTAGAGAAGCCAGTGTGGGGGTGGTGGTCAGGGACGAGGAAGGGGAAGTTATTGTTTCGTCGTGGGATTTCATTGGTGCCTGTCAAAGCGTGAAGGAAGCAGAGCTTAGATCTTGCATTGCCGGTCTCTACATAGGTATTTCTCTTCATAATCCTATAATTTTAGAGACTGACTGCGCTTTTGTGGTAGCGTCTCTTGCATCAGGGGACTATGACAGGTCTGCTATGCATGACCTGAAGATGGAAGCGTTGAGTATCTCGAAGTTGATCAACAATCTTCAATTGTCAAAGATTAGCCGTACGGCCAATATGATGGCTCATTTAATGGCTAAGTATAGCATTGACAATAGATTAGATGGTATTCTTGTAAATGATGTACCGCCCTGTATGGTGAATATTGTATTGAACGAGTGTAATAGTGTGGTTGGTTAATTAATATAAGTTGGTGTTCAAAAAAAAATTCCTACAGAAAATGCTACTCCCTCCTTCCATCTATATAGGGCCTAACTTCTGAATCTCTCGTACCAAGGCATGTACGCAGAAGGAGGAGCAGATTTTGGGAGTAGTATTTGACCAACCGAATTTTGAGTCCCGTGTAAATCTTGCACGCGGCCTCTTTTAAATGCCTAGCCGCTGGCCTCCCTCACTTAATCCTTCGCATGCAAATTTATCTCTTCCCTTCTCTACATGCATGCCCAATCATAACTCCTCAAATGATGCATGCATTGGCTGAAAGTTAGAGCTCGCTGCTCCATTGGAAATATGGTGGCGCTATGCATGCAAGCAAATCAATGTGGCGGCCAGCGAATTTTCACGAGGAATGGGCCACACACGACTTGCAAGAGATAATTAAAAGGGAGACACATCGGTTAGCTTATTTGGCCTTGTATAGATGGAAAAATGAAATTTGGGGTTAGACCTTATATAGATGGATGGAGGGAGTATGTCTTATGCACCTAACTCTATGGTTGTCACATTCCTGTGTTTTGATAATAATGTGAACAAAAGCTGTGCTAAAATACTCTATATATATGTGCACTGAGACCTAGGAATAATATAACATACTGTATAACACAACTGGAATGGCGCTGACGCCGAGTGCATCACGCCGGGTACTCGTTAAGAGCATGGTTAATAGTATATCTAACATCCGACTATATGTAGTTGCCACATCACATAGACACAACCTAATAGCCTGCTAGTACAATTGTTAGTACTACTAGTATACTATATCATTAATATGTGGCCCACTTTTTGTCTCACAAAGTATGTTGGAACTCGTATTACAGCCGGCTACAAGCTTACAGTCCGCTTCTCTTCTCTCTCCTCCAACTAAACACAAATATTATATTATTTAAATCCTTATAGCCTGCTTACATCATCTTATTGTACTTACTCTAAAGACCCCCATAAACCGAATGAAGAGAAAAGCACTTTCGCCCTTTGCCAAGTGTCGGCAAGAGAACACTCGGCGAGACATCAACTCTTGGTAATGGCCGACATGTTCCCTGCTCACCATAGTTAAAGGGCGGGAGGGTGGGGGGTTTGACTGCGTTGCCTCCTTTGCAAACTGTTGGCAGACATCTGAGACATGTGGCGCACGACACTCTGGTAGCCCCTCCAGGGCCCATGGTAAGCCTTTTTGCCAAGTTATCTTTGCCGAGGCTGGCATCTGCATTCTACAAACATCTGGACACGTGGTGGCCCCTAGTTGCTTCTAGCAAAGCATTGCCACATGGAGCGTCCATCTCGGTCACTTTCCCGTTTGGTTGCTTTTTTTGCCAAGTATCCGATGTAAAGGACTCAGCAAACATCGCTTTGCCGGACCGGGTATGACCGAGTACTCTTCATCGAGTATTACCTGATAGACCTTGTGGATCGGGTAGGTCAGATCATCGGTGGTCTTACCTTCACTTGTGGCTCGAGGAGCTTCCGGTGCCGGCCATGATGATGGTGTCCGGTGATGGCAGAGAGTAGCGGTGGCGGTGCTTCCCGTTAGCACTGCACTAACCCTAGATCGGTAGGGGATGTGGTGGGGAGTACGGCATCGCGACAAACCTCGTGTTGCAAGCCGCGGCCCCCACCTCTTTATATAGTGCAGGTGACAGGGGGGCGTCAACCATAGTGGGTTGAGCGCCCCCGATAAGGGCGCGGATCTAAGGGCCCGGTGGGCTGTTGGGCCCACACGCTGGAGATCATCTTAACATTCTCCCCCTTGATCTCAACTTTTACTTTTGACCTTATACTTATACTTTACTCGTTTCATAATAGATCAATACATAGAACATGTTTCATCGTCACAGCTCAATTGCCGATGGAATCAGACAACCACAACATACCTTTCTGTTTTGAAACAAATTCTTTAACCTTGGGCCCTTTGTTATCCAAAAATCTTAGAATATACCATAAAACCCATGTCGACTGTGCGTTCTCCGAACACACTGGGCGGTAAGCCTTTAACATTCTCCTTTGCAAACTGTTGGCAGACATCTAAGACATGTGGCGCACGACACTCTGGTAGCCCCTCCAGGGCCCATGGTAAGCCTTTTTGCCAAGTTATCTTTGCCGAGTGCCCTGGCATCTGGACTCTACAAACATCTGGACACGTGGTGGCCCCTAGTTTCTTCTAGCAAAACATTGCCACATGGAGCGTCCATCTCCGTCACTTTCCCGTTTGGTTGCTTCTTTTTGCCAAGTATCCGATGTAAAGGACTCGGCAAACATTGCTTTGCCGGACCGGGTATGACCGAGTACACTTCATCGAGTATTACCTGATAGACCTTGTGGATCGGGTGGGTCAGATCATCGGTGGTCTTACCTTCACTCGTGGCTCGAGGATCTCCCGATGCCGGCCATGATGACGGTGGCCGGTGATGGAAGAGAGTAGCGGTGGCGGTGCTCCCCGTCAGCACTGCAGTAACCTTAGATCGGTAGGGGATGTGGTGGGGAGTACGGCGTTGCGGCAAACCTCGTGTTGTGAGCCGCGGCCCCCACCTCTTTATATAGTGAAGGTGACAGGGGCCCGTCAACCATAGTGGGTTGAGCGCCCCCGATCAGGGCGCTGATCTAAGGGCCCAGTGGGCCGTTGGGCCCACACGGTGTAGATCATCTGAACATTCTCCCCCTTGACCTCAACTTTTACTTTTGACCTTATACTTATACTTTACTCGTTTCATAACAGATGAATACATAGAACATGTTTCATCGTCACAGCTCAATTGTCGATGGAACCAGACAACCACAACATACCTTTCTGTTTTCAAACAAATTCTTTAACCTTGGGCCCTTTGTTGTCCAGAAATCTTAGATTATACAATAAAACCCATGTTGATTGTGTATTCTCCGTACACACTGGGCGGTAAGCCTTTAACATTCTCCTTTTCAAACTATTGGCAGACATCTGAGACATGTGGTGCACGGCACTCTGGTAGCCCCTCCAGGGCCCATGGTAAGCCTTTTTGCCAAGTTATGTTTGTCGAGTGCCCTGGCATCTGCACTCTACAAACATCTGTACACGTGGTGGCCCCTAGTTGCTTCTAGAAAAGCATTGCCACATGGAGCGTCCATCTCCGTCACTTTCCCGTTTGGTTGCTTTTTTTGCCAAGTATCTGATGTAAAGGACTCGGAAAACATCGCTTTGCTGGACTGGGTATGACCGAGTACTCTTCATCGAGTAGTACCTGATAGACCTTGTGGATCGGGTAGGTCAGATCATCGGTGGCCTTACCTTCACTTATGGCTCGAGGATCTCCCGGTGCCGGCCATGATGACGGTGGCCGGTGATGGCAGAGAGTAGCGGTGGCGGTGCTTCCCGTCAGCACTACACTAACCATAGATCGGTAGGGGATGTGGTGGGGAGTACGGCGTCGCGACAAACCTCGTGTTGCGAGCCGAGGCCCCCAACTCTTTATAAAGTGCAGGTGACGGGGGCCCGTCAACCATAGTGGGTTGAGCGCCCCCGAATAGGGTGCGGATCTAAGGGCCCGGTGGGCCATTGGGCCCACACGGTGGAGATCATCTTAACATTCTCCCCCTTGATCTCAACTTTTACTTTTAACCTTATACTTATACTTTACTCATTTCATAAAAGATCAATACATAGAACATGTTTCATCGTCACAACTCAATTGCTGATGGAATAAGACAACCCCAACATACCTTTCTGTTTTGAAACAAATTCTTTAAGCTTGGGCCTTTTGTTGTCCAGAAATCTTAGACTATACCATAAAACGCATGTCGACTGTGTGTTCTCTAAACACACTGGGCGGCAAGCCTTTAATAAGCAGATCTGCAAACACTTGTTTGTTGCTTTTATGCTTCAAGCATTTCTACATAATTCTGGACTTTCTCCTTTACAACACATAACTTTGTGCCAGTGTGTTTGGCATCAACACTTGACTTGTTGTCATAGGAGCGAAAAACATAAAATGGTTATCGCTGTTGTCAACCATTATCAACTCTGGGTACAGGTCTCCTTGACCATTTTTCATATCCCTCAGCCTCATATCAAGCTATAACATGTCTTTGCATCACATTGATGATAATTGTTTTATTCTTTGGAGCTTTTCCACACAAAAACTCCAAGTGTGAAATTTAGCATAATTGTGGATTTCACTATACATTTCATAAGTCATGTATTTGTACTCACAATCTTTTGAGAGCACTTACTTCTTTCAGCATGAGGCCGATATCTTTGACTCCATTCCAGTGGTCTATATATGGACTGGACATTGCCAAAACAACCCGGATACGTGGACTCTGTCAGGGTAATATATTGAGCGTCCAACAGCTGAAGCACATGGCACCATATCCATTTTCAATCTTTTCTCATCAACTTTTGGAACACTATAGTTTCCAATTCCATTACCCTTTACTATAAGAACAGGCGTAGGTTTTCTCGCATGCATACTTTGGAGACCTTTCTTAGCATGCCCATGCGACATTCCTAATAACCCTTTTATTCTTTCCTTGGTGAATCTCAATACTTATAACGAGAGACACTCTACCGAGAACATTCTTTTGAACTTTGAGGACAAGAACTTCTTTTCTCCTCCTTCAGTAGATTGACATCACCACTAGCAAGTAGGACGTCATCCACATGCACATGATTAGGAAATGAGTTTCCCATTCTATAACTTTGCACGAATACAATTGTTCTCACATTTTCTTTAACGCAAAATAACATCTGACTCTTTAACTTTAAATGCCACTGTCTAGAGACTTGCTCTAGGTCATAAAAAACTTCTTGAAGCAGTATCCCTTGTGTTCTTTACTTTCATCGGATGTAACTTAGATCATGATGTCGGTCATGATGTCCCACAAAACTCATTGTAATTTATTCATTCTCTTTGCACAAAATCTTTCGATTTAAGTCACACTTTACACCTTTACATATTTCCTTTGGAGTCACATTGACCTTGTAGACCCTTTACAGCCTATTGTTTATACTCCATTGGAAATTACTTATGAGTCCCAAACATCGTCGGGATTCAGCAATTTTAGTTCATCTCATATAGTCTCTTATCATTTAGACAAAACATACACTTCATTTCAACTGAGCGCTTTAAATGAGGTGGGATCAACCTCCATTTGGATTTCACTAACATAGACTTTATAGTAATCAAAAGTATCTAATTTTCTCATTCCTTGAGACCATCTATGTCTCAGGTACTGGCACTTCTTTCATATGGGGCTGTTGTTGCTCTGTCATTGCCAAGAGGCAAATTAATTGTATAGTCTTTCATTTCCAAGAGGCAATAGGTTTTACAGAGACCTGTGTCACAAGATCCATGTGTACTCATTCATCCTTTATAGAGCTAACATTAGGCGTTGTATAGGTCATACAACATGCTCCCCCAGATTACTCCATCTTCACTAAAAAAGGCGTATCTTTAAACTTTATTATTTGGGTTTATTCTGTTAAAACTTTCTTCTTTATGGCACTTTAAGCTCCGTCTTACTATTCCTTAGTCTGCATTCGGAACTGTAAAAGATCCAGGAATACAACTATTTCTTTTCTTTATGGGGTATTATTATGATCGTCGTACTCCCCTAGATGATCACATTCTTCATTAATGAATCACTTTAGATGCATAATGTGCATCACATTATTGAAAGTATAGAGGAGTTTCATCATTCTTAATTTATCTCATATTTCTTTCTCCCCCTCGAAATGTGGCAAGAACTTTTCTGCCACAATTTTGAAAAACCATTCGTAACTCCTGTGAATTGAGGAAACTTCGACTATCTACTTCATTTATCTGATTACTTCATACGAAATGAAGTTATCTGTTAACTGGTATGGGAGTACTTTTTCCTAATTCCATTTCAGAAACTCAATAGAGTTCTTTATCATTAGTACTTTTGCAAGTCACACTTGCATATCATTCTTATCTTTATGTTTGTCTTTAACTTTTATTCTCTTTCGATTTATTGAGTGCTTAATGACCGTTACACATAAGGTGTATGGTCGATACTAGGAAAGCATAATAGCTACTCCATACTTTTCTTCCAGAGTGGGACACATTAAACGCACATGAGTCATCATATCTTTCTCCTGTCATACATGATAAGTCCTTTGCCTACATTTCTCCTGCCATATAGGATGTTTGACATAATACTATGTCAACTTTACCCAGTTACGTGGGTATTTTCCCAGACTTTCCCTGCCATGCGGGTTTTATCATAATCATCTTTTCCCACTATGCGGGTAATTCCCTGTAAGGGACATAAATGCTAGAATTGGCTCTTTTGACTGCATATTCAATCATCAAATTCAAAAATAAATCCGAATTCTCTTTGACACACATGCTTGATCTGACGTTAGTCAAATTAAACACGCATGTTGCTTGTTTCATCTCAAACAATGTTGACTGAAAAATCTTCTTCATAGAGAGTACATGAAAGACATTCGTCAACCAAGATTTTTCATAGCGGAACTATCTAAATCCGATTTCACCCACAGGGGAAAACATTGCTAAAAACAGTTCTTCCAATTAAATTTTCCCGTTGGTTCCAATTTAATTTAAAGATAAAAGCTTTTACTTTGCAGCGGAAAACATGAATAAAAAATTCATGAAATTTTATTCTGTCAGAAGAATTTCCTTTTTCCCTTTTTTCAAAAAGGAAATTATATTTATTTGCAGCGGAAAAACATGAATAAAAAAATCATGAAGCTTTTACTTTTCAGAAGTATTTCTTTTACTTTTCTGTCCTCTAAACAAAATTTGTTTGAATAATTTTGAATAGAAAAACTGTACTGAAATTTCTCCAAAAACTGGACAAAGAACAAAAAACAAAAAAATGCAGCGGGCCCGGCGCACGGCTGCGGCCTCTGCCCAGTGCCCCGCGCGCGCCTGCGGCGGCTGGCCATGGCTTGGCGGCGGTGGCCTGCCTCCACTTCCAGCCCAAAGCCACGCTCTGAGCTAGGTACGGAGCTAGGGTTTCAATCCCGGCCGTCGAACGCGATCCAACGATCCAGCGTCGATTGTGCGTGAACAAAACAGACCCCCGACCGATCCGAACACCCTAGCCCATTTCTGTTTCTTCCCTTCAATGTCTCTGTCCCACTCGCCGTGGCACCGCGCCTCGCCCAGGGCGCCGGCGACGGTGGCGACGGCGTCGACCACGACGCCGTGCGAGCCCCAGCCACCTTCTCTTCCTTCCCCCCTCCATTTCATCCACCCTCCTACGACAGAGAGAGACAGAGGCGCAACCTAGGCCCTCCTCCGCTCCGCTGTCAGCTCGAGTGGCAGCGCGTTCGGGTTGCGCCGGCCGCCGGCGACGAGTCCAACCAGCAACCGCGCCACGAGTCCCTCCCCTTTCTTTACTCTCTTGCACTGCTCGTTTCCCCTCTGAATCAAGATCGACGACGACGGCAGAGCTACAAGCGGCGGCGCCGTTGCCTCCCCGTCACTGGTGACGCGTTTCCCTTAGCGGAAGTGCGCCGCCGTCGAACGGCGTGGCTGCGGTGCCCCTTTGCCCTTTGCAGGGTGATGTCCTTCTTTCAGATGCCTTGGCTTGCCGATGCGCATCTAAATCGAGAGGGACGACGCGGCCTTGCGGCGGCGCTCTTTGCCGGCGAGACCCGAGGCCCTTCTCCGGTGAAATATTTGCCTTGTCGTTTTAGGGTTCTTTGGGGAGGAGGGGGATACTTTCTTTCTCTGTATATCCTTTTCTACCGAAGATCTAAGCCTTCATGGCTCTGATACCATTGATAGACCTTGTGGATCGGGCAGGTCAGATCATCGGTGGTCTTACCTTCACTTGTGGCTCGAGGAGCTCCCGGTGCCAGCCATGATGATGGTGGCCGGTGATGGCAGAGAGTAGCGGTGGCGGTGCTTCCTGTCAGCACTGCACTAACCCTAAATCGATAGGGGATGTGGTGGGGAGTACAGCGTCGCGACGAACCTCATGTTGCGAGCCACGGCCCCCACCTTTTTATATAGTGCAGGTGACAGGGCCTGTCAACCATAATGGGTTGAGCGCCCCCGATCAGGGCGCGAATCTAAGGGCCCGGTGGGCCCTTGGGCCCACACGGTGGAGATCATCCTAACATTACCCTCAGGAAAGCCTTTTGCTGAGTGTAATTCTCCCATAGCATCCAATAGTGATAGCTCTATACAAGAAGAGAAGCCTTTTTCCAATTTGCGATAGTTCTGTGACCACTGTCCTAAAACCCCCCTGTTAGTTGACATGCTATGAGTAGATTTGTTTACAGTGATGTATCATCTATTCGTTAGGAATCCACATCATCGTCCAATTGAGAGTAACCAAAGTCATCTAAGCAAAAAAATAGTAAAGAGTAAATCACCTTCAGCTCCAGCCAAACAGATTCTGCAAACCGAGGTGCGACCTCCTGTTCGCCAACAACCTATGGTTGTGCATGAACCCCAACGTACGTGTTCAAAGCTTCAACTGACTGAAAACACACATAGAGCTGCCTCTATGTAGGAACTTGTGCAAGTTTGGACTTCTTTTTTGTCTCTCTCTCAGATTCAGAAAAGGAGAGGAACATGGCTTCTCAGCAGGAGTGATTCCCCGAAAAGAGATTGTTCCCAACATCCTTGAGTTCGTCGTCTCTCCGCTGTCATCGGTGTGCATGCGAATAAGGCTATTCCTAACTGGTTGGGCGCGCAACCAGTATCGGAGCCGTTGCTGTGCCTTGTGGATCCGCGCGAGCCCGGCCCACATGGCCCCACCCGAATTTGGCGATTTCATTTTTCTGAGCGCAATACGAAGCGAATACAGGTCCTATTGTATCTGGCTCCTACCTACGCCGGCGCCTAGCCCGTACTCGCCTACTCCGCCGTCCACTACCCCGTGACCAGGCTGCCCCATCCACCAAGCCGGACGAAGTTCCAAATTCGAATCTCGTCTGGCAGATACAACTCCATCGACCGGCGGAACCACACCCTCCCCATCGCAGCGCCTGGATCTCGAGATTTCCTTACATATCACCAATGAATCGTGGTGGGGAGTCATTCACGGATCTCCTGTTCAGGTATCTCCACTCACAAGATCCTCTTCTTCTTTCTTTGTCTTCTCCAGCAAATCCTCAAATCTTCATCTTCTCCTGTTCATGTGCAGCTTTTGTTCCCAGCCGGTCGCAGCCGAGGGCGTCCCAGATCTGCCATTACTAGATAGAGGAAGGGGAGGACAACGACGAGTGCAGGGATGGAGGGGAATATAGTGTTACCGATTCTCCTTCCGCAAGTTCTGCATCTCAAGTTCATGAAGCCACAAAAGAATTTTTCAATGTCCCAGATATTGACAACACCAACAGTCACAAAGTGCCCTCATCTGAATCACATGCACTCCAAGTCCGTGGCCTCAAAGGTAGTACCTCAATCGCTCAATCGACCCCCCCCCCCCTCCCTCCCCGCCCGCTATGAGATACAACTTTCAGTCAACTAGTCCTGTTTTTTCAGTAAAGTAGTTTGCTTGATGAAGATTTGAGCATTCTAGTCAGACTGAAATTAGATAGATCAATGACATGTTCAGTTTCTCGTTTTCAGTAGAGTAGTTCGCTTGATGAAGATATGGGCATTCTGGTCAGCCTGATTTTTCAGTAAAGTTGTTGGCGTGATGAAGATTTGACTGCACCTAAAATAATTAGGGGAGCATCAGCACTTCAATCTTTATCACCAACATTAGGGGAGCATCATCACTTCAGTCTTTATCATGGACATATACATGAACAGGAGGAAGTGCTTGATAGGGTTCCGTTATTTGCTGTCAAGAGTTTGTCTATCTGGGGTGCAGTATATGATCCAAATTCTTATTTGTGTCAAGGAATCATAATCTCGTCTCTTGGTTACAGTTCATTTGATAGTCAGACTTTGTCGCCTTTTATGTTGGCTTTTATACTGTCAAATTTGCAGGCTACATTGTTCATTATTTTGTAGCAATTGGTTGTTACATATTAGACAGATTCTGCTTTCATTCCAATTGAGGTTAACATCTCAGACATATTTAGGGTCCGACTTGGGAAGATACCCGACCGCCGCGCGTCATTATCAGGAAGGAAAAGTGCTTTGGAGAAGACCATGAGAAATTAAGCAAATAAGAAGTCAGGCATCGTCGTCAAGCCGGAGATCAGCCAGGAATTTGATTCTTTGGACGAAGCTGAAAGAGAAGGATCCAAATTTTGTCGATAGTGTGCTTGTGGATGAAGAGAGCAAAATCAGAGCACTTATGTGGACAGATGGTAAGAACCGCCACAAGTACAAATTCTTTGGAGACGCAATAACTCTCAATGTTGGAGTTCACTCGCTTTGAATTGCTCAATGGTCTGCTTATACTTTTTTTTGGATGTCCTCTGCTCACAGAGAAACTTAGTGCCTTTTTTTTCACCCGGAAAAACTTAGTGCCTTCTGTTGTAAAGTGATGAACAAATATTTTTTGCTATTCAATAGAGCAATTCTATGTAAACTTCTCACTGCTCATTGTGCACCAACTTGAAAACTTATTGATGTTACTGTTGTGGAAGATAAAATTCCATCTTATCTTAACATTTGCTGTACATTTTGCCCAAGTCTCTGTAAATTTCTCCTTGTTCGGATTGTCCATTACTTAAGTTAATCTAATCATGTCGTTGTGAAGTTTACATGCATGATTATTCTTCATTCTGCACGACACTATTTGTGCAAGATTAAGACCATCTCATCAAGCTGTAGAAAAGTGTTCCAGATTACGTTAGTGCGCACTTTATATTCCAGGTTGCGGGTCTCGTCCTCGACCACGAAGAACCTTACAGTTCGAAGTCATATTTTCAGCACTTCATATAACCTTTTCCGACACTCATTTTGTCGTTGATGAAGAGCTTTTCCTTATAATGTTACTAGCCATATAGTCGGAATTTTATAAGATCAATTCTCGGCAACTCCCTCTTATGGTTGACCGTGGAGAACTTTAGAGATAGCAGCCATATATACTCGAAGGCGGGCCTCTTGCACTCGACCATGAAGAACTTTAATGTTATATCTATCGATAAACTTTTTCGTTGGCGATCATGGGAAATCAACTGTGATATTGTCATCACTAGACACCGCGTCCCATATAACCGTTGATGCGCACTTAATATCCTTAGTTATAGTCCTCTTATGGTCTTTCGCGAAGAACTTTAGAGATAGCAGCCATATGTACTCGAAGGCGGGCCTCTTGCGCTTGACCATGAAAAACTTTATTGTTATATCGATTGGTAAGTTTTCTCATTGTCGATCTCCGAAAACCAACCCCGCAATTATTGTGATATTATCATCACTAGACACTACATCCCATATAACCGTCGATGCACACTTTATATCCTCGATTCCGGTCCTCTTATGGTCGATTGCGAAGAACTTTAGAGATAGCATCCATATGTACCCGAAGGTGGGCCTCTTGCACTCGGCCATGAAGAACTTTAATGTTATATCTGTCGGTAAGTTTTTTGGTTTGGGATCTTGGAAAACCAACCCCATAATTACTGTGATATTGTCATCACTAGACACCACGTCAAATATAACTATCGATGCACACTTCATATTATTGGTTGAGGTCCTCTTATGGTCGACCGTGGAGGACTTTCGAGATAGCAGCCATATGTACTCGAAGGCGGGCCTCTTGCACTCGATTATCAAGAACTTTAATGTTATATCGATTGGTAAGTTTTTTTCATTGGGGATCTTGAAAAACCAACCCCACAATTACTGTGATATTTTCATCACTAGACACTATGTCCCATATAACCATCGATGCATACTTTATATCATCGGTGTTGGTCCAATTATTGTGATATTACCATCACTAGACTCTACGTCCCATATAACCGTTGATGCACACTTTATATCCTCGGTTATGGTCCTTTTATGGTCGACCGCGAAGAACTTTAGAGACGGTAGCCATATGTACCCGAAGGCAGGCCTCTTACACTCGACATGGAAGAACTTTATTGTTATATCGCTGGTAAGTTTTCTCATTTGGGATCTCGGGAAACCAACCCCACAATTATTATGATATTGTCATCACTAGACACTATATCCCATATAATCATTCATGCGCACTTTATGTCCTCGGCTACGGTCCTCTTATGGTCGACCGCGAAGAACTTTAGAGACTGTAGCCATGTGTACCCGAAGGCGGGCCTCTTGACTTGACATAGAAGAACTTTATTGTTACATCGGTCGGTAGGTTTTCTCATTGGGGATCTCGGAAAACTGATAACCCACAAGTATAGGGGATTGCAACAGTTTTCGAGGGTAGAGTATTCAACCCAAATTTATTGATTCGACACAAGGGGAGCCAAAGAATATTCTCAAGTATTAGCAGCTGAGTTGTCAATTCAACAACACCTGGAAACTTAATATGTACAGCAAAGTATTTAGTAGCAAAGTAATATGATAGTAGTGGTAACGGTAGCAAAAGGTAATGATAACAAAAGTAATGTTTTGGTATTTTGTAGTGATTGTAACAATAGCAACGGAAAAGTAAATAAGCGAAGAACAATATATGGAAAGCTCGTAGGCAATGGATCGGTGATAGAGAATTATGCCGGATGCGGTTCATCATGTAATAGTCATAACCTAGGGTGACACAGAACTAGCTCCAATTTATCAATGTAATGTAGGCATGTATTCCGAATATAGTCATACATGCTTATGGAAAAGAACTTGCATGAAATCTTTTGTCCTACCCTCCCGTGGCAGCGGGGTCCTAGCGGAAACTAAGGGATATTAAGGCCTCCTTTTAATAGAGTACCGGACCAAACCATTAACACATAATGAATACATGAACTCCTCAAACTACGGTCATCACCGGGAGTGGTCCCGATTATTGTCACTTCGGGGTTGCCGGATCATAACACATAGTAGGTGACTATAGAATTGCAAGATAGGATCAAGAACTCACAATATTCATGAAAACATAATAGGTTCAGATCTGAAATCATGGCACTCGGGCCCTAGTGACAAGCATTAAGCATAGCAAAGTCATAGCAACATCAATCTCAGAACATAGTGGATACTAGGGATCAAACCCTAACAAAACTAACTCAATTACATGATAAATCTCATCCAACCCATCATCGTCCAGCAAGCCTACGATGGAATTACTCACGCAGAGCAGTGAGCATCATGAAATTGGTGATGGAGGATGGTTGATGATGATGATGGCGACGGATTCCCCTCTCCGCAGCCCCGAACGGACTCCAGATCAGCCCTCCCGAGAGGTTTTAGGGCTTGGCGGCGGCTCCGTAGCGATAAATCCTTCTCCTTTATTTTTTTCTTCCCGAAAGTGAATATATAGAGTTGGAATTGATGTCGGAGGAACTCCAGGGGGGCCATGAGGTAGGGGGCGCGCCCAGGGGGGCAGGTGATACGTCCATTTTGCATCATGCTTTTATATCGATATGTATTGCATTATGGGTTGTTATTTCACATTATGTCACAATACTTATGGCTATTCTCTCTTATTTTACAAGGTTTACATAAGGAGGGAGAATGCGGGCAGCTGGAATTCTGGGCTGGAAAAGGAGCAAATATTAGAGACCTATTCTGCACACTCCAAAAGTCCTGAAACTCTACGGAATACCTTATAATAAATAATGAAAAATCCTTGCCAAAGATGAAGACCAGGGGGCCCACACCCTTTCCACGAGGGTGGGGGGCGCGCCCCCTACCTCGTGGGCCCCCTAGTGGCTCTCTGATGACCATCTTCTCCTATATGAAGTCTTTCGTCGAGAAAAAAAATAAGAAGCAACCTTTCGGGACGAAACTCCACCGCCACGAGGCGGAACCTTGGAGGATCCAATCTAGAGCTCCGGCAGAGTTGTTCGACCAGGGAAAGTTCCCTCCCAGAGCGGGAAATCATCGCCATCGTCATCACCAACGGTCCTCTCATCGGGAGAGGGCAATCTCCATCAACATCTTCATCAGCACCATCTCATCTCAAAACCCTAGTTCATCTCTTGTATCCAATTCTTGTCTCGAAATCCGGGATTGGTGCTAGTAGGTTGCTAGTAGTGTTAATTACTCCTTGTAGTTGATGCTAGTTGGTTTAATTGGTGGAAGATCATATTTTCAGATCCTTTATGCATATTAATACCCCTCTGATTATGAACATGAATATGCTTTGTGAGTAGTTACGTTTGTTCCTGAGGACAAGGGAGAAGTCTTGCTATTAGTAGTCATGTGAATTTGGTATTCGTTCGATATTTTGATGAGATGTATGTTGTCTAGCCTCTAGTGGTGTTATGTGAACGTCGACTACATAACACTTCACCATTATTTGGGCCTAGAGGAAGGCATTGGGAAGTAATAAGTAGATGATGGGTTGCTAGAGTGATAGAATCTTAAACCCTAGTTTATGCGTTGCTTCGTAAGGGGCTGATTTGGACCCATATGTTTCATGCTATGGTTAGGTTTACCTTAATACTTTTGTTGTAGTTGCGGATGCTTGCAATAGAGGTTAATCATAAGTGGGATGCTTGTTCAAGTAAGAACAACACCCAAGCACCAGTCCACCCACATGTCAAATTATCAAAGTACCGAACGTGAATCATATGAACGTGATGAAAACTAGCTTGACGATATTCCCATGTGTCCTCGGGAGCGCTTTTCCTTATATAAGAGTTTGTCCAGGCTTGTCCTTTGCTACAAAAAGGATTGGGCCACCTTTATGCACTTTATTTACTTTTGTGACTTGTTGCTCATTACAAATTATCTTATCACAAAACTATCTATTACCACTTATTTCAGTACTTGTAGAGAATACCTTGCTGAAAACCGCTTATCATTTCCTTCTGCTCCTCGTTGGGTTCAACACTCTTACTTATCAAAAGGACTACATAGATCCCCTATACTTGTGTGTCATAAAGACTCTTTTCTAGCGCCGTTGCCGGGGAGTGAAGCGCCTTTGGTTGGTGGAATTTGGTAAGGAAAATTTTATACAGTGTGCTAAAATTTACTGTCACTTGTTACTATGGAAATTAATCCTCTGAGGGGCTTGTTCAGGGTATCTTCACCCCGACCAGTAGAGCAAAGAGTTGCTCCTCAACCTACTGAACCTATTGAAAATGAAAATCCTTATGAGTATCCCTTGAGTATGATAGAAAAACTGGTAGCTAATCCTTTTACAGGAGATGGAACAAAGCATCCTGATGAACACCTAATATATGTAGATGAAGTTTGTGGATTATTTAAGCTTGCAGGTATACCAGATGATGTTGCTAAGAAGAAGGTCTTCCCTTTATCTTTGAAGGGAGATGCATTGACATAGTATAGGCTATGTGATGATACGAGATCATGGAACTATAGAAGATTGAAATTGGAATTTCATCAAAAGTATTACCCTATGCATCTTGTTCATTGTGACCACAATTATATATATAATTTTTGGCCTCACGAAGGAGAAAGCATCGCTCAAGCTTGGGGGAGGCTTAAATCAATGTTATATTCATGCCTCAATCATGAGCTCCCAAGAGAAACAAGTCTTCAGAGTTTTTATGCTCGGCTTTCTGAAAATAATTGCACCATGCTCGATACTTCTTGTGCTGGCTCTTTTATGATGAAGACTATTGGATTTAGATGGGATTTATTGGATAGAACTAAATGTAACTCTGTAGATTGGGACCTCGACAATGGTAAGGAGTCAGGTATGACACCTAGTTTTGATTGTGTTAAATCTTTTATGGATACCGATATTTTCCATAAGTTCAGCACTAAATATGGACTTGATTCTGAGATAGTAGCTTCTTTGTGTGAATCCTTTGCTACTTATGTTGATCTCCCTAAGGAGAAGTGCTTTAAATATCATCCTCCCATAGAAGTAAAAGTAGCTTCACCTATTAAAGTTGAAGAAAAGACTGTCACTTATAATGATCCTATTGTTCCTACTTGTTATGTTGAGAAACCTCCTTTCCCTGTTAGGATAAAGGATCATGCTAAAGCTTCAACAGTGGTTCGTAAAAGCAATATTAAAACATATACACCTCCTGAGCAAGTTAAAGTTGAACCTAATATTGCTATTGTTAAAGAGCTCTTGTCTGATAATATTGATAGGCATGTTATTCAGTTCTACGGTGAAACTGCTAGAATTGCTAAACCTTGTGCTAAAGATAAACATAGACCTGTGGTAGGCGTGCCTGTTATTTCTGTTAAAATAGGAGAACATTGTTATCATGGCTTATGTGATATGGGTGCTAGTGCTAGTGTTATACCTTATGACTTGTATAAAGAAATCAAGCATGAAATTGCACCTGCTGAGTTAGAAGATATTGATGTCACAATTAAACTTGCTAATAGAGGTACTATTTCAGCAGTGGGAATTGTTAGAGATGTTGAAGTCTTGTGCGGGAAAAATAAATATCCTGCTGATTTTCTTGTTCTTAGTTCCCCACAAGATAGCTTTTGTCCCATTATATTTGGTAGACCCTTCCTGAACACTGTTAATGCTACGATAGACTGCGAAAAGAATGTTGTTACTATTGGCTTGGATGATATGACTCACGAATTTATTTTCTCTAAATTTAGTAAACAACACCGTGAAGAAGAATTGCCTAGTAAGGATGAAATTATTGGTCTTGCTTCTATTGTCGTACCTCCTAGTGATCCTTTAGAACAATATTTGCTAGACCATGAGAATGATATGTTTATGAATGAAAGAAGGGAAATAGATGAAGTATTCTTTAAACAGGAACCTATTCTGAAACACAATTTGCATGTTGAAATCCTAGGGGATCCCCCTCCACCTAAGGGTGATCCCGTGTTCAAGCTTAAACCATTTCCTGATAATCTTAAATATGCTTATCTTGATGAAAAGAAGATATATCCTGTTATTATTAGTGCTAACCTTTCAGAGCATGAAGAAGAAAGATTATTGAAAACTCTAAAGAAGCACCGTGCTGCTATTGGATATACTCTTGATGATCTTAAGGGCATTAGTCCCACTCTATGTCAACATAAAATAAATTTGGAAGCAGATGCCAAACCAGTTCGTGATCCTCAACAACGTCTGAATCCTAAAATGAAAGAAGTGGTAAGAAAAGAAATACTAAAGCTTCTGGAGGCAGGTATAATTTATGCCGTTGCTGATAGTCAGTGGGTAAGTCATGTTCATTGTGTCCCTAAGAAGGGAGGTATTACTGTTGTTCCTAACACTACTAGGAAAAGTCTTATACATAGAAGTTTACCAGTAGCGTGCTTTTTGGAGCCCACGCTACTGATAATTAGCAATAGCGTGTGTTACAAAACGCGCTACTGGTAGAACTTAGCAGCAGCGTTGGTTTCTAGAAGGCACGCTACTGGTAAGTTCGCCCTACCACACCCCCCGGCCAAAAAATAGTAGCAGCGTTGGTACCCTAACAAGCGCTACTGTTAAGAAAATAGCAGTAGCGCGGTGCCACCAAGAAGCACTACTCCTACTTCTTCTATGTGTAATCTTTTAGCAGTTTTATGTACCAGTAGATATTTTGGCTGCCACCAAGAAGTGCTATAGCTAGTTTTATGTAACAGTAGATATTTTGGCTGGCACATATAGCAGTAGCGCGCTTTGGTGCCCAGCGCTACTGCTATGGTCGCTAGCCAAAATATCTGCCACCTTCCCCCCTCTTCTTCCTCCCCCTTTCTTTCTCCCCCCTCCCTCTTGCACTTGCTTGTCCTTCAATGCTTCCCCCTCTTCTTTGCCCCTCCTCTCCCCCTCCATTAATGCCCTCCCTCCTTTCTCTTACTTGTTTTTTCCCCTCCTCCCCTTCTCTTCTTTGCCCATCCACCACCCTCTCCATTAATGCCCTCCCTCCTTCCTCTTCCTTTCTTTTGCCCCTTCTCCCCTTCTCTTCTTTGCCCCTCCACCACCCCTCCATTAATGCCCTCCCTGTTGGAAATATGCCCTAGAGGCAATAATAAATTGGTTATTATTATATTTCCTTGTTCATGATAATCGTTTATTATCCATGCTAGAATTGTATTGATAGGAAACTCAGATACATGTGTGGATACATAGACAACACCATGTCCCTAGTAAGCCTCTAGTTGACTAGCTCGTTGATCAATAGATGGTTACGGTTTCCTGACCATGGACATTGGATGTCATTGATAACGGGATCACATCATTAGGAGAATGATGTGATGGACAAAGACCCAATCCTAAGCCTAGCACAAAGATCGTGTAGTTCATTCGCTAAAGCTTTTCTAATGTCAAGTATCATTTCCTTAGACCATGAGATTGTGCAACTCCTGGATACCGTAGGAATACTTTGGGTGTGCCAAACGTCACAACGTAACTGGGTGGCTATAAAGGTACACTACGGGTATCTCCGAAAGTGTCTGTTGGGTTGGCACGAATCGAGACTGGGATTTGTCACTCCGTGTAAACGGAAAGGTATCTCTGGGCCCACTCGGTAGGACATCATCATAATGTGCACAATGTGATCAAGGAGTTGATCACGGGATGATGTGTTACGAAACAAGTAAAGAGACTTGCCGGTAACGAGATTGAACAAGGTATCAGGATACCGACGATCGAATCTCGGGCAAGTATCGTACCGCTAGACAAAGGGAATTGTATACGGGATTGATTAAGTCCTTGACATCGTGGTTCATCCGATGAGATCATCATGGAACATGTGGGAGCCAACATGGGTATCAAGATCCGCTGTTGGTTATTGGCCGGAGAGTCATCTCGGTCATGTCTGCATGTCTCCTGAACCCGTAGGGTCTACACACTTAAGGTTCGGTGACGCTAGGGTTATAGAGATATTAGTATGCGGTAACCCGAAAGTTGTTCGGAGTCCCAGATGAGATCCCGGACGTCACGAGGAGTTCCGGAATGGTCCGGAGGTAAAGAATTATATATAGGAAGTGCTATTTCGGCCATCGGGACAAGTTTCGAGGTCACCGGTATTGTACCGGGACCACCGGAAGGGTCCCGGGGGTCCACCGGGTGGGGCCACCTGCCCCGGGGGGCCACATGGGCTGTAGGGGGTGCGCCTTGTCCTATATGGGCCAAGGGCACCAGCCCCTAGAGGCCCATGCGCCAAAGGGACAAGAGGAGGGGAGAGTCCTAAAGGGGGAAGGCACCTCCGAGGTGCCTTGGGGAGGATGGACTCCTCCCCCCCTTGGCCGCACCCTTCCTTGGAGGAAGGGGCAAGGCTGCGCCCTCCCCCTCTCCCTTGGCCCTATATATAGTGGGGGGAAGGGAGGGCAACCATACCTAAGCCCTGGCGCCTCCCTCTCCCTCCCATGACACATCTCCCTCCTCCCGCAGCGCTTGGCGAAGCCCTGTTGGAATCCCGCTACTTCCACCACGCCTTCGTGCTGCCGGATCTCCATCAACCTCTCCTCCCCCCTTGATGGATCAAGAAGGAGGAGACGTCGCTGCTCCGTACGTGTGTTGAACGCGGAGGTGCCGTCCGTTCGGCGCTAGGATCATCGGTGATTTGGATCACGACGAGTACGACTCCATCAACCCCGTTCTCTTGAACGCTTCCGCGCACGATCTACAAGGGTATGTAGATCCACTCCTCCCTCGTTGCTAGATGACTCCATAGATTGATCTTGGTGATGCGTAGGAAAATTTTGAATTATTGCTACGTTCTCCAACAGTGGCATCATGAGCTAGGTCTATGCGTAGTTTCTATGCACGAGTAGAACACAAAGTAGTTGTGGGCGTTGATTTTGTTCAATATGCTTGCCGTTACTAGTCTTATCTTGATTCGGCGGCATCGTGGGATGAAGCGGCCCGGACCAACCTTACACGTACGCTTACGTGAGACCGGTTCCACCGACTGACATGCACTGGTTGCATTAGGTGGCTGGCGGGTGTCTGTCTCTCCCACTTTAGTCGGATCGGATTCGATGAAAAGGGTCCTTATGAAGGGTAAATAGCAATTGGCATATCACGTTGTGGTCTTTGCGTAGGTAAGAAACGTTCTTGCTAGAAACCCATAGCAGCCACGTAAAACATGCAAACAACAATTAGAGGACGTCTAACTTGTTTTTGCAGGGTATGCTATGTGATGTGATATGGCCAAAAGGATGTGATGAATGATATATGTGATGTATGAGATTGATCATGTTCTTGTAATAGGAATCACGACTTGCATGTCGATGAGTATGACAACCGGCAGGAGCCATAGGAGTTGTCTTAATTTATTTATGACCTGCATGTCAACATAAACGTCATGTAATTACTTTACTTTATTGCTAACCGTTAGATGTAGTAGTAGAAGTAATAGTTGACGAGACAACTTCATGAAGACACGATGATAGAGATCATGGTGTCATGCCGGTGACGATGATGATCATGGAGCCCCGAAGATGGAGATCAAGAGGAGCAAAGTGATGATGGCCATATCATGTCACTATTTGATTGCATGTGATGTTTATCATGTTTATGCATCTTATTTGCTTAGAATGACGGTAGTAAATAAGATGATCCCTCACTAAAATTTCAAGAAGGTGTTCCCCCTAACTGTGCACCGTTGCGACAGTTCGTTGTTTCGAAGCACCACGTGATGATCGGGTGTGATAGATTCTAACGTTCACATACAACGGGTGTAAGACAGATTTACACACGCGAAACACTTAGGTTGACTTGACGAGCCTAGCATGTGTACAGACATGGCCTCGGAACACAGAAGACCGAAAGGTCGAGCATGAGTCGTATGGTAGATACGATCAGCATGAAGATGTTCACCGATGTTGACTAGTCCGTCTCACGTGATGATCGGACACGGCCTAGTTGACTCGGATCATGTAATCACTTAGATGACTAGAGGGATGTCTATCTGAGTGGGAGTTCATAAGATGAACTTAATTATCCTGAACATAGTCAAAAGGTCTTCGCAAATTATGTCGTAGCTCGCGTTTCAGTTCTACTGTTTAGATATGTTCCTAGAGAAAAATTAGTTGAAAGTTGATAGTAGCAATTATGCGGACTAGGTCCGTAAACTGAGGTTTGTCCTCATTGCTTCATAGAAGGCGTATGTCCTTAATGCACCGCTCAGTGTGCTGAACCTCGAACGCTGTCTGTGGATGTTGCGAACATCTGACATACACATTTTGATAACTACGTGATAGTTCAGTTAAACGGTTTAGAATTGAGGCACCAAAGATGGTTTTGAAACATCGCGAAACATATGAGATGTTTCGAGGGCTGAAATTGGGATTTCAGGCTCGTGCCCACGTCAAGAGGTATAAGACCTCCGACGATTTTCATAGCCTGCAAACTAAGGAAGAAAAGCTCAATTGTTGAACTTGTGCTCAGATTGTCTGAGTACAACAATCATTTGAATCGAGTGGGAGTTGATCTTCCAGATGAGATAGTGATGTTTCTCCGAAGTCATTACCACCAAGCTGCTAGAGCTTCGTGATGAACTATAATATATCAGGGACATATATGATGATCCTTGAGATATTCGTGATGTTTAACACCACAAAAGTAGAAATCTAGAAGGAGCATCAATTGTTGATGGTTGGTGAAACCACTAGTTTCAAGAAGGGCAAGGGCAAGAAGGGATACTTCATGAAACGGCAAATCAGTTGCTGCTCTAGTGAAGAAACCCAAGGTTGAACCCAAACCCGAGACTAAGTGCTTCTGTAATGAGGGGAACGGTCACTGAAGTAGAACTACCCTAGATACTTGGTAGATGAGAAGGCAGGCAAGGTCGACAGAAGTATATTGGATATACATTATATTAATGTGTACTTTACTAGTACTCCTAGTAGCACCAGGTTATTAGATACCGGTTCAGTTGCTAAGTGTTGGTAACTCGAAATAAAAGCTACAGAATAAACGGAGACTAGCTAAAGGTGAGATGACGATGTGTGTTGGAAGTATTTCCAAGGTTGATCAAATATCGTACGCTCCCTCTACCATCGAGATTGGTGTTTGCGTTGAGCATAGACATGATTGGATTACGTCTATCGCAATACGGTTATTCATTTAAGGAGAATAATGGTTACTCTGTTTATTTGAATAATACCTTCAATGGTCTTACACCTAAAATGAATGGTTTATTGAATCTCGATCGTAGTGATACACATGTTCATGCCAAAAGATATAAGATAGTAATGATAGTACCACCTACTTGTGGCACTGCCACTTAAGTCATATCGGTATAAAACGCATGAAGAAGCTCCATGTTGATGGATCTTTGGACCCACTCATTTTTGAAAGGATTGAGACATGCGAACCATGTCTATTCGTGTATATGCATGAAGAAACTCCATGCAAATGGACCGTTTGGACTCACTTGATTTTGAATCACTGGAGACATGCAAATCATACCACATGGGAAAGATGACTGAAAGCCTCGTTTTCAGTAAAATGGAACTAGAAAGCAACTTGTTGGAAGTAATACATTTTGATGTGTGCAGTCCAATGAGTGCTGAGGCGTGTAGTGGACATCGTTATGTTCTTACTTCACCGATGGTTTGAGTAGATGTTGAGTACATTTACTTGATGAATCACGAGTCTGAATTATTGAAAGGTTCAAGTAATTTCAGGGTGAAGTTGAAAGATCGTCGTGACAAGAGGATAAAAGATCTATGATATGATCATAGAGATGAATATCTGAATTACGAGTTTGGCACAAAATTAAGACATTGTGGAAATTGTTTCACTACTGATACAGCCTGGAACACCATAGTGTGATGGTGTGTCCGAACATCATAACTGCACCATATTGGATATAGTGCATACCATGATGTCTCTTATCGAATTACCACAATAATTTATGGTTTAGGCATTGGAGACAACCACATTCACTTTAAATAGGGCACCACGTAATTCCGATAAGATGACACCGTATGAACTATGGTTTAGAGAAACCTAAGCTGTCATTTCTTAAAAGTTTGGGGCTGCGACGCTTATGTGAAAAAAGGTTTCAGGCTGATAAGCTCAAACCCAAAGCGGATAAATGCATCTTCATAGGACACCCAAAACAGTTGGGTATACCTCCCGTCTCAGATCCGAAAGCAATAAGGGATTGTTTCTAGAATCGGGTCCTTTCTCGAGGAAAAGTTTCTCTCGAAAGAATTGAGTGGGAGGATGGTGGAGGCTTGATGAGGTTATTGAACCGTCTCTTCAATTAGTGTGTGGAAGGGCACAGGAAGTTGTTCCTGTGGCACCTACACCAATTGAAGTGGAAGCTTATGATAGTGATCATGAAACTTCAGATCAAGTCACTACCAAACCTCGTGGGATGACAAGGATGCATACTACTTCAGAGTGGTACGTAATCCTGTCTTAGAAGTCATGTTGCTAGACAACAATGAACCTACGAACTATGGAGAAGCGATGGTGGGCCTGGATTCCGATAAATGGCTCGAGGCCATAAAATCCGAGAGAGGATCCATGTATGGAAACAAAGTGTAGACTTTGACAGAACAGCTCGATGGTCGTGAGGCTGTTGAGTACAGATGGATTTTAAAAGGAAGACGGTCAATGATGGTAAATGTCACAATTAAGAAAGCTTGACTTGTCGTTAAGATGTTTTCCGACAAGTTCAAAGAGTTGACTATGATGAGACTTTCTCACTCGTAGCGATGCTAAGAGTCTGTTGGAATTATATTAGCAATTACTGCATTATTTATGAAATCTTGCAGATAGGATGTCAAAACATTGTTTCCTCGACGTTTTTTTGAGGAAAGGTTGTATGTGATACAAACCGGAAGGTTTTGTTAATCCTAAAAGATGCTAATAAGTATGCAAAGCTCCAGCAATCCTTCTAAGGACTGGAGTAAGCATCTCGGAGTTGGAATGTACGCTTTGATGACATGATCAAAGATTTTGGGTTTATACAAAGTTTATGAGAAACTTGTATTTCCAAAGAAGTGAGTGGGAGCACTATAGAATTTCTGATGAATATATGTTGTTGACATATTGTTGATCAGAAATGACGTAGAATTTCTGGAAAGCATATAGGGTTATTTGGAAAGTATTTTTCAATGGAAAGCCTGGATTAAGCTACTTGAACATTGAGCGTCAAGATCTATAAGGATAGATCAAAACGCTTAATGGTACTTTCAAATGAGCACATACCTTGACATGATCTTGAAGGTGTTCAAGATGGACCAGTCAAAGAAGGAGTTCTTGCCTGAGTTGTAAGGTATGAAGTTAAGACTTAAAGCTCGACCACGGCAGAATAGAGAGAAAGGACGAAGGTCGTCCCCTATGCTTAAGACATAGGCTCTACAGGGTGCTACGCTGTGTACCGCACCTGAAGTGTGCCTTGCCATGAGTCAGTCAAGGGGTACAAGAGTGATCCAGGAATGAATCACAGGACAGCGGTCAAAGTTATCCTTAGTAACTAGTGGACTAAGGAATTTTCTCGATTATGGAGGTGGTAAAAGAGTTCATCGTAAAGGGTTACGCCGATGCAAACTTTGACACTAATCCAGATTATTCTGAGTAGTAAACTGGATTCGTATAGTAGAACAGTTGTTTGGAATAGCTCCAAATGTAGCGTAGTAGTTGCATCTACAAGATGACATAGAAATTTGCAAAGTACATACGGATCTGAATGTTGCAGACCCGTTGACTAAAACCTCTCTCACAAGCAAAACATGATCAAACCCAGAACTCATTGAGTCTTAATCACATGATGATGTGAACTAGTTTAGTGACACTAGTAAACTCTTTGGATGTTGGTCACATGGCGATGTGACCTGTGAGTGTTAATCACATGACGATGTGAACTAGATTATTGACTCTAGTGCAAGTGGGAGACTGTTGGAAATATGCCCTAGAGGCAATAATAAATTGGTTATTATTATATTTCCTTGTTCATGATAATCGTTTATTATCCATGCTAGAATTGTATTGATAGGAAACTCAGATACATGTGTGGATACATAGACAACACCATGTCCCTAGTAAGCCTCTAGTTGACTAGCTCGTTGATCAATAGATGGTTACGGTTTCCTGACCATGGACATTGGATGTCATTGATAACGGGATCACATCATTAGGAGAATGATGTGATGGACAAAGACCCAATCCTAAGCCTAGCACAAAGATCGTGTAGTTCGTTCGCTAAAGCTTTTCTAATGTCAAGTATCATTTCCTTAGACCATGAGATTGTGCAACTCCCGGATACCGTAGGAATACTTTGGGTGTGCCAAACGTCACAACGTAACTGGGTGGCTATAAAGGTACACTACGGGTATCTCCGAAAGTGTCTGTTGGGTTGGCACGAATCGAGACTGGGATTTGTCACTCCGTGTAAACAGAAAGGTATCTCTGGGCCCACTCGGTAGGACATCATCATAATGTGCACAATGTGATCAAGGAGTTGATCACGGGATGATGTGTTACGAAACGAGTAAAGAGACTTGCCGGTAACGAGATTGAACAAGGTATCGGGATACCGACGATCGAATCTCGGGCAAGTATCGTACCGCTAGACAAAGGGAATTGTATACGGGATTGATTAAGTCCTTGACATCGTGGTTCATCCGATGAGATCATCGTGGAACATGTGGGAGCAAACATGGGTATCCAGATCCCGCTGTTGGTTATTGGCCGGAGAGTCATCTCGGTCATGTCTGCATGTCTCCCGAACCCGTAGGGTCTACACACTTAAGGTTCGGTGACGCTAGGGTTATAGAGATATTAGTATGCGGTAACCCGAAAGTTGTTCGGAGTCCCGGATGAGATCCCGGACATCACGAGGAGTTCCGGAATGGTCCGGAGGTAAAGAATTATATATAGGAAGTGCTATTTCGGCCATCGGGACAAGTTTCGAGGTCACCGGTATTGTACCGGGACCACCGGAAGGGTCCCGGGGGTCCACCGGGTGGGGCCACCTGCCCCGGGGGGCCACATGGGCTGTAGGGGGTGCGCCTTGGCCTATATGGGCCAAGGGCACCAGCCCCTAGAGGCCCATGCGCCAAAGGGACAAGAGGAGGGGAGAGTCCTAAAGGGGGAAGGCACCTCCGAGGTGCCTTGGGGAGGATGGACTCCTCCCCCCCTTGGCCGCACCCTTCCTTGGAGGAAGGGGCAAGGCTGCGCCCTCCCCCCCTCTCTTGGCCCTATATATAGTGGGGGGAAGGGAGGGCAACCATACCTAAGCCCTGGCGCCTCCCTCTCCCTCCCATGACACATCTCCCTCCTCCCGCAGCGCTTGGCGAAGCCCTGTTGGAATCCCGCTACTTCCACCACGCCTTCGTGCTGCTGGATCTCCATCAACCTCTCCTCCCCCCTTGCTGGATCAACAAGGAGGAGACGTCGCTGCTCCGTACGTGTGTTGAACGCGGAGGTGCCGTCCGTTCGGCGCTAGGATCATCGGTGATTTGGATCACGACGAGTACGACTCCATCAACCCCGTTCTCTTGAACGCTTCCGCGCGCGATCTACAAGGGTATGTAGATCCACTCCTCCCTCGTTGCTAGATGACTCCATAGATTGATCTTGGTGACGCGTAGGAAAATTTTGAATTATTGCTACGTTCTCCAACACTCCCTCCTCCCTCTCATAATTCTATCTAGAGCTACTTGCTAATTATAAGAAGGTGCTCGATATTCCTCTCGACAAATTGGTGAGCAAAAAAAGAGTTGTGCAAGAATGGAAATATGTATGTTTGCGATTAGGACCGAAACTATGTACGATATGGATATACCAAATTGTGTGTGGCATGTGAGTGACATGAGTTGACCATGTTACGTCGAAATGTCGATTCAATTCCGTTTCGGCGAATTTCGGGCATGCAAACTCAATATGTCCTATATTTAGGGAAGGTCATGCCTAATTTTTGTATGAATTTGATCCATGCATGCATATATACGTGTTTAAAATATTTGCTTCGTGCGCAGGTGATCACGAAGGTCAATGGAAGGAAGGTGGAAAGATACTGGCAATCCGCTGTGGATGACATGTATGAAAAAAGACTGAAGGATGTTTTATGTCCATGTCGAAAATGCAAAGGAAGAGTCAGGCTTGACCCCTTTGAGGGTGGTAAATTCAAGGCACACCTGCTCATGCATGGTTTCATGCACGGCCATACTCGGTGGATAAGTGATGATGATGATGATGATGATGAGGACGTCGACGGGGCAGGAAATAACGACATGGGGCCACCAGACGAAGAGATGACCGATTATGTGCCCGAAGAGGAAGACGGCCTCAGAAATGTCGATGGCGAAGAGGCAGTTCAAGGCGGAGAAGACGCGGACACGCCACCGTCTTCGTCGCTACTAAGTTCAGCCATGCGGGACCCGCATGTTCGAGACCTGCTTCGCAAGAAGACGACTAGCGACAGAGCTGCTTCTAGAGAGGAGGCCAAACTGGCGCAACTGGAGGTAGACTTGATGACTCCTTTGTATGATGGTTGCAATAATCCTGAGGTGACCGGCTTGAGTTTCACACTAGAACTTCTAAAGATGAAGGCAAAAAACAAATGGATAGATACAAGCCTGGATGAGCTTCTAAAGCACCTAAAGAAGGTTCTTCCCGCGGGAAGCCTGTGTCCTACTAGTGTCGAGGAGGCAAAGAAAATCGTGTGCCCTCTTGATCTGCCACATATTAGATATCACGCATGCATCAATGATTGCATCATATATCAGAACGAGCATGCTGAAAAAACCATCTGTCCAAAGTGCAATGCTTCATGATATAAAAAGGCCGGAAAGAAAGCTCCAAAGAAAGTTGTATGGTACTTTCCGATCACTCCGCGTCTACATTGGTATTTTGTAGATTCTAAGGAAGCAAAGCTTATGCGCTGGCATGCGGAGAGGGTGAAGCCAGATGACGGAGATGAGCCAAAGCTAAGACACCTCGTAGATGCTAGCCAGTGGAGAGCATTAAATGCTGAATTTGTTTTTTTCACAAATGATCCAAGGAACATCGTGCTTGGTGCTAGTAGTGATGGCATGCATCCATTTGGCAACCAGGACACCAATCATAGCACATGGCCCGTGTTTGTATGGATGTACAACCTCCCCCCTGGTTGTGCATGAAGGAAAAATACATACACATGGCTATGCTTATTCAAGGGCCGAGACAACCGGGAAATGATATAAATCTGTATCTCGGGTTACTAAAAGAGGAGTTACAGACCTTATGGACAACGCCGGCCAAGACATGGGATGCAAGCAAAGGAGAGTATTTCTACATGAGAGCCGCGCTGATCACGACGGTGCAGGACTATCTCGGTTACGGCTATCTCTCGGGCCAGGTGTGCCACGGATATTGCGGATGCACGAGGTGCATGGATGATACAACTTCTCTGTAGCTATCGAAAGATGGCGGGTCTTCGAAAATCATGTACATGGGGCATCGAAGATGGCTCGAGAAGGATGACCCATGGAGAAAGCGCAGAGATCTATTCAATGGTAAGGCTGAGCATCGAGGTCCTCCACGTAAGCGTAGCGGTGCAGAAATATATGAGTTATTAAAGAACTGGAAAGAGTGCCCCTCACCGGGAAAGATGAAGAAAAAGGCGCCGGAGCCCCTGCTGAAGGTATGGAAGGCGAGATCTGTTTTCTGGGACTTGGAATACTGGCCCATACTCGACACGCCTCATAGCCTTGATCAAATGCATATCACAAAAAATATCGTTGAGAGTTTGCTTGGAACATTGATGAACATGCCGGAGAGGACCAAGGATGGGCCGAAGGCAAGAAAAGACTTGGAATTTTTGAAAATCAGGAAAGATCTCCAAATGCCCGGTAAAAGGTCGTCATAGGAGACCGAGACGGAGACGGAGACGGAAGATAGGGGAAAAAAGTAAACAAGAAGGAAGAACAATATTGCCCCCCCTCTTGCTTCACCTTAGATCCGAAGGAGGTCGATCAAATGTTCAAGTGCCTTGCCGGAATCAAAGTTAGTTCCGGATACTATGGGAAGATAAGCAGATATCTGGACACTAAGAAAAAAAGGTTCAGTGGGATGAAGTCTCACGACTGTCATGTGATGATGACACAGTTACTCCCGGTTGCACTTAGAGGGATTACGAACACACATGTGTGTGAGACGCTTACTGACCTATGCCACTTTTTTGATGCTGTCTCTCGAAAGTCGATCAGTGTGAAGCAATTCCATAGGCTACAGGAAGAGATCATTGTCATACTGAATGAGCTAGAGATGTACTTCCCGCCCGCGTTCTTTGATGTCATGGTGCATCTATGTGTCCACATCGTGGACGACATCATCGACCTAGGGCCGACATTCCTGCATAGCATGATGCCGTTTGAGAGGATGAATGGGGTCATCAAAGGATTCGGTCGTAACATGTCCCGTCCAGATGGAAGCATAGCCCAGGGATATCTGACCAAAGAGTGCATCTCTTTCTGTGAGAGTTATTTGACCAAAGACCGTGTTGTTGGTTTGCCCGTCAACAAGCACTATGGAAGGCTCGAAGGCGAATGTCACACCAACGGTCATAGGGATTTGAATGTGTTACGCTCGGGACGACAAAACGGCGTTGACATGGAAAACTTAGTAGTGCTACAACACCTAGATGTGCTAGAAGATTTCGTGACACTGCAAAAAGAGACCATCGCAAAGAAATACCGTGACCGTGGGGTGCACAGGACGGACGCTGAAGTTATTAGAGAGCACAACTCCACTTTCGTGCGTTGGTTCAAAGAGCGAGTTCTGGCTAATCCCCCGGAAGATGGTTGTCCGAACGAAACACTCATATATGCCTTAGCACATGGCCCCTCGACCAACCTCGCGACTTATCAAGCATATGATATCAACGGATACACGTTCTACACGGAGGAGAAAGATATAAACAGTGATGACCAAAACTCAGGGGTGACGATGGAAGCCATGACCGGTAATGTAATTGAAAGATATTACGAAAGGGTCGAAGAGATATGGGAGCTTAACTACTCTGGATTGGATAGCGCGACGATGTTCCGTGTCAGATGGGCTAAAAATGTACACAGAGAAAACCGGCATTTCACTACCATGTGTATTTCCGACTACGATTATAGTGGTACCGTCAACGCCATCGCCAAAAATGAGCCATGGGTACACGCTAAACACGTGACACAATGTTTCTTCATAACTGATCCGATCAATCCCAGCCGTGTTCTCGTGAGGAGAAGCAAAAGGAGCATCGCCGGAATGGATGGAGTCGCCAACGAGGAAGACTATGACCAGTACGGTGATCCGATGAGGGAAGATGATGCTGATGACGACGAAACATATGTCAAAAGAAGAATGAAGACTACATTACCTACGAAAGATCGTAATCTCTGGAGAAGGAAAAGTCACGACCATGGGCTCAATTATTCGACAATGAACAAAAGAGGGAAGAAGATCAGTCTAAAGCGTCGTCGGCGGCCAAGCTGACAAACTAATCCCCAAAGTTTGTGTGTGTCTTTTTTGTATACCGGTGTTAGCGGTCAAATCATGTAATATATATTATACTAATTATTATCCGGAGGGTAACAGTGGTATTGCTCTAACGACAGACCAAATTAAAGGAAGGAAAGTGCAAAAGAAAGATAAGAAAAAGAAAAGTGCAAATGAAAGAAAAAGAAAAAGAAGAAGAAAAAGAAAGGAAAGGAAGTTTTGCAAAATGAAATGAAAAAAATAAATAAAAAAGAACTAATAAGTTGTGGAAACTGAAATGAAAGAAAAATAAAAATGAAAAAGGAAGGAAGTTTGTGGAATATGAAAAAGAAAAAGTAAAAGAATAATAAATATAAAAAGAGAAATATAAATAAAATAAAAAGGAAGAAAGTTTGTGGAATATGAAAAATAAAAATAAAAATAAAAATAAAAATAAAAAAATAAAAAATTAGCAGTAGCGCGTTTTGGCCTGGGCAGCGCTGTAGCTAAGAAAAATAAATAAATAAAAAAATAGATAGCAGAAGCGCGTTTTGGCCTGGACAGCGCTATAGCTAAGAAAAATAAAAAAATAAATAGCAGTAGCGCGTTTTGGCTTGGGCAGCACTATAGCTATAGCGCGTTTTGCCAACACGCGCTATAGCTAAGTTGCCTACAGCACCGTCCGCTAGATCCTATCTCTTTCCTCTCTCCCACTCTCGCTCGAATCCCCTTTCTCTCGCCACCGCCGACGCCTGCACCCGCCCACGCCGCTGACGCCCGCCCGCCCACGCCACCGCCGACGCCCGCACCCGCCCACGCCGCCGACGCCCGCACCCGCCCATGCCACTGCTGACGCCCGCACCTGCCCACGACGCCGTCGACGCGCGCCGCACCTGACCTCGACGCAGGCCACTGGCCACCCCGACGCTCCCTCCCCCCACTACTAGGAAAAGGGCTATAGATGAAATTGACACTAATGGCGCACCAGAGAAGTGGTGCGCCACTACTATATACTAATGGCGCACCATGTGGTGATGCGCCATTAGTGTGGAAGACACTAATGGTGCACCAGACACAAGGTGTGCCACTAGGAACAATTTTTTTTTCATTTTTCCAAACATACTAATGGCGCATCCAGGCAAAGTGCGCCATTAGTGTTTCTAACTAGTAATGGCGCACCAGCCACAGAGTACGCCATTAGTTGTTTTGAAAAAAAATAAAAAAAATTGTTAGTAATGTCGAGCCCCACCTCCCCTCGCCCCGTCGCCCCCCTCCCCTCGCCGCCCCCTTGCCCCACCTGCCCTCGCCCCATCGACGCCCCACCGTCCCAACCACCCGCCGCCGCCGCCCCCTCGCCCCACCACCCCTCGCCCCGTCGCCCCGTTCCTCCGCGGCGCGCCCAGCCGGCCGAGGCCCCCGCCGCCCCACCGCCTAGCAGCGCCTCACTCCCTCTCGCCCGCCTTGGCGCGGCCGGTCCCGCCGCCCGCAGTGACCCCGGCGACCGGTCCATAGGCAGGTACCTAGCTACAGCTCCTCCCCCTTCCCTCCCCCTTCCTCCTGCATCCTCTGCCCGTTCAATTTCTGTTTTCCCGATTCTTCTGTCGGATGAGTGTTTTTTATTCTAGAAGAATACGTGTCTGATGAGTGCTTGTTGTAGTAGATTGGCTGGTATTGCGAGAAGGATGTATGCAACGATGGCTGTTCCTTGACGAGTAGTTGCCGCGTGATTTTCCCAGAGCGTGTTCGAGTTCACTTGCGTTGCCTGATAGGTGTTTGTGATAATGCTTGTAGGGGGCAAATCTTCATGAACCATAGTTTGACTTTTTTCAGATGAGCAAATATACATGTTAGCAGCAGCGAAACATGTTTGCGTCAATTCTAGCTCATTATTCAGTTCAGCCTCTGCTTGCTACTTAATTATGGTGGTAGCTAGTTTAATTTAATGATGTGGCCTGCCTGGAGCGTCATTTTTCTTTCTAATAACAATCTAGAGACAGATAAGGTGCTACCTAGCTAGCTACTTTAATAATAAATCTCTTAGCAAGGTCTTATGCTCTGGAACTTTTTTTACTCATGGATTTGTCCAGCCGAGAGAGATAGAGAGAGAGAGAGTTCGGATCGTGGTTGCTTTTTGATTCATGACTGCTTGTTGATCCAATATTTACTCAAACTAATGTTGTCCAGTATATGTCTGCAATATATGCTAATGGTGGATAATGTTGTCCAGTACGAGCCTCCTCTGCAGCAGAGCTCCGGCTGTGTTGGTAGTCACACCCCGTGGCACTGGTGTGGTTGAGTTTCTGCTATGGCTACAACCCCTCTTGGTGAGCTCCTCCTTTCCTCTCTCTGTTCTCTCTATGATCTAGCCCTAGTTTATGTTTTAGATGCTTTGGTAGTCCTGCTAGTTCTGGCTGTATGTTCCAGATGATCATCAATTAATTTTGTTTCTCTCTGTGATAGCTATATCTTGATCTAGGGTTGCCAGTTGCTGTGCTCTAGGTCATTTGTGATGGCTCTCTGTGGTGGTCATCTTGCTCACTGACCTTGCTGCATACATGCTCCCGTGGGTGCCGTTGGCTATCTAAGTGTGTGTGTAATTTAACTTGGGTGCTGTTGGCTATCTAAGTGTGTGTGTAATTTAACTTATGCTAGGGTTCTAGGCACTCTAAGGGCTGAATTTGTTCTGCCATGCAGCTAGACATTACTAATGTTTGATTAAATAAGCATGGGAAACATTCAGATGTTAACTTCTTTTCTTTCTACCATGCTGCTAGACATTACTAATGGCATGTTCAAGCTCCTTGGCAGCATGTTAATAAATAATATGGCATCTGATTGAATAACTTTAAATGCATGCAAGATTGGATAAGCATGGGGGGAAGCAGCCACCGCCGCTCTGCCTCACCGGAGTACGAGTTGGATGCTTTCGAGTTCTTCAGTATCATACTTTCTTCTTCAGTATCAGCCACGAGGCAGGTATATAAAACGAGAGATCTCCCCTTCACCCATCTCATTATGATAACTCTGTTGTTTGCTACATCACTCCTTGTCCCAAATTGCAGAGGCTGCCTGACACTTTTATGAAGATGCTGGGTGAAGATCCGCCAGATAATGTGAAGCTCCGACAGGCCGGCTGTAACGCCCTCGATGCGGCTATATCGCCCATGTGTCGAAGCACGACTTAGAGGCATAACTGCATTGAAAGCAATGTCACAAGTGAGGTAATCTTCACACAACCCATGTAATACATAAGGGAAAGAGATACATAGATGGCTTACAATCACCACTTCACACAATTACATGAATAAAGCATTACATCATCCAGATACAATCAAGGTCCGACTACGGAACTAAAATAAAAGAAGAACCCCAAATGCGACAAAGGTCCCCGATCGACCCCAACTGGGCTCCACTACTGATCAACTGGAAACGGGACAACACAAAGGACAAGATCTTCATCGAGCTCCTCCTGAGCTTGGTTGCATCACCTGCACGGTTCAACGGCACCTGCAAGCTGGTTTTGGAAGTATCTGTGAGCCACAGGGACTCAGCAATCTCGCACCCTCACGATCAAGACTATTTAAGCTTATGGGTAAGGTAAAGGTATGAGGTGGAGCTGCAGCAAGCGACTAGCATATATGGTGGCTAACATACGCAAAAGAGAGCGACAAGAGAAGGCAAAGCACGTTCGAGAAAGTATGATCAAGAAGTGATCCTAAAACAACCTACGTCAAGCATAACTCCAACACCATGTTCACTTCCCGGACTCCGCCAAAAAGAGACCATCACGGTTACACACGCGGTTGATTCATTTTAATTAAGGTCAACTTCAGGTTTTCTACAACCGGACGTTAACAAATTCCCATCTGCCCATAACCGCGGGCACGGCTTTCGAAAGTTCAAATCCCTGCAGGGGTGTCCCAACTTAGCCCATCACAAGCTCTCACGGTCAACGAAGGAATAGACCTCCTGCCGAGACATTCCGATCAGACTCGGTATCCCGGTTCTACAAGACATCCTCGACAATGGTAAAACAAGTCCAGCAAGACCACCCGCTGTGCCGACAAATCCCGATAGGAGCTGCACATATCTCGTTCTCAGGGCACACCGGATAAGCTAAGCGTACAGGAGCCGACGTAACCCAAGTTGCCAAGGGATGGCCCTGCACGATGCTCTGGGTTGGAGCAACACTCAGAGGAGCACTGGCCCGGGGGTTTAAAATAAAGATGACCCTTGGGCTGGCCGGCCCAAGGGAAAGGAAAAGGCTAGGTGGCAAATGGTAAAACCAATGTTGGGCCTTGCTGGAGGAGTTTTATTCAAGGCGAACTGTCAAGGGGTTCCCATTATAACCCAACCACGTAAGGAACGCAAAATCCGGAAACATAACACCGATATGATGGAAACTAGGGCGGCAAGAGTGGAACAAAACACCAGGCATAAGGCCGAGCCTTCCACCCTTTACCAAGTATATAGATGCATTAATTAAATAAGATATATTGTGATATCCCAACAAGGAACAACATCTCCATGTTCCAACAAGGAACAAACTTCAATCTTCACCTGCAACTAGCAACGCTATAAGAGGGGCTGAGCAAAGCGGTAACATAGCCAAACAACGGTTTGCTGGGACAAGGTGGGTTAGAGGCTTGGTTCAACAATATAGGAGGCATGATAAGTAAGTGATCGGTATCGCAGCATAGGCATAGCAAAAGAGCGAGCAACTAGCAAGCAAAGATAAAAGTGATTTCGAGGGTATGATCATCTTGCCTGAGATCCCGCAAGGAAGAAGAACGAGTCCATGAAGAAGACAAAGCAGATGTAGACGAATGGGTCCTCACAAACGCGACGTTACCGGAATCAACCCGAAGAAGCAAACACCGGAAAGAAGCACACAACATAGTAAACAACCAACATATGAACATGATATGATATGCGGGATGCGGTATCCGATGCATATGCATGATTTGCAAGAGAATGAATGAACCTGGCCTCAACTTGGAAATCCAAGTGTGCCACTGGAAATATGAGATGAAATCGCTTGAAAACAATATAAAGATCACCGGAATCGGAGTTACGGTTTGGAAATGGCAAGCGATTCAAATATGGCACCGATCTGCGATTTACAGCAAGTAGCCATCTAAATGCAACAAGATGAACATGCTACAGCACCCAAACATGGCATCAAAATACATGGCAGGAATCCATTCATGAAGCTTAACAAAAGTCTAGCACTGAGCTATGGCCAATTCATCCATTAACAGGTTCAAACAAGCATGGCAAAAATGCATTTGACAAACATATTTCAGACTTAGTGAAATTAACACTTGTCTGGAATTTCAGATCAGATAGCACTCTTCCGAGCATGAAAACTATATGCTACAGGACCTGAAAATGGCAAAGTAAAGCATGGCATGGAGCTACTCAAAGAGCTTAACAAAAGTCCCTTAGTGACCTTGAGCCAAAAGGGATCAGAAAATACATTTGTAAGCATGTGAACATGGCAAAAACATAATCAGTTCTCAGACTTGGTGAAAACTGGAGCATGCTGAAACAGATATCAAGTAGGCATGTTTACGAGCTCGATGCACTCACTACAGAGCAAGTCATGAAAATCTAAGCATACACCCATCAAGAATACACAAAATGCAAGCTAGACATGGCAGGAACAATAACATAGCATGCACGGATCAACTACAACATCATCAGCAAAATCTCTAACAAGTAGACAATCTGCCCAGATTCACGAAGTAGCAAAAGTAGAGCTCGATTGAGTCAAGCTAGGGTGCTCCATAATTGAAAACAAAGACATGGATGGATAGAGCACTACAAGATTAACAAAACATCCTTACTGATCATCCTCAAAAGAGGCACGGATCACTAGAAAACAACATGAACATATGGCCATATGAGATAAACAGGTCAAGGACTTGGTGGAAATGCTAAGTCCCTGAAATCAGTATTAACAAATGCCTCACTTTGCAAGCTTGTGCTAGTCACCACACACATCACAAAAATACATGGGTTGCACCTCTGGAAACATGGCAAAACACTTAACAAAACATATGTAGAGCTCAGGGGCATATCATGCACACATTAATCATGGCAAAAATGACAAATATCTAAATGGAGCAGCAGATCTGACAATTAACTCAAGTAGCACTCTTCTAACAGCATTTCGGGCATCAAGATGAACTCAAATGAAAATGATGCAATGATATGAAATGATGTACTCTCTGAGACGAACATTTTGATATGCTATATGCATAAATCGGAGCTACGGATGCAAAGTTATGGCATGATGAAGATGAGCATATGAAACGTGGAAATCTCGGGGACTTAGTGAAATTCTCACCCCGCGGAAAAAGTCAACGCGGCGCGGAGAACGAGGATGGCGGCGGATCTGGCCGGAACTTCGCCGGAGATGGCGGGGAGAGGGGTGGATCTCGCCGGAGATGGCAGATCCGGGCCGAATCTCGCCGGATCCGGCCGGATCCTGGCGCGGGCGGCGTAGGGAGGTCGGCGGCGGCCGGTTGGCGATGGCGCGCGGCGACGGCGACCTGGGGCGAGCGGGGCGTCGTGGAGGAGCCCGCTGGCGGGGCGAGGTCGCCGGAGCAGCGGCTCCTTGGCGGAGCGACGATGAGGTGGCCGGGCGGAGCGCTCCGCGGGCGGCGCGCATCTCGGGAGGCCGCGGGCAGGCGGCGGCGACGGATGGGCCCGCGCGGGCCTGCGATGGGCTCGGCGGGCCGCGCGGTGGAGAGGCGGGGCGCCGGGACGACATGGCGGCGCGCGATAGGTGGAGGGAGGCGGCGGCGCTGAGGTGGCAGCCGGCGATTGGCCGGGGTGAGGTGGAGGCTGGACGCGTCCGGCGGGCGTGGACATGTCCGGCGGCGGAGTGGGAAGAAGCTAGGGTTTGGACTGCGCGAAAAATCGGGAGAGCCACATATATATATATAGGTAGAGGGAGCTAGGAGAGTCCAAATGAGGTGCGGTTTTCGGCCACGCGATCGTGATCGAACGCTCTAGATGATGGAGAGGGTTTTGGTGGGTTTTGGGCCAAATTGGAAGGGTGTTGGGCTGGAACACACATGAGGCCTTTTCGGTCCCTCGGTTAACCGTTGGAGTATCAAACGAAGTCCAAATGGTACGAAACTTGACAGGCGGTCTACCGGTAGTAAACCAAGGCCGCTTGGCAAGTCTCGGTCCAATCCGGAAATGTTTAATCCCCACACACGAGACGAAGGTAGAAATGACCACCGGAGGAGAACGGAGCGCCGGAATGCAAAACGGACAACGGGGAAAATGCTCGGATGCATGAGACGAACACGTATGCAAATGAAATGCACATGATGACATGATACGCAATGCACGACACGCAAGCAATGACAAGGCAACAACAGCGAATAACTGGAGGACACCTGGCACATCGGTCTCGGGGCGTTACACCGGCAGCGGGGTTCGCAGGCTGTGGGACATGGAGTTGGTGATCGAGGAGGGCCACATGTACCTGTGCCGTGGCTGGGAGAAGTTCTACAGTGCCTACGACCTATGGACTGGTTACTTTCTTCTCTTCAGGTACGACGATGACGCCACAATGCTCATCGTGAAGGTTTTCAACGCGACTATATGTGTCGCATGCGCTACGCTGACGACGAAGATGCCAGTGCGTTCTGCCTCTTCTTATTCCTCTACATTTGGCTTTGTCTCATATCGATTGTTAACGCTCATTGTTGCATTTGGACAGGCAATAGGAGCAGCAGCAGCGACACTGGCTACAGCCAAAGCAGCAGCGATTATGGCTGTAGCAAAAGCAACAACGATTCTGGCTTTAGCGAAAGCAGCAATGATTCTGACAACAAGAAGGATGATCCGGACTGGAGTGGGGAGAAGAGGAGCAGAGTGTGGATGAGGAGCTGCAGGATGACGATGGGCATCAGGCTGAGGATGACCTAGCGCTGGTGGTGGCTGACCAAGGGCAAGATATGGTGGTGGCTGAGCATGGGCAAGAGATGGTGGTGGCTGACCATGGCCAAGAGATGGTGGTGGCTGAGGATGACCTAGCGATGGTCGTGCCCGTCCTGCCTGAAGGTGGCCTCGCGATGGTGGTGGTGCTTGACAATGACCACGCACCGGTGGTGGCACTAGCGATCCCACAGCTGGGCGACATGACCACGCCAATTGTAGTAGAAGACTACATCCCACAGCTGCCTCCACCGCCTCGCCACTCTTGGTGCATCAGGCTGAGGAAGGAGAAGGAGAAGAACAATGAGAACTGAACTATGTCAGGTATGTCAGATCTCCAAAATGATATATATATATATATATACTTAGTTACCTATGTTATCTCTAATATGCTTAGTTTCCTATAGGTTAGCTCCAAAATAACTTATGTTAGCACAAAATGATCAAGTTTACATAATAAGCTTATAGTCTTCTTCTTATTCTTCTTCTTTTCCAAAATGACATAGGTTAGCTTCATTTTACCTAAGTTGGCTCTAATATGCTAACTTAGAGCTTATATGCTTAGTTTCCTATAGGTTAGCTCCAAAATAACTTATGTTAGCACAAAATGATCAAGTTTACATAATAAGCTTATAGTCTTCTTCTTATTCTTCTTCTTTTCCAAAATGACATAGGTTAGCTTCATTTTACCTAAGTTGGCTCTAATATGCTAACTTAGAGCTTATATGCTTAGTTTCCTATAGGTTAGCTCCAAAATAACTTATGTTAGCACAAAATGATCAAGTTTACATAATAAGCTTATAGTCTTCTTCTTATTCTTCTTCTTTTCCAAAATGACATAGGTTAGCTTCATTTTACCTAAGTTGGCTCTAATATGCTAACTTAGAGCTTATATGCTTAGTTTCCTATAGGTTAGCTCCAAAATAACTTATGTTAGCACAAAATGATCAAGTTTACATAATAAGCTTATAGTCTTCTTCTTATTCTTCTTCTTTTCCAAAATGACATAGGTTAGCTTCATTTTACCCAAGTTGGCTCTAATAAGCTTATAGTCTTCTTCTTATTCTTCTTCTAGTATTCTTCTAGTGTTCTTCTTCTTCTAGTATTCTGCTAGTCTTCTTCTTCTTCTAACTTCTTGTTTATCATTTTGTAGATTTGATTTAATTCACGGAAGCTTGCATGGATGGAGTGCTTCTTTTCCATTTGTGTTTTTATTTTGTATCAATGTGAAACTTTTGTGAATTGATGGATAACGGTGTTGGATGAACAATGTGAAACTTTTTGTAATATGTAACGATGGAACTATGTGTTGGCTATGTATGTATATATGATGGAACTTGTGTGTTGGCTATGATTGTTATATGGATGCTTGTTGTATATATACTAGTGGCGTGGTACTAGTGGCGCACCAGTAGTGCGCCATTAGTAGGCAAAACTGGTGCGCCACTAGTAGCCCTTTTCCTAGTAGTGCCCCGTGCTGCCCCCTGCCCTAGGTGCACCCCTGGCCCGACGCCTCCCCCCGTGCCGCCCCTGCTCTCTCTCTCTCTCTCTGACCAAATTTGGTCTCTCTGCAGATCGACGAGGAGGAGAAGGACCCCGGCCCCTCTGCCCCGGCGACCCCGACCCTGATCCCAACCCCGGCCGAGGTGTGCCACCCCCTCTTCCCTCCCTTTTCATATGCTTGTTTTGTTCAAATGCTTGCTGTCCAAATGTTGAATGTTGTTAAAATGCATGTTGTTAGAGTGTTAAATGTCTATTGTTAGAGTGTTCAAATGTGTGTTGTTAGAGTGTTCAATTGCTGTTAAAATGCCTATTGCTAGAGTGTTCAAATGCTTGCTGTTAAAATGCATGTTGTTCAAATGCTTGCTGTTAAAATGCCTATTGTTAGAATGCTGTTAATATGCTTGTTTTGGATTTTGTTGCTAGAGTAAATGAAAATGAGTGTTCAGTTTGTTTATAGAGTAACTAAAATGAAAATGAACATTTTATTAGGCAGATTGTAGGTCCACAATTGATCTTGTGTGTCTACAATAATTTATCTTGTGTGTCTACAATAATTTATCTTGTGAATGCTTGACGCACAGGTAGATCACCAACGTGCTGCTCGACGACGCCGCTCGAAGATCATCGACACCACACCCTCATCCTCGACATGCAGATAGTGAGCATCCCAAAAACCCACACTATATAGAGCTCTATCCATGCAGATGCTAGAGGAGAGTACATGTGCATGTGGTTGTTGTGCTGCTATAGTGAGCATCCTATATTGTTGTGTTGCTGTAGTTCTACCGGACTTTGTTTGTTGATTCATTTCCCGATTGCGAGTGACCTATGTTTTGCCGGAAATGTTGATTCATTTCCATTCCGGCAAATTTCAGGCCCTCTATATGTGCACTTTCTAGCAAAGGTCATGCAGAAATTTTCCGTGAATTTTGGCATGACTTGTGCTAGAAAGTTGGACATATCGAGTGATTGAGATTTGTCGCGACGGGAATGAAAGCGGGCTACGAGGGTCTCCCTCGTCCGATACAAACCGATGGAGAGGATGACGAGACCCCCACACAGCTTGGGCAATGCAAAAATTGGCTGATCCTGTGGCCGAAAAATCTTCTTCATGTCGAGGTGGCCGGGAGCACACCAACGGGACCTCAGGAAGGTATGACTACAACACCACCTACACAAGTACAACCATCGTCTGTGCTGCTTGTTGAGATCAAGAGACATGAGGAAGGAGGGCCAACCGTTCCGCCGGCAGATGATGCCATCTGCCCCATGGAAGAGGATAGGGATCATGACATGGAGGAGGCCGACGATGACCCTAACCAGTATTTCAATACTGCCTTTGACAACGATGTAACAATGAGTCAACCATATGAATATGAGATGCATGTACCAGAGCCGGAACGTCCTCGAGAGTGCAAGAAGTCTTTGTTCATGCAATCCTCGCAGGACACGCCTCCAGATGCCGGCTCCACCCAAGCTCAACTGATTAGCCAGAGTCATCCAAAGTTGAGCCCGACAACACTAGGGGTGGTGCTCAAGGAGGGTCTAATAGACCCACCACCACCTGAGCCCAAGAAGAAGCACAGGAAGAGACCGACGGCGAGAAAATCCAATAAAGCTGGCAATGTTGGTTCGAGCAGCCAGCCGCCTTCGACCAAGGTTGACCATGTACCGATGAAACATGCGCCATTAATCCATGTCGCGGGACAGCCAATGGTACCGGCAAATGCACTAGCTGCCATAGAAGGGGATCTCAGGAGACTCCATGACCATGTGCTTTCGACAGAGAGAAGCCTCCTCGCCTCGGATGATCCAGGATACCCACATTATACGGTTCATGTGCCGAGCAGTTGCAAGATGTATGTCCACACATGCCCCGGGGACCTCTTCTTCTTGAGGTTTGATTACATCTTCCAGATGTTTCAAATGAGGACACTCGATTTTACCTTCGTCCGCATGTATGCGCTGCACATGAACTACATCGTCAGGAGAGAGCAAGTCGCCGGTCTTGCGGTCGCGGACCCATACTACATGCATGAGGGCTTCTTGTCAATCAACGACGCCAACCGTCAATATGCGAGTCAGTACATCGAAGAATTCTTGGTCAGCAATAAGGACAAAGAAACGATTCTCCTACCTTATCATCCCAGGTAAGACATCCACGGATAGCACACATACATCCTTTCGTGCATTTCAATAGTTACTTTGCACGCATGGAGGCTAAACTTGATCGTGTATTTTGCGCAGCGGGGGGTGTCGTGCCGTTCTCATTGTTCTTTACCCGCGTTACTCCCACGCTCTATATTTGGAACCGTCGAAGGACATACAGAAGAAAGATTACACACACATTAAGTATGTTCTGGACAGAGCTATACTGGGCTTCAGCATGCGGGGTGGCTACGTCCAATGCAAAAAAAAATAAGGTCGGGCTTTGTTTCAGCCACAAGACTGACTTCTGTTGCATCCAGCAACCGGCAAGAAGTGAGAATGATGGATTATACGTCATCCATCTAATGATGGAGTACAGAAGGGGTGTGCAATCACTTTGCATGAAATCTTCATCTGATACCCATATCCAGAGATGGGTCGAATCCTTTGGAGCTGTGCCAGATAATCGACTTCGAAATGATTTCTATCGGATCCAACAGGAAATTGCGTCCATCATCATCAAAGATGTTGTAAGTGCATCTAGTGCCACCCCTAGTTGGTTTTGGAGTATTGACGACAAACCTAGTTGAGGGACTAATGTGTTTGTGAGAATTGCAGGAAAACACAGGTAGAAGTCCCTCATTGATTCGGTTTTACTACCAGAGATGACCCCTAAAAATGTATGAAGACATTGAAGACAAAGGTGGTATATGAAGATATTCACATTGAAGACTATGACAAAAGAAGACACGTTATGAAGCTTATGGAGCTCGAAGACTTAGATCTTTCGTAGTTCTTTTTCTTTTGTGTTGAGTCATAGGAACCACCGTACTGTTAAGTGGGGTCCAGGAGAACCAGTCAGAATGACTGAAGTGATGCCTAAATCAAAAACCTATGTCTTCGAGTGAAGACAATGAGAGCAAATCTTGTCCAGAGCCGGACAAGTCAGCTTTGCTTGTAGCCCAAGTAAAGTTGCCATGAGAGTTCGATATCTGACCGTTGAGACACGTGTCAGTTCCTTAGTGACCCAGGGTCATTTCGGACAAATCAGGTCGGGTTGCCAAGTGGCTATAAATAGCCCACCCCCACAACCATAAACGGTTGGCTGCTCAGATTTCAGTGCACAGCTTTTGTCGTTTGAGAGCAACCCACCTCGAAGCCTTTGAGAAGAAAAAAACATTCCTAGTGAGGAGAAAGCCCTAACCACCCAGAGCCAGAGTAAATTGGGCATCACTTAAGTCCTCTTGTTTGTGTGATCTGAAGACTTATTACACTTGAGGACTGTGAATCCTCCAGACGGTTAGGCGTGGCGTTCAGAGCATCCAAGAGACATTGTGGATTGCCAGTGAACGAAGTCTGTGAAGGTTTGGGAGTCTACCTTGAAGACTTACCAGAGTGATTGGGCGAGGACTAAGTGACCTTAGCTCAAGGAGAATATGGTGAGGACTTGGTGTCCTGAACTGTGTGTTTAGGACTGGGTGTCCGGGACTGTGTGTCCTAAGGTTTAAATACCTAGCCGCTCCAACCAGACGTACAGTTGTCACAGCAACTGGAACTGGTCCAAGATATCATTGTCTTCAACGAGTCACTGGTTTCATCTTCACTTCCTTTTCTTACTGTTACTCATTGTGAATCCATTGCATGCTTGCTCTATCTTTTGTCTTCACAACGTGAATGTATGATCTGATTGGCTTCATAACTTCTTCCTACCTGATCCTTATTACACTGAAGCTGTTTGTTATTGTTCTTTCACTCTATTGAATACATGACCATGGCTAGCCTAGTGTAATCTAACTTCCGCTGCATAGTAATAGGCATAATCTTCACTGTTTGTCTTCATAACTCCCACGTTTTGAAGACTTTCATAAAAATCGCCTATTCACCCCCCCTCTAGTCGATATAACGCACTTTCAATTGGTATCAGAGCGAGGTGCTCCCTTGTTCTGTGTGATTCGGTTTAACCACCTGGAGTTTTAGCTATGTCGACTGCAGGGATAATCAAAGTCTCCGCTGCGTGCCCCGTCTTTGATGGAACTGAATATCCCTACTGGAAGAATAAGATGCGCATGCATCTTGAAGCCATTGACGTCGACCTATGGTATGTCATCGAGAACGGCGTTCCCAAGGCTGGAGAAGGTGTCACTGCTGCTGATGTCAAGAAGTTCACTCAACTGGACTCTACTGCCAAAAATATCATCTGTGGTCATCTGACAAAAGGACAGTATGGCCGTGTGAGTGCTTTGAAGACATCCAAGCTGGTCTGGGACTGGCTCTCCAAGGTCAATGAAGGCGTCTCAACCCAGAGAGATCAAAGAATCAGTGTTCTTCGCAACCTCTTCAACCGCTTCAAGCGAAATGACAATGAGAATGTCCAGCACACATTTGACCGGCTCAATGACATCACAAATGAACTTCAAGCCCTCGGCGCCACTGAGATCACCAAACATGAAATCGTCAAGACGCTGCTGAGATCACTTGATAGTTCGTTTGACATCCTGGCCCTGATGATTCAAGAACGTCCTGATTTCAAGACACTCGATCCGTCTGACATACTTGAGAGGCTCAACACACATGAGTTTCAGCTTTCTGAGAAAAGAGATATCTACGGTCCAAACTATGGGCGAACTCGTGCCTTGAAAGCAAAAGCTATTTCCTCATCTGAAGAAGAATCTGACTGCAGTTCTGATGATCCTGAAGGCATTGGAAGAGAACTTGCAATGCTAGTGAAGAAGTTCCAAAAATTCACCAAGAAGAAAGGCTTCAGAAAATCTTCACGATCAAGCTCAAGGAATGATGAAGCTTCTGCTCATGACTACAAGAAGAAAACATGTCACAAGTGCAAGAAAACTGGACACTTCATCTCTGAGTGTCCACAGTGGGACAATGAGAACAGAAGGAAGAAGAAGAGCAAGGAATATGATTCTGACGACAAGAAGAAGAAGAAATACTCAAAGTCTTCTTCCAAGTCTTCTTCAAAGTCTTCATCACACAAGAAGAGCTCATCTGGCAAGGCACGTGCGTTTGTTGGCAAGAAGATGGATTCAGAGGAGGAGTCCGCATCTGAGGAGGCAGAGGTGGAGTCTAAGGAGGAGTCTGATTCTGGCATTGCGAGTCTGGCTACAGCATACGTCGCCAAGTCCATCTTCAACACTGAAGACAATGACTGCATCACCGACACTGACGCAAATGACAAGAACGACTCCACTCCCACCTACTGCTTCATGGCACGCGGTGCCAAGGTAAACACACGCACTACTCGCTATCAAACATCTAGTGACGATGACTCTGACTGTGATTCAAAACCCAGCTACAAAACACTTGCTAAAATTGCAACTGAACAACACAAAGCTATGGAACATATTCAAAAACTGTTAGACAGAAGCGATGATCTGTTGGGTGCCGAAATGACTCGATCTGAATCCTTAATTGAAGACATAAAAACCTTCACGTTAAGTATCAGGAACTTGAAAATCGACTTGATACTCTCTCAACAACTCATGAAAAGCTTTCCTATGATTATCTTCAAAGGAAGCAAGAACTTGAGAAATTGAGAGCGACTCATGAAGATCTTCAAAAGGAGAACGAGTCAATTCGCGCCGAACAGATCAGTCCAGCTCAGGAAGGATTTGAACCAACATGTCTTAAATGCATTGAGCGTGATAATGCTACTTCTGTTGCTGATTGTTCCACTGCTACTGCTGTTGCAATATCTTCAACTGTTGATGTGGTAACTAACCCCTCTGCTGAGGATACCACTGCTATTGCTGATGAGAATGCTAGGTTGAAGACATTGCTTGAAACAGGGATGTACAAAAGTCTTAAAGGACATCAGACATTATGTGATGTACTCAAGAAGCAGATTCTGAACCGAAACCCTAGGAAAGAGGGTGTTGGGTTCGTGAGGAAAATAAATGCAGATGGCTCTTACTGGAAACCTGAGCAGTACCCCAAAACCACATGGGTTGCTGCAAAGGAACTTTCAGCAGATCCATCCAATTTATCTGGCTTCACTTGTGCTAACCCCATTATCATTGATGAATCCTTTGATGCAAACTATAAACTGTTTAAGAATCAGAATGGTGAAGTGGTTGCCAGGTACATTGGTACTAACTGCAGGAATGGACCGCCTATGAAGAAGATCTGGGTTCCGAAAAGGTGTCTGGAAAATCTTCCTGTGAATGTCTTCATGACACCTCACTTAAAGAAGACAAACATCAGACCAACGGCTTCATATGGTCCAAAGGCTTCATACAAACAAAGGACTCACCTAAGTCACACTAACGCAAATGTTTGGCAGGGAAACCTTACTCAGGCATATGAATATGAGAGCGGTTCTTCGAATCGTCATGTTCATATGACCAAAAATTATTCTGCTTATTCCTATGAGTATTATTGTCCACCTGCTAGACTGTTTGCTAAGGCTTCAAAGCCAAAATTCTCAGATGCTGCACTTAGACTTATTTCTTCTAAGCCACCCTTGAAGATGTGGGTGGTTAAGAAAGCTTAACTCTCTTTTGCAGGGAAAGGTCTCCAGCAGAAAAACAAAATCTTCTGATGCTATTGCTGGGGACCTTAAAAATCTTGTAGGGCGCAAGATAAAATGCCCGAATGGCATCATTATGTACTTCGTTCTTGAATCACATGCTACTCTCCCTATTAGTCCTAATCTGGATCTAAGTTTTCATAACCCACTGGTTCGTCGAATGTTTTTGCTTCACAATTCTCTTCGTGAAGCCTATCCCCCTAACTGCACTGTAGGGTACGACACCAGCGACTTCAAAGTCTTCAGAATGGATTATTGATAGTGGGTGTACAAATCACATGACTGGCAAAAGAAGCCTTCTTATGGACTCAACCTTACGTCCATCCGACAAGACCCACATCACATTTGCTGACACTGGTAAAAGTAAGGTATTGGGTCTAGGTAGAGTTGCAATCTCAAAGGATCAACACATGGATAAAGTCATGCTTGTTGAATCCCTTGGCTTCAACTTAATGTCTGTCTCAATGCTTTGCGATTTGAACATGATTGTAAAATATCGTTGCCTAGTACTAATGGAATCTGACAAGTCTCTAGTGTTTGAAGGGTACCGAAAGGGTGATTTGTACGTGGTAGATTTTTCAGCAGGGCCACAACTTGCAGTATGTCTTCTTTCAAAAGCTTCAGAATGCTGGCTTTGGCATCGGAGGCTTGGGCATGCTGGCATGAGGAACCTCCACACCCTTGCAAAGAAGAAGCATGTCATAGGCATCGAGGGCGTCAAGTTCAAGAAAGATCACTTATGCGGTGCTTGTGAAGCAGGGAAGATGACAAGGGCAAAACATCCTTCGAAGACAATCATGACTACTACACAACCCTTCGAACTGCTCCACATGGATCTTTTCGGTCCCACTCACTACTCAACTTTTACTACTTCTGCTTGCCTCTATGGCTTTGTCATTGTTGATGATTACTCTAGATATACTTGGGTGCACATAATCCTTTACAAGACTGAAGTGCAGGATGTCTTCAGACGCTTTGCAAATCGAGCTATGAACAATTTTGGCGCCAAGATAAAGCACATCAGAAGTGACAATGGCACTGAATTCAAGAACACTAGCCTTGATACATATCTTGATACCTTGGGCATCACACATGAATTCTCAGCTCCGTACATGCCACAGCAAAACGGCGTCGTCGAACGCAAGAACAGAACACTCATTGAGATGGCCAGAACAATGCTAGATGAATACAAGACTCCAAGAAAATTCTGGACAGAAGCCATTGACACTGCATGCCATACAATCAATCGTGTTTATCTTCACAAGCTTCTTAACAAGATATCGTATGAACTCCTAACTGGCAAGAAGCCAAATGTCAGTTACTTCAGAGTATTTGGAGCAAGGTGCTGGATCAAAGACCCACACCACACCTCAAAGTTTGCACCAAAAGCACATGAGGGCTTTATGCTTGGATATGGAAAGGATTCACACTCCTACAGAGTCTTCAATCTCTTCCATTACAAAGTGGTTGAAACAGTGGATGTGCGGTTTGATGAGACAAATGGTTCACAAAGAGAGCAACTGCCAAATGTTCTAGATGAAGTTCCAGCTAGTGAATCAATCAAGCTTATGGGAACTGGAGAGATTATACCTTCTAAAGCTCATCCTGAAGAAGAACTTATCATCTCAGCACCTGATCAACATGAAGACATTGAAAGGCCTGAAGACATTCCTCCCAACAACAACACAGATCAGCAAGAGCAAAGTCTTCGCCCTGTACATCCTCGTGTTGCCAATGAAGTGCAGATTGACAAAATAATTGATAGCATCAATGCACCTGGTCCACTCACTCGTTCAAGGGCAACTCAGCTAGCAAATTTCTGTGGGCACTTCGCATTCGTATCAATATCAGAACCCAAGAAAGTTGAAGAAGCCTTTATGGAACCTGAATGGATTCAAGCTATGCAAGAAGAGCTTCAACAGTTTGAGCTGAATAATGTATGGGAACTGGTTAAGCGTCCTGATCCACGGAAGCACAACATTATAGGCACTAAATGGATATACCGCAACAAACAAGATGAGCATGGTCAAGTTGTCAGAAACAAAGCTCGTCTCGTTGCTCAAGGATATACTCAAGTGGAGGGCATTGACTTCGATGAAACATTTGCTCCTGTGGCTAGGCTTGAAGCCATACGCATACTGCTGGCCTATGCAAATCATCATAACATACTTCTATATCAAATGGATGTGAAAAGTGCCTTTCTCAATGGCAAGATTGAAGAAGAAGTGTATGTTGCACAACCGCCTGGCTTTGAAAATCCAAAACATCCTGACATGGTATACAAGCTCAACAAGGCACTGTATGGCCTCAAACAAGCCCCTAGGGCCTGGTATGACACACTCAAGTACTTCCTGAAGAGCAAAGGCTTCATACCTGGTTCCCTGGATCCCACTCTTTTCACGAAGACATATGATGGTGAACTGTTTGTGTGCCAAATATATGTGGATGACATTATCTTCGGCTGCACCAATCAGAAGTACAGTGAAGAGTTTGGATATATGATGCAAGAGCAATATCAGATGTCCATGATGGGGGAGCTGAAGTTCTTCCTTGGTCTTCAAATACGACAACAACGCAATGGCATCTTCATATCTCAAGAGAAGTATCTCAAAGATTGCCTGAAGAAGTTCGGTATGCAAGACTGCAAAGGCTTCACAACACCAATGCCAGCCAAACATCATCTAGGTCCTGACGACAATGGTAAAGAGTTTGATCAAAAGGTATACCGCTCCATGATTGGGTCTTTGCTTTATTTATGTGCATCTAGGCCAGATATTATGCTTAGTGTTTGCAAGTGTGCTCGATTTCAAGCGGCACCACAGGAGTCGCATCACTTAGCTGTGAAGCGAATTCTTCGATATTTGGCTCACACCCCAACTCTAGGATTATGGTATCCAAAGGGCTCAGAGTTTGATTTGGTTGGATTTTCGGATGCTGATTATGCTGGTGACAAGGTTGATCGAAAGTCTACATCAGGCACATGTCACTTTCTGGGACGATCACTTGTATGTTGGTCTTCAAAGAAGCAGAACTGTGTATCTCTCTCCACTGCTGAATCTGAATACATTTCTGTTGGATCTTGCTGCGCTCAGCTTCTGTGGATGAAGCAAACACTCAAGGACTATGGCATTCATCTGAAGCAAGTGCCACTTTACTGCGACAACGAAAGCGCCATCAAGATTGCCAACAACCCAGTTCAGCACTCGAAGACAAAGCACATTGAAATTCGTCATCACTTTCTCAGAGATCATGTTGTGAAAGAAGACATTGATATCATACACGTCAACACTGAAGAGCAATTGGCAGATATCTTCACCAAGCCCTTCGATGAGAAGAGGTTTTGCAAGTTACGGTGTGAGCTAAATATCCTGGAATCCTCAAATGTCCTGTGATCAGGCACACATCCTAACACTTATGCATATTGATGACTTAGATGTGCAACCCACAAAGTAAAGTATATCTTCAATCAATGAAGACATACCTTCTAAGTGTGAATACATTAATGTGGAATTTGACTTCGGAGCGCCACGATAATTGTGCGCCGTGTCTGGGTCTAATACTTCCTATACGGTGGGTAACGCCACCACCAAACGTTCCATTTTGAAGTGTTTCACTCACGGCGTTACCTTGCAATATCGTCACATTTGGTTTGGCTTCGAACTCAACATGTCTTCATGATTATCTTCACTACATTGATTATATAGATATATACATACTAGTGTTCTGTCCTCTACAGCATTCACTTATAGCTATGTCTTCTTGGTTGAATCTTTTGAACTAAGTGAATGTGATCAGACCCTAATCTCTCTATGCTTTCTATCTCAAATTCTATCTCTCCAAGTCATATGCATTCTATTGAAATTGTCGAATGTCTTCACTGTGTCCTTGTCAGCTGAAGATATAGAGACAACCATAAAGTCCATTTTTAATGCTCATTCCTCCACATAAAATCCGGAGAAGCAAGAACGACCGCCCGACAATTTAGGCGTGCGTGGGACGTGGAACAAACCCCAAACTTCCGCTAACTGGCCACGCGTTCCTCAAATGCGAACCGCCAGGGGCACCTGTGTAATAGCATAGTGCCGCCCCTGAGCCTATAAATTCACACTTACCGCGGTCATTATCTCCTTCTTCCACCCTCGCACGAACCCTAGCGCCACCGCTAGCACTCGACGACGCCGGAGACGAAGTGCTTCGCTGCCGCAACCTCTCCAACGCCGTCCTCACGCCGACCGCGGACATCGTCCTCTCCGCCGTCACCGTAGGTGTTTTCCGTCGCCAAGTTAGGGCACGGAGGACTGAACTGCTCGGCATCAACTCCCTTCCGTCTAGCAGTTCTAGTGTGGTAAATAAAACTTCTTTTTACAGCCTCTTTTGATCTCATGGTTCTGTCACTTTCTACCATAAGAAGTTTCTCTTCACACTAGTTAGATCTCTCGCTGCATCTCATAACATGCCTAGTATATTCACTTGTGCTTCATAAAGTAGTTAGATTCCTCACTTGTACTGATCTGTGGGTTCGTACAAATCTGGAACCAACTTCTTATCTATGAGTGAATGTCTTCGCACGATGAGGTCAATGTCTTCTAAACTGATTAATCTTCAAAACCTTCTGAGAATGCATATGACCTCTTCCCCTTCCCTCGCACCTTAATGCTGTCACAGGTACATGTCCGTGGGAGAATCCTTCGGTTCTCATAGTCTGCATTCATTTGCAGAATTCCTACATCATCACATAAACTCTCCTGAAGCCAGTTCCTGTTGGTCCAGAAAAGGAAAGCCTTTGAAGCCTTTGAAAATTTTGAAGCCTTTCAAGTTAAAGTTTATGGCTTAAGAAGCAGCAGCAAGGAAGGGGGGCAGACAGAGACGTGAGGGAACTTCCAAGGATCTGCCTGAAGACTTGGCAGAAATGTACAAAACAGATCCAGAAGAGAGCTATGGGTAGCGCAGGACCCGAATCCAATGGATTCGACGCTATTGGGCAGAACAGTGGTTCAAATACCGCTTCGTCACTGAGGAGTATGCTGAGAAAAGTGCCATCAGGAGACCATGGGGGGACATCCGTTTCAAGAATCTCTTACCTAGAACCAGAGATGAAGCCATTGCTCAAGGCTTCTACCCATGCATGGTCCGAGGACCACAGCCTGATGATGCGCATCCGTTGTCACTCCTCTGGTGTCGTGACGACAATCTCTTCAAGCGCAACTTTCAGTTTGCCCAACAGTCAGCGAATCTAAACAAGAAGAAATTTGGGTTAGACTTCAACCCTGGTCCCTCCGCACCAAGGGCAGATGGCACACGTGATGCGGAACCCAATGTCATCGGTCCGTTTGCCAATCTTGAGGGCCTGATCACTCACATCTTAGTCCAAGGGACTGCCGTAAATGATCCTCCAGCTGACTCTGAGTCTGATGAAGCTCCTGCTGTGCCGAAGCCAAAGCAGACGAAGAAATCAAAAGCTTCAAAGCCGGCCCCTGCCTCAAAAATCTCAAGGGCGAAGCCATTGAAAACTGCACCTCCTGAAGTCAGTGTGCAGTCTGAAGACGTATCCCGCGTCTCCAAGCCCCAGAAGGAAAAGGAGCCCCAGCAACAAACAGGCAAAGAGCTCACTGCTGCTGCCATTCTGCGCAGCGAAGCCATTGATCTATCAAGCGATGAAGATCTGGGAGATGACGCTCTAGAGCAGCTTATCAAAAGCAAAGAAGAAGCTGAAATCTTCAACAATTTACCTCTTTTTGATGTCGCCATCATCCACAACTTCATCGATGAATGGTTTGCCTCACCAGACACCAGCTTCGAAGATCTGCAGCTGCCTGTTGGCCTCAGCGTCGCCTTCCAAGGCGCAATTGCTTCAGAACTGGCCATTGCTCAGCGCATTGTTGAGCTGAAGCAGAAAATTGATCATGAAAAGGCTCAGTTCAAGAAGCACATGGCCAGGCTCAGCGTACAGGAAGTGAAGAGCTTCAAAACAATGCTGCATGAGCTAAAGGAAAATTTTCTGAAGAAGCATGCAGAAGCTCAAGGTTCGCGTGAGCGGATGAAGTCTCTGGCAGAACGATGTGTGCAGGCCTACAATGAGGCCGAGAAGTGCAAGGCACTTGGGCGTCCTGGCATCGACCCCAAGATGGCCGCGAAGAAGAAGAAGCAACCTGCTGTGAATGAACCAGAGGCACCTAGGCAAGAAGCGGCTCAAATTGTCTTCCCCACTGCAACGACTGGCTCGAAGCCAAAGAGCCGGTCAACAGCTTCAGAGCTAAAGAAGACAAGAACTGCAAAGGCTGAAGCCAGAAAAAGGAAGAGCTCTGAAGCCTCTCCTACTGCCCCCAACAAAAACAAGCGCAAGATCAAGAAATCTCGGGCTGCTCCCACAAAGCCCTTGATGGTTGAACCCCTCTCTGTCATTCACCCCAATGCAGAGAGATGACTGACAGTTCATGAGCCTGCTCCCACAAAGGCCCCTGAAGCTGAAGATATTCCAGCAGCCGACCCCATAGCTGCTGAAGACATTGGTCACCAAGACAATGTACAAGATGATGCAGCCCTTCCTCCGCTTGAAACAAGCGAACTCATCAGTATTGGTCGTCCTCCGACGCCAATGGCACAAGATGAGTCATGGGCGGATTGCCCTCAGGAGGATGAAGACTTTGAGGCCCAGCCCACTCCAACCCCACATGCGTCGTCTGTGTTCCGTAGGCTTCGCAAAGGTCCAAGGCCTCAAGTCCATACTGCAGAGATTCCGGCTGCATCAGCCGAAGGCAATGAAGAAGCACCACCAGAACCCACTCCCCCGCTCCATCAAGATGCAGTTCTCTGAGAGAACGTGCCTGAGGTTGTTCCTCCAACTACACAAGCGGAGGAAGAAAATGTTGTGGCTGCCACCACAAACACTGAAGCCAATGTGGAGCCCGCCCCACCAAATGCTTCAGCGGACAGCGAAGCTACTGAGCCAGACACTTCTGTTCCTGAGTCTGCTGCAGGTCCACAGTTTGATTATCATATTGAGCACAGGCCTCATGTCCAGAAGCCAGTCCCAAGGCTTCCAAGGTTCCCAGGTCCTGCATCAGCACCTGGCTCCTTTGATATTAACAGCTTCAAGGCAGACAATACATTTTTCAACAGCTCCAAGAACCCCTATTCAAGGGAAAGGATTGTATCAGACAGGTTCTGGAGCTATTCTCAGCGCAGCTATTATTCATGCATCTTATACAACCAAGGTCGCATCTTCCCGCACAAGCGCCTTGAGGTTGAAGCCATTGCTGGTCTGCCATGTCTTGAGGAAGCCTTGGATTGCTTCAAGCAAGTGGGTCTGCTGCCGTTTGTGACTGATGAAGAGCACTGGAATGAAGAGCTTCTGCTTCAGTTCTATGCCACTCTCCATATAAAGGGATACAACAGAGATCCGAAGACATGGGCCCTGGAGTGGATGACTGGCAATGTCCATCATGAAGCCAATGCATTGAATATCATTGAACTCACCGGCCTACCCACTCCTGGCGAATTCTTCGAGGAAGGCTGTCAACTACATTCTGAAGCTATTGAGAGCATATTCCAGAGGCCTGAACCAAATATAAGTCAGATGCTCTCAATGATGAAGCCATTGCCTCAGGATGCACCTTATCCAACTGAGCTCTTTGTTGAAGACCTAGAGTACCTGCCCAGGACCATATATCATATCATCCGGCGGAATCTCTGGCCCATTAAGGGACACTCACCACATGCCAAGATCGAGGGTCCAATGAAGACTCTCATATTCTATATCCTACATGGCAAATGCTTCAATGCACAGGATCTCTTCATACGCCAACTTGCAGCGTCAGGCTCAGAATTGTTTGGTTTGAAGTTCTATGCTCCTTGGGTGATGAGGCTAATCAAACTGCACTCTGCAATCTCGTATCAACCCTCAGCCCGAAACCATCGGATCTTCTTGCCAGATGTGGATACCTCTGATGAAGCCATATATCCCGAACCTGCCAAGCAACCAATAAGTCTTCAGAATGCAGAACACCAGAGCTTCACGCAGAATGTTGAAGGTGTTGAAGCCATATCCAGGGTATATCCGTTGGCTGGCACTACACGTGCACCAGCATCTACTGAAGCCACAGACAGCACAAATGCTCCAAGACCCAAGAAGCGTGCTCGTGTTCTCACTGACCGAGAGCTTCTTGTGGCCCTTCACCAAAAGCAAGATAGGCATCACGACTGGCTAAAGCATCAGATGAAGAGCCTCTTGGTGGATGTCAATCGTCTTCGAAACCTTGCCACCAAGAATGCCTTCGTTACACATGAGACCTGCCGTCGTACGTGGAAAGGGCTCTCAATGATATGCACTGAAGCTGAACTTGAAGAGGATGGCTTCACAGAGCGCTTCAAGTTTGACACCACACCTCCTAGAAGGGCTGTGATGCGCAACACACCATCACTTGAAGACTCTGAGTTTTCTTCATCTGCTACCACAGTTACTGCAAGGATCATTGATGAAGACGACGATGCTACATCACCACCACCTGCTTCGGCACATCCAAGCTCTGCACCGCCAAACAACTCCATCGAACCTGCTGCGCCTGGGAACGCGTAGAAAACTCTATGTCTTCAAACCTTTTTGGTCATTACTGACAAAAGGGGGAGAAGCATATGATGTTTATAGTCTTCAAGCGGGTCAATATGGGTGGGTGCCTTATGTTTTGTTATATTTTGCTTCGTGTTTACAACTCTTGTTTTTATTTCATTTGATTCTTTGAGTTGTAAACACTAAAACTCGATGGTCCTCTGCTACTTGTTTTGCCACTCTGTTTGCGAAGATAAATTCCGCATGCGCGATGATAAATTCTGCACTTATCTCATTCTGCAGACGTCCATTTTCCATTATGCATGTCATTATCTTCATATACTTTCACATGCATAGTGTATTGTCATCATAAGTTGAAGTGGATCTCCACAAGTACAACCTGCCATGTGCATTTGCATTCCAAAAGCAAATTAACTTATATGCACATCTTCAGGGGGAGCCCTTGCAACTTATGAAGACAATTCCCTATCCTTTACAAACTTCACACTTTATATTCCCCGTTGAAAACTTCAACTAGTTTGTCATCAATCACCAAAAAAGGGGGAGATTGTAAGTGCATCTAGTGCCACCCCTAGTTGGTTTTGGAGTATTGATGACAAACCTAGTTGAGGGACTAACGTGTTTGTGAGAATTGCAGGAAAACACAGGTAGAAGTCCCTCATTGATTCGGTTTTACTACCAGAGATGACCCCTAAAAATGTATGAAGACATTGAAGACAAAGGTGGTATATGAAGATATTCACATTGAAGACTATGACAAAAGAAGACACGTTATGAAGCTTATGGAGCTCGAAGACTTAGATCTTTCGTAGTTCTTTTTCTTTTGTGTTGAGTCATAGGAACCACCGTACTGTTAAGTGGGGTCCAGGAGAACCAGTCAGAATGACTGAAGTGATGCCTAAATCAAAAACCTATGTCTTCGAGTGAAGACAATGAGAGCAAATCTTGTCCAGAGCCGGACAAGTCAGCTTTGCTTGTAGCCCAAGTAAAGTTGTCATGAGAGTTAGATATCTGACCGTTGAGACACGTGTCAGTTCCTTAGTGACCCAGGGTCATTTCGGACAAATCAGGTCGGGTTGCCAAGTGGCTATAAATAGCCCACCCCCACAACCATAAACGGTTGGCTGCTCAGATTTCAGTGCACAGCTTTTGTCGTTTGAGAGCAACCCACCTCGAAGCCTTTGAGAAGAAAAAAAACATTCCTAGTGAGGAGAAAGCCCTAACCACCCAGAGCCTGAGTAAATTGGGCATCACTTAAGTCTTCTTGTCTGTGTGATTTGAAGACTTATTACACTTGAGGACTGTGAATCCTCCAGACGGTTAGGCGTCGCGTTCAGAGCATCCAAGAGACATTGTGGATTGCCAGTGAACGAAGTCTGTGAAGGTTTGGGAGTCTACCTTGAAGACTTACCAGAGTGATTGGGCGAGGACTAAGTGACCTTAGCTCAAGGAGAATACGGTGAGGACTTGGTGTCCTGAACTGTGTGTTCAGGACTAGGTGTCCGGGACTGTGTGTCCTAAGGTTTAAATACCTAGCCGCTCCAACCAGACGTACAGTTGTCACAGCAACTGGAACTGGTCCAAGATATCATTGACTTCAACGAGTCACTGGTTTCATCTTCACTTCCTTTTCTTACTGTTACTCATTGTGAAGCCATTGCATGCTTGCTCTATCTTTTGTCTTCACAACGTGAATGTATGATCTGATTGGCTTCATAACTTCTTCCTACCTGATCCTTATTACACTGAAGCTGTTTGTTATTGTTCTTTCACTCTATTGAATACATGACCATGGCTAGCCTAGTGTAATCTAACTTCCGCTGCATAGTAATAGGCATAATCTTCACTGTTTGTCTTCATAACTCCCACGTTTTGAAGACTTCCATAAAAATCGCCTATTCACCCCCCCTCTAGTCAATATAACGCACTTTCAGATGTCCTCGAAGAGAATGGGATGTTCTACGGCGGCCCAATATCGCGAGCTGACGTCCAAACCCGCATTGCCCTACAGCGTCAGGACATGAGGCCTTTCACTAAGCTTGGTGACACCCTTCCGGATATGGACAGATGGGAAGAGTGCACTGCTTAAAAACAATGTGTCTGTTTAGTTACTTGTTACTTTATGTACGACAAAACTTCGAATCTCTCAGTACGACGAAACTATTAGATGTATGGTGCCGCGCTCTAGTTAATTACTTTCGGTACGATGAAATTTGTTAACTATGTTTACTATATATGTTGCTTCTATTTCATAACTGTTTTGTTGAATTCGCTTCATGGTATATATATGTGCATCTCTGACAGGTATATAGATCCACGATGGCAAGGAAGTGGTATGCCGTGTATGTAGGGCATGTTCCGGGTGTGTATGATGAGTGGCCAGAGTGTCAGGCCCAAGTCTCTGGCTTCTCCGGCGGAAGCTAGAAAGGGTTTGATAGCAGAGCGGAAGTTAAAGCTAGTTACTTGAGATTCATAGCACAACAGGGGATTCAGAACCAGCGCCGCCGCGAAAACTACTACATCATACCGCTTTTGATCATCGTGATCGCTCTTATCGTTTATGTCTTAGTTTAGGTAGGCGATGAAACATGTGTCTACGGTGACAATGTAAGAGACATGTGATCATTAACTTGTATCGCTATTTCGAGATGATGAGATCGACATCATTTGTGTTGAGACTATGTTGATATGATGAGACTATGTTGTACCACTTCGATGATGATGATGAGACATTCCTTTTTCATATAGTTCCAGTGTATGTGTATGTTGTAACTGTATAAAACCTGTAAAAATATGAATACAGCAACATAAAAAAAGAAAATACTAGTAGTAGCGTGGGGTATTGGAGTAGTAGCAGCGCTGCTTACCAGTAGCGTTTTTTTGAAGCCCACGCTACTAGTATTAGCAGTAGCGATGGACAGAGGCGCGCTACTGCTAGATACAGATAGCAGTAGCGCTAGTTTAAACAAGCGCTACTGCTACAAAATAGTTGTAGCGCCGTAGCAGTAGGGCTGGTGCCCGCACTACTGGTAGCTCAAAAACTAGCGCTACTGGTAAGGGTTTTCCTAGTAGTGTAATCATACACGCAAATGTGTACGATCAAGATCAAGGACTCACGGGAAGATATCACAACACAACTCTAGACACAAATTAAAATAATACAAGCTTTATATTACAAGCCAGGGGCCTCGAGGGCTCGAATACATAAGCTCGAATACACAAGAGTCAGCGGAAGCAACAATATCTGAGTACAGACATAAGTTAGACAAGATTGCCTTAAGAAGGCTAGCACAAAAGCAACATTGATCGAAAAGGCAAGGCCTCCTGCCTGGGAGCCTCCTAACTACTCCTAGTCATCTGCGGTCTTCACGTAGTAGTAGGCATCCTCCGGGTAGTAGTAGTCATCAGTGGCGTCGTCTGGCTCCTGGGATCCGTCATCTGGTCGCAACAATCGGGTATCGGGGAAAAAGAAGTAGCAAAGCAACCATGAGTACTCATCCAAAGTACTCGCAAGACTTACATCAGATCTAAACTAAGTATGCATCTGTATCAAAGGAATGGGTTGTATCTGTGGACTAAACTGCAGAATGCCAGAAGAGAAGGGGAAAGCCTAGCCTATCAAAGACTAGCATCTTCTGAAAACCACCATCTTGCAGCAACAGGAGGGATTAGAGTAGCATAAAGTAAAGTAGCAGTAATGTTATCAACCTCGGCCAGAGATCCTTTCTCGACTCCCTGCGAGAAAGCAATCCCAGAGCCATACTATCCAGTTATCATCTCATAACCAAGTCTCATCTCCATGTCTCATCTCAAGTATCCAGTTCTAGTTGTATCGATCGGGATACAACTCCAAGTATCCGTTACCGTAGGACATGCTATCGATAGATGTTTTCTTCCCTGCAGGGGTGCACCAACTTACCCACCATGCTCGATTAACTCCGGACGGACACACTTTCCTGGGTCATGCCCGGCCTCGGCCAAACAATACGCTGCAACCCGACCTAGACTTAATAAAGAGGTCAACACGCCAGACTAAACCTATGCCCCCAGGGGTCATGGGCCATCTCCCCAGGAACTCCTGCACATTGCTTATGCGGCCGGTGAGCAGACCTAGCTACCTCCTTCAACAAGGCAGGAGCTTACGCAGTCCAACCCGGTGCGCGTCGCTCAGTCGCTGACGTCTATTAAGCTTCGGCTGATGTATACGACACAGAACGCCCATACTATGCCCACGTGATGGTTAGTGCTATCAGGCCAGAGGCCCCTCGAATCAAATATCCAAACCGTAGTGGATTAGGAGCACGCGGTAATGAACAGAGACTCACGATCGATGTGACCCCGTCGCCCCGTCTCGAGTACTTGCGGCAAGGGCTAAGAATGCGCGGCCACGCCTCGTAAGTATCTCGCGGGCACCTTCCAGGTCAACCCGACTCCACATCACTCGCTATTAAGCTCACGCGGGTACCCCTCAGGGCTGACCCGTCTTTAGTAACATGGTTCAGTGTAAAGTCATAGTAACCATAGTAACTGTGTGTCTAACACCAAGGGGAAAACCCGAGGAATCACCCCCGGTGAATTCCGCTCGATGTTATCATCAAGGTGAACGTAAGAGGATTCACCCTCGAGGTTCACACTTGAGGGGTTGCACGACAGAGCGGTAATAGAAGTGGTTAAGGAGGAAATCACCCTCGATGACCTCGACCATATAGCTACACTACAGAGATCTCATCAGGAGTGATGTAAGAGGTTCCACTCTCGGCACTCGATGGTAACTCTGCAGAGTTGTACAACTAGGGGGTGATGTGCGACGTCAGGGCCTGGACGTCGATCACGTTGATCGAGTCATCGAACATAAAGCGGGGCAACTGGGACAAGGTGGGGTCACTGATGGATCTCTAACCAACCTATACTAAGCAGTTTAGGATAAGCAGGTAAGGTATAAAAGCAGGTAACAACAACAGGCTATGCATTAGAGTAGGATCATACAGAAAGCAGTAGCAGTTCTAATGCAAGCACGAGAGGGAAAGAAATAGGCGATATTGGAATGCTCAAGGGGGGGTTTGCTTGCCTGGTTGCTCTGGCAAGGAGGGGTCGTCGTCGACGTAGTCGATCACAGGGGCAACATCGGTCTCGGGGTCTAGCAGAGAGAAGAGGGGGAGGAAACAATAAACACAGAGAAAACAATGCATCACAAGGCATAACATGACGATAGGCAGAGCTAGGGTTGTCCTAACGTAGTACTACACGTTGCAGACGGAGGGGATAAACATCCAAGGATGAATCCCGGTGTTAGACGAATTCCAAAGAGAGGGGACGGTTCCATGTTCAGCATGCTAGGTGCATGTGACAGGTGAATGGACCGCGCATTCGGATTCGTGGGATTTTTTTGAGCAACTTTCATATAGAAAACATTTTCATCGGAGTTACGGTTTAATATCTATGAATTTTCAAAGATTAAAGCATTTCTAGAAATTAGTTAAATTGACGGAAAAGGAAAAATGACGTCAGCATGACGTGTTGATGATGTCAGCAGTCAACAGACTCGCTGACCAGGTCAAACCTGACCTGTGGGTCCAGTGGGACCCACTGGTCAGTGAGAGTGGCTATAACAGTGAATTAACTAAACTAACTAAACTAGTTAGGGGTGCGGGCCCCATATGTCAGTGAGACATTAGACTAATCTAATTACTTTAATTAAGAAAAATGTTTTAGTTAGTGCATTAAGCGGCGGGGCCCACACATCAGCGTCACAGAGACGCCCAGTCAGCACAGTTGACTAGGTCAACTGGTCAACAGGGGGCCAGGGGCCCACGGGCCAGTGACCTAGGTGGTGGCCCGAGGGTTGCCCACACGGCGCCAGCTCAGCAGAGCTGCCGGAGTGGCTCCGGCGAGCTCGTGCGCGGCGGCCGAACGCCGGTGAGGTCGGAAATCGCCTATGGTTCACCATTTCGCGTGCCACAACTTGCGCTCGAAAGCTAGGAGGGAGCCGCGTCGGTTGGTGTTGCTAGACTATGCCGGGGAGGCCGGAAACGTCGCCGGTGTCGAGCTTGGTGGCCGTGGCTTTCGGGCGTGCTCGCGCTCGTCGCTGCAGGGCACGGCAAGGACCGTGGAAGGTGGCGTTGGACTGCTGGGAGCGTGCTGAGCACGATGCCGTGCTCGTCTGAGCTGGACGGAGAGTGTGAACACGGCGACGAGTACGGCGGCGGAGGCACGCTACAGCCAGGACGGTAGCTACGGCTAGGAGCGCGGTGAGGCGAGGAAGAAGAGGGGAGAGGACGGAGTGGAGCTCACCGTGCGGTCAAGAAAGATCCTTGGTGGCTTACGAGCAGCAGAGCTCACCGGGGAGGAAGGGGATCGCCGGCGGCCGTCGAGGAAGAAGACGATGTGTGCGGCGACAGTGGAGCTCCCCGGCTCGCGTTCCTGGGCGTAGAGGAAGTAGAGGACGGCGGAGCGTCTTCTGAGCAAGGTCTTGATGCGTGGGGAGGACGGTGGCCGCAGTGAGGACGGAGGACGGCGGCGAGCCTGCTCGGAGGAGCTCGGGCGGAGGGGAAGAGAGAGCGAGGGAGAGGGAAAGCTAGGGGGTGGCTCTAGTGCAAGTGGAGGCGGGGATCGAGGAGCCGAGGAGGCGCAGACCTTATCCCCTCGCCCGGGCGTCGCCGGCGAGGCGGATCCGGCGGGGACGGCGCCTGTAGCGACTCGAGTCGTGGAACAGTGCGAGGTGGGGAGACAACCGGGGAAGGGGATGGGCTGGCCAGCTGGAGTGGGCCGGTTGGGCCTGCCAGGCTGGTTGAGGCCCAGGGGGCTGGGGGTTTCTCTCTCTCTCTCCCCTGCCTTTCCTTTTCTTTTAGTTTTTCTTTTTTTTTCAGCAGCTTTTGCATTTTTCTTTTAGCCAAAAAAATGACCTTGCAAAATTATGCCACTGGACAAAACAAATTCCTAGAATTAAAGTGCACTGCCACAAAAAGGTTGGGAGGCTTTTGTAATAGTTGCCAATTTTATAAATTAAAAAAGGGCATTTAATTTATTGCTTAGGTCACTGTTTTAAGTAGTTTAGGCCACTTAAGCCCTTTGCAAAAATGTTGGTCCACCACCAATATTAGTTATGGAATATTTTTCACACGATGAACATTTTAGTTTTCATGTTTGAGCATTTTGAATTTCACTCATAATTTGAAAATGAATTCAACTGGAATTTGAAAGAGAGATGAGACAAAGATGATCAAACACTTGTTTAGCAAAATGATTAACTTAACCCCAGGGGTTACTGTAGCATCATTACCCCGGGGTGTTACACATAATAACTAGATCACTGATGGCGCGCATTGTCGCGCCCATCTATTTTTGCAATAGAATGGTGTGAATTTAGGTAAGGTTGTGGTGACATGAAATATTAAAGTTAATTGTTCGAAAACTGGAATTTTAATCACTCTGCAGTACAACAATGTTGTAAGAGTGAGATGTTTTCTTATACCTAGTTCTCTCAAGTTTTTTTTGAATTTTTTTAAAGAGAATTAGGTATAAGTTAGTACCAGATTGCGCTAAACTTTAGATGGTATACAATTTTTGATTTATCAAGCACATTACGCAAACACAAGGTAATGCTGTTGTTACTTTGAAGCTCTTTGTCGGGAACATATTATAGCCCGGCACAAGTCTAAAACAAGTTAGCTAATTACCAAAGCTGCAAATTGATTAATTGCTAAAGCTGAATATCGACATCAAGTGCACCACTGAGACAGTCAAAGCCGAGCAAGTTGTCTAAAGCTATGAACTCTTTTAGATACATTATTTTTCATATACCAAAGTTGCACCGGTGTTTCACATTTTGCAATATAAATAAATAAATATTCACAATAGAGAAGCTAGTGTGCGCTCTGATCACATCGCTTTGCAACTCATTAGAGAGCAAATTATCATATACTTGCATACCTGTATGTATCTTTATTTAAGTATAAGTATTTAACCCATTTATATTTTTTTAGGAAAGAGGCAGAATCTTAGTCTATCAGAAGAGCATAACATGGGTTTCCATCCTTGTTGTTGTGTTACTTTTTAGCAGTAAAATTATGTTAGAATAAATTCTATCCAAACAGGTGGTTATTGCACAATAAGCTAAATATCATTGTTGGGGCTAAAATAACCGAAGGCCAAGCAAGACGCAATCTCCGGAACCAAAAAAGAAGTTCACCACACAATGTTTGGCGGATTTTTTGTTATTTGGATTGACGTATGCCCTCAAGGCCTCAACATGCTTCTGGGGTTTTGTCACAAACTTGGAGTGGGAAACGCTGCATTAAAACACCCCATTCATGTGCATCTTTTCGAACCAACCAGAACCAGCAACACCACGAACATCAAAGGCAATTGATATATGTCACTCTATAGCCATTGCATGTAATTATTCCCCAATCCCAGCATATTCATGTGTGATGTACTGACAAGTACTCAAATAGTAAGAGCTAGTATTTCTGCCCAAATTCGCAATGTTCTTGCGATTAATCTGGAGCCTACAAGGGGCGGTTTGCACCGCGGTCGTACGGCTCTTCTTGGTTCTAGATGGAGTCCAATGTTTGTTTGCTTCTTCTACCCCTTGCCTCGACAATCAAGAATCCATAGCCGAATGCCTGTGCTTCTTCTTCTACAGTTGTAGATGGAGTCCAATGCCAGTCCAATGTTTGTGATGCCTGACCAACATGTTTATTATCGACCCCAATAGCTGGGGAACATCAACTGGGAGGGAGCCTCCAGCGAACGTTTTCGTTCACTCGAGGGAGGTCCTCCAGCGAATGTTTCTCCCGCTCGCCAAAGGCCAACTAAATAGTTTTGTTTTAGAAAATTCCATGAAAAGAATAAGAACCATGAAAAAAATGCCACAAAAGTTGCCATGTTCTTAGTCATCACCCAAAAAACTTGTGTGAAAAAGTGGCGGTAATAAAAATGCCACCTGTCAAATTTAAAAATGCAATCCTCTTGAAATAATAAAAATGCCATCTCTTATAATAAAAATGCAATCCTCTTATCTTCTTATAAAAAATGTCCTCTGTTATAATAAAAGTGTCATCCTTACAATAATAAAAATGCCATCCTATACTGTAATAAAATGCCATGCTGTTATAATAAAAATGCCATCATCTTATCAGAAAAATGCCATCCTCTTATAATAAACTGCCTTGTGAGAAGTAAAAAAGATTGCAATTTTTGGACAAACTGAAAAAAAACAAAAACTCCGGAAAAATGCCAAAGTTATATATAAATATCAATTTTGCCACGAATGTTCACAAATTCCGCTCTAGCCGATTGGCAAAAAAGCTCCGCACTCTCGCAAAGAGGGCACGAGTTTGCATAAGCAGGCGCTCCATGATAAAAGTACAAGTACCTATCTAAGACTATCAACATATCCAGGCCAGCTTTACCGAGGGAGGGGGATTGATTATGAGGGCTTGACAGAAATAGAGCATGAAGGTTCGGCACTAGCGGACCTGGTCTGCGCGACGACAGCCTTGTAGTCTTGCGCTCCTGGTTGGCAATGGCAGCGGCCTCGTCAAGTTCCTCCGCGTTGCACTACCGCTTTACCTCTAGGACTAGTCCTGGCCATGGGCAGCCCGAAAAAGCCCGGCCTGACCTTGTCCATGGGCCGGGCTCGGGCCTAGGTTTGAGCCTGAGACCCGGGCCGGGCCAGGCCTGGGCCCGTCGATTTCGCCATTTAAGGAAGAGGCCCGGTCCGTGGCCCAAGGCTCGACGGGCTTTTAGTATGATGGGCCGGGCTTGGGCTCAATTTTTAGACCCGACGGTCGGGCCGGGCCGGGCTCGGGCCTGGGTTTTTTGCGTCGGGTTTTGGTTGGCCCGGCCTGAAGAATGGCCAGGAGTTGCACCTCGTAGGCCTACTGAGTACTGACGCCACAGGTTACCAGTCTTGTGCGCGTATAGCCGTGTACCCCCTGCGTAGCCGCTCGAGCCGTGCCCATCCCTCGTGTGTGTTGCTGCCATCCGCAGCGGCCATGGCGGTGGTGAGCTGCATAGCTGACGGCTTTGCATCATAGCTGCTGGATTGCAAAAACTCGAGGTGTGGAAGCGGCGGAGGAGGACGTTTTTGATGAGCATGCATCAAGTGGGAGTTGCGTGGAGGAAGAGAAAACAGTAGGAATGTGATTTTCTTAGGAGAGACGAGGAAAGAGAGGATTCCATCCCGATTTATTCTGAGCGGAGACGACGAGGAGGGACGACCCCAACTTAAACATGGTAGGACAAGGAAAGAATAAAAAAAAGGAAGATTCGGTGTGGTACGGATAAGAAAATAAATTAAAGGGTATGAACAATAAGAAACCTAGAAACAAGAGAGATGACACACGTCAAGGAAATAATTGGGAAGGAAATCAGGGAAAAGGTATAAAACGACGATACCACCGAGATGGTTAGGTGGACAGTGGTATCCCTGACTCACCAGGGTTCAAATCTTGGTGCTCGCATTACTTCTAGATTTATTTCAGGATTTCCGGCGACGTGTTTTCAATGGGAGGAGACGTTCCTGTCGATGACGAGACGCCTACGGTGGTTTCGTAAATCTGAAGATGATATGCCGGCTCAGTCTATCAAAGGTGCTCATAGGGGTAGTGTGTGTGTGTATGTTCATAAGGGTGAGTGTATGCGCGTGTATATGAGCGCTTGTGTCTGTACTGATGCTAAAAAAAAATTAGGAGTAGAGATTTAAGTGATGAGTACACAACATCTTTTTTTGACTCGAGTACACAGCATCTTTTAGTCTGCCTGGTGAGTGGTGAGTACACACAACATACGGTGCGGCTGGGCCGCAAACTGGGAAATACCCCGGGCCGACCATGTCGTTCGGGCCCGCGTCTCCTCCTATCGCCATTTGCGGCGCGGGATGGACGTGTCGAGCTCTGGCCGCCCCGCGCCCGCGCGACCGCCACGTCGCCACCCGCCTCCGGCCACCGCACGCCCCAAACAAAAGCACAGCGAGACGCGCGCGCGGCTGCGCTACAGCGGTAGGGGGAACGGCGCTGGCGGTGGCGGTCTGGGTCGAGCTCCGGCATGGACGCGGAGGGGCTGCTAGCGTCGGCGGCGATCAACCTGGGGCTGGCGCTGGTGGCGCTCTCGCTCTTCTCCATGCTCAAGAAGCAGCCCGGGAACGCGCCCGTCTACCTGCCGCGGCGGATGGCGGGGGCCGCCGGCTCCGGCTGGGTGCTGCCCCTCGGCACCGGGCGGCTGACCCCGTCCTTCCGCTGGATCCGCGCCGCCTTCCGGCTCTCCGACGACGACGTGCTGCGGCGCCACGGCCTCGACGCCCTCGCCGTCATCCGCCTCTTCAAGCTCGGGTGCGTCCGCCGATCCCATCCTGTTTTCTGAATGTTATAATCCGTTAACCGTTTCATATTCACTCATCAGTCTCACATCAAGTGGTTCGATCGAGGTGCAGGATCAATTGTTTCAGCGTCTGCTCGATTGTCGGAGTGTTGATCCTTGCGCCGGTGAATTACACAAGTGCAGGTCCGTCGGGCACCAAGAGGCCGAATTCCATGGAGATTTTCACCGTGTCCAACGTGCCCAAGGGCTCTGACAGGTCTGCCCTGCCTGCATTTTTCATGACAGGCTCTACTGTTGCCTGTCAACTGAAACTGGTGCTAAATCCTGTAACTGATGTAATTCTCCTTTCATGACAGGCTCTGGGTGCATTTTTCATGCCTGTGCTTCATATCCTTTTATGTGGTGTATTTGCTTCACAAGGTGCGTCTTTGTAAATACTGTCAGCTAACCAACTTCTATTGTTAGATTATAAGTAACATGATTTCATACGAAAATGCTGCAGTTTTGGTTGCTCAGTTATGAGCGTTTGATAGTTGGCAGCAAAATTTAGTGTCGTTATCTTGTCCACCTTCTGAATTTTTTAGTAAAATGTCAGAATGTTTCCTAAGACTGTTGATTTCATTTAAACACTTCGGTCAATTGGCTGAAAGATGTATCATTGTACAAGTGACTGTTCAGCTCTGGTCTTAAGCTGAAATATTGTTACCAATTGCATCCATTTGATTTCAAGCAGGAGTACAAAGAGATGTCCCGCAAAAGAATTGAACACTTGAAGCATCACCGGAAGAGACCTGATCAGTTCACCATTTTAGTTCAAGGAATTCCAGTGTGCACAGATCATGGAATTTATGGGTGTAATGTTGATCATTTCTTCTCAAAGCACTACCAGACGTACCAATCATATCAAATACTGCATGACAATGGAAACATCGAGTCATTACAGGTCAGTACATTTTAGAAATCAATGTCATTTGTGTCTTTTCTATTTATAGATTATTTTATCATGAACTGCTACAACATTTTCCAATTTGTGTACGAGTTCAACTCTGAAGACCATGCTTTCTTGCACTAACTTGTCATATGCTTGAGAATCCATAGAGCTGCATTTGTCCATATCAGCTGGAATATCAAAAGTAGATAGTCTTATTTCAGGACTAAGAATCAGATTATAAACATAACAAGAAAAGGCAGAGGTACAAGAGGTCAGTGTAAGTGTCAAATTAATGCGTGGTATGAAATCTTGCGTCTTTCTGGCGGTTTCTTTTGATTAAAAATTGCATACATGTAAATGTGTGTTCGGGAAAAAGAGATGGCATCCCCATATATTATAGTAAAGCCACTAGAGAAAACATAAGGTGCAATCAAAAAATTAAAACGAACAACCTACTTTTTTTTTGGTGTTCTGTTCTTAAGAACTATAAATATAAAAAATACCCTACTCGTTATGTATCAAGGTGAAATGTTAGTGCATCTTGTAATTTTTTTTGGTATGGGCTAACCAAGTAATCAATCATTACAGAAGCTGGCATCTTCACTTGAAAAACAGATAGAGAGGAAAAGGGATACCCGAAGATGCAACTTTTGGCAGTGGATCTGGTTTAAGTTCACATCAGGGCCACTAGATGCTCGCAGCCAGGAACAAAAACTGAAGGAAGTGCACCACTCTATCCGAATCCTGCAGTGCAAAAATATGCTCAAACAAAAGGTATTCCGTACCCGCTGTGTACCTTTGACTCCACCTGCTGGCACTAATGGTAGCTTCCATAGTTTTAAGTAGCTAAAAGAAACAATAGCTCGAGTATTTATACTTTGATCACAAATTAATATCTTTTTCAATTCTAGGAGTTACCAGTTGCTTTTGTCTCATTCAAGTCCCGGTTGGAGGCTGCCCAAGCTGCTGAAACGCAACAGCACGTCAATCCGCTGTCAGTGGTTACACGTTATGCTCCTGAGCCAACTGAGACAATATGGTCAAATCTGGCTATTCCTTTCTACCGTCTTGCTGTATACAAGCTTGGAGTCTTCATTGCTGCATTTTTACTAACAGTGTTCTTCACCATCCCCGTCACAGCCGTGCAAGGGATAGTGCAATTTGAGAAGATTGAGAAATGGTTCCCACCGGCCAGAGCTGTGCAACTTATGTTAGTGGTGGAAACTTAAATAACTTTGGACAGTTTGCAATTTATCATTCACCTGGGTATGACAACACTAATACAGGTTGATGCTATGTCATCTTGCAGACCAGGTTTGAGTTCCGTTGTAACTGGATATCTTCCAAGCATGATTTTGAATGGATTTATCTACTTGATTCCGTTCGCAATGCTCGGTATGGCTTCGTTTGAAGGCTGCATTTCAAGAAGTCGAACGGAAATCAAGGCGTGCAACATGGTCTTCTACTTCTTGCTAGGAAATGTTTTCTTCCTGAGTATTCTTTCAGGATCTCTGCTCCATCAGATAGGAGAATCCTTTACGCACCCTAAAGATATTCCTAGCCGTCTAGCAAGTGCTGTTTCTGCACAGGTAAAGCCAAGAAAATGTATTGAATCACATTGCTGTTGTTTGTGCTACATGAAGCATTTATCTTACCGACCTTTTTACATTGCAGTCAGATTTCTTCATCACATATATCTTGACCAATGGCATGTCAGGCTTTTCCTTTGAGGTTCTTCAGTTTGGTTTGCTAACATGGCACTTCTTGAAGGCGCATACTGTTGGACATAGTGATGAGCCATATCTGTATGGCTTCCCTTACTACAGAGTTTTGCCCATTGCTTCCCTTGCAGTATTGATTGGAATGGTGTATGCTGTTGTTTCACCTCTTTTGCTTCCGATTCTTGTGATCTACTTTTTACTCGGTTATGCCGTGTTCATCAACCAGGTAGCTTCGTCAGTTAATAAGGCTATTTGCCATACAGATTTCATTATTTTTCTTAGAAATTGTTAGAAACTAAGTTTATTTATGTCATACAGATGGAAGACGTATACGATATCACATACGACACCTGTGGGCAATATTGGCCCACTATTCACCACTACATCTTCCTCGCGGTCACGCTCATGCAAACTACAATGATAGGCTTGTTCGGCCTGAAGTCGAAGCCGGGAGCTTCAATCGCCACCATCCCCTTGCTTGTGTTGAACATCATGTTCAACGAGTACTGCAAGGTCCGGTTCCTTCCAACTTTCCAATGCCGGCCGATCCAGGTACCTCTATAGCTGTTTTTGACTTGATCTGTTCCTGCTTGATTGTACATTCTCGTGAAGAGCATAAAGATAAATTCATCGTAATGAGCTCTGTCTTCTGTATATCTTTGCAAGATCTGCAAGGACAATGATGACCTTGATAAAACCGAGGGGGAGGCAGAATGCAGCTCGGAACATGCTGTCAGGGCGTACACGCCGCCGTGGATGCGTCCGACAGGGTCCTCCCCAGAATCTAGCTCGGTGCAGCCTTTAGTCCGTTGTTTGATATAACGTGGTTTCCATGGCATGTTTTTCTACATAATGCGCCAGGAAAAATTGGTATGTCATTGTGTCTGTAAGTTCTGCCAGAACATATTTGAGCGCTGGCATGCTGCGTTCTGATGGAGAGGCACAGACCTTGTTTCTGTAATTATTCCGTGGTTCAGTTAGTAATGTGTGATTATCCCGTGACTTGTTCCTGTAACTACAGATTGACCATGAACAATTTGTTAATTATGTCCATAACTTGCACTACGAAGACATTGTACACGCAAGCCAGGAATCAAAGCTGGACAGAACAAAAATCTTGGCTTAAGTAGAAACCAAGATAAACATTTTGAACTTGCCATTCAAGATTAGTCTATGGACATTCGAATAGTGGACAAACTCACCTTCACCAAGATGTTGGCCAGCTCATGCTTTATACGCCGACTAGAACACCCAAGCAGCAGAGCTTTAAAAGAGCGACGCCATCTTCGCCACCCAACTTGAACTTCAGCACCATCACGTCGCCCCTGGTGACGGCGAGCACGAACCTCCCCAACCCACACGGCCGATCAATGGCGCCATCAAAGAGCTGGATCTCCTCATACTCGTCCTCCAGGACACAAACGAAGGACTGCATAGATAGACTTGAAACCACTTCGCACTTCTGATATGACTACCTCTATTGTCGCCTCGCCTTCAACGCATTCTCGACACACGCCATGGACATGTCGACGGCGCCGCAATCGCCTTTGATGCGCTGCTTGACTGGTATCCATGCCCTGCGGTCGTTGCAATTTATTACTCCGTCTACTAGCTGTCCATCGTCTTCCTCTCGCTCTCCGTTCTTGATCCTTATATAAAACTCTATTAGGACAGGGGAGACCGGCTCGATGCCTCTCTTGGGGCTGGTCATTTGAATAAGAGAGCCCTATAAAACTACAGAAGTGTATTAGTTGTGCATAAAAATTGCAGAAATATCTAAAACTAGAAACACTATCATTACTAGTCATGTGCAAACAATTTCAATAAATTGCATGAATCGTGGAATCTTAGAAAACAAAATATTCACTAGTAGAAAATAGGGCTTTGGTCACGGGGCACTTTTCACATTAGTCCCGGTTCAGTCAAGAACCGGGACTAACGTGAGCATTTATCCCGGTTTGTGCGGCTAAGGCATTAGTCCCGGTTCACCTGGGCCCTTTAGTCCCGGTTCGTGCCACGAACCGGGACTAAAGGGTGCGATGCCCATTAGTCCCGGTTGGTGGCACCAACCGGGACTAAAGGTTAGACCTTTAGTACCGGTTGGTGCCACCAAGCGGTAGTAATGGGTTTTGAGGCATTAGTACCGGTTCATGGCACAAACCGGTACTAAAGGTCCCATTTTCAAACTCTCTCCCTCCCCGTGGACCGCCTTTTCAGTTTTAGAAAAAACAAAAGAAAATGATGGAAATGTCAATAAAATAAAATAAAATAAAATAAGTTTCCCGTGTGATATGTGGTCTACTTGTTGAGAAAATTTACAAATATGAATTTCGACTTTATTTGCAAAATCTCTCTGGAATTTGTAAAATGGGCATAACTTTTGCATACGAAATCGGATTAAAAATAATTTTATATGAAAAATCATCTACTCGAAAAGTTACATCATGTGTTCTGATGGAGAGGCACATACCTTGTTTCTGTAATTATTCCGTGGTTCAGTTAGTAATGTGTGATTATCCCGTGACTTGTTCCTGTAACTACAGATTGACCATGAACAATTTGTTAATTATGTCCATAACTTGCACTACGAAGACATTGTACAAGCAAGCCAGGAATCAAAGCTGGAGAGAACAAAAATCTTGGCTTAAGTAGAAACCAAGATAAACATTTTGAACTTGCCATTCAAGATTAGTCTATGGACATTCGAATAGTGGACAAACTCACCTTCACCAAGATGTTGGCCAGCTCATGCTTTATACGCCGACTAGAACACCCAAGCAGCAGAGCTTTAAAAGAGCGACGCCATCTTCGCCACCCAACTTGAACTTCAGCACCATCACGTCGCCCCTGGTGACGGCGAGCACGAACCTCCCCAACCCACACGGCCGATCAATGGCGCCATCAAAGAGCTGGATCTCCTCATACTCGTCCTCCAGGACACAAACGAAGGACTGCATAGATAGACTTGAAACCACTTCGCACTTCTGATATGACTACCTCTATTGTCGCCTCGCCTTCAATGCATTCTCGACACACGCCATGGACATGTCGACGGCGCCGCAATCGCCTTTGATGCGCTGCTTGACTGGTATCCATGCCCTTCGGTCGTTGCAAGTTATTACTCTGTCTACCAGCTGTCCATCGTCTTCCTCTCGCTCTCCGTTCTTGATCCTTATATAAAACTCTATTAGGACAGGGGAGATCGGCTCGATGCCTCTCTTGGGGCTAGTCATTTGAATAAGAGAGCCCTATAAAACTACAGAAGTGTATTAGTTGTGCATAAAAATTTAAGAAATATCTAAAACTAGAAACACTATCATTACTAGTCATGTGCAAACAATTTCAATAAATTGCATGAATCGTGGAATCTTAGAAAATAAAATAATCACTAGTAGAAAATAGGGCTTTGGTCACGGGGCAGTTTTCACATTAGTCCCGGTTCAGTCAAGAACCGGGACTAACGTGAGCATTTATCCCGGTTCGTGCGGCTAAGGCATTAGTCCCGGTTCACCTGGGCCCTTTAGTCCCTGTTCGTGCCACGAACCGGGACTAAAGGGTGCGATGCCCATTAGTCCCGGTTGGTGGCACAAACCGGGACTAAAGGTTAGACCTTTAGTACCGGTTGGTGCCACCAACCGGTACTAATGGGTTTTGAGGCATTAGTACCGGTTCATGGCACGAACCGGTACTAAAGGTCCCATTTCAAACCCCCCCCCCCCCCCCCCCCCCCGTGGACCGCCTTTTCAGTTTTAGAAAAAAGAAAAGAAAATGATGGAAATGTCCAAAAAATAAGTTTCCCATGTGATATGTGGTCTACTTGTTGGGAAAATTTACAAATATGAATTTCGACTTTATTTGCAAAATCTCTCTGGAATTTATAAAATGGGCATAACTTTTGCATACGAACTCGGATTAAAAAAAATTTATATGAAAAATCATCTACTCGAAAAGTTACATCCTGCGTTCTGATGGAGAGGCACATACCTTGTTTCTGTAATTATTCCTTGGATCAATTAGTAATGTGTGATTATACCGTGACTTGTTCCTGTAACTAAAGATTGACCATGAACAATTTGTTAATTATGTCCATAACTTGCACTACTAAGACATTGTACAAGCAAGCCAGGAATCAAAGCTGGAGAGAACAAAAATCTTGGCTTAAGTAGAAACTAAGATAAACATTTTGAACTTGCCATTCAAGATTAGTCTATGGACATTCGAATAGTGGACAAACTCACCTTCACCAAGATGTTGGCCAGCTCATGCTTTATACGCCGACTAGAACACCCAAGTAGCAGAGCTTCAAAAGAGCGACGCCATCTTCGCCAGCCAACTTGAACTTCAGCACCATCACATCGCCCCTGGTGACGGTGAGCACGAACCTCCCCAACCCACACGGCCGATCAATGGCGCCATGAAAGAGCTGGATCTCCTCATACTCGTCCTCCAGGACACAAACGAAGGACTGCATAGATAGACTTGAAACCACTTAGCACTTCTGATATGACTACCTCTATTGTCGCCTCGCCTTCAACGCATTCTCGACACACGCCATGGACATGTCGACGTCGCCGCAATCGCCTTTGATGCGCTGCTTGACTGGTATCCATGCCCTGTGGTCGTTGCAATTTATTACTCCGTCTACCAGCTGTCCATCGTCTTCCTCTCGCTCTCCGTTCTTGATCCTTATATAAAACTCTATTAGGACAGGGGAGACCGGCTCGATGCCTCTCTTGGGGCTGGTCATTTGAATAAGAGAGCCCTATAAAACTACAGAAGTGTATTAGTTGTGTATAAAAATGTAAGAAATATCTAAAACTAGAAACACTATCATTACTAGTCATGTGCAAACAATTTCAATAAATTGCATGAATCGTGGAATCTTAGAAAACAAAATAATCACTAGTAGAAAACAGGGCTTTGGTCACAGGGCACATTTCACATTAGTCCCGGTTCAGTCAAGAACCGGGACTAACGTGAGCATTTATCCCGGTTCGTGCGGCTAAGGCATTTGTCCCGGTTCACCTGGGCCCTTTAGTCCCGATTCGTGCCATGAACCGGGACTAAAGGGTGCGATGCCCATTAGTCCCTGTTGGTGGCACCAACCGGGACTAAAGGTTAGACCTTTAGTACCGGTTGGTGCCACCAACCGGTACTAATGGGTTTTGAGGCATTAGTACCGGTTCATGGCACGAACCGGTACTAAAGGTCCCATTTTCAAACTCTCTCCCTCCCCGTGGACCGCCTTTTCAGTTTTTGAAAAAACAAAAGAAAATGATGGAAATGTCAAAAAAAAAAGTTTCCCATGTGATATGTGGTCTACTTGTCGGGAAAATTTACAAATATGAATTTTGACTTTATTTGCAAAATCTCTCTGGAATTTGTAAAATGGGCATAACTTTTGCATACGAACTCGGATTAAAAAAAATTATATGAAAAATCATCTACTCGAAAAGTTACATCCTGCGTTCTGATGGAGAGGCACATACCTTGTTTCTGTAATTATTCTGTGGTTCAGTTAGTAATGTGTGATTATCCCGTGACTTGTTCCTGTAACTACAGATTGACCATGAACAATTTGTTAATTATGTCCATAACTTGCACTACGAAGACATTGTACAAGCAAGCCAGGAATCAAAGCTGGAGAGAACAAAAATCTTGGCTTAAGTAGAAACCAAGATAAACATTTTGAACTTGCCATTCAAGATTAGTCTATGGCATTCGAATAGTGGACGAACTCACCTTCACCAAGATGTTGGCCAGCTCATGCTTTATACGCCAACTAGAACACCCAAGCAGCAGAGCTTTAAAAGAGCGACGCCATCTTCGCCACCCAACTTGAACTTCAGCACCATCACGTCGCCCCTGGTGACGGCGAGCACGAACCTCCCCAACCCACACGGCCGATCAATGGCGGCATGAAAGAGCTGGATCTCCTCATACTCGTCCTCCAGGACACAAACGAAGGACTGCATAGATAGACTTGAAACCACTTCGCACTTCTGATATGACTACCTCTATTGTCGCCTCGCCTTCAACGCATTCTCGACACACGCCATGGACATGTCGACGGCGCCGCAATCGCCTTTGATACGCTGCTTGACTGGTATCCATGCCCTGCGGTCGTTGCAAGTTATTACTCCGTCTACCAGCTGTTCATCGTCTTCCTCTCGCTCTCCGTTCTTGATCCTTATATCAAACTCTATTACGACAGGGGAGGCCGGCTCGATGCCTCTCTTGGGGCTAGTCATTTGAATAAGAGAGCCCTATAAAACTACAGAAGTGTATTAGTTGTGCATAAAAATTTAAGAAATATCTAAAACTAGAAACACTATCATTACTAGTCATGTGCAAACAATTTCAATAAATTGCATGAATCGTGGAATCTTAGAAAACAAAATAATCACTAGTAAAAAACAGGGCTTTGGTCACGAGGCAGTTTTCACATTAGTCCCGGTTCAGTCAAGAACCGGGACTAACGTGAGCATTTATCCCGGTTCGTGCGGCTAAGGCATTAGTCTCGGTTCACCTGGGCCCTTTAGTCCTGGTTTGTGCCACGAACCGGGACTAAAGGGTGCGATGCCCATTAGTCCCGGTTGGTGGCACCAACCGGGACTAAAGGTTAGACCTTTAGTACCGGTTGGTGCCACCAACCGGTACTAATGGGTTTTGAGGCATTAGTACCGGTTCATGGCACGAACCGGTACTAAAGGTCCCATTTTCAAACTATCCCCCTCCCTTGGACCGCCTTTTCAGTTTTAGAAAAAACAAAAGAAAATGATGGAAATGTCAAAAAAAATAAAATAAAATAAGTTTCCCATGTGATATGTGGTCTACTTGTTGGGAAAATTTACAAATAAGAATTTCGACTTTATTTGCAAAATCTCTCTAGAATTTGTAAAATGGGCATAACTTTTGCATACGAACTCGGATTAAAAAAAATTTATATGAAAAATCATCTACTCGAAAAGTTACATCCTGTGTTCTGATGGAGAGGCACATACCTTGTTTCTGTAATTATTCCGTGGTTCAGTTAGTAATGTGTGATTATCCCGTGACTTGTTCCTGTAACTACAGATTAACCATGAACAATTTGTTAATTATGTCCATAACTTGCACTATGAAGACATTCTACAAGCAAGCAAGGAATCAAAGCTGGAGAGAACAAAAATCTTGGTTTAAGTAGAAACCAAGATAAAAATTTTGAACTTGCCATTCAAGATTAGTCTATGGACATTCGAATAGTGGACAAACTCGCCTTCACCAACATGTTGGCCAGCTCATGCTTTATACGCCGACTAGAACACGCAAGCAGCAGAGCTTTAAAAGAGCAACGCCATCTTCACCACCCAACTTGAACTTCAGCACCATCACGTCGCCCCTGGTGACGGCGAGCATGAACCTCCCCAACCCACACGGCCGATCAATGGCGCCATGAAAGAGCTGGATCTCCTCATACTCGTCCTCCAGGACACAAATGAACGTCTGCATAGATAGACTTGAAACCACTTCGCACTTCTGATATGACTACCTCTATTGTCGCCTCACCTTCAACGCATTCTCGACACACGCCACGGAAATGTCGACGACACCGCAATCGCCTTTGATGCGCTGCTTGACTGGTATCCATGCCCTGCGGTCGTTGCAAGTTATTACTCCGTCTACCAGCTGTCCATCGTCTTCCTCTCGCTCTCCGTTCTTGATCCTTATATAAAACTCTATTAGGACAAGGGAGACCGGCTCGATGCCTCTCTTGGGGCTAGTCATTTGAATAAGAGAGCCCTATAAAACTACAGAAGTGTATTAGTTGTGCATAAAAAATTAAGAAATATCTAAAACTAGAAACACTATCATTACTAGTCATGTGCAAACAATTTCAATAAATTGCATGAATCGTGGAATCTTAGAAAACAAAATAATCACTAGTAGAAAACAGGGCTTTGGTCACAGGGCACTTTTCACCTTAGTCCCGGTTCAGTTAAGAACCGGGACTAACGTGAGCATTTATCCCGTTTCGTGCGGCTAAGGCATTAGTCCCGGTTCACCTGGGCCCTTTAGTCCCGGTTCGTGCCATGAACCGGGACAAAAGGGTGCGATGCCCATTAGTTCCGGTTGGTGGCACCAACCGGGACTAAAGGTTAGACCTTTAGTACCGGTTGGTGCCACCAACCGGTACTAATGGGTATTGAGGCATTAGTACCGGTTCATGGCACGAACCGGTACTAAAGGTCCCATTTTCAAACTCCCCCCCCCCCCCCCCCCCGTGGACCGCCTTTTCAGTTTTAGAAAAAAACAAAAGAAAATGATGGAAATGTCAAAAAAATTAAAATAAAATAAGTTTCCCATGTGATATGTGGTCTACTTGTTGGGAAAATTTACAAATATGAATTTCGACTTTATTTGCAAAATCTCTCTGGATTTTGTAAAATGGGCATAACTTTTGCATACGAACTCGGATTAAAAAAAATTTATATGAAAAATCATCTACTCGAAAAGTTACATCCTGCGTTCTGATGGAGAGGCACATACCTTGTTTCTGTAATTATTCTGTGGTTCAGTTAGTAATGTGTGATTATCCCGTGACTTGTTCCTGTAACTACAGATTGACCATGAACAATTTGTTAATTATGTCCATAACTTGCACTACGAAGACATTGTACAAGCAAGCCAGGAATCAAAGCTGGAGAGAACAAAAATCTTGGCTTAAGTAGAAACCAAGATAAACATTTTGAACTTGCCATTCAAGATTAGTCTATGGACATTCGAATAGTGGACAAACTCACCTTCACCAAGATGTTGGCCAGCTCATGCTTTATACGCCGACTAGAACACCCAAGCAGCAGAGCTTTAAAAGAGCGACGCCATCTTCGCCACCCAACTTGAACTTCAGCACCATCACGTCGCCCCTGGTGACGGCGAGCACGAATCTCCCCAACCCGCACGGCCGATCAATGGCGCCATGAAAGAGCTGGATCTCCTCATACTCGTCCTCCAGGACACAAACGAAGGATTGCATAGATAGACTTGAAACCACTTCGCACTTCTGATATGACTACCTCTATTGTCGCCTCGCCTTCAATGCATTCTCAACACACGTCATGGACATGTCGACGGCGCCGCAATCGCCTTTGATGCGTTGCTTGACTGGTATCCATGCCCCGCGGTCGTTGCAAGTTATTACTCCGTCTACCAGCTGTCCATCGTCTTCCTCTCGCTCTCCGTTTTTGATCCTTATATCAAACTTTATTAGGACAGGGGAGACCGGCTCTATGCCTCTCTTGGGGCTAGTCATTTGAATAAGAGAGCCCTATAAAACTACAGAAGTGTATTAGTTGTGCATAAAAATTTAAGAAATATCTAAAACTAGAAACACTATCATTACTAGTCATGTGCAAACAATTTCAATAAATTGCATGAATCGTGGAATCTTAGAAAACAAAATAATCACTAGTAGAAAACAGGGCTTTGGTCACGGGGCAGTTTTCACATTAGTCCCGGTTCTTGACTGATGTGAAAACTGCCCCGTGACCAAAGCCCTGTTTTCTACTAGTGATTATTTTGTTTTCTAAAGGCATTAGTCCCGGTTCACCTGGGCCCCGTATCCCGGTTCGTGCGGCTAAGGCATTAGTCCCGGTTCGTGCCACGAACCGGGACTAAAGGGTGCGATGCCCATTAGTCCCGGTTGGTAGCACCAATCGGGACTAAAGGTTAGACCTTTAGTACCGGTTGGTGACACCAACCAGTACTAATGGGTTTTGAGGCATTAGTACCGGTTCATGGCACGAATCGGTACTAAAGGTCCCATTTTCAAACTCCCCCCCCCCCCAGTGGACCGCCTTTTCAGTTTTAGAAAAAACAAAAGAAAATGATGGAAATGTCAAAAAAATAAGTTTCCCATGTGATATGTGGACTACTTGTTGGGAAAATTTACAAATATGAATTTTGACATTATTTGCAAAATCTCTCTAGAATTTGTAAAATGGGCATAAATTTTGCATACGAACTCGGATTAAAAAAATTTATATGAAAAATCATCTACTCGAAAAGTTACATCCGAATTTAACGGGGGGGGGGGGGGGGTACCCCGTTAAACATTTTCAAAATCCTCAAAAACCTAACAGAAAAAAGTTACGGGGCTTTTAAGATCTAGAGTGGAAAAAATCGAAAAAATTACTAGTCAAATCTGGTCAAACAGCGGTCAAATTGTCGTCAAACAATGGTCAAACTAATTATTCTAGAATATTAGTGTTACTAAATAATTATTTCAGTTATTTTGAATCTTGGTCAAATCTGGTCAAACTATGGTCAAACTAATTATTCAAGAAATATTAGTGTTACTAAATAATTATTGTTTTTTAAAACAATAGTTTCAAACTCAAACAGTGAAATGTGTCACTTCATGCTCAAGCAAAATTCATGAAGGTTAATAGGATTGACATCTTACTATTGTTAGGAAAACAACAAGTGTAGACTTGGAAACGAGAGAGAATAGAACCCGGAAGTTAAGCATGCTCAGGCTGGGGGAGTGGGAGGATGGGTGACCGTTCGGAAAGTTAGATGATTTGGAATGATGAGGGGTGATTAGAGGATAAATTGAGCAGTGATGAGGGGTGGTGATTACACACTAGAGGTTAAAATAATTCAGAAATTTGAAAATAAAAAAAATTCAAAAAAAATCATAAAATTTTCTTTAGTCCCAGTTCGTGTAAGAACCGGGACTAAAGGGGAGAGGCATTAGTACCGACCCTTTAGTCCCGGTTCGAAAACCGGGACAAAAGCCCCTTTTTTTACTAGTGAATATGGGTACTACCAACGAGCATTAGCCATGTAACCAACGGGTAAAATAAATGACTGTGTAAATCATAAATTCTTAGAAAATTATCTATTTGAGATCTACAAATGAACGTTAGTGATATACCAACAATTCAAATAAATTAGAGCGTAAATCATAAACTCTTAAAAACCAAAATAATTGGAGTCCTACAAAAAGAATGTGACATGTCAGAGTGATTATGTTCCCATAAAAATCAGGGCCGGCCCTATGTTTTGGAAGGCCCTAGGGCGAATTCAAGGACATGGGCCCTTAAATTCTAAGATCATATATATGTATGTGTGTCGGTGATGCATATACAAATGTATATATAACTTCATTTGTCAAATATTAAGATTAAACTCTTGACCACACATCTCTAGTTTGAGATTTGACTATAATATTTGTTGGACAACGTATTACAGCAGAAAGAATAAAAGATAGAAAAAAAACATGAGATGATTACCTCAAATAAGAACCAAATTCGACTGACTCCATCAACAACAATAATACTTTGGTGCTTCAAAAAGAAGTTTATACATCAGAACCCTAGGCATGTACATAGAAATTTATACATTAGAACCCTAGGCATGTATACAGAAATTTAGGACGGATGAAATACGTACTAGTGAAATATTGAATTAGAAATTTATACATCAGAAACTTGAAGCTTCGTGTACACTGACACTTATGATTTTTTGAAAGAGTGACGAACTAGCTGACGCTGAGTCACCGTTGCGCAAGATGGCAGGATGCCGCCATATGCCGGATGGCCCGATCGCCGGCACGGCGGCACGACACAATAGCAGGCTGCCTGCCACGCGGAGCGGCGACTACAAGCGCCCAGGCCGAAGCGCCGAACGACGCCTGCGAGTCTGGGACGGTCGATGAAGATGAACAGACGAAGAGAAGGCACGAAGCGAAACAATGAGATCTTCAGATTGATTTGACGCGTGTGGCCGTGCTTGAGGTCTTGGTATGCGCTAGCCATCGCCAAGACAATTGGGCCTAGCCCATCTCATTTATCTTGTCTCTTAATTTCTCCCTAATTTTTTGCTGGGCTATACTACTGCTATCCATGTGTACCAGATGATGGGCCCCCTCCTCGCCTGGGCCCTGGGCCGTCGCCCCTCTGGCCATACCCCCCAGGGCTGGCCCTGATAAAAATAATAAGAAAAAGCAACAAATATGTAATTCAAAGTCAGCAAGCAACAAATATGCATGCCACACATGAGTTTACATCCAATGAACAACCGCACAATTTCTGCTTTGTATTATCAGAGGCGAATCTTTTTTTGCGTGGAGAGGCAAATATATTTGCATACATAAATAAATCCAGATCGACCCACATAAGATCCTCATGAGCTAGCCATTACAACAGTCAGTAATGCCCATAGCTGGTATGCCAAATAAGAAAGAAGGCCTAGTTTAGCTAGGTTCCGCGGCCTTAGATGCATGTGGTTTTTGCCCGGTTTCCCTCTAATTAACTGAGCTTTGCTAGAGTTTTTGGGTCCAATTTTCCTTATAAGCTGTAGGTTTTTGCGTCTGGTTTCCTTATAAACCGAACCAATTCTATCCTTCTTGTGGAACTTGCAGAGGTTCTTCGAAAAAAGGACGGTTTGTGACAAAGAAATGCCATGTCACTGATAAGCCTCTAGACTATCAAATTCCACAAGCACCTACAACTAGCTATGAACCGGCAAGGCTCCAAGTCAAGCTTAACAATGTTGACATTCTTTCACATGTTTGTACAATAGCAGTAACAATAGTTCAGATAGCACAGATGAGAAGCTGGATAAAATGCTACAACAACAACTTTCATCTGCACAGAGGGGTTTCTATTTGCGCATGACAGAAAGTTTCTTTTTGTGAAATGGAAATAAAGTACCATGCCGGTGTTGTGGTGGATATGATATCTGAAATGTATATCGTGAGATTATCCAATGTTTATTAAAGTCTACAGTTTTTTATCATTGATGAGTTGTTAGGTTAAGATGTAACAATTTCATGTTGTTGAATGTTTGTTTGTCGCCCTTGAATAAGGTTTGGGGGAATCAAATGTTAACATCTAATCCGCAATGGTGTGAGGATGTAATGAATTTGTGATCCTTGCAGCAGCTAAAATGCATTACAAATCATGGTGCACCAGCTTCTGGTTATTTAAAGCTGGCAAGCGGTAAGAACCTATGTAATGTAAAATCTGAGCATAATGAACAAACTAGCTTATGCTTATGTATTACTCCTCCAATCCCAAATGTATGTGTATGTCTTTCCTACTATTTTCAACATGTATGTTGTAATAGGATTTTTCGGAATTTGTCCCCATTTTTTCTTTATGCCGTTGCTAAAATGAGAGCTCTCATGAATAAATGAGGTATCTTTTCCAATGTGCAATAACTGTATGACATGGACGTATTTGTGGACAAAACACACTTATAGCTAACTATAGTTGGCTTAGTTCCCTTTTTTATCAGGTTGTTTGTTTGTTAGCTTCTAGTTAGGAGGTTTGATTTCTTAGTCTGGAGTAAGGTGAACTTGTTAGTGCCAATAATGACCCACAAGTATAAGGGATCTATCGTAGTCTTTTCGATAAGTAAGAGTGTCGAACCCAACGAGGAGCAGAAGGAAATGATAAGCGGTTTTCAGCAAGGTATTCTCTGCAAGCACTGAAATTATCGGTAACAGATAGTTTTGTGATAAGGTAATTGGTAACGAGTAGCAAGTAATAAAAGCAAATAAGGTGCAGCAAGATGACCCAATCCTTTTTGTAGCAAAGGAAAAGCCTGGACAAACTCTTATATGAAGGAAAGCGCTCCCGAGGACACAAGGGAATTATCATCAAGCTAGTTTTCATCACGATCATATGATTCCCATTCGGTACTTTGATAATTTGATATGTGGGTGGACCGGTGCTTGGGTACTGTCCTTATTTGGACAAGCATCCCACTTATGATTAACCCCTATTGCAAGCATCTGCAACTACAACAGAAGTATTAAGGTAAACCTAACCATAGCATGAAACATATGGATCCAAATCAGCCCCTTACGAAGCAACGCATAAACTAGGGTTTAAACTTCTGTCACTCTAGCAACCCATCATCTACTTATTACTTCCCAATGCCTCCCTCTAGGCCCAAACAATGATGAAGTGTCATGTAGTCGACGTTCACATGACACCACTAGAGGGATGACAACATACATCTCATCAAAATATCGAACGAATACCAAATTCACATGACTACTAATAGCAAGACTTCTCCCATGTCCTCAGGAACAAACGTAACCACTCACAAAGCATATTCAGTTTCATAATCAGAGGGGTATTAATATGCATATTGGATCTGAACTTATAATCTTCCACTAAGTAAACCAACTAGCATAAACTATAAGGAGTAATCAACACTACTAGCAACCCACATGTACCAATCTAAGGTTTGGATACAAAGATTGGACACAAGAGATGAACTAGGGTTTGAGATGAGATGGTGCTGGTGAAGATGTTGATGGAGATTGACCCCCTCCCGATGAGAGGATCGTTGGTGATGACGATGGTGATGATTTCCCCCTCCCGAAGGGAAGTTTCCCCGGCAGAACAGCTCCGGCGGAGCCCTAGATTGGTTCCGACAAGGTTCCGCCTCGTGGTGACGGAGTTTCATCCCGTAAGCTTGCTTATGATTTTTTCTCGGACGAAAGACCTCATATAGCAGAAGATGGGCATCAGAGGGCCACCAGGGGGCCCACGAGGCAGGGGGCGCGCCCGGGCACGCCCCCACCCTCGTGGCTGGTGGGTGGCCCCCCTCTGGTGCTTTCTTCGCTCAGTATTTTTTATATATTATGAAAATAACTTCCGTGTAGTTTCAGGACTTTTGGAGCTGTGCAGAACATGTATCTAATATTTGCTGCTTTTCCAGCCCAGAATTCCAGCTGCCGGCATTCCCCCTCTTCATGTAAACCTTGTAAAATAAGAGAGAAAAGGTATAAGTATTGTGACATAATGTGTGATAACAGTCCATAATGCAATAAATATCAATATAAAAGAATGATGCAAAATGGACGTATCAACTCCCCCAAGCTTAGACCTCGCTTGCCCTCAAGCGAAAGCCGAAATCGAAAAATATGCCCACATGTTTAGAGATGGAGGTGTCGATAGAAATAAAATATGGATATGAGGGCATCATGATCATTCTTAGAACAGCAATTCAATCACAACAATAGTCATATGATCTCTTATGCTAAAGTAACAATTCAATCACAATTTCAAGTATGAATCATAAACTTTATTGAGAACCAACAAACCCTAATCTCAGTCATTGAGGAATTGCAAATTATCACAACATAGGAAAGAGTCAATATAAGAGCTTTTCAGCAAGTCCACATACTCAACCATCTTTTAGTCTTTCACAATTGCTAACACTCACGCAATATTTATGGGTATGAAGTCTTAATCGGACACAGAGAAAGATAGGGGCTTATAGTTTTGCCTCCCAACGTTTTACCTCAAGGGTAATGTCAACAATAATAGTTCATGAAAACTCACATCCAATTAGCTATATATATCTGGATCTTTCCAACACATTGTCCTTGCCAAAGGATAAAATGTAAAAGGAAAGGTGAAGATCACCATGACTCTTATATAAGGTAGAAGATAAAAGTAAAATATGGGCCCTTCGCAGAGGGAAGCAGAGGTTGTCATGCGCTTTTATGGTTGGATGCACGAAATCTTAATGCAAAAGAACGTCACTTTATATTGCCACTTGTGATATGGACCTTTATTATGCAGTCCGTCGCTTTTATTTCTTCCATATCACAAGATCGTACAAAGCTTATTTTCTCCACATTAATAAGTCATACATATTTAGAGAGCAATTTTTATTGTTTGCACCGATGACAACTTACTTGAAGGATCTTACTCAATCCATAGGTAGATATGGTGGACTCTCATGGCAAAAACGGGTTTAGGGATATTTGGAAGCACAAGTAGTATCTCTACTTGGTGCAAAGAAATTGGCTAGCATGAGAGGGAAAGGCAAGCTCAACATGTTGGATGATCCATGACAATATAATTTATCTCAGATGTAAGAAAACATAACCCATTACGTTGTCTTCCTTGTCCAACGTCAACTCTTAGCATGTCATACTTTAATGAGTGCTCACAATCATAAAAGATGTCCAAGATAGTATATTTATATGTGAACCTCTCTTTATTTATTACTTCCTATTAATTGCAACGATGACCAAAACTATGTTTGTCAACTCTCAACAACTTTTATTCATCATACTCTTTATATGTGAGCTCATTACTCTCCATAAGATCCATATGATCTCTTTGTTTATTTTCATTTCTTCTCTTTTATTTTATTTCTTGAAGATCATAGCAAAATAATAAAGCCCTTGACTCAACACTAATCTTTATTATATATAGCTCACGGACTCGATTACATAGAAGGATCATAAAGCAAAACTCACAGCTAGATCATACTAAAACTTTATTCTACTAGATCAATATATTATCAAAAGGATCGAACTAAGAAAAACGGTAAAGATAAAAGTGATGGTGATACGATACCGGGGCACTCCCCCAAGCTTGGCAGTTGCCAAGGGGAGTGCCCATACCAGATACTCAGTTCTTCTTTGTTGGTGAAGAAGGTGGAGTTGTTGATGATGTAGGCTTGTCGTCCCTCTTCCAAGGCATAGGCTCACCATCATAGAAGGATGATCGAGTCTCCTGAATCCTCAAATCTGCAGCCAAGTTCATCCTCTTGAATCTATATTCGTACTCACAGTTTTGATTTTGCAGGTCATAGATCTAGGCTTGGAGGTGCTCGATTTTCTCATGAAGCTTGAAGATGGCCTCCCCAATGTCCTTGACATCCAGCTTGTGGTTATTGGTGAACTCCGTGATCATTATGTGATTGGAGTCGAGTCCACGCTCCACCATCTCCTGACACTTGAAAACTTGTTGCTCCAATGCCTCGAGCCTTTCCTCCATGCTTCCGGTCCTCCTTGGTCCCTCAACATCGCGGATGTACAACAACCCCTCACACATCTCAATGGCTTGAGGGTGTTGCGGCACCTCCACGAGGTAGGGGTTGATGACCTTCTCGAAGAACTTGTCCTTGGGGACACTTGAAGACGACATGACGACCTAGATCTGTCAGAAAAACAGCTCGAAACAAAGGCAAGAGATATTTGCGTGATACGGTGGTCAAAACCTTTGGGAGATTATATAATGAATTTTTACCGACCAAAAGAAGTATCGTGCAAGAAAACGGAGTCCGGAGAGCGCACAAGGTGCCCACGAGGTAGGGGGCAGGGCGCGCCCTCCACCCTCCTGGAAGACTCGTGTCCTTTCTGGTCTGCTTCTTATTTTCCTATTTTCTTAAATATTCCAAAATGGAGAAATATTGCCATTAGAACTGTTTTGGAGTCAGTTTACTTACCGTACCACGTACCTATTCCTTTTTGGAGTCTGAAACATTCCGGAAAGTGTCCCTTATGTATTCCACCGGGGTTACGGTTTCAATAACATTAGTTTCAACATTTATGGGATTACCTGAGATATAATGTTTGATTCTTTGACCGTTTACCACCCTCGGATTTGTGCCTTCGAAGTTGTTGATTTTTATGGCACCGGAACGATAGACCTCCTCAATGACGTAAGGGCCTTCCCATTTAGAGAGAAGTTTGCCTGCAAAAAATCTTAAACGAGAGTTGTATAGCAATACATAATCACCTACATTGAACTCACGCTTTTGTATCCTTTTGTCATGTCATCTTTTAAATTTTTCTTTAAACAGCTTGGCATTTTCATAGGCTTGGGTTCTCCATTCATCAAGTGAGCTAATGTCAAATAACCTCTTCTCACCAGCAAGTTTGAAATCATAATTGAGCTCTTTAATGACCCAATATGCCTTATGTTCTTGCTCAAGAGGTAAGTGACATGCCTTGCCATAAACCATTTTATACGGAGACATACCCATAGGATTTTTGTATGCAGTTCTATAAGCCCATAATGCACCATCAAGTTTATTCGACCAATTCTTTCTAGATCTATTAACAGCCTTTTGCAAAATTAATTTGAGCTCTCTATTACTTAGTTCTACTTGACAACTAGACTGCGGGTGATAAGGAGATGCAATTCTATGATTAACATCATACTTAGCAAGCATTTTACGAAAGGCACCATGAATAAAGTGTGAACCACCATCAGTCATTAAATATCTAGGGACTCCAAACCTCGGAAAAATTACTTCTTTAAGCATCTTAATAGAGGTGTTATGATCAGCACTACTAGTTGGAATAGCCTCTACCCACTTAGTAACGTAATCAACAGCAACTAAAATATGTGTATACCCATTAGAGGAAGGAAAAGGTCCCATATAATCAAAGCCCCAAACATCAAATGGTTCAATAACAAGTGAATAATTCATAGGCATTTCTTGATGTCTACTAATATTACCAATTCTTTGACATTCATCACAAGACAAGACAAACTTACGGGCATCCTTGAAGAGAGTAGGCCAATAAAAACCGGATTGCAATACCTTGTGTGCAATTCTATCTCCAGCATGGTGTCATCCATAGGCTTCAGAGTGACACTTGCGTAGGATCTGTTCCTGTTCATGCTCAAGTACACAACATCTAATAACACCATCTACTCCTTCTTTATAAAGATGTGGATCATCCCAGAAGTAATGCCTTAAATCATAGAAGAACTTTTTCTTTTGCTGGTATGTGAAACTAGGTGGTATAAATTTAGCAACAATGCAATTACCATAATCAGCATACCACAGAGCAGTACGAGAAGCATTTATGACATTTAATTGTTCATCAGGAAAGCTATCATCAATAGGTAGTGGGTCATCAAGAACATTCTCTAACCTAGAAAAGTTGTCTGCACCGGGGTTCTTAGCTTCCTTCCTATCAATAATATGCAAATCAAATTCTTGTAGCAAGAGAACCTGTCGGGGATATACCCCACGGTATGACCCGGCCAGAGTTGTAAACCGGCTTTGAATTGGTAAACCGGCGGATGTTAAACCGGCGGACAGTTAAGACAGACAGTTAAGACAGATGGCTATGACAGACGGTAAACCGGCAGGTGGTAAACCGGCAGGAGTTAAGTCAGACCATGTTAAACAGGCGGACAATGTTAAACCGGCAGACAATGTTAAACCAGCAGACAATGTTAAACCGGCAAACAGTGATAACTGGGTTGCCAGGGGTTATGAAGCCCAAGACGTTATGAAGCCCAAGATGTTAAGAAGCCCATGAAGATAAGTTAGAATAGTTAAGTCTTAAGTCCGAGTTGGACTCTACATGTAATCCGCCTCTTTAACATATATAAGGAGGGGTAGGGCTCCCCAAAGAGGGACAAGCTACAAGCAATAGAAACAATCTTAGGGCTAGACACAAAGAGGAGAGCCAGTTTACGGCGACTCCCTCGTGATGATAATGAGACCTAGCCTCAAACATCATGTAGGGTTGTTACCGGATGATGTTTCCCGGGGCCCGAAGCTGTCTAAATCCCTGTCTTGTGTTGCGTCTCTCAATTCCGCTCAACCCCTCTCAAGCTACCACATAGATGCGTTGGCCTCACGACTAAGTCCTCACCCTAGGACATCTGCCGTGACAATTCCACGACAGAACCCATCTAATAAGTCTAGGTTTAGCATCTTTCTTTTCCATAAGATATTTAATAGCAGCATGATCAGTGTGAATAGTTACTTTAGAATCAACAATATAAGGTCTGAACTTATCACAAGCAAATACAACTGCTAAGAATTCCTTTTCAATAGTAGCATAATTTCTTTGGGCATTGTCTAGAGTTTTACTAGCATACTGTATAACATTCAATTTCTTATCAACTCTTTGTCCTAGAATAGCCCCTACAGCATAATCACTAGCATCACACATAATTTCAAAGGGTAAATTCCAATCAGGTGGCTGAACAATAGGTGCAGAAATCAAAGCTTTCTTAAGTATTTCAAATGCTTCTAGAAAATCATCATCAAAGACAAAATGAATATCTTTTTGTAATAGGTTAGTCAGAGGCTGAGAAATTTTTGAGAAGTCCTTAATGCCTCCTATAAAAACCGGCATGACCCAGAAAACTTCTTATACCTTTGATGTCCTTGGGACATGGCATCTTTTCAATAGCATCAACTTTAGCTTTGTCAACTTCAATACCTCTTTCAGAAATTTTATGTCCCAAGACAATACCTCCATTAACCATAAAGTGGCACTTCTCCCAATTCAAGACAAGATTAGTTTCTTCACATCTCTACAAAACTCGATCAAGGTTGCTCAAGCAATCATCAAAAGAGGATCCACAAAAGGAGAAATCGTCCATGAAAACCTCACAAATCTTTTCACAAAAGTCAGAGAATATAGCCATCATGCATATTTGAAAGGTAGCAGGTGCACTACATAAACCAAAAGGCATACGTCTATAAGAAAATGTACCGAAAGGGCAAGTAAGAGTGGTCTTAGCTTGATCATCAGCTGGCACAGGTATTTGAGAGAAACCAGAGTAACCATCTAGAAAGCAAAAATGTGTATGTTTGGATAATCTTTCTAGCATTTGAGTAATAAAAGGCAAAGGGTAATGATCTTTTTAGTAGCTTTATTTAATTTACGGAAATCAATTACCATCCTATAACCTGTAACAATTCTTTGTGGGCTCAATTCATCTTTATCATTAGGAACAACGGTAATACCTCCCTTCTTAGGGACACAATGGACATGACTTACCCACTGACTATCAGCAACGGGATAGATTATACCTGCCTCAAGGAGGTTTAATATTTCCTTTCTTACCACTTCTTTCATATTAGGATTTAGCCGTTGTTGGTGATCAATAACTGGTTTGGCATCCTTCTCCAAATTTATTTTGTGTTGACATAGAGTGGTACTAATGCCCTTAAGATCATCAAGAGTATATCCAATAGCAGCACAGTGCTTCTTCAGAGTTTTCAATAATTTCTTTTCTTCATGCTCTGAAAGGTTAGCACTAATAATAACAGGATATATCTTCTTTTCATCAAGATAAGCATATTTAAGAGTATCAGGTAACGGTTTAAGCTTAAACACGGGATCACCCTTGGGTGGAGGAGGATCCCCTAGGATTTCAACAGGCAAGTTGTGTTTCAGAATAGGTCCTTGTTTAAAGAATACTTCACCTATTTCCCTTCTTTCATTCATGAACATATCGTTTTCATGGTCGAGCAAATATTGTTCTAAAGGATCATCAGGAGGCACAACAATAGAAGCAAGACCAATAATTTCATCCTTACTAGGTAATTCCTCATCATGGGGTTGTCTATGAAATTTAGAGAAGTTAAACTCATGAGACATATCACCCAAACCAATAGTAACAACATCCTTTTCGCAATCTATCCTAGCATTAACAGTATTTAAGAAGGGTCTTCCAAATATAATGGGACAAAAGCTATCTTGTGGGGAACCAAGAACAAGAAAATCAGCAGGATATTTAACCTTCCCACACAAGACTTCAACATCTCTAACAATCCCAATCGGTGAAATAGTATCTCTATTGGCAAGCTTAATTGTAACATCGATATCTTCTATCTCAGCAGGTGCAATCTCATGCATAATTTCTTTGTATAAGGTATGAGGTATTGTACTAGCACTAGCACCCATATCACATAAGCCATGATAACAATGATCTCCTATTTTAACAGAAATAACATGCATGCCTATAACAGGTCTATGTTTATCCTTAGCACCAGGCTTAGCAATTCTAGAAGTTTCTTCATAGAAATAAATAACCTGCCCATCAATATTATCGGCCAAGAGATCTTTAACCATAGCAATATTAGGTTCAACTCTAATTTGCTCAGGGGGTTTGTGTGTCCTAATATTACTCTTGTTGACTATAGTTGAAGCTTTAGCATGATCCTTAATTCTAATAGGGAAAGGTGGTTTCTCAACATAAGCAGTGGGAACAACATGATCATCATAAGTGATAGTTTTTTCTTCAACTTTAATAGGTGCAACTACTTTTGTTTCAATGGGAGGATTATATTTAAACCACTTCTCCTTAGGGAGATCAACATGAGTAGCAAAATATTCGTAGAAAGAAGCTACTATCTCAGAGTCAAGTCCATATTTAGTGCTAAACTTACGGAAAACATCAGTATCCATAAAAGATTTGACACAATCAAACTTAGGTGTCATACCTGACTCCTTACCATCGTCGAGATCCCAATCTTCAGAGTTGCGTTTAATCATCTCCAATAAATCCCATCTGAATTCAATAGTCTTCGTCATAAAAGAACCAGTACAAGAAGTATCGAGCATGGAGCGATTGTTGTCAGAAAGCCGAGCATAAAAAATTTGAATAATCATTTCTCTTGAGAGCTCATGATTGGGGCATGAATATAACATTGACTTAAGCCTCCCCCAAGCTTGAGCGATGCTTTCTCCTTCGCGAGGCCAAAAATTACGATCACGATGAACAAGATGCATATGATAAAACTTCTAGTGAAATTCCAATTTCAATCGCTTATAGTCCCATGATCCCATATCATCACATAGCCTATACCATGTCAATGCATATCCCTTCAAAGATAAAGGGAAGACCTTATTCTTGATAACATCATCGGGCATACCTGCAAGCTTAAATAATCCACAAACTTCATCCACATAGATTAAGTGCAAATAGGGATACCCCGAACATTTTCCTGCAAAAGGATTAGCTAGCAATTTCTCTATCATACCCGAAGGAATTTCAAAGTAAACATTTTCAGTAGCTTCAGTAGGTTGAGGGGTAACTAATTGTGGTTCCGGACGAGGTGAAGATACCCCGAACAAACCCCTCAAAGGATTATGTTCCATAGTAACAAGTGACAATAAATTTCAGCACACTATATAAATTTTTCCTTACCAGATTCCACCTACCAAAGGAGCTCACTCCCCGGCAACGGCGCTAGAAAAGAGTCTTGATGACCCAAAAGTATAGGGGATCTATCGTAGTCCTTTCGATAAGTAAGAGTGTCGAACCCAACGAGGAGCAGAAGGAAATGATAAGCGGTTTTCAGCAAGGTATTCTCTACAAGCACTGAAATTATCGGTAACTGATAGTTTTGTGATAAGGTAATTGGTAACGAGTAGCAAGTAATAAAAGTAAATAATGTGCAGCAAGATGGCCCAATCCTTTTTGTAGCAAAGGACAAGCCTGGACAAACTCTTATATGAAGGAAAGCACTCCCGAGGACACATGGGAATTATCGTCAAGCTAGTTTTCATCACGATCATATGATTCGCGTTCGGTACTTTGATAATTTGATATTTAGGTGGACCGATGCTTGGGTACTGTGCTTACTTGGACAAGCATCCCACTTATGATTAACCCCTATTGCAAGCATCCGCAACTACAACAGAAGTATTAAGGTAAACCTAACCATAGCATGAAATATGTGGATCCAAATCAGCCCCTTACGAAGCAACGCATAAACTAGGGTTTAAGCTTCTGTCACTCTAGCAACCCATCATCTACTTATTACTTCCCAATGCCTCCCTCTAGGCCCAAACAATGGTGAAGTGTCATGTAGTCGACGTTCACATGACACCACTAGAGGGATGACAACATACATCTCATCAAAATATCGAACGAATACCAAATTCACATGACTACTAATAGCAAGACTTCTCCCATGTCCTTAGGAACAAAAGTAACCAATCACAAAGCATATTCATGTTCATAATCAGAGGGGTATTAATATGCATATTGGATCTGAACATATAATCTTCCACCAAGTAAACCAACTAGCATCAACTACAAGGAGTAATTAACACTACTAGTAACCCACAAGTACCAATCTGAGGTTTGGAAACAAAGATTGGATACAAGAGATGAACTAGGGTTTGAGATGAGATGGTGCTGGTGAAGATGTTGATGGAGATTGACCCCCTCCCGATGAGAGGATCGTTGGTGATGATGATGGTGATTGCCCCCTCCCGAAGGGAAGTTTCCCCAGCAGAACAGCTTGCTGGAGCCCTAGATTGGTTCCAACAAGGTTCCGCCTCGTGGCGGCAGAGTTTCGTCTCGTAAGCTTGCTTATGATTTTTTTCTCGGACGAAAGACCTCATATAGCAGAAGATGGGAATCGGAGGCCACCAGGGGGCCCACGAGGTAGGGGGCGTGCCCAGGGGGTAGGGCATGCCCCCCCACCCTCGTGGCTGGTGGGTGCCCCCCTTTGGTGCTTTCTTCGCTCAGTATTTTTTATACATTCTGAAAATACCTTCCGTGAAGTTTCAGGACTTTTGGAGCTGTGCAGAATAGGTCTCTAATATTTGCTCCTTTTCCAGCCCAGAATTCCAGCCGCCGCATTCCCCCTCTTCATGTAAACCTTATAAATAAGAGAGAAAAGGCATAAGTATTGTGACATAATGTGTAATAACAGTCCATAATGCAATAAATATCAATATAAAAGCATGATGCAAAATGGACGTATCAGCCAACTCTATAAGAGAACAACAGAGCATTTGAGATTAAGCGAGGAAAATTAAACCCACCTAATTGGCCTTTCAGAGTCTCTCTGGTGAGGGAACACACCATAGCTCCTTGCCACTCCTATCCACGATACTAGCCATATCAGATCATTTTTATTTTTGCATCTTCTTAATTATTTCTTAGCCTGGAGTAAGGTGAACATCAAAATTTGGGAACAGAGCAGGTGATAACTCTACTAAAAACAAAACCAAGGCCACAGTAATATTTCCATCCTCTATCCCAACTTTTATGATTTAAAATTTATCAAGTGGTTGAAACAAGCACCAAGAGAAGTATTTAGGTTGAATCTCATTTCTTCTATGCATGTACATGACTTGATCGTATTATATTGTAAAAATAGAATTATCAATATTCAAAGATAAGTTTATAATTGTACCTTATGTGCTATGACGGGATCATCCCTACTATGATTTAAAACATGGTTTAGCATCTGATCATTATCATCCCGTGCTGCTATGTACCCATATAATTGAATGGAGTCATTGCTGATGGAACACTCAGCCAACGTCAATGAGAAAAATTGCAACATGTTCCTTGGAAAATAAAAATTCTGGGCTGGCTTCGAGAACCTCATCGGCTCCAACCGAGCTTCACGAAGAAGTACATAATATATAACAATTATTAGTTCGTATAGTAGAAAATTACATATTACTAAAAGATAAACAACATTTTAACCGTTGCATTGTGCTAAGTTGTATAGAACCATTGTATAAATAATACTGTGACCTAGCTCAATGTAGGCATGAAAAAACAACAACATGTTTCATAACACCTGAGTAAGTTTATGATCCTAAGAGTTTTTCATATACATGTGGGTTTCCCAAAATTGAAAAAAGTAGCTAGGTTAAAAGTACTCCCTCCGTTCCACAATGTAGTGCATATAGATTTTTGGAAAAGTCAAACTTTATAAAATTTGACCAAGTTTGTAAAGAAAAACACATACATCTAGAATACCAAATACATATCTTTAGATACATCACAAGACATGCTTCCGTATTGTATATATTTATTATTGTAGATATAATTAGTTTTCTCTATAAACTTGGTCAAAGTTTGTATAGTTTGACTTTTCAGAAAATCTATATGCACTACATTATGGAACAGAGGGAGTATAATACTCCTCCATCCCCAAATGCAAGCATTTATGACATTTGGTGTTTTCCACAAATGTAGGTATTTCTAGAGTATTGAACCTTGGCCAAAGCAACAATCACCAAATAATCTCCCAATCTCTCTTCCAACATTGTCGACAAATGTCTTCCCTAAAAAACTAGAATGATTACATTTGTGGAAGGAGGGAGTACACTCTTGTAACAGTAAATACAATGGTAGAGATGCCGTAACCGCAAAAAACACTAGTATAAATAATATGAACTCATCACACGAATCACCGAATTCTCTAAGGATAAACAGGGAGTACCCTGTGAACTTGGACACAAATTAGTTAATCCATCAACTATGGGTCATCTAATTAACTTAGCAAAATAAGTCCTATCATGAAACTGTACTGGAGCTATTTGCAACACCTTTTCAGCCATCTGGTCCGCATGCCATAGGATAAGCTCCTTGCCACACTTATGGTGGCCATTTTAGTTGACCATTAGGGCCCACCTTTGTTTATGCATGAAAGTATTTCTACTGTATAAACATACTTTTAGTTGACGTGTTTTCTCTGGTATTCTATATTGTACTATATGAATTTTGATTTTGCTAGCACATATGTCCGTGCGTTGCAACTGAAGAAAAAATAGTTTACATTTAAATTTAGTGAGAATTATATGTGCAAGCATAACCGTGTGTGCACGTCAAGAAGGAACATTTAGAATATTTATATTCTGGTTTTGCCACTTGTGAAGTAACCAATCTCTATTTTTTTCCATTCATTGATCAAGGGGATTTAAGGTATGAAGTTTATACATTTAGGTCCTGGATTTTGTTCGGTCATCGCACACAAGAGAAGACATGTAAATTATTCAACCTAATTTTCCATTCATTCCTGGGGATTTCAAGATATGAAGTTCCATAATATGAAAGTGAGGCAGGCCTTCACTTTTCCATGTACATGTCATAGATATAGTGTAACCGGAGTTAACTGTACTTTGCTATTTTTCCTTTCATTGATCGAGGGGGTTTAAGGTGTGAAGTTCCATAATATGGGAGTGAGTCAGGCCTTCTCTTTTCCATGCATCTAGCTCACGTAGTCGGGTGTTCTCTTTTCCTTTCCTCGGGTAGCAATCCTCAAGAAATTTAGGGTTAGCTAGCTCATGTATCTAAGAACATACTGCATCGTCAGATTCAAAACAATTTTTGATTTTTTTTAACTTCTCCAAAATAATAATTATTATGAATTGTTGACTATTCTTGGAAACATGAATAATTTTTGAAATCCCAAAGAATTTCAAAAAATGCAAACTTTATAAAAAATGTATATATTTTTCAAAAAACATGAGTTTTTTGAAATAAAACATTTTTAAAATATAAAAATAATTTTGGAAAAACATGAAACTTTTATAAAAGTATTGAATTTTTTGAATTTGTGATTTTTCTGAAAACGGGAACATGTTTTGAACATTCAGATTTTTTTATAAAATGTGTATTTTTTAATCAAGAACAATTTTTTTGAAGTTTGGCATATTTCACTAAACCAAGAATATTTTTGGAATTTGTAACATTTTTTAAAATGCAACTTTTTTCAAAAAATTTGAACAATTTTGGAAAACTCAAACCTTTTTGAAAAAAGGAACACGTTTTTCCTTTTAAAACATTTTGGGTCCCTTTCCAACTAGCCTGCGTACGAATCCATCCATACCTCGTTGAGCTTAATCCATCCATCTTACTACTTGTAGTTTCGCAGACATATATAAACTGATATGACTATACTTAAAGGAGCAATGTGGGACCATTTAAAATATTTTACCGTCAATTTGAATTTTCACAAAAACAAGAATACTTTCGAATTTGGAACAATTTCTAAGTTGCAAGTTTTTTTTTGCAAAATCTTGAATAATTTTTGAAAGCACAACATTTTTTTTGGGAAAATGGGAATATTTTTTGAACTTTGAATTTTTTTCGAACGAGAACAAAAATTTAAAGTTCCATTTTTCTTTCAAAAGAGGAACACAATTTTGTAATTATGTTTTTTTTTCGAAAATTTGACAATAATAGACATTCTGGACATTTTTTGAAAATTTGGAATGTATGAAAAAGGAAAATAAACTTGGAAGGGATAAAAGTAAAAAAGAAACAGGAAAGAAAAAGAGAAAGAAACAAAAAAATGAAATTAGAAATAGAACATAGAAAAAAGGAAAACGGGCCGGCCTGGTCTTAGACACCTTGTGCGAAGCTCCGACTATTTTTGGCCACATGCGGAAAATAGGGCATTCCTAGTTGCATTGGCAGGAAAATAAGTGGGCTGGCTTCGTTGGGCCACAGCGCGTGGCCCATGTATGCAATTCTGGACAAATCATTTTTCCTTTTGTAGTCGACGGACGCACAAAAATTTAGTACCATCTCGGATAGCAAAAAAATATTTTCGCTGCTGAACGGATGAAAACAAAAATCAAAGAAACACACCTTACTTTATTTTTAGGTATGGAGAAGAATTACTACTAGCAGGGTAGGCACGAATTTCAGGACATGCTTGTGTAGCTGTACATACTTTTTTGTTTACATAGTTGAAAGTTTTGTACCAGTGGGCATAGCAGATTGTATCAATCTCAGGACTTACATTTATAGTACTCGCTCATATCTAAAATAAGTGTCATGGTTTTAGTTTAAATTTAAACTAATCTTAAACTAAAATCATGAAACTTTATTTTGGATCAGAGTGAGTATTTATTTCATTAACATCACATGACATGGGTTAAAACTAAGCATATCCAGAATATGCATTCCTAGGGGAATTAGGACACACTTTTGAAAGTATCAAAGCGGTGGTTAGGTCATTCCTTATCAAGCAATCATATCAATATAATCAAGCAGTTTACTAATGTCACAAGTTGTTTTCATTAGGTGAAAAGAAGGCAACTATGCATATTAAAAGAACCTGCGGCGGCGTCAGGCCCCTGGTAGCCATGTCCGTTTCTTGGGGTGTGCCCCTCGTTCCTTCGTTCTTTGTTTGACAGTGTAGCTATCTTGTTCGTCTGGGGCGTGCCTCTGTTTGGCGCTGCCACTGAAAAAACATAAAAGGTCATGCAACAGTTCCGAACGACTAATTACTCAATCTACTTGTACACATAACTGTTTTATTAAATCCTCTAAGACAATTTGCCAAATAATGAACCTTAATACTAATGGCAAATTAATGATCAATGTATAGAAATCTCTTACATATACAACTCTGTCTCCTTATTTTATAACCCAACATCTTCGAGCATGACATATGTACCTTACTTTCTTTTGAGTCCTAACAAAATATAAAACTACTAGAGAGCAATAATATAACTTGATAATTCATAGTCATGCATGCATCTCTCTCATTTTGCAATATTGCGTCTTTATTATTAATACTAATAGTAATGAAGAAAATCCATTGTCTAAGATATCAAACATAATATGATCGTAAATTAAATACATAGGGTCATGAAGATCATAAAAGCTATAATTGAGGTATAGGGGATGCCGAGGCATACCCAAGCTTTGTGGTTTTGGCCCTCTTGTTTTCCTTCTCCTCAACACCTTATTGGCCCCCCTTAAACCTTAAAAAAAGCTTAACTTTAAGTTCATAATATTGGAAATTACCAATTGCATGAAATTGTTTTCCTTCAACATAATAGTGATATAAGCTTCAAATTTTGGTATACAGATTCATACTAAATAACTTGTCATTTTGTACAGTAGATACCAACATTTATCACCCTTTGGGCCTTCTTAAAGAGTTCAATTATGGCATGTATAGCCCATAAACAAGCACCATTCAATTCTATTTCAGTAGCTCATATTAATGTAAATGGATGGTTTAGACTTCATGAAAAAAAATTGGACTTAAATCTCCCAAAAATCAGCACCGACGAGCAAAAAAGAGTATACCAAATCACCATTGATTGGTATAAATTTTTCACTCGATAGTGATGTACAGTCTCTGCTGACAAACAATGTGCCCTTCAATGGAGACCCAATCATTCATTGGTGGGATAGTGGTTATAGGTGCTAAACCTGTCGATGGAGGGGTATAGGTGCCCGTAAGTAAAAGGTGATTTTGTAGTCGTGATACGTGGCTGCAGATGAGGTGTCACACACCCTGAAAAGACAAGTAAGAAGTTGAACTATGAGGGGACTAGACAGGGCTGGGCCGTCGTAATTTGGGGCCATGTTCCAAATTCAAAAATAGGGCCAACAAAAAGTAACTACTCATAGTAGCACACGACCAGATGCTCAAATGGTTGCTAGCCAATTTTTTCTTCGTGCTTCTCTTTTGAGGTCTGAGGATCAAACCCTATTTTAGGCATTTAGCACGAGTTTTACCCAAGAACGATCAAGCCCAGAAGGATCTGATTAAATAGCGACATGCGTGCAATGATATTAATGGGCTGCTGAGTAGTCGATCCTCTTATGGGCTGTACTACCGAAGGTGAAGAGGGCATGCGTGCACTGAGTTTCTGGCCCCAGAAAATTGGGGGCGCTACCCCACTCCACTCGGTCAGAAATTAGCCCCCATATGAATTTGGGCGCGGTCAATGTCCAAATGGCACAGGGGGGTCTATGTCATGACATGGTTGGCCGTTGTGTAACAATTATGCCTTCCCTTTATTTATATGCAGTTTCAAATGGAAATATTAAATTTAGTGCACTAAGGTTTTCGAAGGGGAAGGAAAAGATACCTAGGTGACATGTAGTTTCTTCAATGGCAGCAAGGAAGCAACAATCACACATGCAAGTACAGAGAACATACGATGCAAGTTGGGCATGTCTCACGTGGCTTGACCCAATAGTCAAAGCGGGGTGCTCATAAATATGCAATGTGAAGCAAAAACCTAGAACTTACCTGCAGTAACCATTTGGGAAAGAACCTGAAGGATATTGAGACAATGGCACATAGTTCCTTTCATAGAGATAGAAGAACAACAAGCATAATTAGGCAGTGCTATGTTGGATGTGGGGGGGGGGGGGGGGGTATGCAAGAAGGTGGTCAATGTACAGATAATGGAGCCAAGGATCTACGACATGGTTGACTGCTCTATAATATGATATGTTTTTTTGGGGGGGGGGGGGGGGGGGGGGTTGATAGCAATTTCAATGATCTCACATGCTTTCTCTAATAAGACAATAATGCAACTCTTTATTTCTCTTAATTTGCCTCGAGCACAAACAACTAAACAACATTGTAAAACCTAATTGGGCACAACTATTGGGAAAAGGTGTATGCGAGTATAGAACATAAGACAAAGCACATGAAAGTATAGAAATAAGACAATGCATGTGGGGTATGTCCTTATGTGGCTGGACCCAATTGTCAAAAATAAGAAGTAAAATCAACTTCCATGCACTATGAGATCAAAACCTACAATTTCCATGCACCAACGATTTGGAAAGAAATGAAACGATATTCAAATAGTGTTAGTGGTTTCTTCCATGTAAGCAATGGAGCATCAACTCAAGCTTATAATTAGGCATGTCTCTCTCTATGGAGTGGAAATGGTGCGTGGCTCCCGATGAGGTGTCATGCGTCGGGAAAAGGAAAGAAAAGTAAAGTTGAAATGGACGGGGATAATCAGAGGGGGGGGGGCACGGTTGGGGGATGGTGAATGTAGGTGCTTTTCTCCGAGTAACGGAACAGGGCAGGAGGCGGAAGGATCTATGTTGCGACATGGGTGACTATTATGTACGTAGCAGTTGAGCTTTTTGTTTGGTCTGACATGCAAGTGTAGTTAAAAAACCGAAATAAAGAACATTTTTGTGCCAAGATTTTGGGAGCGGATGCGAAGTATACCGAGCTAGACGATGATGTCATCTAATTGTTACTTTACTACCAAATTAATTAAGAGGTAAAAAACTTTTCCTTCAAATCTCAAGCAATCCTTCTAGTTTCTTCCCCTTAATTTCAATACAAAATCCATTTTGAAATGGTAGATCTGGCTAGCTAGCACACGAGCATAGACAAGCATAGACAAGACGATGATGGATGGAATCATGGATCAGGCGGCAGCGTTGGTTGGCCTGGGGGCGTACTTGCGGAGCCAAATCTCACGTTGTCCGATGGAGATTTTGACAAGCCTCTCCCCATTGAGCACGAGCTTCACGATCGCCTCTGTCTTGAAGATGATCCGGCCATACATGGGCATGTGGCCTCCCTTGGTCTTCTCCATCAGCACCCTTACCACACAGTCACCCCACTTCCTGCACCCATGCACGCCAATCATCAGACATGCAATGCATGATCCAGTTCCAATCATCATGCATCATGAATACAGATCTTAGTAGATCCATATGTATAAATAAACTTAATCAATATATCGAGTAGTGTAGAGTATGTGAGTGCACACTTACTGCTTGAAGTACTCAAAGATCTCCTCGTGATGGAGGGCACTTCCCTTGGAGAAGGTGATGAACATGGAGCGGCAGTCCTCCGGCAGGGCCACTGGTTGGGAGGTGTAGGGCGCCATGAGCTCCGGCGGGCTGACAATCAGCCCAGTCTCGGACCTCCGGAGCAGGACGTGCAGGCGGTCATCAAATACGAACTTGCCGGGGCCATTGAGGAAGTGGGCGACGCCGCGGACGACGAGGTCCTGGTGGAAGGCGAAGAAGCCCGGCTCGATGCGGACACCGCCTTGCATGCAGAGCGCAGAGATGAGCGGGATGGGCGGGAGCGCGGGCACCTGGTGGCGGAGGCACTCGAGGACGGCGTTGGCCTCTTCCGCGACGACGGCGACGGCGTCGGGCGCCATGGCTGGGACGTGGTGTATGGCGGAGATGGTGCCCTGGTCCAGCCACACCAGCAGCGCCACCGCGTTCTGGGCTTTCTCCGGGCAGCCGCACACGGATAAGAACCGGTCGTATGCCTGCCGTGCGACGCTGTACATGTACAGCACGTCGCGCACCGTCATCGCCGCCATGGTTGCTCTAGTTATTTGGTTGCTCTTGCACTGGCCGTCCGGAGAAGAGGCGATGGATGGCTGGAATGAGAAGAGAAGCTAGCGAGAGAGGAGCGAGGAAGGGGTGATGGGTCGATGGGGAATGGACCGATATTTGTATCTGCTCCTGGTCCGGCGACGCGGCTGCGCTCCGGCCGGTGGAAGGTTTAATGAGGTGCATACCAAAAATTGGCTAGCGGGAAACAGCTCTCTTTGAATCAGTTTAATGAGGTACACGTAGATGCTCTTCGTTCGTTGGCTGGTTTTCCATCCTTTTTTTGGTTTTTAGTTCGTTTTACATCCTAAAACGTATACATATGTCGTTGCTTAACAACTTTGGATGCGGCGCAGCACTTGTATATCCTTCTAAATTTGCACTACCTTTTTCTTGGTACTGGTTAATTTTATACTCAGCAGAGTTCACATGTTATACTTTTCTTTTCGATTTCATTTACATATATAGAGGACAGGACATTGTGATTCCTTAATCTCTACATAAACTTTGTTGTCGCTCAAGCTACCTGCTTCGCCCATCATCGATGGTGCAAGCGTCAAGCCAGGACACCACCGTGCCACCATTAGATTGTGACCTAACTACACTGGCAGAGCTTTGGCAGGGCCATCGTGGGCCACTGCCTCCTAGCCCAAGAATTTTCTTCTTCTGAATACCCCTTGTTAAATGGGCTAAATCTTTACGAAAACCTGTCCAATACTTGTTTTGCTTGCCCTCCTAGTCCATTTACCCATCAGGATTATGGCCTAAGCTCCTCTACTGGGGAGCTAAGCCCGTCTGGGTTTGGTTTCACGGGACCTCCTATAGAACTCAAACTAGGCTAGCCCAGCACCGAAACAGTGAAAATTCTCAAATTTTTGTGCATGTGATGGGGATCGAACATGGGACATCCCGCTCGCACGTGCACGAACCTAGCAACTAGATCCGGCGAGCTTTCATGACTAACGAGTACTTCCTCCGTCCTTAAAAAAGTGTACTTCCAACTTTATTGAAAAGTCAACTTTTTTATATTTGGTCGTATTTATACAACAATACAACCATTTATGCCATCAAATTAGTAGCATAGATTCATGATAAAATATATTTCCGTGGTATACCTTTTTGGTTTCACAAACATTGATATATTTTTGGACAAACTCGGTCAAACTTTGAGATAGTTTGACCCTCCAACAAAGTTGAAAGTACACTCTATGAAGGACTGAGGGAGGAGTGCGGAATGATAAGAACTATAAACAGGGACAAATGCTTGATAAACAATTTTCAAATATGAAATTAACATTATTTTAATACATGGCCAGCATTTGTTCTATACACATTTAACATTTCTCAAATACTTGTTTAACAAAAAAATTCAAATGCATGACTAACATTTTCTGTATACGTTTTTCACAGACGTTGTATATTTTTTGTATACATTTTCCATATACAAGAGAAACATTTTCTTTATACAGATTTAACATTTTTTAAATGCTTGCTTAACATTTTTAATACACGGTCACATTTTTTCTACACATTTAAAATAAAATAAAATGCTACATTAACATTTTTTAAATACAAGATTAACATCTTTTAAATACATGGTCAACATTTTTTCTATACACATTTTAACATTTTCAAATTCTTTATTAAAAAAATTCAAATACAAGTTCGACATTTTTTTAATACATGGTCAACATTTTTCCTATACATATTTAAAAAAATTCAAGTGTTTGATTAAATTTTTTCAAATGCTTTTTTAACATTTTAAAAGTACCGTATCAACTTTTTCACACACATTGTAAATTTTCTTTATACATGAGAAACATTTTTCTTTATACACATTTAACATTTTTCAAATGCTTGGCTAACAATTTTTCATACGTTTTATGTCATGTTTTTGTAATATTTTAATTTAGAATATTTGGTAGTATAACCAAAATAAAATAATGAAAAAATATGAAAAAAAACAAGGCCGTGGCCTCCCGCGTGCTTTGACCATCCCATTTTTGGAGGATCCTGACGCGAGAGCATGCCAGATCTCGCTATAAGCGAGATATAGTGCTGCCTCCGATTAGATTGCGACCTAGCTACAATGGCAGAGCTTTGGCAAGACCATCCTGGGCCAATGCCTCCTAGCCCAAGATATTTTTGTCTTCTGAATACCGTTGTTAAATGGGTTAAATCTTTAAGAAAACCAGTTTTAAACTTGTTTTGCTTGCCCTTCCAGTCCATTGACACACCAGTATTATTGCCCAAACTCCGCTACTGGCGAGCTAAGCTTGCTGCTTGAATGGGTGTCCATTGCCCGTTCAACCACCATGGTGTAAAAAAAAACAAGGCTTAACAAAGGAAACAACCTAGACTCCTAGAGTATCATCCTATGGATTGGTTTGGTTCATGTCCTTGTGTGCATTACTAAGTAATACGTGGCATTGCATGTGAAAACTTAGATAATCAAAGTATGGCCAAATGCTGACATATTTTTTTTGTAATAGGTGTATAATTTTTTAGGCACATGGATGAGCCATGAGATGCATATTTAGTTCTTTTAGCACATTCCATAAAAAATATCATATTATAGGTGCAAAATACTTGAAAATGTCATGGTATATAATCTCCTTGTTTTTATTTACTCCGCATATTAGCTTTGGTCAAAGTCAAGTTTTGTAAACTTTGACAAAGCTTATAGACAAAAATATTATTAACATGTACAATAACAAATCATTACCATTGGATTCATTATTGAATATACTTTCACATCATATAGATTTTGTATGGTAAATATTTATATTCTTCTCTATAAACTTGGTCAAATTTTACGAAGTTTGACTTTAGTCAACTCTAGCATGCGGAGTAAATAAAAATGGAGGGAGTACTAGAAAACTCGGGTAAAATGTATCTAGCACATTTTTCTCTAGGAAGTGTCTCTTTTAGGTACTTGGTATTAAACTTAATACAAAAAACATGAACACCTAATGTTACATCGCACAGATAAATAAGATTTATGATGTATGTCTATAGCCTTGAATGCAAAGAAATATAATCACAAAAGGAGAAAATCAATGACAGTTCTGATGTCTTGTTGTTTTTTCTCATGTTTAATTAAGGGACAAATGCATTTTTGCCCCTAGTTGGAACCTACCCACGGGTTTTGCCCTTACTTTTCGACTCTGCTCAGTTTTGCCCTTAGATTTTCCTCCGAGGACGCCCGAATGCTCTTTGACCATTTGACCAATACTTTGAAAATTCATAACAAATTGATATGAACTCAGAAAAATGCAAATAAGATATCAAAATGTTCAGATAAACATTAGCTTTATGTGTATGTCATTTGCATTCAGGAAAAAAGTATCGTTTAAACTACCTAAGTTTATTAATGTTTTTAACATTATTAATAATAAAAAGGTATAAATAATACTTTCTTCAGGAATAAAAATTACACGCAAATGTAGGTGACGTTTTCTAGACACCCTGATATATTATTTGCATTTTTCTGAGTTCATATCAACTTGTTATGAAGTTTCAAAATAATGGTCAAAGTCATTCGAACATTCATAAAAAATGATATGAACTTAGAAAAATGCAAAAAAGATATCAAGATGTTCAGAAAACATCACCTACATTTGCATGCAATTTTTATTCTTTAAAAAAGTATTTTTATACCCTTTTATTTTTAATAATGTTAATAACATTAATAACCTCTGGTAGTTTAAATAATACTTTTGTCCTTAATGCAAATGATATGCACATAAAGGTAATGTTTGTGTGAACATTTTGATATTTTATTTGCATTTTTCCGAGTTCATATGAATTTGTTATGAATTTTCAAAGTATTGGTCAAATAGTCAAAGGGCATTTGGGTGACCTCGGGGGCAAATCTAAGGGAAAAACTGAGCAGAGTCAAAAAGTAAGGGCAAAACCCATGTGTAGGTTCCAACTAGGGGCAAAAATGCAATTGTCCCTTTAATGAACTACACTCTTCAAGTTCTGTGAGTTACTTCGCTACACCTAATGTTTTAGATGGAAAGAAAAAATAGTTTATGATAGTGAGACCACGTTCTTTCTTAAATAGCAGAGTTATTGGTACCGGTGCACTGTATGTTTATGTGGCATACTAAATTTGGTAGAAGATATACAATACAATAGACACAACAAGGAAAAGAACTCCATATATATCAACAAAGGATAGAAATGATGCGGCAACACGCGCCTTTGCTTGTAGTATTAGTCTGGTATACCAGGGTGTCGATATGTCAAGATGTGAACAACGATGGTGTTAGAGCCAAAGTGTTAATAATGTATTGTCAAACTGGTGCGAGTGGTTAGGACATTTCACACCATTTGTCACTTCTCATTGTCGGTGGGAAACGGCATCTATGGGGTCACTGGGATCCCTTCTACGGTTGGCGGGCGCGGGGTTGTGCAAAGAGCGGGTCTGGCAGTCAGCACACAAATCGTTTACCCAGGTTCGGGCAGCGTAGACGCGTAAAACCATAGTCCTACTTTGATGTATATTTGAGTGTTCTTGTGTCCTTGAACTAGCTGCGATGTCTCTCTAGTCCAAAAGATCCGAATCCCCCTCCAGTACGCCTCGGGCCTCCTTTTATAGACAAAAGGGGTCGCCACAGTGGCACACAGGAGGTGGAAAGGTGTACAGTGGCTGAGTCTATCCTCTGGCATCGTCGGACAAACACATTTAATGTGCTGCCGACGTGCCCCTCTTACTTTATTGGGGACGGCAAAGAAGCTCGTCCCAGCTGTCGCCGCCTCGCCTGGCTCCGACGCGCGTCCGAGCTGACGAGGCATTGTAGCGCCACGTTGGCTAGCTCCTGGGCTGGCGTGATGGCGGAGCTTTCACGAAGATTTGCATGCCACCACGCAGGTGCTTGCTGAGTCGGTGTGAAGGCCGCACGCTGCCATGCAGACGCCTGCCCAACTGGTTGAGCTAGCAGCTGCATGGGAGCGGCGATGGAGTCTTGGCAGACGCGGGCCTGGCTGTGGCCCTGCAGACGTCCTCGGCAAGGGTCTTGCCGAGGGGCCGGCAAGGGTCTCGCTGCGGCACCACGGTCGTCCGTGGCAAGGATCTTGCCGGGGGCCTTGTGGATTTCCTTGGCAAGGATCTCACCAAGGATCGTCGTCTTCTGATTCTCATCTGATCTTGTCTATTTATGATCTCTACAAAGATCTGCATGCCACCACGGAGGTGCCTCCCGAGCCTTGGTTTCAATGTAGTTGATGGCGTTGGAAACCCTTGGGCTCAAGTGTGGCGCACTCTGCTGTCGTCAGGCAACTTGCCCCAGTAAGGATCTTGCTGGGGCTGCGGAAGCCACCCCGGCAAGAGTCTTGCCGGGGGAGTCCACCTCGCCCTCTTGCTCTCTTTGCGCTCCTGGTCTTGGCGTTGCTTTGGTCGTCTTCTGCTCCGGCATCCCTTCTCTGCCCTGCTTAGTGCAACTGTGGGCGTGGCTCTGACTGCCCATGCACAAGTAAAGGGGTGCAAAAGGAGAGCCCCTACTTTTGCACACCGACAGGAGCCCCCGGGCCTGGGCCACACATAAGTGCAATGCGTTGTTGGGCTAGGCCCAGAATGGTGCGCGGGCAGGCAGGGCGGATTTTTACCGCAGTAACTTCTTCGTCCGCCGCGCTTCCCCACGACTTGCGTTGAACGCGCGACATGAGGGGGGGAGGGGGCGTGCGTGACGTGGGGATCATGCGTGGGGCGGTTTCTGCACGCATGTGTCACATCGCGGTAGATGGTACAGAGGCATCCCGCGCTTTCCCTGTAAAAAGGAACAACCGCGGGCGCGCTTCTCATTTACCCTTTGTGCCTTTTCCAATCTCGGAACAGCCGTCCCTTCCTTCTTCCTCCTCAAGCTCTTGCTCTCACTCGCCGCCGCCACGTGTTCGCTGCCCTTCTCCCTTCACCTCTCGCAATCGCCATGACACCCAAAACCAGCAAAGGCAAAGGAGTGGCCAAGGACGCCGAGGGGACGGAGCCGCCGAAGAGTGAGTCGGCGGCGCGGCAGACGCAACTCGCCTACTTTCCCTCGACGGTCGACGCAGTCCACCTCCGGGACAACTTCAAGCCTCTATGGGGGTGCAAGACGGGGGGATAGACGACGGGGCATCTGACCACGCGCGTCATCCCCGCTGATTGCGCCAAGGCCGCCCCAAATCGGTACCCATTCTTCTTCGACTACTTTTCCTGCGGCCTCTGCCCCCTTTCTCCGATTTCTTCAACGACGTCATGCACACCTATGGATTCCACCTCTTGGATTTCACTCCAAATGCCGTGGCGTGCATGGCCCTTTTTGCCCATCTCTGCGAGGGCTTCGCCGGAGCGCATCCCAACACGACACTTTTCCGCCACTACTTCTATCCTCGGATCCAGAGGGGAGGCGCCATTTACGGTTCTGTCGACTGGATCCCAAGGACCCCGGAGAAGGGGACATATCCAGAGGGCGCCCAGAAGGAGAGGTGGGAGTAGTGGCGGAGCCGGTAGTGCTGGATTGAGGAGGAAGACCCATAGGAGTTTTGCCAGGTTCGCCAGGTGCCGCCGGTTCGCAGAGACGACTGGGGTGATGTCGACGCCCAGGATGGTAAACTCATGGTCGCCATCACCAGAATCCACTGCCTCGCCGTTGCCGGGCTCACCCTAGAGATGATTGGGGTGGATTTCATCCACCGCCGCATCGCTCCTCAGCACAACAAGGGGAGGCCGACCTGGCTCTTCAGGAATGCGGCTGGCATCATGCAGCTCCGCCCCGACCCGAGCCACAACTTCACGGTGATGGGGCATGCCCACTTCCGCCAGCGGCTCTTCCAGCTCAACGTGAACCACGACGGCATGACTGAGAGGACCGGCAAGTTCGCGAAGGCTGGCAATGTCGCCAAGGGGCCCCTGTTCGGGTTGCCGGCGAGGGTGGTCCCGCTGACCAACAACTCCCGCCAGACCGACATCATCGCCGTGATGCCGGACTGTAATGCGCACGGCCTTGACCCGAATTGGGTCGAGCCGGAGGCGGATCAGGTGCAGGAGTTCTTCGACACCCCGTCGGAGAAGTACGTCCGCGAAGAGCCGCTGCTCATCTAGGACACCACCAAAGCGGAGGCGGCGCTCGCCAAGGAGGCCGGCAGCGCTGGCAGCATAGAGGACGAGGCCGCAGCAGCCGCGAAGGAGAAGGAGCTAGCCCAGTGGGCGGAATCTGCTGGGGAGGCCAGCAGTGCCGGCACCGGGGCCCCTCTTATCGAAGATGAGGCTGATGAGTCGTCCGGGGAGGAGGTTGAGGCTGTCGACCCCCCCAACCACGGGGAGAGGGCGTGTCCTGCGACGGGCCATCTTTGATGAGCCGGTCCGGCCTGGCAGGACCGCACAACCACAACAACCTCAGGAGGCGTCCATGCGTCAGACGAGGGCCGCGGTGGCGGGGAAGGCGGTGAAGGCTGCGGTGGCGAAGAAGAAAGCGGCTGCCCCTTCTCCGTCCAAGCGTCCTCGGACTCCACCCACTTCCCCTCCTCCCGTAGATGATGACACAGAGGTCTTCTTCGACCTCGGGTCTCTTATCCTGAGAAGGAAGAGGAAGGCAGCGGAAGAAGAGGCGGAGGATGAGAAAGTATCTCGTCTTTTGTCATCTCCGTCCCCTCGGACCATGCCACTTTTCTTGACTTGTCTTCATCTTCGCAGGGATAGGGAGACACTGGCCCAGAGGGTGGCGAAGAGGGCCAGGGCCTCGACGGGTGGCTAGCCCCCGGCGAGCACCTCGAGTACGCCGCTGGTGGTGGTGGAGAGCAGCCTGGAAGCAGCCCCTGGCGCAACCCCCAGCGTGCATTCATCACTCGCTCCCCATCGACGTGTGCTGGGAGAGGATTTCTTGGTGCTGACCTTGCCATGGTTGCAGGAGGAGGACGGCAGCAGGAGGAGCCACTGAGGGCCACCCCCAATATGCCGCCCCCATCAACCACGCCACCTCGAGGGGTGTCCCCAGCAAGGGCGCCAAGCACCGAGCCCATGCGCACGGAGGAGGAGGAGGCAAACCCGGGCATTGGCAGCTCCGTCCCGGCACCGAATGTTGGTGGGGAGGGGGCCACTTCGTCCCAGCCCGGCACGGGTGAGTTGTTTGCCTCCTGTTCCCGCTTGTTTTTCTTACGAATTTTTGATCTTGACTTCACCTCATTCCCTTTCTCGGTATCCAGATCCTTCCCCGACAGACCGGGAGGATGTGGACACTGTCATTGAGGAGGTCGCTAGAGAGGCCGCAACCGAGGCCGCGAGATCGCCGCTGAGGAGGCCACCAAGGATTTTGCTGAGGAGGCCGCCAAGGGGCCTGCCGGGGAGGCCGGCGAGGCCGCTGCCGAGGAGGCCGCTGCCGAGGAGGAGGTGGTTGATGACCATCCTTCCTCCTCCACCGCCTCTGGCTCGGGCAAGTATCTGAAGGTGACTGACGACCTGTTCGTCCACCTCCCATGGACGGCGAGCACCAGGGCGCCCGCCGAGGGGGAGGTGTTTGACGATGAGGCGCTTGCCGCCGCCGGGCTTGAGGTCGTTGACGAACCGAGCATCGGTGGCGGCGGTTCCCAGGAAGAGCAGCTCCTCCAGAGCATGAGCGCCAACTTCCACAAGCTACAGGCGCTCCACCGTGCCTGCCTGGACAAGGCCAAGTCTAGGATGGCGGCGGTGGACAAGGCGAAGGCGGACCTCGCGGGGCACGTCGCCGAGACGCAGGTTTGGTTCCACCAGGCGAAATTATTGGGCTTTATTATTCACTTTTATATTATTTTTGGGACTAACCTATTAACCGCAGGCCCATCCTAGAATTCTGTTTTTTTGCCTATTTTAGGGTTTAGAAGAAAAGGAATATCAAACGGAGTCCAAATGGAATGAAACCTTCGGAAACGTGATTTTTGGAACAAACAAGATCCAGGAGACTTGGACCCTACGTCAAGCAACCAATAGGGAGGCCACGAGGTAGGGGGGCAAGCCTACCCCCCCAGGCGCACCCTCCACCCTCGTGGGCCCCCTGTTGCTCCACCGACGTAATTCTTCCTCCTATATATACCTACGTACCCCCAAACGATCAGATACGGAGCCAAAACCCTAATTCCACCGCCGTAACTTTCTGTATCAACAAGATCCCATCTTGGGGCCTGTTCCGGAGCTCCGCCGGAGGGGGCATCGATCACAGAGGGCTTCTACATCAACACCATAGCCCTTCCGATGAAGTGTGAGTAGTTTACCTCAGACCTACGGGTCCATAGTTATTAGCTAGATGGCTTCTTCTCTCTTTTTGGATCTCAATACAAAGTTCTCCCCCTCACTTGTGGAGATCTATTCGATGTAATCTTCTTTTGCAGTGTGTTTGTTGAGACCGATGAATTGTGGGTTTATGATCAAGTTTATCTATAAACAATATTTGAATCTTCTCTGAATTCTTTTATGTATGATTGGTTATCTTTGCAAGTCTCTTCGAATTATCAGTTTGGTTTTGCCTACTAGATTGATCTTTCTTGCAATGGGAGAAGTGCTTAGCTTTGGGTTCAATCTTGCGGTGTCCTTTCCCAGTGATAGTAGGGGCAGCAAGGCACGTATTGTATTGTTGCCATTGAGGATAACAAGATGGGGTTTTCATCATATTGCATGAGTTTATCCCTCTACATCATGTCATCTTGCTTAAGGCGTTACTCTGTTCTTACGAACTTAATACTCTAGATGCATGCTGGATAGCGGTCGATGTGTGGAGTAATAGTAGTAGATGCAGGCAGGAGTCGGTCTACTTGTCTCGGACATGATGCCTATATACATGATCATACCTAGATATTCTCATAACTATGCTCAATTATGTCAATTGCTCAACAATAATTTGTTCAATCACTGTAAAATACATATGCTCTTGAGAGAAGCCACTAGTGAAACCTATGGCCCCCGAGTCTATCTTCATCATATTAAATCTTCCAATACTTTGTTATTTTCATTGCTTTTATTTTACTTTGCATCTTTATTATAAAAATACCAAAAATATTATCTTATCATATCTATCAGATCTCACTCTCGTAAGTGACCGTGTAGGGATTGACAACCCCTTATCGTGTTGGTTGCGAGGATTTATTTGTTTTGTGTAGGTGCGAGGGACTGGCGCGTAGCCTCCTACTAGATTGATACCTTGGTTCTCAAAAACTGAGCGAAATACTTACGCTACTTTGCTGCACCACCATTTCCTCTTCAAGGGAAAACCAACGCAAGTGCTCAAGAGGTAGCAAGAATGATTTCTGGCGCCATTTCCGGGGAGGTCTACGCAAAAGTCGACATACCAAGTACCCATCACAAACCCTTATCTCCCACATTACATTATTTGCCATTTGCCTCTCGTTTTCCTCTCCCCCACTTCACCCTTGTCGTTTTATTTTCCCTCTCTCTCTCTCTATCCTCCCTCTCTTTCTCTATTTGCCTCCTTTTACCGTTCCCCGCTTGCTTGTCGTTATGGCGAGTCCTCTATCTTCTCCGTTGTCTCCGAGAATGAAGTTCTAAATTTTAAGGAAAAGGAGGGAGAAAATCTAAAATACGCTTGGTATAGAATTTCCAATGCTCAAAATAGATCTACCAGGAAGCAATCTACTTCCGTTCTTCTTCGCAATTTTTATGTAGGCACTACTCCTTGGCACAGATATATCCTTGATACCATTACCGGAGGGAACTTCTTGGGTAGCCGTACTTTTGATTCTTATAATGCTATGATAGATTTGTTTGGCTCACCACCTCTTTTGGTTAATGGAACTATGTTAACTTTGGAGCATGTAATGCGAAATCTTGAAATTATCGAAAATAAAGTTGCTACCGTTGAGTTAATTGAAAATTTTGATAAGAAGATCCACAACCAAATTACCCAATATGGATCTAAAGTAGGAGTAACTTTGAATAATATTAAATATAAGGAACCTATAGTTAATGAAAGAATAAATCATGATTCCACTAGAATCGATAAACTTGAGGGTATCATTACCAACTTGGGAACCGCTTTTTCTTCCGTAAAGAATACTCCAAGTCCTCCAACTAAAATTGCCAAGCTTATGTATGTTCCTAAAAATAAAGGTGAATCCTCTAGCAAAGAAACTGCGGATCTCAAATCTATAAGTGTTCATCCTAATCTTTTTGCTATCATTAAGGAACCATTTGCTGCTAATAATTTTTCGATCTTGTGCCTAAAAGTTTGATAATCAATAAAAATAAAGAAATTCCTAAGGATGGTAGATGCCTAATTGAAGAATTACCCACCAAAGATGGCAATACCTAAATCTATCCTTGCTTTTTATGCCTAGCTAGGGGCGTTAAACGATAGCGCTTGTTGGGAGGCAACCCAATTTTATTTTTACTCCTTGCTTTTATGCTCCTGCTTAGTAATAAATAATTTATCTAGCCTCTGTTTTTGTTGTGTTTATTGTGTTTAATTAGTGTTTGTGCCAAGTAGAACCGTTGGGAAGACTTGGGAAAAGTCTTGTTAATCTTGCTGTAAAAAACAGAAACTTTAGCGCTCACGAGAACTGCTGCCATTTTTATTTGGTAAGTTCCATTTAGTTAATTATTTTTTCAGATGATTAATAGATAAATTCCTCACGTCTAGAAATTTATTTTAGAATTTTTGGGGTTCCAGTTCTTGCGCTAGCTACATATTACTACAGACTGTTCTGTGTTTGACAGATTCTATTTTTTGTGTGTTATTTGCTTATTTTGATGAATCTATGGCTAGTAAAATAGTTTATAAACCATAAAGAAGTTGGAATAAAGTAGGTTTAACACCAATATAAATAAATAATGAGTTCATTACAGTACCTTGAAGTGGTCTTTTGTTTTCCTTCGCTAACGGAGCTCACGAGATTTTCTACTTTAAGTTTTGTGTTGTGAAGTTTTCAAGTTTTGGGTAAAGATTTGATGGATTATGGAACAAGGAGTGGCAAGAGCCTAAGCTTGGGGATGCCCATGGAACCCCCAAGATAATCTAAGGACACCTAAAAGCCAAAGCTTGGGGATGCCCCAGAAGGCATCCCCTCTTTCGTCTACTTCTATTGGTAACTTTACTTGGAGCTATATTTTTATTCACCACATGATATGTGTTTTGCTTGGAGCGTCTTGTATGATTTGAGTCTTTGCTTTTTAGTTTACCACAATCATCTTTGCTGTACACACCTTTTGAGAGAGACACACATGATTCGGAAATTATTAGAATACTCTATGTGCTTCACCTATATCTTTTGAGTTATATAGTTTTGCTCTAGTGCTTCACCTATTTCCCTTCTTTCATTCATGAACATATCGTTTTCATGGTCGAGCAAATATTGTTCTAAAGGATCATCAGGAGGCACAACAATAGAAGCAAGACCAATAATTTCATCCTTACTAGGTAATTCCTCATCATGGGGTTGTCTACGAAATTTAGAGAAGTTAAACTCATGAGACATATCACCCAAACCAATAGTAACAACATCCTTTTCGCAATCTATCCTAGCATTAACAGTATTTAAGAAGGGTCTTCCAAATATAATGGGACAAAAGCTATCTTGTGGGGAACCAAGAACAAGAAAATCAGCAGGATATTTAACCTTCCCACACAAGACTTCAACATCTCTAACAATCCCAATCGGTGAAATAGTATCTCTATTGGCAAGCTTAATTGTAACATCGATATCTTCTATCTCAGCAGGTGCAATCTCATGCATAATTTCTTTGTATAAGGTATGAGGTATTGTACTAGCACTAGCACCCATATCACATAAGCCATGATAACAATGATCTCCTATTTTAACAGAAATAACATGCATGCCTATAACAGGTCTATGTTTATCCTTAGCACCAGGCTTAGCAATTCTAGCAGTTTCTTCACAGAAATAAATAACCTGCCCATCAATATTATCGGCCAAGAGATCTTTAACCATAGCAATATTAGGTTCAACTCTAATTTGCCCAGGGGGTTTGTGTGTCCTAATATTACTCTTGTTGACTATAGTTGAAGCTTTAGCATGATCCTTAATTCTAACAGGGAAAGGTGGTTTCTCAACATAAGCAGTGGGAACAACATGATCATCATAAGTGATAGTTTTTTCTTCAACTTTAATAGGTGCAACTACTTTTGTTTCAATGGGAGGATTATATTTAAACCACTTCTCCTTAGGGAGATCAACATGAGTAGCAAAATATTCGTAGAAAGAAGCTACTATCTCAGAGTCAAGTCCATATTTAGTGCTAAACTTACGGAAAACATCAGTATCGATAAAAGATTTAACACAATCAAACTTAGGTGTCATACCTGACTCCTTACCATCGTAGAGATCCCAATCTTCAGAGTTGCGTTTAATCATCTCCAATAAATCCCATCTGAATTCAATAGTCTTCGTCATAAAAGAACCAGTACAAGAAGTATCGAGCATGGAGCGATTGTTGTCAGATAGCCGAGCATAAAAAATTTGAATAATCATTTCTCTTGAGAGCTCATGATTGGGGCATGAATATAACATTGACTTAAGCCTCCCCCAAGCTTGAGCGATGCTTTCTCCTTCGCGAGGCCAAAAATTACAATCACGATGAACAAGATGCATATGATAAAACTTCTAGTGAAATTCCAATTTCAATCGCTTATAGTCCCATGATCCCATATCATCACATAGCCTATACCATGTCAATGCATATCCCTTCAAAGATAAAGGGAAGACCTTATTCTTGATAACATCATCGGGCATACCTGCAAGCTTAAATAATCCACAAACTTGATCCACATAGATTAAGTGCAAATCGGGATACCCCGAACATTTTCCTGCAAAAGGATTAGCTAGCCATTTCTCTATCATACCCGAAGGAATTTCAAAGTAAAAATTTTCAGTAGGTTCAGTAGGTTGAGGGGTAACTAATTGTGGTTCCGGACGAGGTGAAGATACCCCGAACAAACCCCTCAAAGGATTATGTTCCATAGTAACAAGTGACAATAAATTTCAGCACACTATATAAATTTTTCCTTACCTAATTCCACCTATCAAAGGCGCTCACTCCCCGGAAACGGCGCTAGAAAAGAGTCTTGATGACCCAAAAGTATAGGGGATCTATCGTAGTCCTTTCGATAAGTAAGAGTGTCAAACCCAACGAGGAGCAGAAGGAAATGATAAGCGGTTTTCAGCAAGGTATTCTCTGCAAGCACTGAAATTATCGGTAACTGATAGTTTTGTGATAAGGTAATTGGTAACGAGTAGCAAGTAATAAAAGTAAATAATGTGCAGCAAGATGGCCCAATCCTTTTTGTAGCAAAGGACAAGCCTGGAAAAACTCTTATATGAAGGAAAGCACTCCCGAGGACACATGGGAATTATCGTCAAGCTGGTTTTCATCACGATCATATGATTAGCGTTCGGTACTTTGATAATTTGATATGTAGGTGGACCGGTGCTTGGGTACTGTGCTTACTTGGACAAGCATCCCACTTATGATTAACCCCTATTGCAAGCATCCGCAACTACAACAGAAGTATTAAGGTAAACCTAACCATAGCATGAAATATGTGGATCCAAATCAGCCCCTTACGAAGCAACGCATAAAATAGGGTTTAAGCTTCTGACACTCTAGCAAACCATCATCTACTTATTACTTCCCAATGCCTCCCTCTAGGCCCAAACAATGGTGAAGTGTCATGTAGTCGACGTTCACATGACACCACTAGAGGGATGACAACACACATCTCATCAAAATATCGAACGAATACCAAATTCACATGACTACTAATAGCAAGACTTATCCCATGTCCTTAGGAACAAAAGTAACCAATCACAAAGCATATTCATGTTCATAATCAGAGGGGTATTAATATGCATATTGGATCTGAACATATAATCTTCCACCAAGTAAACCAACTAGCATCAACTACAAGCAGTAATCAACACTACTAGTAACCCACAAGTACCAATCTGAGGTTTGGAAACAAAGATTGGATACAAGAGATGAACTAGGGTTTGAGATGAGATGGTGCTGGTGAAGATGTTGATGGAGATTGACCCCCTCCCGATGAGAGGATCGTTGGTGATGATGATGGTGATTGCCCCCTCCCGAAGGGAAGTTTCCCCAGCAGAACAGCTAGCTGGAGCCCTAGATTGGTTCCAACAAGGTTCCGCCTCGTGGCGGCAGAGTTTCGTCCCGTAAGCTTGCTTATGATTTTTTTCTCGGACGAAAGACCTCATATAGCAGAAGATGGGCATCGGAGGGCCACCAGGGGGCCCACGAGGTAGGGGGCGCGCCTAGGGGGTAGGGCATGCCCCCCCACCCTCGTGGCTGGTGGGTGCCCCCCTCTGGTGCTTTCTTCGCTCAGTATTTTTTATACATTCTGAAAATACCTTCCGTGAAGTTTCAGGACTTTTGGAGCTGTGCAGAATAGGTCTCTAATATTTGCTCCTTTTCCAGCCAGAATTCCAGCCGCCGCATTCCCCCTCTTCATGTAAACCTTATAAATAAGAGAGAAAAGGCATAAGTATTGTGACATAATGTGTAATAGCAGTCCATAATGCAATAAATATCAATATAAAAGCATGATGCAAAATGGACGTATCAGCCAACTCTATAAGAGAACAACAGAGCATTTGAGGTTAAGCGAGGAAAATTAAACCCACCTAATTGGCCTTTTAGAGTCTCTCTTGTGAGGGAACACACCATAGCTCCTTGCCACTCCTATCCACGATACTAGCCATATCAGATCATTTTTATTTTTGCATCTTCTTAATTATTTCTTAGTCTGGAGTAAGGTGAACATCAAAATTTGGGAACAGAGCAGGTGATAACTCTACTAAAAACAAAACCAAGGCCACAGTAATATTTCCATCCTCTATCCCAACTTTTATGATTTAAAATTTATCAAGTGGTTGAAACAAGCACCAAGAGAAGTATTTAGGTTGAATCTCATTTCTTCTATGCATGTACATGACTTGATCGTATTATATTGTAAAAATAGAATTATCAATATTCAAAGATAAGTTTAGAATTGTACCTTATGTGCGATGACGGGATCATCCCTACTATGATTTAAAACATGGTTAAGCATCTGATCATTATCATCCCGTGCTGCTATGTACCCATATAATTGAATGGAGTCATTGCTGATGGAACACTCAGCCAACGTCAATGAGAAAAATTGCAACATGTTCCTTGGAAAATAAAAATTCTGGGCTGGCTTCGAGAACCTCATTGGCTCCAACCGAGCTTCACAAAGAAGTACATAATATATAACAATTATTAGTTCGTATAGTAGAAAATTACATATTACTAAAAGATAAACAACATTTTAACCGTTGCGTTGTGCTAAGTTGTATAGAACCATTGTATAAATAATACTGTGACCTAGCTCAATGTAGGCATGAAAAAACAACATGTTTCATAACACCTGAGTAAGTTTATGATCCTAAGAGTTTTTCATATACATGTGGGTTTCCCAAAATTGAAAAAAGTAGCTAGGTTAAAAGTACTCCCTCCGTTCCACAATGTAGTGCATATAGATTTTTGGAAAAGTCAAACTTTATAAAATATGACCAAGTTTGTAAAGAAAAACACATACATATAGAATACCAAATACATATCTTTAGATACATCACAAGACATGCTTCCGTATTGTATATATTTATTATTGTAGATATAATTAGTTTTCTCTATAAACTTGGTCAAAGTTTGTATAGTTTGACTTTTCAGAAAATCTATATGCACTACATTATGGAATGAAGGGAGTATAATACTCCTCCATCCCCAAATCCAAGCATTTATGACATTTGGTGTTTTCCACAAATGTAGGTATTTCTAGAGTATTGAACCTTGGCCAAAGCAACAATCACCAAATAATCTCCCAATCTCTCTTCCAACATTGTCGACAAATGTCTTCCCTAAAAAACTAGAATGATTACACTTGTGGAAGGAGGGAGTACACTCTTATAACAGTAAATACAATGGTAGAGATGCCGTAACCGCAAAAAACACTAGTATAAATAATATGAACCCATCACACGAATCACCGAATTCTCTAAGGATAAACGGGGAGTACCCTGTGAACTTGGACACAAATTAGTTAATCCATCAACTATGGCTCATCTAATTAACTTAGCAAAATAAGTCCTATCATGAAACTGTACTGGAGCTATTTGCAACACCTTTTCAGCCATCTGGTCCGCATGCCATAGGATAAGCTCCTTGCCACACTTATGGTGGCCATTTTAGTCGACCATCAGGGCCCACCTTTGTTTATGCATGAAAGTATTTCTACTGTATAAACATACTTTTAGTTTACGTGTTTGCTCTGGTATTCTATACTGTACTATATGAATTTTGATTTTGCTAGCACATATGTCCGTGCGTTGCAACTGAAGAAAAAATAGTTTACATTTAAATTTAGTGAGAATTATATGTGCAAGCATAATCGTGTGTGCACGCCAAGAAGGAACATTTAGAATATTTATATTCTGGTTTTGCCACTTGTGAAGTAACCAATCTCTATTTTTTTCCATTCATTGATCAAGGGGATTTAAGGTATGAAGTTTATACATTTAGGTCCTGGATTTTGTTCGGTCATCGCACACAAGAGAAGACTTGTAAATTATTCAACCTAATTTTCCATTCATTCCTGGGGATTTCAAGATATGAAGTTCCATAATATGAAAGTGAGGCAGGCCTTCACTTTTCCATGTATATGTCATAGATATAGTGTAACCGGAGTTAACTGTACTTTGCTATTTTTCCTTTCATTGATCGAGGGGGTTTAAGGTGTGAAGTTCCATAATATGGGAGTGAGTCAGGCCTTCTCTTTTCCATGCATCTAGCTCACGTAGTCGGGTGTTCTCTTTTCCTTTCCTCGGGTAGCAATCCTCAAGAAATTTAGGGTTAGCTAGCTCATGTATCTAAGAACATACTGCATCGTCAGATTCAAAACAATTTTTGATTTTTTTTAACTTCTCAAAAATAATAATTATTATGAATTGTTGACTATTCTTGGAAACATGAATAATTTACAAGTCGTGATACGTGGCTGCAGATGAGGTGTCACACACCCTGAAAAGACAAGTAAGAAGTTGAACTATGAGGGGACTAGACAGGGCCGGGCCGTCGTAATTTGGGGCCATGTTCCAAATTCAAAAATAGGGCCAACAAAAAGTAACTACTCATAGTAGCACACGACCAGATGCTCAAATGGTTGCTAGCCAATTTTTTCTTGGTGCTTCTCTTTTGAGGTCTGAGGATCAAACCCTATTTTAGGCATTTAGCACGAGTTTTACCCAAGAACGATCAAGCCCAGAAGGATCTGATTAAATAGCGACATGCGTGCAATGATATTAATGGGCTGCTGAGTAGTCGATCCTCTTATGGGCTGTACTACCGAAGGTGAAGAGGGCATGCGTGCACTGAGTTTCTGGGCCCCAGAAAATTGGGGGCGCTACCCCGCTCCACTCGGACAGAAATTAGCCCCCATATGAATTTGGGTGCGGTTGTGTAACAATTATGCCTTCCCTTTATTTATATGCAGTTTCAAATGGAAATATTAAATTTAGTGCACTAAGGTTTTCGAAGGGGAAGGAAAAGATACCTAGGTGACATGTAGTTTCTTCAATGGCAGCAAGGAAGCAACAATCACACATGCAAGTACAGAAAACATACGATGCAAGTTGGGCATGTCTCACGTGGCTTGACCCAATAGTCAAAGCGGGGTGCTCATAAATATGCAATGTGAAGCAAAAACCTAGAACTTACCTGCAGTAACCATTTGGGAAAGAACCTGAAGGATATTGAGACAATGGCACATAGTTCCTTTCATAGAGATAGAAGAACAACAAGCATAATTAGGCAGTGCTATGTTGGATGGGGGGGGGGGGGGGTATGCAAGAAGGTGGTCAATGTACAGATAATGGAGCCAAGGATCTACGACATGGTTGACTGCTCTATAATATGATATGTTTTTTTGGGGGGGGGGGGGGGGGGGGGGTTGATAGCAATTTCAATGATCTCACATGCTTTCTCTAATAAGACAATAATGCAACTCTTTATTTCTCTTAATTTGCCTCGAGCACAAACAACTAAACAACATTGTAAAACCTAATTGGGCACAACTATTGGGAAAAGGTGTATGCGAGTATAGAACATAAGACAAAGCACATGAAAGTATAGAAATAAGACAATGCATGTGGGGTATGTCCTTATGTGGCTGGACCCAATTGTCAAAAATAAGAAGTAAAATCAACTTCCATGCACTATGAGATCAAAACCTACAATTTCCATGCACCAACGATTTGGAAAGAAATGAAACGATATTCAAATAGTGTTAGTGGTTTCTTCCATGTAAGCAATGGAGCATCAACTCAAGCTTATAATTAGGCATGTCTCTCTCTATGGAGTGGAAATGGTGCGTGGCTCCCGATGAGGTGTCATGCGTCGGGAAAAGGAAAGAAAAGTAAAGTTGAAATGGACGGGGATAATCAGAGGGGGGGGGGGCACGGTTGGGGGATGGTGAATGTAGGTGCTTTTCTCCGAGTAACGGAACAGGGCAGGAGGCGGAAGGATCTATGTTGCGACATGGGTGACTATTATGTACGTAGCAGTTGAGCTTTTTGTTTGGTCTGACATGCAAGTGTAGTTAAAAAACCGAAATAAAGAACATTTTTGTGCCAAGATTTTGGGAGCGGATGCGAAGTATACCGAGCTAGACGATGATGTCATCTAATTGTTACTTTACTACCAAATTAATTAAGAGGTAAAAAACTTTTCCTTCAAATCTCAAGCAATCCTTCTAGTTTCTTCCCCTTAATTTCAATACAAAATCCATTTTGAAATGGTAGATCTGGCTAGCTAGCACACGAGCATAGACAAGCATAGACAAGACGATGATGGATGGAATCATGGATCAGGCGGCAGCGTTGGTTGGCCTGGGGGCGTACTTGCGGAGCCAAATCTCACGTTGTCCGATGGAGATTTTGACAAGCCTCTCCCCATTGAGCACGAGCTTCACGATCGCCTCTGTCTTGAAGATGATCCGGCCATACATGGGCATGTGGCCTCCCTTGGTCTTCTCCATCAGCACCCTTACCACACAGTCACCCCACTTCCTGCACCCATGCACGCCAATCATCAGACATGCAATGCATGATCCAGTTCCAATCATCATGCATCATGAATACAGATCTTAGTAGATCCATATGTATAAATAAACTTAATCAATATATCGAGTAGTGTAGAGTATGTGAGTGCACACTTACTGCTTGAAGTACTCAAAGATCTCCTCGTGATGGAGGGCACTTCCCTTGGAGAAGGTGATGAACATGGAGCGGCAGTCCTCCGGCAGGGCCACTGGTTGGGAGGTGTAGGGCGCCATGAGCTCCGGCGGGCTGACAATCAGCCCAGTCTCGGACCTCCGGAGCAGGACGTGCAGGCGGTCATCAAATACGAACTTGCCGGGGCCATTGAGGAAGTGGGCGACGCCGCGGACGACGAGGTCCTGGTGGAAGGCGAAGAAGCCCGGCTCGATGCGGACACCGCCTTGCATGCAGAGCGCAGAGATGAGCGGGATGGGCGGGAGCGCGGGCACCTGGTGGCGGAGGCACTCGAGGACGGCGTTGGCCTCTTCCGCGACGACGGCGACGGCGTCGGGCGCCATGGCTGGGACGTGGTGTATGGCGGAGATGGTGCCCTGGTCCAGCCACACCAGCAGCGCCACCGCGTTCTGGGCTTTCTCCGGGCAGCCGCACACGGATAAGAACCGGTCGTATGCCTGCCGTGCGACGCTGTACATGTACAGCACGTCGCGCACCGTCATCGCCGCCATGGTTGCTCTAGTTATTTGGTTGCTCTTGCACTGGCCGTCCGGAGAAGAGGCGATGGATGGCTGGAATGAGAAGAGAAGCTAGCGAGAGAGGAGCGAGGAAGGGGTGATGGGTCGATGGGGAATGGACCGATATTTGTATCTGCTCCTGGTCCGGCGACGCGGCTGCGCTCCGGCCGGTGGAAGGTTTAATGAGGTGCATACCAAAAATTGGCTAGCGGGAAACAGCTCTCTTTGAATCAGTTTAATGAGGTACACGTAGATGCTCTTCGTTCGTTGGCTGGTTTTCCATCCTTTTTTTGGTTTTTAGTTCGTTTTACATCCTAAAACGTATACATATGTCGTTGCTTAACAACTTTGGATGCGGCGCAGCACTTGTATATCCTTCTAAATTTGCACTACCTTTTTCTTGGTACTGGTTAATTTTATACTCAGCAGAGTTCACATGTTATACTTTTCTTTTCGATTTCATTTACATATATAGAGGACAGGACATTGTGATTCCTTAATCTCTACATAAACTTTGTTGTCGCTCAAGCTACCTGCTTCGCCCATCATCGATGGTGCAAGCGTCAAGCCAGGACACCACCGTGCCACCATTAGATTGTGACCTAACTACACTGGCAGAGCTTTGGCAGGGCCATCGTGGGCCACTGCCTCCTAGCCCAAGAATTTTCTTCTTCTGAATACCCCTTGTTAAATGGGCTAAATCTTTACGAAAACCTGTCCAATACTTGTTTTGCTTGCCCTCCTAGTCCATTTACCCATCAGGATTATGGCCTAAGCTCCTCTACTGGGGAGCTAAGCCCGTCTGGGTTTGGTTTCACGGGACCTCCTATAGAACTCAAACTAGGCTAGCCCAGCACCGAAACAGTGAAAATTCTCAAATTTTTGTGCATGTGATGGGGATCGAACATGGGACATCCCGCTCGCACGTGCACGAACCTAGCAACTAGATCCGGCGAGCTTTCATGACTAACGAGTACTTCCTCCGTCCTTAAAAAAGTGTACTTCCAACTTTATTGAAAAGTCAACTTTTTTATATTTGGTCGTATTTATACAACAATACAACCATTTATGCCATCAAATTAGTAGCATAGATTCATGATAAAATATATTTCCGTGGTATACCTTTTTGGTTTCACAAACATTGATATATTTTTGGACAAACTCGGTCAAACTTTGAGATAGTTTGACCCTCCAACAAAGTTGAAAGTACACTCTATGAAGGACTGAGGGAGGAGTGCGGAATGATAAGAACTATAAACAGGGACAAATGCTTGATAAACAATTTTCAAATATGAAATTAACATTATTTTAATACATGGCCAGCATTTGTTCTATACACATTTAACATTTCTCAAATACTTGTTTAACAAAAAAATTCAAATGCATGACTAACATTTTCTGTATACGTTTTTCACAGACGTTGTATATTTTTTGTATACATTTTCCATATACAAGAGAAACATTTTCTTTATACAGATTTAACATTTTTTAAATGCTTGCTTAACATTTTTAATACACGGTCACATTTTTTCTACACATTTAAAATAAAATAAAATGCTACATTAACATTTTTTAAATACAAGATTAACATCTTTTAAATACATGGTCAACATTTTTTCTATACACATTTTAACATTTTCAAATTCTTTATTAAAAAAATTCAAATACAAGTTCAACATTTTTTTAATACATGGTCAACATTTTTCCTATACATATTTAAAAAAATTCAAGTGTTTGATTAAATTTTTTCAAATGCTTTTTTAACATTTTAAAGTACCGTATCAACTTTTTCACACACATTGTAAATTTTCTTTATACATGAGAAACATTTTTCTTTATACACATTTAACATTTTTCAAATGCTTGGCTAACAATTTTTCATACGTTTTATGTCATGTTTTTGTAATATTTTAATTTAGAATATTTGGTAGTATAACCAAAATAAAATAATGAAAAAATATGAAAAAAAACAAGGCCGTGGCCTCCCGCGTGCTTTGACCATCCCATTTTTGGAGGATCCTGACGCGAGAGCATGCCAGATCTCGCTATAAGCGAGATATAGTGCTGCCTCCGATTAGATTGCGACCTAGCTACAATGGCAGAGCTTTGGCAAGACCATCCTGGGCCAATGCCTCCTAGCCCAAGATATTTTTATCTTCTGAATACCGTTGTTAAATGGGTTAAATCTTTAAGAAAACCAGTTTTAAACTTGTTTTGCTTGCCCTTCCAGTCCATTGACACACCAGTATTATTGCCCAAACTCCGCTACTGGCGAGCTAAGCTTGCTGCTTGAATGGGTGTCCATTGCCCGTTCAACCACCATGGTGTAAAAAAAAACAAGGCTTAACAAAGGAAACAACCTAGACTCCTAGAGTATCATCCTATGGATTGGTTTGGTTCATGTCCTTGTGTGCATTAGTAAGTAATACGTGGCATTGCATGTGAAAACTTAGATAATCAAAGTATGGCCAAATGCTGACATATTTTTTTTGTAATAGGTGTATAATTTTTTAGGCACATGGATGAGCCATGAGATGCATATTTAGTTCTTTTAGCACATTCCATAAAAAATATCATATTATAGGTGCAAAATACTTGAAAATGTCATGGTATATAATCTCCTTGTTTTTATTTACTCCGCATATTAGCTTTGGTCAAAGTCAAGTTTTGTAAACTTTGACAAAGCTTATAGACAAAAATATTATTAACATGTACAATAACAAATCATTACCATTGGATTCATTATTGAATATACTTTCACATCATATAGATTTTGTATGGTAAATATTTATATTCTTCTCTATAAACTTGGTCAAATTTTACGAAGTTTGACTTTAGTCAACTCTAGCATGCGGAGTAAATAAAAATGGAGGGAGTACTAGAAAACTCGGGTAAAATGTATCTAGCACATTTTTCTCTAGGAAGTGTCTCTTTTAGGTACTTGGTATTAAACTTAATACAAAAAACATGAACACCTAATGTTACATCGCACAGATAAATAAGATTTATGATGTATGTCTATAGCCTTGAATGCAAAGAAATATAATCACAAAAGGAGAAAATCAATGACAGTTCTGATGTCTTGTTGTTTTTTCTCATGTTTAATTAAGGGACAAATGCATTTTTGCCCCTAGTTGGAACCTACCCACGGGTTTTGCCCTTACTTTTCGACTCTGCTCAGTTTTGCCCTTAGATTTTCCTCCGAGGACGCCCGAATGCTCTTTGACCATTTGACCAATACTTTGAAAATTCATAACAAATTGATATGAACTCAGAAAAATGCAAATAAGATATCAAAATGTTCAGATAAACATTAGCTTTATGTGTATGTCATTTGCATTCAGGAAAAAAGTATCGTTTAAACTACCTAAGTTTATTAATGTTTTTAACATTATTAATAATAAAAAGGTATAAATAATACTTTCTTCAGGAATAAAAATTACACGCAAATGTAGGTGACGTTTTCTAGACACCCTGATATATTATTTGCATTTTTCTGAGTTCATATCAACTTGTTATGAAGTTTCAAAATAATGGTCAAAGTCATTCGAACATTCATAAAAAATGATATGAACTTAGAAAAATGCAAAAAAGATATCAAGATGTTCAGAAAACATCACCTACATTTGCATGTAATTTTTATTCTTTAAAAAAGTATTTTTATACCCTTTTATTTTTAATAATGTTAATAACATTAATAACCTCTGGTAGTTTAAATAATACTTTTGTCCTTAATGCAAATGATATGCACATAAAGGTAATGTTTGTGTGAACATTTTGATATTTTATTTGCATTTTTCCGAGTTCATATGAATTTGTTATGAATTTTCAAAGTATTGGTCAAATAGTCAAAGGGCATTTGGGTGACCTCGGGGGCAAATCTAAGGGAAAAACTGAGCAGAGTCAAAAAGTAAGGGCAAAACCCATCTGTAGGTTCCAACTAGGGGCAAAAATGCAATTGTCCCTTTAATGAACTACACTCTTCAAGTTCTGTGAGTTACTTCGCTACACCTAATGTTTTAGATGGAAAGAAAAAATAGTTTATGATAGTGAGACCACGTTCTTTCTTAAATAGCAGAGTTATTGGTACCGGTGCACTGTATGTTTATGTGGCATACTAAATTTGGTAGAAGATATACAATACAATAGACACAACAAGGAAAAGAACTCCATATATATCAACAAAGGATAGAAATGATGCGGCAACACGCGCCTTTGCTTGTAGTATTAGTCTGGTATACCAGGGTGTCGATATGTCAAGATGTGAACAACGATGGTGTTAGAGCCAAAGTGTTAATAATGTATTGTCAAACTGGTGCGAGTGGTTAGGACATTTCACACCATTTGTCACTTCTCACTGTCGGTGGGAAACGGCATCTATGGGGTCACTGGGATCCCTTCCACGGTTGGCGGGCGCGGGATTGTGCAAAGAGCGGGTCTGGCAGTCAGCACACAAATCGTTTACCCAGGTTCGGGCAGCGTAGACGCGTAAAACCATAGTCCTACTTTGATGTATATTTGAGTGTTCTTGTGTCCTTGAACTAGCTGCGATGTCTCTCTAGTCCAAAAGATCCGAATCCCCCTCCAGTACGCCTCGGGCCTCCTTTTATAGACAAAAGGGGTCGCCACAGTGGCACACAGGAGGTGGAAAGGTGTACAGTGGCTGAGTCTATCCTCTGGTATCGTCGGACAAACACATTTAATGCGCTGCCGACGTGCCCCTCTTACATTATTAGGGACGGCAAAGAAGCTCGTCCCAGATGTCGCCGCCTCGCCTGACTCCGACGCGCGTCCGAGCTGACGAGGCATTGTAGCGCCACGTTGGCTGGCTCCTGGGCTGGCGTGATGGCGGAGCTTTCATGAAGATTTGCATGCCACCACGCAGGTGCTTGCTGAGTCGGTGTGAAAGCCGCACGCTGCCACGCAGACGCCTGCCCAACTGGTTGAGCTAGCAGCTGCATGGGAGCGGCGATGGAGTCTTGGCAGACGCGGGCCTGGCTGTGGCCCTGCAGACGTCCTCGGCAAGGGTCTTGCCGAGAGGCCGGCAAGGGTCTCGCTGCGGCACCACAGTCGTCCCCGGCAAGGATCTTGCCGGGGGCCTTGTGGATTTCCTTGGCAAGGATCTCGCCAAGGATCGTCGTCTTCTGGTTCTCATCTGATCTTGTCTATTTATGATCTCTACAAAGATCTGCATGCCACCACGGACGTGCCTCCCGAGCCTTGGTTTCAATGTAGTTGATGGCGTTGGAAACCCTTGGGCTCAAGGGTGGCGCACTCTGCTGGCGTCAGGCAAGTTGCCCCGGTAAGGATCTTGCTGGGGCTGCGGAAGCCACCCCAGCAAGAGTCTTGCCGGGGGAGTCCACCTCGCCCTCTTGCTCTCTTTGCGCTCCTGGTCTTGGCGTTGCTTTGGTCGTCTTGTGCTCCGGCATCCCTTCTCTGCCCTGCTTAGTGCGACTGTGGGCGTGGCTCTGACTGCCCATGCACAAGTAAAGGGGTGCAAAAGGAGAGCCCCTACTTTTGCACACTGACAGGAGGCCCCGGGCCTGGGCCACACATAAGCGCAACGTGTTGTTGGGCTCGGCCCAGAACGGTGCGCGGGCAGGCAGGGCGGATTTTTAGCGCAGTAACTTCTTCGTCCGCCGCGCTTCCCCACGACTTGCGCTGAACGCGCGACATGAGGGGGGGGGGGGGCGTGCGTGACGTGGGGATCATGCGTGGGGCGGTTTCTGCATGCATGTGTCACATCGCGGTAGATGGTAAAGAGGCAGCCCGCGCTTTCCCTGTAAAAAGGAACAACCGCAGGTGCGCTGCTCATTTACCCTCTGTGCCTTTTCCAATCTCGGAACAGCCGTCCCTTCCTTCTTCCTCCTCAAGCTCTTGCTCTCACTCGCCGCCGCCACGTGTTCGCTGCCCTTCTCCCTTCACCTCTCACAATCGCCATGACACCCAAAACCAGCAAAGGCAAAGGAGTGGCCAAGGACGCCGAGGGGACGGAGCCGCCGAAGAGTGAGTCGGCGGCGCGGCAGACGCAACTCGCCTACTTTCCCTCGACGGTCGACGCAGTCCACCTCCGGGACAACTTCAAGCCTCTGTGGGGGTGCAAGACGGGGGGATAGACGACGGGGCATCTGACCACGCGCGTCATCCCCGCGGATTGCGCCAAGGCCGCCCCGAATGGGTACCCATTCTTCTTCGACTACTTTTCCTGCGGCCTCTGCCCCTTTCTCCGATTTCTTCAACGATGTCATGCACACCTATGGATTCCACCTCTTGGATTTCACTCCAAATGTCGTGGCGTGCATGGCCCTTTTTGCCCATCTCTGCGAGGGCTTCGCCGGAGTGCATCCCAACACGACACTTTTCCGCCACTACTTCTATCCTCGGATCCAGAGGGGAGGCGCCATTTCCAGTTCTGTCGCCTGGATCCCAAGGACCCTGGAGAAGGGGACATATCCAGAGGGCGCCCAGAAGGAGAGGTGGGAGTAGTGGCGGAGCCGGTAGTGCTGGATTGAGGAGGAAGACCCATAGGAGTTCTGCGAGGTTCGCCTGGTGCCGCCGGTTCGCAGAGACGACTGGGGTGATGTCGACGCCCAGGATGGTAAGCTCATGGTCGCCATCACCAGAATCCACCGCCTCGCCGTTGCCGGGTTCACCCTAGAGATGATTGGGGTGGATTTCATCCACCGCCGCATTGCTCCTCAGCACAACAAGGGGAGGCCGACCTGGCTCTTCAGGAATGCAGCTGGCATCATGCAGCTCCGCCCCGACCCGAGCCACAACTTCACGGTGATGGGGCATGCCCACTTCCGCCAGCAGCTCTTCCAGCTCGACGTGAACCACAACGGCATGACCAAGAGGACCGGCAAGTTCACGAAGGCCGGCAATGTCGCCAAGGGGCCCCTGTTCGGGTTGCCGGCGAGGGTGGTCCCGCTGACCAACAACTCCCGCCAGACCGACATCATCGCCGTGATGCCGGACTGTAATGCGCACGGCCTTGACCCGAATTGGGTCGAGCCGGAGGCGGATCAGGTGCAGGAGTTCTTCGACACCCCGTCGGAGAAGTACGTCCGCGAAGAGCCGCTGCTCATTTAGGACACCACCAAAGCGGAGGCGGCGCTCGCCAAGGAGGCCGGCAGCGCTGGCAGCATAGAGGACGAGGCCGCAGCAGCCACAAAGGAGAAGGAGCTAGCCCAGTGGGCGGAATCCGCTGGGGAGGCCAGCAGTGCCGGCACCGGGGCCCCTCTTATTGAAGATGAGGCTGATGAGTCGTCCGGGGAGGAAGTCGAGGCTGTCGACCCCCCCAACAACGGGGAGAGGGCGTGTCCTGCGACGGGCCATCGTTGATGAGCCGGTCCGGCCTGGCAGGACCGCAGAACCACAACAACCTCAGGAGGCGTCCATGCGTCAGACGAGGGCAGCGGTGGCGGGGAAGGCGGTGATGGCTGCGGTGGCGAAGAAGAAAGCGGCATCCCCTTCTCCATCCAAGCGTCCTCGGACTCCACCCGCTTCCCCTCCTCCCGTAGATGATGACACATAGGTCTTCTTCGACCTCGGGTCTCTTAGCCTGAGAAGGAAGAGGAAGGCAGCGGAAGAAGTAAGTGCCACTTTTCTTGACTTGTCTTCATCTTCGCAGGGATAGGGAGACGCTGGCCCAGAGGGTGGCGAAGAGGTCCAGGGCCTCGACGGGCGGCTAGCCCCCGGCGAGCACCTCGAGTACGCCGCTGGTGGTGGTGGAGAGCAGCCCAGAGAGCAGCCCCTGGCGCAGCCCCCAGCGTGCATTCATCACTCGCTCCCCATCGACGTGTGCTGGGACATGATTTCTTGGTGCTGACCTTGCCGTGGTTGCAGGAGGAGGACGGCAGCAGGAGGAGCCACTGAGGGCCACCCCCAATATGCCGCCCCCATCAACCACGCCGCCTCGAGGGGTGTCCCCAGCAAGGGCGCCAAGCACCGAGCCCATGCGCACGGAGGAGGAGGAGGCAAACCCGGGCGCTGGCAGCTCCGTCCCGGCACTGAATGTTGGTGGGGAGGGGGCCACTTCGTCCCAGCCCGGCACGGGTGAGTTGTTGGCCTCCTGTTCCCGCTCGTTTTTCTTCTTACGAATTTTTGATCTTGACTTCGCCTCATTCCCCTTCTCGGTATCCAGATCCTTCCCCGACAGACCGGGAGGATGTGGACACTGTCATTGAGGAGGTCGCTAGAGAGGCCGCAACCGAGGCCGGAGAGATCGCCGCTGAGGAGGCCACCAAGGATTTTGCTGAGGAGGCCGCCAAGGGGCCCGCCGGGGAGGCCGGCGAGGCCGCTACCGAGGAGGCCGACAAGGGGTTTGTCGGGGAGGCCAGCAAGGCCGCTGCCGAGGAGGAGGTGGTTGATGACCATCCTTCCTCCTCCACCGCCTCTGGCTCGGGCAAGTATCTGAAGGTGACTGACGACCTGTTCGTCCACCTCCCATGGACGGCGAGCACCAGGGCGCCCGCCGAGGGGGAGGTGTTTGACGATGAGGCGCTTCCCGCCGCCGGGCTTGAGGTCGTTGACGAACCGAGCGTCGGTGGCGGCGGTTCCCAGGAAGAGCGGCTCCTCCAGAGCATGAGCGCCAACTTCCACAAGCTACAGGCGCTCCACCGTGCCCGCCTGGACAAGGCCAAGTCCAGGATGGCGGTGGTGGACAAGGCGAAGGCGGACCTCGCGGGGCACGTCGCCGAGACGCAGGTTTGGTTCCACCAGGCGAAATTATTGGGCTTTATTATTCACTTTTATATTATTTTTGGGACTAACCTATTAACCGCAGGCCCATCCCAGAATTCTGTTTTTTGCCTATTTTAGGGTTTAGAAGAAAGGGAATATCAAACGGAGTCCAAATGGAATGAAACCTTCGGAAACGTGATTTTTGGAACAAACAAGATCCAGGAGACTTGGACCCTACGTCAAGCAACCAATAGGGAGGCCACGAGGTAGGGGGGCAAGCCTACCCCCCCAGGCGCACCCTCCACCCTCGTGGGCCCCCTGTTGCTCCACCGACGTAATTCTTCCTCCTATATATACCTACGTACCCCCAAACGATCAGATACGGAGCCAAAACCCTAATTCCACCGCCGTAACTTTCTGTATCAACAAGATCCCATCTTGGGGCCTGTTCCGGAGCTCCGCCGGAGGGGGCATCGATCACAGAGGGCTTCTACATCAACACCATAGCCCTTCCGATGAAGTCTGAGTAGTTTACCTCAGACCTACGGGTCCATAGTTATTAGCTAGATGGCTTCTTCTCTCTTTTTGGATCTCAATACAAAGTTCTCCCCCTCACTTGTGGAGATCTATTCGATGTAATCTTCTTTTGTAGTGTGTTTGTTGAGACCGATGAATTGTGGGTTTATGATCAAGTTTATCTATAAACAATATTTGAATCTTCTCTGAATTCTTTTATGTATGATTGGTTATCTTTGCAAGTCTCTTCGAATTATCAGTTTGGTTTTGCCTACTAGATTGATCTTTCTTGCAATGGGAGAAGTGCTTAGCTTTGGGTTCAATCTTGCGGTGTCCTTTCCCAGTGATAGTAGGGGCAGCAAGGCACGTATTGTATTGTTGCCATTGAGGATAACAAGATGGGGTTTTCATCATATTGCATGAGTTTATCCCTCTACATCATGTCATGTTGCTTAAGGCGTTACTCTGTTCTTATGAACTTAATACTCTAGATGCATGCTGGATAGCGGTTGATGTGTGGAGTAATAGTAGTAGATGCACGCAGGAGTCGGTCTACTTGTCTCGGACATGATGCCTATATACATGATCATACCTAGATATTCTCATAACTATGCTCAATTATGTCAATTGCTCAACAATAATTTGTTCAACCACCGTAAAATACATATGCTCTTGAGAGAAGCCACTAGTGAAACCTATGGCCCCCGGGTCTATCTTCATCATATTAAATCTTCCAATACTTTGTTATTTTCATTGCTTTTATTTTACTTTGCATCTTTATTATAAAAATACCAAAAATATTATCTTATCATATCTATCAGATCTCACTCTCGTAAGTGACCGTGTAGGGATTGACAACCCCTTATCGTGTTGGTTGCGAGGATTTATTTGTTTTGTGTAGGTGCGAGGGACTGGCGCGTAGCCTCCTACTGGATTGATACCTTGGTTCTCAAAAACTGAGCGAAATACTTACGCTACTTTGCTGCACCACCATTTCCTCTTCAAGGGAAAACGAACGCAAGTGCTCAAGAGGTAGCAAGAATGATTTCTGGCGCCATTTCCGGGGAGGTCTACGCAAAAGTCGACATACCAAGTACCCATCACAAACCCTTATCTCCCACATTACATTATTTGCCATTTGCCTCTCGTTTTCCTCTCCCCCACTTCACCCTTGCCGTTTTATTTGCACTCTCTCTCTCTATCCTCCCTCTCTTTCTCTATTTGCCTCCTTTTACCGTTCCCCGCTTGCTTGTCGTTATGGCGAGTCCTCTATCTTCTCCGTTGTCTCCCGAGAATGAAGTTCTAAATTTTAAGGAAAAGGAGGGAGAAAATCTAAAATACGCTTGGTATAGAATTTGCAATGCTCAAAATAGATCTACCAGGAAGCAATCTACTTCCGTTCTTCTTCGCAATTTTTATGTAGGCACTACTCCTTGGCACAGATATATCCTTGATACCATTACCGGAGGGAACTTCTTGGGTAGCCATACTTTTGATTCTTATAATGCTATGATAGATTTGTTTGGCTCACCACCTCTTTTGGTTAATGGAACTATGTTAACTTTGGAGCATGTAATGCGAAAACTTGAAATTATCAAAAATAAAGTTGCTACCGTTGAGTTAATTGAAAATTTTGATAAGAAGATCCACAACCAAATTACCCAATATGGATCTAAAGTAGGAGTAACTTTGAAAAATATTAAATATAAGGAACCTATAGTTAATGAAAGAATAAATCATGATTCCACTAGAATCGATAAACTTGAGGGTATCATTACCAACTTGGGAACCGCTTTTTCTTCCGTAAAGAATACTCCAAGTCCTCCAACTAAAATTGCCAAGCTTATGTATGTTCCTAAAAATAAAGGTGAATCCTCTAGCAAAGAAACCGCGGATCTCAAATCTGTAAGTGTTCATCCTAATCTTTTTGCTATCATTAAGGAACCATTTGCTGCTAATAATTTTTTGATCTTGTGCCTAAAAGTTTGATAATCAATAAAAAGAAAGAAATTCCTAAGGATGGTAGATGCCTAATTGAAGAATTACCCACCAAAGATGGCAATACCTAAATCTATCCTTGCTTTTTATGCCTAGCTAGGGGCGTTAAACGATAGCGCTTGTTGGGAGGCAACCCAATTTTATTTTTACTCCATGCTTTTATGCTCCTGCTTAGTAATAAATAATTTATCTAGCCTCTGTTTTTGTTGTGTTTATTGTGTTTAATTAGTGTTTGTGCCAAGTAGAACCGTTGGGAAGACTTGAGAAAAGTCTTGTTAATCTTGCTGTAAAAAACAGAAACTTTAGCGCTCACGAGAACTGCTGCCATTTTTATTTGGTAAGTGACATTTAGTTAATTATTTTTGTAGATGATTAATAGATAAATTCCTCACGTCTAGAAATTTATTTTAGAATTTTTGGGGTTCCATTTCTTGCGCTAGCTACATATTACTACAGACTGTTCTGTGTTTGACAGATTCTATTTTTTTTGTGTTATTTGCTTATTTTGATGAATCTATGGCTAGTAAAATAGTTTATAAACCATAAAGAAGTTGGAATACAGTAGGTTTAACACCAATATAAATAAATAATGAGTTCATTACAGTACCTTGAAGTGGTCTTTTGTTTTCCTTCGCTAACGGAGCTCACGAGATTTTCTACTTTAAGTTTTGTGTTGTGAAGTTTTCAAGTTTTGGGTAAAGATTTGATGGATTATGGAACAAGGAGTGGCAAGAGCCTAAGCTTGGGGATGCCCATGGAACCCCCAAGATAATCTGAGGACACCTAAAAGCCAAAGCTTGGGGATGCCCCGGAAGGCATCCCCTCTTTCGTCTACTTCTATCGGTAACTTTACTTGGAGCTATATTTTTATTCACCACATGATATGTGTTTTGCTTGGAGCGTCTTGTATGATTTGAGTCTTTGCTTTTTAGTTTACCACAATCATCTTTTCTGTACACACCTTTTGAGAGAGATACACATGATTCGGAAATTATTAGAATACTCTATGTGCTTCACTTATATCTTTTGAGTTATATAGTTTTGCTCTAGTGCTTCACTTATATCTTTTAGAGCACGGTGGTGGATTTGTTTTATAGAAACTATTGATCTCTCATGCTTCACTTAGATTATTTTGAGAGTCTTAAATAGCATGGTAAATTGCTTAAATAATCCTAATATGCTAGGTATACAAGATTAATAATAAAATTCTCTTATGAGTGTGTTGAATACTAAGAGAAGTTTGATACTTGATAATTGTTTTGAGATATGGAGATGGTGATATTAAAGTTGTGCTAGTTGAGTAGTTGTGAATTTGAGAAATACTTGTGTTAAAGTTTGTGATTCCCGTAGCATGCACGTATGGTGAACCGTTATGTGATGAAGTCGGAGCATGATTTATTTATTGATTGTCTTCCTTATGAGTGGCGGTCGGGGACGAGGGATGGTCCTTTCCTACCAATCTATCCCCCTAGGAGCATGCGCGTAATACTTTGCTTTGATAACTTGTAGATTTTTGCAATAACTATATGAGTTCTTTATGACTAATGTTGAGTCCATGGATTATACGCACTCTCACCCTTCCACCATTGCTAGCCTCTCTAATACCGCGCACCTTTCGCCGGTATCATACACCCACCATATACCTTCCTCAAAACAGCCACCATACCTACCTATCATGGCATTTCTATAGCCATTCCGAGATATATTGCCATGCAACTTTCCACCGTTCCATTTACTATGAGACGCTCCATCATTGTCATATTGCTTTGCATGATCATGTAGTTGACATTGTATTTGTGGCAAAGCCACCATTCATAATTCTTTCATACATGTCACTCATGCATCATTGCATATCCCGGTACACTGCCGGAGGCATTCACATAGAGTCATATTTTGTTCTAAGTATTGAGTTGTAATTGTTGAGTAGTAAGTAAATAAAAGTGTGATGATCATCATTATTAGAGCATTGTCCCAAGTGAGGAAAGGATGATGGAGACTATGATTGTCACATCCCTAGCTTATGGTGCTGCCTAGTGTTTGCATCTTGTTTGCATCATGTTTAACTTTCATGGAAATTTGAAATGGGGATGTTCAAACCCTAGCATCAAAAGGAATTCAAATAGGTTCAACCAAAATATTTTTCAACGATTTCAAAATGCCCTTTAAAAATGTTCATCATTTCTGGATCCAGGTGGAAGCATCTACCAAAAATGGTTCACATTTTTGCAGGACATATTTGGACTCTCAATTAATTCAAACATATTTGAATTGGAGCTATTTAAATGCTATATATATTTTAGATGCTCCAAAAATGTTGGAAATTGTTAAGGGTCACTGGAATAATTCAGAAAGCACCCATAATTGTTTCCAGGATTTTATGAAATAGTTTAGTATTATTACTAAATCAAAACAAATAGCAAAAAAAATAGAAAACATAAACTAAATAAAAGAGAGAGAGAAGGACTAACCTGGCGCCCACCAACCGGCCCAGCTCCTGTGCTGGTCCAACACTGTGCGGCCCAGCCCACTGGCCTCCCCCCTGTCGTCTTCCTGCGACAGAAGGACGCCGGGCGTGTGTCCCGTGCGCGCGGCCACGCGCCCCGGCCACCTCCTGCTTGCCGCTCCCCCTCGATGCTCTAGACGCCCTGGACGTCGACACGCACCCCCGACCCGTCTCACTCTTCCCCGAGGCCCTCCCCCCTCTTCTGGCTCTCTCCCTCGCACCACCCGAACGCGCCCGCCGCCGCTGACGTGCACCACTGCTGCCACCGCCTCCCCCTCGCTTCCCTGACTGGCTCAAGAGCTCCGCCATCGTCCTCCTCATCTTCATGACCGAACCACGCGAGCCCGGACGCCTGCATCGCCGGCAACATCACCATCTTCCTACTCCGCTGCCCTGGATCGCCGACGTCAATTAGTCGCCGGCCGGCCTCCCCCGAGCTCGCAGACGTCTCCAAACTACGCGGGGTGAGCCCCTCTTCGTTTCGCCCCTATCCCCGTCGCCCCGCACGTCCTCTAGTGCTAGCGCCGCCGTGCCCGAAGCTCGCCGCCGCCCTGCCATGTCGTTGTCCTGGCCACAGCCGCCTCTGCCCGCTATTGAGCTTGCAGTCGTGCTAGTTGAGCTCGCAGGAGTCCGTAGCACTGCCCAGTGGTGAAAATGGTGCACCGTAGACTCGTCCCGCACAACACCATGGCTCTGTCACCATTGAACCTCGTCGCCGGCGAGATTCCGGCCACCCTGTGACCTCCCATCTAGTCCATCAGATGCGCGAGAGCAAGAGCTCACGCCCGGTGCCTCCCGAGCGACAAACCGCAGCCCCTAGCATGTTTCCGGCGAGCTTCCGCCGCAGTTGAGGTCGCCGCCGGCCGATCTCCGGCGGGCTGACGTGGTCGCTTAGTTAGGCGCTAATCACCACTAATCCCTCCCTAACAGACACTGACAGGCGGGCCCTGCAGCGGGTCAAATCCCAGTCAACACGGGATTAACTCCTAGTAAACAATGAGCCAATGACATGTGGGACCCGGTCGTCAGGTTTGACCTGGTCAGCATCAGTTGACTCGCTGACGCAGAAAATGTTTAAAACTTCAAAAAATCAACCGTAGCTCCAAATCAAATAAATTATATATGAAAAATGATCAGAAGAATCCAATCTATCCATATGTACCATTTTCATGCATGCTAGAACAACTTATGGCTTCTGTTTAGGCCAAATCATATAAATGGCATTTAAACCCTCACATATGGAGTTTGAATCTGAACCTAGGGTTCAAACCAACTCCATTTAACATGTTGCTAGTTGCATTAGCTCAAAACACAGCATATTGACATGTCATGATCATGCATCATATTGTGCATTGCATTGATTGTGCTCTCCTTCTCTGTTGCCGGCATTTGTCCCCTCTCGATAGACGTGCTTCTGACGATGAGTTCGATGACACCGATGAAGAGCTATAATATCTTCAGAAGTGCCAGGCAAGCAAAACCCCCTTGTTCATTCCGATACAATCCCACTCTCTCGCTCCTGCTCTCTTTTACTGCATTAGGACAACAACGATTCAACTGTTACATGCTGCGGTAGCTGAACCCTTTCCTCTGCATGACCTGTCATTGCCACAGTAAATAGATGAAACCCAATAGCATGAGTAGGAGTTGTTTGAGCCCTGATGTGCCTACTCATTCATGCTTGTTTGTCATGCCTGCTACTGCTTAGAGTTGAGTCAGGTATGATTCATCGAGGATGAATTGGAATGTGGTGAACATGTCCTACTGTTGAGAGCTAAGCATGTGAACACGATTTGGTAAAGGTAGCGGTGAGAGGCCATGTAGGAGTACATGGTGGGTTGTCTCATTGCAGCCATCTTCAGGAACTGAGTTCTGTGTTTGTGATCCATGAACAGTTACTACCACACATTGGGCTCCGGGCGCTCCATGCTCTCTCGACTTATTAATCAACTCGATCTCTGTCCAGGAGTTGCAACTAGTTTCTGGTGTTTGTAGGTAGTGTTAGTAGTCTACCAAGTGGCACCCGGTACAGGTGGGCTTGGGACAGACTAGGCACAGTGGCACGGTGTACCAAGTGGCACCCGGATGGTGGGCTTGGGAACCCTGCACACATCGTTTGGGGCCATGAGCGACACCCCGGACGGATCTCCTTGCGGATGGAACCCGAATAGGCGATAAACCTGGACTAGAGACTTGTATGGTTAGTCAGGTCGTGGCCGACTCCCTCACCAGGCTTCCGCTTGAAGGTTGCCGAGATACACGACGTGTACATGGTGGTAAGTGGCGAGAGCGTGTGTGAAGAAGTCCACCCCTGCAGGGTTATCATTATCTATTCGAATAGCCGGATTCCTCGGATATGGAAACTTGGACCCCTTGCATAGGTCATAGACAAGTGAAAGTGGATACTCTAAAATGCGCAAGATAAGCGTGAGTGCTATGGATGGCGTTCTCGTAGGGAGACGGGAGCAGATCCATAGTGGAATATTGATATGGTGAATATGTGGACTCGTGTGCGCCACCTCAAAGAGTTACTTGCAGTCGTAGTTCAGGATAGCCACCGAGTCAAAGCTGGCTTGCTGCAGTTAAACTCCACCACCCCTTTCTTGATATTGATGCATATGTAGCTAGTTCTGATGTAAGTCTTGCTGGGTACATTTGTACTCACGTTTGCTTAATTTATGTTTTGCAGAGAGACTTCAGTCTCGCTAGTAGTCCCACGTGGGCTTCGACGTTTAGCTTGATACCTCAGCTACGATCTTGTGCCCTCGATAGGATCTGGTAGATAGTCAGGCTTCTTAGCCTTTTTCATTTGTAGTTGTCTGTACTTAGACAAGTTAAGCTTCCGCATGTGCTTGTTGCTTGTATGCTCTGAATGTTGGGTCATAAGACCCATGTTTGTATTATCTGGCTCCTCGGAGCCTAGTGGATATATACTTTGAGTCATAGAGTTTTGTTGTGATGCCATGTTGTATTTACACATATCGAGCATATTGTGTGTATGATTGAAATGCTTGGTATGTGTGGGATCTGACAACCTAGTTGTTTATCCTTGGTAGCCTCTCTTATGGGGAAATGTTGTCTTGTGCTTCAATGAGCCATAGTAGTCCGGTACAGCCCAGTTCACCGGAGTCCTGCTAGCCCAGCACTACTGCTCCGGAACAATTGACTAGCCGACACGTGATTCACTTCGTTCCTATGTCTGTCCCTTCGGGGAAATGTCACACGGTGACATCCGGAGTCCTGCTAGCCTGCTACAGCCCGGGTTCCCGGAGTCCTGTTAGCCAGTTGCTACATCCCGGATTCACATGCTGCTGACCGACATGCTCGATGTTGATTCATGTATGCCTGTCCCTGTAAGTTAGTGCCACTTTGGGTTCACGACTAGTCATGTCGGCCCGAGTTCTCTGTCATTTGGATGCTAGCGACACTATCATATACGTGAGCCCAAAGGCGCAAACGGTCCCGGGCCATGGTAAGGTGACACCCGTGGGGATACCGTGCGTGAGGCCGCAAAGTGATATGAGGTGTTACCGGCTAGATCGACGTGACTTGGAATTGGGGTCCTGACAGCTTTTGTATTAGAGCCTGACTGCCTGTAGGATTACCAAGCCAAGCTGGTCGAAGTCGTGTCTAGAAATGCTTTAGTTATATAAGGGAATTGATTGTGGATGGGAACATAAGGCTCTTTTTACTCCTTATCCTCGTGACCTTCTGATCTGAGTCATCTTATCTTTTCTACGGGGTTAAGAACTAGGCTTCTCTTCTATCTCTCAGGATGACGTGTTACTAAATCGTAGTTGCCTAGGATTGATTGAGTTCAAGGCTCAGTTCAGTTCGTACTACTTCCATATGTTCATAGCTAGCCTCAGAACCTTGATATTGTGATGTTGAGTGGTTATGCCACCATTTTGCTGGATGTCTCAAATCTTTTTGAGCGTTTACAGCCGTTATGCTGTCTGAGTCATCCCAGGTTTCTAAACTATCTGATGCATTTGCAAATTCTTCCTTCCTGTTCCCGATGTCCTTTTGGTCAGTATAAGCATACTAATCGTCTGTTGAGGTACTCCTTGCCTTGAAATATATGTTGTAACTAGTATTATGACCCTAGGCATCTTAGAGGATCACCTGGTAATATGGCCATGTTTTGTGTTCCCAGTGTGATGATTCTGGCCACCATTCTCGAAAGCATCCCGTGATGCCATTTAGTAGTAGGTATTCTATTTCTGGGTTCTTGAACTCGAGGTTCACCCTACTTACCTCATGTTGATAGTGTTGCTAGTTCCTTAAGGATATTAGTAACCTTTGCATTAGTCCTCGATGTCCATGGTATTTCCTTCTTCCAAATACTATGAACCACTTATGGTAGAAGTTTGTTGGATCAAAAGATCAAAATAAGAGTGCTCTCGATGAGTTCTCCGTTCTACATTGTGACTCTGCCAGTCCTACCTTTCTGCATGGGTTGTCCAGAAGAAATGTCGAGCTTTGCTCGACATACTAATCTATGCATCCACAACTCAGAAAATTATATGTTCCTTGAGTTGTTCCTCTTCAGTTGTATCCCGACCATTCTCTATTAGTTGATAGCCAAGAGTATGTGTGCATTTGTGTTCATCGATGCCTTTTATTCTTGTGGTCCGTCAAGCCGTTCTAGTTCAGAATGACTAGGAGAAACAAATTCCAGTACCTCATCCATATCTAGGAATGGGTCAAAGCAGTTGTATTCCGCAGATCAAAATGCCAATCCAGCTTTCGATTCTGTTCTACCCTGAAGTATTGCCCTCTTTATGTCAGGAATATCATAGGAATTGCACAACCTCCTATGAACTCTTGATATAGTGATACTTCTCGCCATCATCATTCATTCCTCGGTCCCCGAGTTATTGTAACCGGAATGCAGACAAGTGAACCATGATGTGTGAAATCGATACTCCTAGCAACATCGTTGCTTGGTAGTTAATGGACAATATTCTCATTCTTAGCGTGTTGGTTATTGAATCATCATTCGAAGATAGATTGTGCTACCTAGTCCTTATTTCTTGGTGCACTCTTCGATCAAAGAGTTAGGATTGTGTCAGTCCCTTTCTTATTTGATCATATCATCTTGCTCTGAAAAGCAAGATTGTTTTCGAGCTTAGTAACATATCGGCGGTTCGTGATGTTCCGAATATCTTCTCGGAAGTATTACCAGGTTGTCACCTGACCACTATGTTGAGTTCGTGATCATGTTGGTTTTTCTCCAAACCACCCATTCTCCAAGAATCTTTGTTGGATACCCCTGAGCTAGTTGGTTAAGCTAAACAACAACTTGGAGAGTTGGAAGATGAAAGCTTGTCCGACTTAGTTCATCACTAAGGGATATCATTGTGTGTGTGTGTGTGTTGAAGAAAGATGATATCTCCATAGATTGGTCCTCGTGATCAGTTGTAGGATCTATTGCCTTGTCAAAACTTTGACTTGAGTATGGGCTATTGTCAAGTCAAATCAGAACCAACGATGTTCATAATGTTGTCTTACTCGTGGTTGATCCCTGGAGCATACACCATTACATCTTTTGGTCTGACCAATGCTATTACCGTGTTCACATGATGGTGGAAGTCCAGGGATATGGAAATTCCGATGAGTTGCTGTCGAGCCCATCAGCAGCATTTTGCCTTCCCCATGATTCATGTTGAACATCAACCTAGTGTTGGAAACTTGTGTAAGAATTTCTTCATGTTTCGTTCATGAAGCATATGTTTGGATGAAAGTAGTGACTTCCTCTAATTCATGTGCATCTGATGCAAGTTGTCGCCGTGGATTCGAGAAAGCTTGTTTGCTTCCTGTGGAATCATCCCAAGTCAGTCATGCATGTGCGAAGTATTCTATGGTTTGATAGACTGATCATCTTCATTCCGTATGTATCCCTAGCACACCAAGCCACTGATTGATTTGTTCAAGGAGAAGGAGTTCCTTCATAAGAGCTAGTCATGACTTATGTTAGGACTTCGTTATCCTCGATGATGGTTCCCAATCTGAACTCGGTACTGTTTTATTATAAGACTACTATGTGGTCATGCTTGTCTAGGACAACATGTTCACATGTGTTTAGCAGGACCAGCTCATGTTCTAGAGCTTGCTATCGCAGTTCATTTCCCGAGAATCTCACAACGTCATCTCATCGATTTGTGTTGCAAACTTTCACTATTCTTTCTAGATTTGATGAGTCTGGAATATCCTGATACCAACCAGATCTAAATCTCAGGCAGATATGATGGTTGGAACGTGTCCCAAGAATTATAATATTGGTCTCTCGGTAACCTGGTAACGTGGATGTGGTGGCCAACCCACCTAGCCGGAAGGCCTATTATTGTAATATCTTGGTTGAGGAAGTTGGTCACTTCCCCATAAGGATCTCGTAGAGTTTACTCCAATAGTAGTTCCTTATGGATTTTTCTGTTCCCGAAGTCCGACCTTTTACTTGATGTCCTAGATACCAAACCATATCAATAAATGGGTTATGCTAGCACATCAAGGAGAACATTAGAAGCGGAGTGCTAAATGTCTCTCGATCGATTATCCAGATTTTGATCCCTTGGCCTCGCAAAGGTGAAATCTGAGGAAGTGTTATCTTTCTTTGCATCTGCATCCTCCACCATTATTCATCATGGTAGTATGTTGTGTTGCCAGGATCCTTGACATGGATATTGGTAAAACTTGTTGAATATGGGAATGCTCAAGTTCTTGAGAGCACGCGCAATCACTAGGATTTATCATCGGCATTAATTGGGATCTCCTCTCAGTTTCCTCGGTTATGCTATAACCTTTCCAATAGTGGAATCTCTCTCTACTGTTGGGTTTCTCCCCAGTTACTAGAATCATTCCCAACATTTGCATTTTGTTCCAGGCTTGCACCTCAGTAGTTTTTGTTCAGGATCATCTTCAAAAGTGGACTTACCATGGGTCCCATCCATCTCCGATGATAAGCAAATCATCCATTACGTTGCCTTCAACAAGGTAGTCCACATCATCCATTCTAGTGTGAGTATGCCATCCTTTTCCGACTCCTTCAAATGATCGATTGTGATTGCCTTAGGCTGGTATAAAGAGTTTCAATGATCTTTGTATCAAAAGTAATTCTTTTTGCCACTTGAGGGAATAATTTACGAGTCACCTCCTCTAAGATGTCTCGTTATGGTATCATGGGCAACTTAACTCCTCGCTACCTTGAAACCCCCTCACCATCTATTTAAGCATGGAATTGTTGCCTATGAAATCGAACCTTCGCCATCTATTTCTTCCATCCCTCTTGATGTATGTTTGTGTCTCAACTCGAGAGAGTTACTGTGTCTCATCCCGTGAATTGATCATGAATTGCTCAATCTTCGAGAAGATCGTTTCCTGTAGAATCTCTTTTGTCGTCATCGAGTTGAATGAAGATTTCGAAAGCAAAGACGTCAAGGTCAAATTTGAAGCAATGAATCAACATCCTCGAGAAGAGTAGTTGGATCATGAAGATTGTGATAGTTCGAGTCCCCTCTTCTTTTTACCCACGCTTGAATCTCGGGATGAGATTCTTGTTTAGTTGGGGCGAGTTGTCACATCCCTAGCTTATGGTGCTGCCTAGTGTATGCATCTTGTTTGCATCATGTTTAACTTTCATGGAAATTTGAAATGGGGATGTTCAAACCCTAGCATCAAATGGAATTCAAATAGGTTCAACCAAAATATTTTTCAACGATTTCAAAATGCCCTTTAAAAATGTTCATCATTTCTGGATCAAGGTGGAAGCATCTACCAAAAATGGTTCACATTTTTGCAGGACATATTTGGACTCTCAATTAATTCAAACATATTTGAATTGGAGCTATTTAAATGCTATATATATTTTAGATGCTCCAAAAATGTTGGAAATTGTTAAGGGTTACTGGAATAATTCAGAAAGCACCCATAATTGTTTCCAGGATTTTATGAAATGGTTTAGTATTATTACTAAATCAAAACAAATAGCAAAAAAATAGAAAACATAAACTAAATAAAAGAGAGAGAGAAGGACTAACCTGGCGCCCACCAACCGGCCCAGCTCCTGTGCTAGTCCAGCACTATGCGGCCCAGCCCACTGGCCTCCCCCCTGTTGTCTTCCTCGCGACAGAAGGACGCCGGGCGTGTGTCCCGTGCGCGCGGCCACGTGCCCCGGCCACCTCCTTCTTGCCGCTCCCCTTCGACGCTCTGGACGCCCTGGACGTCGACACGCACCCCCGACCCCTCTCACTCTTCCCCGAGGCCCTTCCCCCCTCCTCTGGCTCTCTCCCTCGCACCACTTGAATGCGCCCGCCGCCGCTGACGTGCACCACCACGACCACCGCCTCCCCCTTGCTTCCCTGACTGGCTCAAGAGCGCCGCCATCGCCCCCCTCATCTTCACGACCAAATCACGCAAGCCCGGACGCCCTGCATCACTGGCAACATCACTGAGGGAGTCCTAGATTAGGGGGTGTCCGGGTGGACGGACTATACCTTCAGCCGGACTCCTGGACTATGAAGATACAAGATTGAAGACTTTGTCCCGTGTTCGGAAGGGACTTTCCTTGGCGTGGAAGGCAAGCTTGGCGATACGGATATGTAGATCTCCTACCATTGCAACCGACTTTGTGTAACCCTAACCCTCTCCGGTGTCTATATAAACCGGAGGGTTTTAGTCCGTAGGCCAACATACAGAACAACAATCATACCATAGGCTAGCTTCTAGGGTTTAGCCTCTCCGATCTCGTGGTAGATCTAGTCTTGTACTACCCATATCATCAATATTAATCAAGCAGGACGTAGGGTTTTACCTCCATCAAGAGGGCCCGAACCTGGGTAAAACATCATGTCCCTTGCCTCCTGTTACCATCCGGCCTAGACGCACAGTGCGGGACCCCCTACCCGAGATCCGCTGGTTTTGACACCGACAATCACCATCTTCCTCCTCCTCCGCCCTGGATCGCCGACATCGATTAGTCGTCGGCCGGCCTCCCTCGAGCTCGCGGACGTCTCCAAACTACGCGGGGTGAGCCCCTCTTCGTTTCGCCCCTATCCCCGTCGCCCCGCACGTCCTCTAGCACTAGCGCCGCCGTGCCCGAAGCTTGCCGCCGCCCTGCCATGTCGTTGTCCTGGCCACAGCCGCCTCCGCCCACTTTTGAGCTTGCAGCCGTGCTAGTTGAGCTCGCAGGAGTCTGTAGCACTACCCAGTGGTGAAAATGGTGCCCCGTAGACTCGTCCCGCACAACGCCGTGGCTCTGTCGTAGATGCGCGAGAGCAAGAGCTCATGCCCGGTGCCTCCCGAGCGACAAACCGCATCCCCTAGCATGTTTCCGGTGAGCTTCCGCCGCAGTTGAGGTCGCCGCCGGCCGATCTCAGGCGAGCTGACGTGGTCGCTTAGTTAGGCACTAATCACCACTAATCCCTCCCTAACAGACACTGACAGGCGGGCCCTGCAGCGGGTCAAATTCCAGTCAACACGGGATTAAATCCCAGTAAACAGTGAGCCAATGACATGTGGGACCCGGTCGTCAGGTTTGACCTGGTCAGTGTCAGTTGACTCGGTGACGTCATGCTTGCACAACACTGACGTAGTTAAACATTTTCTGGATTTAAAATAATTTATAAAATTCCAGAAAATGTTTAAAACTTCAAAAATTCATAGATAATCAACCATAGCCCCAAATCAAATTAATTATATATGAAAAATGATCAGAAAAATCCAATCTATCCATCTGTACCATTTCATGCATGCTAGAACAACTTATGGCTGATGTTTAGGCCAAATCATATAAATGGCATTTAAACCCTCACATATGGAGTTTGAATTTGAACCTAGGGTTCAAACCAACTCCATTTAACATGTTGCTAGTTGCATTAGCTCAAAACACAGCATATTGACATGTCATGATCATGCATCATATTGTGCATTGCATTGATTGTGCTCTCCTTCTCTGTTGCCGGCATTTGTCCCCTCTCGATAGACATGCTTCTGACGATGAGTTCGATGGCACCGATGAAGAGCTATAATATCTTCATAAGTGCCAGGCAAGCAAAACCCCCTTGTTCATTCTGATAAAATCCCACTCTCTCGCTCCTGCTCTCTTTTACTGCATTAGGACAACAACGATTCAACTGTTACATGCTGCGGTAGCTGAACCCCTTTCCTCTGCATGACCTGTCATTGCCACAGTAAATAGATGAAACCCACTAGCATGAGTAGGAGTTGTTTGAGCCCTGATGTGCCTACTCATTCATGCTTGTTTGTCATGCCTGCTACTACTTTGAGTTGAGTCAGGTATGATTCATCGGGATGAATTGGAATGTGGTGAACATGTCCAATTGTTGAGAGCTAAGCGTGTGAACACGATTTGGTAAAGTTAGTGGTTTGAGGCCATGTAGGAGTACATGGTGGGTTGTCTCATTGCAGCCGTCCTCAGGAACAGAGTTCTGTGTTTGTGATCCATGAACAGTTACTAGCACACATTGGGCTCCGGGCGCTCCAAGCTCTCTCGACTTATTAATCAACTCGATCTCTGTCCAGGAGTTGCAACTAGTTTCTGGTGTTTGTAGGTAGTGTTAGTAGTCTACCAAGTGGCACCCGGTATAGGTTGGCTTGGGACAGACTAGGCACAGTGGCATGGTGTACCAAGTGGCAACTGGATGGTGGGCTTGGGAACCCTGCACACATCGTTTGGGGCCGTGAGCGACACCCTGGCTAGATCTCCTTGCGGACGGAACCCAAATAGGTGATAAACCTGGACTAGAGACTTGTGTGGTTAGTCAGGTCGCGGCCGACTCCCTCACCATGCTTCTGCTTGAAGGTTGCCGAGATACACGACGTGTACATGGTGGTAAGTGGCGAGAGCGTGTGTGAAGAAGTACACCCCTGCAGGGTTATCATTATCTATTTGAATAGCCGGATTCCTCGGAAATGGAAACTTGGACCCCTTGCATAGTTCAGAGACAAGTGAAAGTGGATACTCTAAAATGCGCAAGATAAGCGTGAGTGCTATGGATGGCGTTCTCGTAGGGAGACAGGAGCGGATCCATAGTGGAGTATTGATATGGTGAATATGTGGACTCGTGTGCGCCACCTCAAAGAGTTACTTGCAGTCGTAGTTCAGGATAGCCACCGAGTCAAAGCTGGCTTGCTGCAGTTAAACTCCACCACCCCTTTCTTGATACTGATGCATATGTAGCTAGTTCTGATGTAAGTCTTGCTGGGTACATTTGTACTCACATTTGCTTAATTTATGTTTTGCAGAGAGACTTCAGTCTCACTAGTAGTCCCACATGGGCTTCGATGTTTAGCTTGATACCTCAGCTACGATCTTGTGCCCTCGACAGGATCTGGTAGATAGTCAGGCTTCTCAGCCTTTTTCATTTGTAGTTGTCTGTACTCAGACAAGTTAAGCTTCCGCATGTGCTTGTTGCTTGTATGCTCTGAATGTTGGGTCATAAGACCCATGTTTGTATTATCTGGCTCCTCGGAGCCTAGTGGATATATACTTTCAGTAGTAGTGTTTTGTTGTGATGCCATGTTGTATTTACACATATCGAGCATATTGTGTGTATGATTGAAATGCTTGGTATGTGTGGGATCCGACAACCTAGTTGTTTATCCTTGGTAGCCTCTCTTATGGGGAAATGTAGTCTTGTGCTTCCATGAGCCATAGTAGTCTGCTATAGCCGGGTTCACCAGAGTCCTTCTAGCCCAGCACTACTGCTCCGGAACACTTGACTGGCCGGCACATGATTCACTTCGTTCCTGTGTCTGTCCCTTCGGGGAAATGTTACGCGGTGACATCCGGAGTCCTGCTAGCCTGCTACAGCCCAGGTTCCCGGAGTCCTGTTAGCCTAGTTGCTACAGCCCGGATTCACACGCTGCTGACCGACATGCTCGATGTTGATTCATGTATGCATGTCCCCGGAAGTTAGTGCCACTTTGGGTTCACAACTAGTCATGTCGGCCCGGGTTCTCTGTCATATGGATGCTAGCGACACTATCATATACGTGAGCCAAAAGGCGCAAACGGTCCCGGGCCATGGTAAGGCGACACCCGTGGGAATACCGTGCATCAGGCCGCAAAGTGATATGAGGTGTTACCAGCTAGATCGATGTGACTTGGAATCGGGGTCCTGACAATGATTCCCCCACAAGTCGGGATGAGACTCCAGACGAAAAAATATATACGAGAGAAAAAGAGAGAAGGGACAATGCTACTATACTTTTACCACACTTGTGCTTCAATGTAGCACCATGATCTTCATGATAGAGAGTCTCCTATGTTATCACTTTCATATACTAGTGGGAATTCTTCCAATGATGGGCTTCCTCAAAATGCCCCAGGTCTTCGTGAGCAAGCGAGTTGGATGCACACCCACTTAGTTGCTTTTGTTGAGCTTTCATATACTTGTAGCTCTAGTGCATCCGTCGCATGGCAATCCCTACTCACTCACATTGATATCTATTGATGGGCATCTCCATAGCCCGTTGATACGCCTAGTTGATGTGACACTATCTTCTCCCTTTTTGTCTTCTCCAAAACCACCATTCTATTCCACCTAAAGTGCTATGTCCATGGCTCACGCTCATGTATTGCGTGAAGATTGAAAAAGTTTTGAGAATGTCAAGAGTATGAAACAATTGCTTGGCTTGTCATCGGGGTTGTGCATGATTTAAATACTTTGTGTGGCGAAGATAGAGCATAGCCAGACTATATGATTTTGTGGGGATAACTTTCTTTGGCCACGTTATTTTGAGAAGACATAATTGCTTAGTTAGTATGCTTGAAATATTATTATTTTTATGTCAATATTAAAATTTTGTCTTGAATCCTTCGGATCTGAATATTCATGCCACAATTAAGAAGAATTACATTGAAATTATGCCAAGTAGCATTCCACATCAAAAATTATGTTTTTATCATTTACCTACTCGAGGACGAGCAGGAATTAAGCTTGGGGATGCTTGATACGTCTCCAACGTATCTATAATTTTTGATTGCTCCATGCTATATTTTCTTCTTTGGACATTATTGAGCTTTATTATTTCATTTTTATATTATTTTTGGGACTAACCTATTAACCGGAGGCCCAGCCCAGAATTGATGTTTTTTGACCTATTTTAGGGTTTCGAAGAAAAGGAATATCAAACGGAGTCAAAACGGAATGAAACCTTCGGGAACGTGATTTTTGGAACGAACAAGATCCAGGAGACTTGGACCCTACGTCAAGCAACCAATAGGGAGGCCACGAGGTAGGGGGCAAGCCTACCCCCCCAGGCGCACCCTCCACCCTCGTGGGCCCCTGTTGCTCCACAGACGTACTTCTTCCTCCTATATATACCTACGTACCCCCAAACGATCAGATACGGAGCCAAAACCCTAATTCCACCGCCGTAACTTTCAGTATCCACGAGATCCCATCTTGGGGCCTGTTCCGGAGCTCCGTCGGAGGGGGAATCAATCACGGAGGGCTTCTACATCAACACCATAGCCCTTCCGATGAAGTGTGAGTAGTTTACCTCAGACCTACGGGTCCATAGTTATTAGCTAGATGGCTTCTTCTCTCTTTTTGGATCTCAATACAAAGTCTTCCCCCTCTCTTGTGGACATCTATTCGATGTAATCTTCTTTTGCGGTGTGTTGAGACCGATGAATTGTGGGTTTATGATCAAGTTTATCTATGAACAATATTTGAATCTTCTCTGAATTCTTTTATGTATTATTGGTTATTTTTGCAAGTCTCTTCGAATTATCAGTTTGGTTTGGCCTACTAGATTGATCTTTCTTGCAATGGGAGAAGTGCTTAGCTTTGGGTTCAATCTTACGGTGTCCTTTCCCAGTGACAGTAGGGGCAGCAAGGCACGTATTGTATTGTTGCCATCGAGGATAACAAGATGGGGTTTTCATCATATTGCATGAGTTTATCTCTCTACATCATGTCATCTTGCTTAAGGCGTTACTCTGTTCTTATGAACTTAATACTCTAGATGCATGCTGGATAGCGGTCGATGTGTGGAGTAATAGTAGTAGATGCAGGCAGGAGTCGGTCTACTTTGTCTCAGACATGATGCCTATATACATGATCATACCTAGATATTCTCATAACTATGCTCAATTATATCAATTTCTCAACAATAATTTGTTCAACCACCGTAAAATACATATGCTCTTGAGAGAAGCCACTAGTGAAACCTATGGCCCCCGGGTCTATCTTCATCATATTAAATCTTCCAATACTTAGTTATTTTCATTGCTTTTATTTTACTTTGCATCTTTATTATAAAAATACCAAAAATATTATCTTATCATATCTATCAGATCTCACTCTCGTAAGTGACCGTGTAGGGATTGACAACCCCTTATCGCGTTGGTTGCGAGGATTTAATTGTTTTGTGTAGGTGCGAGGGACTGGCGCGTAGCCTCCTACTGGATTGATACCTTGGTTCTCAAAAACTAAGGGAAATACTTACGCTACTTTGCTGTACCACCCTTTCCTCTTCAAGGGAAAACCAACGCAAGTGCTCAAGAGGTAGCAAGAAGGATTTCTGGCGCCGTTGCCGGGGAGGTCTACGCAAAAGTCAACATACCAAGTACCCATCACAAACCCTTATCTCTCGCATTACATTATTTGCCATTTACCTCTCGTTTTCCTCTCCCCCACTTCACCCTTTCCGTTTTATTCACCCTCTCTCTCTCTATCCTCCCTCTCTTTCTCTATTTGCCTCTTTTTACCGTTCCCCGTTTGCTTGTCGTTATGGCGAGTCCTCTATCTTCTCCGTTGTCTCCCGAGAATGAAGTTCTAAATTTTAAGGAAAGGGAGGGAGAAAAATCTAAAATACGCTTGGTATAGAATTTGCAATGCTCAAAATAGATCTACCAGGAAGCAATCTACTTCCGTTCTTCTTCGCAATTTTTATGTAGGCACTACTCCTTGGCATAGATATATCCTTGATACCATTACCGGAGGGAACTTCTTGGGTAGCCATACTTTTGATTCTTATAATGCTATGATAGATTTGTTTGGATCACCACCTCTTTTGGTTAATGGAACTATGTTAACTTTGGAGCATGTAATGCGAAAACTTGAAATTATCGAAAATAAAGTTGCTACCGTTGAGTTAATTGAAAATTTTGATAAAAAGATCCACAACCAAATTACCCAATATGGATCTAAAGTAGGAGTAACTTTGAAAAATATTGAAGATAAGGAACCTATAGTTAATGAAAGAATAAATCATGATTCCACTAGAATCGATAAACTTGAGGGTATCATTACCAACTTGGGAACCGCTTTTTCTTCCATAAAGAATACTCCAAGTCCTCCAACTAAAATTGCCAAGCTTATGTATGTTCCTAAAAATAAAGGTGAATCCTCTAGCAAAGAAACTCCAAGTCCAGGATGGCGGCGGTGGACAAGGCGAAGGGCGACCTCGCGGGGCGCGTCGTTGAGATGCAGGTTTGGTTCCGCCAGGCGAAATTATTGGGCTTTATTATTCACTTTTATATTATTTTTGGGACTAACCTATTAACCGCAGGCCTATCCCAGAATTGCTGTTTTTTTGCCTATTTTAGGGTTTAGAAGAAAAGGAATATCAAACGGAGTCCAAATTATTGGGCTTTATTATTCACTTTTATATTATTTTTGGGACTAACCTATTAACCGCAGGCCCATCCCAGAATTGCTGTTTTTTTTGCCTATTTTAGGGTTTATGATCAAGTCTATCTATGATCAAGTTTTATGTATGATTGGTTATCTTTGCAAGTCTCTTCGAATTATCAGTTTGGTTTTGCCTACTAGATTGATTTTTGTTGCAATGGGAGAAGTGCTTGGCTTTGGGTTCAATCTTGCGGTGTCCTTTCCCAGTGACAGTAGGGGCAGCAAGGCACGTATTGTATTGTTGCCATTGAGGATAACAAGATGGGGTTTTCATCATATTGCATGAGTTTATCCCTCTACATCATGTCATGTTGCTTAAGGCGTTAGTCTGTTCTTATGAACTTAATACTCTAGATGCATGCTCGATAGCGGTCGATGTGTGGAGTAATAGTAGTTGATGCAGGCAGTAGTCGTTCTACTTGTCTCGGACGTGATGCCTATATACATGATCATACCTAGATATTCTCATAACTATGCTCAATTCTCTCAATTGCTCAACAGTAATTTGTTCACCCACCGTAAAATATTTATGCTCTTGAGAGAAGCCACTAGTGAAACCTATGGCCCCCGGGTCTATCTTCATCATATTAAATCTTCCAATACTTAGTTATTTTCATTGCTTTTATTTTACTTTGCATATTTATTATAAAAATACCAAAAATATTATATTGTCATATCTATCAGATCTCACTCTCGTAACTGACCATGTAGGGATTGACAACCCCTGATCACGTTGGTTGCGAGGATTTATTTGTTTTGTGTAGGTGCGAGGGACTGGCGCGTAGCCTCCTACTGGATTGATACCTTGGTTCTCAAAAACTGAGGGAAATACTTACGCTACTTTGCTGCACCACCCTTTCCTCTTCAAGGGAAAACCAACACAAGTGCTCAACTGGTAGCAAGATCTCTTGGGTACAGAAGGTTGCGGTGGTGGAATTTAGTTTTCGTGGTTCTCCTTGATGTTTGCGGGGTATATGGATATATATAGGAGGAAGAAGTAGGTCGGTGGAGCAACAAGGGGCCCACGAGGGTGGAGGGCACGTCCAGGGGGTGAGCGCGCCCCCTGCCTCATGGCCTCCTCGATTGTTTCTTGACATCCACTCCAAGTCTCCTAGATCACATTTGTTCCAAAAATAACGCTCCCGAAGGTTTCATTCCATTTGGACTCTGTTTGATATTCCTTTTCGGCGAAACTCTAAAATAGGAAAAAACAACAATTTGGGCCGGGCCTCCGGTTAATAGGTTAGTCCCAAAAATATAATAAAAGTGTAAAAATAAGCCCATTAACATCCAAAATATATAATATAATAGCATGGAGCAATAAAAAATTATAGATATGTTGGAGACGTATCACTTGCCGCTCGCGAGGAGAAACTCGCTGCGACACTCCATGGTAAGGACGAGGAGGTCCAGGAGCTTATCACGTAGCGGATCCAGGAGCTGGAGTAGAGGCATGAGGAGGCCCTCAATGCTCAGGCCCAGGTCCATGTCGACAAGGTGAATGAGCTGGAGGTGGAGCGGGACGGGCTGAAGAAGCAGATCCAGGAGCTGACGGGCGAGAGGGACGTGGCCAAGGGCGCCTTGGCTAACACGCAGGTTGCAGTCCTCGACAACGCCGAGCTACTCTCCCCGGCCAACGAGTCCATCAAGGACCTGAAGCTGAAGCTGGAGGTTCTTGAAGGGACGCTCTCGGAGGTCAGGTCCCGGGAGGAGACCCTGACCAAGAATCTGGAGGAGGAAAGTCACCTACGGGAGAACGACACCGTCAGCCACGCAGATTTAGTGGTGGGCGAGAGGTTCTGGGTCAGCCTCCTTGCCGATGTCGCCGACAGGATCACCACACAACTGGCTACTATGGGGATGTCCAACGTGAGGTACGTCCCGGAGCCGAATGTGAGTCCTAATGCCAGGCTGAGTCTGTTCTTCGAGGGTGTTCTCAGGGCCCTGGAGCGGCTCCGCTCCAACAGGGCGGCCTCTCTGGCTGAAGAGGCCCGGAGGCTTTGCCGGGATGCCATGGCCAAGGTCCTCACCAAGATGACGTACTGGAACCCTAACCTGAACTTCGAAGCTTCGCTGGATAGCTTGCCAGACAACGTGGACCCCGCGCCGCTTGAGGAGCGCATCAAGCCCGTCATCAGCTGCATCGACGGAGTTCGAAGGATAGAAGGCCAGCGCCGGGACTAGGCTCCCCGTTTCTTATTGCCGCTACAGGTTCACAACCAAGACAATTTTTATCTTTAGTTAGAACCGCAACAACAATTGATGTAATATAACTCTGCAGTGCTTTTGAAACGATGCATGTTATTTTCCCGTTTGATCCCCCTTTGTATGTCCACCCTACGTCAATCGGGTAGGCTTGCCGGCGCGGAAACCCAGGCCGCGGCGCCTTGAGGACGGATCCCCAGTGGACTGCCAGGTTTGCTTGCTACCAGGGAAACCACCTCACTGCTCTTAACGCGGCTGCTCGAGCTGTCGAGCGGACTCGAGACAGAACGAGAGAGTTGCCAATCGCAAAAGGCCACCCCGCCGTTCTTGACGCAACCGCTCAGACTGTTGAGCGGACTCGAAACAGAACGAGGGCGTGCCAATAGTGGTAGGGCCCCATTGCATGCAGGTTTTCCATACACTGGGCAAGATCGCCGAGGACGATAACCTTATATATGAAAAGGAATTACTCAAAGTTTTGCATGACTTAGATTTTCTGCCGCTCCATGAGCGTTCACTGCATCGACCGAGGACGCCACTTGTTCGGTCGTCTTCTTCCTTGAAGTGACGATCACGATGAAGCCGCTGTTTCAACCAGACCAGGATTTCCACAACTGCGGACCCCCTACTTGGCGCGCCAGAGATGTTGGTGAGAAAGGACACCTATGGGGTCACTGGTATCCCTTCTACGGTTGGCGGGCACGGGGTTGTGCAAAGAGCGGGTCTGGTGGTCAGCATGCAAATCATTTACCCAGGTCGGGGCCGCGAAGATGCGTAAAACCCTAGTCCTGCTTTGATGTATATTTGAGTGTTCTTGTGTTCTTGAACTAGCTGCGATGTCTCTCTCGTCCAAAAGATCCGAATCCCCCTCCAGTACGCCTCGGGCCTCCTTTTATAGACAAAAGGGGTTGCCACAGTGGCACACAGGAGGTGTAAAGGTTTACAGTGGCTGAGTCTATCCTCTGGCATCGTCAGACAAACACATTCAATGTGCTACCGATGTGCCCCTCTTGCTTTATTGGGGACGGCAAAGAAGCTCATCCCAGTTGTCGCCGCCTCGCCTGGCTCCGACGCACGTCCGAGCTGACGAGGCATTGTAGCGCCACGTTGGCTGGCTGCTGGGCTGGCGTGATGGCGGAGCTTTCATGAAGATTTGCATGCCACCACGCAGGTGCTTGCTGAGTCGGTGTGGAGGCCGCATGCTGCCACGCAGACGCCTGCCCAACTGGTTGAGCTAACAGCCGGATGGGAGCGGCGATGGAGTCTTGGCAGACGCGGGCTTGGCTGCGGCCCCACAGATGTCCTCAGCAAGGGTCTTGCCGTGGGCCCGACAAGGGTCCCGCTGCGGCACCATGGTTGTCCCCGGCAAGGATCTTGCCAGGGGCCTCGTGGATTTCCTTGGCAAGGATATCGCCAAGGATCGTCGTCTTCTGGTTTTCATCTGATCTTGTGTATTTATGATCTCTACAAAGATCTGCATTCCACCATGGAGGTGCCTCCCGAGCCTTGGTTTCAATGTAGTTGATGGTGTTGGAAACCCTTGGCCTCAAGTATGGCGGACTCTGCTGGCGTCAGGCAAGTTGCCCCGGCAAGGATCTTGCTGGGGCTGCGGAAGCCACCCCGGCAAGAGTCTTGCCGGGGGAGTCCACCTCGCCCTCTTCCTCTCTTTGCGCTCCTAGTCTTGGCGTTGCTTTGATCGTCTTGTGCTCCGGCATCCCTCCTCTACCCTGCTTAGTGCGGCCGTGGGCGTGGCTTTGACTGCCCGTGCACAAGTAAAGGGGTGCAAAAGGAGAGCCCCTACTTTTGTACACCGACACTCACTGTCAACACACACAGGTTCAGGGAGGCTATCTTTATCACTATTTTTGTATAATAGATTTTAAAATGTATCTCTTCTCTTCAGTCGTATAATTTTTCCTAATAGTACACCATGTTCTTATATAAAGCCCGTAAGAGTTCTTCACATATATGTTTCATGGGAGTATGATAATGAATCCTATTTCATAGTATGAGTGTTTCTCTCCCATCTCATCACTCTTTGTCCTTTTTCTATCTCTACAATTCTTTCTGTCTCTCAAGTGACCATCTCCGGCATAGTTGGAGATGTTCTCTATGGTGCTTTCGATTGACGAGTCGTTTTCTGAGTCGGTTGGGTGCACAGGCTCGGTATGACCTAGATGACCTTGATGACTCACAAGTATATGGAATCAATCATAGTCCTTTTGATAAGTAAGAGTTTTGAACCCAACGAGGAGCAGAAGGAATTGACAGGAAGTTTTCAGCCAGGCTTCACTGCAAGTGTTGTAGGATAGTTTTGATACATATTTGATAGTAAGATAAATACTTACAAGGTAAAAAGTAAAAATATTAACAAAGTGTAGCAAGTGACCCCATCCCAAATTGTGCCAAGGACAAGCTAGTGGTGTTTCTTATAGTGGATAACCGCTCTTGAGGTCACACGGAAATATTGCCAAGTTACTTTCACCGTGATTCGTTGAATTAACGTTGATTGCCTTGATAAGTGTTATGTGGGTGAACTTGAGTTAAGGTGTTGTCCTAACTTTAACAATTACCTACTTATGATTATACTCTCCACGCAAGCATCCACAACTACAATAGAAGTAGTCCCTCTTCCTTTAAATATTGTACTTCCAACTTTGTTGGAAAGTAAAAAAATATGTTTGACCATATTTATATAGTAATACACCAACATTTATGTCATCAAATTATTAGCATTAGATTCATGATAAAGTATATTTTCTTCATATACCTATTTGGTTTCACAAACATTGATTTATTTTGCACACACCCAAAAAAAAAAGATTTATTTTGCACAAACTCGGTCAAACTTTGAGATAGTCTGAACCTCCAAAAAAGTTGGAAATACACTCTTTCAAGGACAGAGGGAGTAATTAAGATAAATCTAACCATAGCATTAAACAATTGGATTCATTATAGCCCCTTATGGAATAATTCACAAACTAGGGTTTGAGTCTCTATCACTCCCACAACCCATATCTACAAATTGATTCATCAATGCCTTCCCATAGGCCCAAAGATGGTCAATGTTCATGTAGTCGATGTTCACATAACACTAGTAGAGGAAGAACAACAAAACATAATATTGAAACATGAACGAGAAATAACTTCACATGATTACTAGTAACAAGACTTCTCGCATGTCCTCAAGAACTAATGGGACTACTCACAACTCATCAAATTGATCATGATCAGCGGGTATAAATATATGATAAAAATATGAACATAACAATTTTCCACCAATAAAACCATAAGAATCAACTACAAGATATAATCAACATCTAGAAGCACTCCTAGGTACCAATCTGAGGTTTTATACAATGATTGAACACAAGAGAAGAACTAGGGTTTGGAGATGAGATGGTGCTGATGAAGATGATGATCCCCAAGATGAACAGAGTGTTGGTGATGATGAAGGGTTTGATTCCGCCTTCCAGAGGGAAGATTCCACGGCACAATCGCTCCCCTTTAGAGAAAAAGTGCTCCCCCAAGTATCGCATCACATATTTTTATGATTTTTTCTAGGGAAAATGTGATTTTGTAACCAAAGGACGTCGAGAGAGAAGTCACCCTGGGCTTACACGGCCACACGACATGCCCTAGGGAGGCACACCACCAGGACGTGTGGAGCCCTGGTGGGTCCCCTCTAGCCTATTTTTGCTCCATAATTCATTATATATTCTGAAAAATTCTCCAAAAATCCACGCTGCATTTTGAGCTCTGGGAATTGATTTCTGTTCTGTTGCATTTTAGGTCATATTTCTAGTATTCCGGCAATCACCCTCTCTTTGTATTCCTTGCATTTTAAGAGAGATAAGGCATTAGAATTGCATCATATTTGAAATATATCATTTAAATAGGACAAATTATACTAGGAAATAGTGATGCAAAATGGATGTATCTACTCTCCCGAGCTTAGACTCCGCTTGTCCCCAAGAGAATAACGAGCTCAGTAAACATGACCACAAGTTTATGAGAGAGGTGTCGATAATAACAAATACAGACATCACAACATCATATTTAGTAACACCATTATATATCATAAAAAAACTCTCCCCTCATAAAACTTCTCATGATTAAGTAATCCATTCACATGTTAATGTCTAGACAATAAATTCTCTTGAAATCCAACAAACTATGTTCTCAATCATGAAACAATTACAATTCATCTTATTTCTCCAGGAGAGTCTATTTAAGAGCTTTTGTTTAGCAAACTTCAGATGCTAAACTATCATATAGTCTTCTAATGATTACTGACACTCAGGAGCATATTTTTAGAACAAACTATTTCAATCAAACACAAAGGAAGATAGGGGTTTAACGATGCACAACCCAACTTACTTATCACAGAGATAATTGTCAATAGTAATAACTCATGATCACATATATTCAACTAGATATATGTGCCTAGATCTTTCCCTAACATAGTACAATGTTTTTCAATGGAAAATATTTGAGTTTGGAATAAGAGAAGTTGAATCAAACATAAAAATAAAGTTGATAGAAAAGGTAAAAGCAAAGGCCCTTAATAGAGGGAAGCAGAGGTTTTCATGCACTTTTGAGTTGGATGTGTGAGTTTTTAATGAAAATGAACCTCAATTTAACATTGCCCCTTCTGATAGTAAGCAATATTTAGCATTATGTTGCTTTTATTACTTTACCATCACAAGTTCTTAAAAAGCTTATTTCCCTTCCAATAAAAGATCATACATACTTAAAGGCAACTTTTGTTGCTTGGACCGATGACAACTTACTTGAAGGATATTACTCAATCCGTAGGTAGTTATACTGGACTATTAGGGAAAAACTGGGTTTAAGGTTTTTGGATGCACAAGTGGTATTCCCACTTAGAGCGGAAGTATTTGGCTAGCAAAGATTATAAAAAAATCATATGTTGGAGGACCATGATAATATAACTTCTATGCAAATATACATAAATATAACTCATTATGTTGTCTTTCTTGTCCAATGGTACGTCTCCAACGTATCTATAATTTTTGATTGTTTCATACTATTATATTACCAATCTTAGATACTTTAATGCAATTATATATATATATATATCTTTTTTTGACCAACCTATTAACTCAGTGCCTAGTGCCAGTTGCTATTTTTTTCTTGTTTTTGGCTTGTTAGCAAATCAGTAGGAAACGAAGTCCAAACACGATGAAACTTTACGGTGATTTGTTATGGACCAGAAGGGACCCGAGAACGTTCGGGAGGAGGCCAAAAGATCTACGGGAGAGTGACGAGCTCACCCGGTGCGCCCCCCCGGGGGGGGGGGGGGGGGCTGATAAGTCTCCATCGTATCTACTTTTCCAAACACTTTTTCCCTTGTTTTGGACTCTAACTTGCATGATTTGAATCGAACTAACCCGGACTGATGTTGTTTTCAGCAGAATTGCCATGGTGTTATTTTTGTGCAGAAATAAAAGTTCTTGGAATGACTTGAAAATCAACAGAGATTATTTTTGGAATATATAAAAAATACTGGCGAAAGAATCAAGGCCAGGGGCCCACACCCTGTCCACGAGGGAAGGGGGGCGTGCCTACCCCCGTGGGTGCGCCCCCTGCCTCGTGGGCCCCCTGGTGCTCCTCCGACCTCAACTCCAACTCTATATATTCGTGTTCGGGGAGAAAAAAAATTAGGATTCATCGCGTTTTACGATACGGAGCCGCCGCCAAGCCCTAATCTCTCTCGGGAGGGCTGATCTGGAGTCTGTTCTGGGCTCCGGAGAGGGGAATCCGTCGCCATCGTCATCAGCAACCTTCGTCCATCACCAATTTCATGATGCTCACCGTCGTGCGTGAGTAATTCCATCGTAGGCTTGCTGGACGGTGATGGGTTGGATGAGATTTATCATGTAATCGAGTTAGTTTTGTTAGGGTTTGATCCCTAGTATCCATTATGTTCTGAGATTGATGTTGCTATGACTTTTCTATGCTTAATTCTTGTCACTAGGGCCCGAGTGCCATGATTTCAGATCTGAACCTATTATGTTTTCATGAATATATGTGAGTACTTGATCCTATCTTGCAAGTCTATAGTCACCTATTATGTGTTATGATCCGTTAACCCCGAAGTGACAATAATTGGGATACTTACCGGTGATGACCGTAGTTTGAGGAATTCATGTATTCATTAAGTGTTACTGCTTTGGTCCAGTACTCTATTGAAAGGGGGCCTTAATATCCCTTAGTTTCCAATCGGACCCCACTGCCATGGGAAGGTAGGACAAAAGATGTCATGCAAGTTCTTTTCCATAAGCACGTATGACTATATTCGGAATACGTGCCTACATTACATTGATGAACTGGATCTAGTTCTGTGTCACCCTATGTTATAACTATTGCACGAGGAATCGCATCTGACATAATTATCCATCACTGATCCATTGCCTACGAGCTTTTCACATACTGTTCTTCACTTATTTACTTTTCCGTTGCTATTGTTACAATCACTATAAAACCAAAACTATTACTTTTGGTACCATTACTGCTACTATCATATTACTTTGCTACTAAATACCTTGCTGCAGATATTAAGTTTCCAGGTGTGGTTGAATTGACAACTCAGCTGCTAATACTTGAGAATATTCTTTGGCTTCCCTTGTGCCGAATCAATAAATTTGGGTTGAATACTCTATCCTCGAAAACTGTTGCGATCCCCTATACTTGTGGGTTATCAAGACTATTTTCTGGCGCCGTTGCTGGGAGCATAGCTATGTTCTTTGAGTCACTTGGGATTTATATCTGCTGATCACTATGAAGAACTTGAAAGCTAAAAGAACCAAGATTTTTCCCTCAACTACGAGGGGAGGTAAGGAACTGCCATCTAACTCTACACTTGATTCACCGTCTGTTTTGAGTAAACTTGCGACACCTACACCTGCTATTCATTCTGATATGTCTCATGTTATTGATGATGCCACTTCTGCTTTGCATGATACTTATGATGAAACTACTTCTATGCTTGATAATACTGTGCCACTAGGTGAATTTCTTGATGAACAACTTGCTAGGCCCAAAGAGAATGGAATTATTGAAACTGATAATATTGATGAAAGTGATGATGAAGATTCTCCCCCTAGATATGAATTGCCTGTTGTGCCTGAGGGTTATGTTATGGATGAAGAAACTGCTAGAGACTTCTTAGCTTGCAATGATAGATCTGATCTTAAGAAATTATTAGCTAAGCTTAAAGAAAACTCCTTGAATGCTAGAATGAAATATGACCCTTCTTTTGCTACTTCACCTATCTTTATTACTGATAAGGATTATGATTTCTCTATCGATCCTGAGTTAATTACTTTGGTTGAATCTGATCCCTTTTATGGCTATGAATCTGAAACTTTTGTGGCACATATTACTAAATTAAATGATATAGCCACCCTATTTACTCATGATGAGAAAACTCGCTATTACTTTATCCTTAAGTTGTTTTCGTTCTCATTAAAGGGTGATGCTAAAACATGGTTTAATTCTCTTGATCCCGGTGTGCGTAGTCCCCAGGATATGATTTATCACTTCTCTGCTAAATATTTCCCTGCTCATAAGAAACAAGCTGCCTTAAGGGAAATATATAATTTTGTACAAATTGAAGAAGAGAGACTCCCACAAGCTCGGGGGAGGCTTCTCCAATTACTTAATGCTTTGCCTGATCATCCTCTCAAGAAAAATAAAATACTTGATATCTTTTATAATGGACTAACCGATGCTTCCAGAGACGACCTGGATAGTTGTGCTGGTTGTGTTTTTAGGGAAAGAACTGTTGATCAAGCTGAATTGCTATTGAATAATATGTTGAGTAATGAAAATAATTTGACACTTCCTAAACCAACTCCTAAGCCAACTCTGAAGAAAAGGGGTATTCTATTTCTCAGTCCTGAAGATATGCAAGAGGCAAAGAAATCTATGAAAGAAAAAGGTATTAAAGCTGAAGATGTTAAGAATTTACCACCTATTGAAGAAATACATGGTCTTGATAACCCGACACAGGTATTAAAGGTAAATTCTCTCTATAGATTTGATAAATGTGAAATCCCATCTACTAAGTTTGCTAGCCAATGCTTGGATGAGTTTGATGACTTTATGGTTAAGCAAGAAGACTTCAATTCTTATGTTGGTAGACAATTGAAACGTAATGCTTATATGATTGAACACTTGAGTGATTATATGTCTAGAGTTAAAGGTGAACTTAAACTTATTAGTAAACATGCTTCTATGGTTACCACTCAAGTAGAACAAGTACTTAAAGCTCAGAATGATTTGCTCAATGAATTAAGTAATAAGAAAAATGATAATGCTGTTAGAGTCATGACTAGAGGGGGTAAAATGACTCAGGAACCTTTGTATCCTGAGGGCGACCCCAAGAGAATTGAGCAAGATTCTCAGAGAACTAATGTTGATGCACCTAGTTCTTCTAAGAAGAAGAAAAAGAAAAATGATAGAACTTTTCATGCTTCTAGTGAACCTGTTATTGACACACCTGAGAACCCCAATGATATTTCTATTTGTGATGCTGAAACACAATCTGGTAATGAACATGAACCTAGTGATAATGTTAATGATGATGTTCATGTTGATGCTCAACCTAGCAATGACAATGATGTAGAGATTGAACCTGCTATTGATCTTGATAACCCACAATCAAAGAATCAACATTATGATAAGAGAGACTTTGTTTCTAGGAAGCACGGTAAATAAAGATAACCATGGGTTCAGAAACCCATGCCTTTTCCTCCTAAACCATCCAAGAAAAAGGATGATGAGGATTTTGAGCGCTTTGCTGAAATGATTAGACCTATCTTTTTGCGTATGGGTTTGACTGATATTCTAAAAATGAACCCTTATGCTAAGTACATGAAGGATATTCTTACTAATAAAAGAAAGATACCATGCTTTCTAATTACACTTTTAAAGGTGGAATACCAAAGAAACTAGGAGATCCAAGAGTACCAACTATACCATGCTCCGTTAAGAGAAACTATGTTAAAACTTCTTTATGTGATCTTGGAGTCGGTGTTAGTGTTATGCCCCTCTCTTTATATCGTAGACTTGATTTGAATAAGATGACACCTACTGAAATATCTTTGCAAATGGCTGATAAATCAACTGCTATACCTGTCGGTATTTATGAGGATGTGCCTGTTGTGGTTGCAAACATTACTATTTTAACGGACTTTGTTATTCTTGATATTCCCGAGGACGATAGTATATCCTTGGTAGACCCTTTTTGAATACCACAGGGGCTGTTATTGATTGCAAAAAAGGCAATGTCACTTTTCATGTTAATGGTAATGAGCATACGGTACACTTTCTGAGGAAAAAACCTGAAGTCCACAATAGCAATTCTTTTGGAAAAATTTCAACAATTCCTATTGGAGGTTTTGAATTTCCTCTTCCTACTGTGAAGAATAAATATGATATTCTTATTGTTGGGGACGCGCATATCCCCGTTAAGGTAACCTAGTGTTATTCGAAATTTCTCCAGTTTCATGCAATTCGGAATGAGTTTGTTAACAAGACTTGATCAACCTTGTTAGGGGATTCCTTTTGATGAGCATGAGATGGATGAAGTTAGAAAGCACAACCTTCTGTACCCTCTTTTTTTACTTTCTTTTATTTATATTAAATAAAGCAAAAATAGTATTTTCTGTATGTTTTTTGAATTATCCTTGCAATAAAAAATACCCCGAAAATAAAAGTTCTCCAAATGCCCTGAAAATGAAATATGTTTTTTCTATAATATTTAAGAATTATTGGCACTTAGAACACACCAGGGGGACCCACCATGTGCCCACGAGGGAGGAGGGCGCGCCCCCTGCCTCGTGGACCCCACGTGGGTCCCCTCCACTTATTCTTGCACCCACACACTTCGTCTTCCTCCATAAAAAATCACCCACCAGCCCAAACACGAGTTCTAGCTCTCCTTGCTGCCATTTTCGATCTCCTTTCTCAAAGCTCCATTCGCAAAACTGCTTTGGGGGATTGTTCTTCGGTATGTGACTCCTCCAATGGTCCAATTAGTTTTGTTCTAGTGCTTTATTTATTGCAAATTTTTGCTACTTAGGTGACCCTGTTCTTGAGCTTGCATGTCAATTTATGTGGTCAAAAGTAATTTTAATGCATGATATAGCCTCTAGGCACTTGTAGGAGTAGTTGCTATCAATCTTGTTGAGTTTGGTTCACTTTTATTTTGAGTTACTAAAAATTTCAGAAATTTTCAGAAAAATATGAAGAGGTTTTTAAGGGGCTCATTGAGCCGAAGCTCGAAGGATAAGCAAAGTGAAGAAAATAAGAAGCCCAAGTATAATCTCCCTCGTACTGCGGAGGTTCGTCCGTGTGAATGGCCTTGTGATGAGTTCTTGAGAGAAGCCGAGATTTATGAAGATTTTTATTATTTGGCTGAGAATGCAGGCCTTACCGACTTCCTCCACGACCAGCGTGAACAGTATCTCCTACTCAGCAATATTTTTGTGCAAAATTTTCATTTCCATGCTAGGAGATCGCCACCTTCGGTGGAATTTTATTTATATGTTGAGCATAAGGAGATGTCACTTTATGATTTTTGCCGGGTTTGTAGGATACCCTTTGAGGGCAGCATAGAGGAACCACATTGTAATGATGTGGAGGGATTTATTGATATGATTGCTGTAGGGGAAACGAGGAAAGTTTCTATTGCAAGAATCACTAGCATACATTTTCCTATTCTACGTTACTTTGCAATATTTTCTAGTAGATGCTTAATTGGTCGCGGGAACTGTGGAAATCTTAGTGCCCTTGATATTCTTATTTTGTGCCATGCTTTGTTTCGTGATACCACTTTCAGTTTAGGCGCTATTGTGGCTAAACGGTTAAATTTGAACCGTACAAAGTGTCCTGTCTTGGGAGGAATCTTTGCCTCACGCCTTGCTGCACACTTTAACATACCTATTAGGCGTTATGAGAAAGAGGAAAAGTTGCTGCCTCATATTTTTGTGGATTACAAGAGCATGGTAGCACATGATCTTATTGTTAAGAATAAGAAGATGCTTAACTATAGACTGATATTTAATAAGAATCACTTTGACACTATTACCTTGCCTGCTCCCTCTTTGTTCAACATATTTTCAGGCACGTACCTTGTTTTGCCGGAGGCCATTCAGGCATACCAGAGCCTGACATCAGCTCCAGAGCCGGAGCCACTATCTGATCCTCACCGCCAGTTTGTTTATCAGTGGGATCCAGAGGAGATTGCCAACCAGTGGCAACACGAGGACCCTCCTCAGTACACCGGAGAGGGCAGCTTCGATCCATGGGCATAGACCAACTTAGGCCAAAAGCCTAAGCTTGGGGGACTACGTATCTCTCACCGACATTACATTCATGTTCGCACTCATGCCAGTTTTCGGTGCTCATACCTTTCATTGTATCATCCATGTTAGTTTATTTTCTTTTTAAGCTTTCTTGTTCTGTGTTTGAAGAACCTTAATAAAAACCCAAAAATTACTTGTAGTTTTTAGCTAGTTTACTTTCCATGCTTGTAGTGATAGTAATTAAAAAGAAAACCCAAAAAGATTTCTCATTCTTCTTTTGCTCGTTGGGAGCTTTCCCGTGTAAATAGTTTTATTTCTTTCTTGTTCTTTGTGGATTGAGAGGACAAGACCACGATGAAAATGTTGAGTGTCTCTCTTATGCATTATTGTTGATCTAGCAAAGAGCCCATATTACCTTGTCTTCTCCCTTGAATTGAATGCTTGCAGATTCCAGTTTAGTCCAATGCACGTGCACTATTATTATTATCCACACAGTTCGGTTGTGCAAGTGAAAGGCAATAATGACGATATATGATGAACTGATTGAGATGAGAGAAGCTGGTATGAACTTGAAATCTCTTGTTTTGTAAATATGATTAGTTCATCGTTCCTGATTCATCCTATTACGAATGGAACATGTTTGCAATGACAATTAGAGATTATAGTTGCTCATGCCATGCTTAAGTAGCTAGGAGTTTATAATGGTTTACCGTGCGCGTCAACATGCTATTAAAATGGTTGTGATGTGGTATGATAGGGTGGTATCCTCCTTTGAACGATTCGAGTGGCTTGACTTGTCACATGTTCACGCATGTAGTTGAAAGAAAATCAACATAGCCTCTACGATATTTATGTTCATGGTGAATTATATCCTACTCATGCTTGCATTCAGTGTTGATTAATTTTAATGCATGTTCATGACTGTTGTCGCTCTCTAGCTGGTCGCTTCCCAGTCTCTTTCTAACCTTCACTTGTACTAACCGGGAATACTGCTTGTGCATCAACTTCCATAAACCCCAAAAGTTATTCCATATGAGTCCACCATACCTTCCGATATACGGTATCTACCCGCCGTTCCAAGTAAATTTGTATGTGCCAAACTCTAAACTTTCAAATAAAAATTCTGTTTTGTATGCTCGAATAGCTCATGTATCGACTAGGGTTGTCTGTATCTTCCATGCTAGGTGGGTTATTCTCAAGAGGAGTGGACTCCGCTCCTCACTCACGATAAAATGGCTGATCACCGGGATGTCCAGTCCCATGCTCAAATCAAATGAAAATAATTGCAAACAAAACTCCCGCAGGATTGTTGTTAGTTGGAGGCACCAATTGTTTTGAGCAAGCCATGGATTGATGCTTGTTGTTGGTGGGGGAGTATAAACTTTACCATTCTGCTTGGGAACCGCCTATAATGTGTTTAGCATGGAAGATATTGAGATCTCTCGGTTGTTATGTTGACAATGAAAGTATACCGCTCAAAATATTATTCATCTCTATTTCAAAATCGAGCTCTGGCACCTCTACAAATCCATGTTTCCCTCTGCGAAGGGCTTATCCATTTACTTTTATGTTGAGTCATCATCCTCTTATTAAAAAGCACCAGTTGGAGAGCATCGCTGTCATTTGCATGTATTATTATTAGTTTACAGTGAGTATGACTTGACTGGATCTCTTTTACCATGAATTACAATTTCCAGTCAGCCCTTGATCTTCAGGGGTGCTCTGCATTTATGTTTTGCGGTCTTAGAAAGGGTTGGCGAGATACCATCTTGTTATATCATATTATGATTGTTTTGAGAAAGTGTTGTCATCTAAGATTTATTATTATTGCTCGCTAGTTGATTATGCCATTGATATGAGTAAACATGAGACCTAAATGTTATTGTGAATATGGTTAGTTCCTAATCTTTGCTGAAAACTTGAATGCTGGCTTTACATATTTATAACAACAAGAGCAAACAGAGTTTGTAAGAGTTTTTCTTTATCACTTTCAGTTTGTCAATTGAATTGATTGAGGACAAGCAAAGGTTTAAGCTTGGGGGTGTTGATACGTCTCCATTGTATCTACTTTTCCAAACACTTTTGCCCTTGTTTTGGACTCTAACTTGCATGATTTGAATGGAACTAACCCGGACTGACGCTGTTTTCGGCAGAATTGCCATGGTGTTATTTTTGTGCAGAAATAAAAGTTCTCGGAATGACCTGAAAATCAACGGAGATTATTTTTGTAATATATAAAAAATACTGGCGAAAGAATCAAGGCCAGGGGGCCCACACCCTGTCCACGAGGGAAGGGGGGCGTGCCTACCCCCGTGGGTGCGCCCCCTGCCTCGTGGGCCCCCTGGTGCTCCTCCGACCTCAACTCCAACTCTATATATTCGTGTTCGGGGAGAAAAAAAATAGGAGAGAAGGATTCATCATGTTTTACGATATGGAGCTGCCGCCAAGCCGTAATCTCTCTCGGGAGGGCTGATATGGAGTCCGTTCGGGGCTCCAGAGAGGGGAATCCGTCGCCATCGTCATCATCAACCTTTCTCCATCACCAATTTCATGATGCTCACCGCCGTGCGTGAGTAATTCCATCGTAGGCTTGCTGGACGGTGATGGGTTGGATGAGATTTATCATGTAATCGAGTTAGTTTTGTTAGGGTTTGATCCCTAGTATCCATTATGTTCTGAGATTGATGTTGCTTGGACTTTGCTGTGCTTAATGCTTGTCACTAGGGCCCGAGTGCCATGATTTCAGATCTGAAGTTATTATGTTTTCATGAATATATGTGAATTCTTGATCCTATCTTGCAAGTCTATAGTCAGCTATTATGTGTTATGATCCGTTAACCCCGAAGTGACAATAATCGGGATACTTACCGGTGATGACCGTTGTTTGAGGAGTTCATGTATTCATTAAGTGTTAATGCTTTGGTCCGGTACTCTATTAAAATGAGGCCTTAATATCCCTTAGTTTCCAATAGGACCCTGCTACCACGGGAGGGTAGGACAAAAGATGTCATGCAAGTTCTTTTCCATAAGCACGTATGACTATATTCAGAATACATGCCTACATTACATTGATGAACTCGAGCTAGTTCTGTGTCACCCTATGTTATAACTATTGCATGAGGAATCGCATCCGACATAATTATCCATCACTGATCCATTGCCTACGAGATTTTTACATATTGTTCTTCGCTTATTTACTTTTCCGTTGCTATTGTTATAATCACTATAAAACCAAAACTATTACTTTTGCAACCATTACCGCTACTATCATATTACTTTGCTACTAAATACCTTGCTGCAGATATTAAGTTTCCAGGTGTGTGATAATCCCCAAGTGCAGGGAATCATCGTAGCAATTCCCAATGGTGGAAGTGATAAGTGTGGAGAGTCGAGCCCACAAGGAGCTAAAGGTAAGATCAATATTCTCTCAAGCCCTATCTGCCACTAAGACGACTCTACGTACACCGAACATTTGCTTCCAACTAGAAACGAGAAATAAAACAACGTTGTGGGTATGAAGAGGACAACTTTGCATGATATCAGAGAGATAAAATATAAAAGTAGGTGCTGTTATCATAAAGTTAGAATATATTACTAAATATTATGAATAGCGAGTGTGGAATAATGATGGCTCGGTATGCGGAATTGTCCTAGGCAATTGTTAACAAGAACGATAGTCGTCATTGCAATTTCATATGAGGGAGAGGAATAAGCTAACATACTTTCTCTTCTTGGGTCATATGCACTTATTATTGGAACTCTAGCAAGCATCCTTAACTACTAAAGATCATTAAGGTAAAACCCAACCATAGCATTAAAGCATCAAGTCCCCTTATCCCACACGCAACAACTCCCTTACTCGGGTTTATGATTCTGTCACTCAAGCAACCCACTATAAGCGAATCATGAACGTATTGCAACACCCTACAGCGGGAATCCCTCACGCTTGCGCGACACGGAGGGCACATAGGACAACACCAAAATAAAACATACAACTCATACCAATCTAGATCATCAATCAACCCAAAGACAAAGGATATCTACTCAAAACATCATAGGATGGCAACACATCATTGGATCATAATATGTGGCATAAAGCACCATGTTCAAGTAGGGATTACAGCGGGGTGCGGGAGAGTGGACCGCGTAAAAGAGATGAGGATGGTGATGATGATGGTGATGTTGATGAAGACGATCTCCGCGGCGATGATTCTCCTCTCGATGGCACTCCGGTGCCACCGAGAGTGAGGAGGAGAGGTTCTCCCCCTTGTGCTTCCTCCTCCATGGCCTCCCCCTGGATGGGGAGAGGTTCCCCCTCTGGTCCTTGGCCTTCATGGTGATGATGGCCCCTCCGGGATCCTCCTCCATGCCCTCCGGTGATGATGGCCCCCTTTGACAGGGTGCCAGAGAGGGCCTAGATTGATTTCTCGTGGCTACAAAGGCTTGTGGCGGTGGAACTTCCGATCTAGGTTATTTTCTCGGGGTTTCTGTATTTATAGGAATTTTTAGCATCGGTTTCACATCAGGGGGGTCTCCGAATCGTCCATGAGATAGGGGCCCACGCCCAAGGGGGTAGGGCGCGCCCCCCGCCCTCGTGGAAAGCCCGGGACTATTCTGGCCCAACTCTTTTACTCCGGGGGCTTCTTTTGGTCCATAAAAATCATCAAAAATGGGCACGTCAATTGGACTTTGTTTGGTATTACTTTTCTGTAAAACTCAAAAACAAGGAAAAAACAGAAACTGGCACTGAGCTCTAGGTTAATAGGTTAGTCCCAAAAATCATATAAAATAGCATATAAATGCATATAAAAAATCTAAGATGGATAATATAATAGCATGAATACTTCATAAATTATAGATACGTTGGAGATGTATCAGCATCCCCAAGCTTAACTCCTGCTCGTCCTCGAGTAGGTAAATGATAAAAGAAATAATTTATGAAGTGTGAATGCTAGCACGTGCACAAGTTTTATCAATGATAATTTCAATCACCTTTTCTAGCATCATTATATGTCATAACAGTAGCTCATCTCATAAAACTTTTCATGATCAAGTAACAAGCTATTCACACATTAAAGTATATATCATAAACTTTCTTGAAAACTAACAAACCGTGCTCTTAGTCATCAAACAATTGCAATTCATCTTATTTTTGGGAAGGGTCTATGTAAGAGATTTGATTCAGCAAACTCCACATACTCAACTATCATTTAATCTTTCACAATCGCTAACACTCACGTGATATGTCGTGGAATTGTCACGGTAGATGTCCTAGTGTGAGGACTTAGTCATGAGGCCGACGCATCTATGTGGTAGCTTGGGAGGGGTTGAGCGGAATCGAGAGACGCAACACAGGACAATGATTTAGACAGCTTCAGGCCCCGGGAAACATCATCCGGAATAGCTCTACATGATGTTTGTATAGGTCTCATTACGCTCATGAGGGAGTCGCCGCATAAACCGGCTCTCCTCTTAGTTGTGTTTAGCCCGAGATATTATTTTCTTTCCCTGTCCCTCTTTGGGGAGCCCTGCCCCTCCTTATATATGTTGAAGGGGCGGGTTACATGTGGAGTCCTATTAGGATTAGGACTAGTCTATCTTTCTAATACAAATCGGATACAAGTCCGGGTCTTGACTCCTTGTAAGGGAAATATTCCTCACACATTTTATCTTAAACCGGCCCACCATTAACATAAGCCGGCCTTCTAGGCCTTGGGCCTTGTCATCCGTCTGTCCCGCCCACCATGTTACTAGTGAGTCATAATGTTCAGTTAGGTTGCTTCTAAACCGTCTGGTCAGTGCGGGTCGCCAGTGAATCGCCAAGTCCGGCCGGGTTATACTTCCGGCCGGGTTACGCCGCGGGGTATATCCCCGACATTAGACCCCAAGTTTAGCTTGGATTTAACCATGGTAAACTTATGCTACAAAATAAACTCAAGAACAAATTTGACAGGTTGTGCTCCGGGTTAAGAATTCTTGTAAACCGGCGCCTGATCATCTTTAAGTCCTTGTCATTTCCTTATTGATACATGCCCATGAACTCATAGAAAATATTTTTTAGTAGATACGTTCAAACTTTGTGAATGCAAAAAATCCAGATACTTTTCTTGCGAAATCTGGGTCAATAAGCCAGCTTCAGAGTCAATTTGCTGACATTGGTCTCTTGTAGAGAAATATTGTAAGAAATAATCCACTTGAACCGGCTTCCAAAGCGCCAGATTAAAAAATATTGGTCTTGAAATACTCATCTGACTTTCAGCCGGCTTGAAGATGTAAAACTTGCCGGTTTATTATTATCAAAATTGCCGGGTTATAGAACAGACGATGTCGGGTCAAAATTGTTGTTGACACCGGGTCATGTAATTGATCTTATATCCATATTACCTGTAGCCCCCAAGTCTTGAGCAGAACAAAGTGATAACTTAAGACTTGCTTCAATATAAATACTTCCACTTTGAAGAAATCCATGTTGTTCATCTCAATCACTAATAAAAATTGAATACTCCATATTATGTAGCCCCCAAGTGCCAGGTTGTCATGCTTGCAGCAACCTGGGACTTGTAATGGCCCGATGCTCAAAAAACTTCAACCAGTGTAGCCCCCAAGGGCCGGGTTATTATGAAATAATGAGGAGGGACTTTATAAATATAATCACGCTTCATTGAAAATAACATCATATGATGTAACTCCACCATGGGGCTTTAACCAACGTCCACAAGGTTAAGAGCTTTGTGCTTTACCAACTGAGTAGTGGACCCTTGAATATAATGGATTAAGACTTGTGTACCTTGAATCATTGATAGGAGCAATTGGTAGCACCAAGGGCCGGCTCATTATGATGTGATGAGTCGGGTCTTCAATAAGGCCAATAAATATGACTTTGCATTAGCCCCCAAGTGTCATGGTGCATGCTTGCAGCGACATGAAACTTGCATATTTGATATAATCTCAACTTAAATAATGTAGCCTCCAAGTGTCAGGTCGTAAGCCTGCAGCGACTCGGAACTATTCCTTCAATTGTAATAAATCATATCCATTGATAATATAATAGCCATTGCACTAAAGCGACTTTGAAAACTTTAATCATAATACCAGTTACTGATAACCATAATAAAATCCAGCCATGTTGGCTATTTGAAGATTTGAATAATATAATCCAATGATTTATGAACGCATGATTCCAATGGCGCAATCCAAATATATACTAGCAACTAACAATCTCAAGCCAGTCCGGGTTAATAAACACTGGATAACTTATCATCATACTGGCGACTTATAGTCGAAAGCCAGGCCGGGTTAATAAACACTGGATAATTTATCATCATACTGGCGACTTACAGTCGAAAGCCAGGCTGGGTTAATAAACGCAGGTGTTTTATAATCCTGCTTTATTCAACCTGTTTCTGCATACAACAAGTTTAAAGTGTCCTGGCGGTTTACTGCCGAACGGGTCATAATGCCCAACATATAACCCGGGTTTATAACCAAGGCTGCACTTAAGAATAATCAAATATGAAATATATCATACCAGTAAGGGTGAATCACATCGTTGGTTTACCAACTTTTTGTAGTAAGGGTGATAACCCCAATCTTGAGTACTGATAACTCCTTCCATATTTTGCTGGTTTATGATAAAACCGTACCGGGTTGTAATAAAGACCGGATTATCCATATATAATACTGGCGACTTGTAGTCGAAACCAGACCGGGTCAATAAGCGCCGGATTATAATTGATCATGTACTGACAACTTGTAGTTGAAAGCCAAGCCTGGTCAATAAACGCCAGTTTATCATAAAATATTATAAACCTCATCAAAGGAGAAAAAACTTGGCAAATAAAAGCATAAAAATAAATGCGAGGCTTTTCATGGGTTGCCAGGCCACTGAGTTAAATCATTTCACAAAGCCTTTTAAGATGGACCTCACATTAACCAATCGTCGTTTTAACTTTGGCAAGTTCAGGGTCTATGAGATTGACTTGCCAAATGTTCGGCGGGTCATACCAGGATTACCTGGACGGAGTGGCTTACTTAAAGAAGGCAGGATAACCCGGGGTTTTAGGTGAATACACCTGGCTTCCAAGCATGGCTTGATAACCTATTACAAGTGTAGACTCTTTGTTCGTTGCGAAGCAAAGAGCCCCCGAGCAATATTTTGAGCTGTGCTCAGTGGGTGCCTATGTTTGAGTTCTGTTGTGCAACAGACTCTCTTTGGCCCCTTGTGATCATATTGGTTTGATAGCCGGATTACCGAAGTAACCAGAGCTGTGCTCTTATGATAATATTGGCTTGATAGCTGGATCAAGAGGGTAGTAACGCTATGTTCTCTTTGGTGAGTACACCTATGTTTGAACAGGAAGCCCCCAAGTGATCAATAATATGATAAACCAACAAAGCAGGATATCCATGTTTGAACCGCGCATCATGGCAGCAAGCTCTCTTTGGCAACCTTTAAATTTTCTGAGAACTCAAACTTGCAAGAGAGTATTCTTAAACCGGATATTGAGACTTTCAATGATTTGTGGGAGACATCTTTCCCTTGAACCGGATTTTAAACCGAAATCTTCATTTTCAGCCGGAAATTTTCTGACGGCCATTAAACTCGGAATTGCGAGAAATTAATTCTTTTTGAACCGGAAATTCTTAAACCGGATTTGAGAGCTTCAGTGAGACTGAATTCCCTTGAACCGGATTTTAAACCGGAATCATTTCTGATGACCCGAAACTTCTTCATTGAGCCGGGATTTTGTACCTGTCATATGTTTTCTAAGCCGGAAATTTTCTAACGGCTTTAAACTTTCATCAATATAACAATAGCCTCCGGGGCCGGGTTATCTTTCCCTCCATCGTCCTGGAGTTCTTAAATTTGCTAAAACTAACGAGATTTGTTGAGTCATGTCATCGTAGCCCCCGAGTCTCAAGGTGACTCGAGGAGTTGGCTTGAGATTCTCCATATTTGACCGTGATATAAACCGGCATATAGCTGAACAGCAGAACGCTTGTAATATGTTAAAGCTAGAAGCAAGGTGGCGAGTTAATGATCTTCACAACACTCATTGTATATCCTTGGCATTTGATAACACAATATGAATCCACGAAAACTTGAAGTCGATCGTGGCAGGTTATAAATGACTTCATATGATTTGTGTCAGTAATCCGGCCAGCGGTTCATCCCAATTGGTTGTTCTGAAATTAACCAAACTGTAGTGGCGACGACTTGTGTGCCTTCCCATTGAGCCATTCAGTGCAGACGGCGGTTGATGATAACTTGCCTCCAATTTGTTAAAAGAAAACCGGGCTACCCGAGCAGTGACCGGCTTTATACTCAATAAACAGCTCATGCAGACAGGTGTGGCCCGGTGTGTTGATGTAGACCAGGCCACGAAAGACAGACGGCAAAGACGACTGCAGCATCAGAAGCGGCTCGGACAGATGAGTCGGCTGCGACATTGTAAGCCGGCGTGGACGGGCGAGTTAACCACATCATGTTGATGTAAACTGGTCTGCAGAATGGCGGCTTGCAGATATATTCGTCGAGCTTGATGGTGTGGTCGGATGCTAGCACATTATAATGGTGGTGCGAGTTATACATCCATGACACGACCATAGCTTTTGCTATGGACAATTGTCCTGCATCAAAAATATCGCAACCCAAAGTAATTGCTTTTTTTTAAAGAAAGCAATATATAATATAAAAATATAATGGATGGATTTCACTTGATACGTCAGGCCAGTAGTTATCCTCCTCATTGTAAGCCGGTGTGGATGCGTGAACCGGCCGCGAAAGCAGACGGGCGAGTTGTCCGTAGCGTTGTAAACCGGTGCGGTCGCGAGAGACGGCCACAGAGTTGGAAGCTGGTGTGGGAGTACGTTGAGTAATAGCGACCACCTGTGCTGAATGATGTTGGCACGCCTTCATCTCCGCAGTATAATGTCATTTTGTAATGAATAAATCTCCTGATGCCAGATGATCTTTGTGTGGTTCATAAATCAACTCATACATGCAGGCCCAGCAATGGCATGGATGGGCATATCACTACTGCTAGTAACAATAGATGACCCTGAGTTTTTGAACCGAACTTTTTGATTGTCCGACCGGAACTTTTTGATAATCCGAATTTTTTTGAGTTGGAACCTCTTGATAACCCGTCCGGAACTTTTGATAATCCGGAACTTTTGGAACCGGAACCTCTTGATAATCCAGCCGGAACTCTTGAGTCAGAACCTCTGAAACCAAACCTTTTGATAACCCGGCCGGAACCTTTTATAATCCGAAACTAATTGAAAGGAAAGTTTTTGATAATCTGGACGGAATATTTCATAATCTAAGTCAGAACTCTTTTTCAACTTGGACGGAACCTTCCGGCAATTCGGCTGGAACCCTTTGGCGATTCAGACAGAACTTTTCGTCGAGTCGATCGGAACTTTTTTGGTGATTCAGACAGAACTTTTCGTCGAGTCGATCGGAACTTTTTTGGTGATTCAGATGAAACCTTGTGTCGAAGTGCTCGGAACTTTTCAATAATCCGGCTAGAACCTTCCAACGAACCGGCGGAACCTTTTGATGAGTCTGACGGAGCTTCTCCTCGAGCCGGTCGGAACTCTTTTGCGAGCCGGCCTGAACTCGTCAATGAGCTGGATGGAACTTCTCGATCCCTATAATAGCGCCCTCCAAGAACTAAACACCACTATGCGCGAGCCCCACGGTGGGAGCCAACTATCGTGGAATTGTTACGGCAGATGTCCTAGTGTGAGGACTTAGTCGTGAGGCTGACGCATCTACGTGGTAACTTGAGAGGGGTTGAGCGGAATCGAGAGACGCAACACATGACAAGGATCTAGACAGCTTCAGGACCCGGGAAACATCATCCGTTATAGCCCTACATGCTGTTTGTGGCTAGGTCTCATTACGCTCATTAGGGAGTCGCCGCATAAACCGGCTCTCCTCTTAGTTGTGTCTAGCCGTAGAGATTATTTTCTTTCCCTGTCCCTCTTTGGGGAGCCCTCACTACTAGGAAAGGTTTATACATAGAAGTTTACCAGTAGCATGTGTTTTGGTGCCCACGCTATTGATAATTAACAGTAGCGTGTGTTACAAACCACGCTACTGGTACAACTTAGCAGCAACGTTGGTTTCTAGAGGGCACCCTACTAGTAAGTTAGGCACACCACGCCCCCCCGGCCAAAAAATAGTAGCAGCGTTGGTACCCTAAGAAGCGCTACTGTTAAGAAAATATCAGCAACACGGGGCCAATGAGAAGCGCTACTGCTACTTCTTCTATGTGTAATCTTTTACTAGTAGCGTGTTTTCTGGGCAAGCGCTATATAGCTAGTTTTATGTACCAGTAGATATTTTGGCTGGTATTGTCGCCAGCCAAAATATCTGCCACCTCCCCCCTTCTTCTTCCTCCCCCTTTCTTCCTCCCCCTCCCTCTTGCACTTGCTTGTCCTTCAATGCTTCCCCCTCTTCTTTGCCCCTCCTCCCCCTCCATTAATGCGCTCCCTCCTTTCTCTTCCTTGTTTTTGCCCCTCCTCCCCTTCTCTTCTTTGCCCCTCCACCACCCCCTCCATTAATGCCCTCCCTCCTTCCTCTTCCTTTCTTTCGCCCCTTCTCCCCTTTTCTTCTTTTCCCCTCCACCACCCCCTCCATTAATGCCCTCCCTCCTCCCTCTCATAGCTCTATGTAGAGCTACTAACTAGTTATAAGAAGGTGCTTGATATTCCTCTCGACAAATAGGTGAGCAAAAAAAGAGTTGTGCAAGAATGGAAATATGTGTGTTTGCGATTAGGACCGAAACTATGTGCGATATGAATATACCGAATTGTGTGTGCCATGTGAGTGACATGAGTTGCCTATGTTTTGCCGAAATGTCGATTCATTTCTGTTTCGGCGAATTTCGGGCAAACTCAGTATGTCCTATGTTTAGGGAAGGTCATGCAGAATTTTTGTGTGAATTTGATCCATGCATGCATATATACGTGGTTATAATATTTGCTCCGCGCGCAGGTGATCATGAAGGTCAATGGAAGGATGGTGGAAAGATACTAGCAATCCGCTGTGGATGACATGTATGAAAAAAGACTGAGGGTTGTTTTATGTCCGTGTCGAAAATGCAAAGGAAGAGTCAGGCTCGAACCCTTTCAGGGTGGTAAATTCAAGGCGCACCTGCTCATGCATGGTTTCATGCATGGCCATACTCGATGGATAAGTGAAGATGATGATGATGATGATGATGATGATGAGGACGTCAATGGGGTAGGAAATAACGACATGGGGCCACCAGACGAAGAGATGACCGATTATGTGCCCGGAGAGGAAGATGGCCTCCGAAATGTCGATGGCGAAGAGGCAGCTCAAGGCGGAGAAGACGCGGACACGCGACCGTCTTCGTCGCTACTAAGTTCAGCCATGCGGGACCTGCATGTTCAAGATCTGCTTCTCAAGAAGACGACTAGCGACAGAGCTGCTTCTAGAGAGGAGGCCAAACTGGCGCAACTGGAGGTAGACTCGATGACTCCTTTGTATGATGGTTGCAATCCCGAGGTGACCCGCTTGAGTTTCACACTAGAACTTCTAAAGATGAAGGCAAAAAACAAATGGACAGATACAAGCCTGGATGAGCATCTGAAGTACCTAAAGAAGGTTCTTCCCGCGGGAAGCATGTGTCCTACTAGTGTCGAGGAGGCAAAGAAAATCGTGTGCCCTCTTGATCTGCCACATATTAGATATCACACATGCATCAATGATTGCATCATATATTGGAACGGGCACGCGGAAAAACCCATCTGTCCAAAGTGCAATGCTTCGCGATATAAAAAGGCCGGAAAGAAAGCTCCATAGAAAGTTCTATGGTACTTTTCGATCACTTCGCATCTACAACGGTATTTCGTAGATCCTAAGGAAGCAAAGCTTATGCGCTGGCACGCGGAGAGGGTGAAGCCAGATGACAGAGATGAGCCAAAGCTGAGACACCAAGGAACATCGTGCTTGGCGCTAGTAGTGATGGCATGAATCCATTTGGCAACCAGAACACCAATCATAGCACATGGCCCGTGTTTGTATGGATGTACAACCTCCCCCATGGTTGTGCATGAAGGAAAAATACATACACATAGCTATGCTTATTCAAGGGCCGAAACAACCGGGAAATGATATAAATCTGTATCTAGGGTTACTGAAAGAGGAGTTACAGACCTTATGGATAACGTCGGCCAAGACATGGGATGCAAGCAAAGGAGACTATTTCTATATGAGAGCCGTGCTGATCACGACGGTGCAGGACTATCTCGGTTATGGCTATCTCTCTGGCCAGGTGTGCCACGGATATTGCGGATGCACGAGGTGCATGGATGATACAACTTCTCTGCAGCTATCGAAAGATGGCGGGTCTTCGATAATCATGTACATGGGGCATCGAAGATGGCTCGAGAAGGATGACCCACGGAGAAAGCGTGGAGATCTATTCAATGGTAAGGGTGAGCATCGAGGTCCTCCACGTAAGCGTAGCGGTGCAGAAATATATGAGTTATTGAAGAACTGGGAAGAGTGCCCCTCGCCGGGAAAGATGAAGAAAAAGGCTCCGGAGCCCCTGCTGAAGATATGGAAGACAAGACCTGTTTTTTGGGACTTGGAATACTGGCCCATACTCGACACGCCTCATAGCCTTGATCAAATGCATATCACAAAAAATATCCTTGAGAGTTTGCTTGGGACATTGATGAGCATGCCGGAGAGGACCAAGGATGGGCCGAAGGCAAGAAAAGACTTGGAATTTTTGAAAATCAAGAAAGATCTCCAAATGCCCGGTAAAAGGTCGTCAGAGGAGACCGAGACAGAAGATAGGGGAAAAAAGTAAACAAGAAGGAAGAACAATATTGCCCCCCCTCTTGCTTCACCATAGATCCGAAGGAGGTCGATCAATTGTTCAAGTGCCTTGTCGGAATCAAAGTTAATTCCGGAAACTGTGGGAAGATAAGAAGATATGTGGACACTAAGAAAAAAAGGTTCAGTGGGATGAAGTCTCACGACTGTCATGTGATGATGACACAGTTACTCCTGGTTGCACTTAGAGGGATTATGGACACACGTGTGCATGAGACACTTACTGACCTATGCCACTTTTTTTATGCTATCTCTCGAAAGTTGATCTGTGTGAAGCAACTCCATAGGCTACAGGAAGAGATCATTGTCATACTGAATGAGCTAGAGATGTACTTCCCGCCCGCGTTCTTTGATGTCATGGTGCATCTATGTGTCCACATCGTGGACGACATCATCGACCTAGGGCCAACATTCCTGCATAGCATGGTGCCGTTCGAGAGGATGAATGGGGTCATCAAAGGATTCGTTCGTAACATGTCCCATCCAGATGGAAGCATAGCCCAGGGATATCTGACCAAAGAGTGCATCTCTTTCTGTGAGAGTTATCTGACCAAAGACCCTGTTGTTGGTTTGCCCGTCAACAAGCACTATGGAAGGCTTGAAGGCGAAGGTCACACCAACGGTTATAGGGATGTGAATGTGTTACGCTCAGGCTGACAAAACGACCTTGATAGGGCAAACTTAGTAGTGCTACAACACCTAGATGTGCTAGAAGATTTCGTGACACTGCACAAAGAGACCATCGCGAAGAAGTACCGTGACCGTGGGGTGCACAGGACGGATGCTGAAGTTATTAGAAAGCACAACTCCACTTTCGTGTGTTTGTTCAAAGAGCGAGTTCTGGATATTCCCCCGAAAGAGGTTTGTCCGAACGAAACACTCATATATGCCTTAGCACATGGCCCCTCGACCAACCTCGCGAATAATCAAGCATACAATATCAACGGATACACGTTCTACACGGAGGAGAAAGATATAAACAGTGATGACCAAAACTCAGGGGTGACGATGGAAGCCATGACCAGGAATGTAATTGAAAGATATTACGGAAGGGTCGAAGAGATATGGGAGCTTAACTACTTTGGATTGCATAGCACGACGATGTTCCGTGTCAGATGGGCTAAGAATGTACACAGAGAAAACCGACATTTCACTACCATGTGTATACCCGACTCCGATAGCGGTACCGTCAACGCCATCGCCAAAAATGAGCCATGGGTACACGCTAAACACGTGACACAATGTTTCTTCATAACTGATCCGATCAATCCCAGCCGTGTTGTCGTGAGGAGAAGCAAAAGGAGCATCGCCGGAATGGATGGAGTCGCCAACGAGGAAGACTATGACCAGTACGGTGATCCGATGAGGGAAGATGATGCTGATGACGACGAAACATATGTCAAAATAAGAATGAAGACTACATTACCTACGAAAGATCGTAATCCCTGGAGAAGGAAAAGTCACGACCATGGGCTCAATTATTCGACAACGAACAAAAGAGGGAAGAAGATCAGTCTGAAGCATCGTCGTCGCCCAAGCTGACAAACTAATCCCCAAAAAGTGCAAAAGGAAGAAAAAGGAAAGTGCAAAAGAAAGATAAGAAAAAGAAAAGTGCAAATGAAAGAAAAAGAAAAATAAAAAGAAAGGAAGTTTTGCAAAATGAAATGAAAAGAAAAAGAAAAAGGAACTAATAAGTTGTGGAAAATGAAATGCAAGAAAACACTAGTAGAAAACAGGGCTTTGGTCCAGGCCGGGTCAGCCCATTAGTCCCGGTTCAGTCTAGAACCGGGACCAATGTGGGCATTGGTCCCGGTTCGTGAGCCCAGGGGGCCGGCCGGGCCACGTGGGCCATTGGTCCCGGTTCATCTGGACATTTTGGTCCCGGTTGGTGGGATGAACCGGGACCAATGGGCCTCGCTCCTGGCCCACCACCATTGGTTCCGGTTGGTGGCTTGAACCGGGACCAAAGGCTCCCCTTTAGTCCCGGCTCATGTCACCAACTGGGACCAATGAGGTGCCTATATATACCCCCTCGTGCAAGAGCAGAGCACAGTGCTCTATTTTTTCTGGCCGAGGGGGAGAGGGCTTTGTGGTGCTCTAGCTCACCTCCTATGCACATGAGGTGTTCGATGGAATGCCCGAGCCACACTACTTAAGCTTTATCCTCTCGAAGCTCGACCTCCAAGCTCCATTTTCCTCGAGATTTGTCTAGATTTAGCGGTCCGTCACGCCCCGTCCCCGTCTTCACCGCCGTCGATCACCCGCGCCGATCTCATCACCGACACCACCGTGGTGAGCCTCTTGTTCTTATCTTCTTTCTGAAAGGAAAAATATTCTTACTTGTATGTTTAGATAGATACTTTTATCATTTTCTTACATTTATTATTGCATCTTATATAGTGCGATGGTTTTGGTATCCGCCCCCGTCGGCCCTCGTCCTGTCTATGATTCGGATGTGGTATGTATATTATCTTTATAACTATTGGTTCATTTATTGTTTATGAAAATTATGCCGACCAACGTGACATAGATTTTGTTTATCTAGGATGTATGTGAATCGGAAATGCCAACCGACCCTATTGTCGAGAGGTTAAATTTAGTTGAAGAAGAAAACAATTTGTTGAAGGAAAAAATAAAAAAATTGAGGAGGAGAAGATGATATTGGAGTTTCATGTTGCGGATGTCGTCGATGATCACAAGATCAAGATGGATGCAATGCGCTTGAAGATTAGAAAGATTAGAAAATATGCCATTCATACCGAGGCTTGGTATCATTATGCCGTTGGATCAATTGTTACCTTGGTTGCGATTATGATCGCATTTGTTTTCGCATTAAAATGTTTTACATAGTTTCAATGTATGGTTTAATTAATTAGATGCTCTGGAGAGCTATATGTTGTTAGATGAGAACTATGTATGCACTTTGGTTTTAATGTGATGATGAACTTCTATTAATTTGGACACTTAATTATATATAATGCACGCAGATGAACCTGCAATGGATGTACGGTGATAGACACACCCGCGAGTACATTAAGGGCGTGCATGAGTTTCTCGATGCGGCTGAGGCAAACAAGCAGAATGGTTTTATGTGTTGTCCATGCACTGAATGTGGGAATACGAGGTCTTACTCTAACCGGAAAATCCTTCACTCCCACCTGCTTTACAAGGGTTTATGCCACACTATAATGTTTGGACGAGGCATGGAGAAATAGGGGTAATGATGGAAGACGACGAAGAAGAAGACTACGATGACAACTATGTGCCCGCTGAATATGGTGATGCTGCAACGGGGGGAGTTGGTGAAGATCAAGAGGAACCAGACGATGTGCCCAATGATGCGCTGCAACGGGTGAAGCTGCTGAAGATCAAGAGGAACCAGACGATGTGCCCGATGATGATGATCTCCGCCGGGTCATTGTCGATGCAAGGACGCAATGCATTAGTCAAAAGGAGAAGCTGAAGTTCGATCGCATGTTAGAGGATCACAAAAAAGGGTTATACCCCAATTGCGAAGATGGCAACACAAAGCTCGGTACCGTACTGGAATTGCTGCAGTGAAAGGCGGAGAATGCTGTGGCTGACAAAAGATTTGAGAAGCTACTGAAAATATTAAAGAAGAAGCTTCCAAATGATAACGAATTGCCCGACAGTACATACGCAGCAAAGAAGGTCGTATGCCCTCTAGGATTGGAGGTGGAGAAGATACATGCATGCCCTAATGACTGCATCCTCTACCGCGGTGCATACAAGGATCTGAACGCATGCCCGATATGCGGTGCATTGCGGTATAAGATCAGACGAGATGACCCTGGTGATGTTGACGGCGATCCCCCCAGGAAGAGGGTTCCTGCGAAGGTGATGTGGTATGCTCCTATAATACCACGGTTGAAACGTCTGTTCAAAAATGAAGAGCATGCCAAGTTGATGCGATGGCACAGTGAGAACCGAAATAAAGATGGGAAGTTTAGAGCACCCGCTGACGGGTCGCAGTGGAGAAAAATCGAGAGAAAGTACTGGGATGAGTTTGCAAAGGACCCAAGGAATGTATGCTTTGCTTCAAGCGCGGATGGCATTAATCCTTTCGGGGAGTAGAGCAGCAATCATAGCACCTGGCCCGTGACTCTATGTATGTATAACCTTCCTCCTTGGATGTGCATGAAGCGGAAGTTCATTATGATGCCAGTTCTCATCCAAGGCCCTAAGCAACCCGGCAACGAAATTGATGTGTACCTAAGGCCATTAGTTGAAGACCTTTTACAGCTGTGGAATGAAAACGGTGTACGTATGTGGGATGAGCACAGACAGGAGGAATTTAACCTTAAGGCGTTGCTGTTCATGACCATCAACGATTGGCCCGCTCTCAGTAACCTTTCAGGACAGACAAACAAAGGATACCACGCATGCATGCACTGTTTAGATGACACTGAAACTATATACCTGGACAAATGCAGGAAGAATGTGTACCTGGGCCATCGTTGATTTCTTCCGACCAACCATCAATGTCGAAAGAAAGGCAAGCATTTCAATGGCAAGGCGGATCACCGGAAGAAGCCCGCCATGCGCACCGGTGATCACGTGCTTGCTATGGTCAATGATTTACACTACGTAATCTTTGGAAAGTGTCCCGGTGGACTATCTGTTCCGAATGACGCTGAGGGACATGCACCCATGTGGAAGAAGAAATCTATATTTTGGGACCTACCCTACTGGAAAGACCTAGAGGTCCGCTCCTCAATCGACGTGATGCATGTGACGAAGAACATTTGCGTGAACCTGCTAGGCTTCTTGGGCATGTATGGGAAGACAAAAGATACACCTGAGGCACGGGAGGACCTGCAACGTTTGCACGAAAAAGACGGCATGCCTCCGAAGCAGTATAAAGGTCCTGCCAGCTACGCTCTTACGAAAGAAGAGAAAGAAATCTTCTTTGAATGCCTGCTCAGTATGAAGGTCACGACTGGCTTCTCGTCGAATATAAAGCGAATAATAAATATGCAAGAGAAAAAGTTTCAGAACCTAAAGTCTCATGACTGCCACGTGATTATGACGCAACTGCTTCCGGTTGCATTGAGGGGGCTTCTACCGGAAAACGTCCGATTAGCCATTGTGAAGCTATGTGCATTCCTCAACTCAATCTCTCAGAAGGTGATCGATCCAGAAATCGTACCAAGGCTAAGGAGTGATATGGCGCAATGTCTTGTCAGTTTTGAGCTGGTGTTCCCACCATCCTTCTTCAATATCATGACACACGTCCTAGTTCATCTAGTCGATGAGATTGTCATCCTGGGGCCCGTATTTCTACACAATATGTTCCCCTTTGAGTGGTTCATGGGAGTCCTAAAGAAATATGTCCGTAATCGCGCTAGGCCAGAAGGAAGCATCTCCATGGGCCATCAAACAGAGGATGTTATCGGGTTTTGTGTTGACTTCATTCCTGGCCTTAACAAGATAGGTCTCCCTAAATCGCGGTATGAGGGGAGACTGACTGGAAAAGGCACTCTTGGAAGAGACTCAATAATATGCAGGGACGGATATTCTTGGTCTCAAGCACACTACACAGTTCTACAGAACTCTACCTTGGTGACCCCGTATGTCGATGAACACAAGAACAGTCTGCGCTCCAAACACCCGGAGCAGTGCCACGACTGGATTACATGTGAACACATTAGGACTTTCAGCAGTTGGTTGGAAACACGTCTCAGAGGTGACAACACTGTTTATGATGAGTTGTACTTGTTGTCCAGGGGACCATCTTTGACTGTATTAACTTACAAAGGATACGAGATAAATGGGAATACATTTTACACGATCGTCCAAGATCAAAAGAGCACCAACCAAAACAGCGGTCTCCGCTTTGATGCAGCAACCGAGAGCGGAAATGATACATATTATGGTTACATAGTGGACATATGGGAACTTGACTACGGACCTGATTGTAAGGTCCCTTTGTTTAAGTGCAAATGGGTCAATCTGTTAGGCGGCGGGGTACAGGTAGACCCACACTACGGAATGACAACAGTGGATCTGAAAAATCTTGGGTACACCGACGAACCGTTCGTCCTAGCCAATGATGTGGCACAGGTTATCTATGTGAAGGACATGTCTACCAAACTGAGAAAAAGAAAAGATAAGGAAGCGAATACATCATACGATGAGCCAAAGCGCCACATAGTTCTTTCAGGAAAAAGGGACATCCTGGGAGTGGACGGCAAGACAGACATGTCTGAAGATTATGAAAAGTTTCATGAAATTCCTCCCTGCAATGTCAAAGCTGACCCAAGCATCCTGATAAACAATGAAGATTATCCATGGTTACGGCGCAATAAGCAAATGACACAAGCGAAGAAAAAGTGAAGACTTCCTCCCGCAACTTTGTAACACACGAACATGCTACCATTGTCCGTTTTGTACATGCACATGCTATGTGGGTGAAATTATGATACCATCCCAACTTTCAACTTTTTCAGAGTTCATTTGAAATGCTTTCATGTCTTATGGTTCGGCCCTCGTAATACCATGACCATTAGTCCCTGGCTCATGCCAACTTTCAACTTTCAACTTTCTATAACTAATGGCACTAACAGAAACTTTCAACTTTCATCTATTATCATTTTTAGTAAGTTAATCACAAACTCGTGATTCAAACAATTTTCAAAGAATTCAAATTTTAACTATTCAAATTTGAAAACAAATGGCACTAACAGAAAGTTTATAATTTTTCTAAAACTAATGGCACTAACAGAAAGTTTATAATTTTGCTAACCTAAAAGCAAACAGAATTAAAAATTAAAGGAAAAACAAAAGAAAATAAATAATGCGAAAAACAAATCAAAAAACAGGAAAAAACTATTTGTATAGTAAAGTTAATCACAAAATAAAATAAATAAGGCAACAAAGAAAACAATAAAACTAAAAAAGTGTTTTCAAATTTGAAAACTAATGGCACTAACAGAAAGTTTATAATTTTTCTAAAACTAATGGCACTAACAGAAAGTTTGTAATTTTGCTAACCTAAAAGCAAACAGAATTAAAAATTAAAGCAAAAAACAAAAGAAAATAAATAATGCAAAAAACAAATCAAAAAAACAGGAAAAAACTATTTTTATAGTAAAGTTAATCGCAAAATAAAATAAATAAAGCAACAAAGAAAACAAAAAAACTAAAAAAGTGTTTTCAAATTTGAAAACTAATGGCACTAACAGAAAGTTTATAATTTTGCTAACCAAAAAGCAAACAGAATTAAAAATTAAAGCAAAAAACAAATCAAAAAACAGGAAAAAACTATTTTATAGTAAAGTTAATCACAAAATAAAATAAATAAAGCAACAAAGAAAACAGAAAAACTAAAAAAGTGTTTTCAAATTTGAAAACTAATGGCACTAACAGAAAGTTTATAGTTTTGCTAACCTAAAAGCAAACAGAATTAAAAATTAAAGCAAAAAACAAAATAAAATAAATAATGCAAAAAACAAATCAAAAAACAGGAAAAAACTATTTTTATAGTAAAGTTAATCACAAAATAAAATAAATAAAGCAACAAAGAAAACAAAAAACTAAAAAATTATTTTCCAATTTGAAAACTAATGGCATTAACAAAAAGTTTATAATTTTTCTAAAACTAAAAGCATAAAGAATTAAAAAATAAAGCAAAAAACAAAAGAAAATAAATAAAGCAACAAAAAAAATGCCACCTACTGGGCCACCACGGCCTGAATACGACTAGAAACCCTACCATGGGCCAGGATTCAGGCCCACAGCGGGCCCAGTAGGCCCACAGGCATTGCAGTGACAGATTAGGCCCGAAAGCCTGCAGTTGAGAGGAGCTCGGGAGGGTGCGCGCAGCAGCGCTTATAAACCACTCCCGAGCCCTCTCAACTAGCGAGGTGGGACTAAACTTTTGGGCGCGGGGCAGCACAAGGCCATTGGTCCCGGTTGGTGGCACCAACCGGGACTAAAGGGGGCATTGGTCCCAGTTCGTGGCACGACCCGTGACCAATGCCCCCCTTTAGTCCCGGTTGGTGCCACCAACCGGGACCAAAGGCCGCCGCTTCCCGCCCTTTGGGCTGCTGAAAATTGGCATTTGGTCCCGGTTGGTGCCACCAACCGGGACCAAAGGGGGGCATTGGTCACGGTTCGTGCCACGAACCGGGACCATTGCTCTGGGTATATAAGGTAGCACTTGTGAAAATTTCGCCAACCGGTCCCATTCACCCCCGACGCCCCCAGGCCGTTCGTCGCCGCCCCGAGCCCGTCGTCGCCCGCTCCCCTTCGTCGTCGCCCCGCGCCGCCGCAGACCTTGTCCCCGTCGCTGCTTGCGCCGTCACCGGCTTCCTCCTCATCGCTGCGTCGCGCCCCCAGTGAGCTCCCCCTTCCCATCAATCCCTGTCGCTCTGACCATCGCCGCCGAGAGGCTCATATGTATCGCTATGTATGTATGTATGTATGGCTATGTATGTATGTATATGCTCATATGTATGTATGGATGTATGTATGTATATGCTCTCTGTATATGGATTTGGCTATGTATATGCTCTCTGTATATGCTCATATGTATGTATGTTCATATAGCATTTTTTCTATATATGAATTATTATTTTGTTCATGGATATATGCTAAAGAAAATGAGGGGGGTGATAGATGATGATGAGGGGTCGAGAGTGGGACGAGAGGTCGAGAGGTGGCGAGGGGAGAAAAAAAATGTTATCAGGGACGAGGGTCGTCGAGGGGTCGAGAGAGGGACGAGGGGTCGAGAGAACTAAATAAGAAGAAGAAGAGGAGAGGAAGAAGAGGAGAAATAAATAAGAAGAAGAAAAAAGAAGAAAAAGAAGAGGAGAAGAAGAAGAAAGGAATAGTGGAGAAGAAGAGAAAATAGAATATATTCTATTTTTTCTTCTTCTCCACTATTCCTTTCTTCTTCTCCTCTTTTTTTTCTTCTTTTTTTTCTTCGATCTTCTCCTCTAGCTATTCCTTTCTTCTTCTCCTCTTTTTTCTTCTTCTTCTCCTCTTTCTTCTTCTTCTTCTTCTTCTTCTTCTTTTTCTTCTTCTTCTTCTTCTTAATTTTTATCGGGAACGAGGGTGTCAAGGATCGCCGAGGGGTCGAGGGTCGGGAACTAGGGTAGAGGGTCGAGGGTCGTTAAGGGGTCAAGTGTCGAGGGTTTCAGGGTCGAGGGTTCGAGGGTTCTATAGGGTCGAGGGTCGAGGGTTCCAGGGTCGTCTAGGGGTCGAGGGTTCCAGGGTCGTCGAGGGTTCGAGGGGTCGAGGATCGCCGAGGGGTCGAGAGAGGTTTCCTAGTGTCAAAGTATTGAAGAAACCCATGGCTTCATCATTAGTCGGAAGTAACCAGGGCATGACGAAGTCCTCCAAAATTATTTTGGAATGGTGTCCTGGATAGGATAATTTGCCTTTTTGTTTGAATTTCAGCAAAGGCCTTCCAAATAACGATATTTGGAAGGTTCTTGCTGAACTTTGTACCAAAAAGCGAATTATCCTATCTAGGACTCCGTTCCAAAATAACTTTGGAGAGCTTCGTACCATCATGCACATGTTACTTTCGCCTAATGATGAAGACATGGTTTTGTTGAATCCTTTGAAACTAGGCAACCTCCGGACCCCTCGACGACCTAATGAAGAGGATAAAAAAATAAGAGGAAAAAGAAAAAAAAAGAGGAGAAGAAAGAATAGAGTTCTTCTCCTCTATTCTTTCTTCTCCTCTTTTTTTCTTCTTCTTCCTCTTTTTTTATCGGGAACGAGGGTCGTCGAGGGACATAGATGTAGTGTCGTCGTTGTCGATATATACCCCCTCCCGATAGATTACTATGATTAGGTAGCTAGTTCTACGTTTGGCACTAATATATCCATCTGTCATGTTTGAATAATAATTGCCATGTTGTAAATATTTGTAGAAACTATGGACACCGCCCTAGACGAAGCAAAAGAAGCGTTGTTGAGGGACATAATCGCAGAAGGAAGTGATGCCGTCTCGTTGTTTCTCAACGAAACCGATGGTCTGGAAGGAGAGGGTGAACAAGCTGGCTACGGTGACCTAATGCCGGTGCAAGAAGAAGAACATGAGGACGGCTCCGGTGACCCAATGCCGGTGCAAGAAGGAGACCGTGATGACGGCTCCGGTGACCAAACCGAGTCCGGCCAGGTATATATATTAGTTAAGCCTGTGCTGACAAGCTGATTGATGCATTCATTGTTTTGGTATGTACACATATTAATTAAGTCTTTGTTCTTTTTTCTAGCCCTCCAGATCGAGCACAACTTCGGTAAAGAGACGAGGCCCGAAGAAAAAGTTGAGCTCGGATGAAAAGTTTGAGATCATAGCAATCGCGCCCGACGGCCAACCGATTGAACCCCTCCGGACAAAGAGCGCATTTGTTGCTCAGTGCGGGGTTCTAGTTAGGGACAAGATCCCGATAAGCATCCAGCAATGGTTTAAGCCGGCTATAGAAGACCCTGAGGTGTCTTATGTCAATGATATGCAGAAAAATGATCTTTGGACTGAGCTGAAGTCAAATTTCACCCTACCGCCAGAGGATAATCCAGAGAACCCAGTTAAAGAGAAATTAATCAAGTCTTTTGCTCTTAAGAGGATGGCAGAACTATTCAGGAGGTGGAAGAAAGAGCTGAATAAGTTTGTTGAAAATAATGAGACACCAGAATTCAAGGGCAGATATGAGAAGATAAGAGATCACTGGCCCGCATTTGTGGCCCACAAGACATCGGAAAAGAGTAAGAAGATGTCGGCGACAAACAAGCAAAATGCTGTGAAGAAGATGATTCACCATCGCACGGGGTCAGGTGGCTACCTTGTAGCCCGGCCTAAGTGGGCCAAGACTAAGAATGATCTGGTTGATAAAGCGATCGAATCAGAGACAATTAGCTGGCCAGACCGTTGCCGGACTTGGTTCTTCGGGGCTGGCGGAACCTTGGACCCTGTAACAGGGAAGTGCATTTGGACGAACGATCAAATGGATATACCAGTCAGGAAGCTTAAGCAGTATATCGAAGCAGCGCAGCAAGGGAAGTTCTTTCCAGACAGAGAGAACGACGAGCTCAAAATGGCCCTCGGGAATCCTGAGCACCCTGGACGGACACGAGGCACGCCAGGCTCCATTCTGTGGAAGGTTGGGTTTCCGGACGCAGGCGGTTACAAATCCCATGAGAGGAGGAAAAAAGTGCAGCAGACCCAAATGCAGGCGCTGCAAGAAAGGGTAGACGGGATAGAGGAACGAGAAGCAAATCACAGCAAACGTACTACCGAAGCCTCCCCCGAAGCTACCCCGCCATCTCATCGCAGAAGCAGCGTGGCTTCCACCAAGCTGCTTCAGCCGGAGCATGCCTCGATGGCTCCTGCCAGCTATCCCGCGGATGCTATCACGGAGTCTCAAAATTTCCACCTTATGACGCAATGGATGAATTTGAAGGTCAAGGCGGCTGTTGGCTCTGTTTATCCTACTGAACCCGGCGCAACTTTTCACTGCCGGGCGATTCCAGAAGGATATGCTAGGGTGATGGTGGATGAAATAACGGAGGGATTTGAGGACCTCCAGCTTGACCACCCTACCGGTGAAGGGGAGACTCGGCTGGGGTCTGCTCTGAAGACTCCATGCCTATGGCGGAAGGAGCTCATCAACCTTCCGAAGTGGACGCCTCCGCCTCCTCCTCCTCCTCCGGTGAGTCAGGGCACTCCGCCTCCTCCACCGCCTCCTCCTCCGGTGAGTGACGATCAGGGCCCTCGGTCGGCTCCTTCTCCTGCACGTGGTGGCACTCCGCCTCCTTCTCCGCCTGCGCCAACGCGCCCGAGCAGCCAGCCTCCTCCTTCTCCGCCTCGTCAGCAAGGGCTGAAGAGAGCTGCCGCCGCTCTAGCTGCTCCGGCGCGTCGTAGTCCTTCTCCTCCGTGTCGTAAGCAAGTAAAGAAGACAACCGCTCCGTCTGCTCGGTCGGCGTCTAGCAGTACAACCAGAGGCGGGAGGACATACAGATTCGGTCCTTCTCTGAAGACTCCAGAGAAGTTACCATATGAGAGGACCCCGGAGGAGAATGCCGAGATCGCGCGAACCGAAGTGGATGATTGGTTTCAAGGGTTGAGGGCAAAGAGACATCCACCTCCGGAGGAGAAGGTAGATCCGGTGAAAGTGAAGCGCACTCTGGCTGCCCTGGCAAAACCACCCAAGTCTCCGCCGAAAGGCAACTATGAGTGCATTATTGCAAAGACATGGGCCGAAGCGGAGCGGTCGGGAAGTACAGTCAGTGATCAAAGGCTGAAAGAACGACGAGCAGCTGGGAAACAAATTGCCCAGCTCGGCGAACAAGCGAAGCAATCGTGCCCCCCCCCTCAAGGTGCCTAGCGACATCGTCGATCCGAGGATGGTGCCCGGTTATGGCAATGTTGACGATTACCTGCCCGACGATGTACATTATGATACCATGGAGGTGCAGATACACAGATACGAGTACGAGAAGCATCTCATCAAAGATGAAAAATCTTTAACAACGATGATGCGAAGATTACATGATTGGTACTTGAAAATCTACAGAGAGTCTGGGGGGAGGAGTACTTTGTATGCGAGAGTTAAACTGGAGCATGACCTCGTTGGAATTGAACTGTTGCCTATTCCATTTGAGGAGTTCTATCAGTTTTTCAATCAATTGGCCCTCGATAAAACAACGATCACCTGCTACTGTCTGTAAGTACTACTACTTCTGTCATTAAGTCTCTCTATATAGCTCATCTCTTTCATTGCATGTATTTATAATTATCCTCACTATATTATGCAGAATGAAGATCGCCGAATTGAAGAAAAGACAAATCAGTGATATTGGGTTCGTTAACACATATCTCATAGATGCAACTGAGGTTGAACTTCGTCCCGGAGATACCGAGGCCAACTTGCTACGATCATTCAAAAAAAATGAAAACAATGATATAATACTCTTTCCTTACAACTTCAAGTGAGTGTTACTGTCTTGTGCATATTCGGTTTCCCTTCTATATTAGTCCAGGTTATAGTAATGTAATTGATGAGTTATGCATGCGTGTGCAGTTTCCACTATATTCTCCTAGAGATTAGGCTTGAGCAGGGAGTAGTAACCGTCTTGGACTCTAAACGAAAAGATCCCCAGGAGTATGCGGACATGACTGAAATCCTCAAGAAGTAAGTTAAATCGATCATTATCCACCATATCAGCAACTTTGTTCATTTCTTGATATCAAGTAATTGTTTTCTTTGTCCGGCAGGGTTTGGAGAAAATTCAGCAGAACAGTTCCGGGACTGCCGAAGGAGCTGGAATTTAGACACCCGAAAGTAAGTACTATAGTAGCATGTTCCGCGCATCTCCTAGTGATTCAAGCGCTAGTTTCATCAATACCATTTAGCATTCTTGCTTATCAGTTTGATTGACCTCTATTTCTTGTAAAGTGCTTGTGGCAGGAAAAAGGGAATGATTTCTGTGGATACTACGTCTGCGAGTCCATCCGCCACACGACCTGTGAGCGGGGCGGGTACTCTGACGAACAATATGAAGTACGTAAATAACAACATTCACAATTTTATTTTATTACCATCATTTGTATTGAGTTTCATTCATTCATATATATATGTATTGACCCCCTTCTTCAAATTAGATGTTTCGGAAGCGGGATGAACTCCTAGCACCAGCTCGCATGCGAGCAATTCAAGAGGAATTGGCGGAATTCTTTCTTGACCAAGTGATCGCTGAAGACGGAGAATACTATGTGGACCATGAGTCCGTATGATTATATTTGTAAGAGATAATTATTGTATATATGTAGCTGGTAGTGTCGGATAGATATACGAGAACTTGTTGTTCGACCAATCTCTCGGAGAAGGAGAGGTGGTCGATATCACTTCTCTCTGTATGCATATATGTTCATGACGATCTTCTGTTTCCTTCATTTGCTTACTAGCTAACTAGCGTGTCTAGTCTCTCTATAGTATGTATAGTACGTAGCGTCGACCAAGCACGGACGTAAGAGAGGACACTTCTCTCTATTAATTATAGCTAGCTAACACAATATATGAAACACCTAAATTAACCCCCCAAAACCCCCAACCCCCCCCCCCTTTCAAAAAAAAACAAAAACCCCAGCCACAGAAATGCTGACGCGTGGATGCCTATTGGTCCCGGTTGGTGCCACCAACCGGGACCAAAGGGTCTCCTGCCTGGGCTCTGCGCACTGCCCACGTGGAGGCCCATCAGTCCCGGTTCTGGATTGAACCGGGACTAAAGGTACAGGGCATTAGTACCGACACTTTAGTCCCGGTTCAGGAACCGGGACTAAAGGCCCTTACGAACCAGGAATATAGGCCCTTTTTCTACCAGTGAAAATAAAAAAAGAAAAAAAATCAGCGGTAGCGTGTTTTGGCCTGGGTAGCGCTATAGCTAAGAAAAAGAAAAAGAAAAAGAAAAAGGAAAAAATAAAAAAATAAAGGAAAAAAGTTTGAAGTAGCGCGTTTTATCTTGGGCAACGCTATAGCTAAGAAAAAGAAAAATATAAATATAAAGAAAAAAGTTAGCAATAGCGTTGTTTTGCTAGACCAGCGCTATAGCTAACTTAGCTATAGCACGTTTTGCCCACACGCGCTATAGCTAAGTTGCCTACAGCACCGGTCCGCTAGCTCCCCTCCTTCCTATCTCTCACTCGCCCCGCTTGTCAATCCCCTTTTCTCTGACGCCACGGCCGACGCCGCACCGCCCACGCTACCGCCGACGCCGCCCCGTCCACGCTGCCGCCGATGCCGCCCCGCCCACGCCGCCGCCGCTGCTACACCACCCACGCCACCGCCGACGTCAGACTCGACCTCAGCCCCGACCTTGACGCCGGCCACCGACCCCCTCCCGCTCCGGTATGGCCCCCTGCCCCCTCTTCCTTCCTCTCTGACCCCTCAGCCCCGGATCTCTCTCTCTGACCCCCTCCCACTCCGTATGTCTCTGCAGATCAACAAGGCTCAGCGACCCCGGCGACCCCAACGCCGGCCACCGACCCCGACCCCTCAGGGCCTCCCTCCGTGAAGCAGCCGGCGACGCCCAGCAACGCTAGTGAGCACTTCGTTGACAGGTGCCTTTCCCTCCCCTCCCCCTCCCCCCGCCCCGTGCGTACGAGCTTAATTTAATTGTTGTTAGTGTTAGTTAGTGTTAGTGTTAGCCCAATGATGGTGCTTAGCTAGTGTTAGCCCAGTGATAGTGTTAGTGTTAGTTAGTTGTTACTGTTAGTTAGTGTTAATGTTAGCCCAGAGAATTAAAATTAGCTTTGAAAGAATATTGAAATGAAAATTAGCTTATGTTGCCTTGTTTTTAAATGAAAATGAAAATGAAAATTACAGTTTTTGCAAATTATCTTATGTTGCTGTCCATTTTGAAAATGAGGATTTTTAATGGAAGTGTATGAAAATTTGGTCACACACACACACACTCTCTCTCTCTCTGACGAAATTAGGTCTTTTTGCAGATCGAAGCTAGGCGCAGATCGACGAGGAGGAGAAGGACGCCCTCAACCCCGGCGACCCCAACCCCGATCCCAAGCCGGAGGTGCGCCACCCCCTCTTCCCTCCCTCTTCATATGTCAGCACATAATGATGCAAGGGGGAGTGTTCATAATGTGGTTGTTAAAGTGTTCATAATGATGCAATGGGGAGTGGAGCTGTTAGATTGGTAGTTGATCTTTTTTGCATCAGTTGGGCAGCAATGTTCATGATTGTGTATATGTCAACAGCAACAAAGTCAATGATGTTTGTTTCAGCTTCTTAGAGTGCTCATAATGTGGCTGTTAAAATGGTTGTTAGAGTGCTGAAATGCTTGCTGTTAAAAAAGTGACCTATGTTTTGCCGAAAATGTTGATTCATTTCCATTCCGGCAAATTTAAGGCGCTCTGTATGTGCACTTTCTAGCAAAGGTCATGCCGAAATTTTCCGTGAATTTTGGCATGACTTGTGCTAGAAAGTTGGACATATCCAGTGCTTGAGATTTGTCGCGGCGGGAATGAAACAACATTTCTGGCAAAACAAAGGTCACTTTTTTGTCATTATTCACTTTATTATATAAAGCTCGATAATTTGCGGTGAACCCTTGGAAACATGACCGACAACGATGAGGCCGGAGGTTCTCGGTCCCAATTAGGTCGAGCACACGCCTACCTCAACTTTCTGGTGGATCAGGAGACACAGCAAGCTTGGTGTCCGGACCGCCTTGTCATGACGGATGACGACAGTGGTGGCGCCGGCGCCGACACTGATGCCACCAACGACACCGGCACTAAGACTGGCACTGATGATGTTCCTAACTACAGCACGGAAGGTGGGACCTCCCAAGCCAATGAGGGAAAGAAGGAAAAGAGGACATGACGCCCAAATGAGCTCGACACCGGAAGACTGGTGGTCACGGCGGTGCACCCTGGCGAGTTCGAGCCAATAGAGCCGCGAGAAGTGGCAGCGTGTGACGGCAACCAACTAGCATGCATCCTACGGGATACCGCTAATGTCAACACCACAAAAATACGGAAGAATGAACATTTGAAGAAGCTACTTCTAACTAGGTTGCACACAAGATTCCTGTCCCCCGGTCGGAATGACGATGTCAACCCATGGGATGATGATGGCATGAAAAAAAATCAACAACAAAGCCCTAGGGAAGTTCAGCAACGCATTGAGCGCTTGGAAAACTAGGGTGAAAAGGGCGATTCAAGTAGACCATGAAACCTATGCCGATATTGTTGCAGACAATCCGAAAATTACGATAGAGGACTTTGAAAGGTTCAAGGAGACTTGCAATGAAGAAGCTGCCAAGGCCAGGTCGGAGAGAGGCAAGAAGCTGCAGGCAAAGAACATGGGGAACCACCACCTTGGAAGTCGTGGTTACACGGGAAAGCGGCCCGCGTGGGCTAAGGAGGACGCATAACATGAACGTCAGGGGATCCCAGACCCATTGGCTGAGTTCACCGACCAGCAGGAGCAAGACTTCATCAGGGCCCGATTCTCGTGGGACCCCAAGAAAAAGATTTTTTTTCCACCGACGGGCCGACTAGGAAATTCATGAGAATACTGGTAATTATCCTTTTACCACCTTACATATTAGGTTCTGATCAACGAAGTCTACTACATTCTAGTCGCATTTGTAAATGATTCACGGTCCATTTTGCAGATAGACCAACACAAGCTTGCGGTCGAGAGCGACTCGTCGACTCGTCGACTCGGTCGACTCAGTCGTCGGCGAAGTACAAGTGGGACACTCCTTTCAACCGGGCCATGAACATAATGATGGGACACCCGCCCGACCAGCAGCCACAATATGGACGTGTGCATGGCGCCGGGGATGGCACCACATGGAAGTACTATTATAACAAGGACCCCGAGGCCAAAAGCCAGAGAAAGAAGTTCAGTCAAGTGACTATCGACGAGAAGGTGGCGCGGGCGATGGAGAAAGCAAAAGCTGAGATAATCGCTGTCTGTAGAGATGATATGGTGGCTGCCATTACAAGCTTGATTCCAACAGTGGTCACATGGGTGCAACAAAATCCAAACGCGCCACCAAGTGATTTTCCCATGCCCAGCTTCACCGGGAGCAACTCAATGAACACCGCACCCATACCCATACCTAGTATGGCAACCGCACCCGCACCTCCTCCAGCACCTGCTCCTGCACCCAGCTCTCACAGCAGCCCTAACTCCGTGTCTGGCTTGAATGTCGAGCCGTCGACATTGTCTGAGCTCGACGCCCTCACAGTAAATACGTGTCGCACCTTCATCAACTCAACTAATTAATTAATCTTCTTTTTGGATCTTTTTGGATCTCTGACGCTGCACGTATATGTCTTTGTAGGCTTACTCCACTCCGTGCACCTTCCTTTACAACATGAAGGGCGGGTTGGTGGATGTGGGGAAGGGTACTATAGTGAAGCCTAATGATCGATTGTTTCACCGCCGGCAGATGCCTGATAACGCCTTAAGTGTCTCCGTGGCAAGTGTGAAAGCAGGCTACGAGGGTCTCCCTCATCCGATACAAACCGATGGAGAGGATGACGAGACCCCCACGCAGCTTTGCCAATGAAAAAATTGGCCGATCCTATGGCTGAAAAATCTTCTTCGTGTCGAGGTGGTCAGGAGCACAACAACGGGACCTCAGGAAGGTATGACCACAACCCCTCCTACACAAGTACAACCATCGTCTGTGCTGCTTGCTGAGATTAAGAGACATAAGGAAGGAGGGCCAACCGTTCCGGCAAATGATGCCACTGCCCCATGGAAGAGGATAGGGATCATGACATGGAGGAGGCCGATGACCCTAACCAGTATTTCGATACTGCCTTTGACAACGAAGTAACAATGAGTCAACCATATGAATATGAGATGCATGTACCAGAGCCGGAATGTCCTCGGGGGTGCAAGAAGTCTTTGTTCATGCAATCCTCACAGGACACGCCTCCAGATGCTGGTTCCACCCAAGCTCAACTACTTAGCCAGAGTCGTCCAATGCTGAGCCCGACAACACTAGGGGTGGTGCTCAGGGAGGGTCTGACAGACCCACCAGCACCTTAGCCCACCAAGAAGAAGCAGAGGAAGAGACCGACGGCGAGAAAATCTAATAAAGCTGGCAATGTTAGTTCTAGCAGCCAGCTGCCATCGACCAAGGTTGACAGTGTACCGATGAAACATGCGCCATTAATCCATGTCGCGGGAGAGCTAATGGTACCAGCCAATGCACAAGCTGCCATAACAGGGGATCTCAGGAGACTCCATGACCATGTGCTTTCGATAGAGAGAAGCCTCCTCACCTCGGATGATCCAGGATACCCACTTTATACGGTTCATGTGCCGAGCAGTTGCAAGATGTACGTCCACACAAGCCCCGCGGACCTCTTCTTCCTGAGGTTTGATTACATCTCCTAGATGTTTCAAATGAGGACACTCGATTTTACCTTCGTCCGCCTGTATGCGCTGCACATGAACTACATCGTCAGGAGAGAGCAAGTCATCGGTCTTGCGGTCGCGGATCCATACTACATGCATGAGGGCTTCTTGTCAATCAACGACGCCAACCGTGAATATGCGAGTCAGTACATCGAAGAATTCTTGGTCAGCAATAAGGACAAAGAAACGATTCTCCTACCTTATCATCCCCGGTAAGTCATCCGCAGTTAGCGCTATAACACATACATGCATTTCAATAGTTACTTTACACGCATGGAGGCTAACTTGATCGTGTATTTTGCATAGCAGGGTGTGTCGTGCCGTTCTCATCGTTCTTTACCCAAATTACTCCCGCGCTCTATATTTGGACCCATCGAAGAACATAGAGAAGAAAGATTACACACACATAAAGCATGTTCTAGACAGAGCTATGCTGGGCTTCAGCATGCGGGGTGGCTACATCCAATGAAAAAAAACAAATAAGGCCGCTCTTTGTTTCGGCCACAAGACTGACTTCTGTTGCATCCAGCAACCGGCAAGAAGTGCGAATGATGGATTCTACGTCATCCATTTAATGATGGAGTACAGAAGGGATGTGCAATCACTTTGCATGAAATCTTCATCCGATACCCATATCCAGAGATGGGCCGAAGCCTTTGGAGCCGTGCCGGATAATCAACTTCGAAATGATTTCTACTGGATCCAGTAGGAAATTGCGTCCATCATCATGAAAGATGTCCTCGAAGAGAATGGGATGTTCTACGGCGGCCCAATAACGCGAGCTGACGTCCGAACCCGCATTGCCCTACAACGTCAGGACATGACGCCTTTCACTAAGCTTGGTGACACCGTTCCGGATATGGACAGATGGGAAGAGTGCACTGCTTAAAAACAATGTGTCTGTTTAGTTACTTGTTACTTTCTGTATGATGAAACTTCGAATGTTTCAGTGTATGATGAAACTATTAGATGTATGGTGCCGCGCTCTAGTTAATTACTTTCGGTACAATGAAATTTGTTAACTATGTTTACTATATATGTTGCTTCTATTTCATAACTGTTTCGTTCAATTCGCTTCATGATATATATATATATATATATCTATGTGTGTGTGTGTGCATCTCTGACAGGTATATAGATCAACGATGGCGAGGAAGTGGTATGCCGTGTATGTAGGGCATGTTCCGAGTGTGTACTATGAGTGGCCACAGTGTCAGGACCAAGTCTCTGGCTTCTCCGGCGGAAGCCAGAAAGGGTTTGATAGCAGAGCGGAAGCTGAAGCTAGTTACATGAGATTCATATCACAACAGGGCATTCAAAACCAGCGCTGCTGCAAAAACTACTACATAATACCGCTTTTGATCATCGTGATCGCTCTTATCTTCTATGCGGTCATGTCATAGTCTACATAGATGATGAAACATGAGTATGTGACCATGATTGATGATGATGAGATACTTGAGACATGTCGAGACTTCTAATAACTTTGGCTCATCGATGACTCACTTGCTTTTCAATGAATATGCATGTTATTGTATAAACGGTGGATCTGTTTAATTGTGTACAGAGCCAAAATGCAATCTTTTTTTACAAAAGTTAGAAGTGGCATGGGGGTAAACATTACCAGTGGAACTCAAGTAACAGTAGCGCTGGCTAGTGCCACGCGTTGTAGATAATTACCAGTAGTGCTGGTTGGAAGCGCTCGACAGCTAGCTTTATATACCTGTAGCGCTAGGCCAAACAAGCGCTACTGCTAAAAAATAGCTGTAGCGCCGTAGCAGTAGTGCGCTTTCCCGCGCTACTAATAGCAAAAAAAAACTAGCGCTACTGGTAAGGGTTTTCCTAGTAGTGCCTGCCCCTCCTTATATATGTTGAAGGGGTGGGTTACATGTGGAGTCCTATTAGGATTAGGACTAGTCTATCTTCTAATACAAACCGGATACAAGTGTGGGTCTTGACTCCTTGTAAGGGAAATATTCCTCACACCTTTTCTCTTAAACCGGCCCACCAATAACATAAGCCGGCCTTCTGGGCCTTGGGCCTTGTCATCCATCTGTCCCGTCCATCGTGTTACCAGTGAGCCATAATGTTCAGTCGGGTTGCTTGTAAACCGTCTGGTCAGTGCGGGTCGCCGGTGAATCGCCAAGTCCGGCCGGGTTATACTTCCGGCCAGGTTACGCCGCGGGGTATATCCCCGACTTGATATTTGTGGGTTCAATGTTTTAATCGGACACAAAGAAAGATAGGGGCTTATAGTTTCCCCTCCCAACCTTTTACCTCAAGGGTAATGTCAACAGGGATAATTTATGAAAACCTACATCCAAATGGATATATATAGCTGGATCGCTCCAACACAAAGTGCTTGCCAAAGGAAAAAGTGTAAAAAGGGAAAGGTGATGATCACCACAACTCTTGTATAAGGGTAGAAGATAAAAGTAAAAGATAGGCCCTTCGCAGAGGGAAGTAGAGGTTGTCATGCGCTTTTATGGTTGGATGCACAAAACCTTAATGCAAAAGAATGTCACTTTATATTGCCACTTGCGATATGGACCATTATTATGCAGTTTGTCACTTTTATTTCTTCCACATCACAAGGTCGTATAAAGCTCATTTTCTCCACACTAATAAATCATACATATTTAGAGAGCACTTTTTATTGCTTGCAACAATGACAACTTACTTGAAGGATCTTACTCAATCTATAGGTAGATATGGTGGACTGTCATGGCAAAACTAGGTTTAAGGATATTTGGAAGCACAAGTAGTATCTACTTGGTGCAAAGAATTTGGCTAGCATGAGAGGGAAAGGCAAGCTCAACATGTTTGATGATCCAAGACAATATAACATTTCGGATATAGGAAAACATATCCCATTAAGATGTCTTCCTTGTCCAACATCAACCTTTTAGCATGTCATATTTTAATGAGTTCTCACAATTGAAAAATATGTCCAAGATAGTATATTTATATGTGAAATCTCTCCTCCTTCAATATTCTTTCATGAATCGTTCAAGTGACAAATTCTGCGTTTGCTAACTTCCAATAAGTTTACTACCTATACTTATTATGTGTGAAGTCATTACTCCCCATGTTGTAAGCATATGAAATGTATATAAATTCAGATTTATGATATTCAATGCATTCAACCATTTACTCATAGGATATATGTGAAGCACGTGAGTAAATGACAAACTACTCCAAAAAGATATAAGTGAAGAATACTGAGTAGTCAAATAATTAAATAGCCATGGGAGGATTATTTTTCATTCAAGATTTCAGATCCAATGATTTTATTCAAAGAGCAAGTAAAATTGAAAATACGCTCCAAGCAAAGCACATATCATGTGACGAATAAAAATATAGCTCTAAGTTAGGTATATCGATAGTTTTGAAGACGAAAGAGGGGATGCCTTCCGGGGCATCCCCAAGCTTAGGCGCTTGATTCTTCCTTGAATATTACCTTGGGGTGCCTTGGGCATCCCCAAGCTTAGGGTCTTTCCACTCCTTATTCTCCTCATATTGATATCTCACCCAAAGCAGAAAACATCAATCACACAAAACATAACGGAACTTCGTGAGATAGGTTAGTATGATAAAGAGTAAACCATTTACTTTGGTACTGTCAAAGACAAGGTTCATAATTGTTATCACACAATTCCTACTGTACCATATCCATTTTACAATTTATATTGAGAAATATAAGCCATAGAAACTAGAAAATAAGCAAACTATGCAATGAAAACAGAATCTGTCAGAAACAGAACAGTCTGTAATGATCTGAACACCAACCATACTTCTGCTACTCCAAAACTTCTGAAATAAATTTGTGGACGTGAAGAATTTGTCTATTAATATTTTGAAAAAATAATCAACTCAATCGCACTTTTCTTTAAAAATTGGCAGCTAATCTCATGAGTGCAAAGTTTCTATTTTTTACAGCAAGATCACATTAACTATCACCTAAGTCTTCCCAAAGGTCTTACATGGCACTTTAGCTATGCATGATGATTTCAATGATGCTCACATAAAAGAGAAGAATTGAAACATAAAGAGAGAATCATGAAGAATATGACTAGCATATTTAAATCTAACCCACTTCCTATGCCTAGGTATTTTGTGAGCACATAATTTACAGGAACAAGAATCAACTAGCATAGGAAGGAAAAACAAGGATAACTTCAAAACTTTAAGCATATATAGAGGGAACTTGATATTATTGCAACTCCTACAAACATGTATTCCTCCCTCATAATAATTTTCAGTAGAATCATGAATGAGTTCAACAATATAATCATCACATAAAGCATTCTTTTCATGATCTATGAGCATAGAAATTTTACAACTCTCCACATAAGCAAAATTCTCCTCATTCGTAATAGTGGAAGCAAACTTCTTCTAAATCCACTTTAGATGACAGTATTATTCCTACTCCAAAAGATATAAGTGAAGTTCATGGAGGATTCTACAATTAATATATACTAACCAATATCCAAGCTCAAAATATATAAGTGAAGCACGCGAAGCATTCTATAAAACCATACTCAAAAGATTTAAGTGAAGTAGGAAGAGCAATTCTAAAAGATCATACTTAAAAGATATAAGTGAAGCACATGAAGCATTCTATAAACCAATAAAGGGCTATTTCATACTAGCATGGTTCTTAAAGGAAAAACAAAAAACACAAAGGACACAAATCTTGTGAACAAAACAAAAAACGAGGTATACCGATAATTGTCGAAGAAGAAAGATGGGATGCCAACCGGGGCATCCCCAAGCTTAGATGATTGAGTATCATTAGAATATTTACTTGGGGTGCCTTGGGCATCCCCAATCTCGATCTCTTTCCTCTCTTTATTCTTCTCACATCGGTAACTCCTCGTTCTTCGAACACTTCATCCACACAAAACTTTAACAAAAACTTTGTGAGATCCGTTAGTATAATAAAGCAAATCACTACCTTTAGGTACTGTTGCAAACTTATTACAATTTCATATTAGAACTATATCTATTGTATTCCAACTTCACCATGGTTCATACCACCCGATACTACCTATAGATTCATCAAAATAAGCGATCAACTCATAGAAAACAAAATCTGTCAAAAACAGGACAGGCTGTAGTAATCTGGAAGTTTAGTAAACTTATGTAACTCCTAAAAATTCTAAAAAAAATAAAAATTTAAAAAATTTGTACAGAAGTAATGTGCAAAAGGTTTCAGACCCATTTGACTTTCCAGTAAAAAATGTAAAATCACGTGCTACAGCCAAAGTTTCTGTTTTTGTACTGTACATAGTAAACAAGCAATCTAATCATCCTAAAACCAAGGCTTGGCACATTATTTTCATAATACAATGGATATATACAAGGGGATAATTATTTTCAGAAAAGCTTCCGTGAAATATTTTACATTGTTTCCATGAGCATGAACACAAGTGTTCAAGGTCGACCCTCATTTCTCCAATGCATAACCTTCCAATCACTTCTCTTGTTAAAAAACTTTTTAGGTATGAGAGGCAAGTAATTTTTTTTCTATTTTCATTATTTAAAAAAAATTGTATGTTTCACCCATAACTAAACAGAATCAAAAAGGAAAAACAAAATCTAATTAGTGAAGAAAGCAAACAAGCATACACAAGAATATCAACCCCACGCTATTGCTCCCCGGCAACGGCGCCAGAAAAGAGTTTGATAATCCCCAAGTGCAGGGAATCATCGTAGCAATTCCCAATGGTGGAAGTGATAAGTATGGAGTGTCGAACCCACAAGGAGCTGAAGGTAAGATCAATATTCTCTCAAGCCCTATCTGCCACTGATATGACTCTACGTACACCGAACGTTTGCTTCCAACTAGAAATGAGAAATAAAACTACGTTGTGGGTATGAAGAGGATAACTTTGCATGATATCGGAGAGATAAAATATAAAAGTAGGTTCTATTATCATAAAGTTAGAATATATTACTAAATATTATAAATAGCGAGTGTGGAATAATGATGGGTCGGTATGCAGAATTGTCCAAGGCAATTGTTAACAAGACCGATAGTCGTCATTGCAATTTCATATGAGGGAGAGGCATAAGCTAACATACTTTCTCTTCTTGGATCATACGCACTTATGATTGGAACTCTAGCAAGCATCCGCAACTACTAAAGATCATTAAGGTAAAACCCAACCATAGCATTAAAGCATCAAGTCCCCTTTATCCCACACGCAACAGGCCCCTTAATTACTGGAGTTTATGCCTCTGTCACTCAAGCAACCCACTATAAGCCAATCATGAATGTATTGCAACACCCTACAGCGGGAATCCCTCACACTTGCATGACATAGAGGGCACAATAGAACAACACCAAAATAAAACATACAACTCATACCAATCTAGATCATCAATCAACCCAAAGACAAAGGATATCCACTCAAAACATCATAGGATGGCAACACATCATTGGATCATAATATGTGGCATAAAGCACCATGTTCAAGTAGGGATTACAGCGGGGTGCGGGAGAGTGGACCGCATAAAAGAGATGAGGATGGTGATGTTGATGAAGACGATCACCGCGGCGATGATTCCCGTCCCGATGGCACTCCGGTGCCACCGAGAGAGAGGAGGAGAGGTTCTCCCCCTTGTGCTTACTCCTCCATGGCATCCCCCCTGGATGGGGAGAGGTTCCCCCTCTGGTCCTTGGCCTTCATGGTGATGATGGCCCCTCCGAGATCCTACTCCATGCACTCCGGTGATGATGGCCCCCTCCGGCAGGGTGCCAGAGAGGGCCTAGATTGATTTATCGTGGCTACAGAGGCGTGCGGCGGCGGAACTTCTGATCTAGGTTATTTTCTGGGGATTTCTGTATTTATAGGAATTTTTGGCATCGGTTTCACGTCGGGGGGGTCTCCGAATCATCCACGAGATAGGGGCCCATGCCCAGGGGATAGGGCGCGCCCCCACCCTCGTGGACAACCCGGGACATGATAATCGCCAAGTGCAAGGAATCATTGTAGAAATTTCCAAAGGTGGAAGTGATAAGTATGTAGTGTCGAACCCATAAGGAGCTAAAGGTAAGATCAATATTCTCTCAAGCTCTATCTGCCATTGATACGACACTACGTACACCGAACGTTTGCTTCCAACTAGCAAGGAGAAATAAAACTATGTTGTGGGTATGAAGAGGATAACATTGTATGATATCGGGGAGCTAAAATATAAAAGTAGGTGTTGTTATCATGAAGTTAGAATATATTACTAGATATTATAAATAGCGAGTGTGGAATAATGGTGGATCAGTGTGCGGAATTGTCCTAGGCAATCGTTAACAAGACCGGTAATCACTATTGCAGTTTCATATGAGGGATAGGCATAAGCTAACATAATTTCTCTACTTGGATCGTATGCACTTATGATTGGAACTCTAGCAAGCATCCGCAACTACTAAAGATCATTAAGGTAAAACCCAACCATAGCATTAAAGCATCAAGTCCTCTTTATTCCCATACGCAACAACCCCCTTACTCGGGTTTGTATTTCGGTCACTCACCAACCCACTATAAGCGAATCATGAACGTATTGCAACTCCCTACAGAGGGAACCCCTCACGCTTGCGTGACACGGAGGGCACCATAGGACAGCATGAAAGTAAAACATACAACTCATACCAATCTAGATCATCAATCAACCCAAAGACAAAAGATATCTACTCAAAACATCATAAGATGGCAACACATCATTGGATCATAATATGTCGCATAAAGCACCATGTTCAAGTAGGGATTACAGCAGGGTGCGGGAGAGTGGACCGCGTAAAAGAGATGAGGGTGATGATGATAATGCTGATGTTGATGAAGACGATCACCGTGGCGATGATTCCCCTCCCGATGGCACTCCGGTGCCACCGAGAGAGAGGAGGAGAGGTTCTCCCCCTTGTGCTTCCTCCTCCATGGCCTCCCCCCTAGATGGGGAGAGGTTCTCCCTCTGGTCCTTGGCCTTCATGGTGATGATGGCCCCTTCAGGATCCTCCTCCATGCCCTCCGCTGATGACGGCCCCCTCCGGCAGGGTGCCAAAGAGGGCCTAGATTGGTTTTCGGTGGCTACGGAGGCTTCTGGCAGGTGACCTCCCGATCTAGGTTAATTTTCTGAGGTTTCTGTAGTTACAGGAATTTTTGGCATCGGTCTCACGTCAAGGAGGTGCCCGAGGCGTCCACGAGGTAGGACCACACGCCTGGGGGTGGGGTGGGGGGGGGGGTGGGCGCGCCCCCATCCTCGTGGACGCCTCGGAACTCTCCTGGCCCAACTCTTTTACTCTGAGGTCTTCTTTTGGTCCGTAAAAATCGTCAAAAATTGGCACATCAATTGGACTCCGTTTGATATTCCTTTTCTGTAAAACTCAAAAAGAAGGAAAAAATAGAAACTGGCACTGGCACTAGGTTAATAGGTTAGTCCCAAAAATCATATAAAATACCATATAAATGCATATAGAACATCCAAGTTTGATAATATAATAGCATGAATACTTCATAAATTATAGATACGTTGGAGACGTATAAGCATCCCCAAGCTTAATTCCTGCTCGTCCTCGAGTTGGTAAATGATAAAATAAATAATTTATGAAGTGTGAATGCTAGCAAGTGCATAAGTTTCATCAATGATAGTTTCAATCACTATAACATCATTATATATCATAACTGTAGCTCATCTTCATAAAACTTTTCATGACCAAGTAACAAGCTATTCACATGTTAAAGTATAGATCATAAACTTTCTTGAAACTAACAAACTATATTCTCAGTCATCAAACAATTGCAATTCATCTTATTTTCAGGAAGGGTCTATGTCATAGCTTTGGTTTAGCAAACTCCACATACTCAACTATCATATCTTTCACAATTGCTAACACAGAGAAAGATAGGGGCTTATAGATCCGCCTCCCAACCTTTTACTTCAAGGGTAATGTCAACAATAATAGTTCATGATAACTTACATCCAATTGGATATATATATATATATATATATATCAGGATCTTTCCAACACAATGTGCTTGCCAAAGGATAAAATGTAAAAAAGAAAGGTGAAGATCACCATGACTCTTGCATAAGGTAGAAGATAAAAGTAAAAGATAGGCCCTTCGCAGAGGGAAGCAGAGGTTGTCATGCACTTTTATGGTTGGATGCACAAAATCCTAATGCAAAAGAACGTCACTTTATATTGCCACTTGTGATATGGACCTTTGTTATGCAGTCCGTCGCTTTTATTTCTTCCACATCACAAGATCGTATAAAGCTTATTTTCTCCACGTTAATAGATCATACATATTTAGAGGGCAATTTTTATTGCATGCACCGATGACAACTTACTTGAAGGATCTCACTCAATCCATAGGTAGGTATGGTAGACTCTCATGGCAAAACTGGTTTAAGGAATGTGTGGAAGCACAAGTAGTATCTCTACTTGGTGAAAAGAATTTGGCTAGCATGAGGGGGAAAAGCAAGCTCAACATGTTGGATGATCCAAGACAATATACTTTATTTCGGATATAAGAAAACATAACCCATTACGTTGTCTTCCTTGTCTGACATCAACCTTTTAGCATGTCATATTTTAATCAGTGCTCACAGTTACAAAATATGTCCAAGATAGTATATTTATATGTGAAATCTCTCTTCCTTCAATATTCTTTCATGAATTGTTCAAGTGACCAACTCTACGTTTGCTAACTTTCAATAAGTTTACTAACTATACTTATTCTATGTGAAGTAATTACTCCCCATGGTATAAGCATATGAAACATATATAAATTGAGATTTATGATATTCAATTCATTCAACCATTTACTCATAGGATATATCTGAAGCACGTGAGTAATGACACACTACTACAAAAAGATATGAGTGAAGGACACTGAGTAGTCAAATAATTAACTAGCCATGGGAGGATTCTTTTTCATTTAAGATTTCAGATCCAATGATTTTATTCAAACAGCAAGTAAAATTAAAAATACCCTCCAAGCAAAACACATATCATGTGATGAATAAAAATATAGCTCCGAGTAAGGCATACCGATAGTTTTGAAGACGAAAGAGGGGATGCCTTCCGGGGCATCCCCAAGCTTAGGCTCTTGAGTCTTCCTTGAATATTACCTTGGGGTGCCTTGGGCATACCCAAGCTTAGGGTCTTTCCACTCCTTATTCTCCTCATATCTATATCTCACCCAAATCTTGAAAACTTCAATCACACAAAACTTAACGGAACTTCGTGAGATAGGTTAGTATGATGAAGAGTAAACCATTCTTGTAGCAACCAGACCTCAAACAGTCTGATCTTTGTGCTTCAGTGTCATCCTTGGATCAGTAATGCTGACAAGCACAGTACTTGAAGGATTTATAACTGAGTAGCAATCACACACTTATTACAACGAGTGTCTCAAAAGAGAACTTATTACAAATAATATGGCTTAAGGCCATCTAATAACAATAACAGCGGAAGGCTAGGAAGATAAGTGAGTCCATCAACTCCAACAGCATCACTGAGTATAGAACCACGACCTAAAGGCACCTTAATCGTCGTCTGAAAAGTCTGCAACATGAACGTTGCAGCCCGAAAACGGGTCAGCACATGGAATATGCTGGCAATGTAACACATAGAGTGTAATGAACAGAAATAAGCTATACTGCATGCTTATATGGCTGGTGAAAAGCTCTATGGTTACAGTTTTGCATAAGGCCAGTTTTTCCCAACTGCAAAGGAATAAATTTTATTTAACTATCATGGTGGTTGTTAAACATTGAGAGTTTAGACACCCTCTCAATCCCAATTAAACATCATCATTAAAACCCAACAAAATTAATTAAAGTCACATGATGAGATTCACATGATAATCCAAGTACTAGATACTCAAGACGTCCATAACCAGGGACACGGCTAATCATGATTAGTTTATACACTCTGCAGAGGTTTGCGCACTTTTCCCCACAAGACTTGATCTCCTCCGTTGGGATTCTTGCACTACATGGTGTTTGACAAACGGATGACCGAGACATAGTCTTTCAGAAGCGCTAGCACCTTACGATCGGGTAGACCGTTACACCTACTTTCCCCTACATCTGCTAGTCTACCACTGTAAGAGTTCGCACGACTTAATCAACTATGCTAGAGCCCATAGTAGCTTGTGGCTGCACACGGAAGTTTCTAGTATGAAATAATCTCATGATCCCTTTGAGCCTGGGTGGCGATCCATAAAGAAAAACAGGCAATTGCTGGAATACCCAGGTGCCTCAATCCACCCAGTATGTATTAAAGTTGCCACCTTGAATAAACCATTAATTAACAATCTCACATCTTTCATGGATACACTCACCCAATCACGTCTACTAGCATAGCATGGCAATATAAGCAAACGTATAAGTAACTCCCAAGGGTTTGATAATAAAACAGATAATAGGTGCTACCTCATCTACTTCCCAACCCACAATTTATTCAGATCCTAACCATGCAATTGTTTGAGGATTGATCTAATGCAATAAAACTGGGTAGTAAGAGGTATGATCAAAGTGTTACTTGCCTTGCTGATGATCCGTGAAACCTAGAGATTCGAAGTAGCAAGCGGCGCACTCCGAGTACTCTATCGCAAACAAACAAGCACACAATAAGCACTCATCTAAAGCACAAGTGAAACTCAAATAAGAGATCTAACTAGAAAGTTCAACTTAAGAACTCCGGTTTGCAAAAAGAATCAAAACAAACAAAGCAACGAAAGTAAAACGGCGAAAGAAACAAGCTTCGTTTACTAATTAGGATCTAAGTCAAATTTTACAGAACCAAAAACTTGTTTGAGTTGGTTAAACGGAAAGAGGGTTTCGAAACGAAACTCTAGGCGCTTGAATCGCCTGATTCTGGTAAATGAGCGAAAAGTTAAACTAAAACGAAAATCGGATCAGAAATCACGATCAGAAATAATAGCAGAAAATCCGAGAAAATGAAAAAATGACGAATAGGCTAACGAACGAACGTTCGCTGTTTGCGGCTAAACGATGAAAACCGTTCATTAAAACAAACGTACGGACAAATGTCCGCTAAATAAACTAAACCGAAAAAAAATAAACCGATCGGAAAAAAGAAAACGACCGCGGTTTTTATACCTAGAAAAAACCGGGCAGTTGACCGGTGAAGACCGGCGGCGGCGGCTACCTCCGGTGGCGGCGATCTCCGGCGGGGCGGTGGCGGTCGGTGGCGAGGCGGCGGCGGCAGCGGGCATCGGCGGCGGCGGCTCGGGGCGGCAGCGTCTAGGGTTAGGGTGGGGCTGGGTGGCTTGGGGCTGGGCTCCCCCGGCTTATAAAGGCCGGCCGGGCTAGAGTCCAGGTCGGGTACGACCCGGCTAGGTCGGTTCATTTTTTTAAATAGTTTCGTGCAGAAAAACAAATAAAAGAAATACTAAACGGACTCCAAAAATCTTGAAATAAATTTTCCCCGACTTCTAAAATCAAGCCGGACAAGTTGAACATTTATTTGGGGCCTAAATGCAATTTTGAAAAACGCATATTTTTCCTAAATTCAAATAAAACAGCGAAAAACTCCAAAATAAAATATTATTTGATTTTTTTTATTAAATCCTCAATATTCCTTTAATTTGGGAAAGTCATTTTATTCCCTCTCACTTATTTTTATAATTCGAATTATTGAAGATAAAATAATTAAATCAAATGATCCTATTTTCAAAATTTGAGAAAACCCCAAATATGATAATAACGAAATCCGCAACTCTCTCCATGGGTCCTTGAGTTGCGTAGGATTTCTAGGATCAAGCCAAAATGCAAATAAAATATGATATGCAATGTTGGTCTATGTATAACATTCCAAATTGAAAATTTGGGATGTTACAAACCTACCCCCCTTAAGATGAATCTCGCCCTCGAGATTCGGGTTGGCTAGAAAATAGGTGAGGGTGGTCCCTCAGCAGATCTTCCTCTCGCTCCCAGGTGGCTTCATCCTCGGTGTGGTGGCTCCACTGAACTTTAAAAAACCTGATAACCTTGCCGCGGGTGACTCGGCTGGCATATTCGAGAATCTTGACTGGTTTCTCCTCATAGGTCAAATCACTATCCCACTGAATCGCTTCCAGCGGCACTGTATCTCTTAGTGGTGTATCAGCCATCTTTGCGTGGCACTTTTTCAACTGGGAAACGTGGAACACATCGTGAACTCCTGACAATCCTTCGGGCAACTCCAACTTGTAAGCAACATCTCCCATACGCTCCAAAACTTTGTAGGGTCCCACAAAACGTGGCGCTAATTTTCCCTTAACTCCAAAGCGCTTAACTCCTCGAAGCGGGGATACACGAAGATAGAATCTGTCTCCGACTTCGTAAACTGTCTCCTTGCGTTTAGAATCTGCATAGCTCTTCTGCCTGGACTGGGCTACCTTGAGTCTATCGCGAATCAACTTCACTTTCTGTTCAGACTCCTTAATCAAATCTGGTCCAAACAACTGGCGGTCTCCAACTTCATCCCACAACAATAGTGTTCTGCACCGTCTTCCGTACAAGGCTTCGAAAGGGCCCATCTTCAAACTGGATTGATAACTATTGTTGTAAGAGAACTCCGCATATGGCAAGTTGTCATCCCAACTAGATCCATAATCTAGCGCACAAGCTCTCAGCATATCCTCCAAAATCTGATTGACTCTCTCGGTCTGTCCATCGATCTGCGGATGAAAAGTTGTACTGAACTCTAGCCTAGTACCCAAAGTTTCGTGCAACTGATTCCAGAACCTTGAGGTAAACTAGGTTCCTCTATCTGATACAATGCTCCTCGGAACTCCATGCAGACATACGATCCTGGTCATGTATATCTTTGCCAACTTAGCACTGGTGTAAGTGGTCTTTACTGGGATGAAATGTGCTACCTTCGTCAAGCGATCGACTACAACCCATATCGAGTCATAGCCTGAGCGGGTCCTGGGTAATCGCGTGATAAAATCCATGCCTAGCTTATCCCACTTCCATTCGGGTATCGGCAATGGCTGTAGCAATCCTGTTGGCGTCTGATGCTCTACCTTTACTCTCTGGCATACATCACAAACGGCTGCATACTTTGCAATATCCTTCTTCATTCCGGTCCACCAAAAAGTGTCTTTCAAATCCAAATACATCTTGGTATTTCCTGGGTGAATCGAGTACGGCGAATCATGGGCCTCTTGCAAAATTAACTTCCTGATCTCTGGGTCATTGGGCACATAAACGCGGTCCTCAAACCATAAGGTATCGTGTTCATCCTCACGAAATCCTTTAGCTTTCCCCTTGCTCATTTTCTATTTAATAGAGGCAATATCCTTGTCGGTCTTCTGAGCTTCTCTGATCTTATCCATAGGAGTAGACCGAATCTCCAATGCTGCTACATAGCCTCTCGGAACTATCTCCAAACATAGCTCACGAAGATCCTCGGCTAACACCTTTGGTAACTCTCCGGTCATTAGTGTGTTAACACCTTGCGTCTCAACGCATCGGCTACTACGTTAGCCTTTCTGGGGTGATAATGCAATCTCATGTCATAATCCTTGATGAGCTCCAACCATCTTCTTTGCCTGAGATTCAACTCCTTCTGCGTGAAGATGTACTTCAACTCTTGTGATCCGTGTACACCTCACAATCGTTTCCAATGAGAAAATGTCTCCAAGTCTTCAATGCATGCACTACGGCTGCTAACTCCAAATCATGTGTCGCATAATTCAAGTCATGGGGCTTAAGCTGTTGTGAAGCATACAAAACAACTCTTCCCTCCTGCATAAGCACTGCTCCAAGTCCTCGACGTGAAGCATCGCAATACACCTCATAATCCTTGCGCTGATCTGGCAGAATCAATACTGGCGAGGTAACCAAACGTTTCTTCAACTCTTGGAAACTGGCCTCACATTCCTTAGTCCATTTGTACTTGGTATCCTTCTTCAAAAACTCCGTCATAGGTTTTGCAATCTTCGAGAAATTTTCAATGAATCTCCGGTAGTATCCTGCGAGTCCAAGAAAACTATGGATCTCTCCAACTGTTGTTGGAGCTTCCCAATTTGTCACAGTGACAACTTTGGTAGGATCTACTACTATTCCTTCTCCGGATATAACATGTTGTGGGTATGAAGAGGATAACATTATATGATATCGGGGAGCTAAAATATAAAAGTAGGTGTTGTTATCATGAAGTTAGAATATATTACTAAATATTATAAATAGCGAGTGTGGAATAATGGTGGATCAGTGTGCGGAATTGTCCTAGGCAATCGTTAACAAGACCGGTAATCACTATTGCAGTTTCGTATGAGGGATAGGCATAAGCTAACATACTTTCTCTACTTGGATCGTATGCACTTATGATTGGAACTCTAGCAAGCATCCGCAACTACTAAAGATCATTAAGGTAAAACCCAACCATAGCATTAAAGCATCAAGTCCTCTTTATTCCCATACGCAACAACCCCCTTACTCGGGTTTGTATTTCAGTCACTCACCAACCCACTATAAGCGAATCATGAACGTATTGCAACTCCCTACAGAGGGAACCCCTCACGCTTGCGTGACACGGAGGGCACCATAGGACAGCATCAAAGTAAAACATACAACTCATACCAATCTAGATCATCAATCAACCCAAAGACAAAAGATATCTACTCAAAACATCATAGGATGGCAACACATCATTGGATCATAATATGTTGCATAAAGCACCATGTTCAAGTAGGGATCGAGAGAGAGGAGGAGAGGTTCTCCCCCTTGTGCTTCCTCCTCCATGGCCTACCCCCTAGATGGGGAGAGGTTCTCCCTCTGGTCCTTGGCCTTCATGGTGATGATGGCCCCTTCAGGATCCTCCTCCATGCCCTCCGCTGATGACGGCCCCCTCCGGCAGGGTGCCAAAGAGGGCCTAGATTGGTTTTCGGTGGCTACGGAGGCTTCTGGCAGGTGAACTCCCGATCTAGGTTAATTTTCCGAGGTTTCTGTAGTTATAGGAATTTTTGGCATCGGTCTCACATCAAGGAGGTGCCCGAGGCGTCCACGAGGTAGGACCACACGCCTGGGGGTGGGGGGGGGGGGGGGGTGGGCGCGCCCCCATCCTCGTGGACGCCTCGGGACTCTCCTGGCCCAACTCTTTTACTCTGAGGTCTTCTTTTGGTCCGTAAAAATCGTCAAAAATTGGCACATCAATTGGACTCCGTTTGATATTCCTTTTCTGTAAAACTCAAAAAGAAGGAAAAAATAGAAACTGGCACTGGCACTAGGTTAATAGGTTAGTCCCAAAAATCATATAAAATACCATATAAATGCATATAAAACATCCAAGTTTGATAATATAATAGCATGAATACTTCATAAATTATAGATACGTTGGAGACGTATAAGCATCCCCAAGCTTAATTCCTGCTCGTCCTCGAGTTGGTAAATGATAAAATAAATAATTTATGAAGTGTGAATGCTAGCAAGTGCATAAGTTTCATCAATGATAGTTTCAATCACTATAACATCATTATATATCATAACTGTAGCTCATCTCCATAAAACTTTTCATGACCAAGTAACAAGCTATTCACATGTTAAAGTATAGATCATAAACTTTCTTGAAACTAACAAACTATATTCTCAGTCATCAAACAATTGCAATTCATCTTATTTTCAGGAAAGGTCTATGTCAGAGCTTTGGTTTAGCAAACTCCACATACTCAACTATCATATCTTTCACAATTGCTAACACAGAGAAAGATAGGGGCTTATAGATTCGCCTCCCAACCTTTTACTTCAAGGGTAATGTCAACAATAATAGTTCATGATAACTTACATCCAATTGGATATATATATATATATCAGGATCTTTCCAACACAATGTGCTTGCCAAAGGATAAAATGTAAAAAAGAAAGGTGAAGATCACCATGACTCTTGCATAAGGTAGAAGATAAAAGTAAAAGATAGGCCCTTCGCAGAGGGAAGCAGAGGTTGTCATGCACTTTTATGGTTGGATGCACAAAATCTTAATGCAAAAGAACGTCACTTTATATTGCCACTTGTGATATGGACCTTTGTTATGCAGTCTGTCGCTTTTATTTCTTCCACATCACAAGATCGTATAAAGCTTATTTTCTCCACATTAATAGATCATACATATTTAGAGGGCAATTTTTATTGCATGCACCGATGACAACTTACTTGAAGGATCTCACTCAATCCATAGGTAGGTGTGGTGGACTCTCATGGAAAAACTGGTTTAAGGAATGTTTGGAAGCACAAGTAGTATCTCTACTTGGTGAAAAGAATTTGGCTAGCATGAGGGGGAAAAGCAAGCTCAACATGTTGGATGATCCAAGACAATATACTTTATTTCGGATATAAGAAAACATAACCCATTACGTTGTCTTCCTTGTCTGACATCAACCTTTTAGCATGTCATATTTTAATCAGTGCTCACAGTTACAAAAGATGTCCAAGATAGTATATTTATATGTGAAATCTCTCTTCCTTCAATATTCTTTCATGAATTGTTCAAGTGACCAATTCTATGTTTTCTAACTTTCAATAAGTTTACTAACTATACTTATTCTATGTGAAGTCATTACTCCCCATGGTATAAGCATATGAAACATATATAAATTGAGATTTATGATATTCAATTCATTCAACCATTTACTCATAGGATATATCTGAAGCACGTGAGTAATGACACACTACTACAAAAAGATATGAGTGAAGGACACTGAGTAGTCAAATAATTAACTAGCCATGGGAGGATTCTTTTTCATTTAAGATTTCAGATCCAATGATTTTATTCAAACAGCAAGTAAAATTAAAAAAACCCTCCAAGAAATGCACATATCATGTGTTGAATAAAAATATAGCTCCGAGTAAGGTATACCGATAGTTTTGAAGACGAAAGAGGGGATGCCCCAGCTTAGGCTCTTGAGTCTTCCTTGAATATTACCTTGGGGTGCCTTGGGCATACCCAAGCTTAGGGTCTTTCCACTCCTTATTCTCCTCATATCTATATCTCACCCAAAGCTTGAAAACTTCAATCACACAAAACTTAACGGAACTTCGTGAGATAGGTTAGTATGATGAAGAGTAAACCATTCTTGTAGCAACCAGACCTCAAACAGTCTGATCTTTGTGCTTCAGTGTCATCCTTGGATCAGTAATGCTGACAAGCACAGTACTTGAAGGATTTATAACTGAGTAGCAATCACACACTTATTACAACGAGTGTCTCAAAAGAGAACTTATTACAAATAATATGGCTTAAGGCCATCTAATAACAATAACAGCGGAAGGCTAGGAAGATAAGTGAGTCCATCAACTCCAACAGCATCACTGAGTATAGAACCACGACCTAAAGGCACCTTACTCGTCGTCTGAAAAGTCTGCAACATGAACGTTGCAGCCCGAAAACGGGTCAGCACATGGAATATGCTGGCAATGTAACACATAGAGTGTAATGAACAGAAATAAGCTATACTGCATGCTTATATGGCTGGTGAAAAGCTCTATGGTTACAGTTTTGCGTAAGGCCAGTTTTTCCCAACTGCAAAGGAATAAATTTTATTTAACTATCATGGTGGTTGTTAAACATTGAGAGTGTAGACACCCTCTCAATCCCAATTAAACATCATCATTAAAACCCAACAAAATTAATTAAAGTCACATGATGAGATTCACATGATAATCCAAGTACTAGATACTCAAGATGTCCATAACCAGGGACACGGCTAATCATGATTAGTTTATACACTCTGCAGAGGTTTGCGCACTTTTCCCCACAAGACTTGATCTCCTCCGTTGGGATTCTTGCACTACATGGTGTTTGACAAACGGATGACCGAGACATAGTCTTTCAGAAGCGCTAGCACCTTACGATCGGGTAGACCGTTACACCTACTTTCCCCTACATCTGCTAGTCTACCACTGTAAGAGTTCGCACGACTTAATCAACTATGCTAGAGCCCATAGTAGCTTGTGGCTGCACACGGAAGTTTCTAGTATGAAATAATCTCATGATCCCTTTGAGCCTGGGTGACGATCCATAAAGAAAAACAGGCAATCGCTGGAATACCCAGGTGCCTCAATCCACCCAGTATGTATTAAAGTTGCCACCTTGAATAAACCATTAATTAACAATCTCACATCTTTCATGGATACACTCACCCAATCACGTCTACTAGCATAGCATGGCAATATAAGCAAACGTATAAGTAACTCCCAAGGGTTTGATAATAAAACAGATAATAGGTGCTACCTCATCTACTTCCCAACCCACAATTTATTCAGATCCTAACCATGCAATTGTTTGAGGATTGATCTAATGCAATAAAACTGGGTAGTAAGAGGTATGATCAAAGTGTTACTTGCCTTGCTGATGATCCGTGAAACCTAGAGATTCGAAGTAGCAAGCGCCGCACTCCGAGTACTCTACCACAAACAAACAAGCACACAATAAGCACTCATCTAAAGCACAAGTGAAACTCAAATAAGAGATCTAACTAGAAAGTTCAACTTAAGAACTCCGGTTTGCAAAAAGAATCAAAACAAACAAAGCAACGAAAGTAAAACGGCGAAAGAAACAAGCTTCGTTTACTAATTAGGATCTAAGTCAAATTTTACAGAAGCAAAAACTTGTTTGAGTTGGTTAAACGGAAAGAGGGTTTCGAAACGAAACTCTAGGCGCTTGAATCGCCTGATTCTGGTAAACGAGCGAAAAGTTAAACTAAAACGAAAATCGGATTAGAAATCACGATCAGAAATAATAGCAGAAAATCCGAGAAAATGAAAAAATGACGAATAGGCTAACGAACGAACGTTCGCTGTTTGCGGCTAAACGATGAAAACCGTTCGTTAAAACAAACGTACGGACAAATGACCGCTAAATAAACTAAACCAGAAAAAAATAAACTAATCGGAAAAAAGAAAACGACCGCGGTTTTTATACCTAGAAAAAACCGGGCAGTTGACCGGTGAAGACCGGCGGCGGTGGCTACCTCCGGTGGCGGCGATCTCCGGCGGGGCGGTGGCGGTCGGCGGCGAGGCGGCGGCGGCGGCAGCGGGCATCGGCGGCGGCGGCTCGGGGCGGCAGCGTCTAGGGTTAGGGTGGGGCTGGGTGGCTTGGGGCTGGGCTCCCCCGGCTTATAAAGGCCGGCCGGGCTAGAGTCCAGGTCGGGTACGACCCGGCTAGGTCGATTCGTTTTTTTAAATAGTTTCGCGCAGAAAAACAAATAAAAGAAATACTAAACGGACTCCAAAAATCCTGAAATAAATTTTCCCCGACTTCTAAAATCAAGCCGGACAAGTTGAACATTTATTTGGGGCCTAAATGCAATTTTGAAAAACGCATATTTTTCCTAAATTCAAATAAAACAGCGAAAAACTCTAAAATAAAATATTATTTGATTTTTTTATTAAATCCTCAATATTCCTTTAATTTGGGAAAGTCATTTTATTCCCTCTCACTTATTTTTATAATTCGAATTATTGAAGATAAAATAATTAAATCAAATGATCCTATTTTCAAAATTTGAGAAAACCCCAAATATGAAAATAACGAAATCCGCAATTCTCTCCATGGGTCCTTGAGTTGCGTAGGATTTCTAGGATCAAGCCAAAATGCAAATAAAATATGATATGCAATGATGATCTATGTATAACATTCCAAATTGAAAATTTGGGATGTTACAAACCTACCCCCCTTAAGATGAATCTCGCCCTCGAGATTCGGGTTGGCTAGAAAATAGGTGAGGGTGGTCCCTCAGCAGATCTTCCTCTCGCTCCCAGGTGGCTTCATCCTCGGTGTCATGGCTCCACTGAACTTTACAAAACCTGATAACCTTGCCGCGGGTGACTCGGTTGGCATATTCGAGAATCTTGACTGGTTTCTCCTCATAGGTCAAATCACTATCCCACTGAATCGCTTCCAGCGGCACTGTATCTCTTAGTGGTGTATCAGCCATCTTTGCGTGGCACTTTTTCAACTGGGAAACGTGGAACACATCGTGAACTCCTGACAATCCTTCGGGCAACTCCAACTTGTAAGCAACATCTCCCATACGCTCCAAAACTTTGTAGGGTCCCACAAAACGTGGCGCTAATTTTCCCTTAACTCCAAAGCGCTTAACTCCTCGAAGCGGGGATACACGAAGATAGAATCTGTCTCCGACTTCGTAAACTGTCTCCTTGCGTTTAGAATCTGCATAGCTCTTCTGCCTGGACTGGGCTACCTTGAGTCTATCGCGAATCAACTTCACTTTCTGTTCAGACTCCTTAATCAAATCTGGTCCAAACAACTGGCGGTCTCCAACTTCATCCCACAACAATAGTGTTCTGCACCGTCTTCCGTACAAGGCTTCGAAAGGGCCCATCTTCAAACTGGATTGATAACTATTGTTGTAAGAGAACTCCGCATATGGCAAGTTGTCATCCCAACTAGATCCATAATCTAGCGCACAAGCTCTCAGCATATCCTCCAAAATCTGATTGACTCTCTCGGTCTGTCCATCGATCTGCGGATGAAAAGTTGTACTGAACTCTAGCCTAGTACCCAAAGTTTCGTGCAACTGATTCCAGAACCTTGAGGTAAACTAGGTTCCTCTATCTGATACAATGCTCCTCGGAACTCCATGCAGACATACGATCCTGGTCATGTATATCTTTGCCAACTTAGCACTGGTGTAAGTGGTCTTTACTGGGATGAAATGTGCTACCTTCGTCAAGCGATCGACTACAACCCATATCGAGTCATAGCCTGAGCGGGTCCTGGGTAATCGCGTGATAAAATCCATGCCTAGCTTATCCCACTTCCATTCGGGTATCGGCAATGGCTGTAGCAATCCTGTTGGCGTCTGATGCTCTACCTTTACTCTCTGGCATACATCACAAACGGCTGCATACTCTGCAATATCCTTCTTCATTCCGGTCCACCAAAAAGTGTCTTTCAAATCCAAATACATCTTGGTATTTCCTGGGTGAATCGAGTACGGCGAATCATGGGCCTCTTGCAAAATTAACTTCCTGATCTCTGGGTCATTGGGCACATAAACGCGGTCCTCAAACCATAAGGTATCGTGTTCATCCTCACGAAATCCTTTAGCTTTCCCCTTGCTCATTTTCTATTTAATAGAGGCAATATCCTTGTCGGTCTTCTGAGCTTCTCTGATCTTATCCATAGGAGTAGACCGAATCTCCAATGCTGCTACATAGCCTCTCGGAACTATCTCCAAACATAGCTCACGAAGATCCTCGGCTAACACCTTTGGTAACTCTCCGGTCATTAGTGTGTTAACACCTTGAGGCTCAACGCATCGGCTACTACGTTAGCCTTTCTGGGGTGATAATGCAATCTCATGTCATAATCCTTGATGAGCTCCAACCATCTTCTTTGCCTGAGATTCAACTCCTTTTGCGTGAAGATGTACTTCAACTCTTGTGATCCGTGTACACCTCACAATGGTTTCCAATGAGAAAATGTCTCCAAGTCTTCAATGCATGCACTACGGCTGCTAACTCCAAATCATGTGTCGCATAATTCATGTCATGGGGCTTAAGCTGTTGTGAAGCATACAAAACAACTCTTCCCTCCTGCATAAGCACTGCTCCAAGTCCTCGACGTGAAGCATCGCAATACACCTCATAATCCTTGCGCTGATCTGGCAGAATCAATACTGGCGAGGTAACCAAACGTTTCTTCAACTCTTGGAAACTGGCCTCACATTCCTTAGTCCATTTGTACTTGGTATCCTTCTTCAAAAACTCCGTCATAGGTTTTGCAATCTTTGAGAAATTTTCAATGAATCTCCGGTAGTATCCTGCGAGTCCAAGAAAACTATGGATCTCTCCAACTGTTGTTGGAGCTTCCCAATTTGTCACAGTGACAACTTTGGTGGGATCTACTACTATTCCTTCTCCGGATATAACATGTCCGAGGAATCCAACTTCCTTGAACCAAAACTCACATTTTCTGAACTTGGCGTATAACTGATGTTCTCTGAGCTTACCATGTACCAAACACAAATGTTCTTTATGTTCTTCTTCATTCTTCGAGTACACCAGAATATCATCAATGAATACTACGACGAACTTATCCAAAAACTCCATAAACACTTTGTTCATCATGTTCATAAAATAAGCAGGTGCGTTAGTCAGACCAAATGACATAACAGTATACTCATACATCCCATAGCTTGTGGTAAAAGCTGTCTTAGGTATGTCCTGCTGTCGAATCCTCAACTGGTGGTATCCTGATCGCAAATCGATCTTGGAAAATACCTTAGCTCCTTGCAATTGGTCAAACAAATCATTGATCATCGGTAGTGGGTACTTATTCTTGATCGTCACTTCATTCAATCCTCGATAATCAACAACCATCCTTAACGATCCATCCTTCTTTTCCACTAGAAGTATTGGTGATCTCCAAGGTGACGAACTTGGGCGAATATATCCCTTATCTAGTAACTCCTTAATCTTCTTCTTAATCTCCTCCAAATCCTTTGCAGGCATTCTATACAGTCTCTTAGATATTGGTCCTGTGCCTGGCAAAAGCTCAATCAAAAACTCAATGTCTCTATCCGGTGGCATGCCGGGCAATTCTTCTGGAAATACATACGGAAAATCCTTTACCACTGGTACCTCCTCCTGTACAACTCCTGATAAGGAATTTACTTAAGTCCTATTCGGCACATGCCGTGATACATACTTGATCCTTCTTCCCTCTGGGTGGTGAGCAAAATCGACTTACTGGCGCAATCGATGTTTCCTCCATACAAAGATAGCCAATCCATACCCAGAATTACATCCAAACCTTGTGATTCCAAAATGATTAAATCCGAGGGAAACACATGCCTACCTATACTCAATGGCACTTGAAAACATCCTTTATTGGCCATATACTCCGCTCCTGGTGAGCTTACTAACATAGGTGTTCTAAGAACCTTGGTGGGCAGTTTATACTTATCCATGAATCCCCTTGATATGTATGAATGCGATGCACCAGTATCAAAAAGAACGATTGCAGTAAAAGACTTAACCAAAAACTTAGCGATTACTGCATCTGGCTAGGCTTCAAACTCCTCCACGTTAACGTGGTTCACTTGTCCCCTGTTGAAAGGGTTCGGCTTCTTCCCAAAGCTTCCATTGCCATTTCCGTTCTGGCTTTCAGGACATTCATTGGCATAATGTCCGGTCTTCTGACACTTATAACAAGTGACTTGGCTAAGATCTCTCTTGGCTGGGGTTGATGGGTTGGTATGATTCTAACCGTTGCTCCCCCCATTCCTATTACCATTATTGGGGCCATTATGATTATGCGAACTTCCTCCTCCATGGGTATGCTGAAAATGTCCTCCCGTTTTCGAGGTAAAACGTGGCTTGTGCTGAGCTCCCGAATTGTATTTCCCTTGTCCATACTTCCTCTTGCGGTTCTCAATCTGCTGCTGCTTCCCTTCAATCATAAGAGCACGATCTACCAACTCATGGTAGTTGTTGAAAGTTGTTACCATCAACTGCATACTCAACTCATCATTCAGTCCTTCCAGAAACTTCTCCTGCTTAGCTGCATCCGTAGCAACGTGATCCGGGCATAACGTGCTAACTTACTAAAGTCATCCACGTATTGGCCAACTGTCCGTCCACCTTGGTGCAAGTTGCGAAACTCACGCTTCTTCATGGCCATAGCTCCTGCTGAAACATGGGCTGTACGGAAAGCCTGCTGAAATTGGTCCAATGTCACTGTGGCTATAGGGTAGGTGACAGTGTAATTCTCCCACCATGATGCTGCTGGTCCATCCAACTGATGTGCGGAAAAATGCACCTTCTTAGCGTTAGTACATCCTGTAGTGGTTAACTCCCTTCCAATCTTGCAGAGCCAATCATCTGCTACTATAGGCTCGGTGCTACTGGAGAACACCGGCGGATTCAGTCTAAGGAAACAGGTTAAGTGATCAACAGGTGGTGGTGGTGGTGGGTTGTTGTTGTTGTTGTTCCCCTGATTCTGATTCTGGACTAGCAACTGCATCAACGCATTATGCTGCTGGATCAACTGAGTGAGCTCCGTGGGAAGGCAAATCCATTGTCACATCTCGGAGGCATCTGATGGGTTTAGAGGGGAGAGATTAGAATAGAATGAGGTCTAATGAGAAAACAATACCCATATGCACATGAGACAAACTCAAACATTTCACTCAATCAATAAAACAAGGGCATACAATCGGTCTAACTATCGCAAAAGTGCTTGGACTACTCTATTTACATGGTGGAATACTAGTACTGATGTGGTGGTCTACTAGAAATATTCCTCGGTTGCAGACTCCATGATATCTGCTCCAGCTTCGTCTTCAAAGTCATCATCACTCAGGTCAGAGTCAGTGTCGTCGATGATGATGTAGTCTTCCGGGCGAATCTCCTTGTGTCCTTCGTCTTCTTCTACTGGTGTGGGGTCTCCCATGAACATTCCGATCTTCTTAATCAGGTCATCATTCTTCTCCACTAGTATGACGATTTCCTCCTCATAATCTTCACGTCTAGCCTTGAGTTCTTCCTCCAGTTCCGTAATTCTTGTCATCGCCTTCTTCAGATCTATCATGTCTGGGCACATATGGTTCTCCTGACGTCGAATGTGCTGGTTTAACTCCTGGATAAAAGCTGCGATTGATCTATCCTTCTTGGTGCTGATCATCTCCCATTTCTCATCTCGGCACCCACAAATCTGGTAGATAGTATCCTTGAGATCATTGTGGTAAACTTCTCTAATACGTCCCATGGAGACGTGGGCTGCCATGCTCTTTCCTAGACTCCAGGTTGGTGCATCAAAGGAAAACTCTATGGGCTCGATGACTGGTGCAAACGTCCTTCCTGGGACTTGAACTTGAATCATCCAGCGCTCCTCTTCGGGTAAAGTGGCGTTGTAGGTCCCGGTGAAGCTTGGTACTCCGATGTTCAGGTACTTAGTGACTTCCTTCAGGTGGCGTCCAAAGGGTGTATCTTCATCCGGTTGCGTGAACTTGTTCCTTGCATCCTCCATCCTAAAAGAGTAGAAAAGATGAGGAGTCAGAAATGAGAAGAGTGAGTAGTGATCTAGGGCTTTAGCTTAGTGGTCGTGTCCTACAGTCAGCGTGTGCTCTGATACCATCTTGTACCGACCAGACCTCAAACAGTCTGATCTCTGTGCTTTAGTGTCATCCCTGGATCAGTAATGCGGACACGCATAGTACTTGAAGGATTTATAACAGAGTCGGAATCACACACTTATTACAACGAGTGTCTCAAAAGAGAACTTATTACAAATAATATGGCTTAGGGCCATCTAATAACGATAACAGCGGAAGGCTTGGAAGATAAGTGAGTCCATCAACTCCAACGGCATCACTGAGTATAGAACCATGACCTTAAGGCACCTTACTCGTCGTCTGAAAAGTCTGCAACATGAACGTTGCAGCCCGAAAACGGGTCAGCACATGGAATATGCTGGGAATGTAACACATAGAGTGTAATGAACAGAAATAAGCTATACTACATGCTTATATGACTGGTGGAAAGCTGTATGGTTACAGTTTTGCGTAAAGCCAGTTTTTCCCTACTGCAAAGGAATAAATTTTATTTAACTATCATGGTGGTTGTTAAACGTTGAGAGTGTAGACACCCTCTCAATCCCAATTAAACATCATCACTAAAACCCAACAAAATTAATTAAAGTTACATGATGAGATTCACATGATAATCCAAGTACTAGATACTCAAGACGTCCATAACTGGGGTCACGGCTAAACATGATTAGTTTATGCACTCTTCAGAGGTTTGCGCACTTTTCCCCAAAAGACTCGATCTCCTTCGTTGGGATTCTCGCACTACATGGTGTTTGAGAAACGGATGACCGAGACATAGTCTTTTAGAAGCGCTGGCACCTACTTTCCCCTACATCTGCTAGTCTACCACTTTAAGAGTTCGCACGACTTAATCAACTATTCTAGAGCCCATAGTAGCTTGTGGCTGCACACGGAAGTTTCTAGTATGAAATAATCTCATGATCCCTTTGAGCCTGGGTGGCGGTCCATAAAGAAAAACAGGCAATCGCTGGAAGACCCAGGTGCCTCAATCCACCCAGATGTGTATTAAAGTTGCCACCTTAAATAAACCATTAATTAACAATCTCACAATTGTCATGGATACACTCACCCAATCCACGTCTACTAGCATAGCATGGCAATATAAGCAAACGTAGAAGTAACTCCCAAGGGTTTGATAATAAAACAGATAATAGGTGCTACCTCATCTACTTCCCAACCCACAATTTATTCAGATCCTAACCATGCAATTGTTTGAGGATTGATCTAATGCAATAAAATAGGGTAGTAAGAGGTATGATCAAAGTGTTACTTGCCTTGCTGATGATCCATGAAACCTAGATATTCAAAGTAGCAAGCGGCGCACTCCGGGTACTCTATCGCAAACAAACAAGCACACAATAAGCATTCATCTAAAGCACAGGTAAAACTCGAATAAGAGATCTAAACAGAAAGTTCAACTTAAGAACTCCGGTTTGCAAAAAGAATCATAACAAACGAAGCAACGAAAGTCAAACGGCGAAAGAAACAAGCTTTGTTTACTAATCAGGATCTAAGTCATATTTTACAGAAGCAAAAACTTGTTTGAGTTGGTTAAACGGAAAGAGGGTTTCGAGACGAAACTCTAGGTGCTTGAATCGCCTGATTCCGATAAACGAGCGAAAAGTTAAACTAAAACGAAAATCGGATCAGAAATCACGATCAGAAATAATCACGGAAAATCCGAGAAAAAGAAAAAACGACGAACAGGCTAACGAACGAACGTTCGCTGTCTGCGGCTAAACGACGAAAACCGTTCGTTTAAACGAACGTACGGACGAACGTCCGCTAAATAAACTAAACCGGAAAAAAAATAAACCGATCTAAAAAAAGAAAACGACCGCGGTTTTTCTAAAAGAAAACCGGGCAGTTGACCATTGAAGACCGGCGGCGGCGAACTTCGGCGGGGCGGCGGCAAACTCCGGCGGGGCGGCGGCGGTCGGCGGCAGCAGCGGCTCGGGGCGACTGCGTCTAGGATTAGGGCAGGGCTGGGTGGCTCGGGGCTGGGCTCCCCCGGCTTATAAAGGTCGGCCGGGCTAGAGTCCGGGTCGGGTACAGCCCGGCGAGGTCGGTTCGTTTTTTTAAATAGTTTCGCGCAGAAAAACAAATAAAAGAAATACTAAACGGACTCCAAAAATCCTGAAATAAAATTTCCCCGACATCTAAAATCAAGCCGGACAAGGTGAACATTTATTTTGGGCCTAAATGCAATTTTGAAAAACGCATATTTTTCCTAAATTTAAATAAAATAGCGAAAAACTCCAAAATAAAATATTATTTGATTTTTTTTATTAAATCCTCAATATTCCTTTAATTTGGGAAAGTCACTTTATTCCCTCTCACTTATTTTTATAATTGGAATTACTGGAGATAAAATAATTAAATCAAATGATCCTATTTTCAAAATTTGAGAAAACCCAAATATGAAAATAATGAAATCCCCAACTCTTTCCATGGGTCCTCGAGTTGCGTAGGATTTCTAGGATCAAGCCAAAATGCAAATAAAATATGATATGCAATGATGATCTATGTATAACATTCCAAATTGAAAATTTGGGATGTTACACATTCACCTTGGTACTGTCAAATACAAAGATCGTAATTGTTCTCACACAATGCCTACTGTACCATATCATTTCTATAATTTATATTGAGGAATATAAGTCATAGAAACTAGAAAACAAGCAAACTATGCAATGAAAACAGAATCTGTCAGAAACATAACAGTCTGTAATGATCTGAACACTAACCATACTTCTGCGACTCAAACAATTATGAAATAAATTGGTGGACGTGAGGAATTTGTCTATTAATCTTCTGCAAAAATAATCATCACCAAATCACTCTTCTGTTAAAAATGGCAGCTAATCTCGTGAGCACAAAGTTTCTGTTTTTTACAGCAAGATCACATTAACTTTCACCCAAGTCTTCCCAAAGCTCTTACTTGGTACTTTATTGAAACAAAATCTATAAAACAGGATTACTACAGTAGGTTAATCATGTAAACACACACAAACAGTAATGGTAAATATTGGGTTGTCTCCCAACAAGCGCTTTTCTTTAATGCCTTTTAGCTAGGCATGATGATTTCAATGATGCTCACATGAAAGATAAGACTTGAACATAAAGAGAGCATCATGAAGAATATGACTAGAACATTTAAACCTAACCCACTTCCTATGCCTAGGGATTTTGCGAGCACACAACTTATGGGAACAACAATCAACTAGCATAGGAAGGAAAGACAAGTATAACTTCAAAACTTTAAGCACATAGAGAGAAAAACTTGATATTATTGCACTCCTACAAGCATGTATTCCTCCCTCATAATAATTTTCAGTAGCATAATGAATGATTTCAACAATATAACCATCACATAAAGCATTCTTTTCATGATCTTCAAGCGTAGAAAATTTTCTACTCTCCACATAAGCAAAATTCTTCTCATTTGAAATAGCGGGATAACTAGTTCCTAGAGTTGACGCTCTTCCAAACCCGCTTTAGACGATAGTATTATTCATACTCCAAAAGATATAAGTGAAGTTCACGGTGCTTTCTACAATTAATATAAACTAACCAATGTCCAATCTCAAAATGTATAAGTGAAACACACGAAGCATTCTATAAAACATACTCAGAAGATTTAAGTGAAGCACAAAGAGCAATTCTATAAGATCATACTTAAAAGATATAAGTGAAGCACATGAAGAATTCTATAAATCAATGAAGGGCTATCTCATACTATCATGGTTCATAAAGGAAGAACAAAAAAACTGACAAAAATCATGTGAACGAAACAAAAACCGAGGTATACCGATAATTGTTGAAGAAGAAAGATGGGATGCCAACTGGGGCATCCCCAAGCTTAGATGCTTGAGTATACTTAGAATATTTACTTGGGGTGCCTTGGTAACCCCCAAGCTTGAGCTCTTGCCTCTCTTTATTCTTCTCACATAGGTAACTCCTCGTTCTTCGAACACTTCATCCACAAAAAACTTAACAAAAACTTTGTGAGATCCGTAGTATAATAAAGCAAATCACTACATTTAGGTACTGTTGCAAACTCATTCCAATTTCATATTAGAACTATATCTAATGTATTCCAACTGCACCATGGTTCATACCCCCCGATACTACCCATAGATTCATCAAAATAAGTAAACAACACACGAAAAACAGAATCTGTCTAAAACAGGACAGTCTGTAGTAATATGAAGGTTTAGTAAACTTCTGTATCTCCAAAAATTATGAAATAAATTTGAAAACTTTATACAGAAGTAATGTGAAAAAAATTTCAGACCCATTTGACTTTCCAATAAAAAAATGTAAAATCACGCGCTACAGCCAAAGTTTCTGTTTTTGTTCTGCACATAGTAAACAAGCAATCTAATCATCCTAAAACCGAAGCTTGGCACATTATTTTTATAATATAACGGATATATATAAGGGGATAATTATTTATAGAGAAACTTCCATGAAAAATTCTACATTGTTTCCATGAGCATGAACACGAGTGCTCAAGGTCGACCCTCACTTCTTCAATGCATTACTTTTCAATCACTTCTCTTTTTAAAAAACTTTTTAGGCATGAGAGGCAAGTAATTTTTTTTGTATTTTCATTATTTTAATTTTTTTTGTATGTTTCACCCAAAACTAAATAGAAACAAAAATGAAAAACAAAATCTACTTAGTGAAGAAAGCAAACAAGCACACACGAGAATATCAACCCCACGCTATTGCGCCCCGGCAACGGTGGCAGAAAAGAGCTTGATAATCCCCAAGTGCAAGGAATCATCGTAGCAATTTCCAAAGGTGGAAGTGATAAGTATGTAGTGTTGAACCCACAAGGAGATAAAGGTAAGATCAATATTCTCTCGAGCCCTATCTACCACTGATATGACTCTACGTACACCGAACATTTGCTTCCAACTAGCAACGAGAAACAAAACTAGGTTGTGGGTATGAAGAGGATAACTTTGTATGATATCGGAGAGCTAAAATATAAAAGTAGGTGCTGTTATCATGAAGTTAGAATATATTACTAAATATTATAAATAGCGAGTGTGGAATAAGGATCGGTGTGCGGAATTGTCCTAGGCAATCGTTAACAAGACCAGTTATCACTATTGCAGTTTCATATGAGGGAGAGGCATAAGCTAACATACTTTCTCTACTTGGATCATATGCACTTATGATTGGAACTCTAGCAAGCATCCACAACTCCTAAAGATCATTAAGGTGAAACCCAACCATAGCATTAAAGCATCAAGTCCTCTTTATTCCCATACGCAACAACCCCCTTAATCGGGTTTGTGTTTCAGTCACTCACCAACCCACAATAAGCGAATCATGAAGGTATTGCAACATCCTACAGCGGGAACCCCCACGCTTGCGCGACGCTGAGGGCACCATAGGACAGCATCAAAGTAAAACATACAACTCATACCAATCTAGATCATCAATCAACCCAAAGACAAAAGATATCTACTCAAAACATCATAGGATGGCAACACTTCATTGGATCATAATATGTGGCATAAAGCACCATGTTCAAGTAGGGATTACAGCGGGGTGCAGGCGATGATGATGATGGTGATGTTGATGAAGACGATCACTGTGGCGAAGATTCCCCTCCCGGTGGCACTCCGGTGCCACCGAGAGAGAGGAGGAGAGGTTCTCCCCCTTGTGCTTCCTCCTCCATGGCCTCCACCCTAGATGGGGAGAGGTTCTCCCTCTGGTCCTTGGCCTTCATGGTGATGATGGCTCCTCCGGGATCCTCCTCCATGCCCTCCGGTGGTGACGGCCCCCTCCGGTAGGGTGCCAGAGAGGGCCTAGATTGGTTTTCGGTGGCTACGGAGGCTTCTAGCGGCAGAACTCCCGATCTAGGTTAATTTTCCGAGGTTTCTGTATATATATGAATTTTTCGCGTCGGTCTAACGTCAAGGAGGTGCCCGAGGCGTCCAGGAGGCAGGACCACACGCCTGGGGGGGGGGGGCGCCCCCACCCTCGTGGACGCCCCGGGACTCTCCTGGCCCAACTCTTTTACTCCGGGGTCTTCTTTTGGTCCATAAAAAATCGTCAAAAATTGGCACGTCAATTGGACTCCGTTTGATATTCCTTTTCTGTTAAACTCAAAAACAAGGAAGAAACAGAAACTGGCACTGGGCACTAGGTTAATAGGTTAGTCCCAAAAATCATATAAAATAGCATATAAATGCATATAAAACATCCAAGTTTGCTAATATAATAGCATGAATACTCCATAAATTTTAGATACGTTGGAGACGTATCAGGAATCTTCTGGCCCAACTCTTTTACTCCGGGGGCTTCTTTTGGTCCATAAAAAATCATCAAAAATTGGCACGTCAATTGGACTCTGTTTGGTATTCCTTTTATGTAAAACTCAAAAACAAGGAAAAAACATAAACTGGCACTGGGCTCTAGGTTAATAGGTAGTCCCAAAAATCATATAAAATAGCATATAAATGCATATAAAACATCTAAGATAGATAATATAATAGCATGAATACTTCATAAATTATAGATACGTTGGAGACGTATCGGTGTGGTTGAATTGGCTACTCGGCTGCTAATACTTGAGAATATTCTTTGGCTCTCCTTGTGTCGAATCAATAAATTTGGGTTGAATGCTCTACCCTCAAAAACTATTGTGATCCCCTATACATGTGGGTTATGAGGGGGCACCTGAGCTCGTGGGTCCTATGCTGCACTTTTGATCTAATTCGACCTCCATAAATTCACAAATATTCCAAGCCAATAGAGAACCACCCGAAACACTTTTTCCGCTTGCCACAAGTTTCTGTTTTTCCGCGATCCCATCTAGAGGCCTTTTCCGATACACTGCTGGAGATGGAATCGATCACGGAGGGCATCTGCATCATCCTTGCTGCACCTCCAGTGATGTGCGAGTAGTATATTTACATGCGAGGGTTCACAATCAAAAAATATGTCCAAGGTATGTTCAAGATATTATATTTTCATGTGAAATTTCTCTTCCTTGTACTAATCATTCATTAATTGTTCAAATGACCAATGTTGTATTTGTTAAATTTCAATATATTTTACTTCCTAAACCCATTGTGAAGACATTAAATCCCATTAGATCAGCATATGAAATTGAATTGCAATGCTAGGATACACAAATAAAGATAAAACAAATAAAATACTCGTGCTATTCTTTATTATAGATACTCTTAGCATAGGACACAACGAAAACATGAAGGAACAATTGGGCACATTCAATCTATTTCATACTACAAATTTTACTAAACCACGATAATAGATAATAAGAATGACAAAGGTTGTGATACGATACTAGGGCATCTACCCAAAGCTTGAAACAATCCAAGGGTGGCGCCCATACCCAACTACTCAAGTTTCCTTCTATGGTGATGGCGGTGGTGATGGAACACGCTTGTCACCCTTCTTCCAAGGCATAGGTTCTCCATCAAGAAAATAGGAGGTGGACTCCGGGATCTTGAAATTTGCAGCCAAACCCATCATCTTGAACTTGGTTTCATACTCATAGTTTTGATAATGCGGATCATAAATTTGAGCTTGGAGATCTTCAACTTTGATGTGGAGGCGATCAATTGCCTCCCATGTCTTGGTACTCTCCTACTTCTGTTCAAGGAGCAATTATGTGATCATGGTGTGGTTTGCATCTAGTCAACCCTCCACCATCCTCTGGCATTTGAAGAGTTATTGCTCCACATCCCTGAGCCTAGCCTTCTTGTCTCCCTCCTTCTTGGGCCCTTCAAGATCCTTGATGTGCAACACCCCATCCCTATACTCCAAGGTTATGGGACCTAGGGAGATAAGGGTTGATGACCTTCTCAATGAAAAGATCCTTGGAGGAGCTTGACGATGACATAGCCATCTAGCTCTCAAAACCCTGACAGAAACAAGATTGTAATGAAAACAGGAGGAAAGCTTCTCATCCATATATCAAAACATCTGGGGGGATTTATAAGAATTTTTCTGTTCCATGCAAGCATACGGGAAAGAGACGAAGTCACGAAGGTGTACGGGGGCCCCACACGGCCAAACAGAGTGCCCTAGGGGTGCCACCAGGGCACGTCGGCCCCTGCTGCACCCTAGGCTCCTTATTTTCCCCAAAAAATATTAAATATTCCAGAATTGACAAATATATTATTATTTTATGAATTTTTATAATAAGTCTACTTACCGTACCACATACCTATTCCTTTTTCTGGGTTCTGGAGGCTTCTCGAACAGTTTCTTCTATGCAATTCCGGTCTAATTATTTGAAAAATGTCTGAATCTATGTTAATGGGATTACCTATAGTATATTGTATTAGTCTTTTCCCATTAACTACCTTTGGTTTATCTCCTTTTGCGCTATTGATCTTGATAGCTCTAGAAAGGGAAACTTCTTTGATGATATATGGACCTTCTCACTTGGAAATAAGTTTGCCTTCAAAATATCTGAAATGAGACTTGTACAAAAGAATTTAAAAGCAATGTTTAAATGCTATTTCTAAATTCTTTTATCATGCCATCTTTAATCTTTTTCTTTGAAACACTTGACATTTTCATAAGCTTATGTTCTCCACTCATCAAGAGAACTCATATTAAATAACCTCTTTTCTCAAGTAAGTTTGAAATCATAGTTAAGCTATTTAATTGCCCAATAGGATTTATGTTCTAGCTCAAACAGGTAAATGACATGCTTTTCCATAAACCTTTTTAAAAGGGGACATTCCTATATGATTTTTATAAGCAGTTCTATATGCCCATAGTGCATCATCTTGTTTCTTAGACCAATTCTTTCTAGATTTATTAACAACCTTTTGCAAAATCAATTTAATTTCTCTATTAATTAATGCAACTTTTGCAAGTTTAGCCCATAAACAAGCACAATCTTCTATTATATAAATAAAACAGAAGTCAAACGAGCCATCACGTTCGTCCACATATGCTAAAATTATTTCAGCCGGTTGATTAGGACAATGACGGTTGAGATTTAAAAGTTTTACGTAACATACTAACGAAAAAAGATGCCAAAGGTACGCAAGACTATTGTTACGTGTCATGACACATAAAAACATATGTGTAACAGAGAAAGACCGAACCAAATAGGAAAAAAGTAGTACTTGGAAAAATATGAGTTTTCTTCATAGTTGGACCATCATATTTGGCACACGTGTGGTGGATAGCAAAACTACCACAGCACCAATCCTTATAGATAACTGACGCATATAGAAGGCCTCATTCCGCTCGATCGAACGAGCGTTTGAACTCGGCTCGATCGTAGGAGGCTTCCATCGATTTTTTTCCTCCCGATTTTTATTTTCAAAGCATTTTTTTTCTCTCCCGGTTTTATGCTAGATAATTTAGGTGGGAGGAAAAAGAAATAATAAAGTGCTTAAAAGAGGACTTGAACTCAGGTCTAATGCGTGCCCACTATGACTAATAACCAACTCACCCATCTTAAGTTGTTGTCCATAGTATGCAAACAACGAAATTTGAACCCTTCTTCTTTCTACCATGTCAACAAAAAGCTTAATTTTAGGCTTGATAACTTTGGCCGAGCAGCATGATAACTATGACATGTGCATGCTGATAACTACAAACATTAACAGCCCTGGTTAAAAAATGACATGATAAAGCTGGTAACTATATCATGAGAAGGTCGGTAACTACAGCGTGAAAATCACAGTAACTTTAACATGTTCAACATCATAATTTTGCACAAAATTTAAAGTGCGCGCCGGGGGGGGGGGGGTATGTTTGAACAACACCCTTCCCCTTCGTGAAAGTTACCACGGTGTTTTGAGTGTACGTTATGGTTTTCAGAAGAAGCCTGATAGCATACAAAAAGAGGACAAAAAAATGAAGTTTTGACATACTACATCCCATGTTTCAAATTACCGCGATGTTTATATAGTAATCAAGTTTCACTATGTCTATTATCATGCAATTTTCACATAAGTTACTAGGGTAAATTTTCCAATAATTTTTTCTCATAGGTCAAAAATTAATGCGGTGTTTCCCCGAAAAAATTACCACGGTGTTTGTACATAAGTTATCAGTTCTTCGGTTTGTGTATTAACATGTTATTTGCACACAATTTACCAAGGGTATGTTTTTCAACCACCTTTCACCCTTTTGGTCAATGTTATCGTCGTGTTTATACCCAAGTTATCAAATCTGTAGTTCCTATATTATCATGGCACTTACACACAAAGTTATCGAGTGTATTTTTTTCAACAACTTTTGCCCTTCGCAAAAAAATGTTACCGCGGTGCTTATTCATATATCACCATGCTATTTTCACATAAGTTACCAAGGGTGTGTTTTTAAACAACTTTTTCCTGTTTGGTCAATGGAACCACGGTGTTCTGTACGTAAATTATCGGGTATGTGACACATATATTGCCGTAGTATTTACACATAAATTAGCGAGCATATGTTTTTCAACAAAAAGTTTTCCGAGTCAGAAAGTTATCATCATGTTTTGTATGTAAGTTATCAGTTAAGTGGTGCTTATATTACCACGTTATTTACATAGAGATTATCAGTGGCACATTTGTAATACACCCTTTGGGGGTCAAAGTTATTGTGGTGTTTGTATGTATGTTATCAAGTCCGCGGAGCGTAAATTATCATCTTATTTACACATAAGTTAACGTGGTTATGTTTTTCAACCTCTTTTTTCCTCGGGTCAAAATTACCATGATGTTTGCGGGTAAAATTATCAGGTCTGCGGGGTATGTTTCTAATAACTTTTTTCCCTGGTTCAAAATTACCGCGGTGTTTTTGCGCAAGTTATCATCTCTGCAGTGCGTATTATTACCGTGCTATTTGCATAGAGTTACCGGGGTTTGTTTTCAATAATAATTTTCTATGTCAAATTTATCATGGTGTTTGTACGTAAATTATCAGATCAATTGTATATAAATTATCATGATAGTTACCGGGGTTTGTTTTCAATAATAATTTTCTATGTCAAATTTATCATGGTGTTTGTACGTAAATTATCAGATCAATTGTATATAAATTATCATGATATTTACATAGAAGTTACCGAGGGTATATTTCTACATCAATCTTTCTTCAGTCAAAGTGAGCATGATATTTATACGTAAGTCGTTAGGTCTTAAAATGTAGTACAAATGATGCACCAGTGAAGCTAAAAAACCCACAGAACATGTTTTCTTTAGCCAACATTAAGTTTTCCTAACAGGGTCTCTACCCAGCATTGGGCCCAGCCCAACTCTTTTCTCTCTCTGAAGCCCACAGAAAATGTTGTCTTCAACCTTCAACCAACCAAACCTGTATCTAAAAACTGAAAACTGAAAACAGACACAAAGGATTTAGGCTACGAATCGCGTGGACTTCAACATGAAAGTTGTAGATCTCTTCATTGCGAATCCATTTTAGTTGAGCACACAACTTATTGTTCAAAGATGAAGGTGATCAATGCAAAGTGTCCTATCTTGAAGTCGGCGCTCGCCGGAGCCTATGGCGAGTGTTGGCCGTGGAAGGAGCAGTCGCTGGAGCAGCAGGCTATGGCGGCGACTTGAGGAGGCGCTGGTGCTCGAGGGCTGCGTGCTCGCGGCGCCATGCCTGGGCGCTCGGGCGAAGGAGTCGCGAACGGAGATGCAGATCGAGCGGTTGCCAGATCTGACGGTGCTGGATGCGGTAGATCGTTTTGCAATCTGCCACACGGTTGCCAAATACATATTTCACTGGTAGAAAAAGGGCCTATAGTCCCGGTTCGTAAGGGCCTTTAGTCCCGGTTCCTGAACCGGGACTAAAGTGTCGGTACTAATGCCCTGTACCTTTAGTCCTGGTTCAATCCAGAACCGGGACTGATGGGCCTCCATGTGGGCAGTGCGCAGAGCCCAGGCAGGAGACCCTTTGGTCCCGGTTGGTGGCACCAACCGGGACCAGTAGGCATCCACGCATCAGTATTTCTGTGGCTAGGGTTTTTGTTTTTTTTGAAGGGGGGGGGGTTTGGGTGTTTTGGGGGGTTAATTTAGGTGTTTCATATATTGTGTTAGCTAGCTATAATTAATAGAGAGAAGTGCCTGTTGGGGAACGTAGCATAAATTCAAAATTTTCCTACGTGTCACCAAGATCTATCTATGGAGAGACTAGCAACGAGGGGAAGGAGAGTGCATCTACATACCCTTGTAGATCGCTAAGCGGAAGCGTTCAAGTGAACGGGGTTGATGGAGTCGTACTCGTCGTGATTCAAATCACCGATGATCCTAGTGCCGAACGGACAGCACCTCCGCGTTCAACACACGTACGGAAGGGAGACGTCTCCCATGCCTTGATCCAGCAAGGAGGAGGGAGAGGTTGATGGAGATCCAGCAGCACGACGGCGTGGTGGAAGTAGCGGGATTCCAACAGGGCTTCGCTAAGCGCTGCGGGAGGAGGAATATGTGTCACGGGAGGGAGAGGGAGGCGCCAGGCCTTAGATTGGTTTGCTCCTCCTTTTTCCCCACTATATATAGGGCCAAGGGAGAGGGGGAGGCGCAGCCCTTGCCCCTTCCTCCAAGGAAGGGTGCGGCCAGGGGTGGGGAGGAGTCCATCCTCCCCAAGGCACCTCGGAGGTGCCTTCCCCTTTTAGGACTCTCCTCTTTTTCCCATCTCTTGGCGCATGGGCCTCTTGGGGCTGGTGCCCTTGGCCCATATAGGCCAAGGCAAACCCCCTACAGCCCATGTGGCCCCCCGGGGCAGGTGGCCCCACCCGGTGGGCCCCCGGGACCCTTCCGGTGGTCCCGGTACAATACCGATGACCCCGAAACTTGTCCCGATGGCCAAAATAGCACTTCCTATATATAATTCTTTACCTCCGGACCATTCCGGAACTCCTCGTGATGTCCGGGATCTCATCCGGGACTCCGAACAACATTCGGGTTACCGCATACTAATATCTTCATAACCCTAGCATCACCGAACCTTAAGTGTGTAGACCCTACGGGTTCGGGAGACATGCAGACATGACCGAGACGTTCTCCGGTCAATAACCAACAGCGGGATCTGGATACCCATGATGGCTCCCACATGTTCCACGATGATCTCATCGGATGAACCACGATGTCAAGGACTTAATCAATCCCGTATACAATTCCCTTTGTCTAGCGGTATGTTACTTGCCCGAGATTCGATTGTCGGTATCCTTATACCTTGTTCAATCTCGTTACCGGCAAGTCTCTTTACTCGTTCCGTAACACATCATCCCGTGATCAACTCCTTGGTCACATTGCGCATATGATGATGTCCTACTGAGTGGGCCCAGAGATACCTCTCCGTTTACACGGAGTGACAAATCCCAGTCTCGATTCGTGCCAACCCAACAGACACTTTCGGAGATACCTGTAATGCACCTTTATAGTCACCCAGTTACGTTGTGACGTTTGATACACCCAAAGCACTCCTACGGTATCCGGGAGTTGCACAATCTCATGGTCTAAGGAAATGATACTTGACATTAGAAAAGCTTTAGCATACGAACTGTACGATCTTTGTGCTAGGCTTAGGATTGGGTCTTGTCCATCACATCATTCTCCTAATGATGTGATCCCGTTATCAACGACATCCAATGTCCATGGTTAGGAAACCGTAACCACCTATTGATCAACGAGCTAGTCAACTAGAGGCTTACTAGGGACATATTATGGTCTATGTATTCACACGTGTATTACGATTTCCGGATAATACAGTTATAGCATGAATAAAGACAATTATCATGAACAAGGAAATATAATAATAACTAATTTATTATTGCCTCTAGGGCATATTTCCAACAGTCTCCCACTTGCACTAGAGTCAATAATCTAGTTCACATCGCCATGTGATTAACACTCACAGGTCACATCGCCATGTGACTAACACCCAAGAGTTTACTAGAGTTAGTAGTCTAGTTCACATCACTATGTGATTAACACTCGATGAGTTTTAGGTTTGATCATGTTGCTTGTGAGAGAGGTTTTATTCAACGGGTCCGAACCTTTCAGATCCGTGTGTGCTTTACAAATCCCTATGTCATCTCCTAGATGCAGCTACCACGTTCTATTTGTAGCTATTCCAAATAACTGTTCTACTTGGAGCTATTCTAAATTGTTGCTCCATTATATGCATCCGGTATCTCTACTCAGAGCTATCCGGATAGGTGTTAAGCTTGCATCAACGTAACTCTTTACGACGGACTCTTTTACCACCTCCATAATCGAGAAAATTCCTTAGTCCACCAGTTACTAAGGATAACTTTGACCGCTGTTCCGTGATCCATTCTTGGATCACTCTTGTACCCCTTGACTGACTCATGGCAAGGCACACTTCAGGTGCGGTACACAGCATAGCATACTGTAGAGCCTATGTCTTAAGCATAGGGGACGACCTTCGTCCTTTCTCTCTATTCTGCCGCGGTCGAGCTTTAAGTCTTAACTTCATACCTTACAACTCAGGCAAGAACTCCTTCTTTGACTGATCCATCTTGAACACCTTCAAGATCACGTCAAGGCATGTGCTCATTTGAAAGTACTATTAAGCGTTTTGATCTATCCTTATAGATCTTGATGCTCAATGCTCAAGTAGCTTAATCCAGGCTTTCCATTGAAAAACACTTTCCAAATAACCCTATATGCTTTCCAGAAATTCTATGTCATTTCTGATCAACAATATGTCAACAACATATACTAATCAGAAATTCTACAGTGCTCCCACTCACTTCTTTGGAAATACAAATTTCTCATAAACTTTGTATACACCCAAAATCTTTGATCATCTCATCAAAGCATACATTCCAACTCCGAGATGCTTACTCCAGTCCTCAGAAGGATTGTTGGGGCTTTGCATACTTATTAGCAACTTTCAGGATTGACAAAACCTTTCGGTTGTATCACATACAACCTTTCCTCAAGAAAATCGTAGAGGAAACAGTGTTTTTTGACAACCTATCTGCAAGATTTCATAAATAATGTAGTAATCGCTAATATAATTCCAACAGACTCTTAGCATCGCTACGAGTGAGAAAATCTCACCGTAGTCAACTCCTTGAACTTGTCAGAAAACATCTTAACGACAAGTCGAGCTTTCTTAATGGTGACATTTACCATCATTGTCCGTCTTCCTTTTAAAATCCATCTACACTCAACAGCCTTACGACCATCAAGTAGTTCTTCCAAAGTCTACACTTTGTTTTCATATATGGATCCTCTCTCGGATTATATGGCCTCGAGCCATTTATCGGAATCTGGGCCCACCATCGCTTCTCCATAGCTCATAGGTTCATTGTTGCCTAGCAACATGACTTCCAAGACAGGGTTACGTACCACTCTGAAGTAGTACGCATCCTTGTTATCCTACGAGGTTTGGGAGTGACTTCATCCGAAGTCTCATGATCAATATCATAAGCTTCCACTTCAATTGGTGTAGGTGCCACAGGAACAACTCTTTGTGCCCTGCTATACACTAGTTGAAGTAAAGGTTAATAACCTCATCAAGTCTCCACCATCCTCCCACTCAATTCTTTCGAGAGAAACTTTTCCTCGAGAAAGGACCCGATTCTAGAAACAATCCTTTATTGCTTTCGGATCTGAGATAGGAGGTATACCCAACTGTTTTGGGTTGTCCTATGAAGATGCATTTATCCGCTTTGGGTTCGAGCTTATCGGCCTGAAACTTTTTCACATAAGCGTCGCAGTCCCAAACTTTTAAGAAATGACAGCTTAGGTTTCTCTAAACCATAGTTCATACGGTGTCATCTCATCGGAATTACATGGTGCCCCCTTTTAAAGTGAATGTGGTTGTCTCTAATGCCTAACCCATAAACTATTGTGGTAATTTGATAAGAGACATCATGGTATGCATCATATCCAATAGGGTGCAGTTATGATGTTCGGACACACCATCACACTATGGTGTTCCAGGCTGTATCAGTTGTGAAACAATTTCCACAATGTCTTAATTCTGTGCCAAACTCGTAATTCAGATATTCATCTCTATGATCATATCATAGATATTTTATCCTCTTGTCACGACGATCTTTCAACTTCACCCTGAACTTACTTGAACCTTTCAATAATTCAGACTCGTGATTCATCAAGTAAATATACTCAACATCTACTCAAGTCATCTGTGAAGTAAGAACATAACGATATCCGCTACATGCCTCAGCACTCATTGGACTGCACACATCAAAATGTATTACTTCCAGCAAGTTGCTTTCTAGTTCCATTTTACTGAAAAACGAGGCTTTCAGTCATCTTGCCCATGTGGTATGATTTGCATGTCTCAAGTGATTTAAAATCAAGTGAGTCCAAACGGTCCATTTGCATGGAGTTTATTCATGCATATACACCAATAGACATGGTTCGCATGTCTCAAACTTTTCAAAAATGAGTGAGTCCAAAGATCCATCAACATGGAGCTTCTTCATGCGTTTTATACCGATATGACTTAAGTGGCAGTGCCACAAGTAGGTGGTACTATCATTACTATCTTTTGGCATGAACATGTGTATCACTACGATCGAGATTCAATAAACCATTCATTTTAGGTGTAAGACCATTGAAGGTATTATTCAAATAAACAGAGTAACCATTATTCTCCTTAAATGAATAACCGTATTGCGATAGACATAATCCAATCATGTCTATGCTCAACGCAAACACCAAATAACAATTATTTAGGTTTAACACCAATATCGATGGTAGAGGGAGCGTGCGTTTGATCATATCAACATTGGAAACACTTCCAACACATATCGTCAGCTCACCTTTAGCTAGTCTCCGTTTATTTCGTAGCTTTTATTTCGAGTTACTAACACTTAGCAACCGAACCGGTATCTAATACCCTGGTGCTACTAGGAGTACTAGTAAAGTACACATCAACACAATGTATATCCAATATACTTCTATCGACCTTGCCAGCCTTCTAATCTACCAAGTATCTAGGGTAATTCTGCTCCAGTGGTTGTTCCCCTTATTACAGAAGCACTTAGTCTCGGGTTTGGGTTCAACCTTGGGTTTCTTCACTAGAGCAGCAGCTGAATTGCCGTTTCATGAAGTATCCCTTCTTGCCCTTACCCTTCTTGAAACTAGCGGTTTCACTAACCATCAACAATTGATGCTCCTTCTTGATTTCTACTTTCGCGGTGTCATACATCACGAACAACTCAAGGATCATCATATATGTCCCTGATATATTATAGTTCATCACAAAGCTCTAGCAGCTTGGTGGTAATGACTTCGGAGAAACATCACTATCTTATCTGGAAGATCAACTCCCACTTGATTCAAATGATTGTTGTACTCAGACAATCCGAGCACAAGCTCAACAATTGAGCTTTTCTCCTTAGTTTGCAGGTTAAGAAAATCGTCGGAGGTCTTATACCTCTTGACGTGGGCACGAGCCTGAAATTCCAATTTCAGCCCTCAAAACATCTCATATGTTTCGTGACATTTCAAAACGTCTTTGGTGCCTCAACCCTAAACCGTTTAACTGAACTATCACGTAGTTATCAAAATGTGTATGTCAGATGTTCGCAACATCCACAGACAACGTTCGAGGTTCAACACACCAAGCGGTGCATTAAGGACATAAGCCTTCTAAGAAGCAATGAGGACAATCCTCAGTTTACGGACCTAGTCTGCATAATTGCTACTATCAACTTTCAACTAATTTTTCTCTAGGAACATATCTAAACAGTAGAACTGAAACGCGAGCTACGACATAATTTGCAAAAATCTTTTGACTATGTTCAGGATAATTAAGTTCATCTTATGAACTCCCACTCAGATAGACATCCCTCTAGTCATCTAAGTGATTACATGATCCGAGTGAACTAGGCCGTGTCCGATCAACACGTGAGACGGACTAGTCTATGTCGGTGAACATCTTCATGTTGATCGTATCTTCTATACGACTCATGCTCGACCTTTCGGTCTCTGTGTTCCGAGGCCATGTCTTCACATGCTAGGCTCGTCAAGTTAACCCTAAGTGTTTTTGCATGTGTAAAACTTCTTACACCCGTTGTATGTGAACGAAAGAATCTATCACACCCGATTAACACGTGATGCTTCGAAACGACGAACTGTAGCAATGGTGCACAGTTAGGGGAGAACACTTCTTGAAATTTTAATGAGGGATCATCTTATTTACTACCGTCGTTCTAAGCAAATAAGATGTATAAACATGATAAACATCACATGCAATCAAATAGTGACATGATATGGCCAATATCATATAGCTCCTTTGATCTTCATCTTGGGGCTCCATGATCATCTTGTCACCGGCATACTCATCGACATGTAAGTTGTGATTCCTTTGACAAGAACATGATCAATCTCATACATCACATATATCATTCATCACATCCTTTTGGCCATATCACATCACATAGCATACCCTGCAAAAACAAGTTAGACGTCCTCTAATTGTTGTTTGCATGTTTTACGTGGCTGCTATGGGTTTCTAGCAAGAATGTTTCTTACCTACGCAAACCACAACATGATATGCCAATTGCTATTTACCCTTCATAAGGACCCTTTTCATCGAATCCGATCCGACTAAAGTAGGAGAGACAGACACCCGCTAGCCACCTTATGCAACTAGTGCATGTTTGTCGGTGGAACCGGTCTCACGTAAGAGTACGTGTAAGGTTGGTCCGGGCCGCTTCATCCCACGATGCCGCTGAATCAAGGTAAGACTAGTAACGGCAAGCATATTGAACAAAATCAACGCCCACAACTACTTTGTGTTCTACTCGTGCATAGAAACTACGCATAGACCTAGCTCATCATGCCACTGTTGGGGAACGTAGCATAAATTCAAAATTTTCCTACGTGTCACCAAGATCTATCTATGGAGAGACTAGCAAGGAGGGCAAGGAGAGTGCATCTATATACCCTTGTAGATCGCTAAGCGGAAGCGTTCAAGTGAACGGGGTTGATGGAGTCGTACTCGTCGTGATTCAAATCACCGATGATCCTAGTGCCGAACGGACAGCACCTCCGCGTTCAACACACGTACGGAAGGGAGACGTCTCCCATGCCTTGATCCAGCAAGGAGGAGGGAGAGGTTGATGGAGATCCAGCAGCACGACGGCGTGGTGGAAGTAGCGGGATTCCAACAGGGCTTCGCTAAGCGCTGCGGGAGGAGGAATATGTGTCACGGGAGGGAGAGGGAGGCACCAGGCCTTAGATTGGTTTGCTCCTCCTTTTTCCCCACTATATATAGGGCCAAGGGAGAGGGGGAGGCGCAGCCCTTGCCCCTTCCTCCAAGGAAGGGTGCGGCCAGGGGTGGGGAGGAGTCCATCCTCCCCATGGCACCTCGGAGGTGCCTTCCCCTTTTAGGACTCTCCTCTTTTTCCCATCTCTTGGCGCATGGGCCTCTTGGGGCTAGTGCCCTTGGCCCATATAGGCCAAGGCAAACCCCCTACAGCCCATGTGGCCCCCCGGGGCAGGTAGCCCCACCCGGTGGGCCCCCGGGACCCTTCCGGTGGTCCCGGTACAATACCGATGACCCCGAAACTTGTCCCAATGGCCAAAATAGCACTTCCTATATATAATTCTTTACCTCCGTACCATTCTGGAACTCCTCGTGACGTCCGGGATCTCAGCCGGGACTCCGAACAACATTCGGGTTACCGCATACTAATATCTTCATAACCCTAGCGTCACCGAACCTTAAGTGTGTAGACCCTACGGGTTCGGGAGACATGCAGACATGACCGAGACGTTCTCCGGTCAATAACCAACAGTGGGATCTGGATACCCATGATGGCTCCCACATGTTCCACGATGATCTCATTGGATGAACCACGATGTCAAGGACTTAATCAATCCCGTATACAATTCCCTTTGTCTAGCGGTATGTTACTTGCCCGAGATTCGATCGTCGGTATCCTTATACCTTGTTCAATCTCGTTACCGGCAAGTCTCTTTACTCGTTCCGTAACACATCATCCCGTGATCAACTCCTTGGTCACATTGCGCATATGATGATGTCCTACCGAGTGGGCCCAGAGATACCTCTCCGTTTACACGGAGTGACAAGTCCCAGTCTCGATTCATGCCAACCCAACAGACACTTTCGGAGATACCTGTAATGCACCTTTATAGTCACCCAGTTACGTTGTGACGTTTGATACACCCAAAGCACTCCTACGGTATCCGGGAGTTGCACAATCTCATGGTCTAAGGAAATGATACTTGACATTAGAAAAGCTTTAGCATACGAACTGTACGATCTTTGTGCTAGGCTTAGGATTGGGTCTTGTCCATCACATCATTCTCCTAATGATGTGATCCCATTATCAACGACATCCAATGTCCATGGTTAGGAAACCGTAACCATCTATTGATCAACGAGCTAGTCAACTAGAGGCTTACTAGGGACATATTATGGTCTATGTATTCACACGTGTATTACGATTTCCGGATAATACAGTTATAGCATGAATAAAGACAATTATCATGAACAAGGAAATATAATAATAACTAATTTATTATTGCCTCTAGGGCATATTTCCAACAGTGCCCTCTCTTACGTCCGTGCTTGGTCGACGCTACGTACTATACATACGTATAGAGAGGACTAGACACGCTAGTTAGCTAGTAAGCAAACGAAGGAAACAGAAGATCGTCATGAATATATATGCATATAGAGAGAAGTGATATCGACCACCTCTCCTTCTCTGAGAGATTGGTCGAACAACAAGTTCTCGTATATCTATCCGACACTACCGGCTACATATATACAATAATTATCTCTTACAAATATAATCATACGGACTCATGGTCCGCATAGTATTCTCCGTCTTCAGCGATCACTTGGTCAAGAAAGAATGCCGCCAATTCCTCTTGAATTGCTCGCATGCGAGCTGGTGCTAGGAGTTCATCCCGCTTCCGAAACATCTAATTTGAAGAAGGGGGTCAATACATATATATATGAATGAATGAAACTCAATACAAATGATGGTAATAAAATAAAATTATGAATGTTCTTATTTACGTACTTCATATTGTTCGTCAGAGTACCCGCCCCGCTCACAGGTCGTGTGGCGGATGGACTCGCAGACGTAGTATCCACAGAAATCATTCCCTTTTTCCTGCCACAACCACTTTACAAGAAATAGAGGTCAATCAAATTGATAAGCAAGAATGCTAAATGGTATTGATGAAACTAGCGCTTGAATCACTAGGAGATGCGCGGAACATGCTACTATAGTACTTACTTTCGGGTGTCTAAATTCCAGCTCCTTCGGCAGTCCCGGAACTGTTCTGGTGAATTTTCTCCAAACCCTGCCGGACAAAGAAAACAATTACTTGATACCAGGAAATGAGCAAAGTTGTTGATATGCTGGATAATGATCGATTTAACTTACTTCTTGAGGATTTCAGTCATGTCCGCATGCTCCTGGGGATCTTTTCGTTTAGAGTCCAAGACGGTTACTACTCCCTGCTCAAGCCTAATCTCTAGGAGAATATAGTGGAAACTGCACACGCATGCATAACTCATCAATTACATTACTATAACCTGGACTAATATATAAGGGAAACCGAATATGCACAAGACAGTAACACTCACTTGAAGTTGTAAGGAAAGAGTATTATATCTTTGTTTTCATTTTTTTTGAATGTTGAACCTCAGTTGCATCTATGAGATATGTGTTAACAAACCCAATATCACCGATTTGTCTTTTCTTCAATTCGGCGATCTTCATTCTGCATAATATAGTGAGGATAATTATAAATACATGCAATGAAAGAGATGAGCTATATAGAGAGACTTAATGACAGAAGTAGTAGTACTTACAGACAGTAGTAGGTGATCGTTGTTTTATTGAGGGCCAATTGATTGAAAAACTGATAGAACTCCTCAAATGGAATAGGCAACAGTTCAATTCCAACGAGGTCATGCTCCGGTTTAACTCTCGCATACGAAGTACTCCTCCCCCAGACTCTCTGCAGATTTTCAAGTACCAATCATGTAATCTTCGCATCATCGTTGTTAAAGATTTTTCATCTTTGACGAGAGGCTTCCCGTACTCGTATCTGTGTATCTGCACCTCCATGGTATCACAATGTACATCGTCGAGCAAGTAATCGTCAACATTGCCATAACCGGGCACCATCCTCGGATCGACGATGTCGCTAGGCACCTTGAGGGGGGGCACGATTGCTTCGCTTGTTCGCCGAGCTGGGCAATTTGTTTCCCGGCTGCTCCTCGTTCTTTCAGCCTTTGATCACTGACTGTACTTCCCGACCGCTCCGCTTCGGCCCATGTCTTTGCAATAATGCGCTCATAGTTGCCTTTCGGCGGAGACTTGGGTGGTTTTGTCAGGGCAGCCAGAGTGCGCTTCACTTTCACCGGATCTACCTTCTCCTCCGGAGGTGGATGTCTCTTTGCTCTCAACCCTTGAAACCAGTCATCCACTCTATTCTTTCTTCTCCTCTTTTTTTTTCTTCTTCCTCTTCTTTTTTATCCTCTTCATTAGGTCGCCGAGGGGTCGGGAGGTTGCCTAGTTTCAAAGGATTCAACAAAACCATGTCTTCATCATTAGGCGAAAGTAACATGTGCATGATGGTACGAAGCTCTCCAAAGTTATTTTGGAACGGAGTCCTAGATAGGATAATTCGCTTTTTGGTACAAAGTTCAGCAAGAACCTTCCAAATATCGTTATTTGGAAGGCCTTTGCTGAAATTCATACAAAAAGGCAAATTATCCTATCCGGGACACCATTCCAAAATAATTTTGGAGGACTTCGTCATGCCCTGGTTACTTCCGGCTAATGATGAAGCCATGGATTTCTTCAATACTTTGACACTAGGAAACCTCTCTCGACCCCTTGACGATCCTCGACCCCTCGAACCCTCGACGACCCTGGAACCCTCGACCCCTAGACGACCCTGGAACCCTCGACCCTCGACCCTATAGAACCCTCGACCCTGAAACCCTCGACCCTTGACCCCTTAACGACCCTCGACCCCTCGGTGATCCTCGACACCCTCGTTCCCGATAAAAATTAAGAAGAAGAAGAAGAAGAAGAAGAAGAAGAAGAAGAAGAAGAAGAAGAAGAAAGAGGAGAAGAAGAAAGGAATAGCTAGAGGAGAAGATCGAAGAAAAAAAGAAGAAAAAAAGAGGAGAACAAGAAAGGAATAGTGGAGAAGAAGAAAAAATAGAATATATTCTATTTTCTCTTCTCCACTATTCCTTTCTTCTTCTCCTCTTCTTTTTCTTCTTTTTTCTTCTTCTTATTTATTTCTCCTCTTCTTCCTCTCCTCTTCTTCTTCTTATTTAGTTCTCTCGACCCCTCGTCCCTCTCTCGACCCCTCGACGACCATCGTCCCTGATAACATTTTTTTTCTCCCCTCGCCACCTCTCGACCTCTCGTCCCACTCTCGACCCCTCATCATCATCTATCACCCCCCTCATTTTCTTTAGCATATATCCATGAACAAAATAATAATTCATATATAGAAAAAATGCTATATGAACATACATACATATGAGCATATACAAAGAGCATATACATAGCCAAATCCATATACAGAGAGCATATACATACATACATACATACATACATACATACATATGAGCATATACATACATACATAGCCATACATACATACATACATGCATACATACATACATAGCCATACATACATACATACATGCATACATACATACATAGCCATACATATGAGCCTCTCGGCGGCGATGGTCAGAGCGACAGGGATCGATGGGAAGGGGGGATCTCACTGGGGGCGCGACGGGGAGGAGGCCGGGGACGGGGAGGAGGCCGGCGATGGCGCGGGGGAGGCCGGCGACGCAGCGCGGGGCGACGGGGAGGGGGGCGGAGATGGCGCATGCAGCGACGAGGAGGAGGCCGGCGACGGCGCAAGCAGCGACGGGGACAAGGCCTGCGGCGGCGCGGGGCGACGGCGACGGGGAGTGGGCGATGACGACGACGAATGGCCTGGGGGCGTCGGGGGCGAATGGGAGCGGTTGGCGAAATTTTCACAAGTGCTACCTTATATACCCAGAGCAATGGTCCCGGTTGGTGGCACCAACCGGGACTAAATGCCAATTTTCAGCAGCCCAAAGGGCGGGAAGCGGCGGCCTTTGGTCCCGGTTGGTGGCACCAACCGGGACTAAAGGGAGGCACTGGTCACGGTTCGTGCCACGAACCGGACCAATTCCCCCTTTAGTCCCGGTTGGTGCCACCAACCGGGACCAATGGCCTTGTGCTGCCCCGCGCCCAAAAGTTTAGTCCCACCTCGCTAGTTGAGAGTGCTCGGGAGTGGTTTATAAGCGCTGTTGCGCCCACCCTCCCGAGCTCCTCTCAACTGCAGGCTTTTGGGCCTAATCTCTCACTGCAATGCCTGTGGGCCTACTGGGCCCCCTGCGGGCTTGAATCCTGGCCCATGGTAGGGTTTCTAGTTGTATTCAGGCTGTGGTGGGCCAGTAGGTGGCATTTTTTTTGTTTTTTTGTTGCTTTATTTATTTCTTTTGTTTTTTGGTTTATTTTTTAATTCTTTATGCTTTTAGTTTTAGAGAAAATTATAAACTTTTTATTAATGCCATTAGTTTTCAAATTTGAAAATAATTTTTTAGTTTTTTTGTTTTCTTTGTTGCTTTATTTATTTTATTTTGTGATTAACTTTACTATAAAAATAGTTTTTTCCTGTTTTTTTGATTTGTTTTTTGCATTATTTATTTTATTTTGTTTTTTGCTTTAATTTTTAATTCTGTTTGCTTTTAGGTTAGCAAAATTATAAACTTTTTGTTAGTGCCATTAGTTTTACAAAAATTATAAACTTTCTGTTAGTGCCATTAGTTTTCAAATTTGAAAACACTTTTTTAGTTTTTTTGTTTTCTTTGTTGCTTTATTTATTTTATTTTGTGATTAACTTTACTATAAAAATAGTTTTTTCCTGTGTTTTGATTTGTTTTTTGCATTATTTATTTTCTTTTGTTTTTTGCTTCAATTTTTAATTCTGTTTGCTTTTAGGTTAGCAAAATTATAAACTTTCTGTTAGTGCCATTAGTTTTAGAAAAATTATAAACTTTCTGTTACTGCCATTAGTTTTCAAATTTGAAAGCACTTTTTTAGTTTTTTTTGTTTTCTTTGTTGCTTTATTTATTTTATTTTGTGATTAACTTTACTATAAAAATAGTTTTTTCCTGTTTTTTTGATTTGTTTTTTGCATTATTTATTTTCTTTTGTTTTTTGCTTTAATTTTTAATTCTGTTTGCTTTTAGGTTAGCAAAATTATAAACTTTCTGTTAGTGCCATTAGTTTTAGAAAAATTATAAACTTTCTGTTAGTGCCATTAGTTTTCAAATTTGAATAGTTAAAATTTGAATTCTTTGAAAATTGTTTGAATCACAAGTTTGTGATTAACTTACTAAAAATGAGAATAGATGAAAGTTGAAAGTTTCTGTTAGTGCCATTAGTTTTAGAAAGTTGAAAGTTGAAAGTTGGCATGGGCCAGGCACTAATGGTCACGGTATTACGAGGGTCGAACCATAAGACATGAAAGCATTTCAAATGAACTCTGAAAAAGTTGAAAGTTGGGATGGTATCATTATTTCACCCACATAGCATGTGCATGTACAAAACGGACAATGGTAGCATGTTCGTGTGTTACAAAGTTGCGGGAGAAAGTCTTCACTTTTTCTTCGCTTGTGTCATTTGCTTATTGCGCCATAACCATGGATAATCTTCATTGTTTATCAGGATGCTTGGGTCAGCCTTAACATTGAAGGGAGGAATTTCATGAAACATTTCATAATCTTCAGACATGTCTGTCTTGCCGTCCACTCCCAGGATGTCCCTTTTTCCTGAAAGAACTATGTGGCGCTTTGGCTCATCGTATGATGTATTCGCTTCCTTATCTTTTCTTTTTCTCGGTTTGGTAGACATGTCCTTCACATAGATAACCTGTGCCACATCATTGGCTAGGACGAACGGTTCGTCAGTGTACCCAAGATTTTTCAGATCCACTGTTGTCATTCCGTACTATGGGTCTACCTGTACCCCGCCGCCTAACAGATTGACCCATTTGCACTTAAACAAAGGGACCTTAAAATCAGGTCCGTAGTCAAGTTCCCATATGTCCACTATGTAACCATAATATGTATCCTTTCCGCTCTCGGTTGCTGCATCAAAGCGGACACCGCTGTTTTGGTTGGTGCTCTTTTGATCTTGGGCAATCGTGTAAAATGTATTCCCATTTATCTCGTATCCTTTGTAATTCAATACAGTCAAAGATGGTCCCCTGGACAACAAGTACAACTCATCACAAACAGTGTTGTCACCTCTGAGACGTGTTTCCAGCCAACTGCTGAAAGTCCTGATGTGTTCACATGTAATCCAGTCGTCGCACTGCTCCGGGTGTTTGGAGCGCAGACTGTTCTTGTGTTCATCGACATACGGGGTCACCAAGGTAGAGTTCTGTAGAACTGTGTAGTGTGCTTGAGACCAAGAATATCCATCCCTGCATATTATTGAGTCTCTTCCAAGAGTGCCTTTTCCAGTCAGTCTCCCCTTATACCGCGATTTAGGAAGACCTATCTTGTTAAGGCCAGGAATGAAGTCAACACAAAACCCGATAACATCCTCTGTTTGATGGCCCATGGAGATGCTTCCTTCTGGCCTAGCGCGATTACGGACATATTTCTTTAGGACTCCCATGAACCTCTCAAAGGGGAACATATTGTGTAGAAATACGGGCCCCAGGATGACAATCTCGTCGACTAGATGAACTAGGACGTGCGTCATGATATTGAAGAAGGATGGTGGGAACACCAGCTCGAAACTGACAAGACATTGCGCCACATCACTCCTTAGCCTTGGTACGATTTCTGGAATGATCACCTTCTGAGAGATTGCATTGAAGCATGCACATAGCTTCACAATGGCTAATCAGACGTTTTCCGGTAGAAGCCCCCTCAATGCAACCGGAAGCAGTTGCGTCATAATCACGTGGCAGTCATGAGACTTTAGGTTCTGAAACTTTTTCTCTGGCATATTTATTATTCCCTTTATATTCGACGAGAAGCCAGTCGTGACCTTCATACTGAGCAGGCATTCAAAGAAGATTTCTTTCTCTTCTTTCGTAAGAGCGTAGCTGGTAGGACCTTTATACTGCTTCGGAGGCATGCCGTCTTTTTCGTGCAAACATTGCAGGTCCTCCCGTGCCTCAGGTGTATCTTTTGTCTTCCCATACACGCCCAAGAAGCCTAGCAGGTTCACGCAAAGGTTCTTCGTCACGTGCATCACGTCGATTGAGGAGCGGACCTCTAGGTCTTTCCAGTAGGGTAGGTCCCAAAATATAGATTTCTTCTTCCACATGGGTGCGTGTCCCTCAGCGTCATTCGGAATAGCTAGTCCACCGGGACCCTTTCCAAAGATTACGTAGTGTAAATCATTGACCATAGCAAGCACATGATCACCGGTGCGCATGGCGGGCTTCTTCCGGTGATCTGCCTCGCCTTTGAAATGCTTGCCTTTCTTTCGACATTGATGGTTGGTCGGAAGAAATCGACGATGGCCCAGGTACACATTCTTCCTGCATTTGTCCAGGTATATACTTTCAGTGTCATCTAAACAGTGCGTGCATGCGTGGTATCCTTTGTTTGTCTGTCCTGAAAGGTTACTAAGAGCGGGCCAATCGTTGATGGTCACGAACAGCAACGCCTTAAGGTTAGATTCCTCCTGTCTGTGCTCATCCCACGTACGTACACCGTTTTCATTCCACAGCTGTAAAAGTTCTTCAACTAATGGCCTTAGGTACACATCAATTTCGTTGCCGGGTTGCTTAGGGCCTTGGATGAGAACTGGCATCATAATGAACTTCCGCCTCATGCACATCCAAGGAGGAAGGTTATACATACATAGAGTCACGGGCCAGGTGCTGTGATTGCTGCTCTGCTCCGCGAAAGGATTAATGCCATCCGCGCTTAAAGCAAACCATACATTCCTTGGGTCCTTTGCAAACTCATCCCAGTACTTTCTCTTGATTTTTCTCCACTGCGACCCGTCAGCGGGTGCTCTCAACTTCCCATCTTTCTTTCGGTTCTCACTGTGCCATCGCATCAACTTGGCATGCTCTTCGTTTTTGAACAGACGTTTCAACCGTGGTATTATAGGAGCATACCACATCACCTTCGTAGGAACCCTCTTCCTGGGGGGCTCGCCGTCAACATCACCAGGGTCATCTCGTCTGATCTTATACCGCAATGCACCGCATACCGGGCATGCGTTCAGATCCTTGTATGCACCGCGGTAGAGGATGCAGTCATTAGGGCATGCATGTATCTTCTCCACCTCCAATCCTAGAGGACATACGACCTTCTTTGCTGCGTATGTACTGTCGGGCAATTCGTTATCCTTTGGAAGCTTCTTCTTCAATATTTTCAGTAGCTTCTCAAATCCTTTGTCAGCCACAACATTCTCTGCCTTCCACTGGAGCAATTCCAGTACGGTACCGAGCTTTGTGTTGCCATCTTCGCAATTGGGGTATAACCCTTTTTTGTGATCCTCTAACATGCGATCGAACTTCAGCTTCTCCTTTTGACTAATGCATTGCGTCCTTGCATCGACAATGACCCGGCGGAGATCATCATCATCGGGCACATCGTCTGGTTCTTCTTGATCTTCAACAGCTTCACCCATTGCAGCATCATTGGGCACATCGTCTGGTTCCTCTTGATCTTCACCAGCTCCCCCCGTTGCAGCATCATCGTATTCAGGGGGCACATAGTTGTCATCGTAGTCTTCTTCTTCGCCGTCTTCCATCATAACCCCTATTTCTCCGTGCCTCGTCCAAACATTATAGTGTGGCATGAAACCCTTGTAAAGAAGGTGGGAGTGAAGGATTTTCCTGTTAGAGTAAGACCTCATATTCCCACATTCAGTGCATGGACAACACATAAAACCATTCTGCTTGTTTGCCTCAGCCGCATCGAGAAACTCATGCACGCCCTTAATGTACTCGCGGGTGTGTCTGTCACCGTACATCCATTGCCGTTCATCTGCGTGCATAATATATAATTAAGTGTCCAAATTAATAGAAGTTCATCATCACATTAAAACCAAAGTGCATACATAGTTCTCATCTAACAACATATAGCTCTCCAGAGCATCTAATTAATTAAACCATACATTGAAACTATGTAAAACATTTCAATGCGAAAACAAATGCGATCACAATCGCAACCAAGGTAACAATTGATCCAACGGCATAATGATACCAAGCCTCGGTATGAATGGCATATTTTCTAATCTTTCTAATCTTCAAGCGCATTGTATCCATCTTGATCTTGTGATCATCGACGACATCCGCAACATGCAACTCCAATATCATCTTCTCCTCCTCAATTTTTTTATTTTTTCCTTCAACAAATTGTTTTCTTCTTCAACTAAATTTAACCTCTCGACAATAGGGTCGGTTGGCATTTCCGATTCACATACATCCTAGATAAATAAAATCTATGTCATGTTGGTCGGCATAATTTTCATAAACAATAAATGAACCAATAGTTATAAAGATAATATACATACCACATCCGAATCATAGACAGGACGAGGGCCGACGGGGGCGGATACCAAAACCATCGCACTATATAAGATGCAATAATAAATGTAAGAAAATGATACAAGTATCTATCTAAACATACAAGTAAGAATATTTTTCCTTTCAGAAAGAAGATAAGAACAAGAGGCTCACCACGGTGGTGTCGGTGATGAGATCGGCGCGGGTGATCGACGGCGGTGAAGACGGGGATGGGGCGTGACGGACCGCTAAATCTAGACAAATCTCGAGAAAAATGGAGCTTGGAGGTCGAGCTTCGAGAGGAGAAAGCTTAAGTAGTGTGGCTCGGGCATTCCATCGAACACCTCATGTGCATAGGAGGTGAGCTAGAGCACCACAAAGCCCTCTCCCCCTCGGCTAGAAAAAACAGAGCACTGTGCTCTGCTCTTGCGCGAGGGGGTATATATAGGCACCTCATTGGTCCCGGTTGGTGACATGAGCCGGGACTAAAGGGGAGCCTTTGGTCCCGGTTCAAGCCATCAACCGGGACCAATGGTGGTGGGCCAGGAGCGAGGCCCATTGGTCCCGATTCATCCCACCAACCGGGACCAAAAGGTCCAGATGAACCGGGACCAATGGCCCACGTGGCCCGGCCGGCCCCCTGGGCTCACGAACCGGGACCAATGTGGGCACATTGGTCCCGGTTCTAGACTGAACCGGGACTAATGGGCTGACCCGGCCTGGACCAAAGCCCTGTTTTCTACTAGTGTTTCGTTCTTCATAACACATTAGGACAAGATGCTTTTGCCTTTAAAAGGGGAGTTTCCATTGTATCGTACATAAAAAATTACAGCCTCGCCTCCTGTAGCGCACCTGCGATCCCATTGGAATAGGCGGCGTTGCGGGCACCGGCGTCGCCGCGGAAGCTGTCCACCAGGTGGACTCCACCTCCATCAAACTGAGGAAGAACCTCATCGGTGTTCCGGACAAGATGCCGCTGAGCCGAAGAGAGCAACGAACGGACAATAAAGACCCCATGGTAATGCGGGGGAAGAAGGGGATCATCCTCACCGAGAAGTGGAAAATCTTTAATGAGGCCGACTATCCAGACGCACCACAACCTCCGCGACGACACGCTGCCAGAGGCTAACACCGACGTCATCGCCTCGAAGCTTGCAATGGGCCGCCACTTTCCATGATTCCTTCCGCCTCAATGCCGTCGCCGCCCAGCTAGCATGTCCCTCGACATTGGCGAGACTATGTCCAGCGAACTCCACACCCGTCACCATCGAGACAGAGAAGCTCCTGCTAAAGCATCGCTGGCTTTGATAGGATTGTGGGTGCACCGACTCGATAACAATCGTGGGCGCTCGCAGGCAGGGCAGAAGGAGCCTGATGATGGCAGAGAAAGACAAAGAGTCGGGTGGGAGCGTGGGTGCTCGCAGCAGGCAACTGACAATAGGTGAGCGAGGGGCCATTCATGGTGCAGCTGCAAAGCGAGCTGGCTACGGTGGCCGGCGTCCGGCCGTGAAACTCAGCTGATGTGGCAGTGCATACGCCGGTGCGCGGTGAAGCTGGAGGAGCAGCAGGTTGCAATGCATACGAGAAATGCGAGTAGCCGAGTACCAGCTGCGGCAGCTCGGCTGTGTCTCAACGCGGGCCAAGCAAGGATCGTATGCGCCGAGATGGGAAGCATCGGCGGCGACGTCGACATGTCCATCACCACCCGCTCCAACGGGATCCCGAGCAAAGGAGCCATTGCGTAGTACTGCAGCGCACCAGACGTTTCAAAACTTGCATTGGTCTTCTCTTCTCTTCTAGCTATCGTTTGCCTCCGTTTCAAAAAGTGCAAAAATGTCAAAAGTGGATAAGCTCCCAGGTAACACAGTAACAATAATATATTTTGAAATGTCAAAACTTCTGAAAACATTTAGTCACATTTCTCTTATGTGTGTGTGTAAATTTCCAGTAAAACTTACGAGATTTGTGCTAGGTTTTAAGCATGAGTTTTCATGACTACAAGTTTGTTTTCTACAAAGGATTAAAAATATCAATCATAAACATTGTTTTATGCAAATTTACACGTGCTTGAAGCATAAATATATGCACATTTCCAAACAATCTATTTGGTACTATATATCAAACTTTTTTGTTAAATCATAGGAACCTTCTACTTCCCTACTATATATCAAACTTTTTTGTTAATTTCCAAACAATCTATTTGGTACTATTATTAATCGGGTAAAGCTATATATTTGTGACAGGGTGGACGATACCGATGTGATAGTCCGACAACAATCGCGCAAGAAATAGGACGAAAAATTTGATGGGTAATAAGGAAAGGATATCCAACAAAAGTATAGTGAAATAGACGATATACATAGATACTTATGTAATGTAACTACGCCCAGGTATCCCTCAATGCATGCAATAATAGCAATAAATAATCGTTTTCTTTCCATATTATCAAATTTCATTAACAAGTTTGTATTAACATAACATATTCTATGACCCATTATTCCATAAGTAATTTTAGTACCAAGTAACTAATAAAAGTTTCATGATAATATGTTGGTTTCAGCACACATAAAAGAAAATTCTAAAAGGCCAACACATGGTTGTGGAAAGAATAAACAATATTCCCTGTATTTCAGAATATAATATTTATTGGTTTCTGTAAAAGTCATACTTATGCATGTTTGATCAAGATTATAAAATAAAATATCAACATTAATAACAATACAAAGCAAATAAAATATGAAAATACTCATCATGATGGATCTAATGATACAAATTTGGTATTGTAGATGTTCACACATTTTTTCTAAAAACATGGTCAAACAACCACACATTTGACTTTTGGAAAAACTAATACACCTTATATTTTTAAATGAAGGGAGTATATAATAAAATTCTAGCCACGCAGATGCGTGGGTAGACCCGCTAGTTAGATTCTATTTCAGTAGCTAAAGCTGATTTAAACATAGGAATTGGACTTTGCAAAAGAAAAAACATAGATATAAATGCCCAAAAGCTCTGTTGACGAGCGAAAAAGAGTATACCAAGTCACTATTGACAAGTATAAAGTCTCCACTCAATAGTGATCTACCATATCTGTTGATGAACGACGTGCCCATTTAGCCACCCATAAGTAAAAGGTGATTTTGTAGTCGTGGTACATGGCTCCAAAAGAGGTGTCACACACACCAAGAAATGATAGATAAGAACTTGGACTGTGAGAGGACTAGAATATGCGGAAATGGGTGAAAATTAGAGGAGGCAGGAATTGTCGGAAGGTCTACATAGAGGCGGTCAATGTCCAAACAATGGCACCGGGGGATCTATGTCATGGCATGGGTGGTAGTTGTATAACGATTATGGCTTTTGCTCTATCAGATATGCAATTTTGAATAAATAATAATAGCTTTGTGCACCAAGGTTTTAGGAGAGGAAGCAAAGGATACCTAGGTGACATGTGGTTTCTTCAGTGGCAGCATGGAAGCAGCAAGCGCACATGCAAGTATAGAAAACATACAATGCAAGTGAGAGATGTCTCACGTGATTTGGCGCAATAGTAAAAAAGATATTTCGTTGTTATTTGAAACAATGTGCACAAATCAGGGTGCTCGTAAATATGCAATGTGAAATAAAAATCTAGAAGTTATGTGCACTAACCGTTTAGGAAAGAAACCGAAGGATATTTAGAAAATGGCATACGGTTCCTTCCATAGCGACAAGCGACAAAGGAGCAACAATCTGAATTAGACGGTGGTATGTTGGGGGTGGGGTGGTGGGGGTATGTAAGCAGGTGGTCAATATCCAAATAGTGGAACCCAATGATCTATATCGTCACATGGTCGACCGATGTATAACGATTGTACTTTTTGATCGGTCTGATATGCAGTGTCAAATCACAATTAGGGAGTTTTGCACACCAAGGTTTTGTGGGGAGGAAGCGAATAATACTGAGATGGCAACCGAGGCAATGATGTCACATGATTTTCTAAAATAAGGAGGAACAAGCTTTTTTTCAGTCTCAGGCGGTTCTTTATTTCTTCTAAATTGTCTCAAGCACAAACAACTAAACTTCCTTCTATAGAACATATGACAAAGCACATGCAAGTATAGAAAATATACAATGCATTTGGGGTATGTATGTGGCTTGATCCAATAGTCAAAACATAAGAAGTAAAAAATCAAGGGTGTCGATAAACATGCAATGTGAAAATAAAATCTACTACTTTTGTGCACCAATGTTTTGAGAACGAAAGTAAAGGATATTTAGACAACGGCAAATGTTTCTTCCATGCCAGCAAGGGAGCAGCAAGCCTAATTAGGCATGTCTCCCTCTGTAGAGCGGAAAGCGTACGTGGCTCCAATGAGGTGTAATGCGCCAAAAAAGGACAAACAATAACGAGAACGATATATAGAGAGAGGATTAAAGTAAAGTTGAGATGGACTCAGGAGAATAAGAGGAGGACCATGGTTGGGGAAGGTGCATGTAGGTGCTCATGCCCAAATAACAGAATAGGGCAGTGGGGGGTGTTGGAATTATTATGTGATCAAATGGTCAAAAGGTTAATTACCACAAATTACTGTTGACCCATTAATTAATTTCAGGATTAATATCAATTAAATGGAAATTAACAAATCATGCCCGTGATTGGGGGACTGAATTAACGCTAATATGGTTCAGGTCCCACAGTCAAAGCCAATGCATTATATAAGGAGCGGATTTGCACGTACGAATCAGTCCATCGCATTAGCCATCGTCTACTCCGAAAATCACTCCTTTTCCAATCAGGAGAGCATGGCTCATTGACGTGAAGACTTTCCATTACTCCCACGAGGTGCTGGAGACGTTGTCGAGTTCTTCGTCCTCTCTAGACCCAAGATGGCATCACCAAACGAAGGTATAATCAATCTACTGCTCCTAATTTCCGCATCAGATCAAATTGTGTTCATGTATATTAAATACGATCCGATTAGCAGTTGCGTAATCCCAGCAATATTACTTACATTTGGTATCAGTAGCATGGTTGGATCTAATTACATGAATCGATTTGATAATCCACAGTAGACTAATCCTACTAGCAAAGAATTTGCAAATCTGATAGAACTTGCCTGCAAAATCACGCCATCGTACACAAGTTTTAGGGATCGGCGCCGCGCTCTTTAAGCAGCATCGGCAGAAAATCCCACCTTCTTTACACATGGGACCCCGGCATCCGCTCATCAGTTTCGAGCGACATCGTCTTTGATTGCGCATGAGCGATACTCGCATCGCGAGCATATCATGTCATGCGCCGCCGTGCTCCTCAGGGTCGTGCGCCCGCCGTGGCGCACATTACAGTCGTGCATTAGGGCCGCGCCTAAGGCAGCGCCTCGGCCTCCTCCTCTTGCCGCCCGCATCAGGGCGGTACTCCCAGCGCCGTGCGCATTATGGGGACGCAGTAGCCCGGACCGCGCGCATCAGCACCTTTCTCACACTTCGGGCTCACTACCATAACGGCCGCCGGCGCTCGATCGATCCTTTTTTTCCGCGAGTAGTGGCGGCGGAGCGAGAGCTGGCTAGGTTGATTCGGGATTTGGCTTTGCACTTTGCGTAACTGACTTGCGTATCACTAAGAGTGGGCATTTGACCGGCCTTGCTTATAACTGGGCCGCACGGAGGCATTTTGTGTTATCAGAGTTGGATAATGGCCTAGTACTAGGACGGGCAGCTTGTTTAATTTTTAATTCCATCGATGCCTAGTACCTTCAGGAAGAGCACATGCTGATTTATTTACTTTTTGGATTATGTTTGTTATTTTGAAACAATAGATGGCTGTTTAATTATTTGTGCGATGTATGATTCAGTATCTTATGAGTTCTCTCTCTCTCTCTCTCTCTCTCGGGTGTTGTTTCATACAGTTACGTCCTTAGCCTGTGCCCTGTTGTACTTTTGATAGGTTACACATGCATTTGTTTCGGTTAATACCGGTTATAAGTTAGCTGCTCGTTTAAGCGTCAGCCCGTGATGCCTAGGCTGCACTACTATCATCTCCTGGGATGCAAAAAAGTTAATCACGTGATGTACCTTATTATTTAATTCTGCTCATTAAATTACACGCTTGATTATTATTTTTATTATGTGCATTCCGGTCATTATTCATGAGCATTAAGTGTTGAATTAGAATGGAACCAACGAGAAATTTTGGTTTAACACTGCTATATATTCTCACAATAATTGTGATGATTACTTTTAGTATTGCATGGTTACATACAGACCAACGTTGTATGTGATCATGATTATTATGATTTTTTTGGACCTTTTATCTAAGGCCACTATATATCTTGGGATAATTACAATGATTAATTTTGTGATGCATGATTATATTCTGACCAAAGTTGATTATTATCATGATTACTATAATTAATTTTCCAATAAAGATATTACATTTTGTTCCTTTTTGTTACTGCCCAACGGTGTTGCGAATAAGGATTTAATTAAATTTGCCATGTTATTAATCAAACCAACGTAGGATTAATATCATGCATTAAGTTTCCTTATATATGGATATTTTCATAATGTTCAATATCCATGTTATTTATGTTTTATTCAGCTTTGGACCCATCAGTTATTTCCGGGCACATCAGTGGAATTGAACATCTCAATGAAACTAATTTTCCTTCCTGGAAGGAGCATATTCTGAATGCCCTTGTGATCATGGACCTTGACTGTGCACTTAGAGAAAAGGCTCCTATTCCTCCGCCTTCTGATGATGAAAGCCTTCTTGGGAAAAGTAAGAAGAAAAGTAAGGTTTATGAGGCTAATATGGAGAAATGGGAGCGCTCCAACCGCATGGCTATCAAGCTCATGAAAAGCACAATAAATCATGGGATCAGGGGAGCAATTCCTGACTTTGTGTGTGTTGAAACTTACCTGGCATTAGTGGAGGAGCAATTCAAAAACTCCTCAAAAGCACATGCTAGCACGCTGATCATGGAAATACTCACCACTAAGTATGATGGTGTAAGCGGAATTAGAAGGCATATCATAACTATGAACGATATGGCCGCGAAATTAGAGGGCATGTGCATTGAGATTTCTGAGGGCCTTTTGGTAGACTTCATTATGAATTCCCTTCCTATGGAGTATGGTCCATTTAGGATCAATTATAACACACGTATGGAGAAGTGGACCATGAGTGAGTTCATACATATGTGCGTTCAAGAAGAAGAACATCTCATGGGCATGTTATGAAACAGTTGGGATCAAAGGCTTGCTAATAAGGGTAATGAAAATTCCTTAAATTCCTGAATCATTGGTTTACTTATCTTCCCATAAATAATTGTGAGTTGACTCAGGTGCCACTTGCACACTTCGAACTCATTTCAGGGATTCCATTCTGTGAGGACACTCCAAAAGGATGGATCCAAGTCTTAGATTTTTCCAGTTGGGCTGATGTTCAAGCATTTGGATTTATGCTTAAGCATTGAAGATTTGTTCATCCTCCATCCTAATAATATTGTTATGTTCCTAGCATAAAGAGGGACCTAATTTTGTTTCTCTATTAGATGATGGATTTAAAAAATGTGTTATTAGGAGTTGTCATGATAGTTCTCGTTGTGATGTCTCTTGTGAATCCTTGAATGTGTATTACGAGTGCTCATCGAAATGATGATACTGTCATTTAAGACATATTTCGAAGGGGAGAAATGAACACTCTCATTAAGTAAGAGACACATTCCTTTCATCTACTTGGCTTACCTGATTTAGGTTAAACTATTAGTTACATTGAGGGAAATAAGCAAAGAAAACTGATACAGGAGTTTTCCATAGTACTCGGGATATGGAATTAGTATGCATAAAAAAATGCGGTCCAGTTCCTAGCACTTATAAGTGTTTTACTCTTTCATTACCTTCACACATAAGTATTCGCATTGACCCTTTTTCCAGAAGAACAATATATTTTTTTTGTTTGTTATTGTTGCCCAATATTCACCAGTGTTAAACACTCTAATTCTTTATAGAATGTTTTCATCAGTGGGAGCTATATACAAAAGGGCAATGGAAAATTAAAATTGATGGGTTCATATAGGAAATAAGAAGGGAAATTGCATGTACGCTAAGCTGAGTGGGAGCTAGTATATCACGTTCGTACTATATGGTACAATACATATAAAATTAGTTTTCCACTACTAAGCCTACTGTCTAAGGTGACAACAAAGCAACTTTGAATTTTAGCTATGTTGCGATACAACCAGGCAAGCCTTGTGGCTGAACAATTTTATCCGGACATAGATTGGTACACTACATAACTAATATTTTTTGTGCAATAAGAAATCCGCACATTAGTTCATGAGTAACAACAATTAAGTGAGTATCATGTTGTGAAAGATATTGTCCAAGAACAAATATTAAACTCAGCATATATGTACTAAGTGCATGATAGCTGATCCCCAAACTAAAGGCTTACCATTAATTTTGCTAGCATAAGTATAACTCAAGGCCTCTGATTGGTGGGATAATTGTATAAATGAGATCTCAAATTTTGATCTGGACAATAAGGAAGTTTTTTTCGCTAAATAAGTGCACATAATGATTAATAAAGAAACAAACTACTAGGACCATAAGTAGGGAGTATGCCTGCATGCACATAGAAACTCCCAACCATGAATAATTATCCGTGTTGAGACAGAGTATTATGCTATAGATAATGGGGTTCCAGTAATAACTCTTTGATTACTGTGAATACATTACCTTGGTATGATGCTTTTGTCGAAGTATGGACTGATGATGTTAACCATTCGATCAAGTGGGAGAATGTTGGGATTATTATGTGATCAAATGGTCAAAAAGGTTAATTACCATAAATTACTGTTGACCCATTAATTAATTTCAGGATTAATATCAATTAAATGGAAATTAACAAATCATGCCCGTGATTGGGGGGCTGAATTAACGCTAATATGGTTCAGGTCCCACAGTCAAAGCCAATGCATTATATATGGAGCGGATTTGCACGTACGAATCAGTCCATCGCATTAGGCATCGTCTACTCCAAAAATCACTCCTTTTCCAATCAGGAGAGCACGGCTCATTGACGTGAAGACTTTCCATTACTCCGACGATGTGCTGGAGATGTTGTCGAGTTCTTCGTCCTCTCTAGACCCAAGATGGCATCACCAAACGGAGGTATAATCAATCTACTGCTCCTAATTTCCGCATCAGATCAAATTGTGTTCATGTATATTAGATACGATCCGATTAGCAGTTGCGTAATCCTAGCAATATTACTTAAGGGGGGGGGGGGGGGGGAGGAGGAGGGATCTACGTTGCAACATGGGTGACCGTTGTGTAATAGTTAAAATTTTTGCTTGGTCCGACATGCCTAGTTTACTAATCAAAACCAAGAACTTTTGCCAAGGTTTTGGTGATGCGACACCGCAAAAAAAAGGTTTTGGTCATGCTAAGGAGCTAGGCAATGATGTGATCGCCTGTCAAGGTCTTGGTGACGCGAATGAGCTAGGCGATGATGTGATCAAACGGTTTCTTTGGTACAAAATTAAGAGCAACGGACTTTTTCTTCCAAGCACATCTTTATTTCCCTTAAACACAACATTTCTTATTTGAAGTATAGATGAAACAAGGATTATATGGATTCCTCGTACGCAAGAAGTCCATAATTGGTAGATCTGGCTAGCTAGCTAGCTAGCTAGCTTGAGCATAGACGAAACAAGGATTATATGGATTCCTCGATCAGGCAGTGGCCTTGGTTGGCCTGGGGACATACTTGCGGAGCCAGATCTGACGATGCCCGATGGAGATCTTGACGAGCCTCTTGCCATTGAGCACCAGCTTCACTATCGCCTCGGTCTTGAAGATGATCCGGCCATACACGGGCATGAGGCCTCCCTTCGTCTTCTCCATGAGCACCCTCACCACGCAGTTACCCCACTTCCTGCACCCATGCACCCATCATCAGACATGATCATCACGCATGCATGCATGCAGATCTTAGTAGATTCACGTATATAAACTTAATCATTCTCAGTGCACACTTACTCTCTGAAGTACTCAAAGATCTCCTCACGGTAGGGGGGCATGCCCTTGGAGAAGGTGATGAACATAGAACGGCAGTCCTCAGGCACGGCCACGGGTTGGGTGTAGGGTGCCATGAGCTCCGGTGGGTTGCCCACCAGCCCAGTCTCGGATTTACGAAGCAGGACGTGCAGGCGGTCATCGAAAACGAACTTGCCGGCACCGTCGAGGAAGTGGGCGATGCCGCGGACGACGATGTCCTGGTGGATGGTGAAGAAGCCCGGGTCGATGCGGACGCCGCCTTGCATGCAGAGCGCAGAGATGACCGGGAAGGCCGGAACCGCAGGCACCTGGCTGTGGAGCCACTCGAGGACGGCGTTGGCCTCCCACGCTACAACGGCGACGGCGTCGGGGCTGATGGCCGGGACGAAGTGGATGGCGGAGATGGTGCCCTGGTCCAGCCACACCAGCAGCGCCACCACGTTCTGGGCCTGCTCCGGGCTGCCGCACACGGACACGAACCGCTCGTACGCCTGCCGCACAACGCTGTACATGTACAGCACCTCGCGCACCGTCACGGCCGCCATGGTTGCTCTGGTTAATTGGTTGCTTCGACCGGCCGGCCGGAGAAGGTAGCTAGCTAGCTCTAGATAGGCGATGGATGGCCGGCCGGAGAGGAGCGAGAAAGAGATGATGGGTCGATGGGGAATGGGCTGTTATTTGTAGGTTCTCCTGCTCCTGGTCCGGCGACGCGGCCGTGCTCCGGCCGGTGGAAGGGTTGATGAGATGCCAAAAATGGGCTAGCGGGAAACAACTCTCTTTGAATCAGTTTCGAACGCCAGCGTGTAGATGTACATGTTCTTCGTTCCTTGGCCGGTTTTACATCCTTATTTGATTTTTTGGTTAGTTTACATCTTAAAACGTATACATCTGTCGTTTGTTAACCACTTTGGATGCGGCGCAACACTTGTATATCCTTCTCAATTTGCAGTACCTTTTTTTGGTACTGGTTAATGTTAAACTCACCAGAGTTCACATGTTATACTTTTCTTTTCGATTTCATTTACATATATAGAGCACATTGTGATTCCTTACTCTCTATATAAACTTTGTTGTCGCTCTAGCTACCACCCCCCATCATCAATGGTGCAAGCATCAAGTCAGGACACCACCGTGCCACCATTTGATTGTGAGCTAACTACAATGGCAGACCTTTGGCAGGGCCATCCTGGGCCACTGCCTCCTAGCCCAAGATTTTTCTTCTTCTGAATACCCCTTGTTAAATGGGACAAATCTTTACAAAAACCCGTGCAAAACTTCATTTGTTTAGCAAACTTCACATACTCAACTATCATATAGTCTTCTAATGATTGCTCGCACTCAGGAGCATATTTTTAGAACAAACAACTTCAATCAAACACGAAGGAATATAGAGGTTTAAGGATGCACAACCCAACTTACTTAGCACATAGATAATTGTCAATAGTAATAACTCATGATCATATATATTCAACTAGATATATGTGTCTCGATCTTTCCCTAACATAGTACAATGTTTGCCAAGTGGAGAATATTTGAGGTTGGAATAATAGAAGTTGACACGAACATAAAGATAAAGTTGATGGAAAAGGTAAAAAAGAAAGGCCCTTCGTAGAGGGAAGCGGAGGTTGTCATGCCCTTTTGAGTTGGATGTGTGAGTTTATAATGAAAATGAACATCACTTTAACATCTCCCCTTGTGAAAGTAAGCAATATTTTGCATTCTATCTCTTTTAATACTTTACCATCACAAGTTCATACAAAGCTTATTTCCCTTCCAATAAAAGATCATGCATACTTAAAGGAAATTTTTATTGCATGCACCGATGACAACTTACTTGAAGGATCTTACTCAATCCATAGGTAGTTATAGTGGACTTTTATGGAAGAAATTGGGTCTAGGGTTTTTGTATGCACAAGTGGTGTTCCCACTTAGTGCGGAAGTATTTGCCTAGCAAAGATTATAAAAAATACCATATGTTGGAGGATCAATGACAATATAAGTTCTATGGAAATATACATAAATATAACTCATTACGTTGTCTTTCTTGTCCAACATCAACTATTTGATCAAGTGTGAAAATATTCATTGAGGGTTTGTAATCACAAAATATGTCCAAGAGAGTATATTTTCATGTGAAAATTTTCTTCGGTGTACTAATCTTTCATGAATTGTTCAAATGACCAATGTTGTGTTTGATAAATTTCAATAGATTTTACTTCCTAAACCCAATGTGAAGACACTACTTCCCATAAGATCAGCATATGAAATTGAATTGCAATGCGAGGATACACAATAAAGATAAAGCAAACAAGATACTCATGCTATTCTTTATTATAGATACTTTCACCAACGGATACAACGACAATACAAAGGAACAACACACATTGCAATCTATTTCATACTACAACCTTTACTGAACCACGATAATAGATATTAATAATGATACAGGTTGTGGTATGATACTAGGGCACCTCCCCCATGTTTGGAACAAGCCAAGGGTGGCGCCCATACCCAAGTACTCATGTTTCCTTCTTTGGTGATGGCGGTGGTGATGGAACACACTTGTCATCCTTCTTCCAAGTGGTCTCTGGGATCTTGGAATTTGCAGCCAAAACGATCATATTGAACTTGGTTTCATACTCATAGTTTTGATTATGCAAATAATAAATTAGAGCTTGAGGATCTTCAACTTTGACTTGGAGGCGAGCAATTGCCTCCCTAGTCTTGGCACTCTCCCACTTCTGTTCATGGAGCAATTTCGTGATCATGGTGTGATTTGCATCTAGTCCACGCTCCACCATCCTCTGGCACTTGAAGAGTTCTTGCTCCATGTCACTGAGCCTAGCCTTCTCATATCCCTCCTTCTTGGGCCCTTCAAGATCCTCGATGTGTAACACCCCATCCCCATGCTCCAAGGTTTTGACATGCATCATAACCCCAGGGAGATAAGGGTTGATGACCTTCTCAAAGAACCGATCCTTGTAGAGCTTGATGATGACATAGTGATCTAGATCTCGAAACCCTAAGAGAAACAAGATTGAAACGAAAATAGGAGGAAAACTTGTCATACGTATATCAAAACATCTCGGGGGAATTTATAGGAATTTTTTATATGCGAAACAAGCATACGGGAAAGGGACGGAGTCGGGAAGGTGTACAGGGCCCCACACAGCCCCACGACGTGCCCTAGGGGGGCGCCACCAAGGCGTGTGGGCCCCTAGTGCACCCTAGACTCCTTTTCCCCAAAATTTATTAAATATTCCAAATTGGACAGATATATTATTATTTTATGAATTTTAAAAATCTGTCTACTTACTGCACCATGTACCAATTCAATTTTCCGGGTTCTGTAGGCTTCCCGAATGGTTTCTTCTATGCATTCTTCTGGTCTAGTTAATTGAATAACGTCCGAATCTATGTGAATGGGATTACCTACAATATAATGTTTTAGTGTTTGCTCATTAACTACCTTCGGTTTATGTCCTTTAGCATTATTGATCTTGATAGCTTCGAAATGGTAAACTTCTTTGACGATATATGTTGCTTCCCACCTGGAAAGAAGTTTGCCTGCAAAATGTTTGAAATGAGACTTGTACAAAAGAAATTCAACATCAATGTTTAAATGTAATTTCTAAATCCTTTTATCATGCCATCTTTTTTCTTTTCTTTGAACAACTTGGCATTTTTCATAAGCTTATTTTCTCCACTCATCAAGATAACTGACATTAAATAACCTCTTTTCTTCATCAAGTTTGAAATCATAGTTAAGCTATTTAATTGCCCAATAGGATTTCCGTTCTAGCTCAATAGATAAATGACATGCTTTTTCATAAAAAACTAACTTTTTCTTTCAATCTCAAGCACATATTTCTTTCCCTTAAACACAACATTACAATTTTTATTTGAAGTTGTGCGCTACAAATCCATAATTGGTGTATCTGGCTAGCTAGCTAGCTAGCATGAACATAGACGCAACAAGGATTATATGGATTCCTTGATCAGGCAGTGGCGTTGGTTGGCCTAGGGACGTACTTGTGGAGCCAGATCTCACGCTGCACGATGGAGATCTTGACAAGCCTCTCGCCATTGAGCACCAGCTTCACGACCGGCTCGGTCTTGAAGATGATCCGGCCGTACATTGGCATCTGGCCTCCCTTTGTATTCTCCATCAGCACCCTCACCACGCGCTCACCCCATTTCCTGCACCCATGCACATCCAATCTCAGACATGATCATCATGCATGCATGCAAATCTTAGTATATAAACTTAATCAATAGTTTGAGACATCGAGTAGTGTATCTCATTCTCACTGCACACTTACTCTCTGAAGTACTCAAAAATCTCCTCGTGGTGGAGGGCATTTTCCTTGGAGAAGGTGATGAACATGGAGCGGCAGTCCTCGGGCACGGCCACTGGTTAAGAGGTATAGGGTGCCATGAGCTCCGGCGGGTTGACCACCAGCCCAGTCATGGACCTCCGGAGCAGGACGTGCAGGCGGTCGTCAAATAGGAACTTGCCGGCACCATCGAGGAAGTGGGCAACACCGCCGACGATGAGGTCCTGGTGGAATTGTTTTCCTGTGCTTGATTAACATTTTTCGAATACATGATCAAAATGTTTTCGATACATATTTTTAACATTTTTTAAATGCTAGATTAACATTTTTCAAGTATGAGAATAATATTGTTCTAGTACATGGTCAACATTTTTTCTATACCTGTTAACATTTCTCAAATACCTTCTTTTTCAAATGCTTAATTTAAATTTTCTGGAAAAAGGATGATTAAATGTTTTCACACACACATTGTATATTTTTTTTATACATGAGGAATATTTTCCTTATACACATTTAACATTTTTCAAATGCTTGGTTAACATTTTTTAATACATGGTCACATTTTTTCTACACATTTTTTATTTTTTAAAATGCTTGATTAACATTTTTCAAACATGGTCAATATTTTTCTATATACATTTTAGCATTTCAAATGGTTGATTAACATTTTTTAAATACAAGTTTCGCATTTCTTGAATACATGGTCAACATTTTTTCTATACACATTTAACATTTTTCAAATGCTTTGTTAGCAATTTTTCATATGTTTTCTGCAATTTTTTTGTATTATTTTAATTTAAAATATGTGGCATGATAACCTAAAGAAAATAAAGAAAGAAAACATGAAAAAAAAAGGTTCCTGATGCGAGAGCACGCTAGGTGTTGCTGTAAGCGAGATATAGCGCTGCCTCCTACTATTAGATTGCGACCTAGGTACAATGCAGAGCTTTGGCAAGACCATGCTGGCCCAAAGCCTCCTAGCCCAAGATTTTTGTTGTCTTCAGAATAACCTTGTTAAATGGGCTAAATCTTTACGAAAACCAGTTTAAAACTTGTTTTGCTTGCCCTCTCAGTCCATTTACCCACCAGTATTATGGCCCAAACTCCGCTACTGGCGAGCTAAGGCTGCCTGGGAGTCTATTGCTCGCTCAACAACCATGGTGTTCAAAAAACAAGGCCTAACAAAGCCGGAAACAACCTAGACTCCTAGAGTTCATCCCGTTGATTGGTTTAATTTCACGTCCTTGTGTGCACTAGTAAGTAATACAAGCATTGCACGTGAAAACTTAGATAATCAAAGTATGACCAAATGCCGATATATTTAATTGTAATAGGTGTATACTGTTTTTAGGCACATGGATGAACTATAAGATGCATATTTAGTTATTTTAGTCTATTCCACAAAAACTATCAAATTATAGCTAAAAAAACTTGAAAACGTCATGGTATATACTTAAAAAACCAGGGTAAAATATACCTAGCACATTTTTCTATAGGAAGTGTCTCTTTTAGGTACTTCGTATTAAATTTAATATAAAAACATGAATATGTAATGTCGCATCAAAAAGGTAAATAAGATTTATGATGTATGTCTATAGCCTTGAATACAAAGAAATATAATCGCAAAAGGAGAAAAGCAATTATATTTGTGACATATTCCTTTTTTCATGTTTAATTAACCACGCTCTTCAAGTTCTCTGAGTTAATTCGCTACAACTAATGTTTTAGGTGGAAAGAAAAAATAGTTTACGATAGTGAGACCACATTATTTCTTAAATACCAAAGTTATTGGTATGTGTGCACTATATTTTTATGTGGCCTACCAAATTTGTTAGAAGATATACAATACAATGCATACAAATCTCATCAGTGGTAGTTACCACCACTTGAGATTTGTATGTTGTATGTAGTATCTATCAAATCGGAGGGTATGTACTCGTAGTATGTAGTATATAAGAATGTTTAGGTAGTAAATATAGTACTTTTGAGGGAGTATACATTGTATTTTCAGTATGTTCCATTTTACATACAAATATATCTGTATTTCACAAATACAACAAAAACCATGGGCCAACTTGCAATTTTTTAATATTACCCACTTTGGATTATCTTATATATAATATATGAACAAACTTATAATTTAAAGTAGTGTCTATAATACCGTATGGTAGTATATGAGACATGTGGGGTAACTACCCCTAGATGGTAGGACGGATTTTCCCTATACCCTATATATATATATATAGGGTAACGCTATTCTAAGCATGAGTGTAGAATAACAATTACTCTACACCCCTAGTAACACTATGTACAAAATCTAGTAAAACACTATTTAAAATGTAGTAATTCTGAAATATTTTTTTACTACCCAAAATTTTGATTTACTACATCGTAAAAAAATTACTACATTTTATATGCTTTGTTACTATATTTTGTATAGAGTGTTACTAGGGGTGTAGAATAAGCTATTCTACACTCACGCTTAGTTTAGCGTTACTATTCATCATCCTAGGTTACTATTCGTCACCCTAGGTGAAGAATTCTTATTTCTCACCACACCTCCTCACGCATCTTATAGTCACCGTAAGGACCAAAATGCATGTGAGGTAATATTACGGTGTGTAGTTATGGTCTCCTTAACATCCACTGTGAGAAAGAAATGTGTCATGCATGTGAGGTAAGATTACCACATGCATGTGCGAGATGAGGTAATATTATAACACGCAGGTGAGAATTCAATGCATGTGAGGTAAGATTACAACATGCCGGTGAAGTAAGATTACGACATGCATGAGGTAAAATTACAACATCCAAAAGAAATCATACATTGAAAGATTTTACACGAGAGTGAAGAATTACTTACTCTTCACCCTGGATAAGGAATAGAGTTTAGAAATGGTGCGGCAAAGCACGGCTTTGCTTCTAGTATTAGTCCCGTATACCAGGGTGTCGGTATCTGAAAATGTCAACGATGATGGTGTTGGAGCCGAAGTGCTAATAACGTATTGTCAAACTGGTGTAAGTGGTTAGGACATTTCACTCCTCCATGTCTCACTTCTCACGGTTAACACACCCAACTTCAGGGAGGCTGTTTTTTGCATTACTTTTGAATAATAGATTTTAAAATGTATGTCTTCTCTTCAGCCGTATATTCGTTCCCTAATAGGAAACCATGTTCTTGTATAAAGCCCGTAAGAGTTCTTCACAAATATGTTTCATGGGAGTATAATCATGAATCCTGTTTTAAAGTCTGGGTGTTTCTCCCCATCTCATCACTCGTTTGTTTTCTCCCTTTTCTATCTCTACAACTCTTCTTCTGTCTCTCAAGTGACCATCTCCGGGAAAGTTAGTGTAAGAAATGGAGATGTTCTCTATGGTGCTTTCGATTGACGACTTGTTTTCAGAGTCGGCCGGGTCCACAGGTTCGGTATGATCTAGCTGCACCTTGATGACCCACAACTATATTGGATCAATCGTAGTCCTTTTGCTAAGTAAGAGTGTCAAATCCAACGAGGAGCAGAAGGAATTGATAGGAAGTTTTCATCCAGGTTTCAGTGCAAGTGTTGTAAGATAGTTTTGATAGATATTTGATAGCAAGAGCAACAGTAATAATAGTAACAAAGTGCAGGCAGGGGCTCAATCCTTAATTGTGCAAAGGACAAGCTGGTGGTGTTTCTTATAGTTACTAACCGCTCTTGAGGACACATTGCTAAGTTACTTTCACCATGATTCATTGAATTAACATTCATTGTCTTGATAAGTGTTATGTTGATGAACCACAGGTAAGGTGGTGTCCTAACATGAACAATAACCTACTTGTGATTATACTCTCCACGCAAGCATCCACAGCTACAAATAGAAGTAATTAAGATAAATCTAACCATAACTTTAAACAATTGGATCCAAAACAACCCCTTAGGGAATAATTCACAAACTAGGGTTTGAGTTTCTATCACTCCCGCAACCTATCATCTACAAACTAATTCATCAATGCCTTCCCCTAGGCCCAAAGAGGAGGAACAACAAAACGTAATATCGAAACATGAACGTGAATTAACTTCACATGATTACTAGTGACAAGACTTCCCCCGTGTCCTCAAGAACTAATGGAAGTACTCACAACTCATCAAATTGATCATGGTAAGTGGGTATAAATATATGCCCTAGTGTGACACACGCCTAGGACGTGGGGAGCCTTAGCGGGTCCCCTCTGGCCCATTTTTTCTCCGTAATTCATCATGTATTCTAAAATAATTCTCCAAAAATCCATGACGTATTTTGAGCCCCGGAGAATCAATTTTTTGTCTGTTGTATTTTTAGGTCAGATTTCCAGCAGTCCACCAATCACCCTCTCTTTGTATTCCTTACATTTTAAGAGAGATAAGGCATTAGAATTTTCTCATATTGTGAAATATATCAGTTAAATAGGACAATTATACTAGGAAATGGTGATGCAAAATGGACGTATCAGCTTCCATGAGCTTAGACTCCGCTTGTCCCCAATCGAATACCGAGCTCAGTAAACATGAACACAAGTTTATGGAGAGAGGTGTCAATAATAAAAAATATGGACACGACAACATCATATTTACTAACACCATTATATATCACAAACACCAACTCTTGCTCATAGAACCTCTCACGATCAAGTAGCAATCCATTCACATGTTAATGTGTAGAAAATTAATTCTCTTGAAACCCAACAAAATATGTTCTCGGCCATGAAACAATTACAATTCATCTTACTTTTTCAAAAGAGCCATATAAGAGCTTTTTTTTAGCAAACTTGACATGCTCATCTATCATATAGTCTTCTAATGATTGCTTGCACTAAGCAACATATTCTTAGAGCAAATAGTTTCAATCAAACAAAAAGGAAGATAGGGGTTTAAAGATGCACCACCCAACTTACTTGTCATAGGGATAATTGTCAACAGTAATAACTCTCGTGATCATATATATTCATCTGGATATATGTGCCTGGATCATCCCCAACATAGTACAATGTTGGCCAGGTGGAGAATATTTGAGGTTGGAATAAGAGAAGTTGAGTAAACATAAAAATAAAGTTGGTGGAAAAAGTAAAAAAGAAAGGCCCTTCTTAGAGGGAAGCAGATCGATGTTGCCATGCGCTTTTGAGTTGGATGTGTGAGTTTTTAATGAAAATGACATGACTTTAACATTACCCCTTGTGATAGTAAACATTATTTAGCATTATGCCGCTTCTATTACATTACCATCACAAGTTCATACAAAGCTTATTAGCCTTCCAATAAAAGGTCATGTATACTTAAAGGCAATTTTTATTGCTTGCACCGATGGCAATTTACTTGAAGGATCTTACTTAATCCATAGGTAGTTATAGTGGACTTTCAGGGAAGAAATTGGGTTTAGGGTTTTTGGATGCACAAGTGTAATCCCACTGAGTGCGAAAGTATTTGGCTAGCAAAGATTATAAACAAATACTATATGTTGGACAATCCATGACAATATAAGTTCTATGCAAATATACATAAGCATAACTCATTACGTTGTCTTTCTTGTCCAACATCAACTATTTGATCAAGTGTGACAATATTCATTGAGGGTTCACAATCACAAAATATGTCCAAGATAGCATATTTGCATGTGAAATTTCCCTTCCTTTACTAATCTTTCATGAATTGTTCAAATGACCAATGTTGTGTTTGTTATTTTTCAATAGATTTTACTTCCTAAAACGAATGTGAAGACACCACTTCCCATAACATTTGTATATGAAAGTTGAATTGCAATGCTATGATACACAATAAAGAAAAATAAAACAAGATACTCGTGTTATTCTTTATTATAGATACTCTCAGCAATGGATACAACAATAACATGAAGGACAATAGCACACATTGCCATCTATTTCATACTACAAACTTTACTAAACCACAATAATAGATAATAATAATAATGATAGCGGTTGTGATACGATACTAGGGCACCTCCCCCAAGCTTGGAGCAAGCCAAGGGTGGTGCCCATACCCAAGTACTCAAGTTTCCTTCTTTGGTGATGGCGGTGGTGATGGAACATGCTTGTCCTTCTTCAAAGGCATATGTTCTCCATCATGCAAAGAAAAGGTGGTCTTCGGGATCTTGAAATTTGTGGACAAACCCATCATCTTGAACTTGGTTTCATACTCATAGTTTTTATTATGCAGAGCAGAAATTTGAGCTTGGAGATCTTCAACTTTCCTGTGGAAGTGATCAGTTGCCTCCAAGTCCTGGCACTCTCCCACTTGTGTTCATGAAGCAATTATGTGATCATGGTGTGGTTTGCATCTAGTCCACACTCAACCATCCTCTGGCACTTGAAGAGTTCTTGCTCCACCACTACTAGGAAAAGGCCTACTAATGGCGCACCAGTTTTGCCTACTAATGACGCATCACTGGTGCTCCATTAGTATCACGCCACTAGTATTTATTACTAATGGCACACCACAGGTGCGCCATTAGGGCATCTCCAGCCGCGCCCCCAGGAAGGCCTCCCCAGGCCTTTTTTTTGTGCCGGCGGCGAAAAATCAGCCCAGTCCCGCCTACAGGAGCCCGATTTTCGCCGGCTTGGGCCGAAAACAGCGCCGGCGGACCCAGGCCTAACCCGGCGCGCTGGGGGGCACCCGGGGGCGCCGGGGCGAACTGTTTTGGCGCGAAACAGCCGCGGGACCGCCGCGTCAGCGACTCTACCCTCTTCTCGGCCCTTCGTCGTCCTCATCGCCTCGTTTCCCGCGGCGAATCAATGCCAAAGCTGCCGCGCCGGTCAGCCTGCGCCATTGATACCTCACGGGCGGCGCAGTGAAGACCGGATGACGCGCGTCCCTCGCCCTCCCTCGCCCGCCACACGTACTCACGGCGGCTCACGCACGGGCGGCGCCTCGGCCTATATAAGACGCGCCCCAGAGCACTCGGTGACTCGTACTCTCTCGCCGTCGTCGTTCCTCCCTCGCCTCTCTCTCGCTGTCGTCGTTCCTCCTTCTCCTCTCTCTCGCCGTCTCTAGCACCCATGGCCGAGCGCTTCCCAGGCGACGGTGCAGCGGCGAACGGATTCGGCCGCCGCCATCTTCACGAGAGCGAGGCTCGCCTCCTTTTCGAGGCCGAGTACCCGGTCCCGCCGGACATGCGGGTACCCGGGGCGTGGAGGATCAGCACCGGCGGCGTGCCGGTGCCCCCAATACCCACCGGCGCGGCGCGGCGTGCGGACATCGCACGCATCCGCTCGTCCCTACCGCGTGCGGCGAGGGAGGGGCACGGTACGTCCCCGACAGCCCGCTCTGGGAGCCCTACTTTCGCCGCCGTCACGCCGAGCAGCTCGAGGCCACCAACGGCGTCGAGCCCTCCGGCAGGCTCAACGCCGTCGGCCGGCGTCGGTGGTGGGGCGTGCCCGGGCGCATGTTGGAGGCCATCCTCGGGTACATCGAGGGCGGCAACACGCCGCGCCCCGAGTACCCCGCCCCCCTTCCTTCTCACGCCACCGGGGAAGCTCCTGGACCCCGAGGAGCATGGAAACCGGGGGGTCCTCCTCCTCGTCCGACGGCTCGCCCTGCCTCCGCCCTGTCAAGCTGGAGCCCTAGGGCACGCCGGTCAGCGCGCGCACCCGCAGCTCCGGCGTCCGCATCGGCGCCAACGCCTCCCCACCCACCGGCCGCTTCGTCCTCGTCAAGCCCAAGCCGGAACCCGGCCTCCCTGCGGAGTACGAGGAGATAGCCCGGTGCGGCTTGTCCGACGAGGACGCCCTGCGGTGGGCGCGGGATGACTACCTCCACGATGAGATGGTCCGGCAGCGCCGGGCCCTGGGGGAGATCGCCGCCCGCAAGCGTGGGCGCGAGGACGAGCATGGCGTCGTGGTCCTCGACAGCGACGACGATGACGACGACGCCCCCAGACCGTCCAACCCGCCGCGCCAACCGGGGGAGGGATGCAGCAGGGACGGCGGAGGCGTAGGCGGGGGCGGCGACGACGACGACGACGATGACGGCGGTGACTACACGCGGTTCTACAGCCTCCTCGGCATGTAGAACCGCGTGGGCGGGCGGCGAGGCGGGCGGCGAGGGAGACGGCGGGGGTAGCCCGCGGTAGTTTTTTCCTTTTTTGTAAAATATGTTTAAGTTTGAATGAACTCGCCAATGTTTGCGTTAAATTTGAGTCGTTTTTGCGCCGTATTTGACTTTTTTGACTAACCATGGGCGCCGCGACTGGGGGGCATCACGCCCCAGTGCGCGGTTTAGCGTCGGTGCGCCCCCAGGGGGCGATTTTTTGCCCCTCCTGGGGGCCAACGGCTGGAGATGCCCTTAGTATCTGGTATACTAATGGCGCACCACCCAGTCCGCCATTAGTATATAACACCATGCGCCATTAGTATGCCTCCCAGGGCCATATTTAACCATGTGCTTTGGCACACTAATGGCGCACTGCGGATGGATGCGCCATTAGTATACTTGGCATACTAATGGCGCACTCTGTAGTGATGCGCCATTAGTATGAACATTAGGTTTTTTTTTACTTTTCTGATTTTTGCACAGGTTACAAAATATATTATTTGACTGAACATAGACAGTAGCACACAGCAAGAGCAGATTCATCGAATAGAATAGAAGATTAGTCTCCGAATACAATTCATCATGTTAGTCTCCGAATTCAAAAGACCGAACAAAGATAAAACATTACAAGTCTCGAGACCGCGAGTATCGAGTTTTTCAGAAGTAATACTAATCCTAAGAAGTCCTACTAATCATCATCATACAACTTCTACTCGCTATTCATAACAAGTCATACGATCATCATCTTGATAGTCATCGAACCAACCCTACTTAATTGTTCTTAGCACGTGATCATCAGTATTAGGCAGGACCTAAATACCCTATTTAAGCTAAAATAGCATAAAACAATATAGACCCTGACTCTCCATTATGGAGAATGGAGAACATCCTATCTCCAATTCTCGCGCTTCGCTTCCTTTTGCTTCCAAGAAGCTCCTTACGACTGTCCATACATTTTTTCCATCCTTTGATTTTCATGTCTCCACTTCTTTTAGAAATCTCGTATGGACAGTTGAGATTCGTAGGACGACCTGGCTGTATGTTCAAAACATTAACACTACCTTTCTGATACATCATATGAGGCACACAATTCTCTAGGATTATCTGTTGAAAAACATAGTAATAACTTCATAGTTAGCAATGATGTACTAGTTTTAGAAGTATGCAAAAGATGCACGGATGTCGTAATAGTAAAAAATCTTACCAGGGTATCTCCATGGTAGTTACCGTAGTTGAACACATGCACTAGTGGCATGTATTTACCATAATGTTGAGGAGTTTGATTGTGGATAGTGTAATTCTCAATGTCAGTACAAAATCCGACCAGATGATTTTTCTCCTTGTAAGTTGTTAATTCGGAGCCATCGGTGTAGTGGGTTTTGTCTACCATATCCCTCACATTCTTTGAACAATAAAAATAAGCTGTCAATGGAAATAAGCTGTCAACTATTTTGAAATAAACAATATAAATTAGCTAATAATTATGTTTGAGAAACTCACATAGCGGTAGAACTGGAGGCGTATCAACAAGGACCCAAATGTCCATATTGTCTTGGTTGATGTCAGGATTACCAAGATCCATGGTGATAAGCATACCCTCATCAAAACCATACATCTTGCAAAATGCTTCCCAATTTTTGCAACCAAAATGGGTTACGCTCTCAGAATTATATAGATTTAATTCAAAGTCCACATCGTGATGAGTCCTTAGGTGAATTTTCTTTGTTTCAGAAATTTCATGGTCTTCAAAATCAATCCTCTCCAAGACATAGCGTCTTACATGGCATGGGATAAGCTATACTCGAATTGTAAAAGATGAAAATTACACGTTGAAATAGTTGAAGTCATGCTTAATTATGAAAATAACACTTGTCGTCGTTGTGTACCATTTCAACTTCGAAGGTCTCCTCGAGCTTAATGCCGAAGCGCCGATCATCGTCCAGGTGAGGCATGTCGCACAGACCTCGATTGTCGTGGCACCAGTCGCACTCCGCCGGGAGACTTTCATCGTCCGATGATGATGACGACATATCCTACGTTCATAATTCAAAACTACATCATTTAGGGTTTGTCGACACCGAGGCATCCTAAAAGCTAAGCTTTTATCATTTAGGGGTTGTCGATGTTGAGGCACCCTAAAAGCCTAAGCTTTCATCATTTAGGTTCTTATCGACACCGAGGCACCCTAAAAGCCAAGGTTTTATCATTTAGGGTTTGTCGACGTCGAGGCACCCTAAAAGCCTAATCTTTCATCATTTAGGTTTTGTCGACGCCGATGCATGCATTAGTCGCAAGTACCCCATATGTCCTATTTTTAGCAAAGTCATGCTAAAATTCACGGAAAATTTCGGCATGGCCTTTGCTAAAAATAGGACATATGGAGTACCCGAATTTGCCGGAACAGAAGTTAATCGACATTCCAGCAAACTCAAGGGCCTCTCGGGGTACCTGCAAATTCATCACGACACAATGGTCGGAGACAAAACCCAGCAAACTAGCAAGATGATCATCATCTTTAAAATTCATTACTTGTCAAATATAGAAGAAGGAACAATTTATTTGTGACATAGTTGGCCCATACAGAAGAAGCAACACCCTGCACTAGCCTAAAAACAAGTGAAGTTTCACCCATATAAGAACAACTTTATAAAAACAGAGAAGTTGCTATGTTTTTTCTACTGCTAGGAAAAACATCACTCATTGGAAATGAAAATCTCAGTACCAGCATTTTGAACTTTGAAATGAAATACAGTAGTAGTATTAGTACCATATGGAGTAGTATCTTGTCTAGTAGTAGTATTAGTTGTATATGGAGTAGCAAGTTTTGCCTCAGAGACCGCAAAAGCTATGTTTTTTCTCAATTCAGATAGCTAAGTGGAAAACCACGTCAAGTCCTATTTTAATACTCTATTTCTCAATGCATGCAATTGGTTTCATCTGGACTACATCATAGAACCACCAATAAAGGACACTGAAAATATATATAGAGATGCCTACGGTTCCTATCCTTGAGTAGCATGATTAGAGATGAGTAGATCTCCTAAAGGTGCCATAAGCACCTGCTGTTACTCTTGGAAGCAATGCAAACATGTAAAAGTTATTACTGTTGACAATACTACTCAAATATCCAACTATCAGGACACAAGGCTTGATAATCCATCTAATCTAATGAAATCTGAACTCAACTTGATCATGGTTCATGCCCTCAGACACATCAGCACCTCAAGAATACCATGACAAAAATGAAAAGGACCAAGACAATCACGACACAAGTGAAGAGAGAACTCGGGGCCTCTTTGACAAAAATGAAAAGGACCAATACAATGAAAAGGACCAGTGAGATGAAAAAACTAAGGTAAGGGGGGACATCAAAACGCAGAAGTGCATAACACAAGCTCACCGACATAGACACACATAACAGCCGCACAATAGCATAGACATTAAACATGTGCAGAGATCACAATCAACAGAGGCATAACAGTAGAAATTACAAGTGTAGATTGCTCTGTTCAACAAACTTCCTATCAGTCCAACAATGTTTCTGAATCTAAACTTTTTCAGTTAACAGAACCTAAACCTGACAATGTTCAGTTAACAGAAAGGCGGGGGGACCGGTGCAGCTCACTGAGAGGAAGACGATGGCGAGCTTGTGCGGGGATCGACGGTGAGGCCGCGGTGGCCGGAGGTGGAAGAAGGCGCAGACGCCCTAGACGGTGGAGGCGTCGGTGTCGTAGAGGTGCCGGAGACCTTGCCCTACGGGACAGAGAAGGGGCCGTCAGCCCCGGCGCAGGCGGGGGGCAAGGGGAGGAGGAGGAGGGGAAGGGGAGGAGGAGGGTCGAGGGGGCGTACGGTGCTGCGTCGCTGCTCGGCGCCGACGGCGAGGAGGAAGGCGAAGACGTTGAGGGTCGGGGCGGCGGGGGTGGGGGCACGGGGGCGCGGGCGCGGTGGGGGCGGCGGGGGTGGGGGCGGCGGGGGTGGGAGCGCGGGGGCGCGTGGGCGGCTGGGGTGGAGTCCGGCAGGGGTCGGGGCGGCGGCGTCGTGGGTCTGGCGAGGGAGAGAGGGACGAAAGGGGATCTCTGGCGAGGGAGAGGGAGGACTTAGCTATAGGGGGAAGCTTACTAATGGCGCACCACCCGTCGGTGCGCCATTAGAAATCTTTTTTTTAGATAGCAATGCGCACCCACCGCCGGTGCGCCATTAGAAATCTTTTTTTAGATAGGAATGGCGCACCACCAGGCCGGTGCGCCATTAGTATATTTATTATTATTATTTTTTAACAAATGAATATGAATATGAAATAGTAATATTTTTTATAAAAACAGTAATAATTGTTGTTTAACAACAATTGTAGTCTACAATTTTTTATAATTATTTTTTAGAAAATGAATATGAATATGAAATAGTAATAATTTTTTATAAAAACAGTAATAATTTTTTTAAAATATCATCAAATTTGTTATTTGAAAATATCATCGGCGGCGGCGGTGGAGCGGGGGAGGGTGCGGGCGTGGGTGCGGGGGGTCGTCGGCGGCGGTGGAGCGGGGGAGGGTGCGGTGGGTCATCGGCGGCGATGGAGCGGGGGAGGGTGCGGGGGGTCGTCGGCGGCGGTGGAGCGGGGGGAGGGTGCGGGGGAGGGGGTTGCTCGGCGTCGAGGGGGATCTGGCGAGGGGGATAGCTATCGAGAGGGAGGGGGATCGAGATCGAGTGTCCTCATGAATATTCAATATTTTTTCATATGGAATATGAAAAAAATATCATCAAATTTGAAAAAATATTCATGAATTCAAAAAGTGCCCATGAAATTTAAAAATATTCATGATATCAAAAAGTAAAAAAAAGTGCCCATTACTAGTTTAAACTAGTAATGGCGCACTATGCAACGGTGCGCCATTAGTAGTTCTGCAAAAAAGTAAAAAAAATTCAGTAGTGGCGCACTCTACGGCTGGTGCGCCATTAGTAGTTCTAACTACTAATGGCGCACTTTGCCCGGATGCGCCATTAGTATGTTTGAAAAAATGAATAAAAACATTTTGTTACTAGTGGCGCACCGTGTGCCTGGTGCGCCATTAGTGTCTTCCACACTAATCGCGCACCAACAGATGGTGCGCCATTAGTATATAGTAATGGCGCACCACATGTCTGGTGCGCCATTAGTGTCATTTCCATTTATAGCCCTTTTCCTAGTAGTGCACGTCCCTGAGCCTAGCCTTCTCGTCTCCCTCCTTCTTGGGCCTTTCAAGATCCTTGATGTGCAACACCACATCCCTATGCTCCAAGGTTTTCGGATGCATCATAACCCTAGGGGATAAGGGTTCATGACCTTTCAAAGAACTGATCCTTGGAGGAGCTTGATGACGACATCGCAGTCTAGCCCTTGAAACCTGATAAACCACAAGTATAGGGGATCGCAACAGCTTTCGAGGGTAGAGTATTCAACCCATATTTATTGATTCGACACAAGGGGAGCCAAAGAATATTCTTAAGTATTAGCAGTTGAGTTGTCAATTCAACCACACCTGGAAACTTAGTATCTGCAACAAAGTGTTTAGTAGCAAAGTAATATGATAGTGGTGGTAGCGGCAACAAAAGTAAAGACAGCAAAAGTAATGTTTTTGGTATTTTGTAGTGATTGTAACAGTAGCAGCGGGAAAGTAAATAAGCGAGAACCAGTATATGGAGAACTCGTAGGCACCGGATCAGTGATGGATAATTATGCTGGATGCGGTTCATCATGTAACAGTCATAACATAGGGTGACACACAACTAGCTCCAATTCATCAATGTAATGTAGGCATGTATTCCGCATATAGTCATACGTGCTTATGGAAAAGAACTTGCATGACATCTTTTGTCCTACCCTCCCGTGGCCGCGGGGTCCTATTGGAAACTAAGGGATATTAAGACCTCCTTTTAATAGAGAACCGGAACAAAGCATTAGCACATAGTGAATACATGAACTCCTCAAACTATGGTCATCACCGGGAGTGGTCCTGATTATTGTCACTTCGGGGTTGCCGGATCATAACACATAGTAGGTGACTATAGACTTGCAAGATAGGATCAAGAACTCACATATATTCATGAAAACATAATAGGTTGAGATCTGAAATCATGGCACTCGGGCCCTAGTGACAAGCATTAAGCATAGCAAAGTCATAGCAACATCAATGTCAGAACATAGTGGATACTAGGGATCAAACCCTAACAAAACAACTCGATTACATGATAAATCTCATCCAACCCATCACCGTCCAGCAAGCCTACGATGGAATTACTCATGCATGGCAGTGAGCATCATGAAATTGGTGATGGAGGATGGTTGATGATGACGACGGCGACGAATCCCCCTCTCCGGAGCCCCGAACGGACTCCAGATCAGCCCTCCCGAGAGGTTTTAGGGCTTGGCAGCGACTCTGTATCGTAAAACGCGATGATTTCTTCTCCCTTATTTTTTTCTCTCCAAAAGAAAATATATAGAGTTGGAGTTGGCGTCGGAGGGCATCCAGGGGGCCCACGAGGTAGGGGGCATGCCCTAGGGGGGGCGCCCCCCACCCTCATGAACAGGGTGTGGGCCCCTGGTCTTCATCTTTGGCGAGGATTTTTTTATTATTTTTTCTAAGATGTTCCGTGGAGTTTTAGGTCATTCCGAGAATATTTGTTTTCTGCACATAAAACAACATCATGGCAATTCTGCTGAAAACATCGTCAGTCCGGGTTAGTTCCATTCAAATCATACAAGTTAGAGTCCAAAACAAGGGCAAAAGTGTTTGGAAAAGTAGATACGACGGATACGTATCAACTCTCCCAAGCTTAAACCCTTGCTTGTCCTCAAGCAATTCAGTTGACAAACTAAAAGAAAGAAAGAAAAACTTTTACAAACTCGGTTTGCTCTTGTTGTTGTAACTATGTCAAGCCAGCATTCAAGTTTTCAGCATAGATCATAACTAAACACATTTGCAATAATTCTCAGGTCTCATAATTACTCATATCAATAGCATAATCAACTAGCAAGACATAATAATAAATCTCAGATGACAACACTTTCTCAAAACAATCATAATATGATATAACAAGATGGTATCTCGCTAGCCCTTTATGAGACCGCAAAACATAAATGCAGAGCACCTTTAAAGATCAAGGACTGACTAGACATTGTAATTCATGGTAAAAGAGATCCAATCATAGTCACACCCAACATAGATTAATAGTGATGAATGCAAATGACAGCTGTGCTCTCCAGCTAGTGCTTTTTAATAAGAGGGTGATGACTCAACATAAAAGTAAATGGATAGGCCCTTCGCAGAGGGAAGCAGGGATTTGTAGAGGTGTCAGAGCTCGGTTTTGAAATAGAGATAAATTGTATTTTGAGCGGTATACTTTCATTGTCAACGTAGCAACTAAGAGATGGCGATATCTTCCATGCTAGACACATTATAGGCGGTTCCCAAACAGAATGGTAAAGTTTATACTCCCCCTCCACCAACAAGCATCAATCAATGGCTTGCTCGAAACAACGAGTGCCCCCAACATACATCAGGTCCCAGGGGGAGTTTTGTTTGCAATTAATTTTGATTTAGTTTGCATAAAGCATGGGACTGGGCATCCCGGTGACCAGCCATTTTCTCGTGAGTGAGGAGCGGAGTCCACTCCTCTTGAGAATAACCCGCCTAACACGGAAGATAAGGACAGCCTTGGTTGATACATGAGTTATTCGAGCATACAAAATAGAATGTTTATTTGAAGGTTTAGAGTTTGGAACATACAAATTTACTTGGAACGGCAGGTAGATACCGCATATAGGAAGGTATAGTGGACTCATCTGGAATAACTTTGGGGTTTAAGGGATTGGATGCACAAGCAGTATTCCCGCTTAGTACAAGTGAAGGCTAGCAAAAGACTGGGAAGCGACCAACTAGAGAGCGACAACAGCCATGTACATGCATTAAAATTAATAAACATTGGATGCAAGCATGAGTAGGATATAATCCACCATGAACATAAATATCGTGAAGGCTATGTTGATTTGTTTCAACTACATGCGTGAACATGTGCCAAGTCAAGTCACTTAAATCATTCAAAGGAGGATACCACCCCATCGTACCACATCATAATCATCGTAATAGCATGTTGGTACACAAGGTAAATCATTATAACTCATAGCTAATCAAGCATGGCACAAGCAACTACGATCTCTAATTGTCATTGCAAACATGTTTATTCATAATAAGCTGAATCAAGAACGAGGGACTCATCATATTTACAAAAACAAAAGAGGTCGAGTTCATACCAGCTTTTCTCATCTCAGTCAGTCCATCATATATCATCATAATTTCCTTTCACTTGCACGACCGAACGGTGTGAATAATAATAAGAGTGTACGTGCATTGGACTAAGCTGGAATCTGCGAGCATTCAATAAACAGGAGAAGACAAGGCAATATGTGCTCTGGGTTAAATCAACAATAATGCATATAAGAGCCACTTCAACAATTTAATTATGGTCTTCTCCTACTGACCCCCAAAGAAAAGAAAAGAAATAAAACTATTTACACGGGAAAGCTCCTAACAAGTAAAAGAAGAATGAGAAATATTTTTGGGTTTTATTTTTAATTATTACTACTACAGCAGAAAAATAAACTACTACTATTTTTATTGTTTTTCTTAAGGTTTAACAAACACACAAGAAGAAAGCAGGAAAAAGAAAATAAACTAGCATGGATAATACAGTGAAAAAGTATGAGCACCGACATCTAGCAATGAGTGTGTGTGAACATGAATGTAATGTCGGTGAGAAATACGTACTCCCCCAAGCTTAGGCTTTTGGCCTAAGTTGGTCTATTGCTAGGGATAGCCTGGCGGATACCCATAGGTGTAGCTGGGGTCGTACTACGACGAAGAATAGTTGGGATCATACTGATGTGCAGCGGTTATCGCCCGCTGAGCTGCATCGTGGAGTCGAGCTGCCTCTGCTCTCCTCTCATACTTTTCTGCCTCCTCTCTGGTAATAACATATCTTCTTTTTGTCTGTGAATCAAATAAGGCAATAGCAGGGAGAGTAATACGGAAAACACGTCGTTTATCAAAAATTAAACGATATAAGAGAGGTGATTCAGGCCTCTCGACAAACTGGTGCGAAGCCATATAGTCATAATCTAAATATGCAGGAGGCAACTCCGTATCACCCTCACGAATGTCTATCTCAAGAAAATGAGCTAAGAGGGTTGCATAAATTCCTCCAAAGAAATCTCCATTATGTCTATTATGATGCAACCTACAAGCTACAATGGCTCCCATATGATAAGATTGGTCTCCTAACACAACACTCCTAAGAATGCTAAGATCAGGGACACACATGTGACATGCTTCATCCTTAGCATCTATGCATCTACCGATGAAGAGAGCAAAACAATGTATAGCAGGAAAGTGAATGCTCCCTATGGTAGCCTGCGTTATATCTCTAGATTCCCCCACAGTTATACTAGCAAGAAAGTTTCTAAATTCAGATTTAGGGGGATCCCTAACACTACCCCATGATGGAAGTTTGCAAGCAGAAGTGAAATCCTCTAAGTCCATGGTATAAGATTTGTCATAGAGATCAAACATGACTGAAGGAGAATTATGCGAAGATGAATACTCAAACCTCCTCACAAATGAACTTGTGAGATCATGATACTGGGGGCACTAGTTAGCCTCAAAATCCTCAAGACCCGCATTGCGCAAATATGCTTTGAATTCTTCTTTAATTCCCACACGGTCCATAAAATTTTCCGACGGCCATTCGCAAGGCCGTACTGGAGCGTCTCTTGGTGGATCCTCGTTAGCATCGCGCATAGCAATCCTGGGACCTTACTTCTTAGAGGAACCACCTTGGAACATCTTCCTAAGCAAATTGTTTTTCTCTGAAAAATTCTGAAATTTTTGTTAACTTCAAACAAAAGTGAACCAACTTCAATAAAACTGATAGCAACTACTCCTACAAGTGCCTAGAGCCTATATCAAGCATTAGAACTACTTGGAACCTTATAAATTTGACATGCAAGCTCAAGAACATGGTCACCTATGCAGCACAAATTTACAAAGAATAAAGCACTAGAACAAAAACTAATTGGACCAATGGAGGAGTCACATACCAAGGAACAATCTCCCCAAGCAGTTTTGCGAGAGGTGCTTTGAGCAAGGAGATCGAAAATCACAGCAAAAGTGGTTGGAACTCATGCTTGATTTGGTTTTTCGGGTTTGTGTGAGACAGAGGAAGAAGATGGGTGCTGGGATAAGTGGAGGAGGGCCACCGTGGACCCACGAGGCAGGGGGGCGCGCCCTAGAGGGGGGCGCGCCCACCACCCTCGTGGCCAGGTGGCAGCTCCTCCCGCGGTAATTTTTGCACAGTAAATCCTCAAATATTCCCGAAAAAATCATATTAAATTGGCATGTCATTCTGAGGACTTTTATTTTCGGGATATTTTTATATTGCACGGATAAGTCAGGAAACAAACAGAAAATACTATTTTTTACTTTATTTCTACTAATTAATAGAAAATAAAGAGAAGGTATAGAAGGTTGTGCTTCTAGTTTCATCCATCTCATGCTCATCAAAAAGAATCCACTAACAAGGTTGATCAAGTCTTGTTAACAAACTCATTCCGATAATCATGAAACCGGAGAAATTTCGAATAACACTAAGTTACCTCAATGGGGATATGCACATCCCCAATAATAAGTATATCATATTTCTTTTTGATAGTAGGAAGAGGAAATTCAAAACCTCCAATTATAATCGATGGAATTTTTCCAATGGAGTTGATACTATGAACTTGAGGTTGTTTCCTCGGAAAGTGTACCGTGTTCTCATTACCATTAACATGAAAAGTGACATTGCCTTTGGTGCAATCAATAACAGCCCCTGCAGTATTAAGAAAAGGTCTTCCAAGAATAATAGGCATACTATCATCCTCGGGAATATCAAGGATAATAAAGTCCGTTCAAATAGTAACGTTTGCAACCACAACAGGCACATCCTCACAGATACCGACAGGTATAGCAGTTGATTTATCAGCCATTTGCAAAGATATTTCAGTAGGTGTCAGCTTATTCAAGTCAAGTCTACGATATAAAGAGAGAGGCATAATACTAACACCGGCTCCAAGATCACATAAAGAAGTTTTAATATAATTTCTTTTAATGGAGCAAGGTATAGTAGGTACTCCGGGATCTCCAAGTTTCTTTGGTATTCCACCCTTAAAAGTATAATTAGCAAGCATGGTGGAAATTTCAGCTTCCGGTATCTTTCTTTTATTAGTAATGATATCCTTCATATATTTATCATAAGGATTTGTTTTGAGCACATCAGTTAATCGCATACGCAAAAAGATAGGCCTAATCATTTCAGCAAAGCGCTTAAAATCCTCATCATCCTTTATCTTGGATGGTTTCGGAGGAAAAGGCATGGGTTTCTGAACCCAAGGTTCCCTTTCTTTACCATGTTTCCTAGCAACAAAGTCTCTTTTATCATAACGTTGATTCTTTGATTGTGGGTTATCAAGATCAACAGCAGGTTCAATTTCTACATCATTATCATTACTAGGTTGAGCATCATCATGAACATCATTATTAATATTTTCATTAGGTTCATGTTCATTACCAGATTATGTTTCAGCATCAGACATAGAAATATCATTTGGATTATCATGTGGTTCAGCAATAGGTTCACTAGAAGTTTGCACAGTTCTATCATTTTTCTTTTTCTTCTTTTTAGAAGAACTAGGAACATCAATATTATTTCTTTGAGAATCTTGCTCGATTCTCTTTGGGTGGCCTTCAGGATACAAAGGTTCCTGAGTCATTCTACCAGTTCTAGTAGCCACTCTAACAACATAATCATTTTTCTTACTATTCATTTCATCAAGCACTTCTTTTTGAGCCTTAAGTACTTGTTCTACTTGAGTGGTAACCATAGAAGCATGTTTGCTAACAAGTTTAAGTTCACCTTTAATATTAGCCGTATAATCACCCAAGCATCTAATCATATAAGCATTTTCTTTTAATTGTATACCAAAATAAGTATTGAAGTCATCTTGCTTAAACATAAAGTTATCAAACTCATCCAAACACTGACTAGCAATTTTAGTAGGCGGGACTTCAGCTTTATCATATCTATAGAGAGAATTTACCTTTACTACTTGTGTCGGGATATCGGAATCAGGAGGTTCTTCAGTAAATAAAGAATTGAGATCATATGTTTCTTCAACAGGCGGTATATTAAGGCCATGTATTTCTTCAATAGGAGGTAAATTCTTAACATCTTCAGCTTTAATACCTTTCTCTTTCATAGATTTCTTTGCCTCTTGCATATCTTCGGGACTAAGGAATAGAACACCTCTCTTCTTCGGAGTTGGTTTAAGAATAGGCTCAGTATTTGGAGCAGGAGCTGGCTTAGGAGGTGCCCAATTATTTTCATCTGTCAACATATTATTCAATAGAATTTCAGCTTCATCCGGTATTCTTTCCCTGAAAAGAGAACCAGCACAACTATCCAGATAATATCTGGAAGCATCGGTTAGTCCATTATAAAATATATCAAGTATTTCAGGTTTCTTAAGAGGATGATCAGGCAAAGCATTAAGTAACTTGAGAAGCCTCCCCCAAGCTTGTGGGAGACTCTCTTCTTTAATTTGCACGAAGTTGTATATTTCCCTCAAAGCAGCTTGCTTCTTATGAGCAGGGAAATATTTAGCGGAGAAGTAATAAATCATATCCTGGGGACTACGCACACAACCAGGATCAAGAGAATTAAACCATATCTTAGCATCACCCTTTAATGAGAACGGAAATATTTTGAGTATATAAAAGTAACGTGATCTCTCATCATTAGTGAACAGGGCAGCTATATCATTTAACTTAGTAAGATGTGCCACAACAGTTTCAGATTCATAGCCATAAAACGGATCAGATTCAGCCAAAGTAATTATATCAGGATCAACAGAGAATTCATAATCCTTATCAGGAACACATATAGGTGAAGTAGCAAAAGCAGGGTCAGGTTTCATTTTATCTCTAAGTGATTCTTTGTTCCATTTAACTAATAACCTCTTAAGATCATATCTATCCTTGCAAGCTAAAATAGCGGCAGAAGATTCCATATCAAAAAGATAACCCTCGGGGATAACAGGCATATTTTCATCATCACTATCATCATCGTATTCAGATTCAATAATTTCTTTTTCTCTAGCCCTAGAAATTTGTTCATCAAGAAATTCACCAAGGGGCACAGTAGTATCAGGCATAGAAGCAGTTTTTTCATAAGTATCATGCATAGCAGAAGTGGCATCATCAATAACATGCGACATATTGGAACAAATAGCAGAAGCAGGTTTAGGTGTCGCTAGCTTACTCATAACAGAAGGTGAATCAAGTGCAGAGCTAGATGGCAGTTCCTTACCTCCCCTCGTCGTTGAGGGATATATCTTGGTTTTTGGATCTCTCAAGTTCTTCATAGTGTCAAGCAGATATAAATCCCAAGTGACTCAAAGAATAGAGCTATGCTCCCCGGCAACGGCGCCAGAAATTGGTCTTGATAACCCACAAGTATAGGGGATCGCAACAGCTTTCGAGGGTAGAGTATTCAACTCAAATTTATTGATTCGACACAAGGGGAGCCAAAGAATATTCTCAAGTATTAGCAGCTGAGTTGTCAATTCAACCACACCTGGAAACTTAGTATCTGCAGCAAAGTGTTTAGTAGCAAAGTAATATGATAGTGGTGGTAGCGGCAACAAAAGTAAAGACAGCAAAAGTAATGTTTTTGGTATTTTGTAGTGATTGTAACAGTAGCAGCGGGAAAGTAAATAAGCGAGAACCAGTATATGGAAAACTCGTAGGCACCGGATCAGTGATGGATAATTATGCCGGATGCGGTTCATCATGTAACAGTCATAACATAGGGTGACACAGAACTAGCTCCAATTCATCAATGTAATGTAGGCATGTATTCCGTATATAGTCATACGTGCTTATGGAAAAGAACTTGCATGGCATCTTTTGTCCTACCCTCCCGTGGCAGCGGGGTCCTATTGGAAACTAAGGGATATTAAGGCCTCCTTTTAATAGAGAACCGGAACAAAGCATTAGCACATAGTGAATACATGAACTCCTCAAACTATGGTCATCACCGGGAGTGGTCCTGATTATTGTCACTTCGGGGTTGCCAGATCATAACACATAGTAGGTGACTGTAGACTTGCAAGATAGGATCAAGAACTCACATATATTCATGAAAACATAATAGGTTCAGATCTAAAATCATGGCACTCGGGCCCTAGTGACAAGCATTAAGCATAGCAAAATCATAGCAACATCAATCTCAGAACATAGTGGATACTAGGGATCAAACCCTAACAAAACTAACTCGATTACATGATAAATCTCATCCAACCCATCACCGTCCAGCAAGCCTACGATGGAATTACTCACGCACGGCGGTGAGCATCATGAAATTAGTGATGGAGGATGGTTGATGATGACGACGGCAACGAATCCCCCTCTCCGGAGCCCCGAACGGACTCCAGATCAGCCCTCCCGAGAGGTTTTAGGGCTTGGCGGCGGCTCCGTAACATATAACGCGATGATTTCTTCTCCCTTATTTTTTTCTCTCCAAATGCAAATATATAGAGTTGGAGTTGGCGTCGGAGGGCATCCAGGGGGCCCACGAGGTAGAGGGCGCGCCATGGGGGGGGGGGGCAACCTCGTGAACAGGGTGTGGGCCTCCTGGTCTTCATCTTTCGCGAGGATTTTTTATTATTTTTTCTAAGATGTTCCGTGGAGTTTCAGGTCATTCCGAGAATATTTGTTTTCAGCAAATAAAACAACACCATGGCAATTCTGCTGAAAACAGCGTCAGTCCGGGTTAGTTCCATTCAAATCATACAAGTTAGAGTCCAAAACAAGGGCAAAAGTGTTTGTAAAAGTAGATATGACGGAGACGTATCAAAACCCTAGCAGAAACAAGTTCAAAACAAAAACGGGACGAAAACTTGTGAAACGTATATCAAAACTTCCGGGTGAATTTAAAGATTTTGTTCTGTGCAAAACAAGCGTCCAGGAAAGAGAAGGAGTCGGGAAGGTGTATGAGGGCCCCTCACGGCCACATGGCGTGCCCAATGGGGGTAGCCACTTGGGCTTGTGGGCCCCTGGTGCACCCTAGGCTCCTTCTTTTTTCCCAAAGATTATTAAATATTCCAAAACTGACAGATATATTATTATTTTATGAATTTTTAAAGATAGTTTACTTATCATACCACGTACCTATTCCTTTTACATGGTTCTGGTGGCATCACGTATGGTTTCTTCTACGCATTCTTCCGGTCTAATTACTTGAATAACTAATGGGATTACCTACAGTATAACTTTTTTAATATTTGCACATTAACTACCTTCGGTTTATCTCCATTGGCGTTATTGATCTTGATAGCTCCGGAATGGAAACCTTCTTCGATGATATGTGGAGCTTCCCACCTGGAAAGAAGTTTGCCTGCAAAATGTCTGAAATGAGACTTGTACATAAGAACTTTAACAACAATGTTAAAATATCATTTCTAAATCCTTTTATCATGCCATCTTTTATCTTTTTCTACGAAAAACTTGCAGTTTCATAAGCTTTTGTTCTCCACTCATCCAGAGAATTCATATGAAACAACTTATTTTCTCCGGCAAGTTTGAAATCATATAATTTCCCAATAAGATTTATGTTCTAGATCAATAGGTAAATGACATTGATACATCTCCAACGTATCTATATTTTCTGATTATTCCATGCTGTTATATTATCATTATTGGATCTTTTACAATCATTTCATAGCAACTTTATATGATTTTTTGGGACTAACCTATTGACACAGCGCCCAGTGCTAGTTGCTGTTTTTTACTTCGTAGAAAATCAATACCAAAGGAGTCCAAACGCAGCGAATATTTTTGGTGTTTTTTTCTTTACCAGAAGACACAACTTGGGCCAAAGAAGTACCAGAGGGGTGCCCCGAGGGGGGCACAACCCATTGGGCGCCCAGGCGTGCCCAGGTGGGTTGTGCTCGCCTCGATGGCCTGCCGCATTGCCTCTTGGCCCTATAAATACCCAGATATTCCATAAACCCTAGGGGAGTCGACAAAACACAATTCCAGCCGCCGCAAGTTACAGAACCACGAGATCCAATCTAGACACCATCACAGAGGGGTTCATCATCGTCATTGGTGCCTCTCCGATGATGCGTGAGTATTTCATTGTAGACCTACGGGTCCGTAGGCAGTAGCTAGATGGCTTCCTCTCTCTCTCTCTCTCTCTCCCTCTCTCTCTCTTTTGATTCTCAATACAATGGTCTCTTAGAGATCTATTTGATGTAACTTTTTTGCGGTGTATTTCTTGGGATCCGATGAACTTTGAGTTTATGATCAGATCTATTTATCCATGGAAGTTATTTGAGTTTTGATTTCTTATATGCATGCTTATTTATAGCCTCGTATTTCTTATTTGAATCTTTGTTTAGTTAGGCCGACTAGATCGATTTTTCTTGCCATGGAAGAGGTTCTTTGTGATGGGTTCGATCGTGCGGTGTTCTTTCCAGTGACAGAAGGGGCAAAAAGACACGTATTGATCGTTGCTATTAAGGTTATCAAGATGGGGTATATTCTTACATGAATAGATCTTGTCTACATCATGTCATCGTTCTTATTGCATTACTCTGTTTCTTCATGAACTTAATACACTAGATGCATGCTGGATAGTGGTCGATGTGTGGAGTAATAGTAGTAGATGCAGGTAGGAGTCGGTCTACTAATTTTGGATGTGATGCCTATATATTGATCACTACCTGGATAACATCATAATTATTTGAGGTTCTATCAATTGCCCAACAGTAATTCGTTTACCCACCGTGTGCTATTTTTTGACAGAAGCCACTAGTGAAATCTACGGCTCCCGGGTCTATTCTTTATCATATTTTCTTTGAGATCTATTTTTATTCGCTTTTGTTTTCAGATCTATTATACTAAAAACCCAAAAATACATTGCGAGATCTATTTGTCCAAAAACATACAAACCAATCTATGTTTTGCCCGAGGAGGGATTAACAACCCCTCTCATGCGTCGGGTTGCAAGTATTTGTTCTCTGTGTGCAGGTATCGTTTAGATAGTGTCCCTTGGTTCTCCTACTGGGTTGATACCTTGATTTTATAACTGAGGGAAATACCTACCGTAGCTGTGATGCATCATCTGAAGCCACATCAAAAGGAACTTTTGGTGTCGTTGCCGGGGAGACATCATCAACATCTATCAGGTTCCTAATAAAAAATATAATATCCTTCGCCTTTTTCCTTCGCCTTTTTCATCTCCCCCACTTCACAAAAATTGCCGTTTTATGGGCCCTCTTTTTCCTTCGCCTTTTTATCGTCAGATTTGTTTCTGTGTGTGTTCTTGCTTGCTTTGTCATTATGGCTAGCTCTTCCTCTATTGTGTGTACTCACGAGAATGAGGTTCTTAATTTTAAACAAAGGGGAGGGGCGAATCTAAAAGATGTTTGGTATAGAATTTGCGACGCTTATAATAGATCTATTCATAAGCAATCTAACATCGTTCTTCTTCATAGTTTTTATGTGGGCATTACCACTTGGTATAGATTCGTCCTTGATACGATTACCGGTGGGACTTTCTTGATGTGTCCATCTTTGGATGATTTTAATGCTAAGGGAAATCTAGTGGGTTCACCACCTAATATTAAAGGACGGAGCCTTTCATAGTTCTTCATAAGTCATCTGTTTATATCCGTTGATTTTGTATCAACTACAAACATTAATGGGTGGGATTTAAAAGAACATTTTTTTCTATACCCATTAGCCAAGGAAGAACACGTTGGAATCTTTTTGTTCTGACTCACCATGTTGGAATCCCTTTTCAATTCAAGATCGGCAATGCATATCCCAACGTGATCAAACCTAATAAACTTGACCCGAACGTACTTATACATATACAAATCCCCTGTTATACCCGGCCGATCCATCTTTGTCACAGCGGCAGCGCCTCAGCAAGAGGTGACGAGGCTCATCGGAAGCACGGGAGCACGCTAATAGTTTCATACTTGTTTCCGTTAAAGCAAACGTCAAGTGTGTGTAGAGTTGTATCGGTGGTCGATAAAACTTGAGAGAATATTTGTTCTACCTTTAGCTCCTCATTGGGTTGCACACTCTTATTTATCGAAGAAGGCTACAAACGATCCCTTATATTTGTGGGTTATCACATTACTCCATTTTCCATGAACGTAATACACTAGATGCATGCTGGATAGCGGTCGATTTGTGGAGTAATAAGAGTAAATGCAGAATCGTTTCACTCTACTAATCTTGAATGTGATGCCTATATACATGATCATTGCCTTGGATATCGTCATGATTATTTGTTTTTCTATCAATGCCTAGGATACCAAGCTGGAAAGCTAGGCAATGATCTCGCATGGTTTCTCCAGTAAGACAATAATACCATCAAATGTAAGGAGCACTAAGCTTTTTGTTCAGCATCACGCAACTCTTTATTTCTCTTAAATTGCCCCAAGAACAAATAACTAAACGACATTGTAAAAACAAACCCAAATGATAATTGCCACACGTGTGGCACGAAGGACTCCGGTCTTGATGTTTTTTATAACTGAAGTTGCATTTGAAAAGAAAAAACAAACCCCCCAGAAAAAAAGAAACTTGCCATCCGAAAATAAGTTGCCATGCTTGACAACTAAAGTTGACATCCTCCCGTCACTAAAATCGCCATAAAAAACGATCGGAGTTGCCATGTGTTCGTTCCATACGCGTGGCACTTATCAGGGTCAAAAACAAATTGGGCGCAACTTTTGGGAAAAGGTGTATGCGAGTATAGAGCGTAAGACAAAGCACATGCTAGTATAGAAATAAGACAATGCATGTGGGGTATGTCCTTATTTGGCTTAACACAACAATAAAAAATAAGATGTAAAATCAAGGCTGCGCGTATATATAACTATGAAATCAAAACCTACAACTTCCGTGCACCAACGATTTGGGAAGAAATGAAAGGATATTCAAAAAATGTCAGTGGTTTCTTCCATGCCACAATTGAGCATCAAGCATATAATTAGGCATGTTTCTCTCCATGGAGTGGTAATGGTACGTGGCTCTCTATGAGGTGTCACGCGTCGAGAAAAAGAAAGAAATAATAATAAATATATAGACAGAGGGTTAAAGTAAAGTTGAGATGGACGGGGAGAATCATAGGAGGGGGGGGGGGGGGCGTTTGGTGGATAGCGAATGTAGGTGCTCATCTCCGAAAAACAGAACGGGGCAGGAGGTGGAAGGATCTACGTTGCGACATGGTGACCGTTATGTAGCGGTTGAGATTTTTGTTTGGTCTGACATGTGTAGTTAAAAAACCGAAACAAAGAACATTTTTGTGCCAAGATTTTGGGAGGAGATGCGAAGTATGCCGAGCTAGATGATGATGTCGTCGAATTGTTACTTTACTACCAAATTAATTAAGAGGTAAAAAACTTTTCCTTCAAATCTCAAGCAATCCTTCTAGTTTCTTCCCCTTAATTTCGATACAAAATCCATTTTGAAATGGCAGATCTGGCTAGCTAGCACATGAGCATAGACAAGCATAGACGAGACCATGATGGATGGAATCATGGATCAGGCGGCAGCGTTGGTTGGCCTGGGGACGTACTTGCGGAGCCAAATCTCACGTTGTCCGATGGAGATCTTGACGAGCCTCTCGCCGTTGAGCACGAGCTTCACGATCGCCTCTGTCTTGAAGATGATCCGGCCATACATGGGCATGTGGCCTCCCTTGGTCTTCTCCATCAGCACCCTCACCACACAGTCACCCCACTTCCTGCACCCATGCATGAAAACCATGAGACATGATCCAGTTCCAATCATCATGGATCATGCATGCAGATCCTAGTTGATCCATGTGTATAAATAAACTTAATCAATAGATCGAGTTGTGTATGTCATCTCAGTGCACACTTACTCCCTAAAGTACTCGAAAATCTCCTCGCGGTGGAGGGCATTTCCCTTGGAGAAGGTGATGAACATGGAGCGGCAGTCCTCAGGCACGGCCACAGGCTGGGAGGTGTAGGGCGCCATGAGCTCCGGCGGGTTGACAATCAGCCCAGTCTCGGACCTCCGGAGCAGGGCGTGCAGGCGGTCGTCGAATACGAACTTGCCGGTACCGTCGAGGAAGTGGGCGACGCCGCGGACGACGAGGTCCTTGTGGAAGGCGAAGAAGCCCGGCTCGATGCGGACACCGCCTTGCATGCAGAGCGCAGAGATGAGCGGGATGGGCGGGAGCACGGGCTCCTGTTGGCTGAGGCACTCGAGGACGGCGTTTGCCTCTTCTGCGACGATGGCGACGGCGTCGGGCGCCATGGCTGGGACGTGGTGTATGGCGGAGATGGTGCCCTGGTCCAGTCACACCAGCAGCGCCACTGCGTTCTGGGCTTTCTCCGGGCTGCCGCACACGGACAAGAACCGGTCATATGCCTGCCGTGCGACGCTGTACATGTACAGCACCTCGCGCACCGTCATCGCCGCCATTGTTGCTCTGGTTATTTGGTTGCTCTTGCACCGGCCGGCCGGAGAAGAGGCGATGGATGACTGGCCTGAGAAGAGAAGCTAGCAAGAGAGGAGCGAGGAAGGGGTGATGGGTCGATGGGGAATGGACAGATATTTGTAGGTTCTCCTGATCCTGTTCCGGCGACGTGGCTGCGCTCGGGCCGGTGGAAGGTTTAACGAGGTGCCAAAAATGGGCTAGCGGGAATCAGCTCTCGTTGAATCAGTTTCTAACGCCAGCGTGTACATGTAGATGCTCTTCCTTCGTTGGCTGGTTTTACATCCTTTTTTGATTTTTAGTTCGTTTTACATCCTAAAATGTATACATATGTCGTTGCATAACAACTTTGGATGCGGCGCAGGACTTGTATATCCTTCTAAATTAGCACTACCTTTTTCTCGTACTGGTTAATTTTATACTCACCAGTGTTCACATGTTATACTTTTCTTTTCGATTTCATATACATATATAGAGCACATTGTGATTCCTTACTCTCTATATAAACTTTGTTATCGCTCTAGCTACCTTCCCCATATCCTCAACCGCAAGACATTCCGTCAATGGTGCAAGCGTCAAGTCGAGACACCACCGTTCCCCCATTAGATTGTAAGGTAGCTACAATGACAGAGCTTTGGCAGGGCCATCCCGGGCCACTGCCTCGTAGCTCAAGATTTTTCTTCTTCTGAATACCGCTTGTTAAATGGACTAAATCTTTACAAAAACATGTCCAATACTTGTTTTGCTTGCCCTCGTCCATTTATGGACCAAGATTATGGCCTAAGCTCCGTAAGTGGGGAGCTAAACCCGTCTGGCAGTCATTGCCCGTGCAACAACCATGGTGTGGTTTAGTTTCACGGCACCTTGTAGAAAACGCAAACTGGGCAGGCCCAGCAGCGAAAAGTGGATATCTGTATTCAAATAGTGAAAATTCTCAAATTTTGTGCATGTGGTGGGGACCAAACATGGAACCTTTCCGACGGTGTCCTGAACTAGGCGGTACTCACCACGTCGTCTCCCGATCAGGTGGGTCGGGCCGAGGACCCCATGGTGGTTCACTAATTGTCTTCTTCGGGCAGCCCATTATGTATACAAGGAAGACTTCATAAAACTTAGCGTACAAGACGAGGACTCTTGTTATCCCAAGCCTTCGGTACATTATATAAACATAGGCCATACCAGTCAATAGATGATTACATTACAACTTACATCAACAATCTCGTGGTAGATACATGTACTCTATACTATCACACATACCAATACAATCAAGAGCAGGACGTAGGGTATATCTCACTAGAGAGCCCGAACCTAGTTAAAATCCCATGTCCATGTTACCATCACTCCAAGACGTATAGCTTAGGACCCCAACCTCAAAATATGCCGGATTTAGCACTGACATTGGTGGCTCATATAGGTCCCTGTTGGCAGTCGCTGTGGTGCGATGGGAATTCAGATCGGCTCCAGTAGATCTACGCGTCGGAACCAAGCTTCATCATCGACATCAGCACCTTCCTTGCTGGCTCGACTGGTCACCTCAGCTTGACCGAGGATTGCATGCCGCGTCGGATCGTCAAGATTGGACAGGCGCTCTCGTCAACTTCAACTCCGATCTCCATCAAGATCATGGTTAAATCATCCATGAAGCTCAGGGGCTCGACGTCAACATTGCCCTCGGGCGACTGTGCAGATTTTTTTGGACAGCGGATTTGCGTTCGCCGTCCCCGTCTCCTTGAACGTTGCTTTGACGATTGCTTTGGTGGAATTGTGCAAAACTGAGTCTACAACAACCCTGTAAAATTTCTCGTATTCCGATGGAGGAATTTCCGGCAATCTGTGATACACCGGAGCCCTGTTGAACTGGACGGAAATCTGGACGAATTTGTGGTAAGGGGTACAGAGGCCAGCTCAAAAATATTTTGGAAGATCCAACTGTTCATAGGCAGCGGAATTCCTATGTCGGCCATCAATGACAATATAACTTCTATGCAAATATAGATAAACATAACTCATTACATGGTCTTTCTTGTCCAACATCAACTATTTGATCAAGTGTGAAAATATTCATTGAGGGTTCGCAATCACAAAATATGTCCAACATAGTATATTTGTATGTGGAATTTCTCTTCCTTGTACTAATCTTTCATGAATTGTTCAAATGATCACTGTTGTGTTTGTTAAATTGCAATAGATTCTACTTCCTAAACCCAATGTGAAGATGCTACTTCCTATTAGATCAGCATATGAAATTGAATTGCAATGCTAGGACACACAATAAAGAAAACGAAAACAGGATACTCATGCTATTCTTTATTATAGATACTCTCACAAAGGTATACAACGAAAACATGAAAGAGCAATAGGACACATTGCAATCTATTTCATACTACAACTTTTACTAAACCACAATAATAGATAATAATGATGATAAAGGTTGTGATATGATACTAGGGCACCTCCCCCAAGCTTGGAAAATGCCAAGGGTGGTGCCCATACCGAAGTACTAAAGTTTCCTTCTTTGGTGATGGTGGTGGTGACAAAACAAGCTTGTTATCCTTCTTCCAAGTCATATGTTATCCATCAAGAAAAGATAAGGTGGTCTCCGGGATCTTGAATTTGCAGCCAAACCCATCATCTTGAACTTGGTTTCATACTCATAGTTTTGATTATGCAGATCATAAATTTGAGGTTGGGGGTTTCCTACTTTCACGTGGAGGCAATCAATTGCCTCCCACGTCTTGGCACTCTCCCACTTTTTTTCACAGAGCAATTCCGTGCTCATGGTGTGGTTCGCATCTAGTCCACGCTCCACCATCCTCTGGCACTTGAAGAGTTCTTGCTCCACATCCCTGAGCCTAGCCTTTTCTTCTCCCTCCTTCTTGGGCCCTCCAAGATCCTTGATGTGCAACACCCCATCCCTATACTCCAAGGTTTTGGGATGCATCATAACCCCAGGGAGATAAGGGTTGATGACCTTCTCAAAGAACTAATCCTTTGGGAGCTTGGCGAAGACATAGTCATCTATCTCCGGAAACCCTGGCAGAAACAAGGTCGAAACAAAAACAAGAGGAAAACTTGAGATACGTATATTAAAACATCCGGGCGGAATTTATAGGAATTTTTTCTGTGCAAAACAAGCGTATAGGAAAGAGACGGAGTTGGGAAGGTGTACGAGGTCCCCACACGGCCACACCGCGCACCCTAGGGGGAGACACCAGGGTGTGTGGGCCCCTGGTGCACCCTAGGCTCCTTCTTTTCCTAAAAATTATTAAATATTCCGAAACTGACAGATATATTATTATTTTATGAATTTTGAAAGTCAGTCTACTTAACGTACCACGTACCTGGCTATTTCTTTTACGGAGTTCTCGAATCTTCATGGATAGTTTCTTCTATGCATTCTTCTGGTATAATTACTTGAATAAGGTCTGAATGTATGTTAATGGGATTACCTAGAGTATAATATTTTAATCTTTGCCCATTATCCACCTTCGGTTTATCTCCTTCGGCATTATTGATCTTGATAGCTCTGGAATGGTGAACTTTTTCGATGATATATGGACCTTCCCACCTGGAAAGAAGTTTGCCTGCAAAATGTCTAAAATGAGACTTGTACAAAAGAACTTTAACAAAAATGTTGAAATGCCTTTCTAATTCCTTTTATCATGCAATATTTTATCTTTTTCTTTGAACAATTTGGCATTTTGATAAGCTTCTGTTCTCCACTCATCAAGAGAACTCATATTAAATAACCTCTTTTTTCCAACAAGTTTGAAATCATAGTTAAGTTATTTAATTGCCCAGTAGGATTTATGTTCTAGCTTAATTGGTAAATGGCATGCTTTTCGATAAACCATTTTAAAAGGGGACATTCCCCTAGGATTTTTATAAGCAGTTCTATATGCCCAGACTGGATCATCTAGTTTCGTAGACCAATTCTTTCTAGATTTATTAACTGCCTTTTGTAAAATTAATTTAATTTCTCTATTAGTTAATTCAACTTTTGCAAGTTTAGCCCGTAAACAAGCACAATCTATCTATCTATCTATCTATCTATCTATCTATCTATCTGTCTGTCTGTCTGTCTGTCTGTCTGTCTATCTATTATATTATATACTTAAAACGATAGAAAACGAACGGCGAAGATTAACTCTATAGATAAAAAGATGTTTCAACGGTAGAGATTGATTAGCATATCAGATTGATTAGCATTGTCCACCACGTGACATATAGGGTATAAGCATTAAAAAAGTCTAATTCCCTACAAAAAGTACTCCAATTGTCACGTGTTTTCTAGCAGAAGATTGATTAGCATTGTCCAGTACGTGAAATATATGCTATAAGCATTAAGAAAGAGAGTCCAATTCCCTTAAAGATGAGAGTCCAATTGTTATGTGCCTCTCCCCACGGATCGGTTTTCCCACACGCTGTAAAGGAGCCCGGCGGCTAGGGTTTCCAATTGGCTGTGCTTTACAACCATCGAGCCGCCGGCTGCGGTGCGAGCGATGCCGGTGAAGATCTCGAAGAAGCAGGATGAGGTGGTGGTAACCATCAAATACCGCACAAAGGAGCACTACGTGGGGCGGTGCCTCAACACCCTGCTAAACGGTGACAACGCGGCCAACCAGACCAGGCAGATAATCTTCAGCACCAGAGGTCCATGTATGGTAGATCATCAACGACTGAGGCGATCTCGATTACTGGATTCATGGAGACGTGGATGAGTTGGACAAGAACGGGAGGCGGCACAAGCTGCAGCTCTACTCCGTCGCGGGCAGTAGTCTTCTGGCCTTCATGGACGCTAAGAACGGGCCACCAGCTTCAGATCTTCTATATGTGCGGCTGCCTTCTGCATATCAATCGGGTACGTCTCTCCAGCCTGAGCCTCACACGCGCCCTCGCACGCTACCACCTCCTCCAGTGGCAACACCACCATGGTCCATGGGTGTCACTCCCGACGACTATGACACGGGATGTCTGCCGTGCTCCAGCTCCCGATGCATCTCTCTCCTCCATACGGTCTAAGCTTTGATCATCCTATACATATGTACCTTAATTCCGTGTAGTCTTATTTGGATGATAGTATTTCACTGAAGTACCAAATGCTAGAACTATTTGATTCATCATCGGGATAGCTGGATTACGGATTAATGTGCTTAGATTTGAAGTTGGACAGAGCTTTCAGAGGATGCATGAAAATAAGAACACTAACTAGGAATGTACTTTAAGGACATTGAAACTTCCAGATTGGTTTCAAAAGTAGCTCATGAGCGCATTGTCCCGGCGAGGTAAAGTACCTGTAAAAGGCTCATGCCAGGAGACGATGGTGAATACTGGCCGCTCCAAGAGTTCTTTGGTATACATATATATGCCGGCAGCATTAATGCCACCAGCAGACGCCTGCAAAGGTAGGCTTGATATTGCTCTGTCGTGTGCTTTAGATTTCCAGCAGTTAATATGAGAAAAGACTAGAGAAGTGTCAGTTATCTACACAAGATAGTTTAATATATACTAACAGTTCTGTTTTCTGATGCTTATGTTGTCCGGTGCTTATGTGATCTTCAGTAGAAGATTAGAAAATGGTGACCACTTGACTAGAAGCTCAGTTAGTGCTTCCACCTTTCAGGTTTGTAATTCGGCGATTTTGGTCCTTAAGTGGTATCTGCATGACTAATGAATAGCAAACTGATCGATTAACTGAAATATTGGTTTTTGCAATTTGAGTATTTGACTGTCGTATTGCCATGGTTTCCCTAACATTTGTGACCGTTTGAGACTTCACTAGCATCAGAAAAGGAATATTCCATATATACATGTGTTCTTATATCTCCAAAATAATATAGTTACATGGAGATGCACAACTAAAGCATCTTCATGTTTAAGTGTGGTTCCAGAAAAAACTGAATTTATCATTCTTAGATCCAAGTCAATACTCTGAACTACACACCAGCTGTCTACTCTGCCAACATTGTTTGTCTTGGATGCCTTGCATCGTTGTTAACTGCGGTTTTGTTCTTCATTGCTGCACCCGTGAGTTATTCTGATCATGGTCATCAGCATAAGTACTTAAGTAGCATTTCATGGTAGAAAAAAAAACTAAAGTCTGATTATATATCGCTCCCGTCTAGGCTGTGGACCTGAGCACGTAATTCATGATTGACTATGGAGGCCCGACCATGCCTATAAGCTGTGGCGAGTACCCACTGGATGGCGGCGACGGCTACGTACAATCTGTGTCACCAGACACTGGCAAAGGTACTCCGTCATGCAGGTTTGGTCCATGTACCTACTGACAGGAGAATTTGATTTTGATTTTTTTGGTCATGTACATGGTTTGTCTTTTGTGTGCCTTAATTTACATGATCACGGGTTGTTCTAGAGCATTCTTTTTTTTCAGGCATAAGAAATATTCTTTTCTAACAGAATTACATGTTTGAAGCATGAATATGTACACTTGCAAATAATCCATTTGGCACTATCAACCTTTCTATGAATTTATAGAAGTACTATTTCATCCCCTTAATAGATTTTATTTTCACGGAGAGGCTTAATCGGGTAAAGCTATTTGTTTGCGACATGCTTGACGAATTGGACATGATGGTAGGAGAGGAACCATGCAAGAAATATGACAAAAACTTGAGGATTAAGGAGGGGACGGTGTCCAACTAAAGTATGGTTATAAGGCAAGAAATACTCGGCAACACTCGATCGAATCAAAGGTTCCCAAGCATCCAAGCAGAAAACCAGAAAATACTCGAAGACAAAAAGGCTAAGGCCTGCTGCTCAGTGATGGTTGTTTACACATAATGGAGCAATAAATATGCGCATAAAATCATATGTTTTATAAAATTATCGACTTCGCAGTGGGATGCATAATATAATATCGATCAGTCAGGTTCTTTTGAAGAAGAACTCCACCTCACCAGCAGTATAAACAAACTATAGTCATGCACACCTACTTCAATGACATAGTAGTTGGGGTTTAGAGATTCAACCAAAGTAATATCGTAAAATCGGGTTTGCTATACTGATTGAAGGCAGAAGAAAAGCAAGTGACGTGAGATTACAACTACAATTGTTACATAGTGACGATTACTGAGAAAACATGACAATCTTGGCAAGTATCATAGATTCATGGCTAAAGAAGCCTAGAGAACAGCAAAGAGGCCAAAAAACAATGTACATTTATTTAAGCAATGTACATACGCATAAGTAGCCCTCAATGCATACATTGTGACAATATTAAATTGTTAGCTATAATCCGGGTTTTCTTTTGAAAATATCATATTTAAATTTCAATTTTGCAATTATCGTAACATAATCTAAGGCACATGATGGTGGAACCAAATTTTTGTGCCGTGCAACTACTCAACATTTTATGGTATCCTTTGGTTTCACAATGCGGAAAACAAATTATCAGATTTCAAAAAATGGTTGTCTATATACATAAAAGTAAATAACAAATACCTAGCCGCGCAAATGCGCGGGTGCACCCGCAAGTTAGATTCTATTTCAGTAGGTAAAACTGATTCTAACGTAGGGATTGGACTTTGCGAAAGAAAAAAAAACAGATTTAAATGCCCAAAAGCTCCGCTGATGAGCGAACAAGAGTATACCAATCATATTGAGAAAATGACATGCGGTTCCTTCCATACTAACAAAGGACAAAGGACCAACAAGCTTAATTAGACGGTGGTACGTTGGGGGTGGGTGGGGGTATGTAAGCAGGTGGTCAATATCCAAATAGTGGAATCCGACGATCTATATCGTGACATGGTTGACTGATGTATAACGATTCTACTTTTTATTCGGTCTGATATACAATGCATGCATGTGGGATATGTATGTGGCTTGATCCAATAGTTAAAAATTAAGAAGTATATATATAGGACAATCGTTTGTGGTTACTCCCACTTTTGTTTTGTATGTTTTATGTAGTATCTTTCAAAAATCGTTGGTGCACCAAAGTTGTAGGTTTTGATTTCACATTGCACCTTCAGACAATGAAAAATGCTTCTTCCATGCTCGCACGGGAGCAAAAAGCTTAATTAGGCATGCCTCGCTTCATAGAGCGGAAACCGTACGTGGCTCCCAGTGAGGTATCGTGCGCCAAAAAAAGACAAGCCATAACGAGAACTATATAGAGAGAGGATTAAATCATGCCTTTTTGAATTCACAGTACATTGCATTCCACTAGGGATTGTTGCGCATGGACATCCACATCTTGAGAAATTTGAATGATTGATTTTGTTCTAACCTATACATCTCCAGAGATTTGGAAACCAAGTCCTGGTTATATTGTCTAGTAGCTACGGATGCATCGTCGACCCTGGGCCACATGCCATCGATTAGCAGAATCTTCGAGCTCATCCTACCCCGACGGCGTTTGATTTGGATAGGTTGTCTTCTTCCATTATCGGCGGTATTTGCGTTATATTCTTCAGCGACTTGATTCTAGTAATCCCGTGCAGCGTTTTCATTGCCAATAACAAAATCGGTGGGAACATTTAACCAAGCATTTACCTACTCAATTCATAAAATGTTGTTAGGCGAAGCTTTTCATGATATAGTAACTACTAATAATTAAACAAATGACTTACCAAGCATAGATTATCCTCTTCAGTACATTGTAAGTGTATGTCTCCGATGTTGGCATGGCCGATATCCATTGAAAGATGTGATGTGTATGAACAGAAACTTGTATCAGATTTGAGTAGGATTGTGCTTGTGTATGAGCACAAAATTTTGGGATGGGCGTGGAACTAGAACCTGCAACTAGGACTATATATAACGAGATAGCTTTACTGCATGCATGATTTAGTCAGCACTGCATGCATGATTTAGTTAGGCCGATTTAACCGTGTATGATTGAAAGAATGGTTGAAGTAACTTGACATATATTTTTCTAACTTTATCTCACCGTGCTTTCAGGTTTTAAGCGATCTTTGTCCCTGTTGGACCAGCTTGTCAACCACGAGTATTTCATTTTTACACATTTATTTTGTATCAATTCAATTTTATTTTAGGTATTCAGGTTTCATGCAGATTTATAATAGATAAATAAGCTCTATAGTTTACTGTACATTATTGTTGTGCGTGAAGAGGAAAGAAAATGATTATTTTTCCATCTGCAAAAGGAAATCAGCTGAGTTAGTTCAGTAGAGCTGGTTTTTAGTACAACGACCAGCTGAGTTAATTGAGCAGTTGCCGATTTGTAGCGCTCTAGGTAGCGCCCGCTGCCAGATAACGGAGAAAAAGGCTCGCGTGCAAAAAATAGGCAAAGTGCTCGGCGACTGGCTCGGCATAAATGCCAGCTCAAATCCTGGGATGGGGGGGGGGGGGGGGGGGGGGTTGACCAAATCGGACTAAGCGCCCCCGTTGTACATGGCCTAATAGTACAAAGGATCTACGACATGGTTGACTGTTCGATAATGGTTGTGCTTTTTTTCGGGGGGGGGGGGGGGGGGGGGGATGATGCAAGAAGGTGGTCAATGGACAGATAATAGAACCAAGGATCTACGACATGGTTGACTGTTGTATAATGGTTGTGCTTTTGTGAGAGGAAGCTAAGGATACCAACCTGGAAAGCTAGCCAATCATGTCACATGGTTTCTTCAATAAGACAATAGTACCATCAAATGAAAGGAGCAACAAGTTTTTTGTTCAGTATCATGCAACTCTTTAGTTCTCTTATAAATTGCCTCAAGCACAAACAACTAACGACACTGTAAAAACAAATTGGGCGCAACTTTTGGAAAAAGGTGTATGCGAGTATATAACATAAGAGAAGCCCATGCAAGTATAGAAATAAGACAATGCATGTGCGGTATGTCCTTGTGTGGCTTGACCCAACAGTCAAAGATAGGAAGTAAAATCAAGGGTGCTCGTATATATGCACTATGAAATTAAAACCTACAACTTCCATGCACCAACGATTTGGGAAAGAAACAAAAGGATATTCAAACAATGTCAGTGGTTTCTTCCATGCCAGCAAGGGAGCATCAAGCTTATAATTAGGCATGTCTCTCTCCATGTAGTTGAAATGGTAGGTGGCTCCCAATGAGGTGTCACATGCCAAGAAAAGGAAAGGAATAACAATAAATCTGTAGAGTGAGGACTAAAGTAAAGTTGAGATGGACGGGGAGAATTACAGAGGGGGGGGTGGGGGGGGTGGATGGTTGGGGGATGGTGGATGTAGGTGCTCATCTTCAAATAACGGAATGAGGAAGGTGGCGGAAGGATCCACATTGCGACATGGGTGACCGTTATGTAACAGTTGGGCTTTTTTATTTGGTCTGACATTTGTAGTTAAAAATCGAAACAAAGAACATTTTTGCGCCAAGATTTTGGGAGAGTATGCGAAGTATACCAACCTAGACGATGATGTCGTCAAATTGTTACTTTGCTATCAAATTGAGTAAGAGATAAGTAACTTCTTCTTCAAATCTCAAGCAATCCTTTCTAGTTTCTTCCCCTTAATTTCAATACAAAATCCATTTTGAAATGGTACCTTACAAATCCATTGGTAGATCTGGCTAGCTAGCATGAGCATAGACAAGCATAGACGAGACGACGATGGATGGAATCATGGATCAGGCGGCAGCGTTGGTTGGCCTAGGGACGTACTTGCGGAGCCAAATCTCACGTTGTCCAATGGAGATCTTGACGAGTCTCTCGCCGTTGAGCACGAGCTTCACGATCGCCTCTGTCTTGAACATGATCCGGCCGTACATGGCCGTGTGGCCTCCCTTCGTCTTCTCCATGAGCACCCTCACCACACAGTCACCCCACTTCCTGCACCCATACATGCAAACCATGAGACATGATCCAGTTCCAATCATCATGGATCATGCATGCAGACATCTTGGTAGATCCATGTGTACAAATAAAGTTAATCAATTGATCGAGTAGTGTATGTCAGTGCACACTTACTGCCTGAAGTACTCAAAGATCTCCTCGCGGTGGAGGCCATTTCTCTTGGAGAAGGTGATGAACATGGAGCGGCAGTCCTCCGGCACGGCCACTGGTTGGGAGGTGTAGGGCGCCATGAGCTCCGGCGGGTTGACAATCAGCCCAGTCTCGGACCTCCGGAGCAGGGCGTGCAGGCGGTCGTCGAATACGAACTTGCCAGCGCCGTCGAGGAAGTGGGCGACCCCGCGGACGACGAGGTCCTGGTGGAAGGCGAAGCAGCCCGGCTCGATGTGGACACCGCCTTGCATGCAGAGCGCAGAGATGAGCGGGACGGGCGGGAGCTCAGGCACCTGGTGGCGGAGGCACTCGAGGACGGCGTGGCCTCTTCTGCGACGACGGCGACGGCGTCGGGTGCCATGGCTGGTACGTGGTGTATGGCGGAGATGGTTCCCTGGTCCAGCCAAACCAGGAGCGCCACCGCGTTCTGGGCTTTCTACGGGCTGCCGCACACGGACAAGAACCGCTCGTGTGCCTGCCGTGCGACGGTGTACATGTACAGCACCTCGCGCACCGTCATCGCGGCCATGGTTGCTCTTGCACCGGCCGGCCGGAGAAGAGGCGATGGATGGCTAGCCTGAGAAGAGAAGCTAGCAAGAGAGGAGCGAGGAAGGGGTGATGGGTCGATGGGGAATGGACAGGTATTTTGTAGCTGCTCCTGCCGGTGGAATGTTTAATGAGGTGCCAAAAATGGGCTAGCGGAAAATAGCTCTCTTTGAATCAGCTTCGAACGCCAGCGTGTAGACGTAGATGCTCTTCGTTCGTTGGCCGGGTTTACATCCTTTTTTGGTTTTTAGTTCGTTTTACATCCTAAAACGTATACATATGTCGTTGCTTAATAATTTTGGAATGGGCGCAACATTTATATGTTGTCTTTTATGTTGTCACTTTCATTAACTAGTGGGCATCTATTTATTATATACTTAAAACGATAAAAAAAATAACGGCTAAGATTTACTGCCTTATAGCTATAATAATTAAACGGGTAAGATTAATTGAACGAAGCAATAGCCAGCGGCCAGCAACGCGTGCATCATATAGATTCTTTGGAAACAAGTACAAATCCAAAGTAACGTGACTACGATAGATGGAAGTCAACACGTGTGTCATATCTTCCCACGATTTCCCGGAGTCAATCAGTATTTTGCTAATTACACATATGTGGGTAGACTTTTTTATAGGGAGCCGAGCCTATACACGTATAGATTATTTAAGATTTTTTTAGCGAATAGATTATTTAATAAGTTAGAAAAAGCAAACTACAGAATATCTGTTCGGAATAAAAGGCACGTAGAGAGCCCATTGAGACATCCATGACGTGCACGACAGGGATACATGCATATTAGAAAAGCCAACTCTAGGAAAGGTCTATCCAGAATAAAAACACATGCACACACAACACGTTAGCTGAGTCAAAAAAAAAAATTCGCAAGAAAAAACACGTTGGCTGAGTCAAATTTTTTTCTTCTGAAATAGCTGACGAGTCAAACCGTGTACATTAAAAAGGAAACTTAGAAGAAGGTTTTTGGAAAAGAGGAACATGAACACATAAACCTGCCTACAAGGAAAATATATACTACAAGCATATGTACATTTATTTGTTTTGCATCGAACAAGGCTATGTACAAGCGGGAGCGATATCTGCCCCCGTCAATTATAAGGTGCCTACAGTGACTTTGGAAAATCTCAAAATGATATGCCGGCTCAGTCAGTTGAACGAGCTCATATACAATTAAACGCACACATGAGCATCTTCGACAGACTGAGATTTGAATTATATGGCTTTTTAACACAGTCCATAAAAAAATCTAGATCAACCGCATCTTTTTTGAACACATTACAAACGCAAACACTCATATATACGCACATACGCTCACCCCTATGAATGCACATATGCACACCCTACCCAACGCCAGTAGTAAAAGAGAGAAATAATAATATTAGTATGAAATTATATGGCTTTAAATTGCAGGATGTCGATCTTTGTAAAGAATGGGTGTATTTTCAAAACAATACAATTAAACGCAGAATTCCCAATCCTTATATGTTTACCAGTGGCACATGTGTTGGGCTAATATCGTCTTTATATAATTCAATAATATTTGGCCAAGTGGGGAAATACTTTTGGAGAAAAGAATACCAAATATAATTGTTAGGACTAAATGATAGAGAATGTTTAATCCAAAAAGAACTAATCATGTCAAATATATAATAAATCATCGTACTTTTTTTTGAAATACAATTACATGAAAAATAACTGAACACCAACACAAATGACGAGCTTCGGCGAGCCCAATGTGAGAAATTGTAGAAACTTTCCCACCATTCAGTGTTTACATTCTTTTAAATTGGGAAATAGTATGGATAATAGCTATGGGATATACGACAATTTAGTAAAAAAATGTATAAAATCAAATACTTACCATCAAATATTTAAACTTTACAGAAATATATCTTGCAATGTTTAATAATTTATCCAAACATATTTAAGCTACATTTCATAATATAAAAACTTGTGTAGTGGAAAGAAGATAGACAATAAAAAACGTCGGAATATATTAAAAAAGCATTGAAAAACCGTTGAAATATATTAAAATATTGACGTCTAGCCGCCCAAATGTGCGGGTCACCCTTGTAGTTTTTCATTATAGGATTGGATGCACACCCACTTAGTTTTCATATTGAGCTTTCATACACTTATATCTCTTAGTGCATTCGTTGCATGGCAATACATACTCCTTGCATTGATATTGATTGATGAGCATCTCCATAGCCCGTTGGTTAGCCGCGTTGATGTGAGACCTTCTTAATTTTTTGTCTTCTCTATATTTACCCCTATCATCATACTCTATTCCACCCGTAGTGGTATATCCATGGCTTGCGCTCATGTATTGGGTGAGGGTTGAAAAAGCTGAAGCGTGTTAAAAAGTATGAACCAATTGCCCGGCTTGTCATCGAGGTTGTGCATGATAAATACTTTGTGTTAAGAAGACAAAGCATGCCTATACTATATGATTTTGTAGGGATAGCTTTCTTTAGCATTGATATTTTGAAAGACATGATTGTTTGTTTGGATGCCTGAGTATTAATGTCTTTATGTCAAATTATAGACTATTACTTTGAATCATTTATGTCTTAATATTCATGCCATGATTAGATATATGATCAAATTTATGCTAGGTAGCATTCCACATCAAATATTCTCTTTTTTATCATTTACCTACTCGAGGACGAGCATGAATTAAGCTTGGGGATGTTGATACATCTCCATCATATCTATAATTTTTGATTGTTTCATGCCAATATTATACAATTTTCACATATTTTTGGCAACTTTTTATATGATTTATTGGACTAACCTCTTGATCCAGTGCCCATTGTCAGTTCCTGTTTTTTGCATGCTTTTATCTCGCAGAAAATCCATATCAAAGGAAGTCCAAATGCAATAAATTTTTACGGAGAATTATTTTGGACTATATGTGATTTTTGGGAGATGGAATCACCGCAAACGGAGGCCCACACAACCCACAAGACACTAGGGCGCGCCCCAGGCCCTTGGCGCATGGTGGTGGGTTGTGCCCTCCTCGAACGTCGGTTGGAGCTCTACTTCGGAAGCAAGGAAGCTTATATCCAGAAAAAAATCAGATTAAAATATGAGCGCAATCGGAGTTACGGATCTCCCGAAATATAAGAAATGGTTTTCGGCCAGATCTGGGGAACGCGAAACAGAAGAGAATGGAGTGGGAGATCCAATCTCGGATGGGTTCCCGCCCCACCGCCGCCATGGAGTCCGTGGACCAGAGGGGGAAATATCCTCCCATCTAGGGGGGGGGCAAGGAAGAATAAGAAGCAGGGGCTCTTTCCCCTCTCTCCCGGTGGCGCCAGAGTGCCGCCGGGGCTAGGATCGTCAACACCAACTTTCTCCCCCTCTATGCAGCGGTGTAACACCTCTTACCCCCGCTGTAATCTCTAGTTAAACATGGTGCTCAACTCCATACATTATTTTCCAATGATCTATGGTTATCCTATGATGTTTGAGTAGATCCGGTTTGTCCTGTGGGTTAATGGTTGGTATGATTGTATATCTTGGTTTGCTTATTGTCAGTGTTGCAGGGGTGATAGCAGCCTAAACGTGGATAAGTTGGTTATGGCGTATGGTTGTAAAGAGGACTTGATCCTTAATGCTACGGTTGGGTTTCACGACCTTAATGATCTTTAGTAGTTGCGGATGCTTTCTATGGGTCCAATCATAAGTGCATATGATCCAAGTAGAGAAAGTATGTTAGCTCATGCCTCTTCCTCATACAATATTGCAAGAATGATTACCGGTACTTGCTATCGATTGCCTAGGGACAAATGACTTTATTGTTGACAAAAGCAATCCACTTTCATTACCTTGCAATTTATTCATAGTTTTATTCTTGCATACTACTCCTAGTTTTATTCTTGCAAAATAGTTTCATACTTGTTTCCAGTAAAGCAAACGTCAAGTATGCGTAGAGTTGTATCGGTGGTCGATAGAACTTGAGGGAATATTTGTTCTACCTTTAGCTCCTTGTTGGGTTCGACACTCTTATTTATCGAAGAAGGCTACAAACGATCCCCTATACTTGTGGGTTATCACATTACTCCATTTCTCCATGAACGTAATACACTAGATGTATGCTGGATAGCGGTCAATGTGTAGAGTAATAACAGTAAATGGTAATAACAGCAATCCACTTTCATTACCTTGCAATTTATTCATAGTTTTATTCTTGCATACTACTCCTAGTTTTATTCTTGCAAAATAGTTTCATACTTGTTTCCAGTAAAGCAAACGTCAAGTATGCGTAGAGTTGTATCGGTGGTCGATAGAACTTGAGGGAATATTTGTTCTACCTTTAGCTCCTTGTTGGGTTCGACACTCTTATTTATCGAAGAAGTCTACAAACGATCCCCTATATTTGTGGGTTATCACATTACTCCATTTTTCCATGAACGTAATACACTAGATGCATGCTAGATAGCGGTCGATGTGTAGAGTAATAAGAGTAAATGCAGAATCATTTCGGTCTACTAATCTTGAACGTGATGCCTATATACATGATTATTGCCTTGGATATCGTCATGATTATTTGCTTTTCTATCAGTGCCTAGGATACCAAGCTGGAATGCTAGGCAATGATCTCGCATGGTTTCTCCAGTAAGACAATAATACCATTGCCGGGGAGACATCATCAACATCTATTAGGTTCCTAATCAAAAATATAATCTCCTTTAATTTAAATTATTTGCCGTTTGCCTCTCGTTTTCATCTCCCCCACTTCATAAAAATTTGCCGTTTTATTGGCCCTCTTTTTCCTTCGCCTTTTTATCGTCAGATTTGTTTCTGTGTGTGTTCTTGCTTCCTTTGTCGTTATGGCTAACTCTTCCTCTATTGTGTGTACTCACGAGAATGAGGTTCTTAATGTTAAACAAAGGGGAGGGGTGAATCTAAAGGATGCTTGGTATAGAATTTGCAACGCTTACACTAGTAGAAAAAGGGCCAGCGGTCCCGGTTCATAAGGGCCTTTAGTCCCGTTCTTGAACCAGGACTAAAGGGTCGGTACTAATGCCCTGACCCTTTAGTCCCGGTTCAAACCAGAACCGGGACTAAAGGCCCTCGACGTGGCCGCTGCCTGGAGGTCCACCTTTAGTCCCGGTTGGTAACACCAACCGGTACTAAAGGTAATTTTCTGATTTTTTTTAAAAGAAAATTTTGAAATTTTTTTTATAAATTTTTTTGAAACTTTTTTATTTTTAAATTTCTGATTTATTTTAACCTCTAATCTCTAATCACCCCTCTCATCACCGCTCAATTTAATCTCTAATCACCCTTCATCATTCTAAATCATCTAACTTCCCGGACGGTCACCCATCCTCCCACTCCCCCAGCCTGAGCACGCTTAACTTCCAGGTTCTATTCTCCCTCGTTTCCAAGTCTGCACTCGTTGTTTTCCTGACAATAGTAAGATGTTATCCTATTAACCCTCAGGATTTTAGCTTGAGCATGAAGTCACACATTTCACTGTTTGAGTTTGAAACTATTGTTCTAAAAAACAATAATTATTTAGTAACACTAATATTTCTTGAATAAGTAGTTTGACCATTGTTTGACCACAGTTTGACCATAGTTTGACCAGATTTGACCAAAATTCAAAAAAACTGAAATAATTATTTAATAACACTAATATTCTTGAATAATTATTTAGTAACACTAATACTTCTTGAATAAGTAGTTTGACCATAGTTTGACCAGATTTAACGAAAATTTAAAAAAAAAACTAAAATTTGAGCATAACTTTTTTTCCTTTTGGAATTTGAGGATTCTACAAATTTGCAAACAGGCCGTAGATGATTTTTCATATAAAAAACTTTTTAATCCGAGTTCGTATGCAAAAGTTATGCCCATTTTACAAATTCCAGAGAGATTTTGTAAATAAAGTCGAAATTCATATTTGTAAATTTTCCCAACAACTAGACCACATATCACATGGGAAACTTATTTTATTTTATTTTTTTTGACATTTCCATCATTTTCTTTTGTTTTTTCTAAAACTGAAAAGGCGGTCAACGGGGGGGGGGGGGGGGGGCGGGGGTGGAGAGTTTGAAAATTGGACCTTTAGTACCGGTTCGTGCCATGAACCGGTACTAATGCCTCAAAGGCCATTAGTCCCGGTTGGTGGCACCAACCAGTACTAAAGGTTAGACCTTTAGTCCCGGTTGGTGCCAGCAACCGGGACTAATGGGCATCACACCCTTTAGTCCCGGTTCGTGGCATGAACCGGGACTAAAGGGCCCAGGTGAACCGAGACTAATGCCTTAGCCGCACGAACCGGGACTAATGCACCCATTGGTCCCGGTTCTGGACTGAACCAGGACTAATGGGGTTACCCGGCCTGGACCAAAGCCCCCTTTTTCTACTAGTGTTATAATAGATCTATTCATAAGCAATCTAACATCGTTCTTCTTCATAGTTTTTATGTGGGCATTACCACTTGGTATAGATTCGTCCTTGATATGATTACTGGTGGGACTTTCTTGATGTGTCCATCTTTGGATGCTTTTAATGCTATGGGAAATCTAGTGGGTTCACCACCTATCATTGTTAATGAAACAAATTTGATTCTCGAGCATGTTATGCGAAGATTAGATCTATACCTAATATTAAAGGACGGAGCCTTTCATAGTTCTCCATAAGTCATCTGTTTATATCCGTTGATTTTGTATCAACTACAAACATTAATGGGTGAGATTTAAAAGAACAGTTTTTTCTATACCCATTAGCCAAGGAAGAATACGTTGGAATGTTTTTTTTCTGACTCACCATGTTGGAATCCCTTTTCAATTTAAGATCGGCAATGCATATCCCAACGTGATCAAACCTAATAAACTTGACCAGAACTTACTTATACATATACAAATCCCCTGTTATACCCGGCCGGTCCATCTTTGTCACAACGGCAGCGCCTCAGCAAGAGGTGACGAGGCTCATCGGAAGCACGGGAGCACGCTAATAGTTTCATACTTGTTTCCGTTAAAGCAAATGTCAAGTGTGTGTAGAGTTGTATCAGCGGTCGATAGAACTTGAGGGAATATTTGTTCTACCTTTAGCTCCTCGTTGGGTTCAACACTTTATCGAAGAAGTCTACAAACGATCCCCTATATTTGTGGGTTATCACATTACTCCATTTTTCCATGAACGTAATACACTAGATGCATGCTAGATAGCGGTCGATGTGTAGAGTAATAAGAGTAAATGCAGAATCATTTCGGTCTACTAATCTTGAACGTGATGCCTATATACATGATTATTGCCTTGGATATCGTCATGATTATTTGCTTTTCTATCAGTGCCTAGGATACCAAGCTGGAATGCTAGGCAATGATCTCGCATGGTTTCTCCAGTAAGACAATAATACCATTAAATGTAAGGAGCACTAAGCTTTTTGTTTGGTATCATGCAACTCTTTATTTCTCTTAAATTGCCTCAAGCACAAATAACTAAACGACATTGTAAAAACAAACCCAAATGATAAGTGCCACACGTGTGGCACGAAGGACTCCGGTCTTGATGTTTTTTACAACTGAAGTTGCCATTCGAAAAGAAAAACAAACCCCCAAGAAAAAAAGAAACTTGCCATCCGAAAAGAAGTTTCCATGCTTGACAACTAAAGTTGACATCCTCCCGTCACTAAACTCGCCATAAAAAACGATCGGAGTTGCCATGTGTTCGTTCCATACGCGTGGCACTTATCAGGGTCAAAAACAAATTGGGCGCAACTTTTGGGAAAATGTGTATGCGAGTATAGAGCGTAAGACAAAGACATGCAAGTATAGAAATAAGACAATGCATGTGCGGTATGTCCTTATGTGGCTTAACCCAACAATAAAAAAAATAAGAAGTAAAATCAAGGCTGCGCGTATATATGCACTATGAAATCAAAACCTACAACTTCCGTGCATCAATGATTTGGGAAGAAATGAAAGGATATTCAAACAATGTCAATGGTTTCTTCCATACCACAATTGAGCATCAAGCTTATAATTAGGCATGTTTCTCTCCATGGAGTGGTAATGGTACGTGGCTCTCTATGAGGTGTCACGCGCCGAGAAAAGGAAAGAAATAACAATAAATATATAGACAGAGGGTTAAAGTAAAGTTGAGATGGACGGGGAGAATCATAGGAGGGGGGGGGGGGGGGATGTTTGGTGGATAGCGAATGTTGGTGCTCATCTCCGAAAAACAGAATGGGGCAGGAGGCGGAAGGATCTACGTTGCGACATGCTGATCGTTATGTAGCGGTTGAGATTTTTGCTTGGTCTGACATGTGTAGTTAAAAAACCGAAACAAAGAACTTTTTTACGCCAAGATTTTGGGAGCAGATGCGAAGTATGCCAAGCTAGATGAGGATGTCGTCGAATTGTTAGTTTACTACCAAATTAATTAAGAGGTAAAAAAATTTCCTTCAAATCTCAAGCAATCCTTCTAGTTTCTTCCCCTTAATTTCAATACAAAATCCATTTTTGAAATGGCAGATCTGGCTAGCTAGCACAGGAGCATAGACAAGCATAGACGAGACGATGATGGATAGAATCATGGATCAGGCGGCAGCGTTGGTTGGCCTGGGGACGTACTTGTAGAGCCAAATCTCACGTTGTCCGATGGAGATCTTGACGAGCCTCTCGCCGCTGAGCACGAGCTTCATGATCGCCTCTGTCTTGAAGATGATCCGGCCATACATGGGCATGTGGCCTCCCCTGGTCTTCTCCATCAGCACCCTCACCACACAGTCACCCCACTTCCTGCACACATGCATGAAAACCATGAGACATGATCTAGTTCCAATCATCATGGATCATGCATGCAGATCCTAGTTGATCCATGTGTACAAATAAACATAATCAATAGATCGAGTAGTGTATGTCATCTCAGTGCACACTTACTCCCTAAAGTACTCGAAGATCTCCTTGCCGTGGAGGGCATTTCCCTTGGAGAAGGTGATGAACATGGAGCGGCAGTCCTCAGGCACGGCCACAGGCTGGGAGGTGTAGGGCGCCATGAGCTCCGGCGGGTTGACAATCAGCCCAGTCTCGGACCTCCGGAGCAGGGCGTGCAGGCGGTCGTCGAATACGAACTTGCCGGTACCGTCGAGGAAGTGGGCGCTCGGGCCGGTGGAAGGTTTAATGAGGTGCCAAAAATGGGCTAGCGGGAAACAGCTCTCTTTGAATCAGTTTATAACGCCAGCGTGTACATGTAGATGCTCTTCCTTCGTTGGCTGGTTTTACATCCTTTTTTGATTTTTAGTTCGTTTTACATCCTAAAATGTATACATATGTCGTTGCATAACAACTTTGGATGCGGTGCAGCACTTGTATATCCTTCTAAATTTACACTACCTTTTTCTCGTACTGGTTAATTTTATTATCACCAGTGTTCACATGTTATACTTTTCTTTTCAATTTCATATACATATATAAAGCACATTGTGATTCCTTACTCTCTATATAAACTTTGTTATCGCTCTAGCTACCTTTCCCATATCCTCAACCGCAAGACATTCCGTCAATGGTGCAAGCGTCAAGTCAAGACACCACCGTTCCCCCATTAGATTGTAAGGTAGCTACAATGACAGAGCTTTGGCAGGGCCATCCCGGTCCACTGCCTCTTAGCTCAAGATTTTTCTTCTTCTGAATACCGCTTGTTAAATGGACTAAATCTTTACAAAAACATGTCCAATACTTGTTTTGCTTGCCCTCGTCCATTTATGGACCAAGATTATGGCCTAAGGGGGAGCTAAACCCTTCTGGCAGTCATTGCCCGTGCAATAACCATGGTGTGGTTTAGTTTCATGGTACCTTGTATAAAATGTAAACTGGGCAGGCCCAGCAGCGAAAAGTGGATATATGTATTCAAATAGTGAAAATTCTCAAATTTTGTGCATGTGGTGGGGCCCAAACATGGAACCTTTCTGACGGTGCCTGAACTAGGCGGTACTCACCACGTCGTCTCCCGATCAGGTGGGTCGGGCCGAGGACCCCATGGTGGTTCACTAATTGTCTTCTTCGGGCAGCCCATTATGTATACAAGGAAGACTCCATAAAACTTAGCGTACAAGACGAGGACTCCTGTTATCCCAAGCCTTCGGTACATTATATAAACATAGGCCATACCAGTCAATAGATGATTACATTACAACTTACATCAACAATCTCGTGGTAGATACATGCACTCTGTACTATCACACATACCAATACAATCAAGAGCAGGACGTAGGGTATATCTCTCTAGAGAGCCCGAACCTAGTTAAAATCCCATGTTCATGTTACCATCACTCCAAGATGTATAGCTTAGGACCCCAACCTCAAGATATGCCGGATTTAGCACTGACATTGGTGGCTCATATAGGTCCCTGTTGGCAGTCGCTGTGGTGCGATGGGAATTCAGATCGGCTCCAGTGGATCTACGCGTCGGAACCAAGCTTCATCATCGACATCGGCACCTTCCTTGCCGGCTCGACTGTTCACCTCAGCTGGACCGAGGATTGCACGCCACGTCGGATCGTCAAGATTGGACAGGCGCTCTCGTCAACTTCAACTCCGATCTCCATCAAGATCATGGTTAAATCATCCATGAAGCTCAGGGGCTCGACGCCAACATTGCCCTCGGGCGATTGTGCTGATTTTTTTGGACAGCGGATTTGCGTTCGCCGTCCCCGTCTCCTCGAACGTTGCTTTGACGATTGCTTTGGTGGAATTGTGCAAAACTGAGTCTACAACAACCCTGTAAAATTTCTCGTATTCCGATGGAGAAATCTCCGGCAATCTGTGATACACCGGAGCCCTGTTGAACTGGACGGAAATCTGGACGAATTTGTGGTAAGGGGTACAGAGGCCAGCTCAAAAATATTGTGGAAGATCCAACTGTTCATAGGCAGCGGAATTCCTATGTCGGCCATCAATGACAATATAACTTCTATGCAAATATAGATAAACATAACTCATTACATTGTCTTTCTTGTCCAACATCAACTATTTGATCAAGTGTGAAAATATTCATTGAGGATTCGCAATCACAAAATATGTCCAACATAGTATATTTGTACGTGGAATTTGTCTTCCTTGTACTAATCTTTCATGAATTGTTCAAATGATCAATGTTGTGTTTGTTAAATTTCAATAGATTCTACTTCCTAAATCCAATGTGAAGACGCTACTTCCTATTAGATCAGCATATGAAATTGAATTGCAATGCTAGGGTACACAATAAAGAAAACGAAAACAGGATACTCATGCTATTCTTTATTATAGATACTCTCACAAAGGTATACAATGAAAACACAAAGGAGCAATAGGACACATTACAATCTATTTCATACTACAACTTTACTAAACCTCAATAATAGATAATAATAATGATAAAGGTTGTGATATGATACTAGGGCACCTCTCCCAAGCTTGGAAAAAGCCAATGGTGGTGCCCATACCGAAGTACTCAAGTTTCCTTCTTTGGTGATGGTGGTGGTGACAAAACAAGCTTGTTATCCTTCTTCCAAGTCATATGTTATCCATCAAGAAAAGATAAGGTGGTCTCCGGGATCTTGAAATTTGCAGCCAAACCCATCATCTTGAACTTGGTTTCATACTCATAGTTTTGATTATGCAGATCATAAATTTGAGGTTGGAGGTTTCCTACTTTCATGTGGAGGCAATCAATTGCCTCCCAAGTCTTGGCACTCTCCCACATCTCTTCACGAAGCAATTCTGTGCTCATGGTGTCGGTCGCATCTAGTCCATGCTCCACCAACCTCTGGCACTTGAAGAGTTCTTGGTCCACATCCCTGAGCCTAGCCTTTTCTTCTCCCTCCTTCTTGGGCCCTTCAAGATCCTTGATGTGCAACACCCCATCCCTATACTCCAAGGTTTTGGGATGCATCATAACCCCAGGGAGATAAGGGTTGATGACCTTCTCAAAGAACTAATCCTTTGGGAGCTTGGCGAGGACATAGTGATCTAGCTCCGGAAACCCTGGCAGAAACAAGGTCGAAACAAAAACAAGAGGAAAACTTGAGATACGTATATTAAAACATCCGGGCGGAATTTATAGGAATTTGTTTCTGTGCAAAACAAGCATACAGGAAAGAGACGGAGTTCGGAAGGTGTACGAGGTCCCCACACGGCCACACCGCGCACCCTAGGGGGAGACAACAGGGTGTGTGGGCCCCTGGTGCACCCTAGGCTCCTTCTTTTTCCTAAAAATTATTAAATATTCCGAAACTGACAGATATATTATTATTTTATGAATTTTGAAAGTCAGTCTACTTAACGTACCACGTACCTATTTCTTTTACGGGGTTCTCGAAGCTTCATGGATAGTTTCTTCTATGCATTCTTCTGGTATAATTACTTGAATAAGGTCTGAATCTATGTTAATGGGATTACCTAGAGTATGATATTTTAATCTTTGCCCATTATCCACCTTCGGTTTACCTCCTTCGGCGTTATTGATCTTGATAGCTCTCGAATGGTGAACTTTTTCGATGATATGTGGACCTTCCCACCTGGAAACAAGTTTGCCTGCAAAATGTCTAAAATGAGACTTGTACAAAAGAACTTTAACAACAATGTTGAAATGCCTTTCTAATTCCTTTTATCATGCAATATTTTATCTTTTTCTTTGAACAACTTGGCATTTTGATAAGCTTCTGTTCTCCACTCATCAAGAGAACTCATATTAAATAACCTCTTTTCTCAAACAAGTTTGAAATTATAGTTAAGTTATTTAATTGCCTAGTAGGATTTATGTTCTAGCTCAATTGGTAAATGGCATGCTTTTCCAGAAACCATTTTAAAAGGGGACATTCCCCTAGGATTTTTATAAGCAATTCTATATGCCCAGACTTGATCATCTAGTTTCGTAGACCAATTCTTTCTAGATTTATTAACTACCTTTTGTAAAATTAATTTAATTTCTCTATTAGTTAGTTCAACTTTTGCAAGTTTAGCCCGTAAACAAGCACAATTAGATTCTATTTCAGCAGCTAAAACTGATTCTAACGTAGGGATTGGACTTTGCGAAAGAAAAAAAACAGATTTAAATACCCAAAAGCTCCGTTGATGAGCGAACAAGAGTATACCAATGATATAGAGAAAATGACATGCGGTTCCTTCCATACTAACAAAGGACAAAGGACCAACAAGCTTAATTAGACGGTGGTACGTTGGGGGTGGGTGGGGGTATCTAAGCAGGTGGTCAATATCCAAATAGTGGAATCCGACGATCTATATCGTGACCTGGTTGACTGATGTATAACGATTCTACTTTTTATTCGGTCTGATATACAATGCATGCATGTGGGATATGTATGTGGCTTGATCCAATATTTAAAAATTAAGAAGTATATATATAGGACAATCGTTTGTGGTTACACCGACTTTTGTTTTGTACGTTTTATGTAGTATCTTTCAAAAATCGTTGGTGCACGAAAGTTGTAGGTTTTGATTTCACATTGCACCTTCAGACAATGGAAAATGCTTCTTCCATGCTCGCACGGGAGCAGCAAGCTTAATTAGGCATGCCTCGCTTCATAGAGCGGAAACTCTACGTGGCTCCCAGTGAGGTATCGTGCGCCAAAAAAAGACAAGCCATAACGAGTACTATATAGAGAGACTATTAAATCATGGATTTTTTACTTCACAGTACATTGCATTCCACTCGGGATTGTTCCGCATGGACATCCACATCTTGAGAAATTTGAATGATTGATTTTGTTCTAACCTATGCATCGTCGACCCTGGGCCACATGCCATCGATTAGCAGAATTTTCGAGCTCATCTTACCCCGACGGCGTTTGATTTGGATCGGTTGTCTTCTTCTATTATAGGCGGTATTTGCGTTATATTCTTCAGCGACTTGATTCTAGTAATCCCGTGTAGGGTTTTCATTGCCAATAACAAAATCAGTGGGAACATTTAACCAAGCATTTACCTACTCAATTCTTAAAATGTTGTTAGGCCAAGCTTTTCATGATATAGTAACTACTAATAATTAAACAAATGACTTACCAGGCATAGATTATCCTCTTCAGTCCATTGTAAGTGTATGTCTCCGATGTTGGCATGGCCGATATCCATTGAAAGATGTGATGTGTATGAACAAAAGCTTGTATCAGATTTGAGTAGGATTGTTCTTGTGTATGAGCACAAAATTTTGGGATGGGCGTGGAACTAGAACCTGCAACTAGGACTATATATAACGAGATAGCTTTACTGCATGCATGATTTAGTCAGCACTGCATGCATGATTTAGTTAGGCCGATTTAACCGTGTATGATTGAAAGAATGTTTGAAGTAACTTGACATATATATTTCTAACTTTATCTCACCGTGCTTTCAGGTTTTAAGATTGCGATCTTTGTCCCTGTTGGACCAGCTTGTCAACCACGAGTATTTCATTTTTACACATTTATTTTGTATCAATTCAATTTTATTTTAGGTATTCAGGTTTCATGCAGATTTATAATAGATAAATAAGCTCTATGGTTTATTGTACATTATTGTTGTGCGTGAAGAGGAAAGAAAATGATTATTTGTCCATCTGCAAAAGGAAATCAGCTGAGTTAGTTCAGTAGAGCTGGTTTTTGGTAGAACGACAAGCTGAGTTAGTTGAGCAGTTGCCAATTTGTAGCGCTCTAGGTAGCGCCCGCTGCCAGATTCGAACAGAGAAAACGGCTCGCGTGCAAAATATAGGCAAAGTGCTCGGCGGCTGGCTCGGCATAAATGCCAGCTCAAATCCTGGGATGATGGGGGGGGGGGGGGGGGGGGGGGTTGACCAAATCGGACTAAGCGCCCCCGTTGTACATGGCCTAATAGTACAAAGGATCTACGACATGGTTGTGCTTTTTTTTGGGGGGGGGGGGGGGGGGGATGATGCAAGAAGGTGGTCAATGGTCAGATAATGGAACCAAGGATCTACGACATGGTTGACCGTTGTATAATGGTTGTGCTTTTGTGAGAGGAAGCGAAGGATACCAACTTGGAAAGCTAGGCAATCATGTCACATGGTTTCTTCAATAAGACAATAGTACCACCAAATGAAAGGAGCAACAAGCTTTTTGTTCAGTATCATGCAACTCTGTAGTTCTCTTATAAATTGCCTCAAGCACAAACAACTAACGACATTGTAAAAACAAATTGGGCGCAACTTTTGGAAAAAGGTGTATGCGAGTATATAACATAAGACAAGCCCATGCAAGTATAGAAATAAGACAATGCATGTGGGGTATGTCCTTGTGTGGCCTGACCCAACAGTCAAAGATAAGAAGTAAAATCAAGGGTGCTCGTATATATGCACTATGAAATTAAAACCTACAACTTCCATGCACCAACGATTTGGGAAAGAAACAAAAGGATATTCAAACAATGTCAGTGGTTTCTTCCATGCCAGCAAGGGAGCATCAAGCTTATAATTAGGCATGTCTCTCTCCATGTAGTGGAAATGGTAGGTGGCTCCCAACACTAGTGCAGAACCAGGCAATAGCACCGGTTCGTAAGGGGCTTTAGTGTCGGTTCGTTAACTGGCACTAAATTGTAGGCACTAAAGGCCCCCCCTTTAGTACCGGTTCAGCACGAACCGGTGCTAAAGGGCAAACACGTGGCACGAGCCAGCTCTGTGGGCGCGTAGGACATTAGTACCGGTTGGTAACACCAACCGGTACTAAATGTTTTGGTGTGTTTTGGTTTTATTTTTTATTTTTACTTTAATTTTGTGTTTTCAATTTAATTTAGTGATTGTTTTACATTATAATTAGCTATTAAATCATTAGGTGATTAGTTTGACTGGATGCGTGTGGATCCTAGCTAAGTCATCAAGTATATGTCATATCCATATTATATATAGTTGATCACCTACTTAAGTGATCGAGGTAATATGGATATGGCATATATATACTTGATCACTTAGCTAGAATCCATCCAGTTGAAACTAATATGTAATTTCTTTCATAAATGATATAATAACTCATCATCATCATCATATTAATTAATATAAAAACTCTTGCATCATATATATCATCACCAACGGTTTTCATAGCAAAGATATCATCGAGTTCAACATGGTAATGATATTATAAGCGTTCATAACACCACAAAAGCAAATCACTCTTTGAGATTAAGTTCAGGACGAAGAACACGGACATGAGAGGACAAGTACTAAGAGCATGAACTAGCTAATTAATCACTCCTGCTGCTCTCTCTCTCTCAGGTAAATTAAATAGCATAGAACATGTATAGCTTTGCTGATTCATCATATTGGAGCATGCAGATGAACCTGTCTCCTAATCGTGGGTTGCGCTTCTGATTGCTGCCGCCTAGTACTTCTCTGTGATCGTTCACAATTTTGCTCCAGTCTTTTATTATTAAGCATTCCTCGCTATTAGAAATCCTGAATGCACTAAAGTGCATTGTAGGATATCTTGGCCGTAAACTAACAATATTCATGGTACCTTTAGTCTCGATCCAATCAGGCACAACATTCATCGGGAGTCCCTGTTGAAGAACATCGTATAGTAACATACTTAGCAATGAAGTTTAGCTTAAAAAAATAATGTATGCAAAAGATGCACTGAGGAAAAATAGTAGAAATCTTACCATCTTTCCTAAATATATGTGACCGTAGTTCAGTACGAACACTATTGGTCGCATGCTTTGAGTACTAACATTTCTAAGTGCAGGAAAGAAATTTGTCTTGACAGCATCAAGATCCTCAAGCCATGAAACATAATGACTTGTCTCCTCGCAGTTTAGATCAGCCCCGGGACAGTGGATGGTCCTGTCTACCAAACGCCGGACATGTTTGCTTGATTGGAAGTAAGCTGTCAATATTAATTGAGATCTATTAATTATTTAACTGGTTCAAATAATCTCATATCGAAGACATAAATATGGTTGAGAAACTCACATAATGGTAGAACTGGAGGCGTCTGCACATCGACCCAGATGTCTCTATTACCTTCAATATCATCTTCCGGATGAATATCAAAGGTGATAACCATATCAGGCTCAAATGCATAGGCCTTGCATAGTGCTTGCCAAGTTTTGCATTCAAAATAGGTGTATGTGTCTGCATTGTATAATTTGACGTTAAAGGTATAACCATGTTTGGTCTTCAAGTAAACTCTTTTTACCTCCATAGTTTCGTTAGGACTGAAACCTATCTTATCTAAGACAAAAATTCTTGCATGGCAGGGGATACGCTAGTAGAATAGTGAAAAATTAAAATTAAAAGGTGAAGCAAAATGAAGCATAAGTCATGCTTAATTACGAAAAAAGACTTGTCGTTGTGACTTACTGTATCCACTTCGAAGTTCTCATCCAGCTTGATGCTGAAGCGTCTATCATCAACTAGATAATTTTGGCCGCATAGGCCGCGCTGGTCTTCGCAGTATTCGCACATAATGAAATCGTGTTCGTCGTCAAACGACATTCCTATGTTCATAGGTGAAACATTAAACACTTATTAGTTCTATTAATTCAACTAATTCTGTTAATTCAACTAATTCAACTAAGCACTTACGAAGAATATACCTAATTAATTGAACTAATTCAACTAACTAGTTCAACTAATTAATTAGATAATGAAATCTCATATAACTAAATTAAATATATATCTAACATATAATTTATATCTAATATCTAACATATATGTTCATATATAGGTGAAACATTAAACACTTACTAGTTCTATTAATTCAACTAAATAAACTAGTTCTATTAATTCAACTAAGCATTTACTAAAAATAAACTAGTTCTATTAATTTCTTACTAAAATAAAGTAGGTAGTTCTATATAGTAATATTTTGATTAGATCATCAAATCTCATATACCTAAATTTTCTTACTAAAAATAAACTTGTTCTATTAATTTTCATACTAAAAATAAACTTGTTATATTAATTCAACTAGTTCAAATAATCTCATATATATACCTAATTAATATCTAGCTATACTAATTCAACTAGTTCAACTTGTTCTAATTCATGTAAAATATATTTGACATTAATATTCAACATATTTTCCATATAATTCATCTAACCATTAACATTCTAACATTATTATCTACGTAATTTATCTAACATTAATCTAAACAACAGAAAATAGAAAATAAGTAAAAACAATGTGTGTGTGTGTGTCTCTGTGTGTGTGTGTGTGTGGTGTGTGTGTGTGTGTCTGTGTGTGTGTGTGTGTACGTACGACCGGGGGGCGGCGGCGTACGGGCAGCGGCGGGCGACGACTGGGGGACGGGCGCGGCGGGCGAGAGGCGGCGGCGACGTACGGGCACGGCGGGGGCGACGGGCCGGGCGGTGACAGTGACGGGCGGCGGGGGCGGCGAGGGCGGCGCGCGATGGGGCGACGGGCGCGGCGAAGAAGTTTGGATCGAGAAGAACTACTGGTGGTCGATGAACTGATTTTTTCGTAGGTTCCATATATATAGGAGGGGTCTTTAGTGCCGGTTGGAGCCACCAACCGGTACTAAAGGCCAATTTTTGCCAGGCCAAGGGGCGGGAAACGGCCCCTTTAGTACCGGTTCGTGCCACGAACCGGTACTAAAGACCCCCCCTTTAGTACGGGTTGGAGCCACCAACCGGTACTAAAGGTTGTGCACTGCCACCGGCGGTGCACAATGTTTAGTCGCACCTCGCCGAGCGAAGGGCAGCCGCACTGGTTTATAAACCCAGCCGCGGCTGCTCCTTCAAGCTTCTCTATATAGCAGGCTTCTGGGCCTAATTAACTAGGGCGCGCTGCCCTGTGAGCCTGCTGGCCCTTCTGAGCCTGCATTTGCACACCCTAGGTCTGGCAGGCCCACTGGGCAGTGCGCCAACAAATTTTTTATATATTTTTTTCTTTTCTTCATTATTTATTTTTGAGTAATTTTTTATATATTTTTTTCTTTTCTGCATTATTTATTTTCTTCTATTTATTTTGAGTAATTTTTTTGTATAGTTTTTTCTTTTCTGCATTATTTCTTTTCTTCTATTTGTTTTCTTCTATTTTCAGTTTGTACACGAAGTGCGTCCAGTTTTTGCCGTGACCCTCTCTACTCTTTCACACATGCTATGCGGGTGAAATGATGATACCATGCCAAGTTTCAACATTTTCATAATTCATTTTGTAGTGATTTTAAATTTCACGGTCATTTAGCTCTCTAAACAATTAGGTAAATGACCAAAAAACAACAAATGATGTTAGAACATGTTGGAAATTGATGACATCGCTTTGAATGCTGCATACTGAACACAAAAGAAGTCCGGAGTTCAAATAAGTTTAAAAAACATTGAAGTGGCCGTGTAACAGATGAGTTCTCGTCCGAAACCCTGATACTCCGAAAGAGTTTGTCCAGTTTGTACACGAAGTGCGTCCAGTTTTTGCCGTGACCCTCTCTACTCTTTCGCGCATGCTATGCGGGTGATATGATGATACCATGCCAAGTTTCAACATTTTCAGGATTCATTTTGTAGTGATTTTCAATTTCACGGTCATTTAGCTCTCTAAACAATTAGGTAAATGACCGAAAAACAATAAATGATGTCAGAACATGTTGGAAATTGATGATGTCGCTTTGAATGCTGCATACTAAACACAAAAGAAGTCCGGAGTTCAAATAATTTTAAAAAACATTGAAGTGGCCGTGTAACAGATGAGTTCTCGTCCGAAACCCTGATACTCCGAAAGAGTTTGTCCAGTTTGTAAACAAAGTGCGTCCAGTTTTTGTCATGACCCTCTCTATTCTTTCGCGCATGCTATGCGGGTGATATGATTATACCATGCCAAGTTTCAACATTTTCAGGATTCATTTTGTAGTGATTTTCAATTTCACGGTCATTTAGCTCTCTAAACAATTAGGTAAATGACCGAAAAACAACAAATGATGTCAGAACATGTTGGAAATTAATGACGTCGCTTTGAATGCTGCATACTGAACACAAAAGAAGTCCGGAGTTCAAATAAGTTATTAAAAATAAAAAAGAGGTGCAATGCTGGTTAATTTGCTTCAAGCCATTCGGAATAGTGTAGACTGCACTGCACATAGCTTAGTGCAATCTATGCTATTCCGCAAGGCTTGAAGCTAATCAACATGTAGGTGAGCATTGCAACTCTTCGTCATTGTCTGTGCACTCATGGCTTATAAACCGCTCATACTGCCTCTCGCTTGGCGAGGTGGGACTAAAACTCAGCTTACAGAGAAACTCTAGTACCGGTTCATGGCATGAACCGGTACAAAAGGTCTTCGTGGGGGGCCCAGCCTGACCATAGCCTGACACAGCCTCATTAGTACCGGTTTGTGGCATGAACCGGTACTAAAGGTTGCCCATGAACTGGTACTAATGATGCCCGCCCGCCTAGCCGTTGGAACCGGCACTAATGGTCACATTAGTGCCGGCTCAAATTCAAACCGGCACTAATGTGCTTCACATTTGACCCTTTTTCTACTAGTGCAATGAGGTGTCACATGCCAAGAAAAGGAAAGGAATAACAATAAATCTTTAGAGAGAGGATTAAAGTAAAGTTGAGATGGACGGGGAGAATTACAGGGGGGTGGATGGTTGGGGGATGGTGGATGTAGGTGCTCATCTCCAAATAACGGAATGAGGAAGGTGGCGGAAGGATCCACGTTGCGACATGGGTGACCGTTATGAAGGAAATATGCCCTAGAGGCAATAATAAAGTTATTATTTATTTCCTTATTTCATGATAAATGTTTATTATTCATGCTAGAATTGTATTAACCAGAAACATAATACATGTGTGAATACATAGACAAACAGAGTGTCACTAGTATGCCTCTACTTGACTAGCTCGTTGATCAAAGATGGTTAAGTTTCCTAACCATAGACATGAGTTGTCATTTGATTAACGGGATCACATCATTATAGGAGATTGATGTGATTGACTTGACCCATTTCGTTAGCTTAGCACTTGATCGTTTAGTTTGTTGCTATTGCTTTCTTCATGACTTATACATGTTCCTATGACTATGAGATTATGCAACTCCCGTTTACCGGAGGAACACGTTGTGTGCCACCAAACGTCACAACATAACTGGGTGATTATAAAGGTGCTCTACAGGTGTCTCCAAAGGTACTTGTTGGGTTGGCGTATTTCGAGATTAGGATTTGTCACTCCGATTGTCGGAGAGGTATCTCTGGGCCCACTCGGTAATGCACATCACTATAAGCCTTGCAAGCATTGCAACTAATGAGTTAGTTGCGGAATGATGTATTACGGAACGAGTAAAGAGACTTGCCGGTAATGAGATTAAACTAGGTATTGAGATACTGACGATCGAATCTCGGGCAAGTAACATACCGATGACAAAGGGAACAACGTATGTTGTTATGCGGTCTGACCGATAAAGATCTTCGTAGAATATGTAGGAGCCAATATGGGCATCCAGGTCCCGCTATTGGTTATTGACCAGAGAGGTGTCTTGGTCATGTCTACATAGTTCTCGAACCCGTAGGGTCCGCACGCGTAACGTTCGTTGACCATATAGTACTATATGAGTTATGTATGTTGATGACCGAATGTTGTTCGGAGTCCGGCATGAGATCACGGACATGACGAGGAACTCCGGAATGGTCCGGAGATAAAGTTTGATATATGGGATAATAGTGTTTGGTCACCGGAAGGGTTCCGGAAATCACCGGAAGGGGTTCCGGATGTTTCCCGAAATGTTTGGGTACGAGAACACTTTATTTGGGCCAAATGGGAAAGCCCACAAGGTTTTTGGAAAGTGCAAAAGGAAGTTTTGCGGAGTCCAGGGGCCAGACGCCAGGGTCCCTGGCGTTTGGGTCCAGACGTCGGGAACCCTGGCGTTTGGCCCTGGAGTCCGAGAAGGACTCTTGCCTTTCGGGTGAAACCGACTTTGTGGAGGCTTTTACTCCAAGTTTCGACCCCAAGGCTCAACATATAAATAGAGGGGTAGGGCTAGCACCCAAGATAGATCAAGAAACACCAAGCCGTGTGCCGGCAACCCCATCCCCTCTAGTTTATCCTCCATCATAGATTTCGTAGTGCTTAGGCGAAGCCCTGCGGAGATTGTTCTTCACCAACACCGTCACCACGCCGTCGTGCTGCCGGAACTCATCTACTACTTCATCCCTCTTGCTGGATCGAGAAGGCGAGGACGTCACCGAGCCGAACGTGTGCATAACTCGGAGGTGCCGTGCTTTCGGTACTTGGATCGGTCGGATGTGAAGATGTACGACTACATGAACCGTGTTGATATAACGCTTCCGCGAACGGTCTACGAGGGTACGTAGACAACACTCTCCCCTCTCGTTGCTATGCATCACCATGATCTTGCGTGTGCGTAGGAATTTTTTTGAAATTACAACGTTCCCCAACACGTTATGTAACAGTTGGGCTTTTTTATTTGCTCTGACATTTGTAGTTAAAAATGGAAACAAAGAACATATTTGTGCCAAGATTTTGGGAGAGTATGCGAAGTATACCAAGCTAGACGATGATGTCGTCAAATTGTTACTTTGCTATCAAATTGAGTAAGAGATAAGAAACTTCTTCTTCAAATCTCAAGCAATCCTTTCTAGTTTCTTCCCCTTAATTTCAATACAAAATCCATTTTGAAATGGTACCTTACAAATCCATTGGTAGATCTGGCTAGCTAGCATGAGGATAGACAAGCATAGACGAGACGACGATGGATGGAATCGTGGATCAGGCGGCAGCATTGGTTGGCCTAGGGACGTACTTGCGGAGCCAAATCTCACGTTGTTCGATGGAGATCTTGACGAGTCCCTCAACGTTGAGCACGAGCTTCACGATCGCCTCCGTCTTGAAGATGATCCGGCCGTACATGGCCGTGTGGCCTCCCTTCGTCTTCTCCATGAGCACCCTCACCACACAGTCACCCCACTTCCTGCACCCATGCATGCAAACCATGAGACATGATCCAGTTCCAATCATCATGGATCATGCATGGAGACATCTTGGTAGATCCATGCGTACAAATAAAGTTAATCAATAGATCGAGTAGTGTATGTCAGTGCACAGTTACTGCCTGAAGTACTCAAAGATCTCCTTGCGGTGGAGGGCATTTCCCTTGGAGAAGGTGATGAACATGGAGCGGCAGTCCTCCGGCAGGGCCACTGGTTGGGAGGTGTAGGGCGCCATGAGCTCCGGCGGGTTGACAATCAGCCCAGTCTCGGACCTCCGGAGCAGGGCGTGCAGGCGTCGTTGAATACGACCTTGCCGGCACCTTCGAGGAAGTGGGAAGACCCTGCGGACGACGAGGTCCTGGTGGAAGGCGAAGAAGCCCGGCTCGATGTGGAAACCGCCTTGCATGCAAAGCGCAGAGATGAGCGGGATGGGCGGGAGTTCAGGCACCTGGTGGCGGAGGCACTCGAGGACGGCGTTGGCCTCTTCTGCGACGACGGCGACGGCGTCGGGTGCCATGGCTGGCACGTGGTGGATGGCGGAGATGATGCCCTGTGTAGGAATATAGGCATTGTATCACATGCGATCACGTAGGATGTTTACTTCCATACTTGCCTCCTCTTGATATCTTTCCTTGTACATAGAGATAGAGTCTTGGAGGTCAAGTATTCTTGTGTATATATGTAATTGCCCTATGGATCAATACAATGCGCTGCATATTCCCAATTATTCAATCCTACATGGTATCAGTTTTCTCTTTCCCGTGACCTCTTTCCGCTGCTCACGCCTGAACCACACCCCCACCTGACGCCCCAGCTGCTACTGTCCTCATCAGCCACCGTAGCCATGGATCCCTTCGGTGACTTCTTCTCCAACCCCGGCTCCAACCCCTTCGCCTCCAACCCCTCCTCCTGCCACTCCACCCCATCTGGCTCCACCCCCAGCTCCAACCCCTTCGCTGACTCCACTCACCCAGCCGCCCCTAGCGCCACCGCCGTGCAACTCATCAACATCCGCAGCCATGTTCCCGTCACCCTTAGCTTCGATGAGTCCAACTTCTCGATCTGGCAAACTTTTTTCCACCTCACCTTCCGCAAGCTCGGTCTCGTCGATCATGTTGATGGGTCGACCAATGCTCTAATGATGTTCGCTGGTGTTGAGTGGACCCAGATCGATCAATGCATCGTCTTGTGGCTCTACATCACCGTCTCTCCTGACATCCTGCACATCATCATCAGGCCCTCCGACACCGCCGCCAACGCATGGACGGTCATCTCTGAGCTCTTCCTCGACAACCGTCTACAGCGCGCCATCTTCGCCAAGCGGGAGTTTCACAACATCGTTCAGGGTGACCTCTCCGTCACAGCCTTCTGCAGCCGTCTCAAGTGTCTCTCCGACACTCTTCGGGACGTCGGCTCGCCGGTCTCTGACCAAGACATGCTGCTGGCTCTTATCAACGGGCTGAACGACGACTTCGGCCATTGCATTGCTGGCTCTTATCAACGGTCACCACGCCCGGCTGACGGCTCTCATCGCCGGTTAGTCCCGCCCGGCCACTGCTGCTCCGACTCCACCACGTCCAGTCGCCCACGGTGCCCCTACTGCGCCCTCTCCCAACGGCGGCCGCAACCGCGGCAAGAAGAAGAAGCAGGCCGCTCCTCCTGCCGGCCCTAGCGGCACGACGACTCCTCTTCCGGACGGACGCAACACCCCAGCATGGCCTCTCGGGGGCTACCCCCTGTCGGGGATGTTCGCAGCCTGGCCCCCGAACTGGCGTGCGCCCGGTGCCGGCCTGCTCGGGCCTCGACCCAGCGCCTCTTCGCCGCATGCGTATGCGGCCCAGCTAGGGCAGGTGGCCCCGCACTGCTACCCCTCTGGTCCCGTTTACCATGGCTATGCGCCGGTCCCGCCTCTTCATCAACCTTCGGCTTGGGACCAAACGCAACTACACGCCGCCCTCAACAACCTCTCCATCAATGGTGGCGGCAGCGCGGCTGACTGGTTCCTTGACACCGGTGCTACCTCGCATATGGCGAACCATCCCGGTATCCTTTCTCACTCTCAACCATATTCTACTTCCACCCGTGTCATCATCGGTAATGGGGATTCTCTCCCGATCACCCACACCGGTGACGTTTCCTTTCCCACATCTTCTTTTCCTATTCATCTTTGTAATGTTGTCATTACTCCTAATATCATTAAAAATTTGATTTCCGTTCGTCGCCTTACTCGTGAAAATCCCATTACTGTTGAGTTTGACATGTTTGGTTTTTCTGTCAAGGACCTTCACACACGACGAGTGACTTTGCGATGTGACAGCCCCGATGAACTTTATCCACTTGCATCCGGGCCTCAAGCTCTCCTTGCTGAGACCTCCGATCTTTGGCACCAACGGCTTGGACATCCGGGACACGCTGCTCTCTCCAAAACATTATCATCTTTTGAGTTTTCCTGTAATAAAGCTATGTCTACAACATGTCATGCTTGTAGGTTGGGCAAGCACGTTAGGTTACCTTTCAAACAGTCAGATTCTCAGGCTAGTTTCCCTTTTGCTCTTATGCATTGCGATGTATGGACATCTCCAATAAAAAGTGTCTCCGGTTTTCTCTATTATCTTGTCATTCTTGATGATTTTTCTCACTATACTTGGACTTTTCCATTACGTCGCAAATCTGAAGTTTTTTCGCTTCTCTCTCATTTTCATGCGTTTGTTGCTACGCAGTTTCAGCGCAATATTCTGAGTTTTCAAACGGATAATGGCAAGGAATTTGATAATAATGCGTCTCGTGATTTCTTTGCTTCTCACGGCATTCACTTTCGGCTTTCTTGTCCATATACCTCTGAACAAAATGGCCGCGCCGAACGCATTCTTTGGACTTTGAATGATAGTGTTCGTACTATGTTATTTCATGCTCATCTTCCTCCTCGATTTTGGGCTGAAGCTCTTAACACTGCCACGTACCTACTCAATCTTCGTCCTTGTCGTCCTCGCCACCATCAAACACCGCATGAGCTTCTCTTTGGTTTTCCTCTTGAGTATCAACACCTTCGTGTTTTTGGTTGTCTGTGTTATCCTAACACCTCTGCCACCGCTCAACATAAGCTTGCACCTCGATCTGCTGCTTGTGTTTTCTTAGGCTACCCTCCTGACCATCGCGGCTATCGATGTTATGATCCCGCCTCCCGTCGCATACTAACATCACGCCATGTCATCTTCGACGAGCGTGTTTTTCCTTTCAGGGAACAGGAGGAATCGTCTACATTGCCGGCCGACCAGGCGCTCCTTCCGATTGACAGCATGGCGCTCCCGTCCATGGCCGCCGGGCCCCCTGGACCTCGGCCAGCCGCGGCCACTCTAGGCCGAGTCTCACTGGCCGGCCGCCATGATATGGTCGCCCCGTCACCACCTCGGGCGTCGTCACCGCCTCGGGCGCCGTCTTCGGCGACTTCTCCGGCCCCCTCTACTTCACCTCCTCGGGCGCCGTCTTCATCGACTCCTCGGGCGCCCTCTACTTCACCTCCTCGGGCGCCCCCAACGTCTTCACCATCCGCTGCCATGTCCATGGCTCCCTCGCCAGCATCGCCACGTTTGGCTTCCACAGCCGCTGGTTCGGTAGCCCCTGCAGCCAATTCGGCTGCCACGGTAGCTATTTCGCCTGGTGTTTCGTCTGCCACGACCGGCGTTTCTTCGCCTACTTCAGCTGCCACGGCGGCGCCGATTGTTGATGCGACCGCCTCTGACGACGACCTCAGCGCCTCGACATCCTCATCGGCGCCCGCACCATGTGTTACTCATGGTGCTCCGTGGTTGTGACCCTCTGCCGTGTCTGTGCACACCATGGCCACTCGTGCTCGACAGGGCATCGTTTAGCCCTCGCGACGCTACGATGACTATGAGCAGGCCCATGTGGCCTCTGTTGCATTGTCACCGCTGCCTGTGTCGGCTCGCGCAGCTCTTCGAGATCCTTCCTGGGGTGCCGCGATGAAGGAGGAATTTGATGCTCTACAGGCCAACCGCACTTGGACCATTGTACCTCGCCCTCGTGGTACCAACATCGTCACCGGCAAGTGGGTTTTCCGTCACAAGCTCAAACCCGATGGTTCTCTTGATCGCTACAAGGCCCGTTGGGTTGTCCGTGGATTCACTCAGCGCGCCGGTGTTGACTTTGGAGAGACATTCAGCCCTGTGGTGAAGCCTGCTACCGTCCGCACTGTACTCCATCTTGCCGCCTCTCGTCATTGGCCAGTCCATCAGTTAGATGTCTCCAATGCTTTTCTTCACGGTGAGCTATAGGAACGAGTTTATTGTGCTCAGCCTACAGGTTTTGTCGACACGGATCACCCGGAGCATGTGTGCTTATTGTCTAAGTCTCTCTATGGACTTAAACAGGCTCCCCGTGCCTGGTATACCCGCATTGGAGATTTTCTTCGCCGGCTTGGTTTCTCCGCGACACTCTCCGACACTTCCCTATTTGTCCTTCGTCGCGGTTCAGACATGGCTTACTTGCTCCTATATGTTGATGACATTGTGCTCACGGCTTCCTCACCGATGTTCCTTCAGTCGATCATCACTGCTCTCAGTGCCGAGTTCAAGATGAAGGATCTTGGACCGCTCCATTTTTTTCTCGGTGTAGCCGTCCAGCGCACAGCTTCGGGTTTCTTTCTCTCGCAAGAACGGTATGCCGAGGAGCTTCTTGATCGAGCTTCCATGTCTAATTGCAAGCCTTCTTCGACGCCTGTTGACACGAAATCCAAGGTCTCAGCCACCTCCGGTGCTCCCGTGTCTGATGCCACCTTCTACCGCAGCATTGCTGGTGCCCTTCAGTATCTTACATTGACTCGCCCGGACATTGCCTATGCGGTTCAGCAGGTTTGCTTACACATGCATGCTCCACGAGATACTCATTGGGGGATGGTTAAGCGACTACTTCGTTACATCCATGGCACCACTTCTCACGGGCTTCAGCTTACTAGCAGTTCCACCATCGACATTGCTGCTTACTCTGACGCTGACTGGGCTGGTTGTCCTGATACACGCCGCTCCACCTCCGGGTTTTGCGTCTATCTTGGTGATTCCCTTGTGTCATGGTCGTCCAAGCGACAACCCACTGTTTCTCATTCCAGTGCCGAGGCCGAATATCGAGCTGTCGCCAATGTTGTTGCTGAATGTTGTTGGCTACGTCAACTCCTTGGAGAACTCCATTGCGTCATTGAGAAGGCCACGGTGGTATTTTGTGATAACATCTCTGCTGTTTATCTATCAGCTAACCCTGTTCATCATCGCCGCACCAAGCACATCGAGTTGGATATTCATTTTGTCCGTGAGAAGGTGGCCTTGGGACAGTTTCGTGTTGTTCATGTCCCGACTGATCATCAACTGGCCGACATCATGACCAAGGGTCTTCCGACTACTTCATTCAAAGCTTTTCGCAAGAGTCTTGGAATTCACTCTGACGACGCTTCGACTGCGGGAGGGTGTAGGAATATAGGCATTGTATCACATGCGATCACGTAGGATGTTTACTTCCATACTTGCCTCCTCTTGATATATTTCCTTGTACATAGAGATAGAGTCTTGGAGGTCAAGTATTCTTGTGTATATATGTAATTGCCCTATGGATCAATACAATGCGCTGCATATTCCCAATTATTCAATCCTACACCCTGGTCCAGCCACACCAGGAGCGCCACCGTGTTCTGGGCTTTCTCCGGGCTGGCGCACACGGACAAGAACCTCTCGTGTGCCTGCCATGCGACGCTGTACATGTACAGCACCTCGCGCACCATCATTGCGGCCATGGATGCTCTTGCACCGGCCGGCCGGAGAAGAAGCGATGGATGGCTAGCCTGAGAAGAGAAGCTAGCAAGAGAGGAGCGAGGAAGGGGTGATGGGTCGATGGGGAATGGACCGGTATTTTGTAGCTGCTCCTGCCGGTGGAAAGTTTAATGAGGTGCCAAAAATGGGCTAGCGGGAAACAGCTCTCTTTGAATCAGCTTCGAACGCCAGCGTGTAGACGTAGATGCTCTTCGTTCGTTGGCCGGGTTTACATCCTTTTTTTGGTTTTTAGTTCGTCTTACATCCTAAAACGTATACATATGTTGTTGCTTAACAATTTTGGATGGGGCGCAGCATTTGTATGTCGTCTCCTATGTTGTCACTTTCATAAACTAGTGGGCATTTATTTATTATATACTTAAAACGATAAAAAAGTAACGGCTAAGATTTACTGCCTTATAGCTATCTATCTATCTATCTATATCTATATTTATATCTATATCTATATCTATCTATATCTATACTAATTAGCGACTCCCAAGTAATTACCACGTTAATCGGACTTTATGAGCCGTTTATGTGGTGGGACCGAACTATTATGGTGTAGATCTATTGATTTTTTTTCTTCAAAAAAAACAAACCATGGGACCGCAATCGTAGTCTATCTTTCCTTCAAAGAAAAAAAAACTTATTTTCTCTTTCTCATGTCAATTGTAGCGATCGAAGTCTCTCTTTCTTTCAAAGAAAAAAAACATGGGGCTGCAATTGTACGCTATCTTTCCTTCAAAGAAAAAAAATCCATATCCCTCTTTCTCATGTCTCTCTCTCGATCTCTCATGTCCCTCTTCCTCTCTGATGTTTCTCTTCATCCCCAGATGCAAAATTCCGCTGCTCCTACCAGAAATGAACCGGCCTACCTCTCCATATTCATGTCCTCCACATGCTCCTCAACGATGTGGTGTTTGAATCTGAGATCGCCTCCGTCTCAAGCATATGCTCCTCCTCCCTGCAGGTTTGCTATTGTAGATCCGTTTGACTAATCCACTGCAGAAATTACTTGCAGGAGTACTTTTATGGTTTTCTCGGCCTCGCACCCAGTACCGATCTAGACCTGCTTGCCATAGCTAATGATCAAAGTCTCACCTTCTCATGGCTTCGCCAACCCATCCTGATTGCTCGAGATTGCAGCTGCCGCCTTCACTACTGGCCTGGTACGAAAGAGCATCTTCAAGTTAGATTTTTTTTCCCCTCACATGTGGTCCTGTGGCACCAAATTGAGACTATATGTTTGTTTGACCCAGCATTTGTGATCCTTTAATGGTAGTTACAGAATGTTTCCGTAGGATAGCCTTGGATTGATATATAATCAGAAAGTTATAGGATCACTTCGTAGTTTTTTGGACTGAAATAAATCATGGCAGCCATCTACTTAGCTTGGTTTGGTTTTGGTCTTATATTTCTAGTAGAGACATTATTCTTGGTGGCCAGGGCAGGCCAGGCCGATGGATCACCAACACCGCCAGAGATTATCACGAGGTCACCATTACTTAGCAACTCATGCATGCTGGCTTCATCTCCTGACCTGCATCTGCCTTAGCAAATGGCGACCAAGAGGTAATACCATCGGCTGCTTTGGATAAATATGCCCGAGTTTTGCTGCTCATGCCTAACCTGTACCGCTAGACCATTGGATTGACTGGATATCAAAAGATAATTATATATTCACACAATAAATTACATGCAGAGTTGCAGACTAAGTTTGGTAATATGGGAATTTCAGCTTGCTATATTTATGCTCATGAGTCATGAGTGCACCCTGGAAATAGAGCTGAAAGGGGCGGAATCCCAGTGATCACCAACGAAGAGTACTACCAACAAAGTATACGGTGGTCAAAGACTCGAACTGTGGTGATCCTCCAGTTTCTCAAGATAGTTTACGAAACTAACTATTCGTATATCTTTTTCTTTAAAATAATGATGCTTTGCTTATCTTCTAAAATCTTGCAAGGCACAACCTTCCTTGCCCTCGCATGCAAGCAGATTAATCTATATGTTGTTGATTGTAAACGTGAGCCCAAGCAGGATGTAGATCCAGGCCGTCGCGTGCCTCAGCCTCAGCTGCTGCATGGCCAGCACATAGGCGTGCTCAGCTCCAGCAAACCCATCCTCGAGTATACAATAACAAAGGCCTGCCTCAGCTCAGAGCATGGGCGTGCTCAAGTTTGTTAAACCGATCCTCACGTATACAATCACAAAGGCCGCCCCCACCATTACCGTGGTATGTGCTGCCTATGCCCTGTGGAGTTTGTGCTGCTGTACGCCCTCCGGCTTGCGTGTGAATGCCATCAGGAAGATGCTGATGGCGAGATCAATGACCAAGAGGTGCCCCCGGGACAGGCAAGGACGCACTGAGGCGAGTGGAAGACAGGGGTTGTACCGATCGAGCAAGCTGGATGGTGCTGAAGGTGGAAGACATGACCAGGGTAGTGTTGTGGCTAGAGTTGGATCGACGATGCCGGGTAAGTGACCGGGCACAAAGATAGTGACTTCAATCTATCCTAGCAGTTAAGGTGGAGCCTCCCACTTCGCTGCATATCTTGGTTTTTTTGACCTACTGTATCTCTTAAGCCAATGAATTCCAAGTTGATTAATGCATGTATCGAGGAGAACTTGCAGTCTAAACAAGATATGACGGCCGCCATCATCGCAGCCGTCGGAGTCCTCCTACAATCAGTGCGGTGCTTAACATTATAGTAAGAAGATATACATACACGCCCACAACGCGTGACATGTCTAACAGTAGCATCACATAGTGTACGTCAACAACACAACTGGTGTCATCTATTTTTGTATATTTTGTTAGTAGTCACGTTCTGGTAATCATGTATCCGTTCATATTTTGGTCTGAACACCGGACAAATTTTAATTCTATTGTATCACCCTCTTGCCGTAAATTTTATATCTTTTGTCATTCATGAATTCATGTTCAGTGGTGTTTCATTTTAACATGTTTGCTTTTAGCTAAAGTGGCATCGCATTGCTGGAATTAGTCCTATATGCGTGTGCACTATCAGAGTTGGAAGGATGGCATGCCATTTGGGCACGCAATGATAGTGATTAATATTACTCAAAGTATTACCTATGCTTCTGATATTCTCAGGATCTGCTGGCAGGGAGTCCTTACTGTTGAGTATGATATTTGTGCATATATATTATCTTTTGTACATTAGGCCCACCTATCTAGTTCATTGTATAGATTGAGGTAGAGACCCCATCCTGTACTTATATATACCGTGCACATTGCATCGAGTCAATACATCATGCAATCATCACATCTTACATGGTATCAGTTTTCGGGTTCTAACCCTAACCTTCCGCCGCCGCCGCGCGTCTCCTCCACGCCGCCGCCGCCGCCGTTCGCGCGCCCTCCACGCCGGCCGCCGCTTAGCCTTTTGCCGCCGCCGCGCGTCTCCTCCGTGCCGTCGCCGCCGCCGCCTCCTGCTGCCTCCCGCGTCGATACTACGGAAAATCCGTGCTTGTGGCGATCCAGATCAATCCCTGTGTGCTGCTGTGTACGAGAGCTAGTTTGATTGATTAGTTCAATCCAGGCTAGAAGTGCTCCTACGTTCAAAGTACTAGTACACGTGAAAGGAAGATTCGATCAGCAGTCTGGCCCCGTGTCGCTCGCGTGTTGCCATCGCCACGCCGCTGCGATCGCCCAGCCGCTTCCCGCCGCTCGCATCGCCAGCCACCCGCCAACTCGCTCGCTCGCTTGCCGCATCGCTCGTCGCCCACAACCGAGCTGCCAGCCGCGCATCGCTCGCCCGCTCGCCTGAAGCCGCTGCCGCCGCAACACCCGAGTCGCCCGATCCGGGCCCGCCTGATGGCGTCCACCAGCCCGTCCGCCACCGCCTTTGTCGTCCCGCTGACGGCACCCTCTGATGTGGCTCCGCCGCCGGTGTCCTACGGCGCGGCCCCGCCGCCGCTGGAACTCTCCGGCCAGTCCTGCTACAGGCCCTCTGGCGCGGCTCCGCCGCCCGTATCCTACGGCGCGGCCCCGCCGCCGCTGGCGCTCTCCGGCCAGTCCCGCTACGGGCCCTCTTGTGCGGCTCTGCCGCCGGCATCCTACGGCGCGGCCCCGCCACCGCTGGCGCTCTTCAGCCAATCCGTTGTCGCCCCGCCGTCGGCGCCGCCTCTGTCCGTTGACCCTTTGCTGTTCCGCGGGGTGTTTGCCGCGTCCGCGCCCACGTACAGGAATCCTACGTACGGGGCTCTGTCCGTGTACGGGTCTCCCGGATACTGGTGGGGGTCGTCAGCGGGCCAGCAGGTTTTTCCAGTGGGCCATCCGGCCTACCCGGCACCGCAGTCGCAGCCGGAGCTGCTACCCATACCGTATGGAGAGTACCCACCACCGCAACCGAGCGGCGGCTACGGTCTTCCCATGGCATCTCCGTCCCCCTCGCCGGCCCTGCCGCCGGCGCCCTGGGACCCGGTGCTCCTCCCCGCCCTGCATGCCGCTCCTACGCCGAATAACTACACTGGAGGCGGTGATTGGTACATGGACACCGGTGCTACGGCTCACATGTTGGCTCATCCTGGTAACCTTGCCTCCTTCCCTCCTGTCTCCACCGACCGCCGCATTATTGTCGACGACGGTTCCACACTTCCTATCACACATATTGGTCACACTTCTTTTCCTTCTAGTTCTACTCCATTATCTTTGTCTAACATACTTGTGTCACCTCATCTTATTAAGAATTTTATTTCTGTTCGTTGTTTCACTCGTGAAAATCCTGTTACAGTTGAATTTGATGAGCTTGGTTTTTGTGTCAAAGACGCTTGAACCAGGATGGTACTTCACTGATGTGACAGCCCCGACGAGTTATATCCGGTGCACTCGCCTTCATCCACCACCACCGCACCGGTTGCTCTCTCCACTGGCGTTGATCTCTGGCACGCTCGCTTGGGTCATCCCAACCCCGTCACACTTCGTCATATTCTTAGAAGCTTCAGTTTCAGTTGCAACAAGATCGATGAACACACTTGTCATGCCTGTCGACTCGGCAAACATGTTCGCCTGCCGTTTACTAATTCCACCACCATTGCTTCTTTTCCTTTTCAGTTGATTCATAGCGATGTGTGGACTTCTTCGGTTCCCAGTAACTCAGGCTATTTATATTATCTGGTCATTCTTGATGATTATTCTCATTATGTGTGGACTTTTCCTTTGCGTAAAAAGTCGGATGCACTCTCTACCTTGACGGCCTTTTACTCCTATGTCCGCACGCAGTTTGGGCGTCCCATCCTTGCGCTTCAGACGGACAATGGAAAAGAGTTCGACAACCTCGCTTTCAGCACTTTTTTGTCACATCACGGCACAATTTTCCGCCTCACATGCCCGTACACTTCACAGCAGAACGGTCGAGCCGAACGCGTCCTTCGCACTCTGAATGACTGCGTTTGCACGCTCCTGTTTCATGCCAATGTGCCGCCTCATTTCTGGCCGGACGCACTCGCCACTGCATCACGTCTTCTTAACATTAGACCCTGCCGCCCACGGTGGAACTACGCACCTCACCATCTTCTCTTTGGTACACCGCCGTCTTATGACGACTTGCTTATTTTTGGGTGCCTTTGCTATCCCAGCACTGCCGACACTGCTTCTCACAAGCTTGCACCTCGATCTGTCGCTTGCATCTTCATCGGCTACCCCTCCAACTCCAAGGGATATCGGTGCTACGATCCCGTCTCCCACCGTGTGTTCACCTCCCGGCACGTTTACTTTGATGAGCATGTGTTTCCGTTTCATCAGGTACGCCCGGCTGTTCCTCCCGCCACTGGTGACGCAGGCTCCTCGACGCCTCTCCCAGGGCGCTAGCGTGCCTCTCTTGGCCCGCCCCTGGCTTTGAGGCGCGCCCCCCGCATGCGGCGCCTCCTCCAGCCGCGGCGCTGGCACCCCCGACGCCCCCGACGTTGGCGCCCGCGGCCCCCCCGGCGCCCCTGACATTGGCGCCCGTGGCCCCCTCAGTGCCCCCGGTGCCCGTGGCCCCCACGGCCCCCTCGGCGTCCCCGGCGCCACCGGCGCCTGTGGCCGGTCCGGTCTCTTCGCCCGAGCTCGCGCTACGCCTCGGATGACTACGTCCATGCGGCGTCCACCTCTGAGCCGTCACCGTTGCCGTCCTCCGTTCGAGCCGCTCTTCGTGACCCGCTCTGGATGGCTGCGATGCAAGAGGAGTTTGACGCCCTGTTGCGCAATCGGACGTGGCAGCTTGTTCCCCGTCCCCGGCACGCCAATGTGATTACCGGGAAGTGGGTCTTCAAACACAAGCTCCATCCCAATGGTACCCTTGATCGTTATAAAGCGCGTTGGCTCGTTCGTGGATTCCGACAGCGTGCTGGCATCGACTTCACCGACACCTTCGCTCCGGTCGTCAAGCCTGGCACGATACGCACGGTTCTCCACCTTGCGGTCTCCCGTGCTTGGCCGGTGCACCAGATGGACGTCTCCAACGCCTTCCTTCATGGTCACCTCGAGGAGTAGGTCTTCTGCCAGCAGCCCACCGGGTTCGTTGATCCGGCACTTCCCGACCAAGTGTGCCTGCTTTCGCGGTCATTGTATGGACTCAAGCACGCTCCGCGCGCTTGGTACCAGCGCATCGCGGCGTTTCTACATCAGCTTGGGTTCCGCTCCACTCGCTCGGACGCTTCGCTCTTCGTTTATCAACAGGGCTCCGACACGGCCTACTTGCTGCTATATGTCGATGACATCATCCTAACGGCATGTACGACTGGCCTTCTCAGTCAGCTCACGGCTCGTCTTCGCGCTGAGTTCGCCATCAAGGACTTGGGTCCTCTGCACTACTTCCTCGGTGTTGAGGTGGTGCGCCGTCCGGATGACTTCTTTCTTCATCAGCGGAAGTACGCTCATGAGCTCCTGGAGCGCGCTGGCATACTTAACTGCAAGCCCGCTGCCACGCCTGTTGATACGAAGGCCAAGCTCTCTGCCACGGATAGTTCCCCTGCTTCGGATGCTGCTTTCTATCGGTCTATTGTTGGTGCTCTCCAGTATCTCACTTTGACTAGGCCAGAGATCCAGTATGCAGTACAGCAGTTGTGTCTTCATATGCATGCTCCTCGGGATGTTCACTGGGCCGCTGTATTTGTGGCACTATGGATCTTGGAGTCACGCTTCACGCCTCCGCCGACACCGCCCTCACAGCCTACTCCGATGCAGACTGAGCGGGCTGCCCTGACACACGTCGCTCCACCTCGGGCTATTGTGTCTACCTTGGACCATCCCTTATCTCGTGGTCGTCCAAGCGGCAGCCTATGGTCTCTCGCTCCAGTGCTGAGGCTGAGTATCGTGCGGTGGCCAACGCCATCGCCGAGTGTTCCTGGCTTCGTCAGTTGCTTCAGGAGCTATCTTGCCCTGTTGACCGTGCGACGGTGGTCTACTGTGACAACGTCTCGGCGGTCTACCTCTCCGCTAACCCGGTGCATCATCGACGGACCAAGCATATTGAGTTGGATATTCATTTTGTTCGGGAACAGGTGGCTCTTGGTCATATTCGTGTTTTACACGTTCCTACTTCCCAACAATTTGCAGATATCATGACCAAGGGCTTGCCTACAGCGTCATTTGAGAAGTTCTGGTCCAGTCTTTGCATCAGCCGCGGTGCCGCTTCGACTGCAGGGGGGTTTTGAGTATGATATTTGTGCATGTATATTGTCTTTTGTACATTAGGCCCACCTATCTAGTTTGTTGAATAGATTGAGGTAGAGACCCCATCTTGTACTTATATATACCGTGCACATTGCACTGAATCAATACATCGTGCAATCATCACATCTTACACTTACCTCCTTGGTCATTACTTCATTGTGCAAAAGATAATAGTAGTGGAATTTATGCTATTGGAGTTCACCCACAAAGTTAATTCTCAGCATGATATTTGGATTTATTTAATAGCCATTCAATCATAAGCTTTGTATGTGCCTTCGACTCCAGATTTTTTTTAGATTGAATGGATTTCTTGATGTCCAGTTTTATCCTATATGTACAGTTTTGGGGCAGAATTTGGATATAATCAACCAGAAAAAACATGGTACGGTGTGATAAATAGTTATCGTTTTCCATCTATGTTATGCCCGTGACGACACCGTCAACGACCTCCATTGTAGACACGTGGCGAATATGTTTGCCAGGTGTGCTCTATAAGCCGAGTGCTTTTTTGTATAAATACCGTGTGCATTATGTAAGCTGAGGGCTTCTCGGGGCACTCGGCTTACAGGGCACTTTAAGTCGAGTGTGTTTTGTTTGCTGGTTGTTATTTCTACCACACTCGTTTAGAGGGAACATAAGCCGAGTTCCCGATAAATAGCTCACGACTTACAGGCCAACACACGGGAAAACATGATCTTCCTGTAGTCTTGACGGGCCCTGAAGCATTATTCTATTATTAACCTCTAGAAGTGAGTCAAGCATGGATGCTCTAAGCCTAAATATAAGTTTTTTTTAGAGATTTCAATATCTACTACATACGAGTCCGTATATAGTTCATATTGAAATCACTTAAAAGACATATATTTTGAAACGGAGGGAGTATATAACACATACACACATTATATCCTCTATTATAATGTACTTCCTCCGTTCATAAATATAAGTCTTTGGAGAGATTCCACTATATATGGACCACATACGAAACAAAATGAGTGAATCTATACTCTAAAATGCATCTAGATACATCTGTATGTGGTCCATAGTGAAATCTCTACAAAGACTTATGTTTACAAACGGAGGGAGTACTCTATATGAAATTTTGAGATCTAAGCTGAACAATTTATCTCTTCATATTTCCTATACTTTTGATTAAACAAACAAATCGATTTGCTGAGTTTGTCTTCTGACTATCTTCCCAATTTTGCAAGAGGTAAGGTTTCCATTTACCTTTATGCCATATCTTCCTTTGAGAATCTCCTCCCATATTTGAGATGGTTAACAGTGATGCTCCTGCCATAGTTGACCATATTGTATCTAGAATTTTGTTCATTCTCTAACAGAGATTGTTAAATTGTTGCTTCATATTTGTTTGATCTTGGCCCTTTGTCTACCCATAACAGGGTGCAAAAAATGTTGATGTGTGTAGTGTCATCATAAACTTGACATTTCAGACAAAATTATTTCCAGAATAATAGTTATTATCTTCGATAAGAGCTAAGTAACATGATTCTATCGTCCCAGAGAGTAGCGGAAGAATAATTGCATGGAATATAGTGAGATGTCAACAGTTCATGTTTATATAATTTTTTAGAACTTTTATTATTATATCATTGTGATAATGTCCTGCTTGGACCATTTTCAAGAGTGTTCATACCTGTATCCTCTAGCCCTAATTAATACATATTCTTACATTACGTGCAGTAATTTAGGGTTTGTGCTTGGTTGCTAGAGATATTGATTTTATTTCAAAAAGAATATATATTTAAATAGTAATGATGCTCACATGTTAAGTTATCCAATAACAACACCACTATAAGTAATAATGCTACTAACCATTGAATATCGCAAATACTAATACACCAATTGGAAATTAATAGAAGAAATATATGAATTTAAACACTACATTGCAAACTATAATGTTCTGAAAGGTTATCTTTCAAAACAATATATATTTTTGGATCGTCTTATGTCTCAGTTTATGAAAAAAAATAGACACATACCATTGTTATTATAAATATGAAGTTTCTGTAATCTCCTCAAGCTAGCCAAATATACATATTCCTGAAACGAAGTGCACATTCATTCTTTTCTTGAGCTGAGATAGTAAATTCTTTTGCGGGCATCGCCATGAGTCCTCCGTCCTACTATATTTACCTTATCCCATAAACACAAATCTTTAGTATGGATCTCAAAGTATCCGAAAGACTCAAATATAGTCAAGGTTGTAAGAGCCTTGCTGAGTTCCCAAACAGCACAGAGCTTGGGAAGACGTTTTCCACATAGTATCATAAAATAGAACTGTCACTAGGTATTGGATAGTGGATTTGGCAAGCACACAAGATTTAATCAATATAAGGAACAAATATATCCTTTCTGCCACACTGTAACCAATATATGTTGTTACATGTTATTAGTAACAATCAACTCCTAATTTCCTACTATTCCTCCATTGGTATTAATAGCAGTGCAACTTACATACATCTATCCAACAAGGGCTAGTCCGTGTGAACGCACGGGTTGACGACTAGTAATAATTAAATGGGTCAGATTAATTGAACGAAGCAATAGCCAGCGGCCAGCAACGCGTGCATCATATAGTTTCTTTAGAAACAAGTACAAACCCAATGTAACGTGACCACGATAGATGGAAGTCAACACGTGTGTCATATCTTCCCACGATTTCCCGGAGTCAATCAGTATTCGGGTAATTACACGTATGTGGGTAGACTTTTATAGGGAGCCGAGCCTATACACGTATAGATTATTTAAGATTTTTTTAGCGAACAGATTATTTAATAAGTTAGAAAAAGCAAACTACAGAATATCTGTTCGGAATAAAAGGCACGTAGAGAGTCCATGACGTGCACGACAGGGATACATGCATATTAGAAAAGCCAACTTTAGGAAAGGTCTATCCAGAATAAAAACACATGCACACACAACACGTTAGCTGAGTCAAAAAAAAAAAACTCGCAAGAAAAAACACGTTGGCTGAGTCAAATTTTTTTCTTCTGAAATAGCTGACGAGTCAAACCGTGTACATTAAAAAGGAAACTTAGAAGAAGGTTTTTGGAAAAGAGGAACATGAACACACAAACCTGCCTACAAGGAAAATATATACTACAAGCATATGTACATTTATTTGTTTTGCATCGAACAAGGCTATGTACAAGCAGGAGCGATATCTGCCCCTGTCAATTATAAGGTGCCTACAATGACTTTGTAAAATCTCAAAATGATATGCCGGCTCAGTCAGTTGAATGAGCTCATATACAATTAAACGCACGCATGAGCATCTTCGACAGACTGAGATTTGAATTATATTGCTTTTTAACATGGTCCATAAAAAAAATCTAGATCAACCGCATCTTTTTTAACACATTACAAACGCAAGCGCTCATATATATGCGCATACACTCACCCCTATGAATGCACACATGCACACCCTACCCAACGCCAGTAGTAAAAGAGAGAAATAATAATATTACTATGAAATTATATGGCTTTTCATTGCAGGATGTCGATCTTTGTAAAGAATGGGTGTATTTTCAAAACAATACAATTAAACGCAGAATTCCCAATCCTTATATGTTTACCAGTGGCACATGTGTTGGGCTAATATCGTCTTTATATAATTCAATAATATTTGGCCAAGTGGGGAAATACTTTTGGAGAAAAGAATACCAAATATAATTGTTAGGACTAAATGATAGAGAATGTTTAATCCAAAAAGAACTAATCATGTCAAATATATAATAAATCATCGTACTTTTTTTGAAATACAATTACATGAGAAATAACTGAACACCAACACAAATGACGAGCTTTGGCGAGCCCAATGTGAGAAATTGTAGAAACTTTCCTACCATTCAGTGTTTACATTCTTTTAAATTGGGAAATAGTATGGATAATGGCTATGTGATATATGACAATTTAGTAAAAAAATGTATAAAATCAAATACTTACCATCAAATATTTAAACTTTACAGAAATATATTTTGCAATGTTTAATAATTTATCCAAACATATTTAAGCTATATTTCGTAATATAAAAACTTGTGTAGTGGAAAGAAGATAGACAATAAAAAACGGCCGAAATATATTAAAAAAGCATTGAAAAACCGTCGAAATATATTAAAATATTGACGTCTAGCCACGCAAATGTGCGGGTCATCCTTCTAGTTTTTCATTATAGGATTGGATGCATACCCACTTAGTTTTCATATTGAGCTTTCATACACTTATAGCTCTTAGTGCATTCGTTGCATTGCAATAGCTACTCCTTGCATTGATATCGATTGATAAGCATCTCCATAGCCCGTTGGTTAGCCGCGTTAATGTGAGACTTTCTTACTTTTTTGTTTTCTCTATATTTTCCCCTGTCATCATACTCTATTCCACCCGTAGTGCTATATCCATGGCTTGTGCTCATGTATCGGGTGAGGGTTGAAAAAGCTGAAGCGTGTTAAAAAGTATGAACCAATTGCTCGGCTTGTCATCGAGGTTGTGTATGATAAATACTTTGTGTTAAGAAGACAGAGCATGACAATACTATATGATTTTGTAGGGATAGCTTTCTTTAGCATTGATATTTTGAAAGACATGATTGTTTGTTGGGATGCCTGAGTATTAATGTCTTTATGTAAAATTATAGACTATTGCTTTGAATCATTTATGTCTTAATATTCATGCCATGATTAGATATATGATCAAATTTATGCTAGGTAGCATTCCACATCAAATATTATCTTTTTTATCATTTACCTACTCGAGGACGAGCATGAATTAAGCTTGGGGATGTAGATACATCTCCATCATATCTATAATTTTTGATCGTTTCATGCCAATATTATACAATTTTCACATATTTTTGGCAACTTTTTATATGATTTATTGGACTAACCTCTTGATCCAGTGTCCAGTGCCAGTTCCTGTTTTTTTGCATGTTTCTGTCTCGCAGAAAATCCATATCAAAGGAAGTCCAAATGCAATAAATTTTTACGGAGAATTATTTTGGACTATATGTGATTTTTGGGAGATGGAATCACCGCAAACGGAGGCCCACACAGCCCACAAGACACCAGAGCGCGCCCCAGGCCCTTGGCGCGTGGTGGTGGGTTGTGCCCTCCTCGAACGTCGGTTGGGGCTCTACTTCGGGCGCAAGGAAGCTTATATCCAGAAAAAAATCGGATTAAAATATGAGCGCAATCGGAGTTACGGATCTCTCGGAATATAAGAAACGGTTTTCGGCCATATCTGGGGAACACGAAGCAGAAGAGAACGGAGTGGGAGATCCATTCTCGGAGGGGATCCCGCCCCTCCGCCGCCATGGAGGCCGTGGACCAGAGGGGGAACTCTCCTCCCATCTAGGGGGAAGGGCAAGGTAGAAGAAGAAGCAGGGGGCTCTTTTCCCTCTCTCCCGGTGGCGCCGAAGTGCCGCCGGGGCTAGGATCGTGACGGTGATCTACATTAACAATCTTTTCACCGTCAACACCAACTTTCTCCCCCTCTATGCAGCGGTGTAACACCCCTTCCCCCCGCTGTAATCTTTACTTAAACATGGTGCTCAACTCCATATATTATTTTCCAATGATCTATGGTTATCCTATGATGTTTGAGTAGATCCGTTTTGTCTTGTGGGTTAATCGTGATCTTGGTTGGTATGATTGTATATCTTGGTTTGCTTATTGTCAGTGTTGCAGGGTTGACAGCAGCCTAAATGCGGATAAATGGGTTATGGCGTATGGGAGTAAAGAGGACTTGATACTTAATGCTATGGTTGGTTTTCACGACCTTAATGATCTTTAGTAGTTGCGGATGCTTTCTATGGGTCCAATCATAAGTGCATATGATCCAAGTAGAGAAAGTATGTTAGCTCATGCCTCTCCCTCATATTATATTGCAAGAATGATTACCGGTACTTGCTATCCATTGCCTAGGGACAAATGACTTTATTGTTGACAAAAGCAATCCACTTTTATTACCTTGCAATTTATTTGTAGTTTTATTCTTGCATAGTACTCGTAGTTTTATTCTTGCAAAATAGTTTCATACTTGTTTCCGGTAAAGCAAACGTCAAGATCGGCAAACACGTTGGAATCTTTTTTTTCTGACTCACCATGTTGGAATCCCTTTTCAATTCAAGATCGGCAATGCATATCCCAACGTGATCAAACCTAATAAACTTGACCAGAACTTCCTTATACATATAAAAATCCCCTGTTATACCCGGCCGATCCATCTTTGTCACAGCGGCAGCGCCTCAGCAAGAGGTGACAAGGCTCATCGGAAGCACAGGAGCACGCTAATAGTTTCATACTTGTTTCCATTAAAGCAAACGTCAAGTGTGTGTAGAGTTGTATCGGCGGTCGATAGAACTTGAGGGAATATTTGTTCTACCTTTAGCTCCTCGTTGGGTTCGACACTCTTATTTATCGAAGAAGGCTACAAACGATCCCCTATATTTGTGGGTTATCACATTACTCCATTTTTCCATGAACGTAACACAATAGATGCATGCTGGATAGCGGTCGATGTGTGGAGTAATAATAGTAAATGCAGAATCGTTTCGGTCTACTAATCTTAAACGTGATGCCTATATACATGATCATTACCTTGGATATCGTCATGATTATTTGCTTTTCTATCGGTGCCTATGATACCAAGCTGGAATGCTAGGCAATGATCTCACATGGTTTCTCCAGTAAGACAATAATACCATCAAATGTAAGAAGCACTAAGCTTTTTGTTCAGTATCATGCAACTCTTTATTTCTCTTAAATTGCCTCAAGCACAAATAACTAAACGACATTGTAAAAACAAACCCAAATGATAAGTGCCACACGTGTGGCACGAAGGACTCCGGCCTTGATGTTTTTTATAACTGAAGTTACCATTCGAAAAGAAAGAACAACCCCCCCCCCCCCCCCCCCCCCAGAAAAAAAGAAACTTGCCATCCGAAAAGAAGATGCCATGCTTGACAACTAAAGTTGACATCCTCCCGTCACTAAACTCGCCATAAAAAACGATCGGAGTTGCCATGTGTTCGTTCCATACGGGTGGCACTTATCAGGGTCAAAAATAAATTGGGCGCAACTTTTGGGAAAAGATGTATGTGAGTATAGAGCGTAAGACAGAGCACATGCAGGTATAGAAATAAGACAATGCATGTGGGTTATGTCCTTATGTGGCCTAACCCAACAATAAAAAAGTAAGAAGTAAAATCAAGGCTGCGCGTATATACGCACTATGAAATCAAAACCTACAACTTCCGCGCACCAACGATTTGGAAAGAAATGAAAGGATATTCAAACAATGTCAGTGGTTTCTTCCATGGCACAATTGAGCATCAAGCTTATAATTAGGCATGTTTCTCTCCATGGAGTGGTAATGGTACGTGGCTCTCTATGAGGTGTCACGCACCGAGAAAAGGAAAGAAATAATAATAAATATATAGACAGAGGGTTAAAGTAAAGTTGAGACGGACGGGGAGAATCATAGGAGGGGGGGGGGGGGGGACGTTTGGTGGATAGCGAATGTAGGTGCTCATCTCCGAATAACAGAACGGGGCAGGAGGCGGAAGGATCTACGTTGCGACATGGTGACCGTTATGTAGCGGTTGAGATTTTTGTTTGGTCTGACATGTGTAGTTAAAAAACCGAAACAAAGAATATTTTTGCGCCAAGATTTTGGGAGCAGATGCGAAGTATGCCGACCTAGATGATGATGTCGTCGAATTTAGTACTTTACTACAAAATTAATTAAGAGGTAAAAACTTTTCCTTCAAATCTCAAGCAATCCATCTAGTTTCTTCCCCTTAATTTCATTACAAAATCCATTTTGAAATGACCGATCTGGCTAGCTAGCACAGGAGCATAGACAAGCATAGACGAGACGATGATGGATGGAATCATGGATCAGGCGGCAGCGTTGGTTGGCCTGGGGACGTACTTGCGGAGCCAAATCTCACGTTGTCCGATGGAGATCTTGACGAGCCTCTCGCCATTGAGCACGAGCTTCACGATTGCCTCTGTCTTGAAGATGATCCGGCCATACATGGGCATGTGGCCTCCCTTGGTCTTCTCCATCAGCACCCTTACCACAGAGTCACCCCACTTCCTGCACCCATGCATGCAAACCATAAGACATGATCCAGTTCCAATCATCATGGATCATGCGTGCAGATCCTAGTTGATCCATGTGTATAAATAAAGTTAATCAATAGATCGAGTAGTGTATGTCATCTCAGTGCACACTTACTCCCTGAAGTACTCGAAGATCTCTGTCAGGAGAATAAGCCACGGCCGTGACCCGAGCGCGTGCGTGTGCGAGCTGGGCGCGAGGCGTGCGGTCCGAGCCACACCGTGACCGTGGCGTGTGTGTGTCTGGGCATTGTACAGGCATAGTCTGACCATTGTCCGAGCATGGTCCGACTAGGGTACAGGTTGTGTGCGTGTGTGTGTGAGTTTGTTGGCAGCAGTTGTGGGGTGCTCGCGGCGTTCTGTTGGAGCCGGCCCGGGTAGAGCGCGTCAGCGCGCGTCTTGGGCGTGGGCTGGTGCGTGCTGATCGTGCGCGAGTGGGAGAGTGGGCGCGAGGCGTCGTTGCGCTCGTGTATAAAGCCCCCCCCCCCCCCCATGTACTGCTGTTGTATTGATTTCGTGCTCAAGAGAAAATACGCCGTTCATGCGGCGGTGGTGTTCGTGCACCGAAAAAAATTGTGTCTCTTCTTCCTCCTTCCTCCTTGTTTCTTCTTCGGTGCGTGCCAAGGAGAGAAGTCCAGAAGGAGAGGTAGACAAGAGGGCTAGCTAGGGCAAGGAGCCACACCAACAATTGGCATCAGAGCTTCGGTTCGAGAGGTCGCCGGCGGCCATGACGCTTGTTCCACACGGCCTCGGTGGTGGCAGTTTCTCGCTGCCGGTCCCGCCATTGACGACGACGAACTACATCTCCTGGGCGATCAAGGTAGAGGCGCTCCTTGATGCCCAGGGGCTGTGGTGTGCGGTGGCTCCGGCGGATGGCACGGCGGTGGACGCCGGCAAGAGTAAGACGGCTAGGGCGTTGCTGCTCGGAGCGCTGTCGGAGGAGGTGCTGCTGCCGGTGTCGACGAAGACCACCGCGAAGGAGGTATGGGACTCCCTCAAGGTGCGCTTCGTCGGCGCTGACCGGGTGCGGGCGGCCCGGCTCGCGTCGCTCCGTGGCGAGTTTGATCGGTTGCGGATGGCGGATGGCGAGGACTTGGACAGCTTCGCTGGGAAGCTCGGCGCCATGACGGCACGATATGCAGGCCTGGGGGAGGTGCTCGACGACGCCGCACTCGTGAAAAAGCTGCTGGACTCGGTCCCTGACCGCCTGTACCCTGCTGTCGCCGGAATAGAGCAATTTTGTGACGTGGATGACATGGCGTTCGAGGAGGCCTTGGGGCGGCTCAAGGAGTTCGATGAACAGACCCGGCGTCGCGGGCAGGACGGCGGCAGGCGCGATGGCGAGGAGCTGCTGTACACGGCGGCACAATGGGCGGCGCGGCAGCGCAGATAGGGCGGCGGTGGCTTCAACGACCATGACGACGACGGCACGGCGAGCACGGCATCGGGCGGCGGGAACAAGCGGCGAGGGCGACGCTACAACTGCGGGCAACGCGGCCACTTCAAGCGCGATTGCATGAAGCCTCGGAGGGCGGCAGCGGCGGAGCATGCTCTCGTGGCGGAGGTCGGTGACGACGATGGGCCAGCACTCCTCTGAGCCGCGGCTTAGGGGTTGAATGTCAGGAGAATAAGCCACGGCCGTGACCAGAGCACGTGCGTGTGCGAGCTGGGCGCGAGGCGTGCGGTCCGAGCCGCACCGGGACCGTGGCGTGTGTGTGTCTGGGCATTGTACAGGCATAGTCTGACCATTGTCCGAGCATGGTCCGACTAGGGTACAGGTTGTGTGCGTGCGTGTGTGAGTTTGTTGGCAGCAGTTGCGGGGTGCTCGCGGCGTTCTGTTGGAGCCGGCCCGGGTAGAGCGCGTCAGCGCGCGTCTTGGGCGTGGGCTGGTGCGTGCTGATCGTGCGCGAGTGGGAGAGTGGGCGCGAGGCGTCGTTGCGCTCGTGTATAAAGCCCCCCCCCCCCCATGTACTGCTGTTGTATTGAGTTCGTGCTGAAGAGAAAATACGCCGTTCGTGCGGCGGTGGTGTTCGTGCACCGGAAAAAATTGTGTCTCTTCTTCCTCCTTCCTCCTTGTTTCTTCTTGGGTGCGTGCCAAGGAGAGAAGTCGAGAAGGAGAGGTAGACGAGAGGGCTAGCTAGGGCAAGGAGCCACACCAACAATTGGCATCAGAGCTTCGGTTCGAGAGGTCACCGGCGGCCATGGCGCTTGTTCCGCACGGTGGCGGTGGTGGCAGTTTCTCGCTGCCGGTCCCGCCATTGGCGACGACGAACTACATCTCCTGGGCGATCAAGGTAGAGGCGCTCCTTGATGCCCAGGGGCTGTGGTGTGCGGTGGCTCCGGCGGATGGGACGGCGGTGGACGCCGGCAAGAGTAAGACGGCGAGGGCGTTGCTGCTCGGAGCGCTGTCGGAGGAGGTGCTGCTGCCGGTGTCGACGAAGACCACCGCGAAGGAGGTATGGGACTCCCTCAAGGTGCGCTTCGTCGGCGCCGACCAGGTGCGGGCGGCCCGGCTCGCGTCGCTCCGCGGCGAGTTTGATCGGCTGCGGATGGCGGACGGCGAGGACTTGGACAGCTTCGCTGGGAAGCTCGGCGCCATGACGGCATGATATGCAGGCCTGGGGAGGTGCTCGACGACGCCGCACTTGTGAAAAAGCTGCTGGACTCGGTCCCTGACCGCCTGTACCCCGCTGTCGCCGGAATAGAGCAATTCTGTGACGTGGATGACATGGCGTTCGAGGAGGCCTTGGGGCGGCTCAAGGCGTTCGATGAACGGACCCGGCGTCGCGGGCAGGCGGCGGCAGGCGCGATGGCGAGGAGCTGCTGTACACGGCGGCACAATGGGCGGCGCGGCAGCGCAGACAGGGCGGCGGCGGCTTCAACGACCACGACGACGAGGGCACGGCGAGCACGGCATCGGGCGGCGGGAACAAGCGGCGAGGGCGATGCTACAACTGCGGGCAACGCGGCCACTTCAAGCGCGATTGCATGAAGCCTCAGAGGGCGGCAGCGGCGGAGCATGCTCCCGTGGTGGAGGTCGGTGACGACGATGGGCCATCACTCCTCTCAGCCGCGGCTTAGGGGTTGAATGTCAGGAGAATAAGCCACGGCCGTGACCAGAGCACGTGCGTGTGCGAGCTGTGCGCGAGGCGTGCGGTCCGAGCCGCACCGGGACCGTGGTGTGTGTGTGTCTGGCCATTGTACAGGCATAGTCTGACCATTGTCCGAGCATGGTCCGACTAGGGTACAGGTTGTGTGCGTGCGTGTGTGAGTTTGTTGGCAGCAGTTGCGGGGTGCTCGCGGCGTTCTGTTGGAGCCGGCCCGGGTAGAGCGCGTCAGCGCGTCTTGGGCGTGGGCTGGTGCGTGCTGATCGTGCGCGAGTGGGAGAGTGGGTGCGAGGCGTCGTTGCGCTCGTGTATAAAGCCCCCCCTATGTACTGCTGTTGTATTGAGTTCGTGCTCAAGAAAAAATACGCCGTTCGTGCGGCGGTGGTGTTTGTGCACCGGCAAAAATTGTGTCTCTTCTTCCTCCTTCCTCCTCGTTTCTTGTTCGGTGCGTGCCAAGAAGAGAAGTCCAGAAGGAGAGGTAGACGAAAGGGCTAGCTAGGGCAAGGAGCCACATCAACAATCTCCTCGCGGTGGAGGGCATTTCCCTTGGAGAAGGTGATGAACATGGAGCGGCAGTCCTCCGGCACGGCCACAGGCTGGGAGGTATAGGGCGCCATGAGCTCCGGCGGGTTGACAATCAGCCCAGTCTCGGACCTCCGGAGCAGGGCGTGCAGGCGGTCGTCGAATACGAACTTCCCGGCACCGTCGAATACGAACTTGCGGACGACGAGGTCCTTGTGGAAGGCGAAGAAGCCCGGCTCGATGCGGACACCGCCTTGCATGCAGAGCGCAGAGATGAGCGGGATGGGCGGGAGCGCGGGCTCCTGTTGGCGGAGGCACTCGAGGACGGCATTCGCCTCTTCTGCGACGATGGCGACGGCGTCGGGCGCCATGGCTGGGACGTGGTGTATGGCAGAGATGGTGCCCTGGTCCAGCCACACCAGCAGCGCCACTGCGTTCTGGGCTTTCTCCGGGCTGCCGCACACGGACAAGAACCGGTCATATGCCTGCCGTGCGATGCTGTACATGTACAGCACCTCGCGCACCGTCATCGCCGCCATTGTTGCTCTGGTTATTTGGTTGCTCTTGCACCGGCTGGCCTGAGAAGAGAAGCTAGCAAGAGAGGAGCGAGAAAGGGTTGATGGGTCAATGGGGAATGGACAGATATTTGTAGGTTCTCCTGATCCTGTTCCAGCGACGTGGCTGCGCTCGGGCCGGTGGAAGGTTTAGCGAGGTGCCAAAAATGGGCTAGCGGGAAACAGCTCTCTTTGAATCAGTTTCTAACGCCAGCGTGTACTTGTAGATGCTCTTCCTTCGTTGGCTGGTTTTACATCCTTTTTTGATTTTTAGTTCGTTTTACATCCTAAAATGTATACATATGTCGTTGCATAACAACTTTGGATGCGACGCAGCACTTGTACATCCTTCTAAATTTGCACTACCTTTTTCTTGTACTGGTTAATTTTATACTCACCAGTGTTCACATGTTATGGTTTTCTTTTCGATTTCATATACATCTATAGAGCACATTGTGATTCCTTACTCTCTATATAAACTTTGTTATAGCTCTAGCTACCTTCCCCATATCCTCAACCGCAAGACATACCGTCAATGGTGCAAGCGTCAAGTCGAAACACCATCGTTGCCCCATTAGATTGTGAGCTAGCTACAATGACAGAGCTTTGGCAGGGCCATCCGGGGCTACTGCCTCCTAGCTCAAGATTTTTCTTCTTCTGAATACCGCTTGTTAAATGGGCTAAATCTTTACAAAAACATGTCCAATACTTGTTTTGCTTGCCCTCGTCCATTTATGGACCAAGATTATGGCCTAAGCTCCGTAAGTGAGGAGCTAAACCCGTCTGGCAGTCATTGCCCGTGCAACAACCATGGTGTGGTTTAGTTTCACGGGACCTTGTAGAAAACGCAAACTGGGCAGGCCCAGCAGCGAAAAGTGGATATCTGTATTTAAATAGTGAAAATTCTCAAATTTTTATGCATGTGGTGAGGACCGAGCAAGGAACCTTCCTGACGGTGTCCTGAACTAGGCGGTACTCACCACGTCGTCTCCCGATCAGGTGGGTCGGGCCGAGGACCCCATGGTGGTTCGCTAATTAAGGAAGACTCCATAAAACTTAGCGTACAAGATGAGGACTCCTGTTATCCCAGGCCTTTGGTACATTATATAAACAGAGGCCGTACAAGTCAATAGATGATTACATTACAACTTACATCAACAATCTCGTGGTACATACTTGTACTATGTACTATCACACATACCAATACAATCAAGAGCAGGATGTAGGGTATATCTCTCTAGAGAGCCCGAACCTAGTTAAAATCCCATGTACATGTTACATCACTCCAAAACGTATAGTTTAGGACCCCTACCTCAAGATATGCCAGATTTAGCATTGACATTGGTGGCCCATATAGGTCCCTGTTGGCAGTCGTTGTGGTGCAATGGGAATTCAGATCGACTCCAGTGCAATCTACGTGTCGGAACCAAGCTTCATCGTTGTCGGTGTACAAAAGTAGGGGCTCTCCTTTGCACCCCTTTACTTGTGCACGGGCAGTCAGAGCCGTGCCCACGGCCGCACTAAGCAGGGCAGAGAAGGGATGCCGGAGCGCAAGACAGCCAGAGCAACGCCAAGACCAAGGACACAAAGAGAGCAAGAGGGCGAAGTGGACACCCCCGGCAAGACTCTTGCCGGGGTGGCTTCCGCAGCCCCGGCAAGATCCTTGTCGGGGCAACTTGCCTGACACTAGGAGAGCGCCCCACCCTTGAGCCGAAGGGTTCCCAACACCATCAGCTACATTGGAACCAAGGCTCGGGAGGCACCTCCGTGGTGGCATGCAGATCTTTGTAGAGATCATAAATACACATGATCATATGAGACCCAGAAGACGGCGATCCTTGGTGAGATCCTTGCCAAGGAAATCCACGAGACCCCCGGCAAGATCCTTGCCGGGGACGACCACGGTGCCGCAGCAACACCCTTGTCTGGCCCTCGGCAAGACCCTTGCTGAGGACGCGTGCTGGGCCGTAGCCAGGCCCTCGTCTGTCAAGACTCCACCGCCACTCCCATGCAGCTGCTAGCTCGACCAGCTGGGTAGGCATCTGCGTGGCAGCACATGGCCTCCACACCAACTCAGCAAGCACCTACATGGGGCATGCAGATCTTCGTGAAGGCTCCACCACCGCGCCAGTCCAGCAACCAGCCAACGTGGCGCTACAACGCCTTGTCAGCTTGGACGCGCGTCGGAGTCATGCGAGGCGATGACAGCTGGGACGAGCTTCTTTGCCGTCCCCAAAAAAGCAAGAGGGGCACGTCGGCAGTGCATTAAATGCGTTTGTCCGACGATGCCAGAGGATAGACTCAGGCACTGTATACCTTTCCACCTCCTGTGTGCCACTCCAGCGACCACTTTTTTCTATAAAAGGAGGCCCGAGGCGTACTGGAGAGGGATTCGGATCTTTGGGACTGGAGAGACACCGCAGCTAGTTCATGAACACAAGAACACTCAAATATACACCAAAGCAGGACTAGGGTTTTACTCATCTCCGCAGCCCGAACCTGGGTAAACGATTTGCGTGCTGACCACCAGACCCGCTCTTTGCACAACCCCGCGCCCGCCAACCGTAGAAGGGATCCCAGTGACCCCATAGGTGTCGTTTCCCACCGACATCTCGGGCGCGCCAGGTAGGGGGTGCGTAGCCGTGGAAATCTGGTTTGGTTGAAGCAGCGGCTTCATCGTGGTCGTCACTCCAAGGAAGAAGACGACCAAACAAGTGGCATCATCCGTGAACGCAGTGAACTCTCACGCAGCGGCAAAAAAGCTAAGTCATGCGAAACTTTGAGTAATTCCTTTTTATATATAAATTTATCGTCCTCGACGATCTTGCCCTGTGTATGGAAAACCTGCACGCAACGGGGCCCTGCCACTATTGGCAGCGCCCTCGTTCTGTTTCAAGTCTGCTCAACAGTTCGAGTGACTGCGTCGAGAATTGCAGGGTGATCTTCTGCGATTGGCAACACTCTCGTTCTGTCTCGAGTCCGCTCGACAGCTCGAGCGGTCGCGTTAAGAGCATTGAGGTGGTTTACCCGGCAGCAAGCATACCCGGCAGGCCATTGAGGATCTGTCCTCAAGGCGCCGCCTGGGTTTTTGCACCAGCAAGCCTACCCGATTAACGTAGGGTGGACATACAAAGGGAGATCAAACGGGAAAATAACATACATCGTTTCAAAAGCACTGCAGAGTTATATTGCATCAATTATTGCCGCGGTTCTAACTAAAGATAAAAAATTTCTTGGTCATGAACCTGCAGCGGCGATAAGAAACGGGGTGCCTAGTCCCGGCGCTGGCCTTCTTTCCTTCGGACTCCGTCGATGCGGCTGATGACGGGCTCGATGCGCTCCTCGAGCGGCGTGGGTCCACGTCGTCCGACAAGCTATCCAGTGAAGCTTCGAAGTCGAGGTCAGGGTTCCTGTCGTGGAATTGTCTCATCAGATGTCCTTAGTGTGAGGACTTAGTCGCGAGGCCAACGCATCTATGTGGTAGCTTGAGAAGGGTTGAGCGGAATCGAGAGAGGCAACACAAGACAAGGGTTTAGACAGCTTCGGGCCCCGGGAAACATCATCCGGTAACAACCCTACATGCTATTTGAGGCTACATCTCATTATCATCACGAGGGAGTCGCCGTAAACTGGCTCTCCTCTAGTTGTGTCTAGCCCTAGAGATTGTTTCTTGCTTCCCCCCCTTTGAGGAGCCCTGCCCCTCCTTATATATGTTGAAGGGGCGGGTTACATGTGGAGTCCTACTCGGACTTTAACTTAAACTATTTTAACTTCCCTTCCTGGGCTTCTTAACGTCTGCTGGTTTAACATTGTCTGCCGGTTTAACATTGTGTGCCGGTTTAACATTGTCTACCGGTTTACCGTCTGTCTTAGCCATCTGTCTTGACTCTCTGTCTTAACTCTCCGCCGGTTTACCAAGTCCCAGCCGGTTTACAACTCCAGCCGGGTCATACCGCGGGGTATATCCCCGACAGTTCCAGTACGCCGTCTTGGTGAGGACCTTGGTCAGGGCACCCCGGCAAAGCCTCCGGGCCTCCTCGTCCAGAGAGGCTGCCCTGTTGGAGCGGAGCCGCTCAAGGGCCCCAACAACACCCTCGAAGAACAGAGCCAGCCTGGCATTAGGACTCACGTTTGGCTCCGGGATGTACCTCACGCTGGACATCCCCATGGTAGCCAGCTGCGTGGTGATCCTACCAGCGACATCGGTGAGGCGGCTGACCCAGAGCTTCTCGCCCGCCACAAACTCCGCGTGCCTGGCGGCGTCGTTCTACCTCAACTGCCTCTCCTCCTCCAGATTCTTGGTCAGGGTCTCCTCCCGGGACCTCACCTTCGAGAGCGTCCCCTCAAGGCCCACCAGCTTCAACTTCAGGTCCTTGATGGACTCGTTGGCCGTGGAGAGTAGATCGACCTTCTCGAGGACTGCGACCTGCGCATTAGCCAAGGCGCCCTTGGCCGCGTCCCTCTCCCTCGTCAGCTCCTCCATCTGCTTCTTCAGCCCGTCATGCTCCACCTTGTCAAGACCCCGATTCTAAGTCACACCGATCTAGCCTGTAACACCTCATATCACTTTGCGGCCTCACGCATGGTATTCCACGGGTGTCGCCTTACCATGGCCCGGGACCGTTTGCGCCTTTTGGCTCACGTATATGATAGTGTCGCTAGCATCCATATGATAGAGAACCCGGGCCGACATGGCTAGTCGTGAACCCAAAGCGGCACTAACCTATGGGGACAGGCATACATGATTCACATCGAGCATGTCGGTCAGCAGCGTGTGAATCCGGGCTGTAGCACTGGGCTAACAGGACTCCGGGGAACCCGGGCTGTAGCAGGCTAGGCAGGACTCCGGAGGTCACCACGTGACATTTCCCTGAAGGGACAGACACAGGTACAAAATGAAACACATGCCGGCCAGTCAAGTGTCATGAGCAGTAGTATGTGCTGTATGTGCAGTAGTATGTGTCATGAGCACTAGATTGTCGGATCCCACACATAGCAATACACGTCACACGTACGCATAACATGTAAGTATGTGCTGTACAACATGGCATCACAACATAACACAAATTCATATAGATAAAGGCCCAGAAGAGCCACATAACATTAATACAAACAGGGGTCACATGACCCGTCATTCAGAGCATACAAGCAACAGAAGCATTACATGTCTGAGTACAGACAACTACAGAAGGAAAAGGCTGAGAATCCTGACTATCTACAAGACCCTCCCAAGGGTACAAGATCATAGCTGAGGTAACAAGCTACTTGTCGAAGTCCAAGCGGTACTACTAGTGAGACAGATATCTCACCTGCAAAACATAATTAAAGCAAACGTGAGTACACAAGTACTCATCAAGACTTACATCAGATCCTATTGTACATGCATTTGTATCAAGAAGGTAATGTGGGGTTTGGTTGCAGCAGGCCAGCTTTGACTCAGTGGCTATCCCGTTCTACGACAACGAGAAACTTCTTTTAGGTGAGGCAGCGGACACGAGTCCACTAATCACCACATCAATACACTACTATGGATTCATCCTCGTCCCTCTACGAGAAGGCCATCCATAGCACTCACACTTGTCTTGAGCATTTTAGAGTATCCATTTCAAGTTGTCTATGTACCACATAAGCATCCAAGAAGTCCATAACCGCGGACACGGCTATTCGAATAGATCATGACAACCCTGCAGGGGTGTACTTCTTCACACACGCTCTCGCCACTTACCGCCATGTACATGTCATGTACCTCGGCAACCTTCAAGCGGAAGCCTGGTGAGGGTGTCGGCCACGACCTGACTAACCACACAAGTCTCTCATCCAGGTTTATCGCCTATTCGGGTTCCATCCGCAAGGAGATCCGGCCGGGGTGTCGCTCACGGACCCAAACGATGTGAGCAGGGTTCCCAAGCCCACCATCCGGGTGCCACTTGGTACACCGTGCCACTGTGCCTAGTCTGTCCCAAGCCCACCTGGCCGGGTGCCACTTGGTAGACTACTAACACTACCTACAAACACCAGAAACTAGTTGTGACTCCTGGACAGAGATCTAGTTTGTTAATAAGTCGAGAGGGGTCGAGTTACCGGAACCCAATGTGTGGTAGTATCGAGTCATTGGACAACATACATAGAACTCAGTGCTTAAGGATGGTTCGAGTGAGACAACCCACCATGTACTCCTACATGGCCTCTTACCGCTACCTTTACCAATTCATGTTCACACACTTCACTCTCCGCATCAGAACATAGAGCAATGCACTCCAATTCATTCCCAATGAATCAGACCTGACACACCCTAAGCAATAGCAGGCATGGCATGGTAGGAACACAACAATGGCTTCAATCAACACCTACACATGCTAGTGGGTTTCAACTAGTTACTGTGGCAATGGCAGGTCATGCAGAGGAATCGGTTCAACTACCGCAACACAAAGTAGCAGTTGAATCATTGTTGTCCTAATGCAATAAATGAGAGCAGGAGCGAGATAGTAGGATTGTATCGGAATGGACATGGGGGTTTGCTTGCGTGGTAGATCAACAGGGGGGCACTGCTCCACTGACAGGTACTCTAGATCGGTCTCCGGAGCAGGACCTATCAAGAAGGAATGGTGTCGAAATCAAACACAAGCATATGCAACAATATGATGCATGAACATGGGATGAGTATGTGATGTGCTTTGAGCTAATGCATTCAGCATTCAACTTGGAAGAGGTCCATTTGAACCAAAGGTTCAAATGCAACTCTAAATTAAGTCCCTTTAATTGCCATAAGTGTGTTTTCTCATATACAGCATGTATAAGTTGGTTTGTCATGCATGCAAATGGTACAGATGGATAGATTGCATTTTTCTGATAATTTTTCATATATAAATTATTTCAATCTGAGCTACGGTTGAATTTCTATGAATTTTTGAAGTTTATATCATTTTCTGGAATTTCCTGATTTAATTTAAAACCAGAAAATGATATATTGCGTCAGCACTACGTCAGCATGACGTAAGCGAGTCAACGGGGCTGACCAGGTCAAACCTGACGTGTGGACCCCACACGTCAGTGTCATAGTTAGTTAACAGGGGGGTTTATTTAGTCTAATTAGGATTTGTGGGCGCCGGGCCCACTGGTCAGCGATTAACTAGCTGACTAACCTAGGTTAATTAGAATTAAACTAATACTAACTAGAATGTCAGGGGGGTGGCCACACGTCAGTGACACAAGGGGAAGGTCAAACCCCGGTCAGCGGGGTCAAACCCGTCGGCGACTCAACGCCGGCGAGGCCAGACGCGGCGGAGAGCGTCGGAAATCGCCTTCCCGCGACCAAACACGCGGCGGAGACCACCTACCTGATGCCCAGGCTCGCGCGCATCCAGTGGGACACGCGGGAGGCCGTGGGGTGGTCGGAGACGACCGCGGCGAGGTCATCCACGGCGGCCGGAGTTCGGACACGCGCGTGTTCAGTGCTACGGGGCTCGGGAGGGGAAGCCGTTGGTGGCTACGGGTTCGTGGAGGGACGCTGAGCGCGTTGATGTGCTCGCCCGCGAGCTACAGCGCCTGAAACGACGGCGGCGACATGGCTGTGCGGCGGGGAGCTTCGGGCACGGCGGCGCTGGCGCTTGAGGACGTGCGGGGCGACGGGACAAGGGGAATCAGTTCAATGGCTCACCGCGGAGCTGCAGGGATGGTAAGCGGGCTCGGGGACGCGCTGACGGCGGCGAGCGGCGACGGAGATCGACGGCGGGCGGAGGTGAAGAAGGCGACAACGACGGCTCCACGGGGCGTCCGGCGATGCACAGCTTGGCGGAGAGGTAGCGGACGAGGTGGCGGAGCTTTTGGGCATGACGGAGGGGTGAGGGGACGGCGGGGAGCGCGGGGGCAGCGAACGGCAGCGACCGGCTCGTTCGGTCAAGCGAGAGAGAAAGCAGAAGAGGTAGGGAAGGGAGGATGAGAGTGAGAGGGGTTCCGGGGCGGCGAGTGCCGTCGCGCGGAACATCCAGGCGGCGAGGGGGAGCCAGGCAGGCAGGCAGCTCGCGTGGCACGCGCGCGCGCCGGGCATGCGCCTCGCCTACTGGCGCGAGGTGGGGGACGGTCCGGTGGCCAGTTGGGCTGGGCCAGAGCGGCAGCAGGCCAGGTAAAGTCCAGGTAGGTTTTTTCCATTTCTTTTCTTTTCTATTTTCTGACATTTGTTTTGATTTAACAACAATACTAACTATTTTATTTTCTTATGCCAACTTTTGTAGGAGCTAGTGGTATTATTCCAGAGCTCCTCAACAACTGGCATAATTTTTGGACATATTATATATATATCATATATATATATCCAATGCAAATAATTACTGGATTAATTCCAAAAGGCCAAAATAAATATTTATGAGCTCCTGAAAATATTTGTTTTAATTTTACTTCTGACCAATATTTTCATAGAGCAACATGAACATTTTCTTGGACCTTTTTGGAGCAATTTTTATCTGGGTCATTTCTAGAAATGAATTCTGAGGGTTTCACAAATCCCCATTTCAAATTTAAATGAAATTTAAACATGATGCAAACATGAAGGCTAGCCTAGGTCATACTAGAACTAGGGATGTGACAACTCGCCCCCACTCGAAAAAATCTCGTCCCGAGATTCAGGAGTCGGCGGAAAGAAAGTGGGGTACTCAAGTCGAAGACGATCTTCATGCTCCCAAGTACCTTCTCTCTCGGAATGATGAGACCACTAAACCTTGAGAAACTTGATGTTATGACGTCGAGTGACACACTCTGCTTGATCAAGAATGCGAACAGGGTACTGTCGATATGTGAGGTTATCTTGGAGATCAAGCGTTTCGTGGTCCACTCCGCGGATGGGATCCGAGAAGCAACGCCTGAGTTGAGAGACGTGGAAGACATCATGAACTCAAGAAAGATGTGGGGGTAGTTCCTACTGGTAGGCAACCTCTCCTCGTTTAGCGAGGATGAGAAAAGGACCAATATAACGAGGAGCCAACTTGCCCTTGATACTGAAACGATGGGTACCCTTCAAAGGAGAAACCCGAAGGTAAGCCTTGTCACCAATTTCATAACCCTCTTCCTTATGACGGCGGTCATACTGGCTCTTTTGACGAGATTGGGCTGTTTTCAAATTCTCACGAATGATGCGAACTTGCTCTTCTGCCTCCTGAATCATATCTGGTCCAAAGAATTGTCTTTCACCGGTTTCTGACCAGTACAAAGGTGTTCGACATCTTTGTCCATGCAGAACCTCAAAAGGAGCTTTCTTGAGGCTAGATTGGTAGCTGTTGTTATAAGCAAACTCGGCGAAGGGAAGACACTTCTCCCAATCCGTACCGAATGAGATAACACAAGCTATAAGCATGTCTTCGAGAATTTGGTTGACCCTTTCCACCTGACCACTTGACTAAGGGTGGAAAGCGGTACTGAAGGAAAGATGGGTGCCCATGGCAGTTTGGAAACTCTCCCAGAAATGAGAAGTGAAAAGACTACCACGGTCTGAATTGATCTCTAGTGGGACACCATGAAGTGACACTATTCGAGAAATATATAAATCAGCGAGCTGACTAGCAGTGATACTCTCTCGAACAAGTAGGAAGTGAGCCACTTTGGAAAGACAATCAATGACTACGAAGATAGCATTATTCCCTCTCTTGGTCCTGGGAAAGCCGGTGATGAAGTCCATACCAACTTTATCCCATTTCAACTCAGGAATAGCTAAAGGCTGAAGGGTGCCACCAGGCCTTTGATGCTCTGCCTTAACGCGACGACAAACGTCACAGTTAGAAATGAACTGAGCAATTTTTCTCTTCATCCTAGTCCACCAGAACCTCTGGCGTAGGTCCTGATACATCTTAGTACTACCGGGATGAATCGTGAGAGGAGATTCATGCGCCTCCTTAAGGATCAGTTGTCAAAGATGCTGCTTCTTGGGGACCACCAGGCGATTCCCGAAGAAAACAACACCTCGACCATCTATAGAGAAACTACCAGAAATGCCCTTGGCAATGTTTCTCTTGATCCGGGTAATCCCCGTATCATGCTTCTGGGCTTCTATGATATGATCCACAAGAGTAGGTTTCGCCACCAAAGTAGAAAGGAATCCGTGAGGAGCAATGTGAAGGTTAAGTTTACATAATTCCTCATAGAGAAGTGGTTGGCCTTGCTGCAACATGGGATTGTTGCAATAGGACTTACAACTTAGCGCATCAGCCATGACATTGCCCTTGCCTGGGGTGTAGGTAATCCCTAATTCGTAATCTGAGATCAACTCCAACCAACATCTTTGCCTAAGGTTCAAATCTGGTTGGGTGAAGATATACTTGAGACTCTGGTGATCGGTGTAAATCTCGCAACGCTTACCAAGGAGGTAATGTTGCCAGGTCTTAATTGCATAGACTACGGCTGCAAGCTCTAGATCATGTGTAGGATAATTCTCCTCATGTGGATGCAACTATCGAGATGCATAGGCAATCACATGGCGATCTTGCATAAGAATGCAACCTCGTCCCTGTCGTGAGGCGTCGCAGTAGATAACAAAGTCTTTAGTGAAATCCGGTGGCACAAGTATTGGAGCAGAAGTCAGGCGTCTTTTCAGTTCCTGAAAACTGTACTCACACTGTGGGGACCACTCAAACTTTTTATCTTTCTTGAGAAGTTCCGTGAGGGGTTTGGCCACTTTGGAGAAGTTCTCAACGAAGCGGCGACAATAACTGGCTAGGCCAAGGAAACTCCTAACTTGCTTAACCGTTTCAGGCGGAGTCCAATCAAGAACAGCCTGAACTCTCTCAGGATTGACAGCAATGCCCTTACCAGATATCACGTGGCCCAGGTAGGTCACTTCTGGCAACCAAAATTCGCACTTGGAGAACTTGCCATAAAGGCGATGTTCTCTGAGTTTTTCTAAAACAAGTCTAAGATGTTCGGCATGCTCTTCCTCGTTCTTTGAATAAATAAGGATATCATCGAGGTAAACCACGACGAACTTATCTAAGTACTCCATGAAGATCGAGTTCATCAAGCGGGAGAATGTAGATGGAGCATTGGTTAGACCGAAGGACATGATGGTGTACTCGTACTGGCCATAACAAGTGACAAAAGCCGTCTTAGGAATGTCCCCGTTTCTGATCTTGATTTGTTGATAGCCTAACCTCAAATCCATCTTGGAAAAGACCGAGGATCCAGCGAGCTGATCATACAGATTGTTGATCCTGGGGAGCAGATACTTGTTCTTTATCGTGACCAAATTAACGGGACGATAATCTACAACCATTCGGTCCGTACCATCCTTTTTCTTGACGAAGAGGACGGGGCAAGCCCAGGGAGAAGAACTGGGACGGATGAAACCCTTTTGCAAGGATTCATCGAGTTGTTTCTTAAGCTTAGCTAGTTCTAAGGGTACCATCTTGTAAGGTCTCCTAGAAATTGGGGCGGTTCCTGGGATAAGATCTATTACAAACTCTACATCTCTGTCAGGTGGAATACCTGGCAGTTCCTCGGGAAAGACATCCGGAAAGTCACGGACTACCGGGATATCTTCAAGGTCAGGAAGAGGGTTGGCATTAAGAGAATAGAGTTGGCGCTTTGCAACTCTAGTGGAGACAGTGACTATCTTGCCAGATGGGTGTGTAAGCTGAACAGACCTTGTGTAACAATCAATCTTGGCATAATGAGCTTTCATCCAGTCCATACCCAAGATGATGTTAATATCTGTAGACTTGAGGGCTATAAGTGATGCAAGGAATACAAGTCTGTCAACAAGGATTTCATTACCATGGCTTACACTAGAAGTTTGCCATTTGGATCCAGGAGTTTGAATGACTAGTGGAGAGGGCATATCACAAAATGACATGTTGTGCAAGTTAGCGTAGCTTTCGGAAATGAAGGAATGAGATGCTCCAGTATCGAACAGAACTGATGCTGGGTGACAATTGACAAGGAGTGTACCAAGAACGACATTCGGATCATCATGAGCGTCTTTAGCTGAGACGTGATGCACACATCCACGTTCAGTGGGAGCTGACTTGACACTGATCATCTTGCGTGATGGCTTACCATGGCCAACAGACTTCTCAGGCTGGGGTGGAGCATAGTTGGTTTGAGAGTAGTCACGTGCATAGTGTCTTGGCTCTCCGCATGTGAAGCAAGTCCCTGAGGTAGGACGTGGACCCGCATTAACAAGCGGTCTACCGATAGGCCTGGGTGGAGCATACGGTTGAGCTGGGTGAGGCGCCACATAAGAAGGCCTCGGTGTATAACCGGGTGGAAGAGCGGAGTTCAGAACCCAAATCCGACGCTTCTGCGAACTAGAACCGGAGCAGGAACCCAAATCACGGGTGTGCTTACGAGACTCCTCATAAGTGAGTTGAGCTGTCTCTGCATTAATGGCCTTGTTCACAAGAGCCTGGAATGTATCACAGTGATGTAGGTGGAGATCACGACGCAACTTGGGGTTGAGACCCTTCCGGGACCTAGCCTGCTTCTTGGCGTCTGTGGACACCTCTTCTGTAGCATAGCGGACAAGGTTCTCAAATTCCCTACTATAAGCATCAATAGCCATCTTACTCTGGGTGAAACTACAGAACTCTTCTCTGTTGCGGTCAATGAGAGCCTGAGGAATGTGATGCTCGCGAAAAGCCTCAGTCAAATCTCTCCAGGTGGTTATCTGGCCAGCTGGAAGCATAGCCTCGTAGTTCTACCACCAAAGACTAGCAGGACCTTCGAGGTGATATGCAGCGTAGGTGACCTTGTCACTTTCATCTACGTTCGCAAAACGCAACTTGTGTGTGACACTACGTAGCCAGTCATCTGCATCGAGTGGTTCAATGGAATGATGGAAGGTAGGTGGTTTAATACCAATGAAATCATAGATGGCCGCTGACTCTTTGTGCTGATGGGAGGTGTTCTCCTCAATACGTGCTAACAAGCGTTTAGACTCATGCTTGTTCCTCTCCATCTCTAACATGAACTCTGCCAACGAAGGCCGGTCGGGAGGATCATCATCCCTACCATCTCCGTGGTTCCGGCTATGAGCAACAGAACTTCGGTTAACTGACAACATCCTGAAGAACCAACCAAGGAAACAAAGGATGGATTCAGCATCATCATAAGGATGTAGAATATAGGACGAGGAAAATACTATCTCTTGAACTCCTAGGACAATTCTGGCAGCATAACGGCAGTAAAATGCTCGAAATGAGACATTCTGCAAAAGACGGGGTAGCACCATACTCAACATCATCACTCAAGGTTCTGAGATATTACTAAACAGGCTACACCGGAGCTACTCAAACTAGGATAAGACTCAGATCAACCAAACCTTAGAGACTACAGAGTAGTAACACGTGATCCTGGTAGACGGAAGAGAAAGCCTAGTTCCTTAACCCCGTAGGAAAGATAGGATGGCTCAGATCAGAAGGCATGAGGTATAAGGAGTAAAAAGAGCCTTATGTTCCCTTCCACAATCAATTCCCCTATATAGCTAAAGAATTTCTAGACTCAACTTCGACCAGGTTGGCTTGGAAATCCTACAGGCACTCAGGCTCTGATACCAAAACTGTCGGGACCCCGATTCTAAGTCACACCGATCTAGCCTATAACACCTCATATCACTTTGCGGCCTCACGCATGGTATTCCACGGGTGTCGCCTTACCATGGCCCGGGACCGTTTGCTCCTTTTGGCTCACGTATATGATAGTGTCGCTAGCATCCATATGACAGAGAACCCGGGCTGACATGGCTAGTCGTGAACTCAAAGCGGCACTAACCTATGGGGATAGGCATACATGATTCACATCGAGCATGTCGGTCAGCAGCTTGTGAATCCGGGCTGTAGCACTGGGCTAACAGGACTCCGGGGAACCCGGGCTATAGCAGGCTAGGCAGGACTCCGGAGGTCAGCCGTGACATTTCCCCGAAGGGACAGACACAGGAACAAAATGAAACACATGCCAACCAGTCAAGTGTCCTGAGCAGTAGTGCTGGGCTAGCAGGACTCCGGTGAACCGGGCTGTAGCGGACTACTATGGCTCAAAGAAGCACTAGACTACATTTCCCCATAAGAGAGGCTGCCAAGGATAAACAACTAGATTGTCGGATCCCACACATAGCAATACACGTCACACATACGCATAACATGCAAGTATGTGCTGTACAACATGGCATCACAACATAACACAAACTCATATAGATAAAGGCCCAGAAGAGCCACATAACATTAATACAAACAGGGGTCACATGACCCACCATTCAGAGCATACAAGCAACGGAAGCATTACATGTCTGAGTACAGACAACTACAAAAGGAAAAGGCTGAGAAGCCTGCCTATCTACAAGACCCTCCCAAGGGTACAAGATTGTAGCTGAGGTAACAAGCTACTCGTCGAAGTCCAATCGGTACTACTAGTGAGACAGATGTCTCACCTTCAGAACATAAATAAAGCAAACGTGAGTACAAAGGTACTCAGCAAGACTTACATCAGATCCTATCGTACATGCATTTGTATGAAGAAGGTAATGTGGGGTTTGGTTGCAGCAGGCCAGCTTTGACTCAGTGGCTATCCTGTTCTACCACAACGAGAAACTTCTTTGAGGTGAGGCAGCGCACACGAGTCCACTAATCACCACATCAATACACTACTATGGATTCATCCTCATCTCTCTACGAGAAGGCCATCCATAGCACTCACACTTGTCTTGAGAATTTTAGAGTATCCATTTCAAGTTGTCTATGTACCACGTAATCATCCAAGAAGTCCATAACCACGGACACGGCTATTCGAATAGATCATGATAACCCTGCAAGGGTGTACTTCTTCACACACGCTCTCGCCACTTACCGCCATGTACATGTCATGTACCTCGTCAACCTTCAAGCGGAAGCCTGGCGAGGGTGTCGGCCACGACCTGACTAACCACACAAGTCTCTCATCCAGGTTTATCGCCTATTCGGGTTCCATCCGCAAGGAGATCTGGCTGGGGTGTCGCTCACGGCCCCAAACGATGTGAGCAGGGTTCCCAAGCCCACCATCCGGTGCCACTTGGTACACCGTGCCACTGTGCCTAGTCTGTCCCAAGCCCACCTGGCCGGGTGCCACTTGGTAGACTACTAACACTACCTACAAACACCAGAAACTAGTTGCGACTCTTGGACAGAGATCAAGTTGGTTAATAAGTCGAGAGGGGTCGAGTTACCGGAACCCAATGCGTGGTAGTATCGAGTCATTGGACAACATACATAGAACTCAGTGCTACCTTTACCAATTCATGTTCACACACTTCACTCTCAGCACCAGAACATAGAACATTGCACTCCAATTCATTCCCAATGAATCAGACCTGACACACCCTAAGCAATAGCAAGCGTGGCATGGTAGGAACACAACAATGGCTTCAATCAACTCCTACACATGCTAGTGGGTTTCAACTAGTTACTGTGGCAATGACAGGTCATGCAGAGGAATGGGTTCAACTACCGCAGCACAAAGTAGCAGTTGAATCGTTGTTGTCCTAATGCAATAAATGAGAGCAGGAGCGAGAGAGTAGGATTTTATTGGAATGAACAAGGGGGTTTGCTTGCCTGGTAGATCAACAGGGGGGCACTGCTCCACTGACAGGTACTCTAGATCGGTCTCCGGAGCTGGACCTATCGAGAAGGATAGGTGACGAAATCAAACACAAGCATATTTAACAATATGATGCATGAACATGGCATGAGTATGTGATGTGCTTTGAGCTAATGCATTCAGCATTCAACTTGGAAGAAGTCCATTTGAACCAAAGGTTCAAATGCATCTCCAAATTAAGTCCCTTTAAATGCCATAAGTGTGTTTTCTCATATACAGCATGTATAAGTTGTTTTGACATGCATGAAAATGGTACAAATGGATAGATTGCATTTTTCTGATAATTTTTCATGTATAAATTATTTCAATCTGAGCTACGGTTGAAGTTTATATCATTTTCTGGAATTTCCTGATTTAATTTAAAACCAAAAAATGACATATTGCGTCAGCACTACGTCAGCATGACATAAGCGAGTCAACGGGGCTGACCAGGTCAAACCTGACGTGTGGGGTCCGCACGTCAGTGTCACACTTAGTTAACAGGGGGGTTTATTTAGTCTAATTAGGATTTGTGGGCGTCGGGCCCACTGGTCAGCGACTAACTAGCTGACTAACCTAGGTTAATTAGTGTTAAACTAATACTAACTAGAATGTCAGGGGGTGGCCCACGCGTTAGTGACACAAGGGGAAGGTCAAACCTCGGTCAGTGGGGTCAAACCTACCGGCGACTCGACGCCGGTGAGGCCAGGCGCGGCGAAGGGCGTCGGAAATCACCTTCCGGCGACCAAACGCGCGGCGGAGACCACCTATGCGATGCCCAAGCTCGCGCGCATCCAGTGGGACACACGGGAGGCCGTGGGGCAGCCAGACACGACCGCGGCGAGGTCATCCGCGGCGGCCGGAGTTCGGGCACGCGCGGGTTCAGTGCTACGGGGCCCGGGAGGGGAAGCCGTTGGTGGCTACGGGTTCATGGAGGGACGCTGAGCGCGTTGATGTGCTCGCCCGCGAGCTACAGTGCCTGAAACAACGGCGGCGACATGGCTGTGCGGCGGCGAGATTCGGGCACGGCGGCGCTAGCGCTTGAGGACGTGCGGGGCGACGGGGCAAGGGGGAATCAGTTCAATGGCTCACCGCGGAGCTGCAGGGATGGTAAGCGGGCTCGGGGGTGCGCTGACGGCGGCGAGTGGCGACGGAGATCCACGGCGGCCGGAGGTGAAGAAGGCGACGGCGACGGCTCCACGGGGCGTCCGGCGATGCACGGCTTGGCGGAGAGGTAGCGGACGAGGTGGCGGAGCTTTTGGGCACAACGGAGGGGTGAGGGGACGGCGGGGAGCGCGGGGGTAGCGAACGGCGGCGACCGGCTCGTTCGGTCCAGCGCGAGAGAGCAGAGGAGGTAGGGAAGGGAGGATGAGAGTGAGAGGGGTTCCGGGGCGGCGCATGGCGTCGCGCGGAACATCCAGGCGGCGAGGGGGAGCCAGGCAGGCAGGCAGCTCGCGTGGCGCGCACAGCGCGCGCGCGCCGGGCACGTGCCTCGCCTACTGGCGCGAGGTGGGGGACGGTGCGGTGGCCAGTTGGGCTGGGCCAGAGCGGCAGCAGGCTAGGTAAAGTCCAGGTAGGTTTTTTCCATTTCTTTTCTTTTCTATTTTCTGACATTTGTTTTGATTTAACAACAATGCTAACTATTTTATTTTCTTATGCCAACTTTTGTAGGAGCTAGTGGTATTATTCCAGAGCTCCTCAACAACTAGCATAATTTTTGGACATATTATATATATATATATCATATATATGTCCAATGCAAATAATTACTGTATTAATTCCAAAAGGCCAAAATAAATATTTATGAGCTCCTGAAAATATTTTTTTGAATTTTACTTCTGACCAATATTTTCAGAGTGCAACATGAAAATTTTCTTGGGCCTTTTTGGAGCAATTTTTATCTAGGTCATTTCCAAAAATGAATTCTGAGGGTTTCACAAATCCCCATTTCAAATTTAATTGAAATTTAAACATGATGCAAACATGAAGGCTAGCCTAGGTCATACCAGAACTAGGGATGTGACACACCTCCAGCTCGTTCACCTTGCCGGCATGGGCCTGGGCCTGAGCATTGAGGGCTCCTCGTGCCTCTGCTCCAGCTCCTAGGTTCGCTGTGTGACAAGCTCCTGGACCTCCTCGTCCTTGCCGAGGAGTGTCGCGACGAGTTTCTCCTCGCAGGCGGCAAGGTCATCCTCCTGGGAGTTCAGCTGAGCCTGGTGCTGACATCGAGCGGCCTCCTCCTTGGCGGCATGTTGACTCGCCGCCTCCTGGGCCTTCTCGACATCAGCCTGCTTCATGAGAAGCTCCAGCTTGCACTCTGCCAGCTGATCCTAGGCGGTCTTCAGTTCCTCACGGGCCTGGCGGAACCAAGCCTGCGTCTCGGTAACGCGCCCTTCGAGGTCCGCCTCCGCCTTGTCCACCGCTGCCATCCTAGACTTGGCCTTGTCCAGGCAGGCACGGTGAAGCACCTGAAGCTTGTGGAAGCTGGCGCTCATGCTCTGGAGGAGCCGCTCTTTCTGGGAACCGCTGCCACCGACGCTCGGTTCGTCAACGACCTCGAGCCCGGCGATGGCAAACACCTCGTCATCGAACACCTCCCACTCGGCGGGCGCCCTGGTGCTCGACGTCCATGGGAGGTGGATGAACAGGTCGTCGCTCACCTTCAAATACTTGCCCAAGCCGGCGGAGGAGGAAGGCTGGTCATCGACCACCTCCTCCTCGGCAGCGGCCTCGCCGGCATCCTCAGCAACATCCTTGGCGGCCTCCTCAGCGGTGATCTCGCCAGCCTCGGCCACGGCATCCCTGGCGACCTCCTCGATGACAGTGTCCATGTCCTCCTGGCAGCCGAGGAATAATTTGGACACCGAGAAGGGGAATGAGACGAAGTCAAGACCAAAATTCGAAAGAAGAAAAGAAAGTGGGAACAGGAAGCAAAAAACTCACCCGTGCCGAGCTGGGACGAAGTGGCCCCCTCCCCACCAACATTCTATGCTGGGACGGAGCCACCAGCGCCCGGGTTCGCCACCTCCTCCTCCGTGTGCATGGGCTTTGTGCTTGTCGCCCTTGCCGGGGACACCCCTCTGGGCAGCATGGTCGATGGGGGTGGCGTGTTGAGGGTGGCCCTTAGTGGCTCCTCCTGCTGCCGTTCTCCTCCTGCAACCACGGCAAGGTCAACACCAAGAAATCGTGCCCCAACACACGTCGATGGGGAGCGAGTGATGAACGCACGCCGGGGGCTGTGTCGGGGGCTGCTCTCCACCACCACCAGCGGCGTACTCGAGGTGCCCACCGGGGGCTGGCCGCCCGTCGAGGCTTTGGCCCTCTTCGCCACACTCTAGGCCAGTGTCTCCCTATCCCTGCGAAGATGAAGACAAGTCAAGAAAAGCGGCACGGTCCGAGGGGGACGGAGATGACAAAATAGATACATACTCATCCTCCGCCTCTTCTTCCATTGCTTTCCTCTTCCTCCTCGGTCTAAGAGACCCGAGGTCGAAGAAGACCTCCGTGTCGTCATCTGTGGGAGGAGGGGAAGCGGGTGGAGTCCGAGGACGCTTGGACGAAGAAGGGGCAGCCCTTTCTTCTTCGCCACCGCAGTCTTCACCGCCTTCCCCACCGCCACAGCCCTCGTCTGACGCATGGACGCCTCCTCGGGTTATTGCAGTTGTGTGGTCCTGCTGGACCGGACCGGCTCACCCGAGATGGCCCACCACAGCACACACCCTCTCCCCGTGGCTGGGGGCTCGACAGCCTCGACCTCCTCCCCGGACGACTCATTGACCTTATCTTCAATGAGAGGGTTCCCGGTGCCGGCGCTACTGGCCTTCCTAGCGGATTCCGCCCACTGGGCGAGCTCCTTCTCCTCCGCGGCCTCTTCCTCCATGTCGCCAGCGCTGCCGACCTCCTTGGCGAGCGCCGCCTCCGTTGCCCTGTCGGCGATTTAGTCCAGCTCCACCTGGGTGGTGTCCTGGATGAGCAGCGGCTCTTCGCGGACGTACTTCTCCAACAGGGTGTCGAAGAACTTGATACGTCCATTTTGCATCATGCTTTTATATCGATATTTATTGCATTATGCGCTGTTATTACACATTATGTCACAATACTTATGCCTATTCTCTCTTATTTTACAAGGTTTACATAAGGAGGGAGAATGTCGGCAGCTGGAATTATGGCTGGAAAAGGAGAAAATATAAGAGACCTATTCTGCACAACTCCAAAGGTCCTGAAACTCCACGGAAGTTATTTTTGGAAATAATAAAAAATACTGAGTGAAGAAAATAACAGAGGGGCCCCACACCCTGGCCACGAGGGTGGGGGGTGCGCCCTACCCCCCTGGGCGCGCCCCCTGCTGGCCCTTCGATGCCCATCTTCTGCTATATGAAGTCTTCCCTCCAAAAAAAATCATAAGCAAGCTTTCGGGACGAGACTCCGCCGCCACAAGGCGGAACCAATCTAGGGCTCTGGCGGAGCTGTTCGGGAGGGGACACTTCCCTCCGAGAGGGGGAAATCATCGTCCTTGTCATCACCAACGCTCCTCACATCGGGAGGGGGCCAATCTCCATCAACATCTTCACTAGCACCATCTCCTCTCAAACCCTAGTTCATCTCTTGTATCCAATTCTTGTCTCTAAGTCTGGGATTGGTACCTGTAGGTTGCTAGTAGTGTTGATTACTCCTTATAGTTGATGCTAGCCGGTTTATTTGGTGAAAGATCATATGTTCAGATCCTATATGCATATTAATACCCCTCTGATTATGAACATGAATATGCTTTGTGAGTTGTTACGTTTGTTCCTGAGGACATGGGAGAAGTCTTGCTATTAGTAGTCATGTGAATTTGGTATTCGTTCGATATTTTGATGAGATGTATGTTGTCTCTCCTCTAGTGGTGTTATGTGAACGTCGACTACATGACACTTCACCATTATTTGGGCCTAGAGGAAGGCATTGGGAAGTAATAAGTAGATGATGGGTTGCTAGTGACAGAAGCTTAAACCCTAGTTTATGCGTTGCTTCGTAAGGGGCTTATTTGGATCCATATGTTTCATGCTATGGTTAGGTTTACCTTAATACTTCTTTTGTAGTTGCGGATGCTTGCAATAGGAGTTAATCATAAGTGGGATTCTTGTCCAAGTAAGGACAGCACCCAAGAACCGGTCCACCCACATATCAAATTATCAAAGTACCGAACACGAATCATATGAACGTGATGAAAACTAGCTTGATGATAATTTCCATGTGTCCTCGGGAGCGCTTTGTTCTATATAAGAATTTGTCCAGGCTTTTCCTTTGCTACAAAAAGGATTGGGCCACCTTGCTGCACTTTATTTACTTTTGTTACTTGTTTCTAGTTAGAAATTATCTTATCACAAAATTATTTATTACCCATAATTTCAGTGCTTGCAGAGAATACCTTGCTGAAAACCGCTTATCATTTCCTTCCGCTCCTCGTTGGGTTCGACACTCTTACTTACCGAAAGGACTACGATAGATCCCCTATACTTGTGGGTCATCAAGACTCTTTTCTGGCTCCATTGCCGGGGAGTGAAGCGCCTTTGGTAGGTGGAATTTGGTAAGGAAAATTTTATATTGTCTGCTGAAATTTACTGTCACTTGTTACTATGGAAAGTAATCCTTTGAGGGGCTTTTTTGGGGTTTCTTCACCTCGACCAGTAGAGCAAAAAGTTACTCCTCAACCAACTCAACCTACTGAACCTACTTAAAATGAAAATGTCTACTTTGAAATTCCTTCGGGTATGATAGAAAAACTGCTAGCTAATCCTTTTGCAGGAGATGGAACATTACATCCTGATCAGCACCTAATATATGTGGATGAAGTTTGTGGATTATTTAAGCTTGCAGGTATGCCCGATGATGTTATCAAGAAGAAGGTCTTCCCTTTATGTTTGAAGGGAGATGCATTGACATGGTATAGGCTATGTGATGATATGGGATCATGGAACTATAAACGATTGAAATTGGAATATCATCAGAAGTTTTATCCTATGCATCTTGTTCATCGTGATCGCAATTATATATATAATGTTTGGCCTTGTGAAGGAGAAAGCATCGCTCAATCTTGGGGGAGGCTTAAAACAATGTTATATTCATGCCCCAATCATGAGCTCTCGAGAGAAATGATTATCCAAAAAATTTATGCTCGGCTTTCTGATAACAATTGCACCATGCTTGATACTTCTTGTGCTGGCTCTTTTATGATGAAGACTATTAAATTCAAATGGGATTTATTGGAAAAAATTAAACGGAACTCTGAAGATTGGGATCTCGGTGAAGGTAAGGAGTCAGGTATGACACCTAAGTTTGATTGTGTTAAATCTTTTATGGATACTGATGTTTTCGTAAATTTAGCACTAAATATGGACTTGACTCTGAGATAGTAGCTTCTTTCTGTGAATCTTTTGCTGCTCATGTTGATCTCCCTAAGGAGAAGTGGTTTAAATATCATCCTCCCATAAAAGTAAAAGTAGCTGCACCTATTAAAGTTCAAGAAAAGACTATCACTTATAATGATCCTATTGTTCCTACTTCTTATGTTGAGAAACCACCTTTTCCTGTTAGGATAAAAGATCATGCTAAAGCTTCAACTGTGGTTCGTAAAAGCAATATTAGAACCTATACACCTCCTAACCAAGTTAAAGTTGAACCTAATATTGCTATTGTTAAGGATCTCTTGGCTGATAATATTGATGGGCATGTTATTTATTTCTGAGAGGTGAAAGGGGAAGGGCAGCAAAAACGCGGCAGCGGCGAGCGAGGGCAAGAGCTTGAGGAGGAAGAAGGAAGGGACGGCGGTTCCGAGATTGGAGAAGGCACAGAGGGTAAATGACCAGCGCGCCCGCTGTCGGTGTCAAAACCGGCGGATCTCGGGTAGGGGGTCCCGAACTGTGCATCTAGGCCGGATGGTAACAGGAGACAAGGGACACAATGTTTTACCCAGGTTCGGGCCCTCTTGATGGAGGTAAAACCCTACGTCCTGCTTGATTAATATTCATGATATGGGTATTACAAGAGTAGATCTACCACGATATCAAGGAGGCTAAACCCTAGAAGCTAGCCTATGGTATGATTGTTGTATGATGAAGTTGGCCTACAGACTAAAACCCTCCGGTTTATATAGACACCGGAGAGGGTTAGGGTTACACAAAGTCGTTTACAATGGTAGGAGATCTTGAATATCCGCATCGCCAAGCTTGCCTTCCACGCCAAGGAAAGTCCCATCCGGACACGGGACGGAGTCTTCAATCTTGTATCTTCATAGTCCTGGAGTTCGGCTGAAGGTATAGTCCGGCTACCCGAACACCCCCTAATCCAGGACTCCCTCAGTAGCCCCTGAACCAGGCTTCAATGACGACGAGCCCGGCGCGCAGATTGTCTCTGGCATTGCAAGGCGGGTTCCTCCTCCAAATTCTTCAGAAAAGTTTGTAAACACCAAGAGTAGTGTCCGGCTCTGCAAAATAAGCTTCCACGTATTGCCATAGAGAGAATAATATTAACACAAATCTAATCTGCTGACGTATTCCGTAGCGTGACATCACGCTACGGCCAGGCCTTCATTTGAATCGTTTTCACTTTTCCACCTCAGCGTGTTTTGCGAGGCAGTTTCCTTGGCACGTCTTGTCAAAGCAGAGATCGTGTCCCCTTTATTTGCGGGATTCTCATCAATACGGACGTGGGTAACCCAATCGTTCCCGTTAGCATGTTTTCTCGATTAAAGGCGAGTCCCAAATAGTTACGGGGAGGGCTCCTGGTATTCAACCTCTTATAAAGAGACCAAGGCCTTACTCCTTTTCCCCAATCTCAAAACAAGTTCGCCTGTCGCCTCGAGTTCCAACACCCTAGGCTCCAGATTCCAGGCGCTTCGGACCTTCGACAATGTCCAGTTCTGACCTTCGAGGTCAATGGATCGGAGGAGGACGTGCTAAGGTTGAGAGAGGCTAAGTTTTTGACCGCCGAAATTTCACATAGGTTGCCTGCTCAAAGGCAGGCTATTCCCAGTCCCCAGCCTGGTGAGAGCGTAGTGTTCATGTCTCACTTCCTTTGGGGTTTAGCCTTCCCGATGGATCCCTTCGTGAGGGGGATGATGTTCTATTATGGGCTGGAATTTCATGACCTAGCTCCGGAGTCCATCCTCCACATTTCCTCATTCATCGTTGTGTGCGAAGCGTTCCTCTGTGTTACTCCTCACTTCGGATTATGGCTCAAGACTTTTGGAGTGGAGCCGAAGATGATCGAGGGACGGCACGCAGAGTGCGGAGGTGCTGTCATAAGTAAGAATGCCGATGCTCCATGGCCCAAGGGCTCCTTTCAAGAGGAGCTCGGCTTGTGGCAACGAGAGTGGTTCTATATCACCGCTCCCAGGAACGCCAAGTGGGTGGCGCCTCCTGCCTTTCGCTCGGGTCCCCCACCACGGCTAGCGTCATGGGTCAACAAAGGATTAGATTGGGGGTTACCCAATGACGTGCCCCTGTTGCAGGGCCGCATTAGGGGTCTCTTAGAAAGAGACCTCAACCTGGTCAAGGTGACGCAGGTCATGCTGATTCTCCGAACATTGCCTGGCAAACGTCGCTCCCTTCGTCTGTGGGAGTTTAATCCGGAGGGACCACGAGCTGTCCAGCATTTTATGGGCGCAACACCCGTGGAGATGTATAAAATGTTCTTCGGATCACAAGCAATGTGCCCGGATTTGACCAAGGACGCAGGTTTAAGCTGCAATCGCCTGGATACTCAAGTAAGTAACCTTGTGCCCGGACTCGCTATCCGTAAAATTGTCATAAACTCGCCCCTAAAAGAGTTGTCCTTTTAAACAGGAGTGGGTAGCGAAGGCGAAGCTGATCAGGTGTCCGGCTCCCCTTCCTGAGACCAGGCCGGATCCCGTGCTAGTCAGGATGTTGAAGATCGTGCCTTTGGAGGGAAGTGAGGGGGAGGAAAAGGAAACTATGGCCTCCTCGAAGGAGGCTGCTCCGAAGGGAGGAACCGACAATTCCTCTCCTAGGGGGAAGAAGAGGGCCGCCTCTGACGACCCGGAGACCATGGCCTCAAAGCGGGGGAAGAAGTCCTCGTCAGAGGGTCCGGCGCCGGGGAGATCCTCGGCCGAACTACGCCCCCAAAGGGATCAGCCCTCCAGCGAGCCGTAAGTAGAGAAAGATTTTCCTTTAGAGGGATGAGAGAAATCCTTACTTTTTATCTGAGAAGATTAACCGAAATTTTAACTTGTAGCTCGGACCTCAGCCCTTCTCAGTAGAGCTCGTCTTCGGGGGATCTTCTTTCGGAGATGATGGAGAGTGGAACGCCTCGCCCTGCCGTACCGCCTAGCGAGGCGGGCGACCCTGAGGTGTCATCGCGGAGGGTTTCTCCGAATTCGGCAGGGGTGGAAGGTAGCCATATGGCCCCCCAAGGTTCTCCGCGTACTGCCTTCGATGGAGGTCATAGGACGAGTCCGGCACCGTCTGGTGCGCGGTCGGAGGAGCTGATGATTCTGCTGGGGCGAGCTTCTATCTCAAAGGAGCACCGTGCATTAATGGGTACGGTGATTGGAAGGATTTCGTCCTCGGAAAGCGGATTGCACGAGGCCGTTAGAAGTTTGTTGACAGGTTTTGAGGTACGTTTGATAATGTACTTCTTTGTCAGTTGCGCATAAACAAGATGCGCCCTGTGTAGATAGTAGCCCCTGAGACTCTATGCGTTGTCAAAATTGACGGCGCGCAGAGGATCATAATCCCAGGTCTAATTCTCGCCTTTGTATATAGGTGGCGAAGTGTCCGGAATCGAGCCGAACTGATGATTTTGCCGAACTAAAGCGGCAACTTCACGTGGAAGATGCCGACATCGCGCTCGTCAACGAGCGACTTGATGATGCTCAAGGTATGCAATTCCTCGGGTGGCATCTGGTAAGAGGAGCTTTTATGCCAGTATCTTACAATGTGTGTGCTTGACGCAGATGGTGCGGCCGCCGTGGAGAGTCTCCGGGCGGAACTTGCCCGAGCTAAGGAACAAGCCAGGACAAGTGATGCGGCTGCCAAGAAGGCACTTGAAGAGCTAAGAGCCGAACAGGCTGCTCACTGCCGAAGCAAGAAGGAGATGGCCGAGATGGCTGTGAAGTTAAAAAGCGCTGCTGACCGTTGCAAGTCTCTTGAGAAAGAAGACCGGGCGAGACAAACGGACTTAGAGAAGGCCGTTGTTGATGCCAAGTACGCTCGCTCTGCGATGAGAGCTGCGAAGGAGGAGCTGCGTCAGGCCGGACAGACTGCGGCTGGAAAGCCCTTTATGCTGCGGAGGAAGTTTGGCGATCGGAAGTTTGCTCCGTTGGACCGGATGTGGAGTGCGAAGGACACCTATCTGGATTTGGCAGTGAGTGCTGCTGATGTGACCGAACACTTTCGAGATCAAGAAGATTGCGAAGTGGAAAGGCTTTTCTGGTCGCAGTTCCACAATCCAGAGCGTCCACTGGCCGTGGACGATCATCTGGCTCAATGGGCCGAACTGAATAGATTGCCCGGACTCGCCATGAAGTACGTCATGGGTCATCTGTGGCCGGGGAGATCGGAGCCGAAGAGTTATTTCGGCTTGGTGCAGCAATTCCTTGGCGCGGTGCCACGTATCGATGCGATGAAGAGGTCAGCAAGCATAGAGGGCGCACGGATGGCTCTTGCCCGTGTCAAGACATACTGGGCGGAGATGGAGACCACCGTTGTTGCATCCCGAGATTCAGACCAAAGCCGAGTACCCTCCGAGCACTATTTTCAGGAAGTCCTTGAAGGCGCTCGTGTAATAGAGACACAGTGCTCGAAGGATGCTATGCTCTGATAGCATATGTAATTATAAACCAATATTTTGATGAATTGTAGTAGCCTTTTATACTTGTGCCTGCAAGTATGTGGAACACCTCCTGTGCGGCCGTTTTAAGATACACATACAAAATCTGAAAGATGGCAGTCATTGGCTTCAGCCCCCACGCACATAGTGCGGGGGTGCTCGCAGAAGGCGCATTTTCACACTTAATCCAACGTCTTGGTCCTACAAAGGAGGTGATAGCGCAGCGATCTAGGCAACCGGACTATAATGCTTTAACACTTTCACTTAGCCATAGGAGCTTGACAATGGGACTATTTAGGTAGCCCCTGGTGGCGACTGCGCTCGCCCGAATTCGGGGCGCGTATGTGCCTGGCCGGGAAACGGCCCTTCGTTAATGCGGGGGAATCCTATAGATTCCGGAGAGTCATCAAGTGGTTGACTAGTCTCACGCCATATCATGACAGTTGGTTTTCGACTTTCTCTACTGAGGTGCTCGCCTGGCTGAACCAGGGCACAATCGCAGTAGTTCTCCTGGTGATGCCTTAGCCGATAGAGCAGAACGTAAGGCGGCCGAACACAGGAGCCGGGCAACCCAACATTTGACCAAAATCATGACTCGGAGCGGATGCATATAAGGCCAAACTCGCGATGCCGAACACTCCCTAAGGTATTCGGTCTTTATGAGAGCGGGCTAAGTAACGCTCTAAGGTATAAGCCCCTAGTGTCCAGGTACGCGCAAGAATTCTGACGTGGCCACATGCCAAGACACCAGCCTCCTCCTTGGTCATAGAACCAGGGGATGTGTGTCAACAAGAGACAGTAAAAAAGGTTTACGCAGGGTCTTAATCTGAAAAGAATCCTTGGAACGGGTCCCTACTGCACGTCTGCGCCTGTGTCTCCATTGTGCCGTATCCTGAACGGGCGCAGCACGACATTCATCTGTAAAAAAGAGAGCAACTAAGTTGAAAAAGGGGTGTGCCGAACAAAAGTTATATGAAATAAACAAAGTGTAAAGTAAAATATGGAAAATTGAGCTTTATTGTCTCTTATTTTATACGTGTGAAGCCCCTAGTGCAAGGGTATATGGCCACTAAGCCTTTATCAACGATACTTTTGTGCCGGACTCGTCTATCCATGTCCGTGGTCTTAATGACCTGTTCCGATGTTCTTGCTGGTGAAGCCATTATATTGTGGGGCTGTTAAAGCGGCCGCACAATCCTCCGCTCAGGGGAGGCGCCCTTACTGCTTCCCTGTTAAGGAGATGATGCCGCATGGACCGGGCATCTTAAGCGTAAGAGATGCATAATGCGGTATTGCGTTAAAGCGGGCGAAAGCTTCGCGTCCCAGCAGTGCTTGATAGCGACTTGAGAATGGGACGATGTGGAAAGTCAGCTTTTTGCGACGAAAGTTATCGGCAGAGCCGGAAATAACCTTGAGCCGGAGAAAACCCATGCAATGGGTGTCCGGACCTGGCGTTACTCCTTGAAAGGAGGTTTTGCTGTGGAGAATTCTTTTTGGGTCGATCCCATTGTGGCGGATTGAGTCCTGATATATTAGGTTGAGTCCGCTGCCACCGTTCATAAGGACATTTGAAAACTGGAGTCCGCCAATTATTTGATCGAGTACCAGGGCAGTCCAGCCTGGGTTCTTGATACTTCTAGAATAATCCAGATGATCGATGATGATTGGTTTTGACAACCAGTGGCGGGATTCCTTTGGGATAGACCGTGGGGCGCGTACCTTTATGGGCGCCGCATGTTTTGTTATGTGGAGTAAGTTTACTGTTTTTACTTCTTGTGGGAAATTCTTTTGTTTCCCGGTACTCTACTTTTGGGGTTCGTCCTCGTCTTCGCTTGGTGTATCGAGCCCCTTGTTTTTGGCGTTGAGTCTGCCGGATTGTTTGAAAACCCAACAATCTCTGTGGGTATGGTTAGCAGGCTTTCCGGGAGTACTGTGTATTTGACATATCCTATCCAGGATTTTGTTTAGGTTGGATAGGTCGTCCCTGTTATCTTGGAGGGGCGGTTTTTTCTGATTCTGTCGTGAGCTTTTGAATCCGGCGTTAACTGCCGTGCTCTTTGGACTTTTTTCCTTAGTCTGGCGACGGTCCTTATTGCGTCGCGGTTTCCAGTTTCCATCCCTAGTTTCGGATGTACATGGGTTGCTGGTGCTGCATCTTGCCAACCAGCTATCCTCTCCTGCGCAAAAGCGGGTCATGATGCTTGTTAGTGTGGCCATTGTTCTTGGCTTTTCTTGGCCGAGGTGTCTGGCGAGCCATTCGTCTCGGACATTATGCCTGAAAGCTGCTAAGGCTTCAGCGTCCGGACAGTCGACTATCTGATTCTTTTTAGTAAGAAATCTATTCCAGAATTGCCGAGCTGACTCTCCGGGCTGTTGAGTTATGTGACTAAGATCGTCTGCATCCGGAGGGCGGACATAGGTCCCTTGAAAATTTGCTCGGAAAGCGTCCTCGAGCTCTTCCCAACTTCCGATTGTGTTTTCAGGAAGGCTTTTAAGCCAACGCCGGGCTGGCCCTTTAAGCTTGAGGGGTAAGTATTTTATGGCGTGGAGGTCATCTCGTCGAGCCATATGTATGTGGAGGATATAATCCTCGATCCAGACTCCAGGGTCTGTTGTTCCATCATATGCCTCTATGTTTACGGGTTTGAATCCCGCTGGAAATTCATAATCCAGGACCTCATCGGTGAAACATAGGGGGTGTGCGGCACCCCTGTATTTGGGGGTGTCGTATTCTGATAATGGCTTTATTGCATTGCTTACGAGAGCTTGCTTTCTTGTCCCATAAATGGACCTGGCTGGGCCATGATGCGGATCCTTAAGTGGGTCGCATACCGGCTTAAGTGCGGCACTGTTTGCCGCTTTAAGCTGGCCCTGGGGTCGTCTATCCGATCGTGTGGCTTTCTTACTTTTTGAATGCAAGGGCTCTAAGGCCTCCTCGTCGAATTCAGGCAGTAGTTTTCTCCTCGGATAGCTTTTAATGCGGCGACTGCCGCCGTATTTGTCTGCGGTATTGATTACTTTAGTCCATCTGATCCTAAGTGCCTCTTCCGCAGTCTTTAGCTTCCTCTTCTACTTTTTCAGGCTGCGTGCGGTTGCAACGAGCCGTTTGTCGAGGTTCTTCTGCTTCGTGGGCTTGTCGGGCGTAGGGTCGTCCGGAATGCCATTTTCGCCGGGGGAGGAATGTTCGGTTTCTCTATCCGGGTTGTCTTGTTGGGACGGTTGCTCTGAGGCATGCTCGTCGTCTACTGGCTCATCCTGCTCTATGGCTGGGTCTTTATCGAGGCGGGGCTTATGTCGGCGTTTACGCTGATGCTTTGATTGTTTTTCGAGAGATCGATCCCCCTCCCCGTTTTCCTCGTTGTTGCTTCCTTTAGGGGTATCCACCATGTACACATCGTGAGATGAGGTGGCTGTCCAATGCCCTATAGGCGTTGGTTCTTGGTTGTCTCCTGCATCGTCGTCCATACCGTCGATGTCTTCGGAGTCGAAGTCGAGCATGTCGGTTAAGTCATCGACAGTGGCTACGAGGTGGGTGGTGGGTGGGTTTTGAATTTCTTCATCGTTCGTATCCCAACCTTGCTGACCGTAGTCCGGCCAGGGCTCTCCTGATAAAGAGAGAGACTTTAGAGAATTCAGGATGTCGCCGAAGGGCGAGTGCTGAAAGATGTCCGCGGCGGTGAACTCCATTATCGGCGCCCAATCAGATTCGATCGGCGGGGGCGCGGGGGGCACGGAGTTCGGAGAGGAATCCACCTCTTCGGAGTCACGGGCCATGCGGAGTGCGGGGCTGGAGTTCGGCTCGACCGCCTCTGAGATCGCAGCCCCTGAGGCAGCGTCTAACCGCTGATCCTCGATCGGCGCAGTAGGCTCCGAATCAATGGTCGGAACTGGTGCGTGTGCGGCCTCCCAAGCGCTGCTCGGCGGCTGAGCTATATCATGCCCATCGAGACAGTGCGGCGCGCTTGGCTGTGGCTCGAATCCATCGAAGATCAAGTCCCCGCGGATGTCAGCCGTGTAGTTTAGGCTTCTAAACCTGACCTGATGGCCAGGGGCGTAGCTTTCGATCTGCTCAAGGTGGCCAAGCGAGTTGGCCCGCAGTGCGAAGCCGCTGAAGGCGAAGATCTGTCCGGGGAGAAAAGTCTCACCCTGGACTGCATCGTTGTTGATGATCTAAGGAGCCATCGGGCCTAAAAACGATAACACAGAGGAACTCTCAATGAAAGCACCAATGTCGGTGTCAAAATCGGCGGATCTCGGGTAGGGGGTCCCGAACTGTGCGTCTAGGCCGGATGGTAACAGGAGACAAGGGACACAATGTTTTACCCAGGTTCGGGCCCTCTTGATGGAGCTAAAACCCTACGTCCTGCTTGATTAATATTGATGATATGGGTATTACAAGAGTAGATCTACCACGAGATCAAGGAGGCTAAACCCTAGAAGCTAGCCTATGGTATGATTGTTGTATGATGAAGTTGGCCTACGGACTAAAACCCTCCGGTTTATATAGACACCGGAGAGGGTTAGGGTTACACAAAGTCTGTTACAGTGGTAGGAGATCTTGAATATCCGCATCGCCAAGATTGCCTTCCACGCCAAGGAAAGTCCCATCCGGACACGGGACGGAGTCTTCAATCTTGTATCTTCATAGTCCTGGAGTTCGGCTGAAGGTATAGTCCGGCTAACCAAACACCCCCTAATGCAGGACTCCCTCAACCACAGTCATTCCTTTTTTACGGGGAAGGCGCGGGCTGCCTCTTTACCATGACGTGACGCATCCGTGCGGAAACCACCCCACGCATGATCCCCACGTCACGCATGACCCCCCACGTCGAGCGTTGTCACAGCCCTAGCTTAGCCTTTGCTTGCCCTTGCATGATCATCATGTCATCATGTTTAAATTCATATGAAACTTGAATTGAGGAAAGTGGAAGCCTCAAAATTTTAAATAAAGGGCAAGAACCCTGAAAATGCATTCAGTGAAGCCAAAATGCCCTAAAAATAGTTTTGGTAATTTTGGAAAGAGCTATACATCAATCCAAAATTCTGGAACAATTTTATGGAATATTTTGGGACATTGAATTTAAATCATATTATATTTGAATTTGGATCTATATTCTTAAATATATAGAATATATATTCAAATAACTTTGAAATAGTTTATGTGCATCGGGAACAATCCAGTTAGCAACATAAAAATATTCAAAGGTTTATTGGCACTGTTTGGATTCTGTTTTGAATTTAAAAGTAGTGGCAAAAGAAAAGAAAAAAACAAACAAAACAGAAAGAAAAATAGAAAAGGATAGAGAGAGAGAAGCCCCACCACTTACCTGGCCGGCCCAGCTGGCTGGCCCAGCCCACCAGTAGCTTGCCAGTCATCTTCAACCCCCATCGACCAAAGCAGCTGCGTGCTGGACGCGCGCGCATCGACGCCACCTCCTGCTTCGCGCTGTCCCGCGCGCCCCCATTCCTCTCCCCTCGCCAGGGAGATGCCCAGAGCTCTCTCGCCTCTCCCCTTTCTCTCTGGTTCCTCCCTCTCTCCCCAGCGCTCACGCCGCAGCCACCCGAGCGGAGCTCTGTCGCCGCCGTCCACTGCCGCCTCGCCCACAGAGCTTCCCTCACAAAGCTAGCGTGCCCAACGGCTCCGCCTCACCAACACACGCCGACAAGCCAACAATCACGACCTCGGGAGCCCCTCATCGCTGGCATCTTCGTCGTCTTCAAGCTTCGGCACCGACGACCGCCGTTGCCGAATTCGCCGCCAGTAGGACGTCCCCGAGCCCACTTACCCTCCCTACAAAATCGCGGTGAGCCCCGAGTCATTTTCCCCCTTCTTACCTAGTCGCGTTTGACCTCTAGGCCCTAGCCCCGCCTTGGCCGAACTTCGGCCGCCGGCCAACATGCCACCGCCGTGGCCACCGTCACCTAGAGATGCAACCGAGCGCGTCATAGCGCTAAGCGCATCACCAGGTGCCTGTAGCACCGCTCCGCACCTCCTATCGTGCCTCCTAGCAACGACCCCGAGCTCGCCGAGCTCCGGCAGCCACCAATGTCGTCGGCGGCGTCTTTTCTGACCACACCGAGCCCAAACACCACCACCACTCAACGCGGCAGCCCCCCAGCATCACGTAGATGCCCTTCGCCGGCCATTTGGTAGCCGGAGGAGGAATCCCGCACCTTGCCGCCGCGTCTGGCCTCGCCGGTGTCGAGTCGCTGGTGGATTAGCCCCAGTTGACCAGGGATTTGACCCCCCTGGGTCACGGACATACGGGCCCGCCCGGCTAACGAAGTTAGTTAGGGTTAATCTAAATTAAATTAGTTAGTTAGCCACTGACATATGGGCCCCACTACCTAACTAATCGACTAACAATAATAGATTAAGGTTAATCTAATTGCAGCGGGCCCATGCATCAGCTTTGACTATCTTGACGTGTACGTTGACCCGGACCCACTGGTCAGCCTCAGTCCCTGCCCTATTACACTGACGTGCGGGTCCCACTTGTCATGTTTGACCTGGACCGCGCCCTGTTGACCTACTGACGTCATGATGACGCAGTGCTGACGCAGTAAAGTTTTCTGGAATTAAAATGAATCAGAAATGATTTATAAATTTCAAAAAAATACCCCGAACTTCTAAAAATCATAGAAAATCAACCGTAGCTCAGAATTAAATAAATTATATATGGAAAATTATCAGAAAAATTCAAGGAATCCATCTGTACAATTTTCATGCATGTTTGAATAATTTTGTCCTCTATTTTGGACAAAAAAATAAAAGGCATTTAAATAATCATATATAGAGTTGGAATTTGAATCATGTATTCAAACCAACTTCATTTAAATCATAGCTAGATGCATTACCTCAAATCACAGCATATTACCAAGTCATGATCATGCATCATATTGTGGCATTGCATTGATTGTGTTCTTTCTCCGTTGCCGGTGTTTGTCCCCTCTCGATAGACGTGGTTCAATGACACCGATGAAGAACTATACTATCTTCAGAAGTGTTAGGCAAGCAAAACCCCCTTGTTCATTCCGATATAATCCCACTCTCTCGCTCCTGCTCTCTTTTACTGCATTAGGACAACAGCGATTCAATTGCTACATGCTGCGGTAGTTGAACCCCTTTCCTCTGCATGACCTGTCATTGCCACAGTAAATAGATGAAACCCACTAGCATGAGTAGGATTTGTTTGAGCCCTGATGTGCCTACTCATTCATGCTTGTTGTCATGCCTGCTACTGCTTAGAGTTGAGTCAGGTCTGATTCATCGGGAATGAATTGGAACGTGGTGAACATGTCCTACCGTTGAGACCTAAGTGTGTGAACACGATTTGGTAAAGGTAGCAGTGAGAGGCCATGTAGGAGTACATGGTGGGTTGTCTCATTGCAGCCGTTCTCAAGAACTGAGTTCTGTGTTTGTCATACATGAACAGTTACTACCACACATTGGGTTCCGGTAACTCGGCCCCTCTCGGCTTATTAATCAACTCGATCTCTGTCCAGGAGTTGCAACTAGTTTCTGGTGTTTGTAGGTAGTGTTAGTAGTCTACCAAGTGGCACCCGGTACAGGTGGGCTTGGGACAGACTAGACACAGTGGCACGGTGTACCAAGTGGCAACCGGATGGTGGGCTTGGGAACCCTGCACACATCGTTTGGGGTCATGAGTGACACCCCGGCCGGATCTACTTGCGGATGGAACCCGAATAGGCGATAAACCTGGACGAGAGACTTGTGTGGTTAGTCAGGTCATGGACGACACCCTCGTCTGGCTTCCGCTTGAAGGTTGCCGAGGTACATGACGTGTACAGGACGATAAGTGGCGAGAGCATGTGTGAAGAAGTACACCCCTGCAGGGTTATCATTATCTATTCGAATAGCCGGATTCCTCGGATATGGAAACTTGGACGCCTTGCATAGTTCATAGACAAGTGAAAGTGGATACTCTAAAATGCGCAAGATAAGCGTGAGTGCTATGGATGGCCTTCTCGTAGGGAGACGGGAGCGGATCCATAGTGGTGTATTGATATGGTGAATATGTGGACTCGTGTGCGCCACCTCGAAAGAGTTACTTGCAGTCGTAGTTCAGGATAGCCACCGAGTCAAAGCTGGCTTGCTGCAGTTAAACTCCACCACCCCCTTTGTTGATACCGATGCATATGTAGTTAGTTCTAATGTAAGTCTTGCTGGGTACATTTGTACTCACGTTTTCTTATTTTATGTTTTGCAGAGAGACATCAGTCTCGCTAGTAGTTCCACGTGGACTTCGACATTTAGCTTGTTACCTCAACTACGATCTTGTACCCTTGGGAGGGTCCGGTAGAGAGTTAGGCTCCTCAGCCTTCTTCATTTTTTAGTTATCTGTACTCAGACAAGTTAAGCTTCCGCATGTGCTTTGACTTGTATGCTCTGAATGTTGGGTCATGAGACCCATGTTTGTAATATCTCGCTCCTCAGAGCCTAACAAATACTTGAGTCATAGAGTTATGTTGTGGTGCCATGTTGTATTTACACATATCGAGCATATTGTGTGTATGATCGAAATGCTTGGTATGTGTGGGATCCGACAACCTAGTTGTTTATCCTTGGTAGCCTCTCTTATGGGGAAATGTAGTCTTGTGCTTCCATGAGCCATAGTAGTCCGCTACAGCCCGGTTCATCGAAGTCCTGCTAGCCCAGCACTACTGCTCCGGAGCACTTGACTGGCCGGCGTGTGATTCACTTCGTTCCTGTGTCTGTCCTTCGGGGAAATGTCACGCGGTGACATCCGGAGTCCTACCTAGCCTCCTACAGCCTGGGTTCCCGGAGTCTTGTTAGCCCAGTGCTACAACCCGGATTCACACGCTGCTGACCGACATGCTCGATGTTGATTCATGCATGCCTGTCCCCATAGGTTAGTCCCACTTTGGGTTCACGACTAGTCATGTCGGCCCGGGTTCTCTGTCATATGGATGCTAGCGACACTATCATATACGTGAGCCAAAAGGCGCAAACGGTCCCGGGCCATGGTAAGGCGACACCCGTGGGAATACCGTGCGTGGGGCCGCAAAGTGATATGAGGTGTTACAGGCTAGATCGGTGTGACTTAGAAGCGGGGTCTTGACAGCTTTGGTATCAGAGCCTGGCTTCCTGTAGGATTACCAAGCCAAGCTTGTTGAAGTCGTGTCTAGAAATGCTTTATTTATATAAGAGAATTGATTGCGGATGGGAACGTAAGGCTCTTTTTACTCCTTTACCTTTTGCCCTTCTGCTCTGAGTCAACACTAGTAGAAAACAGGGCTTTGGTCCAGGCCGGGTCAGCCCATTAGTCCCGGTTCAGTCCAGAACCGGGACCAATGGGGGCATTGGTCCCGGTTCGTGAGCCCAGGGGGGCGGCCGGGCCACGTGGGCCATTGGTCCCGGTTCATCTGGACCTTTTGGTCCTGGTTGGTGGGATGAACCAGGACCAATGGGCCTCGCTCCTGGCCCACCACCATTGGTCCCGGTTGGTGGCTTGAACCGGGACCAAAGGCTCCCCTTTAGTCTCGGTTCATGTCACCAACCGGGACCAATGAGGTGCCTATATATACCCCTCGCTCGCGAGCAGAGCACCCCAGTGCTCTGTTTTTCTCTGGTCGAGGGGGAGAGGGCTTGGTGGTGCTCTAGCTCACCTCCTATGCACACAAGGTGTTCGATGGAATGCCCGAGCCACACTACTTAAGCTTTCTCCTCTCCAAGCTCGACCTCCAAGCTCCATTTTCCATAATATTTGTCTAGATTTAGCGGTCCGTCATGCCCCGTCCCCATCTTCACCGCCGTCGATCACCCGCGCCGAGCTCATCGCCGGCACCACCATGGTGAGCCTCTTACTTGTATTCTTACTTGTATTATTCTTACTTGTATTATTTTCTTACTTTTATTATTGCATCTTATATAGTGCGATGGTTTTGGTATCCGCCCCATCGGCCCTCGTCCTGTCTATGATTTGGATGTGGTATATATATTATCTTTATAACTATTGGTTCATTTGTTGTTGATGAAAATTATGCCGACCAACGTGATATATATTTTATTTATGTAGGATGTATGTGAATCGGAAATGCCAACCGACCCTATTGTCGAGAGGTTAAATTTAGTTGAAGAAGAAAACAATTTGTTGAAGGAAAAAATAAAAAAAATTGAGGAGGAGAAGATGATATTGGAGTTGCATGTCGCGGATGTCGTCGATGATCACAAGATCAAGATGGATGCAATGCGCTTGAAGATTAGAAAGGTTAGAAAATATGCCATTCATACCGAGGCTTCGTATCATTATGCCGTTGGATCAATTGTTACCTTGGTTGCGATTATGATCGCATTTGTTTTTGCATTGAAATGTTTTACATAGTTTCAATGTATGGTTTAATTAATTAGATGCTCTGGAGAGCTATATGTTGTTAGATGAGAACTATGTATGCACTTTGGTTTTAATGTGATGATGAACTTCTATTAATTTGGACACTTAATTATATATAATGCACGCAGATGAACCGGCAATGGATGTACAGTGACAGACACACCTGCGAGTACATTAAGGGCGTGCATGAGTTTCTCGATGCGGCTGAGGCAAACAAGCAGAATGGTTTTATGTGTTGTCCATGCACTGAATGTGGGAATACGAGGTCTTACTCTAACTGGAAAATCCTTCACTCCCACCTGCTTTACAAGGGTTTCATGCCACACTATAATGTTTGGACGAGGCACGGAGAAATAGGGGTTATGATGGAAGACGACGAAGGAGAAGAGTACGATGACAACTATGTGCCCCCTGAATACGGTGATGCTGCAACGGGGGGAGCTGGTGAATATCAATAGGAACCAGACGATGTGCCCAATGATGTTGCAACGGGTGAAGCTGCTGAAGATCAAGAGGAACCAGACGATGTGCCCGATGATGATGATCTCCGCCGGGTCCTTGTCGATGCAAGGACGCAATGCGAAAGTCAAAAGGAGAAGCTGAAGTTCGATCGCATGTTAGAGGATCACCAAAAAGGGTTATACCCCAATTGCAAAGATGGCAACACAAAGCTCGGTACCGTACTGGAATTGCTGCAGTGGAAGGCAGAGAATGTTGTGGCTGACAAAGGATTTGAGAAGCTACTAAAAATATTGAAGAAGAAGCTTCCAAAGGATAATGAATTGCCCGACAGTACATACGCAGCAAAGAAGGTCATATGCCCTCTAGGATTGGAGGTGGAGAAGATACATGCATGCCCTAATGACTGCATCCTCTACCGCGGTGCATACAAGGATCTGAACGCATGCCCGGAATGCGGTGCATTGCGGTATAAGATCAGACGAGATGACCCTGGTGATGTTGACGGCGAGCCCCCCAGGAAGAGGGTTCCTGCGAAGGTGATGTGGTATGCTCCTATAATACCACGGTTGAAACGTCTGTTCAAAAACGAAGAGCATGCCAAGTTGATGCGATGGCACAGTGAGAACCGAAAGAAAGATGGGAAGTTGAGAGCACCCGCTGACGGGTCGCAGTGGAGAAAAGTCGAGAGAAAGTACTGGGATGAGTTTGCAAAGGACCCAAGGAATGTATGGTTTTCTTTAAGCGCGGATGGCATTAATCCTTTCGGGGAGCAGAGCAGCAATCACAGCACCTGGCCCTTGACTCTATGTATGTATAACCTTCCTCCTTGGATGTGCATGAAGCGTAAGTTCATTATGATGCTAGTTCTCATCCAAGGCCCTAAGCAACCCGGCAAGGAAACTTATGTGTACCTAAGGCCATTAGTTGAAGAACTTTTATAGCTGTGGAATGAAAACGGTGTACGTACGTGGGATGAGCACAGACAGGAGGAATTTAACCTTAAGGCATTGCTGTTCGTGACCATCAACGATTGGCCCGCTCTCAGTAACCTTTCAGGACAGACAAACAAAGGATACCACGCATGCACGCACTGTTTAGATGACACTGAAAGTATATACCTGGACAAATGCAGGAAGAATGTGTACCTGGGCCATCGTCGATTTCTTCCGACCAACTATCAATGTCGAAAGAAAGGCAAGCATTTCAAAGGCGAGGCAGATCACCGGAAGAAGCCCGCCATGCGCACCGGTGATCACGTGCTTGCTATGGTCAATGATTTACACTACGTAATCTTTGGAAAGGGTTCCGGTGGACTAGCTGTTCCGGATGACGCTGAGGGACACGCACCCATGTGGAAGAAGAAATCTATATTTTGGGATCTACCCTACTGGAAAGACATAGAGGTCCGCTCCTCAATCGACGTGATGCACGTGACGAAGAACCTTTGCGTGAACCTGCTAGGCTTCTTGGGCGTGTATGGGAAGACAAAAGATACACCTGAGGCACGGGAGGACCTGCAACGTTTGCACGAAAAATACGGCATGCCTCCGAAGCAATATAAAGGTCCTGCCAGCTACGCTCTTACGAAAGAAGAGAAAGAGATCTTCTTTGAATGCCTGCTCAGTATGAAGGTCACGACTGGCTTCTCGTCGAATATAAAGGGAATAATAAATATGTCAGAGAAAAAGTTTCAGAACCTAAAGTCTCATGACTGCCACGTGATTATGACGCAACTGCTTCCGGTTGCATTGAGGGGGCTTCTACCGGAAAACGTCTGATTAGCCATTGTGAAGCTATGTGCATTCCTCAACGCAATCTCTCAGAAGGTGATCGATCCAGAAATCGTACCAAGACTAAGGAATGATGTGGAGCAATGTCTTGTCAGTTTCGAGCTGGTGTTCCCACCATCCTTCTTCAATATCATGATGCACGTCCTAGTTCATCTAGTCGACGAGATTGTCATCCTGGGGCCCGTATTTCTACACAATATGTTCCCCTTTGAGAGGTTCATGGGAGTCCTAAAAAAATATGTCCGTAATCGCACTAGGCCAGAAGGAAGCATCTCCATGGGCCATCAAACAGAGGATGTTATCGGGTTTTGTGTTGACTTCATTCCTGGCCTTAACAAGATAGCTCTCCCTAAATCGCGGTATGAGGGGAGACTGACTGGAAAAGGCACTCTTGGAAGAGACTCAATAATATGTAGGGACGGATATTCTTGGTCTCAAGCACACTACACAGTTCTACAGAACTCTACTTTGGTGACCCCGTATGTCGATGAACACAAGAACAGTCTGCGCTCCAAACACCCGGAGCAGTACGACGACTGGATTACATGTGAACACATCAGGACTTTCAGCAGTTGGTTGGAAACACGTCTCAGAGGTGACAACACTGTTTGTGATGAGTTGTACTTGTTGTCCAGGGGACCATCTTTGACTGTATTGACTTACAAAGGATACGAGATAAATGGGAATACATTTTACACGATCGCCCAAGATCAAAAGAGCACCAACCAAAACAGCGGTGTCCGCTTTGATGCAGCAACCGAGAGCGAAAAGGATACATATTATGGTTACATAGTGGACATATGGGAACTTGACTACGGACCTGATTTTAAGGTCCCTTTGTTTAAGTGCAAATGGGTCAATCTGTTAGGCGGCGGGGTACAGATAGACCCACAGTACGGAATGACAACAGTGGATCTGAAAAATCTTGGGTACACTGACGAACCGTTCGTCCTAGCCAATGATGTGGCACAGGTTATCTATGTGAAGGACATGTCTACCAAACCGAGAAAAATAAAAGATAAGGAGGCGAATACATCATACGATGAGCCAAAGCGCCACATAGTTCTTTCAGGAAAAAGGGACATCCTGAGAGTGGACGGCAAGACAGACATGTCTGAAGATTATGAAAAGTTTCATGAAATTCCTCCCTTCAATGTCAAGACTGACCCAAGCATCCTAATAAACAATGAAGATTATCCATGGTTACGGCGCAATAAGCAAATGTCACAAGCGAAGAAAAAGTGAAGACTTTCTCCCACAACTATTATGATGATACCATGCCAAATTTGTAACAGACGAGTATGCTATGCCAACTTTTTCAGAGTTCATTTGAAAACTATGAATTTAGGTCGAATTTTCTCTATAGGTGCATCTATGTTCAAATTTTAACTATTCAAATTTGAAAACTAATGGCACTAACAGAAAGTTTATATTTTTTTCTAAAACTAATGGCACTAACAGAAACTTTATAATTTTGCTGACCTAAAAGCAAAAAGAATTAAAAAATAAAGCAAAAAACAAAAGAAAATAAATAATACAGAAAACAAAACAAAAAAACTAGAAAAAAAATAAAAATAGCAACAATAAGTATTTTGTTGTAAGTAGAAACAAAATAAAATAAATAAAGCAACAAAGAAAACAAAAAACTAAAAAAGTGCTTTTAAATTTGAAAACTAATGGCACTAACAGAAAGTTTATAATTTTTCTAAAACTAAAAGCAAAAAGAATTAAAAAAATAAAGCAAAAAACAAAAGAAAATAAATAATGCAGAAAACAAAACAAAAAAACTGGAAAAATAGGGCTCACCCCTATAATATTTTATAATTTGCTCCCCTGAATTCTTCCATGCAGTGTATTTATTTTAAAAAATAGCTATAAACTAGAGCACATTCATGGGCAAAGCTACGTAGGGACTTGGGTGTACAACTGTACACCCATTGTTTGCAGAACTTTCAGGCCTCCTTTGGTTCATAGGATAGGAATGTTACAGGAATAGGAAAATCATAGGAAGTGAGATGACATGCATCTCAATTCCTATAGAGAAAGACATGTCATTTGATGCATAGGATAGGGATTTTTCTATTGAGTCTTAGCTAATGTTTTTTCCCCTCCAAAATGTGAAGGATCGATTCCTATCCTATATAGGAATATGAATCCATTCCTATAAACCAAAGGGCTTCAAAGGAAATTTTCCTTTGCAAATCCTATCCTATAGAAATCCTACGAAATTCCTACAAACCAAAGAAGGCTTCAAGGTGTGCTCCCTCGTACGTGATGCATCGCCCAGATGCAGAGGCCGGGGGTCTTCCTCTTTGTTAAAAAAAACCTCGTACACGAGGGCACCCTAAGCGCTATAGGGTTTCTCGTGCCTCCCGTCGGCGTTGCCACCGCTCTATCTCGTCTTCTATGGTCTTAGGGTCATGGAAGCACATTGAATCCCGGTTCTTGCGGGCGCAGAGCGCCGTTTTCAGATAGTTTTTTAATTTTTGATAGGGTTTGTGTCCTTCTCAGAGAGGCGAGGCGGCGGAGACTCTCTGAAGATGAAATTAGGCCCTCCCCGCCTAGCCCCCATCCCGGTGGTGTTTCTAGCATCGTCAGAGGGCGTGTGGAGGTTTGTCTCTAGCGGATCTCGTGGGATTCGGTCGGCTTTTATCTTCGATGGATCCACGTGGATCCGATCTTCGTCCGTCAGTGTTCATGTGTCTACAGGTTGGATCCTTCTGATCTATGCTTCTCGTCATTAGCGGCGGTTGTTGTCCTAGTGCGCTAGTCCTGTGGGGCCTTAGCACAACAACTTCCCAATTGTCTAGTACAACAAGGTTTGCCCGGCTTCGATGTGGGAGGGGCAATAACGCCGACACACCTTCGGCTCGCTCCAGTGCTTGTAGCCGTCGCTAGGTGGTCTATATACCTGGATGTATTTTTTACTTCTGTTGTTCTTTGTACTACCTTGATAGTGGATGAATAGATTGGAAGTTTTTCCTCACAAAAAAGAACCTATGTAGCAATATACATAAGAAAGGAAACATGAGTAAAATTGCAAATCTTACGGACTCTATACACCATTGTTTGGATGTTGGCTCCACCACCGATCCACTACAGTTCATATACGACGAGAATGTAGAGGTGTGTTATTCGCATATATTCTATTCTCGATAAACTCAATACTATAAGTTCTTGCATCAACGCGGGGGGTGTCATCTAGTAGATATCATGGTCGATGTCACCTACAATGTTTAGGTTGTAGCTTGAAGTTAGGGTATTAGAAAGAGGGTTACCAAATAAGCTAGCAATCCTACATCCTTTGGAAGAAGTGTGAAGAGTATGTATGTATACATAGTAGTAGTAGTAGCAGCAGCAGCAGCAGCAGGTATATTGTTATGTGTTGGGTGTCTGGGCCATCTCCGCCATCTGCAGCCCTGCTGGCCGGCGCAGGTGCCTCCTTCTTTTTGAGGAAATGCCATCATGGCGGTTTGAAAAAACTTCAACTAAAACCTCCGAAAACTCTGACTTTCACACAATAGTTTGAGAGGTCTCCAAGTTTCTAGCTGGCACATCTGTCGCCATATTGGCCTTCCAAAAATAATAGTTAAAGTCCATAATATTAAAATTGCGAGCTGGAAAAGGGCGTTCTTCGTAAATGGCCGCGGGTGCCTCCTCCTTACCATCGCAGGGGTACCAGGTGATGATGGCCACCACGACAAGGGTCAACACCCGATAATATATAAAAAGAATTAAAGCGCCTAACCTACGGCTCCTCTCGTGCATTCACAGCGCTAGTAGCCTTGAGGTCTTCATTGAGCGACATGTGTCCGGTTTTCCTTCCGGTTAACTTTGAGTTTTTTAACACAGTTCTTTTTTGGTTTTGTATTGTACCACTGAAAAAATAGCACACTATAACATCACTAATAGCATGTTTTAGCGTTTTGAGCGATGCCTCGCTAGATAATTGTGTATACATAGATGTACAAGTACAACTTGTTAAGATTAGTCGTGACATGGACTTGGTGAATCACGGCTTAGCTAAACTAGGTTAAAAAAAAGCAGGAGAATCTGCAATGGGAGCCCGCATATCCGCCACAAACATCTGGCGACCTGCCGATCACTACTTGGACAGAAAATTGCCACCCAACTAGACCTGCCCAAATGTCCGCGCTCACCGGCACCCCATACCCAACCCATATTCCGGGCACCTAACACCCGTCGGTCCGACGGGCGCCTTCTCCGGTTTGCTATATATGTTCGAGGTATGTACATCATGAATGTTGCATGGCTTTGTATGAAAATAAATATCGTCAAATGAGGAGTGTGGTTGTGATACGAAAATACATAGTCAAATGGGGAGTGTGGTTGTGATGTGTGAAATATGGGGGATGACCGGGCGCTGCCCATGGACGCAACCGGACGCGTCCATCGTCTGGGGGCTCACTTTTGCTATGTGTGGTTGTAAATGCTCTAAAAGAACTCAAGAATAAGGGATTTTGTAAATGAACAGTGGAAACCCCATGTTCCCAAGTCATATTCAGAAGGCCACAAGGACATACTACTACCAGATCAGTTTTGACAGTTGAAAAATTCAGATAGCACCATTGCTGCAGGCCTCACACACACAGACACACACACAGTCAGTTTTGGCAGGGTTATGGAGCATTTATTTATGCAAGCACAAACACTCCTGGTACCTAATTAAGAGAGTTTCCAACAAGTTGGGCTTGGGATACATTAACCCAGATAAGAATCGTGAGGCATGCGCTGCAGATGGCATGGCAAAAGGGCAGAGTGGTCTTGCTTCAGTACGTGCTGCAGGGGTCTGCTTCACGCCAAGAGCATCACAGGCTCCCAGACATGTAGGCAGCGAGCCTCTCGATGGGCCTCCGGCGGCCCACCTTCACTTCCCCACGGCACCGTAACTTGATCCGCGCCAGGTGCTCCACCGGGATCCATGCAAAGCTAAGCCTCGCCGGCGCGTCCTCCTCCTCGCGGTCAGGCTCCAGCGCCTCCCTCGACCTCTGGACCCATTTGGGGTGGTAGGTCACCTGGTACCACGCCGAGGCCTTCATCTCGTACACCCGGTTCCTCTCGTCGTCGTCCAAGACGGCCTCGGTCTGGCCCGGCGCCTCAATGCTCTCGAAGATGGCCCGGAACTCCTTGCGGAGAGCAGAGTAGGCGTTCTTCAGCCTCTCCTTTATGTCCCCCTGCTTCCTGCTGTTGTACTTGGGGAGCGACCATATGTGCTCCGTCACGAGCTCCGCCTCCGTGCGCACGCCGTACTGCTTGAGCAGCGCGTCCAGCTGCGCCTCGTACGAGCACTTGCACTGCCACGCGCTCGACAGGAAATCCGCCGCGCCGGGAACCTCCATGTCCGTGTCGTAAGGCAGGTCGTTCAGCGTGCAGGTTTCTTCTGGGACCAGATCGCTGCTGGAGGCTTCTTGGATCGATCGGTAGAGCCTTCCGAGGATCTTCTCTGATTTGTAGGAGATGGCATCATCCTTTCCCATGAAGTCGGGGTAGAGTTTTGGTCGAAGGGCTGGCGGCATCGACACGATTTTGCCCGTCTTGGGGAAGTCAACAGCGAATGCTGCTAGTTCTGCCAACTGAATGCACTTCTCGTCCATTGCTCCATACTCGCTCATATCGGCATGAACAACATGAGCATTGCTTATCGGACCCAGTTTCTCATTTACCATGTTCTTCAAAAAGAAATCAACGATGTCCTGTTGTTAACAGTACAAAGACCTTGTATTAGTAAATATTGTATTGAAAAAGAGTACTAATATTTATCACAACTCAAGGACGAAGCAATTTGAAGAAACCGGATGAAATGAAGATGCACCTTATAATTTGTGTATAGTAGCTGCTTGTATCAGATCAATTGGATGATAAGAGCATATGTTAATTTACAAAAGCAAAGAGAAAGAGCTAGTTGATTATGAACTGAAAAGTGTTTATGCCTGAGTAATAATCAGTAGTTCTTGACTTCAATTTCAACCTATGGAAAGAACTAACTTAGCTTTTGGAAACAGGGTAATCTCACTTCAAATGAAGCAAAAGGGGTATCGATCTACAACTGCAATACCAGACATCTGGCAAGTTAAATTTATGATTGTACTCTACAGCTACAGTTTTCCAAGAATAAAATCAAATTATATTGAAATCCAGCCGTACACATTAGGCTACCTTCAGAATTTGTCAAGCCTTTAGCCCCTACCTAATACACACAAAAATATCAAGGGTGCAAGTTTTACTTTCTCTGGGTCATTGGATCGACTCGACTCAAAACTAGTTTAATTGAACTAATCCAGATCTCAAAGCAAAGGAAATGGGATATAAATGAAGTAACAAAGTGCTTGCTGGGTTGTCCCTAAACAAATGTAGTTAAAGCTATTGTCATCTGTTAATCAAATTAAAGACAATATAACCAAATAGATAGGTCAAATGGGGAGTAGACATTATAATCCAACAGTTCAAGAAGTTTAGGGTTTCCCATGCCAATTAACAGGCATGGAATTAGTAGGAAGAAACAGAATCCCTGATTCAGGGTCCAAACTATGATACAATTTCCTTGACTATTTATATTTAAGTTGCTTATTTAGCTACGGCAGGGATTATTTCAGTAAGAACACTAACATGTTAAGCAGAAGTTACTAATAGGAAGACATCAGAGAGGTGAACAAGTATTTAATGGAATATATCCATACACTGAATTTTCAGGGAAGAAATGCATAAGTGCCAAGGTTACTAACTTACAGATTGGGTTACTTTGCGCGGTAATTGTTTTGCTTCGGCTGGGGAGTAGTCCATAGGGTTCCAGCTTCTTTTGCCCGGTGGGATAAGTTTTTCATCCCAGGTCACAAAGTATAGATCCCCATCAAGATCACTCCCAGATGCTTCATTGGCGTGTGGCCTCTCGCCATTCTTGGGAAAGACCAAGCAATCAACAAGGTGATGCAAAGCAGGCACATCAATGGCTTCAAGGATCCGGACATCCCCTGGATGAAGGCACGGATTCTTTGCCATTACAACAGTACCTTTAACAGTCTCTGCATTGTTGTTTGCTGAGTAAGATCTTGGTCCATGCTTCAGCAGAGAATTATTGAGCACTGGAGATGAGGCCCGAATAAAGCACTGTCCTTGCTCAAGGATCCCAAGTTCATCAAGGCAGCCCATCAACCACCTTCCCTTGGGAACAAAAATCCTTGATTTTTCCAAAAGACCCAGTAGCTGTGAGGACCTTATAGCCAATAGCAATGCTTTCAGGTGCGGCTCAGTTCCAGGTGAAATGCCAGCACTCAACATCAGTGCTGCCGTGTTTCCTTCGTCAGCACAAGAGGTGGTTACAACGTCAAAAGCAACATCAGTGTCAGTCAAAATATTGTTGAGATTAGACAGCAATGTCGAAAGAAAGGCAAGCATTTCAAAGGCGAGGCAGATCACCGGAAGAAGCCCGCCATGCGTACTGGTGATCACGTACTTGCTATGGTCAATGATTTACACTACATAATCTTTGGAAAGGGTCCCGGTGGACTAGCTGTTCCGAATGACGCTGAGGGACACGCACCCATGTGGAAGAAGAAATCTATATTTTGGGACCTACCCTACTGGAAAGACCTAGAGGTCCGCTCTTCAATCGACGCGATGCACGTGACGAAGAACCTTTGCGTGAACCTGCTAGGCTTCTTGGGCGTGTATGGGAAGACAAAAGATACACCTGAGGCACGGGAGGACCTGCAACGTTTGCACGAAAAAGACGGCATGCCTCCGAAGCAGTATAAAGGTCCTGCCAGCTACGCTCTTACGAAAGAAGAAAAAGAAATCTTCTTTGAATGCCTGCTCAGTATGAAGGTCACGACTGGCTTCTCGTCGAATATAAAGGGAATAATAAATATGCCAGAGAAAAAGTTTCAGAACCTAAAGTCTCATGACTGCCACATGATTATGACGCAACTGCTTCCGGTTGCATTGAGGGGGCTTCTACCGAAAAACGTCCGATTAGCCATTGTGAAGATATGTGCATTCCTCAATGCAATCTCTCAGAAGGTGATCGATCCAGAAATCATACCAAGGCTAAGGAGTGATGTGTTGCAATGTCTTGTCAGTTTCGAGCTGGTGTTCCCACCATCCTTCTTCAATATCATGACACACGTCCTAGTTCATCTAGTCGATGAGATTGTCATCCTGGGGGCCGTATTTCTACACAATATGTTCCCCTTTGAGAGGTTCATAGGAGTCCTAAAGAAATATGTCCGTAACCGCGCTAGGCCAGAAAGAAGCATCTCCATGGGCCATCAAACAGAGGATGTTATCGGGTTTTGTGTTGACTTCATGCCTGGCCTTAAGAAGATAGGTCTCCCTAAATCGCGGTATGAGGGGAGACTGACTGGAAAAGGCACTCTTGGAAGAGACTCAATAATATGCAGGGACGGATATTCTTGGTCTCAAGCACACTACACAGTTCTACAGAACTCTGCCTTGGTGACCCCGCATGTCGATGAACACAAGAACAGTCTGCGCTCCAAACACCCGTAGCAGTGTGACGACTGGATTACATGTGAACACATCAGGACTTTCAGCAGTTGGTTGGAAACACGTCTCAGAGGTGACAACACTTTTTGTGATGGGTTGTACTTGTTTTCCAGGGGACCATCTTTGACTGTATTGACTTACAAAGGATATGAGATAAATGGGAATACATTTTACACGATCGCCCAAGATCAAAAGAGCACCAACCAAAACAGCGGTGTCCGCTTTGATGCAGCAACCGAGAGCGGAAAGGACACATATTATGGTTACATAGTGGACATATGGGAACTTGACTATGGACCTGATTTTAAGGTCCCTTTGTTTAAGTGCAAATGGGTCAATCTGTCAGGCGGCGGGGTACAGGTAGACCCACAGTACGGAATGACAACAGTGGATCTGAAAAATCTTGGGTACACTGACGAACTGTTCGTCCTAGCCAATGATGTGGCACAGGTTGTCTATGTGAAGGACATGTCTACCAAACCGAGAAAAAGAAAAGATAAGGAGGCGAATACATCATACGATGAGCCAAAGCGCCACATAGTTCTTTCAGGAAAAAGGGACATCCTGGGAGTGGACGGCAAGACAGACATGTCTGAAGATTATGAAAAGTTTCATGAAATTCCTCCCTTCAATGTCAAGGCTGACCCAAGCATCCTGATAAACAATGAAGATTATCCATGGTTACAGCGCAATAAGCAAATGACACAAGCGAAGAAAAAGTGAAGACTTTCTCCCGCAACTATTATGATGATACCATGCCAACTTTGTCCGTTTTGTACATGCACATGCTATGTGGGTGAAATTATGATACCATGCCAACTTTTAACTTTTTCAGAGTTCATTTGAAATGCTTTCATGTCTTATGGTTCGTCCCTCGTAATACCATTATTCAAATTTTAACTACTCAAATTTGAAAACTAATGGCACTAACAGAAAGTTTATATTTTTTTCTAAAACTGATGGCACTAACAGAAAGTTTATAATTTTTCTGACCTAAAAGCAAAAAGAATTAAAAAATGCAAAAAACAAAAGAAAATAAATAATGCAAAAAAAACTGGAAAAAGTAAAGTTAATCACAAACTTGTGATTCAAACAAATATCAAAGAATTCAAATTTTAACTATTCAAATTTGAAAACTAATGGCACTAACAGAAAGTTTATAATTTTTCTAAAACTAATGGCACTAACAGAAAGTTTATAATTTTGCTCCTCGCCGCTGGCCCATGACCATTAGTCCTGGTTTGTGCCACAAACCGGGACTAAAGGGTTGGTCCTCGTTGCGGACAGAGGTTAGTCCCACCTCGCCAACCAAAGGGGGCTCACACCGGTTTATAAGCCCTTCCCTCTCTGCCTTGTTTAGCTCCTCTCAAAGTGAAAATAGATGCCCTAATAGAGAAAAGTTTAACCTAAATTCATAGTGAATTTCTCTGAAATTCATAGAAATTTAGTATGAATTTAGGTTGAATTTTCTCTATAAGCGCATCTATTCTCATTTTTTAGTAAGTTAATCACAAACTTGATTCACACAAATTTCAAAGAATTCAAATTTTAACTATTCAAATTTGTAAACTAATGGCACTAACAGAAAGTTTATAATTTTTCTCAAACTAATGGCACTAACAGAAAGTTTATAATTTTGCTAACCTAAAAGCAAACAGAATTAAAAATTAAAGCAAAAAACAAAAGAAAATAAATAATGCAAAAACCAAAACAAAAAAAACTGGAAAAAATAGCAACAATAAGTATTTTGTTGTAATTAGAAACAAAATAAATAAATAAAGCAACAAACAAAACAAAAAAAACAAAAAAAGTGTTTTCAAATTTGAAAACTAATGGCACTAACAGAAAGTTTATAATTTTTCTAAAACTAAAGCCAAAAAGAAAAAAATAAATAAAGCGAAAACAAAAGAAAATAAATAATGTAGAAAACAAAACAAAAAACTGGGAAAAATAGCAACAATAAGTATTTTGTTGTAAGTAGAAACAAAATAAAATAAATTAAGAAACAAAGAAAACAAAAAAACAAAAAAAGTGTTTTCAAATTTGAAAACTAATGGCATTAACAAAAAGTTTATAATTTTTCTAAAACTAAAAGCATAAAGAATTATGAAATAAAGCAAAAAACAAAAGAAAATCAAATAAAGCAACAAAAAAACCAAAAAAAATGCCACCTACTGGGCCCCCACGGCCTGAATACGACTAGAAACGCATCCAAGGGCCAGGATTCAGGCCCGCAGGAGGCCCAGTAGGTCCACAGGCATAGCAGTGACAATTAGGCCCGTAAGCCTGCAATGGAGAGAAGCTCGAGAGGGGTGCGGCAGTGGGGCTTATAAACCACTGCGCACCCCTCTCAACTAGCAAGGTGGGACTAAACATTCGACGCAGCAGCCGCACAAGGCCTTTGGTCCCGGTTGGTGGCACCAACCGGGACTAAAGGGGTGCATGGGTCATGGTTGGTGACACGAACCGTGACCAATGCCCCCCTTTAGTCCCGGTTGGTGCTACCAACCGGGACCAAAGGCCGCCTCTTCCCGCCCTTTGGGCTGCTGAAAAGAGGCCTTTGGTCCCGGTTGGTAGCACCAACCAGGACTAATGCCCACCTTTAGTCCCGGTTGCTGCCACGAACCGGGACTAAAGGCTCTTCTATATAAGTCCACACTTAGGAAATTTTCACTCTCATCTTGCAGTTGCCGCCCCCGATGACGCCGACGCCGCCAGGCTGCCCTGACGCCGCCCGCCCCGGCCCGCCCCCGTCATCGCCGTCGCCCGCGCCCCTGCCCCGACGCGTGCCGCTCCGGCCCGCCCCCATCGCCGTCGCCCGCGTCCCTGCCCCGACGTGCGCCACCCTGGCCCGCCCTCGCCGTCGCCCGCGCCGGCCCCTTCCCCGACGCGCGCCGCCCTGGCCCACCGTCGCCGTCGCCCGCGCCCCCTACCCCGAGCGCGCACCCACTGCCCCGTCGCCATCCTCGCCGCCGACCGCGCGGTCCTCCTGGTCTGGCCGGCGCCCTCCCTAGCTAGCATTTTTTTCATATATATGCCATTTTTTTCTTATATATGCTTGTTTATATATATATATATATATATGTATATATGTTCTCTGTGTATATATATGTTCATGTATATATGCAATAGTTTTTTAGAAAAATTAGGAATTTTTTCGGTTCATAGATTTTTTTGGTGATATTAATTATTGTAAATATGCAAATGTTTGTATATTCATATGAACAATGAATTAGGCAATACTACTTCATGTATTTTTAAGAAGGAAGAAGAAGAAAAAGAATGAGAGGAAAAAGGAAATAAGAAGAGGAACAAAGAAGAAGAAGAGGGGAGAGGAAGACGAGGAGAAATAAATAATAAGAAGAAAAAAGAAGAAAAAGAAGAGGACAAGAATAAAGGAATAGAGGAGAAGAAGAGAAAAATAGAATATATATTCTATTTTCTCTTTTCTCCTCTATTCCTTTATTCTTCTCCTCTTTTTTTTCTTCGACACGTGGGGGGGGTCGAGAACGTCGGACATTCATGAGAGAGGCGAGGAAGAAGGGGAAGAAGAGGGAGAAGAAGAGGAGAGGAAGAAGAGGAAGTCTTCTCCTCTATTCTTTCTTCTCTTCTTTTTTCTTCTTCTTCCTATATGTATTAATTTTTTTATTTAGGTTGTTAATTAGTAGATATTAATTTTGTTCATATATGTATGGATGCATGTGATATGTATGTATGTATGTATCGGGCTTGTCGTTGTCGATATACCCCCTAACCGATAACTTCGACATGAGGGGGTCGAGAGGGGGTCTAGGGTCGTCGAGGGGTCGAGGGTCGTCGAACATGAGAGGAAGAAGAGGATAAAAAAAGAAGAGGAAGAAGAAAAAAAAGAGGAGAAGAAAGAATAGAGGAGTTCTTCTCCTCTATTCTTTCTTCTGCTCTTTTTTTTCTTCTTCCTCTTTATTTTATCGGGAACGAGGGTCGTCGAGGGTCGCTGAGCGGTAGAGGAAACCCTAAATAGAAAGTATCGTCGGTGTGAGATACATGTACCGTCGGTGTCGGACACTACATCCACGTCCCACAAGTGGGCGTCGAAGCCCGCACCACTTGTGGGACGTGGATGTAGTGTCCGACACCGACGGCCACATGTATCTCACACCCACTTTCTATTTAGGGTTTCCTCTACCGTTCGGTGACCCTGACCCTCGACGACCCTCGTTTCCGATAAAATAAAGAGGAAGAAGAAGAAGAAAAAAAAGAGAAGAAGAGAAGAAGAAGAAAAAAAGAGGAGAAGAAAGATTTCTTCTTCTCTTTTTTTCTTCTTCTTCCCCTTCTTCTCTTTTTATTCTTCTTCTTCCTCTTTATTTTATTGGGAACGAGGGTCGTCGAGGGTCAGGGTTGGCGAGCGGTAGAGGAAACCCTAAATAGAAAGTATCGTCAGTGTGAGATACATGTGGCCGTCGGTGTCGGACACTACATCCACGTCCCACAAGTGACGTGGGCTCGACGCCCACGTCACTTGTGGGACGTGGATGTAGTGTCTGACACCAATGGCCACATGTATCTCACACCCACGATACTTGCTATTTAGGGTTTCCTCTACCGCTTGGTGACCCTCGTTCCCGATAAAAAAAAGAGGAAGAAGAAGAAAAAAGAGGAGAAGAAAGAATAGAGGAGTTCTTAATCCTCTATTCTGTCTTCTCCTCTTTTTTTTCTTCTTCCTCTTCTTTTTTTATCCTTGAAGCGTTGTCGAGGCCACCCCAAACCCTAGAGAAGCAGCGTCGAGGCCACCCCAAACCCTAGAGAAGCAGCGTTGAGGCCACTAATTAATATTAGTTCTTCGTTTTCCACTAATATATCCATCTGTCATGTTTGAATAATAATTGCCATGTTGTCAATATTTGTAGAAACTATGGACACCGCCTGAGACGAAGTACAAGAAGAGTTGTTGGGGGAAATAATCGCACGAGGAAGTGATGCCATCGTCTCGTTGTTTCTCAATGACATCGATGGTCTGGAAGCAGCTGGCTATGATTATGATGGCTCCGGTGACCTAATGCCGGTGCAAGAAGGAGACCGTGAGGACGGCTCCGGTGACCCAATGCCGGTGCAAGAAGGAGATCGTGATGACGTCTCCGGTGACCGAACCGAGTCTGGCCAGGTATATATATTAGTTAAGCTTCTGCTGACTAACTAATTGATGCATTCATTGTTTTGGTATGTACACATATTAATTAAGTCTTTGTTCTTTTTTCGAGCCCTCCGGATCGAGCACAACTTCGGTAAAGAGACAAGGCCCGAAGAAAAAGTTGAGCTCGGATGAAAAGTTTGAGATCATAGCAATCGCGCCCGACGGCCAACCGATTGAACCCCTCCGGACAAAGAGCGCATTTGTTGCTCAGTGCGGGGTTTTGGTTAGGGACAAGATCCCGATCAGGATCAGGCAATGGTTAAAGCCAGCTACAGAAGACCCTGAGGTGTCTTACGTCAATGATATGCAGAAAAATGATCTTTGGACTGAGCTGAAGTCAAATTTCACCCTACCGCCAGAGGATGATCCAGAGAAGCCAGTTAAAGAGCAATTAATCAAGTCTTTTGCTCTTAAGAGGATGGCAGAACTATTCAGGAGGTGGAAGAAAGAGCTGAATAAGTTTGTCAAAAATAAAGAGACACCCGAATTCAAGGGCAGATATGAGAAGATTAGAGATCACTGGCCCGCATTTGTGGCCCACAAGACATCAGAAAAGATTAAGAAGATGTCGGTGACAAACAAGCAAAATGCTGCGAAGAAGAAGCATCACCATCGCACGGTGTCAGATGGCTACCTCGTAGCCCGGCCTAAGTGGGCCAAGACTGAGAATGATCTGGTTGATAAAGGGATCGAACCAGAGACAATTAACTGGCCAGACCGTTGCCGGACCTGGTTCTTCGGGGCTGGCGGAACCTTGGACCCTGTAACAGGGAAGTGCATTTAGACAAATGATCAAATGGACGTACCAGTCAGGAAGCTTCAGCAGTATATCGAAGCAGCGCAGCAAGGGACATTCTTTCCAGATAGAGAGAACGACGAGCTCACAATGGCCCTCGGGAATCCTGAGCACCCTGGACGGACACGAGGCACGCCAGGCTCCATTCGGTGGAAGGTTGGGTTTCCAGACGCAGGCGGTTACAAATCCCAGGAGAGGAGGAAAAAATTGCAGAAGACCCAAATGTAGGCGCTGCAAGCAAGGGTACAAGCGATAGAGGAACGAGAAGCAAATCGCAGCAAACGTACTGCCGAAGCTTCCCCCGAAGCTACCCCGCCATCTCAGCGGAGAAGCAGCGTGGCTTCCACCGAGCTGCTTCAGCCGGAGCATGCCTTGACGGCTCCTGCCAGGTATCCCGTGGATGCTATCACGGAAGCTCAAAATTGCCACCTTATGATGCAATGGATGAATTTGAAGGTCAAGGCGGCTGTTGGCTCTGTTTATCCTACTAAACCCGAAGCAACTTTTCACTGCCGGCCGATTCCAGAAGGATATGCTAGGGTGATGGTGGATCAAATAACGGAGGGATTTGAGGACTTCCAGCTTGACCACCCTACCGGTGAAGGGGAGACTAGGCCTGGGTCTGCTCTGAAGACTCCATGCCTATGGCGAAAGGAGCTCATCAACCTTCCGAACTAGACGCCTCCGCCTCCTCCTTCTCCGGCAAGTCAGGGCACGCCGCCTCCTCCACCGCCTCCTCCTCCGGCGAGTCAGGGCACCCCGCCTCCTCCTCCGACGAGTCAGGGCACCCCGCCTCCTCCTCCGGCGAGTGATGATCAGGGCACTCGACCGGATCCTTCTCCGGCGCGTGGCGGCACTCCGCCTCCTTCTCCGCCTGCGCCGACGCGCCCGAGCAGCCAGCCTCCTCCTTCTCCGCCTCGTCAGCAATGGCGGAAGAGACCTGCCGCCGCTCCGGCTGCTCTGGCGCGTCGTAGTCGTTCTCCTCCGCCTCGTAAGCAAGTAAAGAAGACAACCGCTCCGTCTACTCTACCGGCGTCTAGCAGTACAGCCAGAGGCGGGAGGAAATACAGATTTGGTCCTTCTCTGAAGACTCCAGAGAAGTTACCATACGAGAGGACCCTGGAGGAGAACACCGAGATCGCACGAGAAGAAGTGAGGAACTACTTTGAAGGGGTGAAAGCAAAGAAACATCCACCTCCGGAGGAGAAGGTAGATCCGGTGAAAGCGAAGCGCACTCTGGCTGCCCTGACAAAACCACCCAAGTATCCACCGAAAGGAAACTATGAGCGTATTATTGGAAAGGAATTTGCCGAAGCGGAGCGGTCGAGAAGTACTCTCAGTGATCAAAGGCTGAAAGAACGACGAGCTGGGAAAAAAATTGCCCAGCTCGGTGAACAAGCGAAGCAATCGTGCCCCCCGCGCAAGGTGCCTAGCGACAACATCGCTAATGATCCGAGGATGGTGCCCGGTTATAGCAATCTTGGCGATTACTTGCCCGACGATGTACATTATGATTTCATGGAGGTGCAGATACAAAGATACGAGTACGGGAAGCCTCTCGTCAAAGATGAAAGATCTCTATCAACGATGATGCAAAGATTGCATGATTGGTACTTGAAAATATGCAGAGACTCTGGGGGGAGGAGTACTTTGTATGTGAAAGTTAAAAAGGAGCATGACCTCGTTGGAATTGAACTGTTGCCTATTCCATTTGAGGAGTTCTTTCAGTTTTTTAATCAATTGGCCCTTGATAAAACAACGGTCACCTGCTACTGTCTGTAAGTAGTACTACTTCTTTCATTAAGTCTCTCTATATAGCTCAGCTCTTTCATTGCATGTATTTATAATCATCCTCACTATATTATGAAGATTGAAGATCGCCGAATTGAAGAAAAGACAAGTCGGTGATATTGGGTTCATTAACACATATCTCATAGATGCAACTCAGGTTAAATTTCATGCCGCAGCTACCGAGGCCAACTTGCTACGATCATTGGTAATAAATGAAAACAAAGATATAATACTCTTTCCTTACAACTTCAAGTGAGTGTTACTGTCTTGTGCGCATTCGGTTTCACTTATATATTAGTCAAGGTTATAGTAATGTAATTGATGAGTTATGCATGCGTGTGCAGTTACCACTATATTCTCCTAGAGATTAAGCTTGAGCAGGGACTAGTAACCGTCTTAGACTCAAGACGAAAAGATCCCCAGGACTATGCGGACATGACTCAAATGTTCGAGAAGTAAGTCAAATCGATCATTATCCACCATATCAGCAACTTTGTTCATTTCCTCATATATCAAGTAATTGTTTTCTTTGTCTCGCAGGGTTTGGAAAAAATTCTCCAAAAAAGCTCCAGGACTCCCGATGAAGCTGCAATTTAGACACCCGAAAGTAAGTACTATAGTAGCATGTTCTGCGCATCTCCTATTGATTTGACATTCTTACTTATCAGTTTGGTTGACCTCTATTTCTTGTAAAGTGGTTGTGGCAGGAACAAGGCAATGATTTCTGTGGATACTACATTTATGAGTCCATCTGCCACACGACCTGTGAGCGGGGCTACACTGACGAACAATACGAAGTACGTAAATAACAACATTCACAATTTTATTTTAGTACCATCATTTGTGTTGAGTTTCATTCATTCATATATATATATATATGTATTGACCCCCTTCTTCAAATTAGATGTTTCGGAAGCGGGATGAACTCCTAGCACCATCTCACATGCGAGCAATTCAAGAGGAATTGGCGGGATGACCCCCTTCTTTACCACGTGATCGCTGAAGACGGAGAATACTATGTGGACCATGAGTGCGTATGATTATATTTGTAAGAGATAATTATTGTATATATGTAGCCGGTAGTGTCGGATAGATATACGAGAACTTGTTGTTCGACCACTCTCTCAGAGAAGGAGAGGTGGTCGATATCACTTCTCTCTGTATGCATATAGGTTCATGACGATCTTCTGTTTCCTTCGTTTGCTTACTAGCTAGCTAGCTAGCGTGTCTAGTCCTCTCTATACGTATTTATAGTACGTAGCGTCGACCAAGCACGGACATAAGAGAGGACACTTCTCTCTATTAATTATAGCTAGCTAACGCAATATATGAAACACCTAAATTAACCCCCCAAAACCCCCAACCCCCCCTTTCAAAAAAAACAAAAACCCCAGCCACAGAAATGCTGACGCGTGGATGCCTATTGGTCCCGGTTGGTGCCACCAACCGAGACCAAAGGGTCTCCTGCCTGGGCTCCGTGCACAGGCCACATGGAGGCCCATCAGTCCCGGTTCTGGATTGAACCGGGATTAAAGGGACAGGGCATTAGTACCGACCCTTTAGTCCCGGTTCAGGAACCGGGACAAAAGGCCCTTACGAACCGGGACAACAGGCCCTTTTTCTACCAGTGCAACCTCTTCTTTTCTACGGGGTTTAAGAACTAGGCTTCTCTTCTATCTCTCAGGATGACGTGTTACTAAACCGTAGTTGCCTAGGAGTTGAGTTCAAGCCTCAGTTCAGTTCCTACTACTTCCATATGTTCATAGCTGACCTCAGAACCTTGATATTGTGATGTTGAGTGGTTATGCCACCATTTTTTTGCAGGATGTCTCAAATCATTTTGAGCATTTACAGCCGTTATGCTGTCCGAGTCATTCTAGGTTTCTAAATAATCTGATGCACTTGCAAATCTTTCGTCCATGTTCCCGTTGTATTTTGGGCCAGATTAAGCACACTAATCGGTGTGTTGAGGTACTCCGTTACCTTGACGTGTATGTTGGAGTTAGTATTATGACCCTAGGTGTCCTCGAGAATTTAGCAATGCTTTCGTATTCCCAGTATGATTATTCTGGCCATCATTCTTGAAAGCATCCCGTGATGCCATCTAGTTTAGTAGGTATTCTATCCATGGGTTCCTGAAACCCATGAGTCATTCTGCACATCTCTGTTGGTAGTGCTTGCTCGTTCCTTTAGGATATTAGTAATCTTTGCGATAGTCCTCAAGGTCCGTGGTAAATCCTTCTTTCAATAACATGCACTACTTATGGCAGAAGTTCCTTGTTGAACCAAATATCACAATCATAGTACTCTTGAGGAGTTCTCCATTCATAATTGTGATTCTGCCAGTTCTACCTTTCTGCATGGGTTGTCTGGAAGAAACCTGTTGAACTTGGTTCGACATACTAATCTATGCATCCACAACTCAGAAAAACATATGTTCCTTTGAGTTGTCTCTCTTTAGTTGTATTCTGAGCTTTGTCTATCAATTGATAGTCGGGACTAGTTGTGCATTCATGTTATCGATGCCTATTATTCTTGTGGTCCGTCGAGCCGTTCTATTTCAGGATGACTACGAGAAACAAACTCCAGTACCTCATCCATATCTAGGATTGGGTCAAAGCAGTTGTATTCCGCAGATCAAAATGCCAATCCAGCTTTTGATTCTGTTCTACCCTGAAGTATTGCCCTCTTGATGCCAGGAATGTCATGATAATTGCACCAACTCTTATAAATTCTTGTTGCAGTGATACTTCTTGCCATCATTGTTCATTCCTTGGTTCCCGTGTTATTGCAACCGGAATGCCGACAAGTGAATTGTGATGTGTGAAATCAATACTCCTAGCAACCCTTTGCTTGGTAGTTAATGGACATTAATATCATTCTTAGTGTGCTGATTATTGAATCATCACCCTAAGGTTGATCGTGCTACCTAGTCCTTATTTCTTGGTGCACTCTTCGATCAACGGGTTAGGATTTTGCCAAACCCTTGCTCTTTTGATCATATCGTCTTGCCTTGAAAAGCAAGATTGATCTCGAGCTTAGTATCACGTCAGTGGTTCATGATTTTTCGAATATCTTCTCGGAAGTATTACCAGGTTGTCACCTGACCGCTATGTGGAGTTCGTGATCAAGTTGGTTTCTTGCAAACCAGCCATTCTCCAAGAATCTGTGTCGGTTACCCCCCCTGAGCTAGTTGGTTAAGCTAAACAATAACTTGGAGAGTTGGAACATAAAATCTTGCCAGCTTAGTTCATCTCAAGGAATATATTTGCGTGTGTTGAAGATAGATGATATCTTCATCAATTGGTCCCTGTGATCAGTTGTTGGACCTATTGTCGTATCAAAACTTTGATTTGAGTATGGGCTATCATCAAATCAAATTAGATCCAACGATATTCATAATGTTGTCTTACTCGTGGTTGATCCCTCGAGCATACACCATTATATCTTTTGGGTCTGACCAATGCTATCACTTGTTCACATAATTATGGAATTCCATCTCCTTGGAAACCTGGATGAATTGTTGTTGATCCCATCAGCAACACTGCTACCTTCTCCATGATTCGTGTTGAACATCCAGCTAGTATTGGAAACTTTATAAGCATTATCTTCATGTTTCGTTCATGAAGCATATGTTTGGATGAAAAAAAGTGACTACCTCTGATTCACGTGCATTTGGTGAAAGTTGCCGCCATGAATTCAAGAAAGTTAGTTTTGCTTCCTCTGGAATCATCCCAAGTCAGTCATGCACATGTGCGAAGTATTCTATGGTTTGGAGACTTGAAACCTTCATTCTATATGTATCCCTAGCACACGAAGCCACTGATTGATTTGTTCAAGGATAAGAAGTTCAAATGCTATTCCCAAAGGGCCCAGACGGACATGCACAAGACTTCTTTATTTCAATGATGGTTCCAATCAGAACTCGGTAGTGTTTCATTGTAAGACTACCATGTGGTCATGCTTGTCTGTGACAACGTGTTCACATGCGAGTAGCAGAACCCGCTCATGTCTTAGAGCTTGCTATCATAGTTCATCTCCCGAGAATCTCGCAACATCATCTCGTCGATTTGGGTTGCAACTCTTCTTTTCAGACATGTTGAGTCTGAAGTATCTTGTTTGTAACCAGATCTGAATCTCAGGAAGATATGATGATTGGAACATTCCCACCATTTGCATTTTGTTCCCAGCTTGCACCCCATTGTGCCAATCCAACCATGGATTGCCCTCTCGGTAATTACTACTCAGGATTATCTTCAAAGTGGGCTTACCATGGGTCCATCCATCTCCAATGATAAGCAAAAATCACTCATTGCATTGTCTTCAACAAGGTAGTCCACATCATCCATTCTAGTCTGAGTATGCCATTTCTCTGAACACCTTCGACCGATCGTTTGTAATTTTCCTTGGGCTGGTTTAGAGAGTTTCAATGATCTATGTATCAAAAGTAATTCTTTTTGCCACTTGAGGAAATAGCTCTATGAGTCACCTCCTCTAAGATGCCTCGTTGTGGTATCATGGCAACTCAACTCCTCGCTACGTTGACAGCCGTTCACCACCTTCTTAAGCGTGGAATTGTTGCCCACCAAATCAAACCCTGTCGTTTGTTATTCCATCCCTCTCGATGTGTTTTGTGCCTCAACTCAAGATGTTTCAACATCTCATTCTCCAAGTTGATATTGTATAGCTCGATCTTCAAGAAGATCAGTCCTAGTAGAGTTTCTTTCCGTCGTCTTCGCGTGGATGAAGATCTCAAAAGCGAGGATGTCAAGATCAACGTATGCAACAAATCAACAACCTTATAAGGTGCAACCTGGATCGTGAAGATTATGCTAGTTTGTGTTCCCTCTTCACCTTACCCTACACTTGAATCTCGAGACGAGATTCTTGTTTAGTAGGGGTGAGTTGTCACAGCCCTAGCTTAGCCTTTGCTTGCCCTTGCATGATCATCATGTCATCATGTTTAAATTCATATGAAACTTGAATTGAGGAAAGTGGAAGCCTCAAAATTTTAAATAAAGGGCAAGAACCCTGAAAATGCATTCAGTGAAGCCAAAATGCCCTAAAAATAGTTTTGGTAATTTTGGAAAGAGCTATACATCAATCCAAAATTCTGGAACAATTTTATGGAATATTTTGGGACATTGAATTTAAATCATATTATATTCGAATTTCGATCTATATTCTTAAATATATAGAATATATATTCAAATAACATTGAAATATTTTATGTGCATCGGGAACAATCTAGTTAGCAACATAAAAATATTCAAAGGTTTATTAGCACTGTTCCGATTCTGTTTTGAATTTAAAAACAGTGGCAAAAGAAAAGAAAAAACAAACAAAACAGAAAGAAAAATAGAAAAGGACAGAGAGAGAGAAGCCCAGCCACTTACCTGGCCGGCCCAGCTGGCTGGCCCAGCCCACCAGTAGCTTGCCAGTCATCTTCAACCCCCGCCGACCGAAGCAGCTGTGTGCTGGACGCGCGCGCATCGACGCCACCTCCTGCTTCGTGCTGTCCCGCGCGCCCCCATTCCTCTCCCCTCGCCAGGGAGATGCCCAGAGCTCTCTCCCCCTCTCCTCTTTCTCTCTGGTTCCTCCCTCTCTCCCCAGTGCTCGCGCCGCAGCCACCCGAGCGGAGCTCTGTTGCCGCCGTTCACTGACGCCTCACCCACAGAGCCTCCCTCACAAAGCTAGCGCGCCCATTGGCTCCGCCTCACCACCACACGCCGACAAGCCAACGATCACAACCTCGGGAGCCCCTCATTGCTGGCATCTTCGTCGTCTTCAAGCTTCGGCACCGATGACCGCCGTCGCTGAATTCGCCACCAGTGGGACGTCCCCGAGCCCACTTACCCTCCCTACCAACTCGCGGTGAGCCCCGAGTCGTTTTTCCCCTTCTTCCCTGGTCGCGTTTGACCTCTAGGCCCTAGCGCCGCCTTGGCCGAACTCCGGTCGCCGCCCAACATGCCACCGCCGTGGCCACCGTCACCTAGAGATGCAACCGAGCGCGTCATAGTGCTCAGCGCATCACCAAGTGCCTGTAGCACCATTCCGCACCTCCTGCCGCGCCTCCTAGCGATGACCCCGAGCTCGCCGAGCTCCGGCAGCCACCAACGTCATCGCCGGCGTCTTTTCCCACCACCCCGAGCCCAAACACCACCACCACTCGAGGCGGCAGCCCCCAGCATCACGTAGATGCCCTCTGCCGGCCATTTGGTCGCCGAAGGAGGAATCCCGCACCTGGCCGCCGCGTCTGGCCTCGCCGGCGTCGAGTCGTCGGTGGATTAGCCCCGGTTGACCAGGGATTTGACCCACCTGGGTCACTGACATACGGGCCCTGCCCGGCTAACCAAGTTAGTTAGGGTTAATCTAAATTAAATTAGTTAGTTAGCCACTGACATATGGGCCCCACTGCCTAACTAATCGACTAACAATAATAGATTAAGGTTAATCTAATTGCAGCGGGCCCACGCGTCAGCTTTGACTATGCTGACGTGTACGTTGACCCGGACCCACTAGTCAGCCTCTGTCCCGGCCCGATTACACTGACGTGCGGGTCCCACTTGTCATGTTTGACCTGGACCGCGCCCTGTTGACCTGCTGACATGATGATGATGCAGTGCTGACGCAGTAAAATTTTCTGGAATTAAAATAAATCAGAAATGATTTATAAATTTCAGAAAGTACCCCAAACTTCTAAAAGTCATAGAAAATCAACCGTAGCTCAGAATTAAATAAATTATATACGGAAAATTATCAGAAAAATTCAAGGAATCCATCTGTACCATTTTCATGCATGTTTGAACAGTGTTGTCCTCTGGTTTGGACAAAATAAATAAAATGCATTTAAATAATCATATATGGAGTTGGAATTTGAATCATGTATTCAAACCAACTTCATTTAAATCATAGCTAGATGCATTGATTGTGTTCTTTCACGGTTGCCGATGTTTGTCCCCTCTCGATAGACATGGTTCCGACGATTTGATCGATGACACCGATGAAGAACTATACTATCTTCAGAAGTGCCAGGCAAGCAAAACCCCTTTGTTCATTCCGATATAATCCCACTCTCTCGCTCCTGCTCTCTTTTACTGCATTAGGACAACAGTGATTCAATTGCTACATGCTGCGGTAGTTGAACCCATTTCCTCTGCATGACCTGTCATTGCCACAGTAAATAGATGAAACCCACTAGCATGAGTAGGATTTGTTTGAGCCCTAATGTGCCTACTCATTCATGCTTGTTGTCATGCCTGCTACTGCTTAGAGTTGAGTCACGTCTGATTCATCGGGAATGAATTGGAACGTGGTGAACATGTCCTACCGTTGAGAGCTAAGTGTGTGAACACGATTTGGTAAAGGTAGCGGTGAGAGGCCATGTAGGAGTACATGGTGGGTTGTCTCATTGCAGCCGTTCTCAGGAACTGAGTTCTGTGTTTTTGATCCATGAACAGTTACTACCACACATTGGGTTCCGGTAACTCGGCCCCTCTCAGCTTATTAATCAACTCGATCTCTGTCCAGGAGTTGCAACTAGTTTCTGGTGTTTGTAGGCAGTGTTAGTAGTCTACCAAGTGGCACCCGGTACAGACTAGGCACAGTGGCACGGTGTACCAAGTGGCACCCGGATGGTGGGCTTGGGAACCCTACACACATCGTTTGGGGCCGTGAGCGACACCCCGGCCGGATCTCCTTGCGGATGGAACCCGAATATGCGAAGAAGTACACCCCTGCAGAGTTATCATTATCTATTCGAATAGCCGGATTCCTCGGATATGGAAACTTGGACCCCTTGCATAGTTCATAGACAAGTGAAAGTGGATACTCTAAAATGCGCAAGATAAGCGTGATTGCTATGGATGGCCTTCTCGTAGGGAGACGGGAGCGGATCCATAGTGGTGTATTGATATGGTGAATATGTGGACTCGTGTGCGCCACCTCGAAAGAGTTACTTGTAGTCGTAGTTCAGGATAGCCACCGAGTCAAAGCTGGCTTGCTGCAGTTAAACTCCACCACCCCCTTTGTTGATACCGATGCATATGTAGTTAGTTATGATGTAAGTCTTGATGGGTACATTTGTACTCACGTTTGCTTATTTTATGTTTTGCAGAGAGACTTCAGTCTCGCTAGTAGTTCCACGTGGACTTCGACGTTTAGCTTGTTACCTCAGCTACGATCTTGTACCCTTGGGAGGGTCCGGTAGATAGTCAGGCTCCTTAGCCTTCTTCATTTTTTAGTTGTCTGTACTCAGACAAGTTAAGCTTCCGCATGTGCTTTGACTTGTATGCTCTGAATGTTGGGTCATGAGACCCATGTTTGTAATATCTCGCTCCTCTGAAATGCTTGGTATGTGTGGGATCCGACAACCTAGTTGTTTATCCTTGGTAGCCTCTCTTATGGGGAAATGTAGTCTTGTGCTTCCATGAGCCATAGTAGTCCGCTACAGCCCGGTTCATCGGAGTCCTGCTCGCCCAGCACTACTGCTCCGGAGCACTTGACTAGCCGTCGTGTGATTCACTTCGTTCCTGTGTCTGTCCCTTCGGGGAAATGTCACGTGGTGACATCCGGAGTCCTGCCTAGCTTGCTACAGCCCGGGTTCCCGGAGTCCTGTTAGCCCAGTGCTACAGCCCGGATTCACACGCTGCTGACCGACATGATCAATGTTGATTCATGTATGCCTGTCCCCGTAGGTTAGTGCCACTTTGGGTTCACGACTAGTCATGTCGGCCCGGGTTCTCTGTCATATGGATGCTAGCGACACTATCATATACGTGAGCCAAAAGGCGCAAACGGTCCCGGGCCATGGTAAGGCGACACCCGTGGGAATACCGTGTGTGAGGCCGCAAAGTGATATGAGGTGTTACAGGCTTGATCGTTGTGACTTAGAATCGCGGTCCTAACACGCGTTCAACGCGGGTCGTGGGGAAGCGCAGTGGACGGAAAGTTATTGCAGTAAAAATCCGCCCCGCCTGCCCGTGCATCGTTCTGGGCCTAGCCCAACAATGCGTCACACTTATGTGTGGCCCAGGCCCGGGGGCTCCTGTCGGTGTACAAAAGTAGGGGCTCTACTTTGCACCCCTTTACTTGTGCACGGGCGGTCAGAGCCGCGCCCCCGGCCGCACTAAGCAGGGAAGAGAAGGGATGCCGGAGCGCAAGACAGCTAGAGCAACTCCAAGACTAGGGACGCAAAGAGGGCGAGGTGGACTCCCCTAGAAAGACTCTTGCCGGGGTGGCTTCCGTAGCCCTGGCAAGATCCTTGCCGGGGCAACTTGCCTGACACCAGCAGAGCACGCCACCCTTGAGCCTAGGGGTTCCCAACGCCATCAGCCACATTGGAACCAAGGCTCGGGAGGCACCTCCGTGGTGGCATGCAGATCTTTGTAGAGATCATAAATACACAAGATCATATGAGAACCAGAAGTCAGCGATCCTTGGCGAGATCCTGCCCAAGGAAATCCACGAGACCCCCGGCAAGATCCTTGACGGGGGCGACCGTGGTGCCGCAGCAAGACCCTTGCTGGGCCCTCGGCAAGACCATTGCGGGGCCTCAGCCAGGCCCGCGTCTGCCAAGACACCACCGCCACTCCTATGCAGCTACCAGCTCGACCAGCTGGGCAGGCATCTGCGTGGCAGTGCGCGGCCTCCACACCAACTCAGGAAGCACCTGCGTGGTGGCATGCAGATCTTCGTGGAGGCTCCTAATACGTCTCCAATGTATCTATAATTTTTGACAGCTCCATGCTATATTATCTCCTGTTTTGGATGTTTATGGGCTTTATTATACACTTTTATGGGACTAACCTATTAACCAAGAGCCCAGTGCCAGTTTTTGTTTTCTTTCCTATTTTAGGGTTTTGAAGAAAAGGAAAATCAAACGGAGTCCAATTGACCTGAAACTTCACGAAACTCATTTTTGGAAGGAAAGCAACCCGAGAGACTTGGAGTCTATGTCAAGGAAGCTTCGAGGAGGCCACGAGGTATGGCGGCGCGCCCACCCCCTGGGCACGCCCTCCACCCTCGTGGGCCCCTCGTGGCCCTCCTGACGTACTTCTTCCGCCTATATATCTCTATATACCCTAAAACTACCGGGGAGCACAATAGATCGGGAGTTCCGCCGCCAGAAGCCTCCGTAGCCACCGAAATCCAATCTAGACCCGTTCCGGCACCCTGGCGGAGGGGGAATCCTTCTCCGGTGGCTATCTTCATCATCCCGGCGCTCTCCATGACGAGGAGGGAGTAGTTCTCCCTCGAGGCTGAGGGTATGTACCAGTAGCTATGTGTTTGATCTCTCTCTCACTCTCTCGTGTTCTTGATTTGGCACGATCTTGATGTATCGCGAGCTTTGCTATTATAGTTGGATCTTATGATTCTCCTGCCCCTCTACTCTCTTGTAATGGATTGAGTTTCCCCTTTGAAGTTATCTTATCGGATTGAGTCTTTAAAGATTTGAGAACACTTGATGTATGTCTTGCCGTGCGTATCTGTGGTGACAATGAGATACCACGTGATTCACTTGATGTATGTTTTGGTGATCAACTTGCGGGTTCCGCCCATGAACCTATGCATAGGGGTTGGCACACGTTTTCGTCGTGATTCTCCGGTAGAACTTTGGGGCACTCTTTGAGGTCCTTTGTGTTGGTTGAATAGATGAATCTGAGATTGTGTGATGCATATTGTATAATCGTACCCACGGATACTTGAGGTGAAATTGGAGTATCTAGGTGACATTAGGGTTTTGGTTGATTTGTGTCTTAAGGTGTAATTCTAGTACGAACTCTAGGGCTGTTTGTGAGACTTATAGGAATAGCCCAACGGATTGATTGGAAAGAATAACTTTGAGGTGGTTTCGTACCCTACCATAATCTATTCATTTGTTCTCCGCTATTAGTGACTTTGGAGTGACTCTTTGTTGCATGTTGAGGGATAGTTATGTGATCCAATTATGTTATCATTGTTGAGGGAACTTACACTAGCGAAAGTATGAACCCTAGGCCTTGTTTCCTATCATTGCAATATCGTTTATGCTCACTTTTATCATTCGTTACCTTGCTGTTTTTATATTTTCAGATTACAAAAACTATTATCTGCCATCCATATACCACTTGTATCACCATCTCTTCGCTGAACTAGTGCACCTATACAATTTACCATTGTATTGGGTGTGTTGGGGACACAAGAGACTCTTTGTTATTTGGTTGCAGGGTTGCTTGAGAGAGACCATCTTCATCCTACGCCTCCCATGGATTGATAAACCTTAAGTCATCCACTTGAGGGAAATTTGCTACTGTCCTACAAACATCTGCACTTGGAGGCCCAACAACATCTACTAGAAGAAGGTTGTGTAGTAGACGTCAAGGTCTTTTCTGGCGCCGCTGCCGGGGAGGTGAGTGCTTGAAGGTATATCTTTAGATCTTGCAATCGAGTCTTTTAGTTTCTTGTTTTATCACTATTTTAGTTTATAAAAGAAAACTATAAAAAATGGAATTGAGTTTGTCTCATACGCTTCACCTCTTTAATATCTTAAGTGAGTATGATGGAAAGGATAATTGTGCTGAAGTGCTAGAAGAAGAAATCTATAAAATGTTTGGCACTAAATATTTGAATGATGAGCATGATTGCAATCTTGTTAGTATGAATTCCTTGAATATCCATGATGTTAATGATATGCAAAGCCACAAGCTTGGGGAAGCTATGTTTGATGAAGATTATACTTTTGGTCCCCCAAGTTTTGATGAGCAAATTTATTATGATGAAAGCATGCCTCCTATTTATGATGATTATATTGATGAAAGTGGATTTGGAGAGGTCATGACTTTATTTTGTGATGAATCCACTATTCCGGAAGGGGTTCCAATTGATTATGAGAACGAAGTTGCTATCTGTGATGATTATTGTGATACTTGTATGCTATAAAGAATAATGATATCCATGAAACTTGTCATCATGATTTTAGTTTTCAATTGGATATGCCTCACATGATAATTATTTTGTTGAGTTCGCTCCCACTATTATTCATGAGAAGAATCTTGCTTGTGAGGAGATTAATAAAATTTCTATGATTGTAGATCATGAAAAGAATGCTTTAGGTGCTGGTTATATTGTTGAATTCATTCATGATGCTACTAAAAATTATTATGGGGGAGGAACATATGCTTGTAGGAATTGCAATAATATCAAGTTTCCTCTCTATGTGCTTAAAATTTTGAAGTTATGCTTGTTTTGCCCTCCTATGCTAGTTGATTATTGTTCCCACAAGTTGTTTGCTCACAAATCCCCTATTCATAGGTAGAGGGTTAGACTTAAATGTTCTATTCATATTCTTCATTATGCTCTCTTTATGTTTCAATTCTTATCCTTTATGTGAGCATCATTGAAATCATCATGCCTAGCTAGGGGCGTTAAACGATAGCGCTTGTTGGGAGGCAACCCAATTTTATTTTTGTACCTTGCTTTTTGATCCTGTTTTGTAATAAATAATTTACTTATCCTCTTTTATGATTGAGTTTTTTTGTGTTTAATTAGTGTTTGTGCCAAGTAGAACCGTTGGGAAGACTTGGGGAAAGTCTCGTTGATCATGCTGTAAAAAACAGAAACTTTAGCACTCACGAGAATTGCTGCCATTTTTATTTGGAGAGTGCTATTTAGTTAATTCTTTTTGAATATGATTAATAGATAAATTCCTCAGGTCCAGAAGTTTATTTGAGAATTTTATGAGTTCCATAAGTATACGTTTGATCCAGATAACTACAGACTGTTCTGTTTTTGACAGATTCTGTTTTTCATGTGTTGTTTACTTATTTTGATGAATCTATGGCTAGTAAAATAGTTTATAAACCATATATAAGTTGGAATACAGTAGGTTTAACACCAATATAAATAAAGAATGAGTTCATTACAGTACCTTGAAGTGGTGATTTATTTTCTTATACTAACGGAGCTTACGAGTTTTCTGTTAAGTTTTGTGTTGTGAAGTTTTCATGTTTTGGGTAAGGATTCGATGGATTATGGAACAAGGAGTGGAAAGAGACTAAGCTTGGGGATTCCCAAGGAACCTCAAGGTAATATTGACGGATAGCCAAGGGCCTAATCTTGGGGATGCCCCAGAAGGCATCTCCTCTTTCGTCTTCGTTCATCGGTAACATTACTTGGAGCTATATTTTTATTCGCCACATGATATGTGTTTTGCTTGGAGCATCAATTTATTTTGTTAGGATTTTCTTGCTGTTATCTAGAACAGTGTTTAGCATCTTTTATTTCACTAAAAGTGGCATTGATAGCCTTTACTATGCCTATTTTAGTCCACATGTTGTTGTTTGAAAACAGAAAGTTTACCGCTGTTGAAATAATTCCCTAGAAAAGTCAGAATGTGATAAAATATTGAAACCTTTTGCATATTAAGATCTGATAAATTTACTACAGTGGGAATTTTCTTTCATAATTTTTGGAGCTAGGGAAGTATGGATGTTGCTGCATTCTTTACAAACTGTCCTGTTTAGGCAGATTGCTGTTATGTTTGCATATGTTTGCTTCTTTAATGATTCTATTTGAGGATGGGAATATTAAATATGCAGAGGCATTTAGTATGCAATGTTGAATAATAATTCTAGTGATTTGCTACAGTAGAGTATGATAAGGTTTTTGCAATGATTTATACTAACTTATCTCACGAGTCCTTGTTGAGTTTTGTGTGGATGAAGCTTTTGAGATTTAGGGAGACCATGATATGAGAGGAATTAAGGAGACACAAAAGCTGAAGCTTGGGAATGCCCAAGGCATCCCAAGATAATATTTCAAGAAGTCTCATCTAAGCTTGGGGATTCCCAGTTGGCATCCCACCTTTCTTCTTCAATAATTATCAGTTAGTATCGGTTGATCCTAAGTTTTTGCTTCTTAACATGATGTTTCCCATTCTTAGAATGTCATTTTATTTTGCTTTGCTTTCTGTTTGAGTAAAATACCAAGATCTGAAATTATTAAATGTTAGAGAGTCTTCACATAGTTGCATAATTATTCGACTACTCATTGATCTTCACTCATATCTTTCGGAGTAGTTTGTCATTTGCTCTAGTGCTTCACTTATATCTTTTAGAGCATGGTGGTAGTTTTATTTTGAAGAAATAGATGAACTCTCATGCTTCACTTAGATTATTTTGAGAGTCTTAAATAGCATGGTAATTTTCTTAAAATCCTAATATGCTAGGTATTCAAGATTAGTAAAATTTTCTTATGAATGTTTTGAATACTAAGAGAAGTTTGATGTTTGATGATTGTTTTGAGATATGGAGGTAATAATATCAAAGTCGTGCCAGTTGAGTAGTTGTGAAATTAAGAAATGCTTGTGTTGAAGTTTGCATGTCACATAGCATGCACCTATGGTAAACGTTATGTAACAAATTTGAAACATCAGGTGTTATTTGATTGTCCTCCTTATGAGTGGCGGTCGGGGACGAGCGATGGTATTTTCCTACCGATCTATCCCCCTATGAGCATGCGCGTAGTGCCGAGGTTTTTGATGACTTGTAGATTTCTGCAATAAGTATGTGAGTTCTTTATGACTAATGTTGAGTCCATGGATTATAAGCACTCTCACCCTTCCATCATTGCTAGCCTCACTACTAGGGAAAATGTTATACACAGAACTTTAGCAGTAGAGCTTGTTAAAAGAGCACGCTACTGCTAGATAGTAGTAGCGCGTGCAAAATAAGCGCGTTGCAGATGGACATTTATCAGTAGTGCGTCTCACCGAAAACTCGCTACTACTAAAATTCCAATCACTTAGCCGATGGGCTACACATAGTAGTAGCGATCTTCCAAAAACCGCGCTACCGCTAATAAACTTATAGCAGTGCGTTTATGTGTAAATCGCTACTGCTAACGAAAAGAAAATGAAATGAAAAACGAATAGAGAAGTAAATGAAAATGAAAGAAATAGAAAAAGGAGAAAGGAAAAATTTAAAATGTAAAGAAAAAAATGAAACAGGGAAAAAATGATGAAGACGTAGCAGTAGCACGCTCTCTGAACCACGCTATAGCTAACTTAGCTATAGCACATTTTCTGTAAAGCGCTACCATTACTTTTGACTTAACCAAAAACGGTTTCCCCCCGGCCACCACTTCTCCCCCAAATCGATCCCTCGCCCCACTTCGCCGCCGTCTCCCCCACTTCGCCGTCGTCTCCTGCCGGCGTCGACGCCGCGCTCATCCTCACAACCGCCGCCCGAGGCCGCCCAGCCTCAGCGCTGCCGCCTCTCGGGCCGCCCTCGACCTCATCGTCGCCTCCCTCGACCTCACCGCTGCCGCCCTCAACCGCACCGCCCCCGAGCCCGCCAAGACCGCTGCGTCCCGATCCTGAGCCCGCCCGCCCCACCCCTACCTCTGTCGCCAAGCACCTCCCCGCTACCGTCTCTCCCCTCTCTGTAAGCCCCCCAACCCATCCGTTTTAGTTAATAGATGTTAATGTTAAGTAGTAGATAATGTTGATGTTTTTTAGTTAGCGTAATAATAGACGATATTAAGTAGTAGATAATGTAGATGTTAATTAGTTCAATAGGGTTTAGTTTTTGAATTGAGTTTGTTTAACTAGATGTTAATTACGGCAGTAGGGTTTAGTTTAGAGTAAAGTTCAGTTCAGTAGTTAACTAAATATAATCTATATTTGGTTTTTGAATTGAGTTTGAGAGAGCATGTGATTTGTGTAGATTTTCTTGAAGTGTCAAACGCTAGGACATGCAAATTTGAAGTGGTCAGGATATATGCAAATTCCTCAGTTGTGTTTGCCCATGTTTCGATTGTGCCCAAGTGGCCTTTTGTTGTTTCCAGGGAATGAAGCTGAGTGGCCTACGTTTTGCCGGAATGTTGATTCATTTCCGTTCTGGAAAATTTCAGGTTCTCGATTTTTCCACTTTTTAGCAAAGGTCATGCCGAAATTTTCCGTGAATTTCGGCATGACTTGTGCTACAAACTAGGACATATCGAGTGCCCGGGATTTGCCGCACCAGGAAGGAGTCAACGTTCCTGCAAAACATAGGCCTTTTGTATGTCATTATTCATTTTATTAGGTCTAGAATTAATTTACTAGATTTAATCATAGGAAACATGGCTAGCAACGATGAAGGACAGGGTTCTGGTGATTGCGACGATGTGTTCCGGACGGCAGACGAATTTTTTAGCCTTGCCAATGATCAACCGGTGGCATCGGGGACTGAGACCGACACGCAGACCGGTGCTGAGACTGAGACCGGCGCTGAGACTCAGACCGGCATCAAGACCGGCGTTGAGACTGAGACCGGCGCTGCCTCGGGGAGCAGAGCCGGTGTAGAACTGAAAGCAAAGAGGCAACGGCTTCCTAACAAACTCAAGACTACTAGACTGGTGGTCACGGAGGTGGACGACGGCAATTTTGAGCCAAAGGCGCCCAAGGAAGCGCGTCGATGCTACGACAATCAAATAGGTTGCATCGTACGGACAACTGCCACCATCAACGATGAGAAACTACCGAAGATAGAAAATATGAGGAGCTCCCACCTAAAGAACATTCACAAAAAGGATTACACCCACATCAAGGATGTTCTCGACAGTGCTATGTTTTGCTACCAAGCAGGGGGTGGAGAGGTCAGGGACAAGAAGAGAAGGGGCTGCAGGGTCGCCTTCGGCCATATGACTCACTTCTGCTGCATCCAGCAACCGAACGATTCTCTTAATGATGGATTCTATGCCGTACACCACATGCTGGAGTACAGACGGGATCACCAAAACCTTCGCATGTCACCTAGATCTGGTGATGCCCATATTCTGCAATGGGCAAAGGACATAGGAGATATTGAGGATCATCGACTTCGAGTTGAGTTCTATAACATCCAGCGCGAACTTGCCCAAATCATCATGAAGGAGGTCGTCGGAAAAATAGGGATGTTCTACGGAGAAGGACAAATGTCGTGGGAAGACGTCCGAACATGGATAGCCTCTCAGCGTCTCGACATGAACCCTTTCACTAAGCTCGAGGACTATCTCCCTGACTTGGATGGATGGAACGACATGTTGGAGTGATTGTCGATATATGACAATGTGTCCGTTTAGTCCATACTTTGTGTGTGACAAAACTTTGAATTATGCACGGTGAAACTTTATTTGTGATGTAATTAAACCGTCCTCCTCCTCGACTAGTGAAAATCACTCTAGTTAGGGCATTTTGGGGTACGATGAACTTTGTTATTTATGCTTATGATATGTTGTTTCTATTTTTGCCAAGTCTGTCTCTTTCTGTTGCTCAGCTATATATGTTGCATATCATCGACTCATGTGACGATGCCGGTGCATAGATCATAGATGGCGAAGAAATGCTACGCCAGGAGTATATATACGACAAGTGGCCGGAGTGTCAGGCCCAGTGTACCGGTTTCCAGTTTCCAAGCGACAGGCAGTAGTTAGTTTAGGTTCACACTAATGCGAGAGAGGGATACGAACTCATGTACTCAAAGTGATAGCTCTTCTCGCGTATATCATTGTTTAGATGGATGACGATGTATTTGCAAGTAATCGAGACTTGTATCGCTATTTTCGAGATGATGATGAGAGACCACTTTGTGTTGGATTATGATTATGATGATGACATGATTTGATGAGACTAATTGTATGTATATGCTATGATTAGATTTGTATGTGTATGATATGCTAAAGATTATTGTATAAAGCCTATTCAAATACAAAACAAATACAAAACAAATATGCAGGGAAAAATAATAAAACTAGTAGTAGCAAGGGGGAAATTTAGCAGTAGGCCGCCTTACCAGTAGCGCTTCCCAGTAAACAGCGCTGCAGATAATATCAGCAGCGCCCTTTTCTAAACAGTGCTAGAGCTATTCATGTATAGCAGTAGTGTGGGACAACAGGCGCTACTGCTATACGTTAGCTGTAGCGCCTTATTAGTAGCGCCGGTCCCCACGCTATTGAGAGGCCCAAAACCCATGCTGCTGCTAGGCTTTTCCCTAGTAGTGCCTCTTCGGTACCGTGCATTGCCGTTTCTCACATTGAGAGTTGGCGCAAACTTCGCTGGTGCATCCAAACCCCGTGGTATGATCCGCTCTATCACACATAAACCTCCTTATATCTTCCTCAAAACAGCCACCATACCTACCTATTATGGCATTTCCATAGCCATTCTGAGATATATCGCCATGCAACTTTCCACCGTTCTGTTTATCATGACACATTCATCAATGTCATATTGCTATGCATGATCATGTAGTTGACATCGTATTTGTGGCAAAGCCACCGTTCATAATTCTTTCATACATGTCACTCATGAGTCATTGCACATCCTGGTACACCGCCGGAGGCCTTCATATAGAGTCATAATTTGTTCTAGTATCGAGTTGTAATCATTGAGTTGTAAATAAATAGAAGTGTGGTGATCATCATTTTCTAGAGCATTGTCCCAACTGAGGAATAAAAAAAGAGAGAAAGGCCATAAAAAGGAGAAGTCCCAAAAAAGGAAAAGAGAAAGGCCATAAAAAAGGCCAAATAAGAAAATGAGAGGAAAAGAGAGAAGGGACAATGCTAGTATCCTTTGCCACACTTGTGCTTCAAAGTAGCACCATGATCCTCATGATAGAGAGTCTCTTGTTTTGCCACTTTCATATACTAGTGGGAATTTTCATTATAGAACTTGGCTTGTATATTCCAACAATGGGCCTCCTCAAGTGCCCTAGGTCTTCGTGAGCAAGCAAGTTGGATGCACACCCACTTAGTTTCTTTTGTTGAGCTTTCATACATTTATAGCTCTAGTGCATCCGTTGCATGGCAATCCCTACTCCTTGCATTAACATCAATCGTTGATGTGAGACTTTCTCCTTTTTGTCTTCTCCACATAACCCCCTCATTATATTCTATTCCACCCATAGTGCTATATCCATGGCTCAAGCTCATGTATTGCGTGAAAGTTTATAGGTTTGAGATTACTAAAGTATGAAACAATTGCTTGGCTTGTCATCGGGGTTGTGCATGATGAGAGCATTCTTGTGTGACGAAAATGGAGCATGACTAAACTATATGATTTTGTAGGGATGAACTTTCTTTGGCCATGTTATTTTGAGAAAACATAATTGCTTAGTTAGTATGCTTGAAGTATTATTATTTTTATGTCAATATGAACTTTTATCTTGAATCTTTCGGATCTGAATATTCATGCCACAATTAAGAAGAATTACATTGAAAGTATGCCAAGTAGCACTCCGCATCAAAAATTCTGTTTTTATAATTTACCTACTCGAGGATGAGCAGGAATTAAGCTTGGGATGCTGATACGTCTCCAACGTATCTATAGTTTTTTATTGCTCCATGCTATATTATCTCCTGTTTTGGATGTTTATGGGCTTTATTATACACTTTTATATTATTTTTGTGACTAACCTATTAACCCAGAGCCCAGTCCCAGTTTCTGTTGTTTTGCCTATTTTAGGGTTTCAAAGAAAAGGAAAATCAAACGGAGTCCAATTGACCTGAAACTTCACGAAACTCTTTTTTGGAAGGAAAGCAACCCGGGAGACTTGGAGTCTACGTCAAGGAAGCTTTGAGGAGGCCACGAGGTAGGGGGGCGTGCCCCCCACCCTCGTGGGCCCCTCGTGGACCCCTAACGTACTTCTTCCGCCTATATATCTCCATATACCCTAAAACTACCGGAGAGCACAATAGATTGGGAGTTCCGCCGCCAGAAGCCTCCGTATCCACCGAAAGTCAATCTAGACCCGTTCCGGCCCCCTGCCGGAGGGGGGATCCTTCTCCGGTGGCTATCTTCATTATCCCGGCACTCTCCATGACGAGGAGGGAGCTGTTCTCCCTCGGGGCTGAGGGTATGTACCAGTAGCTATGTGTTTTATCTCTCTCTCTCTCTCTCATGTTCTTGATTTGGCACGATCTTGATGTATCGCAAGCTTTGTTATTATAGTTGGATCTTATGTTTCTCCTTCCCCTCTACTCTCTTGTAATGGATTGAGTTTCCCCTTTGAAGTTATCTTATCATATTAAGTCTTTAAAGATTTGAGAACACTTGATGTATGTCTTGCCGTGCGTATCTGTGGTGACAATGGGATACCACGTGATTCACTTGATGTATGTTTTGGCGATCAACTTGCGGGTTCCGCCCATGAACCTATGCATACGGGTTGGCACACGTTTTCGTCGTGATTCTCTAGTAGAACTTTGGGGAACTCTTTGAGGTCCTTTGTGTTGGTTGAATAGATGAATCTGAGATTGTGTGATGCATATCGTATAATCATACCCACGGATACTTGAGGTGACATTGGAGTATCTAGGTGACATTAGGGTTTTGGTTGATTTGTGTCTTAAGGTGTTATTCTAGTACGAACTCTAGGGCTGTTTCTGACACTTATAGGAATAGCCCAACAGATTGATTGGAAACAATAACTTTCAGGTGGTTTCGTACCCTACCATAATCTCTTCGTTTGTTCTCTGCTATTAGTGACTTCGGAGTGACTCTTTGTTGCATGTTGAGGGATAGTTATGTGATCCAATTATGTTATCATTGTTGAGGGAACTTACACTAGCGAAAGTATGAACCCTAGGCCTTGTTTCCTATCATTGCAATACCGTTTATGCTCACTTTTATCATTCGTTACCTTGCTGTTTTTATATTTTTAGATTACAAAAACTATTATCTACCATCCATATACCACTTGTATCACCATCTCTTCGCCGAACTAGTGCACCTATACAATTTACCATTGTATTGGGTGTGTTGGGGACACAAGAGACTCTTTGTTATTTGGTTGCAGGGTTGCTTGAGAGAGACCATCTTCATCCTATGCCTCCCACGGATTGATAAACCTTAGGTCATCCACTGGAGGGAAATTTGCTACTGTCCTGCAAACCTCTGCACTTGGAGGCCCAACAACGTCTACAAGAAGAAGGTTGTGTAGTAGACGTCAGATCCACCACCGCGCTAGCCCAGCAACCAGCCAACGTGGTGCTACAACGCCTCGTCAGCTTGGACGCGCATCGGAGCCAGGCGAGGCGACAACAGCTGGGACGAGCTTCTTTGCCATCCCCAATAAAGCAAGAGGGGCACGTCGGCAGAGCATTAAATGCGTTTGTCCGACGATGCCAGAGGAGAGACTCAGCCACTGTATACCTTTCCACCTCCTGTGTGCCACTGTGGCGACCCCTTTTGTCTATAAAAGGAGGACCGAGGCGTACTGAAGAGGGATTCGGATCTTTGGGACTGGAGAGACACCATAGCTACTTCAAGAACACAAGAACACTCAAATATACACCAAAGCAGGACTAGGGTTTTACGCCTCTTTGATACGTCCATTTTGCATCATGCTTTTATATTGATATTTATTGCATTATGGGCTGTGATTACACATTATGTCACAATAGTTATGCCTATTCTCTCTTATTTTACAAGGTTTACATAAAGAGGGAGAATGCCGGCAGCTAGGATTCTGGACTGGGAAAGGAGCAGATATTAGAGACCTATTCTGCATAGCTCCAAAAGTCTTGAAACTTCACGGAAGTCAATTTCAGAATATATAATAAATACTGAGCGCAAGAAGTTCACCAGGGGGGCACACCCTGCCCACGAGGGTGGGGGGCATGCCCTACCCCCCTGGGCGCGCCCCCTACCTCATGGGCCCCCTGGTGGCCCTCCGATGACCATCTTCTGCTATATGGAGTCTTTCGATGAGGAAAAAATCATAATCCATCTTCCCGGACGAGACTCCGTCGCCACGAGGCGGAACCTTGGTGGAACCAATCTAGGGCTCTGGCGGAGCTGTTCTACCGGGGAAACTTCCCTCCGGGAGGGGGAAATCATTGCCATCGTCATCACCAACGCTCCTCTCATCGGGAGAGGCCAATCTCCACCAACATCTTCACCAGCACCATCTCCTCTCAAAACCCTAGTTCATCTCTTGTATCCAATTCTTGTCTCCAAGTCCGGGATTGGTACCTGTGGGTTGCTAGTAGACTTAATCAATGTTGGGGATATCGCTTATCGGGAACTTATCGGTCGACCCATGATAAGGGGTAAATCGGCCAGTTTATCGACATATCAGCCGATTTATCGCCATATCGGCTGATTTATCGGATGATTTATCTTATCGGTCAGACAACGGTAAGCGATAAATCAGCCGATTTATTGGAATATCGGAAGATATCTTGAACAGTGGTCTTAATTACTCCTTGTAGTTGATGCTAGTTGGTTTATTTTGTGGAAGATCATATGTTCAGATCCTATATGCATATTAATACCCCTCTGATTATGAACATGAATATGCTTTGTGAGTAGTTACGTTTGTTCCTGAGGACATGGGAGAAGTCTTGCTATTAGTAGTCATGTGAATTTGGTATTCATTCGATATTTTGATGAGATGTATGTTGTCTCTCCTCTAGTGGTGTTATGTGAACATCGACTACATGACACTTCACCATTATTTGGGCCTAGAGGAAGGCATTGGGAAGTAATAAGTAGATGATGGGTTGCTAGAGTGACAGAAGCTTAAACCCTAGTTTATGCGTTGCTTCATAAGGGGCTGATTTGGATCCACATGTTTCATGCTATGGTTACGTTTACCTTAATACTTTTGTTGTAGTTGCGGATGCTTGCAATCGAGGTTAATAATAAGTGGGATGATTTCCAAGTAAGGATAGCACCCAAGCACCGGTCCACCCACATACAAAATCACTACTAGGAAAAGGCCTACTAGTGGCGCACCTGTTTTGCCTACTAATGGCGCAATACAGGTGCGCCACTAGTAGCACACCATTAGTATTTTTTACTAATGGCGCACCTATGGTGCGCCATTAGTATCTGGTATACTAATGGCGCGGCATGCAGTGCGCCATTAGTATAGCCCATGGTGCGACATTAGTATGCCTCCCAGGGGGCCATATTTACCCATGTGCTTTGGCATACTAATGGCGTACTGGTGGATGATGCGCCATTAGTGTGCTCTGGCTTACTAATGGCGCACTGTGTGGTGGTGCGCCACTAGTATGAATATTAGGGATTTTTTTTCTTTTCTAATATTTTCACAGGTTACAAAATATATTATTGGACAGAATATAGCTAGCACCACACAGCAACAACAGATTCATCGAATACAATAGAAGATTAGTCTCTGAATACAATTCATCATATTAGTCTCCGAATTCAAAAGACCGAACAAAGATAGAACATTACAAGTCTCGAGACCGCGAGTAGCGAGTTTGTCGGAAGTAATACTGATCCTAACAGGTCCTACTAATCATCTTCATACAACTTCTACTCGTTACTAATAACAAGTCATATGATCATCATCTTGATAGTCATCGAACCAACCCTACTTAATTGTTCTTAGCACATGATCATCAGTATTAGGCAGGACCTAAATACCCTATTTAAGGTAAAATAGCATAAAACAATATAGACCCTGACTCTCCATTATGGAGAATGGAGATCATATTGTCTCCAATTCTTGCGCTTCGCTTCCTTTTGCTTCCAAGAACCTCCTTACGACTGTCCATACATTTTTTCCATCTTTGATTTTCATGTCTCCACTTCTTTTAGAAATCTCGTATGGATAGTTGAGATTCGTAGGATGACCTGGCTGTATGTTCAAAACATTAAGACTACCTTTCTTATACATCAAATGAGGCACACAATTCTCTGGGATTATCTGTTGAAAAACATAGTAATAACTTCGTAGTTAGCAATGATGTACTAGTTTTAGAAGTATGCAAAAGATGCACGGATGTCGTAATAGTAAAAAATCTTACCAGGGTATCTCCATGGTAGTTACCGTAGTTGAACACATGCACTAGTGGCACGTATTGACCATAATGTTGAGGAGTTTGATTGTAGATATTGTAATTCTCAATGTCAGTACAAAATCCGACCAGATGATTTTTCTCCTTGTAAGTTGTTAATTCGGAGCCATCGGTGTAGTGGGTTTTGTCTACCATCTCCCGCACATTCTTCGAACAATAAAAATAAGTTGTCAATGGAAATAAGCTGTCAACTATTTTGAAATAAACAATATAAATTAGTTTATAATTAACTATGTTTGAGAAACTCACATAGCGGTAGAACTGGAGGCGTATCAACAAGGACCCAAATGTCCATATTGTCTTGGTCGATGTCAGGATCACCAAGATCCATGGTGACAAGCATACCCTCATCAAAACCATACATATTGCAAAATGCTTCCCAATTTTTGCATCCAAAATGGGTTACGCTCCCAGAATTATACATATTTACTTCAAAATCCACATCGTGATGAGTCCTTGGGTGAATTTTCTTTGTTTCAGAAATTTCATGGTCTTCAAAATCCATCCTCTCCAAGACATAGCGTCTTGCATGGCATGGGATAAGCTATACTCGAATTGTAAAAGATGAAAATTACACGTTGAAATAGTTGAAGTCATGCTTAATTATGAAAATAACACTTGTCGTCGTTGTGTACCATTTCAACTTCGAAGGTCTCCTCGAGCTTAATGCTGAAGCGCCGATCATCGTCCAGGTGAGGCTTGTCGTACAGGCCTCGATCATCGTAGCACTAGCCATACTCCCCCGGGAGACTTTCATCGTCTGATGACGACATATCCTACGTTCATAATTCAAAACAACATCATCTCTTGCGTTGGGTCCAATAAGATAATCCACAGTGTGGTGAAAACACGCCCTTCGAACTGGTTTGAGATATTGGTGAATGGAGATGGTCTAAGATTTTCAGTAGTAAGAAGTGAAGTGGTAATTTTGAGAGCAAATGGTTAGGATGAGTGGTTCCTCTTTCCTGTTTAGCTTTAGAATAAAATATTGTTAGTCATGCACACTTGTGCATTTTCAGCCAGGCCCAGTGGATGTCAGGTCCAGTTTTCCAATAAAACATTTATTGAAAACCGACCATTTTATTGGACCAGTATAGAAGAATCCTTCTTACTAGTAGACAAATCCTTGATACAGAAATCCAGAAGTACTAAATATTATACAAGGTTGAGCTGAGGCTGCTCAACAATTTATTACAAGCATGCCGATATTATACATAAAGGCGGATATGACACAGAGGGGTATGGTGGCATAACTACTGACTCAAAATAAAAGTGGTGGTGGGTATGTTACAGTGAAGTGGGTGACATGACTCCAAATCTTACAGCTAATCAAGCGTCGGAGTGAGGCTCGATTATTTTATTAGGGTAGCGGAAGCGTATATAATACAAGTGACCAACTCCAGGATCACACGGGACAGACTGGGACTCCTCTAGGCGTCGGACTCGCTATCGAACTCTTCATCCATAAGATCGCCTTTGTCAACATCTGGCCAAATCAACAAGCCAGGTGAGTACTTTGAATGTACTCGCAAGACAGTTTGGACATAGGATATAACAAATGCAAACATGATGCACATGAGCAGATTAGTAATGCACACTTAGGTAATAAATTTGCACTGCATGATAAATGAAAGGAAGTCAGGCGGTAATCCTCCCGAAATCCTAATAAAATAACTAAAGGCCGATCGGGTGTCTGAAGCGACGCCTCAAAAGGAAAAATAAATTAACATGCCACAGTCGGGAGTCAAGGCGACACCACATAAAGGGCTTATATTGAAATGTAAATGACAGTACGTGCCACAGTCGAACGTCTAGGCGACATCTCGAAAAGGGCTTATAATGAAATTAAATAACAAGGATGCCACAATCGGACGTCCGAGCAACATCACATAAAGGGCTTATATCAAAAGTAAATAACAAGAATGCCACAGTCGGACGTCTAAGCGACATCACATCAAGGGCTTATATCAAAAGCAAATAACAGGAATGCCACAGTCGGACGTTTGAGCAACATCACATAAAGGGCTTATATCAAAAGTAAATAACAATAATGCCACAGTCGGACGTCTGGGCGACATCACATAAAGGACTTATATTTCATCATTCGAATTCAAGTAGCTCATGAGTTTAAATCATCCCAAAGAAATACTCAGTACATAATAATAAACTGGTTAGTCCGTCCACGGGAATAACTTTCAGCCGGGATTACAGCTCTTAGTTTCATGTTTATCCTCCGGAGACTGTCACTGAGACTGACACTGATATGTTGATCAAAGTCCTTGATCATGGACACGGTTACTCGGATGGTTTTGACTCTGCAGAGTTTGTACTCTTCACCCACAGCCAACGGATTTCAGTAGTCACAAAGGACTAGTTCCGTTTACGGTGTTTTAGAAGAAACACATCTAACCAATAAACACCCATTCCACATTCTGCTGCCAGGGGTCACCCTAGGCAACGATCAAGAAAAACTCTGAGACGGGGAGGCTACAACCTCGAGTAGCATGGGATCAAATTTATATTCACGCGCTCTAAGGGGTGCCCCCTCTCGATCCCAACCGGAAACACCCATGCCCCCTGACTGGATGACGAGCTTTAATCCAGGGCCATGGAACCCTCATCATGGTCCCTCTATTTGGTGCGTACAAGGGAAGAGGTTAGCAACTGACTAGACCGTATTCTTTATAGAAGACATGTGGCGGCACAAAAAGGGGACGAACGGGACATGACTTGATCCACGATAATACCGGAGTTAAACGGTTGACACAAGACTGGCATGCTTCAACAATACCAGCTTACCACCTATCATGCCACCACATGATCAGGTTATATCACCATCATATGAACACATCATATTTCGAAGTCCACTTGTAGCTTGCCTTGCATGCAATATAACATTCACTAATGCTTATGTAAACATGCCATGAGGAAACTACTCAAGCAAACATGCAAACCACTCATCATATCAAAGGGTCAAACATGCTTGCCTGGTTCGGAGTAGTCGGAGTCTAGCTCGGCGAAGTTTGCGCTTCCATCACCTCCTTCGGTATCTACAATATAAAAAAATCAGATACTAACGTGAATACCGTGCGTGCATAAAAATTGCTCCAAATATTTTTCAAATAAATATGATAAAAAACTAGACAGAAAAATAAAGATGACAGAAAAAGAATCAACTCAAAATCATCTTTTGTTTAAAAGTTATAAAGGTTTTAGTCCAGGGACTAATCTGTGATGAAATAGAAAATTTTCAGGGGCTAGTTTAGAAAAAACAGAAAACGCTTCGGTTAAAAATACGCCAGCCCAAAGGAAAAACGTACTTTGCCTGAAGGCGCTTTCAGAAAATGTTTCAAATAGAAGAGGAGGGGCTGACGAGGGGGTCCCACCCGTCAGGTTTAAAAATTTGAAAAAGAAAACAGAGCACACCGGCGCCCAAGGATCGCGGTGGTCGCCGGCGTCGATCCACGGCGAGGTAGGGGAAACGGAGAGTACCTACGGGTTCACAGAGCTCTTCCGCATCTGTGGGTGGTGGAGTTGGTCGTCGGTGAGCACCACGTCGACGGCGGCCTCCACTCCGGCGGACGGTGGTTCGGGCGGTGGTGGATCTCGCCGAGGAGGGCTGCAGACGCAAAATTGAGGCTAGGGTCAGAAGAGTGGGAGCACTAGGAGTCTACTGGCATGGTTTGGGAGGCGGGGGTGCCCTCACCGGAGAGAATCGTGTCGGAGCCCGAAGCGGATCGGGGCGGCCGGAGTTGGGGAAGAAGACTCTCCCGAGGCCCTCTAATGAGTGTGGCGAGGTTCTGAGGAGAGGAGGGGAGGTGCTGGGTTGAGGACGAGCTCGCGGTCGCTATTTATAGCCGGCCCGAAGCGGTTGCCGAGAACGGGATAACTCCGGCGCGCGATTACGGTGCTGCAGTGGTCGGGCTGGATGTTTAGGTTATTGGGCATCATCGTGTTGGTCCACTGGTTCCGTTTAAGGGTTAAACTTGTTATGACTTGGGTGATACTCCATGCTCTCGACGGAACGGCCTCACAGGCACGTCGGCGGCAGGGAGCGCGCTCTGTGCTTTCCAGGCCACGACGACGGCTCTGCAGCACGTACAGGGAAGGGGACGGCCATGCGGAGGCTCTTGGAGGATTGGGCGGTGCTGGACAGCGCCGTTCCACGCTGAGCCTCTCTGGCGGCTACAACGAGTGTTGCTGTCGCCGCTCATGGGGGCGATGTACCCCTGCCAGCTCACCGCCGATGCTCGCAACCGTCCAGGCAACCGTGCGGCGTGATGGATAAGAAGGGGGAGCAGTGAGCAAGGCGCCAACGCGCGCACTGGCGAGATCGATGCCAAGTTCTGAAGAAAACGACACTGACGACTGAACCGAAACACTGAAACTCTGAATTTGACAGGAACAGTGCACGCCAACTGTTTGACAAAATGATTTAGGCACGTGAAAAAAATTTCTGGAGCTGGGACTTGGTGAGGTGGTCTCTTGATGCATCTAGAGGCTTCCTTATTTATTTCAGATTTTTAGGAAAAGAAAAAGAATGAATTTCACCAAAAAAGGCAAATCTGGTCCAAACTTGCAGTAAGCAAATTTTGAAAAATTTGAACTGTGGACCAGTGGATCTTGATGGATCTTGGTTGAGGGTACCAAGGACTAGTTGGGGTAATTTGCTTGGGCTCAGAAACTTAAAGGATCTGGTACTTCCTTTGTAAATCCCAAGAGTCCAAACTAAATTACAGAAAAATGTTTGAGGATAAATCAAATAGAACTAAAATCTAAAAGAGGTTGAAACTTGCAGGAATTGGATGTTTGACTTGACCCCAAAGTAGGGAGGTGGGTTTGGAAGAAAGATTTCAACATGTGACATGGCAAAAGAGAAAGGTTTGAATGGGAAAAGAATAAATCCATAATCCATAGGATTTCTTTTTAATAGAAGGAATTGTAAAAACTTTCCAAAAAACCATTTGGGTTGAGCCAACCCAATATGAAAAACCCTCAAGACCAAAATCAAGGTTGGAAAGAACCCATGACATACTTGTCATAAAAGGATTTGAGAAGGAGAGACTTTTAGAAAAATTTAATAACCTCCTTTCCATCAAAAGAAAAAGGAAATTGATAAAAACCAAATCAATTTTTTTGGAGTGTTACAGTGGAGTTGGCCTAAAGATATTTCTTTCTTTAAGCCTGCAACATCCATGTCATGTATTTATGGTCAAGGGTTAGCAGGGCCATCCAAATAGAATATGTATAACACAAGAGGCAGTTGATCCTACTTAATTAAGTACTAAGATACCCCGGCCCATGCATTAGTCGCAAGTACCCCATATGTCCTATTTTTAGTAAATTCATGCTAAAATTCGCGGAAAATTTCAGCATGACCTTTGCTGAAAATAGGACATATGGAGTACCCGAATTTGCCGGAACGGAAGTTAATCGACATTCCGGCAAACTCAAGGGCCTCTCGGGGTACCTGCAAAATCATCACGACACGATGGTCGGAGACAAAACCCAGCAAACTAGCACCACAATGTGCCTCTACTTTCATATATGGATGAAAAGGCCATAGACCATATGGTCCTCTGCTTTCATATGGACAAAAATCAGCTCAACTTATGTGAGCTTCCATTCCAGATCTAATAGGTCACCCAACAAAAAATCATCAATAGTTTTAGCTGAAAAAAATCAAGGATGTTGGTCTTATACTTGTTTTTTAATGTACTTATGACAATCAGCAGCATGTCTATCCATGCCAACAATCTCTAGATGTTCAACCAAACATGTGCTATTTAATTAGGAAAGTAGGACCAAACTACATTCACCTATCAAACGATGTTACCATTCATCTAGCAATACAAAAAAACACAGAAATTGCAAGGTCTGGAGCTTTTGAGTTTATTAAGTACCTTCAGTTCTGAGCTTTAAATGTCAAAAGAGCTTCACAGAATCTTGAATCCTCCAAATCACTCTTAACAGTTCTGCATTGCACAAAGGCAGCAATGAGCCAATGATATCAGTAGCAATAATAGGCGCTGCAGTTATATAACTTATCAAATAGGCCCAACTTAGTTAGCATTCTATCTGCACAACTGGCCAAATAAAACAGATGAACTATTCATAAATGTTTTTGAAGTTTTTATTATTTTTGGATAAGTGTTTCTGAACAGAGGAAGTATATATTTTGTCTAAATGAAAAGATGGTGCCCCTGCAAACTTGGTGTACCGAGGCAACGGCAGAGCTTCTCGGGGGCGAACCTGTTGGTAATATGCCCTAGAGGCAATAATAAATTAGTTATTATTATATTATATTTCATTGTTCATGATAATCGTTTATTATCCATGCTAGAATTGTATTGATAGGAAACTCAGATACATGTGTGGATACATAGACAACACGATGTCCCCAGTAAGCCTCTAGTTGACTAGCTCGTTGATCAATAGATGGTTACGGTTTCCTGACCATGGACATTGGATGTCGTTGATAACGGGATCACATCATTAGGAGAATGATGTGATGGACAAGACCCAATCCTAAGCCTAGCACAAGATCGTGTAGTTCGTATGCTAAAGCTTTTCTAATGTCAAGTGTCATTTCCTTAGACCATGAGATTGTGCAACTCCCGGATACCGTAGGAGTGCTTTGGGTGTGCCAAACGTCACAACGTAACTGGGTGGCTATAAAGGTGCACTACGGGTATCTCCGAAAGTGTCTGTTGGGTTGGCACAAATCGAGACTGGGATTTGTCACTCCGTGTAACGGAGAGGTATCTCTGGGCCCACTCGGTAGGACATCATCATAATGTCCACAATGTGACCAAGGAGTTGATCACGGGATGATGTGTTACGGAACGAGTAAAGAGACTTGCCGGTAACGAGATTGAACAAGGTATCGGGATACCGACGATCGAATCTCGGGCAAGTATCGTACCGATAGACAAAGGGAATTGTATACGGGATTGGTTCATCCGATGAGATCATCATGGAGCATGTGGGAGCCAACATGGGTATCTAGATCCCGCTGTTGGTTATTGACCGGAGAGTTGTCTCAGCCATGTCTGCATGACTCCAGAGCCCGTAGGGTCTACACACTTAAGGTTCGATGACGCTAGGGTTATAGGGAATAGATGTACGTGGTTACCGAATGTTGTTCGGAGTCCCGGATGAGATCCTGTACGTCACGAGGAGTTCCGGAATGGTCCGGAGGTAAAGATTTATATATGGGAAGTCATCATACGGTCACCGGAATAATTTGGGGGGTTACCGGTATTGCACCGGGACCACCGAAGGGGTTCCGGGGGTCCACCTGCCCCGGAGGGGCCTATGGGCTGTGTGTGGAGAGGGACCAGCCCCTTAGTGGGCTGGGCGCCTCCCCCCTAGGGCCCATGCGCCTAGGGTTTGGGGGAACCCTAAAAGGGGGCGCCCCCCTTGCCTTGGGGGGCAAGGCAACCCCCCTGGCCACCGCCCCCTCCTCAGATTGGATCTGAGGGGGACGGCCCCCCTCTCCCTTGCCCCTATATATATGTGGGGGGTGGGAGGGCAGCCGCACCCAAGTTCTGGCGCAGGCCTCCCCCTCTCCCAAGTCCTCCTCCTCTCCCGCGGTGGTTGGCGAAGCCCTGTAGGATTGCCACGCTCCTCCTTCACCACCACGCCGTTGTGATGCTGCTGGATGGAGTCTTCCCCAACCTCTCCTTCTCCCCTTGCTGGATCAAGGCGTGGGAGACGTCACTGGGCTGCACGTGTGTTGAACGCGGAGGCGCCGTTGTTCGGCAATTAGATCGGAATCAACCGCGATCTGAATCGCTGCGAGTACGACTCCTTCATCCGCGTTCTTGCAACGCTTCCGCTTAGCGATCTACAAGGGTATGTAAATGCATTCCCCTTCCCCTCGTTGCTAGATTACTCCATAGATTGATCTTGGTGATGCGTAGAAAATTTTAAATTTCTGCTACGATCCCCAAAAGAACCTGGGCGGTCGCCCCCTAGCAAAAATGAAACTTTTTTAATACCCCTTCATAGTAATGAGGCGGCACTGCACATACCAGCCTGTAGGGCCCTTTTAACATCTCCTTACGGAGACAAACTAGCTCCGACCTAGTGCAGCAAGCGACCAACTCTGATTTCTATCATCTTCTATTCTTTCCTCTTGCCATCTTGTGTTGACTGAGCATGGGTGAGCGCCTGCATAGAGGTAGAGGTGAGGCACTGATCAGCATGCCTGCGTGTGGGTTGGCAGGCAGCTAGCAGGGCGTCCAGCCAGAGGTGGCGAAGAGGTCAGAGCTGAGATCGGCGCCGCACGCAGTGAGCTAGTGAGCAGCAAGCAAGCAAGAGCAGTTTGCCCACCCACTCCCCGCTGGAAATTTCTTCCTTGTATAGATTCTTGCATCTTAATTTCTTGTGGAAAGTTTTGAATAGGTCATAGATTTTGTACTAAGGACAAAGAAACAAAGAGCTGATTTTTTTGCCGGGAAGATTGAGAGCTTTATTGATTAGTGAATAGGATTACAATCCATAGCCAAAAGCCAAGAGGATTCTCTCAGAACTCAACCCAATACTCCATGGTTAAATAATATTTTGGTATTTTTTCATGGACTAGCTGCAGTTAAATAATATATAATCAGTGTTAGAAATGTGATAAAATAATTATCGAAGTTTCTCAATAGTTTTCAGTGTCTAATTTGTCGTAGTGGTACAATTCCATATTCGAGAAGAAAAAATGTTTGCCCCTCCTAAGATTTCTTTCAAGCTCCGCCACTGTACCTAGGTGTGTTCATTGTTGGACTTACTAGGTGTGTTCGTCAAGAAAAACCTAGGTGTACCTAGATGTGTGTTTGTTGTTGGACCTGCTTATTAGCTCAAGACGAAACGAACGATGCATGGGTTAGCGAAGTGTACCTAGGCTGATAATATATCTACTCTAGCTAGTAAGTGGTCATCTGAAAGGCTGGAACGAGCAGGAACGTGTGAGGTTAGGCATTTATTCGGTTAGAACTGAATAAACTGCAGAATGATCTCGCTCCTTTTTGCCAACTGATGAACGCAGTCCAGTGCCCATTACCAATACAAACGGTCGAGGGGAGGGAGGGAGGTAATGGGGAGGAAGGGTGGAGAGGGAGGAAGGAGGAAGGAGGAGAGGTACCTGGGCGGGCGTGGCCGGTCGCCGGAGGGGTCGGGGTCGGGGTCGACGGCGGCGGCGGCGTCGAAGGGATGGCTCGAGGGCGTCCGAGCTTGTCCGGGTCCTCGTAGTCGAAGAGGAAGACAACGGCGGTCCTCCTGGGCACCTCGGTTGGTCGTGGGGAGGCCGGGGGCCACGTGCTTCGCGGGTCGGCGGCAGTCGTCGTCTTGCACCCCGTGCGGTCGTCGGCGGTGTAGCGAATGGAGTGGTAGGGGGTGCGGGGGCGCGGTGGCGGCGGCGCGGGGGAGCCGGAGCGGGTGTGGAGCGGGCCCGGGGAGGGAAGGGGGATCTGGCGAGGGAGAGGGAAGGGGGGATCGGGCGAAGGGGTATCCATCTAGAGGGGGAATGTTAGTAATGGCGCACCATCTAGGGGTGCACCATAAAAACACTCATAGCAATGGCGCACCCTCCTCCGGTGCGCCGTTAGTAACTTCTTTTTTTCATTATTTCTTGTTGCATCTAATAATTTGTTTTTTTATCAAATTTGTTATTTTCATGAGGACTAGAATAGAAGATATCATCAAATATCATCAATTTTTTTTAAAAATATATCATCAAATTTGTTTTTTTATTTTTAATTGAAAATATCATCAAATTTGTTATTTAAAAATATCATCAAAAAACGGGGGAGGGTGCGGGGTGTCGGCGGCGGCGGTGGAGCGGGCCGGGGGAGGGTGCGGGGGGTCGGCGGCGGCGGTGGAGCGGGGAAGGGTGCGGTGGGTCGCCGGCGACGGTGGAGCGGGGGAGGGTGCGGTGGGTCATCGGCGGCGGTGGAGCGGGGGAGGGTGCGGGGGGTCGTCGGCGGCAGTGGAGCGGGGAGGTGGGTGCGGGGGGTGCTCGGTAGCGAGGGGGATCTGGCGAGGGGAATAGCGATCGAGATGGAAGGGGGATCGAGATCGAGTGTCCTCATGAATATTCAATATTTTTTCATATTGAATATGAAAAAATATCATCAAATTTGAAAAAATATTCATGAATTCAAAACGTGCCCATGAATTAAATTTAAAAATATTCATGAGTTCGAAAAATAAAAATGATAGTAGTTTTGCAAAAAAAAATATAGTAGTGGCGCACTGTGCTGGAGCTAGTGCGCCATTACTATTTTTGGAAAAAAATTGTTACTAATGGCGCACCGTGGGTCTGGTGTGCCATTAGTGTCTACCACACTAATGGTGCACCAGCTCATGGTGCGCCATTACTATATAGTAGTGGCGCACCATGTTTCTGGTGCACCATTAGTGGCCATATCATCTATAGCCCTTTTCCTAGTAGTGAATTATCAATGTACCGAATGCGAATCATATGAACATGATGAAAACTAGCTTGACGATATTCTCATGTGTCCTCGGGAGCGCTTTACATCATATAAGAGTTTGTCCAGGCTTGTCCTTTGCTACAAAAAGGATTGGGCCACCTTGTTGCACTTTATTTACTTTTGTTACTTGTTACTCGTTACAAATTATCCTATCACAAAACTATCTGTTACCTGTTATTTCAGTGCTTGCAGATAATACCTTGCTGAAAACCGCTTATCATTTCCTTCTGCTCCTCGTTGGGTTCGACACTCTTACTTATCGAAAGGACTACGATAGATCCCCTATACTTGTGGGTCATCAGTCTCCTTGGCCCGAACCTGGGTAAACGATTTGCGTGCTGACCGCCAGACCCGCTCTTTGCACAACCCCGTGCCCGCCAACCGTAGAAGGGATCCCAGTGACCCCATAGGTGTCGTTTCCCACCAACAATCGTCGACATCAGCACCTTCCTCGCCGGCTCGACTGGTCACCTCAGCTTGACCTAGGATTGTGGGTCGTGTCGGCTTGTCAAGATTGGACGGGCGCTCTCGTCAATTTTAACTCCAATCTCCATCAAGATCATGGTGAAATCATCGATGAAGCTCAGGGGCTCGACGTCAACATTACCCTCGGGCGACTGTGGAGATTTTTTTGGATGGCGGAATTGCGTTCGCCGTCCCCATCTCCTCGAACGTCGCTTTGACGATTTCTTTGGTGGAATTGTGCAAAATTGAGTCTACAACAACCCTGTAAATTTTCTCGTATTCTGATGGAGGAATCTCCTGCAATCTGCGATACATTGGAGCCCTATTGAACTGGACAGAAATCTGGACGAATTTGTGCTAAGGGGTACAGCGGCCAACTCAAAAATATTTTGGAAGATCCAACTGTTCATAGGCAGCGGAATTCCTATGTCGTCCATCAACGACAATATAACTTCTATGCAAATATAGATAAACATGACTCATTACATTGTCTTTCTTGTCCAACATCAACTATTTGAACAAGTGTGAAAATATTCATTGAGGGTTCACAATCACAAAATATGTCCAACATAGTATATTTGTATGTGAAATTTCTCTTCCTTGTACTAATCTTTCATGCATTGTTCAAATGATCAATGTTGTGTTTGTTAAATTTCAATAGATTCTACTTCCTAAACCCAATGTGAAGATGCTACTTCCTATTAGATCAGCATATGAAATTGAATTGCAATGCTAGGATACACAATAAAGAAAGCGAAAACAGGATACTCATGCTATTCTTTATTATAGATGCTCTCACAAAGGTATACAACGAAAACACGAAGGAGCAATAGCACACATTGCAATCTATTTCATACTACAACTTTTACTAAACCACAATAATAGATAATAAGAATGATAAAGATTGTGATATGATACTAGGGCACCTTCCCCAAGCTTGGAAGAAGCCAAGGGTGGTGCCCATACCAAAGTACTCCCTCTGTTTCTTTTTACTTCGCATATAAGATTTAGTCAAAGTCAAACTGCACAAAGTTTGACCAAATTTATATTAAAAAGTATGAACATCTACAATACTAAAACTATATAGTATGAACATACGTTTCATGGTGCATCTGATAATATTGATTTCATATTGTGAATGTTTATATTTTTTAATATAAACTTAGTCAAACTCTACAAAGATTGACTTTGACCAAACCTTATATGTGGACTAAAAAGAAACGGAGGGAGTACTCAAGTTTCCTTCTTTGGTGATGATGGTGGTGACGAAACAAGCTTGTTATCCTTCTTCCAAGTCATATGTTGTCCATCAAGAAAAGATAAGGTGGTCTCCGGGATCTTGAAATTTGCAGCCAAACCCATCATCTTGAACTTGGTTTCATACTCATAGTTTTGATTATGCAGATCATAAATTTGAGGTTGGAGGTTTCAAACTTTCATGTGGAGGCAATCAATTGCCTCCCATGTCTTGGCAATCTCCTACTTCTGTTCACGGAGCAATTTCGTGCTCACTGTGTGGTTTGCATCTAGTCCACGCTCCACCATCCTCTGGCACTTGAAGAGTTCTTGCTCCACATCCCTGAGCCTAGCCTTTTCTTCTCCCTCCTTCTTGGGCCCTTCAAGATCCTTGATGTGCAACACCCCATCCCTATACTCCAAGGTTTTGGGATGCATCATAACCCCAGGGAGATAAGGGTTGATGACCTTCTCAAAGAACTAATCCTTTGGGAGCTTGGCGACGACATAGTGATCTAGCTCCGAAAACCCTAGCAGAAACAAGGTCGAAACAAAAACAGGAGGAAAACTTGTGACACATGTATTAAACATCCGGGCGGAATTTATAGATTTTTTTTCTGTGCAAAACAAGCATACAGGAAAGAGACAGAGTTGGGAAGGTGTACGGGGTCCCCACACGGCCACACGGCGCACCCTAGGGGAAGCCACCAGGGCGTGTGGGCCCTTGGTGCACCCTAGGCTCCCTCTTTTTCCTGAAAATTATTAAATATTCCAAAACTGACAGATATATTATTATTTTATGAATTTTGAAAGTTAGTCTACTTAATGTACCACGTACCTATTTCTTTTACGGGGTTCTCAAAGCTTCATGGGTAGTTTCTTCTATGCATTCTTCTAGTATAATTACTTGAATAAGGTCTGAATCTATGTTAATGGGATTACCTAGAGTAGAATATTTTAATCTTTGCCCATTATCCACCTTCGGTTTATCTCCTTCGGCGTTATTGATCTTGATAGCTCTGGAATGGTGAAATTTTTCGATGATATATGGACCTTCCCACCTGGAAAGAAGTTTGCCTGCAAAATGTCTAAAATGAGACTTGTACAGAAGAACTTTAACAACAATGTTGAAATGCCATTCTAAATACTTTTATCATGCCATATTTTATCTTATTCTTTGAACAACTTTGCATTTTGATAAGCTTCTGTTCTCCACTCATCAAGAGAACTCATATTAAATAACCTCTTTTATCCAACAAGTTTGAAATCATAGTTAAGATATTTAATTTTCCAATAGGATTTATGTTCTAGCTCAATTGGTAAATGGCATGCTTTTCCACAAACCATTTTAAAAGGGACATTCCCATAGGATTTTTCTAAGCAGTTCTATATGCCCAGACTAGATCATCTAGTTTCTTAGACCAATTCTTTCTAGATTTATTAACTGCCTTTTTGCAAAATTAATTTAATTTCTCTATTAGTTAATTCAACATTTGCAAGTTTAGCTCGTAAACAACCACAATTAGATTCTATTTCAGCAGCTAAACAGATTCTAACTTAGGGATTGGACTTTGCGAAAGAAACAAAAACAGATTTAAATGCCCAAAAGCTCCGCTGATGAGCGAACAAGAGTATACCAATGATATTGAGAAAATGACATGCGTTCTTTCCATACTAACAAAGGACAAAGGACCAACAAGCTTAATCAGACGGTGGTACGTTGGGGGTGGGTGGGTGGGGGTATGTAAGCAGGTGGTCAATATCCAAATAGTGGAATCCGATGATCTATATCGTGACATGGTTGACTGATGTATAACGATTCTACTTTTTATTCGGTCTGATATACAATGCATGCATGTGGGATATGTATGTGGCTTGATCCAATAGCTAAAAATTGAGAAGTATATATATAGGACAATTGTTTGTGGTTACTCCCCGTTTTGTTTTGTACGTTTTATGTAGTATCTTTCAAAAATCATTGGTGCACGAAAGTTGTAGGTTTTGATTTCACATTGCACCTTCAGACAATGGAAAATGCTTCTTCCATGCTCGCACGGGAGCAGCAAGCTTAATTAGGCATGCCTCGCTTCATAGAGTGGAAACCGTACGTGGCTCCCAGTGAGGTATCATGCGCCAAAAAAAGACAAGCAATAACAAGAACTATATAGAGAGAGGATTAAATCATGGCTTTTTGACTTCACAGTACATTGCATACCACTGGCGATTGTTCCGCATGGACATCCACATCTTGAGAAATTTGAATGATTGATTTTGTTCTAACCTATACATCTCTAGAGATTTGGAAACCAAGCCCTGGTTATATTGTCCAGTAACTACGGATGCATCATCGACCCTGGGCCACATGCCATCAATTAGCAGAATTTTCGAGCTCATCTTACCCGGACGGCGTTTGATTTGGATAGGTTGTCTTCTTCGATTATCGGCGGTATTTGCGTTATATTCTTCAGCGACTTGATTCCAGTAATCCCGTGCAGCGTTTTCATTGCCAATAACAAAATCAGTGGGAACATTTAACCAAGCATTTACCTACTCAATTCATAAAATGTTGTTAGGCCAAGCTTTTCATGATATAGTAACTACTAATAATTAAACAAATGACTTACTAGGCATAGATTATCCTCTTCAGTCCATTGTAAGTGTAAGTCTCCGATGTTGGCGTGGCCGATATCCATTGAAAGATGTGATGTGTATGAACAAAAACTTGTATCAGATTTGAGTAGGATTGTGCTTGTGTATGAGCACAAAATCTTGGGATGGGCGTGGAACTAGAACCTGCAACTAGGACTATATATAACGAGATAGCTTTACTGCATGCATGATTTAGTCAGCACTGCATGCATGATTTAGTTAGGCCGATTTAACTGTGTATGATTGAAAGAATGGTTGAAGTAACTTGACATATATTTTTCTAACTTTATCTCACCGTGCTTTCAGGTTTTAAGATTGTGATCTTTGTCCCTGTTGGACCAGCTTGTCAACCACAAGTATTTCATTTTTTACACATTTATTTTGTATCAATTCAATTTTATTTTAAGTATTCATGTTTCATGCAGATTTATGATAGATAAATAAGCTCTATAGTTTATTGTACATTATTGTTGTGCGTGAAGAGGAAAGAAAATAATTACTTGTCCATCTTCAAAAGGAAATCAGCTGAGTTAGTTTAGTAGAGCTGGTTTTTAGTACAACGACCAGCTGAGTTAGTTGAGCAATTGCCGATTTGTAGCGCTCTAGGTAGCGCCTGCTGCCAGATTCGAACGAAGAAAAAGGCTCGCGTGCAAAAAATAGGGTAAGCGCTTGGCGACTGGCTCCGCATCATGCCAGCACAAATCCTGGGATGTGGGGGGGGGGGGGGGGGTGTTGACCAAATCGGACTAAGCGCCCCCGTTGTACATGGCCTAATGGTACAAAGGATCTACGACAGGTTGACTGCTGTATAATGGTTGTGCTTTTGGGGGGGGGGGGGGGGGGGGGGGGATGATGCAAGAAGGTGGTCAATGGACAGATAATAGAACCAAGGATCTACGACATGGTTGACTGTTGTTTAATGGTTGTGCTTTTGTGGGAGGAAGCGAAGGATACCAACCTGGAAAGCTAGCCAATCATGTCACATGGTTTCTTCAATCAATAAGACAATAGTACCACCAAATGAAAGGAGCAACAAACTTTTTGTTCAGTATCATGCAACTCTTTAGTTCTCTTATAAATTGCCTCAAGCACAAACAACTAACGACACTGTAAAAACGAATTTGGGCGCAACTTTTGGAAAAAGGTGTATGCGAGTATATAACATAAGACAAAGCCCAAGCAAGTATAGAAATAAAACAATGCATGTGGGGTATGTCCTTATGTGGCTTGACCCAACAGTCAAAGATAAGAAGTAAAATCAAGGGTGCTCGTATATATGCACTATGAAATTAAAACCTACAACTTCCATGCACCAACGATTTGGGAAAGAAACAAAAGGATATTCAAACAATGTCAGTGGTTTCTTCCATGCCAGCAAGGGAGCATCAAGCTTATAATTAGGCATGTCTCTCTCCATGTAGTGCAAATGGTAGGTGGCTCCCAATGAGGTGTCACATGCCAAGAAAAGGAAAGGAATAACAATAAATCTGTAGACAGAGGATTAAAGTAAAGTTGAGATGGACGGGGAGAATTACAGGGGGGATGGTGGATGTAGGTGCTCATCTCCAAATAACGGAATGAGGCAGGTGGCGGAAGGATCCACGTTGCGACATGGGTGACCATTATGTAACAGTTGGGCTTTTTAATTTGGTCTGACATTTCTAGTTAAAAATTGAAACAAAGAACATTTTTGCGCCAAGATTTTGGGAGAGTATGCGAAGTATACCAAGTTAGACCATGATGTCGCCAAATTGTTACTTTGCTATCAAATTGAGTAAGAGATAAGAAACTTCTTCTTCAAATCTCAAGCAATCCTTTCTAGTTTCTTCCCCTTAATTTCAATACAAAATCCATTTTGAAATGGTACCTTACAAATCCATTGGTAGATCTGGCTAGCTAGCATGAGCATAGACAAGCATAGATGAGACGACGATGAATGGAATCGTGGATCAGGCGGCAGCGTTGGTGGGCCTGGGGACGTACCTCTGGAGCCAAATCTCACGTTGTCCGATGGAGATCTTGACGAGTCTCTCGCCGTTGAGCACGAGCTTCACGATCGCCTCTGTCTTGAAGATGATCCGGCCGTACATGGCCGTGTGGCCTCCCTTCGTCTTCTCCATGAGCACCCTCACCCCACTTCCTGCACCCATGCATGCAAACCATGAGACATGATCCAGTTCCAATCATCATGGATCATGCATGCAGACATCTTGGTAGATCCATGTGTACAAATAAAGTTAATCAGTAGATCGAGTAGTGTATGTCAGTGCACACTTACTGCCTGAAGTACTCAAAGATCTCCTCGCGGTGGAGGGCATTTCCCTTGGAGAAGGTGATGAACATGGAGCGGCAGTCCTCCGGCACGGCCACTGGTTGGGAGGTGTAGGGCGCCATGAGCTCCGGCGGGTTGACAATCAGCCCAGTCTCGGACCTCCGGAGCAGGGCGTGCAGGCGGTCGTCGAATACGAACTTGCCGGCACCGTCGAGGAAGTGGGCGACCCTGCGGACGATGAGGTCCTGGTGGAAGGCGAAGAAGCCCGGCTCGATGTGGAAACAGCCTTGCATGCAGAGCGCAGAGATGAGCGGGATGGGCGGGAGCTCAGGCCAACGCCGTCCGAGGTACTCGAGGACGGCGTTGGCCTCTTCTGCGACGACGGCGACGGCGTCGGGTGCCATGGCTGGTACGTGCTGGATGGCGGAGATGATGCCCTGGTCCAGCCACACCAGGAGCGCCACCGCGTTCTGGGCTTTCTCCGGGCTGCCGCACACGGACAAGAACCTCTCGTGTGCCTGCCATGCGACGCTGTACATGTACAGAACCTCGCGCACCATCATTGCGGCCATGGATGCTCTTGCACCGGCCGGCCGGAGAAGAGGCGATGGATGGCTAGCCTGAGAAGAGAAGCTAGCAAGAGAGGAGCGAGGAAGGGGTGATGGGTCGATGGGGAATGGACCGGTATTTGTAGCTGCTCCTGCCGGTGGAAAGTTTAATGAGGTGCCAAAAATGGGCTAGCGAGAAACAGCTCTCTTTGAATCAGTTACGAACGCCAGCGTGTAGACCTAGATGCTCTTCGTTCGTTGGCCGGGTTTACATCCTTTTTTGGTTTTTAGTTCGTTTTACATCCTAAAACGTATACATATGTCGTTGCTTAACAATTTTGGATGGGGCGCAGCATTTGTATATCCTTCTAAATTTTTACTACCTTTTTCTTGGTACTGGCTAATTTTATACTCACCAGAGTTCACATGTTATACTTTTCTTTTCGATTTCATTTACATATATAGAGCACATTGTGATTCCTTACTCTCTATATAAACTTTATTGTCCCTCTAGCTACCTGCTTCCCCCATCACCATTAGATTGTGAGCTGTTTTTTGAGACACTCTCGCTAAGCTTTATTCAAACTTCCAATGCATTTACAGGTATGAAATGAAGATCCCCGGTTCGCCTAACCAAACATGGCGACCAACCTCCGGGGTTAAAGCGTGCTTAGCAAGATTGTGAGCCTCGAAATTCGAGCTCCTAAACGCGTGAAATATTTTACAAGAAGTAAAACTCATCGATCTCTCTATTATCTCTTGTACAATCGCTCCATATAATGCCAAAGAGTTGTGATTGATGTCATTCACCGCCGTCAGACAATCTGAAGCGATTTGAATATTTGACTGATAGATATCATCTGCACATCCTGGGCCGCTGCCTCAGAGCCCAAGATATTTCTTCTTCTCAATAACCCTTGTTAAATGGGCCAAATCTTTACTAAAACCTGTCCAAAACTTGTTTTGCTTGCCCTCCCAGTCCATTTACCCACCAGTATTATGGCCCAAACTCCGCTACTGGCGAGCTAAGCTTGCTTAGTTGTCCATTGCCCGTTCAACCACCATGATGTCAAAAAAACAAGGCCTAACAAAGCGGGAAACAACCTAGAGTCCTAGAGTCTCATCCCGTGGATTGGTTTGGTTTCACAGCCTTGTGTGCACTACTAAGTAATACGTGCATTGCACATGAAAACTTAGATAATCAAAGTATTGCCAAATGCTGACATATTTTATTGTAATAGGTGTATAATTTTTTTAGGCACATGGATGAACTATAAGGATATTAGTTCTTTTATCCCATTCCATAAAAAATAGCATATTATAGCTGCAAATTACTTGAAAACGTCATGGTATATACTAAAAAAACTCTGGTAAAATATATCTACCACATTTTTCTCTTGGAAGTGTCTCTTTTAGGTACTTCATATTAAACTTAATACAAAAAACATGAATACCTAATACAACTATATATAGGGTCGCGCTATTCGTCACCCTGGGTGACGACTAGTTATTCTTCACCCCCCCCCCCCTCTATTTTACCATCAATGCACCGTAATTTATGTTCCGTAAGTTTTGTCTTATTTCCGACGCAAAAAGGGACCGTAAAAAAAATATAATTGCCGTAAAAAATATTTTATGTTATGTAAATTAAACATAAAAACATAGTCTAAAATACACATAAACTGTAAATTTTCTTGTCTTATGACCTATATTTTTATTTTCTTATGTCAAATTTTACGTAGTGAATCAATAGGAATGTAACTATTTGAATTCGAAATATAATTTAATTATGAAATGATCGTAAGATTACCTCGGATGAAGAATAACTTATTCTGCAGCCTGGGTGATGAATATATATATAGCCTTGAATACAAAGAAATATAATCACAAAAGGAGAAAATCAATGACAGTTCTGATGTCTTCCTGTTTTTTTTCATGTCTAATTAACTACGCTCTTCAAGGTCTCTGAGTAACTTCGCTACAGCTAATGTTTTAGATGGAAAGGAAAATTTATTTATGATAGCGAGACCATGTTCTTTCTTAAATAGCAGAGTTATTGGTGTGGGTGCACTGTATTTTTATGTGGCCTACCAAATTTGGTAGAAGATATACAATACAATAGACATAGCAAGGAAAACAACTCCATATATATAAACAAAGGAAAGAAATGGTGTGGCAACATGCGCCTTTGCTTCTAGTATTAGTCTGGTATACCAGGGTGTTGATATGTCAAGATGTCAACGACGATGGTTTTAGAGCCAAAGTGCTAATAATGTATTGTCAAACTGGTGTCAGTGGTTAGGACACTTCACTCCATTTCCCACTTCTCACGGTCAACACAAACAAGTTCAGGGAGGCTATCTTTCTCATTACTTTTGTATAATAGATTTTAAAATGTATCTCTTCTCTTTAGTTGGATATTTTTTCCCTGATATAACACAATGTTCTTGTATAAAGCTCGTAAGAGTTCTTCACATATATGTTTCATGGGAGTATAATCATGAATCCTATTTTATAGTATGAGTGTTTCTCCCCCATCTCATCACTCGTTTGTCCCTATTGTATCTCTACAATTCTTCTATGTCTCTCCAGTGACTATCTCCGTCAAGGTTAGTGTGAGAAGTAGAGATGTTCTCGATGGTGCTTTTGATTGACGACTTGTTTTCGAAGTCGGTCGGGTCCACAGGTTTGCTATGATCTAGCTGCACCTTGATGAACGACAAGTATATGGGATCAACGTACTCCTTTCAACAAGTAAGAGTGTCGAACCCAACAAGGAGCAAAAAGAATTGATAGGCAGCTTTTAGCTAGGTTTCACTTCAAGTGTTGTACGATAGTTTTGTTACATATTTGACAGCAAGATAAATAGTAAGAAGGTAACAAGTAACAACAGTAAAAAAAAGTGTAGCAAGTGGCCCAATCCTTAATAGTGCTAAGGACAAGCTGGTGGTGTTTCTTATAGTGACTAACCGGACACATGGGAATATTGCCAAGTTACTTTCACCATGATACATTGAATTAACGTTCATTGTCTTGATATGTTATGTGGGTGAACTAGAGCTAAGGTGTTGTCCTAACTTAAACAATAACCTACTTATGATTAAACTCTCCACGCATCCACAACTACAATAGAAGTAATAAAGATAAGTCTAACCATAGAATTAAACAATTATATCCAAAAGGGCCCCTTACAGAATAATTCACAAACTAGGGTTGAGTTTCTATCACTCCCGCAACCCATCATATACAAACTAATTCATCAATGCCTTTCCATAGGCCCAAAGATGGTGAATGATCATCTACGATGTTCATATAACACCAGTAGAGGAAGAACAACAAAACATAATATCGAAACATGAACGGGAATTAACTTCACATGATTACTAGTAACAAGACTTCTCCCATGTTCTCAAGAACTAATGGAAGTACTCACAACTCATCAAATTGATCATGATCGGTGGGTATAAATATATGATTAAAAATCTTAACATAACAATCTTCCACCAATAAAACCATAAGCATCAACATCTACAAGCACTTCCAGGTACCAATCAGAGGTTTGATACAATGATTGAGAACAAGAGAAGAACTAGGGTGTGGAGATGAGATGGTGCTGATGAAGATGATGACCCCGAAGATGAACGAGTGTTGGTGATGATGAAGGCTTTGATTCCCCCTTTCGGAGGGAAGTTTCGCCGGCAGAATAGCTCCACCTTAGAGAAAAGTGATCCGCCCAAGTTCAGCCTCACATATTTTTATGATTTTTTCTAGGGAAAATGTGATTTTATAGCCAGGACATCGAGAGATAAGTCACCATGGGCCCACATGGCCAACGACACGCCGTAGGGTGGCACGCCACCAGGACACATGGAGCCCCGGCGGGTCCCACCCGGTCCATTTTTTCTCCATAATTCATCATATATTCTAATATAATTCTCCAAAAATCAAAGCTACATTTTGAGCGCCGGAGAATTGATTTCTCTTCTGTTGCATTTTCAGGTCAGATTTCCAGTAGTCCAGCAATCACCCTCCCTTTGTGTTCCTTGCATTTTAAGAGAGAAGTAATTAGAATTGCATCATATTTTGAAATATATCATTTAATAGAACACATTATACTAGTAAATAGTGATGCAAAATGGACGTATCAGGTCCCCCGAGCTTAGACTCCGCTTATCCATAAGAAAATACTGAGCTTAGTAAACATGACCACAAGTTTACTAAAGAGGTGTTGATAATAAAAAATACAGACATCACAACATCATATTTACTAACACCATTATATACCATAAAAAACAACTCTTCCTTATAAAACTTCTAATGATCAAGTAGCAATCCATTAACATGTTAATGCATAGACAATAAATTCTCTTGAAATCTTCCAAACTATGTTATCAATCATGAAATAATTACAACTCATCTTATTTTTCAGAAGAGTCTATAAGAGCTTTCGTTTAGCAAACTTCACGTACTCAAATACCATATAGTCTTCTAATGATTGCTGGCACTCGGGAGCATATTTTTAGAACAAACAGTTTCAATCAAACACAAAGGAAGATAGGGGTTTAATGATGCACAACCCAACTTACTTATCACAGAGATAATTGTCAACAGTAATAACTCATGATCATATATATTCAACTAGATATATGTGTCAGGATCTTTCCCTAACATAGTACAATGTTTGCCAAGTGGAGAATATTTGAGGTAGGAATAAGAGAAGTTGACTGAAACATAAAAATAAAGTTGATGGAAAAAGAAAAAAAATTACCCTTTGTATAGGGAAGCAGAGGTTGTCATGTGCTTTTGAGTTAGACGTGTGGGCTTTTAATGAAAATGAACATCACTTTAACATTGCCCCTTGTGATACTAAGCAATATTTAGCATTATATATATTTTATTACTTTATCTCAAGCTCATACAAAGCTTATTTCCCTTCCAATAAAAGATCATACATATTTAAAGACAAATTTTATTGCATGCACCGATGACAACTTATTTGAAGGATCTTAATCAATCCATAGGTAGTTATAGTGGACTTTTAGGGAAGAAATTGGTTCTAGGGTTTTTTTATACACAAGTGGTATTCCCACTTAGTGTAGAAGTACCTGGCTAGCAAAGATTATAAAAAATACAATATGTTGGAGGATCCATGACAATATAACTTGTATGGAAATATACATAAATATAACTCATTACCTTGTTTTCTTGTCCAACATCAACTATTTGATCAATTGTGGAAATATTCATTGAGGGTTCATAATCACAATATATGTCCAAGATAGTATATTTGCATGTGAAATTTCTCCTCCTTGTACTAATCTTTCATGAATTGTTCAAATGAACAATGCTGTGTTTGACAAATTTCAATGGATTTAACTTCCTAAACCCAATGTGAAGACACTACTTCCCATAAGATCAACATATGAAATTAAATTGCAATGCTAGGATACACAATAAAGAAAAAGCAAACATTATACTCATGCTATTCTTTATTATAGATACTCTCACCAACGGATACAACGAAAACACGAAGGAACAATAGCGCACATTGAAATTTGTTTCATACTACAACTTTTACTAAACCACGATAGTAGATTGTAACAATGATAAATGTTGTGATACGATTCTAGGGCACCTCCCCCAAAGTTTGTCACAAGCCAAGGGTGGCGCCCATACCCAAGTACTCAAGTTTCCTTCTTTGGTGATGGCTGTGGTGATGGAACACGCTTGTCATCCTTCTTCCAAGGAATAGGTTCTCCATCAAGAAAATAAGTAGTCTCAGGGATCTTGAAATTTGCAGCCAAACCCATCATCTTGAACTTGGGTTCATACTCATAGTTTTGATTATGCAAATCATAAATTTGAGCTTGCGGTTCTTCAACTTTGACGTGGAGGCGATCAATTGCCTCCCAAGTCTTGGCACTCTCTCACTTCTGTTCATTGAGCAATTATGTGATCATGGTGTTATTTGCATCTAGTCGATGATACACCATCCTCTGGCAATTGAAGAGTTCTTGATCCATGTCCCTGACCCTAGCCTTCTCGTCTCAATACTTCTTGGGCCCTTCAAGATCCTTGATGTGCAACACCCCATCCCCATACTCCAAGGTTTTGGTATGCATCATAACCACAGGGAGATAAGGGTTGATGACCTTCTGAAAGAGCTGATCCTTGGAGGAGCTTGACGATGACGAAGTGATCTAGCTCTTGATATGTCTCCAACGTATGTATAATTTTTTATTGTTCCATGTTGTTATAATATCATTCTTGGATGTTTTACAATCATTTTATAGCAACTTTATATTATTTTTTGGGACTAACCTATTGACATAGTGCCGAGTGCCAGCTATTGTTTTTTGCTTGTTTTTTACTTCGCAGAAAATCAATATCAAACAGAGTCCAAACGTAGTGAAACTTTTCAGAGATTTTTTTTGGACTAGAAGACACATGATGGGCCAAGCAAGTACCAGAGGTGGGCTCCGAGGGGAGCACAACCCACCTGGGCACGCCTGGGGGCCCAGGCGCGCCCTGGTGGGTTGTGCCCACCTCGGTCGCCTCCCGCACCACCTATTAGCTCTATAAATACCCCGAAAATCCAAAACCCTAGGGGAGTTAACGAAACACAATTCTAGCCGCCGCAAGTTCCAGAAACCACAGATCAGATCAAGACACCATCACGGAGGGGTTCATCATCCTCATTGGTGCCTCTCCGACGATGCATGCATAGTTAATTGTAGACCTACGGGTCAGTAGTTAGTAGCTAGATGGCTTCCTATCTCTCTTTTGATTCTCAATACATTGGTCTCTTGGAGATCTATTTGATGTAACTCTTTTCGCAGTGTGTTTGTTGGGATTTGATGAACTTTTAGTCAATGATCAGATCTACTTTATCCATGAATGTTATTTGAGTTTTGATCTCTTATATGCATGATTGCTAGCTTATAGCCTCGTATTTATTCTTCGAATATTCGGTTTATTTAGGCCGACTAGATCGCTTTTTCTTGCCATGGGAAGAGGTGCTTTGTGATGGATTCGATATTCGTGCTCAATCCCAGTACAGAAGGGGAAATGACACGTATGTATCGCTGCTATTAAGGATAACAAGATGGGGTCTATTCCTACACGAATAGATCTTGTCTATATCATGTCATTGTTCTTATTGCATTACTCCGTTTCTCCATGAACATAATACACTATATGCATGCTGGATAGCGGTCGATGTGTGGAGTAATAATAGTAGATGCAGTAGGAGTCGGTCTACTAATCTTGGACGTGATGCCTATATAATGATCATTGCCTGGATATCGTCATAATTATTTGAAGTTCTATCAATTTCCCAACAGTAATTTTGTTCACCCACCGTATGCTATTTTTCTCGAGAGAAGCCACTAATGAAATCTACGGCCCCGGGTCTATTTTCTCATCATATATTTTCAGATCTATATTGCTATTTGCCTTTTTATTTATTTTCCACTTTTATTTCATTTCTATATTATCAAATACCCAAAAATACCTCGATGAGTTTTATTTGCTGTTATTTGCATCTATCAATCTACTACAATTTTTATCCCGTCAACTCAACAATTTCTGGCACCATTACTCGAAAGGGATTGACAACCCCTTTAACACGTCGGGTTGCAAGTATTTGTTCTTTCTGTGCAGTTACCGTTTACATATTGTTTCCTGGTTCTCCTACTGGTTCGATAGCCTTGTTCTCATCAGTGAGGGAAATACCTTCCGTAGTTGTGCTGCAGCATCCCTTCCTCTTTGGGGAAATACCGACGTAGTTCAAGTGACATCAAAAGGAATTTCTGGCGCCGTTGCCGGGGAGACATCATCAACATCTAACATGTTCCTAATCACAAATATAATCTCCTTGCAATTTACATTATTTTCCATTTGCCTCTTGTTTTCATCTCCCCTACTTCACAAAAAATTGCCGGTTTATTCGCCCTCTTTTTCATTTGCCGTTTTCTTGTCAGATCCATTCTTTTGCTTGCAATCATGAGTGCATAACTCCTAAAATTGGACGATCTGGTAATCTGAATGCTAAACTTTTGTTTTGGGGCAAGGGAATGTTATAGGAAAAGAACGTATCCAAGAATTTTTTTTAATCTTGTTGGAAATTTAAGTCTTGACGATGTTCCCATACTTAAAAGGACTAAATCTTATGCGGAAGCTATTTCAGCACTAGTTCTGAAATTTGAAAATAAATTTATCCATACCCACCCTACCTTGCAAAGATTGTTTTTTGAGTTACCCGTTATAAAGAATCCCAAAGCTAAAAAGTTGGCCATCCTTGTTCTTATGAATGAATTTGATTACATAATACGGGAAGCCACGGAAAATTTTGATTTCTATGGTATGGATCGTGAAAAACCGGTGATAGATGAGATTCTTTATAACAGTGATTATGTGCTAAGACATTTTCTTCGGGATAATCGAATCTTTGATGTGAATCTTAAAAAGGAAGTCCCTATTTTAGACGTAATCCAACAAGTTTTCAATGATGTTATTCAACACTATTCTTGGATTGTTGCTGGAAATCAAAGGGGATATGATGATAAGCAACTTGATAGTGATAAAGTCTCAATGGATAAGGTGTTTTATGTTGTTTTTGCAAAACCTCCTGACAAAAATACCTCTAAGGAAAATGAAAATAAAAATGCCAATACTTAGATCTATGCATTATGCCTAGCTAGGGGCATAAAACGATAACGCTTGTTGGGAGGCAGCCCAATGAATAAATTTTATTTTATTTTCTTTTTCTTTCTGTTCTTGAGTGTTTGCATAATTATGCTACTATTGTGATTGTGTTTTTTATGTTTTAATTAGTTTTTGTGCCAAGCAAAGCCTTTGGGATCATGTTGGGTGACAGTTGATTTGATCTTGTTGAAAAACAGAAACTTTTGTGCCCAGTAAAATAATTTTAATTTTTAATAGAAGCGCGATAAAATCCTGATTTTTGTACACAAGATTGATGTACAAATTGCCCACGCTGTCCTAATGTTTCAGATTTTTTGGAGTTACAGAAGTATATGGAGTTTTTAGATTGCTACAGATTGTTCTGTTTTTAACAAATTATGTTTTGTTTGCGTTGTGTGCTTATTTTGATGAATCCATGGTTTGTATTGGAGGTATAATCCATGGTAAAGTTGGAATATCGTAGATATAATGCAAAAATAAAATATGAATGGGTTTGCAACAATACTTAGAGTAGTGGTTTGCTTTGTTATACTAACGGATCTCACAAAGGTCTTGTTGAGTTTTGTGTGATTGAAGTTTTCAATTTTTGGGTGAGATCACGATGGATGAAGGAATAAGGAGTAAGAAGAGCCTAAGCTTGGGGTATGCCCCATGGAATCCCAAACTATTATCTAAAGGAGAAGCAAGCAACTAAGCTTGGGGATGCCCGAGTGGCATCCCCTCTTTCTTCTAACGACCATCTGTATTTTACTTGGAGCTATATTTTTATTCGTCACATATCATGAATTTTGCTTGGAGAGTCTTGTATGATATGAGTATTTGCTTTTTTGCTTTTTATTTTCTGTCATCTATCCTTTCTGGACACACCTATTTGGGGGAGCCAAAATTATGCTATGATTGTTAGAATTGCTCTCTATGCTTCACTTAAATCTTTTTGAGCCATGGAATTGCTATAGTGCTTCACTTATATATTTTTAGCACGGTTTGCTTTATTATTTTTCAAGAAATGCTCTCATGTTTCACTTAGATTTATTTGAGAGTTAGCAAAAAAATTTAAGAAATTCTCTCATGCTTCACTTATATTATTTTGAGAGAAGAAATTTGTATGCTCATGCTCATCACTTATATTTGTTTGAGCTATTAAAAGCAACATATGAAACTACTCCCAAAGTGATAGATATTCAAGAGGGATGTAATAAAAACTTTTGTGAAGATCATTGGATAAAATAAACTTGATTCTTTGTAATAGTTTTGTGATATGATGATAGTGATATGCGAGTCATGTTGATGAGTAATTGTGGTTTAGTAAGAATATTGGTGTTAAGGTTTGTGATTCCCTATGCAAACACGAAAGTCAATAGTTATGCAATGAAATTACATCCTACTTGTGGTGCATTATTCGGTGTTAGTTATGATTAATGCTCGATTATGAGATTTTTCGTTTCTTGGTTGGATGCTTCTCAATCTTTTGCTAGCCTTCACTTGTACTAAGTATGAGTACTACTTGTGCATCCAAAATCCTTAAACCCAGTTTTTCCATATGTGTCCACTATACCTACCTATATGCGGTATTTTCGTGTTTTTATAAGCAAATTTGTATGTGCCATCTCTTATTTTCAAAATAAATTTCCTTTTTGTGTGCTCGTACCACTCATGAAATGGTAGGGGGTAGCTGATATTTTTTCATGCTAGATATGTTATTCTCAAGATGAGTGTTTATTCACTTGTCAGTGCACGAGAATACAACAAAGGTATTAGGGATGCCCAATCCCGAATGAAAAATGAATTTACTTTTTGTTGTCAAATAATAAACTCCTTGGAAAGTGTTGGTATGGACGCCACCCATGGATTCGGTTAGCCGTGGAATGTGAAAGTATGGTGGAAAAAGGAATGAACTTTATTTTCTGTTTGGGAACCGTCTATGATATATCTAGCATGGAAAGTATTGGGAACTACTCGATCGTTTTCGTTAAGAGGAAAGGCATGCCACCCAAAATGTTTTATCTCTAGCTTTTTCACTTTGAGCTCTGGCACCTCTACAAATCCCTACTTCCCTCTTCAAAAGGGCCTTTCTATTTAATTTATGCAATTATTATTTTATTTGAGTCTCCATCTTCTCTTATAAAGCACCAACTAAGGGGCACTATGATCGTACTTGAGCATTGGGTGTAGCTAATATGTGAGTGTGTTTCATGAATGGATCAATGATTGGGCATAATGGGCTAGGGATAACTTGCTTTAGTGTTGATATTTTGGAAGACATGGTTGCTTGTTGATATGCTTGAGTATTGAAATCTTCATGTCAAAACAAGACTATTGCTTTGAATCATATAAAAGTCCAAATGTCCATGCTACAAAAAACGAATATGTGATGAACATGTTAGGAAGCATTCCACATCAAAAATTCTGTTTTTATCAATTGCCTACTCGAGGACGAGCAGGAATTAAGCTTGGGGATGCTAATACGTCTCCAACGTATCTATAATCTTTGATTGTTCCATGTTGTTATATTATCATTCTTGGATGTTTTACAATCATTTTATAGCAACTTTATATCATTTTTTGGGACTAACCTATTGACATAGTGCCTAGTGCCGGTTGCTATTTTTTGCTTATTTTTTACTTCACAAAAAAACAATACCAAACGGAGTCCAAAAGTAGAAAAACTTTTTGGAGATTTATTTTGGACCAGAAGACACACGATAGGCCAAGGAAGTACCAGAGGGGGCTTTGAGGGGAGCACAACCCACCTGGGCACGCCTGGGAGCCCAGGTGCGCCCTGGTGGGTTGTGCCCAGCTCGGCCGCCTCCGGCACCGCCTCTTTTATCTATAAATACCCCGAAAATCCAAAAACCCTAGGGGAGTCGACGAAACCTAATTCCAGCCGCCGCAAATTCCAAAAACCACAGATCCAATCTAGACAGCAACACGGAGGGGTTCATCATCCTCATTGGTGCCTCTCCGAAGCGTGGGTAGTTCATTATAGACTTATGGGTCCGTAGTTAGTAGCTAGATGTCTTCCTCTCTCTCTCTCTCTCTCTCTCTCTCTCTCTCTCTCTCTTGATTCTCAATACATTGGTCTCTTAGAGATCTATTATATGTAACTCTTTTTGCGGTGTGTTTGTTGGGATCCGATGAACTTTGAGTTTATGATCAGATCTATTTTATCCATGAAAGTTATTTGAGTTTTGATCTCTTATATGCATTATTGCTTATAGCCTCGTATTTCTTCTTCGAATCTTTGGTTTAGTTAGGCCGACTATATCATTTTTTCTTGCCATGGGAACAGGTGCTTTGTGTTGGCTTCGATCTTACGGTGCTCAATCCCAGTGACAAAAGGGGAAATGACACGTATGTGTTCTTGCTATTAAGAATAACAAGATGGGGTCTATTCCTACATGAATAATTCTTGTCTACATCATGTAATCGTTCTTATTGCATTACTGTGTTTCTCCATGAACTTAATACACTAGATGCATGCAAGATAGCGGTCGATGTGTGGAGTAATAGTAGTAGATGCAGGCAGGAGTTGGTATATTAATCTTGGGCGTGATGCCTATATAATGATCATTGCCTGGATATCGTCATAATTATTTGAAGTTCTATCAATTTCCCAACAGTAATTTGTTCACCCACCGTATGCTATTTTTCTCGAGAGAAGCCACTAGTGAAATCTACGACCCCCTGTCTATTTTCTCGTAATATATTTTTAGATCTATATTGCTATTTGCCTTTTTATTTATTTGCCACCTTTATTTTCAGATCTATATTATCAAAAACCCAGAAATACCTCGCTGAGTTTTATTTTCTGTTATTTACATCTATCAATCTACTACAATTTTTATCCCGTCAACTTGACAATTTCTGGCACCGTTACCCGAAAGGGATTGACAACCTCTTTAACAAGTCGGGTTGCAAGTATTTGTGTGTGCAGGTAGTGTTTACATAGTGTTGCATGGTTCTCCTACTGGTTCGATAATCCTTGTCTCATCACTGAGGGAAATACCTACCGTAGTTGTGTTGCATCATCCCTTCCTCTTTGGGGAAATACTGACGTAGTTCAAGCGACATCAGCTCTCGAAACCCTGATAGAAGCAAGATTGAAATGAAAACAGGTGGAAAACATGCCATACATATATCAAAACATCCACGGGAATTTATAGGAATTGTTCTGCGCGAAACAAGCATACAGGAAAGAGACGGAGACAGAAAGGTGTACGGGGGCCCCACACGGCCACACGGCGTGCCCTAGGGGGGCCCACAGGGGCGTGTGTGGGCCCTTCATGCACCCCAGGCTCCTTCTTTTCCCAAAAAATTATTAAATATTCCAAAATTGACACATATATTATTATTTTCTGAATTTTTAAAATCAGTCTACTTAGTGTACTACGTACCTATTCGTTTTCCCGGGTTCTGGAGGCTTCCCAAATGTTTTCTTCTATGCATTCTTCTGGTCTAATTACTTGATAACGTCCGAATCTATGTGAATGGGATTACCTACAATATAATGTTTTAGTCTTTGCTCATTAACTACCTTCGGTTTATGTCCTTTAGCGTTATTGATCTTGATAGCTACGGAATGGTATACTTCTTTTATGATATATGAACCCACCTAGAAATAAGTTTGCCTACAAAATGTCTGGAATGAGACTTGTACCAAAGAAATTAAACAACAACGTTTAAATGTCATTTCTAAATCTTTTTATCATGCCATTTTTGTTCTTTTTCTTTGAACTACTTGGCACTTTCATAAGCTTGTGTTCTCCACTCATCAAGAGAACTCATATTAAATAACCTCTTTTCTCCATTAAGTTTGAAATCATAGTAAAGCTATTTAATTGCCAATAGGATTTACATTCTAGCTCAATAGGTAAATGAGATGTTTTTCCATAAACTATTTTAAAAGGGGACATTCCCATAGGATTTTTATAAGTAGTTCTATATGCCCATAGTGCATCATTAGTTTCTTAGACCAATTCTTTCTAGAATTATTAACAGCCTTTTGCAAGATTAATTTAATTTCTCTATTAGTTAACTCAACTTTTGTGAGTTTAGCCCATAAACAAGCACAATTAGATTCTATTTCAGCAGCTAAAACTTATTTAAACATAGGGATTGGACTTCGCGAAAGAAAAACAGATTTAAATGCCCAAAAGCTTCGCTGGCGGTCGAAAAAGAGTATACCAAGTCATTACTGACAAGTATAAAATCGTCACTCAATAGTGATCTAACATCTCCGCTGATGAACGACGTGCACTGAACCTGTCAATAGAGGTGCTTAGCCGCCCATAAGTAAAAGGTGATTTTATATTCGTGGTACATGGCTCCAAATGAGGTGTCACACGCCAAGAAAAGACATGTAAGAACTAGGACTATGAGAGGACTAGAATAAGTGGAAATGGATAGTGAAAATTAGAGGAGGCGGGGCATTGTCGGAAGGTGTATGTAGATGTGGTCAATGTCCAAACAATGGGGTGGTCGTTGTATAACGATTATGGCTTTTGCTCTATCAGATATGCAATTTTGGATAAATTATAATAACTTTGTGCATGAAGGTTTTAGGAGAGGAAGCAAAGGATACCTAGGTGACATGTGGTTTCTTCAGTGGCAGCATGGACGCCGCAAGCGCACAGGCAAGTATAGAAAACATGTGATGCAAGTCAGACATGTCTCACGTGATTTGACCCAATAGTAAAATAGATAGTTCGTTATTATTTGAAACAATGTGCAGAAAGCAGGATGCTCGCAAATATGCAATATGAAATAAAAACCTACTCCCTCCGTTTCATAATTAGTGCATATGGATTTTTTTAAAGTCAAACCTCACAAACTTTGACCAAGTTTGTAGAGAAAAATCATTTCCTTCTAGAATGCCATACATATATCATTAAATTCATCATGAGATGTAGTTTCATATATATATATATATATATATATATATATATATTGCAGATATAAATATTTTTCTCTATAAACTTGGTCAAAGTTTGCATAGTTTGACTTTCCAAGAAATCTATGCACACTACATTGTGGAACGGAGGGAGTAGAAGTTATGTGCACTAACCGTTTAGGGAAGAAACCAAAGGATATCGAGAAAATGGCATGTGGTTCCTTCCATACCGACAAGCGACAAAGGAACAACAAGCTTAATTAGATGGCGGTATGTTGGGGGTGGGGGTATGTAAGCAGGTCGTAAATATCCAAATAGTGGAACCCTACAATCTATATCATGACATATTTACCGATGTATAATGATTGTACTTTTTGTTCGGTCTAATATGCAGTTTCAAATCGCAATTAGGGACTTTTGCACGCCAAGGTTTTGTGGGGAGGAAGGGAATAATACCGAGCTGGCAAGCTAGGCAATGATGTCACATGGTTTCTTCAATAATACCGATGCCACCAAAGATAAGGAGGAACAAGCATTTTTATTCAGTCTCATGCGGTTCTAAATTGTCTCAACCACAAACAACTAAACGGCCTTGTATAGAACATATGACAAAGCACATGCAAGTATAGAAATATGCAATGCATGTGGGGTATGTATGTGGCTTGATCCAATAGCCAAAAAATAAGAAGTAAAAAAAAAATCAAAGGTGTCAATATATATGCAATGTGAAATCAAAACCTACAACTTTCATGCACCAACGATTTGGGAAAGAACCTAAAGGATATTGAGACAATGACAAATGTTTCTACCATGCCAGCAAGCTTAATTAGGCATGCCTCCATTCGTAGAGCAGAAACCGTACGTGGCTCCCAAATTGGTGTCATGCACCAAAAATGACAAAAAATAACGAGAGCTATATATAGAGCGAGGATTGAAGTAAAGTTGAGATGGACTCGGAGAATCAGAGGAGGACCACGGTTGGGGCCGGAAGGTGCATGGAGGTGCTCATGTCCAAATAACGGAACATGGCAGTAGGGGATGGAGGGATCTACGTTGTAACATGGGTGACCGTTGTGCAACAGTTAAGATCTTTGCTTGGTCCGACATGCGTAGTTTAAAAAACAAAACCAACAACTTTTACCGGTCAATGTTTTGGTGACCTGATACCGCAAAGAAAGGTTTTGGTGACGCGAAGGAACTAGCCGATGATGTCATCGCCCGTCAAGGTTTTGGTGACGTGACACCGCAAAAAGAAAGGTTTTCGTGACGTGAAGGAGCTAGGCGATGATGTGATCAAATGGTTTCTTTAGTATAAAATTAAGAGCAACTAACTTTTTCTTCCAATCTCAAGCACATCTTTCTTTCCCTTAAACACAACATTACAAATCTTATTTGAAGTTGTGCGCTACAAATCCATAATTGGTAGATCTGGCTAGCTAGCTAGCATGAACATTGATTATATGGATTCCTTGATCAGGCAGTGGCGTTGGTTGGCCTGGGGACGTACTTGCGGAGCCAGATCTGACGATGCCCGATGGAGATCTTGATGAGCCTCTCGCCATTGAGCACCAGCCTCACCATCGCCTCCGTCTTGAAGATGATCCGGCCGTACATTGGCATGTGGCGTCCCTTTGTCTTCTCCATCAGCACCCTCACCACGCAGTCACCCCACTTCCTGCACCCACGCATGCACCTCCAATCATCAGATATGATCATCATGCATGTATGCATGCAGATCTTAGTAGATCCACGTATGTAAACTTAATAAATACGGAGTAGTTCGGACATCGAGTAGAGTGTATCTCATTCTCGGTGCACACTTACTCTCTGAAGTACTCAAAGATCTCCTCACGGTGGGGTGGCATGCCCTTGGAGAAGGTGATGAACATGGAGCGGCAGTCCTCCGGCACGGCCACAAGCTGGGAGGTATAGGGCGCCATGAGCTCCGGCGGGTTGCCCACCAGCCCAGTTTCGGACTTCCGGAGCAGGACGTGCAAGCGGTCATCAAAAACAAACTTGCCGGCACCGTCGAGGAAGTGGGCGACGCCGTGGACGATGAGGTCCTGGTGGATGGTGAAGAAAGCCGGCTCGATGCGGACGCCGCCTTGCATGCAGAGCGCAGAGATGAGCGGGATGGGCGGGAGCACGGGCAACTGGTGGCGGAGGCACTTGAAGACGGCGTTGGCCTCTTCTGCGACGACGGCGACGGCGTCGGGCGCCATGGCTGGGACGTGGTGTATGGCGGAGATGGTGCCCTGGTCAAGCCACAGGAGCAGCGCCACCACGTTCTGGGCCTGCTCCGGGCTGGCGCACACGGACACGAGCCGCTCGTACGCCTGCCGCACGACGCTGTACATGTACAGCACGTCGCGCACTGTCACGGCCACCATGGTTACTCTGGTTAACTGGTTGCTTCCACCGGCCGGCCGGAGAAGGTAGCTAGCTAGCTCTAGATAGGCGATGGATGGATGGCCGGAGAGAGCGAGAAAGAGATGATGGGTCGATGGGGAATGGGCCGGTATTTGTAGCTGCTCCAGGTCCGGCGACGCGGCTGCGCTCCGGCCAGTGGAAGGTTTAATGAGGTGCCAAAAATGGGCTAGCGGGAAACAGCTCTCTTTGAATCAGTTGCTCTTCGTTCGTTAGTTGGTTTTACATCCTCTTTTGTTTTCAAGTTCGTTTTCCATCCTAAAACGTATACATGTGTATCCTGCTAAATTTGCACTGTCTTTTTTCTTGGTACTGGTTAATGTTCTACTTACAAGTGTTCACATGTTATACTTTTCTTTTTCATTTCATATACATATATAGGGCACATTATAATTTCTTACCATATATATAAACTTTGTTGTCTAGAGCCATCGACCACTTCCACTGCTTTAGCTACCTTTCCCCATGCATCTTCGACCCACACAATCCATATATAGCATCAATGGTGCAAGCATCAAGTAGAGGCATCACTGCACCCCGATTAGATGGGTGCCGCCAACAGCGAGTCCTAGCCATACTTTTTCACATCCTTATGGATTAGCTTGGTTTCACATCCTTATGTGTACTAGTAAAAACGGTAAAAGCTGAAGAAAGAAACAACAACCGAGAAAGAAGGAAAACAAAGAAAACCGAACAAAAAATACATTGAAAAAGGAAGCTGAAAAAAACCGAAGGCAACCATGCAAAACGGTGGAAACCAAAAGAAAACGAGCTACAGTAAAGGGCCGACCTAGTACAGTGCTTGCCAGAGGCGAAACATAACTCCGCCTCGCAACGGACATATATAGCCCAGGCGCGATTAGATTGCGAGCTACCTTTTTTTAGGCAAGATTGCGAGCTAGCTTTTTTTGAGGCAAGATTGCAAGCTAGCTATAGTGACAAAGCTTTGGTAGCCTAAGTTTTTTTCTTCTTCCGAATACCCATTGTTAAACGGGCTAAATCTCTACTAAAAACAGTCCAAAACTTGTTTTCTTGCCCTCAAAGTCCATTTACCCACCAGGATCATGGCCTAAGCTCCGCTATTGGGCAGATAAGGCCAGTCAGGAGGGTGTGTCCTATACGGCGCTTACGCGCAGGTTGCACACGGCGACTATATCTCGCCTTAGGAGAGACAATAGGATATCTCGCTTAAGCATCTACTGTTTCGGGCCGAAATGTAGAAGAAAAAGGGGGAGATACTGGATTCGATCCTGGGTCTCAGCGATGATATGTATCGCTGCAAACCATTGCACTAGTGTCATGTACGGCGCGATCCACTTAAGGAGACAAGAGCTAGTTTTCCATAGGGTTTTCCTTTTTTTCACGGTTTTTCTTCATTAATTTCTCCATTTTCATTTTTTATTTATTTTCTTTCTTTTTCTTTCTTTTTATTTAATTCTTTTCACGGTCCTCGTTGGTGTTTTCTTTTCTTTTATTTTTTATTTTTCTTTTACTCCAGTTTTCAATGCCTTTTTTCTTTTCTTTCCTTTTTCTTCATTTTTCTTTAGTTTTGTTTTGTTTGTATCCCGTTTTCACATGTTCTTTTTGCTCCCCCTTTATTTTTTATTGTTTATCTATACACACTTTTGGTATATATCAAGTACTCTACATTTTTCTAATAAACATTTAAATTTTTTAGAAACAAGTTTTACAATTTTTAATACATGGTCAACATTTTTTATGTACATATTTTTCATATTTTTCCAACTCTTGATTAACAGTCTTTAAATATAAGATTAACACCTTTTGAATACATGGTTAAAATTATTTTATATATATTATAACATTTTTGAAATGCTTAATTATCATTTTTCAAATAAAAGATTAACATTTTATAATATATGGTCAACATTTTTCTGTATAAATATTAAAACAATTCAAATGCTTGATTAACATTTTCAAATACTTGTTCAATTTTTTTTCAAATGCTAGATTTACATTTTTATATGCATAATCAAAAAATTACATCATTTTTTAATACATGGTCAACGTTTTTTCTATACACATTTTACATTTTTTAAATGCTTCATTAACATTTTTATTTGTTCAACATTTTTTTAAATGCTTGATTAACATTTTTATATACATCATTCATTCTTTTAATACATGGTTAATATTTTTACTATACACATTTAACATTTTTCAAATTCTTGATTAATATTTCTCTATTACTCCCTCCGTCCGAAAATACTTGTAATAAAAATAGACAAAAAGGGGTGTATCCAGAACTAAAATACATCTAGATACATCTTCTTTTATCCATTTTGATGACAAGTATTTCCGGACGGAGGGAGTATTTGTTCAACATTTTTTTCAAATGCTTGGTTAACATTTTTATATACATCCTCAATTTTTTTCATCATTTACATGGTTAGCATTTTTTCTATACACATTTAACATTTTTAGAATGCTTGATTAACATTTTTGAATACTGGTTCCACATTTTTATAAATGCCTTGATTTACATTTTAAAATATATAATCAAATTTTTGCATATACATTTTTTTGTATACATTTTTCGTATGCATGATAAATATTTTCTCTATACACATTTTACATATTTCAATTTCTTGGTCAACATTTCTCAAATGTTTTTTTGTAATATTTATATTCAGCATGTATAAATATATACGACAGTAAGAAATAAAGCAAAAAACGAAAAATGTAAAAAGAAACGCAGCTATGGCATCCCGCGCATATGGGCCGGACCATCTTTGCCCACCCCCCCCCCCCCCCTCCTCTTCAGCCAGCGTTCCTTTGGTCTCGCTGGCAGCGAGACATAGGGGGGAGCAACTAATGGAGGAGCACACGCTCTGGAGCCTCCCAAGGGTCACTTGGGGGGGGGGGGGGGGGGGGGCTGAGATCGTGCCACTTGGCGTGCTCTCAACGTCTGTCACGTGTCGCGCTCTGTGCGCTCCCTTCGGTATTTTTTATTTTTCATATTCGTTTTTGGCTTTTAGATGAAATTTTCCTAGTTTTTTGGCTATTTGGTTTCCCCCGGTTTTTCCTAGCATTTGAAACAATAAATTTAGTTTTTCCCCTTGAATAAACGCATTGTTTCCTTCCGAGAGAGGCACGGATTTGCTTCTCGAGGAGGCACGGATTTGCTACCGCGAGATGCACGGTCGTGCCTCTCGGAAAAGGGAACAATGCATTTTCTTTTTTTTCTTCTTCCGTGAGAGGCACAGATTTGTTTCTCGTGGAGGCACGGTCGTGTCTATCGGAAAAGGGGAAATATACATGTTTTTTTGGAAAGGCATGGATTTGCTTCCGCAAGAGGCCCGGATTTGCTTCTCGTATAGACATGAATTTGCTTTTGGCAGAGGCACGGTCGTGCTTTTCAGAAAGGAAAAAACGTACTTAAAGTTTGGGGTATTTTCGTGAAAAAAAATAGTTCGTTGAAACCTATCAACATGTGATCTATTTTTGAAAATCTCCACGCGAGGAATCCAACGGTGAAAAACGTTTAAGATTTGGACGCATGGTTTGAGAGAAAAAACGTTTTGAATAAATGAATCTACGAAAAAAGGAAAAACTCTCGGGTTGCAATGTGACTTGTCACAACCTAGGATGGTGAGTGATCTTGACAAAGAATGCTTCTTAAGCAGTGATTTCAGACACAGGGGCGCCCCCGGTTGCCGCCTCAGCTATGGACGGCCCATTATATTATTTTCCTGTTTTTAAACGTCAATAAAGTTGTGGGCATTGGGATTTGAACTCGGAACCTCTTCATTGTGAGGGCTCCGCTTTAACCACTAGGCCATTGACCCGTTGGCGCAAAGTTACTTCATTTTTTGTTTTATTTTCTTTTCTTCACGTTCGCAAAAGCCCCGGTTTGTGATTTAGTTTACTTATAAGGTTTTCTTCGGATTTTCTTCTTTTTACGTTTTTTAATGCGTGATTTGAAAAAACAATTTTTTAGCAAAATCAATGTTTTTTCATTTTGTGAACTTTTTTTTAAAAAATGGTGAACTATTCTAAATTTTTTCAAATTCAGTAAACCTTTTTAAATTCAATGATCTTTTTTAAAATTTCAAGTTTGATGATCTTTTTTCTAAATGCAATGAACTTTTCTTCAAAATTCATGTACATTTTTTAATTCATGAGATGTTTTCTAGTATTTTGTTACTTTTTTGTTTTTTTAAGTTAACGGTTGACCAGTCAATTGTGACCAGTTAGCGGCGAACCCAGTGACTAGTCAACAACAGAACCGACGATGCAGTGGTCGGGCTGGAGGTTTAGGTTATTGGGCATCATCGTGTTGGTCCACTGGTTCCGTTCAAGGGTTAAACTTGTTATGACTTGGGTGATACTCCATGCTCTCGACGGAACGGCCTCACAGGCACGTCGGCGGCAGGGAGCGCGCTCTGTGCTTTCCAGGCCACGACGACGGCTCTGCAGCACGTACAGGGAAGGGGACGGCCACGCGGAGGCTCTTGGAGGATTGGGCGGTGCTGGACAGCGCCGTTCCACGCTGAGCCTCTCTGGCGGCTACAACGAGTGTTGCTGTCGCCGCTCATGGGGGTGATGTACCCCTGCCAGCTCACCGCCGATGCTCGCAACCGTCCAGGCAACCGTGCGGCGCGATGGATAAGAAGGGGGAGCAGTGAGCAAGGCGCCAACGCGCGCACTGGCGAGATCGACGCCAAGTTCTGAAGAAAACGACACTGACGACTGAACCGAAACACTGAAACTCTGAATTTGACAGGAACAGTGCACGCCAACTGTTTGACGAAATGATTTAGGCACGTGAAAAAAATTTCTGGAGCTGGGACTTGGTGAGGTGGTCTCTTGATGCATCTAGAGGCTTCCTTATTTATTTCAGATTTTTAGGAAAAGAAAAAGAATGAATTTCACCAAAAAAGGCAAATCTGGTCCAAACTTGCAGTAAGCAAATTTTGAAAAATTTGAACTGTGGACCAGTGGATCTTGATGGATCTTGGTTGAGGGTACCAAGGACTAGTTGGGGTAATTTGCTTGGGCTCAGAAACTTAAAGGATCTGGTACTTCCTTTGTAAATCCCAAGAGTCCAAACTAAATTACAGAAAAATGTTTGAGGATAAATCAAATAGAACTAAAATCTAAAAGAGGTTAAAACTTGCAGGAATTGGATGTTTGACTTGACCCCAAAGTAGGGAGGTGGGTTTGGAAGAAAGATTTCAACATGTGACATGGCAACAGAGAAAGGTTTGAATGGGAAAAGAATAAATCCATAATCCATAGGATTTCTTTTTAATAGAAGGAATTGTAAAAACTTTCCAAAAAACCATTTGGGTTGAGCCAACCCAATATGAAAAACCCTCAAGACCAAAATCAAGGTTGGAAAGAACCCATGACATACTTGTCATAAAAGGATTTGAGAAGGAGAGACTTTTAGAAAAATTTAATAACCTCCTTTCCATCAAAAGAAAAAGGAAATTGATAAAAACCAAATCAATTTTTTTGGAGTGTTACAGTGGAGTTGGCCTAAAGATATTTCTTTCTTTAAGCCTGCAACATCCATGTCATGTATTTATGGTCAAGGGTTAGCAGGGCCATCCAAATAGAATATGTATAACACAAGAGGCAGTTGATCCTACTTAATTAAGTACTAAGATACCCCGGCCCATGCATTAGTCGCAAGTACCCCATATGTCCTATTTTTAGTAAATTCATGCTAAAATTCACGGAAAATTTCAGCATGACCTTTGCTGAAAATAGGACATATGGAGTACCCGAATTTGCCGGAACGGAAGTTAATCGACATTCCGGCAAACTCAAGGGCCTCTCGGGGTACCTGCAAAATCATCACGACACGATGGTCGGAGACAAAACCCAGCAAACTAGCACCACAATGTGCCTCTACTTTCATATATGGATGAAAAGGCCATAGACCATATGGTCCTCTGCTTTCATATGGACAAAAATCAGCTCAACTTATGTGAGCTTCCATTCCAGATCTAATAGGTCACCCAACAAAAAATCATCAATAGTTTTAGCTGAAAAAAATCAAGGATGTTGGTCTTATACTTGTTTTTTAATGTACTTATGACAATCAGCAGCATGTCTATCCATGCCAACAATCTCTAGATGTTCAACCAAACATGTGCTATTTAATTAGGAAAGTAGGACCAAACTACATTCACCTGTCAAACGATGTTACCATTCATCTAGCAATACAAAAAAACACAGAAATTGCAAGGTCTGGAGCTTTTGAGTTTATTAAGTACCTTCAGTTCTGAGCTTTAAATGTCAAAAGAGCTTCACAGAATCTTGAATCCTCCAAATCACTCTTAACAGTTCTGCATTGCACAAAGGCAGCAATGAGCCAATGATATCAGTAGCAATAATAGGCGCTGCAGTTATATAACTTATCAAATAGGCCCAACTTAGTTAGCATTCTATCTGCACAACTGGCCAAATAAAACAGATGAACTATTCATAAATGTTTTTGAAGTTTTTATTATTTTTGCGATAAGTGTTTCTGAACAGAGGAAGTATATATTTCGTCTAAATGAAAAGATGGTGCCCCTGCAAACTTGGTGTACCGAGGCAACGGCAGAGCTTCTCGGGGGCGAACCTGTTGGTAATATGCCCTAGAGGCAATAATAAATTAGTTATTATTATATTATATTTCATTGTTCATGATAATCGTTTATTATCCATGCTAGAATTGTATTGATAGGAAACTCAGATACATGTGTGGATACATAGACAACACGATGTCCCCAGTAAGCCTCTAGTTGACTAGCTCGTTGATCAATAGATGGTTACGGTTTCCTGACCATGGACATTGGATGTCGTTGATAACGGGATCACATCATTAGGAGAATGATGTGATGGACAAGACCCAATCCTAAGCCTAGCACAAGATCGTGTAGTTCGTATGCTAAAGCTTTTCTAATGTCAAGTGTCATTTCCTTAGACCATGAGATTGTGCAACTCCCGGATACCGTAGGAGTGCTTTGGGTGTGCCAAACGTCACAACGTAACTGGGTGGCTATAAAGGTGCACTACGGGTATCTCCGAAAGTGTCTGTTGGGTTGGCACAAATCGAGACTGGGATTTGTCACTCCGTGTAACGGAGAGGTATCTCTGGGCCCACTCGGTAGGACATCATCATAATGTCCACAATGTGACCAAGGAGTTGGTCATGGGATGATGTGTTACGGAACGAGTAAAGAGACTTGCCGGTAACGAGATTGAACAAGGTATCGGGATACCGACGATCGAATCTCGGGCAAGTATCGTACCGATAGACAAAGGGAATTGTATACAGGATTGGTTCATCCGATGAGATCATCATGGAGCATGTGGGAGCCAACATGGGTATCTAGATCCCGCTGTTGGTTATTGACCAGAGAGTTGTCTCAGCCATGTCTGCATGACTCCAAAGCCCGTAGGGTCTACACACTTAAGGTTCGATGGCGCTAGGGTTATAGGGAATAGATGTACGTGGTTACCGAATGTTGTTCGGAGTCCCGGATGAGATCCTGTACGTCACGAGGAGTTCCGGAATGGTCCGGAGGTAAAGATTTATATATGGGAAGTCATCATACGGTCACCGGAATAATTTGGGGGGTTACCGGTATTGCACCGGGACCACCGAAGGGGTTCCGGGGGTCCACCTGCCCCGGAGGGGCCTATGGGCTGTGTGTGGAGAGGGACCAGCCCCTTAGTGGGCTGGGCGCCTCCCCCCTAGGGCCCATGCGCCTAGGGTTTGGGGGAACCCTAAAAGGGGGCGCCCCCCTTGCCTTGGGGGGCAAGGCAACCCCCCTGGCCACCGCCCCCTCCTCAGATTGGATCTGAGGGGGACGGCCCCCCTCTCCCTTGCCCCTATATATATGTGGGGGGTGGGAGGGCAGCCGCACCCAAGTTCTGGCGCAGGCCTCCCCCTCTCCCAAGTCCTCCTCCTCTCCCGCGGTGGTTGGCGAAGCCCTGTAGGATTGCCACGCTCCTCCTTCACCACCACGCCGTTGTGATGCTGCTGGATGGAGTCTTCCCCAACCTCTCCTTCTCCCCTTGCTGGATCAAGGCGTGGGAGACGTCACTGGGCTGCACGTGTGTTGAACGCGGAGGCGCCGTTGTTCGGCAATTAGATCGGAATCAACCGCGATCTGAATCGCTGCGAGTACGACTCCTTCATCCGCGTTCTTGCAACGCTTCCGCTTAGCGATCTACAAGGGTATGTAAATGCATTCCCCTTCCCCTCGTTGCTAGATTACTCCATAGATTGATCTTGGTGATGCGTAGAAAATTTTAAATTTCTGCTACGATCCCCAAAAGAACCTGGGCGGTCGCCCCCCAGCAAAAATGAAACTTTTTTAATACCCCTTCATAGTAATGAGGCGGCACTGCACATACCAGCCTGTAGGGCCCTTTTAACATCTCCTTACGGAGACAAACTAGCTCCGACCTAGTGTAGCAAGCGACCAACTCTGATTTCTATCATCTTCTATTCTTTCCTCTTGCCATCTTGTGTTGACTGAGCATGGGTGAGCGCCTGCATAGAGGTAGAGGTGAGGCACTGATCAGCATGCCTGCGTGTGGGTTGGCAGGCAGCTAGCAGGGCGTCCAGCCAGAGGTGGCGAAGAGGTCAGAGCTGAGATCGGCGCCGCACGCAGTGAGCTAGTGAGCAGCAAGCAAGCAAGAGCAGTTTGCCCACCCACTCCCCGCTGGAAATTTCTTCCTTGTATAGATTCTTGCATCTTAATTTCTTGTGGAAAGTTTTGAATAGGTCATAGATTTTGTACTAAGGACAAAGAAACAAAGAGCTGATTTTTTTGCCGGGAAGATTGAGAGCTTTATTGATTAGTGAATAGGATTACAATCCATAGCCAAAAGCCAAGAGGATTCTCTCAGAACTCAACCCAATACTCCATGGTTAAATAATATTTTGGTATTTTTTCATGGACTAGCTGCAGTTAAATAATATATAATCAGTGTTAGAAATGTGATAAAATAATTATCGAAGTTTCTCAATAGTTTTCAGTGTCTAATTTGTCGTAGTGGTACAATTCCATATTCGAGAAGAAAAAATGTTTGCCCCTCCTAAGATTTCTTTCAAGCTCCGCCACTGTACCTAGGTGTGTTCATTGTTGGACTTACTAGGTGTGTTCGTCAAGAAAAACCTAGGTGTACCTAGATGTGTGTTTGTTGTTGGACCTGCTTATTAGCTCAAGACGAAACGAACGATGCATGGGTTAGCGAAGTGTACCTAGGCTGATAATATATCTACTCTAGCTAGTAAGTGGTCATCTGAAAGGCTGGAACGAGCAGGAACGTGTGAGGTTAGGCATTTATTCGGTTAGAACTGAATAAACTGCAGAATGATCTCGCTCCTTTTTGCCAACTGATGAACGCAGTCCAGTGCCCATTACCAATACAAACGGTCGAGGGGAGGGAGGGAGGTAATGGGGAGGAAGGGTGGAGAGGGAGGAAGGAGGAAGGAGGAGAGGTACCTGGGCGGGCGTGGCCGGTCGCCGGAGGGGTCGGGGTCGGGGTCGACGGCGGCGGCGGCGTCGAAGGGATGGCTCGAGGGCGTCCGAGCTTGTCCGGGTCCTCGTAGTCGAAGAGGAAGACAACGGCGGTCCTCCTGGGCACCTCGGTTGGTCGTGGGGAGGCCGGGGCCCACGTGCTTCGCGGGTCGGCGGCAGTCGTCGTCTTGCACCCCGTGCGGTCGTCGGCGGTGTAGCGAATGGAGTGGTAGGGGGTGCGGGGGCACGGTGGCGGCGGCGCGGGGGAGCCGGAGCGGGTGTGGAGCGGGCCCGGGGAGGGAAGGGGGATCTGGCGAGGGAGAGGGAAGGGGGGATCGGGCGAAGGGGTATCCATCTAGAGGGGGAATGTTAGTAATGGCGCACCATCTAGGGGTGCACCATAAAAACACTCATAGCAATGGCGCACCCTCCTCCGGTGCGCCGTTAGTAACTTCTTTTTTTCATTATTTCTTGTTGCATCTAATAATTTGTTTTTTTATCAAATTTGTTATTTTCATGAGGACTAGAATAGAAGATATCATCAAATATCATCAATTTTTTTTAAAAATATATCATCAAATTTGTTTTTTTATTTTTAATTGAAAATATCATCAAATTTGTTATTTAAAAATATCATCAAAAAACGGGGGAGGGTGCGGGGTGTCGGCGACGGCGGTGGAGCGGGCCGGGGGAGGGTGCGGGGCGTCGGCGGCGGCGGTGGAGCGGGGAAGGGTGCGGTGGGTCGCCGGCGACGGTGGAGCGGGGGAGGGTGCGGTGGGTCATCGGCGGCGGTGGAGCGGGGGAGGGTGCGGGGGGTCGTCGGCGGCAGTGGAGCGGGGGGGTGGGTGCGGGGGGTGCTCGGTAGCGAGGGGGATCTGGCGAGGGGAATAGCGATCGAGATGGAAGGGGGATCGAGATCGAGTGTCCTCATGAATATTCAATATTTTTTCATATTGAATATGAAAAAATATCATCAAATTTGAAAAAATATTCATGAATTCAAAACGTGCCCATGAATTAAATTTAAAAATATTCATGAGTTCGAAAAATAAAAATGATAGTAGTTTTGCAAAAAAAAAATATAGTAGTGGCGCACTGTGCTGGAGCTAGTGCGCCATTACTATTTTTGGAAAAAAATTGTTACTAATGGCGCACCGTGGGTCTGGTGTGCCATTAGTGTCTACCACACTAATGGTGCACCAGCTCATGGTGCGCCATTACTATATAGTAGTGGCGCACCATGTTTCTGGTGCACCATTAGTGGCCATATCATCTATAGCCCTTTTCCTAGTAGTGAATTATCAATGTACCGAATGCGAATCATATGAACATGATGAAAACTAGCTTGACGATATTCTCATGTGTCCTCGGGAGCGCTTTACATCATATAAGAGTTTGTCCAGGCTTGTCCTTTGCTACAAAAAGGATTGGGCCACCTTGTTGCACTTTATTTACTTTTGTTACTTGTTACTCGTTACAAATTATCCTATCACAAAACTATCTGTTACCTGTTATTTCAGTGCTTGCAGATAATACCTTGCTGAAAACCGCTTATCATTTCCTTCTGCTCCTCGTTGGGTTCGACACTCTTACTTATCGAAAGGACTACGATAGATCCCCTATACTTGTGGGTCATCAGTCTCCTTGGCCCGAACCTGGGTAAACGATTTGCGTGCTGACCGCCAGACCCGCTCTTTGCACAACCCCGTGCCCGCCAACCGTAGAAGGGATCCCAGTGACCCCATAGGTGTCGTTTCCCACCAACAATCGTCGACATCAGCACCTTCCTCGCCGGCTCGACTGGTCACCTCAGCTTGACCTAGGATTGTGGGTCGTGTCGGCTTGTCAAGATTGGACGGGCGCTCTCGTCAATTTTAACTCCAATCTCCATCAAGATCATGGTGAAATCATCGATGAAGCTCAGGGGCTCGACGTCAACATTACCCTCGGGCGACTGTGGAGATTTTTTTGGATGGCGGAATTGCGTTCGCCGTCCCCATCTCCTCGAACGTCGCTTTGACGATTTCTTTGGTGGAATTGTGCAAAATTGAGTCTACAACAACCCTGTAAATTTTCTCGTATTCTGATGGAGGAATCTCCTGCAATCTGCGATACATTGGAGCCCTATTGAACTGGACAGAAATCTGGACGAATTTGTGCTAAGGGGTACAGCGGCCAACTCAAAAATATTTTGGAAGATCCAACTGTTCATAGGCAGCGGAATTCCTATGTCGTCCATCAACGACAATATAACTTCTATGCAAATATAGATAAACATGACTCATTACATTGTCTTTCTTGTCCAACATCAACTATTTGAACAAGTGTGAAAATATTCATTGAGGGTTCACAATCACAAAATATGTCCAACATAGTATATTTGTATGTGAAATTTCTCTTCCTTGTACTAATCTTTCATGCATTGTTCAAATGATCAATGTTGTGTTTGTTAAATTTCAATAGATTCTACTTCCTAAACCCAATGTGAAGATGCTACTTCCTATTAGATCAGCATATGAAATTGAATTGCAATGCTAGGATACACAATAAAGAAAGCGAAAACAGGATACTCATGCTATTCTTTATTATAGATGCTCTCACAAAGGTATACAACGAAAACACGAAGGAGCAATAGCACACATTGCAATCTATTTCATACTACAACTTTTACTAAACCACAATAATAGATAATAAGAATGATAAAGATTGTGATATGATACTAGGGCACCTTCCCCAAGCTTGGAAGAAGCCAAGGGTGGTGCCCATACCAAAGTACTCCCTCTGTTTCTTTTTACTTCGCATATAAGATTTAGTCAAAGTCAAACTGCACAAAGTTTGACCAAATTTATATTAAAAAGTATGAACATCTACAATACTAAAACTATATAGTATGAACATACGTTTCATGGTGCATCTGATAATATTGATTTCATATTGTGAATGTTTATATTTTTTAATATAAACTTAGTCAAACTCTACAAAGATTGACTTTGACCAAACCTTATATGTGGACTAAAAAGAAACGGAGGGAGTACTCAAGTTTCCTTCTTTGGTGATGATGGTGGTGACGAAACAAGCTTGTTATCCTTCTTCCAAGTCATATGTTGTCCATCAAGAAAAGATAAGGTGGTCTCCGGGATCTTGAAATTTGCAGCCAAACCCATCATCTTGAACTTGGTTTCATACTCATAGTTTTGATTATGCAGATCATAAATTTGAGGTTGGAGGTTTCAAACTTTCATGTGGAGGCAATCAATTGCCTCCCATGTCTTGGCAATCTCCTACTTCTGTTCACGGAGCAATTTCGTGCTCACTGTGTGGTTTGCATCTAGTCCACGCTCCACCATCCTCTGGCACTTGAAGAGTTCTTGCTCCACATCCCTGAGCCTAGCCTTTTCTTCTCCCTCCTTCTTGGGCCCTTCAAGATCCTTGATGTGCAACACCCCATCCCTATACTCCAAGGTTTTGGGATGCATCATAACCCCAGGGAGATAAGGGTTGATGACCTTCTCAAAGAACTAATCCTTTGGGAGCTTGGCGACGACATAGTGATCTAGCTCCGAAAACCCTAGCAGAAACAAGGTCGAAACAAAAACAGGAGGAAAACTTGTGACACATGTATTAAAACATCCGGGCGGAATTTATAGATTTTTTTTCTGTGCAAAACAAGCATACAGGAAAGAGACAGAGTTGGGAAGGTGTACGGGGTCCCCACACGGCCACACGGCGCACCCTAGGGGAAGCCACCAGGGCGTGTGGGCCCTTGGTGCACCCTAGGCTCCCTCTTTTTCCTAAAAATTATTAAATATTCCAAAACTGACAGATATATTATTATTTTATGAATTTTGAAAGTTAGTCTACTTAATGTACCACGTACCTATTTCTTTTACGGGGTTCTCAAAGCTTCATGGGTAGTTTCTTCCATGCATTCTTCTAGTATAATTACTTGAATAAGGTCTGAATCTATGTTAATGGGATTACCTAGAGTAGAATATTTTAATCTTTGCCCATTATCCACCTTCGGTTTATCTCCTTCGGCGTTATTGATCTTGATAGCTCTGGAATGGTGAAATTTTTCGATGATATATGGACCTTCCCACCTGGAAAGAAGTTTGCCTGCAAAATGTCTAAAATGAGACTTGTACAGAAGAACTTTAACAACAATGTTGAAATGCCATTCTAAATACTTTTATCATGCCATATTTTATCTTATTCTTTGAACAACTTTGCATTTTGATAAGCTTCTGTTCTCCACTCATCAAGAGAACTCATATTAAATAACCTCTTTTATCCAACAAGTTTGAAATCATAGTTAAGATATTTAATTTTCCAATAGGATTTATGTTCTAGCTCAATTGGTAAATGGCATGCTTTTCCACAAACCATTTTAAAAGGGACATTCCCATAGGATTTTTCTAAGCAGTTCTATATGCCCAGACTAGATCATCTAGTTTCTTAGACCAATTCTTTCTAGATTTATTAACTGCCTTTTTGCAAAATTAATTTAATTTCTCTATTAGTTAATTCAACATTTGCAAGTTTAGCTCGTAAACAACCACAATTAGATTCTATTTCAGCAGCTAAACAGATTCTAACTTAGGGATTGGACTTTGCGAAAGAAACAAAAACAGATTTAAATGCCCAAAAGCTCCGCTGATGAGCGAACAAGAGTATACCAATGATATTGAGAAAATGACATGCGTTCTTTCCATACTAACAAAGGACAAAGGACCAACAAGCTTAATCAGACGGTGGTACGTTGGGGGTGGGTGGGTGGGGGTATGTAAGCAGGTGGTCAATATCCAAATAGTGGAATCCGATGATCTATATCGTGACATGGTTGACTGATGTATAACGATTCTACTTTTTATTCGGTCTGATATACAATGCATGCATGTGGGATATGTATGTGGCTTGATCCAATAGCTAAAAATTGAGAAGTATATATATAGGACAATTGTTTGTGGTTACTCCCCGTTTTGTTTTGTACGTTTTATGTAGTATCTTTCAAAAATCATTGGTGCACGAAAGTTGTAGGTTTTGATTTCACATTGCACCTTCAGACAATGGAAAATGCTTCTTCCATGCTCGCACAGGAGCAGCAAGCTTAATTAGGCATGCCTCGCTTCATAGAGTGGAAACCGTACGTGGCTCCCAGTGAGGTATCATGCGCCAAAAAAAGACAAGCAATAACAAGAACTATATAGAGAGAGGATTAAATCATGGCTTTTTGACTTCACAGTACATTGCATACCACTGGCGATTGTTCCGCATGGACATCCACATCTTGAGAAATTTGAATGATTGATTTTGTTCTAACCTATACATCTCTAGAGATTTGGAAACCAAGCCCTGGTTATATTGTCCAGTAACTACGGATGCATCATCGACCCTGGGCCACATGCCATCGATTAGCAGAATTTTCGAGCTCATCTTACCCGGACGGCGTTTGATTTGGATAGGTTGTCTTCTTCGATTATCGGCGGTATTTGCGTTATATTCTTCAGCGACTTGATTCCAGTAATCCCGTGCAGCGTTTTCATTGCCAATAACAAAATCAGTGGGAACATTTAACCAAGCATTTACCTACTCAATTCATAAAATGTTGTTAGGCCAAGCTTTTCATGATATAGTAACTACTAATAATTAAACAAATGACTTACTAGGCATAGATTATCCTCTTCAGTCCATTGTAAGTGTATGTCTCCGATGTTGGCGTGGCCGATATCCATTGAAAGATGTGATGTGTATGAACAAAAACTTGTATCAGATTTGAGTAGGATTGTGCTTGTGTATGAGCACAAAATCTTGGGATGGGCGTGGAACTAGAACCTGCAACTAGGACTATATATAACGAGATAGCTTTACTGCATGCATGATTTAGTCAGCACTGCATGCATGATTTAGTTAGGCCGATTTAACTGTGTATGATTGAAAGAATGGTTGAAGTAACTTGACATATATTTTTCTAACTTTATCTCACCGTGCTTTCAGGTTTTAAGATTGTGATCTTTGTCCCTGTTGGACCAGCTTGTCAACCACAAGTATTTCATTTTTTACACATTTATTTTGTATCAATTCAATTTTATTTTAAGTATTCATGTTTCATGCAGATTTATGATAGATAAATAAGCTCTATAGTTTATTGTACATTATTGTTGTGCGTGAAGAGGAAAGAAAATAATTACTTGTCCATCTTCAAAAGGAAATCAGCTGAGTTAGTTTAGTAGAGCTGGTTTTTAGTACAACGACCAGCTGAGTTAGTTGAGCAATTGCCGATTTGTAGCGCTCTAGGTAGCGCCTGCTGCCAGATTCGAACGAAGAAAAAGGCTCGCGTGCAAAAAATAGGGTAAGCGCTTGGCGACTGGCTCGGCATCATGCCAGCACAAATCCTGGGATGTGGGGGGGGGGGGGGGGGGGGGGGGGGTTGACCAAATCGGACTAAGCGCCCCCGTTGTACATGGCCTAATGGAACAAAGGATCTACGACAGGTTGACTGCTGTATAATGGTTGTGCTTTTGTGGGAGGAAGCGAAGGATGCCAACCTGGAAAGCTAGCCAATCATGTCACATGGTTTCTTCAATAAGACAATAGTACCACCAAATGAAAGGAGCAACAAACTTTTTGTTCAGTATCATGCAACTCTTTAGTTCTCTTATAAATTGCCTCAAGCACAAACAACTAACGACACTGTAAAAACGAATTTGGGCGCAACTTTTGGAAAAAGGTGTATGCGAGTATATAACATAAGACAAAGCTCATGCAAGTATAGAAATAAAACAATGCATGTGGGGTATGTCCTTGTGTGGCTTGACCCAACAGTCAAAGATAAGAAGTAAAATCAAGGGTGCTCGTATATATGCACTATGAAATTAAAACCTACAACTTCCATGCACCAACGATTTGGGAAAGAAACAAAAGGATATTCAAACAATGTCAGTGGTTTCTTCCATGCCAGCAAGGGAGCATCAAGCTTATAATTAGGCATGTCTCTCTCCATGTAGTGGAAATGGTAGGTGGCTCGCAATGAGGTGTCACATGCCAAGAAAAGGAAAGGAATAACAATAAATCTGTAGACAGAGGATTAAAGTAAAGTTGAGATGGACGGGGAGAATTACAGGGGGGATGGTGGATGTAGGTGCTCATCTCCAAATAACGGAATGAGGCAGGTGGCGGAAGGATCCACGTTGCGACATGGGTGACCATTATGTAACAGTTGGGCTTTTTAATTTGGTCTGACATTTCTAGTTAAAAATTGAAACAAAGAACATTTTTGCGCCAAGATTTTGGGAGAGTATGCGAAGTATACCAAGTTAGACCATGATGTCGCCAAATTGTTACTTTGCTATCAAATTGAGTAAGAGATAAGAAACTTCTTCTTCAAATCTCAAGCAATCCTTTCTAGTTTCTTCCCCTTAATTTCAATACAAAATCCATTTTGAAATGGTACCTTACAAATCCATTGGTAGATCTGGCTAGCTAGCATGAGCATAGACAAGCATAGATGAGACGACGATGGATGGAATCGTGGATCAGGCGGCAGCGTTGGTTGGCCTGGGGATGTACCTCTGGAGCCAAATCTCACGTTGTCCGATGGAGATCTTGACGAGTCTCTCGCCGTTGAGCACGAGCTTCACGATCGCCTCTGTCTTGAAGATGATCCGGCCGTACATGGCCGTGTGGCCTCCCTTCGTCTTCTCCATGAGCACCCTCACCCCACTTCCTGCACCCATGCATGCAAACCATGAGACATGATCCAGTTCCAATCATCATGGATCATGCATGCAGACATCTTGGTAGATCCATGTGTACAAATAAAGTTAATCAATAGATCGAGTAGTGTATGTCAGTGCACACTTACTGCCTGAAGTACTCAAAGATCTCCTCGCGGTGGAGGGCATTTCCCTTGGAGAAGGTGATGAACATGGAGCGGCAGTCCTCCGGCACGGCCACTGGTTGGGAGGTGTAGGGCGCCATGAGCTCCGGCGGGTTGACAATCAGCCCAGTCTCGGACCTCCGGAGCAGGGCGTGCAGGCGGTCGTCGAATACGAACTTGCCGGCACCGTCGAGGAAGTGGGCGACCCTGCGGACGATGAGGTCCTGGTGGAAGGCGAAGAAGCCCGGCTCGATGTGGAAACAGCCTTGCATGCAGAGCGCAGAGATGAGCGGGATGGGCGGGAGCTCAGGCCAACGCCGTCCGAGGTACTCGAGGACGGCGTTGGCCTCTTCTGCGACGACGGCGACGGCGTCGGGTGCCATGGCTGGTACGTGCTGGATGGCGGAGATGATGCCCTGGTCCAGCCACACCAGGAGCGCCACCGCGTTCTGGGCTTTCTCCGGGCTGCCGCACACGGACAAGAACCTCTCGTGTGCCTGCCATGCGACGCTGTACATGTACAGAACCTCGCGCACCATCATTGCGGCCATGGATGCTCTTGCACCGGCCGGCCGGAGAAGAGGCGATGGATGGCTAGCCTGAGAAGAGAAGCTAGCAAGAGAGGAGCGAGGAAGGGGTGATGGGTCGATGGGGAATGGACCGGTATTTGTAGCTGCTCCTGCCGGTGGAAAGTTTAATGAGGTGCCAAAAATGGGCTAGCGAGAAACAGCTCTCTTTGAATCAGTTACGAACGCCAGCGTGTAGACCTAGATGCTCTTCGTTCGTTGGCCGGGTTTACATCCTTTTTTGGTTTTTAGTTCGTTTTACATCCTAAAACGTATACATATGTCGTTGCTTAACAATTTTGGATGGGGCGCAGCATTTGTATATCCTTCTAAATTTTTACTACCTTTTTCTTGGTACTGGCTAATTTTATACTCACCAGAGTTCACATGTTATACTTTTCTTTTCGATTTCATTTACATATATAGAGCACATTGTGATTCCTTACTCTCTATATAAACTTTATTGTCCCTCTAGCTACCTGCTTCCCCCATCACCATTAGATTGTGAGCTGTTTTTTGAGACACTCTCGCTAAGCTTTATTCAAACTTCCAATGCATTTACAGGTATGAAATGAAGATCCCCGGTTCGCCTAACCAAACATGGCGACCAACCTCCGGGGTTAAAGCGTGCTTAGCAAGATTGTGAGCCTCGAAATTCGAGCTCCTAAACGCGTGAAATATTTTACAAGAAGTAAAACTCATCGATCTCTCTATTATCTCTTGTACAATCGCTCCATATAATGCCAAAGAGTTGTGATTGATGTCATTCACCGCCGTCAGACAATCTGAAGCGATTTGAATATTTGACTGATAGATATCATCTGCACATCCTGGGCCGCTGCCTCAGAGCCCAAGATATTTCTTCTTCTCAATAACCCTTGTTAAATGGGCTAAATCTTTACTAAAACCTGTCCAAAACTTGTTTTGCTTGCCCTCCCAGTCCATTTACCCACCAGTATTATGGCCCAAACTCCGCTACTGGCGAGCTAAGCTTGCTTAGTTGTCCATTGCCCGTTCAACCACCATGATGTCAAAAAAACAAGGCCTAACAAAGCGGGAAACAACCTAGAGTCCTAGAGTCTCATCCCGTGGATTGGTTTGGTTTCACAGCCTTGTGTGCACTACTAAGTAATACGTGCATTGCACATGAAAACTTAGATAATCAAAGTATTGCCAAATGCTGACATATTTTATTGTAATAGGTGTATAATTTTTTTAGGCACATGGATGAACTATAAGGATATTAGTTATTTTATCCCATTCCATAAAAAATAGCATATTATAGCTGCAAATTACTTGAAAACGTCATGGTATATACTAAAAAAAACTCTGGTAAAATATATCTACCACATTTTTCTCTTGGAAGTGTCTCTTTTAGGTACTTCATATTAAACTTAATACAAAAAACATGAATACCTAATACAACTATATATAGGGTCGCGCTATTCGTCACCCTGGGTGACGACTAGTTATTCTTCACCCCCCCCCCCCTCTATTTTACCATCAATGCACCGTAATTTACGTTCCGTAAGTTTTGTCTTATTTCCGACGCAAAAAGGGACCGTAAAAAAAATATAATTGCCGTAAAAAATATTTTATGTTATGTAAATTAAACATAAAAACATAGTCTAAAATACACATAAACTGTAAATTTTCTTGTCTTATGACCTATATTTTTATTTTCTTATGTCAAATTTTACGTAGTGAATCAATAGGAATGTAACTATTTGAATTCGAAATATAATTTAATTATGAAATGATCGTAAGATTACCTCGGATGAAGAATAACTTATTCTGCAGCCTGGGTGATGAATATATATAGCCTTGAATACAAAGAAATATAATCACAAAAGGAGAAAATCAATGACAGTTCTGATGTCTTCCTGTTTTTTTTCATGTCTAATTAACTACGCTCTTCAAGGTCTCTGAGTAACTTCGCTACAGCTAATGTTTTAGATGGAAAGGAAAATTTATTTATGATAGCGAGACCATGTTCTTTCTTAAATAGCAGAGTTATTGGTATGGGTGCACTGTATTTTTGTGTGGCCTACCAAATTTGGTAGAAGATATACAATACAATAGACATAGCAAGGAAAACAACTCCATATATATAAACAAAGGAAAGAAATGGTGTGGCAACATGCGCCTTTGCTTCTAGTATTAGTCTGGTATACCAGGGTGTTGATATGTCAAGATGTCAACGACGATGGTTTTAGAGCCAAAGTGCTAATAATGTATTGTCAAACTGGTGTCAGTGGTTAGGACACTTCACTCCATTTCCCACTTCTCACGGTCAACACAAACAAGTTCAGGGAGGCTATCTTTCTCATTACTTTTGTATAATAGATTTTAAAATGTATCTCTTCTCTTTAGTTGGATATTTTTTCCCTGATATAACACAATGTTCTTGTATAAAGCTCGTAAGAGTTCTTCACATATATGTTTCATGGGAGTATAATCATGAATCCTATTTTATAGTATGAGTGTTTCTCCCCCATCTCATCACTCGTTTGTCCCTATTGTATCTCTACAATTCTTCTATGTCTCTCCAGTGACTATCTCCGTCAAGGTTAGTGTGAGAAGTAGAGATGTTCTCTATGGTGCTTTTGATTGACGACTCGTTTTCGAAGTCGGTCGGGTCCACAGGTTTGCTATGATCTAGCTGCACCTTGATGAACGACAAGTATATGGGATCAACGTACTCCTTTCAACAAGTAAGAGTGTCGAACCCAACAAGGAGCAAAAAGAATTGATAGGCAGCTTTTAGCTAGGTTTCACTTCAAGTGTTGTACGATAGTTTTGATACATATTTGACAGCAAGATAAATAGTAAGAAGGTAACAAGTAACAACAGTAAAAAAAAGTGTAGCAAGTGGCCCGATCCTTAATAGTGCTAAGGACAAGCTGGTGGTGTTTCTTATAGTGACTAACCGGACACATGGGAATATTGCCAAGTTACTTTCACCATGATTCATTGAATTAACGTTCATTGTCTTGATAAGTGTTATGTGGGTGAACTAGAGCTAAGGTGTTGTCCTAACTTAAACAATAACCTACTTATGATTAAACTCTCCACGCATCCACAACTACAATAGAAGTAATAAAGATAAGTCTAACCATAGAATTAAACAATTATATCCAAAAGGGCCCCTTACAGAATAATTCACAAACTAGGGTTGAGTTTCTATCACTCCCGCAACCCATCATATACAAACTAATTCATCAATGCCTTTCCATAGGCCCAAAGATGGTGAATGATCATCTACGATGTTCATATAACACCAGTAGAGGAAGAACAACAAAACATAATATCGAAACATGACCGGGAATTAACTTCACATGATTACTAGTAACAAGACTTCTCCCATGTTCTCAAGAACTAATGGAAGTACTCACAACTCATCAAATTGATCATGATCGGTGGGTATAAATATATGATTAAAAATCTTAACATAACAATCTTCCACCAATAAAACCATAAGCATCAACATCTACAAGCACTTCCAGGTACCAATCAGAGGTTTGATACAATGATTGAGAACAAGAGAAGAACTAGGGTGTGGAGATGAGATGGTGCTGATGAAGATGATGACCCCGAAGATGAACGAGTGTTGGTGATGATGAAGGCTTTGATTCCCCCTTTCGGAGGGAAGTTTCGCCGGCAGAATAGCTCCACCTTAGAGAAAAGTGATCCGCCCAAGTTCAGCCTCACATATTTTTATGATTTTTTCTAGGGAAAATGTGATTTTATAGCCAAAGGACATCGAGAGATAAGTCACCATGGGCCCATGGCGCCCCGGCGGGTCCCACCCAGTCCATTTTTTCTCCATAATTCATCATATATTCTAATATAATTCTCCAAAAATCAAAGCTACATTTTGAGCGCCGGAGAATTGATTTCTCTTCTGTTGCATTTTCAGGTCAGATTTCCAGTAGTCCAGCAATCACCCTCCCTTTGTGTTCCTTGCATTTTAAGAGAGAAGCAATTAGAATTGCATCATATTTTGAAATATATCATTTAATAGAACACATTATACTAGTAAATAGTGATGCAAAATGGACGTGTCAGGTCCCCCGAGCTTAGACTCCGCTTATCCATAAGAAAATACTGAGCTTAGTAAACATGACCACAAGTTTACTAAAGAGGTGTTGATAATAAAAAATACAGACATCACAACATCATATTTACTAACACCATTATATACCATAAAAAACAACTCTTCCTTATAAAACTTCTAATGATCAAGTAGCAATCCATTAACATGTTAATGCATAGACAATAAATTCTCTTGAAATCTTCCAAACTATGTTATCAATCATGAAATAATTACAACTCATCTTATTTTTCAGAAGAGTCTATAAGAGCTTTCGTTTAGCAAACTTCACGTACTCAAATACCATATAGTCTTCTAATGATTGCTGGCACTCGGGAGCATATTTTTAGAACAAACAGTTTCAATCAAACACAAAGGAAGATAGAGGTTTAATGATGCACAACCCAACTTACTTATCACAGAGATAATTGTCAACAGTAATAACTCATGATCATATATATTCAACTAGATATATGTGTCAGGATCTTTCCCTAACATAGTACAATGTTTGCCAAGTGGAGAATATTTGAGGTAGGAATAAGAGAAGTTGACTGAAACATAAAAATAAAGTTGATGGAAAAAGAAAAAAAATTACCCTTTGTATAGGGAAGCAGAGGTTGTCATGTGCTTTTGAGTTAGACGTGTGGGTTTTTAATGAAAATGAACATCACTTTAACATTGCCCCTTGTGATACTAAGCAATATTTAGCATTATATATATTTTATTACTTTATCTCAAGCTCATACAAAGCTTATTTCCCTTCCAATAAAAGATCATACATATTTAAAGACAAATTTTATTGCATGCACCGATGACAACTTATTTGAAGGATCTTAATCAATCCATAGGTAGTTATAGTGGACTTTTAGGGAAGAAATTGGTTCTAGGGTTTTTTTATACACAAGTGGTATTCCCACTTAGTGTAGAAGTACCTGGCTAGCAAAGATTATAAAAAATACAATATGTTGGAGGATCCATGACAATATAACTTGTATGGAAATATACATAAATATAACTCATTACCTTGTTTTCTTGTCCAACATCAACTATTTGATCAATTGTGGAAATATTCATTGAGGGTTCATAATCACAATATATGTCCAAGATAGTATATTTGCATGTGAAATTCCTCCTCCTTGTACTAATCTTTCATGAATTGTTCAAATGAACAATGCTGTGTTTGACAAATTTCAATGGATTTTACTTCCTAAACCCAATGTGAAGACACTACTTCCCATAAGATCAACATATGAAATTAAATTGCAATGCTAGGATACACAATAAAGAAAAAGCAAACATTATACTCATGCTATTCTTTATTATAGATACTCTCACCAACAGATACAACGAAAACACGAAGGAACAATAGCGCACATTGAAATTTGTTTCATACTACAACTTTTACTAAACCACGATAGTAGATTGTAACAATGATAAATGTTGTGATACGATTCTAGGGCACCTCCCCCAAAGTTTGGCACAAGCCAAGGGTGGCGCCCATACCCAAGTACTCAAGTTTCCTTCTTTGGTGATGGCTGTGGTGATGGAACACGCTTGTCATCCTTCTTCCAAGGAATAGGTTCTCCATCAAGAAAATAAGTAGTCTCAGGGATCTTGAAATTTGCAGCCAAACCCATCATCTTGAACTTGGGTTCATACTCATAGTTTTGATTATGCAAATCATAAATTTGAGCTTGTGGATCTTCAACTTTGACGTGGAGGCGATCAATTGCCTCCCAAGTCTTGGCACTCTCTCACTTCTGTTCATGGAGCAATTATGTGATCATGGTGTTATTTGCATCTAGTCGATGATACACCATCCTCTGGCAATTGAAGAGTTCTTGATCCATGTCCCTGACCCTAGCCTTCTCGTCTCAATACTTCTTGGGCCCTTCAAGATCCTTGATGTGCAACACCCCCTCCCCATACTCCAAGGTTTTGGTATGCATCATAACCACAGGGAGATAAGGGTTGATGACCTTCTGAAAGAGCTGATCCTTGGAGGAGCTTGACGATGACGAAGTGATCTAGCTCTTGATATGTCTCCAACGTATGTATAATTTTTTATTGTTCCATGTTGTTATAATATCATTCTTGGATGTTTTACAATCATTTTATAGCAACTTTATATTATTTTTTGGGACTAACCTATTGACATAGTGCCGAGTGCCAGCTATTGTTTTTTGCTTGTTTTTTACTTCGCAGAAAATCAATATAAAACAGAGTCCAAACGTAGCGAAACTTTTCAGAGATTTTTTTTGGACTAGAAGACACATGATGGGCCAAGCAAGTACCAGAGGTGGGCTCCGAGGGGAGCACAACCCACCTGGGCGCGCCTGGGGGCCCAGGCGCGCCCTGGTGGGTTGTGCCCACCTCGGTCGCCTCCCGCACCGCCTATTAGCTCTATAAATACCCCGAAAATCCAAAACCCTAGCGGAGTTAACGAAACACAATTCTAGCCGCCGCAAGTTCCAGAAACCACAGATCAGATCAAGACACCATCACGGAGGGGTTCATCATCCTCATTGGTGCCTCTCCAACGATGCATGCATAGTTAATTGTAGACCTACGGGTCAGTAGTTAGTAGCTAGATGGCTTCCTATCTCTCTTTTGATTCTCAATACATTGGTCTCTTGGAGATCTATTTGATGTAACTCTTTTCGCAGTGTGTTTGTTGGGATTTGATGAACTTTGAGTCAATGATCAGATCTATTTTATCCATGAATGTTATTTGAGTTTTGATCTCTTATATGCATGATTGCTAGCTTATAGCCTCGTATTTATTCTTCGAATATTCGGTTTATTTAGGCCGACTAGATCGCTTTTTCTTGCCATGGGAAGAGGTGCTTTGTGATGGATTCTATATTCGTGCTCAATCCCAGTACAGAAGGGGAAATGACACGTATGTATCGCTGCTATTAAGGATAACAAGATGGGGTCTATTCCTACACGAATAGATCCTGTCTATATCATGTCATTGTTCTTATTGCATTACTCCGTTTCTCCATGAACATAATACACTATATGCATGCTGGATAGCGGTCGATGTGTGGAGTAATAATAGTAGATGCAGTAGGAGTCGGTCTACTAATCTTGGACGTGATGCCTATATAATGATCATTGCCTGGATATCGTCATAATTATTTGAAGTTCTATCAATTTCCCAACAGTAATTTTGTTCACCCACCGTATGCTATTTTTCTCGAGAGAAGCCACTAATGAAATCTACGGCCCCGGGTCTATTTTCTCATCATATATTTTCAGATCTATATTGCTATTTGCCTTTTTATTTATTTTCCACTTTTATTTCATTTCTATATTATCAAATACCCAAAAATACCTCGATGAGTTTTATTTGCTGTTATTTGCATCTATCAATCTACTACAATTTTTATCCCGTCAACTCAACAATTTCTGGCACCATTACTCGAAAGGGATTGACAACCCCTTTAACACGTCGGGTTGCAAGTATTTGTTCTTTCTGTGCAGTTACCGTTTACATATTGTTTCCTGGTTCTCCTACTGGTTCGATAGCCTTGTTCTCATCAGTGAGGGAAATACCTTCCGTAGTTGTGCTGCAGCATCCCTTCCTCTTTGGGGAAATACCGACGTAGTTCAAGCGACATCAAAAGGAATTTTTGGCGCCGTTGCCGGGGAGACATCATCAACATCTAACATGTTCCTAATCACAAATATAATCTCCTTGCAATTTACATTATTTTCCATTTGCCTCTTGTTTTCATCTCCCCTACTTCACAAAAAATTGCCGGTTTATTCGCCCTCTTTTTCATTTGCCGTTTTCTTGTCAGATCCATTCTTTTGCTTGCAATCATGAGTGCATAACTCCTAAAATTGGACGATCTGGTAATCTGAATGCTAAACTTTTGTTTTGGGGCAAGGGAATGTTATAGGAAAAGAACGTATCCAAGAATTTTTTTTAATCTTGTTGGAAATTTAAGTCTTGACGATGTTCCCATACTTAAAAGGACTAAATCTTATGCGGAAGCTATTTCAGCACTAGTTCTGAAATTTGAAAATAAATTTATCCATACCCACCCTACCTTGCAAAGATTGTTTTTTGAGTTACCCGTTATAAAGAATCCCAAAGCTAAAAAGTTGGCCATCCTTGTTCTTATGAATGAATTTGATTACATAATACGGGAAGCCAGGGAAAATTTTGATTTCTATGGTATGGATCGTGAAAAACCGGTGATAGATGAGATTCTTTATAACAGTGATTATGTGCTAAGACATTTTCTTCGGGATAATCGAATCTTTGATGTGAATCTTAAAAAGGAAGTCCCTGTTTTAGACGTAATCCAACAAGTTTTCAATGATGTTATTCAACACTATTCTTGGATTGTTGCTGGAAATCAAAGGGGATATGATGATAAGCAACTTGATAGTGATAAAGTCTCAATGGATAAGGTGTTTTATGTTGTTTTTGCAAAACCTCCTGACAAAAATACCTCTAAGGAAAATGAAAATAAAAATGCCAATACTTAGATCTATGCATTATGCCTAGCTAGGGGCATAAAACGATAACGCTTGTTGGGAGGCAGCCCAATGAATAAATTTTATTTTCTTTTCTTTTTCTTTCTGTTCTTGAGTGTTTGCGTAATTATGCTACTATTGTGATTGTGTTTTTTATGTTTTAATTAGTTTTTGTGCCAAGCAAAGCCTTTGGGATCATGTTGGGTGACAGTTGATTTGATCTTGTTGAAAAACAGAAACTTTTGTGCCCAGTAAAATAATTTTAATTGTTAATAGAAGCGCGATAAAATCCTGATTTTTTTACACAAGATTGATGTACAAATTGCCCACGCTGTCCTAATGTTTCAGATTTTTTGGAGTTACAGAAGTATATGGAGTTTTTAGATTGCTACAGATTGTTCTGTTTTTAACAAATTATGTTTTGTTTGCGTTGTGTGCTTATTTTGATGAATCCATGGTTTGTATTGGAGGTATAATCCATGGTAAAGTTGGAATATCGTAGATATAATGCAAAAATAAAATATGAATGGGTTTGCAACAATACTTAGAGTAGTGGTTTGCTTTGTTATACTAACGGATCTCACAAAGGTCTTGTTGAGTTTTGTGTGATTGAAGTTTTCAATTTTTGGGTGAGATCACGATGGATGAAGGAATAAGGAGTAAGAAGAGCCTAAGCTTGGGGTATGCCCCATGGAATCCCAAGCTATTATCTAAAGGAGAAGCAAGCAACTAAGCTTGGGGATGCCCGAGTGGCATCCCCTCTTTCTTCTAACGACCATCTGTATTTTACTTGGAGCTATATTTTTATTCGTTACATATCATGAATTTTGCTTGGAGAGTCTTGTATGATATGAGTATTTGCTTTTTTGCTTTTTATTTTCTGTCATCTATCCTTTCTGGACACACCTATTTGGGGGGCCAAAATTATGCTATGATTGTTAGAATTGCTCTCTATGCTTCACTTAAATCTTTTTGAGCCATGGAATTGCTATAGTGCTTCACTTATATATTTTTATCACGGTTTGCTTTATTATTTTTCAAGAAATGCTCTCATGTTTCACTTAGATTTATTTGAGAGTTAGCAAAAAAATTTAAGAAATTCTCTCATGCTTCACTTATATTATTTTGAGAGAAGAAATTTGTATGCTCATGCTCATCACTTATATTTGTTTGAGCTATTAAAAGCAACATATGAAACTACTCCCGAAGTGATAGATATTCAAGAGGGATGTAATAAAAACTTTTGTGAAGATCATTGGATAAAATAAACTTGATTCTTTGTAATAGTTTTGCGATATGATGATAGTGATATGCGAGTCATGTTGATGAGTAATTGTGGTTTAGTAAGAATATTGGTGTTAAGGTTTGTGATTCCCTATGCAAACACGAAAGTCAATAGTTATGCAATGAAATTACATCCTACTTGTGGTGCATTATTCGGTGTTAGTTATGATTAATGCTCGATTATGAGATTTTTCGTTTCTTGGTTGGATGCTTCTCAATCTTTTGCTAGCCTTCACTTGTACTAAGTATGAGTACTACTTGTGCATCCAAAATCCTTAAACCCAGTTTTTCCATATGTGTCCACTATACCTACCTATATGCGGTATTTTCGTGTTGTTATAAGCAAATTTGTATGTGCCATCTCTTATTTTCAAAATAAATTTCCTTTTTGTGTGCTCGTACCGCTCATGAAATGGTAGGGGGTAGCTGCTATTTTTTCATGCTAGATATGTTATTCTCAAGATGAGTGTTTATTCACTTGTCAGTGCACGAGAATACAACAAAGGTATTAGGGATGCCCAATCCCGAATGAAAAATGAATTTAATTTTTGTTGTCAAATAATAAACTCCTTGGAAAGTGTTGGTATGGACGCCACCCATGGATTCGGTTAGCCGTGGAATGTGAAAGTATGGTGGAAAAAGGAATGAACTTTATTTTCTGTTTGGGAACTGTCTATGATATATCTAGCATGGAAAGTATTGGGAACTACTCGATCGTTTTCGTTAAGAGGAAAGGCATGCCACCCAAAATGTTTTATCTCTAGCTTTTTCACTTTGAGCTCTGGCACCTCTACAAATCCCTACTTCCCTCTTCAAAAGGGCCTTTCTATTTAATTTATGCAATTATTATTTTATTTGAGTCTCCATCTTCTCTTATAAAGCACCAACTAAGGGGCACTATGATCGTACTTGAGCATTGGGTGTAGCTAATATGTGAGTGTGTTTCATGAATGGATCAATGATTGGGCATAATGGGCTAGGGATAACTTGCTTTAGTGTTGATATTTTGGAAGACATGGTTGCTTGTTGATATGCTTGAGTATTGAAATCTTCATGTCAAAACAAGACTATTGCTTTGAATCATATAAAAGTCCAAATGTCCATGCTACAAAAAACGAATATGTGATGAACATGTTAGGAAGCATTCCACATCAAAAATTCTGTTTTTATCAATTGCCTACTCGAGGACGAGCAGGAATTAAGCTTGGGGATGCTAATACGTCTCCAACGTATCTATAATCTTTGATTGTTCCATGTTGTTATATTATCATTCTTGGATGTTTTACAATCATTTTATAGCAACTTTATATCATTTTTTGGGACTAACCTATTGACATAGTGCCTAGTGCCGGTTGCTATTTTTTGCTTATTTTTTACTTCACAAAAAAACAATACCAAACGGAGTCCAAAAGTAGAAAAACTTTTTGGAGATTTATTTTGGACCAGAAGACACACGATAGGCCAAGGAAGTACCAGAGGGGGCTTCGAGGGGAGCACAACCCACCTGGGCACGCCTGGGAGCCCAGGTGCGCCCTGGTGGGTTGTGCCCAGCTCGGCCGCCTCCGGCACCGCCTCTTTTCTCTATAAATACCCCGAAAATCCAAAAACCCTAGGGGAGTCGACGAAACCTAATTCCAGCCGCCGCAAATTCCAAAAACCACAGATCCAATCTAGACAGCAACACGGAGGGGTTCATCATCCTCATTGGTGCCTCTCCGAAGCGTGAGTAGTTCATTATAGACTTATGGGTCCGTAGTTAGTAGCTAGATGTCTTCCTCTCTCTCTCTCTCTCTCTTGATTCTCAATACATTGGTCTCTTAGAGATCTATTATATGTAACTCTTTTTGCGGTGTGTTTGTTGGGATCCGATGAACTTTGAGTTTATGATCAGATCTATTTTATCCATGAAAGTTATTTGAGTTTTGATCTCTTATATGCATTATTGCTTATAGCCTCGTATTTCTTCTTCGAATCTTTGGTTTAGTTAGGCCGACTATATCATTTTTTCTTGCCATGGGAACAGGTGCTTTGTGTTGGCTTCGATCTTACGGTGCTCAATCCCAGTGACAAAAGGGGAAATGACACGTATGTGTTCTTGCTATTAAGAATAACAAGATGGGGTCTATTCCTACATGAATAATTCTTGTCTACATCATGTAATCGTTCTTATTGCATTACTGTGTTTCTCCATGAACTTAATACACTAGATGCATGCTAGATAGCGGTCGATGTGTGGAGTAATAGTAGTAGATGCAGGCAGGAGTTGGTATATTAATCTTGGGCGTGATGCCTATATAATGATCATTGCCTGGATATCGTCATAATTATTTGAAGTTCTATCAATTTCCCAACAGTAATTTGTTCACCCACCGTATGCTATTTTTCTCGAGAGAAGCCACTAGTGAAATCTACGACCCCCTGTCTATTTTCTCGTAATATATTTTTAGATCTATATTGCTATTTGCCTTTTTATTTATTTGCCACCTTTATTTTCAGATCTATATTATCAAAAACCCAGAAATACCTCGCTGAGTTTTATTTTCTGTTATTTACATCTATCAATCTACTACAATTTTTATCCCGTCAACTTGACAATTTCTGGCACCGTTACCCGAAAGGGATTGACAACCTCTTTAACAAGTCGGGTTGCAAGTATTTGTGTGTGCAGGTAGTGTTTACATAGTGTTGCATGGTTCTCCTACTGGTTCGATAATCCTTGTCTCATCACTGAGGGAAATACCTACCGTAGTTGTGTTGCATCATCCCTTCCTCTTTGGGGAAATACTGACGTAGTTCAAGCGACATCAGCTCTCGAAACCCTGATAGAAGCAAGATTGAAATGAAAACAGGTGGAAAACATGCCATACATATATCAAAACATCCACGGGAATTTATAGGAATTGTTCTGCGCGAAACAAGCATACAGGAAAGAGACGGAGTCAGAAAGGTGTACGGGGGCCCCACACGGCCACACGGCGTGCCCTAGGGGGGCCCACAGGGGCGTGTGTGGGCCCTTCATGCACCCCAGGCTCCTTATTTTCCCAAAAAATTATTAAATATTCCAAAATTGACACATATATTATTATTTTCTGAATTTTTAAAATCAGTCTACTTAGTGTACTACGTACCTATTCGTTTTCCCGGGTTCTGGAGGCTTCCCAAATGTTTTCTTCTATGCATTCTTCTGGTCTAATTACTTGATAACGTCCGAATCTATGTGAATGGGATTACCTACAATATAATGTTTTAGTCTTTGCTCATTAACTACCTTCGGTTTATGTCCTTTAGCGTTATTGATCTTGATAGCTACGGAATGGTATACTTCTTTTATGATATATGAACCCACCTAGAAATAAGTTTGCCTACAAAATGTCTGGAATGAGACTTGTACCAAAGAAATTAAACAACAACGTTTAAATGTCATTTCTAAATCTTTTTATCATGCCATTTTTGTTCTTTTTCTTTGAACTACTTGGCACTTTCATAAGCTTGTGTTCTCCACTCATCAAGAGAACTCATATTAAATAACCTCTTTTCTCCATTAAGTTTGAAATCATAGTAAAGCTATTTAATTGCCAATAGGATTTACATTCTAGCTCAATAGGTAAATGAGATGTTTTTCCATAAACTATTTTAAAAGGGGACATTCCCATAGGATTTTTATAAGTAGTTCTATATGCCCATAGTGCATCATTAGTTTCTTAGACCAATTCTTTCTAGAATTATTAACAGCCTTTTGCAAGATTAATTTAATTTCTCTATTAGTTAACTCAACTTTTGTGAGTTTAGCCCATAAACAAGCACAATTAGATTCTATTTCAGCAGCTAAAACTTATTTAAACATAGGGATTGGACTTCGCGAAAGAAAAACAGATTTAAATGCCCAAAAGCTTCGCTGGCGGTCGAAAAAGAGTATACCAAGTCATTACTGACAAGTATAAAATCGTCACTCAATAGTGATCTAACATCTCCGCTGATGAACGACGTGCACTGAACCTGTCAATAGAGGTGCTTAGCCGCCCATAAGTAAAAGGTGATTTTATATTCGTGGTACATGGCTCCAAATGAGGTGTCACACGCCAAGAAAAGACATGTAAGAACTAGGACTATGAGAGGACTAGAATAAGTGGAAATGGATAGTGAAAATTAGAGGAGGCGGGGCATTGTCGGAAGGTGTATGTAGATGTGGTCAATGTCCAAACAATGGGGTGGTCGTTGTATAACGATTATGGCTTTTGCTCTATCAGATATGCAATTTTGGATAAATTATAATAACTTTGTGCATGAAGGTTTTAGGAGAGGAAGCAAAGGATACCTAGGTGACATGTGGTTTCTTCAGTGGCAGCATGGACGCTGCAAGCGCACAGGCAAGTATAGAAAACATGTGATGCAAGTCAGACATGTCTCACGTGATTTGACCCAATAGTAAAATAGATAGTTTGTTATTATTTGAAACAATGTGCACAAAGCAGGATGCTCGCAAATATGCAATGTGAAATAAAAACCTACTCCCTCCGTTTCATAATTAGTGCATATGGATTTTTTTAAAGTCAAACCTCACAAACTTTGACCAAGTTTGTAGAGAAAAATCATTTCCTTCTAGAATGCCATACATATATCATTAAATTCATCATGAGATGTAGTTTCATATATATATATATATTGCAGATATAAATATTTTTCTCTATAAACTTGGTCAAAGTTTGCATAGTTTGACTTTCCAAGAAATCTATGCACACTACATTGTGGAACGGAGGGAGTAGAAGTTATGTGCACTAACCGTTTAGGAAAGAAACCAAAGGATATCGAGAAAATGGCATGTGGTTCCTTCCATACCGACAAGCGACAAAGGAACAACAAGCTTAATTAGATGGCGGTATGTTGGGGGTGGGGGTATGTAAGCAGGTCGTAAATATCCAAATAGTGGAACCCTACAATCTATATCATGACATATTTACCGATGTATAATGATTGTACTTTTTGTTCGGTCTAATATGCAGTTTCAAATCGCAATTAGGGACTTTTGCACGCCAAGGTTTTGTGGGGAGGAAGGGAATAATACCGAGCTCGCAAGCTAGGCAATGATGTCACATGGTTTCTTCAATAATACCGATGCCACCAAAGATAAGGAGGAACAAGCATTTTTGTTCAGTCTCATGCGGTTCTAAATTGTCTCAACCACAAACAACTAAACGGCCTTGTATAGAACATATGACAAAGCACATGCAAGTATAGAAATATGCAATGCATGTGGGGTATGTATGTGGCTTGATCCAATAGCCAAAAAATAAGAAGTAAAAAAAAAATCAAAGGTGTCAATATATATGCAATGTGAAATCAAAACCTACAACTTTCATGCACCAACGATTTGGGAAAGAACCTAAAGGATATTGAGACAATGACAAATGTTTCTACCATGCCAGCAAGCTTAATTAGGCATGCCTCCATTCGTAGAGCAGAAACCGTACGTGGCTCCCAAATTGGTGTCATGCACCAAAAATGACAAAAAATAACGAGAGCTATATATAGAGCGAGGATTGAAGTAAAGTTGAGATGGACTCGGAGAATCAGAGGAGGACCACGGTTGGGGCCGGAAGGTGCATGGAGGTGCTCATGTCCAAATAACGGAACATGGCAGTAGGGGATGGAGGGATCTACGTTGTAACATGGGTGACCGTTGTGCAACAGTTAAGATCTTTGCTTGGTCCGACATGCGTAGTTTAAAAAACAAAACCAACAACTTTTACCGGTCAATGTTTTGGTGACCTGATACCGCAAAGAAAGGTTTTGGTGACGCGAAGGAACTAGCCGATGATGTCATCGCCCATCAAGGTTTTGGTGACGTGACACCGCAAAAAGAAAGGTTTTCGTGACGTGAAGGAGCTAGGCGATGATGTGATCAAATGGTTTCTTTAGTATAAAATTAAGAGCAACTAACTTTTTCTTCCAATCTCAAGCACATCTTTCTTTCCCTTAAACACAACATTACAAATCTTATTTGAAGTTGTGCGCTACAAATCCATAATTGGTAGATCTGGCTAGCTAGCTAGCATGAACATTGATTATATGGATTCCTTGATCAGGCAGTGGCGTTGGTTGGCCTGGGGACGTACTTGCGGAGCCAGATCTGACGATGCCCGATGGAGATCTTGATGAGCCTCTCGCCATTGAGCACCAGCCTCACCATCGCCTCCGTCTTGAAGATGATCCGGCCGTACATTGGCATGTGGCGTCCCTTTGTCTTCTCCATCAGCACCCTCACCACGCAGTCACCCCACTTCCTGCACCCACGCATGCACCTCCAATCATCAGATATGATCATCATGCATGTATGCATGCAGATCTTAGTAGATCCACGTATGTAAACTTAATAAATACGGAGTAGTTCGGACATCGAGTAGAGTGTATCTCATTCTCGGTGCACACTTACTCTCTGAAGTACTCAAAGATCTCCTCACGGTGGGGTGGCATGCCCTTGGAGAAGGTGATGAACATGGAGCGGCAGTCCTCCGGCACGGCCACAAGCTGGGATGTATAGGGCGCCATGAGCTCCGGCGGGTTGCCCACCAGCCCAGTTTCGGACTTCCGGAGCAGGACGTGCAAGCGGTCATCAAAAACAAACTTGCCGGCACCGTCGAGGAAGTGGGCGACGCCGTGGACGATGAGGTCCTGGTGGATGGTGAAGAAAGCCGGCTCGATGCGGACGCCGCCTTGCATGCAGAGCGCAGAGATGAGCGGGATGGGCGGGAGCACGGGCAACTGGTGGCGGAGGCACTTGAAGACGGCGTTGGCCTCTTCTGCGACGACGGCGACGGCGTCGGGCGCCATGGCTGGGACGTGGTGTATGGCGGAGATGGTGCCCTGGTCAAGCCACAGGAGCAGCGCCACCACGTTCTGGGCCTGCTCCGGGCTGGCGCACACGGACACGAGCCGCTCGTACGCCTGCCGCACGACGCTGTACATGTACAGCACGTCGCGCACTGTCACGGCCACCATGGTTACTCTGGTTAACTGGTTGCTTCCACCGGCCGGCCGGAGAAGGTAGCTAGCTAGCTCTAGATAGGCGATGGATGGATGGCCGGAGAGAGCGAGAAAGAGATGATGGGTCGATGGGGAATGGGCCGGTATTTGTAGCTGCTCCAGGTCCGGCGACGCGGCTGCGCTCCGGCCAGTGGAAGGTTTAATGAGGTGCCAAAAATGGGCTAGCGGGAAACAGCTCTCTTTGAATCAGTTGCTCTTCGTTCGTTAGTTGGTTTTACATCCTCTTTTGTTTTCAAGTTCGTTTTCCATCCTAAAACGTATACATGTGTATCCTGCTAAATTTGCACTGTCTTTTTTCTTGGTACTGGTTAATGTTCTACTTACAAGTGTTCACATGTTATACTTTTCTTTTTCATTTCATATACATATATAGGGCACATTATAATTTCTTACCATATATATAAACTTTGTTGTCTAGAGCCATCGACCACTTCCACTGCTTTAGCTACCTTTCCCCATGCATCTTCGACCCACACAATCCATATATAGCATCAATGGTGCAAGCATCAAGTAGAGGCATCACTGCACCCCGATTAGATGGGTGCCGCCAACAGCGAGTCCTAGCCATACTTTTTCACATCCTTATGGATTAGCTTGGTTTCACATCCTTATGTGTACTAGTAAAAACGGTAAAAGCTGAAGAAAGAAACAACAACCGAGAAAGAAGGAAAACAAAGAAAACCGAACAAAAAATACATTGAAAAAGGAAGCTGAAAAAAACCGAAGGCAACCATGCAAAACGGTGGAAACCAAAAGAAAACGAGCTACAGTAAAGGGCCGACCTAGTACAGTGCTTGCCAGAGGCGAAACATAACTCCGCCTCGCAACGGACATATATAGCCCAGGCGCGATTAGATTGCGAGCTACCTTTTTTTAGGCAAGATTGCGAGCTAGCTTTTTTTGAGGCAAGATTGCAAGCTAGCTATAGTGACAAAGCTTTGGTAGCCTAAGTTTTTTTCTTCTTCCGAATACCCATTGTTAAACGGGCTAAATCTCTACTAAAAACAGTCCAAAACTTGTTTTCTTGCCCTCAAAGTCCATTTACCCACCAGGATCATGGCCTAAGCTCCGCTATTGGGCAGATAAGGCCAGTCAGGAGGGTGTGTCCTATACGGCGCTTACGCGCAGGTTGCACACGGCGACTATATCTCGCCTTAGGAGAGACAATAGGATATCTCGCTTAAGCATCTACTGTTTCGGGCCGAAATGTAGAAGAAAAAGGGGGAGATACTGGATTCGATCCTGGGTCTCAGCGATGATATGTATCGCTGCAAACCATTGCACTAGTGTCATGTACGGCGCGATCCACTTAAGGAGACAAGAGCTAGTTTTCCATAGGGTTTTCCTTTTTTTCACGGTTTTTCTTCATTAATTTCTCCATTTTCATTTTTTATTTATTTTCTTTCTTTTTCTTTCTTTTTATTTAATTCTTTTCACGGTCCTCGTTGGTGTTTTCTTTTCTTTTATTTTTTATTTTTCTTTTACTCCAGTTTTCAATGCCTTTTTTCTTTTCTTTCCTTTTTCTTCATTTTTCTTTAGTTTTGTTTTGTTTGTATCCCGTTTTCACATGTTCTTTTTGCTCCCCCTTTATTTTTTATTGTTTATCTATACACACTTTTGGTATATATCAAGTACTCTACATTTTTCTAATAAACATTTAATTTTTTTAGAAACAAGTTTTACAATTTTTAATACATGGTCAACATTTTTTATGTACATATTTTTCATATTTTTCCAACTCTTGATTAACAGTCTTTAAATATAAGATTAACACCTTTTGAATACATGGTTAAAATTATTTTATATATATTATAACATTTTTGAAATGCTTAATTATCATTTTTCAAATAAAAGATTAACATTTTATAATATATGGTCAACATTTTTCTGTATAAATATTAAAACAATTCAAATGCTTGATTAACATTTTCAAATACTTGTTCAATTTTTTTTCAAATGCTAGATTTACATTTTTATATGCATAATCAAAAAATTACATCATTTTTTAATACATGGTCAACGTTTTTTCTATACACATTTTACATTTTTTAAATGCTTCATTAACATTTTTATTTGTTCAACATTTTTTTAAATGCTTGATTAACATTTTTATATACATCATTCATTCTTTTAATACATGGTTAATATTTTTACTATACACATTTAACATTTTTCAAATTCTTGATTAATATTTCTCTATTACTCCCTTCGTCCGAAAATACTTGTAATAAAAATAGACAAAAAGGGGTGTATCCAGAACTAAAATACATCTAGATACATCCTCTTTTATCCATTTTGATGACAAGTATTTCCGGACGGAGGGAGTATTTGTTCAACATTTTTTTCAAATGCTTGGTTAACATTTTTATATACATCCTCAATTTTTTTCATCATTTACATGGTTAGCATTTTTTCTATACACATTTAACATTTTTAGAATGCTTGATTAACATTTTTGAATACTGGTTCCACATTTTTATAAATGCCTTGATTTACATTTTAAAATATATAATCAAATTTTTGCATATACATTTTTTTGTATACATTTTTCGTATGCATGATAAATATTTTCTCTATACACATTTTACATATTTCAATTTCTTGGTCAACATTTCTCAAATGTTTTTTTGTAATATTTATATTCAGCATGTATAAATATATACGACAGTAAGAAATAAAGCAAAAAACGAAAAATGTAAAAAGAAACGCAGCTATGGCATCCCGCGCATATGGGCCGGACCATCTTTGCCCACCCCCCCCCCCCTCCTCTTCAGCCAGCGTTCCTTTGGTCTCGCTGGCAGCGAGACATAGGGGGGAGCAACTAATGGAGGAGCACACGTTCTGGAGCCTCCCAAGGGTCACTTGGGGGGGGGGGGGGGGGGGGGCTGAGAGCGTGCCACTTGGTGTGCTCTCAACGTCTGTCACGTGTCGCGCTCTGTGCGCTCCCTTCGGTATTTTTTATTTTTCATATTCGTTTTTGGCTTTTAGATGAAATTTTCCTGGTATTTTGGCTATTTGGTTTCCCCCGGTTTTTCCTTGCATTTGAAATAATAAATTTAGTTTTTCCCCTTGAATAAACGCATTGTTTCCTTCCGAGAGAGGCACGGCTTTGCTTCTCGAGGAGGCACGGATTTGCTACCGCGAGATGCACGGTCGTGCCTCTCGAAAAAGGGAACAATGCATTTTCTTTTTTTTCTTCTTCCGTGAGAGGCACAGATTTATTTCTCGTGGAGGCACGGTCGTGTCTATCGGAAAAGGGGAAATATACATGTTTTTTTGGAAAGGCATGGATTTGCTTCCGCAAGAGGCCCGGATTTGCTTCTCGTATAGACATGAATTTGCTTTTGGCAGAGGCACGGTCGTGCTTTTCGGAAAGGAAAAAACGTACTTAAAGTTTGGGGTATTTTCGTGAAAAAAAAAATAGTTCGTTGAAACCTATCAACATGTGATCTATTTTTGAAAATCTCCACGCGAGGAATCCAACGGTGAAAAAGGTTCAAGATTTGGACGCATGGTTTGAGAGATAAAACGTTTTGAATAAATGATTCTACGAAAAAAGGAAAAACTCTCGGGTTGCAATGTGACTTGTCACAACCTAGGATGGTGAGTGATCTTTGACAAAGAATGCTTCTTAAGCAGTGATTTCAGACACAGGGGCGCCCCCGGTTGCCGCCTCAGCTATGGACGGCCCATTGTATTATTTTCCTGTTTTTAAACGTCAATAAAGTTGTGGGCATTGGGATTTGAACTCGGAACCTCTTCATTGTGAGGGCTCCGCTTTAACCACTAGGCCATTGACCCGTTGGCGCAAAGTTACTTCATTTTTTGTTTTATTTTCTTTTCTTCACATTCGCAAAAGCCCCGGTTTGTGATTTAGTTTACTTATAAGGTTTTCTTCGGATTTTCTTCTTTTTACGTTTTTTAATGCGTGATTTGAAAAAACAATTTTTTAGCAAAATCAATGTTTTTTCATTTTGTGAACTTTTTTTTTAAAAATGATGAACTATTCTAAATTTTTTCAAATTCAATAAACCTTTTTAAATTCAATGATCTTTTTTAAAATTTCAAGTTTGATGATCTTTTTTCTAAATGCAATGAACTTTTCTTCAAAATTCATGTACATTTTTTAATTCATGAGATGTTTTCTAGTATTTTGTTACTTTTTTTGTTTTTGTAAGTTAACGGTTGACCAGTCAATTGTGACCAGTTAGCGGCGAACCCAGTGACTAGTCAACAACAGAACCGACGTGACCGAGCCAATGAGCGTGTGTGTTGAGCCAGGCCCAAGAGTGGCTGCGTGGGCGCCGGAACCCCTAATTGGTGCCTAAGGCGCTGACTAGGAGCTCCCATCCTGGAGCCTACTACCCGTTTAGCCTAAAATAAAGCCTCAAAGAATCTGGGAGTCCACTGCCCGTTTAGTCACCAAGGTGCCAAAAAAAACCAAGGCCTAACAAGCGGAGAACAACCAAGACTCCAAGAGAGTATAATCCTATATATTAATCTGGGTTAACATCCTTATGTGTACTAGTAAATGTAGCATATGTATGTGTTGCGAAATGTAATTTTTGCAGGGGAAATATGTCAATTTTATTTATTGTGTAATTAAATTGTTAATATCCATTAACTTGGTTTCTCTAAGATCGATACAAACACATAGACATGGAAGTATAATAAATATGCTAATTTCAAAATATTTCCAAGAGAAAGATATATACACATGGGGTGAGTGTGACTTTAAGTAAACTATGACTAACGCGAACTAAGCGTAACTCAGATAGTTAGGTTCATTGTGGTGGAACTAACCCACCATGATTCAAGTCCTTGACTTGGCCTTGGTGGTCACATTTTCCTTGATTTATTTTAGGCCTTCCGGCGATATGTGTTCAGTGAGAGAAAATATTTTCGTCGACTACGAAGATGTTCATAGGTGCGAGTAGGGTGTGCATGCTCACATTCATAGGGGCGAGTGTCTGACATATGGTCTGTGCTGTGTTGAAAAAACCATGACTAGTGGAGTTGTGCAACTCATTAATTAATAAAGAAATTATTGTCTACAACGTTATAATTTATTTTGTCATCGTGTAAATTTTATGTTTTCAAAATTGTGTATGGTTGTACCGCTGCACGCCTTTCTCTCTCCCTCTCTCTCTCATCTGCTTGCTGGTTTCTTGTAGTACCATAATCTCTGGCCCCTTCTATTCCTAGAGCATCTCCACTAGTTCGACCCCCAGCACAAAGGTTGGCGCTCTTTCGGGCGCCCGCCTGGCGATTTTTAGGTCCTAGGGGTGATTTAGGTCCCAGGTGCTGCCCCCAAGGCATCACAAATTCAAACGTTGTCCATTTCCCGCCCCCATAAAACGCCACAAGTCCGGCAATCACCGTAGTTCGGCGCGCAAAAAAGAAAAGACTCAACGCATCAAACGGCGGTGTCGGCCTCCGGCGTCGGAGGAGTCGGCGTGCGCGGGCTGGGCGGCGTCGGCGCGATTTCTTCTGTGCAAGGCGGCGTCGGCGCAGCTTCTGTGCTGCTGGGCGTCGTGGAGGCATCATCGCTCGGGCTTGGCGGCGGCGTGGGAGTTGGCGGCGCCGTCGACGGTATCTGGTTCAGGATGAGGTCGTGCTCCGCCATGTACCATGCCTTGACCTGCTCGTCCATCGCCTACATGTCCGCCCCTCCCATCAGGAAAGCCAGCTCGGTGTTCCTCTTCTTCGGGGCGACATTGGTCCGGAGCAGGTCGAGCTTGAAGGCGCTGTTCGTCCTCAACGCCGACCACCGCGCCTCGGTCTTCTCTTCCCGCTGGGCGGCCCGGGTCTTGGTGTCGGCGAGGCAATGCTCGATGGACTCATGCACATGTGCGGTAGCCGACTCGGCGTGTTTCCCCTTCTTGGCCCCTTTGTTGCCGTTCGGGCGCCCGTCGGCCGCGCCCGGCGTTGGTGCATTCGGCTTGTACGTCTCCTTAGCCTTGGCGAGGGTGCTCCTAGCATCCACCCATTTCTCGCACTTCTGGATCCCCTTGAAGAGATGAAGGAACTTGAAGTCTTGGTCGCTATTGTCCTGGCAAAACATGGCGAACATCCGCACCAGCTGCGCCGAGAAACAACAGTCGGCGCGCGCGTACAAGCCGAAACAAAAAGGGAGAGCCTGGCATGGCATACCTGATCCTCGATGCTGGCGCCGCTCTCCGGCCGAGCCGCGATCTCCTCGACGATCCTATGCCATTTGTTGCACGCCATTTGGATGAGCCCCCAATGGTTCGCCATTTCCTTCGACCCGCGCTGCATGTGCACGCCTTTGAAGTAGGGGTCGACAAACTTGCGCTTGTCGACCTCGGCCTTGATGCGGTCCCAATATGTTTCGATGCTCTGGTTCGTGCCGGTGATCGGGTCAAGGCAGACGACTTTCCACGCTTCGGCGAGGCACTCATCCTCCTTGGACGCCCACTTGATGCGCGGCTCGCCGGTCCAGGCTGCCCCCTTCTTCTTCTTCCCTTTCCTCGCCGGAGCAGGCGCCGGCTCCTCCTCCTCCTCCTCCACCTCCTCCTCTAGCTCCTCCTCGCCCTAGCCGAGCTCGCCGTCCATGTCACCCTTGAGGTCCATTGTGTCGTCTTGGTCAGTGAACCCGGGGGACGCGGCGGCGGCCAAGCCGGTCGTGATGATGTCGTCCATGTCGGCCTCCGTCGCGTCGGTGTCGCCGAGATGCGACGAGGAGGCTTGTGAGAAGGGCAGCACGCCACGGCGGAGAGGTGGCATCGGGGAGGATGTGTAGGCCGGCGGTGAGTAGGTGTATAGAGGGTACTGCATGCCGGCGAAGGCGGGCGAGGGCGTGCGCTGGGCCGGGTGACCATGGGGGAAGGTGATGTTGGGGTTGAACCCACCGTGCGCGTCACCGTCGGCGTAGCCCGGCGACGGCGTGCCGCCCCAGGGTTGTGGCAACGACGAGAAGCCGGCCGGAGAACCGACGCTTTGCTGGCTCCAGGGCGCGTACGGGCCGTGGCCGCAAGGTGGATTCATCATTCCCGCGCGAGCCACCTCGGCTTGTTCGGCCGAGCGCTTCGCCTGCTCCGCCACCGCCGCAGCCGCGAGCGCCGTACTGTCCCGGGCCTTCTTGGCATTGGCCCTGTTCCGCCGGTTGGTGGTGACAGCTTCCCAGCGCTGAACTTCCGGTCTCAAGTCGGCGTTAGACATCCCCGGGAGCTTGGACGGAGGCGCCCTCTGCTTCCTCTGCTTCGGTTGGGCGACGCCGGTGGCATCCGTCATGCCGTGGGGGACCACGTACTTCTTCGGCGGCATGGAGGCCGGCTGGGAGGCGAGGAGGAGGAGATTGGCAGGAGGACTGGAGAATGAGAGGAAAGCCGAGGGGAGAAAGTGGGAGGAAACGGCGGAAAAAGGCCCTCCTCTCGCCGACAGAGCGGCCCACGCCCCTTTTCGCTTCTGCCGGCGCCCCTAGGCGACACCCGGGCGCTTAGGTTCGGCTCGGGTGTGCCGACTGTTATTTCGGCCCAAACTGGCGCTAAATGAGATTCTGAGGACGTGACTAGGCCGATTTTCGCCCACCTACGCTAAAAAATCGCCGGGAAGGGGGGGGGCTGTTGGGGACGCGGTTGGAGATGCTCTTAGTTGCGAGTACTACTCACGTGAACATGCGGAAACTTTCTAGACAGAGGTAGGAGAATTACACGTGTGTATAAGGGCACCTATCTTGAACCTAACACGTATTCTATATATGACAATGAAAGCATGGTGTAGAATTGATTATCTCTGGTAACTAGGTATAGCTAAAAATGTAGTGAGAGATATAATAGCTAAGATATACTCTGGACGTCTTCCTCCTTTTTTGTCTCATGTTTAGCTATGCCTTTCAAGTCCTCCGAGCTGCTTCCCTACAACTAATGTTTTCGATGAAAAGAGAAAAAAAATTATGATAGTGAGACACTGAGCGGTAATCCACTTCTCAACCCAGGCTCAGCTGCACCCGCCCTTATGAAAAAAATCCAAACCAATATTAGAAAAATTCAAAAAAAATTCAAATTTTTGTGTGGGGTAGATAATTTGATGCATGAGGTACACTCCAATTTTCAAATCATTTGGACATCTGAACAGTTCTCGGCAAAAAAGACAAATTCGGAGTCTGTAAAAATGTTTACTATTCATGCACTGTTCTGATCCGATTTGTCTTTTTTGCTGACAGCTTCCCAGAACTCCAAATGATCTCAAATCTGGAGCCGACCTCACGTGATAAGTTGTCTATGATGTAAAAAAATATTGGAATTTTTTAAGTTTGTTTTGAATTTTTTGTGATTTTTGTCCTGGACGGGTGCAGATGAGTCTGGGCATCGAAACGCCGCACTCGACACTGAGACTGTGTTCTTTCTTACATAGCAGAGTTATTGGTACACCGTGCACTGTATTTATATTTGACCTAGATATACGATACAACAGACATTGCAAGGAAAAAAATACTTTATCTAAAGCGATAAAGGACAACTAATGGGACGGCAATGCGCGCCTTTGCTTCTACTAGTAGTTTGGTCAACCAGGGTATCGGTACGTGAAGATGTCAGACGACAATGGTAGAGCCGAACTGCTAATAATTTTTTTGTGAAACCGGTGTCAGCGGTTTGAACATTCCACTCCTCCATTTCACACTTCTCATGGTCACACACAACATCAAAGTAGATCAATACAATTATTATAGTACTACAAGTCCGGGGAGGCTCCCTTTCTCATTATTTTTGTATACTATATTTTCTCTTTCTTATTATTTTTGTACTATCTCCATCCTGGTTTGTTGGTCCCCTGACATTTTATGCCAAATTTTGACCATTGGTTTAACTAACAAATTGATAATGCTTGTGATAAAAAGTTATATCGTTAGATTCGTATTTGAACATAGTTTCTAGTGATATTATTAGATGGGAAGCAACAAAAACTTTGAGCACTGGCAAGTTCGGATTACATTTTTGTCAGATTATTGTTAATCCCGTAGAACATGCAAAAAAAGTTGGGGTTCTAAAGTAAATGTTTTTGATACTTTTTCTCCCTAAATGCTTGGATGATATAGATGTTGACGATTTTAAACTTTGAGTGCAGTAATTTCGACTTTGTCGTATGAAACAAAAATGTATTCAATTGTAGTGCCAGACTGCACACCATGTGGTGTGGTGGAGAGTATGGGTAATATCACTGATTCTGCTAACTACAAGTAGGGACCTTTTGACTTTGATCTGGCATGTTTCATGCATAAGGAGCATGAAACAAACATATCTTCAAGCATGGAATGACCAAATGGATCAAAACTTCTGTTTCTCTTTCTACAGTGTCATGTATATTTATATAGTATATATGAGCTAAGGATGTTCAGTAGAGAAACTCTGCTATTCCTTAAAAGGCGGATGCCAATAGGAGGGCGTCAAGAGTGACTTGGGAGTATCTATGAGCTAAGGATGTTGAGTAGAGAAACTCTGCTCTGGGCTAATTTCCTGAATAGATGTCCTGCTCCGCTTTCTCCGATACTACGCTCTAACTCCGACAGTTCATCCTTGCAAGCAACTGCCTTCGTTTTGTCAAATGCCTTGGAAACAAGAGACTGTTTAGGCATTTCGATTTGCTTCGACAATAGACGGAGTGTGGTCTCCAGCAGAGAGGAGATCTCTCTGGCCTTGGCAAACAGCATAACCATCCTTCAATCTGCAGAAATCTTCTTTGCGGTCTTCTTGAAATGATTCTTGGCCTTCTTCGACAAGCGTGTGTAAGCTTGGAGCCTGGCTTGAGCAGCCGCATCATTCCCTTTTGTTACAGCCACTTGCAGCTCTTGGATGATTTTTTTTGACAAAAGAGAGCACTCTCTCCGATTTCCATTAAAAGAAATCACCATGTCTTACAGGCAAAGCGGAGAAACTAAAGATGCATCATAAAACTCCACCCCCCCCCTACGTAGTTATCACTGCCCTACTGAGGAGGGGAGGAAAGCCATCCCTTCCCTCCCAACTATCCTCAAGGCAATAACCTACAAGAGTGGTCCAAGGCCTGGATTCAGAACAAGAACTCAGCCCTGGAATGGAAACATGTTTGTTTTTAACAGAGGCATACATCATGATTAAAGTCTTATCATCGAAAGATCAAAGGCTGACTGAAAAAACAGAATGGGGCAAGTTTTATTGCAGTGGAAGCAGTTGTTCTTCGCAGCAACAGAATTCGTCCTGAAGTAGATTAGCTAATCACCCCAGGATTCTCCCGGTCTTCAGGCACCATCCATGAGCTGCTTTGAACACTTCTTCCGCCACCTCGCTTACTTGTCTCACTCCAGCCTCCGTCATCTTACTTCTTACGGGGTTTGTCTGCAAAACATTCCAATCATTTAGATTTTTGAGAAGCAGGTTAACAGGCACACAAGGGTCATTCACCCTATTGTTATAAAAAATAACGATGTTCCTTAGTTTCCAAATGGTCCAGCAAATTGCTGAGATGCCTATCATGACCAAAGCCTTTTCTTCTTTTCCAAAGGTCTTTACCCAGGTTTTCATTACTGCATCCAGGTTATCTGGAATGTTTCTCAAATTAAAAGCACATTTCAAAATGTTCCACAACAATGTAGCAACTGAACAAGATAGGAAAAGGTGATTGATATTTTCTTTACGTCCACAAAAGGGACACCTATCATCTCCTTTCCATCCCCTACAAAGCAAATTGTCTTTGGTAAGTATACTATTCCTAAGAGCCAACCACATGAACACCTTGATTCTGGGTGGCATTTTAATCTTCCACATGTAATGGTGTGGATATTTGATACCATTTTCAATCAAGTGTCTGTAAAAGGATTTTACAGTGTATACTCCTTTTTTGGTCAGAGTCCACTTCACCTCATCTTTATCATCATTTAGAGTCACCGAACTACAAGCTTCTTTAATATGTTCCCATAGCTCTCTAGCGTCTCCTATCAGAGTTCTTCTAAAATGCACATTATCTAAGCTGTTTTCTAACACCTCCTTAACTGTTTTGTTTTTATCAAAACAAAGCTCATATAGTCTAGGGAAGTTTTTACTGAGTGGGGCAGAGCCAATCCACCAGTCTTCCCAAAAACGTGGTTTATCTCCATTTCCAATTCTAAACTTACATAGAGAGGCAAAATGGTTTCTATGTTTCAATAACTCCCTCCAAAACTGGGAATCTCCCTATTTGGCAAGTACACTGCCCAGATTTTTATTTTTAACATATTTTTTCCAAATAATATCTTGCCACAAACCCTCAGTTGTGTATAATTTCCACCACCATTTACATAGCAATGCTTTGTTCATATGCATAATGTTTTGAATTCCCAAACCCCCCATATCTTTTAGTCTGCACACCTCAGACCACTTCTCTAAATATTTTCTTTTTTGGTCATTCTCCTGCCATAGAAGTTTGGCTCTAAAGAAATCCATGCGCTTTCCACCCCAATGGGGAGCTCATAAAAGGACATCATAAAATAGGGTATGCTCGTCAGAGACAACTGAATCAGCGTAACCCTCCCTGCGCTAGCAAGCAGTCTGCCTTGCCAGGTTTCACACTTTCTCTCCATCTTACTCTCCGGAGGTTTCCAATGTTTATTAAAAATTGTATTTTTATCTATAGCCAGTCCTAAATATTTCATAGGCAAGGTGCCCACTGGACTTGTGATTATTTTTTTGCATATTCATCTTTTTTGTCAATGCCCCCCCCCCCCCAAACAGGAATAGCTCACTTTTGTGAAAATTAATCTTCAACCCAGACATTTGCTCAAACAGGCACATAATGTATTTCAAATTATGTGCACTTTCTATATCATCTTATAATAGAAATATAGTATCATCTACATATTGTAACATATTAACCCCATTTGGTATATATTCATTTAAAACCCCTTTCACCAGCCCACTTTTTCTGGCATTATCTAATATGATTGCCAGGGCATCAGCAGCCAAATCAAAATTAAGAGGGGATAGGGAATCTCCCTGCCTTAATACTTTGTGAGTAGGAAAATATTTCCCTAGGTTCTCATTGACTTTGACACAGACTTTTCCCCCTCTAATAGTCTCCATAACCCAATCAATCCATTTGTGTGGAAATCCTTTCATTTTCAACATTTGAAAGAGGAAAGAACATTTGATTTTTGTCATATGCCTTTTCAAAAGCAGAGCACTTTGCTTTTTCTTTTTTATCCTGTTCAAAGCCTCATGAAGGATCAACACTCCTTCCATAATATATCTGCCTTTAACAAAAGCAGTCTATACAGGAGAAATAACATCAGCAGCTACCAAATTCAACCTGTTCATTAACACCTTTGTAATAATTTTTGAAGCAAACATTCAGCAAGCAAATTGGCCTGAATTTTTGTATTTTATTAGCATCATTTCCTTTTGGGACTAGAGTTATGATCCCATAGTTTAATCTACTTATATCAATTTTCCTACTAGCAAAATCATCAAGCAAAGCTTTTAGGTCATGTTTCACCAGTTCCCAATAGTGCTGATAAAATTCAGCAGTGAAGCCATCTGGTCCAGGTGATTTATTGTGTGCCATTTTAAAGACAACCTTCTTGATTTCCTCTAAAGAAAATTCTTCAATCATAATTTTTTCATATCTCTCCTGGATCTTAGTTGGGTTATCAATATTTAATGAGACAGAAGAAATATCAGGGGGACCAAATAGGTTTTTGTAGAAAGTGGTAATATAATCTATCAGATTTTTATCCCCTTCTATCCCCCTCGTCCTGTTCTAATATGTTGATTCTGTTTCTTCTAAGTCTCCCATTTGCCTTGGCATGAAAAAAATTAGTGTTGCTATCTCCCTCCAGAATCTCATCAATTTTGGCTCTCTGCCTCCATTTAGTCTCCTCTTGTTTAAGGAGTCTATCAAGTTGGGCTCTCAGTTCTGTCTGTTCTTTTCTATCAGCAGCTGTAAGGCCATTAATCTCACAATTTTTATCAATAATATCCAATTTCAGTAAGATATCCTTTTTTAGTTCTACATACCAGGCATTCATATTTCTATTCCACCCTTTAAGTTTAGGTCTTAGATTTCTAAATTTCCCTAGCAATCTATCTATGTTGTCTCCTTTAATATTAGGATCATTCCAGATCTTCTGTACAATTTCATCAATCCCTTCTCTCAGGAACCAAGCATTTTCAAATCTGAAGATTGGATCAGATTTTTGAAAATCTCTAGAATCCAAGAAAAGATGAGTGTGGTCAGATTTCTCTCTAGTTAAAGCTGTCACTTGGGTTAAGGGATATGCCTCTTCCCACTCTGTGCTACAAAGGATTCTATCTAGCTTTTCAAAGGTAGGAATGTGCATATTATTCCCCCATGTGAAATGTCTCCCATTCATATCAAGCTCTCTCACCCCAGCTTGTTCTAGGATGGCATTGAATAGGAAACTTCAATGTCCAGGAGACCATGGTTTGTTTTTCTCACTAGCCTTTCTAATAATATTAAAATCACCTCCAATCAAAAATGGATTAACACAATTCTGAAAAACTTTGGACAACTCAACAAGAAATATAGCTTTTCTTTCTGGTTGTGCATCTCCATAAATCACCACTAGGTCCCAAATTAACCTATTTTTAACATCTTGGACTGTCATATTTATATGATTGTCCCCTTCATCTTGTGATATCACATCTAATGTGGTATAATTAACCCCCAACAGAAGACCATCAGATTTCCCCTAGCTGGAGTGAAATGGCAGTGGAAATCCCTCCATGCATAGATTTGTTGTAAATTATTTCTAGAAAATTGTTGTCTCATGGTCTCTTGTAAGTCCAAGAAATCCACTTTCATATCCATAATTATTTCCCTAAGGAATATTTTTTTGATGTCTCCCCCAAATCTTCTCATGTTCCAAAAAATCCCTCTCATCTTCTTTTCTTGTTTTCCTTACTAGAAGATTCTAGGGTCTTAATAGCAGAGGCAATTTTAACTCCAGAACCTCTGGTAGTTTTACCTTTTTTCTTCTCTTTTTTTGATGAGAAAAGCCCTTTTAGAAGTTCTCAATCTTCATTCTCTTCCTCTTCTCCCTCATTTTCCCCGTTGTCTAATAAATCTTCTAGAGAATGCTCTCCAGTATCAATGATATTAGGCTCCTCAGGCAGAGAGGTTTGTTTTTGATTGTTACTATAATCTACTAGCCTATTAGCCTATTCAGCTAGTTTTATTAACTCCAAATTATGGTTGATAATGTCAGGTTTATTCCCCAAATTAATTCCAACCCCCTTAGCAATCTGTTGCAGAAGACTATTAGATCTAGAGATAACATCAGAAGATGTGTACTCACCATAGTTGTTCTTCTGAGCCACTCTCTCTTTTGCTAGTTCAGTGATCTTTCTATCTTCCTTGCCTTTCAGTCTAGTGCATCTCCTTAATTCTTCTTCCTCTAGGGATTCCAGTTCCCCTTTCCCAGCCTTCTAGATTTTTGTTTCAAAGGTGTCAGTCTCCGTACTAGCAGTATAGTCCACAGGCTCCATATAGCCCAGCCCCACAGCCTGCTCAATCAACTCCAAGTCTGTCATTTCCTCCCCCTCTTCTCATTTGTCTTCTGCTGCTGCTTCCCCCTTAGTGTCCTCTTTTTCATCGTCATTTTCAGTGTTTTTCCCCCTGACTGCGCCCCCCTCACCTCTTCATTTGCTTTCAGATTGATTTGCAACAGTTCATGTTGTCTTTTGACCTCCCTTTCCAGAGTTTTCCTTATGATATCCATTTTTTCTCTTCTTTTCCTCCAACATAAGCTGTGTAGTCTGTCTGGCTGCTAGTTCCTCTGCTTTCTGTAACCTAGCCCTCAAACTTTCTTCTTCACCCTGAACTTCTGTAGCTAACCCTGCCTCTGCATTCTCCTTGGTTATCTCATTTGTTTGGTACATATCCCCTGTTTTGAGTACCACTTGTTCATATTGTTTCAACCCCAGGCTTCCCAGACTGACATTTGACTTCCCAGATTCAGATTGCTTGCTCTTTTTGTATCTTATTCTCTCTCTGTGTTTCAGAACTTTCCAGGTCAAGATAGTCAAAGATTTTCCTTTTATTCCCTTCTTCAAACTTTCACCACCCCTGTTCTGCAATGAAATCAAACTCAAAGCCAATATCATAAAGCAGCAGGTCTTTAGTAGTTATTTTAGTGCAGCAGGTATTTTGTGTAGGTCTCTCACTCCCACTTTCACCCTGATTTCTTCCTTGGAATATATGTGTTCTACATCCACTTCAACCGCTGGCCCTAGAGCTGAACCAATCTCAAATGCACCCAGGTAATGTCTCAGAGTATCAGGTACCCCCCACATCTTGATCCAAACTGAGTGAAGTTTCCCTTTTGCTTTATCATCTGGACTCCAGAAATCCACCTCCACCATAGCCCCTGTGCCAAGCAAGGTGAACTTGCCAAAGTTTTTCAGCTCCACCAGCTTGGCCTTACTAGGAAATCTCATAAGGAAAGTTTTTGGGCTCTGAAATTTGGCTCTCCAAGTCCATCCCCAGTCAAAGTGCTGTCATTTAGCTGTCCTTCCTGCACAGTAACCAAAGACATGGGATTTATGTGTTCAGTAGCTACAATATCTTTGGTATTTTGAACCAGAAGGCATCCCAATCCCCTGGCCCCATAACCAACATACTTGGCAACTGGTTTGGTCTGTTTCAACACAGTGCACACTTCAGTATTGTGAGATGGCCTCTGGCACACCACACAGAGGACCTTGTTTTTGCAGTCATTTTTTATGTGTCCCTGTTCTTTGCATTTAACACAGAAAAGCTCTTTGGGATTTCCTCTTTCCTTCTTTTTTGTTGTCTCTTTAGATCCTTCCACTCTTGCACCTCCTTGGGTCTGCAGGATTTCCTGTTTCGGCATATTGGATAGAAGAAACTGATATTGCTGTGCCATTTGCTCTTGTGGCATGAAACCAAACTGCCCAAGCCCCATCCCTACTGGCACAATCTGAGGAAAATTACTATTGCTCATCATTGGGAAACCCCCTGCCAACTGGACAGGTCTTCCCTGCATTCCCATCTGTTGTACATTTGTATTATTAGCCACCAACCCACTTTCCTATCTATTCTCACTCATCCCAGCCTGAGACCTCTCTTGTTGATTTCCACCCCTGTCCGATGCAAACCTGCCAAACTTGTTGTCTCCATCTCTACCATTTCCTATGGAAGTCCCTTCCCCACCAGAACAACTACTATTAGTCCCTGATCTCCCTCTGAAGCTCCCCTCTTTGTTTCTCCAACCGTATTCGTCCAGCTCTCTTTCATCCTGCTTGTTAAATCCTCTCCCAAAGCTCTTAGATCTGCCATAGAAGTTACCTCTTCCTCCTAGATTGGTCCCTCTTCCAGGCCTTGGTCTCCAATTCTCCTGCCTGTCTGCCATGGCTTCTTCTTCTTCCTAGAGTAATTTTCTCTTCTCCGCGTCCTCCCCCCAGCTTGTCGCCGCCGAGATTTTGCTAGGGTTTGGGAGGTGGAGGAAATCAGGTTCTGGAATGGAGGGTGGGGTTCCCCCTACATATAGGCCCACACCTCCCCCTCCTTTATCCGGGCCTTTTTTGCTCACCACTCTCCTGGGCCAGATTTCTTCGAGGCCCACCTGATCAACCCCCCCTTTTTCTCCCATGATCCACCCATGTCGCTTTCATTTTTTCCGTTCCTGACTCTTGCCTTTTTTATTATTCTGATTTTCCTCCGCAGCTTCTTCCAACATGAAATTTTCTGGAATTGTGTCTACCCTAATGCCTTTTTCTACTGACATGTCTTTACAGAGAATCATATCTCTTTTATCAATTTTACTATTATCAATTTTAACTTCCCCACACTCAGTATCAATATCTGATAGATACTCAAGGAATCTAGTTAGATCCCAGACTTTGGGTATCTTATCCTTGATTCTTATCAATGCCATATCAATTTTCTCATTATCAAATCTCCCCCAATTAGGGGAATCAATGTGAATGAAGTTTTTTTATGTTCATTTTGATTTATGGCTCTCTGTTTTCCATCGTTATTTCCTTCATTTTTTATCAAAAGGTTTTGAACATAGGTGTTCATCCTCTTTTCCATCCTACGATTAGCTCGCCTAATTCGGTGCTGTGTGTCAATTTGGCCCCGACTACTCTCACAATCATGAGTATGTGTCAAGTATTTAAGTGTTGGAAATATGCCCTAGAGGCAATAATAAAATGGTTATTATTATATTTCCTTGTTCATGATAATTGTCTATTGTTCATGCTATAATTGTGTTATCCGGTAATCGAAATACATGTGTGAATACATAGACCACAACACGTCCCTAGTGAGCCTCTAGTTGACTAGCTCGTTGATCAAAAGATAGTCATGATTTCCTGACTATGGACATTAGATGTCATTGATAACGAGATCACATCATTAGGAGAATGATGTGATGGACAAGACCCAATCCTAAGCATAGCTCAAAGATCGTGTAGTTCGTTTGCTAGAGCTTTTCCGAATGTCAAGTATCATTTCCTTAGACCATGAGATTGTGCAACTCCCGGATACCGTAGGAGTGCTTTGGGTGTGCCAAACGTCACAACGTAACTGGGTGACTATAAAGGTGCACTACGGGTATCTCCGAAAGTGTCTGTTGGGTTGGCATGAATCGAGACTAGGATTTGTCACTCCGTATGACGGAGAGGTATCTCTGGGCCCACTCGGTAATGCATCATCATAATGAGCTCAATGTGACCAAGTGGTTGATCACGGGATCATGCATTACGGTACGACTAAAGTGAATTGCCGGTAACGAGATTGAACAAGGTATTGGGATACCGACGATCGAGTCTCGGGCGAGTAACGTACCGATTGACAAAGGGAATTGTATACGGGATTGATTGAATCCTCGACACCGTGGTTCATCCGATGAGATCATCAAGGAACATGTGGGAGCCAACATGGGTATCCAGATCCCGCTGTTGGTTATTGACCGGAGAGTCGTCTCGGTCATGTCTACGTGTCTCCCGAACCCGTAGGGTCTACACACTTAAGGTTCGATGACGCTAGGGTTGTAGAGATATTAGTATGCAGTAAGCTGAAAGTTGTTCGGAGCGCCGGATGAGATCCCGGACGTCACGAGGAGTTCCGGAATGGTTCGGAGGTGAAGAATTATATATAGGAAGTCCAGTTTCGGCCATCGGGAAAGTTTCGGGGGTCACCGATATTGTACCAGGACCACCGGAAGGGTCCCGGGGGTCCACCGGTGGGGCCACCTATCCCGGAGGGCCCCATGGGCTGAAGTGGGGAAGGGAACCAGCCCCTGGTGGGCTGGTGCGCCCCCCTTGGGCCCCATGGGCTGAAGTGGGGAAGGGAACCAACCCCTGGTGGGCTGGTGCGCCCCCCTTGGGCCTCCCCCTGCGCCTAGGGTTGGAAACCCTAGGGGTGGGGGGCGCCCCACTTGTCTTGGGGGGCAAGCCACCCCCCTTGGCCGCCGCCCCCCTTGAGATCCAATCTCTAGGGCCGGCGCCCCCCCTAGGGGCCCTATATATAGTGGGGGGAAGGGAGGGCAGCCGCACCAAGTCCCTGGCCCCTCCCTCTCCCTCCCGTGACACCTCTCCCTCTCGCTAAGCTTGGCGAAGCCCTGCCGAGATCACCATTGCTTCCAGCACCACACCGTCGTGCTATTGGATCTCCATACCTCTCCTTCCCCCTTGCTGGATCAAGAAGGAGGAGACGTCTTCCCAACCGTACGTGTGTTGAACGCGGAGGTGCCGTCCGTTCGGCGCTCGGTCATCGGTGATTTGGATCACGACGAGTACGACTCCATCAACCCCGTTCTCGTGAACGCTTCCGCTCATGATCTACAAGGGTATGTAGATGCACTCTCCTTTCCCTCGTTGCTAGATAACTCTATAGATTGATCTTGGTGATGCGTATAATTTTTTTTTAATTCTGCTACGTTCCCCAACATTGAGAACAGAAGAGCAGGTCGTACCTGTAACGGCGAAATCCTCGTCAGAAACATCATCTGAATCCTCATTAACTAGCAACCAAAAGCGGTTGCTACCTAGCGAGGAATTCAGATTCTGTTCCCGGTGAGGCGTGCAGAGCGGCGAGGTTCCGGGGTCTCCGAAGTTGGGGGAGCTGTGGCGAGACGAGCAGAGCGGCGCGGCGCCCTCACTGCCTCCTGCGGTGCCTGATCCACCGGATCCTCGCGAATCACGATCGGGGCCATGGCCGACCCTGGAGCAGAGAGAGCCAGGACCCCCTCGCGAGGTCGAAGCACCGATCCCCTCATGGCGGGGGTGAGATTTGCAGTTGCGGAGATGGTGAAGACCACCCACTTCCTCGCCACAGATCTCACTGGCGAATCTGCCTGATCTGCCGCCCACAGAAGCACCTGCAGCGGATGTTTGCGCCCGCCATGCCCGAACAACGATCTCTCCTCCGCCTCTGTCAGATTCTCCACGATCGCCTCCGCCTCCACATACATCTCGCGCTTGCTCATGTACCAGGCTCCAATCTCTCTCAGGCGGATCCGCAGGCGCGCATCCCTTCCCGTGAACCTCTACATCTTCTCCTCATCGATGTCCACCATCTCCGCCGCGAACTCGAGCAAGCAGAGCAGTGGATGAGGCATGCGGGAGAGGAAGAGTGGGGTGAGGGAGAATCTGAGCGAACTCCTTCAAGTTTAATCCCCCACCTACCTTAATTGCTCTCCCACCAGTCGCATTACCTCCATCTCGGCTTCCGAGACGCCATCTCCGCCGGTGATCTCCTCCTCGATGTGTGCAACGTGGCAGGGGAACGCGACCGTAGCCCCCGGGGTCAGCACGATCCCTCCCCCCGAGCGTCTATCGACCGTACACCCCGCTCGTCGACGAGATGTACCGTCGTGGTGTGCGGGTGGAGCACCACCGTGCCCCGGTGGTACGTGGGAGACGTCACCGACTTTAGATCGATGACGAACCACGCTGACCACCGTAACGTGTTGGGTTCGTCAACCGCGTCGCCAGATCCGTCACGAGAGAGGCGTGTCATTCGACCCTTCCAGCTCTTGGATGATAGCCTTCATCTCGGCGAAGATCTCTTGCACGGCGCCACAGAGATCTAGCAGCTCGAGAGAACCTTTCATTTCTCCATCCAACAGAGTCCTCTGCTGGTAGGAGCAGAGTTGGCTGCTTGGTAGGCAGATGATCTCTACGACAAAGTCGTCCAATCTCCTCAAATCGTGACACATCGCGCCGGTGGTCGTGGAGGAAGAGATGCTTGCCTCTATGCTCAGGGTGGACACGGTCCAGGCCGGTCCGGTCCCTGACCGAGCCGACGTTTGGACCGGCCGCCAGCGGGCCGGACCGGACCGGACCGACCAGCCATGCGGGCCTGTTTTCAGGGACCGGACCGGCGGCGTCGAAGCCCGGGCCGGACCGAGCGGACCGGCCAAGCACCACCGGCGGCGACATGCGCAGGTATAGCGACGTGGTGGGCGATGTTGGCGGGTGCTATGGCTAGGGGACGACGTGTGCGTGAGCCGGCGGCATCGTGACCTCGTGGGCGACATGCCGTAGGAAGTGTGCTGGGTCGAGCCGGCAGAGGCGCAATCGTTAGCGATGATCCTGCGCATGTTTATTACTTAGCATTTTTGTTGTTGCATGCAAGTAATTTATCGCGTGCATGAGCCCACAATTTTCTGTGTGCAGGTCTTGCCATAATTAGCTGATGAAATCTAATGTCGAGTTGATCGTGTGACGATGCCGTGATTATCGGATCGAATCATGTTTCTCTCGTTCTTTCTTCTGCATGTTTGACTGAATAAAAGGAAACGGTAATTTGGTGGCGCATGATTATCGGAACGAACACATTTCTCTTGTTAGTATTTACTAGTCACCAACAAAAGGAACGGGAGCGTGAATTGAAGGCGCCTTAATTATCGGATCAAATCTCGTTGATCTTTGTTCTTTCAATTTTTTTCGACTGACTAATAAAAGGAATAAAATGGCAGCGCGTGATCTGATTCTTTTTCTATCTCTTGCCCCTGGGGAAACTGCCTGTCCTTGACTGAAGAAAAGGAAACTGGTGTGATTCAGATAACAACGGGCATGACCTGAGTCTTTTTCTGTACTTGACTGAAGAAAAGGAAAAAAATCAAGTCTCTATCTCAGACAATCACGGGCGTGACCGCGCTTTCTTTCTATTCTCTGTTCTCTTCTACCTTAGGAGCGGGAGAAGGTCGGCAGGGCGTGCTCATCGGTAGTGGCTGCGCGGATCTCACGGCCAGAGCAGGATGTCGCCGGTGGCCGCGCCGACGAGAAACGGCCTGCAGCTTCGGTCCGCTCGGTCGGACCGGTCAAAGACCGGACCGGACCGAGGAAATTTCGGGCCGAAATTTGGTAATCGGACCGGCCAATTTCTGCAGCGAGCCAGGACCCATCGGTCCGGTCTTGAACGGGCCACGAGCGGGCCGAAAAGCCCGCTCGCGCCGTCCAGCCTGACTCTATGCTCAGCATCTCTTCTTTGATCTCAGTCCCGGTGGCGTGAGGCCTAGAAGGCAAACTTATGGATCTTAGGTGGAAAGCCATGTCTGAACCTGAAGCTTTTCTCTATATTGTGGTTGTGGAGAGTTGGAGCAGATAAGCAGAACTTCTAGCTTGATGTATCGACCATTCTGCTGACGCCTATTTATACAAATGTATGCTTACAGCTGTACTGTAGCATCTGAGTGGTAGACATGACGAATCATGCCATTACATCTCCCGGATGCTTTCTGCTATGCCTTGAGATCTGCCAGAACCATCCCATTGTCATGTTCCACTTATTCGCAGAAAGGACTAATTAAGAATGGTGTAGTTTGGTGGTGGATCTTCACATAGTTGCATGCTCAAGCTATTATTTAGTGGAATGCTGCCTGCTACTGGCATGTGTTCTTCATTTCATCAGGTATTTCTCTTTTGTTGGATATACTCATGATAATCACCGGCGGATCCTCAAGGTTTGGAGCTGGCAGTTTTATGTACTGGAAACACAACATTTTATCCCCATCCTTTCAGTTTGAACTGTGCCCTGCTCACCAATCTGTTTTTCAACGTTTTTCATACAATGTTATTTCTTTTTGTTAGAATAATTGATGTCATACATCAATGTCATTTTGTTGGTCAAGTTTTACATCCCAATGGTTCGATTCTGCAAACCCACCGAAACTATTGCATCTCTGTTTGCCTCTTTGATTCTACTGAAACTCTTGTCTACTGAAGCTCCTGTTGGATTTTATTTCAATGGCCAGGGAGGCACACTGGCAGACCTTACATGCTTGGGGCAGAAGTTCTAGTGCTATTTTCCAGATGGAAAGGAAGAGAAGAGGTACATTTTGCTACCCTCATATATAGTGCAGAAGTAGGAACCTTGGCAATTCAAGTCCTGAGAGTTTGTCACCTATCTTAAAGGCAAGTTTATGCCGCTCTGCTGTCATCTTATCGTTTCATGCATCTATGAATGAGCATATTGGACTGTCGTGTCTTAATTATCAGACGCAAACTCACACACGAGGATCGGCTTTTGTAATAGAACATGCTACGTACAGTCGTGTCTTACTCATCTGCAGTCTGCACCCTGAGGGTGTGCACGTGTGGTTGGTGCTTGCTGGTGTAAGGAGGCATTGACTCCATCAGCATGCTCCAGCGTCGTGCTATCTGTTTCTGCTAACAACCTTTGTCCATTGGCGCTCAACCTCGCAAGATCATTTTACACTCTTCACAACATCGCTGGCACGTTTCAGTAGCATGCTTACAATTTGTCTAGTACTCATTCATAGATCACATACATCCTGTTCTCGGCCACGCTCATTCAAACTACAATGATAGGTTTGTTTGGCCTGAAATTGAAACCGGGATCTTCGTTCGCCACGATCCCCTTGCTTGTGTTGAATGAATAAGTACTGCAAGGTCTGGTTTGTACCGACTTTCCGATGCCGGCCGGTCCAGGTACATTCTTGCCTGATCTGTTGCAGTTACCTTCTTGTGAAGAGCATAATAAAGATAAACTCGGACCATGCAGTAAGATCGCATATGCTGCCATGGATGCGTCCGACAGGCTGGTCTCCGGAATCTAGCTCTGTGCAGCCAGTCCGTTGTTTGATAATAGTATAATGTTGTTCCTATGGCTTCGTTTTCCTACATAATGTCACTATGTTGGTGTAAGTTATGTCACAGCATTTTGAATTTTGATGGACAAGCACAGGCCTTGTTTCTGCAATTATTCCGTGGTTCAGCCAGAGATGTTTGTGTAACGCTCTTGTTCTTCCATGATATTTGTATATTCTCTTGGCCGTTATAGGATTCAGTAGAACGGATAGCCCTTGCATCAGGCAAGCCAGGAATCCAAGCTGGAGAGAACAAAATCTTGGTTTAGATACAAACTATTGTAAGCATTTTGAACCTGCCATTCAAGATTTATCCGTGGATAATCAAATAATGGACCAAGTCACCTTCACCGAGATGTCAGCGAGCTCATGCCTTATCCGCCGGCTAGAACATCAATTTGGCTCGGCTTTGAAAACACGACGAGAACCCAAGACGGTCACGATGCAAAGTTCCACCGCCGCGAAGCGGACAGAGTCGGGAGACCGAGAGGGGGCCGCCATCGACCACCACAGACCATGACACGCCGGGTCATGCCCGCGTGCGGCGTGCCGTCACCACAGAACACACCGCCGCCACCCAGCAGCAGGCCATCTCGGCACCACCCGAAAAACCCAGAGTAGCGCCACCGCACCAAGCCCGTGACAGCGGCAGATCGCCGCCACGTGCCGGTAACCACTGCAGCACCAGCACGGCCTACGCGAGTGTCGCGTCCCCAGCGAGCCGCTACGTCTCGTTCTGTAGACCGAACACGTGGAGGAGGAAAGAGAGTCCCCGTTGTTGCCACTGCCGACTGGGCTTCAACCGGCGGCATCGTGGGGGAGAGGTTAAGGGAGAGCTGGTGGCGCTAGGGTTTGCCGAGTCACCGCTCACGAGAGCGGCGCGTGCCAGACAAAGCGTTACTTTTTCGTTCCACACAAGCCAACATGAATTTCAGCACCATCAGATCGCCCGAGGTGATGGCAAGCCCATCAATGGCGCCATGAAAGAGCTAGACTGCACACTCATCCTCCTCCAACACTGAAACTGTTGCGCACCTCTGATATGAATACCTCTATTGTCGCCTCCAGTGCGTTCTCGATGCATGCAAGAGATATGTCAACGACATAGGAGTCGCCTTTGATGGGATGCTTGACTTGTTTCCATGCACCGCGGTTGTAGAAGTTTATCGCTCAGTCTATCAGTTGCAGATCATCTTCCTTTCCTCACCCGTTCTTCATTCTCATGTCAAACTCTATCAAAGTGGGGCAAGCCAGCTCTTATGTTCAGTCTTTTTTTTTAGGTTGTCCGTCATTTAAATGAGAGAACCCTGTAAAATTATTGTTGTTATTTTTTATTTAAAGGCTCGACATAGAAGTTCGAGAAATATCTAAAACAAGAAACTATGCTTACAAGCAATGTACCAACAGTTTCAATAAATTGACGAATTGTAAACTCTTATAAACGAAACGAGTTATACAATGAAAATTAGTTATGTACCAACGGTTAGAACAACCCGAGCGTCCCTCCTGCGAGTGACAGGAGAGAAAAGCTAGGTGCCGCCGGGGCCTCCCCTTCTCCCTCGCCACCACCAGAGGGCGCAACCAGGTGAAGCCTTGTCGGCGGCGAGGATACCTCGTCCTCTCGCATGGTGGCTCCACGTGGGCCAGGGCTGCTAGACCAGAGTGCAGTGCTGGTGGTGCGCAATGGATCAAGGCTGCGATAGCAGCATGGCAGGTGCGCGTCGGGCGACCTGGGGCGGTGCGTGCTTGCCTGCTTGGGGGCTCAGCGGTGGCAGCTTCATAGAGGCCAAATCTGACCCGCGGGCGGCTGGCTACGTCATGGTTGTGGTGGAGATGACGTCGTGGGTATGGAGGCTAGTCTACTCGTGGTGGCCAGTCTATGTGCCCGGCGTGTCCTGCTGGCGAAGCAGAGGTGCATGCTAGCGATGGCGTTCTCGGGCGGCAGATCTGGTGGTGGCCTTCTCATCATAGTGATGGGAGGTCAAGCGCAGTTAACCATGGGGCGGCGTGCGAGGGATTCATGCCCTAGTGCCAAGATCTGACGGTCAGGGCGGCAGTTGCCGTTCGTATGAGCGACGAAAGCGGCCGACTCGCCGGTGGGAGCACACTGCGGCACCGGGAATCGGGGCGACGGCCCCTCTACTTTGACGGCGGTGGCCCCCGTGGTCGTGTGGGAGATTCAGAGGCCGAATCTCAAGGTGGTGACAACCTTTCTGAGGCTGGCACAGTATGGGACGTCCCCTCCAATAATAGATCGGGTTCAATGCGGCTCGGCAGGTGACACATGCGTCTCTTTCGAAGGCGTCATGTAGTGCCTATCGTCCGCAGGTGAAACCGCCGGCGGATGCTACGCACGAAGGCTATTGCGAAGTCGTCAAGTCATGCCTTGTTTGGACAGGTGCTGCACGGTGGCTCTGGTGGAGGTGTCATGTTTAGCATGTCGCTGCTGGATCAAAGGTGATGCGATAGTGACGGGAAGCGAGTTGGTATGGGACGTCTCTGTATTCCGACATCTTTTACAGAGGTATCCAATTATCAATGTGTCAGTAGACGGACAAGGGATGATGGTAGAGGCAGCTTCAGCTTCAACAACAAGTTTGTGCACTCTAGTGGAAACACAACACAAGATCTCTGATCAGGTTATGTTGACGTCCGCCTGCATCGTGTCCTTGCTGAAGATGATGGATCGAAGCCTAGCTTTGGGGATAGGAATCCTGAGATGAACCTTCGGTTGTACTCGTCATCATCAGCGCACATGTGGCGATTCCTTCTTAAAGGCGTAGCGTAGGAGTTGTATATTTTTAGTTTCGAGTTTTTCTTTTTATCGTAGAGTTAGTGGTTATCTAGTGGCGTAACTGTAGCGAGGCATGCATGCTCGGGTTTTATTTCTGTTTTTTCGGATCAATGTTGTTCAGCTCCTGGATTTTGAGTTATTAATAATATACGCTTGTGTGCACCGCTCGATACAGAGGCTAGGGTTATCCTCCTTTTCATAAAAAATGTACCAACATTTAAAACAAATGATCACGTAAATTATAAACTCTAAATAAAATATATAGTTTTATTTCTAGTAGAAGTAAAATATATAGTTGAGTTGTACAACAGAATGTTAGCCATATACCAACAATTTAAACAAATGATAGCATACATCATAAACACATACAAAAACCAAAAAAAAAAGTTTGATTCCTACAAAACAAACATGGCTTGTGAATTTATTTCCATTAAAATTTGGGAAAATAACAAATATATGGAAAATATGTAGCTAAACCTGGATGTGTACTCCCTGATGAACAATAAACTAAAAAAATAAGCAAAAAAACTGAAGATTTCTTCAAAGATGCTGAAATGGTTAGGCGCTTAAAAAAGTTTTTTCCATAGATGATATTCGAGGACAGTGTCGCTTTAGTGGTGTGTGGTGTGTGGACTATCATGTTATGTACTCTTGTTCCCTTACTATGTCACCCGGTGCATTAGAACATATAATCTACGTCCATTGCATGTGTATGGTCCCTTCCGTGTTGTTCTGCTGTGGTGCATATGGCTTGGATGTTAAAAGATACTATCACTGTGCCATCCAGTCTATATTTGAAAACATGTTTTATCTATGCATCAAGATACACTTTATGTGCAAGCTCTATTTTTCATTCAGCAACTACCGACATGATTTCTAACTATGTCCTCAAGACAGCTCCCAACACAATAATAAAATATCTAATTCAGCTATATATTGAACCAATTATCATATCCGATGGCTTACCGTTGGCTGGGCAATGCGTGGCAAGCCGCACCCCTATCTAGTACTGATGTATGGGCGAATGTATTTTAGAATCTTAGACCCAGATAGATCAAGACAAAAAAAAACAATTGGTAGCTACCATGATTACAGCCACTTCACTTGGAGACCCCTGCGTCCAGCTCCTCATCCAGCTGGATAACGGAGCTCTCTAACAGCACAGGGTGTGGCCTCTCCTCAGTCGTCGCGGCCACACCGGACTGCTGAATCTCTTTGTCCTCCTCTTTTTGCATCCCTGCACAATGTTTAAAAGGAACACAGAACATATCATCAGTTGTTTGATCAAGAGAGCAAGTCAAGCTGCCAAGTAACCAATCAATCCCCCTATTCCCAAGTTCTTATTAGATTGTATGCCAACTTCAATTGAAGTCCAGGAAAATTCCCTCTGCAAGCAACATAATAAGCTAACACTCAAAATTCAAAACAGGCACGAATTATAAGCTTCCACGCAAATCTGAGATTCCAACTACATGCAAATGGGGATAAACTCGAATGTGCCGAGCAATCCAGTAGAAATACTGCGGAAATTTTCCAGACCTATCTCCCGCTCCCACAGTGATAATACTCGCTGCACTCCACATGTACTTGGCAGAAGGACAGTAAAAATGCAATCCCAGAACATAAAATGCAAATCCCCCAGCCATCCCCGTTTGTCATGTTATCCTTAGTTGGTATGGCATTAAGCCAAATCAACCACAACAAAATGGTTTTCAAGAAGGGAATTATGTTTCCACAAGTGCTTATAGGGCCTATTCACCCAACATGCCGCAAGGTTATTACAAAAATGCAACAATGTATTTACCAGGATTGTTCAATATCCCCTTAGGAGCAGTCAAAAGCAGATCACATTCTGTGATGCTGATCATGTAGACCTTCATCTAGACAACTCCCTATGCTAACAAGCCAACTATAGCATTTGCTTCAGCTACAGATGGAATATAACAAAGGAAATTGCAACTTGAAAGGAACTAAACCACATATCATCCCAAAAACTAGTTTTCTACTCGGTTCCCTATACAACACACCTCCAACCACAAATGTAAAGATTTTTCACTTTCAACTCAGCCCAACAAGTGGAATCACTCTGCTTGTGTTTAAGGAAAGCTTGGAGCCCTCTGGTGTACTTGGCCGTAACTAACTTTTGCCATATACCATCAACACTCTCTAGTTTCCTCCACCAGTTACACAATTTCTTTTACTATTAATGTTATACAAAATTTTAATCCCAAAGCCACCTTCATTTTTAGGTCGACAGAAAATCTTCCATTTAATCATATAGTACTTTTTTTTCTAAAGAATCTCCCCTTTGCCAAAACAATTTTCTCCTGGTCTTAACTGAATATATTTTCAATCAGTATCGGGCAACCCTGTCATATACGGTTCATATACAGACCTGTAACCGATGCCTTCATCGCGTGTTGTTCATTGGCCTTTCCATAGAGGTATATGTATAGACCTCCTAAAACTAAAGCACTACCCAACAAGCTGTCATAAAATAGAAAATTGTAAACGTTAGAAAGAGTATGTAAACTATGTAGAAGGTATATGTAAAAGAACCAATCTCTTGTTTAATATCTGTGTTTCCAGGAAATGATGTATAATTTACCTCCCAACAGTGAGGCTTTCGCCTAGCAACAGTGTTCCTAAAACAATGATGAAGATCGTCGATAAGGTGCTGAACATGGCTGGAAAAACTGGCCCCCGCTTTTCAACAGCATATAGGTTCAGCCAATACTTGGCTGCTGTGCCAAGTGCGGCCTACGGATTCAAATCACAGGCAATTGCGTTAATTCATTGTCAATTTACTTAAATTGATATAATAATAAACAAAGAAATGTTTTGAATATTTCAAAGCCAAAAGTAATGTTTTCATAGTTCTCAAACATAGCCTTTTGTCATATAATATACCTACTTCATACACTGGCGGAGCTTAGTGTAGACCAAGGGGAGCCATGCCCTCCCCCCCCCCCCCCCCCCCCCCCCCCCCTCCTTAATTTTGGCATTCATTGAAGAGCATGCTAGTTCCGACACTGACTTCTTAGATCTAGTTTATTAGGTTACAAAAGATTGGTTTGCTGAAAGCCAGGAGGGAATGGAAAACCCAAAAATAATCGGTGGAGGGTGGGAGGTTGGACGAAGGGGTGGTGGGGAGAAAAGTGAAAGATGGAACCTCAGGTTCTTTTTTTGTAGAGAAGAGATGGACGAGAGATAGATATAGAGAAGACAAAAGATGTTATTTTTAGAAACCGTGAATCCCTAAATCTGATACGTGGTCAATCATGACTATTGCTAGCTTAGCTGCATGAAGATGATTGCATTTTTTAAATAAAAAGTGGATTTTATTGACTCAATATGAAGCATCAAGATGATTGCATGTCTGCCTAAAAAAATGCATTGCGTGTCTATCCGTACATGTACCATTTTGTGTATGCATACATGTGGCAAAGTGAATTGCAGAAACTATCGTTATTAAAGGCTAGGGTTGCAAGAACCACAATTCTACTGATTTGTGCCAAAAACCACTAACTTTGGACCGAAATTTTTGTAAAAAACACTAGTTGGCGACTTTGGCCCATCTGATGATGATTATGACAAGTGGAGCCCACAAAAGCTGACGTGACATAATTGTTCACGAGGACATCGTTAGACAAGAAATTTGTACATATTTACGAAACAACCCTGGTAGTTTACAGGGATACCCTCATCAAAAACGGGCGGCGGCGGCTCGTTTCGGATACGTGGGAAGGTCAACTGGAGCCGGCCACCATAGCAACTAAGGATAACATGAAGCACGGGTCAAGCACGGCTCGCAAGCACAACTTAGCATATGTGGACGAACGTAGTGATTTGTTTGTCTCTTGTTTCATAATAAAATAATAGTTGAGTACTGATGTACTCCAATGAACTAAATCTAAATCATGGCCGAAATATTCTTAGCACTGAAGCACGGGTCAAGAATAAAAGTGCAAATACAACAGTGAATATCTCGATGGACAATAAGGGTTGACAATGCCAGATCCACTTGGAGCCCGTTTCGATAATTTATACAATATTTGGACAAATAAAATCAATACATTCTGAAAAAGACTTACTGAGTAGACAATGGTTAGTAGTTGAATTTTCCATCCTATTTGCCAGGCAAGTTTATGCCTGCTCATAATTATTCCGACGGCGAAAGTTTGCACACCACCCAGAACGCAGGTCAGCACAGAGGACCACTGTTTCCATGGATACACCTTCAAAACTTTCACCTGAATTATCAACATTTATGCATTATCAGTTGTTAAAATTACACATCTAAAGCAAAGAATAACAAGAATAAAATACTGAATTATAATATGCTTCTTATGGGAAAAAAATACACACTGGCCTTAGTCCAGAAAACACCAGGTGGTTAGTAGTTGCTCGACAGCAGTGAGAATTTCAAGATGTATCTGCAACTAACTTATGTACTTATGGTCGTTATCATACAATACGAGGTCTAAATAATCAGAAAGAGTATGGTCATAGGTACAGGATTTACAGACCAATCTAGCTTGTCAATTTGTTAAGAGCATGGACATAGGTACATCCTGTGGTATTTCGATGACTTGACTAGTCAGGTATAATTGATGTTCTAAAATTTGACCTATTAGCTAGGACCGGACAGGTGGTTTTCTTCCAACAGTATATCCTTATAATCAGCTGGTAAGCCTTGCGACTAGCCAAATATGCTGGATAATTACAAACAGGTGGGAGGTGGATTGAAATTTTCTGGCTGTACACAATGTTTTGCTCAACGATGCCATATTCATACAGTAGCCAGATATTTCTGATTGATAAATAATGATACTAATGTAACTACAAAGGTTCATTTTCAGGACATGATAACACATCCATCATGCTAGAATCAAGACATTTTCCCACCTTCCAGATGGTCACATTGTCGTTTTCGTTTTTGGATTGGAGAAATTTGGAGAATAGATCTGTTTGGTTCATATATAGTTGAGCAAAACGTTGGGAGCGCTTTCTTGTATTTTATCTTGGTTACTATGCTTGAATGTCTTTGGGTGATCAAGACAAAACAAACCTATTGTTTGGCCCCACTATGCTTGAATGCCATTTATTGGTATCAACATATTCGCGATGTTATTGTGTTGTTGCGTACATCTAGTGCTGATAGGTTACCAGAAGTATTTTAATTTACATGATATTACTGAACAAACCTGTATAGGGTACCAAAGTGCATAGCTGCTGAAAGCACCAAACAGAATCAAGGTGCCCCTCAAATGATGCTTTCCAGAAGCTCCATTAGAATCTTTTGGTGTCACTCTTATAATTGGAGACCAGAGATGCAATTCTTTTCCTTTGTAAAGACTTATTAGTAGAGCCCCACCAAAACAAACCAGTGCTCCAATCACTTTCGCACTGCCGACCTTGGATTTTAGGCGCAACTTCTCCATGCTGCAAAATGCAATTCGCTTTTTTTAATCTGTAATAAGATACGTAACTGAACTATACTATTCATTCTGTGCATTAGTTCGTATGCAAACATGTAAAATCATATCCGGCGGTTATTTTGTTGTGTTCAGGTGGTTCTAATATATTGACTGTCTATCACATATTTACTCGTAACCATAATAAAGAAATGCTGTTAATTAGAAAAATTATTATGCAAGCTTCAGAAATACTTATTCTTTCAGTATTCAGTATGTTGTTGAAGCAAATTATTTTGACAGTTCAAATAATGATGTTGATACCAGGAGAATAACATCCTTATGAAATACCATGTTATTGCTTCAAAGATTTTAATCATTGTAAAGTATTGAATTATTGTATATATTGGTAATACAAATTTAATACTAATATAGTAAAACTATAATTTTTACTCAGACTGTTCGTAGTACTAATGAAATCAACTAGAGGTTCACTGACGTGTGTATGCATATATTTATTTAGTTTAAGATGGTATCATTTCTTTTACATGTTTAAGGTAATATAATATTAGCTCATATCATTTCTCAGAAGATTCTTATACTGTTTAAGCATATATTTATAATTTTATTAGGTTTATGAAAAAATGAAGATGTGGGGCTTGTACTTTGTAAAGGATCATAATTAGATAGATATCATCCACTGCCAACATTTGGCTAACTTACTGAAAGCAAAACAATTCTACATTTGAATATCAGCTACTAGAAAAAATACAATCAATTTTTTTAAAAAAAATCTATAGAATATCCACATGTAGCACTGGTTCTTTCCAATTATAGACTTTTATGTTAAGAGGAAAGACTGTTTTACCCAAGTATTATGGACAAGATAAAGGTGAAAAGTGGAGTCAAACTTGAGAAGATCACAGCATAGGAGGCAGGTGTGTCCCGTAATCCATAGTAGTACAAAGCCATGGGCAACGAATATCTGTACGAATTAAATATATCATCAATACATTCATCTTCTATCTTAATCATGTACATAAACCTAAACCCAATATATTGCATCACATATTCAGTCTAATTGAATCTCACAAAACTGATTAATCAGAAATCATGCATCTTAACATCTTAATTCAGTTTGAAATTATAAACAAACAATACGCGAGAAAATGTCTGATGAGTCTGGTAAGCAAGTTTTTCATTTATAGTTGTGGGGAGATTTCGATGAAAAATTGCCAGCAAAAAGGTTTGAGGACCCCTCAAGTTGATTTTATGTTTTGGCATGGAGGTGTGTTGACTGAACTAATTGGATACCGCTTGGTTCATCATCAGACCGGCATACGGAAAATTGATATAAATAGTTATATTCATCGCCAATTTGACTCACTAAGAATGATGTGAATCAGGGACAAAAACATATATGACCTCCAGAACACCAAAAACTGATTATTTGTGCGAAGGAAGGTTTTTAGGATACCACGTGACACATGTGGTAAGCAATTCAAACTAACCCAAAAAAAAAGGAAGGTTTTCAGGATAGTAGATGAATTGTATACCCGACAAAAGCATTGATGAAGAGCCACCCAAGAGTCTTGATATCCAATTCCCTCCACTTCCCACTGCAGACATGTCAAAAGCTTGAGCCAATTTTAGCAAATATAGTAGCTCGTTTCCATATAAGATATAAACTGAACAGAAAAATGGTCTAACGTACCTTTCGAAGAATAGAGCAAACGGCATGATGAAAATAGCAGCAAGCATACTTCGATAACACAGCAAGGAGAAGACAAACATGCCACCATCAAGTGCGACCTTGCCTAGCAGTATAGTCCCTGTGTTGAACAGCTCCACAAGAATCACGCACAGAGCTGGTTTCCATCTGCTGCTTCCTGTACGTGTGACAATTTCACTAGAAGTATTTTCCTCGAAGCAAAACACAAATCGTAACCTAATGCCAAACTTGTAAAATGAATCATGCATTATATTAGATGAGGATGCTGCAACGTCCACTTGCTTATTCTCCTCCCAACTTCCTATTATTACCCTTTTTTCATCTTCCCTTTTAAACTTTTGAAAAATATAAAATAAACTTTGAGAAATTCATCCATGATTTGAGAAGAAAAAAAAACGAAACTCTAGAAATAACAAATTGTAGCAAACTTCTCACAAAATTTCACTATACATGGATTTCAGAAATCTTATTAAAAACTTTGGAATAACATCTGAAATCATATACAATAAAAGTGGCAGGTAATTAATTTTGTGATGGAGAAAGAGATTGACGGCGGAGGCCTCGAGTCATGGTCACGGTCACTGGCGGAGGCCTCCTAGGTAGCCTGCCATACCTTAACCGGGTGCAAAAATAAAAATAAAAATTGTATATGTATGCATCGCGTCTCCCTGGACGCTCTACGCTAATTAGTGTCGCCACGAAAATCGCTAAAGACCTGGTGAAAATAAGCCAGATGGGCCACAAGCTGCTGCACGAGACGCATCGCACTTTGCACGCACAAGTCGTTAAAAAAAAAGGTCGTTCACGAGCGAGATCGAAACGAGACGCGCAGACGACCCATTCTACGGCAGCCATCCCAAGTCCCAACTCCCAAACCTAAGCATGGCGGCGGCGGCTGGCCAGGAGCAAGGAGGACGGGACGGCCGACGGCGGGGAGTCGGCCAAGCAGGCCGGGCGCACTCCCCAGCGAGCGGCGGCAACGAGCGGCGGCGCAGCCGCGCTGACTCACGGTCTTTACCACTAACTAAACGGGCGATCCATCATGCGTACGTACCTTGGACCTCCACGGCGGCGGTGTCCGTGTCCTCGCCTGGGAAGGCGCATACTTTGCTTGCATTTGCAGCACTGCGGCTGACTAGGCCCCGGTTGTTGTCAGCATATCCCGTCGAGGCCGCGTGGAGGGCCGGAGAGGGAAGCCGGCGCGAGTTGGCAGCTCCGGCGGCAGGGTGAGCGGAGGAGAGGACGGGCAGCGCACTGTTCATCGCCGGTCGAGCTAGGGTATGTGAGTTGGTTGGGATGCTTCAGCAGGGCATTCGGGAGAGAAGCAAATGTGATCCCATTTTATAGATGTAATCTGGACTGTCGTCGTCATGTGGGGGAGGGAAAACTTCCTAGGCGGTCGACCTGGTACGCGATCTAACAGACCATGAAAATCTCTCTCCTTTCTAACCACCTCCAGTCCGCACTCCTGGGCAGGCATCTTTTTCTTTTCTTTTTGGATCATCGAGTGGTAGGTACCCTGGGTTGGATTACTTCAGGCTGCAGGAGCGTGTTCCCCGTACGTGGCAGCTGTGGAAAAAACAAAATCCACCCAGGCCTAGGCGAAGCATTAATATTAGCTCGTCCCAATTTACTTGTCTTAAATTTATCTAGATATGGATATTTCTAAACACGTTTTGTATTTATAGACAAATCTTTTTTTCAAGACTACGTCTATACGTACCATAACTTTACAGAAGGCAGCGAACTAATCTATGGTTGGATGGTTAGAGGGACTATGGTATCCCCAGTCCACCAGAGTTCATATCCTGGTGCTCGCATTTATTCCTGAATTTATTTCAGAATTTCCGGCGATGCGCATTCAGTGGAAGGAGACGTTCCCATCGACGACGAGGCGTTTAAAAAAAACTTTATAGAAGGCAGAATTTTAATGGAGGACATAGTGTCACATAGGACCAACGAAGGACAGCGGCGAACACCGGAGGAGAGCAATGAGGAAACACCCGTGTCTCCAAACACAATTCTCCCAATAGAGGACGACATAAAGGACTCTGCCATTGTACCACTCCGACACGGAATCGAGGCTTTCACTCGGAGAAAGCCACAACTCCAAGTGAGCGAGGGACATGACAAACGCGCCTCGGCGACGCCTCCCAGGAGGAGAATGACATCCACGGGTATCATTGCTGCCGGCGTGACGAAAGCTGTGCAAGATTTTTATCCAGGCATCACACATCACCACACCACCTAGAATTGAGCAGCACTATCCCAAAAGCTTCGGCCGCCACCGCAGCACTTCACCAACGTAGACACAAAGCCTAGGACCTACGACCGGATGCATGACAAAGAGAGCCCCGGCCATACCACCAACCCCCAGCCTCGACGGCGAATCGCAACCACCCCGCGCCTCCGGAAAGGTCCAGGACCGCCCGTAACAGCCGCTGCCCACTCCAAGAGACAGCCTTATGACAGTCGGGCCCACTTCTCCATGAAGAACCATGTTGCGCCACCGAGAGAGCACCGCCACTCACCACACCGCACAGAGGTGGCCGCCCGCTCACTGCTCGTCAAGACTCCATGTTGGCCGAGCCATCACAGCACCGCCGCCACCACCCTGGTCGTGGGCTCGCTCCACAGCCTCCAGACGTTGCCGCCGCCACCCGGACTCGCGAACGCACTGTTGCCAACTCCCGCCAAGTCCACCGCTCCACTAGACTTGCTGCCGAGCTCCGGCCGCCAGCCCCAACCCCGGCCAGCACAGATCTGATCGGGCCAATCCCCGCCACGAAGAAGCACCATGCCGACACTAGCCTGCGTGCTCCGCCGCGATGCGCCGGCACCGGCTAGCAAGCCACGCCGCCACGCACCGCCATCTGCATGTGCACCCCACCTAGTGCGCTGGCCTCCGAGCTCCGCTGTCGCGGCTGAAGAAGCCCCCCGCGGCCCATCTCCAGGAGAGGGCAAGGGAGATCCCACTACCACTGGTGGCAGTGGGGGAGGGGACTTGGATGGGGGCCGGTGGCAAGGGTTCGAGTGCCCCGGTTGCCCGTGAGTGGGGGGGGGGGGGGGTGCTGCCCTGCTCTTGGATTATCTAGACAAATCTAAGTATTTCACATGGCATTAACAAAACAGACCCTTCTCTCTAAAAAAAGACCTTTTTTTAGCATCAGTACAGACACAAGCGCTCATATACACGCGCATACACTCACCCCTATGAACGCACACACGCACACCCTACCCCTATGAGCACCTCCGAAAGACTGAGCCGGTATATCATCTTGAGATTTACGAAGTCACCGTAGGCGCCTCGTCGTCGACGGGAACGTCTCCTCCCACTGATAGCGCATCGCCGGAAATCCTGAAATAAATTCTGGAATAATGCGAGCACCAGGATTTGAACCCTGGTGGGTTGGGGATACCACTGTCCACCTAACCATCTCAACCACAGGTTGATTCGCAAAAAAAAAGACCTTTCGACAGCAAGGAAAGGCAGCTTTCAGCGAGCAGAACTTCACTGTCGTATCTTTTGTTGTTTATGAATCATTGTCCCAGTGATACTGCAGTACCAATCAGGTTTATTTTGGTACCATATAAATGGTGCAAACAAATATCCTCCTTTTCTCGCTTGCTCCTTGGATTAGCAACGCGGAACTACTTTACGTACGACAGACGGCTTTCCCATGCTTCTACACGTCTGGTCGAAGTAAATCGTACAAATGGTGCCGTATGTATTGTATGAAAATGTGGACACAAAATGTACCAGAAATCATACTTGGATCGTCCTAACAAACATTACGACCTACTATTGTAAATCACAAAATGTACCAGAAAACGTGCCAAAGGATGCTTGTACAATGTCTGATCCAAGAAAATCATACTAGCTACTTGTACAACGTCTGATCCAAGTAAATCATACTAGCTACCTGTACGTAGGATCGGCCTAACAAACATTATACACGAAAATTGGGGGGGGGGGGGGGGGGGGGGGGGGGGTGGGCTCATGCTTTTCTGCTGCTGGACTTTCGTAACACAACAGATTTGCTTCATGCTTTTTTGCTGATGGAGTTTCGGAAGACAACAGATTGCCATCACATCAGATTTGGTACTGTGGTTAGCACACGCAAGATGATCAGAGCATTCTTAGCGCACTCCACGTACTTCATGGGAAGTTGGTTTGTCTCAAAAAAGAATGGGAAGTTGGTTGCATCGATTGTGACTTTAAACCGATTGTTGGCCTGTGTGATTGAGTGTTTGGAAAGCAAGGAGAACCCGTCATAATTTTTAATTTTTTACTCCATTTATTTCAAAATACAAGGTGTATTATTTTAAGTCAAAGCTTTGTAAGTTTGACAACATTTCTGTAGAAATATATCAATATCCATAATATTAAATAGAACTTTTATATTGTATTTATTTAATATTGTGGGTGTCGATATTTTTGGCTCTGAACTTGGTCAAAGTTAAAGGAATTCGACTATTCAATAAACTAATACACCTTATATTTAGGAACAGAGGGCGTATTTGGTTTGATTAGTGGGGAAGATATTGGATTTTGTGTTGTCTGCTAACCAACTCATACTTATGTGGAGAAATTTTCTGCATCGGTGGCTGCATGTACTATATTGGCGCTACAGTATCACATGTTGACGCTTCTTTTTTCTAGGTAATGAGAGGGTGTGCAGAATTGTTATGGTTTTATAAGCTGGTTGCTTCTGATTGATTTGAAAAATTGCTGACCCAGTCAAAATCATGAACTAAATATAATATTAAATTTCTCAATGGAATGTAAGAGCGTCAAAATTAAAGAGCATAGTGAATTAAAAGAATTGAGTGACAGATTATTGATCTGGTTAAAATCGGTGACCCAATTTTAAAGTAGCTAGTGACCTCAATTGAATGAGAGGCCTCCAATCATAGGGAGCTAGCATAGTGAATAAAAAGAAGAGGTAATAACACTTGCGGTGCTTGAACTTACCATGGATGTTCACTTTGGTGCCTGAACTTGAAAAATACACCGAACTGGTTCTAGAACTTCGCAGCATGGTCCAAATATGGTTCAAATCATGTACAAATACGTATGTGTTGATGAGTAGAATGGCCAGCGTGGCAACTATTTTATTTACATGATTGCCTAAATGATACTCCCTCTGTTGCACAATGTAGTGCGTATAGATCTTTTGAAGAGTGAAACTTTGCATACTTTGACCAGGTTTATAAAACCAACTGTTTATATGTACAATATCCAATATATAAAATCATAAACATCAACTTATGATGAATCTAATGTATATTTTTGGCATTCTAGATGTAAATCTTTTTCTTCTATATGCACTACATTATGGAACAAAAGGAGTACGTGAACATTTTTAAAAATTACATTGGCATGCTTAAAAGTATGGTATGTTTGTTTGCATATTATCTATAAGACCAGAACATTCTAACTTCATTTTTAGTACTATTGCAATAATTTTAAAAAGTACAAAAAAATTAAAATAAAAAAACTCACATTTGAAAGGGCCTCGTAAAAAAGACTAACATTATAAAAAAGAGCCACAGGAATATTATTTTAAAACAAGAAAATTAGATTTAATTTTTAAGAATATATAACTTTTAATGTAAAAATATTTATTAAATATGTGGATGCTTTGTATAATCTGAAATCATTTTAGTATTTCTTTAATATTATTATAATTATGTGAATATTTAAAATTATGTGAACATTTATATATTATTGTGATTACAATTTACGTATTTTTTATAGTTTCTAAAACATTTATATATCATTTTAGTAATTACGTGAACTAACATGAGGAAAATGGGCCGCACTAACTATAACCCATTTAATCAAGGGGCGCATCAGGGTAGATATGTAACGACGATGCATAATGTACAACAAAGTAATTGGTCTAAAATGTTAGCACAGATCTTGCGTTGCACGAGGTCGGCTGTTCAATTCCCGACATCGCCCCTGTTTTTTTTTGTTGTGTATTGACAGTGGGACTGATGGTCATTGTGTCAAAACACTATGCAAGCTAGTCTGTCCCTTACTGCAAGTGGGCCCGCGCCACCTTGGTGTCTAGTCAGTAACACATACGTATTTGTACGTAATTTGGATTGTATTTGAACAATATTGTCGAGTTGTAGAACCAGTTCAATGTATTTTTCAAGTTCAGGCACCAAAGTGAGCATCGATGGCAAGTTTAAAGCACCACCGTTGTGATTACCTCTTAAAAGAATTGAGTGAAAGATTATTGATCCGGACGAACTCGATGATCCAATTCTATGCTAATGACCTCAATTGAATGAGAGGAGTCCAATTCTACGGAGCTAGAATAGTGAACTAAAAGAATTGAGTGAGAGATTGTTGACCCGGTCAAAATCGATGATCCAATTCTAAATTGGTGACCTCAATTGAATGAGAGGTCACCAATCTTAGGGAGCTTAGTGATATAGTAGATGTGCCAAAGTAGGCACTTAGAAAAGGGAAAGTACATTTGGCTACCTAGCTTCCGGTAGCTTTTTACTTTTTTTTTCTTTTTTGTAAACTTTATTTCCGCATCTCAAAAAATTATGGACAAAAGTGGGCATATACATATACATGTCTATTATATACATACGTAAAAAAATATAAATAGGTATTTTTTTGAGGTAAAATAGGTATATTTTAAATGGCCTTAGACCCTATTTGTTTAGGTTCTTACTTCAATTTTTGTGCTTTTCGGCTCCTATAAGCACAAACCCAAACAAACACCTAATTTTATGTCAGGCCTTGCTACAGGTGCTTCTTCAAATAATGCTACAAAGCAAAAAAGCAGCTCCAGAGGAGTTTCCTGCACCCTCACTGGCTTCTCACCCCTTCCCCACAGAAGTACTCCTATTCTTCTCTGTAATTACGAAGAAAATGCCACTCAGTTATAAACCAGCCTTCCCTTCAGAAAATGGCCTCCAAAAGTCAACCCTTCGCTCATTCCTCCTCCTCCCACCTCAACCAGACCTTACAGGAGAGTCGAGTGGCTAGGCCCTTCATCGGTCGGATCTCCCGTCGGCCTCACTTGTCTTGTTGTTGGTTGATCCTTCGTCGGCCTCTAGTCCCGTCACTGTCGTTTCATTCCATTGTTGCGAGCCACGACACGTCGATGTTGGTCACCTTATCTCCCATCACTCGCCCACGACAACCGTCGGCCTCACCAGTCTTGCCGCTGATGTAGTTGCATGTTCGGGGTAGGCTTACGATGACCCAATAAACCTATGTCATAAACCACCAGGGCATTAACAATAAAACATCCAAAGGGGAGCTATTCAGACCGCTTCTAACGCCATTTCAATCGGATGACCACCTAACGCCAGTTCCCTTGGACGACCTCATACTATAATTCCACTCGGATAGCTATAGATGATTATTCGCTTGTATCCACACAACAGGCGCAGGAAATGGAACAATCAAGGTTTCTCAATAGAAATAGTCATTATGTAAAGCATATATTGTATATTTAAGATGTACGTTCTTGTAGTGGCCGAAGTTTAAGCATTGTAACTAAACCCTTGTATCAGGGAAGAGGAGGGGGGTCAAGCGCACTCTGTATAAGCTGGCCTCTCTCACCTGGACAAGGGTTTGCACCCCTTGTAATCACACACTCATACGCAGAGACAGAAAAGTTCCAAGAGCACAGGACGTAGGGCTTGTTACTCTTTCAAGAAGGGCCTAAACCTGCTAAAACCTCTTTGTGCTACACTTGAACCTAGCAAGATCTAGCATCATCCCTATCTCTCTCTCTCTCTCGTACTATCAGGATCATCCCCACGACAACTAGCATCCACCGTGGCGATGCGCCTCTCGTGACCTATGGCGCAAGTGGAATTTACATCTTCTTTGGCTGCCAGAGTGGAGCTAGTCATCGGCAGTGAGATCTTCGACTTGATCGGTTTTCTCGCCGATCATTCAGCATGACTTCAGGATGACCCACTGGCCGTGGAGGCTTTACCCACGCGCGGCGCACTTCCACTGTTCGTCATCACCACAGGCATTCGGGCAAGCCACACCTTCACCGTTGGACCTGGCACGTGGCTTCACACCGGGCTTCAGCCTTTTAGGTAGCTATGCTCGAGCCTAATGAGTTAATTCATGATATATTTTCACTTCTAGGCCTTATTGACATTTTCTTTAGCCCATTGACTCTAAATAAATATTAGGGATTCCTATATAATTATCTAAGCCCTCTATTATTTATATTAGGTCCCCGAAAACAATTTCTATGTATATATAATTTTCTGGTATTACCCAGTATACCCGAAACGCTTTTGTTAACCCTGAAAGTTTCCGGTTTCTCTCGAAACTAAGTATCACCAGTGTTTGAATTTTAGCTAAATTGCAAATGTTTGCCATTTAGTATTAATTCAATGTCTCTAGTGAATTAATTCAGTTTCACTAGTGACACCAATATTCACCTGGCAAACATTTATTAATTCGATGCTAGTTTAGGTAATTTTGAGTGTTAATTTTCTAGCAATATTTGCTCATTCAGTGCTAATGAAGTTAATTTCATGTGTTAATTTCTTGCCAAATATTTACAATTAAGTGCGTCTAGTGTTAATTTTAGCTAGAATCTGTTTGGTGTTAATTTGAATTTCCAGGCAATTGAGGTGTGACAACAAATTCATGCAAATAATTACTGACCAATACAATGATTATACTCTAGTGTTAATTTCTGTTGGAAATATGTCGTAGAGGCAATAATAAAGTTGTTTCATGTCCATGCTATATATAATTTTATTCATCTGAAAATCAAATACATGTATTTTAGTAGCAAAGTAATATGATAGTAGAAGTAACGATAGCAAAAGTAATAGTAGAAGTTTTGTAGTAATGGTAACGGTAGCAATGGAAAAGTAACTAAGCAAAGAACAATATGTGAAAAGCTCGTAGGCATTGGATCGGTGATGGAGAATTATGTCGGATGCAAATCTTCATGTAAAAGTTATAACCTAGGGTGAAACAGAACGAGCTCCAATTCATCAATGTAATGTAGGCACGTATTCCGAATATAGTCATACGTGCTTATGGAAAAGAACTTGCATGACATCTTTTGTCCTACCCTCCCGTGGCAGCGGGGTCCTATTGGAAACTAAGGGATATTAAGGCCTCCTTTTAATAGAGTACCGGACCAAAGCATTAACACTTAGTGAATACATGAACTCCTTAAACTACGGTCATCACCGGTAAGTATCCCCATTACTGTCACTTCGAGGTTAACGGATCATAACACATAATAGGTGACTATAGACTTGCAAGATAGGATCAAGAACTCACATATATTCATGAAAACATAATAGGTTTAGATCTGAAATCATGGCACTCGGGCCCTAGTGACAAGCATTAAGCATAGCAAAGTCATAGCAACATCAATCTCAGAACATAATGGATACTAGGGATCAAACCCTAACAAAACTAACTCGATTACATGATAAATCTCATCCAACCCATCACCGTCCGACAAGCCTACGATGGAATTACTCACGCACGGCGGTGAGCATCATGAAATTGGTGATGGAGGAAGGTTGATGATGACGACGGCGACGGATTCCCCTCTTCGGAGCCCCGAACGGACTTCAGATCAGCCCTCCCGAGAGAGTTTAGGGCTTGGCGGCGGCTCCATATCGTAAAACGTGATGAATCATTCTCTCTTATTTTTTTCTCCCCAAACATGAATATATGGAGTTGGAGTTGAAGTCAGTGGAGCACCAGGGGGCCCACGAGGCAGGGGGCGTGCCTAGGGGGTAGGCGCGCCCCCCACCCTCGTGGACAGGGTGTGGGCCCCTGGTCTTGATTCTTTCGCTAGTATTTTTTATTAATTCCAAAAATATTCTCCGTGAAGTTTCAGGTCATTCCGAGAACTTTTATTTTTACACAAAAATAACACCATGGCAATTCTGCTGAAAATAGCGTCAGTCCGGGTTAGTTCCATTCAAATCATGCAAGTTGGAGTCCAAAACAAGGGCAAAAGTGTTTGGAAAAGTATATACGTTGGAGACGTATCAACTCCCCCAATCTTAAACCTTTGCTTGTCCTCAAGCAATTCAGTTGATAAAATGAAAGTGATAAAGAAAAACTTTTACAAACTCTGTTTGCTCTTGTTGTTGTAAATATGTAAAGCCAGCATTCAAGTTTTCAGCAGAGATTATGAACTAACCATATTCACAATAACATTTAGGTCTCACATTTACTCATATCAATGGCATAATCAACTAGCGAGCAATAGTAATAAATCTCGGATGACAACACTTTCTCAAAACAATCATAATATGATATAACAAGATGGTATCTCGCTAGCCCTTTCTAAGACCGCAAAACATAAATGCAGAGCACCTCTGAAGATCAAGGACTGACTGGAAATTGTAATTCATGGTAAAAGAGATCCAATCATTGTCATACCCAATATAAATTAATAGTAATGAATGCAAATGACAACGATGCGCTCCAACTGGTGCTTTTTAATAAGAGGATGATGACTCAACATAAAAGTAAATAGATAGGCCCTTCGCAGAGGGAAGCAGGGATTTGTAGAGGTGCCAGAGCTCGATTTTGAAATAGAGATAAATAATATTTTCCGTGGTATACTTCCATTGTCAACATAACAACCAAGAGATCTCGATATCTTCCATGCTACACACATTATAGGTGGTTCCCAAGCAGAATGGTAAAGTTTATACTCCCCCACCACCAACAAGCATCAATCCATGGCTTGCCAGAAACAACGGGTGCCTCCAACTAACAACAATCCTGGGGGAGTTTTGTTTGCAATTATTTTGATTTGATTTGAGCATGGGACTGGGCATCCCGGTGACCAGCCATTTTCTTGTGAGTGAGGAGCGGAGTCCACTCCTCTTGAGAATAACTGATGACCCACAAGTATAGGGGATCTATCGTAGTCCTTTCGATAAGTAAGAGTGTCGAACCCAACGAGGAGGAGAAGGAAATGACAAGCGGTTTTCAGCAAGGTATTCTCTGCAAGTACTGAAATAAGTGGTAATAGATAGTTTTGTGATAAGATAATTTGTAACGAGCAACAAGTAAAAAAAGTAAATAAAGTGCATCAAGGTGGCCCAATCCTTTTTGTAGCAAAGGACAAGCCTGGACAAACTCTTATATAAGGAAAAGCGCTCCCGAGGACACATGGGAATATTGTCAAGCTAGTTTTCATCACGTTCATATGATTCGCGTTCAGTACTTTGATAATTTGATATGTGGGTGGAACGATGCTTGGGTGCTGTTCTTATTTGAACAAGCATCCCACTTATGATTAACCTCTATTGCAAGCATCCGCAACTACAACAAGAGTATTAAGGTAAACCTAACCATAGCATGAAACATATGGATCCAAATCATCCCCTTACGAAGCAACACATAAACTAGGGTTTAAGCTTCTGTCACTCTAGCAACCCATCATCTACTTATTACTTCCCAATGCCTTCCTCTATGCCCAAATAATGGTGAAGTGTTATGTAGTCGACGTTCACATAACACCACTAGAGGCTAGACAACATACATCTCATCAAAATATCGAACGAATACCAAATTCACATGACTACTAATAGCAAGACTTCTCCCTTGTCCTCAGGAACAAACTTAACTACTCACAAAGCATAAACATGTTCATAATTAGAGGGGTATTAATATGCACATAGGATCTAAACATATGATCTTCTACCAATTAAACCAACTAGCATCAACTACAAGGAGTAATTAACACTACTAGCAACCTACTAGCACCAATCCCGGACTTGGATACAAGAATTGGATACAAGAGATGAACTAGGGTTTGGAGATGAGATGGTGCTGGTGAAGATGTTGATGGAGATTGCACTCTCCCGATGAGAGGAGCGTTGGTGATGACGATGGCGATGATTTCCCCCTCCGGGAGGGAAGTTTCCCCGGCAGAATAGCTCTGCCGGTGGTGTAGATTGGATCCGCCAAGGTTCCGCCTCATGGCGGCGGAGTTTCGTCCCGAAAGGTTGCCCCTTTATTTTTTCTCGACGAAAGACTTCATATAGCAGAAGATGGCCATCGGAGAGCCACCAGGGGGCCCACGAGGTAGGGGGCGCGCCCCCACCCTCGTGAGCAGGGTGTGGGCCCCCCTAGTCTTTATCTTTGGCGAGGATTTTTCATTATTTATTATAAGGTGTTCCATGGAGTTTCAGGACTTTTGGAGTTGTGCAGAATAGGTCTCTAATATTTGCTCCTTTTCCAGCTCAGAATTCCAGCTGTCGGCATTCTCCCTCCTTATGTAAACCTTGTAAAATAAGAGAGAATAGCCATAAATATTGTGACATAATGTGAAATAACAGCCCAATGCAATAAATATCGATATAAAAGCATGATGCAAAATGGACGTATCAATAACCCACCTAGTATGGAAGATACAGAAATCCCTAGTTGATACATGAGCTATTCGAGCATACAAAACAGAATTTTATTTGAAGGTTTAGAGTTTGGCACATACAAATTTACTTGGAACGACAGGTAGATACCGTATATAGGTAGGTATGGTGGACTCATATGGAATAACTTTGGGGTTTATGGAAGTGGATGCACAAGCAGTATTCCCGCTTACTACAAGTGAAGGCTAGAAAGAGACTGGGAAGCGACCAGCTAGAGAGCGACAACAGTCATGAACATGCATTAAAATTAATCAACATTGAGTGCAAGCATGAGTAGGATATAATCCACCATGAACATAAATATCGTGGAGGCTATGCTGATTCTGTTTCAACTCATGTGTGAACATGTGCCAAGTCAAGCCACTCGAATCGTTCAAAGGAGGATACCACCCTATCATACCACATCACAACCATTTTAATAGCATGTTGGCATGCAAGGTAAACCATCATAAACTCCTAGCTAATTAAGCATGGCATAAGCAACTATAATATCTAATTGTCATTGCAAACATGTTTCATTCATAATAGGCTGAATCGGGAACAATGAACTAATCATATTTACAAAAACAAGAGAGGTCGACTTCATACCAGCTTTTCTCATCTCAATCAGTCCATCATATATCGTCATTATTGCCTTTCACTTGCACGACCGAATGGTGTAGATAATAATAATAGTGCACGTGCATTGGACTAAGCTAGAATCTGCAAGCATTCAATATACAGGAGAAGACAAGTTAATATGGCTCTTGGTTAAATCAACAATAATGCATATAAGAGCCATTTAACATTTTCATCATGGTCTTCTCCTCTCAACCCCCAAAGAACAAGAAAATAAATAAACTATTTACACAGGAAAGCTCCCAACAAGCAAAATAAGAACGAGTAATCTTTTTGGGTTTTCTTTTAATTACTACTAGAGGCATGGAAAGTAAACTAGCTAAAAGCTACAACTAATTTTTTTGGTTTTTTCTTAAGGTTATTTAAACACACAAGAAGAAAGCGAGAAAAGGGAAAATAAACTAGCATGGATAATACAATGAAAAAATATGAGCACCGACAACTAAAATGAGTGTGTGAACATGAATGTAATGTCGATGAGAAATACGTACTCCCCCAAGCTTAGGCTTTTGGCCTAAGTTGGTCTATGCCCATGGATCAAAGCTATTCTCTCCGGTGTACTGAGGAGGATCCTCATGGTGCCACTGGTTAGCGATCTCCTCCAGATCCCATAGATAAATAGACTGACGGTAAGGATCAAGTGGTGGCTCCGGCTCTGGAGCTGATGTCTGGCTCCGGTATGCATGAATGGCCTCCGGCAAAACAAGGTACGTGCTGTTCGCGCGGGTCATGGAGGAAGTCGGTGAGGCCTGCATTCTCAGCCAAATAATAAAAGTCTTCATAAATCTCGGCTTCTCTTAAGAACTCATCACAAGGCCATTCACACGGCCGAACTTCCACGGTGCAAGGAAGATTATATTTGGGCTTCTTATTCTCTTCACTTTGTTATCCTTCGAGCCTCGGCTCGAAGCACCCCTTAATACTCTCTTCACATTTTCTGAAAATTTCTGAAATTTTTAGTAATTCAAAATAAAAGTAAACCAAACTCAGCAAGATTGATAGCAACTACTCCTACAAGTGCCTAGAGCAATATCATGCATTAGAACTACTTGGGGCCATATAAATTTGACATGCAAGCTCAAGAACAGGGTCACCTAAGAAGCAAAAAATTGCAATAATTAAAGCACTAGAACAGAAACTAATTGGACCATTAGAGGAGTCACATACCGAAGAAAAAAACCCTCAAAGCAGTTTCGTGAATGGAGCTTTGAGCTAGGGGATCGAAAATGGCAGCAAGATGAGATAGAACTCGGGTTTGAGCTGGCTAGTGATTTTTTCTAGAGGAAGAAGGAGTATGTGAGTGCTGGAATAAGTGGAGGGCACCCACGTGGGGTCCACGAGGCAGTGGGCACGCCCTCCACCCTCATGGGCATGTGGCTGATCCCCCTGCTGTGTTCTCAGTGCCTAAAATTCTCAAATATTCTAGAAAAAAATCATATTTCATTTTCGGGGCATTTGGAGAACTTTTATTTTCAGGGTAATTTTTTATTGCATGGATAATTCAGGAAACAGATAGAAAATACTATTTTTTATTTATTTAGTCTAAATAACAGAAAGTAAAAGGAGGGTATAGAGAGTTGTGTTTTCTAAATTCATCCATCTCATGCTCATCAAAAGGAATCCACTAACAAGGTTGATCGAGTCTTGTTAACAAACTTTTTCCGAATAACATGAAATCGGGGAATTTTCGAATAACACTATGTTACCTCAACGAGGATATGCATGTCCCCAACAATAAGAATATCATGTTTCTTCTTGACAGCTGGAAGAGGAAATTCAAAACCTTCAATAGTAATTGTTGAAAATTTTCCAATAGAATTGATACTGTGGACTTGAGGTTGTTTCCTCGGAAAGTGTACCGTATGCTCATTACCATTAACATGAAAAGTGGCATTGCCTTTGTTGCAATCAATAACAGCCCCTGCAGTATTCAAAAAGGGTCTTCCAAGGATAATCGACATACTATCATCCTCGGGAATATCAAGAATAACAAAGTCCGTTAAAATAGTAATGTTTGCAACCACAACAGGCACATCCTCACAAATACCGACAGGTATAGCAGTTGATTTATCAGCCATTTGCAAAGATATTTCAGTAGGTGTCAACTTATTCAAATCAATTCTATGATATAAAGAGAGAGGCATAACACTAACACCGGCTCCAAGATCACATAAAGCAGTTTTAACATAGTTTCTTTTAATGAAGCATGGTATAGTTGGTACTCCTGGATCTCCTAGTTTCCACCTTTAAAAGTATAATTAGCAAGCATGGTGGAAATTTGAGCTTCCGGTATCTTTCTCTTATTAGTAACAATATCCTTGATATACTTGGCATAAGGATTCATTTTAAGCATATTAGTCAAACGCATACGCAAAAAGATAGGTCTAATCATTTCAGCAAAGCGCTCAAAATCCTCATCATCCTTCTTCTTGGATGGCTTAGGAGGAAAAGGCATGGGTTTCTGAACCCATGTTTGTCTTTCTTTACCATGCTTCCTAGCAACGAAGTCTCTCTTATCATAACGTTGATTCTTTGATTGTGGCTTATCAAGATCAACAGCAGGTTCAATTTCTACATCATTGTTATTGATAGGTTGAGCATCAACATGAACATCATCATTAACATTATCACTAGGTTCATGTTCATTACCAGATTATGTCTCAGCATTAGAAATAGAAATATCATTGGGATTCTTAGGTGTGTCAACAACAGGTTCACCAGAAGCATGCAAAGTCCTATCATTTTTCTTTTTCTTCTTTTTAGAAGGACTAGGTGCATCTACTGAGAATCTTGCTCAATTCTCTTGGGGTGGCCCTCAGGATACAAAGGTTCCTGAGTCATTTTCCCTCCTCTGGTCATAAACTAACAACATTATCATTCTTATTATTATTTAATTCATTAAGCAAATCATTCTGAGCTTTAAGTACTTGCTCTACTTTAGTGGTAACCATAGAAGCATGTTTACTAATGAGTTTAAGTTCACCCTTAACTCTAGACATATAATCACTCAAGTGTTCAATCATATAAGCATTATGTTTCAATTGTCTACCAACATAAGCATTGAAGTTTTCTTGTTTAACAATAAAATTATCAAACTCATCTAAGCATTAGCTAGCAAACTTATAATGAGGAATATCACCTTCATCAAATCTATAGAGAGAAATTACTTTTACTACCTGTGTTGGATTATCAAGACCATGTATTTCTTCAATAGGTGGTAAATTCTTAACATCTTCAACTTTAATACCTTTTTTCTTTCATAGATTTCTTTGCCTCTTGCATGTCTTCAGGACTGAGAAATAGAATACCCCTTTTCTTCGGAGTTGGCTTAGGAGATGGTTCAGGAAGTGTCCAATTATTTTCATTAGTCAACATACTATTCAATAGCAATTCAGCTTGATCAACTGTTCTTTCCCTGAAAACACAACCAACACAACTATCCAGGTGGTCTCTGAAAGCATCAGTTAGTCCATTATAAAAGATATCAAGTATTTCATTTTTCTTAAGAGGATGATCAGGCAAAGCATTAAGTAATCGGAGAAGCCTCCCCCAAGCTTGTGGGAGACTCTCTTTTTCAATTTGCACAAAATTATAAATTTCCCTTAAAGCAGCTTGTTTCTTATGAGCGGGGAAATATTTAGCAGATAAGTAATAAATCATATCCCGGGGACTACGCACACAACCAGGATCAAGAGAATTAAACCATGTTTTAACATCACCCTTTAATGAGAATGGAAATAATTTAAAGATAAAGTAATAGCGAGTTTTCTCATCATTAGTGAATAGGGTGGCTATATCATTCAATTTAGTAGGATGTGCCACAACAGTTTCAGATTCATAGCCATAAAAAGGATCAGATTCAACCAAAGTAATTAACTCAGGATCGACAGAGAAATCATAATCCTTATCAGTAATAATGATAGGTGAAGTAGTAAAAGCAGGGTCATATTTCATTCTAGCATTCAAAGATTTTTTTAGCTTAACTAATAATTTCTTAAGACCATGTCTATCATTGCAAGCAAGAAAGTCTCTAGCAGTTTGTTCATCCATAACATAACCCTCGGGTACAACAGGCAATTTATATCTAGGGGGAGAATCTTCATCATCACTTCCATCAATATTATCAGTTTCAATAATTTCATTCTCTCTAGCCCTAGCAAGTTGTTCATCCAGAAATTCACCTAATGGCACAGTTGTTGGGTTTCGTAGTAATTTCAAAAAATTTCCTACGCACACGCAAGATCATGTGATGTATAGCAACGAGATGGGAGAGTGTTGTCTACGTACCCAACACAGACCGATTGCGGAAGCGCTGACACGACGTAGAGGAAGTAGTCGTATGTCTTCACGATCCAACCGATCAAGCACCGAAACTACGGCACCTCCGAGTTCGAGCACACGTTCAGCTCGATGACGATCCCCGGACTCCGATCCAGCAAAGTGTCGGGGAAGAGTTTCGTCAGCACGACGGCGTGGTGACGATCTTGATGAGCTACAGCAGCAGGGCTTCGCCTAAACTCCGCTACAGTATTATCGAGGTATATAGTGGCAGGGGGCACCGTACACGGCTAAGGAATAGATCACGTGGATCAACTTGTGTGTCTAGAGGTGCCCCCTGCCTCTGTATATAAAGGAGTAGAGGGGGGAGGCTGGCCAGCCAAGGAGGAGGGCGCAGGAGAGTCCTACTCCCTCTGGGAGTAGGATTCCCCCCCAATCCCAGTCGGAATAGGATTCGCGGAGGGGGAAAAGAGGAGGAGGGGGCCGGCCACCTCTCCTAGTCCTAATAGGACTAGGGGAAGGGGGAGGCGCGCAGCCCATCTAGGGCAGCCCTTCTCTTTTCCACTAAGGCCCACTATGGCCCATATAGCTCCCGGGGGGTTCCTGTAACCCTCCCGGTATTCCGGTAAAATCCCGATTTCACCCGGAACACTTCCGATATCCAAACATAGGCTTCCAATATATCAATCTTTACGTCTCGACCATTTCGAGACTCCTCGTCATGTCCATGATCACATCCGAGACTCCGAACAACCTTCGGTACATCAAAATGCATAAACTCATAATATAACTGTCATCGTAACCTTAAGCGTGCGGACCCTACGGGTTCGAGAACAATGTAGACATGACCGAGACACGTCTCCGGTCAATAACCAATAGCGGGACCTGGATGCCCATATTGGCTCCTACATATTCTACGAAGATCTTTATCGGTCAGACCGCATAACAACATACGTTGTTCCCTTTGTCATCGGTATGTTACTTGCCCGAGATTCGATCGTCGGTATCCAATACCTAGTTCAATCTCGTTACCGGCAAGTCTCTTTACTCGTTCCGTAATACATCATCTCGCAACTAACTCATTAGTTGTAATGCTTGCAAGGCTTATGTGATGTGCATTACCGAGAGGGCCCAGAGATACCTCTCCGACAATCGGAGTGACAAATCCTAATCTCGAAATACGCCAACCCAACATCCACCTTTGGAGACACCTGTAATGCTCCTTTATAATCACCCAGTTACGTTGTGACGTTTGGTAGCACCCAAAGTGTTCCTCCGGTAAACGGGAGCTGCATAATCTCATAGTCATAGGAACATGTATAAGTCATGAAGAAAGCAATAGCAACATACTAAACGATCGGGTGCTAAGCTAATGGAATGGGTCATGTCAATCAGATCATTCAACTAATGATGTGACCTCGTTAATCAAATAACAACTCATTGTTCATGGTCAGGAAACATAACCATCTTTGATTAACGAGCTAGTCAAGTAGAGGCATACTAATGACACTTTGTTTGTCTATGTATTCACACATGTATTATGTTTCCGGTTAATACAATTCTAGCATGAATAATAAACATTTATCATGATTATAAGGAAATAAATAATAACTTTATTATTGCCTCTAGGGCATATTTCCTTCAGTCTCCCACTTGCACTAGAGTCAATAATCTAGATTACAGTGTAATGAATCTAACACCCATGGAGCCTTGGTGCTGATCATGTTTTGCTCGTGGAAGAGGCTTAGTCAACGGGTCTGCAACATTCAGATCCACATGTATCTTGCAAATCTCTATGTCTCCCACCTGGACTAGATCCCGGATGGAGTTGAAGCGTCTCTTGATGTGTTTGGTCCTTTTGTGAAATCTGGATTCCTTTGCCAAGGCAATTGCACCAGTATTGTCACAAAAGATTTTCATTGGACCCGATGCATTAGGTATAACACCTAGATCGGATATGAACTCCTTCATCCAGACTCCTTCGTTCGCTGCTTCCGAAGCAGCTATGTACTCCGCTTCACATGTAGATCCCGCTACGACGCTTTGTTTAGAACTGCACCAACTGACAGCTCCACCGTTTAATGTAAACACGTATCCGGTTTGCGATTTAGAATCTTCCGGATCAGTGTCAAAGCTTGCATCAACGTAACCTTTTACGGTGAGCTCTTTGTCACCTCCATATACGAGAAACATATCCTTAGTCCTTTTCAGGTATTTCAGGATGTTCTTGACCGCTGTCCAGTGATCCACTCCTGGATTACTTTGGTACCTCCCTGCTAAACTTATAGCAAGGCACACATCAGGTCTGGTATACAGCATTGCATACATGATAGATCCTATGGCTGATGCATAGGGAACATCTTTCATATTCTCTCTACCTTCTGCAGTGGTCGGGCATTGAGTCTTACTCAACTTCACACCTTGTAACACAGGCAAGAACCCTTTCTTTGCTTGATCCATTTTGAACTTCTTCAAAATTTTGTCAAGGTATGTGCTTTGTGAAAGTCCAATTAAGCGTCTTGATCTATCTCTATAGATCTTAATGCCTAATATGTAAGCAGCTTCACCGAGGTCTTTCATTGAAAAACTTTTATTCAAGTATCCCTTTATACTATCCAGAAATTCTATATCATTTCCAATCAGCAATATGTCATCCACATATAATATCAGAAATGCTACAGAGCTCCCACTCACTTTCTTGTAAATACAGGCTTCTCCGAAAGTCTGTATAAAACCAAATGCTTTGATCACACTATCAAAACGTTTATTCCAACTCTGAGAGGCTTGCACCAGTCCATAAATGGATCGCTGGAGCTTGCACACTTTGTTAGCTCCCTTTGGATCGACAAAACCTTCCGGTTGCATCATATACAACTCTTCTTCCAGAAATCCATTCAGGAATGCAGTTTTGACATCCATCTGCCAAATTTCATAATCATAAAATGCGGCAAGCGCTAACATGATTCGGACGGACTTAAGCATCGCTACGGGTGAGAAGGTCTCATCGTAGTCAATCCCTTGAACTTGCCGAAAACCTTTTGCGACAAGTCGAGCTTTGTAGACAGTAACATTACCATCAGCGTCAGTCTTCTTCTTAAAGATCCATTTATTTTCAATTGCTTGCCGATCATCGGGCAAGTCAACCAAAGTCCATACTTTGTTCTCATACATGGATCCCATCTCAGATTTCATGGCTTCAAGCCACTTTGCGAAATCTGGGCTCACCATCGCTTCTTCATAGTTCGTAGGTTCATCATGATCTAGTAGCATGACTTTGCAGAACAGGATTACCGTACCACTCTGGTGCGGATCTTACTCTGGTTGATCTACGAGGTTCAGTACTATCTTGATCTGAAGTTTCATGATCATTATCATTGGCTTCCTCACTAACTGGTGTAGGTGTCACTGAAACAGTTTTCTGTGATGTACTACTTTCCAGTAAGGGAGCAGGTACAGTTACCTCATCAAGTTCTACTTTCCTCCCACTCACTTCTTTCGAGAGAAACTCCTTCTCTAGAAAGGATCCATTCTTGGCAACGAATGTCTTGCCTTCGGATCTGTGATAGAAGGTGTACCCACCAGTTTCCTTTGGGTATCCTATGAAGACACATTTCTCCGATTTGGGTTCGAGCTTATCAGGTTGAAGCTTTTTCACATAAGCATCGCAGCCCCAAACTTTAAGAAACGACAACTTTGGTTTCTTGCCAAACCACAGTTCATAAGGCGTCGTCTCAACGGATTTTGATGGTGCCCTATTTAACGTGAATGCGGCCGTCTCTAGAGCATAACCCCAAAACGGTAGCGGTAAATCAGTAAGAGACATCATAGACCGCACCATATCCAGTAAAGTACGATTACGACGTTCGGACACACCATTACGCTGTGGTGTTCCAGGTGGCGTGAGTTGCGAAACTATTCCACAATTTTTCAAATGTACACCAAACTCGTAACTCAAATATTCTCCTCCACGATCAGATTGTAGAAACTTTATTTTCTTGTTACGATGATTTTCAACTTCACTCTGAAATTCTTTGAACTTTTCAAATGTTTCAGACTTATGTTTCATTAAGTAGATATACCCATATCTTCTTAAATCATCTGTGAAGGTGAGAAAATAACGATATCCGCCACGAGCCTCAATATTCATCGGACCACATACATCGGTATGTATGATTTCCAACAAATCCGTTGCTCTCTCCATAGTACCGGAGAACGGTGTTTTAGTCATCTTGCCCATGAGGCACGGTTCGCAAGTACCAAGTGATTCATAATCAAGTGGTTCCAAAAGTCCATCAGTATGGAGTTTCTTCATGCGCTTTATACCGATATGACCTAAACGACAGTGCCACAAATAAGTTGCACTTTCATTATCAACTCTGCATCTTTTGGCTTCAACATTATGAATATGTGTATTACTACTATCGAGATTCAATAAGAATAGACCACTCTTCAAGGGTGCATGACCATAAAAGATATTACTCATATAAATAGAACAACCATTATTCTCTGATTTAAATGAATAACCGTCTCGCATTAAACAAGATCCAGATATAATGTTCATGCTCAACGCTGGCACCAAATAACAATTATTTAGGTCTAATATTAATCCCGAATGTAGATGTAGAGCTAGCGTGCCGACCGCGATCACATCGACTTTGGAACCGTTTCCCACGCACATCGTCACCTCGTCCTTTGCCAGTGCCCGCTTATTCCGTAGTCCCTGTTTCGAGTTGCAAATATTAGCAACAGAACCAGTATCAAATACCCAGGTGCTACTGCGAGCTCTAGTAAGGTACACATCAATAACATGTATATCACATATACCTTTGTTCACCTTGCCATCCTTCTTATCCGCCAAATATTTGGGGCAGTTCCGCTTCCAGTGACCAGTCTGCTTGCAGTAGAAGCACTCAGTTTCAGGCTTAGGTCCAGACTTGGGTTTCTTCTCCTGAGCAGCAACTTGTTTGCTGTTCTTCTTGAAGTTCCCTTTCTTCTTCCCTTTGCCCTTTTTCTTGAAACTAGTGGTCTTGTTAACCATCAACACTTGATGCTCCTTCTTGATTTCTACCTCCGCAGCTTTCAGCATTGCGAAGAGCTCAGGAATAGTCTTGTTCATCCCTTGCATATTATAGTTCATCACGAAGCTCTTGTAGCTTGGTGGCAGTGATTGGAGAATTCTGTCAATGACGCAATCATCTGGAAGATTAACTCCCAATTGAATCAAGTGATTATTATACCCAGACATTTTGAGTATATGCTCACTGACAGAACTGTTCTCCTCCATCTTGGAGCTATAGAACTTATTGGAGACTTCATATCTCTCAATCCGGGCATTTGCTTGAAATATTAACTTCAACTCCTGGAACATCTCATATGTTCCATGATGTTCAAAACGTCGTTGAAGTCCCGATTCTAAGCCGTAAAGCATGGTACACTGAACTATCGAGTAGTCATCAGCTTTGCTCTGCCAGACGTTCATAACATCTGGCGTTGCTCCAGCAGCAGGCCTGGCACCCAGCGGTGCTTCCAGGACGTAATTCTTCTGAGCAGGAATGAGGATAATCCTCAAGTTACGGACCCAGTCCGTATAATTGCTACCATCATCTTTCAACTTTGCTTTCTCAAGGAACGCATTAAAATTCAACAGAACAACAGCACGAGCCATCTATCTACAATCAACAAAAACAAGCAAGATACTATCAGGGACTAAGTTCATGATAAATTTAAGTTCAATTAATCATATTACTACAGAACTCCCACTTAGATAGACATCCATCTAATCTTCTAAGTAATTACGTGATCCAAATCAACTAAACCATAACCGATCATCACGTGAGATGGAGTAGTTTTCAATGGTGAACATCGTTTATGTTGATCATATCTACTATATGATTCACGCTCGACCTTTCGGTCTCCGTGTTCCGAGGCCATATCTGCATATGCTAGGCTCGTCAAGTTTAACCTGAGTATTCTGCTTGTGCAAAAACTGGCTTGCACCCGTTGTAGATGGACGTAGAGCTTATCACACCCGATCATCACGTGGTGTCTGGGCACGACGAACTTTGGCAACGGTGCATACTCAGGGAGAACACTTCTTGATAATTTTAGTGAGAGATCATCTTATAATGCTACCGTCAATCAAAGCAAGATAAGATGCATAAAAGGATAAACATCACATGCAATCAATTTAAGTGATATGATATGGCCATCATCATCTTGTGCTTGTGATCTCCATCTCCAAAGCACTGTCATGATCACCATCGTCACCGGCGCGACACCTTGATCTCCATCGTAGCATCGTTGTCGTCTCGCCAATCTTATGCTTCCACGACTATCACTACCGTTTAGTAATAAAGTAAAGCATTACATCGCGATTGCATTGCATACAATAAAGCGACAACCATATGGCTCCTGCCAGTTGCCGATAACTTGGTTACAAAACATGATCATCTCATACAATAAAATTCAGCATCATGCCTTGACCATATCACATCACAACATGCCCTGCAAAAACAAGTTAGACGTCCTCTACTTTGTTGTTGCAAGTTTTACGTGGCTGCTACGGGCTTAAGTAAGAACCAATCTCACCTACGCATCAAAACCACAACGATAGTTTGTCAAATAGACTCCGTTTTAACCTTCGCAAGGACCGGGCATAGCCATACTTGGTTCAACTAAAGTTGGAGAGACAGTTGCCCGCAAGCCATCTATGTGCAAAGCACGTCGAGGGAACCGGTCTCGCGTAAGCGTACGCGTAAGGTTGGTCCGGGTCGTCTCGTCCAACAATACCGCCAAACCAAAGTATGACATGCTAGTAGGCAGTATGACTTGTATCGTCCACAACTCACTTGTGTTCTACTCGTGCATATAACATCAACATAAATAACCTAGGCTCGGATGCCACTGTTGGGTTTCGTAGTAATTTCAAAAAATTTCCTACGCACACGCAAGATCATGTGATGTATAGCAACGAGAGGGGAGAGTGTTGTCTACGTACCCAACGCAGACCGACTGCGGAAGCGCTGACACGACGTAGAGGAAGTAGTCGTACGTCTTCACGATCCAACCGATCAAGCACCGAAACTACGGCACCTCCGAGTTCGAGCACACGTTCAGCTCGATGACGATCCCCGGACTCCGATCCAGCAAAGTGTCGGGGAAGAGTTTCGTCAGCACGACGGCGTGGTGACGTTCTTGATGAGCTACAGCAGCAGGGCTTCGCCTAAACTCCGCTACAGTATTATCGAGGTATATGGTGGCAGGGGGCACCGCACACGGCTAAGGAATAGATCACGTGGATCAACTTGTGTGTCTAGCGGTGCCCCCTGCCTCCGTATATAAAGGAGTAGAGGGGGAAGGCTGGCCGGCCAAGGAGGAGGGCGCAGGAGAGTCCTACTCCCTCTGGGAGTAGGATTCCCCCCCCCCCCAATCCTAGTCGGAATAGGATTCGCGGAGGGGGAAAAGAGGAGGAGGGGGCCGGCCACCTCTCCTAGTCCTAATAGGACTAGGGGAAGGGGGAGGCGCGCATCCCATCTAGGGCAGCCCCTTCTCTTTTCCACTAAGGCCCACTATGGCCCATATAGCTCCCGGGGGGTTCCGGTAACCCTCCCGGTATTCCGGTAAAATCCCGATTTCACCCGGAACACTTCCGATATCCAAACATAGGCTTCCAATATATAAATCTTTACGTCTCGACCATTTTGAGACTCCTCGTCATGTCCATGATCACATCCGGGACTCCGAACAACCTTCGGTACATCAAAATGCATAAACTCATAATATAACTGTCATCGTAACCTTAAGCGTGCGGACCCTACGGGTTCGAGAACAATGTAGACATGACCGAGACATGTCGCCGGTCAATAACCAATAGCGGGACCTGGATGCCCATATTGGCTCCTACATATTCTACGAAGATCTTTATCGGTCAGACCGCATAACAACATACGTTGTTCCCTTTGTCATCGGTATGTTACTTGCCCGAGATTCGATCGTCGGTATCCAATACCTAGTTCAATCTCGTTACCGGCAAGTCTCTTTACTCGTTCCGTAATACATCATCTTGCAACTAACTCATTAGTTGTAATGCTTGCAAGGCTTATGTGATGTGCATTACCGAGAGGGCCTAGAGATACCTCTCCGACAATCGGAGTGACAAATCCTAATCTCGAAATACGCCAACCCAAAATCCACCTTTGGAGACACCTGTAATGCTCCTTTATAATCACCCAGTTACATTGTGACGTTTGGTAGCACCCAAAGTGTTCCTCCGGTAAACGGGAGTTGCATAATCTCATAGTCATAGGAACATGTATAAGTCATGAAGAAAGCAATAGCAACATACTAAACGATCGGGTGCTAAGCTAATGGAATGGGTCATGTCAATCAGATCATTCAACTAATGATGTGACCTCGTTAATCAAATAACAACTCATTGTTCATGGTCAGGAAACATAACCATCTTTGATTAACGAGCTAGTCAAGTAGAGGCATACTAGTGACACTTTGTTTGTCTATGTATTCACACATGTATTATGTTTCCGGTTAATACAATTCTAGCATGAATAATAAACATTTATCATGATTATAAGGAAATAAATAATAACTTTATTATTGCCTCTAGGGCATATTTCCTTCAACAGTAGTATCAAGCATAGAAGTAGTTTCATCATAAATATCACGCATAGCAGAAGTGGCATCATCAATAACATGCGACCTATCAGAATCAATAGCAACAGTAGGTGTCGCAAATTTACTCATAGCAAAAGGTGAATCAAGTGCAGAGCTAGATGGCAGTTCCTTACCTCCCCTCGTAGTTGAGGGATAGATCTTGGTTCTTTCATCTTTCAAGTTCCTCATAGTGATGAGCAAATATAAATCCCAAGTGACTCAAAGAATAGAGGTATGCTCCACAGCAACGGCTCCAGAAAATAGTCTTGATAACCGGCAAGTATAGGGGATCGCAACAGTTTTCGAGGGTAGAGTATTCAACCCAAATTTATTGATTCGACACAAGGGGAGCCAAAGAATATTCTCAAGTATTAGCAGCTGAGTTGTCAATTCAACCACACCTGGATAACTTAATATCTGCAGCAAAGTATTTTAGTAGCAAAGTAATATGATAGTAGCAATAACGATAGCAAAAGTAATAGTAGCAATTTTGTAGTATCGGTAACAGTGGCGACGGAAAAGTAACTAAGCAAAGAATAACATGTGAAAAGCTCATAGGCATTGGATCGGTGATGGAGAATTATGTCGGATGCAATTTCTCATGTAAAAGTTATAACCTAGGGTGACACTGAACTAGCTCCAGTTCATCAATGTAATGTAGGGATGTATTCTGAATATAGTCATACGTGCTTATGGAAAAGAACTTGCATGACATCTTTTGTCCTATCCTCCCGTGGCAACGGGTCCTATTGAAACTAAGGGATATTAAGGCCTCCTTTTAATAGAGTACCAGACCAAAGCATTAACACATAGTGAATACATGAACTTCTCAAACTACGGTCATCACCGGGAGTAGTCCCGATTATTGTCACTTCGGGGTTGCCGGATCATAACACATAGTAGGTGACTAATGACTTGCAAGATAGGATCAATAACTCACATATATTCATGAAAACATAATAGGTTCAGATCTGAAATCATGGCACCCGGGCCCTAGTGACAAGCATTAAGCATAGCAAAGTCATAACAACATCAATCTCAGAACATAGTGGATACTAGGGATGAAACCCTAACAAAACTAACTCGATTACATGATAAATCTCATCCAACCCATCACCATCCAGCAAGCCTACGATGGAATTACTCACGCATGGCGGTGAGCATCATGAAATTGGTGATGGAGGAAGGTTGATGATGATGATGGCGATGGATTCCCCTTTTCGAAGCCCCGAACGGACTCCAGAGCAGCCCTCCCGAGAGGGATTAGGGCTTGGCGGCGGCTCCGTATCGTAAAACGTGATGAATCTTCTCCCTGATTTTTTCTCCCCGAACACGAATATATAGAGTTGTACTTGAGGTCGGTGGAGCTCCAGGGGGCCCACGAGGCAGGGGGTGCGCCCAGGGGGGTAGGCGCGCCCCCACCCTCGTGGACAGGGTGTGGGCCCCTGTCCTTGATTCTTTCGCCAATATTTTTTATTAATTCCAAAAATAATCTCTGTTGATTTTCAGGTCATTCCGAGAACTTTTATTTCTGCACAAAAATAACACCATGGCAAATCTGTTGAAAACAGCGTCAGTCTGGGTTAGTTCCATTCAACTCATGCAAGTTAGAGTCCAAAACAAGGGCAAAAGTGTTTGGAAAAGAAGATACGACGGAGACGTATCATCCACCCCTCTCAATATTCACTTTAGGAGGACGCTAGCCAGGAACCGTTGGGAAGCCTGGATCCATCTAGTGAGAAGACTGATGGATGTTCAGCTTTCTCAACGGCCCGATCAGTTGTGCTGGAAGCTAACTAGGAATGGAGAGTTTACGGTTAAATCCATGTGTATGGATGTTATCAATTCTAGCTCTATCCCTAGTTCGAAACATGTTTGGAAAGTCAAAGTACCTTTGAAAGTTAAAGTGTTTATGTGGTTTGTACATAAACAAGTCATTTTAACAAAGGAAAACTTGGCAAAACGCAACTGGACGGGATCTACAAGATGTAGTTTTTGTGATCGGGACGAATCCATCAAACACCTCTTTCTTGACTGCCCTTTGGCAAAAAAATTGTGGCGGATGGTGCACATAGCCTTTAATGTTACTGCTCCGAATACTATCAGCATGTTATTTGGGACGTGGCTTGACGGGATAGATTCTGAAACAGCGAGACACGTTCGTGTAGGAGTATGTGCTCTATTATGGGAAGTCTGGAACTGCATAAATGATTTGGTCTTTAACAGAACAACAAACATTCATTTTTTGCAGGTTATTGATACGTCTCCGTCGTATCTATAATTTTTGATTGTTTCATGCCAATATTATACAACTTTCATATACTTTTGGCAACTTTTTATACTATATTTGGGATTAACATATTGATCCAGTGCCCGGTGTCAGTTCCTGTTTGTTGCATGTTTTATGTTTCGCAGAAACCCCATATCAAACGGAGCCCAAATGGGATAAAATGGACGGAGAATATTTTTGGAATATTTGCGAAATATGGGAAGAAGAATCAACGTGAGCCGGTGCCCGAGGGGGGCATGAGGCAGGGGGCGCGCCTGCCCCCCTGGGAAGAAGAGAACTGGCATCATAATGAACTTCCGCTTCATGCACATCCAAGGAGGAAGGTTATACATACATAGAGTCACGGGCTAGGTGCTGTGATTGCTGCTCTGCTCCCCGAAAGGATTAATGCCATCCGCGCTTAAAGCAAACCATACATTCCTTGGGTCCTTTGCAAACTCATCCCAGTACTTTCTCTCGATTTTTCTCCACTGCAACCCGTCAGCGGGTGCTCTCAACTTCCCATCTTTCTTTCGGTTCTCACTGTTGAAGGAAATATGCCCTAGAGGCAATAATAAAGTTATTATTTATTTCCTTATAATCATGATAAATGTTTGTTATTCATGCTAGAATTGTATTAACCGGAAACATAATACATGTGTGAATACATAGACAAACAAAGTGTCACTAGTATGCCTCTACTTGACTAGCTCGTTAATCAAAGATGGTTATGTTTCCTAACCATGAACAATGAGTTGTTATTTGATTAATGAGGTCACATCATTAGTTGAATGATCTGATTGACATGACCCATTCCATTAGCTTAGCACACGATCGTTTAGTATGTTGATATTGCTTTCTTCATGACTTATACATGTTCCTATGACTATGAGATTATGCAACTCCCGTTTGCCAGAGGAACACTTTGGGTGCTACCAAACGTCACAACGTAACTGGGTGATTATAAAGGAGCATTACAGGTGTCTCCGAAGGTAGATGTTGGGTTGGCGTATATCGAGATTAGGATTTGTCACTCCGATTGTCGGAGAGGTATCTCTGGGCCCTCTCGGTAATACACATCACATAAGCCTTGCAAGCATTACAACTAATATGTTAGTTGTGAGATGATGTATTACGGAACGAGTAAAGAGACTTGCCGATAACGAGATTGAACTAGGTATTGGATACCGACGATCGAATCTCGGGCAAGTAACATACCGATGACAAAGGGAACAACGTATGTTGTTATGCGGTCTGACCGATAAAGATCTTCGTAGAATATGTAGGAGCCAATATGGGCATCCAGGTCCCGCTATTGGTTATTGACCGGAGACGTGTCTCGGTCATGTCTACATTGTTCTCGAACCCGTAGGGTCCGCACGCTTAAGGTTACGATGACAGTTACATTATGAGTTTATGCATTTTGATGTACCGAAGGTTGTTCGGAGTCCCGGATGTGATCACGGACATGACGAGGAGTCTCGAAATGGTCGAGACGTAACGATTGATATATTGGAAGCCTATGTTTGGACATCGGAAGTGTTCCGGGTGAAATCGGGATTTTAAAGGGTTACCGAGAGGTTACCGGAACCCCCCGGGAGCCATATGGGCCTTCATGGGCCTTAGTGGAAAGGAGAAAGGGGCAGCCCAAGGTGGCTGCGCCACTTCCCCCTCCCCTAGTCCTATTAGGACTAGGAGAAGGTGGCCGGCCGCCCTCTCTCTCTTTCCCCCCCCTTGGGGAATCCTAGTTGGAATAGGATTGGGGGGGGAGTCCTACTCCCGGAAGGAGTAGGACTCCTCCTGCGCCTCTCTCCCTAGCCGGCGCCCCCCTCCCCCCTTGGCTCCTTTATATACTGAGGTAGAGGCACCCTAGAACACACAAGTTGATCCACATGATCTATTCCTTAGCCGTGTGCGGTGCCCCCTGCCACCATATACCTCGATAATACTGTAGCGGAGTTTAGGCGAAGCCCTGCTGCTGTAGTACATCAAGATTGTCACCACGCCGTCGTGCTGACGGAACTCTTCCCCGACACTTTGCTGGATCGGAGTCCGGGGATCGTCATCGAGTTGAACGTGTGCTCGAACTCGGAGGTGCCGTAGTTTCGGTGCTTGATCGGTTGGATCGTGAAGACGTACGACTGCTTCCTCTACGTCGTGTCATCGCTTCCGCAGTCGGTCTGCGTTGGGTACGTAGACAACACTCTCCCCCTCGTTGCTATGCATCACATGATCTTGCGTGTGCGTAGGAATTTTTTTGAAATTACTACGAAACCCTATAGTGGCATCCGAGCCTAGGTTATTTATGTTGATGTTATATGCACGAGTAGAACACAAGTGAGTTGTGGACGATACAAGTCATACTGCCTACCAGCATGTCATACTTTGGTTCGGCGGTATTGTTGGACGAGACGACCCGGACCAACCTTACGCGTACGCTTACGCGAGACCGGTTCCCTCGACGTGCTTTGCACAGAGATGGCTTGCGGGCGACTGTCTCTCCAACTTTAGTTGAACCAAGTATGGCTACGCCCGGTCCTTGCGAAGGTTAAAACGGAGTCTATTTGACAAACTATCGTTGTGGTTTTGATGCGTAGGTGAGATTGGTTCTTACTTAAGCCCGTAGCAGCCACGTAAAACATGCAACAACAAAGTAGGGGACGTCTAACTTGTTTTTGCAGGGCATGTTGTGATGTGATATGGTCAAGGCATGATGCTGAATTTTATTGTATGAGATGATCATGTTTTGTAACCGAGTTATCGGCAACTGGCAGGAGCCATATGGTTGTCGCTTTATTGTATGCAATGCAATCGCGATGTAATGCTTTACCTTATTACTAAACGGTAATGATAGTCATGGAAGCATAAGATTGGCGAGACGACAACGATGCTACGATGGAGATCAAGGTGTCGCGCCGGTGACGATGGTGATCATAACGGTGCTTCGGAGATGGAGATCACAGGCACAAGATGATGATGGCCATATCATATCACTTATATTGATTGCATGTGATGTTTATCTTTTATGGATCTTATCTTGCTTTGATTGACGGTAGCATTATAAGATGATCTCTCACTAAATTATCAAGAAGTGTTCTCCCTGAGTATGCACCGTTGCGAAAGTTCTTCGTGCTGAGACACCACGTGATGATCGGGTGTGATAGGCTCTACGTTCAAATACAACGGGTGCAAAACAGTTGCGCACGCAGAATACTCAGGTTATACTTGACGAGCCAAGCATATACAGATATGGCCTCGGAACACGGAGACCGTAAGGTCGAGCGTGAATTGTATAGTAGATATGATCAACATAATGATGTTCACCTATGAAACTACTCCATCTCACGTGATGATCGGACATGGTTTAGTTGATTTGGATCACGTGATCACTTAGAGGATTAGAGGGATGTCTATCTAAGTGGGAGTTCTTAAGTAATATGATTAATTGAACTTAAATTTATCATGAACTTAGTACCTGATAGTATCTTGCTTGTTTATGTTGATTGTAGATAGATGGCTCGTGTTGTTGTTCCGTTGAATTTTAATGCGTTCCTTGAGAAAGCAAAGTTGAAAGATGATGGTAGCAATTACACGGACTGGGTCCGTAACTTGAGGATTATCCTCATTGCTGCACAGAAGAATTACGTCCTGGAAGCACCGCTGGGTGCCAGGCCTGCTGCTGGAGCAACGCCAGATGTTATGAACGTCTGGCAGAGCAAAGCTGATGACTACTCGATAGTTCAGTGTACCATGCTTTACGGCTTAGAATCGGGACTTCAACGACGTTTTGAACATCATGGAACATATGAGATGTTCCAGGAGTTGAAGTTAATATTTCAAGCAAATGCCCGGATTGAGAGATATGAAGTCTCCAATAAATTCTATAGCTGCAAGATGGAGGAGAACAGTTCTGTCAGTGAGCATATACTCAAAATGTCTGGGTATAGTAGTCACTTGATTCAATTGGGAGTTAATCTTCCAGATGATTGCGTCATTGACAGAATTCTCCAATCACTGCCACCAAGCTACAAGAGCTTCGTGATGAACTATAATATGCAAGGGATGAACAAGACTATTCCCGAGCTCTTTGCGATGCTGAAAGCTGCGGAGGTAGAAATCAAGAAAGAGCATCAAGTGTTGATGGTCAACAAGACCACTAGTTTCAAGAAAAAGGGCAAAGGAAAGAAGAAGGGGAACTTCAAGAAGAACAGCAAGCCAGTTGCTGCTCAAGAGAAGAAACCCAAGTCTGGACCTAAGCCTGAAACTGAGTGCTTCTACTGCAAGCAGACTGGTCACTGGAAGCGGAACTGCCCCAAGTATTTGGCGGATAAGAAGGATGGCAAAGTGAACAAAGGTATATGTTATATACATGTTATTGATGTGTACCTTACTAATGCTCGCAGTAGCACCTGGGTATTTGATACTGGTTCTGTTGCTAATATTTGCAACTCGAAACAGGGGCTACGGATTAAGCGAAGATTGGCTAAGGACGAGGTGACGATGCGCGTGGGAAACGGTTCCAAAGTCGATGTGATCGCGGTCGGCACGCTACCTCTACATCTACCTTCGGGATTAATATTAGACCTAAATAATTGTTATTTGGTGCCAGCGTTGAGCATGAACATTATATCTGGATCTTGTTTAATGCGAGACGGTTATTCATTTAAATCAGAGAATAATGGTTGTTCTATTTATATGAGTAATATCTTTTATGGTCATGCACCCTTGAAGAGTGGTCTATTCTTATTGAATCTCGATAGTAGTAATACACATATTCATAATGTTTAAGCCAAAAGATGCAGAGTTGATAATGAAAGTGCAACTTATTTGTGGCACTGTCGTTTAGGTCATATCGGTATAAAGCGCATGAAGAAACTCCATACTGATGGAATTTTGGAACCACTTGATTATGAATCACTTGGTACTTGCGAACCGTTCCTCATGGGCAAGATGACTAAAACACCGTTCTCCGGTACTATGGAGAGAGCAACAGATTTGTTGGAAATCATACATACCGATGTGTGTGGTCCGATGAATATTGAGGCTCGTGGCGGATATCGTTATTTTCTCACCTTCACAGATGATTTAAGCAGATATGGGTATATTTACTTAATGAAACATAAATCTGAAACATTTGAAAGGTTCAAAGAATTTCAGAGTGAATTTGAAAATCATCGTAACAAGAAAATAAAGTTTCTACGATCTGATCGTGGAGGAGAATATTTGAGTTACGAGTTTGGTGTACATTTGAAAAACTGTGGAATAGTTCCGCAACTCACGCCACCCGGAACACCACAACGTAATGGTGTGTCCGAACGTCGTAATCGTAGTTTACTAGATATGGTGCGATCTATGATGTCTCTTACTGATTTACCGCTATCATTTTGGGGTTATGCTCTAGAGACGGCCGCATTCACGTTAAATAGGGCACCATCAAAATCCGTTGAGACGACGCCTTATGAACTGTGGTTTGGCAAGAAACCAAAGTTGTCGTTTCTTAAAGTTTGGGGCTGCGATGCTTATGTGAAAAAGCTTCAACCTGATAAGCTCGAACCCAAATCGGAGAAATGTGTCTTCATAGGATATCCAAAGGAAACTATTGGATACACCTTCTATCACAGATCCGAAGGCAAGACTTTTGTTGCTAAATTCGGAAACTTTCTTGAGAAGGAGTTTCTCTCGAAAGAAGTGAGTGGGAGGAAAGTGGAACTTGACGAGGTAACTGTACCCACTCCCTTGTTGGAAAGTAGTACATCACAGAAAATTGTTTCTGCGACACCTACACCAATAAGTGAGGAAGTTAATGATAATGATCATGAAACTTCAGAACAAGATACTACTGAACCTCGTAGATCAACCAGAGTAAGATCCGCACCAGAGTGGTACGGTAATCCAGTTCTGGAAGTCATGCTACTAGATCATGATGAACCTACGAACTATGAAGAAGCGATGGTGAGCCCAGATTCCGCAAAGTGGCTTGAAGCCATGAAATCTGAGATGGGATCCATGTATGAGAACAAAGTATGGACTTTGGTTGACTTGCCCGATGATCGGCAAGCAATAGAGAATAAATGGATCTTCAAGAAGAAGACTGACGCTGATGGTAATGTTACTGTCTACAAAGCTCGACTTGTCGCGAAAGGTTTTCGACAAGTTCAAGGGATTGACTACGATGAGACCTTCTCACCCGTAGCTATGCTTAAGTCCGTCCGAATCATGTTAGCGATTGCCGCATTTTATGATTATGAAATTTGGCAGATGGATGTCAAAACTGCATTCCTGAATGGATTTCTGGAAGAAGAGTTGTATATGATGCAACCGGAAGGTTTTGTCGATCCAAAGGGAGCTAACAAAGTGTGCAAGCTCCAGCGATCCATTTATGGACTGGTGCAAGCCTCTCGGAGTTGGAATAAACATTTTGATAGTGTGATCAAAGCATTTGGTTTTATACAGACTTTCGGAGAAGCCTGTATTTACAAGAAAGTGAGTGGGAGCTCTGTAGCATTTCTGATATTATATGTGGATGACATATTGCTAATTGGAAATGATATAGAATTTCTGGATAGCATAAAGGGATACTTGAATAAAAGTTTTTCAATGAAAGACCTCGGTGAAGCTGCTTACATATTAGGCATTAAGATCTATCGAGATAGATCAAGACGCTTAATTGGACTTTCACAAAGCACATACCTTGACAAAATTTTGAAGAAGTTCAAAATGGATCAAGCAAAGAAAGGGTTCTTGCCTGTGTTACAAGGTGTGAAATTGAGTAAGACTCAATGCCCGACCACTGCAGAAGGTAGAGAGAATATGAAAGATGTTCCCTATGCATCAGCCATAGGATCTATCATGTATGCAATGCTGTGTACCAGACCTGATGTGTGCCTTGCTATAAGTTTAGCAGGGAGGTACCAAAGTAATCCAGGAATGGATCACTGGACAGCGGTCAAGAACATCCTGAAATACCTGAAAAGGACTAAGGATATGTTTCTCGTATATGGAGGTGACAAAGAGCTCACCGTAAAAGGTTACGTTGATGCAAGCTTTGACACTGATCTGGACGATTCTAAATCGCAAACCGGATATGTGTTTACATTAAACGGTGGAGCTGTCAGTTGGTGCAGTTCTAAACAAAGCGTCATAGCGGGATCTACATGTGAAGCGGAGTACATAGCTGCTTCGGAAGCAGCGAACGAAGGAGTCTGGATGAAGGAGTTCATATCCAATCTAGGTGTCATACCTAATGCATCGGGTCCAATGAAAATCTTTTGTGACAATACTGGTGCAATTGCCTTGGCAAAGGAATCCAGATTTCACAAAAGGACCAAACACATCAAGAGACGCTTCAACTCCATCCGGGATCTAGTCCAGGTGGGAGACATAGAGATTTGCAAGATACATACGGATCTGAATGTTGCAGACCCGTTGACTAAGCCTCTTCCACGAGCAAAACATGATCAGCACCAAAGCTCCATGGGTGTTAGAATCATTACAGTGTAATCTAGATTATTGACTCTAGTGCAAGTGGGAGACTGAAGGAAATATGCCCTAGAGGCAATAATAAAGTTATTATTTATTTCCTTATAATCATGATAAATGTTTATTATTCATGCTAGAATTGTATTAACCGGAAACATAATACATGTGTGAATACATAGACAAACAAAGTGTCACTAGTATGCCTCTACTTGACTAGCTCGTTAATCAAAGATGGTTATGTTTCCTAACCATGAACAATGAGTTGTTATTTGATTAACGAGGTCACATCATTAGTTGAATGATCTGATTGACATGACCCATTCCATTAGCTTAGCACACGATCGTTTAGTATGTTGCTATTGCTTTCTTCATGACTTATACATGTTCCTATGACTGTGAGATTATGCAACTCCCGTTTGCCAGAGGAACACTTTGGGTGCTACCAAACGTCACAACGTAACTGGGTGATTATAAAGGAGCATTACAGGTGTCTCCGAAGGTAGATGTTGGGTTGGCGTATATCGAGATTAGGATTTGTCACTCCGATTGTCGGAGAGGTATCTCTGGGCCCTCTCGGTAATACACATCACATAAGCCTTGCAAGCATTACAACTAATATGTTAGTTGTGAGATGATGTATTACGGAACGAGTAAAGAGACTTGCCGATAACGAGATTGAACTAGGTATTGGATACCGACGATCGAATCTCGGGCAAGTAACATACCGATGACAAAGGGAACAACGTATGTTGTTATGCGGTCTGACTGATAAAGATCTTCGTAGAATATGTAGGAGCCAATATGGGCATCCAGGTCCCGCTATTGGTTATTGACCGGAGACGTGTCTCGGTCATGTCTACATTGTTCTCGAACCCGTAGGGTCCGCACGCTTAAGGTTACGATGACAGTTACATTATGAGTTTATGCATTTTGATGTACCGAAGGTAGTTCGGAGTCCCGGATGTGATCACGGACATGACGAGGAGTCTCGAAATGGTCGAGACGTAAAGATTGATATATTGGAAGCCTATGTTTGGACATCGGAAGTGTTCCGGGTGAAATCGGGATTTTAAAGGGTTACCTGGAGGTTACCGGAACCCCCCGGGAGCCATATGGGCCTTCATGGGCCTTAGTGGAAAGGAGAAAGGGGCAGCCCAAGGTGGCTGCGCCACTTCCCCCTCCCCTAGTCCTATTAGGACTAGGAGAAGGTGGCCGGCCCCCCTCTCTCTCTTTCCCCCCCTTGGGGAATCCTAGTTGGAATAGGATTGGGGGGGGAGTCCTACTCCCGGAAGGAGTAGGACTCCTCCTGCGCCTCTCTCCCTAGCCGGCGCCCCCCTCCCCCCTTGGCTCCTTTATATACTGAGGTAGAGGCACCCTAGAACACACAAGTTGATCCACGTGATCTATTCCTTAGCCGTGTGCGGTGCCCCCTGCCACCATATACCTCGATAATACTGTAGCGGAGTTTAGGCGAAGCCCTGCTGCTGTAGTACATCAAGATCGTCACCACGCCGTCGTGCTGACGGAACTCTTCCCTGACACTTTGCTGGATCGGAGTCAGGGGATCGTCATCGAGCTGAACGTGTGCTCGAACTCAGAGGTGCCGTAGTTTCGGTGCTTGATCGGTTGGATCGTGAAGACGTACGACTACTTCCTCTACGTCGTGTCATCGCTTCCGCAGTCGGTCTGCGTTGGGTACATAGACAACACTCTCCCCCTCGTTGCTATGCATCACATGATCTTGCGTGTGCGTAGGAATTTTTTTGAAATTACTACGAAACCCTACAACTGTGCCATCGCATCAACTTGGCATGCTCTTCGTTTCTAAACAGACTCAACCGTGGTATTATAGGAGCATACCACATCACCTTCGCAGGAACCCTCTTCCTGGGGGGCTCGCCGTCAACATCACCAGGGTCATCTCGTCTGATCTTATACCGTAATGTACCGCATACCGGGCATGCGTTCAGATCCTTGTATGCACCGCAGTAGAGGATGCAGTCGTTAGGGCATGCATGTATCTTCTCCACCTCCAATCCTAGAGGGCATAAGACCTTCTTTGCTGTGTATGTACTGTCGGGCAATTCGTTATCCTTTGGAAGCTTCTTCTTCAATATTTTCAGTAGCTTCTCAAATCCTTTGTCAGCCACAGCATTCTCTGCCTTCCACTGCAACAATTCTAGTACGGTACCGAGCTTTGTGTTGCCATCTTCGCAATTGGGGTATAACCCTTTTTTGTGATCCTCTAACATGCGATCGAACTTCAGCTTCTCCTTTTGACTTTCGCATTGCGTCCTTGTATCGACAATGACCCGGCGGAGATCATCATCATCGGGTACATCGTCTGGTTCCTCTTGATCTTCAGCAGCTTCACCCGTTGCAGCATCATTGGGCACATCGTCTGGTTCCTCTTGATCTTCACCAGCTCCCCCCGTTGCAGCATCACTGTATTCAGGGGGCACATAGTTGTCATCGTACTCTTCTTCTTCGCCGTCTTCCATCATAACCCCTATTTCTCCGTGCCTCTCCAAACATTATAGTGTGGCATGAAACCCTTGTAAAGCAGGTGTGAGTGAAGGATTTTCCGGTTAGAGTAAGACCTCGTATTCCCACATTCAGTGCAGGGACAACACATAAAACCATTCTGCTTGTTTGCCTCAGCCGCATCGAGAAACTCATGCACGCCCTTAATGTACTCGCGGGTGTGTCTGTCACCGTACATCCATTGCCGGTTCATCTGCGTGCATTATATATAATTAAGTGTCCAAATTAATAGAAGTTTGTCACCACATTAAAACCAAAGTGCATACATAGTTCTCATCTAACAACATATAGCTCTCCAAAGCATCTAATTAATTAAACCATACATTGAAACTATGTAAAACATTTCAATGCGAAAACAAATGCGATCATAATCGCAACCAAGGTAACAATTGATCCAACGGCATAATGATACCAAGCCTCGGTATGAATGGCATATTTTCTAATCTTTCTAATCTTGAAGCGCATTGCATCCACCTTGATCTTGTGATCATCGACGACATCCACAACATGCAACTCCAATATCATCTTCTCCTCCTCAATTTTTTTATTTTTTCCTTCAACAAATTGTTTTCTTCTTCAACTTAATTTAACCTCTCGACAATAGGGTCGGTTGGCATTTCCGATTCACATACATCCTACATAAATAAAATCTATGTCACGTTGGTTGGCATAATTTTCATAAACAATAAATGAACCAATAGTTATAAAGATAATATATATACCACATCCGAATCATAGACAAGACGAAGGCCGACGGGGGCGGATACCAAAACCATCGCACTATATAAGATGCAATAATAAAAGTAAGAAAATAATACAAGTATCTATGTAAACATACAAGTAAGAATATTTTTCCTTTCAGAAAGAAGATAAGAACAAGAGGCTCACCACGGTGGTGCCGGCGATGAGCTCGGCGCGGGTGATCGATGGCGGTGAAGACGGGGACGGGGCGTGATGGACCGCTAAACCTAGACAAATATTATGGAAAATGGAGCTTGGAGGTCGAGCTTGGAAAGGAGAAAGCTTAAGTAGTGTGGCTCGGGCATTCCATCGAACACCTTGTGTGCATAGGAGGTGAGCTAGAGCACCACCAAGCCCTTTCCCCCTTGGCCAGAGAAAAACAGAGCACTGGGGTGCTCTGCTCGCGAGCGAGGGGTATATATAGGCATCTCATTGGTCCCGGTTGGTGACATGAGCCGGGACTAAAGGGGAGCCTTTGGTCCCGGTTGAAGCCACCAACCGAGACCAATGGTGGTGGGCCAGGAGCGAGGCCCATTAGTCCCGGTTCATCCCACCAACCGGGACCAATGGCCCACGTGGCCCGGCCGGCCCCCTGGGCTCACGAACCGGGACCAATACCCACATTGGTCCAGGTTCTGGACTGAACCGGGACTAATGGGCTGACTCGGCCTGGACCAAAGCCCTGTTTTCTACTAGTGTCATGGGCCCCCCGTAAGGCAGTTGCTGCTCTTCTTTGGCCGCAAGAAAGCTATTTTTTGGAGAAAAATCTGGGCAAAGGTTTCAATCCAATCGGAGTTATGGATCTCCGGTTATAAAAGAAACGGTGAAAGGGCAGAATCCAAAACGCGGAAATAGAGAGAGACAGAGAGACAGATCCAATCCCGTCAAACTACGGTCATCACCGGTAAGTATCCCCATTATTGTCACTTCAGGGTTAACGGATCATAACACATAATAGGTGACTATAGACTTGCAAGATAGGATCAAGAACTCACATGTATTCATGAAAACATAGTAGGTTCAGATCTGAAATCATGGCACTCGGGCCCTAGTGACTATAGACTTGCAAAGTCATAGCAACATCAATCTCAGAACATGATGGAAACTAGGGATCAAACCCTAACAAAACTAACTCGATTACATGATAAATCTCATCCAACCCATCACCGTCCAGCAAGCCTATGATGGAATTACTCATGCACGGCGGTGAGCATCATGAAATTGGTGATGGAGGAAGGTTGATGATGACGACAACGACGGATTCCCCACCCCGGAGCCCCGAACGGACTCCAGATTAGCCCTCTCGAGAGAGTTTAGGGCTTGGTGGCAGCTCCGTATCGTAATACACGATGAATCCTTATCTCTTATTTTTTTTCTCCCCAAATGTGTATATATAGAGTTGGAGTTGAGGTCGGTGGAGCACCAGGGGGCCCACGAGGCAAGGGGCGTGCCCCCACCCTCGTGGACAGGGTGTGGGCCCCCTGGTCTTGATTCTTTTGCTAGTATTTTTTATTAATTCCAAAAATATTCTCCGTGAAGTTTCAGGTCATTCTGAGAACTTTTATTTCTGTACAAAAATAACACCATGGCAATTCTGCTGAAAACAGTGTCAGACCGGGTTAGTTCCATTCAAATCATGCAAGTTGGAGTCCAAAACAAGGGCAAAAGTGTTTGGAAAAGTAGATACGTTGGAGACGTATCAATAACGAGACCACATCATTAGGAGAATGATGTGATGGACAAACCCAATCATAAGCTTATCATCTGATTGTGTCACTTAGTTTAATTTGCTATAGCTTTCTTAATGTCAAGTATCTATTCCTTAGACCATGAGATCATGCCACTCCCTAATACTGGGAGAATGCTTTGTGGGTATCAAATGACACTTCATAACTGGGTCATCATAAATGTGCTCGTCGGGTATCTCGCAAGGTACTAGTTGGGTTGCACGGATCAATACTGGGATTTGTCACTCCATGTGACCGAGAGATAACTCTAGGCCCTCTTCGCAATACAACATGCTAAGCTCACGGGCATATTGTATTACGGAACGAGTAAAGAGAACTTGTCGGTAACGAGATTGAACCAGGTATGGTGATACGACGATCGAATCTCTGGCAAGTACAATATTGCGAGACAAAGGGATTGGATTACATGATCGTTTCAATCCTCAACATTGTGGTTCAAACCGATAAACATCTTCGTTGAATATGTGGGAGACATTATGGGCATCCAGGTCCTGCTACTGATTATTGACTGGAGAGTGATCTCGATCATGTCCACTTGTTCTCGAACTCGTTGGGTCACACACTTAACGTTCGGTATGCTAGGGTAGTAATGGGATATTCATAATGGTGAGACTAAAGATAGTTCAAAGTCTCAGATGGGATCCGGGATATCACGAGGAGCTTCGGAATATTCCAAAGATAAAGTTTTATATAAGGAAAGTGGATTTCGGGGTTCCCGAAAAAGTTCGGTTTTTCCAGTATTTGTATGGGAGGATTCTAGAATGTTTTGGGGGTCCCACAATGGGGCCCACCTAGCTAGAGGGTCCACATGGACCCAAAGGGTGATGCACCAGCCCTACATGGGTCAGGAGCACAGCCCCACTTGGCCCATGCGCCCTAGGGGAAACCCTACCCCCAAAATAAGGAAAGGGCTAGGCAAAGTCCCCCCTAGTTGCTGACCCTAGGGCTTGGAAGGCAAGCCTCCCAGCCCCCCCACCCCATGCCTATATAAAGGAAGGGAGGTGCAGGGGGCAGCGGTCATCGAAAAACCTAGGCGCCTCCCCTCCTGCTACTCCTCCCACCTCTCTACAGTCGCTTGGCGAAGCCTTGCAGAAGTTCCACCATAACTCCACCACCATGCCATTGTGCTGATGGCCTAGCTCCCATCTACCTCTACCTCTTTCTTGCTGGATCAAGGAGAAGGAGACGTCACCGAGCCATACGTGTGCATATCTCGAAGGTGTCGTTCGTGCGGTGCTTGATCGGATTGGATCGCGAAGAATGCATGACTACACCAACCACACGTTCGTTAGAATGTTTCCGCTCTCTATCTACAAGGGTATGTAGACTTTCTCCCACTTTTTGCTAGCATCTAGTAGATTAGATGTTGGGTGAATTCGTTCTCTCATAGGATTTTTCTACATGAAATGACTCCCATCAATTCCTTCATGTCACTATCAAGTCCATATGGACCAGTTGTGATTGGAACATTCCATTGCTAATTTCTTGTGTCCATGTCCGTTGTGTCCATCGTGATTCTAGTCTTTTGAGACTCAAGATGATTCAGCTCCCAAGTGTTGCTTCTCTCTCTTCAAAAAATTTATTCAGAAGAGCAAAATAGATGCAGGGGTTTGCCTATTTTAACATTCTAGCTGATGTCATTCTAGATACTATCTATTTTAAACAGACAAAGGATTAAGGAGAGTAGTGCTCTGAACTCTAGCTGTTGTCGATTTTGAACTTTAAAATCTGGGCAGTGTGTATTCTCAAACTGTAATAGGCAAATAGAAACATAGGGCTAGTGAATAACAATGATGGTGTGTATACACAGGCGGCGGTAATCTGCTTTTCTCTTATGTGTGTATTTGTAATCTATGCTACTGTTTGTTGCTTTTGAAATGATGTCTTCTAGCGAGATTATTCTAATTTTAATGCTTTGATAAGGTGACTAACGAATTAGTTGGTGGTAAGGATGTGAATTGGTTGGATATTTTCAGATCCCATTTTCTTTTGCAAGAAGTAGCATGGTTGGTGGTAAGGCTATGAAGGCTATTCTCATGTAGAAGTAGCATGAAGTGATGTAACATGAAGTAGCAGGATGATAGGGCTTAGTCTTTCTTTATAAAATTATTAATAGTGAATAATTTGTCCAAAAATTAAGCAAAAGTTACCATGTAAAAAGTGGTGGCTAGAATCATAGATTTCGGGTGGATGTTTTGCTGCTTTTTTGTAAGCTGAAGGTGCAGCATGGTTGTGTGTAAAATGAGATTTTGGGAGGATCCTCCCACTGAATCTATTGGAAACATAGATGGGCAAGAAAGGCATTTCTTTTCTGAAAGTGACCTGATGCGGTTCAAAATGTACACTAAGTGCTTATGCTTGCCGAAAAAGTTAACAACTCTCAGTGGCATGAGTGACCGAATACAAAGAACAAAATTTCTCCTTATACAAGAATCACAACACTGTAAGAACATCTCGCTAGTACAAGTTATTTCTCACAGTATTAAGGATGTGTTTGGGTGCTTCTCCTCTTGCATCTCTACTTTTCTAAATATCAACACTCTGCTCTGCTCGTCTCTTCTCTTCTCTTCTCTTCTCTAAGCAGAGTAAGTGCATCCAACACATCATTACAACAGGCTCCTGCCCATAAACAGCTCACTCACCGCCACTATGTTCACAAATTCTTCCTTCAGATTACAGCAAGCAACTGAAACAATATATAAACTACAAACACTAGTCTTAGTCTTCCATGCAACTACATTAGTGGTTCTTCTCTCAACCTCATAAAAGCTTGCTTGTTGCCAACACTTGTGTTTTGCGATAAACGACAACACTGCATTCGCGCATGCAGTTCAGTGCCACCATGTTGAGACAATTGAACTAACTGAATGAGGTATTGAATTTGACTAAAGATGACTGATGAATAGTGCAATGACTTAAAAGAATAATGACAAAATGGAAGATTGCATGGAAATGATACATGACTAAAAGACATGACTAATAATTAACAAAATGAAATACCACTAAAAGAAATAAACTACGCAATGAAGTGAAAAAATGGAAGACTCAACATTCAGTGAACAGAATTATACCAAATTATGTTTATATGTCAGCCAAAATGAAGGCAAAATAATTGATGATTGATCAACCATTGGACTGAATTTACACATTGAATCCTATTAACTCCCACCTAATTTTTTTATTGGCGGTCTACATGAAATAACTAGGGCTATCTACATGAGAAAACCTTGATTACCTAGGTGATAGCGAAATATTCAGAGAAAAATACAAATACCATGTTGAACATAACTAGTCTATCTGTACCTAATAATAATAATAATAATAATAATAATAATAATAATAATAATAATAATAATGATAATAATCTATATTCATAGGTATTCTTAGTCCGTCTTGCTATTTTATAGAAAACCCCTGATGTTTCTGACATTAAACCCGCAGTACATACTCATATCTTCTAAATCGTAACTCCAAATTTAACATGTTTTATATGGAATTTGATTAGAAAAATATATAGAATCTGAATATGATGTTATTTTACCTGTTAACTATTTATAAAATACTATCTAGGGTGAAATCTTAATCAACAGTGCACTATCCGTCTTTCTTTCATATTGGTACTGATCTGGATTATGGATGAACATCTCAGCAAAATTAGGATTGGAGACGAAATTGAAGATCACTTGCCCGTTTCGTTATACGTATTAAATCTACGTGCAAGCCGTGCTTAAATAGAAGACATGTGGAATCTTGAATTTGCACTTTTGTAGGCAAAGACCATCTTTATTTCGGCCGTAGCTACAAATACTCAGAATATAGACCATTTTTAAAAATTAAAAGCGTGTGGTATTTTTTCTCCCATTGCAACGCACGGGCCCTTTTGCTAGTAATAATAATAATAATAATAATAATAAAGGGGTAGTACTTCTGGCTGTACACGTCACAGAAATTGCCCCTAAAGTTACAAAATATTACCTTCCAATGCCACATATAAGTGATAAAAAAAGTTTCACATAAGGGAATCCCCCGCCTGAGCAAGCCCATGCAGCAGGGACCTCCTATACTGCTCTGTGCGCTGGGAGAAGACGCAAGGCGCCCGTTTGGGCCGGCCCACATCCGGGCTGCCTGTTTCTTAAATTTCGTTTTTTATATTTTATTTTTCTTTTCTGTTTTTGTTTTTTCTACTAAATAATTTGGGAATTCAAAACATTTCTCAAATAAAAATTAGAAATATGAAATGAAATTTTAATAGATCATAAAATGTTTGGGAATTCAAAAACTGTTAACGAAATTATTTAAAAAAATTCTTATCCAAAAAAATTATTTAAAACAAATGTTCATAAAATCAAGAAATGTTCATGATTTTTTTCTAAAACTTCATGTATTAAAAATGTTAATGAAATTGAACAAAAATTCACCAATTCGAAAAATGTTCATGAATGGAAAAATATCCTAAAAAGTCAAAAACTGTCTATGACTTACAAAATAGTTTATTCATTCATATATGTTCGCTGATTCAAAAAATGATCATGCATTGCAAAAATGTTTGTTAAATCATAAAAAATGTTCTTGAATTTTTTTTAAAATCCACCAATTTCCAGAAAAATGTTCGTCGATTCTAGGAATATTCGCCGATTCAAGAAAAATGTTTTAAAAAGTGTTCACAATTTTGTAAAAAATGCTTGCAAATAGTATAAAATGTTCATAATTTCAAAAATGTTTGTGATTTCAAATATATTCAAGAGTTTAAAAATGTTCATGATTTCAAAAAGTGTTCATGGTTTCACAAAATTGAGAGTGATAGTGCATCTAGATGGTGCAGCAAAATGTAGTCATGACCATTGGAGATTATTATTTTTCCCTTTGCAACACGCGGGCCCTTTTGCTGGTATATTCAACGAACCGAGTCCCAAAAATCTGCATACAAGGTCCATTATCCCTCATGCTAATGAAAAGCACGTCCACGACACAAAATAGACACTAAAATCACAGAAATGGCAGAAAAACACCACCACTTTCGACCCAATAAAACACATGCTGGCACAGCCCCCCTCAAACTGATGAGCAATAACTCATTTTTACATCATTGACCAAAGTTATCTCATGTGAAATTCAAAAACAAATGATTCATATGCTATTCTAGAGTGGGGGAGGGGGTGGACAATAGCAGGCACAGGAAGTCAGGAACAGAACTTAAACTGTCCAAGAGAAAGCAAACACATGAAGATAGACAGATTATATTCACCCCCCCTAGGTTGGGTTGATGGCTACCAATTTCTCCCCCATCACCCCACACAGCTGCACTCGAACACTAAGGAGACTCGGTTTTTGGCTCTCGGACAAGAATGAGGTGCCTGCTCTTCCTCGAAAACGAATTGAATAAAAGAGGGGAAAAGGGGGGCGCACGAGCCTACACGGTGCCTTAATTGCCATGTGCCGAAGTCAGCTCCACCACCCCCTCTCACTACAGGAATCAGCTACTTTGCCATCTGCTACGGCAGACGGCAAAGGCATGGATGGCTGGTGACGGCAAAGTAAGGTTCGGCAAAGAGGTACTTTGCCGTCTGCTTTGGGCGGCTGACGGCAAAGGAGCCTTTGCCATCAGCAGCGGACGGCAAAGAGTGCAGACGACAATAAATGCACTGTTACTCCGTCAAGTGGTTAACGGCAGGCCTTTGCCGTCCGCCGCTGACGGCAAACTTCGGAAGGCCTTTGCCATCCGCCGCGTGATGTCAGTCGACGTCACTACATGGCAGGCCTTTGCTGTCCGCCGCCGACGGCAAAGCCTTTGCCATCAGCCACTGTAGGCAAACTGACCAAATTGGTCAGTCTCCCAAGAAGCACAGTTGCCTGCCACGTGGCCTCTTTGCCGTCCGCTGCTGATGGCAAAGAGCCCTTTGCGATCGGTGGCATACGGCAAAGAGCCTGCATATTGTCTCTTTTTTTCTGTCTTTTCTTAATCCAACAATTTTCACAGCAAATATATATGACATATATAGATATATTTAACAGCAAACATATCACATATCCAGCACATAATTCCATATACATATGACATAGCAATGTTTCATCAACATAGCAAGTTCCATCAAGTTCCATCCATACACATTGTTCCATATACATATTACATAGCAAAGTTTCATCAACATAGCAAGTTCTATCATAGCAAGCTAGATACAATGCAAAGTTTTAGCAAAGAAAAAGCAAGCACTACATCATAGCAAGCTAGCTTCCATGAAGTGAGTGAAATCTGCAAAATGGTAAATAAGAAAGTTAGAAATAGGTGAATAGAACAAGAAGAAGACTAGAACAAGAAGTATATGTCATTTATGACCTAACTTAGGTGGAATGGATCATTTATGAGCTAACTTAGGTGGAATGGATCATTTATGAGCTAACCAAGTTGAAATGGGTTGTTTACGAGCTAACTTAGTTGAAATGGATCCTTTATGAGCTAACTTAGTTGAAATGGGACGTTTATGAGCTAACTAAGGTGAAGGGCATCGTTTTTGAGCTAACTAAGGTGAAATGGATCGTTTTTGAGCTAACTAAGGTGAAATGGATCGTTTTTGAGCTAACTAAGGTGAAATGGGTCGTTTTTGAGCTAACTTAGTTGAAATGGGTCGTTTATGAGCTAACAAAGGTGAAATGCCACGTTTTTGAGCTAACTAAGGTGAAATGGATCGTTTTTGAGCTAACTTAGGTGAAATGGATCATTTAAGAGCTAATTTAGGTCAAATGGATCGTTTTTAGCTAACTTAGGTGAAATGGATCGTTTAGGAGCTACTCTAGGTAAATTGGGTCATTTTAGAGCTAACTTGGATAAACTGGATCATTTATAAGCTAACCTAGGTAAGATGGGTCATTTTGGAGCTAACCTAGGTGAAATGGGTCATTTTGGAGCTAACCTAGGTGAAATGGGTCATTTTAAAGCTAATGTAGGTAAAATGGATCATTTAGGAGCTAATCTACGTAAAATGGGTCATTTTAGAGCTAACTTGGATAAATTGGATCACTTATAAGCTAACTAAGGTAAAATGAGTCATTTTAGAGCTAACTTAGGTAAAATGGATCATTTATGAGCTAACTAAGTTAATTATGCAATTTTTGACATAAGTAAGCTAAGTACATATCGTTTTAGAGCTAACTTAGGTAAAATGGATGGTTTATGACGTCAGTAAGCTTATGAGGATGGATTGGTGGAGGAATTGGATTCTGAAAATTCTGAGGATGAAGTTGAGCTAACCTAGGTGAAATGGGTCATTTATGAGCTAACCTAGGTCAAATGGGTCGTTTATGAGGTAACCTAGGTGAAATGGGTCGTTTATGAGCTAAACTAGGTGAAATTGATCATTTTGGAGCTAACTTAGTTGAAATGGGTCTTTTATGAGCTAATAAGGTGAACTGCCACGTTTTTGAGCTAACTAAGGTAAAATGTATCGTTTTTGAGCTAACTTGGATAAATTGGATCACTTGTAAGCTAACTAAGGTAAAATGAGTCATTTTAGAGCTAACTTAGGTAGAATGGATGGTTTATGAGGTTAGTAAGCTTATTAAGTCATTTTGGAGGAAAATAAGCTAACTCTAGGTCATTATGGTAAGCATATTGGAGGAAATAAAGCTAAGTCTAGGTCTTTATGCATTTGTTAAGCAAAACACTAGAGAAACTTACCGTGATCACGGAGATGTAGGAGCGGGCTGGCTCGCGCCGGTAGCTGGAGAAGGAGCGGGCTGGCTCGCGCCGGTAGCTGGAGAAGGATCGTGCGATGCGTTTCTGGAGTTAAGCTGCACCAAAGATCATTTCCAATGTCTCGTTAGCATTATGACACTCAAATGTTAAGACTAGCAAGTAATGTCCATTCAAATTAGACTCACCGTGCTCCCAGGAGCAATCACTGGCATCGGCAGAGCGGTCTGACCGGACTTCTAACACACAGACTGCACATTTGGTTTTCACAACAGAGTCATACTAGTTAGTAATGAGACTCAAATGTTAAGACTAGCAAGTAATCTACAGAAGAAACTTACCACAAGGAGCTCGTACATGGCCCTTGCCTGCATGTCATTCCGTGCCCTCTCCTCCTCCAACATCTTTGTCGTCCTCTCCTCCAACTCCTGCTGCCTCTCCGCCGCCTCCGCCAGAAGTTTCTCCATTCTATCTCTCTCACTCTGTATAGCAGCCTGCAACACCACTCACATGACCATTTGTAATCATTGATGGAAGCGCACAAAATGTAATGGAGAAAGATAGCTGAGTACGTATAACTAACCTTGAAGGCGAGTTGGACTAGCCGTTCACGAGGCCTTATCTCAGGAGCGGAGCTCGACTGGCACGCCTTGATCTCCGGGAGAGTGCTAGGACAACGGATAAGTCCATCTCCCATGGCTATGGAGCCATGGGACCTCCCGCCACCAGATATCATCAGCAGCTCTATATCAATGGGACCCTGGCTCGGGTTAAAGTCCTCCCCTTTCCTCGCCTTCCCCTGATCTCTATATTGCACGAGCTTGTCGTGGGCGGAGATGTTGGTGAAGTTCTTTGGATCATCGAGGTCAGACGCAGAGAATGCCTTAACTTTCTTGTAAGGGCCATTGTGGGCCATGGCATACAGGTCGTATACCTCTGGCACCTTATCCGCCTTATTGTAGCATGCCTGAAAGAGAGAAACAAAGTAAATTGGTAATTAAAGGGCTAAAGCTAGTGTGATGAATGAATTGCATGAATCATGAAGCAAACCACATACCCAGTTCCGCCCGTACTGAAATAAGTTGGAGCTGCCTTGGTGGTGTGGCACACCTTCCATTTGGGCACGTTTGTCCTTGGCATCTTTGTGGGTGGCCAGCCATTCTTTTGAGCACCACGCATTGACCAACACCTCCCAACAATCCATCCGATCCGCACACCATCTCGGAGGGGCCTAAGTTAGCAAATAGAAACTTGAGCGCTATGTCTATGAATTACTAAATGAAGGAAGTAAGTACAAGGCCTTAAGAATTACCTTCATGTACTTCTCCTTACTCAAGAACTTATCGCGGCACTCCTGCTTGGGCTTCTTGATACCACGCCCGGCGTAGTAGTCTCGAACAGCCTGCACCCGAACCTCATGCCGTAGGTTCTGAAGTAGGCGCTTGCACTCCTTGTGGATAACATGATCCCCCTCCTCCTCGTATCCCTCCTCACACCTGTAGAATGTCTGCAATCAAATGAGACAATATTGATTAGTACAATTAATAACTAGCTAGTTGAAGATTTTTAATTGTGTAAAGGAGCAATTACCCAGAACTTTCTGATCACGACGTCTGCCCTCGTCTTGCACAAGACACCGTTGATAATCTCACCCGGCGGGGCCGGGGCAGCCAAGTAGTGCTCCCAAGTCAATCCAACCTCTGGAAGCCGACCCTCACCAGGCAACGTGACAAACCCCGGGAAGTTTTGCCGAATCAGAACTCCAAGGACGGAGTTGGGCCGGCGGACACTTTCATGGTGGTCCCAACCCCTGCAGCATGACAAGGCCAACACATCAGTTATTTGAAGAAACGTGAATGCAGAAGGTACAAAAAGATTAAATGCACTTACCTCTCCCCATCAGGGAAAATCAACCACCTTTGCTCACGGGTCGCCGGCACGGACGGGAGCCGTGTAGCACCACGCTGGTAGACGTTGCCCCCCTCCTCCCCTCCTCATCAGTCGGCTCCCCGCCATCATCAGCATGGCCACTCGGCTCCCCGCCATCATCAGCGTGGCCACTCGGCTCCTCAGGCTGACCCGACCAGGTACCCCATCCAGACGTGTGCTCCTCCGGGGTCTCGTGGGTCGAAGGCCCGTCGACCCGAGGCTCGTGGGCCGAAGACCCGTGGACCGGAGGCTCGTGGACCGGAGTCCGTGCAGCCTCCTCCTCAGACGAGTCCACCCTAGCAGTCACGTGCTCGGGTGAAACAGCTGGGGGCGGCGGCGAGGAAGGCGCCGTAAGAGTCACCCTACCTCCTCTCCCGCGACCACGTGCTCCACCTCCTCTCTTCTTCTTACCTCATCCCCTGCTGGGCACCGCGGTCGACGAATAAGGGCCCGGCGGTGTCGCCATACTGTCCAGCAACGCTTGGTGGAGAGGTGCATGTGGAATGGAAGACCTCGCTGTTGGAAATATGCCCTAGAGGCAATAATAAATTGATTATTATTATATTTCCTTGTTCATGATAATCTTTTATTATCCATGCTAGAATTGTATTGATAGGAAACTCAGATACATGTGTGGATACATAGACAACACCATGTCCCTAGTAAGCCTCTAGTTGACTAGCTCGTTGATCAATAGATGGTTACGGTTTCCTGACCATGGACATTGGATGTCGTTGATAACGGGATCACATCATTAGGAGAATGATGTGATGGACAAGACCCAATCCTAAGCCTAGCACAAGATCATGTAGTTCGTATGCTAAAGCTTTTCTAATGTCAAGTATCATTTCCTTAGACCATGAGATTGTGCAACTCCCGGATACCGTAGGAGTGCTTTGGGTGTACCAAACGTCACAACGTAACTGGGTGACTATAAAGGTGCACTACGGGTATCTCCAAAAGTGTCTGTTGGGTTGGCACGAATCGAGACTGGGATTTGTCACTCCGTGTGACGGAGAGGTATCTCTGGGCCCACTCGGTAGGACATCATCATAATGTGCACAATGTGATCAAGGAGTTGATCACGGGATGATGTGTTACGGAACGAGTAAAAGAGACTTGCCGGTAACGAGATTGAACAAGGTATCGGGATACCGACGATCGAATCTCGGGCAAGTATCGTACCGCTAGACAAAGGGAATTGTATACGGGATTGATTAAGTCCTTGACATCGTGGTTCATCCGATGAGATCATCGTGGAACATGTGGGAGCCAACATGGGTATCCAGATCCCGCTGTTGGTTATTGACCGGAGAGTCATCTCGCTCATGTCTGCATGTCTCCCGAACCCGTAGGGTCTACACACTTAAGGTTCAGTGACGCTAGGGTTATAGAGATATTAGTATGCGGTAACCCGAAAGTTGTTCGGAGTCCCGGATGAGATCCCGGACGTCACGAGGAGTTCCGGAATGGTCCGGAGGTAAAGAATTATATATAGGAAGTGCTATTTCGGCCATCGGGACAAGTTTCGGGGTCACTGGTATTGTACCGGGACCACCGGAAGGGTCCCGGGGGTCCACCGGGTGGGGCCACCTGCCCCGGGGGGCACATGGGCTGTAGGGGGTGCGCCTTGGCCTATATGGGCCAAGGGCACCAGCCCCAAGAGGCCCATGCGCCAAGAGAAGAGGGAAAGGAAGAGTCCTAAAGGGGGAAGGCACCTCCGAGGTGCCTTGGGGAGGAGGGACTCCTCCCTGGCCGCACCCTTCCTTGGAGGAAAGGCCAAGGCTGCGCCTCCCCCCTCTCCCTTGGCCCTATATATAGTGGGGGGGGAAGGGAGGGCAACCATACCTAAGCCCTGGTGCCTCCCTCTCCCTCCCATGACACATCTCCCTCCTCCCGCAGTGCTTGGCGAAGCCCTGTTGGAATCCCACTACTTCCACCACCACGCCGTCGTGCTGCTAGATCTCCATCAACATCTCCTTCCCCCTTGCTGGATCAAGAAGGAGGAGACGTTGCTGCTCCGTATGTGTGTTGAACGCGGAGGTGCCGTCCGTTCGGCGCTAGGATCATCGGTGATTTGGATCACGACGAGTACGACTCCATCAACCCCGTTCTCTTGAACGCTTCCGCGCGCGATCTACAAGGGTATGTAGATCCACTCCTCCCTCGTTCTAGATGACTCCATAGATTGATCTTGGTGACACGTAGGAAAATTTTGAATTATTGCTACGTTCCCCAACAGTGGCATCATGAGCTAGGTTTATGCGTAGTTTCTATGCACGAGTAGAACACAAAGTAGTTGTGGGCGTTGATTTTGTTCAATATGCTTACCGTTACTAGTCCAATCTTGATTCGGTGGCATTGTGGGATGAAGCGGCCCGGACCGACCTTACACGTACTCTTACGTGAGACTGGTTCCACCGACTGACATGCACTAGTTGCATAAGGTGGCTAGCGGGTGTCTGTCTGTCCCACTTTAGTCGGATCGGATTCGATGAAAAGGGTCCTTATGAAGGGTAAATAGCAATTGGCATATCACGTTGTGGTTTTTTCGTAGGTAAGAAACGTTCTTGCTAGAAACCCATAGCAGCCACGTAAAACATGCAAACAACAATTAGAGGACGTCTAACTTGTTTTTGCAGGGTATGCTATGTGATGTGATATGGCCAGAAGGATGTGATGAATGATATATGTGATGTATGAGATTGATCATGTTCTTGTAATAGGAATCACGACTTGCATGTCGATGAGTATGACAACCGGCAGGAGCCATAGGAGTTGTCTTAATTTATTTATGACCTGCGTGTCAACATAAACGTCATGTAATTACTTTACTTTATTGCTAACCGTTAGCTGTAGTAGTAGAAGTAATAGATGACGTGACAACTTCATGGAGACACGATGATGGAGATCATGATGATGGAGATCATGGTGTCATGCCGGTGACGTTGATGATCATGGAGCCCCGAAGATGGAGATCAAAAGGAGCAATATGATATTGGCCATATCATGTCACTATTTGATTGCATGTGATGTTTATCATGTTTTTGCATCTTGTTTACTTAGAACGACGGTAGTAAATAAGATGATCCCTCATAATAATTTCAAGAAAGTGTTCCCCCTAACTGTGCACCGTTGCGACAGTTCGTTGTTTCGAAGCACCACGTGATGATCGGGTGTGATAGATTCTAACGTTCACATACAACGGGTGTAAGACAGATTTACACACGCGAAACACTTAGGTTGACTTGACGAGCCTAGCATGTGTACAGACATGGCCTCGGAACACAAGAGACCGAAAGGTCGAGCATGAGTCGTATGGTAGATACGATCAACATGAAGATGTTCACCGATGTTGACTAGTCCGTCTCACGTGATGATCGGACACGGCCTAGTTGACTCGGATCATGTAATCACTTAGATGACTAGAGGGATGTCTATCTGAGTGGGAGTTCATAAGATGAACTTAATTATCCTGAACATAGTCAAAAGGTCTTCGCAAATTATGTCGTAGCTCACGCTTCAGTTCTACTGTTTAGATATGTTCCTAGAGAAAATTTAGTTGAAAGTTGATAGTAGTAATTATGCGGACTAGGTCCGTAAACTGAGGTTTGTCCTCATTGCTTCATAGAAGGCTTATGTCCTTAATGCACTGCTCAGTGTGCTGAACCTCGAACGTTGTCTGTGGATGTTGCGAACATCTGACATACACATTTTGATAACTACGTGATAGTTCAGTTAAACGGTTTAGAATTGAGGCACCGAAATTGAAACGTCGCGAAACATATGAGATGTTTCGAGGGCTAAAATTGGGATTTCAGGCTCGTGCCCACGTCAAGAGGTATAAGACCTCCGACGATTTTCTTAGCCTGCAAACTAAGGAGAAAAGCTCAATTGTTGTGCTTGTGCTCAGATTGTCTGAGTACAACAATCGCTTGAATCGAGTGGGAGTTGATCTTCCAGATGAAATAGTGATGGTTCTCCGAAGTCATTACCACCAAGCTGCTAGAGCTTCGTGATGAACTATGATATATCAGGGACATATATGATGATCCTTGAGATATTCGCGATGTTTGACACCGCGAAAGTAGAAATCAAGAAGGAGCATCAATTGTTGATGGTTGGTGAAACCACTAGTTTCAAGAAGGGCAAGGGAACAAAGGGATACTTCATGAAACGGCAATTCAGCTGCTGCTCTAGTGAAGAAACCCAAGGTTGAACCCAAACCTGAGACTGAGTGCTTCTGTAATAAGGGGAACAGCCGCTGGAGCAGAATTACCCTAGATACTTGGCAGATAAGAAGGCTGGCAAGGTCGATAGAAGTATATTGGATGTATTATGTTAATGTGTACTTTACTAGTACTCCTAGTAGCACCAGGGTATTAGATACTGGTTCGGTTGCTAAGTGTTAGTAACTCGAAATAAAAGCTACGGAATAAACGGAGACTAGCTAAAGGTGAGATGACGATATGTGTTGGAAGTATTTCCAAGGTTGATCAAATATCGTACGCTCCCTCTACATCGAGATTGGTGTTTGCGTTGAGCATAGACATGATTGGATTATGTCTATCGTAATACGGTTATTCATTTAAGGAGAGAGTAATGGTTACTCTGTTTATTTGAATAATACCTTCAATGGTGTTACACCTAAAATGAATGGTTTATTGAATCTCGATCGTAGTGATACACATGTTCATGCCAAAAGATAGTAATGATAGTACCACCTACTTGTGGCACTGCCACGTAAGTCATATCGGTATAAAACGCATGAAGAAGCTCCATGTTGATGGATCTTTGGGCTCACTCATTTTTGAAAAGTTTGAGACATGCGAACCATGTCTATTGGTGTATATGCATGAAGAAACTCCATGCAAATGGACCGTTTTGACTCACTTGATTTTGAATCACTTGGGACATGCAAATCATACCACATGGGCAAGATGACTGAAAGCCTCATTTTCAGTAAAATGGAAATAGAAAGCAACTTGTTGGAAGTAATACATTTTGATGTGTGCAATCCAATGAGTGCTGAGGCGTGTAGTGGATATCGTTATGTTCTTACTTCACAGATGATTTGAGTAGATGTTGAGTATATTTACTTGATGAATCACGAGTCTGAATTATTGAAAGGTTCAAGTAATTTCAGGGTGAAGTTGAAAGATCGTCGTGACAAGAGGATAAAATATCTATGATATGATCATAGAGATGAATATCTGAATTACGAGTTTGGCACAGAATTAAGACATTGTGGAAATTGTTTCACAACTAATACAGCCTGGAACACCATAGTGTGATGGTGTGTCCGAACATCATAACTGCACCCTATTGGATATGATGCATACCATGATGTCTCTTATCGAATTACCACGATAGTTTATGGGTTAGGCATTAGAGACAACCACATTCACTTTAAATAGGGCACCACGTAATTCCGATGAGATGACACCGTATGAATTATGGTTTAGAGAAACCTAAGCTGTCATTTCTTAAAAGTTTGGGGCTGCGACGCTTATGTGAAAAGTTTCAGGCTGATAAGCTCGAACCCAAAGCGGATAAATGCATCTTCATAGGACACCCAAAACAGTTGGGTATACCTCCTGTCTCAGATCCAAAAGCAATAAGGGATTGTTTCTAGAATCAGGTCCTTTCTCGAGGAAAAGTTTCTCTCGAAAGAATTGAGTGGGAGGATGGTGGAGACATGATGAGGTTATTGAACCGTCTCTTCAACTAGTGTGTGGCAGGGCACAGGAAGTTGTTCCTGTGGCACCTACACCAATTGAAGTGGAAGCTTATGATAGTGATCATGAAACTTCAGATCAAGTCACTACCAAACCTCGTGGGATGACAAGGATGCGTACTACTTCAGAGTGGTACGTAATCTTGTCTTGGAAGTCATGTTGCTAGACAACAATGAACCTACGAGCTATGGAGAAGCGATGGTGGGCCTGGATTCCAAAATGGCTTGAAGCCATATAATCCGAGAGAGGATACATATATGAAAACAAAGTGTAGACTTTGGGAGAACTACTTGATGGTCGTAAGGCTGTTAGGTACATATGGATTTTAAAAGGAAGACGGACAATGATGGTAAATGTCACCATTAAGAAAGCTCGACTTGTCGTTAAGATGTTTTCCGACAAGTTCAAGGAGTTGACTACGATGAGACTTTTTCACTCGTAGCGATGCTAAGAGTCTGTTGGAATTATATTAGCGATTACTGCATTATTTATGAAATCTTGCAGATAGGATGTCAAAACATTGTTTCCTCGATGTTTTTTTTGAGGAAAGGTTGTATGTGATACAAACCGGAAGGTTTTGTCATTCCTGAAAGATGCTAATAAGTATGCAAAGCTCCAGCAATCCTTCTAGGGACTGGAGTAAGCATCTCGGAGTTGGAATGTATGCTTTGATGATGAACAAAGATTTTGGGTTTATACAAAGTTTATGAGAAACTTGTATTTCCAAAGAAGTGAGTTGGAGCACTATAGAATTTCCGATGAATATATGTTGTTGACATATTGTTGATCAGAAATGACGTAGAATTTCTGGAAAGCATATAGGGTTATTTGGAAAGTATTTTTCAATGGAAAGCCTGGATTAAGCTACTTGAACATTGAGCATCAAGATCTATAAGGATAGATCAAAATTCTTAATGGTACATTCAAATGAGCACATACCTTGACATGATCTTGAAGGTGTTCAAGATGGACCAGTCAAAGAAGGAGTTCTTGCCTGAGTTGTAAGGTATGAAGTTAAGACTTAAAGCTCGACCACGGCAGAAGAAAGAGGAAGGACGAAGGTCGTCCCCTATGCTTTTGTCATAGGCTCTATACGGTATGCCATGCTATGTACCGCACCTGAAATGTGCCTTGCCATGAGTCAGTCAAGGGGTACAAGAGTGATCCAAGAATGGATCACAAGACAGCGGTCAAAGTTATCCTTAGTAACTAGTGGACTAAGGAATTTTCTCGATTATGGAGGTGGTAAAAGAGTTCGTCGTAACGGGTTACACCGATGCAAACTTTGACACTAATCCAGATTATTCTGAGTAGTAAACTGGATTCGTATAGTAGAACAGTTATTTGGAATAGCTCCAAATGTAGCGTAGTAGTTGCATCTACAAGATGACATAGAAATTTGCGAAGTACATACGGATCTGAAAGATTCAGACCCGTTGACTATAACATCTCTCACAAGCATAACATGATCAAACCTAGAACTCATCGAGTGTTAATCGCATGGTAATGTGAACTAGATTATTGACTCTAGTAAACTCTTTGGGTGTTAGTCACATGGGGATGTGACCTTGAGTGTTAATCACATATCGATGTGAACTGGATTATTGACTCTAGTGCAAGTGGGAGACTGTTGGAAATATGCCCTAGAGGCAATAATAAATTGATTATTATTATATTTCCTTGTTCATGATAATCGTTTATTATCCATGCTAGAATTATATTGATAGGAAACTCAGATACATGTGTGGATACATAGACAACACCATGTCCCTAGTAAGCCTCTAGTTGACTAGCTCGTTGATCAATAGATGGTTACGGTTTCCTGACCATGGACATTGGATGTCGTTGATAACGGGATCACATCATTAGGAGAATGATGTGATGGACAAGACCCAATCCTAAGCCTAGCACAAGATCATGTAGTTCGTATGCTAAAGCTTTTCTAATGTCAAGTATCATTTCCTTAGACCATGAGATTGTGCAACTCCCGGATACCGTAGGAGTGCTTTGGGTGTACCAAACGTCACAACGTAACTGGGTGACTATAAAGGTGCACTACGGGTATCTCCGAAAGTGTCTGTTGGGTTGGCACGAATCGAGACTGGGATTTGTCACTCCGTGTGACGGAGAGGTATCTCTGGGCCCACTCGGTAGGACATCATCATAATGTGCACAATGTGATCAAGGAGTTGATCACGGGATGATGTGTTACGGAACGAGTAAAAGAGACATGCCGGTAACGAGATTGAACAAGGTATCGGGATACCGACGATCGAATCTCGGGCAAGTATCGTACCGCTAGACAAAGGGAATTGTATACGGGATTGATTAAGTCCTTGACATCGTGGTTCATCCGATGAGATCATCGTGGAACATGTGGGAGCCAACATGGGTATCCAGATCCCGCTGTTGGTTATTGACCGGAGAGTCATCTCGGTCATGTCTGCATGTCTCCCGAACCCGTAGGGTCTACACACTTATGGTTCGGTGACGCTAGGGTTATAGAGATATTAGTATGCAGTAACCCGAAAGTTGTTCGGAGTCCCGGATGAGATCCCGGACGTCACGAGGAGTTCCGGAATGGTCCGGAGGTAAAGAATTATATATAGGAAGTGCTGTTTCGGCCATCGGGACAAGTTTCGGGGTCACCGGTATTGTACCGGGACCACCGGAAGGGTCCCGGGGGTCCACCGGGTGGGGCCACCTGCCCCGGGGGGCCACATGGGCTGTAGGGGGTGCGCCTTGGCCTATATGGGCCAAGGGAACCAGCCCCAAGAGGCCCATGCGCCAAGAGAAGAGGGAAAGGAAGAGTCCTAAAGGGGGAAGGCACCTCCGAGGTGCCTTGGGGAGGAGGGACTCCTCCCTGGCCCACCCTTCCTTAGAGGAAGGGCCAAGGCTGCGCCTCCCCCCTCTCCCTTGGCCCTATATATAGTGGGGGGGAAGGGAGGGCAACCATACCTAAGCCCTGGCGCCTCCCTCTCCCTCCCATGACACATCTCCCTCCTCCCGCAGTGCTTGGCGAAGCCCTGTTGGAATCCCGCTACTTCCACCACCACGCCGTCGTGCTGCTGGATCTCCATCAACCTCTCCTTCCCCCTTGATGGATCAAGAAGGAGGAGACGTCGCTGCTCCGTATGTGTGTTGAACGCGGAGGTGCCGTCCGTTCGGCGCTAGGATCATCGGTGATTTGGATCACGACGAGTACGACTCCATCAACCCCGTTCTCTTGAACGCTTCCGCGCGCGATCTACAAGGGTATGTAGATCTACTCCTCCCTCGTTGCTAGATGACTCCATAGATTGATCTTGGTGACACGTAGGAAAATTTTGAATTATTGCTACATTCCCCAACACTAGCACCACGCGCCGACGAAGAAGGGGCCTCGGCGCGCTCCCGACCAGCGCCCACCATCTTTCAACACCTGCCATGACAAAGAATAAACGAAATTAGTACAACATAAAAAAAGTACCAACATGAATAATAATATGTATATCACGTAAGTGTATCATCATCAAGTACAACATAAAAAAAATTGAATACCTGACACTACTAATAATCTCGATCAGTATCATCAATAAATGCATAATCATCATCATCACTATAATCAATGATGGGCTCATAGGGTTCATTGGCATCAACATGTGCAAGGCCACCTTGACGTAATCGGTCAAGCATTGACAGGTCACCCGCAGCAGTAACCTCTTCTTGTTCCGGCTCTTCTTGTTCCTCCTCTGGGGTGATGTCGGATTCATTGTCGCTGTCTACTTCAATGTTTTGGGGTGAAGTATAGCGGTTCTTGAAACGCTTTTTGGAAAGACGTGTCTCTTGGAAGAATTCTCCTTCATATGTGTCTGGGTTGATGTGAGGTTCATAATCCTCTTCCTTTGGGGGAGAAAGTCTAGCACGTGGCGGCACTTCATAAACGACATCCCAACCTTTCAGATTTGGATTAGTTTGGCAGGCCCACGGTAGATAGAATACTTGGGTCGCCTGTCGAGCCGTAATATAGACATCAGGAACATCTAAATGGGTGCTTTGGTTGATTTCAACTAGCCCTATATGTTCATGAGTCCTTCTAGTCTCCTTCGGCTGAAACCAATAACATTTGAAGACTACGACATTCGGTGGGTTTTCACCATAGAACAGAAGTTCATAAATTGCTTCAACTCTCCCATAATACTCGGTACCTCCTTCGCCGATAGAAGATACACAACAATTTGTAGACTTTCGGTCGGCCATAGATAGCTCTTTGCCATAGGTACGAAAGCGATACCCGTTGATGTCGTACTTGTCAAATGAACGGACCTTATAGTCAAAACCATTAGCGACTTGTCTCAATTCGGCGTCCATAGACTCTGAATTAGCCTACAAGTTTAATATGAAAGGATTGTTGCATTATGCACAAATTAGCGAATGAAATGAAATTGTCTAATAGAAATTACCGTTTGTTTGAACCAAGAGATGAAACCGGGATAGCCGCCTCCTTGCTTTGCGAGAAGCTCATACTCTTCGACGGAATCCTTTTGGATCTCCGCTCCATACGAGAATATGGCGACGTATCGACTGTATGACATATCCAGGAATAAGAGCAGTTCAAAGGAAATAGAAGTTGCGAAACAATGTACCGAGAACTTACTCGATGTACGGCGGCACTTCTATCAGGTTGTTGAAGATATACAACGAAATGGTCCGCCATTCTTCGTTATCCAAAGATACTGGATGTGAAACACTAGCTGGTGCGAGATTCCCTTTGAATAGGCTGAGGTTGGATCCACCCTTTTTAGGCTCGTCAGCATTGTACCGAGGCTTCGGATTATGCAAATGACGATTTTTGGCTTCGTAGTGCACTGTTACGAAGTTTGCCGCCTCCTCTGTGATGAATGCCTCAACCATCGATGCTTCAATTCTACGTTTATTTTTACATTTTTCTCGAAGCGTCTTCTGCATCCTCTCGGTTGGGTAGCACCAACGATTTTGCACGCCCCCCCCAATCTTGCCTCGGTCGGGAGATGCAAAATCAAATGCTGCATTGGATTAAAGAAGCCCGGTGGAAAGATCTTCTCTAACTTGCAGATCAACTCCGGCGCCAACTATTCCATTTCTTCTAGCACGCCAGATGATAGTTCTTTCGCACAAAGAACACGGAAGAAATAGCTGAGTTCTGCCAGTACTAGCCATTCATCCTCAGGGATGAAGCCACGCAACATCACCGGCATTACCCGCTCAATCCATATGTGCCAATCATGACTGTTGAGACCAAATATCTTCAGTTTATCAAGATTTGCTCCCCTCTTTAGATTTGCTGCATACCCATCGGGGAACATCAACTGATGTTGCACCCACAAGAGAATTTCCCTCATAGCTGGCCTTCCAAGATTGAACCATGCCTTTGGCTTCGTCCAGTTCTGCTTTCCTTTTGGTTCTTTCATGTTTTGTAACGGCCTATCATATAGCGCCTCCAGATCGACTCTAGCCTTAGTATTATCCTTTGACTTCCCATCTATGCCGAACAATGTACCAAAAAGTGCCTCGGCGATATTCTTCTCAGTGTGCATCATGTCGATGTTGTGTGGGCAAAGGAGGTCTTTGAAGTAAGGCAGATCCCATAAGCATGTTTTGTGAGTCCACGCGTGCTTAGTATTATACCCCTTGAAGTACCCTGGACGTTGTGGATCTGGCTCGAGAGCGTTTAACTGATCCAGGGTCTGTTGGCCTGTCAATGCAGGTGGTGCAGAGTTTTTGACAACTCTACCCCTGATGAAGTTCTTCTTGTCTTTCCTGAACTTATGGCGAGGATCCAGGAATTGTCTATGCATGTCGAAGCAAGAAAACTTGCGACCGGCCTGAAGCCAACGAAACTCAAGAGCTCCCTTGCATGTGGGGCACGGGAACCTTCCATGCACACACCAGCCAACGAATAGCGCATACGCCGGCAAGTCATGCGTCGAGTACATGTACCAGACACGCATTATGATGTGTCGTTTGCTAAAGGCGTCGTATGTCTTGAACCCATTATCCCAGGCTTCTTGCAATTCGTCCTTAAGCGGCTGCATGTACACATTCATATTTTTGCCCAGATAGTTGGGTCCTGGAATTATCAACGTCAGGAAAATGTTCTTTCTTTGCATAATCTGTCCGGGGGGGGGGGAGATTGAGTGGAAAGACAAATACGGGCCAACAACTGTATTGGGCTGCCGTCATACCAAACACACTGAACCCATCCGTGCTGATGCCGACTCGAGGATGCCTCGGATCTGCCGCTTTGTCAGCATGTAATTCATCAAACTTTTTCCACGCAACACCATCCGATGTGTGTACCATCATCAGATTCCCATCTGCATCTAGTTCGGTTCTTTTGCCTGTTTTGTGCCATGTCATCTGTCTGGCCGTCTCTTCGACCATGAAAAGACGTTGAAGTCTTGGTACGATTGGAATATACCGAAGAACACTAACGGGGATTTTGGTCTGTGTCTTCTCACCCATACCGTTGTCTACCACAATATACCTGGAAGACTTGCAAATGGGACAATAGTTCAAGTCTGCATGGTCAAGCCTAAATAAGGCACATCCTTTCTCACAGGCATGTATCTTCTCATAGGGCATCTTCAGTGCACGGAGGATTTTGTCTGACTGGTACAGGTTTGCAGGCATTACATGGCCTTTGGGTAGAAAGCGTCCAAATACTGTCATAATTGCGTCATAGCATTCTCTGCCCAAGTTGAACTGAGCCTTCAGAGCCATTACTTGTGAGATGGCATCCAACTAACATAGCTTAGTGTGCTCATGGAGCAGACGTTTTGAAGACTCCAACATTTCATTGAAGGCCTTTGCAGATTCCTCCATCTCCTCGTCCGAATCCCGAGCATCATCATAGTCTTGCACCATGTTTTCCATCCCGGTACCATGCTCGTCGGTGCGACGACGATCCACCTCAGCTCGGTCACGTTGGGCAGACTCACCATGAAATGTCCACACCGTATAATCGGGCGTAAAACCACTCTTCTGCAGGTGTTTGCCCATTTCAGCCTCTGTCTTCTTTTCCCAATTGCCGCACCGGAAACAGGGGCACCAGGTTTTCTTTTGGCCATTTGCAAATGCGGCTTGCACAAACCCCTTGGTTTTTATGAACCATTCAACGCTCCATTTGTTCTGACCAGTGTGACCGGTATACATCCACGCACGGTCACTCATCTTGACTTTCAAAGCTACTGGACACACAACAATTATATATGTAATTCACCATGTATATATTCATCAGTTGATCTACTTTGTCAATTTTATTACGTCCATGCAACCTACACTCTAATAGGTAATGATAGGTCCTAATCCCACCCGTGTATGTGTAGATTGGGTTCATTTTCCCATGCTATGCCCCGGATCCGACGCAAAATTTCAGCAGCACCTCCCCGCTGTTCTCCTGATACACGTCTCTGCAATAAACAGAGAGGATGTGTACCCGGAGAACAACAGGGGAGGCACTGACGAAATTTATGCGTCGGATCCGGAGCAAAGCATATGGGAAAACGAGCCCAATCTACACATACTCGGGCTGTCCATGGATAGCGTTGGACAATTCAAAAGAATCAAGGTTATAAATATGCAAATGCATGCATATTTATAACTATGACGCTTTCGAACGGGAGACACATATTGGTTACGCATACTGATGATTCAAGACACATATATAGCTAGCTATCAAGTTTCATCGGAATAGATCAAATAATTAATGGGGGAGGAGGACTTGTCATTTGTGCTCACCCACGAACGAAGGGGCAGAGCTCGTCAAACGCACGGCGAGGTCGTCGAACACCAAACCTCGCAGCGATGAAACAACTGCACATTTAAAACTACACGATCAACACAATTATATATGATGTTTTTCATAACAAAATCGAAAAATATATGACCTAACTAATTATATATGGTGTCGGGTCAGGCTCGGGGGGTCGGGGTGTCGGGGTCGGGGTCGGGGTGTCAGGTCAGGCTCGGGGTCTCGGGGTCGGGGTGTCGGGGTCGGGCTCTCGGGGTCGGGGTGTCGTGTCGGGGTGTCAGGTCGGGGTCTGGGTACCGTGTCGGGTCGGGGTGTCGTGTCGATGTCGGGGTAGTGTCGTGTCGGTGTCGGGGTGTTGTTTCGGGGTCGGGGTGTGGTGTCGGGGTCAGGGTGTCGGGTCAGGCTCGGGGTCGGGATGTCGGGTCAGGCTCGGGGGGTCGGGGTGTCGGGGTCGGGGTCAGGGTGTCGGGGTCGGGGTGTCGGGTCAGGCTCGGGGTTGGGGTGTCGGGGTCGGGGTCGGGGTGTCGGGGTCGGGGTCTCGGGGTCGGGGTGTCGGGGTCGGGGTCTCGGGGTCGGGGTGTCGTGTCGGGGTGCCGGGTCGGGGTCTGGGTACCGTGTCGGGTCGGGTTTTTTTCCTTTTTTTCCATTTCTTAATCTTCCTCTTCTTCCTTTTCTTCCTTTTTTTCCTTCTTCTTCTTCTTCTTCTTCTTCCTCCTTTCCTTTTTCCTCTTCTTCTTCTCCTCCTCTCCTCTTTTTTCTTCTTCTTCTTCCTCTTCTTCTTTTTTCTTCTCCTCCTCCTCTTCTTCTTCTTCTCCTCTCCTCTTTTTCTCTTCTTCTTTCCTAAAACTAAACTAAACCTAAACCTAAAACTAAAAAAACAGAAAAAGGAAAAAACTAAATCTAAACCTAAAACTAAACTAAAACTAAATCTAAACTAAACATAAACCTAAAACTAAAAAAACAGAAAAAAGGAAAAAAAAGGAGGCAGGAAAGCTCACCTGGGTGGAGGAGGGGGGCGGGGCGGCCTGGGGCGGCGGAGGAGGGGGGCGGGGCGGCCTGGGGCGGCGGAGGAGGGGGCGGGGCGGCCTGGGGCGGCGGCAGTGGCGACGGGGCCGGGGCGCCGGGGCGTGGCGGCGCCCAGACGGCAGGGCGGCGGGGGCGACGGGGCGGGGGGGGCGTCGGGGCGGCGGCGTGGTGGTGGGGCGACGGGGCGGGGGGGCGCTGGGGCGGTGGCGGGGTGGTGGGGCGACGGGGTAGCGGCGAGGGGAGAGAGAGAGAGAGGGGCGGGGTGGGGCGGCCGTTAACGCTAGTGGGGCCCTCCCTCTTTGCCGTCCGCCCTCCTTTGTCGTCCGCCTTTTTGCTCTTTGCCGTCCGCAGGGGGGGCCGTTAGGTTTTTTTTGCAGCTCGTCAGTGGGGCCCCCTCCCTCTTTGCCGTCCGCTAGCCGACGACAAAGAATCTTTGCCGTCTGCTAGCCGACGGCAAAGAACTGGCTGATGGCAAATTATGTCTTTGCCATCAGCCAGTTCTTTGCCGTCTGCTTTTTGGTAGCTGATGGCAAAGAGCTTCTTTGCCGTCTGCTAGCTCACGGCAAAGAGCTGGCAGATGGCAAAGTAGCTGATTCCAGTAGTGTCTCTCTCACACGCACACTCGGCAGCTCACCCCCTCTAGAAATGACACACAACTGAAAAGGACACCCCCACACGGGTCGAAGACCAAACAAGGAGTGGGCGACCCACAACCCGAATAAAAAGCCCAATGACAAATAAACCCAACACACACTTTTGAGTGACATACAAATGAGGGACACCTGCGACGCTGAGATTCGTGAAATAAAAAACGTCGGTGCTGACAATATTTAAGAAACCATCAAGTTTAATTTAGGAGACAGGACAAATTCTAAGGAGAATTACACTTGCTAGACTTTTCATAGCAAGGGCTACGACATTATGTGAAGACTCATTACTCAATTTAAAGGAGGTAACTGCGGCTCCCTCCACATTTTCGCATCCGGGCTTGGGACCGGCAAAGGCAGTGTTACACCACAACAATACAAAACACAAGTCACACAAGCACACATACAGTCAAGCAAATGCAATACACACACAGTCACACAAGCACACACAATCAAGCGCTTGCACACAACAAAGACAAAGAAACATACATAGATACGGGCACATCACACAGTCACACACAAACACAATGTAGCACCTTGCACACAAGAAATAGACAAAAACAGACATAGATAGGGGCACATCACATACACAAACAACAATGGGCATGCACACAAGATATGGAAAGAATCAGACATAGATAATGGCAAAAAAAGAAAGCAAATACATGCAAGACCGAAGTATACTAAGAAAGTTAATAATATGCTCTTCCTTCTTTAGAAAACAAATTCTGGGAAACCATGTCCGCTTTGTGTTTTTCAAGAACTTGCTTAGTGTTCGAGTGCGATCTGAAATTTACCACCGAGTCTCCTTACTGTTCGAGATGGTGTCTCTGACTTTGTGTTTTTCAGATGGCAAATTTGAAATTAAACCCTTACCATCACCATCACCCTCATCATCCTCGTCATTTGAATCATAACTAGCAAAACCATCAGATTGTTTCGCTTAGCAGGGGCTACAACTTTAGCTGTGGTCTTGACTTTTGATTCTCCCAGACCAAGCTGCTTTGAGCTAGAGACACCAGTGGTCTCATTTGCTGCAAGACAGAGGTGATAATCAGCAATGTAATTTACCCATTTATATTAACTTTTAGTATAATTCACTCACGTTTAGCTGAAGAATCATCTTCAATCATAACTCGGTTGCAATCTCATTAAAAGGATCATGAGTAACCTGGAAATGACAAAAGTACAAACGTAAGAAATGGCAGTCTTGCTGAATTTAGAACAGAAGTACATTTTCTGCTAACCCTAGCTAAATAAGTAAATAACCTCCATGCAATGACAAACCTTCAGTAGAACTTCTGTCAACACACGTTTAATTTCCTTGTTGATTGCTGCCATCCGTGCCACTTCAAGTCTTCAACTTCATCCTGCAAATGATTCAAGTTCCAGTACATCGATTTTAAATGAGGGCCATGTTAATATCCAAGTCGAATATGAATAGGAAAAAAAAAGAGTGTGTGTGTCTGTAGGGAATGCTTCAGATACACTACCAACACCAAATGCTACAGGTGGAACATAGTTCGAACGAGAGAGTGCTCCAGTATGCAAAGAAGGATCCATCTGTAACTGAATAAAAATAAGTACCATTGTATCAATGATGCAAGAGATTATATTAGAGTACTAAACTTGTGATGCTTGTGGTGGTACTGGAGCTGGATGAAAATATCCAACTATTGCAGATGCACCCCATGATTGAGTTGATGTTGGAACTGTGCCATGTTCAGACACTGCTGTAGGAACAGTGTCCTTAGCAAAACACGAAACACAGGAACACGAAGCGTAATCAACTAATCATTCATCGCTCCGGCACGAACACGAAACAGAGGATCATGAATGTCTCTCAGATAACCAAAGCGCATGCAGAAGTTGAATGATCCAACAAACTCAGAATCAATATTAACTATTCAATGATCTAGCAAACATAACAATAGAATTTTAGAGAATAGGGTGTCAGAAGATCAATGATCAATGATCGCACTATAAGTTAATTGTCACAAAGCCTAGGCAAAGCAAGAAAAGCATTTTCCATTGACTGGACATTAGTAATACAAAAAAAAAAGAATATGGTATCCACATAAGACATAATAGAACACGCATACCACTAAAAATTTAAGAAAAAAGAAGTTGACGGTCTACACTAAACAAATACTAGGTCATTAATCACAATACCGAGTTGATGCCATAAAATTAAACATGACAAACAATAATTTTTCAGGCAAACTAACTGGGAATTAACAAATGTCAGAGCATAAGAGTTGGGCTAGTCAACTGGATCACCATTATCACAAGAAAACAAGCAGCACATGTCCACATTAGAGGTTCATTAGGAAGTTAGCAGCATTGACAAAAAAACATGTGATGAACGTGCTTTCACAGATAAATAAATTCTGGAGTTATGCTCATAACAGAAACATATGCCCAGGTGTGCAATGACAAAATTCTAGAGTTATGCTATGCAGTCTAGAATGTAGTCTAAGGGGAACTAACTAGCAGCAGTTCATCTAGTACTTCAATGGAAATAGCAACATCAGGCAGGAAAGAAGGAACCTTGTCCAGCAGTAGCAGCAACAAGTGTTCAATTAGTCAAGCAGCAGGCCACATGGTAAAACTTTTCTGCTCGGAACACACAAGAAAAGCATGATAAAAAGAAACAAATTGGAAAGAACATAAGCAGTATACACCATCAATTGGAAAGAACAAGCGTAATGAATCACCCCGTCTCTGCATCGAATTAATGGACCCTGTAACTCAAGAATTGACAGAGGGCCAACAAGAACTGGCAGAGAGCCAAGAATTGATAGAACATCACACGAGAGCAACGCAGGTGACGGAACAGAGGAACCGATCTAAACTATGTGGCCGGCCGTAATCCAATTTCGAAACCAGACCCGGTTGTTCCTGCAACCGACGCGAACACGAACCCGGGATAAAAGAAGCGCACGCAGAAGGAAAGAATTGCTAGTTCGCAAACGAGACGGAGAACCCCGACGAGGAGAACGAGACGGACCAAGAACACGTGAGCGCATCGGGACAACGGCGAGGACGAGCGAAATCGAATCAGACGTGAGACTACACGAACGACGGAGAGGACGAGCAAGATCGATTCGGACGCGACTCTAAACGGACGACGGCGAGGACGAGCGAAATCGAACCGGACGCGGCTCTAAATGGACGACGGCGACGAGCAAAATTGAATCGGACGCGGCTCTAAACGGACAACGGCGAGGACGAGCAAAAACGAACCGGGCGCGACTCTACACGGACGACGACGGCGAGGGCGAGCAAAATCGAATCGCACGCGACCCCGAACAGACGACGGCGACGAGGAGCAAACTCAAACCAAGCGCGATTCCAAACGGACGAATCGAGCACGAGCAAGAACCAAATCAGGCGCGGTTCGAAGCCTAAACGGACGGCGAATGGAGGGCGAGCGAATCCAAACCAGGCGCGAGGAGGCGAGGCGAGGCGGGAAGCAGGGCCCGGGGCCCCGGGCGAAGAGAGGAGGAACAGACCGGCGGGCCACGGCCAGGGCGCGGGGAGGGAGGACAGGGCGCGTGTGGCCGCGGGCGGGCCGCCGGGGAAGAGCTGGCGTCGCCGGCCGGGTCCTTGCCGGAGACGGCTTCGGCGGGCGGCGGAAACCGGAGGGGAGGGGAGTGGAGCTGGTGCCTGGTGGTGGTAGGTTGGGGCTGGATCCGGGCCGGGTGGGCGGGACTAAAGGGATCGGTCGGTCGGTCGGCAACGCGGCGCGGAGATATTACCGTTGGGAGCCTCGGATTGGGTTCGGGTGCTCGAGGCGGGTTGGGAAATTTCTAGCTACTAGGGTGCTCGAGGCAGAGGCGGTTCCGTGCAGACCCACGGTGCGGGCACACGGGCTATCCGGCCGGCGCACATGAGAAGCCCGGCCCATTTGGTCGTGTTAGGTTGTGTGTCGTGTCTTATCTTAGAAAAAAATGTTTTTTAGGATTACCGCGTGTTTCATTAATCACATACATAGTGAATACAACGCACACACGTGGAACCGGTCAGAAAGACCGAGAGAAAACACGTGTTCCCACAACTTTGCGTAAAACCCCTCCAAGAAAATAAAATCACATTGAAGACCATAGAAATTCCGGCAACTACCGTCACCACCGACACCGTCGCTGAATTCGGAGAACTATAGCCAAGAAGGGCGCTGTGAGCCGATGAAGAAGTCTGCCAAGGACGAGGCTTTTTATCGTTGTGGCGTGTCGACCGGGGATCTCCCTCATCCTCCTTGAATCCTGGAGCAACTGTCAACCATCGATGTCGTCGAGGCCCAGCACCAGATCCGCCGCCATCAAGCCGCAAGTCAAGATCCGAAACCACCATCCTCTCACAGTCACCGGTGATGTCACCAGGGAAGACAACCACCGGCCATAGACTTAAAACTGCCTTCCAGAAGGATCGGCGGGAGACTGAGCTCACCTGCTCCTCGATGCCGCCATGTACGATATCAAGAAGGGACTGGAGCTTCGGCATTATTCTTGGTTGCGATGCCGCAATCACCATCAAAAACAGCGCCGTGCTAAACACAATACCTTGCATTGCAGTCGTTGTCCCGATGCAGGCGCATGGAGACGCTGGACTCGCTGATCGAAAGGAACAGTGAATACACATATCCACGAGCCTCTCAACACTACCGTGAAGGACGCCGCCGAGATGATGCCAGGACTCGGGAAATCTTATTCGACACGGCGCCGCTAACACCATTGAAGTGAGGCAGTAGGACCAACCTATCTATACACCTGAGGTGGAGAACTGGGGCTCCTCCATCTAGCCGTTGCCGAGGCAGATGAAGGAGGAAGGAGCTCGCGGCCTCGCCAGTGGCTGAGGCGGGATTGGAGGCGTCCTCTTTGTGCGTCTTTGGAACCGTTCAAGAGACACACTTGGGAGGTTGTGGGTTTGTGTAAAGAGGAATGGAAAAATTATGTTGGTGCAAAAAGACATCCGCAATGCTTTCATTTCGTTAACATCAACTTCAGGTCCGGCTTGTTTCAAATAAAAAAACTTAAGGTCCAACTAATTTTCCAACTAGAATAGCGAGGGTACGTGTCTGAAGTGACTGTGTTTGAGGTGACTTGTGGCGATAATCCCACGGCCGAAGTGGTGCCAACTCTTCCCTCCCAGTTGATCCCCTCCCTCTTCCAATTCGATCCTTCGTCTGTCTCTGAGATCCACTGAAGGAAATATGTCCTAGAGGCAATAATAAAGTTGTTACTTACATTTCCTTATATCATGATAAATGTTTATTATTCATGCTAGAATTGTATTAAACCGGAAACTTGATACATGTGTGGATACATAGACAAAACACAGTGTCCCTAGTAAGCCTCTACTAGACTAGCTCGTTAATCAATGATGGTTAAGTTTTCTAACCATAGACATGAGTTGTCATTTGATGAACGGGATCACATCATTAGGAGAATGATGTGATGGGCATGACCCATCCATTAGCTTAGCATAATGATCGTTAAGTTTCTATTGCTATTGCTTTCTTCATGTCATATACATATTCCTTTGACTATGAGATTATGCAACTCCCGGATACCGGAGAAATACCTTGTGTGCTATCAAACGTCACAACGTAACTGGGTGATTATAAAGATACTCTACAGGTATCTCCGAAGGTGTTTGTTGGGTTGGCGTAAATCGAGATTAGGATTTGTCACTCCGAGTATCAGAGAGGTATCTCTGGGCCCTCTCAGTAATGCACATCATAATAAGCCTTACAAGCAATGTGGCTAATGAGTTAGTTGAGGGATGATGCATTACGGAACAAGTAAAGAGACTTGTCGGTAACGAGATTGAACTAAGTATGAAGATACCAACGATCGAATCTCGGGCAAGTAACATACCGATGATAGAGGGAATAATGTATGTTGTCATTACGGTACGACCGATAAAGATCTTCTTAGAATATGTGGGAACCAATATGAGCATCCAGGTTCCGCTGTTGGTTATTGACCGGAGAGGTGTCTCGGTCATGTCTACATAGTTCTCGAATCCATAGGGTCTGCACGCTTAACGTTCGATGATGATGTTGTATTATATGAGTTATGTGATTTGGTGACCGAATGTTGTTCGGAGTCCCGTATGAGATCATAGACATGACGAGGTGTCTTGAAATGGTCGACAGGTAAATATTCATATATAGGACGATGATATTCGGACACCGAAAGTGTTCTGAGGGTACCGGGTACATATGGGGTCATCGGAAGGGTTTACGGGCATCCCCCCGGCAACTACATGGGCCTTGGGCCAAGAAGGGGACAGACCAGCCCCGCCCCATGTAGGCCAAAATAAGGGGGAAGGAAGGGGAGGGATTCGGCCTCCCCCTTCCTTCTCTCATCCCTCCTCCTTCCTTTCCCCTCCGGATAAATATGGAAGGGGGGAGGCCGAATTGGGAGGCGCCCAAGTAAGATTCCTCCTACTTGGGTGCCCCCTTGGCTGCCTCTCTTTCCCTCCAACCTATATATATATGAGGGGGGCACCGCTAGAACACACAACATTGATTCCTAGCGGTGTGCGGCGCCCCCTCCATAGTTTACACCTCCGGGCATATTGTCGTAGTACGCTTAGGCGAAGCCCTGCGTGGATCACTTCACCATCACCAAGTTCGACTACATCAACCGTGTTGTCAAAGCTTCCGCTTTCGCTCTATGAGGGTACATGGACACACTCTTCCCCTCTCGTTGCTATGCATCTCCTAGATAGATCTTGCGTGAGAGTAGAAATTTTTTGAAATTGCATGCTACGTTTCCCATCATCCACCACTACTCTCCCTAGTTTGTTCTTATCCCTTCTCTCATAATTGGTTTCTCTTCCTCTAGTGCTGTTTCAAGTGGCCGAGGTGGGATTTTCTCAAGTCCTAGTGTTGAGGGAGGGGCATTGAAGGAAAATACAAAAAAACTGATAGTACTTAAGTGTACAAGCAAACTCATCATGTTGGGGAGGGTCCTGGCCCATGCTAGCCGCCCCATGCCTCTCTAGTTATTTCACCCTATCAATCCTCTATTCATCATCTCCCTTGGTAGTTCTTTCAATCCATGGCCTCCTTAATTGTTCTTTACCCAACAGATCCACACTTGGCGCATGTGTGTTGACTACCAACCCCTAAACAAGGCTTGCCCCAAGGATCCATTCGTGATGCCACATATCGGCCAAGTGATCGATTCCATGGCCGGTTGCGAGGGTTTGCGTATTTTGGGCGCATATTCAAGCTATCATCAGATAAAAATGAAGTATTCGGCCAATATCAAGACTCCTTCGTCATCTCCTATGAAACTTTCTCCTACATTTTCATGCATTTGACCTAAAAATGTTGGTGCGACTTACCAATGGTGTATTCGAAAATGTTGACACCATCGGGGCGGCAGAAACTTCCACACCTATGTCAACGACATCGTGGTAAAGTCCAAGTGAGGGGATGATCTCCTGGCGGATCTGGCGAAAACCTTCATAGACCTCATGCAAATCAACTTGAAGCTTGACCAAGAGAAATGTGTAATTAGATTACCTGCAGAATCTCCCTGGTTTCATCATTTCTATATGCGAGAACGAGGCCACCCGGAGAAGGTCAAAGCGATCCTAAAGATGGCTACACACAAAAAATCTAAAGTATGTGCAGTAATTCATCGGATGCATTGCAGCCTTAGGGCATCTCTAACGGCGACCCTCTAACCACTCGTATACGTCCGTACCGCGGAAGCCATCCAACGTGGGACTGTATCGGTCTGCGGCGCAGTCCGGACGTGTTTTCTCCATGTTAATGTGTGAACTTACTGTCACGGTCTCATTTCCTTCCACTATGCCCTTCTCCTTCTTGCTTTGCATCCGCACCCTCCACCTCCCCCACCACCGTTGTATGTCTCTAGCCGCCATAGAGGCATTGTCAGACGTCCCCAACCAGCAAAGACGGTGTTGTCCTCCCTAGAGTCGTTTGTACCCAGGTACACTTCTAGCCTCCTCGTCGGCGACCTCCATGGCGGACAGCACGCCCGACAGGTGTCGGTCAAATGCCATTGAACTTATTTTCAAATGCTATGTCGTTTATTAGAGTATGAATGATGGTGAGCTACTCGACCATGTAGGATGAGTTGTTGTGCGATGTGTGGTTGGCCGTATCTGTAGATTTTGTAAGCAGAAGTAGAGGGGGACCTTCTGGCAGCAGGTGCATGAATCATTTCACGCACGAAAGCACACTGCGCCCTACGACAGTTACATCATTCAACAATGCAGTGTGAGGTCGTTATCGTATTGCTTGCATGCCATCCAGACTAGCGTAACCAAGTTTTATCAAGTGGTTGCTCAACTGGAGGCAAGGTGGCCATTGCATGTGGCAAAGGAGATCATAAGTTTTGCTTCTCTTGCTCAACTTGTTTAAATTATTCATTCACTCAAAGTTGGTCTACACATTATGTAGCCCGCACGCACTGCCATGATGTACCACATGACAGAGGATGGTCATTTACGTACACACTGTTGGATGAAACTGAAAAGGGAGTATGAGTGGGACGAACTGATCCGTTGATGAAAAACTTGTTGGACATTCAATTAATCCAGTCGAATTAGAGACATTGTTGTACTAAACTTATTTACATGCTACGTATGGATGATTCATGCTATTTTTCTATCCGAACTTTGATGAATATCAACCGGTGTGCATGAATTTCGTCATGTTAGTTAAAATGCGGGTTGAAATGTATGTGGGTAGCTTTGGATGGCGACCTCCCGAATCCGTGTCTGCAGACTGCCCCCCTGTCAGTGGACAAATGCGGGAGAAAATTTGCGGGTTCCCATTGAAGATGTCCTTACTCGGTTCATCTCTAGGCTTGGCGAGAAGGGCCTACCACTCTATTGGCTCCTCAAGAAGGTTGATTCTTTCGAATGGACTGTTGTGGCGCAACCGGCCTTCGATGACCTCAAGCGCTTGCTCTTCATTCCACCAATCCTCTCCAACCGGGCCAAGAGGGAGCCCCTGCTCCTTTACATCATCGTCAACCAAACGTGCGACCGAGCGTTGTCCCGGTGGTCATCATTTTACTAGGAAAGTGAGTACCCTCCGAGTCCAAACTAAGATATCAACATTACCAGAAACTAGTCTACTGTGTGTTTCTAGCATCAAGGAAGCTACTACATTACTTGCAAGCCCACTTGGACATCGTGGTAAGCAATGCCCCTTTGTCAGACATCAACGGCAATAGGGATGCCACTGACCGGGTGGGGAAGTGGGCCATCAAGCTAGGGGCGCACGACATAATATATGAACCACCGAAGGCTATCTAGTTTTAAGCTCTGGTCGAATTCCCTTTCGCTTCAAGTCCAGTCGGTTCCAGTCGGAGTACTGGACCATGTACTTTGACGACTCTAAAGTAAACGGAGGATTGGAGGCTAGCGTCATCCTCATCTCCCTGAAAGGTGCAAAACTCGATTATGTGCTTCAGATCCACTTTGTTGCATCCAATAATGTGGCTGAATACAAGGCTTTTCTACATGGTCTACGGATTGTTGTATCACTCGACATAATGTGTGAACTTACTGTCCTTCGTCTGAAGGCAATAGTTGGCTAACCTATACTTTATGCTATGGAAATATCTAGGATTAGTAGCAAAAGTTGCCTATAATTTTATAATCCAGTTTGGTAATTGACTATGGAGACTATAAATCTTTATGTTGCAAATACTAAATTGATGTATTGTTAATTAAGATCTTTGTGACAAGAGCTATTACTAAAAGATGTAATACAATGGGAATCTTAGAACTTATAGGCGATTGGACAGTTTGGTGCACACAGTTGTAAAATACGTGATCACATTCATCTAACTTGCGTGGGCGTGTAAATACGATCAAATTTCTCGTATGCAGGTGTATCCAACGCTTGTGTGGCACGTCAGCTTGGCCAGGGCCCACTGTCAGTGGCTGGTAGCGTTTGAGATGTGATGCGCACATGTTTTTTTACAGCAACACCCTAAGCTTTTTGAACTTCGTACCAAGCCATTATGGGTCCCATCCGTCAATGCACAATGTAAATAAAATTTGGCTTAAAACACACGGGGGGGAGCTCGAACCCCAGCTGATCATACTTTATGTGTTAAATAGACTACTAGGACTAGGATATATATCCTTTAAGTCTACATAAAAGTGTCAATGAAACATGAGTATTTTATATTCTACATAAATATTTCATTTAAAACATGTACATTTTAAAATTATATGAATTAAAATATACTTATGAAATTATATGAACATTTAAAATAATATTTATGAAATTACAATTCATGTATATTAACATAACTTGAAAAATATTCACGTGAGTTAAAAACTATTCAAGAATAATTTCAGCCACGTGTAATTTTAAAAACTATTCATGTATTGTTTAGAAAGTGTTTAAGTATTAATAAAAACGTAATTAAAATCCAAATAAATGTTCACATAATTTTAATAATGGTTTCACATTTTTTAACGAAATATTTATGTGGAATATAAAAGCTTTCATGTTTTAAGATGTTTCTATGTTGTTTTAAAAGAGTGTTCATGTTTTTTAATAAAACTTATGTTTTGCTAAAATATATTTATATACTCATTAAAAATAGAAAATATCTACGAAACATTTAATACATGTTTGAGTGCACCTAGAGAGTAACCCTCAAGTGAATATTATTTAAATTATACAATCATTTTTCTAGTTCATATATATATGCATATTTTTAAGTAAGTTATTTTATTTGTATGTATGTGAATTACAACACTGTAAAATTCTAACTTTATTTTTTTACAGTGATTATTACTTACATACCTGTTACCAATTTCAACAAAGAAAGAAAACTAAATTTTCCAAAATGGGCCGGACTGACTGATCCATTCACGCCCCACGCGCGTGTTTAATAGCTTAGTAAGTTTAGTTATGCAATACTGACAGGAAGGGCTTACGAGGAGTTAGTGTTTATCGTGTGCAGAGGTTTAGGAGGAGTTAGTGTTTATCGTGTGTAGAGGTTTAAGATTGAACGTCCCTGCTATCTATTTTTCTTTTGAATTATCCTGTGTATACTTTACTCTTATATATGTGGGACCCGAGGATTACATAGATGCATAGTGTGTGGATTTTTTTTACCAGAACTTGACACTAATTTAGGGGTGTTTTCACAAAAAATATGGCGTTCCAATCACTAACAGTGGGTAGACATGTGCATGGGCAGCCTGGCCCCGAGGCCTGAGCCCGAAAGCCCAGCATCTGGGCCAGGCCCGGACTCCATTTTCAAGCCCCAAAAAAAGCCCAAAATGGCAACAAATGTATATTTTATTTGAAAAATAGGTATATTATATTATTTTAATATCGCCAATATAATTATTTTAATTGGAAAATGGCACTGTTCATGTGCTTCAGGCCGGGCCCGGGCATGGGATTTTTGCTTCGGGCTTTACAAAGCCCGGCCCGAAACCCAGCCCGGTCTGGGGTTTGAACAGGTTTAACCGTGGGCCTGGTGTGCCACGCAAGCGCAGGATACACCCGCATATGAAAAATGTCAGCGTATTTACACGTCCAGAAGTTAGATTACTACAATCACGTATTTTAAAAGTTTGTCCACCAAACTAACCGTAGCGCGCAAGTTCTAAGACTCTGAATGTATTTACCTCTTACTAAAAAGTGAATGTTGCAACTGTTATATCATAATATCATTGTGGTGTCAGTTAAAAAACAATAATGTTCTCATTGGTACGTCAATTGTTATGTCGTTATGTCAACGTGGTGTGAGTTTAAAAAAGAAGAGTTTTGCATAGGTATGTCAAATGTTTCATTATGGTGTGAGTTAAAAAAGAAAAACATTTCCACTGATTTCTCGATTTCTATACAATAATGTCATTGCGGTGATAGACTGGTAGTTAAAAAGAAGAATGTTTCTATTGGTTTGTCAATTGCTACGTCATAATGTCATTTGCTCCTTTTTGCTTACATGGAGACAATATTCACCTCGTTGTTATCGCGACATTTCTATGCACCGTACAAAGCACTTTTCTTTTAGAAGATTGTTTCATACAGTGCGACAGGAATTATCCTGCCATCTATTTTTATTTTGATTTATCATGTGTAATTTACTCTGATATATGTGGGACCCGAGGATTATATAAATTCATAGTGTCGTTTAGTGGAATTTTTTACCAGAATTTGACACTAATTAAGGGGTGTTTTCACAAAATATAGCGCTCCCGTCACTAACAGTGAGTAGACATGTGCATGGGCTGGCTCGGAGGCCCGAGCCTGAAAGTCCAACATCCGGGTCAGGCCCGGGCTCCATTTTCCCGCCCGAAAGCCTGACAAAAGCCCAAAATGGCAACAAATGTATATATTATTTGAAATATAGGTATATTATATTGTTTTTAATATCATGAATATAATTATTTTAATTAGAAAATGGAACTATGCATGTGCTTCGGGCCGGGCGGGCTTGGGATTTTGCTTTGGGCTTTACAAAGCCCGGCCCAGCCCGGGGTTTGAACAGGTTAAACTGTGGGCCTGGTGTGCCACACAAGCGCAGGATACACCGGCGTATGAAAAATGTGACCGTATTTACACGCTAGTGCAAGTTAGATGACTGCAATCATGTATTTTACAAGTTTGTCCACCAAACTAACCCCCGCACGCAAGTTCTAAGAGCATCTCCAGCCACGCCCCCAACAAGGCCCCCAGGCAACTTTTCGGCTGCCAGCGCCAAAAAATTGGCCCAGTCGCGCCCCTAAGGGCCCAATTTTCGTCGGCTCGGGTCGAAATTGGCGCCGGCGGACCCAACCCGAACCCGGCGCGCTGGGGCGCTCGGGGACGCCGGGCGAATCGTTTTTGGCGTGAAAGAGCCGCGGGCCCTCCTTGCCAGCGACTCGTCTCGCTTCTAGCCGCTTCGTCGTCCTCATCGCCTCGTTTCCCGCGGCGAATCAATGACAAAGCTGCCGCGCGCTGCCGCGCCGATCAGCATCCACCATTGATGCCTCACGGGCGGCGCAGTGAAGGCGTGACGACGCGCGTCCCCGCACATGCCACGCGTAGACGAGGCGGTCATGCGTGCTCGCGCCGCCTCCGCCTATATAAGCCGACCCCAGCGCGCCGGTGGCACGCACAGTGTCTCCACCGCCGACGTGCCCTATCTCCCCTTCCTCCCTCTCCCCTCGCCGTCCCAGTTCGTAGAAATGGCCGTACGATTCCCAGGCGACAGCGCGGCGGCGAACGGCTTCGGCCGCCGCCACCTTCACGAAAATGAAGCTCGGCTCCTCTAAGAGGCCGAGTACCCGGTCCCGCCGGACATGCAGGTGCCCGGGGCGTGGAGAATCAGCGCCGGCGGGGTCCCGGTGCCACCACCGCCCACCGGGGCGGCGCGTCGTGCGGAGATCGCGCGTATTCGCGCCTCTCTGTTGCGGGCGGCGAGGGAGGGGCCGTGCTACGTCCCCGACAGCCCGCTCTGGGAGCCCTACTTCCGCCGCCATCACGCCGAGCAGCTCGAGGCCACCAACGGCGTCGTGCCCTCTGGCAGGCTCAACTACGAGGGGCGGCGCCGATGGTGGGGCATGCCCGGCCGCACCCTGGAGGCCGTCCTCAAGTACATCACAGGCGGCAACACGCCGAGGCTGGAGTACCTCTCCCCGCCGTCATTCTCTCGTCGCCGTGGGAGCTCGTGGACACTGAGGCGCATGGACCCCAGGGCGTCCTCCTCCTCGTCCGGTCGGTCGACCGGCTCTCCCTGCCTCCATCCCGTCAAGCCGGAGCCCCAGGAGCCCCAGGACACGCCTGTCAGCCGACGCACCCGCAGCGCCGGTATCCACATCATCGACTCCACCCCCGCTTCCGGGCGCCTCGTCCTCGTCGCGCCCAAGCCGGAGCCCAGTCTCCCCCAGGAGTATGAGGAGATAGCCCGGCGCGGCTTCTCCAACGCGGACGCCCTGCGGTGGGCGCGCGACGACTACCTCCGGACGGAGATGACCCGGCAGACCCGGGCCCTGGAGGAGATCGCCGCCCGCAAGCGTGGGCGCGAGGACGAGCACGGCGTCGTGATCCTCGACAGCGACGATGACGAGGACGCCGCCGGACCGTCCAACCCGCCGCGCCAACCGGGGGAGGGTTGCAGCAGGGACGGCAGCCACGACGGAGGCGACGACGACGACGACGATGACGACGGCGACGACGACGGCGACGACTACACGAGGTTCTACAGCCTCCTCGGCATGTAGAACTGTAAGGGCGGCGGCCGGCGAGGAGCGGCGAGGCGAGCGAGATGGCGGGCGGGCCTAGTAGTGTGTTTTTTTGTAAAATACTTCAAATATGCATGAACTCGCCGTGTTTGCGCCGTGTTTGGTCGAATTTGGTTTGAAGTCGCCGAAATATGCATGAACTCGCCGTGTTTGCGCCGTTCAAAAAAATCCCGTGAGCGCCGCGACTAGGTAGCATCACGCCCCCAGCACACATTTTGCGCCGATGCACCTCCAGGGGGCGATTTTTAGCGCCTCCTGAGGGGCCAACGGCTGGAGATGCTCTAAGACTCCGAGTGTATTTACATCTTACTAAAAAATGAATGTTGCAACTGTTATATCATAATGTCATTGTGGTGTGAGTTGAAAAAGAAGAATGTTCTCATTGGTATGTCAATTGTTACGATGTCATGTCATCGTGGTTTCAGTTTAAAAAAGAAGAGTGTTTGCATAGGTATGTCAATTTGTCATTATGGTGTGAGTTAAAAAAGAAAAATATTTCCACTGATTTCTTAATTGCTATATAATAATGTCATTGCGGTGGTAGACTGGTAGTTAAAAAGAAGAATCTTTCTATTGGTTTGTCAATTGCTACGTTATAACGTCATTTGCTCCTTTTTGCTTACATGGAGACATTATTCACCTCGTTGTTATTGTGACATTTCTATGCACGGTACAAAGCACATATTTTTAGAAGATTGTTTCATATAGTGCGACAGGAATTATCCTGTGTAATTTACCCTGATATATGTGAGACCCGAGGATAATATAGATTCATAATGCTGTTTAGTGGATTTTTACCAGAATTTGACACTAATTTAGGGGTGTTTTCACAAAATATGGTGCTCCAATCACTAACAGTGGGTAGACATGTGCATGGGCAGCTTGGCCCGGAGGATCGAGCCTGAAAGCCCAACATCCGAGCCAGGCCCGGGATCCATTTTCCCGCCCGAAAGCCCGAAGTGGCAACAAATGTATATTTTTATTTGAAATATAGGTATATTATATTATTTTAAAATCCCGAATATAATTATTTTAATTGGAAAATGGCATTGTTCATGTGCTTCGGGTCGGGCTTGGGATTTTTGCTTCAGGCTTTACAAACCCCGACCCGAGACCCGGCCCGACCCGGGGTTTGAACAGGTTAACCGTGGGCCTGGTGTGCCACGCAAGCGCATGATACACCCGCATAAGAAAAATGTGACCGTATTTACACGCCCACGCAAGTTAGATAACTGCAATCACGTATTTTACAAGTTTATCCACCAAAGTAACCGCCGCACGCAGGTTCGAAGATTCCGAGTGTATTTACCTCTTACTAAAAAGTGAATGTTGCAATTGTTATATCATAATGTCATTGTGGTGTCAGTTAAAAAGGAATAATGATCTCATTGGTATGTCAATTGTTATGTCGTCATGTCATCGTGGTTTGAGTTTCAAAAAGAAGAGTGTTTGCATAGGTATGTCAATTTTTCATTATGGTGTGCGATAAAAAAGAAAAATCTTTCCACTGATTTCTTAATTTCTATAAAATAATGTCATTGTGGTGGTAGACAGGTAGTTAAAGAGAAGAATGTTTCTATTGGTTTGTCAATTGCTACGTCATAATGTCATTTGCTCCTTTTTGCTTACATGGAGACATTATTCACCTCGTTGTTATTGTGACATTTCTATGCCCGGTACAAAACACTTTTCTTTTAGAAGATTGTGTCATACAGTGCGACAGGAATTTCATGACGGGGATGTTTGTCGATTTTTGCCACACTACACAAAGATATTAAGTCTTCACATCAAATAGTTGTTTGCATTGAGATGCAACATGCTTTAATTCCTTCATTAGTCTAGTAAAATGAAATGGTAGACCTTGATCTCAAACAAGAATGAGGAGCTCAAACAAAGATAAAGAGACCAATTGTGGCAATGGATAAAGACAACGCACAAGCTATTGAAGGAGCACAAGCCACTGAAGCGGCACAAGGTACTAGTTTTTTTGCGGGTGTACTAGTTCACGCTTCTGTATGCGAGGCTACCCAATTTCAATGTATAGGTATCCCATGAAATGCGACGTAAAACATTTTGTATATATGCATATGAAATGGAGAATTGAAAATAATTTGTATGTGATGTTGCCTTGTGTCTTGGATTGCTGAGAAGTTGGGGCTGCACTGCTAGCAGTAGTCCTACTGAAGTGCTAGACTACTACTAGTGCAGCCCATAGCTTGTAGCTAGATTTATAAATCACTGACCGACGAATAAGAAAGGGAAATCGGTGGTAAGTGTATGACCGACTAGCTCGTCAATGAAGACACATGCCACAAACAGGCCAGCTGGTCTGCCGGTAATGACAATGCCATCACTGACCCGGAGCCATATACAAGTCACTCACCAGTTAGTGATACACACTTTTGGGAGCTCAGTAAAATTCACGCGTGTAGTCGTGACTTATCCTTTGATGAAGAAAGAAAGACTACAAAGAGTGTTGGGGAACGTAGTAATTTCAAAAAAATTCCTACGCACACGCAAGATCAAGGTGATGCATAACAACGAGAGGGAAGAGTGTCGTCCACGTACCCTCGTAGACCGTAAGCGGAAGCGTTATGACAACGTGGTTGATGTAGTCGTACGTCTTCACGATCGACCTATCCCTAGTACAGAACGTACGGCACTTCCGCGATCTGCACACGTTCAGCTCAGTGACGTCCCGCGAACTCACGATCCAGTAGAGCTTCGAGGGAGAGTTTCGTCAGCATGACAGCGTGATGACAGTGATGATGATGCTACCGGAACAGGGCTTCGCCTAAGCACCGATACGATATAACCGAGGTGGATTATGGTGGAGGGGGGCACCGCACACGGCTAAAAAATCAACTGATCAACTTGTGTGTCCATGGGGTGCCCCCCTCCCCCGTATATAAAGGAGTGGAGGAGGGGGAGGGCCGACCCACTCTATGGCGCGCCCTGGGGGAGTCCTACTCCCACCGGGAGTAGGATTCCCCCTTTCGTTGTAGAAGTAGGAGCCCTTCCAAGTAGGAGTAGGAGAGGAAGGAAGGAGGAGAGAGGGAGGAAGGAAAGGGGGGCCAGGCCCCCTCGCAATTCGGATTGGGCTTGTGGGGCGCGCCTCCCTCTTTTCCCTTCCCTCTCCTCTATTCCACTAAGGCCCAATAAGGCCATATACTCCCTGGGGGGTTCCGGTAACCTCCCGGTACTCCGGAAAAATGCCCAAACCACTCGAAACCATTCTGATGTCCAAATATAGGCTTCCAATATATCGATCTTTACGTCTTGACCATTTCGAGACTCCTCGTCATGTCCGTGATCAAATCAGGGACTCCGAACTACCTTTGGTACATCAAAACACATAAACTCGTAATACCGATCATCACCGAACGTTAAGCGTGCGGACCCTATGGGTTCGAGAACTATGTAGACATGACCGAGACTCATCTCTGGTCAATAACCAATAGCGGAACCTGGATGCTCATATTGGTTCCTACATATTCTACGAAGATCTTTATCAGTCAAACCGCATAACGGTATACGTTGTTCCCTTTGTCATCGGTATGTTACTTGCCCGAGATTCGATCGTCGGTATTTCAATACCTAGTTCAATCTCATTACCGGCAAGTCTCTTTACTCGTTCTATAATGCTACATCCCGTAACTAACTCATTAGCTACATTGCTTGCAAGGCTTATAGTGATGTGCATTACCAAGAGGGCCCAGAGATACCTCTTCGACAATTGGAGTGACAAATCCTAATCTTGATCCATATACCAACTCAACAAACACCATTGGAGACACCTGTAGAGCACCTTTATAATCACCCAGTTACGTTGTGACGTTTGGTAGCACACAAAGTGTTCCTTCGGTATTCGGGAGTTGCATGATCTCATAGTCATAGGAACATGTATAGTTATGGAGAAAGCAAAAGCAACAAACTAAACGATCATCGTGCTAAGCTAACGGATGGGTCAAGTCAATCACATCATTCTCTAATGATGTGATCCCGTTAATCAAATGACAACTCATGTTTATGGTTAGGAAACATAACCATCATTGATTCAACGAGCTAGTCAAGTAGAGACAAACTAGTGACACTTTGTTTGTCTATGTATTCACACATGTACTAAGTTTCCGATTAATACAATTCTAGCATGAATAATAAATATTTATCATGATATAAGGAAATATAAATAACAACTTTATTATTGCCTCTAGGGCATATTTCTTTCAGTCTCCCACTTGCACTAGAGTCAATAATCTAGATTGCATTGTAATGATTCTAACACTCATGGAATCTTGGTGCTGATAATGTTTTGCTCGTGAGAGAGGCTTAGTCAATGGGTCTGCAACATTCAGATCCATATGTATCTTGCAAATCTCTATGTCCCCCTGCTTGACTTGATCGCGGATGGAATTGAAGCATCTCTTGATGTGCTTGGTTCTCTTGTGAAATCTAGATTCCTTTGCCAAGGCAATTGCTCCAGTATTGTCACAAAAGATTTTCATTGGACCCAGTGCACTAGGTATGAAACCTAGATTGGATATGAACTCCTTCATCCAGAATCCTTCATTTGCTGCTTCTGCGGCAACTATGTATTCCGCTTCACACGTAGATCCCGCCACAATGCTCTGCTTGGAACTGCACCAACTGACAGCTCCACCATTTAATAAAAACATGTATCCGGTTTATGACTTAGAGTCATCCGGATCAGTGTCAAAGCTTGCATCAACGTAACTGTTTACGACGAGCTCTTTGTCACCTCCATATACGAGAAACATATCCTTAGTCCTTTTCTGGTATTTCAGGATGTTCTTGACCGCTGTCTAGTGATCCACTCCTGGATTACTTTGGTAACTCCCTGCTAAACTTATAGCAAGGCACACATTAGGTCTGATACACAACATTTCATACATGATAGAGCCTATGCTGAAGCATAGGGAACACCTTTCATTTTCTCTCTATCTTCTACAGTGGTCGAGCATTGAGTTGAGTCTGACTCAACTTCACACCTTGTAACACAAGCAAGAACCCTTTCTTTTCCTGATCCATTTTGAACTTCTTCAAAACTTTATCAAGGTATGTGCTTTGTGAAAGTCCAATCAAGCATCTTGATCTATCTCTATAGATCTTGATGCCCAATATATAAGCAGCTTCACTGAGGTATTTCATTGAAAAAATCTTATTCAAGTATCCTTTTGTGCTATTCAGAAACTCAGTATCATTTCCGATCAACAATATTTCATCTACGTATAATATCAGAAATGCTACGGAGCTCCCACTCACTTTCTTGTAAATACAGGCTTCTCCAAAAGTCTGTATAAAACCATATGCTTTGATCACACTATCAAAGCGTATATTCCAACTCCGAGAGGCTTGCACCAGGCCATAAATGGATCGCTGGAGCTTGCACACTTTGTTAGCACCTTTTGGATCGACAAAAACTTCTGGTTTCATCATATACAACTCTTCCTTAAGATATCCATTAAGGAATGCAGTTTTGACATCCATTTGCCAAATTTCATAATCATAAAATGCGGCAATTGCTAACATGATTCAGACGGACTTAAGCATCGCTACGGGTGAGAAAGTCTCATCATAGTCAACTCCTTGAACTTGTCGAAAACCTTTCGCAACAAGTCGAGCTTTGTAGACACTAACATTACCATCAACGTCAGTCTTCTTCTTGAAGATCCATTTATTCTCTATGGCCTGCCGATCATCGGGTAAGTCAACCAAAGTCCACACTTTGTTCTCATACATGGATCCCATCTCAGATTTCATGGCTTCAATCCATTTTGCGGAATCTGGGCTCATCATCGCTTCCTCATAATTCGTAGGCTCGTCAGGGTTAAGTAACATGACTTCTAGAACAGGATTACCGTACCACTCTGGTGCGGATTTTACTCTGGTTGACCGATACGTCTCCAACGTATCTATAATTTTTGATTGCTCGATGCTATATTATCTACTATTTTGAATGTTTATGGGCTTTATTATACACTTTTATATCATTTTTGGGACTAACCTATTAACCCAGAGCCCAGTGCCAGTTTCTGTTTTTACCTTGTTTTAGGGTTTCGAAGAAAAGGAAAATCAAACGGAGTCCAATTGACCTGAAACTTCACGGAACTCATTTTTGGAAGGAAAGAAGCCCAGAAGACTTGGAGTGCACGTCGGGGGATCTGCGAGGAGGTCACGAGGCAGGGGGGGGCGCGCCCACCCCCCTGGGCGCGCCCTCCACCCTCGTGAGCCCATCGTGGCCCCCCTGACGTACTTCTTCCGCCTATATATCTCCATATACCCTAAAAACATCCGTGAGCACAATAGATCGGGAGTTCCGCCGCCAGAAGCCTCCGTAGCCACCGAAAGCCAATCTAGACCCGTTCCGGCACCCTGCCGGAGGGGGCAATCCTTCTTCAATGGCCATCTTCATCATCCCGGTGCTCTCCATGACGAGGAGGGAGTAGTTCTCCCTCGGGGCTAAGGGTATGTACCAGTAGCTATGTGTTTGATCTCTCTCTCTCTCTCTCTCTCTCGTGTTCTTGAGGTGATACGATCTTGATGTATCGCGAGCTTTGCTACTATATTTGGATCCTATGATGTTTCTTCCCCCCTCTACTCTCTTGTAATGGATTGAGTTTCCCCTTTGAAGTTATCTTATCGGATTGAGTCTTTAAAGATTTGAGAACACTTGATGTATGTCTTGTTGTGCGTATCTGTGGTGACAATGGGACACCACGTGATCCACTTGATGTATGTTTTGGTGATCAACTTGCGGGTTCCGCCCATGAACCTATGCATAGGGGTTGGCACACGTTTTCGTCGTGATTCTCCGGTAGAACTTTGGGGCACTCTTTGAGGTCCTTTGTGTTGGTTGAATAGATGAATCTGAGATTGTGTGATGCATATCGTATAATCATACCCACGGATACTTGAGGTGACATTGGAGTATCTAGGTGACATTAGGGTTTTGGTTGATTTGTGTCTTAAGGTGTTATTCTAGTACGAACTCTAGGGTTGTTTGTGACACTTATAGGAATAGCCCAACGGATTGATTGGAAAGAATAACTTTGAGGTGGTTTCGTACCCTACCATAATCTCTTCATTCTTTCTCCGCTATTAGTGACTTTGGAGTGACTCTTTGTTGCATGTTGAGGGATAGTTATGTGATCCAATTATGTTAGTATTGTTGAGGGAACTTACACTAGCGAAAGTATGAACCCTAGGCCTTATTTCCTATCATTGCAATACCGTTTACGCTCACTTTTATCACTTGCTACCTTGCTGTTTTTATTATTTCAGATTACAAATACCTTTATCTACTATCCATATACCACTTGTTTCACCATCTCTTCGCCGAACCAGTGCACCTATACAATTTACCATTGTATTGGGTGTGTTGGGGACACAAGAGACTCTTTGTAATTTGGTTGCAGGGTTGCTTGAGAGAGGCCATCTTCATCCTACGCCTCCTACGGATTGATAAACTGTAGGTCATCCACTTGAGGGAAATTTTCTACTGTCCTACAAACCTCTGCACTTGGAGGCCCAACAACGTCTACAAGAAGAAGGTTGTGTAGTAGACATCATTGACCTACGAGGTTCAGTAGTAACTTGATCAGAAGTTTCATGATCATCATCATTAGCTTCCTCACTTACTGGTGTAGGAATCACTGGAACTGATTTCAGTGATGAACTACTTTCCAATAAGGGAGAAGGTACAATTACCTCGTCAAGTTCTACTTTCCTCCCACTCACTTCTTTCGAGAGAAACTCCTTCTCTAGAAAGGACACATTTTTAGCAACGAATATCTTGCCTTCGGATCTGTGATAGAAGGTGTACCCAACAGTCTCCTTTGGGTATCCTATGAAGACAGATTTCTCCGATTTGGGTTCGAGCTTATCAGGTTGAAGCTTTTTCACATAAGCATCGGAGCCCCAAACTTTAAGAAATGGCAACTTGGGTTTCTTGCCAAACCACAGTTCATAAGGTGTCATCTCAACGGATTTAGATGGTGCCCTATTTAACGTGAATGTAGTTGTCTCTAAAGCGTAACCCCAAAACGATAGCGGTAAATCAGTGAGAGACATCATAGATCGCACCATATCTAGTAAAGTATGATTACGACGTTCGGACACACCATTATGCTGTGGTGTTCCAGGTGGCGTGAGTTGCGAAACTTTTCCGCATTGTTTCAAATGAAGTCCAAACTCATAACTCAAATATTCGCCTCCACGATCAGATCGTAGAAACTTGATTTTCTTGTTACGATGATTTTCCACTTCACTCAGAAATTCTTTGAACTTTTCAAATGTTTTAGACTTATGTTTCATTAAGTAGATATACCCATATCTGCTCAAATCATCTGTGAAGGTGAGAAAATAACGATATCCGCCGCGAGCTTCAATGTTCATTGGACCACACACATCAGCATGCATGATTTCCAAACTCTTTTGCTCGCTCCATTGTTCCGGAGAACGGAATTTTAGTAATCTTGCCCATAAGGCATGGTTTGCAAGTACCAAGTGATTCATAATCAAGTGATTCCAAAAGTCCATCAGAATGGAGTTTCTTCTTGCGCTTTACACCAATATGACCTAAACGGAAGTTCCACAAATAAGTTGCACTATCATTATCAACTCTGCATCTTTTGCCTTCATGCTACCTCTTGAGCACCGTGTTGGTTTTCCCCGAAGAGGAAGGGATGATGCAGCAAAGTAGCGTATGTATTTCCCTCAGTTTTTGAGAACCAAGGTATCAATCCAGTAGGAGGCTACGCACGAGTCCCTCGCACCTGCACAAAACAAATAAATCCTCGCAACCAACGCGATAAGGGGTTGTCAATCCCTACACGGACACTTACGAGAGTGAGATCTGATAGATATGATAAGATAATATTTTTGGTATTTTTGTGATAAATATGCAAAGTAAAATAAAAGCAAAGTAAAAAGCAAAGGAAATAACTAAGTAGTAGGAGATTAATATGATGAAGATAGACCCGGGGGCCATAAGTTTCACCAGTGGCTTCTCTCGAGAGCATAAGTATTCTACAGTGGGTGAACAAATTACTATTGAGCAATTGACAGAATTGAGCATAGTTATGAGAATATCTTGGCATGATCATGTATATAGGCATCACGTCCGAGACAAGTACACCGACTCCTGTCTGCATCTACTACTATTACTCCACTCATCGACCGCTATCCAGCATGCATCTAGAGTATTAAGTTAATGAAAACAGAGTAATGCCTTAAGCAAGATGACATGATGTAGAGGGATAAACTCATGCAATATGATGAAAACCACATCTTGTTATCCTCGATGGCAACAATACAATACGTGCCTTGCTGCCCCTACTGTCACTGGGAAAGGACACCGCGAGATTGAACCCAAAGCTAAGCACTTCTCCCATTGCAAGAAAGATCAATCTAGTAGGCCAAACCAAACTGATAATTCGAAGAGACTTGCAAAGATAACCAATCATATATAAAAGAATTCAGAGAAGATTCAAATATTGTTCATAGATAGACTTGATCATAAACCCACAATTCATCGTCTCAACAAACACACCGCAAAAACAAGATTACATCGAATAGTTCTCCACAAGAGAGGGGGAGAACATTGTATTGAGATCCAAAAAGAGAGAAGGAGCCATCTAGCTACTAACTATGGACCCGTAGGTCTGAGGTGAACTACTCACACTTCATTGGAGGGGCTATGGTGTTGATGTAGAAGCCCTCCATGATCGATGCCCCCTCCGGTGGAGCTCCGGAACAGGCCCCAAGATGGGACCTCATGGATACAGAAAGTTGCGGCGGTGGAATTAGGGTTTTGGCTCCGTATCTGATCGTTTGGGGGTACGTAGGTATATATAGGAGGAAGGAGTACGTCGGTGGAGCAACAGGGGGCCCACGAGAGTGGAGGGCGCGCCGGGGGGGGGGGGGGGGTAGGCGCGCCCCCTACTGCTCAGGACACTTGACTGGCTGGCATGTGTTTTGACGTAGGGTCCAAGTCTCCTGGGTCTTGTTCATTGAGAAAATCACATTCCTGAAGGTTTCATTCCGTTTGGACTCCGTTTGATATTCCTTTTCTTTGAAACCCTAAAACAGGGAAAAAACAGCAATTCTAGGCTGGGCCTCCGGTTAACAGTTAGTCCCAAAAATAATATAAAAGTGGATAATAAAGCCCAATAATGTCCAAAACAGTAAATAATATAGCATGGAGCAATCAAAAATTATAGATACGTTGGAGACGTATCAAGCATCCCCAAGCTTAATTCCTGCTTGTCCTCGAGTAGGTAAATGATAAAAACAGAATTTTTGATGCGGAGTGCTACTTGGGATAATTTTAATGCAATTCTTCTTAATTGTGGTATGAATGTTCAGATCCGAAAGATTCAAGACAAAAGTTTATATTGACATAAAAATAATAATACTTCAAGCATACTAACAAAGCAATTATGTCTTCTCAAAATAACATGGCCAAAGAAAGTTCATCCCTACAAAATCATATAGTTTAGTCATGCTCCATTTTCGTCACACAAGAATGCTCTCATCATGCACAACCCCGATGACAAGCCAGGCAATTGTTTCATACTTTAGTAATCTCAAACCTATAAACTTTCACGCAATATATGAGCGCGAGCCATGGACATAGCACTATGGGTGGAATAGAATATAATGAGGGGGTTATGTGGAGAAGACAAAAAGTAGAAAGTCTCACATCAACGAGGCTAATCAATGGGCTATGGAGATGCCCACCGATTGATGTTAATGCAAGGAGTAGGGATTGCCATGCAACGGATGCACTAGAGCTATAAATGTATGAAATCTCAACAAAAGAAACTAAGTGGGTGTGCATCCAACTTGCTTGCTCACGAAGACCTAGGGCACTTGAGGAGGCCCATTGTTGGAATATACAAGCCAAGCTCTATAATGAAAATTCCCACTAGTATATGAAAGTGACAAAACAAGAGACTCTCTATCATGAAGATTACAGTGCTACTTTGAAGCACAAGTGTGGCAAAGGATAGTAACATTGTCCCTTCTCTCTTTTTCTCTCATTTTTTTGGGCCTTCTCTTTTTTTATGGCCTTTCTCTTTTTTTTCTTTATGGACTTTTTTTATAATTCCTCACTTGGGACAATGCTCTAGAAAATGATGATCATCACACTTCTATTTATTTACAACTCAATGATTACAACTCGATACTAGAACAAAGTATGACTCTATATGAATGCCTCTGGCGGTGTACCGGGATATGCAATGAACCAAGAGTGACATGTATGAAAGAATTATGAACGGTGGCTTTGCCACAAATACTATGTCAACTACATGATCATGCTAAGCAATATGACAATAATGAATGTGTCATGATAAACGGAATGGTGGAAAGTTGCATGGAAATATATCTCGGAATGGCTATGGAAATGCCATAATAGGTAGGTATGGTGGCTGTTTTGAGGAAGATATAAGGAGGTTTATGTGTGAAAGAGTGTATCATATCATGGGGTTTGGATGCACCGGCAAAGTTTGCGCCAACTCTCAATGTGAGAAAGGGCAATGCACGGTACCGAAGAGGCTAGCAAGGATGGAAGGGTGAGAGTGCGTATAATCCATGGACTCAACATTAGTCATAAAGAACTCACATACTTATTGCAAAAATCTACAAGTCATCAAAAACCTCGGCACTACGCGCATGCTCCTAAGGGGATAGATTGGTAGGAAAAGACCATCGCTCGTCCCCGACCACCACTCATAAGGAGGACAATCAAATAACACCTCATGTTTCAAATTTGTTACACAACGTTTACCATACGTGCATGCTACAGGACTTGGAAACTTCAACACAAGCATTTCTCAATTTCACAACTACTCAACTAGGACGACTTTGATATTATTACCTCCATATCTCAAAACAATCATCAAGCATCAAACTTCTCTTAGTATTCAAAACACTCATAAGAAAATTTTACTAATCTTGAATACCTAGCATATTAGGATTTTAATAAAATTACCATGCTATTTAAGACTCTCAAAATAATCTAAATGAAGCATGATAGATCAATAGTTTCTATAAAACAAATCCACCACCATGCTCTAAAAGATATAAGTGAAGTACTAGAGCAAAACTATATAACTCAAAAGATATAAGCGAAGCACATAGAGTATTCTAACAAATTCCAAATCATGTATGGCTCTCTCAAAAGGTGTGTACAGCAAGGATAATTGTGCTAACTAAAAAGTAAAGACTCAAATCATACAAGACGCTCCAAGCAAAACACATATCATGTGGCGAATAAAAATATAGCTCCAAGTAAAGTAACCGATAGAAGTAGACGAAAGAGGGGATGCCTTCCGGGGCATCCCCAAGCTTTGGCTTTTAGGTGTCCTTAGATTATCTTGGGGGTGCCATGGGAATCCCCAAGCTTAGGCTCTTGCCACTCCTTGTTCCATAATCCATCAAATCTTTACCCAAAACTTGCAAACTTCACAACACAAAACTCAAAGTAGAAAATCTCGTGAGCTCCGTTAGCGAAAGAAAACAAAAGACCACTTCAAGGTACTGTAATGAACTCATTCTTTATTTATATTGGTGTTAAACCTACTGTATTCCAACTTATCTATGGTTTATAAACTATTTTACCAGCCATAGATTCATCAAAATAAGCAAACAACACACGAAAAACAGAATCTGTCAAAAACAGAACAGTCTGTATTAATCTGTAGCTAGAGCAAGATCTGGAACCTCAAAAATTATAAAATAAATTTCTGGACGTGAGGAATTTATCTATTAATCATCTGCAAAAAGAATTAACTAAATAGTACTTTCCAAATAAAAATGGCAGCAGTTCTCGTGAGCGCTAAAGTTTCTGTTTTTACAGCAAGTGTAACAAGACTTTCCCCAAGTCCCAACGGTTCTACTTGGCACAAACACTAATTAAACAAAAAAAACACAACCAAAGCAGAGGCTAGATAAATTATTTACTACTAAACAGGAGCAAAAAGCAAGGAATAAAAATAAAATTGGGTTGCCTCCCAACAAGCGCTATTGTTTAATGCCCCTAGCCAGGCATAACAAGCGAGGATAGATCTAGGTATTGCCATAATGATAAGATAGATCATTAAAACTCATTTCATATTCTCTATGTTCGGCGGCATGTTTTCTTTGAGGCAAGCAAAAGTAATCAAAAGGGCTAAATTTAATGGGGTAAAAGTCCCCAAGATCAACCTTAGGAGGTATAGGTTCCTCCTTTGGTCCTTCGTATTGCACAACCAATTCGTCATTGTAGGCATTCTTTTGACAGAACTTTGTGAGCCTATATTCAAGAGAATATCCTAGTTCATTATTTCAAATAGCCAAATCATCATTAAGTTCAGAAATTCTATCAACTAAAACATTGGTAGGAACCCTTTTTCTAAGATTTTCATTGAAAGCAACATAACCTAGAGATTGAAAACGCATTATTTCTTCTTGATTAAAGAGGATGGCCTCTATGGGAGGACGACAAGCGTCCACCCTATAATGTGCAAAGATTTCTTTGGCCTCTTTTATTATGAATCTAAACTCATGAGCCAAAAAGATAGTAGCGGCACGCTTGCTACCTCTTTTAGCACTGCGTTGGTTTTCCCCGAAGAGGAAGGGATGATGCCGCAAAGTAGCGTAAGTATTTCCCTTAGTTTTTGAGAACCAAGGTACCAATCCAGTAGGAGGCTACGTGCGAGTCCCTCGTACCTGCACAAAACAAATAAATCCTCACAACCAACGCAAATAGGGGTTGTCAATCCCTATAGGGCCACTTACGAGAGTGAGGTCTGATAGATATGATAAGATAATATTTTTGGTATTTTTATGATAAATATGCAAAGTAAAATAAAGGCAAAGTAAATAACTAAGTAGTAGGAGATTGATATGATAAAGATAGACCCGGGAGCCATAGGTTTCACTAGTAGCTTCTCTCGACAACATAAGTATTCTACAGTGGCTGAACAAATTACTGTTGAGCAATTGACAGAATTGCGCATAGTTATGAGAATATCTAGGTATGATCATGTATATAGGCATCACGTTCGAGACAAGTAGACCGACTCCTGCCTGCATCTACTACTATTACTGCACTCATCAACCGCTATCCAGCATGCATCTAGAGTATTAAGTTAAAAACAAAGTAACGCCTTAAGCAAGAAGACATGATGTAGAGGGATAGACTCATGCAATATGAAGAAAACCCCATCTTGTTATCCTCGATGGCAACAATACAATAAGTGCCTTGCTGCCCTTACTGTCACCGGGAAAGGACACCGCAAGATTGAACCCAAAGCTAAGCACTTCTCCCATTGCAAGAAAGATCAATCTAGTAGGCCAAACCAAACTGATAATTCAAAGAGAATTGCAAAGATAACCAATCATACATAAAAGAATTCAGAGAAGATTCAAATATTATTCATAGATAGACTTAATCATAAACCCACAATTCATCGGTCTCAACAAACACACCGCAAAAAGAAGATTACATCGAATAGATCTCCACAAGAGAGGGGGAGAACATTGTATTGAGATCCAAAAAGAGAGAAGAAGACATCTAGCTACTAACTATGGACCCGTAGGTCTGAAATAAACTACTCACACTTCATCGGAGAGGCTATGGTGTTGATGTAGAAGCCCTTCATGATCGATGCCCCCTCCGGCGGAGCTCCGGAACAGGTCCCAAGATGGGATCTCGTGGATACGGAAAGTTACGGCGGTGGAATTAGGGTTTTGGCTCCGTATCTGATCGTTTGGGGGTACGTGGGTATATATAGGAGGAAGAAGTATGTCGGTGGAGCAACAGGGGGCCCACGAGGGTGGAGGGCGCGCCTGGGGGGATGGGCGCGCCCCCTACCTCGTGGCCTCCTGTTACGTGTCTTGACGTAGGGTCCAAGTCTCCTGAGTTGTATTCGATGAGAAAATCACGTTCCCGAAGGTTTCATTCCGTTTGGACTCCGTTTGATATTCCTTTTCTTCAAAACCCTAAAACAGGCAAAAAGACAACAATTCTGGGCTGGGCCTCCGGTTAATAGGTTAGTCCCAAAAATAATATAAAAGTGGATAATAAAGCCCAATAATGTCCAAAACAGTAGATAATATAGCATGGAGCAATCAAAAATTATAGATACGTTGGAGACGTATCAAGCACCCCCAAGCTTAATTCCTGCTCGTCTTCGAGTAGGTAAAAGATAAAAACATAATTTTTGATGCGGAGTGCTACTTGGCATAATTTTAATGTAATTCTTCTTAATTGTGGTATGAATATTCAGATCCGAAAGATTCAAGACAAAAGTTCATATTGACATAGAAAATAATAATACTTCAAGCATACTAACAAAGCAATTATGTCTTCTCAAAATAACATGGCTAAAGAAAGTTATCCCTACAAAATCATATAGTCTGGCTATGCTCTATCTTCACCACACAAAATATTTAAATCATGCATAACCCCGATGACACGCCAAGCAATTGTTTCATACTTTTGACATTCTCGAAACTTTTTTAATTTTCACGCAATACATGAGCGTGAGCCATGGATATAGCACTATAGGTGGAATAGAGTGGTGGTTGTGGAGAAGACAAAAAGGAGAAGATAGTCTCACATCAACTAGGCGTATCAACGGGCTATGGAGATGCCCATCAATAGATACCAATGTGAGTGAGTAGGGATTACCATGCAACGGATGCACTAGAGCTATAAGTATATGAAAGCTCAAAAGGAAACTAAGTGGGTGTGCATCCAACTTGCTTGCTCATGAAGACCTAGGGCAATTTGAGGAAGCCCATCATTGGAATATACAAGCCAAGTTCTATAATGAAAGATTCCCACTAGTATATGAAAGTGATAACATGAGAGACTCTCTACTATGAAGATCATGGTGCTACTTTGAAGCACAAGTGTGGTAAAAGGATAGTAACATTGTCCCTTCTCTCTTTTTCTCTCATTTTTTTATTTTTTATTTGGGCCTTTTCTCTTTTTTTATGGCCACTTTTCTTTCTCTTTTTTTATTTGGGCTTCTTGATCATAAACCCACAATTCATCGGTCTCAACAAACACACCGCAAAAAGAAGATTACATCGAATAGATCTCCACAAGAGAGGGGGAGAACATTGTATTAGGATCCAAAAAGAGAGAAGAAGCCATCTAGCTACTAACTATGGACCCATAGGTCTTAAGTAAACTACTCACACTTCATCAGAGAGGCTATGGTGTTGATGTAGAAGCCCTCCGTGATCGATGCCCCCTCTGGCGGAGCTCCGAAACAGGCCCCAAGATGGGATCTCGTGGATACAGAAAGTTACGGCGGTGGAATTAGGGTTTTGGCTCCGTATCTGATCGTTTGGGGGTACGTGGGTATATATAGGAGGAAGAAGTACGTCGGTGGAGCAACAGGGGGCCCACGAGGGTGGAGGGCGCGCCTGGGGGGGGGGGGGGTAGGCGCGCCCCCTACCTCATGGCCTCCTGTTATGTGTCTTGACGTAGGGTCCAAGTCTGCTGAGTTGTATTCGATGAGAAAATCACGTTCCCGAAGGTTTCATTCCGTTTGGACTCTGTTTGATATTCCTTTTCTTCGAAACCCTAAAACAGGCAAAAATAGCAATTCTGAGCTGGGCCTCCGGTTAATAGGTTAGTCCCAAAAATAATATAAAAGTGGATAATAAAGCCCAATAATGTGCAAAACAGTAGATAATATAGCATGGAGCAATCAAAAATTATAGATACGTTGGAGACGTATCAAGGCTTAACAGAAGAATGTTCAATATTAGAAAATTCTAGGAAAATCCTTTGTATGCAAGGGTGCATGTGCATAAATTGCCTTTCAAGTTCAACTACAAGCATGGCAATAGCATCCGCAAGACTACTAGTTCTATGAAGGATGGAACTACCCATAGAAGGTAAAGTACCGGCACAAGTAAAGAAATCTTGAATAACTCCTTTTCCAATAATACTACCACTACCAACACGGATTTTTTTTGTATGTAAGATGGGTGGTTCTTTAGCAAGAGTATCAAAATTTTTCATGATATTATTATTGTCCATATCGACAACAATTTCCCCAATTTCAGTCATAGAGGTAGAAGGTAAGGGACTAGCCATAACGACAAGCAAACGAACTAACACACAAGCAAACAAAAAGCAAGCGGGCAAAAAGAGACAAATAGAGAAAGAGAGGGAGGATAGAGAGAGAGGGCGAATAAAACGGCAAGGGTGAAGTGGGGGTGAGGAAAACAAGAGGCAAATGGCAAATAATGTAATGCGGGAGATAAGGGTATGTGATGGGTACTTGGTATATTGACTTTTGCGTAGACCTCCCGGCAACGGCGCCAGAAATCCTTCTTGCTACCTCTTGAGAACTGCGTTGGTTTTCCCCGAAGAGGAAGGGATGATGCAGCAAAGTAGCGTAAGTATTTCCCTCAGTTTTTGAGAACAAGTGTATCAATCCAGTAGGAGGCTACGCGCGAGTCCCTCGCACCTGCACAAAACAAATAAATCCTCGCAACCAACGCGATAAGGGGTTGTCAATCCCTACACGGCCACTTACGAGAGTGAGATCTGATAGATATGATAAGATGATATTTTTGTGATAAAGATGCAAAGTAAAATAAAAGAAAGGAAAAAGCAAAGGAAATAACTAAGTAGTAGGAGATTAATATGATGAAGATAGACCCGGGGGCCATAGGTTTCACTAGTGGATTCTCTCGAGAGCATAAGTATTCTACGATGGGTGAACAAATTACTGTTGAGCAATTGACAGAATTGAGCATAGTTATGAGAATATCTAGGCATGATCATGTATATAGGCATTACGTCCAAGACAAGTAGACCGACTCCTGCCTGCATCTACTACTATTACTCCACTCATCGACCGCTATCCAGCATGCATCTAGAGTATTAAGTTAATGAAAATAGAGTAACGCCTTAAGCAAGATGACATGATGTAGAGGGATAAACTCATGCAATATGATGAAAACCCCATCTTGTTATCCTCGATGGCAACAATACAATACGTGCCTTGCTGCCCCTACTGTCACTGGGAAAGTACACCGCGAGATTGAACCCAAAGCTAAGCACTTCTCCCATTGCAAGAAAGATCAATCTAGTAGGCCAAACCAAACTGATAATTCTAAGAGACTTGCAAAGATAACCAATCATACATAAAGGAATTCAGAGAAGATTCAAATATTGTTCATAGATAGACTTGATCATAAACACACAATTCATCGGTCTCAACAAACACACTGCAAAAAGAAGATTACATCGAATAGTTCTCCACAAGAGAGGGGGAGAACATTGTATTGAGATCCAAAAAGAGAGAAGAAGCCATCTAGCTACTAACTATGGACCCGTAGGTCTGAGGTGAACTACTCACACTTCATCGGAGGGGTTATGGTGTTGATGTAGAAGCCCTCCGTGATCGATGCCCCCTCCGGCGGAGCTCCGGAATAGGCCCCAAGATGGGATCTCGTGGATACAGAAAGTTGCGGCGGTGGAATTAGGGTTTTGGCTCCGTATCTGATCGTTTGGGGGTACGTAGGTATATATAGGAGGAAGGAGTACGTCGGTGGAGCAACAGGGGGCCCATGAGGGTGGAGGGCGCGCCTGGGGGGAGGCGCGCCCCCTACCTCGTGGCCTCCTCTTTTGTATCTTGACGTACGGTCCAAGTCTCCTGTGTCTTGTTCGTTGAGAAATCACGTTCCCGAAGGTTTCATTCCGTTTGGACTCCGTTTGATATTCATTTTCTTCGAAACCCTAAAACAGGCAAAAAAACAGCAATTCTGGGCTGGGCCTCTGGTTAATAGGTTAGTCCAAAAAATAATATAAAAGTGGATAATAAAGCCCAATAATGTCCAAAACAGTAAATAATATAGCATGGAGCAATCAAAAATTATAGATACGTTGGAGACGTATCACTTCAATAGTATGAACATGTGTATCACTAGTATCAAGATTTAGTAAAAATAGAGCACTCATCAAGGGTGCATGACCATAAAAGATATTATTCATATAAATAGAACAACCATTATTCTCTGATTTAAATGAGTAACTGTTTCGCATCAAACAAGATCCAGATATAATGTCCATGCTCAACGCTGGCACCAAATAAAAATTATTCAGGTCTAAAACTAATCTGTAGAGGTAGTCTGCCGACGGCAATCACATCGACTTTGGAACCATTTCCCACGCGCATCGTCACCTCGTCCTTAGCCAATCTTCGCTTAATCCGTAGCCCCTGTTTCGAGTTGCAAATGTTAGCAACTGTACCAGTATCAAATACCCAGGCACTACTGCGAGCATTAGTAAGGTACACATCAATAACATGTATATCAAATATACCTTTCACTTTGCCATCCTTCTTCTCCGCCAAATACTTGGGGCAGTTCCGCTTCCAGTGACCAATTCCTTTGCGGTAGAAAACTTAGTCTCAGGCTTAGGTCCAGACTTGGGTTTCTTCACTTGAGCAGCAACTGGCTTGTTCTTCTTCTTGAAGTTCCCCTTCTTCCCTTTACCCTTTTTCTTGAAACTGGTGGTCTTGTTGACCATCAACATTTGATGCTTCTTCTTGATTTCTACCTTCACAGCCTTTAGCATTGAGAAGAGCTCGGGAATCGTCTTGTTGACCAATCGCCTTTATCATATTATAGTTGATCACGAAGCTCTTGTAGCTTGGTTGTAGTGATTGAAGAACTCTGTCAATGACACTATCATAAGGAAGATTAACTCCCAGTTGAGTCAAGTGGTTGTGGTACCCAGACATTCTGAGTATATGTTCATTGACAGAACTATTCTCCTCCATCTTGCAGCTGTAGAACTTATTGGAGACTTCATATCTCTCAATCCGGGCATTTTCTCGAAATATTAACTTCAACTCCTAGAACATCTCATATGCTCCATGACGTTCAAAACGCCGTTGAAGTCCCGGTTCTAAGCCGTAAAGCATGGCACACTGAACTATCGAGTAGTCATCAGCTTTGCTCTGCCATGTGTTCATAACATCTGGCGTTGCTCCTGCAGCGGGTTTGCCACCTAGCAGTGCTTCCAGGACGTAATTCTTCTGTGCAGCAATGAGGATAATCCTCAAGTTACGGACCTAGTCCGTGTAATTGCTACCATTATCTTTCAACTTAGCTTTCTCTAGGAACGCATTAAAATTCAACGGAACAACAGCACGGGCCATCTATCTACAACAACATAGACATGCAAAATACTATCAGGTACTAAGTTCATGATAAACTAAAGTTCAATTAATCAAATTACTTAAGAACTCCCACTTAGATAGATATCTCTCTAATCATCTAAGTGATCACGTGATCCATATCAACTAAACCATGTCCGATCATCACATGAGATGTAGTAGTTTTCAATGGTGAACATCACTATGTTGATCATATCTACTATATGATTCATGCTCGACCTTTTGGTCTCAGTGTTCTGAGGCCATATCTGCGTATGCTAGGCTCGTCAAGTTTAACCCGAGTATTCTACGTGTGCAATACTGGTTTGCACCCGTTGTATGTGAACATAGAACTTATCACACCCAATCATCATATGGTGTCTCGGCACGAGGAACTGTAGCAATGGTGCATACTCAGGGAGAACACTTATACCTTGAAATTAGTGAGAGATCATCTTATAATGCTACCGCCGAACTAAGCAAAATATGATGCATAAAGGATAAACATCACATGCAATCAATATAAGTGATATGATATGGCCATCATCATCTTGTGCCTTCGATCTCCATCTTCAAAGCACCGTCATGATCACTATCGTCACCGTCTTGACACCTTGATCTCCATCGAAGCATCGTTGTCGTCTCACCAACTATTGCCTCTACGACTATCGCTACCACTTAGTGATAAAGTAAAGCAATTACATGGCGATTGCATTTCATACAATAAAGCGACAACAATATGGCTCCTGCCAGTTGCCGATAACTGTGTTAAAAAACATGATCATCTCGTAAAATAAAATTTAGCTTCATGTCTTGACCATATCACATCACAACATGCCCTGCAAAAACAAGTTAGACATCCTCTACTTTGTTGTTGCAAGTTTTACGTGGCTGCTACGGGCTGAGCAAGAACCGTTCTTACCTATGCATTGAAAACCACAACGCGGTATAGTGATTGCTTTTTGATCTTCAGAAAGAACCATGTTCATTGAATCTGATTCAACTAAATCTGGAGAAATAGACACCCACTAGCCACCTGTGTGCGAAGCACGTCGGTAGAACCAGTCTCGCGTAATGTCGGTCTGGGCCGCTTCATCCAACAATGCCGCTGAATCAAGAATCAACTAGTGACGACAAACAATATATATATATACCCACGCCCATAACTCCTTTGTGTTCTACTCGTGCATATAACATCTACGCATAAACCTGGCTCTGATACCACTGTTGGGGAACATAGTAATTTCAAAAAAATTCCTACGCACACACAAGATCAAGGTGATGCATAGCAACGAGAGGGAAGAGTGTTGTCCACGTACCCTCGTAGACCGTAAGAGGAAGCGTTATGGCAACCCGATTGATGTAGTCGTACGTCTTCACGATCAACCGATCCGTAGTACCGAACGTACGACACCTCAACGATCTGCACACGTTCAGCTCGGTGACATCCCGCGAACTCACGATCCAATAGAGCTTCGAGGGAGAGTTTCGTCAGCATGGCGGTGTGATGACGGTGATGATGATGCTACCGGAACAGGGCTTCGCCTAAGAACTGCTACGATATAACCGAGGTGGATTATGGTGGAGGGGGGCACCGCACACAGCTAAAAGATCAACTTATCAACTTGTGTGTCCATGGGGTGCCCCCCTCCCCGTATATAAAGGAGTGGAGGAGGGGGAGGGCCAGCCTCTCTATGGTGCACCCAGGGGGAGTCCTACTCCCTCTAGGAGTAGGATTCCCCCCTTTCCTAGTAGAAGTAGGAGCCCTTCCAAGTAGGAGTAGGAGAGGAAGGAAGGAGGAGAGAGGGAAGAAGGAAAGGGGGGCGCCCCCCCCCCAATTCGGATTGGGCTTGGGGGGGGGGCGCCCTCCTCTTTTCCGTTCCCTCTCCTCTATTCCACTAAGGCCCAATGAGGCCCATATACTCCTCGGGGGGTTCCGGTAACCTCCCAGTACTCCGGAAAAATGCCCGAACCACTCAGAACCATTCCGATGTCCAAATATAGGCTTTCAATATATCGATCTTTACGTCTCGACCATTTCGAGACTCCTCGTCATGTCCGTTATCAAATCAGGGACTCTGAACTACCTTTGGTACATCAAAACACACAAACTCGTAATACGGATCGTCACCGAACGTTAAGCGTGCGGACCCTACGAGTTCGAGAAGTATGTAGACATGACCGAGACTCATCTCCGGTCAATACCAATAGCGGAACATGGATGCTCATATTGGTTCCTACATATTCTACGAAGATCTTTATCGGTCCAACCGCATAACGGTATACGTTGTTCCCTTTGTCATCGGTATGTTACTTGCCCGAGATTCGATCGTCGGTATTTCAATACCTAGTTCAATCTCATTATCGGCAAGTCTCTTTACTCGTTCCGTAATGCTACATCCCGTAACTAACTCATTAGCTACATTTCTTGCAAAGGCTTATAGTGATGTGCATTACCGAGAGGGCCCAGAGATACCTCTCTGACAATCGGAGTGACAAATCCTAATCTTGATCCATATACCGACTCAACAAACACCATCGGAGACACCTGTAGAGCACCTTTATAATCACCCAGTTACGTTGTGACGTTTGGTAGCACACAAAGTGTTCCTCCGGTATTCGGGAGTTGCACGATCTCATAGTCATAGGAACTTGCATAGTTATGGAGAAAGCAAAAGCAACGAACTAAACGATCAGCGTGCTAAGCTAACGGATGGGTCAAGTCAATCACGTCATTCTCTAATGATGTGATCCCGTTAGTCAAATGACAACTCATGCCTATGGTTAGGAAACATAACCATCATTGATTCAACGAGCTAGTCAAGTAGAGGAAAACTAGTGACACTCTGTTTGTCTATGTATTCACACATGTACTAAGTTTCCGGTTAATAAAATTCTAGCATGAATAATAAACATTTATCATGATATAAGGAAATATAAATAACAACTTTATTATTGCCTCTAGGGCATATTTTCTTCAAAGAGATGCTAAAAATGTTGAAATTTATGTTGTCGAGGGTATTGAAGAGGTCAAAACTTTAGCTACTATTGAAACCTATTTGGCGGTGGATTGTTTATTTATTTTTGAATGTTAGTTATGGGGATAAGGAAATTGGGCTTGGAGAGGTCATAGCTTTAGGTAGAAATGATCCCACAAGTTTAGAGAGTGTTTAAACGGATCATACTGTTGTCAAAAGTGGGTCTGGAGAGGTCAAAACTTTAGGTAGTGTGTATCCCACGGTTTTGGATGGTAATATTTTAATTATGACGATTTTAGTCTTACTGAACTCTGAATCTTTCCTAAACAAAGCCTTCAAAAAACATATTGATGAAGTTGTCCTAAAAGCTAGAGAAAAAACTTGAACAAAAAGTATCTATTCCGGCATAATTAGTAGATGGATGGGAACCAACTGTAAAGATAATAATTAATAGCTTTGAATTTAATGCTTTAATTGATCTAAGTGATATTGTTTTTACCATGCCTAAAATTTTATATGATGTAATTGGTTTGAAGCCTATGTCGGAATGTTCTTTGATTTTACATCTAGCAGATTCAACTGACAAGAAACCTTTTGAGAGGATATATGATGCACCTATTATAGAAAATAGCATTTATGTCCCTGCTGATTTCATAATTATGGATATAGAATGTAATCTGTCATGCCCCAATATATTACATATAGTGTTCTTGATAACAGTTAAGGTTGTTATTGACATTGAAGGAAGTGACAAATATAAAATTTCAACTCTATGAGAAAATGAATGGAACACTTTCCAAGGAAAATTTAAATGACCTTATGAATCTATTATGAGAGCAACATATTCCTTAAAAACTATTGATGAGAAAGTTGCCCCAAAAACACTGTGACTAGCTAAAATGCATTAAAGAGGAGTGCTTAAGGGAGGCAGCCCACAATTTATCTTTGTATAATTTGAGTCTAAATATTTTTTACTTTCTATTGCAACATTTCTTTACGTTTTTCTTAATAAAGTGCCAATTACCTTTAGCATGTTAAATTCGCAAGTTTATATATTGTTTTGCTAAAACAAAAACTTTACTGCTACTAAAAAATGTGATAGGATTAATAGTAGGTGATGAAATAATGAAAATGTAATGGAGTACACATATAAAAGTTCTTTGTTAGTGTGCTAATTTTTTTATATAATTTCTGGATTTACATAAGAATTAAATATAGCTAGTTCTTCATAGACTTTTCTATTTTGACTTATTGATGTTATAGTTGTCTTTAACTTCTTATGTTTGCTTTTTATTGTTACTATTGGGGGTAGGACTTTTTAAATTGTGCTAGCATACATTATGTACTGATGAATTACAACTTTGCATTGGGATACAATAAGGTTTAACATCAATTAAATGTTAAGACAATGATATGAGGAGAATAAGGAGACACAAACACTTAAGCTTGGGGTTGCCTAAGGCACCCTCAAGAAATCTTAGACGTCTAAGCTTGGGGATGGTGAAGGCATCCCATTTCTTCATCAACTACTATCCCCCTTTTATGTGTCTCCAACAAGTTATGATAAGTAGTGGAGGGTTTCTCTCTGGCACTCTCGGTTGACAGCTCGTTTGCCTAGTCGGATAGGTTAGTAGGTCTGGGAATGATCTAGCTGCACCCCAATCGTGTACTCATCTTTGTGGCATATGGGTATATGTTTAAATGCAATGATGCTCTTGAATCTGTGACCAACACACTAATGGAGGGTCATTCTCTCACAATCTTGATGGTGATTCAGTCTAATTGTGCAATTGCTTTTGATGCCTTGGTAGGAACAACACTTGATCACTTGCCCTTTGGCCATTTGTTGATCGAGATTAGATGTGTACTAGAAACTCATATATTTATCCTCCAAAATGTTGATCGTCATAAAAAATAGGGTTCCACATTATGTTGCAAATTTTGATAGAACTGGTGGTAGCACCACCTGCTAACCGTGCCAAGTGCGAGAGGCCCATATTAGTTGATTGTAACCCTAATATTGAGGATTTTTGGTACGTGGAGGGTTAGGATTTTCCAAAGGAATTCATCAAATTCTCGGGTTGAACCCTAATATTGAGGATTTTGGTATGTGGAGGGTTTGGATTTTCCAAAGGAATTCATCAAATTTTCATGTTGAGCCCTAATATTGAGAATTTTGGTATGTGGAGGGTTAGGATTTTCTAGAGGGATTCATCCAATTCGCGGGCATAATGTGATGATCAAGGAGATAGGTACGTAGGCCCATAAATGATGATGACTTGTGGCTAGTGTAATAAGGCGAGATGGACGTCCTGGTGAGAAACGATAGGGGGGTTGTCGAAATGCGAGGGATTAGCATGGTGGAAGCTGGCTATAGCAAATCCAACAACATGAGACATAGAAGACAAAAGCAGGAGGGAGCATGGGTGATGCATGGTGGAGAAGCTCGTTGCCACGCTGGAAATGGAGAGTCTATATAGGGGCAAATCGCAGGTGGAGAAGCTCGTTGCCACGCTGGAAATAGAAAAATGTCTTAAGATTGAAGATACACGATAGGCGTTGGATCAAGATCCGTAGATTCTAATGCTTAGTGGCATTGAAAGTTTCAACACCCTTAATGGAACTGACATACAACTAAAGAAATCTCCAAGGTGGGCTATAATTTGTTTTTCTAGTTCTTTAAGTGTAGTTTCCTATTTATTCCTTGTATTTAGGTTATTACTATCATTATTTCTTTGCGTGCATTCAACAATTTGAAACTAACATGTAAATAATCAAAATAATTTTTCATTTGCAGAAAATCCAAATAATAGGTAATCCTTCATAATATTGCACTAAAGTTGCTGGCTCAGTATTTGACTTGTTAATTTTGTTTTTCTTAAAAAATATGGAATCTAAAAGAGGCCCTTAGTTTTCCCGTCCCCACATGTCAGCTTCCCGTCCTCTTCCCTCTCAGTGCCGCCGCACGCAACTGGAGAAAGGGTGGAGCTCGCGCGCCGCCGGCAACGCCGATTCATCGCCTTCGCCGGAGGCGCCGGCGCTCGCGCTGCCATTCCCCGCCGCGGACGCGCTTCTACCTCAACCCCGACGAGCACTGCGAGCGTCTCCAGGCACTTCCTTTCGTCTCTCCGAGGTAGGATCTCCGCTTCGTCGCTGGTTGGTTTCGAGCCGGCATTGTCAGAGTATGCGTGCTTGGGATTGGATCGATCTGCTGTCACTCGGTAATTTTGTTTTGAAAGGGGGCTGCGAATCTCATTCTCCCGTGGAAATTTTGTGGCAAATTGTGATAATGTATTGGACGGGGAAACCCAGCTTCCTTACTGGAGTCATATGCAGCGATGGATCCAACTTTCTCTGACGATGCAAGCGAACCCAATCCTGATCCCTGACAAAGTATGCATCTGTCTGGCCAAATGCAGGCTCCATCTTGTGGCTTGTGACATCACCATGTATCTGAAACATCCTGGCATGTCAGTTATCTGGATTGTGATACTGGGTTCTCATTCAGTCAAAGAAGACATGAGCACCCTGCAGCTCTTTGGTCAGCTGAAGCAAACTACTTGCTTGGGTATCTTCTCGAGCAGTTTCCATGCCTTGTTGGTCAGACTGATGGAAGGTTGGATGTCCGCGTGAACAGATTGCATTCAGGGATTCAGAGAAGTGACCGGAAGTCCGGTTTGGAGGCTCAAGTGCTTCCCTCCTAGCTAGAAATGGAATGAAGGCAATAGATTCAGACAAGGGACTCTTTGCTGCAATGGTGTCGAACCAGTATGGTGTGCCTCTATATGTAACGAATGAGGCAGAGGCCATGTAAAGGCTCATCCTAGAGACATCAAGATTCTCGTCGGTTATGGAGAGTTGTGTTGCTGGCACAGGACAGAAGACACCCATCTCCCCGACAAGCTGATGCTTTTTTTATGCCTGATCAATATAAGGGGCATCTGTAACTCTAGTCTCCAGCTGAGGCTTCTGATCGGGCTGTCATGTCTGGATTATTGGCAGCAAACTCGTGCACGAGCGTGTAGTTTGGTTTCAGATCAAGATCATGAGATCGGCGGGTGCGATGAAACGGCGAGAAATGAAGAGTTGGCTGCTGATTGCTTGCTGCTGGAAGGAACAGTTGACTTGGCTTTGGAGGTTCCAGGGCCATGCTTATCTGGTGAGCATCGCTGGCATGTTTCTAGTTTCTACTACCGCATTAGCTAGCATGTGGCTGTTTGCAATCTCAGGACAATCCACGTGATTTACAATTTCTTACTGCCGCATTAGGTGCTCCTAATGAGGGCAATCATGCTGTCATGTTCCAGTTATTGGCAGCAAGAAAATACACGGCTGATTACTGTATTGATTGGTCTCTCCATATACATGAATGCTTTAGCACCACTTTGTACTTAGCAATGTAATCTGATTGATATGCAAAATTTAGTTGATTCGTAGTGTTAACTGCAACCGGCATGCTATCAGTTATGGGGAGCAATACCCAATATATCATAAGGAGCAATGTCAAGGCTTCGAGTTAGTGTGTCTGAACAATTTTCTTAATCACACACTGAACATGGGCCTGAAATGTTTCTTCGCTTTCTTTGCTAATTGGGTGTAGGACTGAATATTGACTTGATAACGGCATTGTCTCCTCATTTCAGAATCAAGTGCAGTTCTTGGATGGTGGATGCCAGTCTTCAACTCTGAGAAACTTTCTTCATTGCATTGCAGAGGACAAGGAGCGGGGGAGATGGCTCGAGTTCTCCCCCCACTTGCTTTGCCTGCTGAATGTGGCAGAGTCTAACTTGGCCTCCAGGCAAGCACACATGATCTATTACGAATGGTCCAGCCATTCTCTGTTTCTCATACCATCACATACTGTTTCAATGGTCAGGGGTGGCGAAGAGTAGAGACCTAGTCCATTAGAGTGAGGGTTGGTAGGCACGCTGGCTGACCTTCCATGCTTGGGGCAGAAGCTGCAGTGCTATTTTTTCAGATGGAAAGGAAGAGAGGAGGAACTTTGCTCTAATGGTGTCTACCCCGGCATGCACATTTTGGTACCCTCATATATAGTGCAGAAGTAGAAGAGCCTACAGACATTCCCTCAAAAAAAAAAGAGAGCCTAAAGACATCTTGTCAGTTGAGGTCCTGAGAGTTTGTCCCCCATCCTCAAGGCAAGTAATATGCTGCTCTGCTGTCATCTTATCGTTTCATACATGAATGAATGAGTATATGGGCCTGTCATGTCTAAATTATCAGAGGCAAACTCACACATGAGGACCAGTTTTTGTGTTATTTCTAGATAGCTTGATCATGTACATGCTGACTAACCCTCTTCATGCTTTGTCGCTGGTATTGTACAGCCTTGTCTTAGTTGTCAGTGGCAAACTCATCTGCACGAGGGGGTGGTTGGTGCTTGCTGGTGCGTTGTGCTATCTTGTTCCGCTAATAGCCTTTGTCCATTGGCGTTCCAACCTTACAACCAAGCTCATGCCAGTCATCTCCTTGCTGTCATCAGAGGTCTGTATCTTCTCTCTTGGGATCCTTCCCCAAGATCCATTGAGCACTGCTAGGTGTTCAAGTGCACAAACCTTTGTGGCCCAAAATGCTTACATTTTCTGCAAATTGATATTAAGCATATATCGTCGCCATTGAGTGACAAGGTTATAGTGGAATAGGCATGGTTTTAAGACCTGGAACCATGTTTCTTGGACAAATAATATTTTGATAAATTTCAGCACGAAGTCTTACCAGCATGAGATTTTTTTTAGTGAATATAGTGGTAATGGATTTTACTGGCATTTGTATACAATGTAACAGGGGTGGAGAAAGAAAAAATATATATTAACTAAGTTTATCTACCATGCTTTGATGAGGCAAAATATTTCCCTTTTACTGGAGAGATGTTATTGGTGTTAATGTGTTAAAATTAAGATATGTTATCTCAAAAATTTATGATGCTCAATCCAATATTTATCTCCTATTAAATACCAAATAAAATTATGCTGAAGATACCAGCATACTAATATTTTTTTCATCTGTAGATATGGATTATTATTATTAAGAATATTTTTTATTTCATTTTCCCACTTGATCTACCCATCATATTTTGCTATTTGATTATATCAGCAATGTGAACTTATCATATGAATAACAATCTAGACATACATACCAAAATATTAACTGAGCAAGTGAGCATACGATCGCCAGAATTTACAACTATGAAGGGAATCTGCTACTCCATTTGATTTATGTGCTTATTACAACCATCAACCATGTGGCTTCAACCTGGCGTGTCCCATGCATGATAAGTGAGATCCACAAAATAAGGCTAATCATGAATCTTATGGTAGGTGTGGCGCAACCGATAACCTGCATGTTGGTCTAAAATCATTGTTGTTGTGATTTACCACAAAAATATAACCTGTAACAAAAACCTAATTAACAGAACCTAGTAAATATATGATGGATTGAAATCATACACATTTCCTTTTCTCATGCATATTCATCAAAGAGCTCCAGAGAGATGTTATCGATATCACAAAATTTGAGATGGATCAAAACTTTGCTCTTCGTTTCTATAATTTCTGTACATTTGTACTGTATACATATGGGAAAACTGCCTCAAGATCGGCTCATCCTCAAAAAGGCGGATGCCAATCGCAGGGAGTAGAGTGATGTGGAGTGTCTATGAGCTAAGAATATTTAAAATAGAAACTCTGTTCTGGACTAATTTCCTGAACAGATTTCCTGTTCCATTCTGAAGATCTCCAATGCTGTACTCTAACTCCTGCAATTGCTCCTCCTCGCAGACAACTGCCTTCTTCTTGTAAAATGCCTTGCAGACAAGAGACTGCTTTGGCATTTCAATTTGCTTCGACAAGAGATGGAGTGTGGACTCCAACAGAGAGATGCAGATCTCTCTTGCCTTGGTCAATAGCATGACCATCTTATCGGATGCAGCCTTCTTGCCAGTCTTGAAATGTTTCTTGGCCTTCTTCGCCAAGTGAGTAAAGGACCGGATCTTGGCTTGAGCAGCAGCATCACCTCCTTTCCTTAGAGCCACCTGCAGCTCTTGGATGATGGCCAACATCTCGGCGAAGGTCTCTTGCATGTAGTTGCAGAGATCTAACAGCTCAATGGAGCACTCCATCTCTCCATCCAACATCTTCCTCTGCTGGGAGGAGCAAACTTGGTGGTTTGGTAGGCAAATGATCTCGTCAAGACCATCATACATGTTTGGAAGAGTCCTTAGACCATCGCACATCGTGTTGATGGAGTTGGAGGAAGAGATGCTTGCTTCTAGGCTGTGGAGCTCTTGCTCAACTTCGGTCTCACTGACGCGAGGCCTAGATGGCAAACTTATCGATCTTTGGTGGAAAGCCATATCTAAGCTTGAAGCTTTTCTCTGTATATATTGTGGTTGATGATAGCTGAAGAATAGAACACTTCTTGGTTCGATGTGTCTACTGCTCTGCTAAGGCCTATTTATACAGAAAACTTAAGTAGTTGCATTTGATTGGTAGACATGAAGAACCATGCCATCACATCTCCCAGATGCTGTCTGCTTACTATGCCTTGTGCTCTGGTAGAAGCATAGAGATCACAACCCTAAAGTCGTGTCATGTTCAGTACATTATTTTGTCTGTCTACTGTCCTTGAGATGAGCCATCACATTATCATGTTCCAACAATTGGCAGCAAGAACCAGCATTAGCATAATTGCACGCTCAAGCCATTATTTAATGCACTACCAGAAAAACTGCGTTTGCCGACGGCCGAATCTATGCCGACGGCCCCTGTCGGCATCGCCGCACCTATGCCGACGGCCGAGGATGGGCCGTAGGCGTAGAAAAGCCGTCAGCATACATCAATCTATGCCGACGGGGCCGTCGGCATAGACGAGGCCGTCGGGACCGCCCGAGATACGCCTACGGGGCCCGTCGGCATAGGACAGGCCGTCGGCATATCCCGGGCCCACCTCCCCGGTCAGTGCTGACCACTTGACGGCGTTTATCCTACGCCGACGGGCGGTAACGGCGGCCGTCGGCATATCTGTGGCAGAGGTATGCCTACGGCGCAGCCGTCGGCATAGGCCCCTCTGCCACGTCAACGATCCGTGTGCCACACCACGTCATCGATCCGTGTGTGCACAGATATGCCGACGGCCTTGCCGTCGGCATACGTGTATTTTATTTTATTTTTTATTTTTACTTTGTTTTGTTATTTTTACTTTATTTTAGTTTTTGCTTTTGCATAAGATAATTATGCCTTATCTAAAAAAACATACCCGATGGTATATCGATTGCCCCCCATTACGAACGTCGCTATCGCCGTGTCACGGAGGGGGGAAACGGTCGACACGGAAGGAATTCTGGTTGGTGGGGGGATTCGGGGTGTAGCTATGTCACCGAAACATCGCACAGGTCCCGATGCATATGTGAAAGTGTTCATGCATGCGTAGACGCCCGTCTTGGGGCTCCGGGGTGTGCCCCCCTCACGGATGGCGCCGCCGCCGGCACCTGGAGGGGGAAAACGGACGCGTGGGGTCTACACGGAGGGGATCTTGCTGTGGGTCTGGCCCGGATGTTGCTCCAAAGTGTTCCTATGGGCTGACATAACACAACCGGGTGGGGAGGTCCACTGGTCAAAGCCCGTTCGTGCAAAGTCAAAGGGGTAGATCTCGTGGTCAAACGCTACAGGGTTAGGCGGGACGGGGGCACTGGGGGGTAGCAATGCCACCGGAGCGTCGCACCGGGCCCTCATACATGCGGGGTGGTGTGGTGGCATGTCCGAAGAGGCGGGACGCGTCTCCGGTGCGTGGCCCCCCTCACGGACGGCGATTACACGGTAGTAGACGTTCTGCGGTAACGATGCGGCGTCAATATTACTAAATACTCGGAGCGCGATAAAATCATGAGTTTTTTTGCACGACGTGGGCACATGTGCTATAGGAACGATGGTATTTTTTCATAATTTTTGTTGATGGAGAAGTATCCGAAAAATTCCCTCTACGCGGATTGCCCTTCGCGCGTCTACGGCTGTGGCCGGTGGCCTCCGGGGGCTAGCATGCCGCCAAATCTTGCGCCGGCGGCCTTTCACAAGTCTGGAAGTGTTATGGCGGTTGCAAACGCCCGGCACGCGTGTCCGGGGTGTGCCCCCCTCATGGACGACGCCGCCGCCGGCACCTGGAGGGGGAAAATGGACGCGTGGGGTCTACACGGAGGGGATCTTGCTGTGGGTCTGGCCCGGATGTTGCTCCAAAGTGTTCTTATGGGCTGACCTAACACAACCGGGTGGGGAGGTCCACTGGTCAAAGCCCGTCCGTGCAAAGTCAAAGGGGTAGATCCCGTGGTCAAACGCTACAGGGTTAGGCGGGACGGGGGCACTTGGGGTAGCAATGCCACCGGAGCGTCGCACCGGGCCCTCATACATGCAGGGTGGTGTGGTGCCATGTCCGAAGAGGCGGGACGCGTCTCCGCTGCGTGGCCCCCCTCACGGACGGCGATTACACGGTAGTAGACGATCTGCAGTAACGATGCGGCGTCAATATTACTAAGTACTCGGAGCGCGATAAAATCATGAGTTTTTTTGCACGACGTGGGCACATGTGCTATAGTAACGATGGTATTTTTCATAATTTTTGGTGATGGAGAAGTATCCGAAAAATTCCCTCTACGCGGATTGCCCTTCGCGCGTCTACGGCTGTGGCCGACGGCCTCCGGGGGCTAGCATGCCGCCAAATCTTGCGCCGGCGGCCTCTCACAAGTCTGGAGGTGTTGTTGCGGTTGCAAACGCCCGGCACGCGTGTCCGGGGTGTGCCCCCCTCACGGACGGCGCCGCCGCCGGCACCTGGAGGGGGAAAACGGACGTGTGGGGTCTACATGGAGGGGATCTTGCTGTGGGTCTGGCCCGGATGTTGCTCCAATGTGTTCCTATGGGCTGACCTAACACAACCGGGTGGGGAGGTCCACTGGTCAAAGCCCGTCCGTGCATAGTCAAAGGGGTAGATCCCGTGGTCAAACGCTATAGGGTTAGGCGGGACGGGGGCACTGGGGGGTAGCAATGCCACCGGAGCGTCGCACCGGGCCCTCATACATGCGGGATGGTGTGGTGGCATGTCCGAAGAGGCGGGACGCGTCTCCGGTGCGTGGCCCCCCTAACGGACGGCGATTACACGGTAGTAGACGTTCTGTGGTAACGACGCGGCGTCAATATTACTAAATACTCGGAGCGCGATAAAATCATGAGTTTTTTTGCACGACGTGGGCACATGTGCTATAGGAACGATGGTATTTTTTCATAATTTTTGGTGATGGAGAAGTATCCGAAAAATTCCCTCTACGCGGATTGCCCTTCGCGCGTCTACGGCTGTGGCCGACGGCCTCCGGGGGCTAGCATGCCGCCAAATCTTGCGCCGGCAGCCTCTCACAAGTCTGGAAGTGTTGTGGCGGTTGCAAACGCCCGGCACGCGTGTCCGCGGTGTGCCCCCCTCACGGACGGCGCCGCCGCCGGCACCTGGAGGGGGAAAACGGACGCGAGGGGTCTACATGGAGGGGATCTTGCTGTGGGTCTGGCCCGGATGTTGCTCCAATGTGTTCCTATGGGCTGACCTAACACAACCAAGTGGGGAGGTCCACTGGTCAAAGCCCGTCCGTGCATAGTCAAAGGGGTAGATCCCGTGGTCAAACGCTACAGGGTTAGGCGGGACGGGGGCACTGGGGGTAGCAATGCCACCGGAGCGTCGCACCGGGCCCTCATACATGCGGGATGGTGTGGTGGCATGTCCGAAGAGGCGGGACGCGTCTCCGGTGCGTGGCCCCCCTCACGGATGGCGATTACACGGTAGTAGACGTTCTGCGGTAACGATGCGGCGTCAATATTACTAAATACTCGGAGCGCGATAAAATCATGAGTTTTTTTGCACGACGTGGGCACATGCGCTATAGGAACGATGGTATTTTTTCATAATTTTTGGTGATGGAGAAGTATCCGAAAAATTCCCTCTACGCAGATTGCCCTTCGCGCGTCTACGGCTGTGGCCGACGGCCTCCGGGGGCTAGCATGCCGCCAAATCTTGCACCGGCGGCCTCTCACAAGTCTGGAAGTGTTGTGGCGGTTGCAAACGCCCGGCACGCGTGTCCGGGGTGTGCCCCCCTCACGGACGGCGCCGCCACCGGCACCTGGAGGGGGAAAACGGACGCGTGGGGTCTACACGGAGGGGATCTTGCTGTGGGTCTAGCCCGGATGTTGCTCCAAAGTGTTCCTATGGGCTGACCTAACACAACCGGGTGGGGAGGTCCACTGGTCAAAGCCCGTCCGTGCAAAGTCAAAGGGGTAGATCCCGTGGTCAAACGCTACAGGGTTAGGCGGGACGGGGGCACTTGGGGTAGCAATGCCACCGGAGCGTCGCACCGGGCCCTCATACATGCGGGATGGTGTGGTGGCATGTCCGAAGAGGCGGGACGCGTCTGCGGTGCGTGGCCCCCCTCACGGACGGCGATTACACGGTAGTAGACGTTCTGCGGTAACGATGCGGCGTCAATATTGCTAAATACTCGGAGCGCGATAAAATCATGAGTTTTTTTGCACGACGTGGGCACATGTGCTATAGGGACAATGGTATTTTTTCATAATTTTTGGTGATGGAGAAGTATCCGAAAAATTCCCTCTACGCGGATTGCCCTTCGCACGTCTACGGCTGTGGCCGGCGGCCTCCGGGGGCTAGCATGCCGCCAAATCTTGCGCCGGCGGCCTCTCACAAGTCTGGAAGTGTTGTGGCGGTTGCAAACGCCCGGCACGCGTGTCCGGGGTGTGCCCCCCTCACGGACGGTGCCGCCGCCGGCACCTGGAGGGGGAAAACGGACGCGTGGGGTCTACACGGAGGGGATCTTGCTGTGGGTCTGGCCCGGATGTTGCTCCAAAGTGTTCCTATGGGCTGACCTAACACAACCGGGTGGGGAGGTCCACTGGTCAAAGCCCGTCCGTGCAAAGTCAAAGGGGTAGATCCCGTGGTCAAACGCTACAGGGTTAGGCGGGACGGGGGCACTGGGGGGTAGCAATGCCACCGGAGCGTCGCACCGGGCCCTCATACATGCGGGATGGTGTGGTGGCATGTCCGAAGAGGCGGGACGCGTCTCCGGTGCGTGGCCCCCCTCACGGACGGCGATTACACGGTAGTAGACGTTCTGCGGTAACGATGCGGCGTCAATATTACTAAATACTTGGAGCGCGATAAAATCATGAGTTTTTTTGCACGACGTGGGCACATGTGCTATAGGGACGATGGTATTTTTTCATAATTTTTGGTGATGGAGAAGTATCCGAAAAATTCCCTCTACGCGGATTGCCCTTCGTGCGTCTACGGCTGTGGCCGGCGGCCTCCGGGGGATAGCATGCCGCCAAATCTTGCGCCGGCGGCCTCTCACAAGTCTGGAAGTGTTGTGGCGGTTGCAAACGCCCGGCACGCGTGTCCGGGGTGTGCCCCCCTCACGGACGGTGCCACCGCCGGCACCTGGAGGGGGAAAACGGACGCGTGGGGTCTACACGGAGGGGATCTTGCTGTGGGTCTGGCCCGGATGTTGCTCCAAAGTGTTCCTATGGGCTGACCTAACACAACCGGGTGGGGAGGTCCACTGGTCAAAGCCCGTCCGTGCAAAGTCAAAGGGGTAGATCCCGTGGTCAAACGCTACAGGGTTAGGTGGGACGGGGGCACTGGGGGTAGCAATGCCACCGGAGCGTCGCACCGGGCCCTCATACATGCGGGGTGGTGTGGTGGCATGTCCGAAGAGGCGGGACGCGTCTCCGGTGCGTGGCCCCCCTCACGGACGGCGATTACACGGTAGTAGACGTTCTGCGGTAACGATGCGGCGTCAATATTGCTAAATACTCGGAGCGCGATAAAATCATGAGTTTTTTTGCACGACGTGGGCACATGTGCTATAGGAACTATGGTATTTTTTCATAATTTCTGGTGATGGAGAAGTATCCGAAAAATTCCCTCTACGCGGATTGCCCTTCGCGCGTCTACGGCTGTGGCCGGCGGCCTCCGGGGGATAGCATGCCGCCAAATCTTGCGCCGGCGGCCTCGCACAAGTCTGGAAGTATTGTGGCGGTTGCAAACGCCCGGCACGCGTGTCCGGGGTGTGCCCCCCTCATGGACGGTGCCGCCGCCGGCACCTGGAGGGGGAAAATGGACGCGTGGGGTCTACACGGAGGGGATCTTGCTGTGGGTCTGGCCCGGATGTTGCTCCAAAGTGTTCTTATGGGCTGACCTAACACAACCGGGTGGGGAGGTCCACTGGTCAAAGCCCGTCCGTGCAAAGTCAAAGGGGTAGATCCCGTGGTCAAACGCTACAGGGTTAGGCGGGACGGGGGCACTGGGGGTAGCAATGCCACCGGAGCGTCGCACCGGGCCCTCATACATGCGGGATGGTGTGGTGGCATGTCCGAAGAGGCGGGACGCGTCTGCGGTGCGTGGCCCCCCTCACGGACGGCGATTACACGGTAGTAGACGTTCTGCGGTAACGATGCGGCGTCAATATTGCTAAATACTCGGAGCGCGATAAAATCATGAGTTTTTTTGCACGACGTGGGCACATGTGCTATAGGGACAATGGTATTTTTTCATAATTTTTGGTGATGGAGAAGTATCCGAAAAATTCCCTCTACGCGGATTGCCCTTCGCACGTCTACGGCTGTGGCCGGCGGCCTCCGGGGGCTAGCATGCCGCCAAATCTTGCGCCGGCGGCCTCTCACAAGTCTGGAAGTGTTGTGGCGGTTGCAAACGCCCGGCACGCGTGTCCGGGGTGTGCCCCCCTCACGGACGGTGCCGCCGCCGGCACCTGGAGGGGGAAAACGGACGCGTGGGGTCTACACGGAGGGGATCTTGCTGTGGGTCTGGCCCGGATGTTGCTCCAAAGTGCTCCTATGGGCTGACCTAACACAACCGGGTGGGGAGGTCCACTGGTCAAAGCCCGTCCGTGCAAAGTCAAAGGGGTAGATCCCGTGGTCAAACGCTACAGGGTTAGGCGGGACGGGGGCACTGGGGGGTAGCAATGCCACCGGAGCGTCGCACCGGGCCCTCATACATGCGGGATGGTGTGGTGGCATGTCCGAAGAGGCGGGACGCGTCTCCGGTGCGTGGCCCCCCTCACGGACGGCGATTACACGGTAGTAGACGTTCTGCGGTAACGATGCGGCGTCAATATTACTAAATACTTGGAGCGCGATAAAATCATGAGTTTTTTTGCACGACGTGGGCACATGTGCTATAGGGACGATGGTATTTTTTCATAATTTTTGGTGATGGAGAAGTATCCGAAAAATTCCCTCTACGCGGATTGCCCTTCGCGCGTCTACGGCTGTGGCCGGCGGCCTCCGGGGGATAGCATGCCGCCAAATCTTGCGCCGGCGGCCTCTCACAAGTCTGGAAGTGTTGTGGTGGTTGCAAACGCCCGGCACGCGTGTCCGGGGTGTGCCCCCCTCACGGACGGTGCCACCGCCGGCACCTGGAGGGGGAAAACGGACGCGTGGGGTCTACACGGAGGGGATCTTGCTGTGGGTGTGGCCCGGATGTTGCTCCAAAGTGTTCCTATGGGCTGACATAACACAACCGGGTGGGGAGGTCCACTGGTCAAAGCCCGTTCGTGCAAAGTCAAAGGGGTAGATCTCGTGGTCAAACGCTACAGGGTTAGGCGGGACGGGGGCACTGGGGGGTAGCAATGCCACCGGAGCGTCGCACCGGGCCCTCATACATGCGGGGTGGTGTGGTGGCATGTCCGAAGAGGCGGGACGCGTCTCCGGTGCGTGGCCCCCCTCACGGACGGCGATTACACGGTAGTAGACGTTCTGCGGTAACGATGCGGCGTCAATATTACTAAATACTCGGAGCGCGATAAAATCATGAGTTTTTTTGCACGACGTGGGCACATGTGCTATAGGAACGATGGTATTTTTTCATAATTTCTGGTGATGGAGAAGTATCCGAAAAATTCCCTCTACGCGGATTGCCCTTCGCGCGTCTACGGCTGTGGCCGGCGGCCTCCGGGGGCTAGCATGCTGCCAAATCTTGCGCCGGCGGCCTTGCACAAGTCTGGAAGTATTGTGGCGGTTGCAAACGCCCGGCACGCGTGTCCGGGGTGTGCCCCCCTCATGGACGGTGCCGCCGCCGGGACCTGGAGGGGGAAAACGGACGCGTGGGGTCTACACGGAGGGGATCTTGCTGTGGGTCTGGCACGGATGTTGCTCCAAAGTGTTCCTATGGGCTGACCTAACACAACCGGGTGGGGAGGTCCACTGGTCAAAGCCCGTCCGTGCAAAGTCAAAGGGGTAGATCCCGTGGTCAAACGCTACAGGGTTAGGCGGGACGGGGGCACTGGGGGTAGCAATGCCACCGGAGCGTCGCACCGGGCCCTCATACATGCGGGGTGGTGTGGTGCCATGTCCGAAGAGGCGCGACGCGTCTCCGGTCCGTGGCCCCCCTAACGGACGGCGATTACACGGTAGTAGATGTTTTGCGGTAACGATACGGCGTCAATATTACTAAATACTCGGAGCGCGATAAAATCATGAGTTTTTTTGCACGACGTGGGCACATGTGCTATAGGAACGATGGCATTTTTTCATAATTTTTGGTGATGGAGAAGTATCCGAAAAATTCCCTCTACGCGGATTGCCCTTCGCGCGTCTACGGCTGTGGCCGGCGGCCTCCGGGGGCTAGCATGCCGCCAAATCTTGCGCCGGCGGCCTCTCACAAGTCTAGAAGTGTTGTGGCGGTTGCAAACGCCCGGCACGCGTGTCCGGGGTGTGCCCCCCTCACGGACGGCGCCGCCGCCGGCACCTGGAGGGGGAAAACGGACGCGTGGGGTCTAGACGGAGGGGATCTTGCTGTGGGTCTGGCCCGGATGTTGCTCCAAAGTGTTCCTATGGGCTGACCTAACACAACCGGGTGGGGAGGTCCACTGGTCAAAGCCCGTCCGTGCAAAGTCAAAGGGATAGATCCCATGGTCAAACGCTACAGGGTTAGGTGTGGACAGTGGAGTGATCGTCATCGGAGTTGTTGGTCAAGGATCATCCCTTCTCTGTTCGAGTACTTCCTCTACAGCCGAGGGTGAGCTACAAGTCCATCTCCTCCAATTTTTCATATCACTAGATTTCATTCTCAAGTCAACTGACGTAACCTAGGCGTCTCCCGTCCGAAAGGGTTGCATCAATAAATATGCATTCAATTGCATATTTATCACCGCGGCTCTTTCGGATTGTCCAGCGTTTTCCATGGACAGCCCGAGGATGTGTAGATTGGGTATGTTCTCCATGTTCTACCCCGTTCTGAGACAGGATTTCGGCGACGCCTCCCCATTGTTCTCCGGAGCACATTCTCTCGGCTATTTGCCGAGACGTGTATCTGGAGAACAGCGGGGAGGTGCTGCCGAAATTTTTTCTCGGAACGGGGTAGAATGGAGAACGTACTCAATCTACACATCCTCGGGTGGGATTAGGACCCATCTTTACCTATTAGAGCGTATCTGGAGTTACATCCTGACACACCTGACCCCATTGTGGCGCCTCTGGACGACATGGCGGTGGTGAGGATGGGGCCCAAGGAGCACGGTCGGGACGCGGTTCTCGATGCTGTGATCACTCCTAGTATCTCCTACACACAGCTTCGTCGGATCCACCCGAGCCTGAGCCAGCGCACGAGCCAGCCAGTGACTAGTACACGGTCCCTCTTTCAGGAGCAACAATCTGTAAGTATTTTCCCTCTTATCTTCATTTCTCACTTCATTTTCCGCATTTAGTAGTTTTATGACTTCCATCATGTCATACCGTAGGCCTACATGGAGTACACACGCCAGGAGACCATGGCGTGGCATCAGAGGCTTTATGAAGACCAAGTGCAGAGGGATAGTCAGATGCAGCAGGCTTTTCAGGATATGGCGGCCGGCAGGTGTCCTCAGTTCCCTACAGCACAATGCCCTCCAGCACAACCAGTGCTGATGAGCTTTGAGGAGTTTGTGGCACAGAACGCTGGCCCCTCACCGGTTAGTTCATCCCCAATCTATTCACCCAAAGCATGTCATGCCTTTCAACACAGTCATAGATCCCGTGCATATGTCTTTTCAACATGCAGGGAACAGGTGGATCTACCGTTGGCGGTGGTCTTCGCAGCACTGCGGAGACACGGAGCCCGACCACTCCGATCCACGGAGGCGGAGGAGGAGGCGGTCTTGGCGGTAGCGCTGCCGCTAGCAGTGACGACCTGGGCTTCGGCGGTCTTGGCAGTGACGACCTCCGTGGTGCTCGACGTCCTGGCGCTTAAGCCTTTGGGTCACATTGTGGCGGTCTTGGTGGTGATGATACTTATATGCTTGTGATGTTTCTTATTGTTGTTTGTGAGATTCTTATGCTTGGTGGTGATGATACTTATATGTTTATGCTTTGCGATACTTCTTATGATGTGTGATGATGAATTTGTTGTGTGATGCTGCTGGGTCAGCTGTTATGTGATGCATATATTTGTTGTGTGCTGTATATATTCAAATGAATTGAGCTAAAACAAAACAGAAAAAAGAAAAAAAAAACAGACAGAAACTATGCCGACGGCAAGGCCGTCGGCATAGAGCTGCCGTGAGCTCCCAGTGGCTGCCACATGGCAGGTCTATGCCGACGGCCTAGCCGTCGGCATAGTTTCAAACTAAGCCGACGGCTAAGCCATCGGCATAGGCCTGCTCCAGGAGCTCCCAGTGGCTGCCACGTGGCAGGTCTATGCCGACGGGCTGGCCGTCGGCATAGTTTCAACCTAAGCCGACAGCTAGGCATTCGGCATAGGCCCGCCCCAGGGGTGATGCCTGCTCGCCACGTGGCACGTCTATGCCGACGGCCTGGCCGTCGGCTTAGTTTGAAACTATGCCGACGGCTAGACCGTCGGCACAAACCTGACATGTGGCGAGCAAGCATTGGTCAGCACTTGACGGCGGCTGCCGTTAGGCGATAACGTTGCCGACGGCCGGGGCCGTCGGCATAGATGTACGGACACCGTCGGGATAGGGCCTATGCCGACAGCCTTTCTATGCCGACGGCATTCCTGGCTATGTCGACGGAAATGTTGCCGACGGCCCTATGCCGACGGGGGCCGTCGGCATAGGCCTGTCCCGACGGCCATTCAGGGCTATGCCGACGGCCCTGGCCGTCGGCATAGGGTGTGATTCCGGTAGTGATGGGTTGCTAACCTAGCATTTGGCTGTGACATATCTGTATATAATAAGGTGTTTTCCTTGGTGGGCACTCTTGCAAATCACAGGTTCAAGCCTCGACAGTCGGAGCTGGCATGTTGAGGCCATGGAAACAAGACCCATTGCAGAAGCTCCACGTTAGCGGTTAAGAGTACCAACTCCATTTTTCAGTTTGAGGCTTTCAGCCACCCACTGTGTGAGTAACATGGCCATTTCATATCTAACCATACAGAAACAAGCTTTTTTCAATATTTTTATACAATCTTATTACCTTTGAGTCGTAGTAACTTATTCTCGAATATCAGTATCTTTATTTGTGGTGAAGTTTGAAACAAGCATAATAAAGCATTGGTTGTTCTTTGTGTAATGAGAATTATTATATGGAAAGGAACAAAAACTTTGCATATGTATTTGTTACCCCCCCCCCCCCGCCCCGCCCCCTTAAATGTTTAGATGATGATGTTAAAATCTGAGTACATTAATTTGGACTTTGTTGTATGAAATAAGAACTATCTTCAATTGTAGTGCCAGACTGCACAGCCATGTGGACATGTGGATATTAAAATTGATTGATTCTGCTAACTACAAGTTGAGACCTTGTGACTTTGATCTGGCATGTTTCATTTATAAGAAGCAAGATCCACTAACCAAGGATATCAACATAAAGTATCACAAACACATCTTCAAGGAAGAAATGGCCAAATGGATCAAAACTTTTCTTTCTATTTCTATAGTATCATGTACATTTGTACAGTATAGTGTATACATATGGGAAAATTGTATGAAGATCAGCTATTCCTTAAAAGGCGGATGCCAATCGGAGGGCGTCAAGAGTGACTTGGAAATCTATGAGCTAAGGATGTTGAGTAGGGAAACTCTGTTCTGGACTAATTTCCTGAGCAAATGTTCTGCTCCACTCTCAAGATCTCCGATACTGCACTCTAACTCCTGCAATTGCTCCTCATTGCAAACAACTGCCTTCTTTTTGTGAAATGCCTTGGAAACAAGAGACTGTTTAGGCATTTCGATTTGCTTCAACAAAAGACGGAGTGTGGACTCGAGCAGAGAGGCAGAGATCTCTCTGGCCTTGGCCAACAGCATGACCATCTTGTATTCTGCAGGAGTCTTCTTTGTGTTCTTCTTGAAAAGATTCTTGGCCTTCTTCACCAAGCAGGTGTAAGATTGGAGCTTGGCTTGAGTAGCTGCATCATCCCCTTTCCTTAGAGCCACTTGCAGCTCTTGGACGATGGCCTTCATCTCGACGAAGATGTCTTGCATGGTGCTGCAGAGATCTAGCAGCTCGAGAGAACCTTCCATTTCTTCATCCAATATGTTCCTCTCCTGGGAGGAGCAAACTTGGTTGCTTGGTAGGCCAATAATCTCTTCAAGACCATCGTAGATGTTTGCAAGTCTCCTGAGACCATCACACATTGTGCTGATGGAATTTGAGGAAGAGATGCTTGCTTCTAGGCTCTCAAGCTCTAGCTCAACTTCGGTCTCACTGACGTGAGGCCTAGATGGCAAACTGGTCGATCTTTGGTGGAAAGCCATATCTGAGCTTGAAGCTTTACTCTGTATTGCGGGTGATGAGAGTTGAAGAAAAGAACACTTTTGGGTTGATGTGTCTACTGGTCTGCTGAGGCCTATTTATACAGAAATGTACAAGCAGTAGCATCTGTGGTAGACATGAAGAATCATGCCATCACATCTCCCTGATGCTGTCTGCTATGCCTTGAGATCTGCCAGCAGCGTATTGATTATAGCACCAAAGTCATCTCATGTTCACTACATTTTCTATTGTGATCTGCTGCCTTTGAGATGAACCATCGCATTGTCATGTTCGACTTATTGGCAGCAAGGACTAATTAAGAATGTTATAGTTTGCTGGTGGATCTTGACATAATTGCAATCTCAAGCTATTGTCTAGTGGAATTGTTCTGGCTACCGGATACCTATGTATTTTTCTTCATTTAATCAGGTATTTTTATTTTGTTGAATATACTCGTGATAACCACAGCCGGATGCTCAAGCTGGGATTTTTGTGTACTGGAAAAACAACATCTAATACACAAGGAACACATGCCTTCTATTTGTTCAACATTTTATCCCCATATTTTAAGTTATATCATATCAAACCATAAGATAAATGAGGGTTTTGAACTGTGGCCCTGCTCACCAATCTTCTTAATTTCGATGTTTTCCATACAATGTTGTTTCTTGTGGTTACACTAATTGATTCTCAAACATCGATGGCATTTTTTCATGAAGTTAACCATCCTAATAGGTTGCTTCTTTTGCCGGCCAAATGGTTCAGTTCTGTGACTGAAAGTTTTTTGCTTCTTTTGCCAGCCACATCACAAGGTATGGATGCTGAAAAAAAAATCCTTCTTTCTGTTAATTTTGAAGGTTTCGGCCAGCATACCACGTCCTATAAGTTATGATGTTGATACAAACATGGATACATAACATCTCTTATTCTGCCAATGTTTGGCATAGCAAGCTGCTTTGACAAGAGGCGCGGTGTGGATTCCAAGCAATAGGACTGTCATTTTTCTTATTGCTGCAAGTAGTCTGATCACCCCGTGGGCCTCCATAACAGGTGTATGTAACCGTCTTCCCGGTCTTCCTGAAATCTTTCTGTGCTTTCTTTCCTAATATTGACTTGATAGCTGCATTGTCTCCTCTTTTCAGAACCAAGTGCAGTACCTGGATGGTGGATGCTGGCCTTCAACTCTGAGAAACTTTCTCCATCACGTGCATGTTAGAGTTATAATATAAGTCATGTACCCCTTTGTATTTATCCCGTTGTATAAGGGGTTTCCTGCATATGTTCCACACCTGTGCATGTATATATATATCGGCCTATGGCCTCATGGGAATACAAGTTGCATATTTCCTAACATGGTATTAGAGCCTTAGGGTTTTTTTATGCACGCGCAACTCGTGCTCTCGATCCAATCTCTTCTCCGAGCGGCGCTGCTGTCCGGCGTCTTCACCAACAGCAGGTTCACCCTGCTCCGGCGCTGCTCTCTCTCGTGCCCCTGCCCCCCTCCTCATCAAGCGCCCAGGCCGGCTGCCTCCGCCCTCGAGTTCGTCCGCCAGGCCTCTGCTCGATCCGGCTGGCTTGTCCGCTGGTTAATCCCATCCGAGCGTCCCTGCTGCTGCTGCTTGTTCATGATCCAGGCTGGTGCTGCTGCTCGTTTCCAATTCACCACCAAGGAGAGCCGCACGAGCGTCCCTACTGCTGCTGCTTGTTCATGATCCAGGCTGCTGCTACTGCTCGTTTCCAGTTCACGGTCGGGGTTCTGCCCGCACGAGCCGCTCGCCCTCCAGATCGGGCCTCAACCTCTCGCCCCGGACTGCTGCTGCGGTTCTAGTCCGGACCCTCCGCTGGTTGCCTCCTGTTGAAAAAAAATGTCTGCTGCATCGGGCTATGTTGCTGTCCCTCGCTGTCCGGTGATGTTTGATGGTACTAACTACACCGAGTTCACTGGCTTCATGCGCATTCACATGCGTGGCATCCGTCTCTAGGGTGTTCTTTCTGGCGAGGTCTGCTGTCCGCCACGTCCAGTTCCTCCGGTGGCCCCTACTCCGCCAACTCCACCGGTTCTTCCTACGGATGCTAATCAGGCCGCCAAGGATGCAGCTAAGCTTGCTGATGAGGCTGCTGCTCGTACTTATGATGAGAGGGTTTTGGCTTATGAGGAGGCTCTTCAGACGTATCATGGTGCTCTGTCTGTTTACACCCAGTGGCTTGATGATGATGCTCGTGCTGCAGCTGTTCTCACTGCTAGTGTTCTGCCTCAGTTTGCTTCTGAGTTTCTGGGTCTTCCTACTGTCTTTGAGATGTGGACCCGTCTTCGTCAGCGCTATCAGCCCTCTGGTGATGCCTTATACCTTTATGTGATCCGTCAGGAGCATGCTCTTCAGCAGGGTGACTCTACTGTTGATGACTTCTATGCACAGAGTTCTGCTATCTGGCGCCAGCTTGATTCTCTCCGCAGTGCTGGTTGTCGTACTTGCCCCTGTTGCCAGGCTGTCTAGGCCAATTTGGAGTTTCATCGCGTCTACGAGTTCCTGTCTCGGCTTCGTAAGGAGTTTGAGCCCCGGCGTGCTCAGTTGTTTGCTCGTGGCCGTATTTCTCTCATGGAGGCGCTTTCTGAGATTCGTGCTGAGGAGACTCGCTTACATGGTGCTGGTTTGCTGGAGGTTCCCTCTGTGCTTGCTACTCGGTCTTCTTCCACGCCACCTGCTACACCACCGACCTCTTCTCGCTCGAGTGCTCCGCCGCTCTTGCCCACTCCTGGAGGCTCAGGTCGCCCCCGTCCACATTGCGACTATTGCAACAATGATGGTCATCTTGAGTCTCAGTGCTACACGAAGAAGAAACACCTGCGCAAGGCTCGATCATCATCTTCAGGGACTTCGTCATCTACCTCGACAGCTTCAGCCATTGCTTTGACTGAGCAGGATATTCTGAGACTTAAGCGTCTGCTCGCGGCTTCAGGTTCTTCCTCGACGGGTACTGCTGGTTCTGTGACTGATGCTTCCCGCACTGAGCAATCACCCTCTACACAGTCAGGTACATCCCCATGGGTTCTGGACTCTGGAGCTTCTTTTCATATGTCTTCTCATTCTTCCACTTTGTCCTCTCTTCGATCACTGGATTCTCCTGTTCATGTCTTCACTGCTGATGGTACTCCACTTTCTGTTGCTAGTAGAGGCAATCTTACCACTCCTTCTTATCCTGTTCCTGATGTTGCTCATGTTCCTCGACTTACCATGAATCTGTTTTCTGCTGGTCAACTTACAGATTCTGGTTGTCGCGTCATCCTTGACGTTGACTCTTGTTCTGTCCAGGACCGTCGCACGGACACTCTGGTTGGGGCTGGCCCTCGCCGCCGTGATTCTCAGGGTCTTTGGGAGTTGGACTGGCTTCATGTTCCTTCCGCTGCCACCACCATCGCCAGTTCTTCCGCTTCTGTCGCCTCCGTTACTGGTTCCTTCCAGCAGTGGCATCATCGACTTGGTCATCTGTGTGGTTCTCGGTTGTCTTCTAATTTAGTTCATCGAGGTCTTCTGGGGTCTGTCTCAGGAGATGTCTCTTTAGAGTGTCAGGGTTGTCGTCTTGGCAAGCAGATTCAGTTACCATATTCACATAGTGAGTCGTGTCCAAGCGTCCTTTCGATTTAGTCCATTCTAATGTATGGGGTCCGGCCCCTTTCGCTTCGAAAGGTGGTCATAAATACTATATTATTTTCATAGATGATTTCTCTCATTACACATGGCTTTATTTCATGACTTCTCGTTCTGAGGTGTTGTCTATTTATAAGCGTTTTGCTGCCATGGTTCATACTCAGTTCTCTTCACCCATCCGTGTTTTTCGTGCTGACTCCGCTGGCGAGTATATCTCTAAGATGTTGCGTGGTGTTCTTGCTGAGCACGGGACTCTCTCTCAATTCTCTTGTCCTGGTGCTCATGCTCAGAATGGTGTGGCTGAGTGAAAGCATCGACATCTTCTTGAGACGGCTCGTGCATTGATGATTGCTGCCTCTCTCCCGCCTCATTTTTGGGCTGAGGCCGTCTCCGCATCCACCTATCTTATCAATATACAGCCTTCCGCTGCTCTACAGGGTGGTGTTCCTTTCGAGCGACTTTTTGATCGTTCTCCCGATTATTTGATGCTTCGCTCGTTTGGTTGTGTTTGCTATGTCCTTCTTGCCCCTCGCGAACGCACCAAACTGACCGCTCAGTCTGTTGAGTGTATCTTCTTAGGCTACAGTGATGAGCATAAGGGCTATCGTTGTTGGGATCCTATTGGTCGTCGGATGCGTATCTCTCGAGACGTGACTTTTGATGAGTCTCGTCCCTTCTACCCACGCCCATCTTCCTCGACTTTTTCAGTGCAGGATATCTCTTTCCTCACTTTTCCTGACTCACCTATCACCCCCGTCGAGACTGTACCTCTCCGTTCCACTTCCTCTCCTTCTCCACCTCTAGTTGATTTGCAGCCACCATCCTCCCCGGTCTCCTCGCCTAGCATGTCACCGGGTTCTTCACCGGATTCTACACCTTCATCTCCGGTGACTTCTTCGTCGCCACCCCCCGATTCTACCTTGACGATTCCTCCTTCTATTATTCCATCTTTTCCTCAGCATTACACTCGTCGTCCACGACCAGTCGATGCCTCTGTGGATGAGTCGTCATCTTCCTCTCAGCCTACTTATGGCCTGCGTTCTCGTCCTCGTCCGCCTGTTGATCGCTTTGGATTTCCCACCGCTGGTGCTGCTGTTCTTGAGCCGACTTCTTACCGTCAGGCTGTTGTTCATCCTGAATGGCAGTTTGCGATGGCAAAGGAGATTGCTGCTCTTGAACGCACTGGTACCTGGGATCTTGTTTCTCTTCCTCCCGGAGTCCGTCCGATCACTTGTAAGTGGGTCTACAAGGTTAAGACTCGCTCCGATGGTTCTCTTGAGCGTCACAAAGCTCGTCTTGTGGCTCGTGGTTTTCAGCAGGAGCATGGTCGTGATTATGATGAGACTTTTACTCCTGTGGCCCATATGACCACTGTTCGTACACTTCTTGCCGTTGCCTCTGCACGCCACTGGTCTATATCTCAGCTTGATGTTAAGAATGCCTTTCTTAATGGTGAGCTGCGTGAGGAGGTGTACATGCAGCCACCACCTGGGTATTCTGTTCCTGATGGCATGGTATGTTGTCTTCGTCGCTCTCTCTATGGCCTTAAGCAAGCCCCCCACGCCTGGTTTGAGCGCTTTGCCTCTGTGATCACTGCTGCTGTTTTTTTAGCAAGTGCTCATGATCCAGCGTTGTTTATTCACCTTTCTCCTCGTGGTCGGACTCTTCTTCTTCTTTATGTTGATGACATGATCATCACGGGGGATGACCCCGAGTACATTGCCTTTGTAAAGGCCCGTCTTAGTGAGCAGTTTCTTATGTCTGATCTTGGACCTCTTCGCTACTTTCTTGGGATTGAAGTCTCTTATACCTCTGATGGCTTTTTTATATCCCAGGAAAAGTATATCCAGGATCTTCTTGCTCGTGCTGCTCTTACTGACGAGCGCGTTGTTGAGACTCCTATGGAGCTCAATGTTCACCTCCATGCTACTGATGGTGATCCTCTCCCTGACCCGACGCGTTATCGTCATCTTGTTGGCGGTCTTGTCTATCTAGCTGTCACTCGTCCGGACATCTCTTATCCGGTTCATATTCTGAGTCAGTTTGTCTCTGCTCCCACCTCGGTTCACTATAGTCATCTCCTTCGTGTTCTTCGATATCTTCGAGGCACGATCTCTCACCGTCTATTCTTTCCTCGCTCCAGTTCTTTACAGCTTCAGGCCTATTCGGATGCTACATGGGCTAGTGATCCTTCAGATCGCCGTTCACTTTCTGCTTACTGTGTTTTTCTTGGTGGTTCTCTCATTGCCTGGAAGATGAAGAAACAGCTTGCAGTTTCCCGTTCGAGTGCCGAGGCTGAGTTGCGAGCAATGGCTCTTTTGACGGCAGAGGTGACTTGGTTACGGTGGTTACTTCAGGATTTTGGTGTTTCTGTCACTACACCGACTCTGGTCTTATCTGACAGTACAGGTGCTATCAGCATTGCACGCGGTCCTGTGAAGCATGAGCTCACCAAGCATATTGGTGTTGATGCTTTCTATGTGCGCGCTGGTGTGCAGGATCAGGTTATTGCTCTTCAGTATGTGCCTTCCGAGTTACAGTTGGCGGATTTCCTGACGAAGGCTCAGACTAGAGCACAACATGGCTTTTATCTCTCCAAACTCAGTGTTGTTCATCCACCATGAGTTTGAGGGGGGGAGGGGGGTGTTAGAGTTATAATATAAGTCATGTACCCCTTTGTATTTATCCCGTTGTATAAGGGGTTTCCTGCATATGTTCCACACCTATACATGTATATATATCGGCCTATGGCCTCATGGGAATACAAGTTGCATATTTCCTAACAGTGCAGAGGACAACGAGCAGGGAGATCGCTCGAGTTCTCCCCCCACTTGCTTTGCCTGCTGAGCTTGGCAGAGGCTAACATGGACTCTTGGCAAGCACATTATCCCCCTTTTGGTCTGCTGTAAATGTGTCCTCCAACCTTTCCCATACCATCACACACACACACACACACACACACACACACACACACATACACATATTTTATTTCAATGGTCAGGGAGGGCGAACAGCAGAGACGAGTGTGTTTAGGCCCTGAAGCTGTTCTTCGATGCTGATACCATTAGAGTGAGGGCTAGAAGGCACACTGGCAGACCTTCCATGCTTGGTGCAGAAGCTCTGGTGCTATTATTTGTTTCAGATGGAAAGGAAGAGAAGGGGAACATTTGGCTACCCTCATATATAGTGCAAAAGTAGAAGAGCCTACAGACAACAGGAATCTTGATCAGTTCAAGTCCTGGGAGCTTGTCACCCATCATCAAGGCAAGTTTTATGCTGCTCTGCTGTCATCTTAACATTTCATACATCTATGAGCATATGGGCCTGTCGTGTCTAAATTATTGGAGGCAAACTCACACACGAGGACCGGGTTTTGTATTAGATCTAGATAGCTTGATCATGCATGTGCATCGGTGTCTCAGCGTTACTACCATCTTCATGCTTTGCCACTGGCATGCTATGTACAGCTGTGTCTTAGTTGTTAGTGACAACCTCATCTGCACGAGGGTTTTGTGTCGACGGTTGGTGCTTTATTTCTTTTTGGCGAATGCGGTTGGTGCTTCCTGTTGTAAGGAGTCATTGAATTCATCGGCATGTTCCAGGTTGTGCTATCTGGTTCTGCTAGCAGGTTTTGTCTGTTGGCATTCCGATCAGTTTACACTGTTCACAACATCGCTGGGATGTTTCAGTCGCATGCTTACAAGTTTAGTACTGTTGATAATTTTACATTGAGATAATCCATCACATTATCATATGTTCCAGCAATTGGCAGCAAGAACCAATCAAAAAGATGCAGTTTAGTCTGATTGTGGATCTCGGCATAATTGCATGCTCAAGCCATTATTTAATGGGTTGCTAACCTAGCATTTAGCTATATTTAATAAGGTGTTCTCCTTGGTGGGCACTCTTGCGAATCACAGGTTAAAGCCTCAACGGTCAGAGCTGGCATGTTTAGGCCATGGAAACAAGATCCATTGCAAAAGATCCATGTTAGCGTGTTATCCCCAATTTCCAGTTTGAGGCTTCATTCACCCGCCATTTCATATTATGATCGACTTGACCATTTCATACTTCACCATTACAGGAATGATCTTTTGCTGTGCGCCACCCTATTTTTTCAATGTTTTTGTACAATCTTATTCCCCTCTTGCTCGTACTAATGATTCTCGGACATCGACATCTTTGTTTTTGGCAAAGTTCGAAATAAGCATATGAAGCATCGATTGTTCTTTGTCTACTGAGATTTATTAATATGGAAAGGAATAAAAACTTTGCGCACTGGCAAGTTTAGATTACGTCTTGCTCAGATTACTGTTAATCCTGTAGAAATTAGTTGTGGTTCTAGAGTAAATGTTATAATTACTTTTTCACTTTCAGTCCTTAAATGATATAGATCCCAACGATGTTAATATTTGAGTACCACTAGTTTGGACTTTGTTGTATAAAACAAGAAACGTATTCAATTGTAGTGCCAGACTGCACAGCCATGTGGTGGTGGTGGAGAATCTGGGTAATAAAATTGAATGATTCTGCTAACTACAAGTTGGGACCTTGTGACTTTGATCTGGCATGTTTCAACCATTAGGAGCAAGATCCACCAGCCAAGGATATCACCATAAAGTATCATAAACGCATCTTCAAGCATGAAAGGGCCAAATTGATCAAAACTTTGGTTTCAGTTTCTGTAGTATATATCATGTACATTTATACAGTATAGTGTATACATATGGGAAAATTGTATGATGATCAGCTATTCCTTAAAAGGCGGATGCCAATCGAAGGGCGTCAACAGTGACTCAGGAGTATCTATGAGCTAAGGATGTTGAGTAGAGAAACTCTGCTCTGGACTAATTTCCTGAACAGATGTCCTGCTCTGCTCTCGAGATCGCCGATACTGCACTCTAGCCCTGACAATTGCTCCTCCTTGCAAATCGCTGCCTTCTTTTTCTGAAATGCCTTGAAAACAAGAGACTGTTTAGGCATTTCGATTTGCTTCGACAAGAGACGGAGTGTGGACTCCAGGAGAGACACCGAGATCTCTCTAGCCTTGGCCAACAGCATGACCATGCTACAATCTGCTGGAGCCTTCTTCGCGGTCTTCTTGAAAAGATTCTTGGACTTCTTCACCAAGCGGCTGTAAGATTGGATCTTGGCTAGAGTAGCTGCATCATCACCTTTCCTTAGAGCCACTTGCAGCTCTTGGATGATGGCCTTCATCTCGACGAAGATCTCTTGCATGGCGCTGCAGAGATCTAGCAGCTCAAGAGAACCTTCCATTTCTCCATCCAATATGCTCCTCTGCTAGGAGGAGCAAACTTGGTTGCTTGGTAGGCAGATGATTTCTTCAAGACCATCGTAGATGTTTGCAAGAGTCCTGAGACCATCACACATCGCGCTGATGGAATTGGAGGAAGAGATGCTTGCTTCTAGGCTCTGAAGCTCTAGCTCGACTTCGGTCTCACTGACGTGAGGCCTAGAAGGCAAACTTGTCGATCTTTGGTGGAAAGCCATGTCTGAGCTTGAAGATTTGCTCTGTATTGTGGTCGTAGAGAGGAGGAAGAAAGAAGAGCTTCTAGTTTGATGCATCTACCATTCTGCTGACGCCTATTTATACAGAAGATATGTGTACAGCTGTGCTGCAGCATCTGATTAGTAGACATGAAGAATCATGCCATTACATCATCCTAGAGATCTGGCAGAAGCATAGAGATCCCAACACAAAAGTCGTCTCATGTTCACTCTGTCATGTTACACAAATTGGCAGCAAGGACTAATTAACAATGGTATAGTTTGATAAGGGATCTTCACATAGTTGCATGCTCAAGCTATCATTTAGTGGAACCTTGTTAGTTCAAGCCCTGAGAGTTTGTCCCCCATCTTCAAGGCAAGTTCATGGCGTTCTGCTGTCTTCTTATCGTTTCATACATTTATGAATGAGTATATGGGCCTGTCGAAAGTGTCTTAATTATCAGGGGCAAACTCACACACGAGGACCAGTTTTTTGTGCTGGATGAGCTAGACAGCTTGATCGTGTGTGTGATGACTAGCCCTCTTCATGCTTTGCCGCTGGCATGCTGCAGCCGTGTCTTAGTTGTTAGTGGCAAACTCATCTGCACGAGGGTGTTGACGTGTGGTTTCGTCTTTCTGGTGCAAGGAGTCATTGACTTCATCCGCATGTTCCAGCGTTGTGCTATCTGGTTCTGCTAACAGCCGTCCAACCTTACACTCTTGACTCCTCATAACATCGCTGGCATGTTTCAGTTGCATGCTTGCAATTCATCTAGTAATGCTAACTAATGTAGAGGTGTTCAAGTGCACAAACCTCTTTGTGGCCCGAAAATGCTTAAATTTTCTGTGAATTGATATTAAGTGTGTGTGTATATCGTCGCCACTGAGTGACAAGATTATAGTTGAAGAGGCACGGTTCTAAGGTTTTTTGACAAATATGCCAGTCAATTTCCTCACAAATTCTTAGCTACATGAGAGTTCTTAGTGTATATGGTTGTAATGGATTTTAGTGGCGTTCTTATACAATGTAAGAGGGGCGAAGAAACAAACAAAAGTATAGTACCATGCCTTGATGAGGCAAAATATTTCCATTTTACAGTAGAGATTTTATTGTTGTTAAGTCATCCTCCCAGGCGACACAGGAGGTGACTAGGGTTATCCTGCGCCGCCACTTCTAGCCCCTCATCTTCCTCACCTCCACCAGAGGAGGCTGCCGGGAAAGCCCGTGCGGCCGCCGGTGAAGGTGGTGACGGGGATTTCATCGCTCCGGTCTCGGCAAAGGGAATGGGGCTCCAGAGCGGCGGCCCTGCTTAGAGAGCTGACGCCATCTTCGCGGCTGGTGGTGCTCATGGGAGAGGGTCGGTGTCCTCGGCGGCGACGGCAGGCGCGGTACATGGCCGGCGGTCTGCTCTGGCAGTTCTCCTAGCGTCGGATCTGAAGTTTCTCGTCTTGTCCACTTCCCGCCGGATCTCGCGCCGGTGATCTTGTATCACCGGCCTGATGATGGCTGGGCACGGTGGTGTGAGTTGGGTTCGGGAGAAATCCTTTGGTGGCTTGGCTATCCATGTCGGTGAGACCGCCTGCGGGCGCTACTCCCCTCCTTGGAGGCACCGACGAGATCCCTTCTCCCCACCCCGTGTTCTCCGACCCAAGGTTAATTCCTGTTATCCCTTGTGGATACGACGGCGGCAGCGCTCGGTGTCGTTACCTTCATTGGGGCACCGTTTGGCTAGGAGAGGCTGGTGTGTGGTGCCATGTGGTTAATTCCAACTCCTGAACCCCCACCCCACCCCCACCCGGACGAAAGTCCAAAACCCGCGTGCTTGGGCGGCGGCGATGCCTTGCTCGTCGTACCCTTCATGATGGCGTCGTCTGGGGAGGCTTGCGTATTCGGAAGAAGGCTGTTCTAGCGGTGGGATCCGGGTGGCAAGGGTCGGTGGCGGTGCGGTGCGGACTTTCGCAGGTGGAGTGGCATGTCATCTACAACATGAAGATGACGACTACTGGCGGCATGAGGCGGCTGGATCTCGACGACAGAAGTGTCTGGATTGACGACTGCAGGGTGGTGACGTTGTTTGGCGCCATGGCAGCGTCCACGGCAGGACTAGCAAGGACGATGCGTATATACCTGCTCTTAAGATAGACCGCTGGAAGATGGTGGTGACGACCCATGAGAGTGCGTCAGACCGGTTTGTGCCCCACACCTAGGATGTGGCTTCGTTTAGGCCTTCGGTTTTAGATGTTAGGCTTTGGTGAGAGGTCTGTGAAGGAAATATGCCCTAGAGGCAATAATAAAGTTGTTATTTATATTTCCTTATATCTTGATAAATGTTTATTATTCATGCTAGAATTGTATTAACCGGAAACTTAGTACATGTGTGAATACATAGACAAACAGAGTGTCACTAGTATGCCTCTACTTGAGTAGCTCATTAATCAAAGATGGTTAAGTTTCCTAACCATAGACATGAGTTGTCATTTGATGAACGGGATCACATCATTAGAGAATGATGTGATTGACTTGACTCATCCGTTAGCTTAGCACTATGATCGTTTAGTTTATTGCTATTGCTTTCTTCATAACTTATACATGTTCCTATGACTATGAGATTACGCAACTCCCAAATACCGGAGGAACACTTAGTGTGCTATCAAACGTCACAACGTAACTGAGTAATTATGAAGATGCTCTACAGGTGTCTCGGATGGTATTTGTTGAGTTGGCATAGATCGAGATTAGGATTTGTCACTCCGATTGTCGGAGAGGTATCTCTGGGCCCTCTCGGTAATGCACATCAATATAAGCCTTGCAAACAATGTGACTAATGAGTTAGTTGCGGGATGATGCATTACAGAACGAGTAAAGAGACTTGCCGGTAACGAGATTGAACTAGGTATGATTATACCGATGATCAAATCTCGGGCAAGTAACATACCAATGACAAAAGAAACAACGTACGTATATGCGGTTTGACCGATAAAGATCTTCATAGAGTATGTAGGAACCAATATGAGCATCCAGGTTCCGCTATTGGTTATTGACTGGAGATGAGTCTCATTCATGTCTACATAGTTCTCGAACCCGTAGGGTCCGCACGCTTAATGTTCGATGACGATTGGTATTATGAGTTTATGTGATTTGGTGACCGAAGTTTGTTCGGAGTCCCGGATGAGATCACGGACATGACGAGGAGTCTCGAAATGGTCGAGAGGTAAAGGTTCATATATTGGAAGGTTATATATTCAAACATTGGAATGGTTCCGAGTGATTTGGGTATTATTTCGGAGTACCGAGGGTTTACCGGAACCCCCCGCGGAAGTGTTAGGCCAACATGGGCCTAAAGGGAGATAGAGGGAAGCCCGTGGGGGTGGCCGTGCGCCCCCCTCCTAGGGAGTCCAAATAGGACAAGGAGGAGGGGGCGGCACCCCCTTCCCTTTCCTCTCCCCCTCCTTCCTATTCCCTCCGGTGGAGAAAGGAAAAGGGGGGGCAGTCCTACTTGGACTAGGAGTCCAAGTAGGACTCCCCCCATGGCGCGCCCCTCCTGGCCGCCGGCCTCCTCCCCCTTTATATACGGGGGCGGGGGCAACCCAAAGGCAGACCAAGAAATCTCTTAGCCATGTGCAGTGCCCCCCTCCATAGTTTACTCCTCCGGTCATATTGTCGTAGTGTTTAGGCGAAGCCCTGCGCGGATCACATCACCATCACTGTCACCATGCCGTCTTGCTGTCGGAACTCTCCCTCGACCCTCTACTGGATCAAGAGCTCGAGGGACGTCATCGAGCTGAACGTGTGCTGCACACGGAGGTGCCGTACGTTCGTACTTGGATCGGTTGGATCGTGAAGACGTTTGACTACATCAATCCGTTAACATAACACTTTCGCTTTCGGTCTACGAGGGTACGTGGACACACTCCCCCCCTCTCGTTGCTATGCATCTCCTAGATAGATCTTGCGTGATCGTAGGAAATTTTTTGAAATTGCATGCTACGTTCCCCAACAGCCTGGGTATTCAGCTCAGGCTTACTGCATCCCTTCATCAATTGGATAGGAGTTGCGACACATCTCGCCAGGATGGTGGATTCAGACATTTTTTCGATAAAGGGAATATATTAATATCGCCGAGATACCAATTACACCCAGCCTCTGCAACAACGCAATATCCTACTCGCACTACGGATGCACACAACCAAAAAAATAAAATGAGAAGAAGCTAAAAAAGAAAAGTCCTGCTACAGTGATCTACTCCTTGAAGCAGCATGACAAACACCACCAAGACAACACCTGAAGTACAAATTCTCCAAAAGCGACGCCTCCAAGAAGGAAACAGTGCACAAGCACCGTCGTCGCCCGATCATAGATCATAGGTTTTCACCCTCACGCTCTCAAAACAATGACTTCAAAAAGGCCATTGCCAGGCACAACCAATTAAGGCCAGACATTGGATTTTCACCATGAAAGGTAAGACTTTGAACTTCTCCTGTGTTGTCACCCGCACTTGCATGCCGCTGCTATGAGTCCCGAAACACCAAGCAAATTCCTCATCACCGCAAAGACTCGAACCACCTTTACTAGTCCTCAGATCACAGCTTCCATGACATTCTCTGCCTCCGACTTCATCATGAAACGAAAAAGACATGTCCCATGATGGCAACAAGTAGCAGAGCTTCGCACCGCTCCCTCCAGAAACCAAATGGTCGGAGAAAAAACATGGGTGCGCACAACCAAATTCCATCCGATCCAGCAATCTCCAGGCATGAGGCGCCCATGGGAGTTAGCCGGCGGAGCCTTCCGGAACTTGACACTCAGTCCAGATCAAGGAGGACAAGCATCAAGCAGATCTTCGCCATGATGTGAGAGAAACCATAGGACCGCCGCCTTTATTAGGCAGAACGACGGCCCTCACGCCGTCACCCACCGGCTCCCAATAGTAGGCCTCTATGCCGCCCTCGCGGCCACAACGATCGCCAAGGTCACTGAAGAAGGCCGAGGCCACCGCCCCGGCGTCCCTCTCCGCCGCGTGCACCTCGACGTCCAAAGCCGCCGATCTACAGCAGCTGAAGATCTCGTCGCATGGGGATGGAAGGCCCTTTCTACCACCCGCCACGCGAGGAGACGGAGGCCCGTCGCCGCCATTAGCCACGTAGGCGTAGCCCGGTGGCCTCCTCCGGAGGCAGCAGGGGACGGAGTGTTGGGGATCGTAGCTGAAATTCAAAAAATTTCCTACGTTTCACCAAGATCAATCTATGGAGAGACTAGCAACGAGAGAGAGGAGTGTATCTTCATACCCTTGAAGATCGCAATGCGGAAGCGTTACAAGAACGCGGTTGGTGGAGTCGTACACGCAGCGATTCAGATCGCGATCGATTCCGATCTAAGCGCCGAACAATGGCGCCTCCGCGTTCAACACACGTACAGCCCGATGATGTCTCCCATGCCTTCATCCAGCAAGGAGAGAGGGAGAGGTTGGGGAAGACTCCGTCCAGCAGCAGCACAATGGCATGGTGATGGTGGAGGAGCGCGGTACTCCAGCAGGGCTTCGCCAAGTACTACGAGAGACGAGGAGGGAGAGGGGTAGGGCTGCGCCAAGAGAGAGATCAAATCACATGTATTGGGCAGCCCCATAACTCAAGTATATATAGGGGGAGGGGAGGGGCTGCGCCCCCTCTAGGGTTCCCTCCCCAAGGGGGGCGGCAGCCCTAGATCCCATCTAGGGTGGCGGCCAGAGGGGAGAGGGAGAGAGGGGGGCGCCCTAGGGTGGGCCTTAAGGCCCATCTGGACCTAGGGTTTGCCCCCTCCCATTCTCCCTGCTCCTTGGGCCTTGGTGGGGGGCGCACCAGCCTACCTAGGGCTGGTCCCCTCCCACACTTGGCCCACGCAGCCTTCTGGGGCTGGTGCCCCACCTGGTGGACCCCCGGGACCCTCCCGATGGTCCCGGTACGTTACCGATAGCACCCGAAACTTTTCCGGTGACCAAAACGGGACATCCCATATATAAATCTTTACCTCCGGACCATTCCGGAACTCCTCGTGACGTCCGGGATCTCATCCGAGACTCCGAACAACATTCGGTAACCACGTACATACTTTCCCTATAACCCTAGCGTCATCGAACCTTAAGTGTGTAGACCCTACGGGTTCGGGAACCATGTAGACATGACCAAGACAACTCTCCGGCCAATAACCAACAGCGGGATCTGGATACCCATGTTGGCTCCCACATGTTCCACGATTATCTCATCGGATGAACCACGATGTCAAGGATTCAATCAATCCTGTATACAATTCCCTTTGTCTACCGGTATAGTACTTGCCCGAGATTCGATCGTCGGTATCCCAATACCTTGTTCATGTTGGGGAATGTAGTAATTTCAAAATTTTCCTATGCACATGCAAGATCACGGTGATGCATAGCAACGAGAGGGGAGAGTGTGTCCACATACCCTCGTAGACCGAAAGCGGAAGCGTTAGCACAACGCGGTTGATGTAGTCGTACGTCTTCACGATCCGACCGATCAAGTACCGAACGCACAGCATCTCCGAGTTCTGCACATGTTCAACTCGATGACGTCCCTCGAACTCTGATCCAGCTGAGTGTTGAGGGAGAGTTTCATCAGCACGACAGCGTGGTGACGATGATGATGTTCTACCGACGCAGGGCTTCGCCTAAGCACCGCTACGATATGATTGAGGTGGATTATGGTGGAGGGGGACACCGCACACGGCTAAGAGATCAAGATATCAATTGTTGTGTCTTTGAGGTGCCCCTGCCCCCGTATATAAAGGAGTGGAGTAGGGGGAGGGCCGGCCCTCTCTATGGCGCGCCCTAGGGAGTCCTACTCCCACCGGGAGTAGGATTCCCCCTTTCTTAGTAGAACTAGGAACCCTTCCAAGTAGTAGGAGTAGGAGGGAAGGAAAGGGAAGTGAAAAGGAGAAGGAAGGAAGGGGGCGCCCCCCCTCCCTAGTCCAATTCGGACCAGCCCATGGGGAGGGGTGTGGCCACCCTTTGAGGCCTTTCTCTCCTTTCCCGTATGGCCCATTAAGGCCCAATACGAATTCCCGTAACTCCCCGGTACTCCCGAAAATACCCGAATCACTCAGAACCTTTCCGATGTCCGAATATAGTCGTCCAATATATCGATCTTTACGTCTCGACCATTTCGAGACTCCTCGTCATGTCCCCGATCTCATCCGGGACTCTGAACTCCTTCGGTACATCAAAACACATAAACTCATAATATAACCGTCATCGAACTTTAAGCGTGCGGACCCTACGGGTTTGAGAACTATGTAGAAATGACCGACACACGTCTCCGGTCAATAACCAATAGCGGAACCTGGATGCTCATATTGGCTCCTACATATTCTACGAAGATTTTTATCGGTCAAACCGCATAACAACATACGTTGTTCCCTTTGTCATCGGTATGTTACTTGCCCGAGATTCAATCGTCGGTATCTCAATACCTAGTTCAATCTCGTTACCGGCAAGTCTCTTTACTCGTTCTGTAATACATCATCCCGCAACTAACTCATTAGTTGCAATGCTTGCAAGGCTTGTAGTGACGTGCATTACCAAGTGGGCCCAGAGATACCTCTCCGACAATCAGAGTGACAATTCCTAATCTCGAAATACACCACCCCAACAAGTACCTTCGGAGACACCTGTAGAGCACCTTTATAATCACCCAGTTACGTTGTGACGTTTGGTGGCACACAAAGTGTTCCTCCGGTAAACGGGAGTTGCATAATCTCATAGTCATAGGAACATGTATAAGTCATGAAGAAAGCAATAGCAACAAACTAAACGATCAAGTGCTAAGCTAACAGAATGGGTCAAGTCAATCACATCATTCTCCTAATGATGTGATCCCGTTAATCAAATGACAACTCATGTCTATGGTTAGGAAACATAACCATCTTTGATCAACGAGCTAGTCAAGTAGAGGCATACTAGTGACACTCTGTTTGTCTATGTATTCACACATGTATTATGTTTCCGGTGAATACAATTCTAGCATGAATAATAAACATTTATCATGATATAAGGAAATAAGTAATAACTTTATTATTGCCTCTAGGGCATATTTCCTTCAGTCTCCCACTTGCACTAGAGTCAATAATCTAGTTCATATCGCCATGTGATTTAACATCAATAGTTCACATCACCATGTGATTAACACCCATAGTTTACATCATCCTGTGACCAACACCCAAAGGGTTTACTAGAGTCAATAATCTAGTTCACATCACTATGTGATTAATACCCAAAGAGTACTAAGGTGTGATCATGTTTTGCTTGTGATGGAAGTTTAGTCAACGGGTCTTCCACATTCAGATCCGTATGTATTTTGTAAATTTCTATGTCAACAATGCTCTGCACGGAGTTACTCTAGCTAATTACTCCCACTTTCAATATGTATCCAGATAGAGACTTTGAGTCATCTGGATCAGTGTCAAAACTTGCATCGACGTAACCCTTTACGACGAACCTTTTGTCACCTCCATAATCGACAAACATATCCTTATTCCACTAAGGATAATTTTTACCAATGTCGAGTGATCTACTCCTAGATCACTATTGTACTCCCTTGCCAAACTCAGGGCAGGGTATACAATACGTCTAGTACACATCATGGCATACTTTATAGAACCTATGGCTGAGGCATAGGGAATGACTCATTCTCTCTCTATCTTCTACCGTGGTCGGGTTTTGAGTCTTACTCAACTTCACACCTTGTAACGCAGGCAAGAACTCCTTCTTTGACTGTTCCATTTTGAACTACTTCAAAATCTTGTCAAGGTATGTACTCATTGAAAAACTTATCAAGCGTCTTGATCTATCTCTATAGATCTTGATGCTCAATACGTAAGTAGCTTCACAGAGGTCTTTCTTTGAAAAAAAAAACTCCTTTCAAACATTCCTTTATGCTTTGCAGAATAATTCTACATTATCTCCGATCAACAATATGTCATTCACATATACTTATCAGAAATGTTGTAGTGCTTCCACTCACTTTTCTTGTAAATACAGGCTTCACCGCAAGTCTGTATAAAACTATATGCTTTGATCAACTTATCAAAGCGTATATTCCAACTCCGAGATGCTTGCACCAGTCCATAGATGGATCGCTGGAGCTTGCATATTTTGTTAGCAATTTTAGGATTGACAAAACCTTCTGGTTGCATCATATACAACTCTTCTTTAATAAATCCATTAAGGAATGCAGTTTTGTTTATCCATTTGCCAGATTTCATAAAATGCGACAATTGCTAACATGATTCTGACAGACTTAAGCATAGATACGAGTGAGAAACTCTCATCATAGTCAACACCTTGAACTTGTCGAAAACCTTTTTATGACAATTCTAGCTTTGTAGATAGTAACACTACTATCAGCGTCCGTCTTCCTCTTGAAGATCCATTTAATCTCAATGGCTCGCCGATCATTGGGCAAGTCAATCAAAGTTCATACTTTGTTCTCATACATGGATCTCATCTCAGATTTCATGGCCTCGAGCCATTTCGCGGAATCTGAGCTCATTATCGCTTCCTCATAGTTCGTAGGTTCGTCATGGTCAAGTAACATGACCTCCAGAACTGGATTACCGTACCATTTTGGTGCAGATCTCACTCTAGTTTACCTACGAGGTTCGGTAGTAACTTGATCTGAAGTTACATGATCATCATCATTAGCTTCCTCACTAATTGGTGTAATAGTCACAGGAACAGATTTCTGTGATGAACTACTTTCCAATAAAGGAGCAGGTACAGTTACCTCATCAAGTTCTACTTTCCTCCCACTCACTTCTTTCGAGAGAAACTCCTTCTCTAGAAAGGATCCATTCTCAGCAATGAATATCTTGCCTTCGGATCTGTGATAGAAGGTGTACCCAACATTTTCTTTGGGGTATCCTATGAAGATGCACTTCTCCGATTTGGGTTTGAGCTTATCAGGTTGAAATTTTTTCACATAAGCATTGCAACCTCAAACTTTAAGAAACGACAGCTTAGGTTTCTTGCCAAACCATAGTTCATACAGTGTCCTCTCAACGGATTTAGATGGTGCCCTATTTAACGTGAATGTAGCTGTCTCTAATGCATAACCCCAAAACGATAGTGGTAAATTGGTAAGATACGTCATAGATCGCACCATATCTAATAAAGTACGGTTACGACGTTCAGACACACCATTACACTATGGTGTTCCAGGTGGCGTGAGTAGTGAAACTATTTCACATTCTTTTAACTGAAGGCCAAACTCGTAACTCAAATATTTTACTTCTGCGATCAAATCGTAGAAACTTTTATTTTTGTTACGATGATTCTCCACTTCACTCTAAAATTCTTTGAACTTTTCAAATGTTTCAGACTTGTGTTTCATCAAGTAGATATACTCATATCTGCTCAAATCATCTGTGAAGATCAGAAAATAATGATACATGCCGCGAGCCTCAATATTCATCGGACCACATACATCAGTATGTATGATTTCCAAAAAATCTTTTTCTCGCTCAATTGTTCCGGAGAACGGAGTCTTAGTCATCTTGCCCATGAGGCATGGTTCGCAAGCATCAACTGATTCATAATCAAGTGATTCCAAAAGCCCATCAGCATGGATTTTCTTCATGCACTTTACACCAATATGACCTAAACGGCATTGCCACAAATAATTTGCACTATCATTATTAACTTTGCATCTTTCGGTTTCAATATTATGAAAATGTGTATCACCGCGATCGAGATCCAACAAACCATTTTCATTGGGTGTATGACCATAGAAGGTTTTATTCATGTAAACAGAACAACAATTATTCTCTAACTTACATGAATAACTGTATTGCAATAAACATGATCCAATCATATTCACGCTCAACGCAAACACTAAATAACATTTATTTTAGGTTTCACACTAATCCCGAAAGTATAGAGAGTGTGCGGTGATGATCGTATCAATCTTGGAACCATTTCCAATACACATCGTCACTTCACCCTTAACTAGTCTCTGTTCATTCTGCAACTCCCGTTTCGAGTTACTATTCTTAGCAACTGAACTAGTATCAAATACTAAGGGGTTGCTATAAACACTAGTAAAGTACACATCAATAACATGTATATCAAATATACCTATGCTCACTTTGCCATCCTTCTTATCCGCCAATTACTTGGGGTAGTTCCGCTTCCAATGACCAGTCCCTTTGTAGTAGAAGCACTCAGTTTCAGGCTTAGGTCCAGACTTGGGTTTTTCACTTGAGAAGCAACTTGCTTGCTGTTCTTCTTGAAGTTCCCCTTTCTTCCCTTTGTCCCTTTACTTGAAACTAGTGGTTTTTGTTTACCATCAACACTTGATGCTTTTCTTGATTTCTACCTTCGTCGATTTCAGCATCACGAAGAGCTTGGGAATCATTTCCGTTATCCCTTGCATATTATAGTTCATCACGAAGTTCTACTAACTTGGTGATGGTGACTAGAGAATTCTGTCAATCACTATTTTATCTGGAATATTAACTCCCACTTGATTCAAGCGATTGTAGTACCCAGACAATCTGAGCACACGCTCATTTCTTGAGCTATTCTCGTTCATCTTTTAGCTATAGAACTTGTTGGAGACTTCATATCTCTCAACTCGGGTATTTACTTGAAATATTAACTTCAACTCCTGGAACATCTCATATGGTCCATGACGTTCAAAACGTCTTTGAAGTCCCGATTCTAAGCCGCTTAAGCATGGTGCACTAAACTATCAAGTAGTCATCATATTGAGCTAGCCAAACGTTCATAACATCTGCATCTGCTCCTGCAATAGGTTTGTCGCCTAGCGGTGCATCAAGGACATAATTCTTCTGTGCAGCAATGAGGATAAGCCTCAGATCATGGATCCAATCTGCATGATTGCTACTAACATCTTTCAACTTAGTTTTCTCTAGGAACATATCAAAAATAAAATAGGGGAGCTAAACGCGAGCTATTGATCTATAACATAGATATGCTAATACTACCAGGACTAAGTTCATGATAAATTTAAGTTCAATTAATCATATTACTTAAGAACTCCCACTTAGATAGACATCCCTCTAATCCTCTAAGTGATCACGTGATCCATATCAACTAAACCATGTCCGATCATCACATGAGATGGAGTAGTTTCAATGGTGAACATCACTATGTTGATCATATCTACTATATGATTCACGCTCGACCTTTCGGTCTCAGTGTTCCGAGGCCATATCTGTTATATGCTAGGCTCGTCAAGTTTAACCTGAGTATTCCGCGTGTGCAACTGTTTTGCACCCGTTGTATTTGAACGTAGAGCCTATCACACCCGATCATCACGCGGTGTCTTAGCACGAAGAACTTTCGCAACGGTGCATACACGGGGAGAACACTTTTATCTTGAAATTTAGTGAGAGATCATCTTATAAAGCTACCGCCGAACTAAGCAAAATAAGATGTATAAAAGATAAACATCACATGCAATCAAAATATGTGACATGATATGGCCATCATCTCCATCTCCAAAGCATCGTCATGATTTCCATCGTCACCGGCATGACACCATGATCTCCATCATCTTGATCTATATCAATGTGTCGTCACATGGTCGTCTCGCCAACTATTGCTCTTGCAACTATTGCTATCGCATAGCGATAATGTAAAGCAATTATTTGGCGCTTGCATCTTATGCAATAAAGAGACAACCATAAGGCTTCTGCCAGTTGCCGATAACTTCAACAAAACATGATCATCTTATACAACAACTTATATCTCATCACGTCTTGACCATATCACATCACAACATGCCCTGCAAAAACAAGTTAGACGTCCTCTACTTTGTTGTTGCAAGTTTTACGTGGCTGCTACGGGCTGAGCAAGAACCGTTCTTACCTACGCATCAAAACCACAACGATATTTTGTCAAGTTAGTGTTGTTTTAACCTTCTCAAGGACCGGGCGTAGCCACACTTGGTTCAACTAAAGTTGGAGAAACTAACACCCGCTAGTCACCTGTGTGCATAGCACGGCGGTAAAACCAGTCTCGCGTAAGCATGCGCGTAATGTCGGTCCAGGCCGCTTCATCCAACAATACTGCCGAACCAAAGTATGACATGCTGGTAAGCAGTATGACTTATATCGCCCACAACTCACTTGTGTTCTACTCGTGCATATAACATCAACGCATAAAACCTGGCTCGGATGCCACTGTTGGGGAACGTAGTAATTTCAAAAATTTCCTACGCACACGCAAGATCATGGTGATGCATAGCAACGAGAGGGGAGAGTGTGTCCACGTACCCTCGTAGACCGAAAGCGGAAGCGTTAGCACAATGCAGTTGATGTAGTCGTACATCTTCATGATCCGACCGATCAAGTACCGAACGCACGACACCTCCGAGTTCTGCACACGTTCAACTCGATGACGTCCCTCGAACTCCGATCCAGCCGAGTGTTGAGGGAGAGTTTCGTCAGCACGACGACATGGTGACGATGATGATGTTCTACCGACGCAGGGCTTCGCCTAAGCACCGCTACGATATGATCGAGGTGGATTATGGTGGAGGGGGACACCGCACACGGCTAAGAGATCAATTGTTGTGTCCTTGGGGTGCCCCCTGCCCCCGTATGTAAAGGAGTGGAGGAGGGGGAGGGCTGGCCCTCTCTATGGCGTGCCCTAGGGGAGTCCTACTCCCACCGGGAGTAGGATTCCCCCTTTCCTAGTAAAACTAGGAACCCTTCCAAGTAGTAGGAGTAGGAGGGAAGGAAAGGGAAGGGAAAAGGAGAAGGAAGGAAGGGGGCGCCCCCCTCCCTAGTCCAATTCGGACCAGCCCATGGGGAGGGGTGCGGCCACCCTTTGAGGCCTTTCTCTCCTTTCCCGTATGGCCCATTAAGGCCCAATACGAATTCCCGTAACTCCCCGGTACTCCCGAAAATACCCGAATCACTCAGAACCTTTCCGATGTCCGAATATAGTCGTCCAATATATCGATCTTTACATCTCGACCATTTCGAGACTCCTCGTCATGTCCCCGATCTCATCCGGGACTCCGAACTCCTTCGGTACATCAAAACACATAAACTCATAATATAATCGTCATAGAACTTTAAGCGTGCGGACCCTACGGGTTTGAGAACTATGTAGACATGACCGAGACACGTCTCCGGTCAATAACCAATAGCGGAACCTGGATGCTCATATTGGCTCCTACATATTCTACGAAGATTTTTATCGGTCAAACCGCATAACAACATACGTTGTTCCCTTTGTCATCGGTATGTTACTTGCCCGAGATTCGATCGTCAGTATCTCAATACCTAGTTCAATCTCGTTACCGGCAAGTCTCTTTACTCGTTCTATAATACATCATCCCGCAACTAACTCATTAGTTGCAATGCTTGCAAGGCTTGTAGTGACATGCATTACCGAGTGGGCCCAGAGATACCTCTCCGACAATCGGAGTGACAATTCCTAATCTCGAAATACGCCAACCCAACAAGTACCTTCGAAGACACCTGTAGAGCACATTTATAATCACCCAGTTACGTTGTGACGTTTGGTGGCACACAAAGTGTTCCTCCGGTAAACGGGAGTTGCATAATCTCATAGTCATAGGAACATGTATAAGTCATGAAGAAAGCAATAGCAACAAACTAAACGATCAAGTGCTAAGCTAACGGAATGGGTCAAGTCAATCACATCATTCTCCTAATGATGCGATCCCGTTAATCAAATGACAACTCATGTCTATGGTTAGGAAACATAACCATCTTTGATTAACGAGCTAGTCAAGTAGAGGCATACTAGTGACACTCTGTTTGCCTATGTATTCACACATGTATTATGTTTCCGGTTAATACAATTCTAGCATGAATAATAAACATTTATCATGATATAAAGAAATAAATAATAACTTTATTATTGCCTCTAGGGCATATTTCCTTCAGTTCAATCTCGTTACCGGCAAGTCTCTTTACTCGTTCCGTAACACATCATCCCGTGATCAACTCCTTGGTCACATTGTGCACATTATGATGATGTCCTACCGAGTGGGCCCAGAGATACCTCTCCGTTTACACGGAGTGACAAATCCCAGTCTCGATTCGTGCCAACCCAACAGACACTTTCGGAGATACCCGTAGTGCACCTTTATAGCCACCCAGTTACGTTGTGACGTTTGGCTCACCCAAAGCATTCCTACGATATCCGGGAGTTGCACAATCTCATAGTCTAAGGAAATGATACTTTACATTAGAAAAGCTTTAGCATACGAACTACACGATCTTGTGCTAGGCTTAGGATTGGGTCTTGTCCATCACATCATTCTCCTAATGATGTGATCCCGTTATCAATGACATCCAATGTCCATGGTCAGAAAACCATGACCATCTATTGATCAACGAGCTAGTCAACTAGAGGCTTACTAGGGACATGTTGTGGTCTATGTATTCACACATGTATTACGGTTTCCGGTTAATACAATTATAGCATGAACAATAGACAATTATCATGAACAAGGAAATACAATAATAAACATTTTATTATTGCCTCTAGGGCATACTTCCAACACGGAGGTGGAGGGAGCGGGGCAACGGCGGCTGAGATCTGAATCGCCCATGCCGCCCCCTAGGGCGGCGGATTCAGACATATTGATGTATTACCTTGTAAGGTCCTTGTGCATAACTAATAAAATGGCTGCATGCATCTCCCAGATGCAGAGGCTGGGGGTCATCCTTCTTTTCGAGAAAAGATGTATTAACATTAGGATATGGTATCTCATAAATCCATGATGCTCAATTCAATAATCATCTCCCATGAAATACCAAATAACATCATGCAGAAGAAACCAGCATACAAATTTTTTCCATATGTGAATATGGATTATTTTATTATAAGAACATTTTTTATTTCAATTTTTCAGTTAATCTATCCATCACAATTAGCTATATGATTTTATCAGCAATGCAAACTTATCATATGAATAAGAATAACAAGGTAGATACATACCAAAATAATAATTGAGCTTATGATGGACAGCATTTGCAACTATGAAGGGAATCTGGCTAGGTGTGACGCAACCATCAACCATGTGGCTTCGACCTGGCGTGTCCTATGCATGATCGGTGAGATCTACAAAATAAAGATTGTGTGCTAATCAAGAATCTTGTGCAGCTAAAAAAATCGAATCTTAAGGTAATGCTAACTTGTAAAAAAACTTGCATGTAGGTCTAAAATCATCTTGATCTTACCATTTACCACAGAAATGAAACCAGTGACACAAACCTAGGAAATACATGATGGATTCACATCATACACATCTCCTCTTGTCATGCATATATTCATCAGAAAGCCCCAAGAGATTTTATCAATTATCACAAAATCTGAGATGGATCAAAACTTTGGTCTTTGTTTCTATAATTTCTGTACATTTGTACTGTATACATATGGCAAAACTGTATCAAGATCGGCTCATCCTCAAAAAGGCGGATGCCAATCAAGGGGAGTAGAGTGATGTGGAGTATCTATGAGCTAAGAAGGTTTAGAAGAGAAACTCTGTTCTGGACTAATTTCCTGAACAGATCTCCTGCTCCATTCTGAAGATCTTCGATACTGCACTCTAACTCCTGCAACTGTTCCTCCTTGCAGACAATTGCCTTCTTCTTGTAAAATGCCTTGCAGACAAGAGACTGCTTTGGCATTTCAATTTGCTTCAACAAGAGATGGAGTGTGGACTCCAACAGAGAGATGCAAATCTCTCTTGCCTTGGTCAATAGCATGACCATCTTGTCAAATGCAGGCTTCTTGGCAGACTTCTTGAAATGTTTCCTAGCCTTCTTCACCAAGCGAATAAAAGACTGGATCTTGGCTTGAGCAGCTGCATCATCTCCTTTTCTTAGAGCAAGTTGGAGCTCTTGGATGATGAGCATCATCTCGGCGAAGGTCTCCTGCATGGTGCTACAGAGATCTAACAGCTCAATGGAGCATTCCATCTCTCCATCCAACATGTTCCTCTGCTGGCAGGAGCAAGCTTGGTTGCTTGGTAGGCAAATAATCTCTTCAAGACCATCGTAGATGCTTGCAAGACTCCTGAGACCATCGCACATCGTGCTGATGGAATTGGAGGAAGAGATGCTTGCTTCTAGGCAGTGGAGCTCTTGCTCGACTTCGGTCTCACTGACGTGAGGCCTAGAAGGCAAACTAATCGATCTCTGGTGGAAAGCCATATCTGAGCTTGAAGCTTTTCGCTGTCTTGTGGTTGATGGGAGGAGGAGGAGAAGCAGAAAAAAAGAGCTTCTTGTTTGATGTATCTACCGTTCCGCTGCCGCCTATTTATACAGAAGATGTGTACAGCTGTGTCGTAGCATCTGATTGGTAGACATGAAGAATCATGTCATTGCAACTCCCACATGCTGTCTGCTATGCCTTGAGATCGCAGCACTAAAGTCTTCTCATGTTTAGTACATTGTTTTCTGTGCCTACTGTCCATGAGATGAGTCACCACATTATCATGTTCCAGCCATTGGCAGCAAGAACCAATGAAAAAGATGCGGTTTAGTCTGACGGTGGGTCTTGGCATAATTGCACGCCCATGCAATTATTTAATGGATCGCTAACCTAGCATTTAGCTGTAACATGCCTTTTAATATGGTATTTTCCTTGGTGGGCACTGATGGGTATCACAAGTTAGAGCCTCGACGGTCGGTGCTGGCATGTTTAGGCCACGGAAACAAGATCCACTGCTCAAGATTCATGTTAGTGGTTAAGCGTGTTATCCCCATTTTTTCACTTTGAGGCTTTCAGCCACCCACCGTGTGAGTAGCATGACCATTTGATATCTAACCACTACACAGACAAGCTTTTGATGTGTGTCTCTAGTTTTTTCAATGTTTTTGTTCAATCCTGTTACCTTTTAGTCATACTAACTGATTTTCGGACATCGGCATCTTTACTTAGGTGAAGTTTGAAATAACAAATAAGCATATAAAGAATCGGTTGTTCTTTGTGTATTTTTTTCGAAAAGGATTCTCTGTGTATTGAAAATCATTATATGGAAAGGAACAAAACTTTGCGCACTGGCAAGTTTGGATTACGTCTTGCTCAGATTATTGTTGATCCGGTAGAACATGCAAAAAGCTTGGTTCTAGGGTAATTTTCATTTTGTTCAATGCTAAATGATATAGATGTCGACGATGTTTAAAATTTGAGCCCACTAATTATGCCAGACTGCACATCCATGTGGTGGTGGTGGACAATAAAATTGACTGATTCTGCCAAGTACAAGTTGAGGCCATTTGGCTTTGAGCTGGCATGTTTCATGCATAAGGAACAAGATTCACTAAGCATGGGCTTCAAAATAGACTATACTGGGATTACAAACACGCCTTCAAGGAAGAAATGATCAAATGGATCAAAACTTTTCTTTCTCTTTCTGTAGTACCATGTACATTTGTACAGTATAGTGTATATATACATATGGCAAAATTGTATGAAGATCAGCTTTCCTTAAAAAGGTGGATGCCAATCGGAGGGCGCCAAGAGTGACTTGGGAGTATCTATGAGCTAAGGATGTTGAGTAGGAAAACTCTGCTCTGGACTAATTTCCTGAACAGATGTCCTGCTCCACTCTCGAGATATCTGATACTGCACTCTAGCCCCAACAATTGCTCCTCCTTGCAAACAGATGCCTTCTTCTTGTGAAATGCCTTGGAAACAAGAGACTGTTTAGGCATTTCAATTTGCTTCGACAAGAGATGGAGTGTGGACTCCAGCAGAGACACAGAGATCTCTCTAGCCTTGGCCAACAGCATGACCATGCTACAATCTGCAGGAGCCTTCTTCGCAGTCTTCTTGAAAAGATTCTTGGACTTCTTCACCAAGCGGGTGTAGGATTGGATCTTGGCCTGAGTAGCTGCGTCATCACCTTTCCTTGGAGCCAATTGCATCTCTTGGATGATGGCCTTCATCTCGACGAAGATCTCTTGCATGGCGTTGCAGAGATCTAGCAGCTCAAGAGAACCGTCTATTTCTCCATCCAACATGCTCCTCCCAGCAGAGGAGCAAACTTGGTTGGTTGGTAGGCAGATGATTTCTTCAAGACCATCGTAGATGTTTGCAAGAGTCCTGAGACCATCGCACATCGTGCTGATGGAATTAGAGGAAGAGGTTCTAGCTTCTAGGCTCTGAAGCTCTAGCTTGACTTCGGTCTCACTGACGTGAGGCCTAGAAGGCAAACTGGTTGATCTTTGGTGGAAAGCCATGTCTGAGCTTGAAGATTTGCTCGGTATTGTGGTCGAAGAGAGGAGAAAGAAAGAAGAGCTTCTAGTTTGATGCATCTACCATTCTGCTGACGCCTATTTATACAGAAGATATGTGTACAGCTGTGCTGCAGCATCTGATTAGTAGACATGAAGAATCATGCCATTACATCAGCCTTGAGATCTGGCAGAAGCATAGAGATCCCAACACTAAAGTCGTCTCATGTTCCACTAATTGGCAGCAAGGACTAATTTACAATGGTATAGTTTGATAAGGGATCTTCACATAGTTGCATCCTCAAGCTATCATTTAGTGGAACCTTGTCAGTTCAAGCCCCGAGAGTTTGTCCCCCATCTTCAAGGCAAGTCTATGCCGCTCTGCTGTCTTCTTATCGTTCCATACATTTATGAACGAGTATATGGGCCTATCGAAAGTGTCTTAATTATCAGGGGCAAACTCACACACGAGGACCAGTTTTTTGTGCTGGATGAGCTGGACAGCTTGATCATGTGTGTGATGACTAGCCCTCTTCATGCTTTGCCACTGGCATGATGCAGCCGTGTCTTAGTTGTTAGTGGCAAACTCATCTGCACGAGGGTGTCGACGTGTGGTTTCGTCTTGCTGGTGCAAGGAATCATTGACTTCATCCGCATGTTCCAGCGTTGTGCTATCTGGTTCTGCTAACAACCGTTGTCAACCTTACACGCTTGACTCTTCATAACATCGCTGGCATCTTTCAGCTGCATGCTTGCAATTCATCTAGTAATGCTAACAAATGTAGAGGTGCTCAAGTGCACAAACCTCTTTGCGGCCCAAAAATGCTTACATTTTCTGTGAATTGATATTAAGTGTGTGTATATATATCGTCGCCACTGAGTGACAAGATTATAGTTGAAGAGGCGCGGTTCTAAGGTTTTTTGACAAATATGTTGGTAAATGTCCTCACAAATTCTTAGCTACATGAGTTTGTTTGGTGTATATGGTTGTAATGCATTTTAGTGGCGTTCTTATACAATTTAAGAGGGGCGAAGAAACAAACAAAAGGATAGCACCATGCCTAGATGAGGCGAAATATTTCCATTTTAGAGTAGAGATTTTATTGTTGTTAGGTCGTCCTCCCGGGAGACACGGGTGGCGACTAGGGTTACCTCGCGCCGCCACTTCTATCCCCCTCATCTTCGTCACCGCCACCAGAGGTGGCTGCCGGGCAAGCCCATGCGGCCGCCGGTGAAGGTGACGGCGGGGATTTCGTCGCTCCGGTCTCGTCTAAGGGAATGGGGCTCCAGGGCAGCGGCCCTGCTTGGAGAGCCAACATCATCTTCGCGGCTGGCGGTGCTCATGGGAGAGGGTTGGTGTCCTCGGCGGTGACCGCAGGTGCGGTACATGGCCGGCGGTCTGCTCCGGCGATTCTCCTAGCGTCAGATATGAAGTTTCCCGTCTTGTCCACTTCCTGCCATATCTCGCGTCGGTGATCTTATCTCACCGGCTTGATGGTGGCTACGCTCGGTGTCGTTACCTCCATTGGGGCACCATTTGGCTAGGAGAGGCTGGTGTGTGGTGCCATATGATTAATTCCGACTCCTCACCCCCCCCCCCCCCCACCACCCGGACAAAAGTCCAAAACCCGCATGCTCTTCATTAAGGCGTCCTCCGGGCCGGGAGGCTTTGGTGTTCGGGAGAAGGCTGTTCTGGCGGTGGGATCTGGGTGGCAAGGGCTGGTGGCGGTGGTGTAGAGGTTCGCAGGTGGAGCGGCATGTCATCTACCGCATGAAGACGACGAGTACTGGCGGCATGAGGCGGCTGGATCTCGATGACAGAAGTGTCTGGATGGACGAGAGCAAGGTGGTGGCGTTGTTTAGCACCGTCGGCGGCAGGACTGGCAAGGACGATGCGTCAATACCTGCTCTTAAGATAGACTGGTGGAAGATGGTGGTGGCGACCCTTGAGCGTGCGTCAAACCAGTTTGTGCCCCACACCTAGTATGTGGCTTCGTTCAGGCCTTCGGTTTTAGATGTTAGGCTTTGGTGAGATGTTAGAGAGGTCTCGGTATTCGGCTCAGGCTTATTGCATCCCTTCATCAATTGGATAGGAGTTGCGACACATGTCGCAAAGATGGCGGATTCAGACATATTGATGTATTACCTTGTAAGGTCCTTGTGCATAATTAATAAAATGACTGCATGCATTTTCCAGATGCAGAGACCGGGGGTCATCCTCCTTTTAAAAAAAAGTGTATTAACATTAGGATATGGTATCTCAAAAATCCGTGATGCTCAATCCAATAATCATCTCCCATGAAATACCAAATAACATCATGCAGAAGAAACCAGCATACAATTTTTTCCTATGTGAATATGGATTGTTTTATTATTAAGAACATTTTTTATTTCATTTTTTCCGTTAACCTATCCATCACAATTAGCTATATGATTTTATCAGCAATGCAAGCTTATCATATGAATAAGAATAATAAGGTAGATACATACCAAAATAGTAACTGAGCTTATGATGGACAGCATTTGCAACTATGAAGGGAATCTGGCTAGGTGTGACGCAACCATCAACCATGTGGCTTCGACCTGGCGTGTCCTATGCATGATCAGTGAAATCTATAAAATAAAGATCGTGTGCTAATCAAGAATCTTGTGCAGCTCAAAAAACATTGAATCTTAAGGTAATGTTAACTTGTAAAAAAACTTGCATGTAGGTCTAAAATCATCTTGCTGTTATCATTTACCACAGAACTGAAACCAGTGACACAAACCTAGCAAATACACGATGGATTCACATCATACACATTTCCTCTTGTCATGCATATATTCATCAGAAAGCCCCAAGAGATTTTATCAATTTATCGCAAAATCTGAGATGGATCAAAACCTTGGTCTTTGTTTCTATAATTTCTGTACATTTGTACTGTATACATATGGCAAAACTGTATCAAGATTGGCTCATCCTCAAAAAGGCGGATGCCAATCACAGGGAGTAGAGTGATGTGGAGTATCTATGAGCTAAGAATGTTTAAAAGAGAAACTCTGTTCTGGACTAATTTCCTGAACAGATCTCCTGCTCCATTCTGAAGATCTTCGATACTGCACTCTAACTCCTGCAATTGTTCCTCCTTGCAGACAATTCCCTTCTTCTTGTAAAATGCCTTGCAGACAAGAGACTGCTTTGGCATTTCAATTTGCTTCAACAAGAGATGGAGTGTGGACTCGAACACAGAGATGCAGATCTCTCTTGCCTTGGTCAATAGCATGACCATCTTGTCAAATGCAGGCTTCTTGGCAGACTTCTTGAAATGTTTCCTGGCCTTCTTCACCAAGCGAATAAAAGACTGGATCTTGGCTTGAGCAGCTGCAGCGTCTCCTTTTCTTAGAGCCAGTTGGAGCTCTTGGATGATGACCATCATCTCGGCGAAGGTCTCTTGCATGGTGCTACAGAGATCTAACAGCTCAATGGAGCATTCCATCTCTCCATCCAACATGTTCCTCTGCTGGGAGGAGCAAGCTTGGTTACATGGTAGGCAAATAATCTCTTCAAGACCATCGTAGATGTTTGCAAGACTCCTGAGACCATCGCACATCGTGCTGATGGAATTGGAGGAAGAGATGCTTGCTTCTAGGCAGTGGAGCTCTTGCTCGACTTCAGTCTCACTGACGTGAGGCCTAGAAGGAAAACTTATCGATCTTTGGTGGGAAGCCATATCTGAGCTAGAAGCTTATCAATGTATTGTGGTGGATGAGAGGAGGAGAAGCAGAAAATAAGAGCTTCTTGTTTGATGTATCTACCGTTCCGCTGCCGCCTATTTATACAGAAGATGTGTACAGCTGTGTCGTAGCATCTGATTGGTAGGCATGAAGAATCATGTCATGGTAACTCCCACATGCTGTCTGCTATGCCTTGAGATCGCAACACTAAAGTCTTCTCATGTTTAGTACATTGTTTTCTGTGCCTACTGTCCATGAGATGAGTCACCACGTTATCATGTTCCAGCCATTGGCAGCAAGAACCAATGAAAAAGATGCGGTTTAGTCTGACGGTGGGTCTTGGCATAATTGCACGCCCATGCAATTATTTAATGGATCGCTAACCTAGCATTTAGCTGTAACATGCCTTTTAATATGGTATTTTCCTTGGTGGGCACTGATGGGTATCACAAGTTAGATCCTCGACGGTCGGTGCTGGCATGTTTAGGCCACGGAAACAAGATCCACTGCTCAAGATTCATGTTAGTGGTTCAGCGTGTTATCCCCATTTTTTCAGTTTGAGGCTTTCAGCCACCCACCGTGTGAGTAGCATGACCATTTGATATCTAACCACTACACAGACAAGCTTTTATTGTGTGTCTCTTTTTTTCAATGATTTTGTACAATCCTGTCACCTTTTAGTCGTACTAACTGATTCTCGGACATCGGCATCTTTACTTAGGTGAAGTTTGAAATAATAAATAAGCATATAAAGAATTGGTTGTTCTTTGTGTATTTTTTCTCGAAAAGGGTTCTTTGTGTGTTGAGAATCATGATAAACAAAAACTGTGCGCAATGTCAAGTTTGGATTACGTCTTGCTCAGATTATTGTTGTTCCGGTAGAACATGCAAAAAGCTTGGTTGTAGGGTAATTTTCATTTTGTTCAATGCTAAATGATATAGATGTCGACGATGTTTAAAATTTGAGCGCACTAATTATGCCAGACTGCACATCCATGTGGTGGTGGTGGACAATAAAATTGATTGATTCTGCCAAGTACAAGTTGAGGCCATTTGACTTTGAGCTGGCATGTTTCATGCATAAGGAACAAGATTCACTAACCATGGGCTTCAAAATAGACTATACTGGGATCACAAACACGTCTTCAAGGAAGAAATGGTCAAATGGATCAAAACTTTTCTTTCTCTTTTTGTAGTATGATGAACATTTGTACAGTATAGTGTATATATACATATGGCAAAATTGTATGAAGATCAGCTATTCCTTAAAAAGGCGGGTGCCAATCGGAGGGCGCCAAGAGTGACTTGGGAGTATCTACGAGCTAAGGATGTTGAGTAGGGAAACTCTGCTCTGGACTAATTTCCTGAACAGATGTCCTGCTCCACTCTCGAGATCTCCGATACTGCACTCTAGCCACAACAATTGCTCCTCCTTGCAAACAGCTGCCTTCTTCTTGTGAAATGCCTTGGAAACAAGAGACTGTTTAGGCATTTCGATTTGCTTTGACAAGAGATGGAGTGTGCACTCCAGCAGAGACACAGAGATCTCTCTAGCCTTGGCCAACAGCATGACCATGCTACAATCTGCAGGAGCCTTCTTTGCAGTCTTCTTGAAAAGATTCTTCGACTTCTTCACCAAGCGGGTGTAGGATTGGATCTTGGCCTGAATAGCTGCGTCATCACCTTTCCTTACAGCCAGTTGCAGTTCTTGGATGATGGCCTTCATCTCGACGAAGATCTCTTGCATGGCGTTGCAGAGATCTAGCAGCTCAAGAGAACCGTCCATTTCTCCATCCAACATGCTCCTCTGCTGGGAGGAGCAAACTTGGTTGCTTGGTAGGCAGATGATTTCTTCGAGACCATCGTAGATGTTTGCAAGAGTCCTGAGACCATCGCACATCGTGCTGATGGAATTAGAGGAAGAGATGCTTGCTTCTAGGCTCTGAAGCTCTAGCTCGACTTCGGTCTCACTGACGTGAGGCCTAGAAGGCAAACTTGTCGATCTTTGGTGGAAAGCCATGTCTGAGCTTGAATATTTGCTCGGTATTGTGGTCGAAGAGAGGAGGAAGAAAGAAGATTTCTAGTTTGATGCATCTACCATTCTGCTGACGCCTATTTATACAGAAGATATGTGTACAGCTGTGCTGCAGCATCTGATTAGTAGACATGAAGAATCATGCCATTACATCAGCCTTGAGATCCGGCAGAAGCATAGAGATCCCAACACAAAAGTCATCTCATGTTCCACTAATTGGCAGCAAGGACTAATTAACAATGGTATAGTTTGATAAGGGATCTTCACATAATTACATGCTCAAGCTATCATTTAGTGGAACCTTGTCAGTTCAAGCCCCGAGAGTTTGTCCCCCATCTTCAAGGCAAGTCTATGCCGCTCTGCTGTCTTCTTATCGTTTCATACATTTATGAACGAGTATATGGGCTTGTCGAAAGTGTCTTAATTATCAGGGGCAAACTCGCACACGAGGATCAGTTTTTTGTGCTGGATGAGCTAGACAGCTTGATCATGTGTATGATGACTAGCCCTCTTCATGCTTTGTCGCTGGCATGCTGCAGCCGTGTCTTAGTTGTTAGTGGCAAACTCATCTGCACGAGGGTGTCGAGACGTGTGGTTTCGTCTTGCTGGTGTAAGGAGTCATTGACTTCATCCGCATGTTCCAGCATTGTGCTATCTGGTTCTGCTAACAGCCGTTGTCCAACCTTACACTCTTGTCTCTTCATAAAATTGCTGGCATGCTTGCAATTCGTCTAGTAATGCTAACAAATGTAGAGGTGTTCAAATGCACAAACCTCTTTGTGGTCCAGAAATGCTTACATTTTCTGTGAATATATAAATCGTTGCCATTGAGTGACAAGATTATAGTTGAAGAGGCAAATATGTTGGTAAATTTTCTCACAAATTCTTAGCTACATGAGATTTTTTTTAGTGTATACGGTTCTAATGGATTTTAGTGGTATTAGTATACGATGTAACCGGGGGGGGGGGGGGGGGGGATAAACAGAAGTATATTACCAATGTCTATGCCCCATGCCTTGATGAGGCAAAATGTTTCCCTTTTACAGGTGAGATTCTATTGCTATTAATGTGTTAACATTAAGATATGGTATGTCCGAAATCTATCATGGTCAATCGAATATTCATCTTCCATGAAATATCTGTAGAAGTCAGTTGTGTTCTAGAGTAAATGTTTTCGTTACTTTTTCACTTTCAGTCCTTCAATGAATATAGATCCTAACGATGTTAATATTTGAGTATTCAATTGTAGTGCCAGACTGCACAGCCATGTGGTGGTGGTGGACAATCTGGGTAATAAAATTGAATGATTCTGCTAACTACAAGTTGGGACCTTGTGACTTTGAGCTGGCATGTTTCATGCACAAGGAGCAAGATCCACCAGCCAAGGATATCAACATAAAGCATCACAAACACATCTTCAAGGAAGAAATGGCCAAATTGATCAAAACTTTGGTGTCTCTTTCTGTAGTATCATGTACATTTATACAGTATAGTGTATGCATATGGGAAAAATTGTATGATGATCAGTTATTCCTTAAAAGGCGGATGCCAATGGAAGGGCGTCAACAGTAACTCAGGAGTATCTATGAGCTAAGGATGTTGAGTAGAGAAACTCTGCTCTGGACTAATTTCCTGAACAGATGTCCTGCTCCGCTCTCGAGATCGCCGATACTGCACTCTAGCCCTGACAATTGCACCTCCATGCAAACCACTGCTTTCTTTTTCTGAAATGCCTTGAAAACAAGAGACTGTTTAGGCATTTTGATTTGCTTCGACAAGAGACGGAGTGTGGACTCCAGGAGAGACACCGAGATCTCTCTAGCCTTGGCCAACAGCATGACCATGCTACAATCTGCAGGAGCCTTCTTCGCGGTCTTCTTGAAAAGATTCTTGGACTTCTTCACCAAGCAGGTGTAAGATTGGATCTTGGCTTGAGTAGCTGCATCATCACCTTTCCTTAGAGCCACTTGCAGCTCTTGGATGATGGCCTTCATCTCGACGAAGATCTCTTGCATGGCACAGCAGAGATCTAGCAGCTCAAGAGAGCCTTCCATTTCTCCATCCAACATGCTCCTCTGCTGGGAGGAGAAAACTTGGTTGCTTGGTAGGCATATGATTTCTTCAAGACCATCATAGATGTTTGCAAGAGTCCTGAGACCATCGCACATCGTGCTGATGGAATTGGAGGAAGAGATGCTTGCTTCTAGGCTCTGTAGCTCTAGCTCGACTTCGGTCTCACTGACGTGAGGCCTAGAAGGCAAACTGGTCGATCTTTGGTGGAAAGCCATTTCTGAGCTTGAAACTTTTCTCTGTGATTTTGTTGATGAGAGGAGGACGAAAGAAGAGCTTCTAGTTTGATGCATCTACCGTTCTGGTGACGCCTATTTATACAGAAGGTGTGTGTACAGTTGTGATGCAGCATCTGATTAGTAGACATGAAGAATCATGCCATTGCATTAGCCATGAGATCTGGCAGAAGCACAGAGATCCCAACACTAAAGTCGTCTCATGTTCACGCTGTCATGTTCCACTAATTGGCAGCAAGGACTAATTAAGAATGGTATAGTTTGATGATGGATCTTCACATAGTTGCATGCTCAAGCTATCATTTTTAGTGGAATCTTGTCAGTTCAAGCCCTGAGAGTTTGTCCCCCATCTTCAAGGCAAGTTTATGCCGCTCTGCTGTCTTCTTATCGTTTTATACATTTATGAATGGAGTATATGGGCCTGTCGAAAGTGTCTTAATTATCAGGGGCAAACTCGCACACAAGGATCAGTTTTTTGTGCTGGATGAGCTAGACAGCTTGATTATGTGTGTGATGACTAGCCCTCTTCATGCTTTGTCGCTGGCATGCTGCAGCGGTGTCTTAGTTGTTAGTGGCAAACTCATCTGCACGAGGGTGTCGACGTGTGGTTTCGTCTTGCTGGTGTAAGGAGTCATTGACTTCATGCGCATGTTCCAGCGTTGTGCTATCTGGTTCTGCTAACAGTCGTTGTCCAACCTTACACTCTTGACTCTTCATAACATCGGCAGCATGCTTGCATTTCGTCTAGTAATGCTAACAAATGTAGAGGTGTTCAAGCGGACGCCTTTGGGGGTGGCCGGTGAGGAGGCTAAGGAGGTGGCGTTGCGGCTGACGACACGGCTGCTCCGGTTTGGGGTGGCAGGGTGCTAGGCGGCTCTGGCCAGGCCGCGGAGGCGCCTGCGTTGTAGTGGGGGTTAGCGCCCCGGCGGTGCTCCAGTGCTGGTGTGGCCGGTGGGCGCCGCGAGGTGGTCCTTCGGTGAGCTCTCTCGGATGCGGGTGAGGGGTGGCTTGGCTCTCCATGTCGATGGGCGGGCAGTCGTTGGTGGCCTCACGTCGAGCCCCGTCGGCCGCCACGGTGAGGCGACACGGGGGTGTGTCCGGTGGGGAGTTCTTAGGAGGGATGGGAGGCCCCGATGTCGGGCCACCCGTCACCGGTGCGGGGGTGCGCTAGTCTGGATGCGTCCACTCCCCCTTCCCCTTTCCTCAGCCGTGTGCCGTCTGGCGAGGCTCTGGTGATGTTCAAGGCAAGGCAGTTGCTGGCTGCTTCGTCGGTTGGGGGCTGCCAGTTAGGCCAAAGCCAAGGCCTTCGGGTGCTCACGGAGGTGCTTGGATGCAGGGCAGCGGCCTTGGCGGCGGGAGACGCGATGTTCGTGGGCGGAGCACGCGTCATGGGTGCAGTTGGGCAGCCAAGGTCATGCGGGTGGCATATGGTTGATGATGTTCGGCGTAGCATGGTGGTTTGGTGGAGGGAGGGTTAACACCGGAGTGCACTACTCGCCCGGTTCTTTCAGGACGATGGTGGCGGCGGCCGCGAGCGTTGTTTCCTTCATGAAGGCTCCATCCTGGTGTTCCCTTCTTCTTCACATTGCTCTAGGTGAAAACTTGATCTTCGGGATCGGGCGGTAGTGACAATTCGGACGTGCCCTTCTTGAAGGCACCGCCATGGAGTCCATGCTCCTTCATTGTCCCGATTCACTTCTTCTCGGTGACTAGTTCTCGAGAGGTCCTCGTTGGCCCCAAGTGGTTCTTTTTGGCTCATCTGTAGTTTGCTTGGTGGTCGATTGGGTAGTGTTGTGATGCATCGGCACCCTTGTATCTTGCCTTGGTTGTGCGTGTGTTGCATTTTTCAGTGGCGTGTTGTATTCGGATTTGTATCTCTGATCGTTGCTTTATATATAAAGCCGGGTGAAAGCCTTTTTCGCTGAACTCTTGACTCTTCATAACATCGCTGGCCTGTTTCAGTTGGATGCATGCAATTCATCTAGTAATGCTAACAAATGTACAGGTGTTCAAGCGCACAAACCTCTTCGTGGCCCCAAAATGCTTGCATTTTCTGTGAGATATTAAGCATATATATGTTGTCGCCATTGAGTGTCAAGATAATAGTTGAACAGGCATGGTTCTAAGGTTTTTGGACAAATATGTTGGTAAATTTCGTCACGAATTCTTAGCTGAATGAGTTTTTTTAGTGTATAGGGTTGTAATGGATTTTACTGGCGTTCGTATACAATGTAAGAGGGGCGAAGAAACAAACAAAAATATAGTACCATGCCTTGATGAGGCAAAATATTTCTATTTTACAGTATAGATTTTATTGTTGTTAATGTGTTAACATTAGGATATGGTATCTCATAAATTCATGATGCTCAATCCAATAATTATCTCCCATCAAACATAAAATAAAATTATGCAGAAGATACCAGCATATAATTTCTTTTCGTATGTGCATATGGATTATTTTTGTTGTTAAGAACATTTTTTATTTCATTCTTTAACTTAATCTATCCATGAAAATTAGCCATATGATTTTAGCAGCACTGAAAACTTATCATATATGAATAAGAATAAGAAGGTAGATACATACCAAAATAATAACTGAGCTTATGATGGACAGCATTTGCAACTTTGAAGGGAATCTTGCGCAGCCATCAACCATGTGGCTTCGACCTGGCTAATCAAGATTGTGTACTAATCAAGAATCTTAAGGTACAGATAAAAAAGAATCTTAAGGTAATGTTAACTTGTAAACAAAACTTACATATTGTAGGTCTATAATCATTTTACTGTTAACATTTACCACAAAAATGACCAATAACAAAAACCTAGCAACTACATGATGGATTCACATCATACACATTTCCTCTTGTCATGCATATATTCATCACAAAGCCCAAAGAGATTTTATCAATATCGCAAAATCTGAGATGGATCGAAACTTTGGTCTTTGTTTCTATAATTTCTGTACGTTTGTACTCTATACATATGGCAAAACTGTCTCAAGATCGGATCATCCTCAAAAAGGCGGATGCCAATCACAGTGAGTAGAGTGATGTGGAGTATCTATGAGCTAAGAATGTTTAGAAGAGAAACTCTGTTCTGGACTAATTTCCTAAACAGATTTCCTGCTCCATTCTGAAGATCTTGGATGCTGCACTCTAACTCCTGCAATTTCTCCTCCTCGCAAACAACGGCCTTCTTCTTGTAAAATGCCTTGCAGACAAGAGACTGCTTTGGCATTTCAATTTGCTTCGACAAGAGATGGAGTGTGGACTCCAACAGAGAGATGCAGATCTCTCTTGCGTTGGTCAATAGCATGACCATCTTGTCGGATGCAGGCTTCTTGGCAGTCTTCTTGAAATGTTTCCTGGCCTTCTTTGCCAAGCGAGTAAAAGACTGGATCTTGGCTTGAGCAGCAGCATCATCTCCTTTTCGTAGAGCCAGTTGAAGCTCTTGGATGATGACCATCATCTCAGTGAAGGTCTCTTGCATGGTGCTGCAGAGATCTAAGAGCTCAATGGAGCATCCCATCTCTCCATCCAACATGTTCCTCTTCTGGGAGGAGCAAACTTGGTTGCTTGGTAGGCAGATAATCTCTTCAAGACCATCGTAGATGTTTGCAAGACTCCTAAGACCATCGCACATCGTGCTGATGGAACTGGAGGAAGAGAGGCTTGCTTCTAGGTGGTGGAGCTCTTCCTCGACTTCGGTCTCACTGACGTGAGGCCTAGAAGGCAAACTTATCGATCTTTGGTGGAAAGCCATATCTGAGCTTGAAGCTTATCGCTGTCTTGTGGTGAATGAGAGGAGGAGAAGCAGAAAATAAGAGCTTCTTGTTTGATGTATACACCAGTCCGCTGCCGCCTATTTATACAGAAGATGTGTACAGCTGTGTTGTAGCATCTGATAGGTAGACAGGAAGAATCATGCCATTGCATCTCCCACATGTTGTCTGCTATGCCTTGAGATCTGCCAGAAGCGTAGAGATCACAACGCTAAAGTCTTCTCATGTTTAGTACACTGTTTTCTGTGCCTACTGTCCTTGAGATGAGTCATCACATTATCTTGTTCCAGCAATTGGCAGCAAGAACCAATCAAAAAGATGCGGTTTAATCTGACGGTGGATCTTGGCATAATTGCACGCCCATGCCATTATTTAATGGATCAATAACCAAGCAATTAGCTGTAACATGCCTTTTAATAAGGTATTTTCCTTGGTGGGCACTGCTGTGTATCACAAGTTAGAGCCTCGACGGTCGGAGCATGTTTAGGCCACGGAAACAAGATTCATGTTAGTGGTTCAGCGTGTTCCCCATTTTTTCAGTTTGAGGCTTTCAGCCACCCACCGTGTGAGTAGCATGACAATTTCATATCTAACCACTACACAGACAAGCTTGTGTTGTGTCTTTTTTTTCAATGTCTTTGTACAATCCAATTACCTTTTAGTTGTACTAACTTATTCTCGGACATCCGCATCTTTACTTAGGTGAATTTTGAAATAACAAATAAGCAGATAAAGAATCAGTTGTTCTTTGTGTATTATTTCTCGAAAAGGGTTCTTTGTGTGTTGAGAATCATTATAAACAAAAACTTTGCGCAATGGCAAGTTTGGATTATGTCTTGCACAGATTATTATTGATCCGGTAGAACATGCAAAAAGCTTGGTTCTAGGGTAAATGCTTTCTTTTCTTCAATGCATAAATGATATAGATGTCGACTATGTTTAAAGTTTGAGTGCACTAATTATGCCAGACTGCACAGCCATGGGTGGTAGTGGACAAGAAAATTGATTGATTCTGCTAAGTACAAGTGGAGGCCATTTGACTTTGATCTGGCATATTTCATGCATAAGGAACAAGATTCACTAACCATGGGCTTCAAAATAGACTACTAGGATCACAAACACATCTTCAAGGAAGAAATGGTCAAATGGATCAAAACTTTTCTTTCTCTTTCTATGGTACCATGTACATTTGTACAGTATAGTGTATACTTGTGCGAAAATTGTATGAAGATCAGCTATTCCTTAAAAGGCGGATGCCAATCGGAGGACGTCAAGACTCAAGAGTGACTTGGAAGTATCTATGAGCTAAGGATGTTGAGTAGAGAAACTCTGCTCTGGACTAATTTCCTGAACAGATGCCCTGCTCCACTCTCGAGATCACCGATACTGCACTCTAACTCCGACAATTGCTCCTCCTTGCAAAAGGCCGCCTTCTTTTTGTGAAATGCCTTGTAAACAAGAGATTGTTTGGGCATTTCGATTTGCTTCGACAACAGATGGAGTGTGCACTCCAGGAGAGAGGCAGAGACCTCCCTGGCCTTAGCCAATAGCATGACCATCTTGCAGTGTGCAGGACTCCTCTTCGTGTTCTTCTTGAGAAGATTCTTGGCCTTCTTCACCAAGCGGGTGTAAGATTGGATCTTGGCTTGAGTAGCTGCATCATCCCCTTTCCTTAGGGCCACTTGCAGCTCTTGGATGATGGCCTTCATCTCGACGAAGATCTCTTGCATGGCGCTGCAGAGATCTAGCAGCTCGAGAGAACCTTCCATTTCTCCATCCAATATGTTCCTCTGCTGGGAGGAGCAAACTTGGTTGCTTGGTAGGCAAATAATCTCTTCAAGAACATCGTAGATGTTTGCAAGTCTCCTGAGACCATCGCACATTGTGCTGATGGAATTAGAGGAAGGGATGCTTGCTTCTAGGCTCTGAAGCTCTAGCTCGACTTCGGTCTCACTGGCGTGAGGCCTAGAAGACAAACTGATCGATCTTTGGTGGAAAGCCATATCTGAGCTTGAAGCTTTACTCTGTATTGCAGGTGATGAGAGTTGAAGAAAAGAACAGTTTTGGGTTGATGTGTCTACTGCTCTGTTGAGGCCTATTTATACAGAAATGTACAAGCAGTAGCATTTGATTGGTAGACACTAAGAATCATGCCAGTACATCTCCCAGATGCTGTCTGCTTGCTATGTCTTGAGATCTGGCAGAAGTATAGAGATCGCAACACTAAAGTCTTCTCATGTTTAGTACATTGTTTTGTGTGTCTACTGTCCTTGAGATGAGCCATCACATAATCATGTTCCAATAATTGGCAGCAAGAACCAGCAGGGAGGTTTAGTCTGATGGTGGATCTTGGCATAATTGCACGCTCAAGCCATTATTTAAAAGATCGCTAACTTAGCATCTAGCTTTATCATGCCTTTATAAATTATTTTCCTTGGTGGGCACTCTTGCAAATAAAAGTTAAAGCCTCGGCGACTGGAGCTGGCATGTTTAGGCCATGGAAACAAGATCCACTGCTCAAGATCTATCATCGGTTTCGCATTATCCTCATTTTTTTCATTTTGAAGCTTACAGAAAGAAGATTTTGATACACAGAGTGCCTTCGAGAGCTAAGTTTTTATTTCTAAACACCTAGTTTGGGTTTAGCTTTCTCGGTTTAGCTTCATAGCTGTTCTCTTGTATAGCTGCACAGTTAGATAGATAGGTAGCTTTTTTTATTTCTTTTCCTTTTACTTACTTGTATATACTTTATATAAAATTTATAAAAATTCTGTGGAAAGAAACTCTTACAGTTTTGACAACCTGTTTTGTCAATGTTCTGTACAATCTTATTACCTCTTGGTCATACCAACTGATTCTCCAACATCAGCATCTTTATTTTTGGTGAAGTTGGAAGCATATAAAGCATCGATTGTTCTCTGTGTATTGAGAATCATTATATGGAGAGGAACAAAAGCTTTGTGCAGTGGCAAGTTTGGATTAGGTCTTGCTCCGACTACTGTTAATCCTAAAGAACAGGGAAAAGGCTGTGGTTCTACAGTAAATGCTTTTTTAATTCACCTTCCAAGCTTAAATGATATAGATGCGATGATGTTAAAATTTGAGTACACTAGTTTGGACCTTGTTGTATAAAATAAAAGAAAAGTTTGGACATTGTTGTATGAAACATGTATTCAATTGTAGTGCCAGACTGCACAGCCATGTGGTGGTGGTGGAGAATCTGGGTAATAAAATTGATTGATTCTGCTAACTACAAGTTGGTACCTTGTGACTTTGATCTGGCATGTTTCCTGCATAAGAAGCAAGATCCACTAGCCAAGGATATCGACATAAAGTATCACAAATGCATCTTCGAGCATGAAATGGCCAAATTGATCAAAACTTTGGTTTCTCTTTCTATACTATCATGTACATTTATACAGTATAGTGTATACATATGGGAAAATTGTATGAAGATCAGCTATTCCTTAAAAGGCGGATGCCAATCGAAGGGCGTCAAGAGTTACTCAGGAGTATCTATGAGCTAAGGATGTTGAGTAGAGAAACTCTACTCTGGACTAATTTCCTGAACAGATGTCCTGCTCCGCTCTCGAGATCGCCCATACTGCACTCTAGCCCTGACAATTGCTCCTCCTTGCAAACCACTGCCTTCTTTTTCTGAAATGCCTTGAAAACAAGAGACTGTTTAGGCATTTCGATTTGCTTCGACAAGAGACGGAGTGTGGACTCCAGGAGAGACACCGAGATCTCTCTAGCCTTGGCCAACAGCATGACCATGCTACAATCTGCAGGAGCCTTCTTCGCGGTTTTCTTGAAAAGATTCTTGGACTTCTTCACCAAGCGGGTGTAAGATTGGATCTTGGCTTGAGTAGTTGCATCATCACCTTTCCTTAGAGCCACTTGCAGCTCTTGGATGATGGCCTTCATCTCGACGAAGATCTCTTGCATGACGCTGCAGAGATCTAGCAGCTCGAGAGAACCTTCCATTTCTCCATCCAACATGCTCCTCTGCTGGGCTGAGCAAACTTGGTTGCTTGGTAGGCAAATAATCTCTTCAAGAGCATCGTAGATGTTTGCAAGACTCCTGAGATCATCGCACATCGTGCTGATGGAAGTGGAGGAAGAGATGCTTGCTTCTAGGCTCTGAAGCTCTAGCTCGACTTCGGTCTCACTGACGTGAGGCCTAGAAGGCAAACTTGTCGATCTTTGGTGGAAAGCCATATCTGAGCTTGAAGGTTATCGCTGCCTTGTGGTTGATGAGAGGAGGAGAAGAGCAGAGAGTAAGAGCTTCTTGTTTGATGTATCTACCCGTTCTGCTGCCGCCTATTTATACAGAAGATGTGTACAGCTGTATTGTAGCATCTGATTGGTAGACATGAAGAATCATGCCATTACATCGGCCACATGCTGTCTGCTATGCCTTGACATCTGGCAGACGCATAGAGATCGCAACACTAAAGTCTTCTCATGTTTAGTACATTTTGTTTTCTGTGCCTAGTGTCCTTGAGATGAGGCATCACAATATCATGTTCCAGCAATTGGCAACAAGAAGCAATCAAAAAGATGTGGTTTAGTCTGATGGTCGATTTCAGCATAATTGCACGCCCATGCAATTACTTAATGGGTCGCTAACCTAACATTGAGCTGTGACATACCTGTATTTAATAAGGTATTTTCCTTGGTGGGCACTCTTGCAAATTACAGGTTAAAGCCTCAACAGTCAGAGCTGGCATGTTTAGGCCATGGAAACAAGATCCACTGCAAAAGATCCATGTTAGCGGTTCAGCATGTTATCCCCATATTCTGTTTTCAGCTTGAGGCTTTCAGCCACCCACCGTGTGAGCGGCATGACCATTTAATATCTAACCTCTTAGTCGTACTAACTGATTCTCAGAGACCCCGGGAATGAGCATATAAAGTGACGAAAAAGTTTGTGCACTGGCAAGTTTGGATTATGTCTTTCTCAGATTATTGTTAATACTGTAGAATATGCAAAAAGTTGTGGTTCTGGAGTAAATGTTTTTTTCTTATTTTGACACCTTCAATGCTTAAATGATATACTCAGTTGTAGTGCCAGAGTAGTGCACAGCCATGTGGTGGTGGTGGGGAATCTGGATAGTAAAATTGATCGATTGGGACCTTGTGACTTTGATCTGGCATGTTTCATGCATAAGGAACAAGATCCACTAACCATGGGCATCAAAAACTGGGATCACAAACACGTCTTCAAGGATGAAATGGTCAAATGGATCAAAACTTTGGTTTCACTTTCTATTTCTATGGTATCATGTACATTTATACAGTATAGTGTATGAAGATCAGCTATTCCTTAAAAGGCGGATGCCGATCGGAGGGCGCCAAGAATGACTTGGGAGTATCTATGAGCTAAGGATGTTGAGTAGAGAAACTCTGCTCTGGACTAATCTCCTGAACAGATGTCCAGCTCCACTCTCAAGATCTCCGATACTGCACTCTAACTGCGACAATTGTTCCTCCTTACAAACAACCGCCTTCTTCTTGTGAAATGCCTTGGAAACAAGAGACTGTTTAGGCATTTCGATTTGCTTCGACACAAGATGGAGTGTGGACTCCAGGAGAGAGGCAGAGACCTCCCTGGCCTTGGCCAATAGCATGACCATCCTGCAATATGCAGGAGCCTTCTTCGTGGCCTTCTTGAAATGGTTCCTGGCCTTCTTCGCCAAGTGGGTGTAAGACTGGATCTTGGCTTGAGCAGCTGCAACATCCCCTTTCCTTAGAGCCACTTGCAGCTCTTGGATGATGGCCTTCATCTCGACGAAGATCTCTTGCATGGCACCGCAGAGATCTAGGAGCACGAGAGAACCTTCCATTTCTCCATCCAATATGTTCCTCTGCTGAGAGGAACAAACTTGGTTGCTTGGTAGGCAAATAATGTCTTCAAGAGCATCGTAGATGTTTGCAAGACTCCTGAGACCATCGCACATCCTGCTGATGGAATTGGAGGAAGAGATGCTTGCTTCTAGGCTGTGGAGTTCTTGCTCGACTTCGGTCTCACTGACGTGAGGCCTAGAAGGCAAACTTGTCGATCTTTGGTGGAAAGCCATGTCTGAGCTTGAAGATTTGCTCTGTATTGTGGTCGAAGAGAGGAAGAAGGAAGAGCTTCTAGTTTGATGTATCTACCGTTCCGCTGACGCCTATTTATACAAATAAGTGCACAGATGTACTGTAGCATTGATTAGTAGACATGAAGAATCATGCCATTACATCTCCATGATATTGTCTGCTATGCCTTGAGATCTGCCAGCAGTGTATTGGTTACAACACCAAAGTCGTCTCATGTTCACTACATTTTATATTGTGGTCTGCTACCCTCGAGATGAACCGTCTCATTGCAGTGTTCCACTTATAGCAGCAAGGGCTAATTAAGAATGGTATAATTTGATGGTGGGTCAGACATAATTGCACGCTCAAGCTATTATTTAGACGAATGCTGCTGGCTACCAGCATGCTCTACATTTGTTGGATATATTCGTGATAACCTCAAGATTTGGAGCAGGCATTTTTATGTGCTGGAGAAACACGGAGCTCTTTATTTTTTTTTACATTCTCTCTTTTTCCTTTTCAGGCCATTGCTTCTGTTGCCAGTCAAATGGTTCGGTTCTGTGAATGAAAGATTTGTCACTTGCCACATCACAAAGTATGGATGCTAACAAATCCTGTTTGCTGGTCAGTTTGAGGCTGTTGCGTTTTCTCAACCAAAAAAATACGGTAGAATGCTGCAAATTTTGTAAGTGGGTGTTTTACCCAGGTCTGGTCATCCAATGGGTTAGTTTGGGAGGTCAAATTTCCATAAGGTTACATTGTTTCACTTTTACAGTCTTCCTGGACACAGAAAATTCAAGACTTGATTATTTTCCTTTTTTCTCTACTGTTTAATTTTTTTAGCAATGCAGTTTCAATGAGCATGTATGTTTTCTAAAGGTCAGAGATAGAAACTAATACATCTCATGGAATTAGAACAACCTACTTGTAGGTATACTGTGTCAACTTACTTGGTTTGATTACCGAATATATAACGGATTGATACAATCAAGAAAAGCTTAGCAGATCATCCAAGAAATGATTGAAATAAATAGAATGTTGTAAAGTATAAGACTCCTGAGCCCTTTAATTGAAAAGTCTTGAACTGTCAAGTAACTGCACAAGATTAAGAAGCCAAAGAAATGGAAGTGTTGTTTCAGAAAGATACCTTTGTTTGCTTGAACTCTGAACTTCCCATCTTCAGAAGCTGACCGAGCAGGTATTTGGATTATAAGTTTATAACACATACTCATCATCCAGAATTCCCGTGGAGATGGCGCATGAGAAGAACCAGATATGAAGGAAACCATGGATTTTCAGAATTACTCAGAAGTACAATGCTTTTTAAATATTTCAACCATTTCAGACAGAACAAAACATCTGAGATCACTTGGTAACTGACAGAAAATCAAATAATTCTTTGTTGCAACTGACTTTTCTCCTTACAACAAAATATAGTACATTCCTTAATCAACAAGCTCCCTCCAGCTAGTAGTAGTTGCAATATCTGCAGAAACAGTAAATCAAACAGATGAGAAGCTGCGAAAAATGAGGATGCATTATGCAGGCTCTTGGTGTATACTTTGAGAAGGAAAGCAAGCAAAACTAGCGCATCTATATAGGTATATATATAACACAGTTTTCTAAGAATGGCATCGGCAGCGCTTGTTCAACTAAAGACAGTTTCTCTTCACAAAAGCAAGGTACATAGCTGATTCTACTCTGAAATCTGAATACAGGAGACAAACATGAATTGGTAAAAACAGGCATGTGCATGTCTAGTAAAAGCGGCAATATGCAGTACATCATATTGATACATAATAAATTAGTTCCAGCCCAAGATCCATGCCCGCCAATTCTTTCAAGCAGGGGAAAGAGGAGAATCAGGGGCGCTCAACACAAGAATCAGAAGGGAGAGATGGCCTCACCTCATCCGGTTGCCTACATCACGTTTTGTGTCACTGGCGTGGATCAGGCCATGATCCTGGCTATATCCAGCCTAACCAAAAGAGGCCTTATTTGGATTACCCTCCCGGCGCTGATCTCAACCAGAAACTCTGGCATTTACATGTTGCTCATTTCTACACAAATCCTTTGAAGCATAAGAGCGAACTGTGGCAGGCCTGCACAAGTGCGCTGATTCATAACTCGGGGCATCCTTCAGACTCTTGCTTACAAAAGCGCCCTTCGCGGGGGCAGTGTAGATGACCCAGCATAACTTTATATTATTGGCATTTTCTCAAGAGATTTCAAAGGTTGACTCAAATTAACCTGGTTGGTATAAACAATTGAGTAGCATAATTGAATGTTACTTCCTTTAGAGGGCACTTCTTTCTAAGCATATCCACAACCTCCTCTGCTTCCTTCCATCGTTCAGCTCTACATGAACCCTTCAATGTAGAATTATAGGAAACGGCACCAGGCTTGCACGACATAGAGCTTAATAACTTGCGGGCATCATCCGGACAGCCTTATTCAGAAAAGCCATTGTTAAGAGCATTGTATATGAAAATATCAGGTGTACTTTCCGGTCAAAAAAAATATCAGGTGTACTTCCATACTTTGGCATTTGCTCGAGCACCTAGATTGCACGATCGACAAGCCCTTTTTGGCACAAGGAATTGATTAGTATATTGATGTCACTTCATTTGGCGGACAATCCTTTCTGGCCATCTCGGATATCAGCTCCCCAGCTTCCTCCCATCGCGCAGCTCTGCACAAACCCTTTGCCACAGCACTGAAACAAAAAATACCAGGCTTACATGGCCTGCTTTGAAATTACTCAATGGCCGATTCCACAAGCCCTTGTTCAGAAAGGCTATTAATAAGGCTACTGTACATGACAATATCAGTGCAAAAGGTTGGATTACGCTTTGCTCAGATTATTGTTAATCCTGTAGGACATGCAAAAGGTTGTGCTTCTAAGATAAATGTTTTTGTTGTTTTTTCACCTTAAATGCTTAAATGATATAGATGTCGACGATGTTAAAACTTGAGAGTACTAGTTTAGACTTTGCTATATGAAACTATATATATATATATATATATATATATATATATATATATATATAATTCTAGTGCCAGACTGCACAGCCATGTGGACATGTGGTGGTGGTAAAGAATCTGGATAATAAAATTGATTGATTCTGCTAACAGCAAGTTGAGACCTTGTGACTTTGATCTGGCATGTTTCATGCACAAGAAGCAAGATCCACTAACTAAGGACATTAAAATAAAGTATAGTAGACTCACAAAACACACATCAAGCATGAAATGGTGAAATGGATCAAAACTTCTGTTTCTCTTTCTATAGTATCATTTACATTTATACTATCTCGTGTATAAATATGGGAAAACTGTATGAAGATCAGCTATTCCTTAAAAGGTGGATGCCAATCAGAGTGTCAAGAGTGACTTGGGAGTATCTACGAGCTAAGGATGTTGAGTAGAAAAACTCTGCTCTGGACTAATTTCCTGAACAGATGTCCTACTCCGCTCTCGAGATCTCCGATACTGCACTCTAGCCCTGACAATTGCTCCTCCTTGCAAACAGCTGCCTTCTTCTTGTGAAATGCCTTGGAAACAAGAGACTGTTTAGGCATTTCGATTTGCTTCGACAAGAGATGGAGTGTGGAGTCCAGCAGAGAGACAGAGATCTCTCTGGCCTTGACCAACAGCATGACTATCCTGAAAGCTGCAGGAGCCTTCTTCGCAGTCTTCTTGAAATGTTTCTTGGCCTTCTTTACCAAGCGGGTGTAAGATTGGATCTTGGCTTGAGAGGCGGCATCCTTGCCTTTCCTTAGAGCCACTTGCAGCTCTTGGATGATAGCCTTCACCTCGACGAAGATCTCTTGCATGGCGCTGCACAGATCTAGCAGCTCGAGAGAACCTTCAATTTCACCATCCAATATGTTCCTCTGCTTGGAGGAGCAAACCTGGTTGCTTGGTAGGCAAATCATCTCTTCAAGAGCATCGTAGATGTTTGCAAGACTCCTGAGACCAACGCACATCGTGCTGATGGAATTGGAGGAAGAGATGCTTGCTTCTAGGCTGTGGAGTTCTTGCTCGACTTCGGTCTCACTGACGTGAGGCCTAGAAGGCAAACTTGTCGATCTTTGGTGGAAAGCCATGTCTGAGCTTGAAGATTTGCTCTGTATTGTGGTCGAAGAGAGGAAGAAGGAAGAGCTTCTAGTTTGATGTATCTACCGTTCCGCTGACGCCTATTTATACAAATAAGTGCACAGATGTACTGTAGCATCTGATTAGTAGACATGAAGAATCATGCCATTACATCTCCCTGATGCTGTCTGCTATGCCTTAAGATCTTGACAGAAGCATAGAGATCACAACACTAAAGTCGTCTCATGTTCACTGCAGTTTTTTATTATGTCTGCTGTCCTTGAGATGAACCATCACATTGTCATGTTCCACTTATTGCCAGCAAGGGCTAATAAAGAATGGTGTAGTTTGGTGGTGGATCTTGACACAATTGCATGCTCAAGCTGTTATCTAGTGGAATGCTGCTGGCTACCACATGCTCTTCATTTAATCAGGCATGTTTCCTTTTGTTGGATACTCATGGTTTAGAGCTGGCATTTTTATGTATTGGAAAACAAGATACAACCCACAAGGAACACAGAACTTCTTATTTGTTCAACATTTTATCCCCATCTTTTCAGTTTGAGCCACCCACAGGCCACAGTGTGAGTAGCATGGTTATGTCGCATCAAACCATAACATAGAAGAGGTTCTGAACTGTGGCCCTGCTCACCAGTCTTTTTTTCATGTTTTTCATACGGTGCTATTTCTTTTTGGTAGACTATAATTGATTCTCAAACATCGATGAGTTCTTTTTGGTGAAGTTTAGCATCCCAATAGGTTGGTTTTCCTTTTCAGGCTATTGCTTCTTTCGCCAGCCAAATGATTCTGTTCTGCAACTGAGAGCTGTGGATGCTGACAAATCCTGTTTACTATTGATTTTGAAGCTTTCTGCCATCATGTCTTAAAATAATTTCTAATGTTGATACAAACATAATCACATACCACCTCTCATTTCTAGAAGCCCACGGGTCAGACTGTAATGGTTTTCTTTTCTGGCCCATTTGGGGCGTACTGTGTCTCTTCTAACTTTTCAATGGAATGAAACATGAGGCTTTTGCGCTTTCTCAAAAACAGAAACATTAGAATGCTGAATATTTTGTAAGTTAGTCTTTTACCCAAGTCTAGTTATTAGTATAATGTAGTATTCCCTCCGTCCGGAAATACTTGTCATCAAAATGAATAAAAGGGGATGTATCTAGATGTATTTTAGTTCTAGATACATCCCTTTTTGTCCATTTTGATGACAAGTATTTTCGGACGGAGGGAGTATAACTTAAATGACCATGTTCATTGCAAAGTTCACAAGAGGCACGAAAAATATTGAATTTTTATCCAGATGGCAGAATAGTTTGGATGTCTGAAGGAACGAGATACCAATCAACTATTGAGGAATGGGCCAATCTGATCAATGCCCCAAAGGAAAGTGAAGATGACTTGGATATTTATGCCAAGAAAAAGATGGATCACAATTCCATGTCACAGATGTACAAGGAAATCCCAGACAAAGCTCTTGAGACTTTCAAGTTTGGGTCAGTCCATTTTCTTCTATCAGGATTGCCAACGATCAACTGGATCGTAAGGCACACTCTTTTGCCCAAGTCAGGTGACCACAACATGATCAAAGGGCATGCAATTAATTTGCTACAGATATTTGATGTGCCACAGAAATTCAAGGTCATGAGCCTCATGGTTGAGACTATCAAGAGGACAACAGCAGACCAAAAGAGAAGTTGTGGATATGCCCCACAAATCCAGGAGTTGATAAACTCAAAGATGGGCACAGACACATACTTGTTGGATAAGGAACACTTGCCTATCTACCCAGACTTCGAGGACAATCAAGTTGTGATGAATGAGAATGAACCATCATCAGTACAAGCTCAAGAGAAGAAGGAGAAAGCAAAGCAAGAGAAGGCTGCCAAGATGCCAACTCAAGAGGAGGCATCTGAGTACTTTTTGAAAAGCAAGCAGGACCAGCTTGGTTATTTGATAGCATCAACTCTGAGGATTGAGAAGGGGTTGGCCACCCTAACTCAAAACCAGGAGAGCCTGGAAAGAATCATGGAACAAAAATTCTATGATTTAGATGTCAAAGTAGCTGAGATTCAGTCTGTTGTGGAGCAGCTACAGGATGACATGCAGGAGAGGAAGGGAACCACAACCACTGATGCATTTGCCAGAGTGCCTAGAGCTCAGAGATCAACTGCAGTGCCAGTAACAGACACCAGAGCCACTTCATCTGCACCAGCTACAGCTTCAGTGCCACCAGCTCCAGCACCTACCCCAGCAGCTCCATCTACTTCGACTGAAGCCTACGTTCTTGGAGTTCTCCGGACACCACCACCTGAAGACCAAGCCTGAGAGACGTTTTAGTGCTATGCATTTTCTATGAACTTTTTGGTAACTTGTTGCCAAAGGGGGAGAAAAATGTATAGATCATAGGCTTCAAGAGAGAGAGAGAGTTTGCTTTTGTTCTCTCTTGTCTTCTTGGTTGAACTTTGGTTGCTTTTGATTGCTTCAGATACTATGCTATTATCTGTGAGACATTGATGATCATGTGGTTGATCATAAGGCTAGTCACAATGGGGAGGAACTTAGGAGTAACATCACACACTCCAATACAACTTTGCTTATGTGTCACATATTTAATGAAGAGAGAGGTGCTTGTGGTAACTAGCTAAGTTACCGGAACATCACACACTCCAAGAAACAATGAGTCTATAACATAATAAATACATTGTTGCATGACACTACATAGATGTTCCTACCCACTGTGGAGGTAGTAACATAGTCTAGGAAAGTGTGTAAGTTACTAGACTATGTTCTTGCCCATTGTGACCAGCCTAAGCTACACTTATGCTTGTTAGATGATATTATCTTACTTATCCTTATATGATCATTCACTTTGCTTGGTGATGAGTGCATGTATTTAATTCTTATCATTTTGAGCGCTCCACCAAGATGTATGTGACATGGAAGAGTAACCCATGATCCTAACTCACTGTGCATTTGCAGTCCAAAGCAAATCTTAAGATATGCACAAATTTAGGGGGAGCTCTTGCTTTTCACATACTTCTCAAAGAGACAATATCTTTCACTCTTATTATCATTTGTCGAAGCTTTGATCTATATGTTGTCATCAATTACAAAAAAGGGGGAGATTGAAAGTGCAACTATCCCTGAGTGGTTTTGGTAATTCCTAACAACATATAGCTCATTGAGCTAACATTATTCCAAGATTAATATTTCAGGAAAAGCTCAATGAATGGCATGGCATGGATGAGGAAAGTGGATCCCTCAAAATTCTAAGGACAAAAAGTTTGGCTCAAGCTTCAAGATCAAGACTCTACATTTTATATTTTAGTGATCCAAAATCACATTGACTCTATAGGAAAAGCCAATACTATCAAGGAGGGATGAGGTGTTGCTTAATGGCTTGCTTGCTCAAAGTGCTTAGTGATATGCTCCAAAATCCTCAACTACCTTCACACATCCACACATGACCTAAACCAAAAGTCAAACTCTTCCCCACCGATTCTTTCTATCCGGCGCCACCGAGTTTCAAATGTCATAGCCACTGCCACAAACCCTAGGCAAATCGGTCTCACCGATAGGGATCTCGGTCTCACCGAGATGGGATTGTAATATCTCTGTTTCCCTTCGTAACGTTTCGGTCTTACCGAGATGAGCGATCGGTCCCACCGAGATTGCAATATAAACTCTCTGTTCCATTTTCTAACATTTCAGTCTCACCGAGATGAGCGAATCGGTCCCACCGAGTTTACCTGACCAACTCTCTGGTTAGCTTATTACCAAAATCGGTCCCACCGAGTTTTTGTAATCGGTCACACCGAGATTACGTTATGCCCTAACCCTAACCATATCGGTCCTACTGAGTTGCATCTCAGTCCCACCGAAAATCCTAACGGTCACTAGGTTTGCTGAATCGGTCCGACCGAGTTTAACCATTCGGTCCCACCGAGTTTGGCAAACTGTGTGTAACGGTTAGATTTTGTGTGGAGGTTATATATACCCCTCCACCCAATCTTCATTCGTGGAGAGAGCCATCAGAACATACCTACACTTCCAATACACATTTTCTGAGAGAGAACCACCTACACTTGTGTTGAGGTCAAGATATTCTATTCCAACCATATGAATCTTGATCTCTAGCCTTCCCCAAGTTGCTTTCCACTCAAATCTTCTTTCCACCAAATCCGAATCCTATGAGAGAGAGTTGAGTGTTGGGGAGACTATCATTTGAAGCACAAGAGCAAGGAGTTCATCATCAACACACCATTTGTTACTTCTTGGAGAGTGGTGTCTCCTAGATTGGCTAGGTGTCACTTGGGAGCCTCCGACAAGATTGTGGAGTTGAACCAAGGAGTTTGTAAGGGCAAGGAGATCGCCTACTTCGTGAAGATCTACCGCTAGTGAGGCAAGTCCTTCGTGGGCGACGGCCATGATGGAATAGACAAGGTTGCTTCTTCGTGGACCCTTCATGGGTGGAGCCCTCCGTGGACTCGCGCAACCGTTACCCTCCGTGGGTTGAAGTCTCCATCAACGTGGATGTACAATAGCACCACCTATCCGAACCATGACAAAAACATCCGTGTCTCCAATTGCGTTTGAATCCTCCAAACCCTTCCATTTACATTCTTGCAAGTTGCATGCTTTACTTTCCGTTGCTCATATAATCTTTTGCATGCTTGCTTGAATTGTGTGGAGATTGTTTGACTTGTGCTAAGATAGCTAAAATATGCCAAGAACTAAAATTGGGAAAAGGCTAGATTTTTATTTGGTCAAGTAGTCTAATCACCCCCCCCCCCTCTAGACATACTTTCGATCCTACACACGCACTCAGCAATAAAATGACCCTTCTCTCCACACCGATAGCACAACATTTTCTCCTTCTTGCGCGCCCACTTGGACGCCATGTCCGAGTCAGCCCTGTCTGTCGCCTCCACTAATGCCGACACCGTGGTCTCACTCCGGGTATCTCAGCATTAGTGAGCGCCGACCCCACATCCATAGCCTGACCGGACATCACCGGCTCCTCGGCAGCCCAGTGGCGGTAGTCGCCCCAACGACCACAGGCGGAGGAGGCTGCCGTTGACGAAACCGACCACCTCGACCACCACGGTGACCGCGGTAGCCTCCCCGCTGCCGATAGCCCGGGCCAGACGCCCCCTCAACAAAAACACCCGGAGGACCGAGAAAAGGTCTCTCCGCCGTCCCGTCACCCTACCATGCATATCCTCGGCCACCGCCACTCAACGAAGAACCTCGGTGCTGGCCATCTCCATAGGCATTGTACCCATCATCTCCCCATTGACCCGGGGTGTTCCTGAAACACCTCCAGCACCCGTGTTTTGCGGTGGCGGCGCCTGCGTCTGCATCGGCCCAGGCCGATTCTGAGTCAGCCTCGCGACGTAGTGCGGCGGGGGGGCAGCCGAGGCTGACCAGGTGTCACACCCTGATTCCCCGGCGCCGGTGGCCTGGGTGCGATCGCACCACCCCGGCCCGCTGCGGTCACCCCAACCAGAGCCGGCGTCGGCGGGCGAGGTGAAGGAAATATGCCCTAGAGGCAATAATAAAGTTATTATTTATTTCCTTATATCATGATAAATGTTTATTATTCATGCTAGAATTGTATTAACCGGAAACATAATACATGTGTGAATACATAGACAAACAAAGTGTCACTAGTATGCCTCTACTTGACTAGCTCGTTAATCAAAGATGGTTATGTTTCCTAACCATGGACAAAGAGTTGTTATTTAATTGACGGGATCACATCATTAGATGAATGATCTGATTGACATGACCCATTCCGTTAGCTTAGCACCCGATCGTTTAGTATGTTGCTATTGCTTTCTTCATGACTTATACATGTTCCTATGACTATGAAATTATGCAACTCCCGTTTGCCGGAGGAACACTTTGTGTGCTACCAAACGTCACAATGTAACTGGGTGATTATAAAGGAGCTCTACAGGTGTCTCCAAAGGTACATGTTGGGTTGGCGTATTTCGAGATTAGGATTTGTCACTCCGATTGTCGGAGAGGTATCTCTGGGCCCTCTTGGTAATGCACATCATTTAAGCCTTGCAAGCATTGCAACTAATGAGTTAGTTGCGGGATGATGTATTACAGAACGAGTAAAGAGACTTGCCGGTAACGAGATTGAACTAGGTATTGGATACCGACGATCAAATCTCGGGCAAGTAACATACCGATGACAAAGGGAACAACGTATGTTGTTATGCGGTCTGACCGATAAAGATCTTCGTAGAATATGTAGGAGCCAATATGGGCATCCAGGTCCCGCTATTGGTTATTGACCGGAGACATGTCTCGGTCATGTCTACATCGTTCTCGATCCCGTAGGGTCCGCACGCTTAAGGTTTCGATGACAGTTATATTATGAGTTTATGAGTTTTGATGTACCGAAGGAGTTCGGAGTCCCGGATGAGATCGGGGACATGACAAGGAGTCTCGAAATGGTCGAGACGTAAAGATTGATATATTGGACGACTATATTCGGACATCGGAAAGGTTCCGAGTGATTCGGGTATTTTTCGGAGTACCGGGTAGTTACGGGAGAAGCAATGGGCCTTGATGGGCTTTAGTGGGAAGAGGAGAAAGGGCCAAGGGGCTGCTGCGCCCCCCCTCCCCTCTAGTCCGAATTGGACTAGGGAAAAGGGGGCCGGCCACCTTTCCTTCTCCTCCACTTCCTTCTCCCTTCCTCCCCTCTTGGTGGACTCCTACTAGGACTTGGAGTCCTAGTAGGACTCCACATCCTGGCCGCACCTATTGCCTTGGCCGGCCTCCTCCTCCTCCATCCTTTATATACTGAGGCAAGGAGCACCCCATGGACACAAGTTGATCCACATGATCTTATTGTTAGCCGTGTGCGACGCCCCCTGCCACCATAGTACTCGATAATATCGTAGCGGTGCTTAGGCGAAGCCCTGCGACAGTAGTACATCAAGATCGTCACCACGCCGTCGTGCTGACGGAACTCTTCCCCGACACTTTGCTGGATCGGAGTCCGGGGATCGTCATCGAGCTGAACGTGTGCCAAAACTCGGAGGTGCCGTAGTTTCGGTGCTTGATCGGTCGGGCCGTGAAGACGTACGACTACATCAACCAAACGCTTCCGTTGTCGATCTACATGGGTACGTAGATCACACTCTCCCCTCGTTGCTATGCATCACCATGATCTTGCGTGTGTGTAGGAAAATTTTGAAATTACTACGTTCCCCAACACGAGGACCACCGGTCGTCCCGCCTCGACCCGCGGCAGGCAGCCTCGCCGAGCCCAGCAACGGCGGCCGAACCCCTGGAAGGGCACCGCCACCACGTCCTGCAGCCACACTCGCCATCCCAGGGCCGACCGCAGTACCCCGGCCAGCTGCAGCGGCCGGCGGTGGCATACCTCGACCAGACCCAGAGACCGGTGACGGCAGCACACCACGGCCAGAACCAACACCCGGCGACGGTGCACCTGTAACGCCCCGGACACACCCGCCGGTGATCGTTACTCCTGGCGAGATCTAGAGTGGCCCCACAGATCAATACTAGTCTTTTCTGCGTACTTTGTCCGCACTCATGCGCACCCGGGAGCAACTTCCCGGTCGGTCACCATCCCAGGGCCGACCGCAGTACCCCGGCCAGCTGCAGCCGCCAGCGGCGGCATACCTCGACCAGACCCAGAGACCGGTGACGGCAGCACACCACGGCCAGAACCAACACCCGGCGACGGTGCACCTGTACGCCCCGGACACACCCGCCGGTGATCGTTACTCCTGGCGAGATCTAGACTGGCCCCACAGATCAATACTAGTCTTTTCTGCGCACTTTGTCCTCACTCATGCGCACCCGGGAGCAACTTCCCGGTCGGTCACCCATCCTGGCACTACTCCAAGCTGAGCACGCTTAACTTTGGAGTTCTGTCCAAATGGGCTCCCGGAAAAGAAGGAATTCCTTATTTATATGAGTAGTCTATCATCCTTAATAAGTCATGCCATCACATACACCCCCACTCAGAGGAACCGACGTCCTCGTCGGGCCACAGGAATGTTCCCTTGGCACATACATCTGTGCTTCCAGTCCAGTACATGTGACATGCCATGTGGCACGACGAGTCACAAACGTCATGAACAACATGACCACGCACCTGTCCGCAACCATCCGTGTAACCGCGAGGGTCGGCTCTGATACCAACTTGTAACGCTCTGGACACACCCGCCGGTGGTCGTTACTCCTGGCGGGATCTAGACTGGCCCCACAGATCAATACTAGTCTTTTCTGCGCACTTTGTCCTCACTCATGCGCACCCGGGAGCAACTTCCCGGTCAGTCACCCATCCTGGCACTATTCCAAGCTGAGCACGCTTAACTTTGGAGTTCTGTACAAATGGGCTCCCGGAAAAGAAGGAATTCCTTATTTATATGAGTAGTCTATCATCCCTAATAAGCCAGGCCATCACAGCACCAAGGCCATTGCCACCGCCCGGCGGCGGCGCACCTCCGACGCGGCCTGCCCCGGTATGCACGGCGGTGTTCTTTCCCGGCTGCAGACCAGCCCCGTGGCCCGCCATGGCCACCAGGGGAGGAATCCGTCTAGCGCGTCCAGGACCCGAAGAACGCAGCCGGGGCGCCTGATGCGAAAAAACCCTAGGACTCGGGGTAGACGAACGCGACGTAGATGGCGCTAGGATGCATGCGACATCAGTTTCGCTATCGATAGGACCTGGATTCACTTGGGCCTCTTACCCAATAGTCCCTGGCCCAACGATCTCGAGCGAAAAAACGTCCAAACCCAGCCCGCTACGACCCAAGATCGATTTCAAACGATCACGGCGAGCCGCCGCGATCTGGATCGGCTTGCTCGCCGGCTTCGCCGCCGCGTCCAACACCGGCGCCGAACTCGGCCCTTTCTGGCATGGCTTCTTCCTCCTCTTAACCTCAATCCATGACTCCGGGCGAATCAAATCAAACAAAGTTAAGTTAGGGAGATTTACCTTAGGCAAGGGGCCCTTCCATGGCCGGATCGCCGTCGCCGCCGATTTGCGATGCACGACCCGACGAACCATCTCCTTCCTCTCTCCAGCGTGTAGTCCAATCCTAGCCGGATCCTCGGGTGGCAGGACTTTGTCGATCGTCGTCGCCACATCATCTTCGTCATAGCCGGCATTGAAGAATTCACAAATGAGATCGGACGGGGTTGGAGATGCCGATGAAGCCTCCGGCGAGTCCCCATCCTCGTCGTCCTCGTCGGAATCCGCTAGAGCCCAAAACCGACCACCCACCCGCCGGCGATCCACGGCAGACGAGGGCTGGGCGTCCGCAGTCCCCCTCGAAGGCGCCCCCATTAACTCGTACTTGCAGAATGCAGTGCTTGCAATTCATCTAGTAATGCCAACAAATGTAGAGGTGTTCAAGTGCACAAACCTCTTTGTGGCCCAAAAATGCTTACTGAATTGATATTAAGTGTGTGTGTATATATCGTCGCCACGGAGTGACAAGATTATAGTTGAAGAGTCACGGTTCTCAGGTTTTTTGACAAATATGTTGGTAAATTTCCACACAAATTCTTGGCTACATGAGTTTGTTTAGTGCATATGGTTGTAATAGATTTTAGTGGCGTTCTTATACAATTTAAGGCCTTGTACAATGGGAGGTGCTTAGAGAAATAAACCAGACTTTTCTTAAGCACCGGTGCTTATTTGTACAGGATAGACGCTTAACTAAGCGTCTCTCCTGTAGAAATAGGCACCGGTGCTTCAAAAAAACCCGGTTTATTTTTCTAAGCATCTCTCTAAGCACCTTCCATTGTACAAGGCCTAAGAGGGGCGAAGAAACAAAAAAAAAGTATAGCACCATGCCTAGATGAGGCAAAATATTTCCATTTTACAGTAGAGATTTTATTGTTGTTAGGTCGTCCTCCTGGGTGACACGGGAGGCGACTAGGGTTACCCCGCACCACCACTTCTAGCCCCTCATCTTCCTCGCCGCCACCAGAGGAAGCTGTCGGGCAACCCGTGCGGCGGCCGGTGAAGGTGGTGGCGGGGATTTCGTCACTCCGGTCTCGATAAAGGGAATGGGGCTCCAGGGCGGCGGCCCTGCTTGGAGAGCCAACGTCATCTTCGCGGCTGGCGGTGCTCATGGGAGAGGGGCGGTGTCCTCGGCAGCGACAGAAGGCGCGGTACATGGCCGGTGGTCTGCTCCGGCGGTTCTCCTAGCGTCGGATCTGAAGTTTCCCGTCTTGTCCACTTCCCTCCGGATGTCGCGCCGGTGATCTTGTCTCACCGGCCTGATGGTGGCTGGGCACGGTGGTGTGAGTTGGGTTCGGGAGAAACCCTTTGGTGGCTTGGCCATCCATGTCGGTGACACCGCCTGCGGGCGTCGTTCCCCTCCTTGGAGGTACCGACGAGATCCCTTCTCCCCACCCCTTCTTCTCCAACCCAAGGTTAATTCCTGTTATCCCTTGCGGATGCGGTGGCGGCAGCGCTCGGTGTCGTTACCTCCATGGGGGCGCCGTTTGGCTAGGAGAGGTTGGTGTGTGGGAGGCTTGGGTGTTCGGGAGAAGGCTGTTCTGGCGGTGGGATCCGGGTGGCAATGGCTGGTGGTGGTGGTGCGGAGGTTCGCAGGTGGAGTGGCATGTCATCTACAGCATGAAGAAGACGAGTACTGGCGGCATGAGGTAGCTAGATCTCGACGACAGAAGTGTCTGGATGGACGAGCGCAAGGTGGTGGCGTTGTTTGGCACCGTGGCGGCGTCGACGGCAGGACTGGCAAGGACGATGCATCAATAGCTGCGCTTATGATAGACCGGTGGAAGATGGTGGTGACGACCCATGAGAGTGCGTCAGACCGGTTTGTGCCCCACACCTAGTATGTGGCTTCGTTCAGGCCTTCGGTTTTAGATGTTAGGCTTTGGTGAGAGGTCTCAGTATTCGGCTCAGGCTTACTGCATCCCTTCATCAATTGGATAGGAGTTGCAACACATGTCGCAAGGACGGCGGATTCAGACATATTGATGTATTACCTTGTAAGGTCCTTGTGCATAATTAATAAAATGACTGCATGCATCTCCCAGATGCAGAGGCCGGGGTCATCCTCCTTTTCGAAAAAAGTGTATTAACAGTAGGATATGGTATCTCATAAATCCGTGATGCTCAATCCAATAATCATCTCCCATCAAATACCAAATAACATCATGCAGAAGAAACCAGCATACAATTTTTTTCCTATGTGAATATGGATTATTTTATTATTAAGAACATTTTTTATTTCATTTTTTCAGTTAACCTATCCATCACAATTAGCTATATGATTTTATCAGCAATGCAAACTTATCATATGAATAAGAATAACAAGGTAGATACATACCAAAATAGTAACTGAGCTTATGATGGACAGCATTTGCAACTATGAAGGGAATCTGGCTAGGTGTGACGCAACCATCAACCATGTGGCTTCGACCTGGCATGATCAGTGAAATCTACAAAATAAAGATTGTGTGCTAATCAAGAATCTTGTGCAGCTAAAGAAAATTGAATCTTAAGGTAAGGTTAACTTGTAAAAAAACTTGCATGTAGGTCTAAAATCATCTTGCTGTTATCATTTACCACAGAAATGAAACCAGTGACACAAACCTAGCAAATACACGATGGATTCACATCATACACATTTCCTCTTGTCATGCATATATTCATCAGAAAGCCCCAAGAGATTTTATCAATTATCGCAAAATCTGAGATGGATCAAAACCTTGGTCTTTGTTTCTATAATTTCTGTACATTTGTACTGTATACATATGGCAAAACTGTATCAAGATCGGCTCATCCTCAAAAAGGCGGATGCCAATCACAGGGAGTAGAGTGATGTGGAGTATCTATGAGCTAAGAATGTTTAAAAGAGAAACTCTGTTCTGGACTAATTTCCTGAACAGATCTCCTGCTCCATTCTGAAGATCTTCGATACTGCACTCTAACTCCTGCAGTTGTTCCTCCTTGCAGACAATTCCCTTCTTCTTGTAAAATGCCTTGCAGACAAGAGACTGCTTTGGGATTTCAATTTGCTTCAACAAGAGATGGAGTGTGGACTCCAACAGAGAGATGCAGATCTCTCTTGCCTTGGTCAATAGCATGACCATCTTGTCAAATGCAGGCTTCTTGGCAGACTTCTTGAAATGTTTCCTGGCCTTCTTCACCAAGCGAATAAAAGACTGGATCTTGGCTTGAGCAGCTGCAGCGTCTCCTTTTCTTAGAGCCAGTTGGAGCTCTTGGATGATGACCATCATCTCGGCGAAGGTCTCTTGCATGGTGCTACAGAGATCTAACAGCTCAATGGAGCATTCCATCTCTCCATCCAACATGTTCCTCTGCTGGGAGGAGCAAGCTTGGTTACTTAGTAGGCAAATAATCTCTTCAAGACCGTCGTAGATGCTTGCAAGACTCCTGAGACCATCGCACATCGTGCTGATGGAATTGGAGGAAGAGATGCTTGCTTCTAGGCAATGGAGCTCTTGCTCGACTTCGGTCTCACTAACGTGAGGCCTAGAAGGCAAACTTATCGATCTTTGGTGGAAAGCCATATCTGAGCTTGAAGCTTATGGCTGTCTTGTGGTGGATGAGAGGAGGAGAAACAGAAAATAAGAGCTTCTTGTTTGATGTATCTACCGTACCGCTGCCGCCTATTTATACAGAAGATGTGTACATCTGATTGGTAGACATGAAGAATCATGCCATTGCATCTCCCACATGCTGTCTGCTATGCCTTGAGATCGCAACACTAAAGTCTTCTCATGTTCAGTACATTGTTTTCTGTGCCTACTGTCCATGAGATGAGCCACCACATTATCATGTTCCAGCCATTGGCAGCAACAACCAATGAAAAAGATGCAGTTTAGTCTGACGGTGGGTCTTGGCATAATTGCACACCCATGCAATTATTTAATGGATCGCTAACCTAGCATTTAGCTGTAACATGCCTTTTAATATGGTATTTTCATTGGTGGGTGTTAAGGAGTATTAGTATTGGTCGAGGAGTCCTTATTAGTCTATGTTTAGTTTCCTTGTATCTCAAGTCATGTGTAATATATATATGCCTCTTGGGCCTTCAATAAAGATAAGTTGCTTTCCTAACATGGTATTAGAGCCTAGGTTTAGGTCTCCGGACGCCGCAACTCGTCCTTGCGATCCACTATTTTTTTTCTCGATCGATCTGTTTTTCGCTGGATCGATCTCGTCTTCCATGGCACCACCAGCTCCGTGATCCGCCTGGCGCCTTGACTGCTCGCCCAGCTGCTTCGGCGTGGGCACCTCGTGGGCCGCTACCTGCCCCTGGATCGATGGCGGCTGCCTCAGATCGGGACCATCGCCTCCTGTGCGCTCGGCTGGGGCGCTCGGCTGGAAGCACCTCCAGGCTCCAGGAAGGCTCCGCTCCACGTGCAGGCCCGCCCGTACAGCTCCAGCAGCCTGCGTGTTGCTCTCCTGCAGCTGCAGGCTTCTGTCCGCACACGTTTGCCTGCAGCTGGATCTCATCTTGGCCAACGCTGCTGCTTCCTGTCGACCGCGTGTGCCCCTGCTGGCTGGCTGCTGCTCTGCTCCTGCACGTCCATCTGCGTGCTGCTGTTGTTCCGCTGCCCTTTGCTGCTCTACTCAGCTGATGCGTTCTGCTAGCCTACTTGCTAGTTGATGCGTTCCTGCTAGCCTATTTGCTAGCTGCCGCTGCTGATCTTTTAGTCATTGCATTAGTCTGGCATGTGCTTTTTCTATATTTTTCGCTGCGTCCACCAAATTCGTTGATATTTTGTGTTTTCTCATGTCATGTGAGTCCACCATACCTATGTCTGTCAGCCTTTTTCTGGTCATTGTCCTCTCTATAGGATTTCTGTGGCCTCTCTTTGCATTGTTGATCTAAGCCCATTCCCTTGCCGCCGAGCTTCTTTCGCCGTTGGTTTTCATGGGCCATGATTCTTTAAGCAATGCTTTATTCTCTCGATGGACCATCTTCTTTCGACAACCCATCTTCTTTTGATACTTCTTTTGTATCTTCTATCGGTGCGGTGTCTTCCTCTGATGTGCCATCTCTTCATTATCCCCTTTGACGACTCGACAGGTTTTGAAGACTCTTCATGCTACGACGACACTCTCAAGACACGGATTTGGATTATCATTTTTTTTAGTATTACACTTCTTCAAATGCAATGCTATTGCATACGCTTTGCATTTGAGGGGGGGGGGGGGGGGGTGTTAAGGAGTATTAGTATTGGTCTAGGAGTCCTTATTAGTCTATGTTTAGTTTCCTTGCACCTCAAGTCATGTGTAATATATATATGCCTCTTGGGCCTTCAATAAAGATAAGTTGCTTTCCTAACAGTGGGCACTGCTGGGTATCACAAGTTAGAGCCTCGACGGTCGGTGCTGGCATGTTTAGGCCACGGAAACAAGATCCACTGCACAAGATTCATGTTAGTGGTTCAGCGTGTTATCCCCATTTATTCAGTTTGAGGCTTTCAGCCACCCACCGTGTGAGTAGCATGACCATTTGATATCTAACCACTACACAGACAAGCTTTTGTTGTGTCTCTTTTTTTTCAATGATTTTGTACAATCCTGTTACCTTTTAGTCGTACTAACTGATTCTCGGACATCGGCATCTTTACTTAGGTGAAGTTTGAAATAACAAATAAGCATATAAAGAATCGGTTGTTCTTTGTGTATTTTTTCTCGAAAAGGGTTCTTTGTGTGTTGAGAATCATGATAAACAAAAACTTTGCGTAATGGCAAGTTTGGATTACGTCTTGCTCAGATTATTGTTGATCCGGTAGAACATGCAAAAAGCTTGGTTGTAGGGTAATTTTCATTGTGTTCAATGCTTAATGATATAGATGTCGACGATGTTTAAAATTTGAGCGCACTAATTATGCCAGACTGCACATCCATGTGGTGGTGGTGGACAATAAAATTGATTGATTCTGCCAAGTACAAGTTGAGGCCATTTGACTTTGAGCTGGCATGTTTCATGCATAAGGAACAAGATTCACTAACCATGGGCTTCAAAAGAGACTATACTGGGATCACAAACACGTCTTCAAGGAAGAAATGGTCAAATGGATCAAAACTTTTCTTTCTCTTTCTGTAGTATCATGTACATTTGTACAGTATAGTGTATATATACATATGGCAAAATTGTATGAAGATCAGCTATTCCTTAAAAAGGCGGATGCCAATCGGAGGGCGCCAAGAGTGACTTGGGAGTATCTATGAGCTAAGGATGTTGAGCAGGGAAACTCTGCTCTGGACTAATTTCCTGAACAGATGTCCTGCTCCACTCTCGAGATCTCCGATACTGCACTCTAGCCACAACAATTGCTCCTCCTTGCAAACAGCTGCCTTCTTCTTGTGAAATGCCTTGGAAACAAGAGACTGTTTAGGCATTTCGATTTGCTTCGACAAGAGATGGAGTGTGGACTCCAGCAGAGACACAGAGATCTCTCGAGCCTTGGCCAACAGCATGACCATGCTACAATCTGCAGGAGCCTTCTTCGCAGTCTTCTTGAAAAGATTCTTTGACTTCTTCACCAAGCGGGTGTAGGATTGGATCTTGGCCTGAGTAGCTGCGTCATCACCTTTCCTTACAGCCAATTGCAGCTCTTGGATGATGGCCTTCATCTCGACGAAGATCTCTTGCATGGCGTTGCAGAGATCTAGCAGCTCAAGAGAACCGTCCATTTCTCCATCCAACATGCTCCTCTGCTGGGAGGAGCAAACTTGGTTGGTTGGTAGGCAGATGATTTTTTCGAGACCATCGTAGATGTTTGCAAGAGTCCTGAGACCATCGCACATCGTGCTGATGGAATTAGAGGAAGAGATGCTTGCTTCTAGGCTCTGAAGCTCTAGCTCGACTTCGGTCTCACTGACGTGAGGCCTAGAAGGCAAACTTGTCGATCTTTGGTGGAAAGCCATGTCTGAGCTTGAAGATTTGCTCGGTATTGTTGTCGAAGAGAGGAGGAAGAAAGAAGAGTTCTAGTTTGATGCGTCTACCATTCTGCTGACGCCTATTTATACAGAAGATATGTGTACAGCTGTGCTGCAGCATCTGATTAGCAGACAAGAAGAATCGTGCCATTACATCAGCCTTGAGATCTGGCAGAAGCATAGAGATCCCAACACAAAAGTCGTCTCATGTTCCACTAAGCAAGGACTAATTAACAATGGTATAGTTTGATAAGGGATCTTCACATAGTTGCATGCTCAAGCTATCATTTAGTGGAACCTTGTCAGTTCAAGCCCCGGGAGTTTGTCCCCCATCTTCAAGGCAAGTCTATGCCGCTCTGCTGTCTTCTTATCGTTTCATACATTTATGAACGAGTATGTGGGCTTGTCGAAAGTGTCTTAATTATCAGGGGCAAACTCGCACACAAGGATCAGTTTTTTGTGCTGGATGAGCTAGACAGCTTGATCATGTGTATGATGACTAGCCCTCTTCATGCTTTGTCGCTGGCATGCTGCAGCGGTGTCTTAGTTGTTAGTGGCAAACTCATCTGCAAAGAGGTTTCGTCTTGCTGGTGTAAGGAGTCATTGACTTCATCCGCATGTTCCAGCATTGTGCTATCTGGTTCTGCTAACAGCCGTTGTCCAACCTTACACTCTTGTCTCTTCATAAAATTGCTGGCATGCTTGCAATTCGTCTAGTAATGCTAACAAATGTAGAGGTATTCAAATGCACAAACCTCTTTGTGGTCCAGAAAGGCTTACATTTTCTGTGTATATATAAGTCGTTGCCATTGAGTGACAAGACTATAGTTGAAGAGGCAAATATGTTGGTAAATTTTCTCACAAATTCTTAGCTACATGAGATTTTTTTTTAGTGTATACGGTTCTAATGGATTTTAGTGGCATTAGTATACGATGTAACGGGGGGAAGAAAGAAACAGAAGTATATTACCAAAGTCTATGCCCCATGCCTTGATGAGGCAAAATGTTTCCCTTTTACATGTGAGATTTTATTGCTATTAATGTGTTAACATTAAGATATGGTATGTCTGAAATCTATCATGGTCAATCGAATATTCATCTTCCATGAAATATCTGTAGAAGTTAGTTGTGGTTCTAGAGTAAATGTTTTCGTTACTTTTTCACTTTCAGTCCTTCAATGAATATAGATCCCAACGATGTTAATATTTGAGTACCACTAGTTTGGTCTTTGCTGTATGAAACAAGAAACGTATTCAATTGTAGTGCCAGACTGCACAGCCATGTGGTGGTGGTGGACAATCTGGGTAATAAAATTGAATGATTCTGCTAACTACAAGTTGGGACCTTGTGACTTTGAGCTGGCATGTTTCATGCACAAGGAGCAAGATCCACCAGCCAAGGATATCAACATAAAGCATCACAAACACATCTTCAAGGAAGAAATGGCCAAATTGATCAAAACTTTGGTGTCTCTTTCTGTAGTATCATGTACATTTATACAGTATAGTGTATGCATATGGGAAAATTGTATGATGATCAGCTATTCCTTAAAAGGCGGATGCCAATCGAAGGGCGTCAACAGTGACTCAGGAGTATCTATGAGCTAAGGATGTTGAGTAGAGAAACTCTGCTCTGGACTAATTTCCTGAACAGATGTCCTGCTCCGCTCTCGAGATCGCCGATACTGCACTCTAGCCCTGACAATTGCTCCTCCTTGCAAACCAATGCTTTCTTTTTGTGCAATGCCTTGAAAACAAGAGACTGTTTAGGCATTTCGATTTGCTTCGACAAGAGACGGAGTGTGGACTCCAGGAGAGACACCGAGATCTCTCTAGCCTTGGCCAACAGCATGACCATGCTACAATCTGCAGGAGCCTTCTTCGCGGTCTTCTTGAAAAGATTCTTGGACTTCTTCACCAAGCGGGTGTAAGATTGGATCTTGGCTAGAGTAGCTGCATTATCACCTTTCCTTAGAGCCACTTGCAGCTCTTGGATGATGGCCTTCATCTCGACGAAGATCTCTTGCATGGCGCAGCAGAGATCTAGCACCTCAAGAGAGCCTTCCATTTCTCCATCCAACATGCTCCTCTGCTGGGAGGAGCAAACTTGGTTGCTTGGTAGGCATATGATTTCTTCAAGACCATCGTAGATGGTTGCAAGAGTCCTGAGACCAGCGCACATCGTGCTGATGGAATTGGAGGAAGAGATGCTTGCTTCTAGGCTCTGTAGCTCTAGCTCGACTTCGGTCTCACTGACGTGAGGCCTAGAAGGCAAACTGGTCGATCTTTGGTGGAAAGCCATTTCTGAGCTTGAAACTTTTCTCTGTGATTTTGTTGATGAGAGGAGGACGAAAGAAGAGCTTCTAGTTTGATGCATCTACCGTTCTGGTGACGCCTATTTATACAGAAGGTGTGTGTACAGTTGTGATGCAGCATCTGATTAGTAGACATGAAGAATCATGCCATTGCATTAGCCATGAGATCTGGCAGAAGCACAGAGATCCCAACACTAAAGTCGTCTCATGTTCACGCTGTCATGTTCCACTAATTGGCAGCAAGGACTAATTAAGAATGGTATAGTTTGATGATGGATCTTCACATAGTTGCATGCTCAAGCTATCATTTTTAGTGGAATCTTGTCAGTTCAAGCCCTGAGAGTTTGTCCCCCATCTTCAAGGCAAGTTTATGCTGCTCTGCTGTCTTCTTATCGTTTTATACATTTATGAATGGAGTATATGGGCCTGTCAAAAGTGTCTTAATTATCAGGGGCAAACTCGCACACGAGGATCAGTTTTTTGTGTTGGATGTGCTAGACAGCTTGATCATGTGTGTGATGACTAGCCCTCTTCATGCTTTGTCGCTGGCATGCTGCAGCCGTGTCTTAGTTGTTAGTGGCAAACTCATCTGCACGAGGGTGTCGACGTGTGGTTTCGTTTTGCTGGTGTAAGGAGTCATTGACTTCATGCGCATGTTCCAGCGTTGTGCTATCTGGTTCTGCTAACAGTCGTTGTCCAACCTTACACTCTTGACTCTTCATAACACCGGCAGCATGCTTGCAATTCGTCTAGTAATGCTAACAAATGTAGAGGTGTTCAAGCGGACGCCTTTGGGGGTGGCCGGCGAGCAGGCTAAGGAGGTGGCGTTGCGGCTGACGACACGGCTGCTCGGTGGCAGGGTGCTAGGCGGCTCTGGCCAGGCCGCGGAGGCGCCTGCGTTGTAGTGGGGGTTAGCGCCCCGGCGGTGCTCCAGTGCTGGTGTGGCCGGTGGGCGCCGCGAGGTGGTCCTTCGTTGAGCTCTCTCGGATGCGGGTGAGGGGTGGCTTGGCTCTCCACGTCGATGGGCGGGCAGTCGTTGGTGGCCTCACGTCGAGCCCCGTCGGCCGCCACGGTGAGGCGACACGGGGGTGTGTCCGGTGGGGAGTTCTTAGGAGGGATGGGAGGCCCCGATGTCGGGCCACCCTTCACCGATGCAGGGGTGCGCTAGTCCGGATGCGTCCACTCCCCATTCCCCTTTCCTCAGCCGTGTGCCGTCTGGCGAGGCTCTGGTGATGTACGAGGCAAGGCAGTTGATGGCTGCTTCATCGGTTGGGGGCTGCCAGTTAGGCCAAAGCCAAGGCCTTTGGGTGCTCACGGAGGTGCTTGGATGCAGGGCAGCGGCCTTGGCGGCGGGACACGCGGTGTTCGTGGGCGGAGCGCGCGCCATGGGTGCGGTTGGGCAGCCAAAGTCATGCGGGTGGCATATGGTTGATGATGTTCGGCGTAGCATGGTGGTTTGGTGGAGGGAGGGTTAACACCGGAGTGCACTACTCGCCCGGTTCTTTCAGGACGATGGTGGCGGCGGCCGCGAGCGTTGTTTCCTTCATGAAGGCTCCATCCTGGTGTTCCCTTCTTCTTCACATTGCTCCGGGTGAAAACGTGATCTTCGGGATCGGGCGGTAGTGACAATTCGGACGTGCCCTTCTTGAAGGCACTGCCATGGAGTCCATGCTCCGTCATTGTCCCGATTCACTTCTTCTCGGTGACTAGTTCTCGAGAGGTCCTTGTCGGCCCCAAGTGGTTCTTTTTTGCTCATCTGTAGTTTGCTTGGTGGTCGATTGGGTAGTGTTGTGGTGCATCGGCATCCTTGTATCTTGCCTTGGGTGTGCTTGTGTTGCATTTTTCAGTGGTGTGTTGTATTCGGATTTGTATCTCTGATCGTTGCTTTATATATAAATCGGGGCGAAAGCCTTTTTCGCTGAACTCTTGACTCTTCATAACATCGCTGGCCTGTTTCAGTTGCATGCATGCAATTCATCTAGTAATGCTAACAAATGTACAGGTGTTCAAGCGCACAAACCTCTTCGTGGCCCCAAAATGCTTGCATTTTCTGTGAGATATTAAGCATATATATGTTGTCGCCATTGAGTGTCAAGATAATAGTTGAACAGGCATGGTTCTAAGGTTTTTGGACAAATATGTTGGTAAATTTCGTCACGAATTCTTAGCTGAATGAGTTTTTTTAGTGTATAGGGTTGTAATGGATTTTACTGGCGTTCGTATACAATGTAAGAGGGGCGAAGAAACAAACAAAAATATAGTACCATGCCTTGATGAGGCAAAATATTTCTATTTTACAGTATAGATTTTATTGTTGTTAATGTGTTAACATTAGGATATGGTATCTCATAAATTCATGATGCTCAATCCAATAATTATCTCCCATCGAACATAAAATAAAATTGTGCAGAAGATACCAGCATATAATTTATTTTCATATGTGCATATGGATTATTTTTGTTGTTAAGAACATTTTTTATTTCATTCTTTAACTTAATCTATCCATGAAAATTAGCTATATGATTTTAGCAGCACTGCAAAATTATCATATATGAATAAGAATAAGAAGGTAGATACATACCAAAATAATAACTGAGCTTATGATGGACAGCATTTGCATCTTTGAAGGGAATCTTGCGCAACCATCAACCATGTGGCTTCGACCTGGCTAATCAAGATTGTGTACTAATCAAGAATCTTAAGGTACAGATAAAAAAGAATCTTAAGGTAATGTTAACTTGTAAAAAAACTTACATGTAGGTCTATAATCATTTTACTGTTAACATTTACCACAAAAAAGACCAATAACAAAAACCTAGCAACTACATGATGGATTCACATCATACACATTTCCTCTTGTCATGCATATATTCATCACAAAGCCCAAAGAGATTTTATCAATATCGCAAAATCTGAGATGGATCGAAACTTTGGTCTTTGTTTCTATAATTTATGTACGTTTGTACTCTATACATATGGCAAAACTGTCGCAAGATTGGATCATCCTCAAAAAGGCGGATGCCAATCACAGTGAGTAGAGTGATGTGTAGTATCTATGAGCTAAGAATGTTTAGAAGAGAAACTCTGTTCTGGACTAATTTCCTAAACAGATTTCCTGCTCCATTCTGAAGATCTTGGATGCTGCACTCTAACTCCTGCAATTTCTCCTCCTCGCAAACAACGGCCTTCTTCTTGTAAAATGCCTTGCAGACAAGAGACTGCTTTGGCATTTCAATTTGCTTCGACAAGAGATGGAGTGTGGACTCCAGCAGAGACACAGAGATCTCTCTAGCCTTGGCCAACAGCATGACCATGCTACAATCTGCAGGAGCCTTCTTCGCAGTCTTCTTGAAAAGATTCTTGGACTTCTTCACCAAGCGGGTGTAGGATTGGATCTTGGCCTGAGTAGCTGCGTCATCACCTTTCCTTGGAGCCAATTGCAGCTCTTGGATGATGGCCTTCATCTCGACGAAGATCTCTTGCATGGCGTTGCAGAGATCTAGCAGCTCAAGAGAACCGTCTATTTCTCCATCCAACATGCTCCTCCCAGCAGAGGAGCAAACTTGGTTGGTTGGTAGGCAGATGATTTCTTCAAGACCATCGTAGATGTTTGCAAGAGTCCTGAGACCATCGCACATCGTGCTGATGGAATTAGAGGAAGAGGTGCAGCATCATCTCCTTTTCGTAGAGCCAGTTGAAGCTCTTGGATGATGACCATCATCTCAGTGAAGGTCTCTTGCATGGTGCTGCAGAGATCTAAGAGCTCAATGGAGCATCCCATCTCTCCATCCAACATGTTCCTCTTCTGGGAGGAGCAAACTTGGTTGCTTGGTAGGCAGATAATCTCTTCAAGACCATCGTAGATGTTTGCAAGACTCCTAAGACCATCGCACATCGTGCTGATGGAACTGGAGGAAGAGAGGCTTGCTTCTAGGTGGTGGAGCTCTTCCTCGACTTCGGTCTCACTGACGTGAGGCCTAGAAGGCAAACTTATCGATCTTTGGTGGAAAGCCATATCTGAGCTTGAAGCTTATCGCTGTCTTGTGGTGAATGAGAGGAGGAGAAGCAGAAAATAAGAGCTTCTTGTTTGATGTATACACCAGTCCGCTGCCGCCTATTTATACAGAAGATGTGTACAGCTGTGTTGTAGCATCTGATAGGTAGACAGGAAGAATCATGCCATTGCATCTCCCACATGTTGTCTGCTATGCCTTGAGATCTGCCAGAAGCGTAGAGATCACAACGCTAAAGTCTTCTCATGTTTAGTACACTGTTTTCTGTGCCTACTGTCCTTGAGATGAGTCATCACATTATCTTGTTCCAGCAATTGGCAGCAAGAACCAATCAAAAAGATGTGGTTTAATCTGACGGTGGATCTTGGCATAATTGCACGCCCATGCCATTATTTAATGGATCGCTAACCTAGCAATTAGCTGTAACATGCCTTTTAATAAGGTATTTTCCTTGGTGGGCACTGCTGTGTATCAAAGTTAGAGCCTCGACGGTCGGAGCATGTTTAGGCCACGGAAACAAGATTCATGTTAGTGGTTCAGCGTGTTCCCCATTTTTTCAGTTTGAGGCTTTCAGCCACCCACCGTGTGAGTAGCATGACAATTTCATATCTAACCACTACACAGACAAGCTTTTGTTGTGTGTCTTTTTTTTCAATGTTTTTGTACAATCCAATTACCTTTTAGTTGTACTAACTTATTCTCGGACATCCGCAAAAAGCTTGGTTCTAGGGTAAATGCTTTTTTTTCTTCAATGCATAAATGATATAGATGTCTACGATGTTTAAAGTTTGAGTGCGCTAATTATGCCAGACTGCACAGCCATGGGTGGCGGAGGACAAGAAAATTGATTGATTTGCTAAGTACAAGTGGAGGCCATTTGACTAACCATGGGCTTCAAAATAGACTACTAGGATCACAAACACATCTTCAAGGAAGAAATGGTCAAATGGATCAAAACTTTTCTTTCTCTTTCTATGGTACCATGTACATTTGTACAGTATAGTGTATACTTGTGCGAAAATTGTATGAAGATCAGCTATTCCTTAAAAGCCGGATGCCAATCGGAGGACGTCAAGACTCAAGAGTGACTTGGGAGTATCTATGAGCTAAGGATGTTGAGTAGAGAAACTCTGCTCTGGACTAATTTCCTGAACAGATGCCCTGCTCCACTCTCGAGATCGCCGATACTGCACTCTAACTCCAACAATTGCTCCTCCTTGCAAAAGACCACCTTCTTTTTGTGAAATGCCTTGTAAACAAGAGATTGTTTGGGCATTTCGATTTGCTTCGACAACAGATGGAGTGTGCACTCCAGGAGAGAGGCAGAGACCTCCCTGGCCTTAGCCAGTAGCATGACCATCTTGCAGTGTGCAGGACTCTTCTTCGTGTTCTTCTTGAGAAGATTCTTGGCCTTCTTCACCAAGCAGGTGTAAGATTGGATCTTGGCTTGAGTAGCTGCATCATCCCCTTTCCTTAGGGCCACTTGCAGCTCTTGGATGATGGTCTTCATCTCGACCAAGATCTCTTGCATGGCGCTGCAGAGATCTAGCAGCTCGAGAGAACCTTCCATTTCTCCATCCAATATGTTCCTCTGCTGGGAGGAGCAAACTTGGTTGCTTGGTAGGCAAATAATCTCTTCAAGAACATCGTAGATGTTTGCAAGTCTCCTGAGACCATCGCGCATTGTGCTGATGGAATTAGAGGAAGGGATGCTTGCTTCTAGGCTCTGAAGCTCTAGCTCGACTTCGGTCTCACTGGCGTGAGGCCTAGAAGACAAACTGATCGATCTTTGGTGGAAAGCCATATCTGAGCTTGAAGCTTTACTCTGTATTGCAGGTGATGAGAGTTGAAGAAAAGAACAGTTTTGGGTTGATGTGTATACTGCTCTGTTGAGGCCTATTTATACAGAAATGTACAAGCAGTAGCATTTGATTGGTAGACACTAAGAATCATGCCAGTACATCTCCCAGATGCTGTCTGCTTGCTATGTCTTGAGATCTGGCAGAAGTATAGAGATCGCAACACTAAAGTCTTCTCATGTTTAGTACATTGTTTTGTGTGTCTACTGTCCTTGAGATGAGCCATCACATAATCATGTTCCAATAATTGGCAGCAAGAACCAGCAGGGAGGTTTAGTCTGATGGTGGATCTTGGCATAATTGCACGCTCAAGCCATTATTTAAAATATCGCTAACTTAGCATCTAGCTTTATCATGCCTTTATAAATTATTTTCCTTGGTGGGCACTCTTGCAAATAAAAGTTAAAGCCTCTGCGACTGGAGCTGGCATGTTTAGGCCATGGAAACAAGATCCACTGCTCAAGATCTATCATCGGTTTCGCATTATCCTCATTTTTTCAGTTTGAAGCTTACAGAAAGAAGATTTTGATATACAGAGTGCCTTCGAGAGCTAAGTTTTTATTTCTAAACACCTAGTTTGGGTTTAGCTTTCTCGGTTTAGCTTCATAGCTGTTCTCTTGTATAGCTGCACAGTTAGATAGATAGATAGCTTTTTTTATTTCTTTTCCTTTTACTTACTTGTATATACTTCATATAAAATTTATAAAAATTCTGTGGAAAGACACTCTTACCGTTTTGACAACCTGTTTTGTCAATGTTCTGTACAATCTTATTACCTCTTGGTCATACCAACTGATTCTCCAACATCAGCATCTTTATTTTTGGTGAAGTTGGAAGCATATAAAGCATCGATTGTTCTCTGTGTATTGAGAATCATTATATGGAGAGGAACAAAAGCTTTGTGCAGTGGCAAGTTTGGATTAGGTCTTATTCCGACTACTGTTAATCCTAAAGAACATGGAAAAGGCTGTGGTTCTACAGTAAATGCTTTTTTTAATTCACCTTCCAAGCTTAAATGATATAGATGCGATGATGTTAAAATTTGAGTACACTAGTTTGGACCTTGTTGTATGAAATAAAAGAAAAGTTTGGACATTGTTGTATGAAACATGTATTCAATAGTAGTGCCAGACTGCACAGCCATGTGGTGGTGGTGGAGAATCTGTGTAATAAAATCGATGAACCTTGTGACTTTGATCTGGCATGTTTCCTGCATAAGAAGCAAGATCCACTAGCCAAGGATATCGACATAAAGTATCACAAACGCATCTTCGAGCATGAAATGGCCAAATTGATCAAAACTTTGGTTTCTCTTTCTATACTATCATGTACATTTATACAGTATAGTGTATACATATGGGAAAATTGTATGAAGATCAGCTATTCCTTAAAAGGCGGATGCCAATCGAAGGGCGTCAAGAGTTACTCAGGAGTATCTATGAGCTAAGGATGTTGAGTAGAGAAACTCTACTCTGGACTAATTTCCTGAACAGATGTCCTGCTCCGCTCTCGAGATCGCCCATACTGCACTCTAGCCCTGACAATTGCTCCTCCTTGCAAACCACTGCCTTCTTTTTCTGAAATGCCTTGAAAACAAGAGACTGTTTAGGCATTTCGATTTGCTTCGACAAGAGACGGAGTGTGGACTCCAGGAGAGACACCGAGATCTCTCTAGCCTTGGCCAACAGCATGACCATGCTACAATCTGCAGGAGCCTTCTTCGCGGTTTTCTTGAAAAGATTCTTGGACTTCTTCACCAAGCGGGTGTAAGATTGGATCTTGGCTTGAGTAGTTGCATCATCACCTTTCCTTAGAGCCACTTGCAGCTCTTGGATGATGGCCTTCATCTCGACGAAGATCTCTTGCATGACGCTGCAGAGATCTAGCAGCTCGAGAGAACCTTCCATTTCTCCATCCAACATGCTCCTCTGCTGGGCTGAGCAAACTTGGTTGCTTGGTAGGCAAATAATCTCTTCAAGAGCATCGTAGATGTTTGCAAGACTCCTGAGATCATCGCACATCGTGCTGATGGAAGTGGAGGAAGAGATGCTTGCTTCTAGGCTCTGAAGCTCTAGCTCGACTTCGGTCTCACTGACGTGAGGCCTAGAAGGCAAACTTGTCGATCTTTGGTGGAAAGCCATATCTGAGCTTGAAGGTTATCGCTGCCTTGTGGTTGATGAGAGGAGGAGAAGAGCAGAGAGTAAGAGCTTCTTGTTTGATGTATCTACCCGTTCTGCTGCCGCCTATTTATACAGAAGATGTGTACAGCTGTATTGTAGCATCTGATTGGTAGACATGAAGAATCATGCCATTACATCGGCCACATGCTGTCTGCTATGCCTTGACATCTGGCAGACGCATAGAGATCGCAACACTAAAGTCTTCTCATGTTTAGTACATTTTGTTTTCTGTGCCTAGTGTCCTTGAGATGAGGCATCACAATATCATGTTCCAGCAATTGGCAACAAGAAGCAATCAAAAAGATGTGGTTTAGTCTGATGGTCGATTTCAGCATAATTGCACGCCCATGCAATTACTTAATGGGTCGCTAACCTAACATTGAGCTGTGACATACCTGTATTTAATAAGGTATTTTCCTTGGTGGGCACTCTTGCAAATTACAGGTTAAAGCCTCAACAGTCAGAGCTGGCATGTTTAGGCCATGGAAACAAGATCCACTGCAAAAGATCCATGTTAGCGGTTCAGCATGTTATCCCCATATTCTGTTTTCAGCTTGAGGCTTTCAGCCACCCACCGTGTGAGCGGCATGACCATTTAATATCTAACCTCTTAGTCGTACTAACTGATTCTCAGAGACCCCGGGAATGAGCATATAAAGTGACGAAAAAGTTTGTGCACTGGCAAGTTTGGATTATGTCTTTCTCAGATTATTGTTAATACTGTAGAATATGCAAAAAGTTGTGGTTCTGGAGTAAATGTTTTTTTCTTATTTTGACACCTTCAATGCTTAAATGATATACTCAGTTGTAGTGCCAGAGTAGTGCACAGCCATGTGGTGGTGGTGGGGAATCTGGATAGTAAAATTGATCGATTGGGACCTTGTGACTTTGATCTGGCATGTTTCATGCATAAGGAACAAGATCCACTAACCATGGGCATCAAAAACTGGGATCACAAACACGTCTTCAAGGATGAAATGGTCAAATGGATCAAAACTTTGGTTTCACTTTCTATTTCTATGGTATCATGTACATTTATACAGTATAGTGTATGAAGATCAGCTATTCCTTAAAAGGCGGATGCCGATCGGAGGGCGCCAAGAATGACTTGGGAGTATCTATGAGCTAAGGATGTTGAGTAGAGAAACTCTGCTCTGGACTAATCTCCTGAACAGATGTCCAGCTCCACTCTCAAGATCTCCGATACTGCACTCTAACTGCGACAATTGTTCCTCCTTACAAACAACCGCCTTCTTCTTGTGAAATGCCTTGGAAACAAGAGACTGTTTAGGCATTTCGATTTGCTTCGACACAAGATGGAGTGTGGACTCCAGGAGAGAGGCAGAGACCTCCCTGGCCTTGGCCAATAGCATGACCATCCTGCAATATGCAGGAGCCTTCTTCGTGGCCTTCTTGAAATGGTTCCTGGCCTTCTTCGCCAAGTGGGTGTAAGACTGGATCTTGGCTTGAGCAGCTGCAACATCCCCTTTCCTTAGAGCCACTTGCAGCTCTTGGATGATGGCCTTCATCTCGACGAAGATCTCTTGCATGGCACCGCAGAGATCTAGGAGCACGAGAGAACCTTCCATTTCTCCATCCAATATGTTCCTCTGCTGAGAGGAGCAAACCTGGTTGCTTGGTAGGCAAATCATCTCTTCAAGAGCATCGTAGATGTTTGCAAGACTCCTGAGACCAACGCACATCGTGCTGATGGAATTGGAGGAAGAGATGCTTGCTTCTAGGCTGTGGAGTTCTTGCTCGACTTCGGTCTCACTGACGTGAGGCCTAGAAGGCAAACTTGTCGATCTTTGGTGGAAAGCCATGTCTGAGCTTGAAGATTTGCTCTGTATTGTGGTCGAAGAGAGGAAGAAGGAAGAGCTTCTAGTTTGATGTATCTACCGTTCCGCTGACGCCTATTTATACAAATAAGTGCACAGATGTACTGTAGCATTGATTAGTAGACATGAAGAATCATGCCATTACATCTCCATGATATTGTCTGCTATGCCTTGAGATCTGCCAGCAGTGTATTGGTTACAACACCAAAGTCGTCTCATGTTCACTACATTTTATATTGTGGTCTGCTACCCTCGAGATGAACCGTCTCATTGCAGTGTTCCACTTATAGCAGCAAGGGCTAATTAAGAATGGTATAATTTGATGGTGGGTCAGACATAATTGCACGCTCAAGCTATTATTTAGACGAATGCTGCTGGCTACCAGCATGCTCTACATTTGTTGGATATATTCGTGATAACCTCAAGATTTGGAGCAGGCATTTTTATGTGCTGGAGAAACACGGAGCTCTTTATTTTTTTTTACATTCTCTCTTTTTCCTTTTCAGGCCATTGCTTCTGTTGCCAGTCAAATGGTTCGGTTCTGTGAATGAAAGATTTGTCACTTGCCACATCACAAAGTATGGATGCTAACAAATCCTGTTTGCTGGTCAGTTTGAGGCTGTTGCGTTTTCTCAACCAAAAAAATACGGTAGAATGCTGCAAATTTTGTAAGTGGGTGTTTTACCCAGGTCTGGTCATCCAATGGGTTAGTTTGGGAGGTCAAATTTCCATAAGGTTACATTGTTTCACTTTTACAGTCTTCCTGGACACAGAAAATTCAAGACTTGATTATTTTCCTTTTTTCTCTACTGTTTAATTTTTTTAGCAATGCAGTTTCAATGAGCATGTATGTTTTCTAAAGGTCAGAGATAGAAACTAATACATCTCATGGAATTAGAACAACCTACTTGTAGGTATACTGTGTCAACTTACTTGGTTTGATTACCGAATATATAACGGATTGATACAATCAAGAAAAGCTTAGCAGATCATCCAAGAAATGATTGAAATAAATAGAATGTTGTAAAGTATAAGACTCCTGAGCCCTTTAATTGAAAAGTCTTGAACTGTCAAGTAACTGCACAAGATTAAGAAGCCAAAGAAATGGAAGTGTTGTTTCAGAAAGATACCTTTGTTTGCTTGAACTCTGAACTTCCCATCTTCAGAAGCTGACCGAGCAGGTATTTGGATTATAAGTTTATAACACATACTCATCATCCAGAATTCCCGTGGAGATGGCGCATGAGAAGAACCAGATATGAAGGAAACCATGGATTTTCAGAATTACTCAGAAGTACAATGCTTTTTAAATATTTCAACCATTTCAGACAGAACAAAACATCTGAGATCACTTGGTAACTGACAGAAAATCAAATAATTCTTTGTTGCAACTGACTTTTCTCCTTACAACAAAATATAGTACATTCCTTAATCAACAAGCTCCCTCCAGCTAGTAGTAGTTGCAATATCTGCAGAAACAGTAAATCAAACAGATGAGAAGCTGCGAAAAATGAGGATGCATTATGCAGGCTCTTGGTGTATACTTTGAGAAGGAAAGCAAGCAAAACTAGCGCATCTATATAGGTATATATATAACACAGTTTTCTAAGAATGGCATCGGCAGCGCTTGTTCAACTAAAGACAGTTTCTCTTCACAAAAGCAAGGTACATAGCTGATTCTACTCTGAAATCTGAATACAGGAGACAAACATGAATTGGTAAAAACAGGCATGTGCATGTCTAGTAAAAGCGGCAATATGCAGTACATCATATTGATACATAATAAATTAGTTCCAGCCCAAGATCCATGCCCGCCAATTCTTTCAAGCAGGGGAAAGAGGAGAATCAGGGGCGCTCAACACAAGAATCAGAAGGGAGAGATGGCCTCACCTCATCCGGTTGCCTACATCACGTTTTGTGTCACTGGCGTGGATCAGGCCATGATCCTGGCTATATCCAGCCTAACCAAAAGAGGCCTTATTTGGATTACCCTCCCGGCGCTGATCTCAACCAGAAACTCTGGCATTTACATGTTGCTCATTTCTACACAAATCCTTTGAAGCATAAGAGCGAACTGTGGCAGGCCTGCACAAGTGCGCTGATTCATAACTCGGGGCATCCTTCAGACTCTTGCTTACAAAAGCGCCCTTCGCGGGGGCAGTGTAGATGACCAAGCATAACTTTATATTATTGGCATTTTCTCAAGAGATTTCAAAGGTTGACTCAAATTAACCTGGTTGGTATAAACAATTGAGTAGCATAATTGAATGTTACTTCCTTTAGAGGGCACTTCTTTCTAAGCATATCCACAACCTCCTCTGCTTCCTTCCATCGTTCAGCTCTACATGAACCCTTCAATGTAGAATTATAGGAAACGGCACCAGGCTTGCACGATATAGTGCTTAATAACTTGCGGGCATCATCCGGACAGCCTTGTTCAGAAAAGCCATTGTTAAGAGCATTGTATATGAAAATATCAGGTGTACTTTCCGGTCAAAAAAAATATCAGGTGTACTTCCATACTTTGGCATTTGCTCGAGCACCTAGATTGCACGATCGACAAGCCCTTTTTGGCACAAGGAATTGATTAGTATATTGATGTCACTTCATTTGGCGGACAATCCTTTCTGGCCATCTCGGATATCAGCTCCCCAGCTTCCTCCCATCGCGCAGCTCTGCACAAACCCTTTGCCACAGCACTGAAACAAAAAATACCAGGCTTACATGGCCTGCTTTGAAATTACTCAATGGCCGATTCCACAAGCCCTTGTTTAGAAAGGCTATTAATAAGGCTACTGTACATGACAATATCAGTGCAAAAGGTTGGATTACACTTTGCTCAGATTATTCTTAATCCTGTAGGACATGCAAAAGGTTGTGCTTCTAAGATAAATGTTTTTGTTGTTTTTTCACCTTAAATGCTTAAATGATATAGATGTCGACGATGTTAAAACTTGAGAGTACTAGTTTAGACTTTGCTATATGAAACTATATATATATATATATATATAATTCTAGTGCCAGACTGCACAGCCATGTGGACATGTGGTGGTGGTAAAGAATCTGGATAATAAAATTGATTGATTCTGCTAACAGCAAGTTGAGACCTTGTGACTTTGATCTGGCATGTTTCATGTACAAGAAGCAAGATCCACTAACTAAGGACATTAAAATAAAGTATAGTAGACTCACAAAACACACATCAAGCATGAAATGGTGAAATGGATCAAAACTTCTGTTTCTCTTTCTATAGTATCATTTACATTTATACTATCTCGTGTATAAATATGGGAAAACTGTATGAAGATCAGCTATTCCTTAAAAGGTGGATGCCAATCAGAGTGTCAAGAGTGACTTGGGAGTATCTACGAGCTAAGGATGTTGAGTAGAGAAACTCTGCTCTGGACTAATTTCCTGAACAGATGTCCTACTCCGCTCTCGAGATCTCCGATACTGCACTCTAGCCCTGACAATTGCTCCTCCTTGCAAACAGCTGCCTTCTTCTTGTGAAATGCCTTGGACACAAGAGACTGTTTAGGCATTTCGATTTGCTTTGACAAGAGATGGAGTGTGGACTCCAGCAGAGAGACAGAGATCTCTCTGGCCTTGGCCAACAGCATGACTATCCTGCAAGCTGCAGGAGCCTTCTTCGCAGTCTTCTTGAAATGTTTCTTGGCCTTCTTTACCAAGCGGGTGTAAGATTGGATCTTGGCTTGAGAGGCGGCATCCTCGCCTTTCCTTAGAGCCACTTGCAGCTCTTGGATGATAGCCTTCATCTCGACGAAGATCTCTTGCATGGCGCTGCAGAGATCTAGCAGCTCGAGAGAACCTTCAATTTCACCATCCAATATGTTCCTCTGCTGGGAGGAGCAAACTTGGTTGCTTGGTAGGCAAATCATCTCTTCAAGAGCATCATAGATGTTTGCAAGACTCCTGAGACCAACGCACATCGTGCTGATGGAATTGGAGGAAGAGATGCTTGCTTCTAGGCTGTGGAGTTCTTGCTCGACTTCAGTCTCACTGACATGAGCCCTAGAAGGAAAACTTGTCGATCTTTGGTGGAAAGCCATCTCTGAGCTTTAAGCTTTTCTCTGTATTGTGGTTGATGAGGAGGAGAAGCAGAAAAGAAGAGCTTCTTGTTTGATGTATGTACAGTTCTGCTGCCGTCTATTTATACAGAAGAAGTGTACCGCAGTGATGTAGCATCTGATTGGGAGACATGAAGAATCATGCCATTACATCTCCCTGATGCTGTCTGCTTGCTATGTCTTGAGATCTGGCAGAAGCATAGAGATCACAACACTAAAGTCGTCTCATGTTCACTAGTTTTTTATTATGTCTGCTGTCCTCGAGATGAACCATCACATTGTCATGTTCCACTTATTGGCAGCAAGGGCTAATAAAGAATGGTGTAGTTTTGTGGTGGATCTTGACACAATTGCATGCCCAAGCTGTTATCTAGTGGAATGCTGCTGGCTACCACATGTTCTTCATTTAATCAGGCATGTTTTGTTTTGTTGGATACTCATGGTTTAGAGCTGGCATTTTTATCTATTGAAAAACAATATACAACGCACAAGGAACACAGAACTTTTATTGTTGTTCAACATTTTATCCCCATCTTTCGTTTGAGCCACCCAGTGTGAGTAGCATGGTTATATCGCATCAAACCATAGCACAGAAGGGGTTCTGAACTGTGCCCCTGCTCACCAGTCTTTTTTCGATGTTTTTCATACAATGCTATTTCTTTTTGGTAGACTAATTGATTCTCAAACATCGATGAGTTCTTTTTGGTGAAGTTTAGCATCCCAATAGGTTGTTTTTCCTTTTCAGGCTATTGCTTCTTTTGCCAGCCAAATGATTCGGTTCTGGAACTGAGACGTATGGATGCTAACAAATCCTGTTTACTATTGATTTTGAAGCTTTCTGTCATCATGTCTTAAAATAATTTCTAATGTTGATACAAACATAATCACATACCACCTCTCATTTCTAGAAGCCCATGGGTCAGTCTGTAATCATTTTCCTTTTTGGCCCATTTGGGGCATATTGTGTCTCTTCTAACTTTTCAATGGAATGAAACATGAGGAATTTGCGCTTTCCCAAAAACAGAAACATCAGAATGCTGAATATTTTGTAAGTTCATGTTTCAGTTTTACCCAAGTCTGATCATTCGTATGATGTGGTATAACTTAGAGCGCACTGTAAATTCTTTGCCGGATATAGAAATGGGGTAATCTCCAATGGATTAGTTTGGGAGGTCAAATTTCCATAAGATTACATTGTTTTACAGTCTTCCTGTACAGAGAACACAGCAGGCTCATTATTTTCCTTTCTACTATTCTGTTCAAATTTTAAGTTTGATTGCTGAATATATAATGGATTGATACAATCAAGAAAAGCATAGCGGATCATCGAAGAAATGATTGAAACAAAAAGAATATTGTAGAGCCCCACTTGAAAAGTCTAGAACTGTCAAGTAACTGCACAAGATTAAGGAGACAAAGAAATGGAAGTACTGTTTCAGAAAGATACCTTTGTTTGCTTGAACTCTGAACTTCCCATCTTCAGAAGCTGACCGAGCAGCTATTTGGATTCTAACACATATAGATCATCCAGAATTCCCATGGAAAAGGTACATGAGCAGAATCACCCAGATATGAATGAAACCATGAATTTTCAGAATTACTCAGAAGTACAATGCTTTTCAAAATTTTCAACCATTTCAGATAGAATAGAACATCTGAGCACACTTGGTAACTGACAAATAATTAGTTGTTGCAACTGAATTTTCTCCTTACTACAAAATATATTTTGTTCCTTAATCAAGAAGCTCCCTCCTGCTAGCAGTAGATGCAATATCTGCAGAAACAGTGAATCAAACAGATAAGAAGCTGCGAGAAAATAAGGATGCTTTAAGCAGGTGTATGCTTTGAGAAGGAAAGCAAGCAAAGCTGGCACATCTACATAACACGATGTTTTCTTGTAACATGAATGCTAAGAATGGCATTGGCAGCACTTGTTCAACTAAAGACAGTTTCTCTTCACAGAGCAAGTAAGGTACATAGCTGATTCTACTCTGAACCAATACAGGAGACGAACATGAATCAGTAAAAAGAAGCATGTCTACTAAAAGCGACAACATGCAGTACTAGTACATCATATCAATACAGAATAAGCAAGTTCCAGCCCAAGATCCATTCCCCCAATTCTTTCGAGCAGGGGAAGGGGGAGAATCAGGGGCAATCAACACAAAAATCAGAAGGAAGGGAGAGATGGAATCTCAAACCCTGGATTTTCGGAGGATTTAGGTACTTACAGGAGAGAACCAAGTCACAGTTGTCGTTGCCACCGGAGGTCATGTACGCAGAGAAGTAGGTGGGGGCACAGTTGTCTCAGTTCGGCTGTGCAAGTTGCAGAAAGAGGAGAAATGAAAAGTTTGCCAGAGAGATGTAGGCCTCCACCGCCTCCGTTGCCCACCTCATGTTTTCTGTCGCGAGCATGGATCGAGCCACGATCCTGGCTAATTCTAGCCTAACCAAAAGAGGCCTTTTTTGGCTTGCCCTCTCGCGCTGATCTCAACCAGAAACTCTGGCATTATCCTGTTGCTCATTTGTACACAAATCCTTTGATGAAGCACAAGAGCAGACTGTGGCAGGCCTGCACAAGTGCACTGATTCATAACTCAGGGCATCCTTCAGGTTCTTGCTTACAAAATCGTCTTTGGCAGGGGAAGCGTAGATGGCAAAACGTAACTTCAGGATTGGCATTTTCTTAATATATTCAAAAGGTTGACTCAAGTTACCCTGTTTGGTACAAATAATCGATTAGCATACTTGAATGTTACTTCATTTGGAGGGCACTTCTTTCTAAGCATCTCAGCGACAACCTCCTCTGCTTCCTTCCATCGTTCAGCTCTGCATAAACCCTTCAATGCAGAATTATAGGACACGGCATCAGGCTTGCATGACATAGTGCTTAATATCTTGCGGGCATCATCGAGACGGCCTTGTTCAGAAAAGCCATTGATAAGGGCATTGTATGTGAAAATATCAGGTGTACTTCCGTACTTTGGCATTTGCTCGAACACCTCGATTGCACGATCAACGAGCCCCTTCTGGCACAGGGAATTGATCAGTATATTAAATGTGATTTCATTTGGGGGGCAATCCTTTCTAGCCATCTTAGATATAAGCTCCCCAGCATCCTCCCATCGCGCAGCTTTGCACAAACCCTTCAGCACAGCATTGTAGCCAAAGATATCAGGCTTGCATGGCATGCTTTGAAACAACTCAATGGCTGATTCGACAAGCCCTTGTTCAGAAAGGCCATTAATAAGGCTACTGTATGTGACAATATCAGGTGTGCATCCAAAGTTTGGCATTTGCTCAAACACTTCAATTGCGTAGTTTACCCGGCCACTCTGGCACAACGAATCAATGAGTATATTGAAAGTCATTTCAATTAAGGGACAATCCTCCCTAAGCATCTTCCCTATAAGATCCTCGGCATCATCCCATCGCTCAGCTCTGCATAAACCCTTCAACGCGGCATTAAAGCTAATGACGTCAGGACTGCATGGCATGCTGTTTAGTAACTTGAGCGCGTCCTCCACACGCCCTTGTTCCGAAAAGGAATAGATCAGCGTGTTGTAAATGACAACATCGGGTCTGCATCCATACTTGTGCATGTGCTCAAGAACTTCCATTGCACAGTCAACCAGCCCATTCTGGCACAAGCAACTGGTTAGCATGCTGAATGTCGCTTCATTCGGCAGGCAGTCTTTCGTAACCATGTCAGCAATCAGCCCTCCGACATCCTCCCAGCGCTGAGCGATGCACAAACCTTTCAGCGCGGCATTGTAACAAACAGTGTTGGGCTTGCAGAGCATGCCGCTGAGCAGCTCGATGGCGTCGTCCACACGCCCTTGCTCCGAGAACCCGTTCACCAGGGTGCTGTAAATGACAACATCAGGCGTGCATCCGTACCCGGGCATCCGGTCGAGCAGCTGAAGGGCGCGGTCGAGCAGCCCGTTCTGGCAGAAAGCGCGGATCTGCGTGGCGAACGTCACCTCGTTGGGAGGGCAATGGTTCCTGACCATCTCCGCCATGAGCTCCTCGGCGTCCCCCCACTGCCGGGCGCCGCAGAGGCCCATGAGCACGGTGTTGTAGGTGTAGGTGTCCGGCGCGACGGGCATGGAGGCGATGAGGGCGAGCGCGTCGGCGAGCCTGCCGGAGCGGCAGTAGCCGTTGATGAGCGTGGTGTAGGTGACGACGTTGGCGGCCCCGGAGAGGGCCGCCGCCGCGAGGGCGCGCTCGGCGTCCGCCAGCCGGCCGTCGCGGCAGTAGCCGGCGACGAGGGTGTTGTGGGAGACGGGGTCCGCCGCGCCGGCCGCCTTGAGCGCGTCGAGCACGCGCTCCGCGTCGGCCAGGCGGCGCTGCGCGCAGAGCTTCTTGATGAGGATGTTGCAGGCGACGACGGCCGGCGGGTCGGCGGAGGCGGGCGGGGAGGCGCCGAGGAGGCGGAGCGCGGAGTCCAGGTCCCCGAGCTGGACCAGGCGGCGAAGCTTCTGGCCCGCCTGGCCGGGGCGGGATGGGGCGGCCGGGTTGACCCATATGGAGTTGCCCGCGCCGGCGCCGCGCTCCGGCGGCGCCCTGCCGCGGCTCACCCACCTGGAGGAGGCGGCCAGGCGGATGCCGAGGCGGAAGCGGTGGGCTGTGGGCGGGTTTGGACGGGCCGGGAAAGGGAATGGGTGGTGGGCGGATGGCGACGAGGAGGAGGAGGAGAAAGCGGCGGCCATTGTCGAGGTGGTGGTGCTCTGGCGATAAGTGTGTGGGTGTGGTCTCTGTCTCTCGCCTCTCTTCAGAATTCCCCTCCAGTCAAACATTTGCTTGCTGCGTGGAAATCCAATTCCCCTCAAATGTTACACCCAAAATTATCTTTTTACCGACGAAACACTACTGCTCCGTTTCGCATGAAAATTGCTAGACATCTATAAAAAAATCAGAGTTTTTTTTAAAAAAAAGTGTTGTTTCCTTTGATTTTACTGTTTCATGCGAAATCAAATACTTCCGGGAGCCAAAACGCCAATTACGGCTCTACTTCTTTCAGTTCTTCTGGTTCTTTCGGTTGAGCATCTCCAATAGATAATGTGAAATATATGATCAGAATGGTTGGAGTAAACTATATATCATAAAAGGGTAGTTTTTATATCATCAGAAAACACCCAACTGCAATAGATAATGTAAAAATAGTTGTCACGTGGCGCCGCTGCTCCAACAGATGATGTATATTTTGCCAACGGCCACACGGCAACATCGTCTCTAGCTGCACTCCAACAACACTGCAACCGCACTCTTTTGAATCAAAATCATCCCATAGTGATAAAATCAACAATATTTCAAATTCAACATGAACTCAACTTCCATAGCAAACATATATTTCGTAATCCAACAAATAAAAGTGCATCATACCAAACAAAGGTAACTCATATGTGATCTAGCCATGCTATTTTCTTAATGGCTTAGGTTGTAACTTTGAACATGCTCGTAGAAATAGTTATATTATTGAACAATTAAACACCGATCAGAAATATACAAGGAACTTCAACACCGATTAGAAGTATACAAGGAACTTTCATACATATCAATGGCTATACACGTTCTTTTATTCTTCAATTACTTGCATACGAATAGATATTATGGGTCGATGTCACCTATAAATGTTTAGATTGTGGTTTGAAGTTAGGGTTTCAGAAAGGGTGGGGGGGGGGGGGGGGGGGTAGGGTTGTATGTTAGCTCATTTTTTAGTTGATTGCCAAATCGTTTTTTCATTGTAACAAAGTGTTTATACTATTTTAAGGTCCGAGGACTTCACAACCTTAGTACTAAAGTTAGTGCAAAGTTCAGACACTTATTTGGGGATGGAGGAAGTACCAAGTTAGCTATCACTTCTACATTATTGAAAATGATCAAAACCGGTGGTAGGGGCATTCCCCCCCCCCCCCCTCCCCTGCATGGCCTTGGAAGAAGTGTGAAGCGTATTGTATGCAAGTAATATATAGCAGTAACCGGTCTACCGTGGTGTGTTGGGGTGCCTAAGCCATCTCTGCCCTCTGCAGCCTTGCAGCGGCAGGATCCTTCTGTTGGCTGGCGTAAGTGACTCCTCCTTGCTGCAGCAATCCCAGGTCACTTGACTCCAGGATTCGGGATTGTTGGTGAAAGACTCGGGTTCAGATGAAAATCCTGCATTAATCTGTGTGTCGACGGTAGCGGTATATACAGATGTTGTCTTCCTCCTTGGAGGTACCATCGTGGAGCTCGTTTTGCTCTTCGTACCTCATGGCATGTGGTCTCTGGGTGAAAACCTAAGATTTGGCTATGCTAGATCGAGTGATGGTGTTGTCCTCGACATCACTTCATGTCTTCCTCCTTGAAGGCGTCACCTTGAAGACTCGACGATGGTTTCCGATGGTGTGCACGGTTTGTTGGTGGAGCTTGGGTTTGTGGTGGTGCCGACATTTTTTCTTCTTTTCTTTTTTGCACTGGCATATTTGTTGTGCTTTCCTCTTTAATGGTTCTTGTAATGCTTGTTCTAATTAATGAATTTGACAGCTCCCAACGTTAAAGAAAATAAAGAAGTACCAGGTGACGACCACCACGCAAGGTCAACACACGATAATTAAAGAAAAAGACATATAAGTACAACTTGTTAACTTCTTAAAAGCATCTACAGTCGAGACAACAAATACCCCCCCTCCCCAAATACCTGCAGACGTGCCCGGATGCATTCGTGGGAAGTAGCCGGCCGCACCTCAAATTTGTTCATCTCCATCCGGATACCTCATACTTGAAACCTTAAATCCATACAAAGTATGCAAATGTGGTAATCACGTACTACGTAGATCAAATAACATATACTACCCTAATCCTCATCGGAGATGTCCACTATCTCCGTGTCTGACTTTGGGTACATGGGCGGCAGCCGCAACTCCGGCTCCTACGACTGCTCCGCGTCGGCCTCCGCCTCCATCTCTGCGTCAAATTCGGCAAAAAGCATGTCAGTCGCCGCCCCTTCCTGCCGAATGAACTGCCGGTTGGCCTCGACATAGGGCGGTCTCATCCTAGATGGACTCCAGGATGGCCTGCTGCTCCACCGTCACCGCCACTTGGGCGACCGCGAACTCCGCCATGGCGAAGACTGGCATCTCCTCCGACTACTCCGCCTTGTCCTCCGCCTCGTCGTCCACAGGAACCGACTGATGCTTCTTCTCCTCCTCCTTCTCTGGCTCCGGCGAGTTCAGAGGCGGGCTGACTGTGATGCGGGTGGCGCGCCTTGCTCAGAACTTCTCCTCAATCTGTAGCCGGCGCTCCGGCGTGAGCATATCATAGGTAGTCTTCTCTTGCCGAGACATGGCGAAGCCGGGCGGCGTGGGAAGAGTGAGGCGGAGTAGGAGAGAGGTGGATGGGCTCGGGGTGGTGGCACGAAGAGGAAGGAAGTGGATGTGGCTAGGGCCGTGGGGCGTCGTCTGGCTTAAATAGCCAGACTTTGGCCCTCGGGTGGCGAGCCGAAGCAGCGCCATGAGGCGTTCACACCCCACAGGAGAAGATGCCGCGTGTTATCCAGTGGGACCCATCGGTGGTCCGGCGTGACGGACGCGCCCGGTTGCACTCGGGCCGCCCCTTTTTGGGGCCGGATATGAGGGTGCCGATCAGCCTGGGCGTTTGAGGCGCCCGTCTAGGTCGAATTTTTACTGGTTGCTGATCGGGCAGTCCGTCCAAGCGTTTGAGGCGGGTTTGGGATGCCCGACTATAGATGTTCTAAGATTAGTCGTGACATGGACATGGTGAATCACAACTTAGCTAAACTAGGTAAAAGAAGTGGGAAAATAGGGTTGTGTGGCAGGAACAGGGCACAAACGTGCACCACACTAATATCCAATAATCTAGCAACGGCTTGACTAAGGCCCTTCTCAGTGCTCCATGGCGTACAAATGCTAAGGATGCTACATATAGGCCAAAAAAGTGATGTGGTGAAGCAATGAAAGAGGAAAAAGAGCATTATGATGATCCCAGAAAGAAAGGTGCTAAGCACCAGAACCTATGTAAAATGACTACTAACCAATATATGAAGGAATTTAATTATTAAACAATTTCATGAAGGAATCTTAGTTACAAAAGCTAAGCACCTATGCATTAGGGAGACTAATTTTTAAGATTTTTAATACACTTAGCACCTCATCTAAGCACTCATGCATTGAAAGAGGCCTAAGGCCATGCCTCGTAGGCTTGCAGGGTGTCAGAGTAGCTTGCGGGAGAGACTGCAACTTCACTGAGAAAAGCACGAGAAAATGGTAAAAAATGTGAAAGAGAGAAGAAAGTACGCAAAATGCCAACGGCGGTCGACCTCCATAGAGGTGGGTATTTTGAAAAAAAATCGAAAAACATATTTTAAAGTTTCAAAAAATTCTGAAAAAAATCATACATGTTATGTGTAAATTTTTAAGATGAAATACATTACGATGAGAGCTACACAAAAAAGACAAATCACGTTTTTCAGACTGGTGAACAGTGCGAACACTGTTCACTATTAGAAATGCAGGGGTTTTTTTTGTGTGTAGCTCTCACCATAATGTATTTCATTGTCAGATTTTATACACATGTAGAATACATCTATATGAATGTGTAGAATTGTTTTCAGAATTTTTTAAAACTCCAAAATATAATTATTGAAGTTTTCAAAATAACCATCACCATGAAGGTCGCCCGTCAAAAGCTCTCACTCGAAGAAAGTAGGGGAAAGAAAGAGAGAGGTAGATGTGGGCCCCGCTGGCTACTACTGCTACGGCTGGGTCATGGTTTCATCGAACGATAGCTTCGTAGTACAAGCCTGCGTGGAGAGGATGTAGTTGGTCATGCCTTAAAGACGCAGTAATATAGTTGGTCCATTTGTGCTACTTCACAGATGATCTTTTGCAACCGATCAATAGCTTAGTCCGCTTCAATATTTGGCTCGCTTTCTTCATTTTCCTTGTGCTCCTTGATCTATTTGCAAATTTTCTCTTGCTTCAAATTCAATTCAGTGTGAACTGCAAGCGGCCAGCAACCTATGTGCGTTTTTGAAATCGAGTTCGTTACATTCCATCTCTCTAACCAAGCATAGGAATCAAACCATTCCGTTTTACTTCTAACTTGTACCAAATGCAAGAATTTAAGAGCATCTACAGCCGGACTCTTCAAATGGACCGGGCGGATGCGGGGACCACTGACTGGACAGGAGAGAGAAGCAAAAAGTTGACCCAATCGAACCCCTCTTATCATCCCTATACGCCCGAGTTGTCCACGAACCCTCATATCCATCTCAAATATGGGAAGGATATGAGGGCTCGCGGACGCATCCAGGCACACCCGGTCAATCCGCCACATAGGACCCGTCCCCACCTTGGACCACCTTTTCTCTTTCTTTATTCATTCTTCTCTCTATATCTCTCTCTCTATCTCTCTCTCTCTCTTCATTTCCACCAATCACATGCACAATGACCGAACATATGAGAAAAAAAAATGAGAAGTGTGGCTGTGCAGACGGATAAATAGGGGCTCAAAACAGACACGCCCGGTCACTGACCGGACACGTCCACGGCGTTTGGGGGCTCGAATTAGAGGTATGTGGCTGAAAATGCTCTAATCAACCCAAGTGAAATGGAACCATGAAACTTCATTTCACTTGGTTGCCAAACCAAACGCACCCTAAATTAATGACATTGTAGGTTTCCTATATAATTGACAATGATCAAAACAGTGGCATGAGGTACCCCATCCTGTGGAACTAGTGTGAAGCGAGAAAATTAAAGGGCTTATATGCACAAGAGATAAGAAAGAAAGACAGTCAAATATGGGCCCAACAATTACATGCCAACCCAATGTACCCTAACCCCCTCCCCCACCCAATAGGAATACGCGTTGCCCCTAAAATGGTTGTAGGATATATATGTCCTTTTTTGGAGTCTGGTAGAGTTACGCTTTGACTAATACTCCCTGCCTATGATTAAAGTCATGCAAATAGATTTTTGAACTTTGATCATCAATATTACATCGACTACTTAGGTTACTTTAAACAATGAGAAACTTAGAGAAATAGTTATGATACAATGAACTTTCCATAGACATGGAGGCTACACAATTTATATCCGTTCAATCAGCCGAAGAGATATTCGATATAGTATATCGACAAGGTTTATGTTGGTGGTTGGAGGTTAGGGTTTCAAAAGGGGGTGAGGCTCACTGTTGTATGTGCAGCTCATTTTCTTAGTTGGTTTTCAAACAGTTCCTTTTAATTTGTTATAGAAAGTGTTTATAATACATGAAAAAAGGTCACCTCTTGAGTTTCAAGCAGCTCGAATTCCATGACGGGGGCATATAGGATCCAGATACACTAATGAAAAAATAGTGCTGGGGTTAAACTGCTAAAAGGATTGGTCTTGGAAAGTGCATCGACGTGGACAACAGACACGACAGCGGTGCTTCAATGCCAATGATGATTTGAATGGCAAGATGGTATAGAGCAAAACAAAGGATCTTCTATCATGGTATGGCTTCCCGTTTCAAATTTTCTTTCGAGCCGTGTGATGCCCAATTGTTTGATAGCAAGAAAAATTACTCGAGAAATTGGCTTTGCAATTGTAATTAGTTTTCAATGGTTACATTGTTTCGAGCATAACTCATACTTTATTAGTTATAAATTTTAAGAGGACTTTCTATAATTATTTATTAGGGGGGGTAGGGGGAATATTTACTTGGGATCGAATTACTAGCACCTGTCTTTATGATTTCAAAGAAAAAAATTAGTACTACTCCTACTACCTATCACATCTAGTGCAAGTTCGTGCATCAAAAGTGTAACCATGCTACCAATATGAACACACTTTACTTGGTAATACCTGGCAATGGTGACGTTTTTGCGCCGTTACTCTCCTGAAGGCATTGCTTGGAGTTTGCCCGCACTTGATCTTCAGGTGAAAACCCATGATCTGACCATCGGTGGTCGATCTAGCGACGACTGTGCATATGCGTTGTTTTCCGGAGACGTATCGCCCCGGTCGCTCGCTCCCCCACGAGCGATCTGGGCGTGCAACCCTAACCGCCGCGACCCATTGTCCCTCTCCCCACCGCCGCCGGGCAAAGCTTGCTTAGCGTCGGTGGAGGCGGGGCCTACTCCTCTCTGCTTGTGTGTGTGTGGGGGGGGGGCAGGGGGCTGCTCATCCTGGCAGAGGCACAAGGTGATGCGGGTCAGCGGAGCGCGCTGGCTGGTCTGACAAGCACGACATGCGCAGCACGCCTGTGAGCTGAGTTTGGCACCTGATCGGATCCAGCTTCGCGGGCTGGCGATCGGACGACGGCGGGGCGGTGGCAGCCAGCTGATCCGAGGCGGCGGGCGCCTGCCCGTGGTGTCTCCCAGTGCTCGAGACCGAACGCCTTGGGAATTGTTGCCGATGGCATGGATCCGCGGCGCCAGGAGACTACCCACAGTGAGAATAAACATAGATGGTAACATCAAACATCTTTAGGCAAAACAGATGATGTGACGAGTAATTAATAATGAAAGGGAGGCATGTGATAATGTAGAGTTAATTACTGTAACATCACACATATCAAAACAAGATGAGTCTACAACCTAATAAATAAAGTATTACATGACATCATACATATATTATTACTCCCCACTATAAAGGTAGTAATATAGACTACTAGTCTAAATTGTTGGGTTTCGTAGTAATTTCAAAAAATTTCCTACGCACACGCAAGATCATGGTGATGCATAGCAACGAGAGGGGGAGAGTGTGATCTACGTACCCTTGTAGATCGACAACGGAAGCGTTAACTTGGTTGATGTAGTCGTACGTCTTCACGATCCGACCGATCCAAGCACCGTTACTCCGGCACCTCCGAGTTCTTGGCACACGTTCAGCTCGATGACGCTCCTCGGGCTCCGATCCAGCAAAGCTTCGGGGATGAGTTCTGTCAGCACGACGGCGTGTTGATGATCTTGATGTTCAACCGTCGCAGGGCTTCGCCTAAGCACCGCTACAATATGACCGAGGTGGAATATGGTGGAGGGGGGCACCGCACGCGGCTATGGAATGATCACGAAGATCAACTTGTGTGTCATGGGGTGCCCCCTGCCCCCGTATATAAAGGAGCAAGGGGGAGGGGGCGGCCGGCCTAGGAGGGGCGCGCCAAGGGGAGTCCTACTCCCACCGGGAGTAGGACTCCCTCCTTCCTTGTTGGAGTAGGAGAAGGGGAAAGAGGGGGAGAGAAAGAAGGAAAAGGGGGCTGCGCCCCTTGTCCAATTCGGACCAGAGGGGGGCGCAGGCCTCCTTCCTTTTGGCCTCTCTCCTCTATTCTCGTATGGCCCAATAAGGCCCATATACTCCCCGGCGAATTCCCGTAACTCTCCGGTACTTCGAAAAATACCCGAATCACTCGGAACCTTTCCGATGTCCGAATATAGTCGTCCAATATATCGATCTTTACGTCTCGACCATTTCGAGACTCCTCGTCATGTCCCTGATCCCATCCGGGACTCCGAACTCCTTCGGTACATCAAAACTCATAAACTCATAATATAATTGTCATCGAAACCTTAAGCGTGCGGACCCTACGGTTCGAGAACAATGTAGACATGACCGAGACACGTCTCCGATCAATAACCAATAGCGGGACCTGGATGCCCATATTGGCTCCTACATATTCTACGAAGATCTTTATCGGTCAGACCGCATAACAACATACGTTTGTTCCCTTTGTCATCGGTATGTTACTTGCCCGAGATTCGATCGTTGGTATCCAATACCTAGTTCAATCTCGTTACCGGCAAGTCTCTTTACTCGTTCCGTAATACATCATCTCGCAACTAACTCATGAGTTGTAATGCTTGCAAGGCTTATGTGATGTGCATTACCGAGAGGGCCCAGAGATACCTCTCCGACAATCGGAGTGACAAATCATAATCTCGAAATACGCCAACCCAACATGTACCTTTGGAGACACCTGTAGAGCACCTTTATAATCACCCAGTTACGCTGTGACGCTTGGTAGCACACAAAGTGTTCCTCCGGCAAACGAGAGTTGCATAATCTCATAGTCATAGGAACATGTATAAGTCATGAAGAAAGCAATAGCAACATACTAAACGATCGGGTGCTAAGCTAACGGAATGGGTCATGTCAATCAGATCATTCATCTAATGATGTAATCCCGTTAATCAAATAACAACTCTTTGTTCATGGTTAGGAAACATAACCATCTTTGATTAACGAGCTAGTCAAGTAGAGGCATACTAGTGACACTCTGTTTGTCTATGTATTCACACATGTATTATGTTTCCTGGTTAATACAATTCTAGCATGAATAATAAACATTTATCATGATATAAGGAAATAAATAATAACTTTATTATTGCCTCTAGGGCATATTTCCTTCAGTCTCCCACTTGCACTAGAGTCAATAATCTAGTTCACATCGCCATGTGATTTAACAGCAATAGTTCACATCACCATGTGATTAACACCCATAGTTCACATCGATATGTGATCAACACCCAAAGGGTTTACTAGAGTCAGTAATCTAGTTCACATCGCTATGTGATTAACACCCAAAGAGTACTAAGGTGTGATCATGTTTTGCTTGTGAGATAATTTTAGTCAACGGGTCTGTCACATTCAGATCCGTAAGTATTTTGCGAATTTCTATGTCAACAATGCTCTGCACGGAGCTACTCTAGCTTATTGCTCCCACTTTCAATATGTATCTAGATCGAGACTTAGAGTCATCCAGATCTGTGTCAATACTTGCATCGACGTAACTTTTTACGACGAACCTTTTTGTCACCTCTATAATTGAGAAATATTTCCTTATTCCACTAAGGATAATTTTGACCGCTGTCCAGTGATCTACTCTTAGATCACTATCATACTCCCTTGCTTAACACAGTGTAGGGTATACAATAGATCTGGTACATAGCATGGCATACTTTATAGAACCTATGGCTGAGGCATAGGGAATGACTTTGATTCTATTTCTACCTTCTGCCGTGGTCGGGCTTTGAGTCTTACTCAATTTCACACCTTGTAACACAGGCAAGAACTCTTTATTTAACTGCTCCATTTTGAACTACTTCAAAATCTTGTCAAGGTTTGTACTTATTGAAAAAACTTATCAAGCGTCTTGATCTATCTCTATAGATCTTGATGCTCAATATGTAAGCAGCTTCACCGAGGTCTTTCTTTGAAAAACTCCTTTCAAACACTCCTTTATGCTTTGCAGAATAATTCTACATTATCTCTGATCAACAATATGTCATTCACATATACTTATCAGAAATGTTGTAGTGCTCCCACTCACTTTCTAATAAATACAGGCTTCACCGCAAGTCTGTATAAAACTATATGCTTTGATCAACTCATCAAAGCGTATATTCCAACTCCGAGATGCTTGCACCAGTCCATAAATGGATTGCTGGAGCTTGCATATTTTGTTAGCACCTTTAGGATTGACAAAACCTTCTTGTTGCATCACATACAACTCTTCTTTAATAAATCCATTAAGGAATGCAGTTTTGTTTATCCATTTGCCAGATTTCATAAAATGCGGCAATTGCTAACATGATTCGGACAGACTTAAGCATAGATACGAATGAGAAACTCTCATCTTAGTCAACACCTTGAACTTGTCGAAAACTTTTGCGACAATTCTAGCTTTGTAGATAGTAACACTACTATCAGTGTCCGTCTTCCTCTTGAAGATCCATTTATTATCAATGGCTTGCCGATCATCGGGCAAGTCCACCAAAGTCCACACTTTGTTCTCATACATGGATCCTATCTCAGATTTTATGGCCTCAAGCCATTTATCGGAATCTGGGCTCATCATCGCTTCCTCATAGTTCGTAGGTTCGTCATGGTCAAGTAACATGACCTCCAGAATAGGATTACCGTACCACTCTGGTGCGGATCTCACTCTGGTTGACCTACGAGGTTTGGTAGTAACTTGATCCGAAGTTACATGATCATCATCATTATCTTCCTCACTAATTGGTGCAGGAGTCACAGGAATAGATTTTTGTGATGAACTACTTTCCAATTATGGAGCAGGTACAGTTACCTCATCAAGTTCTACTTTCCTCCCACTCACTTCTTTCGAGAGAAACTCCTTCTCTAGAAAGGATCCATTCTTAGCAACGAATGTCTTGCCTTCGGATCTGTGATAGAAGGTGTACCCAACTGTCTCCTTTGGGTATCCTATGAAGACATATTTCTCCGATTTAGGTTTGAGCTTATCAGGATGAAACTTTTTCATATAAGCATCGCAACCCCAAACTTTAAGAAATGACAACTTTGGTTTCTTGCCAAACCACAGTTCATAAGGCATCATCTCAACGGATTTTGATGGTGCCCTATTTAACGTGAATGCAGCTGTCTCTAATGCATGACCCCAAAACGATAGTGGTAAATCGGTAAGAAACATCATAGATTGTACTATATCCAATAAAGTACGGTTATGATGTTCGGACACACCATTATGCTGTGGTGTTCCAGGTGGCATGAATTTGTGAAACTATTCCACATTGTTTTAATTGAAGACCAAACTCGTAACTCAAATATTTGTCTCCGCGATCAGATCATGGAAACCTTATCTTCTTGTCACGATGATTTTCCACTTCACTCTGAAATTCTTTGAACTGTTCAAATGTTTCAGACTTATGTTTCATCAAGTAGATATCCCCATATCTGCTCAAATCATCTGTGAAGGTCAGAAAATAATGATACCTGCTGCAAGCCTTAATATTCATCGGACCACATACATTAGTATGTATGATTTTCAACAAATCTGTTGCTTGCTTCATTGTTCCGGAGAACGGCGTTTTAGTCATCTTGCCCATAAGGCATGGTTCGCAAGCATCAAGTGATTCATAATCAAGTGATTCCAAAAGCCCATCAGCATGGAGTTTCTTCATGCGCTTTACTCCAATATGACCTAAACGGCAGTGCCACAAATAAGTTGCGCTATCATTATTAATTTTGCATCTTTTGGTTTCAATATTATGAATATGTGTATCACTACGATCGAGATCCAATGAACTTGTTTCATTGGGTGTATGACCATCGAAGGTTTTATTTATGTAAACAGAACAACAATTATTCTCTGATTTTAATGAATAACCGTATTGCAATAAACATGATCAAATCATATTCATGCTCAACACAAAAACCAAATAACACTTATTTAGGTTCAACACTAATCCCGAAAGTATAGGGGAGTGTGTGATGATGATCATATCAATCTTGGAACTACTTTCAACACACATCGTCACTTCACCCTTAACTAGTCTCTGTTTATTCTGCAACTCCTGTTTCGAGTTACTACTCTTAGCAACTGAACCAGTATCAAATACCGAGGGGTTGCTATAAACACTAGTAAAGCACACATCAATAACATGTATATCCAATATACCTTTGTTCACTTTGCCATCCTTCTTATCCGCCAAATACTTGGGGTAGTTCCGCTTCCAGTGACCAGTCCCTTTGCAGCAGAAGCACTTGGTCTCAGGCTTAGGTCCAGACTTGGGCTTCTTCACTTGAGCAGCAACTCGCTTGTCGTTCTTCTTGAAGTTCCCCTTCTTCCCTTTGCCCTTTTCTTGAAACTAGTGGTCTTGTCAACCATCAACACTTGATGTTTTTCTTGATTTCTACCTTCGTCAATTTCAGCATCACGAAGAGCTTGGGAATCGTTTCCGTTATCCCTTGCATATTATAATTCATCACAAAGTTCTACTAACTTGGTGATGGTGACTAGAGAATTCTGTCAATCACTATCTTATCTGGAAGATTAACTCCCACTTGATTCAAGCGATTGTAGTACCCAGACAATCTGAGCACATGCTCACTAGTTGAGCGATTCTCCTCCATCTTTTAGCTATAGAACTCGTTGGAGACTTCATATCTCTCAACTCGGGTATTTGCTTGAAATATTAACTTCAACTCCTGGAACATCTCATATGGTCCATGACGTTCAAAACATCTTTGAAGTCCCGATTCTAAGCCATTAAGCATGGTGCACTAAACTATCAAGTAGTCATCATATTGAGCTAGCCAAACGTTCATAACGTCTGCATATGCTCCTGCAATAGGTCTGTCACCTAGAGGTGCATCAAGGACATAATTCTTCTATGCAGCAATGAGGATAAACCTCAGACCACGGATCCAATCCGCATCATTGTTACTAACATCTTTAAACACAATTTTCTCTAGGAACATATCAAAATAAACACAGGGAAGCAACAACGCGAGCTATTGATCTACAACATAATTTGCAAAATACTACCAGGACTAAGTTCATGATAAATTTAAGTTCAATTAATCATATTACTTAAGAACTCCCACTTAGATAGACATCCCTCTAACCCTCTAAGTGATCACGTGATCCAAATCAACTAATCCATGTCCGATCATCACGTGAGATGGAGCAGTTTCATTGGTGAACATCACTATGTTGATCATATCTACTATATGATTCACGCTCGACCTTTCGGTCTCCGTGTTCCGAGGCCATATCTGTATATGCTTGGCTCGTCAAGAATAACCTGAGTATTCCGCGTGTGCAACTGGTTTGCACCCGTTGTATTTTAACGTGGAGCCTATCACACCCGATCATCACGTGGTGTCTCAGCACGAAGAACTTTCGCAACGGTGCATACTCAGGGAGAACACTTCTTGATAATTAGTGAGAGATCATCTTAAAATGCTACCGTCAAACTAAGCAAAAATAAGATGTATAAAAGATAAACATCACATGCAATCAATATAAGTGATATGATATGGCCATCATCATCTTGTGCTTGTGATCTCCATCTTCGAAGCACCGTCGTGATCACCATCGTCACCGACGCGACACCTTGATCTCCATCGTAGCATCGTTGTCGTCTCGCCAATCTTATGCTTCCACGACTATCGCTACCGCTTAGTGATAAAGTAAAGCATTACAGCGCGATTGCATTGCATACAATAAAGCGACAACCATATGGCTCCTGCCAGTTGCCGATAACTCGGTTAAAAAACATGATCATCTCATACAATAAAATTTAGCATCATGTCTTGATCATATCACATCACAACATGCCCTGCAAAAACAAGTTAGACGTCCTCTACTTTGTTGTTGCAAGTTTTACGTGGCTGCTACGGGCTTTAAGCAAGAACCAATCTTACCTACGCATCAAAACCACAACGATAGTTTGTCAAGTTGGTGTTGTTTTAACCTTCGCAAGGACTGGGCGTAGCCACACTCGGTTCAACTAAAGTTGGAGAAACTGTCACCCGCTAGCCACCTTTGTGCAAAGCACGTCGGGAGAACCGATCTCGCGTAAGCGTACGCGTAATATCGGTCCGGGCCGCTTCGTCCAACAATACCGCCGAACCAAAGTATGACATGCTGGTAAGCAGTATGACTTATATCGCCCACAACTCACTTGTGTTCTACTCGTGCATATAACATCAACACATAAAACCTAGGCTCGGATGCCACTGTTGGGTTTCGTAGTAATTTCAAAAAAATTCCTACGCACACGCAAGATCATGGTGATGCATAGTAACAAGAGGGGAGAGTGTGATCTACGTACCCTTGTAGATCGACAACGCAAGCGTTAACTTGGTTGATGTAGTCGTACGTCTTCACGATCCGACCGATCCAAGCACCGTTACTCTGGCACCTCCGAGTTCTTGGCACACGTTCAGCTCGATGACGCTCCCCAGACTCCGATCCAGCAAAGCTTCGGGGATGAGTTCCGTCAGCACAACGGCGTGGTGACGATCTTGATGTTCAACCGTCGCAGGGCTTCGCCTAAGCATCGCTACAATATGACCGAGGTGGAATATGGTGGAGGGGGGCACCGCACACGGCTAAGGAACGATCACGAAGATCAACTTGTGTGTCATGGGGTGTCCCCCTGCCCCCGTATATAAAGGAGCAAGGGGGAGGGGGCGGCCGGCCTAGGAGGGGCGCGCCAAGGGGAGTCCTACTCCCACCGGGAGTAGGACTCCCTCCTTCCTTGTTGGAGTAGGAGAAGGGGAAAGAGGGGGAGAGAAAGAAGGAAAAGGGGGCTGCGCCCCTTGTCCAATTCGGACCAGAGGGGGGGTGCAGGCCTCCTTCCTTTTGGCCTCTCTCCTCTATTCTCGTATGGCCCAATAAGGCCCATATACTCCCCAGCAAATTCCCGTAACTCTCCGGTACTCCGAAAAATATCCGAATCACTCGGAACCTTTCCGATGTCCGAATATAGTCGTCCAATATATCGATCTTTACGTCTCGACCATTTCGAGACTCCTCGTCATGTCCCCGATCCCATCCGGGACTCCGAACTCCTTCGGTACATCAAAACTCATAAACTCATAATATAATTGTCATCGAAACCTTAAGCGTGCGGACCCTATGGTTCGAGAACAATGTAGACATGACCGAGACACGTCTCCGGTCAATAACCAATAGCGGGACCTGGATGCCCATATTGGCTCCTACATATTCTACGAAGATCTTTATCGGTCAGACCGCATAACAACATACGTTTGTTCCCTTTGTCATCGGTATGTTACTTGCCCGAGATTCGATCGTCGGTATCCAATACCTAGTTCAATCTCGTTACCGGCAAGTCTCTTTACTCGTTCCGTAATACATCATCTCGCAACTAACTCATTAGTTGTAATGCTTGCAAGGCTTATGTGATGTGCATTACCGAGAGGGCCCAGAGATACCTCTCCGACAATCGGAGTGACAAATCCTAATCTCGAAATACACCAACCCAACATGTACCTTTGGAGACACCTGTAGAGCACCTTTATAATCACCCAGTTACGTTGTGACGTTTGGTAGCACACAAAGTGTTCCTCCTGCAAACGGGAGTTGCATAATCTCATAGTCATAGGAACATGTATAAGTCATGAAGAAAGCAATAGCAACATACTAAACGATCGGGTGCTAAGCTAACGGAATGGGTCATGTCAATCAGATCATTCATCTAATGATGTGATCCTGTTAATCAAATAACAACTCTTTGTTCATGGTTAGGAAACATAACCATCTTTGATTAACGAGCTAGTCAAGTAGAGGCATACTAGTGACACTCTGTTTGTTTATGTATTCACACATGTATTATGTTTCCTGGTTAATACAATTCTAGCATGAATAATAAACATTTATCATGATATAAGGAAATAAATAATAACTTTATTATTGCCTCTAGGGCATATTTCCTTCATAAATTACTACCCGTTGTGACTAGTCTAAGACTAGCCACAATGGAGAGTAACATACACTAGTAACATACACGTATCCCTAGACTATGTTAGTATCTTTATAGTGGGTAGTAACTTAAGAGTGGTACATGCAAGGATTCATTTATTAGGTTATAGACTCATACTTGCATTGGGACATATGATGTTACAGTAACTAGCTAAGTTACTACAACTACCTCTTTCCTCATTAACTCATTGCCACATAATCAAATTTGCTGAGTTGGACTTGATGTTACTGCAAGTTACTCCCACTGTGGTTAGTCTAAGTACACCGGTGCCTGTGAAGGTGCGTGCGCTGGAAGGATGGATCGTTGGAGATAGTGTCGTGGCATGCATTGAAGACACGCGTGAACCGGAGAAGCGACGTGAAGGGGCTCAAGTTTCAGGTGTTGTTCCTGGTGAATGGGCACATGCATCTTTTACACTGAATGAGCGTATGCATCTTTACCCTTCTATACAGTACTAGTATTACGATTAGTTTTGCAGTTCGCGTGAAACTCTCATCTCTGAATTTAAGTACTAGTAGTTACATTGGATAGACATGCAACTTTTGTTTGGACTGGATAGCATAATAACACTAGTAGAAAACAGGGCTTTGGTCCAGGCCGGGTCAGCCCATTAGTCCCGGTTCAGTCTAGAACCGGGACCAATGTGGGCATTGGTCCCGGTTCGTGAGCCCAGGGGGCCGGCCGGGCCACATGGGCCATTGGTCCCAGTTCATCTGGACCTTTTGGTCCCGGTTGGTGGGATGAAACGGGACCAATGGGCCTCGCTCCTGGCCCACCACCATTGGTCCCGGTTGGTGGCTTGAACCGGGACCAAAGGCTCCCCTTTAGTCCCGGCTCATGTCACCAACCGGGACCAATGAGGTGCCTATATATATCCCCTCGCGCAAGAGCAGAGCACAGTGCTTTGTTTTTTCTGGCCGAGGGGGAGAGGGCTTTGTGGTGCTCTAGCTCACCTCCTATGCACATAAGGTGTTCGATGGAATGCCCGAGCCACACTACTTAAGCTTTCTCCTCTCGAAGCTCGACCTCCAAGCTCCATTTTCCTCGAGATTTGTCTAGATTTAGCAGTCCGTCACGCCCCGTCCCCGTCTTCACCGTCGTTGATCACCCGCGCCGATCTCATCACCGACACCACCGTGGTGAGCCTCTTGTTCTTATCTTCTTTCTGAAAGGAAAAATATTCTTACTTGTATGTTTAGATAGATACTTGTATCATTTTCTTACATTTATTATTGCATCTTATATAGTGTGATGGTTTTGGTATCCGCCCCCGTCGGCCCTCGTCCTGTCTATGATTGGTGTGGTATGTATATTATCTTTATAACTATTGGTTCATTTATTGTTTATGAAAAATATGCCGACCAACGTGACATAGATTTTCTTTATCTAGGATGTATGTGAATCGGAAATGCCAACCGACCCTATTGTCGAGAGGTTAAATTTAGTTGAAGAAGAAAACAATTTGTTGAAGGAAAAAATAAAAAAAATTGAGGAGGAGAAGATGATATTGGAGTTGCATGTTGCGGATGTCGTCGATGATCACAAGATCAAGATGGATGCAATGCGCTTGAAGATTAGAAAGATTAGAAAATATGCCATTCATACCGAGGCTTGGTATCATTATGTCGTTGGATCAATTGTTACCTTGGTTGTGATTATGATCGCATTTGTTTTCGCATTGAAATGTTTTACATAGTTTCAATGTATGGTTTAATTAATTAGATGCTCTGGAGAGCTATATGTTGTTAGATGAGAACTATGTATGCACTTTGGTTTTAATGTGATGATGAACTTCTATTAATTTGGACACTTAATTATATATAATGCACGCAGATGAACCGGCAATGGATGTACGGTGATAGACACACCCGCGAGTACATTAAGGGCGTGCATGAGTTTCTCGATGCGGCTGAGGCAAACAAGCAGAATGGTTTTATGTGTTGTCCATGCACTGAATGTGGGAATACGAGGTCTTACTCTAACCGGAAAATCCTTCACTCCCACCTGCTTTACAAGGGTTTCATGCCACACTATAATGTTTGGACGAGGCACGGAGAAATAGGGGTTATGATGGAAGACGGCGAAGAAGAAGACTACGATGACAACTATGAGCCCCCTGAATACGGTGATGTTGCAACGGGGGGAGCTGGTGAAGATCAAGAGGAACCAGACGATGTGCCCAATGATGCTGCAATGGGTGAAGCTGCTGAAGATCAAGAGGAACCAGACGATGTGCCCGATGATGATGATCTCCGCCGGGTCATTGTCGACGCAAGGACGCAATGCATTAGTCAAAAGGAGAAGCTGAAGTTCGATCGCATGTTAGAGGATCACAAAAAAGAGTTATACCCCAATTGCGAAGATGGCAACACAAAGCTCGGTACCGTACTGGAATTGCTGCAGTGGAAGGCAGAGAATGCTGTGGCTGACAAAGGATTTGAGAAGCTACTGAAAATATTGAAGAAGAAGCTTCCAAAGGATAACGAATTGCCCGACAGTACATACGCAGCAAAGAAGGTCGTATGCCCTCTAGGATTGGAGGTGGAGAAGATACATGCATGCCCTAATGACTGCATCCTCTACCGCGGTGCATACAAGGATCTGAACGCATGCCCGGAATGCGGTGCATTGCGGTATAAGATCAGATGAGATGACACTGGTGATGTTGACGGCGAGCCCCCCAGGAAGAGGGTTCCTGCGAAGGTGATGTGGTATGCTCCTATAATACCACGGTTGAAACGTCTGTTCAAAAACGAAGAGCATGCCAAGTTGATGCGATGGCACAGTGAGAACCGAAAGAAAGATGGGAAGTTGAGAGCACCCGCTGACGGGTCGCAGTGGAGAAAAGTCGAGAGAAAGTACTGGGATGAGTTTGCAAAGGACCCAAGGAATGTATGGTTTTCTTTAAGCGTGGATGGCATTAATCCTTTCGGGGAGCAGAGCAGCAATCACAGCACCTGGCCCTTGACTCTATGTATGTATAACCTTCCTCCTTGGATGTGCATGAAGCGGAAGTTCATTATGATGCTAGTTCTCATCCAAGGCCCTAAGCAACCCGGCAACGAAACTGATGTGTACCTAAGGCCATTAGTTGAAGAACTTTTATAGCTGTGGAATGAAAACGGTGTACGTACGTGGGATGAGCACAGACAGGAGGAATTTAACCTTAAGGCATTGCTGTTCGTGACCATCAACGATTGGCCCGCTCTCAGTAACCTTTCAGGACAGACAAACAAAGGATACCACGCATGCACGCACTGTTTAGATGACACTGAAAGTATATACCTGGACAAATGCAGGAAGAATGTGTACCTGGGCCATCGTCGATTTCTTCCGACCAACTATCAATGTCGAAAGAAAGGCAAGCATTTCAAAGGCGAGGCAGATCACCGGAAGAAGCCCGCCATGCGCACCGGTGATCACGTGCTTGCTATGGTTAATGATTTACACTACGTAATCTTTGGAAAGGGTTCCGGTGGACTAGCTGTTCCGAATGACGCTGAGGGACACGCACCCATGTGGAAGAAGAAATCTATATTTTGGGACCTACCCTACTGGAAAGACCTAGAGGTCTGCTCCTCAATCGACGTGATGCACGTGACGAAGAACCTTTGCGTGAACCTGCTAGGCTTCTTGGGCGTGTATGGGAAGACAAAAGATACACCTGAGGCACGGGAGGACCTGCAACGTTTGCACGAAAAATACGGCATGCCTCCGAAGCAGTATAAAGGTCCTGCCAGCTACGCTCTTACGAAAGAAGAGAAAGAAATCTTCTTTGAATGCCTGCTCAGTATGAAGGTCACGACTGGCTTCTCGTCGAATATAAAGGGAATAATAAATATGCCAGAGAAAAAGTTTCAGAACCTAAAGTCTCATGACTGCCACGTGATTATGACGCAACTGCTTCCGGTTGCATTGAGGGGGCTTCTACCGGAAAACGTCTGATTAGCCATTGTGAAGCTATGTGCATTCCTCAATGCAATCTCTCAGAAGGTGATCGATCCAGAAATCGTACCAAGACTAAGGAATGATGTGGAGCAATGTCTCGTCAGTTTCGAGCTGGTGTTCCCACCATCCTTCTTCAATATCATGATGCACGTCCTAGTTCATCTAGTCGACGAGATTGTCATCCTGGGGCCCGTATTTCTACACAATATGTTCCCCTTTGAGAGGTTCATGGGAGTCCTAAAGAAATATGTCCGTAATCGCACTAGGCCAGAAGGAAGCATCTCCATGGGCCATCAAACAGAGGATGTTATCGGGTTTTGTGTTGACTTCATTCCTGGCCTTAACAAGATAGCTCTCCCTAAATCGCTGTATGAGGGGAGACTGACTGGAAAAGGCACTCTTGGAAGAGACTCAATAATATGCAGGGACGGATATTCTTGGTCTCAAGCACACTACACAGTTCTACAGAACTCTACCTTGGTGACCCCGTATGTCGATGAACACAAGAACAGTCTGCGCTCCAAACACCCGGAGCAGTATGACGACTGGATTACATGTGAACACATCAGGACTTTCAGCAGTTGGTTGGAAACACGTCTCAGAGGTGACAACACTGTATGTGATGAGTTGTACTTGTTGTCCAGGGGACCATCTTTGACTGTATTGACTTACAAAGGATACGAGATAAATGGGAATACATTTTACACAATCGCCCAAGATCAAAAGAGCACCAACCAAAACAGCGGTGTCCGCTTTGATGCAGCAACCGAGAGCGAAAAGGATACATATTATGGTTACATAGTGGACATATGGGAACTTGACTACGGACCTGATTTTAAGGTCCCTTTGTTTAAGTGCAAATGGGTCAATCTGTTAGGCGGCGGGGTACAGATAGACCCACAGTACGGAATGACAACAGTGGATCTGAAAAATCTTGGGTACACTGACGAACCTTTCGTCCTAGCCAATGATGTGGCACAGGTTATCTATGTGAAGGACATGTCTACCAAACCGAGAAAAAGAAAAGATAAGGAAGCGAATACATCATACGATGAGCCAAAGCGCCACATAGTTCTTTCAGGAAAAAGGGACATCCTGAGAGTGGACGGCAAGACAGACATGTCTGAAGATTATGAAAAGTTTCATGAAATTCCTCCCTTCAATGTCAAGGCTGACCCAAGCATCCTAATAAACAATGAAGATTATCCATGGTTACGGCGCAATAAGCAAATGTCACAAGCGAAGAAAAAGTGAAGACTTTCTCCCACAACTATTATGATGATACCATGCCAAATTTGTAACAGACGAGTATGCTATGCCAACTTTTTCAGAGTTCATTTGAAAACTATGAATTTAGGTCGAATTTTCTCTATAGGTGCATCTATGTTCAAATTTTAACTATTGAAATTTGAAAACTAATGGCACTAACAGAAATTTTATATTTTTTTCTAAAACTAATGGCACTAACAGAAAGTTTATAATTTTGCTGACCTAAAAGCAAAAAGAATTAAAAAATAAAGCAAAAAACAAAAGAAAATAAATAATACAGAAAACAAAACAAAAAAACTAGAAAAAAAATAAAAATAGCAACAATAAGTATTTTGTTGTAAGTAGAAACAAAATAAAATAAATAAAGCAACAAAGAAAACAAAAAACTAAAAAAGTGTTTTTAAATTTGAAAACTAATGGCACTAACAGAAAGTTTATAATTTTTCTAAAACTAAAAGCAAAAAGAATTAAAAAAATAAAGCAAAAAAAAAGAAAATAAATAATGCAGAAAACTAAACAAAAAAACTGGAAAAATAGGGCTCACCCCTATAATATTTTATAATTTGCTCCCCTGAATTCTTCCATGCAGTGTATTTATTTTAAAAAATAGCTATAAACTAGAGCACATTCATGGGCAAAGCTACGTAGGGACTTGGGTGTACAACTGTACACCCATTGTTTGCAGAACTTTCAGGCCTCCTTTGGTTCATAGGATAGGAATGTTACAGGAATAGGAAAATCATAGGAAATGAGATGACATGCATCTCAATTCCTATAGAGAAAGACATGTCATTTGATGCATAGGATAGGAATTTTTCCATTGAGTCTTAGCTAATGTTTTTTCCCCTCCAAAATGTGAAGGATCGATTCCTATCCTATATAGGAATAGGAATCCATTCCTATAAACCAAAGGGCTTCAAAGGAAAATTTCCTTTGCAAATCCTATCCTATAGAAATCCTACGAAATTCCTACAAACCAAAGGAGGCTTCAAGGTGTGCTCCCTCGTACGTGATGCATCGCCCAGATGCAGAGGCCGGGGGTCTTCCTCTTTTTTTTTAAAAAAACCTCGTACACGAGGGCACCCTAAGCGCTATAGGGTTTCTCGTGCCTCCCGTCGGCGTTGCCACCGCTCTATCTCGTCTTCTATGGTCTTAGGGTCATGGAAGCGCAGTGAATCCCGGTTCTTGCGGGCGCAGAGCGCCGTTTTCAGATAGTTTTTTAATTTTTGATAGGGTTTGTGTCCTTCTCAGAGAGGCGAGGCGGCGGAGACTCTCTGAAGATGAAATTAGGCCCTCCCCGCCTAGCCCCCATCCCGGTGGTGTTTCTAGCATCGTCAGAGGGCGTGTGGAGGTTTGTCTCTGGCGGATCTCGTGGGATTCGGTCGGCTTTTATCTTCGATGGATCCACGTGGATCCGATCTTCGTCCGTCAGTGTTCATGTGTCTACAGGTTGGATCCTTCTGATCTATGCTTCTCGTCATTAGCGGCGGTTGTTGTCCTAGTGCGCTAGTCCTGTGGGGCCTTAGCACAACAACTTCCCAATTGTCTAGTACAACAAGGTTTGCCCGGCTTCGATGTGGGAGGGGCAATAACGCCGACACACCTTCGGCTCGCTCCAGTGCTTGTAGCCGTCGCTAGGTGGTCTATATACCTGGATGTATTTTTTACTTCTGTTGTTCTTTGTACTACCTTGATAGTGGATGAATAGATTGGAAGTTTTTCCTCACAAAAAAGAACCTATGTAGCAATATACATAAGAAAGGAAACATGAGTAAAATTGCAAATCTTACGGACTCTATACACCATTGTTTGGATGTTGGCTCCACCACCGATCCACTACAGTTCATATACGATGAGAATGTAGAGGTGTGTTATTCGCACATATTCTATTCTCGATAAACTCAATACTATAAGTTCTCGCATCAACGCGGGGGGTGTCATCTAGTAGATATCATGGTCGATGTCACCTACAATGTTTAGGTTGTAGCTTGAAGTTAGGGTATTAGAAAGACGGTTACCAAATAAGCTAGCACCCTACATCCTTTGGAAGAAGTGTGAAGAGTATGTATGTATACATAGTAGTAGTAGTAGTAGCAGCAGCAGCAGCAGGTATATTGTTATGTGTTGGGTGTCTGGGCCATCTCCGCCATCTGCAGCCCTGCTGGCCGGCGCAGGTGCCTCCTTCTTTTTGAGGAAATGCCATCATGGCGGTTTGAAAAAACTTCAACTAAAACCTCTGAAAACTCTGACTTTCACACAATAGTTCGAGAGGTCTCCAAGTTTCTAGCTGGCACATCTGTCGCCATATTGGCCTTCCAAAAATAATAGTTAAAGTCCATAATATTAAAATTGCGAGCTGGAAAAGGGCGTTCTTCGTAAATGGCCGCGGGTGCCTCCTCCTTACCATCGCAGGGGTACCAGGTGATGATGGCCACCACGACAAGGGTCAACACCCGATAATATATAAAAAGAATTAAAGCGCCTAACCTACGGCTCCTCTCGTGCATTCACAGCGCTAGTAGCCTTGAGGTCTTCATTGAGCGACATGTGTCCGGTTTTCCTTCCGGTTAACTTTGAGTTTTTTAACACAGTTCTTTTTTGGTTTTGTATTGTACCACTGAAAAAATAGCACACTATAACATCACTAATAGCATGTTTTAGCGTTTTGAGCGATGCCTCACTAGATAATTGTGTATACATAGATGTACAAGTACAACTTGTTAAGATTAGTCGTGACATGGACTTGGTGAATCACGGCTTAGCTAAACTAGGTTAAAAAAAAGCAGGAGAATCTGCAATGGGAGCCCGCATATCCGCCACAAACATCTGGCGACCTGCCGATCACTACTTGGACAGAAAATTGCCACCCAACTAGACCTGCCCAAATGTCCGCGCTCACCGGCACCCCATACCCAACCCATATTCCGGGCACCTAACACCCGTCGGTCCGACGGGCGCCTTCTCCGGTTTGCTATATATGTTCGAGGTATGTACATCATGAATGTTGCATGGCTTTGTATGAAAATAAATATCGTCAAATGAGGAGTGTGGTTGTGATACGAAAATACATAGTCAAATGGGGAGTGTGGTTGTGATGTGTGAAATATGGGGGATGACCGGGCGCTGCCCATGGACACAACCGGACGCGTCCATCGTCTGGGGGCTCACTTTTGCTATGTGTGGTTGTAAATGCTCTAAAAGAACTCAAGAATAAGGGATTTTGTAAATGAACAGTGGAAACCCCATGTTCCCAAGTCATATTCAGAAGGCCACAAGGACATACTACTACCAGATCAGTTTTGACAGTTGAAAAATTCAGATAGCACCATTGCTGCAGGCCTCACACACACAGACACACACACAGTCAGTTTTGGCAGGGTTATGGAGCATTTATTTATGCAAGTACAAACACTCCTGGTACCTAATTAAGAGAGTTTCCAACAAGTTGGGCTTGGGATACATTAACCCAGATAAGAATCGTGAGGCATGCGCTGCAGATGGCATGGCAAAAGGGCAGAGTGGTCTTGCTTCAGTACGTGCTGCAGGGGTCTGCTTCACGCCAAGAGCATCACAGGCTCCCAGACATGTAGGCAGCGAGCCTCTCGATGGGCCTCCGGCGGCCCACCTTCACTCCCCCACGGCACCGTAACTTGATCCGCGCCAGGTGCTCCACCGGGATCCATGCAAAGCTAAGCCTCGCCGGCGCGTCCTCCTCCTCGCGGTCAGGCTCCAGCGCCTCCCTCGACCTCTGGACCCATTTGGGGTGGTAGGTCACCTGGTACCATGCCGAGGCCTTCATCTCGTACACCCGGTTCCTCTCGTCGTCGTCCAAGACGGCCTCGGTCTGGCCCGGCGCCTCAATGCTCTCGAAGATGGCCCGGAACTCCTTGCGGAGAGCAGAGTAGGCGTTCTTCAGCCTCTCCTTTATGTCCCCCTGCTTCCTGCTGTTGTACTTGGGGAGCGACCATATGTGCTCCGTCACGAGCTCCGCCTCCGTGCGCACGCCGTACTGCTTGAGCAGCGCGTCCAGCTGCGCCTCGTACGAGCACTTGCACTGCCACGCGCTCGACAGGAAATCCGCCGCGCCGGGAACCTCCATGTCCGTGTCGTAAGGCAGGTCGTTCAGCGTGCAGGTTTCTTCTGGGACCAGATCGCTGCTGGAGGCTTCTTGGATCGATCGGTAGAGCCTTCCGAGGATCTTCTCTGATTTGTAGGAGATGGCATCATCCTTTCCCATGAAGTCGGGGTAGAGTTTTGGTCGAAGGGCTGGCGGCATCGACACGATTTTGCCCGTCTTGGGGAAGTCAACAGCGAATGCTGCTAGTTCTGCCAACTGAATGCACTTCTCGTCCATTGCTCCATACTCGCTCATATCGGCATGAACAACATGAGCATTGCTTATCGGACCCAGTTTCTCATTTACCATGTTCTTCAAAAAGAAATCAACGATGTCCTGTTGTTAACAGTACAAAGACCTTGTATTAGTAAATATTGTATTGAAAAAGAGTACTAATATTTATCACAACTCAAGGACGAAGCAATTTGAAGAAACCGGATGAAATGAAGATGCACCTTATAATTTGTGTATAGTAGCTGCTTGTATCAGATCAATTGGATGATAAGAGCATATGTTAATTTACAAAAGCAAAGAGAAAGAGCTAGTTGATTATGAACTGAAAAGTGTTTATGCCTGAGTAATAATCAGTAGTTCTTGACTTCAATTTCAACCTATGGAAAGAACTAACTTAGCTTTTGGAAACAGGGTAATCTCACTTCAAATGAAGCAAAAGGGGTATCGATCTACAACTGCAATACCAGACATCTGGCAAGTTAAATTTATGATTGTACTCTACAGCTACAGTTTTCCAAGAATAAAATCAAATTATATTGAAATCCAGCCGTACACATTAGGCTACCTTCAGAATTTGTCAAGCCTTTAGCCCCTACCTAATACACACAAAAATATCAAGGGTGCAAGTTTTACTTTCTCTGGGTCATTGGATCGACTCGACTCAAAACTAGTTTAATTGAACTAATCCAGATCTCAAAGCAAAGGAAATGGGATATAAATGAAGTAACAAAGTGCTTGCTGGGTTGTCCCTAAACAAATGTAGTTAAAGCTATTGTCATCTGTTAATCAAATTAAAGACAATATAACCAAATAGATAGGTCAAATGGGGAGTAGACATTATAATCCAACAGTTCAAGAAGTTTAGGGTTTCCCATGCCAATTAACAGGCATGGAATTAGTAGGAAGAAACAGAATCCCTGATTCAGGGTCCAAACTATGATACAATTTCCTTGACTATTTATATTTAAGTTGTTTATTTAGCTACGGCAGGGATTATTTCAGTAAGAACACTAACATGTTAAGCAGAAGTTACTAATAGGAAGACATCAGAGAGGTGAACAAGTATTTAATGGAATATATCCATACACTGAATTTTCAGGGAAGAAATGCATAAATGCCAAGGTTACTAACTTACAGATTGGGTTACTTTGCGCGGTAATTGTTTTGCTTCGGCTGGGGAGTAGTCCATAGGGTTCCAGCTTCTTTTGCCCGGTGGGATAAGTTTTTCATCCCAGGTCACAAAGTATAGATCCCCATCAAGATCACTCCCAGATGCTTCATTGGCGTGTGGCCTCTCGCCATTCTTGGGAAAGACCAAGCAATCAACAAGGTGATGCAAAGCAGGCACATCAATGGCTTCAAGGATCCGGACATCCCCTGGATGAAGGCACGGATTCTTTGCCATTACAACAGTACCTTTAACAGTCTCTGCATTGTTGTTTGCTGAGTAAGATCTTGGTCCATGCTTCAGCAGAGAATTATTGAGTACTGGAGATGAGGCCCGAATAAAGCACTGTCCTTGCTCAAGGATCCCAAGTTCATCAAGGCAGCCCATCAACCACCTTCCCTTGGGAACAAAAATCCTTGATTTTTCCAAAAGACCCAGTAGCTGTGAGGACCTTATAGCCAACAGCAATGCTTTCAGGTGCGGCTCAGTTCCAGGTGAAATGCCAGCACTCAACATCAGTGCTGCCGTGTTTCCTTCGTCAGCACAAGAGGTGGTTACAACGTCAAAAGCAACATCAGTGTCAGTCAAAATATTGTTGAGATTAGACAGCATGTCTTTCTGCATTTGTGAAAAGACAGCATCCGGGACATTCAAGGAGGAGAGTAATGTAATGATCTGACGGTTTAAGAATCCTGGCTGAAACTTTGTCCATGAGACCACCTCTAACACAGTGTGGGAAGAGTCAAACTTGTGCATGCTTGGCCTCAGGGAAAGCTGTATCCCATCATTCTCTCCTTCCCAGACAGCTATAACACCCTTGAAGCCTGCATACCTGATCTGGTAAGCAGATGGGGGATTATCTGTCAGTTGCAGCTTCTTAGCGACTTCCAGTGCAAGTTCCCGGGTAATCTTGCCGATTCCATCAGAGAAAACGTAGCCATTACGTTCAACATCCTCAAGACACTCATTGACCTCATGTGGCTGCATCACCACCGTTGCATATGTCGATGAGAAGCACTGCCCCATCCGAGCAGTATGCTTTGCTACATTCTTACTTGTGAACCGGCCCATCCATTTCCTGATACTTTCCACGGTTCTCGTTCTGTCCGTTCTGTCCTCTGCAAAGAACCAGGCAGATCTGTCCCTCAGCTGGTTTGATGAGAATGCAAGAAACGAGTATTTCCGGCCACACATGTGGAAACCTTCTGTCAAAAATGTCTTGACACGCTTGTACACCGTTGTCTTATGCTGCAGGAACGAGTTTGACATCAAATCCTTGACGATCTGAGCAGCAGAGAAATTCAGCACATTGCTGTTGAGTTGCTGCATGCCCTCATCCATAAATGTTACCCTGAGGAACCTGTTCGCGACTACGCGATAATGCCGGACAACACGGTTAGAGCGCTCCACTTGCGGCGGCAGGCAATAGGCCCTGGTGGGCGTGATCACCAGCCTCCTCACCTCAGAATGGTCATCCCCAATCTTGCTGTTAAGGAGTTTGGGGTTTCTGGCAACCCTGTCCTGCAGATTCTTCAGCCTCCGGCACGCATCAAAGACCGGAAATTTGATCCCCCAGAATTCCTTGAGTGCAGCCACATTGACATCCTCCTCCCTCCCCTGGAGCAAACTGTAGAATTCAGGCGTGAGCTGGTGCTGATTGATCACTCCCTTGTGCACCAGCGCGTTCACGAGGAACAGCACCGGAAACTTGATCCCCTCGGCGTGCTGCACGCAGAAGAAGAGGTCCTGCATCCGCTCCCCAAACTCGGGCTCGTCGCGCACGGTGAGCCCCCTCCTGGCCCCCCACCCACCGCCGCACTCAACGACGGTCACCCTCCTCTCCTTCATGTAGGCCAGCGCGCGCTCCATCTTGGACCAGAACCGCGCCGGGATTGTGATCCTGTAAACGCCGCACCGCCCGATGGCGCCGCTGGGGGTGATGTCGGTGGTCCGGATCCAGGGGTCGTCGTCGTCGAGCAGGTCGAACGGCACGGACTCGTAGATGTCGTCGTCCGCCGTGCGGTAGTAGACGAGCGGGGCGGACGAGAGCCGGAGCAGCAGCGAGCAGTCGAGCTTGAACACCCTGACCTCGGCGACGTCGCGGACGGGGAACTCGAGCTTCACGTCGCAGCGCATCACGACGGCGGCCTCGCGGAGCTCCTTGAACGCGAAGGCGGTGTCGCGGGCGAAGACGAGGCGGCAGGAGCCGTCGAACGGGTCGACGGCGAACTCGAGCCCGCCGGCGCCGTCGTCCGGGCCGGGGCAGCGCCAGGCGGCGAGGAAGGCGTCGGGGGCGGGGAGGTCGCCGGCCTCGAGGCGGGACCCGGGGAAGCGGAACGGCGCGACGCCGCGGCGGCGGGAGGCCCGGAGCGCGCTGTCGGGCGCGGAGGCGGCGCGGAGCGGCTTCCCGGAGAGGATGAGCTCGCAGCGGCCGGCGGCGTCGGCGGCGCGGCGGGCCGCCTCCGGGCGCGCGAAGTGGACGAATGCGTGCGGCGGCACGGGGACGAGCCGCTGCTGCGCCTGGCCGGGGGCAAGGGCGGCGGCGGCGGCGGCGGCGGGGAGGAGGAAGTCGGGGTCGGCGTCCTGCGGGGTCGTGGAGGTCTTGACGCGGCAGCGCCAGACGGGGCCCGCCTCCAGCTCGAGGAAGTCGGCGAGGTCGCGCGCCCGGACGGCGGCGTCGAAGCCGCCCAGGCTGACCTGCGTGGTCACCAGGTCGCCGGCGCGCGGCGCCCCCATTGCTGCTGGCGGCGGTTGCCGCGGCGGCCGGCCGGAGGGGATTGGTTTGGGTTTGGGGTCGGTTTTGATTAGCGGAATCGTGAGGGGCAAAAATATATAACCGCGACGAGGGTGTGAAAGGTGTGATGAAGGGTGAAGCCGCCCTCTTTTTCTTCACTCATTTATCATTTTTCATTCACTCATCAATCAAGGAGATGAATGCATGTGGAAGCAAAAAGAGGAGCAAAAAAGATTGACTGCATTCATATTGGTAGCATGGTTGTGATCTTGGAGCAGCCAAATTATAAAGACAATACTTCCACTTTTTACTGTTAGAAACCATAAAGATACTCTAGTCTAGTTGCTAGTAATTCTCAAGTAAATATTTTTTTCTACTACCTCCTCCTTAATGTATATAAACTTATAAAGCACCCCCTCGAAATTTAGGGCTCCTTTGATTTAAAGGGTTTACAAAGGAATTTTGATGGATTTCTGTGGACTATCTTTCATAGGATTTCTAGAACCCACTCAAACCTCTTTGATATAATCCTTTGTTTTTCTACGATGCAATCAAACAACCCACAATCATATGATTGAGATTAGCATGACGTTCCAATCCTATTTTTTTATTCCTGCGTTTTTAGAATCCAACGAATCAAAGATGCCCATAGTTAGCTATACGTAAAAAATAATATCATTTCTATACCTACTAATAAAGGGAGGTAATGTTTTTGGTTTGGTTGGTCCGGTGATTTTCGTCCGCATGGAACTGTCGGGGACGAGGGATCTGTCGTACAATTCGTGAGGTTGTGGCCCTCTTAAAGTCAATTCCCTAATGCTCGGCTTCCTCCTGGAGACAAGGCAAGTTGAAGTAGAAAAGTTGAAGCGGAGACTTGGTCTCAAAGGATTTCGTGGTGTTGCAAGTTTAAACACGATGAAACTTTACGATGATTTTTTTTCTGAAACATAAGAGATCCTAGAAGCTTCGGGGAGAGACCACTCTGCCCTTTGGCCATGCCGTCCCATCTGAAGCATGCCTCACGTTGTTATCTGGGTATATGTACCCCCAGGCCGAAGTTGTTGCAAATCTCTTGCTACCAGGAGTGTGTATAGTACAAAAAATAATATCAGTATTAGTTTAATCTGGCTTAAACCTGCTCCCTACCCTGCTAAAACTGTTGCTGCCGATTTTCTGTCTGTGTGTGTGTGTGTGAGAGAGAGAGACTACAAAAATGGTATCTAAAATTTTCAGCTGTTTTTATATGTTGTAGTTTGCTGCCGGAAAATGGTCAAAACTGATCTTATAATATGTTTTTGTGGCATTCTGAATATTACCTAAAAGCAACTCTAGTAGAGTTGCCATATCGGCCGATCCCTGATGTCTACTACACAACCTTCTTCTTGTAGACGTTGTTGGGCCTCCAAGTGCAGAGGTTTGTGTAGGATAGTAGCAAATTTCCCTAAGTGGATGACCTAAGGTTTATCAAACCGTAGGAGGCGTAGGATGAAGATGGTATCTCTCAAGCAACCTTGCAACCAAATAACAAAGAGTCTCTTGTGTCCCCAACACACCCAATACAATGGTAAATTGTATAGGTACACTAGTTCGACGAAGAGATATGGTGATACAAGTGGTATACGGATGGTAGATAATAGTTTTTGTAATCTGAAAATATAAAAACAGCAAGGTAACGAATGGTAAAAGTGAGCGTAAACGGTATTGCAATGTATTGAAACAAGGCCTAGGGTTCATACTTTCACTAGTGCAAGTTCTCTCAACAATAATATCATAATTGGATCACATAACTATCCCTCAACATGCAACAAAGAGTCACTCCAAAGTCGCTAATAGCGGAGAACAAACGAAGAGATTATGGTAGGGTACGAAACCACCTCAAAATTATTCTTTCCAATCAATCCGTTGGGCTATCCATATAAGTGTCACAAACAGCCCTAGAGTTCGTACTAGAATAACACCTTAAAACACAAATCAACCAAAACCCTAATGTCACCTAGATACTACAATGTCACCTCAAGTATCCGTGGGTATGATTATACGATATGCATCACACAATCTCAGATTCATCTATTCAACCAACACATAGAACCTCAAAGAGTACCCCAAAGTTTCTACCGGAGAATCACGACGAAAACGTGTGCCAACCACTATGCATAGATTCATGGGCGGAACCCGCAAGTTGATCACCAAAACATACATCAAGTGAATCACATGATATCCCATTGTCACCACAGATACGCACAGCAAGACATACATCAAGTGTTCTCAAATCTTTAAAGACTCAATCCGATAAGATTACTTCAAAAAGAAAACTCAATTCATTACAAGAGAGTAGAGGGGGAAGAAACATCATAGGATCCAAATATAATAGCAAAGCTCGCGATACATCAAGATCGTATCACCTCAAGAACACGAGAGAGAGAGAGAGAGAGAGAGATCAAACACATAGCTACTGCTACATACCCTCAGCCCCAAGGGAGAACTACTCCCTCCTCGTCATGGAGAGCACCGGGATGATGAAGATGTCCACCGGAGAGGGATTGCCCCTCCGGCAGGGTGCTGGAATGGGTCTAGATTGGCTTTCGGTGGCTACGGAGGCTTCTGGCGGCGGAACTCCCGATCTATTGTGCTCCCGGATGTTTTTAGGGTATATGAAGATATATAAGCGGAAGAAGTACGTCAGGGGGTCCACGAGGGGCCCACGAGGGTGGAGGGCGTGCCCAGGGGGGTTGCGCGCCCCCTACCTCGTGGCCTCCTCGAAGCTTCCCTTATGTGGACTCCAAGTGTTCTGGGCTTCTTCTGATCCAAAAATAAGTTCCGTGAAGTTTCAGGTCATTTGGACTCCATTTGATTTTCCTTTTCTTCGAAATCCTAAAATAGGCACAAAAAAAACAGAAACTGACACCGGGCTCTGTGTTAATAGGTTAGTCCCAACAATGATATAAAAGTGTATAATAAAGCCCATAAACATCCAAAGTTGATAATATAATAGCATGGAACAATCAAAAATTATAGATACGTTGGAGACGTATCAGCATCCCCAAGCTTAATTCCTGCTCGTCCTCGAGTAGGTAAATGATAAAAACATAATTTTTAATGTGGAATGCTACCTAACATATTTATCAATGTAGTTCTCTTTATTGTGGCAAGAATATTCAGATCCATAAGATTCAAGACAAAAGTTTAATATTGACATAAAATAATAATACTTCAAGCATATTAACTAAGCAATCATGTCTTCTCAAAATAACATGGCCAAAGAAAGCTATCCCTACAAAATCATATAGTCTGGCTATGCTCCATCTTCACCACACAAAATATTTAAATCATGCACAACCCCGATGACAAGCTAATCAATTGTTTCATACTTTTGATGTTCTCTAACTTTTTCAATCTTCACACAATATATGAGCGTGAGCCATGGATATAGCACTATAGGTGGAATAGAGTGGTGGTTGTGGAGAAGACAAAAAGGAGAAGATAGTCTCACATCAACTAGGCGTATCAACGGGCTATGGAGATGCCCATCAATAGATATCAATGTGAGTGAGTAGGGATTGCCATGCAACGGATGCACTAGAGCTATAAGTGTATGAAAGCTCAAAAAGAAACTAAGTGGGTGTGCATCCAACTTGCTTTCTCACGAAGACCCAGGGCATTTTGAGGAAGCCCATCATTGGAATATACAAGCCAAGTTCTATAATGAAAGATTCCCACTAGTATATGAAAGTGACAATATAGGAGACTCCCTATCATGAAGATCATGGTGCTACTTTGAAGCACAAGTGTGGTAAAAGGATAGTAGCATTGCCCCTTCTCTCTTTTTCTCTCATTTATTATTATTTTTTATTATTTGGGCCTTCTCTTTTTTATGGCCTCTTTTCTTTTTTTGGGCTTCTTTGGCCTCTTTTATTTATTTATTTTCGTCTGGAGTCTCATCCCGACTTATGGGGGAATCACGGTCTCCATCATCCTTTCCTCACTGGGACAATGCTCTAATAATGATGATCATCACACTTTTATTTACTTACAACTCAAGAATTACAACTCGATACTTAGAACAAGATATGACTCTATATGAATGCCTCCAGCGGTGTACCGGGATGTGCAATGATGCATGAGTGACATGTATGAAAGAATTATGAACGGTGTCTTTGCCACAAATACAATGTCAACTACATGATCATGCTAAGCAATATGACAATGATGAAGCGTGTCATAATAATCGGAACGGTGGAAAGTTGCATGGCAATATATCTCGGAATGGCTATGGAAATGCCATAATAGGTAGGTATGGTGGCTATTTTGAGGAAGGTATATGGTGGGTGTATGATACCGGCGAAAGTTGCGTGGTACTAGAGAGGCTAGCAATGGTGGAAGGGTGAGAGTGCGTATAATCCATGGACTCAATATTAGTCATAAAGAACTCACATACTTATTGCAAAAATCTATAAGTTATCGAAACAAAGTACTACGCGCATGCTCCTAGGGGGATATATTGGTAGGAAAAGACCATCGCTCGTCCCCGACCACCACTCATAAGGAAGACAATCAATAAATAAATCATGCTCCCACTTCGTCACATAACGGTTCACCATACGTGCATGCTACGGGAATCACAAACTTCAACACAAGTATTTCTCAAATTCACAACTACTCAACTAGCATGACTCTAATATTACCATCCTCATATCTCAAAACAATTATCAAGTATCAAACTTCTCATAGTATTCAATGCACTTTATATGAAAGTTTTTATTATATCCCTCTTGGATGCCCATCATATTAGGACTAAATTCATAACCAAAGCAAACTACCATGCTGTTCTAAAGACTCTCAAAATAATATAAGTGAAGCATAAGAGTTCATCTATTTATACAAAATTAAACCACCACCGTGATCTAAAAAAATATAAGTGAAGCACTAGAGCAAATGACAAACTACTCCGAAAGATATAAGTGAAGATCAATGAGTAGTCGAACAATTATGCAACTATATGAAGACTCTCTAACATTTAATAATTTCAGATCTTGGTACTTTATTCAAACAGCAAGCAAAGCAAAAGAAAATGACATTCTAAGAATAGAAAACATCATGTGAAGAAGCAAAAACTTAGGATCAACCGATACTAACCGATAGTTGTTGAAGAAGAAAGGTGGGATGCCAACCGGGGCATCCCCAAGCTTAGACGCTTGAGACTTCTTGAAATATTATCTTGGGGTGCCTTGGGCATCCCCAAGCTTGAGATTTTGTGTCTCCTTAATTCCTCTCATATCACGGTCTCCCTAAATCTCAAAAGCTTCATCCACACAAAACTCAACAAGGACTCGTGAGATAAGTTAGTATGAACCATTGCCAAAAACCTTATCATACTCTACTGTAGCAAATCACTAAAATTATTATTCAACATTTCATACTAAATGCCTCTGTGTCACATCCCTAGTGCTAGTATGCTCTGAGCTAGCTAGTCTTGTGCTGCATCATGTTTAAATTCTTATGAATTTGAATTGGGGACTGTTGAAACCCTAGCATAGATGAATCCAACTAGGTTCAAATAAAAAATATCATTTTCAATGATCCCAAAATTCCTTTGGAAAAGTTTATCATTTTTGAATTGGTCTAGAACCTTTGCCAAAAATGGTGCACATTTTCCTAGGTCACTTTGGATTTCTGAATGAATTCATAAAGTATTTGAATTTGGGCATTTAATTGCTATAAATAATTAAAATGCCCAAATAATTCTGAAAGTGGTTGAGGGCTATTGGATATATTTTCAAAAGTGCCCACAATTATTTTCAGGGTTTTTGAAAATGCCTTAGAATTTTATTTAAGTCAAAAACAGTTACAGAAATAATAGAAAACCAGAAAATAGGAAACAGAGAAGAGAAAACTTACCTGGCGCCACCAACCGGCCCAGCACTGTAGCTGGACGGCCCAGCCCACCAGGGGCTCCTCCCTGTCGTCTTCCCCCTTGCCAGGAGGACGAGCGAGTGGCCGGCGCGCGCGAGCACGCGTCCGGCCACCTCCTGCTTGCTTGCCGCTGCTGGAGTCGTCCCCGAGCGCCACACACTTCCCCTCGACCGCCTGCACCTCTCCTCTCTCCCCCTCGAGCACTCTCCCCTCCTCTGCCTCTTTCCCACGCGACCACCGAGCGTGCACGTCGCCGCCGACGCCGTTTGCCGCAGCCAGAGCCACTGCCCCGCCTCTCCGCCGTGTCTAGAAGAAACGCCCCGTCGCCCTACTCCTCCTCGCCGAGCCGCGCGGGTCGGGAAGCCCTGCATCACCCTCTGGACCGCCATCTTCGCCGCCTCTGCCCCGAGATCACCGGCGACCTTCCGACGCCGTCCGTGCTTCCCCGAGCCCACTTCGACGCCCCCTACAACCGCCGTGAGCCACTACACCGAACCCCTCTCTCCCCGTGCTCGTTTGCCTCCTCTGGCTGTCGCTTTCGTCAAGCCCAAGACCTCACCGCCACCGGCCATGGCGCCACCGCGGCTACTGATGCCATGGCTCGCGTCTGAGCGTGTCCCCGTGTTCAGTACTTCCCCAGGAGCACGTAGCACCCATCAGTTCCTCCCCTAGTGCACCGTAGCGTCGAGTCGGTCGGTGCCCGAGCTCCGGCCGCCGCTGTTGAGGTCGCTGCCGCCGTTTCCGGCCACCGCAGCCGCTGACTTTGGTCCCATTGGATGCGGAAGAGCGCCAACTATGCATAGAACCTCTCCGCCGCTTGTTTGGTCACCGGACGGCAAGACCCGATGCCCTCCGCCGCGTCTGTCGACGCCGGCGTCGAGCCGTGGACCAAGTCCGGTGAGTTTGACCCAGCTGACCAAGGGTTTGACCTCCCCTGGCTCACTGACATGTGGGCCCCAGGCCACTAACTAAAATAGGATTAGTATTAGTTTATCACTAACTAAATTTAGTTAGTTAACTAACCACTGACCAGTGGGTCCCACTGGTCAGGGTTGACCTGGACCATGCCCGTTGACCGCTGATGTCATAGTGACGCAGTGCTGACGCAATAAGCTATTTCCTGGGTTTAATTTAATTCAGAAAATCCAGAAAATGCCCAAAACTTCTAAAAATCATGGAAATTCAACCGTAACTCCAAATGAAATAAATTATATATGAAAAATTATCAGAAAAATTCAAGGAATCTGTTTATGGCATTTTCATGCATGTTTGAACAACTTAACCTCACTGTTTAGACCAAAACATGATAATGCACTATTTGAATTCATAGTTTGAATTTGAATTTGAACCTAGTGTTCAAACCAACTCCATTTAACTTGTTGTTAGTTGCATTAGCTCAATCAACAACATATTGCCATGTCATGATCATGCATCATATTGTTGCATCGCATTGATTGTGTTCTTCCTTGTTTGCCGGTAATTGTCCCCTCTCGGTAGACGCTGCTCCGACGCTGTGATCGTTGACACTGATGAAGACTCAATGTTATCTTCAGAAGTGCCAGGCAAGCAAAACCCCCTTGTTCATTCCGATACAATCCCCCTCTCTCGCTCCTGCTCTCTGTTACTGCACTAGGACAACAACGATCATCTGTTACTTGTTGCGGTAGTTGAACCCCTTTCCTTTGCATGACCTGTCATTGCCACAGTAAATAGATGAAACCCACTAGCATGAGTAGGAGTTGTTTGAGCCCTGATGTGCCTACTCATTCATGTTTGCTTGTCATGCCCGCTATTGCTTAGAGTTGTGTCAGGTCTGATTCATCGGGGATGAATTGGAAAGTTGTGAACATGTCCTACTGTGTGTGAGCTAAGTGTGTGAACACGATTTGGTAAAGGTAGCGGTGAGAGGCCATGTAGGAGTACATGGTGGGTTGTCTCATTGAAACCGTTCTTAGGAACCGAGTTCTGTGTTTGTGATCCATGAAACAGTTACTACCACACATTGGGCCCGAAACCAATGGACCCTCTCGGCTTCTTGATCACCCTTGTCCTCTGTCCAGGAGTTGCAACTAGTTTCTGGTGTTTATAGGATATGTGTTGGCGGCCGTGCGTAGCGCTAACCCTAGGGGTGGGCTATGATGCGGTAGATACACCGTGGCACGGTGTACCGGGTGCCCGTTTGGTGTCCCGGGAACCCTGTTCACATCGTTCGGGGCCGTATGTGGAAACCTCGGCTGGACTCCCTGCGGATGGAACCTGGATAGGCGATAAACCTGAACTACAAACTTGAGTGTTTAGGTAGGCCGTGGCCGACACCCTCGTTGGGCTTCCGCTTGAAGGTTGCCGAGTACATGTCGTGTAAACGGTGGTAAGTGGTGAGAGCGTGTGTGAAGAAGTACACCCCTGCAGGGTTAACATCATCTATTCGAATAGCCGTGTCCGCGGTAATGGACTTCTGGGTTGCCTATAACAGTTCATAGACAAGTGAAAATGGATACTCTAAAACTCGCAAGATAAGTGTGAGTGCTATGGATGGCCTTCTCGTAGGGAGATGAGAGCGGATCCATAATGGTGTATTGAATGGTGAATATGTGGGCTGGTGTGCGCCACCTCAAAAGAGTTGCTTGCAGTCGTAGTTCAGATAGCCACCGAGTCAAAGCTGGCTTGCTGCAGTTAAACTCCACCACCCCCCTTTGTTGATACCGATGCATATGTAGCTAGTTCTGATGTAAGTCTTGCTGAGTACTCTTGTACTCACGTTTGCTTAATTTATGTTTTGCAGAGAGACTCCAGTCTCGCTAGTAGTTTCGCGTGGACTTCGACGTTAGCTTGATACCTCAGCTATGATCTTGTGCCCTCGGCAAGATCTGGTAGATAGTCAGGCTTCTTAGCCTTTTTCATTTGTAGATGTCTGTACTCAGACATGTTAAGCTTCGGCATGTGCTTTGCATTGTATGCTATGATTGTTGGGTTATGAGACCCATATTTGTAATATCTCGCTCCTCGGAGCCTAATGAATAAATACTTGAGTTGTAGAGTTATGTTGTGATGCCATGTTGTATTTACACATATCGAGCATATTGTGTGTATGATTGAAATGCTTGGTATGTGTGGGATCCGACAATCTAGTTGTTTATCCTTGGCAGCCTCTCTTATGGGGAAATGTAGTCTAGTGCTTCAATGAGCCATAGTAGTCCGCTACAGCCCGGTTCACCGGAGTCCTGCTAGCCCAGCACTACTGCTCATGACACTTGACTGGCCGGCATGTGTTTCACTTCGTTCCTGTGTCTTTCCCTTCGGGGAAATGTCACGCGGTGACATCCGGAGTCCTGCCTAGCCTGCTACAGCCCGGGTTCCCGGAGTCCTGTTAGCCCAGTGCTACAGCCCGGATTCACACGCTGCTGACCGACATGCTCGATATATTCATGTATGCCTGTCCCCATAGGTTAGTGTCGCTTTGGGTTCACGACTAGCCATGTCGGCCCGTGTTCTCTGTCATATGGATGCTAGCGACACTATCATATACGTGAGCCAAAAGGCGCAAACGGTCCCGGGCCATGGTAAGGCGACACCGTGGGAATACCGTGCGTGAGGACGCAAAGAGATATGAGGTGTTACCGGCTAGATCGATGTGACTTGGAGTCGGGGTCCTGACACTCTGCATATTTAATAGTCCTATCCTCAAATAGAATCATTAAAGAAGCAAACATATGCAAACAATGCAAACATAACAGCAATCTGCCTAAACATGACAGTCTGTAAAGAATGCAGCAATATCCATACTTACCTAGCTCCAAAAAATATGAAAGAAAATTCCCACTGTAGTAAATTTATCAGAGCTTAATATGCAAAAGGTTTCAACATTTTATGACATTCTGAATTTTCTAGGGAATTATTGCAACAGCAGTAAACTTTCTGTTTTCAAACAGCAACATGAAGACTTGTAAAATAGGCATAGTAAAGGCTATCAATGCCACTTTTATTGAAATAAAAGATGCAAAAAAAATTCTAAATAACAGCAAGAAAATCCTAATAAGATAAATTGATGCTCCAAGCAAAACACATATCATGTGGTAAATAAAAATATAGCTCCAAGTAAAGTTACCGATGGAAGTAGACGAAAGAGGGGATGCCTTCCGGGGCATCCCCAAGCATAGGCTCTTGGTTGTCCTTGAATATTATCTTGGGGTGCCTTGGGAATCCCCAAGATTAGGATCTTTCCACTCCTTATTCCATAGTCCATTGAATCTTTACCCAAAACTTGAAAACATCACAACACAAAACTTAAAGTAGAAAACTTGTGAGCTCCGTTAGTATAAGAAAATAAGTCACCACTTCAAGGTACTATAATGAACTCATTCTTAATTTATATTGGTGTTAAAACTACTGTATTCCAACTTATCTATGGTTCATACCCTCCGATACTACTCATAGATTCATGAAAATAAGCAAACAACACATCGAAAATAGAATCTGTCAAAAACAGAACAGTCTGTAGTAATCTGGATCAAACGTATACTTCTGGAACCCCAAAAATTCTAAAATAAATTGCTGGACCTGAGTAATTTATCTATTAATCATCTACAAAAAGAATTAACTAAATATCACTTTCCAAATAAAAATGGCAGCAATTCTCGTGAGCGCTAAAGTTTCTGTTTTTGACAGCATGATCAACAAGACTTTCCCCAAGTCTTCCCAAAGGTTCTACTTGGCACAAACACTAATTAAAACATAAAAACTCAATAATAATAGAGGCTAGATAAATTATTTATTACTAAACATGAGCAAAAATCAAGGAACAAAAATAAAGTTGGGTTGCCTCCCAACAAGCGCTATGGTTTAACGCCCCTAGCTAGGCATGATGATTTCAATGATGCTCACATAAAAGATAAGAATTAAAACATAAAGAGAGCATCATGAAGAATATGACTAGCATATTTAAGTCTAACCCACTTCCTATGCATAGGGATTTTGTGAGCAAACAACTTGTGGGAACAATAATCAACTAGCATAGGAGGGCAAAACAAGCATAACTTCAAAACTTTAAGCTCATAGAGAGGAAACTTGATATTACTGCAACTCCTACAAGCATATATTCCTTCCTCATAATAATTTTCAGTAGCATCATGAATGAATTCAAAAATATAACTATCACATAAAGCATTCTTTTCATGATGCATAAGCATAGAATTTTTATTACTCTCCACATAAGCAAACTTTTTCTCATTCGGAATAGTGGGAGCAAACTCAACAAAATAATTATCATGTGAGGCATAATCCATTTGAAAACTAAAATCATGATGACAAGTTTCATGGATATCATTATTCTTTATATCATACAAGTCATAACAATAATCATCATAGATAGCAACTTTGTTCTCATAATCAATTGGAACCTCTTCCAAGATAGTGGAATCATTACAAAATAAAGTCATGACCTCTCCAAATCCACTTCCATCAATATAATCATCATAAATAGGAGGCATGCTTTCATCATAGTAAATTTTCTCATCAAAACTTGGGGGACAAAAAATATCATCTTCATCAAACATAGCTTCCCCAAGCTTGTGGCTTTGCATATCATTAGTATCATAGATGTTCAAGGAATTCATACTAACAACATTGCAATCATGCTCATCATTCAAGGATTTAGTGCCAAACATTCTAATGCATTCCTCTTCTAGCACTTGAGCACAATTATCGGAATCCTTATTTTCATGATAGATATTAAAAAGATAAAGCATATGAGGTACTATTAATTCCATTTTTTTATAATTTTCTTTTATAAACTAAACTAGTGATAAAACAAGAAACTAAAAGACTCGATTGCAAGATCTAAAGATATACCTTCAAGTGCTAACCTCCCCGGCAACGGTGCCAGAAAAGAGCTTGATGTCTACTACACAACCTTCTTCTTGTAGACGTTGTTGGGCCTCCAAGTGCAGTGGTTTGTAGGACAATAGCAAATTTCCCTCAAGTGGATGACCTAAGGTTTATCAATCCGTAGGAGGCGTAGGATGAAGATGGTCTCTCTCAAGCAACCCTGCAACCAAATAACAAAGAGTCTCTTGTGTCCCCAACACACCCAATACAATGGTAAATTGTATAGGTGCACTAGTTCGGCGAAGAGATGGTGATACAAGTGGTATATGGATGGTAGAGAATAGTTTTTGTAATCTGAAAATATAAAAACAGCAAGGTAACGAATGATAAAAGTGAGCGTAAACGGTATTGCAATGTATTGAAACAAGGCCTAGGGTTCATACTTTCACTAGTGCAAATTCTCTCAACAATAATATCATAATTGGATCACATAACTATCCCTCAACATGCAACAAAGAGTCACTCCAAAGTCGCTAATAGCGGAGAACAAACGAAGAGATTATGGTAGGGTACGAAACCACCTCAAAGTTATTCTTTCCAATCAATCCGTTGGGCTATCCCTATAAGTGTCACAAACAGCCCTAGAGTTCGTACTAGAATAACACCTTAAGACAAATCAACCAAAACCCTAATGTCACCTAGATACTCCAATGTCACCTCAAGTATCCGTGGGTATGATTATACGATATGCATCACACAATCTCAGATTCATCTATTCAACCAACACATAGAACCTCAAAGAGTGCCCCAAAGTTTCTACCAGAGAATCACGACGAAAACGTGTGCCAACCACTATGCATAGATTCATGGGCGGAACCCGCAAGTTGATCACCAAAACATACATCAAGTGAATCACGTGATATCCCATTGTCACCACAGATACGCACGGCAAGACATACATTAAGTGTTCTCTAATCTTTAAAGACTCAATCCGATAAGATTACTTCAAAGGGAAAACTCAATTCATTACAAGAGAGTAGAGGGGGGAAGAAACATCATAGGATCCAAATATAATAGCAAAGCTCGCGATACATTAAGATCGTATCACCTCAAGAACACGAGAGAGAGAGAGAGAGAAAGAGAGAGAGAGAGATCAAACACATAGCTACTGGTACATACCCTCAGCCCCGAGGGATAACTACTCCCTCCTCGTCATGGAGAGCACCGGGATGATGAAGATGTCCACCGGAGAGGGATTGCCCCCTCCGGCAGGGTGCCGAAATGGGTCTAGATTGGCTTTCGGTGGCTACGGAGGCTTCTGGCGGCGGAACTCCCGATCTATTGTGCTCCCGGATGTTTTTAGGGTATATGGAGATATATAGGCGGAAGAAGTACGTCAGGGGGGCCACGAGGGGCCCACGAGGATGGAGGGCGTGCCCTCCTACCTCGTGGCCTCCTCGAAGCTTCCCTTACGTGGAGTCCAAGTCTTCTGGGCTTCTTCTGATCCAAAAATAAGTTCCGTGAAGTTTGAGGTCATTTGGACTCCGTTTGATTTTCCTTTTCTTCGAAACCCTAAAATAGACAAAAAAACAGAAACTGGCACTGGGCTTTGGGTTAATAGGTTAGTCCCAACAATGATATACAAATGTATAATAAAGCCCGTAAATATCCAAAGTTGATAATATAATAGCATGGAACAATCAAAAATTATAGATACGTTGGAGACGTATCAATCCCCCTCATAACCATCAATATGGTGATTTTTGTTGAAAATGTACCTCTAGTAAAGTTCTCATCCCGCCCCGGTTGTCATAATCTATATGCAATGCTGAGGAACACATTTCCACTTTCTGCTGCTTTTCTAGCTCGCATTGCCATTGACCGGTTCATGCCAGTGCCATGGTCGCCTCCTCGACCCCCCCGCACGTCTTACCATGTGGTATTGGAGTCGGATTTGATGACTTCAACATGGCCAACCTCGATCCTGCCAGCTAAGATTCCCCGCCAGGGGTGCATATGCCGCCCTGTGCAGGCAGCGTCTGCCGATGCCATGGCTGCCTCCTCGACCCCCGCGTCTTACCATGTGGTATTGGAGTCGGATCTAATGACTTCAACATGGCCAACCTCGATCCTGCCAGCTAAGATTCCCCGCCAGGGGTGCATATGCCGCCCCATGCAGGTAGCGGCTACCGATGCCATGGCTGCCTCCTCGACCCCCGCGTCTTAGCATGTGGTATTGGAGTCAAATCTGATGACTTCAACATGGCCAACCTCGATCCTGCCAGCTAAGATTCCCGACCAGAGGTGCATGTGCATATGCTGCCGTGTGGAGGCAGTGGCCTCCCCACGCCGGGGCCTTTGTGTCCACTGGCATGGTCACGAGCTTACAATTAAGCATGTCGATACAGTCAAGAAGCTCACGAACACACTTCCGTTGGTGGAGGAAGAACCCGTCTGCTCGGCGCACCACCTCGATGCCGATGAAGTAGTGCAAGGGCCCCAAGTCCTTAACGGCGAACTTAGAACGGAGGCGAGTAGTGAGTCGCTGGAGAAGTTCAATGGGGTGTAGCTTATATGCTGCGTGCGGGCGACAAATAGAGGTTGCTACGCCTGTAGGTGGACTGGCCCAATCTGAGCAGCAAGGATGCGCTTCAATTTTTTCATTCGTTTCTCTGTTATTTTCTGTTTGTTTCTTCCATTCCCTCATGTTCAGTAGAAGTTGTTTTTTAGTTTATTTTTCTTCTGTGGGTTTTCCTTTTTGTTTTCTCTTTTACATTTTTTCTTTTTTTCCTTTTCTATTTTCAAATTTGGTTTTTGTTCTTTTTTTTGTACTTGGTGATTTTTTCCTTACACACCATAAGTTTTCTAGTATGCAGTGAAAATTTTCAAATACATAATATTTTTTTAAATGATGATTTTTGTGGATATAAATTTAAATTTTTCAATATATGATGAACTTTTTTTAATTATACAATGAGCATTGTTTTAATACACACTGAACATTTTTTATGCACTGAACTTTTTTTAAGAACATACAGATTTTTCTATGAAGTATTTTTTATTAGGTTTTAAAATATCTAGGTCCTAAAAACAGCTTGTTTTTTGGGGGTGAAAGCCTGACTAAAAACCCGATGAAGAAAAAATAAAAACAGCTCATGGGTAGGGTGGGCCAGCCCATTGGCCCTGGCTTCAGGCAGAGCCTCCCCTATTTGACGCCCACGGGAGTCCAATTGGAGTTCTCTTGAAAGGGGTCAGTGGAAAGCCAACACAGTTATGGAGTGCAAGGTGGGGAAATGTGGCAATGAGACTATCCATAGTGGGACTGTGGGAGTAACATAGATGACACCTAAGCAAAAAAAGATGATGTGATAGCTAATTAATGAGGAGAGAGACATGTTGAGTAACATAGCTAGTTACTCATACTATGAGTAACATCACACGTAGTACCAATACAAGATGAGTTTACAACCTAATAAATGAAGTGTTGCATGGCATGACACATATATTACTCTCCACTATAAAGGTAGTAACATGAGTAGGGCGTTTTGGAGCTCGGCCTCCATGGAGGCCGGGTTTTTTGAAAAATTCAAAATTTGCACTTTTCAGTTTCAGAAAAATCTAAAAAAAATCATACAAGTAAACAAGGATGTATGTGTATGTATGTAAAATTTAAGGATGAAATACCCTAAAATGGGATCTGTGCAAAAAAGACAAATTCATGGACTTTGAGAATGAATAGTACATCTACTAAAAAGCCTCAGTTTTGTTTTTTTTTGCAGCACTCATTTTAAGGTGTTTCATCCTGAAAATTTACACACATATGTTTTATGTCTCTAAGTATGTGTGTATTTTTTTTTCAAAATTTTTTGAAACGTGAAAATTTGAATTTTGATCAAGTCAACCTCGGGCTCCATGGAGCCCGAGCTCTAAAGAGCATTTTCGTAGTAACATTGACTAATAAACTTAGTAAGATATGCATGTTATTAGTCTAAGTTAAGGGCTGTTTGGTTGGTGTCCACAACGCTATGCGCCTGGCTTAAACTGTCCCTGAAGCATGCCCGATGCTTGTTTGGTTCCTGAGGAAAGAAATGTCTGCCTGGCATGTAGGTGTGTAGCAGTGTAATTAGCTTGGACTAGATATAAAATATAGAAGAAAGTACAATGCTTACCTCAGGCACGGTGCTTAGCCTGGCTCAGGCCGCCTTTTTCCTGCTCCTGAGGCGCGGCAGCCCCTGCTGCCTGGCTGTGATAAAACAACCATCAACAATATTTAAGCATTAAGAAATAGGATGCGGGCATGAACCAAACACGTTGTGCTGGACTAGCCTGACCAGGCAAATTTGTCCACTAACTAAGGGAGGGCCGCTATAACTATCCAAGAAGATACTCAAAAAAGGAAGGATAAACAAACCTACCTGGTGGACTGCCGAGCTACAAGTCCTACGACATAGGAGCGGGATTCTCTAAAAAGCCAAGGTCTTGGGTGGCCAAGAGGGCCCATTTGGAGACTTGGGATCTCAGCAGGAAATGTGAAGGTTGTTTAAAGCCGGCTGATAGGCGAAAGAGGCAGCATTTTTTTCTCAGGCATGATGCCAGGCCTCCAATCAAGCAGCCCCTTACTCCTCACTATGGGTAGTCTGAGGTGCGGGAGTAAGGATGCAGGCGTCTGCATGGCCAAAATTAAGTAATTACTGTTGCTTTAATAACCATGCTAATAAAAATGATCAACGTGGATGGTCGCGGATGTAGTAGACGTGAGAGAGGAGTTAATTACACGATAGTATCACATTTGGGGCGGTGGTGGCGAATTGATACCACTTTTGAAAATTTTTACGTGTCAGTACCACGTTTGAGTCGAATCGTTGCGAATCGGGCTAAACCTCATATTTGTACGTATTGACGCTGGAACTAACCGCCCGGGCCCGCGCGTCAGCTGCCATGCTGGCGAATCGGTACTCGCCCGCTCGCTCGATAGGTGCGGTCCGGCTCGAACCGGACCGGCCCGTGCTCTGTCTCTCTCTCTCCTTTCCTCTCTTCCTCTTTTCGTCGATGAACCCTAGCTCCACCGCACGTCTGTACGGCGATGGCGGCGGCAACCCCGGGCGGTGGTGGCGGCAGCGGCGGTGGCGGCAACGGCGATGGCGGCGGCGCAAACAATCCCCTCTTCGGCAGCCGCGCGGCAGGAGGAATCGACGGGAGATCTCCAATCGAGGGCGGCGACGGCTACTCGAGCTCTGACTTGTATTCCAGCGACGACGACGAGTTCATGGAGCCCGCACTGTCCATGGAGCAGCGGGTACGGCTGGCACAGCAATGGGTGGCGAACCCTAGCTGTAGCCACGAGCCGACCCACGGCTTCGGCGGCGTCATGTAAGTTTTCTCTCTTTTTTTCTTCTCATTTAATTTGCAATTAGGGTTATAGTGTACTGATTAGGCAAATTGCATGTGAATTGTAGTTTATATGAAGACATATGGAATGTTAGGATCCATTTTGACAATAATGATCTGTTAGAGAGGAAGTTAAGCCGTTCAGATGTGACATATCTGAATATGGTTGCTTTGATGGAAACACAAGGCTTTAGTATTGATGATTCACTGCTGTTTTACATGGAGACCCCAGGAGAGCAGGGTTTGGAATTGGTTGATAGTAATGTTAAACTACAGTTGATCAAGAGGCAGAATGAGGAGAGTTTGGTGCTTAATTTGTTATTTAGGGATTGTCCACCAGCTGTTAGTGTAGCACAGAAGGGTTTTGCAGAGAAGCAAAATTTAGATCCTATTGTTTATTCTGAGCCTGTGGTTTATGATCTGGCTGATCCTCATGTTTATGCTGTTGATCAGCAAGGTGTTTCTTATGAACGTCAGAGTAGCTGCTCTATTGCACCTGTAGGCCCTGCTGTTTTAACACAAGAGAGCAGGAGTGTTGTAAATCCAAAGTTAAAAGAAGTTGTGGAAGAAGAACAAGATGTCTATGATGCCAGTTATGCATCTTCATCTGAAGGGCAATATGACAGTGACACTAACCCTTATTATATGGGGGATTTAAGGCCTAACTATAATGAGGAAATGAATGATGCTGAAGACATGGAGATGGAAGAGGGAAATAGACAGAGAGAACCAGAAGAGGAAGAGGAAGAAGTACAAGAACAACATGAGGAAGAAACAGAGGAAGAAGAATCAGAAGAAGAAACAGAGGAGGAAGAACCAGTGCATTATGAGGGTGACACAGAGGTAGAGGAATTATTTGAGTTGGAGGATGATGAGCCTATTGTTCAAGAAGAGGAAGAAAAAATATCTGTGCCAGCAAAGAAGAAGCAGAAGGTGCAACTAAGGAGGGGACCAACAACAAGGTCACATTCCAGTGTTTTAGAAGAAGTGCAACCTGATTGGAAACCATCATCAGATGAAGAAGATAATAGTTTACTTAAGGACAGTGAAGATGATGGGTTTTAGCCACTAGCATTTGTGCTACCTGAAAAAAGGAAGAGCAGGGCAAAGAAGAGGCCACCTAGAGTATGGTACAATGAGGATTTGGAGCAACTGTTGGGGAACGTTGCAGAAAACAAAAATTTTCCTACGGTTTCACCAAGATCCATCTATGAGTTCCTCTAGCAACGAGTGATCGGATTGCATCTACATACCTTTGTAGATCACGCGCGGAAGCGTTCAAAGAACGGGGATGAGGAAGTCGTACTCGACGTGATCCAAATCACCGGAGATCCTAGCGCCGAACGGACGGCACCTCCACGTTCAACACACGTACGGTCAGCGTGACGTCTCCTCCTTCTTGATCCAGCAAGGGGGAAGGAGAGGTTGATGAAGATCCAGCAGCACGACGGCGTGGTGGTGGATGCAGGGGTCACCGCAGCAGGGCTTCACCGTTCTACTGCGAGAGGGAGAGGTGTAGCAGGGGAGAGGGAGGCGCCAAGACTCAAGGGTACGGCTGCCCCTCCCTCCCCCCCTTTATATAGCCCCCCTAGGGGGTGCGCCGGCCCTAGGAGATGGTATCTCCTAGGGGGGGCGGCGGCCAAGGGGTGGAGTGCCCCCCAAGCTAGGTGGGGCGCCCCCCACCCTAGGGTTCCCAACCCTAGGCGCATGGGGTGGGCCAAGGGGGGCGCACCAACCCACTATGGGCTGGTTCCCCTCCCCACTTAGCCCATGGGGCCCTCCGGGATGGGTGGCCCCACCCGGTGGACCCCCGGGACCCTTCCGGTGGTCCCGGTACAATACCGGTGACCCCCGAAACTCTCCCGATGGCCGAAACTGCACTTCCTATATATAATTCTTCACCTCCGGACCATTCCAGAACTCCTCGTGACGTCCAGGATCTCATCCGGGACTCCGAACAACTTTTGGGTTACTGCATATTCATATCTCTACAACCCTAGCGTCATCGAACCTTAAGTGTGTAGACCCTACGGGTTCGGGAGACATGTAGACATGACCGAGATGGCTCTCCGGTCAATAACCAACAGTGGGATCTGGATACCCATGTTGGCTCCCACATGCTCCTCGATGATCTCATCGGATGAACCACGATGTCGAGGATTCAAGCAACCCCGTATACAATTCACTTTGTCAATCGGTACGTTACTTGCCCGAGATTCGATCATCGGTATCCCAATACCTCGTTCAATATCGTTAACGGCAAGTCACTTTACTCGTACCGTAATGCATGATCCCGTGACCAGACACTTGGTCACTTTGAGCTCATTATGATGATGCATTACCGAGTGGGCCCAGAGATACCTCTTAGTCATACGGAGTGACAAATCCCAGTCTTGATCCGTGTCAACCCAACAGACACTTTCGGAGATACTCGTAGTATACCTTTATAGTCACCCAGTTATGTTGTGACATTTGGTACACCCAAAGCACTCCTACGGTATCCGGGAGTTACACGATCTCCTGGTCTAAGGAAAAAATACTTGACATTGGAAAAACTCTAGCAAACGAACTATACGATCTTGTGCTATGTTTAGGATTGGGTCTTGTCCATCACATCATTCTCCTAATGATGTGATCTCATTATCAATGACATCCAATGTCCATAGTCAGGAAACCATGACTATCTGTTGATCAACGAGCTAGTCAACTAGAGGCTTACTAGGGACATGTTGGTGTCTATGTATTCACACATGTATTACGATTTCCGGATAACACAATTATAGCATGAATAAAACACAATTATCATGAACAAGGAAATATAATAATAATCCTTTTATTATTGCCTCTAGGGCATATTTCCAACAGTCTCCCACTTGCACTAGAATCAATAATCTAGTTACATTGTGATGAATCGAACACCCATGGAATTCTAGTGTTGATCATGTTTTGCTCTAGGGAGAGGTTTAGTCAACGGATCTGCTACATTCAGGTCCGTATGTACTTTACAAATATCTATGTCTCCATCTTGAACATTTTCACGAATGGAGTTGAAGCGACGCTTGATGTGCCTGGTCTTCTTGTGAAACCTAGGCTCCTTGGCAAGTGCAATAGCTCCAGTGTTGTCACAGAAGAGTTTGATCAGCCCCGACGCATTGGGTATGACTCCTAGGTCGGTGATGAACTCCTTCACCCAAATTGCTTCATGCACTGCCTCCGAGGCTGCCATGTACTCCGCTTCACATGTAGATCCCGCCACGACGCTCTGCTTGCAACTGCACCAGCTTATTGAAGGAAATATGCCCTAGAGGCAATAATAAAGTTATTATTTATTTCCTTATATCATGATAAATGTTTATTATTCACGCTAGAATTGTATTAACCGGAAACATAATACATGTGTGAATACATAGACAAACAGAGTGTCACTAGTATGCCTCTACTTGACTAGCTCGTTAATCAAAGATGGTTATGTTTCCTAACCATGAACAAAGAGTTGTTATTTGATTAATGAGGTCACATCATTAGTGGAATGATCTGATTGACATGACCCATTCCATTAGCTTAGCACCCGATCGTTTAGTATGTTGCTATTGCTTTTCTTCATGACTTATACATGTTCCTATGACTATGAGATTATGCAACTCCCGTTTGCCGGAGGAACACTGGGTGCTACCAAACGTCACAACGTAACTGGGTGATTATAAAGGAGCATTACAGGTGTCTCCAAAGGTAGATGTTGGGTTGGCGTATTTCGAGATTAGGATTTGTCACTCCGATTGTCGGAGAGGTATCTCTGGGCCCTCTCGGTAATGCACATCACATAAGCCTTGCAAGCATTGCAACTAATAAGTTAGTTGTGAGATGATGTATTACGGAACGAGTAAAGAGACTTGCCGGTAACGAGATTGAACTAGGTATTGGATACCGACGATCGAACCTCGGGCAAGTAACATACCGATGACAAAGGGAACAACGTATGTTGTTATGCGGTCTGACCGATAAAGATCTTCGTAGAATATATAGGAGCCAATATGGGCATCCAGGTCCCGCTATTGGTTATTGACCGGAGACGTGTCTCGGTCATGTCTACATTGTTCTCGAACCGTAGGGTCCGCACGCTTAACGTTACGATGACAGTTGTTATGAGTTTATGCATTTTGATGTACCGAAGTTAGTTCGGAGTCCCGGATGTGATCACGGACATGACGAGGAGTCTCGAAATGGTCGAGACATAAAGATTGATATATTGGAAGCCTATGTTTGGATATCGGAAGTGTTCCGGGTGAAATCGGGATTTTACCGGATTACCGGGAGGTTACCGGAACCCCCCGGGAGCCATATGGGCCTTAGTGGGCTTTAGTGGAAAGGTGAAAGGGAAGCCCAATGAGGGCTGCGCGCCTCCCCCCTCCCCTAGTCCTATTAGGACTAGGAGAGGTGGCCGGCCCCCCTTCTCTCTCTCCCCACTTGAGGATTCCTATTCCAACTAGGATTTGGGGGGGGGGGAGTCCTACTCCCGGTAGGAGTAGGACTCCTCCTGGCGCGCCCCAAGGCTGGCCGCACCTCTCCCCCCCTTTCTCCTTTATATACAGGGGCAGGGGGCACCTCTAGACACACAAGTTGATCATTGAGATCGTTCCTTAGCCGTGTGCGGTGCCCCCTGCCACCATATTCCACCTCGATCATATCGTTGTAGTGCTTAGGCGAAGCCCTGCGTCCGTAGAACATCAAGATCATCACCACGCCGTCGTGCTGACGGAAATCTTCCCCAACGCTTTGCTGGATCCGAGCTCGGGGATCGTCATCGAGCTGTACGTGTGCTAAGAACTCGAAGGTGCCGGAGTAACGGTGCTTGGATCGGTCGGATCGGGAAGACGTACGACTACTTCCTCTACGTTGTGTGAACGCTTCCGCAGTCGGTTTGCGTTGGTACGTAGACAACACTCTCCCCTCTCGTTGCTATGCATCACCATGATCTTGCATGTGCGTAGGAAATTTTTTGAAATTACTACGTTCCCCAACAGTGGCATCCGAGCCTAGGTTTTATGGTTTGATGTTATTTGCACGAGTAGAACACAAGTGAGTTGTGGGCGATACAAGTCATACTGCCTACCAGCATGTCATACTTTGGTTCAGCGGTATTGTTGGACGAGACGACCCGGACCAACATTACGCGTACGCTTATGCGAGACCGGTTCCCTCGACGTGCTTTGCACATAGATGGCTTGCGGGCGACTGTCTCTCCAACTTTAGTTGAACCGAGTGTGGCTACGCCCGGTCCTTGAGAAGGTTAAAACGGAGTCTATTTGACAAACTATCGTTGTGGTTTTGATGCGTAGGTGAGATTGGTTCTTGCTTAAGCCCGTAGCAGCCACGTAAAACTTGCAACAACAAAGTAGAGGACGTCTAACTTGTTTTTGCAGGGCATGTTGTGATGTGATATGGTCAAGGCATGATGCTGAATTTTATTGTATGAGATGATCATGTTTTGTAACCGAGTTATCGGCAACTGGCAGGAGCCATATGGTTGTCGCTTTATTGTATGCAATGCAATCGCGATGTAATGCTTTACTTTATTACTAAGCGGTAGTGATAGTCGTGGAAGCATAAGATTGGCGAGACGACAACGATGCTACGATGGAGATCAAGGTGTCGCGCCGGTGACGATGGTGATCATGACGGTGCTTCGGAGATGGAGATCACAAGCACAAGATGATGATGGCCATATCATATCACTTATATTGATTGCATGTGATGTTTATCCTTTTATGCATCTTATCTTGCTTTGATTGACGGTAGCATTATAAGATGATCTCTCACTAAATTATCAAGAAGTGTTCTCCCTGAGTATGCACCCTTGCCAAAGTTCGTCGTGCCCAGACACCACGTGATGATCGGGTGTGATAAGCTCTACGTCCATCTACAACGGGTGCAAGCCAGTTTTGCACGCGCAGAGTACCCATGTTAAACTTGACGAGCCTAGCATATGCAGATATGGCCTCGGAACACGGAGACCGAAAGGTCGAGCGTGAATCATATAGTAGATATGATCAACATAACGATGTTCACCATTGAAAACTACTCCATCTCACGTGATGATCGGTTATGGTTTAGTTGATTTGGATCACGTAATCACATAGAGGATTAGAGGGATGTCTATCTAAGTGGGAGTTCTTAAGTAATTTGATTAATTGAACTAAAACTTATCATGAACTTAGTACCTGATAGTATCTTGCTTGTTTATGTTGATTGTAGATAGATGGCTCGTGCTGTTGTTCCGTTGAATTTTAATGCGTTCCTTGAGAAAGCAAAGTTGAAAGATGATGGTAGCAATTACACGGACTGGGTCCGTAACTTGAGGATTATCCTCATTGCTGCTCAGAAGAATTACGTCCTGGAAGCACCGCTGGGTGCCAGGCCTGCTGCTGGAGCAACACCAGATGTTATGAACGTCTGGCAGAGCAAAGCTGATGACTACTCGATAGTTCAGTGTGCCATGCTTTACGGCTTAGAATCGGGACTTCAACGACGTTTTGAACGTCATGGAGCATATGAGATGTTCCAGGAGTTGAAGTTAATATTTCAAGCAAATGCCCGGATTGAGAGATATGAAGTCTCCAATAAGTTCTATAGCTGCAAGATGGAGGAGAACAGTTCTGTCAGTGAGCATATACTCAAAATGTCTGGGTATAATAATCACTTGATTCAATTGGGAGTTAATCTTCCAGATGATTGCGTCATTGACAGAATTCTCCAATCACTGCCACCAAGCTACAAGAGCTTCGTGATGAACTATAATATGCAAGGGATGAACAAGACTATTCCCGAGCTCTTCGCAATGCTGAAAGCTGCGGAGGTAGAAATCAAGAAGGAGCATCAAGTGTTGATGGTCAACAAGACCACTAGTTTCAAGAAAAAGGGCAAAGGGAAGAAGAAGGGGAACTTCAAAAAGAACGGCAAGCAAGTTGCTGCTCAGGAGAAGAAACCCAAGTCTGGACCTAAGCCTGAAACTGAGTGCTTCTACTGCAAGCAGACTGGTCACTGGAAGCGAAACTGCCCCAAGTATTTGGCGGATAAGAAGGATGGAAAGGTGAACAAAGGTATATGTGATATACATGTTATTGATGTGTACCTTACTAGAGCTCGCAGTAGCACCTGGGTATTTGATACTGGTTCTGTTGCTAATATTTGCAACTCGAAACAGGGACTATGGAATAAGCGGGCACTGGCAAAGGACGAGGTGACGATGTGCGTGGGAAACGGTTCCAAAGTCGATGTGATCGCGGTCGGCACGCTACCTCTACATCTACCTTCGGGATTAATATTAGACCTAAATAATTGTTATTTGGTGCCAGCGTTGAGCATGAACATTATATCTGGATCTTGTTTAATGCGAGACGGTTATTCATTTAAATCAGAGAATAATGGTTGTTCTATTTATATGAGTAATATCTTTTATGGTCATGCACCTTTGAAGAGTGGTCTATTTTTGATGAATGTCGATAGTAGTGATACACATATTCATAATGTTGAAGCCAAAAGATGCAGAGTTGATAATGAAAGTGCAACTTATTTGTGGCACTGTCGTTTAGGTCATATCGGTATAAAGCGCATGAAGAAACTCCATACTGATGGACTTTTGGAACCACTTGATTATGAATCACTTGGTACTTGCGAACCGTGCCTCATGGGCAAGATGACTAAAACACCGTTCTCCGGTACTATGGAGAGAGCAACAGATTTATTGGAAATCATACATACCGATGTATGTGGTCCGATGAATATTGAGGCTCGTGGCGGATATCGTTATTTTCTCACCTTCACAGATGACTTAAGCAGATATGGTTATATCTACTTAATGAAACATAAGTCTGAAACATTTGAAAAGTTCAAAGAATTTCAGAGTGAAGTTGAAAATCATTGTAACAAGAAAATAAAGTTTCTACGATCTGATCGTGGAGGAGAATATTTGAGTTACGAGTTTGGTGTACATTTGAAAAATTGTGGAATAGTTTCGCAACTCACGCCACCCGAAACACCACAGCGTAATGGTGTGTCCGAACGTCGTAATCGTACTTTACTAGATATGGTGCGATCTATGATGTCTCTTACTGATTTACCGCTATCGTTTTGGGGTTATGCTTTAGAGACGGCCGCATTCACGTTAAATAGGGCACCATCAAAATCCGTTGAGACGACGCCTTATGAACTATGGTTTGGAAAGAAACCAAAGTTGTCATTTCTTAAAGTTTGGGGCTGCGATGCTTATGTGAAAAAGCTTCAACCTGATAAGCTCGAACCCAAATCGGAGAAATGTGTCTTCATAGGATACCCAAAGGAGACTATTGGGTATACCTTCTATCACAGATCCGAAGGCAAGACATTCGTTGCTAAGAATGGATCCTTTCTAGAGAAGGAGTTTCTCTCGAAAGAAGTGAGTGGGAGGAAAGTAGAACTTGACGAGGTAACAGTACCTGCTCCTTTATTGGAAAGTAGTACATCACAGAAAACTGTTTCTGCAACACCTACACCAATAAGTGAGGAAACTAATGATGATGATCATGAAACTTCAGATCAAGATACTACTGAACCTCGTAGATCAACCAGAGTAAGATCCGCGCCAGAGTGGTACGGTAATCCTGTTTTAGAAATCATGCTACTAGATCATGATGAACCTACGAACTATGAAGAAGCGATGGTGAGCCCAGATTCCGCAAAGTGGCTTGAAGCCATGAAATCTGAGATGGGATCCATGTATGAGAACAAAGTATGGACTTTGGTTGACTTGTCCGATGATCGGCAAGCAATTGAGAATAAATGGATCTTCAAGAAGAAGACTGACGCTGATGGTAATGTTACTGTCTACAAAGCTCGACTTGTCGCAAAAGGTTTTCGACAAGTTCAAGGGGTTGACTACGATGAGACCTTCTCACCCGTAGTGATGCTTAAGCCTGTCCGAATAATGTTAGCAATTGCCACATTTTATGATTATGAAATTTGGCAGATGGATGTCAAAACTGCATTCCTGAATGGATTTCTGGAAGAAGAGTTGTATATGATGCAACCGGAAGGTTTTGTCGATCCAAAGGGAGCTAACAAAGTATGCAAGCTCCAGCGATCCATTTATGGACTGGTGCAAGCCTCTCGGAGATGGAATAAACGTTTTGATAGTGTGATCAAAGCATTTGGTTTTATACAGACTTTCGGAGAAGCCTGTATTTACAAGAAAGTGAGTGGGAGCTCTGTAGCATTTCTGATATTATATGTGGATGACATATTGCTGATTGGAAATGATATAGAATTTCTGGATAGCATAAAGGGATACTTGAATAAGTGTTTTTCAATGAAAGACCTCGGTGAAGCTGCTTACATATTAGGCATAAAAATCTATAGAGATAGATCAAGACGCTTAATTGGACTTTCACAAAGCACATACCTTGACAAGATTTTGAAGAAGTTCAAAATGGATCAAGCAAAGAAAGGGTTCTTGCCTGTGTTACAAGGTGTGAGATTGAGTAAGACTCAAAGCCCGACCACTGCAGAAGATAGAGAGAAAATGAAAGATGTTCCCTATGCTTCAGCCATAGGCTCTATCATGTATGCAATGCTGTGTACCAGACCTGATGTGTGCCTTGCTATAAGTTTAGCAGGGAGGTACCAAAGTAATCCAGGAGTGGATCACTGGACAGCGGTCAAGAACATCCTGAAATACCTGAAAAGGACTAAGGATATGTTTCTCGTATATGGAGGTGACAAAGAGCTTACCGTAAAAGGTTATGTTGATGCAAGCTTTGACACTGATCCGGACGATTCTAAATCGCAAACCGGATACGTGTTTACATTAAACGGTGGAGCTGTCAGTTGGTGCAGTTCTAAACAAAGCGTCGTAGCGGGATCTACATGTGAATCGGAGTACATAGCTGCTTCGGAAGCAGCGAACGAAGGAGTCTAGATGAAGGAGTTCATATCCGATCTAGGTGTCATACCTAGTGCATCGGGTCCAATGAAAATCTTTTGTGACAATACTGGTGCAATTGCCTTGGCAAAGGAATCCAGATTTCACAAAAGGACCAAGCACATCAAGAGACGCTTCAATTCCATCCGGGATCTAGTCCAGGTGGGAGACATAGAGATTTGCAAGATACATACGGATCTGAATGTTGCAGACCCATTGACTAAGCCTCTTCCACGAGCAAAACATGATCATCACCAAGGCTCCATGGGTGTTAGAATCATTACTGTGTAATCTAGATTATTGACTCTAGTGCAAGTGGGAGACTGAAGGAAATATGCCCTAGAGGCAATAATAAAGTTATTATTTATTTCCTTATATCATGATAAATGTTTATTATTCATGCTAGAATTGTATTAACCGGAAACATAATACATGTGTGAATACATAGACAAACAGAGTGTCACTAGTATGCCTCTACTTGACTAGCTCGTTAATCAAAGATGGTTATGTTTCCTAACCATGAACAAAGAGTTGTTATTTGATTAACGAGGTGACATCATTAGTGGAATGATCTGATTGACATGACCCATTCCATTAGCTTAGCACCCGATCGTTTAGTATGTTGCTATTGCTTTTCTTCATGACTTATATATGTTCCTATGACTATGAGATTATGCAACTCCCGTTTGCCGGAGGAACACTGGGTGCTACCAAACGTCACAACGTAACTGGGTGATTATAAAGGAGCATTACAGGTATCTCCAAAGGTAGATGTTGGGTTGGCGTATTTCGAGATTAGGATTTGTCACTCCGATTGTCAGAGAGGTATCTCTGGGCCCTCTCGGTAATGCACATCACATAAGCCTTGCAAGCATTGCAACTAATAAGTTAGTTGTGAGATGATGTATTACGGAACGAGTAAAGAGACTTGCCGGTAACGAGATTGAACTAGGTATTGGATACCGACGATCGAATCTCGGGCAAGTAACATACCAATGACAAAGGGAACAACGTATGTTGTTATGCGGTCTGACCGATAAAGATCTTCATAGAATATGTAGGAGCCAATATGGGCATCTAGGTCCCGCTATTGGTTATTGACCGGAGACGTGTCTCGGTCATGTCTACATTGTTCTCGAACCGTAGGGTACGCACGCTTAACGTTACGATGACAGTTGTTATGAGTTTATGCATTTTGATGTATCGAAGTTAGTTTGGAGTCCCGGATGTGATCACGGACATGACGAGGAGTCTCGAAATGGTCGAGACATAATGATTGATATATTGGAAGCCTATGTTTGGATATCGGAAGTGTTCCGGGTGAAATCGGGATTTTACCGGATTACCGGGAGGTTACCGGAACCCCCCGGGAGCCATATGGGCCTTAGTGGGCTTTTGTGGAAAGGTGAAATGGAAGCCCACTGAGGGCTGCGCGCCTCCCCCCTCCCCTAGTCCTATTAGGACTAGGAGAGGTGGCCGGCCCCCCTTCTCTCTCTCCCCACTTGAGGATTCGTATTCCAACTAGGATTTGGGGGGGGGGGGGAGTCCTACTCCCGGTAGGAGTAGGACTCCTCCTGGCGCGGCCCAAGGCTGGCCGCACCTCTCCCCCCTTGCTCCTTTATATACAGGGGCAGGGGGCACCTCTAGACACACAAGTTGATCATTGAGATCGTTCCTTAGTCGTGTGCGGTGCCCCCAGCCACCATATTCCACCTCGATCATATCGTTGTAGTGCTTAGGCGAAGCCCTGCGTCGGTAGAACATCAAGATCGTCACCACGCCGTCGTGCTGACGGAACTCTTCCCCAACGCTTTGCTGGATCGGAGCTCGGGGATCGTCATCGAGCTGTACGTGTGCTAAGAACTCGGAGGTGCCGGAGTAACGGTGCTTGGATCGGTCGGATCGGGAAGACGTACGACTACTTCCTCTACGTTGTGTGAACGCTTCCGCAGTCGGTCTGCGTTGGTACGTAGACAACACTCTCCCCTCTCGTTGCTATGCATCACCATGATCTTGCGTGTGCGTAGGAAATTTTTTGAAATTACTACGTTCCCCAACACTTACTGCCCCACCATTCAAAATATACACGTATCCGGTTTGTGACTTAGAGTCATCCAGATCTGTGTCGAAGCTAGCGTCGACGTAACCCTTTACGACGAGCTCTTCGTCACCTCCATAAACGAGAAACATTTCCTTAGTCCTTTTTAGGTACTTCAGGATATTCTTGACCGCTGTCCAGTGTTCCTTGCCGGGATTACTTTGGTACCTACCTACCAAACTTACAGCAAGGTTTACATCAGGTCTGGTACACAGCATGGCATACATAATAGAACCTATGGCTGAGGCATAGGGGATGACACTCATCTCTTCTATATCTTCTGCCATGGTCGGACATTGAGCTGAGCTCAATTTCACACCTTGCAACACAGAAAAGAACCCCTTCTTAGACTGATCCATATTGAACTTCTTCAATATCTTATCAAGGTATGTGCTTTGTGAAAGACCTATGAGGCGTCTTGATCTATCTCTATAGATCTTGATGCCTAATATATAAGCAGTTTCTCCAAGGTCCTTCGTTGAAAAACTCTTATTCAAGTAGGCCTTAATGCTGTCCAAAAGCTCTGTATCATTTCCCATCAAAAGTATGTCATCTACATATAATATGAGAAATGCTATAGAGCTCCCACTCACTTTCTTGTAAACGCAGGCTTCTCCATAAGTCTGCATAAACCCAAACGCTTTGATCATCTCATCAAAGCGAATGTTCCCACTCTGAGATGCTTGCACCAGCCCATAAATTGAGCGTTGGAGCTTGCACACCTTGTCAGCATTCTTAGGATCGACAAAACCTTCCGGCTGCATCATATACAATTCTTCCTTAAGGAAACCATTAAGGAATGTCGTTTTGACATCCATTTGCCATATCTCATAATCATAGAATGCGGCAATTGCTAACATGATTCAGACGGACTTCAGCTTCGCTACCGGTGAGAAAGTCTCATCGTAGTCAACCCCTTGAACTTGTCGATAACCCTTAGAGACAAGCCGAGCTTTATAGCTGGTCACATTACCATCCGCGTCTGTCTTCTTCTTAAAGATCCATTTATTTTCTATGGCTCGCCGCTCAACGGGCAAGTCAGTCAAAGTCCATACTTCGTTTTCATACATGGATCCTATCTCGGATATTATGGCTTCCAGCCATTTGTCGGAATTCGGGCCCGCCATCGCTTCTTCATAGTTCGAAGGTTCACCGTTGTCTAACAACATGATTTCCAAGACAGGGTTGCCGTACCATTCTGGTGCGGAACGTGTCCTTGTGGACCTTCGAATTTATGTAGGAGCTTGATCAGAAGTATCTTGATCATCATCATTAACTTCCTCTCTAATTGGTGCAGGCACCACAGGAACATTTTCCTGAGTTGCGCCACTTTCCGGTTCAAGAGGTAATACTTCATCAAGTTCTACTTTGCTCCCACTTACTTCTTTCGAGAGAAACTCCTTCTCTAGAAAGGATCCATTCTTGGCAACAAAGATCTTGCCTTCGGATCTGAGGTAGGAGGTATACCCAATAGTTTCTTTAGGGTATCCTATGAAGACGCATTTTTCCGACTTGGGTTCGAGCTTTTCAGGTTGAAGTTTCTTGACATAAGCATCGCATCCCCAAACTTTTAGAAACGACAGCTTAGGTTTCTTCCCAAACCATAATTCATACGGTGTCGTCTCAATGGATTTTGACGGAGCCCTATTTAAAGTGAATGCGGCAGTTTCTAAAGCATAGCCCCAAAATGATAGCGGTAAATCGGTAAGAGACATCATAGATCGCACCATATCTAACAGAGTGCGATTACGACGTTCAGACACACCATTACGCTAAGGTGTTCCAGGCGGCGTGAGTTGTGAAACTATTCCACATTTTCTTAAGTGTGTGCCAAATTTGTGACTCAAGTATTCTCCTCCACGATCTGATCGCAGGAACTTGATTTTCCTGTCACGTTGATTCTCAACCTCACTCTGAAATTCCTTGAACCTTTCAAAGGTCTCAGACTTGTGTTTCATTAAGTAGACATACCCATATCTACTCAAGACATCAGTGAGGGTGAGAACATAATGATAGCCACCGCGAGCCTCAACACTCGTTGGACCGCACACATCAGTATGTATGATTTCCAATAAGTTGGTTGCTCGCTCCATTGTTCCTGAGAACGGAGTCTTGGTCATTTTACGCATGAGGCATGGTTCGCACGTGTCAAATGATTCGTAATCAAGATGAAGGAAATATGCCCTAGAGGCAATAATAATGTTATTATTTTATTTCCTTATATCATGATAAATGTTTATTATTCATGCTAGAATTGTATTATCCGGAAACATAATACTTGTGTGAATACATAGACAAACCAAATGTCACTAGTATGCCTCTACTTGACTAGCTCGTTAATCGAAGATGGTTATGTTTCCTAACCATAGACATGTGTTGTCATTTGATTAAAGGGATCACATCATTAGGAGAATGATGTGATTGACATGACCCATTCCATTATCTTAGCACCCGATCGTTTAGTATGTTGCTATTGCTTTCTTCATGACTTATACATGTTCCTATGACTATGAGATTATGCAACTCCCGTTTGCTGGAGGAACACTTTGTGTGCTACCAAATGTCACAACGTAACTGGGTGATTATAAAGGAGCTCTACAGGTGTCTCCAAAGGTACATGTTGGGTTGGCGTATTTCGAGATTAGGATTTGTCACTCCGATTGTCGGAGAGGTATCTCTGGGCCCTCTCGGTAATGCACATCACATAAGCCTTGCAAGCATTACAACTAATGAGTTAGTTGCAAGATGATGTATTACGAAACGAGTAAAGAGACTTGCCGGTAACGAGATTGAACTAGGTATTGAGATACCGACGATCGAATCTCGGGCAAGTAACATACCGATAACAAAGGGAACAACGTATGTTGTTATGCGGTCTGACCGATAAAGATCTTCGTAGAATATGTGGGAGCCAATATGAGCATCCAGGTTCCGCTATTGGTTATTGACCGGAGACGTGTTTCGGTCATGTCTACATTGTTCTCGAACCCGTAGGGTCCGCACGCTTAAGGTTTTAATGACAGTTATATTATGAGTTTATGCATTTTGATGTACCGAAGATTGTTCGGAGTCCCGGATGTGATCACGGACATGACGAGGAGTCTCGAAATGGTCGAGACATAAAGATTGATATATTGGAAGCCTATATTTGGATATCGGAAGTGTTCCGGGTGAAATCGGGATTTTACCGGAGTACCGGGAGGTTACCGGAACCCCCCGGGAGGTAGATGGGCCTTAGTGGGCTTTAGTGGAAGAGAGGAGAGGTGGCCAGGGCTGGGCCGCGCGCCCCTCCCCCCTAGTCCTAATAGGACAAGGAGAGGGGGGCGGCGCCCCCCTTCCTTCTCTCTCTCCTCTTCCAACTAGGAAAGGGGGGGAATCCTACTCCCGGTGGGAGTAGGACTCCTCCTGGCGCGCCCTCCTCCTGGCCGGCCGCACCTCCCCCTTGAACCTTTATATACGGAGGCAGGGGGCACCCCTAGACACACAAGTTGATCCACATGATCATATTCTTAGCCGTGTGCGGTGCCCCCTTCCACCATAATCCTCGATAATATTGTAGCGGTGCTTAGGCGAAGCCCTATGACAGTAGTACATCAAGATCGTCACCATGCCGTCGTGCTGGCGGAACTCTTCACCGACACTTTTCTGGATCGGAGTCCGGGGATCGTCATCGAGCTGAACGTGTGCTAAAACTCGGAGGTGCCGTAGTTTCGGTGCTTGATCGGTCGGGCCGTGAAGACGTACGACTACATCAACCGCGTTGTGCTAATGCTTCCGCTGTCGGTCTACAAGGATACGTAGATCACACACTCCCCTCTCGTTGCTATGCATCACCATGATCTTGCGTGTGCGTAGGAATTTTTTTGAAATTATTACGTTCCCCAACACAAGAGACTCTAAAAGTCCATCTACATGGAGCTTCTTCATGCGTTTGACACCTATGTGACCAAGGCGGCAGTGCCACAAGTATGTGGGACTATCATTATCAACCTTACATCTTTTGGTATTCACACTATGAATATGTGTAGCATTACGCTTGAGATTCATTAAGAATAAACCATTCACCATCGAAGCATGACCATAAAACATATCTCTCATATAAATAGAACAACCATTATTCTCGGATTTAAATGAGTAGCCATCTCGTATTAAATGAGATCCTGATACAATTTTCATGCTCAAACTTGGCACTAAATAACAATTATTGAGTTTCAACACTAATCTCGTAGGTAAATGTAGAGTTAGCGTGCCGATGGCGATCACATCGACCTTGGAACCATTCCCGACGCGCATCGTCACCTCGTTCTTCGCCAGTCTCCGTTTATTCCGCAGCTCCTGCTTTGAGTTACAAATGTAAGCAACCGCACCGGTATCAAATACCCAGGAGCTACTACGAGTACTAGTAAGGTACACATCAATTACATGTATATCACATATACCTTTCGTGATGCCGGCCTTCTTGTCCGCTAAGTATTTGGGGCAGTTCCGCTTCCAGTGACCACTTCCCTTGCAATAAAAGCACTCAGTCTCGGGCTTGGGTCCATTCTTTGGCTTCTTCCCGGCAGGTTGCTTGCCGGGCGCGGCAACTCCCTTGCCGTCCTTCTTGAAGTTCTTCTTACCCTTACCTTTCTTGAACTTAGTGGTTTTATTCACCATCAACACTTGATGTTCCTTTTTGACTTCTACCTCTGCTGATTTCAGCATTGCAAATACTTCAGGAATGGTCTTTTCCATCCCCTGCATATTGAAGTTCATCACAAAGCTCTTGTAGCTCGGTGGAAGCGACTGAAGGATTCTGTCAATGACCGCGTCATCCGGGAGATTAACTCCTAGCTGAGTCAAGCGGTTATGTAACCCAGACATAGTGAGTATGTGCTCACTGACAGAACTGTTTTCCTCCATCTTACAGCTGAAGAACTTGTCGGATACATCATATCTCTCGACCCGGGCATGAGCTTGAAAAACTATTTTCAGCTCTTCGAACATCTCATATGCTCCGTGTCTCTCAAAACGGTTTTGGAGCCCCGGTTCTAAGCTGTAAAGCATGCCGCACTGAACAAGGGAGTAATCATTGGTACGTGTCTACCAAGCGTTCATAACGTCTTGTTCTACAGGGAGAACAGGTGCGTCACCTAGCGGTGCTTGTAGGACATAATCTTTCTTGGCAGCTATGAGGATGATCCTCAGGTTCCGGACTCAGTCCGTATAGTTGCTGCCATCGTCTTTCAGCTTGGTTTTCTCTAGGAACGCGTTGAAGTTGAGGACAACGTTGGCCATTTGATCTACAATACATGTTGTAAAGATTTTAGACTAAGTTCATGATAATTAAGTTCATCAAATTATTCAATGAACTCCCACTGAGATAGACATCCCTCCAGTCATCTAAGTATAACATGATCCGAGTTAACTAGGCCGTGTCCGATCATCACGTGAGACGGACTAGTCAACATCGGTGAACATCTTCATGTTGATCGTATCTTCTATACGACTCATGCTCGACCTTTCGGTCTTCTGTGTTCCGAGGCCATGTCTGTACATGCTAGGCTCGTCAAGTCAACCTAAGTGTTTGCATGTGTAAATCTGTCTTACACCCGTTGTATGTGAACGTTGGAATCTATCACACCCGATCATCACGTGGTGCTTCGAAACAACAAACTGTCGCAACGGTGCATAGTTAGTGGGAACACTTTCTTGAAATTATTATGAGGGATCATCTTATTTACTACCGTCATTCTAAGTAAACAAGATGCAAAAACATGATAAACATCACATGCAATCAAATAATAATAGTGACATGATATGGCCAATATCACATAGCTCCTTTGATCTCCATCTTGGGGCTCCATGATCATCTTGTCACCGGCATGACACCATGATTTCCATCATCATGATCTCCATCATCGTGTCTCCATGAAGTTGCTCGCCAACTATTACTTCTACTACTATGGCTAACACGTTTAGCAATAAATTAAAGTAATTTACATGGCGTTTCTCAATGACACGCAGGTCATACAAAAAATAAAGACAACTCCTATGGCTCCTGCCGGTTGTCATACTCATCGACATGCAAGTCATGATTCCTATGACAATAGCATGAACATCTCATACATCACATATATATCATTCATCATTCATCACAACTTTGGCCATATCACATCACAAAACACTTGGTGCAAAAACAAGTTAGACGTCCTCTAATTGTTGTTGCAAGTTTTACGTGGCTGCAATAGGGTTCTAGCAAGAACGTTTTCTTACCTACGTGAAAGCCACAACGTGATTTGTCAACTTCTATTTACCCTTCATAAGGACCCTTTTCATCGAATCCGCTCCATCTAAAGTGGGAGAGACAGACACCCGCCAGCCACCTTATGCAACTAGTGCATGTCAGTCGGTGGAACCGGTCTCACGTAAGCATACGTGTAAGGTTGGTCCGGGCCGCTTCACCCCACAATACTGCTGAAGCAAAATAAGACTAGTAGCGGCAAGAAAGTTGACAACATCTACGCCCACAACAAATTGTGTTCTACTCGTGCAAAGAGAACTACGCATAGACCTGGCTCATGATGCCACTGTTGGGGAATGTTGCAGAAAACAAAAAATTTCCTATGGTTTCACCAAGATCCATCTATGAGTTCATCTAGCAATGAGTGATCGGATTGCATCTACATACCTTTGTAGATCACGCGCGGAAGCGTTCAAAGAACGGGGATGAGGAAGTCATACTCGACGTGATCCAAATCACCGGAGATCCTAGCGCCGAACGGACGGCACCTCCACGTTCAACACACGTACGGTCAGCGTGACGTCTCCTCTTTCTTGATCCAGCAAGGGGGAAGGAGAGGTTGATGAAGATCCAGCAGCACGACGGCGTGGTGGTGGATGCAGGGGTCACCACAGCAGGGCTTCGCCGTTCTACTGCGAGAGGGAGAGGTGTAGCGGGGGAGAGGGAGGCGCCAAGACTCAAGGGTACGGCTGCCCCTCCCTCCCCGCCTTTATATAGGCCCCCTAGGGGGTGCGCCGGCCCTAGGAGATGGGATCTCCTAGGGGGGCGGCGGCCAAGGGGTGGAGTGCCCCCCAAGCCAGGTGGGGCGCCCCCCCCCACCCTAGGGTTCCCAACCCTAGGCGCATGGGGTGGGCCAAGGGGGGCGCACCAGCCCACTATGGGCTGGTTCCCCTCCCCACTTAGCCCATGGGGCCCTCCGGGATGGGTGGCCCCTCCCGGTGGACCCCCGGGACCCTTCCGGTGGTCCCGGTACAATACCGGTGACCCCCGAAACTCTCCCAATGGCCGAAACTGTACTTCCTATATATAATTCTTCACCTCTGGACAATTCTGGAACTCCTTGTGGCGTCCAGGATCTCATCCGGGACTCCGAACAACTTTCGGGTTACTGCATATTCATATCTCTACAACCCTAGCGTCACCAAACCTTAAGTGTGTAGACCCTACGGGTTCGGGAGACATGTAGACATGACCGAGATGGCTCTCCGGTCAATAACCAACAGCAGGATCTGGATACCCATGTAGGCTCCCACATGCTCCTCGATGATCTCATCGGATGAACCACAATGTCGAGGATTCAAGCAACCCCGTATACAATTCCCTTTGTCAATCGGTACGTTACTTGCCCGAGATTCGATCGTCGGTATCCCAATACCTCGTTCAATCTCGTTACCGGCAAGTCACTTTACTCGTACCGTAATGCATGATCCCGTGACCAGACTCTTGGTCACTTTGAGCTCAGTATGATGATGCATTACCGAGTGGGCCCAGAGATACCTCTCCGTCATACGGAGTGACAAATCCCAGCCTTGATCCGAGTCAACCCAACATGACCTTTATAGTCACCCTGTTACGTTGTGACGTTTGGTACACCCAAAGCACTCCTACGGTATCCGGGAGTTACACGATCTCATGGTGTAAGGAAAAAATACTTGACATTGGAAAAACTCTAGCAAACTGTTGGGGAACGTAGTAATTTCAAAAAATTTCCTACGCACACGCAAGATCATGGAGATGCACAGCAACGAGAGGGGAGAGTGTTGTCTACGTACCCACGCAGACCGAATGCGGAAGCGATCACACAACGTAGAGGAAGTAGTCGTACGTCTTCCCGATCCGACCGATCCAAGCACCGTTACTCCGGCACCTCCGAGTTCTTAGCACACGTTCAGCTCGATGACGATCCCCGGGCTCCGATCCAGCAAAGCTTCGGGGAGGAGTTCCGTCAGCACGACGGCGTGGTGACGATCTTGATGTTCTACCGACGTAGGGCTTCGCCTAAGCACTACAACGATATGATCGAGGTGGAATATGGTGGCAGGGGGCACCGCACACGGCTAAGGAACGATCTCAAGGATCAACTTGTGTGTCTAGAGGTGCCCTTGCCCCCGTATATAAAGGATCCAAGGGGGAGGGGCTGTCCGGCCAAGGGGGGCGGGCCAGGAGAGTCCTACTCCCTCTGGGAGTAGGATTCCCCCCCCCCCCCCCAATCCTAGTTGGAATAGGATTCCTCAAGGGGGGAAAGAGAGAGAGGGGGCCGGCCACCTCTCCTAGTCCTAATAGGACTAGGGGAGGGGGGAGGTGCGCGGCCACCTTGGGCTGCCCCTTTCTCCTTTCGACTAAAGCCCATTAAGGCCCATATGGTTCCCGGGGGGTTCCGGTAACCTCCCGGTACTCTGGTAAAATCCCGATTTCACCCGGAACACTTCCGATATCCAAACATAGGCTTCCAATATATCAATCTTTATGTCTCGACCATTTTGAGACTCCTCGTCATGTCCGTGATCACATCCGGGACTCTGAACTAACTTCGGTACATCAAAATGCATAAACTCATAATAACTGTCATCGTAACGTTAAGCGTGCGGACCCTACGGTTCGAGAACAATGTAGACATGACTGAGACACATCTCCGGTCAATAACCAATAGCGGGACCTGGATGCCCATATTGGCTCCTACATATTCTACGAAGATCTTTATCGGTCAGACCGCATAACAACATACGTTGTTCCCTTTGTCATCGGTATGTTACTTGCCCGAGATTCGATCGTTGGTATCCAATACCTAGTTCAATCTCGTTACCGGCAAGTCTCTTTACTCGTTCTGTAATACATCATCCCGCAACTAACTCATTAGTTGCAATGCTTGCAAGGCTTATGTGATGTGCATTACCGAGAGGGCCCAGAGATACCTCTACTAGTGCAAAACCGGGCAATAGCACCGGTTCGTAAGGCCCTTTAGTGCCGGTTTAGGAACCGGCACTAAAGTTTCGGCACTAAAGGCCCCCCCCTTTAGTACCGGTTCAGCACGAACCGGTGCTAAAGGGGATCCACGTGGCACGAGCCAGCTCCGGGGGCCGGGAGCCCTTTAGTACCGGTTGGTAACACCAACCGGTACGAAATGGTTGTGGGGTTTTTGGTTTTATGATTTCTTTTTCATTTAATTTTGTGTTTTCCATTTTAATTCTTTTTCGTTTGCTGGTATTTTACGGTACTACACATTGTACATGTTATGCATATATATATATATATATAGAATTTCTAGTAGAACCAATCATATATATATATCATCAATGTCTCACAAACCACCATGCATATTAATTTACACATACGCACATGTATAGCTATATACAATTTCTCCTACATATGCATGTTGCCTTCGGAGCCAGTGGCATTAGCCTAATTGGTGCCTTCGGAGCACGATGACAATTGGAAGTGGTTCATGAGGGCGGTAGCGGGTAATAGTATTCTCCCTTCGGATTTATGACCTGGTCGAGCAAAAATCCCGCTATTTCCTCTTGAAGTGCTTCTACGCGCTCCGTTTCTAGGAGCTTGTCCCGCACCTCTGTGAACTGTTAAGAAGGAGATCAATATGCATGTGTATTAGTTGTGTGACTAGATACCGATAATGGTGTAAAAATTGTGAATAGTGTTCTGACAAGCGTACCCATTCCTGTCTTTGAGATCTGCTCCTTTCGGACGCCATCATGCGAATGTTCTCGCAAACGCAGAATGCACACAGATCAGTCCCCTGCGCCTGCTTCAGGGCCTTTATTACGAGAATGGAATTTAATTTGATCAGATAATAATTAATCAAGCATGATAATTAAAGAGATGCGGCAGCTAGCTAGCTAGTACTACTTAATTACTTACCTTGGATCGAAACCATTTCAGCTTTGGTTTCCATTCGCCTTCCGTGACGCTGATGAACCTTGCCCAAGCCCTGCCCGCGACAAAGAAAATGAATAAAGGGGTTATTAAATAGTTCATATCATGAAATGACGAACTAAATAGGCTGAGATATATAGTTAATAATGATTGAAATTACCTGTTGACTATCCCAAACAAGATGTTATAGTCACTATTTGCTTTGAGTAGCGAGTCCAGTATTTCAACTGTTCCGGCGTAAACTTTAATGATACACAAGATCCAATGAAATCTGCATGCACACACGTTTGCATGTCTTAATTAAGCAGGCATATGTAAGCAAAAACATGTAGCTAGCTAGTAGGCAAAAACAGAGAATTTGTAGTACAAGAAAGTGTGACTCACTGGAAGTTGTAAGGAAGTAGTATATCTTCATTGTATTTGAGGCGCTTCAAGAACTCTAGCATGCTGTCCTCTACCTGCTTTTCATAATACTTGTTCATTTTCCATGTGTATTCATTAACGGTGTTTGGGTCAATGAACCCAATGCCATAGCGTCCACCTTTTCTCATTTCATACATCTTCATCCTGCATAATACCACAGAAAAGAATATAGTGAGGATAATTACAGGTAATGATTGATCAAAAGGATCACTACAGCTAGCTTGAGACTTAAATTACAGAAAGAAATCACTTACAGACAATAGCAACTGACGATATATTTGTCGAGTGCGTCTTGATTGTATAACTGAAACAGTTCAGAATACTCAACGGCCACAGCTTTCTCATGGTAGTAATCATCCTTCTTGACATCCACCATGAGGGACTCTCGATTGGATCTCTTGGTAATGTCCATGTACCATTGATGCAATTCATAGATTCTCGTTGGGAGCTTGTTGACATCTTCTGGCTCGACCAAAGGTTGGCCCCGGACATATTTCCGTTTTATTTCCTCCTCTGTAATCCCAGGCATGTCCTCGATCTCGAGGAGTTGTCCAACAGTGATCTTGAGTTCTTCAGCCTGCATTATATGCTCCTGGGTTATTACCACATCGCCCACCTCGGGAACGTAAACTGTTTGGCCACAATAATATTGGGCGCGCGTACTGTCACGTGTTGTTGGCGGCACAACAAGCGGGGGGATCGATTGCGCCGCCTGTTTTCCCAGCTGGGCAACGGTTTTCCCGCATTTTTTGACAGCTGCTTGTTGTTTGCTCGAGCTCGAGCTCGCCTCCTTCTGTAGACGTCGTCGATGTAACTTCCTGATGTGGCGCTCATAGTCTGAGTCAACAGGCTTAGGAGCTGGTGGTTGAGCCATACGAATGAAGTGGTCAACTACTTCCACAGGAACTTTCTCCCTTGGCGGCGGTGGCGGTTTCGGTCCAAAATGGGCGTCGACTTCTGCCTGCACTATGGCATTGGTTTCCTCCTCGGTCCTGTCGTAAGCCCTCACAGGAAGAGGAGTAGTGAGGTCTGGACCATATTTATATCGCTTGCCTCTGCCTGTACTTCCTGTACTATGAACTCGACTCGTACCGCTACGCACCATAGCTGCGGGGTGTCTCTTCTGCGATTGCTGAGGCGGCGGAGACAGCTGACGGGGCTGAGTTAGACGAGGAGGAGTGGCCTGAAGCTGTGCCGGACTTGCAGTGGCCTGAAGCTGTGCCGGACTTGCAGTGGCCTGAGGTTGTGCCGGACTTGGAGGAGGAGTGGACGTCTGACGCTGTGTCGGACTTGGAGGAGGAGTGGCCTGACACTTTGCCAGACTTGGAGGAGGAGGAGTGGCCTCACGCGTTGGTGGACTTGGAGGAGCGGGAGTCTGCTGACTCGGTGGCGGACTTCGACGAGGAGTCGGGTGACGCGGTGTCGGTGGCCTTTGAAAGATGATGCAATCCTTTCTCCATAGGATGACACGATGTATGGCCTCTCCCAATGTGTGCTCGTCGTCACCTCCAGGAATGTCAAGCTGTAGCTCCGAATATGGATCCACCACCTCATCAACCAAGACACGAGCATAGCCCGCTGGAATCGGGTTGCAATGGAAGGTTGCCTCGGGGGAATCTGACAAAGCAACTGTGTCCGCCACCTTCATGGATATGTTCTTCATTTTGAAGTGTAGCTCGCAGTTAGTGTTCTCCGTGATGTCATCCACGGGGTATCTATCCAGCACTACTGCGTCGCCGGGGGCGGAACCCACGCTGCTTCTCGGCATGGATGGGGCGGTGGTATCCAATGCTGGATCATCCGCTAGCTGTTGCAGATGCTGAGACCCCCTTTGCTGGCTAAGTGAGTCGATCTGCTCCTGCTGCCGCTGGAATTTAGCTGCCAATTCCGCTTGACTTGCTTCTAGGCCTTGAAGGCGTTCATAGTCCCGCTTCCTCTGCTCCTCCTCCATCTTCCTCTTCTTCTCCTCCGCAATCTTCTTTCTCGCACGGGTTCTGTAGTCGGCGTTCCAGTCCGAAAACCCCTCATACCACGGAAGAGCGCCCTTGCCTCGTGTTCTTCCCGGGTGTTCAGGATTTCCCAGGGCACGCGTAAGCTCGTCGTTCTCTCTGTTGGGCTGGAACACCCCCGATCGAGCCTCTTCTATTGCAACAAGTAGCGCATCGTCGGCTCCGTTCAGACATGCCTTCGTCGAAACATTGCCTGTCTTCGGGTCCAACTCCCCCCATGCGCATAGAACCAAGTCTTGCACCTGGGGGGCTAGCTCTTAGTAACCGGAGTGACACTTGCATCCTCCATCTCTTTCTCGGACTTATCCCACTTAGGCATTGCCACCGCGTAGCCACCTGGCCCCAACTTATGGAACTTATCCTTTTTTTGGCATTCTTCTTATTTATTCTCGACCGTTCCTTAGCTAATTCTGAATCCTTGAATTTCACGAAATCGTCCCAATGAGCACTTGACGTACTTCTCCCTTGACGTACTTCTCCCACGAATACTGGAGTCTTCCTTCCTCCCTTGATGTACTTCTCCCACGTCATTCTCTTGTGGTTCTTGAATGCAACCGCCATCTTCCTAAAAGCAGCGTCCTTGACTTTCCGCATATCTACTTCTGTGAAATTATCTGGTAGGGTGAAATGTTCCATGAGAGTATCCCAAAGCAGATTTTTTTGATTATCGTCGACAAAAGTAACATCTGGACGTGGATTTGCTGGCTTTCTCCATTCTTGAAGGGAGATCGGGAGTTGGTCCTTCACAAGAACTCCGCACTGACGAATGAACTTGTCCGCAATCTTCTTAGGCGCTAATGGTTCGCCATTAGGTTTGAATGCCTCGATATTGTACTTTAAGCCCTCCTTCAACTTTTTGTTCGGGCCTCGTTTCGTCCTTTTGCCTGAAGATTTGCTCGATCCGGATGGCTGTAAGAAGAAAGATCGATTCGTTAATATATCTTCAACTCATTTAAAACATGCGATGATCACTAGATTCCTGCTTATATAAATATATATACCTCGCCGGTGTTTGTTGTTTCAGGATCAACATGTTCTTCGTCGTAGTTCATGACTTCATCTTCTCGGTCGTCGCGATCGAATATCATATCACCCTCTCCGGTGTTGTTTAGAAATTCGGAGCCGTCAAACTCTTCTTCATTCTGATCATCATCTGGCCCGCGTATGATATCGAACATGGTCTGTTCTCTCTCTCTGTCGGTATTGTCCGCCATAGCTTTTATTTAACTATGCCAAAAGAAATATAAAACAATTTAGTATAATATCGAATAATAGATATAATCTCGAATACATCGTCTCGAATAATAGATTTAATCTCGAATACGTCGTCTCGAATAATAGATATAATCTCGAATACATCGTCTCGAATAATAGATTTAATCTCAAATACGTCGTCTCGAATAATAGATATAATCTCGAATACATCGTCTCAAATAATATATATAATCTCGAATAAATCATCTCGAATATTATATATCGAATACATCACTAGCTAGCTAGCTAGCTAATAAAGATCGAATACTAGAGAGTAATCTAGGCAGTGGACAACCAAAGTGAAGGAACCATCACTGGATCATAGCTCGGGTGATCTCCCCAAAGAACCTGCCAGGTATTGGAGAACCTGACGTCCATAGCAGCCATGTAGCGATGGACGTGCTCGTCCTCCTCCCTGACACGGCGACGTACCACCTCCGGCGGGGTCGGCTCCCTCCGCACCGAAAGTGGCCCACGCGAATGCCACCAAAGGAGATGAGGGTCGACGACGGGACCCGGGGCCGGGTTCCTCACCAAGCATCGCGCCCCTAAAGGTAGCACCTCCCAGTGCCAGCCCGGCAAAGCCCAGTCCCGGACATGGGTCCTCTGAAGCAGGACGTCGTCGCGAACGGGTCGACGGCGAGGATGCGGGCCGGGCATCATCGACAACAAATACTATATGCAAATGTAACACTAATTATGCTATCATTGCATATGTCAAAATTCTATATGCTATTTCATACTAATTAAGCATCTAACACTAAAAACAGAAAAAACAACTTCTATACATCCATTAAAAACAGAAAAACAACATTATATAAAAAAATTCCATACTAATTAAACACTATTTATATCCGGGCTCACTAAAAACACTAAGCATTGCATGTGTCAAAATTCTATATGCTATTCCATACTAATTAAACACTAAGCATCTAACACTAAAAACAGAAAAACAACTTCTATGTGTGTGTGTGTTCATCATGCATGCTTGTGTGTGTGTATATGGGCTCGGGGGGGCGCCCATGGTGGCCACCGGGGGCGAGGGAGAGGGGTTAGAGGGGGAGAGCTCACAACGGGGCGACGGCGACGGCGAGGCGACGGCCCAGGGCGGTGACGGGCCGGGGCGTGATGGGGCGGCGACGCGGGGACGGTGCGACGGGGACGGGCCCGGGGCGGCGAAGGAGACGAGGGCGGCGACGACGACGGGGACAGGGGCGGCGACGGGGATGAGGGCGGCGACGAGGATGGGGGCGGCGACGGCAACGGCGCGCGACGGCGGCGGCGTAGGACGGGGGCGGCGACGGCGTCGATCGATCGGGTAGAAACAGAGGGGGGAGAATGAAATTTTTCGAAGTGCTGTATATATAGAAGGCACCTTTAGTACCGGTTGGAACCACCAACCGGTACTAAAGGCCTGTTTTGGCCAGGCCAAGCAGCGGGAAGGGCAGGCCTTTAGTACCGGGTGGTGGCTCCAACCGGTACTAAAGACCCCCCCCCCTTTAGTACCGGTTGATGCCACGACCCGGTACTAAAGGGTGTGCGCTGCCAGGCGAGGGGCGCAGAAGTTTAGTCCCACCTCGCTAGCTGAAGGGTGCTCACACCTGCTTATAAGCCCCGCCGCCGCTGCTGTCTCGAGCTCCTCTCTAAAGCAGGCCTTCTGGGCCTACCTCTGCTACTCTGCCCTGTGGGGCCCATTGGGCTTGCGGGCCTGCATCCTGGCCCAACATCAGGTTGGGTTTCTAGTCGTATGCAGGCCGCTGTGGCCCGGTAGGTGGGCTTTTTTCATTTAGTTTTTTCTTTTCTGCTTTATGTATTTTGTTTTATTTATTTTAGTTGTTTTTTTGCTGTATTTAGAGTTTCTTTGTGAATATTTTTGATAGTTTTTAGAAACTTTCAGTTAGTGCCAGTAGTTATTTAATTTGAATAGTTTAAATTTTGAATTATTTGAAATTTGTGTGAATCACTAGTTTGTGAATAACTTAACTTTAAAAATACATTTTGTAGTGATTCTTTTTTCTTATGTTTAATATTAGTGTGTTTTATCATTATATTCAATTTGGTAATGCTTAAGTTATTTAAAAAATGAAATGCCTTTGTAACGGATGAGTTTTCGTCCGAAACCCTGATACTTCGAAACAGATTGTCCATTTTGTACACGAAGTGCATCCAGTTTTTGCGGTAACCCTCTCTACTTTTTTGCACATGCTATGTGGGTGAAATTATGATACCATGCCAACTTTCATCCTTTTCTGAGTTCATTTGAAATGCTTTCCAATTTCAGGGTCATTTAGCTGAAAAAATCAGTAAATGCATGAAAGAATTTTCTTGCACATAAAATTTCTTCGCGTTTCAAATGCCAAAACACATAACTAGCTACCCTAACTATTACAGAGATTCCCTCCTGGGTGTGAAACACAGAAGAAAGTGATGATAGTTAAGCCGATCACATCCCAGATCTTTGGGTGTGAAACTTTTTCTTCGCGTGTGTCCCTTTGCGTCGTAGCCATGGAAAATCTTCATCATTTAACAGGATGCTCGGGTCAATATTCACTGTGAATGGAGCAATTTCATCAAACTTTTCATAATCTTCTGACTTGTCTGTCTTGTCATCCACTCCCACGATGTTTCTCTTCCCAGAAAGAACTATGTGCCGCTTTGGCTCATCGTACGATGCATTCGCTTCCTTATCTTTTCTTTTTCTTGGCTTGGTAGACATGTCCTTCACATAGAAAACCTGTGCCACATCATTGGCTAGGACGAATGGTTCGTCCGCATACGCAAGATTGTTGAGATCCACTGTTGTCATTCCGTACTGCGGGTCTTCCGTTACCCCGCCTCGTGTCATATTGACCCATTTGCACCGAAATAAAGGGACCTTCAAACCACGTCGATAGTCAAGTTCTCATATGTCCTGTATATAACCATAATATGTTTCCTTTCCCGTCTTGGTTTCTGCATCAAAGCGGACACCACTGTTTTGGTTGGTGCTCTTCTTATCTTGGGCGATCGTGTAAAATGTATTACCATTTATCTCGTACCCTTTGAAAGTCATTATATTCGAAGATGGTAACTGGGACAGCAAGTACAGGTCATCTTCAATAGAGGTGTCATGCATGGTACGTGCTTGCAACCAGCTGGCGAAACTCCTAGTTTGTTCACGTGTAATCCAGTCATCAGACCGCTCCGGGTGTTTGGAGCGTAGCAAATTCTTGTGTTCATCCATATACGGAGCCACCAAGGCGGAATTCTGTAGAACTGTGTAGTGTGCTTCAATGAGAGAATGTCCGTCCATACATATTATTTGTTCCCCTCCTAGTGTGCCTTTTCCATCCAGTCTGCCCTTATGCCGCGATTCAGGAACACCAATCGGCTTAAGGTCAGGAATAAAGTCAATACAAAACTCAATGACCTCCTCATTTTGACGGCCCTTGGAGATGCTTCCTTCTGGCCTAGCACGGTTATGAACATATTTCTTTAAGACTCCCATGAACCTCTCAAAGGGGAACATATTGTGTAGAAATACAGGACCCAAAACGTTAATCTCTTCGCATAGGTGAACTAGGACGTGCGTCATGATGTTGAAGAAGGATGGTGGGAACACCAACTCGAAACTGACAAGACATTGCACCAAATCATTCTGTAACCTTGGTATGATTTCTGGATCGATTACCTTCTGAGAGATTGCATTGAGAAATGCACATAGCTTCACAATGGCTAATCGAACGTTTTCCGGTAGAAGCCCCCTCAATGCAACTGGAAGCAGTTGCGTCATAATCACGTGGTAGTCATGAGACTTTAGGTTCTGGAACTTTTTCTCTGCCATGTTTATTATTCCCTTTATATTCGACGAGAAGCCAGACGGTACCTTAATACTGAGCAGGCATTCAAAGAAGATTTCCTTCTCTTCTTTGGTAAGAGCGTAGCTTGCATGACCCTGATGTATGCCGTCTTTTCTGTGCATACGTTGCTGGTCCTCCCGTGCCTCAGGTGTATCTTTTGTCTTCCCATACACGCCCAAGAAGCCAAGCAGGGTCACACAAAGATTCTTCGTCACGTGCATCACGTCGATTGCGGAGCGGACCTCGAGGTCTTTCCAATAGGGCAGGTCCCAAAATATAGATTTCTTCTTCCACATGGGTGCGTGTCCGTCAGCGTCATTCGGAACAGGTTGTCCACCAGGACCCTTTCCAAAGACCACGTTCAAATCTTTGACCATATCATGTACATCAGCACTAGTACGGTGGCGAGGCTTCGTCCGGTGATCCGCCTCACCTTTGAAATGCTTGCCTTTCTTTCTTACGGGATGCCTACTCAGAAGAAATCGACGATGTCCCAGGTACACATTCTTATTAGCCAAATATATACTGTCGGTATCGTCCAAACAGTGCGTGCATGCGCGGTATCCCTTGTTTGTCTGTCCTGAAAGGTTACTGAGAGCAGGCCAATCATTGATGGTCACGAACAGCAACGCCTTTAGGTCAAATTCTTCCCCCATGTGCTCATCCCACGCACGTACACCTGTTCCATTCCACAGTTGTAAGAGTTCTTCAACTAATGGCCTTAGGTACACATCAATGTCGTTGCCGGGTTGCTTAGGGCCTTGGATGAGCACTGGCATCATAATGAACTTCCGCTTCATGCACAACCCAGGAGGAAGGTTATACAAACATAGAGTCACAGGCCAGGTGCTATGGTTGCTGCTCTGCTCCCCAAAAGGATTAATGCCATCTGCGCTTAGACCAAACCATACGCTCCTTGCGTCATCTGCAAACTCCTTCCCGTACTTTCTTTCGATTTTTCTCCACTGCGACCCGTCAGCGGGTACTCTCAACTTTCCGTCTTTCTTACGGTCTTCTCTGTGCCATCGCATCGCCTTGGCATGCTCTTTGTTTTGGAACAAACGTTTCAACCGTGGTATTATAGGAGCATACCACATCACCTTGGCAGGAATCTTCTTCCTGGGGCACCGACCCTCGACATCACCAGGGTCATCGCGGCTGATCTTATAGCACAATGCACCACATACCGGGCAAGCATTCAAATCCTCGTACTCACTGCGGTAGAGGATGCAATCATTAGGGCATGCATGTATCTTCTGCACCTCTAACCCTAGAGGGCAGACAGCCTTCTTTGCTTCGTACGTACTCTCGGGCAATTCGTTGTCCTTTGGAAGCATATCCTTAATCATTACCAGCAACTTTCCAAATCCCTTGTCAGATACACCATTCTCTGCCTTCCATTGCAGCAATTCCACTGTGGTGCCCAGCTTTTTCTTGTCACCTACGCAATTCGGGTACAACAATTTTTTGTGATCCTCTAACATGCGCTGCAACTTCTTCTTCTCCAAATCACTTGCGCAGTTTCTCTTTGCATCGGCAATGGCCCGACCTAGATCATCAACGGGCTCATCTGATGCCTCTTCTTCAGCTTCTTCCCGCATTGCCGGCTCAGCTTCTTCCCGCATTACCGGCTCAGCTTCTTCCCCCATTGTTGTATCATCGTATTCAGGGAACCCATGGCCAGGATAGCTGTCGTCGTCCTCTTCTTCTTCATTGTCTTCCATCATAACCCCTCTTTCTCCGTGCTTGGTCCAAACATTATAATGGGGCATGAAACCGGACTTAAACAAGTGGACGTGAATGGTTCTTGACATAGAGTAATTGTGACCATTCTTACAGCGAGCACATGGACAAGGCATAAAACCATCCGCCCGCTTGTTTGCCTCAGCCGCCAGCAGAAAAGTATGCACGCCCTCAACGAACTGGGGAGAGCATCGGTCATCGTACATCCATTGCCGGCTCATCTTCATTACACAACACCGAATAGACCAAATTAATACAAGTTCATACACATAAAGTTCATACAACACTTAAATGCAACAAACAAATAACTCTCTAGCTAAAGCATTTAAATGCAACAACAAATACGATCAAGATCGCAACTAAGGTAACAATGGATCCAACAACATAATGATACCATGCCTCACTATCGATGGCATATTTTCTAATCTTTCTAATCTTCAAGCGCATTTTCTCCATCTTCATCTTGTGCTCATCGACGACATCGGCAACATGCAAGTCCAATTCCATCTTCTCCCCCTCAATTCTTTTCATTTTTTCTTTCAAGTACTCATTTTCTCTTTCAACTAAATTTAACCTCTCAGCAATAGGGTCGGTTGGAATTTCCGGTTCACATACCTCCTAGAAAAAATTTCTATGTCAACTTCATGGGCATAATTTGTCATAAACACGAAATGCAACTAGTTTTAAAAGAGAATATACATACCACATCCGAATCATAACAAGGACTAGGGCCGATGGGGACGGATATCAAAACCATGGCACTATATGTATAACAAACAACGTACGGGTAAGCTAATTATACGAGTAACTATATATCCAAATCACACAAACATCAATTTTTATATAATATTTCATGAACAAGAGGCTCACCACAAGGTGGTGCCGGCGACGGGACGGTGCGGACGATCGACGGTGGCTACGATGGAGATTTAGAAGGCACTAAGTAAACCACACCTACATATGCAAACTAAGTGTTATTTTTGACCTCAAATTGCATATAAATCAAATACTAGCACATATATATATATCCTCCCAAATTACTAAACTCACAAATTAATCACTATATAAAGCATTGCAAGAGCTAATCTAGCAATGAGAGATGAAAGGAGAAAGTTGCTAACCTTTGTGATCATTTGAATGGATGGGAGCCTTCAAATATTGACATATTTTGGGCAAAATGTGTGATGAGCTCGAGAGGAAGAGGGGAAGAACAGAGAGGAGAGGGGAAAGGGGAAGAACAGAGCGAGCTCGGGTGGACGAAGGGTTTATGTAGGACGACCTTTAGTACCGGTTTGTGCCAAGAACCGGTACTAAAGGGGCTGGAGGGGCCCCATTCTGACAACATCCTGCCACCACTCTCATTAGTACCGGTTCATGGCACGAACCGGTGCTAAAGGTTCGCCACGAACTGGTACTAATGAAAGCGGCCCGGCTAGCCGTTGGAACCGGTACTAATGTATACATTAGTGTCGGCTCAAATACAAACCGGCACTAATGTGCTTCACGTTTGACCCTTTTTCTACTAGTGCTCTCCGACAATCGGAGTGACAAATCCTACTCTCGAAATACGCCAACCCAACATCTACCATTGGAGACACCTGTAGAACTCCTTTATAATCACCCAGTTACGTTGTGACATTTGGTAGCACACAAAGTGTTCCTCCGGCAAACGGGAGTTGCATAATCTCATAGTCATAGGAACATGTATAAGTCATGAAGAAAAGCAATAGCAACATACTAAACGATCGGGTGCTAAGCTAATGGAATGGGTCATGTCAATCAGATCATTCAACTAATGATGTGACCTCGTTAATCAAATAACAACTCTTTGTTCATGGTTAGGAAACATAACCATCTTTGATTAATGAGCTAGTCAAGTAGAGGCATACTAGTGACACTCTGTTTGTCTATGTATTCACACATGTATTATGTTTCCGGTTAATACAATTCTAGCATGAATAATAAACATTTATCATGATATAAGGAAATAAATAATAACTTTATTATTGCCTCTACGGCATATTTCCTTCAGTCTCCCACTTGCACTAGAGTCAATAATCTAGATTACACTGTAATGATTCTAACACCCATGGAGTCTTGGTGCTGATCATGTTTTGCTCGTGGAAGAGGCTTAGTCAACGGTTCTGCAACATTCAGATCCGTATGTATCTTGCAAATCTCTATGTCTCCCACCTGGACTAGATCCCGGATGGAATTGAAGCGTCTCTTGATGTGCTTGGTCCTTTTGTGAAATCTGGATTCCTTCGCCAAGGCAATTGCACCAGTATTGTCACAAAAGATTTTCATTGGACCCGATGCACTAGGTATGACACCTAGATCGGATATGAACTCCTTCATCCAGACTCCTTCGTTCGCTGCTTCCGAAGCAGCTATGTATTCCGCTTCACATGTAGATCCCGTTACGACGCTTTGTTTAGAACTGCACCAACTGACAGCTCCACCGTTTAATGTAAACACGTATCCGGTTTGCGATTTAGAATCGTCCGGATCAGTGTCAAAGATTGCATCAACGTAACCTTTTACGGTGAGCTCTTTGTCACCTCCATATACGAAAAACATATCCTTAGTCCTTTTCAGGTATTTCAGGATGTTCTTGACCGCTATCCAGTGATCCACTCCTGGATTACTTTGGTACCTCCCTGCTAAACTTATAGCAAGGCACACATCAGGTCTGGTACACAGCATTGCATACATGATAGATCCTATGGCTGAAGCATAGGGAACATCTTTCATTTTCTCTCTATTGTCTGCAGTGGTCGGGCATTGAGTCTGACTCAACTTCACACCTTGTAACACAGGCAAGAAACCTTTCTTTGCTTGATCCATTTTGAACTTCTTCAAAATTTTGTCAAGGTATGTGCTTTGTGAAAGTCCAATTAAGCGTCTTGATCTATCTCTATAGATTTTTATGCCTAATATGTAAGCAGCTTCACTGAGGTCTTTCATTGAAAAACTCTTATTCAAGTATCCCTTTATGCTATCCAGAAATTCTATATCATTTCCAATCAGTAATATGTCATCCACATATAATATCAGAAATGCTACAGAGCTCCCACTCACTTTCTTGTAAATACAGGCTTCTCCGAAAGTCTGTATAAAACCAAATGCTTTGATCACACTATCAAAGCGTTTATTCCAACTCCGAGAGGCTTGCACCAGTCCATAAATGGATCGCTGGAGCTTGCACACTTTGTTAGCTCCTTTTGGATCGACAAAACCTTCCGGTTGCATCATATACAACTCTTCTTCCAAAAATCCATTCAGGAATGCAGTTTTGACATCCATCTGCCAAATTTCATAATCATAAAATGCAGCAATTGCTAACATGATTCTGACAGACTTAAGCATCGCTACGGGTGAGAAGGTCTCATCATAGTCAACCCCTTGAACTTGTCGAAAACCTTTCGCGACAAGTCGAGCTTTGTAGACAGTAACATTACCGTCAGCGTCAGTCTTCTTCTTGAAGATCCATTTATTCTCAATTGCTTGCCGATCATTGGGCAAGTCAACCAAAGTCCACACTTTGTTCTCATACATGGATCCCATCTCAGATTTCATGGCTTCAAGCCATTTTGCGGAATCTGGGCTCACCATCGCTTCTTCATAGTTCGTAGGTTCATCATGATCTAGTAGCATGACTTCCAGAACAGGATTACCGTACCACTCTGGTGCGGATCTTACTCTGGTTGATCTACGAGGTTCGGTAGTAACTTGTTCTGAAGTTTCATGATCATTATCATTAGCTTCCTCACTAATTGGTGTAGGTGTCACAGAAACCGGTTTCTGCGATGTACTACTTTCCAATAAGGGAGCAGGTACAGTTACCTCATCAAGTTATACTTTCCTCCCACTCACTTCTTTCGAGAGAAACTCCTTCTCTAGAAAGGATCCATTCTTAGCGACAAATGTCTTGCCTTTGGATCTGTGATAGAAGGTGTACCTAACAGTCTCCTTTGGGTATCCTATGAAGACACATTTCTCCGATTTGGGTTCGAGCTTATCAGGTTGAAGTTTTTTCACATAAGCATCGCAGCCCCAAACTTTCAGAAACGACAACTTTGGTTTCTTGTCAAACCATAGTTCATAAGGCGTCGTCTCAACGGATTTTGATGGTGCCCTATTTAACGTGAATGCGGCCGTCTCTAAAGCATAACCCCAAAACGATAGCGGTAAATCAGTAAGAGACATCATTGATCGCACCATATCTAATAAAGTATGATTACGACGTTCGGACACACCATTACGCTGTGGTGTTCCGGGTGGCGTGAGTTGCGAAACTATTCCACAATTTTTAAAATGTACACCAAACTCGTAACTCAAATATTCTCCTCCACGATCAGATCGTAGAAACTTTATTTTCTTGTTACTATGATTTTCAACTTCACTCTGAAATTCTTTGAATTTTTCAAATGTTTCAGACTTGTGTTTCATTAAGTAGATATACCCATATCTGCTTAAGTCATCTATGAAGGTGAGAAAATAACGATATCCGCCACGAGCCTCAATATTCATCGGACCACATACATCGGTATGTATGATTTCCAACAAATCTGTTGCTCTCTCCATAGTGCCGGAGAATGGTGTTTTAGTCATCTTGCCCATGAGGCACGGTTCGCAAGTACCAAGTGATTCATAATCAAGTGGTTCCAAAAGTCCATCAGTATGGAGTTTCTTCATGTGCTTTATACCGATATGACCTAAACGGCAGTGCCACAAATAAGTTGCACTTTCATTATCAACTCTGCATCTTTTGGCTTCAACATTATGAATATGTGTATCACTACTATCGAGATTCATCAAAAATAGACCACTTTTCAAAGGTGCATGACCATAAAAGATATTACTCATATAAATATAACAACCATTATTCTCTGATTTAAATGAATAACCGTCTCGCATCAAACAAGATCCAGATATAATGTTCATGCTCAACGCTGGCACCAAATAACAATTATTTAGGTCTAATATTAATCCCGAAAGATGTAGAGGTAGCGTGCCGACCGCGATCACATCGACTTTGGAACCGTTTCCCACGCGCATCGTCACCTCGTCCTTTGCCAGTGTCCGCTTATTCCGTAGTCCCTGTTTCGAGTTGCAAATATTAGCAACAAAACCAGTATCAAATACCCAGGTGCTACTGCGAGCTCTAGTAAGGTACACATCAATAACATGTATATCACATATACCTTTGTTCACCTTGCCATCCTTCTTATCCGCCAAATACTTGGGGCAGTTTCGCTTCCAGTGACCAGTCTGCTTGCAGTAGAAGCACTCAGTTTCAGGCTTAGGTCCAGACTTGGGTTTCTTCTCCTGAGCAGCAACTTGCTTGCTGTTCTTCTTGAAGTTCCCCTTCTTCTTCCCTTTGCCCTTTTTCTTGAAACTAGTGGTCTTGTTAACCATCAACACTTGATGCTCCTTTTTGATTTCTACCTCCGCAGCTTTCAGCATTGCGAAGAGCTCGGGAATAGTCTTGTTCATCCCTTGCATATTATAGTTCATCACGAAGCTCTTGTAGCTTGGTGGCAGTGATTGGAGAATTTTGTCGATGACGCAATCATCTGGAAGATTAACTCCCATCTGAATCAAGTGATTATTATACCCAGACATTTTGAGTATATGCTCACTGACAGAATTGTTCTCCTCCATCTTGCAGCTATAGAACTTATTGGAGACTTCATATCTCTCAATCCGGGCATTTGCTTGAAATATTAACTTCAAATCCTGGAACATCTCATATGCTCCATGACGTTCAAAACGTCGTTGAAGTCCCGATTCTAAGCCGTAAAGCATGGCACACTGAACTATCGAGTATTCATCAGCTTTGCTCTGCCAGACGTTCATAACATTTGGTGTTGCTCCAGCAGCAGGCCTGGCACCCAGCGGTGCTTCCAGGACGTAATTCTTCTGAGCAGCAATGAGGATAATCCTCAAGTTACGGACCCAGTCCGTGTAATTGCTACCATCATCTTTCAACTTTGCTTTCTCAAGGAACGCATTAAAATTCAACGGAACAACAGCACGAGCCATCTATCTACAATCAACATAGACAAGCAAGATAATATCAGGTACTAAGTTCATGATAATTTTAAGTTCAATTAATCAAATTACTTAAGAACTCACTTAGATAGACATCCCTCTAATCTTCTAAGTGATCACGTGATCCAAATCAACTAAACCATAACCGATCATCACGTGAGATGGAGTAGTTTTCAATGGTGAACATCATTATGTTGATCATATCTACTATATGATTCACGCTCGACCTTTTGGTCTCTGTGTTCCGAGGCCATATCTGCATATGCTAGGCTCGTCAAGTTTAACCTAAGTATTCTGCGTGTGCAAAACTGGCTTGCACCCGTTGTAGATGGACGTAGAGCTTATCACACCCGATCATCACGTGGTGTCTGGGCACGACGAACTTTGGCAACGGTGCATACTCAGGGAGAACACTTCTTCATAATTTTTAGTGAGAGATCATCTTATAATGCTACCGTCAATCAAAGCAAGATAAGATGCATAAAAAGATAAACATCACATGCAATCAATATAAGTGATATGATATGGCCATCATCATCTTGTGCTTGTTATCTCCATCTTCGAAGCACCGTCATGATCACCATCGTCACCGGCGCGACACCTTGATCTCCATCGTAGCATCGTTGTCGTCTCGCCAATCTTATGCTTCCACGACTATCGCTACCGCTTAGTGATAAAGTAAAGCATTACATCGCGATTGCATTGCATACAATAAAGCGACAACCATATGGCTCCTGCCAGTTGCCGATAACTCGGTTAAAAAACATGATCATCTCATACGATAAAATTCAGCATCATGCCTTGACCATATCACATCACAACATGCCCTGCAAAAACAAGTTAGACATCCTCTACTTTGTTGTTGCAAGTTTTACGTGGCTGCTACGGGCTTAAGCAAGAACCAATATCACCTACGCATCAAAACCACAACGATAGTTTGTCAAATAGACTCCGTTTTAACCTTCGCAAGGACCGGGCGTAGCCACACTTGGTTCAACTAAAGTTGGAGAGACAGTCGCCCGCAAGCCACCTGTGTGCGAAGCACGTCGGGGGAACCGGTCTCGCGTAAGCGTACGCGTAAGGTTGGTCTGGGTCGTCTCGTCCAACAATACCGCCGAACCAAAGTATGACATGCTGGTAGGCAGTATGACTTATATCGCCCACAACTCACTTGTGTTCTACTCGTGCATATAACATCAAACCATAAAACCTAGGCTCGGATGCCACTGTTGGGGAACGTAGTAATTTCAAAAAATTTCCTACGCACACGCAAGATCATGGTGATGCACAGCAATGAGAGGGGAGAGTGTTGTCTACGTACCCACGCAGACCGACTGCGGAAGCGATCACACAACGTAGAGGAAGTAGTCGTACGTCTTCCCGATCCGACCGATCCAAGCACCGTTACTCCGGCACCTCCGAGTTCTTAGCACACGTTCAGCTCGATGACGATCCCCGGGCTCCGATCCAGCAAAGCTTCGGGGAGGAGTTCCGTCAGCACGATGGCGTGGTGACGATCTTGATGTTCTACCGACGCAGGGCTTCGCCTAAGCACTACAACGATATGATCGAGGTGGAATATGGTGGCAGGGGGCACCGCACACGGCTAAGGAACGATCTCAAGGATCAACTTGTGTGTCTAGAGGTGCCCCTTGCCCCCGTATATAAAGGATCCAAGGGGGAGGGGCTGGCCGGCCAAGGGGGGCGCGCCAGGAGAGTCCTACTCCCTCTGGGAGTAGGATTCCCCCCCCCCTATCCTAGTTGGAATAGGATTCCTCAAGGGGGGGAAAGAGAGAGAGGGGGCCGGCCACCTCTCCTAGTCCTAATAGGACTAGGGGAGGGGGGAGGTGCGCGGCCACCTTGGGCTGCCCCTTTCTCCTTTCCACTAAAGCCCATTAAGGCCCATATGGTTCCCGGGGGGTTCCGGTAACCTCCCGGTATTCCGGTAAAATCCCGATTTCACCCGGAACACTTCCGATATCCAAACATAGGATTCCAATATATCAATCTTTATGTATCGACCATTTTGAGACTCCTCGTCATGTTCGTGATCACATCCGGGACTCCGAACTAACTTCGGTACATCAAAATGCATAAACTCATAATAACTGTCATCGTAACGTTAAGCGTGCGGACCCTACAGTTCGAGAACAATGTAGACATGACCGAGACACATCTCCGGTCAATAACCAATAGCGGGAACTGGATGCCCATGTTGGCTCCTACATATTCTACGAAGATCTTTATCGGTCAGACCGCATAACAACATACGTTGTTCCCTTTGTCATCGGTATGTTACTTGCCCGAGATTCGATCGTCGGTATCCAATACCTAGTTCAATCTCGTTATCGGCAAGTCTCTTTACTCGTTCTGTAATACATCATCCCGCAACTAACTCATTAGTTGCAATGCTTGCAAGGCTTATGTGATGTGCATTACCGAGAGGGCCCAGAGATACCTCTCCGACAATCGGAGTGACAAATCCTACTCTCGAAATACGCCAACCCAACATCTACCATTGGAGACACCTGTAGAGCTCCTTTATAATCACCCAGTTACGTTGTGACATTTGGTAGCACACAAAGTGTTCCTCCGGCAAACGGGAGTTGCATAATCTCATAGTCATAGGAACATGTATAAGTCATGAAGAAAAGCAATAGCAACATACTAAACGATCGGGTGCTAAGCTAATGGAATGGGTCATGTCAATCAGATCAGTCAACTAATGATGTGACCTCGTTAATCAAATAACAACTCTTTGTTCATGGTTAGGAAACATAACCATCTTTGATTAACGAGCTAGTCAAGTAGAGGCATACTAGTGACACTCTGTTTGTCTATGTATTCACACATGTATTATGTTTCCGGTTAATACAATTCTAGCATGAATAATGAACATTTATCATGATATAAGGAAATACATAATAACTTTATTATTGCCTCTAGGGCATATTTCCTTCACAAACGAACTATACGATCTTGTGCTATGTTTAGGAATGGGTCTTGTCCATCACATCATTCTCCTAATGATGTGATCTCGTTATCAATGACATCCAATGTCCATAGTCAGGAAACCATGACTATCTGTTGATCAACGAGCTAGTCAACTAGAGGCTTACTAGGGACATGTTGGTGTCTATGTATTCACACATGTATTACGATTTTCGGATAACACAATTATAGCATGAATAAAAGACAATTATCATGAACAAGGAAATATAATAATAATCCTTTTATTATTGCCTCTAGGGCATATTTCCAACAGCAACCACACCAACAACTACAACTACAAATGTGTTTCAGAGATCAACATCAATTCAGAGATGCATTGTTGAGCCTGCACATCACTCAATGCAGAGACTTCAAGTATCACAGGAACTCAGATCATAGGATAATTGTGCATTGCAAGAATTCACAATGCAAGTTCTACATTATGGCAGCTGTTATAAAAGGGGAAAACACTTTTGCAATTAAGAAGATGAGATTACAAGACACTTGCCCTAGTTCTACTGAAACAAGCAGGGTAAGTGCCAAGTGGTTTGCAAAGCAATATGAGCCACTATTCAGATATGATGTCAGTACTAGCATACATACACTTATTGATGCCTGCATGGAAAAGTATGGTGTGGATGTGCCCAAGGCAATGGCATATAGGGCAAAAAACCTAGCTGTTGAGGCTGTGTTGGGAGATCATAGGAAGCAATACCCAAGGCTGAGAGACTATGCTCAGACTTCATGGATACAAACCCTGGGAGTAGGGTTGTAGTCACCACTGTAACTCCAGCACCCACTCAAAAAATCCCACATCCAGGACCCAGATTCCATGCCATGTTTTACTGCATCAATGGAGCAAGGGAGGGATTTCTACAGGGGTGTAGACCATTCATTGGTTAGTTCATTTTAGCTTGTGCACTACTTTGATTTTTTTAGTTTCAATAGCTTGCACATATAAATGCATTTAACATGTTATGTTTACATCCTGTTTTAGGTGTTGATGGATGTTTTATCAAGCTGACCACTGGTGCACAAATCCTTGCTGCCACTGGTAGAGATGGCAATAACAACATATACCCACTGGCATTTAGCATTGTTGGACAAGAGGACAAAGCAAACTGGTGCTGGTTTCTACACCAACTGAAGATTTGTCTTGGAGGAGAAGTTGGACAGTATGGTCCATATACTATAATGTCACACAGACAGAAGGTATGTCTATCCACCTTGCATTGCCTGCTAAATATGTGTTGACATGTGTATTACACAGTAGCTTAGCTGTTTAAATTGTGTGCACCAGGGGCTACTGTATGCAGTGAGTAAAGTTTTTCCTAACAGTAATCAAAGATTCTGCTTAAGACACATATATGCAAACTTCCAAAATGCTGGCTTTAGGGGGGAAGACCTTAAGAAGTGCATGGATATATAATGCCAGTTATGCATATAATGAACACAAATTTAATAAAGCAATGGATGATCTCAAAGCTGAGAGTGAGCAAGCTTGGCAGTGGCTTAGTGAAATACCCAAGAATACATGGGCTAGGCATGCATTTGACACAAATTGCAAGACTGACTATAATTTGTCTGAGGTGTTCAACAAGTACATCCCAGATCATAGGAAAAAACCAATAAGAACTATGTGTGATGGCATAAAGGATAAGCAGATGGTCAGGTGGCACAGGAATAGAGAGAGTGGAAAGGAGGCTAGATGGGAGATCACACCACATTACAGTGAGAAGTTGGAGAGTGAAAAGGAAAGGGCCAGGTACTGCAAACCCATTCAAGCAGGTGTTAACTTGTGGCAAGTAACTAGTGGGGAGCAAACACATGCTGTAAATTTGGAACTTCAAACCTGTGGTTGCAGAAAGTGGGACCTCAGTGGCATCCCATGTAACCATGCCATCTCAGCAATTAACAAGGCAAAAAGGTTTCCAGAGGACTTTGTAAGCAAATTTTTCAAGAAACCATATTACTTGGCAGCATATGAACCTATGATATATCCTGTCCCTGGTGAACATGATTGGACAAAGACCCAAGGTCCAGACATAGAACCACCAGCATTTAAAATCAAGAAAGGAAGAAAGAAAGAGAAGAGGATAAAGGGAAAATTTGAAGTTCCAAAGCCAAAGTCCACCTCAAGAATGGGGACAATTACTTGTAGCAATTGTGGATTGCAAGGGCATAAATACACAAGTTGCCTTAAACAGTTGAAACCTGAGTTGGCCTTAAGAAAGAACAAACATGTGGTAAGCCCCTTTGAACTACTTCTTCAGTTTGTTGTTTCTGTAAATTACCTTTCTCCCTTGTGCATTTTTTTACTTTTAGTATTATTAAGTGTGTTTCCCTTGAATTGTTTTCCAAGCTTGCTGCAAGGAATTCACAAGGAAGAGGTGTTGCTCCTACAGCTCCTGCAGCAACACCTAGAGCTGCTTCAGCAACACCTAGAGCTCCTGCACCAACAACTAGAGCTCCTACACCAACAACTAGAGCTCCTACACCACCAACAACTACAACTTCTGCACCAACAACTAGAGCTCCTGCACCAACACCAAGAGCTGCTCCAGCTGGAGGAAGAACTGGAAGTGGTGCTGGTAGAGGTGGTGGAAGTGGTGCTGGTAGAGGTGCTGGAAGAAGGTCTGGTGGTGGAAGAGGATCTGGAAGAGCATCTTCTAGTGCTCAATCTTCTGCTGGGAGAGGTGCTCATTCTTCAAGGCCTTTCTCTGCCCCAAGGCAGTATGGTGCCTCAACTTCTAGTGCTCCTTCACCAACTGATGGCACACACACTGGATGGATGGCCTGGTTCAATGCTAGTAGAGGTGGCAGAAGGTGATGCAAACTCCAGTAACTTGTGCTGCTACTACAATGTGCTTTATTTTGGTTTGATGCCACTGCAGCAACTTGTGTTGATGATACATTGTGTTTTATTTTGGTTTGATGCCACTGCAAGCAACTTGTGCTGATGGTACATTGTGCTTTATTTTTCTTTGATGACACATCAACAACTTGTGCTCATGCTACATGTGTATTATTTAGAGTTTGATGCCACTAAAGCAACTTGTGTTGATGCCAATGGATATCTTGATGGTTCTGTTGGAGATAACTTAATGGTTCATGGATTTATGCCACTTGGGTGGATAACTTGATGGTTCATAGATTGATGCCACTTGGGTGGAATAGTTGATGGTTTATGTTCATACATTAATGTTATTGTTTTGCTATTTGGTCATGTGGATGAACCAACCTAAACCTAAGCAGATGGGTTTACGGTGCCTCGGGGTTGATGAAGCCACCTAAGACTAACCATTATGGTTTACGGTGACTCGAGGTCGATGAAGCCACCTAAGCCTAACCATTAGGGTTTATGGTGACTCGGGGTCGACGGAGCCACCTAAGACTAACCAATAGGGTTTATGGTGACTCGGGGTCGACGGAGCCACCTAAACCTAACCATTAGGGTTTACGATGACTCGGGGTCGACGGAGCCACCTAAGACTAACCATTAGGGTTTACGGTGACTCGGGATCGAAGGAGCCACCTAAACCTAACCATTAGGGTTTATGGTGACTCGGGGTCGACGGAGCCACCTAAACCTAACCATTAGGGTTTACGGTGACTCAGGGTCGACGGAGCCACCTATACCTAACCATTAGGGTTTACGATGACTCGGGGTCGACGGAGCCACCTAAGACTAACCATTAGGGTTTACGGTGACTCGGGGTCGAGGAAGCCACCTAAGCCTAACCATTAGGGTTTACGGTGACTCGGGGTCGATGGAGCCACCTAAGCCTAACCATTAGGGTTTACGGTGACTCGGGGTCGACGGAGCCACCTAAGACTAACCATTAGGGTTTACAGTGACTCGGGGTCGATGAAGCCACCTAAGCCTAACCATTAGGGTTTACGGTGACTCGGGGTCGACGGAGCCACCTAAGACTAACCATTAGGGTTTACGGTGACTCAGGGTCGACGGAGCCACCTAAGCCTAACCATTAGGGTTTACGGTGACTCGGGGTCGACGGAGCCACCTAAACCTAACCATTAGGGTTTATGGTGACTCGGGGTCGACGGAGCCACCTAAACCTAACCATTAGGGTTTACGGTGACTCGGGGTCGACGGAGCCAACTAAACCTAACCATTAGGGTTTATGGTGACTCGGGGTCGACGGAGCCACCTAAACCTAACCATTAGGGTTTACGGTGACTCGGGGTCGACGGAGCCACCTAAACATAGGCTTCCATGCATGATATAACATAACCATCTAATAATCCAGTGCTAACATAACCATCAAATAGTATTCCAATGCAAACATAATCATCAAAACCTAGTGCATGAGAAATCATAATCTGAAGTCTAGCAAACATAACACAGAATATCTGATCCAGCAATCATAACACATAATACTTACTATAGTTCAACATATTATAAAGTACACAACCATTGTTCACAATACATAGTGGAGTTTAGATGCATAGTTCATCCTTTTCTCACAAAAGGATGAAAAGCATATCTACTACATACATACACAACCATAGTTCATCTTAGAGAAGTTCACATTTAGTAGAGCCATACACTACACAACCATCATGCCCAAAAGGTCAGCATTGCCCACTACTCTCATATTCATTTTCTTCACTTCTCTAAGATGGCCTGGATCCCCTTGATCTTCTCCTTCAACTTCTCCTCTGCCTTAATCAGCTCAGCAATCTGAAGCTCTAGCTGCCCCTTCTCTTCACCATGCTTTTGCTTTCCCTTGAGCAAATCAGTAACCTGAAACTTCAACTCTAGCTTATCTTGGGTGAGCTTCTCCTCAGACTTTGTGAGCTCTGCATTCTTCAACTCCAAGTTCATCTTAGCTTCAGTAAGCAATTGCTTATCAGTAATATGCTTCAACTTCAGGTTCTAGATGACTGTAGCTTGAGCTCTTGTCAGGTTCAGTAGCACATCATAATTCTGCTTAAACTTCTCAAACTTTGCATCTTTCTTTGCCATCTGTGCATTCATATCAGCCACCAGTTCACTTCTGCATTCATGCTGATATGTAATGGCAGACTGCAGATGTTTGAAATCCACCACCCTATCCTCCTGGAAGCTCATAAGCTGATGCACATCTTGGACTAGCTTGTCATAGTTGGCCTCCAGGTTGTTCTTCTCTTCTGTCAGATGGTGGATAGTGAAAGAACTTTCAAGATTATCATTCACCCTAGCACTCTTGCTATCTTCAACCATTGCCCACAGCTTCAACAATGCATTTTGCATTGTTGGGGGCCACTGGTGATCAACCCATTCAACAACCCACAATTCTGCCCTTCCTGCAAAAAGAAAAAAAGATAAAAAGTAAACAAGTTAGTGCATAACTAGTGCAAAGCAATAACACTGTTTTGTCCTTTCTACATTGGTAATAATAACAACACTAAGCTACACTGGTAATTGAGATGTACGTACCCACTAAATAACAACATGACAAATTACAACGCTAGTCAGCTACAGATTTAAACTAGTTTTTGCTAATCACCTACAGAAGCAATCTCAAACTGCAAACTTGGTGAACTGCCAAAGCATTTGCAGTACATACTATCCATTCAACTGAATATTTGTAGCATTTACATACATAACAGCAGGTGCATCCCAACATAAAACTAATAGTTCAATCAATATTTAGTTACAAACAGGAGCAAAAGTAACAGCAACATAATTAACAGTACCACTGTCATTCAACTACATAAAAATGCCACAATAACAACTTAAAACCTGTAGAAGTCTCAAACTGAATATTTCACATGTGGGCAAAAACAATCCCACTGCAAAATAACAGTACCACTGTCATTAAACTACACAAGCTACTGCTGTTGCAAAAGTGAATAATCAGCCCTAACAAAATGACAGTAAAGATTCCACTGCCAAGTTAAATATGCCCTAATAATCAGCCCTTTTACTAATGTGAACATACTATATAGCAGATCAGTTATCCTTGTGACATGTAAGTCTCCCTTTATCACTTTTTCTTGTAAACTCATGTAAAAGTGATAAGGTTATGCATGTTAGCTTGGAACATGAGGGATGTGCGCATGAAGAATAATATGACATACAATATCCCACTATCAGCCTACAGTTCATACCGGCTCTGCACATGCTAAGAACCTTCTCCCTGTGTCTGTTCCATCAAATGCGACAAGCCTCTCAGATGCCTTCCCGTGCTTCTCACATACCGACATCGTTTCCAGCTCAAGCCCGTGGTAATCTGGATCTTCAACACTGAAAGGGACCTGCCGAAGCTCGTACAAACAAAATGCCCAAATCAAAACCCAGCGAAATCAATCAAATCAAAAAACCCCAAATCTGTAACCCTAACCCTAAACCTAGCTCAAGGAAAATCACCTGGCTCAGCCCGTCCATGGATGAGGTCAAGTGCATGTACGGCAGGCTGGAAGTGTCGTCACTGCTTTCGTCTTCGAAAACCATGGCGGGCGGCGGCGGTCCGGTCCGGCAACACTGCGGGCGCCGACGAGGGCGGCGAGAGAGGAGCGAGCAGAGAGGCACGAGCGAGGAGGAAGAGAGACAGAGCACGGGCCGGTCCGGTTCGAGCCGGACCGCACCTATCGAGCGAGCGGGCGGGTACCGATTCGCCAGCGTGGCAGCTGACGCGCGGGCCCGGGCGGTCAGTTCCAGCGTCAATACGTAGAAATACGAGGTTTAGCCCGATTCGCAACGGTTCGACTCAAACGTGGTACTGACACGTAAAATTTTTCAAAAGTGGTATCAATTCGTCACCACCGCCCCAAATGTGGTACTATCGTATAATTAACTTGTGAGAGAGAGATTTGTCATAAGGTGTTCAAGGAAATACACCGAACCTCCAGAAATATAGTAGTTATCCTTTTGTTTTTGCAAAATATCCTAATCGTAAAGATACTTGAAACTGGTATGCGATTTGTTAGGAATAATCTCAAGTTATCAATGTTAGTTATTTAGAAGGAAGCGATGTGTTCATCATACAATGTTGAAATTTACAGCACATGCACATCAAAGTGCTCATGACACAGTAATAAGAAAAACACCCCATATAAAAGAAACTCATAAACATGTCTGTAATGGGGTCGATTGCTGATTCATCTCCTCGTTTTTCAGTAGCCCCCAACACAACGCCACATAAGTTGTCACCAAACATCCTGAGAACACAAGTCCATCATGAGGATTACGCCGTCACGACACCATTCTTGCTTGAACAATTTGGTTTTCAAATCCATCCCCAATCATAGAATTAATCGTCTCGTCGGGTAAGGATCTGAAAATTCTTTATTCAGCGCGGCCATCAGCATCGCTGAAGTCAAAACGATGAACAATCTAAAAACCTAAGCTACTAGGGCTTAAAAACGATCTAAACGCGTGGATCCAGCGACCCTCCTCATCACCGACGACCGAGGTGGTCGACGCAGAAGAGCCGCCGCCGGAGGACGGCGGCTGAGGAGACTCTCGTGGCAAGAAGGTGAGATCGTCATTCCTTCCTTCAAGAGGAAGAAAGTGTGTTGGTCCTGCATGGGATTTAGGGCACTGGGGACCCTTGTGGTGCTTTAATGATTTCATGAAGCATGCTTGATGCGTCTGGTCTGGTTCTTTGCTTGCGGTTGGAGGCGGGAAAGCAAGGACGCATTTGTCTAAATCTCCACGTAAAGGAAAAGGCATATGCACGTGTTTCTTATAAGCTGCTGCCGGAGAGAGGATCATCACACATACAAACAGGAACGTAAGAACGGAGCGCTCGGCCAACAGAGAAAATCATGGCCGAGAGCGCGGTGGCGGCGGTGCTCTCCAAGTTCGGGGAGCTGGCGGCGAGCGAGGCCAAGATACTGCTCGAGGTGGGCGACAACATGATGCTGCTGCGCGACCGTCTGGAGTGGCTGCAGGCCTTCATCCGCGACGCCGACCGCAAGCGCCGGACCGGCACCGACGGGCTGACTCGCGTGTGGGTGCGCCAGACGCGTGACGTCGCCTTCGAGGCCGAGGATGCGCTCGACGAATTCTTCTACGAGGTTAGGGCTGCCACGCTTATGTTATTTCCTACTCCCTTTGTCCCCAAATAAATGTCTCAACCTTAGTACAATTTTGTATTAAAACTAATATAAATTGAGACATTTATTTTTGGACGGAGGTTTTTTAGGGGATGCTTATCCTTAGTGGTTACCGTCATATCAGTCGTCAGCCCTTCAATATGCATGCACAAGCCTATAATTATTGTACAGTTATCATTCTAGAATTACTAGTACTTCAGATTTTTTTTGCTATAAAATATGCTTGATTTCTTCATATAACAAAATCCAGGTTTTTGCTTGTTTTGGACATCAGGTCAATGTTCTCTGTTTTATATTAGTCTGCATTTTGGATTTGTTTCAAATCAAATTTTATTGCATTTTTGGTTTGTTTTAAATCAAATTTTATTAAGTTTCATTAAAATCATAGTAAAATTTATTAACATCTACAATACCAGAAAAAATTATCATAAAAATATAATTTATGAGAAATTTAATGATATTGCCTTGATGACGTAGATATTAATACTTTTTGCTAGAATTTTGAGTTTGAGTTAACGCAAACTTAAAACCTATTATCTATCTATCTGTTACTTTACTAATCAATTAAAAATTCTATCTATATGTAATGTTGAGACTCTCTAAAAATTCTCACATTAATCAGATAAAAAGGAAAAAAAATCCTAACCATTTCTTTTTTGTGGGACGAAATTATAATGGTCCAGGTTAATCAAAAGATATTGAAAATATTGCAAGTTTCCGATCTTTTTGGCCCACTATTATGCAGAGGTGAGCTGGATTTAAGGAACGAAAATCTAACTGGGCTTTAAGAAATTCTAAGTAGGAAAATAAAAAGAAAATGAGAAAAGATTAATATATGCTAAGTATTTTCCCTTTTGATGGAGGAAAAATACATGCAAGTTGACTGCATCTTAACTCCCACGTGGTTTAAAAAGTAAAACAATTCTTTGATTTTATTTTTTGGTAAATACAAATAAACTCCAAAAACACCAAATAAATGCTAAAGTAAACAAAAAAATAAATATGTATAATTATTTTTTCTAAGATTTATAAACATCAATTAAATTTGGATCTTGATCGTTCCAATTCCAGATTGTAGAATCAATCAAAGGAACCTTTCAAGAATTCCTTATTAGCTCCAAAAAAATTAAATAATGGTGCAAACCTAAATATGAAAGTTCCATTCAGCATATTTCAGCATACATAAAGCTTTAAGAGATAAAAAAGGTGTTGTGCCAAGGTCTTTTTAGAGCTTATATTCCAAAGCAAATGCAAAAATAAAACCAGTCAATATAGTATAAGAGTACATAAGATATGAAACAATGCTAGATAAAATTCAATGAAGCGGCAAAAACCCATGAGCACATTTGTTTATAGCATGGTACAAATATTTCCGATATATCTTGAAATTCAAGAATATGGAGAACTGTATAATATAAGATTCATGTAACCTGTGAAACAAAGATTTATTAGTTGATACTAATTTAGATACTCTATAGCCCAACACACATGCAAAGCGAAATAATTGAAGATCACATTATTCAGTTTATGATATATACAAAATATTTAATATATTTCAAATTATTGTAATATAGATGTTTTTTTCACAAGGATGTTTACGAAAGGTTATAAATACAATAAAACAAAACACGCTTATTTTTTTTACCAAATCAACTCGAAAGTAAAAACTCATCATGATCAACTCGAAACATTAAGATATAAAAATGTATTAAAATAGCAACATAAGCTCTGAGTGCATATCAATACGTAAACGTATAATAATAGGCTCAACATATTTTGACATTTATATAGTCTAACTAATTCATAAATAGAAAATTTGCGGATATAATTGAGTAGCCTGTGGAAATGCACGAGATTATGGCTAGTATAGACTAATAAGGAAGGGGGGAAAGTACAATTTAAAACCAAAATCACCAATGTGAAAAAGCAGTTTCTCTTACAAATATGTCAAATTCAGCGTCCCCCCAATAAATAGACGTTTAAAAGGCCTAAACTCAAACCACCACATTCTGTTCAGAGAAGTTATAGCACTACTTTCATCTAAACCTATGAAGCTTACATTATATTTTGGAAAACTATGAGAGTGCCATACATTGATATAGTAATTATTTTGCAAGTTTCCCACTTTCATCAACCTCCGTCAGTTACCATTTGGGTAGCAGTTAGTATATGCTTATGGGGATTGGGACCCAAACTTTGCTTCTTTAACCTCTCGTCTTTTTTTCTAGTCATCGTAACATAGTTAAATGCGTAAATTGAAATGACCGTATGCTTGATCTCGACCGGACTAGGATGCATCATAGCTATTCAAAATTGGATCATATCTATAGCCAAATATTCATCTTAGATTTAGATTTGGCAGTGAATAAATTAAGAGTATTTATTTTAAATTACATTATTTCAAATGAAATATTCATGGAAAATATTTTTCATTTGAATTTTTTCCAAACAATATTTATTTTATTTTTAAAATATGTATTTATTTCTATAATCATTTTCTGTTTTAGCAATAAACATGGTAGGACCGAGTCACACAAAATATGTTGGCACCTATCCTTTTCTGAGACTATCAGTATTCACTTTGTTCTATACTTGTTTTGAAATTGAGGTTTGACAATGTATGCATGTGTATTCATATCCTGGATTATCCACGCCCATTTTTGATTCTAAAAGATGTGACTTTTTATGATAATTCCTTCCTTCTCTACCATATTTGATCAATTTATGCTCCTAATCGTAGTAACATAAATTCATGCTAGTTAATTCTACATATAATGCGACTTCATAAATGGTAATTAAATATCAGAAACGAGGACAAATGTTTAGCAGTAACCGTATATGCAAAGATTAAGTGTGGGCATACTTTTTTATATTGAAGATTGGTGAAAGGTATACCACTTAAAGTCAAAGTGGGTGGTTGTGACTCATTTTTTAGATCAGGGAAGCGTTTGTAGTTCCTGCTTGATTGTTTCGTCCAATAAGAGTTTTTGTTTTTGTTTTTCTGCAATGCGTTTAATGATAGGTTGAGCTAAAAAGACATGGTTATCATGGTTGGAAAATGTGGCGCAAATACTTGACTGGTTTCTGGAACCAAGTCATCATTCGACATGTCTTTTCTGCCCGAATCAAAAGAATCAATAGAAGACTGAAGAAAATTTCAGAGAACCAAAAGGAATACAAGATCGAGCATACACCATTAGCAACATTGACATCTTCAACGACAGCAACTTCAGCATGGTATGCGACACTCATAATATTATTTTTCTTCTTTATTTGCAATCCTACATGTGGGGTTTCCAAGAGATAGAATACATTAGATTTTAGTTTTATACTCATGAAGCCTATCAGATTGAGAGGCATAGGTGGAGCCACCATCCTTGCTGCCTGGGCAGGTGTCGGGCAGTAATTACCTTATGCTAACTAAAGTTAAAACTAATAAAGAAATAATGTATAAAGTAAGTTAGTGAGTTGTTGTCGGATAAAGGTGTAGTTTGCATGGGCTTCAAATATTTTCCGGCTCCGCCTTTGTTGAGAGGCAAGAGCCTTAGGGTCTAAGGACTAGTACCGTCGACGTGCCCCTCCACTGTGAACCACCAAATCCTCTCACCTTATCATTCGCCGTGGGTGTTCATGGAGTCCTCCATCAGCCGCCTCATGAGCTCCGCCTCCTTCTCATCGGTCATGGGAAGTGGTGGTGGCAGGGATGGGGATGGGGACGGTGATGGCGTTGGCGTGATGTTGCGCACCCGCGTATGCTCGTGTGTTTGGGGCGGGCCCAGAGCACGCGCGTAAATGGCGATAGTTTTGCGTCGTTACCTTGTTGGAGGTATTGCTCGGATGAATGGTTCTTCAGGGTGAAAACCTAGAATCTGGCCTTTAGTGGTTGGATCCGGTGACGATGGTGCTTGAGCGACACTCCCTTCTTGAAGGCGTTACTATTGAAAAACATCATTGTCTATTGTCTTTGTGGTGTCATGAGATGGTTGTGCGGATATGGTCATAGTTGTAGTTTTTCAACCATGGATTTTTTTCTTTTTTTTCGCTTAGGCATAGGTTTGGTCATATGGGACTTTGCTATTTGCCGGCGTTTTGTGTGTGTGTGTGTGTGCGCGTGCGCGCGCGTGCGTGTGTGCATGTTCGTAGTGGCTACATGCATCCTAGCTATGCAGATGTCAAGAGTGTGCTTATTTTGTTTGTATCCACTTGATGCTTCATTTTGAGTCAATAAAATTCACCCTTTGTCGAAAAATTTAACCACTAGTGCTTTTTTACATCAGAGTTCTTTTTTTGGCATAGCCGAGTTGCTTTTTCAGAAAGCTCTACTTCCATTTAACTAGTGTTGCTTTTGAAAAAGCTCTGTTGCTTAATTATTTTGTTGCTTCAATTTAAATTTTTTTATTAGTGTAACAAGTGTTTCTTAAATCTTTTTTACCTCTTCCAATCCTAATAAATTATAATTAGGGTTGCTTTTTAGTCATGAGTGTTGCTTTTTCATGGAACTTGGTTGCTTAATTTGATGCTTCAATTTTAATCAAAGTTGCTTTTCTAGTCAACAAAGTTGCTTATGTTTTGTACTAAGTTGCTTTCTGGAAATCACCGACCAAATATGGTCATGCGGGATCTAGTTTTCATGATTTAATTCCCACGAACACACCAAGGAAATCGGATTTTGATTTCGATACACAGTTTGGCAAAGATGACATTTTCAGGTTCTATAAATAAGTTTGCGTGCTAGATGACGTAAGCTATTTTGTCTTCTAGTGATTGGCAGAAGAAAAATTTCTTAAAACGGTAACTTTCCAAAAATAGCATATATTAAAAATGGAAACTTACCAAAATGGGAGTGTGCATGCCGTAAGACAATTTCTTGCGGCATGCGTGCTGTAGTCCAAACTTTATTTTTATAGAACTGTTGTAGCTTTCTTATGTGCGAGCTTCTTATAGTGGAACTAAAAGCAACTTGCCTCTAGTTGAAGAATGAACTCTTAGGAAGGTTTTCCTTTGTGTCTAGATGGCCACATATCTGAGTACTGGTATTAATTTATGTAGGAATAATTGATCATAAGTATTTGCTGATGCCTTACACAAACGAATGTCCATACCGTTTTTATATTGTGCAGTCCCATGAAGTACCAGTTAGGCTAGCCTTACTGTTAAACTGAAGTGTAATATTAATAAGAATATAAATCTAGGACTGGGTATGTTGTTGTGGCTTGTGTATTTTTAATCGTGAAACTAGCTAGTTTCTGATACTCACTACTGTGGAACTAGCTAGTTAATGAGGACACAAATTGCTCCCAACCCCGCGCCGCTCTCTAGGAGTGGCACGGGCGGGCACATAGGTCTCCTCCTCCGACCGTCCTCCTCCTGCTACCCTCCCTTCGCTGCCACCAGACAGCGGTGTCGTGCAAAGCCCGCACGGCCCTGGTAGTGGCGAGGCCTTTCCCTCACACGCCTCTGGTGAATCTGGTGGGGAGGTGACTTCTCCCATGTGCCCCCATGGATCTGGAGCGGTGACAGTTGACAGACCTGCTCGTCCTCGGGGCTGTTGGGTCTCGTGTGCGGCGGCTCTATTGGTGCTACCGGAGGCTGGTAGGCGCTGCTAGGGGTGGTTGCCGGTGCTCGTGACGAGCGGCTGCCGGGGCGACGCCCGGGGGCTTTGGCTGTGTGGTGGTGCAGGCGACAGTCGGCCGCAGGGCGTGACAGTTCGAGCGATCATGCGCCAGTTCTGGCTTCGTCAGGTGGTGCTTCATCGGGATGGAGGTTTGCCATGCGCAGTTGGCGTGGGCTTCAGCCTTCACTACACAGATTCATTCGCACTCCGATCTGCTCCGCAACCGTCATGGCGCACAAAATCTGCACCAGTGATGTGTGGGCTAGTCGTTGTTCCCTATGGATCTGATGTTGGGTGGCCGCAGCTTCAACGCCGTCCATGGCTGACCCGACGTGGTTACCTAAGTCAGATCTGGTGGTGATTTAGACCCGGTCGGCCAGGGGTGGTGGCTGCAGACTGTGCTCGGCTCCATGACGACGGTGGTCACTGAAAGGTCTTCAGAGAGGATTTATCTCTCCAGATCCAGTGGTTGACTTCGGTGGTGAGATGCAAACTATGGACGAAGACTTGACGGAAAGGGATGGTTGTGCAATGACGGCAGTCACATCGCATGTAATTGTTGGAATCACGGAAAAGTGGTGGCGACAATACATGAGTGACTTCGATGGTGATGCTACATGCACCTGGTCCTAAGCTTCGGGGTGAAAGCCTATGTCTGACCCGAGTTGGTTATACCTGGCAATGGCGACGTCTTTCTCCGTCGTTACCTTGTTGAAGACATTGCTCGGATATGCTTGGACTGATTTTTCAGGATGAAACCCTAGATTTTGGCCTTGATGGTTGAATCTGGTGATGGCAGCGCATGAGCGTCGATCTGTTTCTCAAGGCGTTGCCGTTGAAGAATTTCGTAGTCAATGTGGTGTCATGAGATGTTGGTGCGGATATGGTCATTGCTATAGTTTGCCGATCGAATCTGCACACTTTGGTTTTTTCCTCGCCCACACATAGCTTTGGTCTTTTATGACTTTGCTAGTTGTCGGCGTGTTTTTGTGTGTCAGTGTTGGTTGTGTGCATTCAAGTTATGCAGAGGTCGGGTGTGTGCTTATAGTGTTTTTATTCTCTTGATGCTCCATTTTGAGCTATTAAAATCAACCCTTTGTCAAAAAATCCATTGCCACAAATCTAGCTTCATCTTTCTATGCAATAAATCTGAATGTTTATTGGAAATGTTAAATAAGATGATTGTAATATTGTTCTGTAGTACATCTAACATCAAAGATCGTTGGACATTAACAATAGTACTCAATGAACAGGTGGGATGGCTATGAGAACGCCGTGGGCTTTCAGGATGATGTGAGGGCACTTCAGCAAATGTTGCTTCAGAGAGATCACCCTCAGCAAATGTTCATATCCATATTTGGGGACAGTGGTGTGGGAAAGAGGACAGTGGTACACAATATCTATCATAATAGGAAGGTGACTGATCATTTCAAAATTCGAGTTTCATACCGCATGACGGAGGATTCCACCACAGAAGATCTCCTTAAAAGAATCTATGATGAAGCACATAAAGGAAGACAAGAACCTCAGCATGATAACGGCATGCTTATCGGTGATAAGCTCCGATTCCTCCTGGCAGAAAGGAGGTACTTGGTGGTCATAAGTGGCTTATCCTGCAAAACCATGCTCAATCGTGTGAGGGCGAGCCTACCAGATGATAATAATGGTAGCAGGGTGGTGCTAATATTGGACATTGAGAGCGAAGAAGTGGCTTGGCATGCTAATACCATGAACAACCAGGGCATCAACGGAGTCCACCAGTTGAGCCGTTTGGATGAAAAAAGAAGTGGGCAACTGTTCTATTCAAGGGCCTTTAGGAAAGAACAATCTGGTCGAAAGGAAGATATGTCCAAGTACAACAAAATTGTGTATGATATAACTGGAGGCTACCCTCTGGCTATAGTGGTTCTTGCTGGTCTACTCCGATTCAAGGAGAAGCCAGGACAGTGGGAAGCCGTGCTGCAACAACTTAGGCTTGGACCAGGAATGGAAGAAGAACAAGATGGTGTAGGCAGCAAGATAGTTCAAGCTATACTGTCCAAGGAGAAGAGTATCGAGTGGCAGACGAGACCTGCAGTGAGAGCTAACATGTCCACAAAAAGGACGATTGAGAGGGTCTTCTGGGCAAGCTTTGAAGACCTCCCTAACGACCTTAAGTCATGCTTCCTCTACTTGGCTGCTTACCCCAAAAATGTCATTATGCATGCCAATATCACGGTGTTCATGTGGATAGCCGAGGGATTCATCAAGCCACAGAAAGGCAAGATTATGGAGGAGATAGGCCACAATTACATCAAGGAGCTGGTCTTGAGATGCCTTGTTCAGGTTGAAGAGATGAACGCCGCCGGAATCATCACGAAGATCAGCGTCCACAAAAGCCTCCATGGATTCCTGCATTCAGAGGCTCACGAGGCTGGCTTCATTGAGGTTCATGACATACACGATGCCTTTGTACCACCGTCAGTGCGCCGACTCTCCTACCAGAGTCTCGAGGGCAGATTTACCATTTTCACTAACAAGTTCCATAAGTTGCATTCCTTCATATGCTACGTTGAGTATAGGAGCATATATAGCACTGGTCTGAGCAAGAAGTATTGCCATGATCTCAAGTTTCTGCGCTGGTCCAAGTTTCTGCGCCTAATCTCCGTAAGGGGTCTGAGGCTTGATAGGTTGCCTGATGAGATCGGTGACATGGTCCATTTGCGGTACCTGCGTGTTGAATGCAGGAATTTGAAGAAGCTCCCATCGAGCATTAGAAGACTACTAAATCTGCAGACGCTGGACATAAGGAACACTCAAGTGGAGAAGATTGACCCATGCTTCTGGCAGATAAAGGTGCTCCGTCATGTGCTTGCGGACAACCTCATGCTTCCAGAGACCATTAAGGAAGAATTGGATGAGCTACAAACCCTGCACGGTGTGAAGCCTGCCGAAGAAGGAGGATGGGACCCATTGAATTGTCCACTACACAAGATGACGAGACTCCGATCACTGGAGCTGCATGGTTTCAAACGTAGCGAACACAAGGCTGCATTGGAGAGTGCTCTCACAAGGATGCATCTCCTTGGCAACTTGAAGCTGCAAGGTGATAAGATCCCTTCATGTGTCTTCACTGGGCAGCATCTTCAAAATCTTCAGATAGTAGTGCTAGATGGCACTGTCAAATGGCCTGAGGCTGGATGGGATGTTCGCAAGGTCCGACCGAACCTTGTTGAGCTTACAGTGGTCAAGCATAGCAGCGAGGATGTGCCCCAACACATCAAGGACGAACTACGGGATATGCTGAAGGAAACAATTGCTATCTAGAACTGGACGATCTGCCTCCTCATATAATCTGCAAACTTCCGGCGCCAGTTCAATCAATTGGATTGGTGCCTTACAAACAAGAAGAAAAGATGTGGTAAAACTGAATGGCATGCTACATAAGGTGAAGGAAACTGGCACGTACATGATTCAGTGTCCTCCGTTGTCACATCTCCAAATGTCTTACGTTTTGTGAAGCAATGTTGTATTGTATGGTGTTGTAAATATTGAAAGAGGCGCTCCTCGGCTGCTCGCCCCGTCTGCAGGGCAAAGCCCTCCGTCTCAAGATGGTGGAGGCGGTGGCCCGTCCTTTGAGCAAGAAGGCGCTGGCCGAGCTGCGTGCCGCTGCCTCCATCCCCTCCTCCTCGGTGAACCGCGCTGCCGATGTGTAGCCGTCCGGTATGTCACCGCCCCGCCCCGGCGGGGAGCCCCATTGGCGCCTCCTCTGGCCCCCTCCCCCTGTTTGGGAGGTGTATCGCTAGCCTAGCCGTGTGTGTCTGTGTTCGGGTGCTGTCTTGGTGTCTCCATGTCTAACCCTCCAGTGTAACTCTCTCTTTTCTTTCTTGGAACGTCCAGGGCTTGGGTGAGTCGGATAAGTGTGATCGGGTGCGCGCGGCCGTCGACTCGATCAGTCCCTGTATTGCTTGTATCCAAGAAACGAAATTGGCTACTCTTGATTCGTTCAAGCTAGCCTCCTTCCTCCCCAGTCGCCTCTCTGCTTTCGCCGTCCGCGATGCTGATGGGAGCCGCGGTGGGACTGTCACCGCCTGGGATCCCCGTCTCTTCGCCATGGTTTCCTCCTCCTCCTCCCGTTACTCTCTCACCACGGTCCTCCGCTCCACTTCCACAGACCTCTCTTTTATGATCACGAACGTTTACGCGCCCGCTGACCACTCTTTCACTCAGGCTTTTGTGGGGGACATCCGTGAAGTCGCGGGCACGGTCTCTCCCCCGTGGCTTGTCCTGGGTGATTTCAACCTCATTCGGGCGCCCCACGAGAAGAGCACCCCGCGTTTCGACGCTGCGAGAGCAGCCTCCTTTAACTCCATGATTACGGAGCTCGCTTGGCTTGAGCTGCCCCTCTCTGACCGTCTCTTTACTTGGACCAACAAGCGCACCCCCCGACCCTTGCTCGGCTTGATCGGGTGTTTTTCGACACCGGATGGGATGCCCTCTTCCCGGACTCCTCGCTCTGTTCGCGCCCTCGGGCCACTAGCGATCACGCCCCCCTCGTGGTCACCGCCTCCTCGAAAATCCCGGCCTCCACTCGCTTCTTCTTCGAGACAGCGTGGCTGACTGACCCCCTCTTCCTCCCCACCACCCTGCCTTCCTGGACGGGGAGCCGCCGTGGCCGGGACGCGGCCGGGGACCTGGCCTCTCATAAGAAGGCTTTCCGGTCCGCGGCCAAGACTTGGAAACGGCAACACCGTTACGTTCCCACTTTTAGTAATGACTGTGTTTTTCTGATTGATCTTCTGGATTTCTTGGAAGAATGTCGATGCCTTTCTATAGATGAGGCCTCCCTCCGTGTCGACGCAACTCGTGCGTTGGATGCTGCTGTTCGGCGTCAAGCTGCCTACTGGAAGATGCGGGGCAAGTGCAAGGGGGTGCGCGACGGCGATGAGAACACGCGTTTCTTCCACGCGAACGCTTCTCAACGCCAGCGCACCAACTGCATCCGCGTCCTCGACGTCGGTGGAGCTCACGTCATGGGGCATGCAGAGAAGGCCGAGGCCCTTTTGGGCTTCTACTCCGGCCTTCTGGGCCGTGTGACAGCGCCCATTTGGCGCTTTGATGTGGAGGCCCTGTACGGCTCCGCCCCCCGCGTCCACGGGCCCTCTCTGGTGGCCCCCTTCGGCCCCGAGGAGGTCAAGCAGGCCGCCTTCTGCCTCGACCGCACGAGCGCCCCGGGCCCTGATGGGTTGGGGCCTGCTTTCTACCGCGCGGCCTGGGCGATGGTCGGCCCTGACGTCTGCCGCCTGATCGATGCGGTGCATGCCGGCACGGCGCGCCTGGACGGGATCAATCGGGCATTCATCGCCCTGCTCCCGAAGAAGGCGGGGGTGCCGCCGCCGGGATCTTTCCGGCCCGTCTCCCTTCAGAACGCTGATGTCAAGATCCTCTGCCGCAGCCTCACCTCTAGGCTGCAGCAGCAATTCAGTTCTATCATCGATGAGGATCAGTCTGGCTTCATCCCCGGGCGAAGCATCGCCGAGAACTTCGTCTACGCTGCTGAGATGGTGCAGTGCTATTTCACGAGGGGGGGCCCCACCCTTGTGCTCAAGCTCGACTTCGCCAAAACCTTCGACAGCATCAACTGGGCGAGTCTGCGTGTGATCATGCTGGCGCGTGGGTTTCCCGAGCTCTGGTGTGACTGGATGGGCGCGATCTTCCACTCTTCGTGCTCCGCCGTGCTCCTCAACGGCGTCCGGGGGAAGTGGTTCCCCCTCCGCTGCAGGCTGCGCCAGGGGGACCCCGTTTCCCCGTACCTCTTCCTCCTTGTCGCCGACGTGCTCCAAAGGTTGATTCGTCGGGACACCTTGATGCGACTCCCGTTGGTGGACGGGGACCGCCGCTCGTTCTGCAGTACGCCGACGACACGCTGATCATCATGCGCGCTTGTCCGCGCGCGGCGGCGCGGCTCCGCTCCACACTCGATGACTTCGCTGCTGCCACCGGCCTCCTCATCAACTATTCCAAGAGCACTCTGGTTCCGATGAGCATCGATGACGACACCCTGGCCGCAGTCGTCGCGGCAGTTGGATGCAAGGTGGAGGGGTTCCCGCAAACCTACTTGGGGCTCCCTCTGTCGTGCTCCAAGCTGTCGCTCGCGGACTTCCACTTCATCATCGCCAAAGTGGATCGGTACCTGGCCGGCTGGCGTGCTCGCCTGCTCTCTCCGGCTGGGCGGCTCGTGCTTATCAACGCAGTCTTGGATGCCCTCCCGTCATATGCTATGGGTGCGCTCAAGCTCCCCAAGAAGGTGGTCGCCGCGCTCGACTCCCTGCGCCGGGCTTTCCTGTGGAATGCTGTTGATCGCGCGTCTGGGGCGCAATGCCTCGTCGCTTGGGATTGGGTGTGTCGTGCGAAGGCGGAGGGCGGTCTGGGGGTCCACGACCTTGCCTTCCAAAATGACTCGCTCCTGCTGAAGGTCCTCCACAGACTCCACACTTTGCCCCTCTCCAGGTGGGCGTCGTGGGTCTGGGCCTCGCTCGGTGAGAGCCTACTCCTGGATGCGCACGGCTCCTCGCTGGCCGGCGAGCATTGGGCTCACCTCCGGAGTCTCGTGCCTCTCTACCGATCGCTTTCCCGAGTCGTCGTCGATGACCGGCGTATGACCGCCTTTTGGGAGGATCACTGGCTGCCCTGTGGCCCCTTGCGATGTGCCTTCCCGGCACTTGCCTCCCATGCCTGCACGGAGGTGTCGGTCTGGGCGGTCCGCACTATTGGGCTTGACGCGGTCCTGGTGCCGCGGCTCCCCGTCGCGGCCTCTAGGGAGCGCCTCCTCTTGCTCCCTCTCATTGCGCAGAGGACCATCGGTCCCTGGTGCTGTGCGCGAAGCCGAAGGGGCAACTGGCCTCCAGTCAGGTCTATGGCCTCCTCCGCCTCGGCGGCGAGGTTGCCGAGACTGCCGCCTTCCTTTGGAGTTCCCGGGCTCCCTCCAGAGTACAGTTCTTCGCCTGGCTGCTTGCTCTTGAGCGGATCCATACCCGCGACAACCTGCTGAAAAAGCACATCGTGGAGCCGCACGATTCGGCCTGCCCTGAGTGCGGTGCTGCGCTCGAGACTCCTGATCACTTGATCTTCGGGTGCCCCTACGCTCAGGCATTCTGGTGTGCCCTGCGTCTCTCCACCGCGGGAGCGACGGTCCGTGCCCTGCACCACTTTGACGTCTCCGGGGCTGTCGGTGCGGCGTCGCCACATGCCTTCACCATGTTATGCTGCTGGCATCTTTGGAAGCGGAGGAATGCCACTACTACAAATCCACATTTTACCTAGGGCCATATACCCTAGGTGAAAAACCATAGGGAAAGACATTACCTAGAGCTTGCCCTAGGTAAAGAACCCTAGGTATAGTATAGTCGGTAAAGAGCTCTTTCCCTAGAGTGCGTGAGGTAAGCTCTAGGGAAACCATCTTTACCTAGGGGCACAAACCTTAGGGAAAGATTGTGGGGTCCATCTAAATTATGCCAGGGTTCGATCCTTCTACTTCTTCAGGCACAACCTCCTCCCGTAACCTCCTCTGGCGCTCCCGCGGGCGGCAGGGGAGGAGCCCTAGCCACCGGCCGCCTCTCCACCTCTCCTCTCCTCCTCCTCCCGCCGCCGCCAGAGGGCGCGCCCGGGCGAAGCCCGCCCGGCGCCGGCGGCGGCGGGGCGTCTTCATCGCCTCGTTCGGGAGGGCTGGCGCGGGCCGGCCGACCTGGATCTGGTCACGGCGTTCTCGCGGGGCGCCGCGGCGCGGCCCCTCATCGGCGCAGGGCGCGCGGGTGTGCGGGTGGCGTGATGGGCTGCTCCTCGGTGGTGCTCGGCTGGTGTGGTGACGGCGACGGCTCGATCCAGATCCGGTTGGGGCGGCCTGCGGGCGGTGGCGGCCTCGTCCTTCCCCTCCTCTTGTGGGATGGGCCGGGGGGAGGGGATGGCTGCCGGCGCCCCAGCCAAAGCTGACCTCGCGGCGGCAACGCTTTGGGGTCGGCCGACGGCTCGTGGTTCCGGTGGTGCGTGCCCGGCGGTTTGGCGACCCGTGCACGAGGGATGGAGGTCTTCAATCAAATCTGGGTGAAAACCTGCTATTGGCGATTGCCAAGGCCGGCGATCGCGACGCTTCTGCGTCGTTCCCTTCCTGAAGGCATCGTCGTGGAGAAGTTTAAGGCCACTCTCTGCTACCTCCGGGGGAAACCCTAGATCAGTAGATCGGATGACGGCGGCTCTCTGGTGTCGTTCCCCCCTGGGGGCGTCATTCTTGGAGGCGCACACGGGCTCGAGGGACTAGAGGACGGTGACTTTGGTGGAGCGGTGCTTCATCTTACACATTGATGGTGGCGGATCTCGGCGGCGTGGCGCTGTGGAGACTCGGCGTCTGATGCGCGGAGATGGACTCGTGCAGGAGGTGGAAGCTGTCTGGCATCACGGTGGCGTTGATGGCAGATAGGCCTGGCAAGGTCGGTGCAACAGTACAGCTCTGAAGATGGATTGGTGGCAGGCGGCTGCGGCGGCCTCATACCCGGCAGGGGTCCTGGTTGAGAAGCACGCCGGACTGGTGGGTGCCCATACCAGGCAGGCGTCCTGGGTGGGACCTCAAGTCTTTAGATGTTTAGGTTTGGCTGCATGGTCTGTTTGGTATTAGGCCCAGACTTTCAGCGCCCCTACATCAACTGGATAGGGATAGCGACAGTTGTTGCTTGTTTTGGTGGCTTTAGACTTAGTGTTGTATGACTCTGTACGGTCTTGTGTCAATAATTAATAAAATGGCCGTATGCATCGCCCAGATGCAGAGGCCGGAGGTCGTCCTCCTTTTCTAAAAAATAATAATAATAAAATTCTAAATTATGCCATCCCACAACTTTCCCTAGAGCTCTTTCCCTACCAGATGTTTAAACAATATCCTAGGGATACATCATATTCATACCTTTCCTGTACAAAGATGCAATTTGAATATAAATTAAAATTCATATATACCATAATTCAAATAATTAAATTCAAAGCAATATTTCAAATTTATAAATCACATCCAAAATTCATCATATACATCAAATTCATAATGAATGAACACATACATCAGATACATGGTCAACTTAAAACCAAATTCAAAAAAAAGCTATAGCTGAAGTTAGTTATTGCAAGTAGAACACCTTGACCAATATGTACAAGCAATGTTGGTCACGCTGAGTAACAAAAAAAACTTGTTACAACATGCTATCTATACATGCACCCAAAATCATTAACTATCAAGAGGTTGCCTTCCCAGGAGGGACAAAGCTGAGTGAATTAGTTCCAGATGCATTATCAATAAAAATCCAACCATCCCTTCAACACCTGCGCCAGGCTCCAGATTCAAATCTTGGGGAGAAGCATCCAAAGTGACATTATGGTCCTGAAATTATGTTGACAAGCAGTTTAGCACATAGTTATGAGGCTTGAATATTCTGGTAGAATTTTGGTAGCATGATCATAATTTGCACAATATGGACAGGAGAATGTAATCCCTCCCCACAGCCCACATAGCCCTGGCAATGAAAATATATGATCATGCTTCGCACGGAAGCAGCAGAACCACATATCACCACACATAACGCTTTGCACATCACAGAAGCATGCATTTGAACATCAGAATTGCAGGAATATACAAAGTTTGTATAATCCAAAGTTAATTTCAGAAAACTTACATGATCTGCATGTTCCTGAGCACACAAATTTAGTGGTTCTTGGCTCGTTTCAAGGATCTGCAAGATAAGGGCCCGGTTGTGAAAACATACACGGGCATGCTCATGTAAATCAACTTGTACATTACCCGTGTCTCAAATAGATTAAAATACATACATGGCCAGTTAAGTGATGTGTTCCGTATACACTACTCAGATCATGCTTACCCTGTTCTACAGGAAAAACGTACCAAAGGAAAGGATAGCTCTATGGATTAGTGTTCCCCTAGTTCTGTAAAGTTTCAGCTGAATTTGAGCTGCAGAAAATAGCAGAAAAGAAACTATGCAATCAAAATATACTAAATCTATTGATATGGTATTCATAGCTCCCAATTACAATAACAAAGGTAAAAAAATTTGCTAACACTCCATTAGATGTTGATTTTATGCATGGAAACGAATTTAAGCAAATCATCACTCTAAAATCTATAACCGACAGAAGCAAAATGGTCTTACATCCGTGCAAGAGCTCCCCCCCTATGAGACGCATGTACATATACTGGTGAATCTGCATCCCAAGTTGATGTTGCTTCTCCAAGCTAGAAAACAACAATGTAGTCTCTAAACAATCCTTGGTACCTTTAAATCACGAAAACATTCAGTCAGGAAATATGTTTTAAGTTAACAAAAAGGTAGTGCAGGAGAGACGACTACCAAGGATATCATTCCAAGTCATAGCAACTGAGAACTTAAAACTGAAATGGGATCATTAGAAGGAAGATTGTTCCAGCAACCATCACAATTTCCCTCAAAAGAGAGGATAAAAGAGTACCTATCAACAACTTTGGTTGCTTTGCCCACACAAACAATCAACAATCTAGTTGCCATAGTATCCAGGGCACTAGCATGCAATGGCGGAGCTTCATGGGGGCAAACATGGGCGGTCGCCCCCCAGCGAAAAGGATTTTTTTTAGTACCAGGTAGTAGTACTGCACACTACAACCAATAAGGCACAGTTATCACATCCTTCTCACGCTCTGCATCAGAGACAAACAAGCAGCGACCCAATACTGTAGCTCGTCTTCTGCTCTTTTGTCTAGCGCGGACTTTGCGACCGGCGACGCGTGAGCATGGGGTCAGGGAACCACGACACAGACCACTAGAGCTTGCCGGCGTTGGGCCAGATGCCAGAGGCTGGTGCTTAGAGCTCCTGGGCTCCTCTAGTCACGGTCGTGCTTAGGCATCAGGCCACTGCCAGCGTTGTGTAAAAGTGAGGTTGTGAGCAGCAAGACCAGTCTAGCCTCCCTCTTCCAACTGGGAATTTAATCCTGCTATACTGAAGTCCAACTCTTATGATTACACCTTTTCAGTGTAGATTCTTGCATGTTTCATCTTAACTAGTTGTAGTTCTAATTAAAAATTGTTGTTTAGAGACGTAATTGTTGTTTAGAGACGTAATGGTTAAAAGAAAGACCATTGATTTAACATTTTCTACAACAAGTGCCGAGCCTGTATTTTCTACTCTGAAGATTAAGATGACAATGCTACGTAGTAATATGTTGGAAGATGATTTACTATCCAGTAGCTTGTGTTAAGCACATAGAGTAAAATCACAGCCAAGAATTTCTTATGCAATTTAGGAGCGGAAAGAAACAAAGAGCTGATCTTTAGTGATTAAGTCAATACTCCATATTTAATTAGTATTTTGGTTCAGTTTTATTTGTTACCAAGTAGCTTATATATAATTAATGTTAGAAATGTATTTTGTCTAATGTGGATAAGATCAATGTAATTATCTATGTTCTCAGTATTTTGCAAAATCTAACTTGTTTAAGTGGACGGCGTTCGTGAGCGTCTGCGAACGGAAAAAATAAACTAACATGGTTGTTAAAGTAACAAAGATAGTGCAATTTTTGCTTCGTGGATATGCAGACGCTGTCCGCTTGCATCCCTTATAGTCGTATGATTTTGTATTTGATTTTTTTTCTTTGCCCCTCCTTAGATTTCTTTCAAGCTCTGCCACTGCTAGCATGGCCAACCTGCATCATAGATTGGCGAACGCTTTGAGGCAGGGGTGAAGGAGACCTAATTTAGTCGAAATTTTTGGCACTGCGCGCCCTTTCTCCCTTTGCTATCTCACTGCAGAATGGGCCCTGGGGATAAAAGGCGCGCGCGTCGACGCGGGATGCCACCTCTTTGTGTTTTTTCGGGGTGGATGGTATGCACGTGGCACCAAGACTTAGAAAATTTTATTTTCCAGTTTTTTCTCAACAGAAATGTCTTTCCCTAGAGGGATGCTGTTCATTACTTTTCTTTCCCTTGAGGAGATTAATAAGCTCTAGGTAAAGGCCTTAGCCCTAGGTAAATCATGGATTTCTAGTAGTGTGCGGTGGTATTCCGGCAGGAATCCCCCTCACTCACTGCTACGCTGAAGGCTTGCGTAGCCGGTTCCCCCCTGACGATCGTGGCCACATTGACGTATGGCTCGGTGTCCTGCATCTGTAAAAGTGTGTGTGTGTGTGTGTGTGTGTGGGGTGTGTGTGTGTACTATAGGGGAGCTGTTCCCCGTCCCCGCCCTCCTGCTGCTGTATTGTGCTGCCTAAACAGGCTCCATATATATATTCAGGTGGGGGAGTTCTCTCCCCCCCCCCCCCCCCCCCCCCTTGAAAATTCAAAAAAAAGTCTTATTTGTTTGCAATCACAATCTATTCATGCCCTGCATTGTTGCTGTTGTAATCCCCAACTGTATGTCAAATAAAAAATGCATTTGCATTCAAATCCTGGGGTAATACTATCTGGCGGACAGAGAGTGCCAAGCATTTGCTGGAAGAAGAGATGTCACTGTCTGTCCCCTCACCTGTATGGCCCCAGAAGAAACCTGCACGCTGATCTGGCTTAAACATGCTCCCTACCCTGCTAAAAATTGTTGCTGACGAGCCCTGTGTGCGCGTGCGAGGCCTGCAGAAGTGGTATCTGAATTTTTCTGTCAAAACTGATCTTGTAGTATGTTTTTTTTTGGCATTCTAAATATGACCTAAGAGCAAGTCTAGCAGAGTTGCGATATCAGCCTGATCTCCATAATAACCGTCAATATGATGACTTTGGAGCTGTGTATTAGTTACGGAGATGGGTTCGAGCGTGCTCAAAACACAAAAGACCTAGATGATTTTTTTTAAATGGGACCAAAAGATTTGCCTCGTGTCATTAATTAAAGAGAGCTAACAAGTTTTCAGAATAAACAGGAAACAAAGGCCAAAGTGGCCAATATAAGGGATTACTCTCTCGGGATTAAATCACGTAGGTTCTTGGCGCCCGCCGTTACACAACTCTTTAGCTCACCCTTTATCTTGTCGACGATTAGCGAGGGCATGGAGCTCTTCTTGCGGAAAACATGTGCATTTCTTTCGTTCCAGATCTCCCATGAGACTAGCATGATGATGGACGACATTATCTTCTTCCGCGCCCCATTGCGCCCTAACACCGAGGACCGCCACTCCTTTATCGAGCCCAAGGCTGCCCACTCCTCGAGGTGAAGTTCCTCAAGCCCGAGCCGCTCCTTTATCATTCGCCATATCCGAAGGGAATGTCTACATCCAAAAACAAGGAGAGTTGTTGCTTCGTTTTGTTGCTTACATATTTGGCGTGTCTCACAATTAGGCCACCCATCGCCGCTCAAGCCTACCCGTCATCAAAACGCGGTCTTGAATGACAAGCCAGACAAAGAATTTCCAAGTTGTTAGATAATAACGAGATAAAAGAGACACGAGAGCACACAGATTTTTACATGAAAACTCTTGTGGGAGAAAACCACGGATGCACGAAGACGCAATCACTATGAGGAGGAGTATTACAAGCACGAGACGACAGAGCGTCTGAGGTGCGACTACATGGGGTATATAAGAGGGGCAAAACATAGGAGTCCTTGTAGGACAAGTAAACGAGTTGTACTCGTACGCGTCGACGCCAACGCAAAAGCCCACACCGGTTGTACTACGTCTAGTCCAACCCGGTACTAGAATTTGGATCACAATTTAACAATCTCCACCTTGAGCCAAATTCCCTCCAGTAGTCGAAGAAAGCGAATAACTCCATCCAAATCAGCATAAACACCTTGTGCGTCAAAGTCCATAGGACTAGTGAGAAATACCAACTAAGCCTGAGCAAAGCTCAAACTTATTGGTCGGAACTGGCTTTGTCATCATATCAGCAGGATTATCATGAGTACTTATCTTGCATACCTTCAAATCACCTTCAGCAACAACATCTCGAATATAGTGATATCTGACATCAATGTGCTTTGTTCTCTCATGATACATTGGATTCTTTGTAAGATATATAGCACTTTGACTATCACTAAATACGGTAGGGCAAGATGAGTCTCCACAAAGCTCAGTGTACAAACCTCTCAACCAGATAGCTTCTTTGCATGCCTTAGAAATAGCCATATACTCGGCATCAGTAGTGGAACAAGCCACAATAGACTGCAAAGTTGCTCTCCAACTCACAGCACAACCACCAATGGTGAAAACATAACCTGTGAGTGATCTTCTCTTATCAAAATCACCAGCAAAATCAGAATCAACAAAACCAACAAGTCCATCTCTAGATTTCCCAAACTGTAAATAAGCATTAGAAGTACCACGCAGGTATCTGAAAATCCACTGAACTGCTCTCCAATGCTCTTTTCCAGGATTAGCCATGTATCTACTGACAACACTCAATGCATATGATAAATCCGGACGAGAACAAACCATGGCATACATAAGTGAACCAACTGCACTTGAATAGGGAACTCTAGACATGTACTCAATATCGGCATCTGACTTAGGACATAAAGCTGATGATAATTTGAAGTGTGCAGCTAACGGAGTACTCACCGGCTTGGCATTATGCATATTAAAACGACGAAGAACTTTATCAATATATCCCTTCTGACTTAGATACACTTTTCCAGACGGTCTATCTCTGGATATTTCCATGCCAAGTATTTTCTTTGCTGCACCCAAATCCTTCATCTCAAATTCATTACTCAATTGCTTCTTTAGTTCATTAATCTCTGACATACTCTTTGCAGCAATAAGCATATCATCAACATAAAGGAGCAAATAAATAATTGAACCTTTGACAGTTTTCAAATAAACACTGTTGGGGAACGTAGCAGAAATTCAAAATTTTCCTACGTGTCACCAAGATCTATCTATGGAGAGACTAGCAACGAGGGGAAGGAGAGTGCATCTACATGCCCTTGTAGATCGCTAAGCGGAAGCGTTCAAGAGAACAGGGTTGATGGAGTCGTACCCGTCGTGATCCAAATCACCGGAGATCCTAGTGCCGAACGGACGGCACCTCCGCGTTCAACACACGTACAGCCCGACGACGTCTCCCACGCCTTGATCCAGCAAGGAGAGAGGGAGAGGTTGAGGAAGACTCCATCCAATAGCAGCACAACGGCATGGTGGTGATGGAGGAGCGTGGCAATCCTGCAGGGCTTCGCCAAGCACCACGGGAGAGGAGATAGAGAAGGAGGGCTGCACCAATGAGAGAGATCAAATCGCGTGTTATGAGCAGCCCCTATGCCTCACTATATATAGGGGAGAGGGAGGAGGGTGCGCCCCCTCTAGGGTTCCCACCCCTAGGGGGGGCGGCAGCCCTAGATGGGAAAGGGGAGGCGGCCAAGAGGAGGTTTCCCTCCCCCCCCAAGGCACCTAGGAGGTGCCTTCCCCTTGTGGGACTCTTCCCTCCTTAAAACCCTAGGCGCATGGGCCTCTTGGGGATGGTGCCCTTGGCCCATGTAGGCCAAGGCGCACCTCCCACAGCCCATGTGGCCCCCCGGGGCAGGTGGCCCCACCCGGTGGACCCCCGGGACCCTTCCGGTGGTCCCGGTACAATACCGATGACCCCGAAACTTATCCCAATGGCCGAAACAGGATTTCCTATATATAAATCTTTACCTCCGGACCATTCCGGAACTCCTCGTGACGTCCGGGATCTCATCCGGGACTCCGAACAACATTCGAACTTCCTTTATAACCCTAGCGTCATCGAACCTTAAGTGTGTAGACCCTACGGGTTCGGGAGACATGCAGACATGACCGAGACGTTCTCCGGTCAATAACCAACAGCGGGATCTGGATACCCATGTTGGCTCCCACATGTTCCACGATGATCTCATCGGATGAACCACGATGTCAAGGACTTAATCAATCCCGTATACAATTCCCTTTGTCTATCGGTATGATACTTGCCCGAGATTCGATCGTCGGTATCCCGATACCTTGTTCAATCTCGTGACCGGCAAGTCTCTTTACTCGTTCCGTAACACATCATCCCGTGATCAACTCCTTGATCACATTGTGCACATTATGATGATGTCCTACCGAGTGGGCCCAGAGATACCTCTCCGTCACACGGAGTGACAAATCCCAGTCTCGATTCGTGCCAACCCAACAGACACTTTCGGAGATACCCGTAGTGCACCTTTATAGTCACCCAGTTACGTTGTGACATTTGGTACACCCAAAGCATTCCTACGGTATCCGGGAGTTGCACAATCTCATGGTCTAAGGAAATGATACTTGACATTAGAAAAGCTTTAGCATACGAACTACACGATCTTCGTGCTAGGCTTAGGATTGGGTCTTGTCCATCACATCATTCTCCTAATGATGTGATCCCGTTATCAACGACATCCAATGTCCATGGTCAGGAAACCGTAACCATCTATTGATCAACGAGCTAGTCAACTAGAGGCTTACTAGGGACATGGTGTTGTCTATGTATCCACACATGTATCTGAGTTTCCTATCAATATAATTCTAGCATGGATAATAAACGATTATCATGAACAAGGAAATATAATAATAATCAATTTATTATTGCCTCTAGGGCATATTTCCAACAGTCTCCCACTTGCACTAGAGTCAATAATCTAGTTCACATCGATATGTGATTAACACTCAAGGTCACATCCCCATGTGACTAACACCCAAAGAGTTTACTAGAGTCAATAATCTAGTTCACATTTACCATGTGATTAACACTCGATGAGTTCTGGGTTTGATCATGTTATGCTTGTGAGAGAGGTTTTAGTCAACGGGTCTGAACCTTTCAGATCCGTGTGCGCTTTACAAATCTCTATGTCATCTCCTAGATGTAGCTACCACGTTCTATTTGGAGCTATTCCAAATAACTGTTCTACTTGGAGTTATTCTAAATTGTTGCTCCATTATACGTATTCGGTATCTCTACTCAGAGCTATCCGGATAGGTGTTAAGCTTGCATCGACGTAACCCTTTACGACGAACTCTTTTACCACCTCCATAATCGAGAAAATTCCTTAGTCCACTAGTTACCAAGGATAACTTTGACCGCTGTCCTGTGATCCATTCTTGGATCACTCTTGTACCCCTTGACTGACTCATGGCAAGGCACATTTCAGGTGCGGTACACAGCATAGCATACTGTAGAGCCTATGTTTTAAGCATAGGGGATGACCTTCGTCCTTTCTCTCTATTCTGCCGTGGTCGAGCTTTAAGTCTTAACTTCATACCTTACAACTCAGGCAAGAACTCCTTCTTTGACTGATCTATCTTGAACACCTTCAAGATCATGTCAAGGTATGTGCTCATTGAAAGTACCATTAAGCGTTTTGATCTATCCTTATAGATCTTGATGCTCAATGTTCAAGTAGCTTAATCCAGGCTTTCCATTGAAAAACACTTTCCAAATAACCCTATATGCTTTCCAGAAATTCTACGTCATTTCTGATCAACAATATGTCAACAACATATATTCATCAGAAATTTTATAGTGCTCCCACTCACTTCTTTGGAAATACAAATTTCTCATAAACTTTGTATAAACCCAAAATCTTTGATCATCTCATCAAAGTGTACATTCCAACTCCGAGATGCTTACTCCAGTCCCTAGAAGGATTGCTGGAGCTTTGCATACTTATTAGCATCTTTCAGGATTGACAAAACCTTCCGGTTGTATCACACACAACCTTTCCTCAAGAAAAATCGTCGAGGAAACAATGTTTTGACATCCTATCTGCAAGATTTCATAAATAATGCAGTAATCGCTAATATAATTCCAACAGACTCTTAGCATCCCTACGAGTGAGAGAGTCTCATCGTAGTCAACTCCTTGAACTTGTCGGGAAACTTCTTAACGACAAGTCGAGCTTTCTTAATGGTGACATTTACCATCATTGTCCGTCTTCCTTTTAAAATCCATCTATACTCAACAGCCTCACGACCATCGAGCTGTTCTGTCAAAGTCTACACTTTGTTTCCATACATGGATCCTCTCTCGGATTTTATGGCCTCGAGCCATTTATCGGAATCCGGGCCCACCATCGCTTCTCCATAGCTCGTAGGTTCATTGTTGTCTAGCAACATGACTTCCAAGATAGGATTACGCACCACTCTGAAGTAGTACGCATCCTTGTCATCCCACGAGGTTTGGTAGTGACTTGATCCGAAGTTTCATGATCACTATCATAAGCTTCCACTTCAATTGGTGTAGGTGCCACAGGAACAACTCCCTGTGCCCTGCCACACACTAGTTGAAGAGACGGTTCAATAACCTAATCAAGTCTCCACCATCCTCCACTCAATTCTTTCGAGAGAAACTTTTCCTCGAGAAAGGACCCGATTCTAGAAACAATCCCTTATTGCTTTCGGATCTGAGACAGGAGGCATACCCAACTGTTTTGGGTGTCCTATGAAGATGCATTTATCCGCTTTGGGTTCGAGCTTATCAGCCTGAAACTTTTTCACATAAGCGTCGCAGCCCCAAACTTTTAAGAAATGACAGCTTAGGTTTCTCTAAACCATAGTTCATACGGTGTCATCTCATCGAAATTACGTGGTGCCCTATTTAAAGTGAATGTGGTTGTCTCTAATGCCTAACCCATAAACTATCATGGTAATTAGATAAGAGACATCATGGTATGCATCATATCCAATAGGGTGCAGTTATGATGTTCGGACACACCATCACACTATGGTGTTCAGGCTGTATCAGTTGTGAAACAATTTCCACAATGTCTTAATTCTTTGCCAAACTCGTAATTCAGATATTCATCTCTATGATCATATCATAGATATTTTATCCTCTTGTCACGACGATCTTTCAACTTCACCCTGAAATTACTTGAACCTTTCAATAATTCATACTCGTGATTCATCAAGTAAATATACTCAACATTTACTCAAATCATCCGTGAAGTAAGAGCATAACGATATCCACTACATGCCTCAGCACTCATTGGACTGCACACATCAAAATGTATTACTTCCAGCAAGTAGCTTTCTGGTTCCATTTTACTGAAACCGAGGCTTTTAGTCATCTTGCCCATGTGGTATGATTTGCATGTCTCAAGTGATTCAAAATCAAGTGAGTCCAAACGGTCCATTTGCATGGAGTTTCTTCATGCACACACACCAATAGACATGGTTCGCATGTCTCAAACCTTTCAAAAACGAGTGAGTCCAAAGATCCATCAACATGGAGCTTCTTCATGCGTTTTATACCGATATGACTTACGTGGCAGTGCCACAAGTAGGTGGTACTATCATTACTATCTTTTGGCATGAACATGTGTATCACTACGATCGAGATTCAATAAACTATTCATTTTAGGTGCAAGACCATTGAAGGTATTATTCAAATAAACAGAGTAACCATTATTCTCCTTAAATGAATAACCGTATTGCGATAGACATAATCCAATCACGTCTATGCTCAACGCAAACACCAAATAACAATTATTTAGGTTTAACACCAATCTCGATGGTAGAGGGAGCGTGCGATGCTTGATCATATCAATATTGGAAACACTTCCAACACATATCGTCAGCTCACCTTTAGCTAGTCTCCGTTTATTCCGTAGCTTTTATTTCGAGTTGCTAACACTTAGCAACCGAACCGGTATCTAATACCCTGGTGCTACTAGGAGTACTAGTAAAGTACACATCAACACAATGTATATCCAATATACTTCTATCGACCTTGCCAGCCTTCTCATCTACCAAGTATCTAGGGTAATTCTGCTCCAGTGGCTGTTCTCCTTATTACAGAAGCACTTAGTCTCGGGTTTGGGTTCAACCTTTGGTTTCTTCACTAGAGCAGCAGCTGAATTGCCGTTTCATGAAGTATCCCTTCTTGCCCTTGCCCTTCTTGTAACTAGTGGTTTCACTAACCATCAACAATTGATGCTCCTTCTTGATTTCTACTTTCGCGGTGTCAAACATCGCGAATATCTCAAGGATCATCATATATGTCCCTGATATATCATAGTTCATCACGAAGCTCTAGCAGCTTGGTGGTAATGACTTCGGAGAAACATCACTATCTCATTTGGAAGATCAACTCCCACTTGATTCAAATGATTGTTGTACTCAGACAATCTGAGCACAAGCACAACAATTGAGCTTTTCTCCTTAGTTTGTAGGCTAAGAAAATCATCGGAGGTCTTATACCTCTTGACGTGGGCACGAGCCTGAAATCCCAATTTCATCCCTCAAAACATCTCATATGTTTCGCGACGTTTCAAAAAGGTTTTCGGTGCCTCAATTCTAAACCGTTTAACTGAACTATCACGTAGTTATCAAAATGTGTATGTCAGATGTTCGCAACATCCACAGACAACGTTCGAGGTTCAGCACACTGAGCGGTGCATTAAGAACATAAGCCTTCTATGAAGCAATGAGGACAATCCTTAGTTTACGGACCTAGTCCGCATAATAGCTACTATCAACTTTCAACTAATTTTTCTCTAGGAACATATCTAAACAGTAGAACTATAGCGTGAGCGACGACATAATTTGCGAATACCTTTTGACTATGTTCAGGATAATTAAGTTCATCTTATGAACTCCCACTCAGACAGACATCCCTCTAGTCATCTAAGTGATTACATGATCCGAGTCAACTAGGCCGTGTCCGATCATCACGTGAGACGGACTAGTCAACGTCGGTGAACATCTTCATGTTGATCGTATCTACCATACGACTCATGCTCGACCTTTCGGTCTTCTGTGTTCCGAGGCCATGTCTATGCACATGCTAGGCTCGTCAAGCTAACCCTAAGTGTTTTGCATGTGTAAAACTGTCTTACACCCATTGTATGTGAACGTAAGGATCTATCACACCCGGTCATCACGTGGTGCTTCGAAACGACGAACTTTAGCAACGGTGCACAGTTAGGGGAGAACACATTCTTGAAATTGTAAAGAGGGATCATCTTATTTACTACCGTCGTTCTAAGTAAATAAGATGCAAAAACATGATAAACATCACATGCAATCAAATAATAGTGACATGATATGGCCAATATCATATAGCTCCTTTGATCTCCATCTTGGGGCTCCATGATCATCTTGTCACGTCATCGACATGCAAGTCGTGATTCCTATTACAAGAACATGATCAATCTCATACATCACATATATCATTCATCACATCCTTTTGGCCATATCACATCACATAGCATACCCTGCAAACACAAGTTAGACGTCCTCTAATTGTTGTTTGCATGTTTTACGTGGCTGCTATGGGTTTCTAGCAAGAACGTTTCTTACCTACGCAAAACCACAACGTGATATGCCAATTTCTATTTACCCTTCATAAGGACCCTTTTCATCGAATCCGATCCGACTAAAGTGGGAGAGACAGACACCCGCTAGCCACCTCATGCAAATAGTGCATGTCAGTCGGTGGAACCTGTCCCACGTAAGAGTACGTGTAAGGTCGGTCCGGGCCGCTTCATCCCACGATGCCGCCGAATCAAGATAAGACTAGTAACGGCAAGCATATTGAACAAAATCAACGCCCACAACTACTTTGTGTTCTACTCGTGCATAGAATCTACGCAATAGACCTAGCTCATGATGCCACTGTTGGGGAACATAGCAGAAATTCAAAAAATTTCTACGTGTCACCAAGATCTATCTATGGAGAGACTAGCAACGAGGGGAAGGAGAGTGCATCTACATACCCTTGTAGATCGCTAAGCGGAAGCGTTCAAGAGAACGGGGTTGATGGAGTCGTACTCGTCGTGATCCAAATCACCGGAGATCCTAGTGCCGAACGGACGGCACCTCCGCGTTCAACACACGTACAGCCCGACGACGTCTCCCACGCCTTGATCCAGCAAGCAGAGAGGGAGAGGTTGAGGAAGACTCCATCCAACAGCAGCACAATGGCGTGGTGGTGATGGAGGAGCGTGGCAATCCTGCAGGACTTCGCCAAGCACCACGGGAGAGGAGATAGAGAGGGAGGGCTGCACCAATGAGAGAGATCAAATCGCGCGTTATGAGCAGCCCCTATGCCTCACTATATATAGGGGAGAGGGAGGAGGGTGCGCCCCCTCTAGGGTTCCCACCCCTAGGGGGGGCGGCAGCCCTAGATGGGAAAGGGGAGGCGGCCAAGAGGAGGTTTCCCTCCCCCCAAGGCACCTAGGAGGTGCCTTCCCCTTGTGGGACTCTTCCCTCCTTAAAACCCTAGGCGCATGGGCCTCTTGGGGATGGTGCCCTTGGCCCATGTAGGCCAAGGCGCACCTCCCACAGCCCATGTGGCCCCCCGGGGCAGGTGGCCCCACCCGGTGGACCCCCGGGACCCTTCCGGTGGTCCCGGTACAATACCGATGACCCCGAAACTTGTCCCGATGGCCGAAACAGGATTTCCTATATATAAATCTTTACCTCCGGACCATTCCGGAACTCCTCGTGACGTCCGGGATCTCATCCGGGACTCCGAACAACATTCGAACTTCCTTTATAACCCTAGCGTCATCGAACCTTAAGTGTGTAGACCCTACGGGTTCGGGAGACATGCAGACATGACCGAGACGTTCTCCGGTCAATAACCAACAGCGGGATCTGGATACCCATGTTGGCTCCCACATGTTCCACGATGATCTCATCGGATGAACCACGATGTCAAGGACTTAATCAATCCCGTATACAATTCCCTTTGTCTATCGGTATGATACTTGCCCGAGATTCGATCGTCGGTATCCCGATACCTTGTTCAATCTCGTTACCGGCAAGTCTCTTTACTCGTTCCGTAACACATCATCCCGTGATCAACTCCTTGATCACATTGTGCACATTATGATGATGTCCTACCGAGTGGGCCCAGAGATACCTCTCCGTCACACGGAGTGACAAATCCCAGTCTCGATTCGTGCCAACCCAACAGACACTTTCAGAGATACCCGTAGTGCACCTTTATAGTCACCCAGTTACGTTGTGACGTTTGATACACCCAAAGCATTCCTACGGTATCCGGGAGTTGCACAATCTCATGGTCTAAGGAAATGATACTTGACACTAGAAAAGCTTTAGCATACGAACTACACGATCTTTGTGCTAGGCTTAGGATTGGGTCTTGTCCATCACATCATTCTCCTAATGATGTGATCCCGTTATCAACGACATCCAATGTCCATGGTCAGGAAACCGTAACCATCTATTGATCAACGAGCTAGTCAACTAGAGGCTTACTAGGGACATGGTGTTGTCTATGTATCCACACATGTATCTGAGTTTCCTATCAATACAATTCTAGCATGGATAATAAACGATTATCATGAACAAGGAAATAAATAATAATCAATTTATTATTGCCTCTAGGGCATATTTCCAACAAACTATCATAATTAGACCTTTTGAAACCTTGAGAGAGCATAAAGGTGTCAAATCTCTTGTACCACTGTCTCGGGGATTGCTTCCATCCATAAAGAGATTTCTTTAACTTACAGACAAGCTTTTCTTTTCCAGGAATAACAAAACCTTCAGGTTGTTCCATATAAATATCCTCTTCTAATTCTCCATGTAAGAATGCAGTTTTAACATCCAATTGTTCAAGCTCAAGATCATGCATGGCAACAATACTGAGTAAAGTGCGAATAGAGCTATGGTTCACAACAGGAGAAAAGACTTCGTTATAGTCAATACCTGGAATCTGACTATAACCTTTAGCAACTAACCTTGCTTTATATCTTGTCTCATCATTAGGAGAAACACCTTCTTTCCTCTTGAAAACCCACTTGCAACGAATAGGTTTCTTCTCTCTAGGTAATCTTACTAAATCCCAAGTGCCATTCTTTTCAAGTGATTCCATCTCATCATGCATAGCGGTCATCCACTTATTACTATCACTAGAAATAATAGCCTCGGAATATGAAGAAGGCTCAGCATTACCTTCAATTTCTTCTGCAACAGATAAAGCAAAAGAAACAATATTGCACTCTTCAATTAACCTGTCAGGTTTATTACTACCCCGTCTAACTCTGTCACGTGCAAGATTCCAACTGGGTGGAACAATAGGCTAATTTGGAGTGGGAGTGACATGATCATCATTAACGACGGGTTCATCATGTGCATCAACAATTTCATTACGAGATGTATCACCTGAATCAATAACATGCTCCACCTGAACAGTAGACTCCTGAACAATAGGCTGATGTTCACTCTCAACGGGAACATTAGTAGATGAAACATCATGTAACATAGCAGATTCATTAAAGATAACATTTCTGCTAATAACAACCTTCTGGGTTTCAGGATTCCATAATTTAAAACCTTTAACACCAGACTTATAACCAAGAAAGATGCACCTAACAGCCCTAGGCTCCAACTTTCCATTATCAACATGAGCATAAGCAGTGCAACCAAAAACTCTCAACTGTGAATGATCAGCAGGTGAACCAGACCATACCTCAATTGGAGTTTTCTTATTAAGAGCAATAGATGGTGAACGGTTAATGAGATAACAAGCAGTGGAAGCGGCCTCAGCCCAAAAACGCCTATGCAAACCTGCATTGGACAACATGCAACGGGCTCTGGAAATAATGGTCCTGTTCATACGCTCAGCAACACCGTTTTGTTGAGGAGTATAAGGAACGGTGTAATGTCTGACAATGCCTTCAGACTTGCAATAATTCTTAAATTGCTTAGAACAGAATTCCATACCATTATCAGTGCGAAGTATTTTTACCTTCTTTTCAGTTTGTCTTTCAATCATAATCTTCCACTCCTTAAATACTGAGAATGCTTCATATTTATGCTTCAAGAAATAAGGCCAAATTTTTCTCGAATAATCATCAATAATAGTCAGCATGTAACTAGCACCACCTAGTGACTTCTTGTGAGATGGTCCCCATAAATCAGAATGCACATAATCAAGAGTACCTTCAGTTGTATGAGTCGAAGTGTTGAACTTCACCCTCTTGTGTTTGCCGAAGATACAATGCTCACAAAATTTCAATTTACCAGGTTCATATCCATCAAGAAGACCTCGCTTATTTAACTCTGCTAAACCAAGTTCACTCATATGTCCAAGACGCATATGCCAAAGGTTAGCAGCATCACAATCAGAATTCTTTGAAACAACTGGAGTAGCGTTACCTGAAACTGTAGAACCTCGAAGGTAATAAAGACCATTGGTCGAACTTAAGTCACCTTTCATCACAACAAGGGAGCCTTTGGTGACCTTCAAAACACTATCTCCACCTGAATATTTGTACCCCTTTGCATCAAGGGCACTCATAGAAATAAGATTTCTCTTCATCTTCGGAATATACCGAACATCTGTCAAAGTTCTGATTATGCCATCAAACATCTTGATTCGAATAGAACCTATGCCATCAATCTTGCATGGTGAATTATCAAAACCCAAAACAGAACCAGCAGAAGTAGTGGAATCAAAAGTATTAAACCAATCTCTATGTGGACACATATGAAAAGTGCATGCAGTGTCAAGTACCCACTCATCATTGGTCTCAGCACATCCAGCAATAACGACAAGAGCATCATCGGAACTATCATCACGAGCAACGTTAGCAGAATTTTCACCTTGTTTGTTACCTTTCCTCTTTTCTTTATTCTGCAATCTGAAACACTCTGAGATGTCATGCCCGTCTCTCTTGCAATATCTGCAATATTTCTTGTCTCTGGATTGCGACCGGCCCCTGTGGCCGTTCTTACTTTTGCCTCTGTTTCCATTATTGGAGTTCTTCTCCTTTGTCCTGCCACGAACAGATAATCCCTCGGCTTGGGATGAACTTGAACCATCATGAGGCACCATTAGTTTCATCTTCTCCTTAGAGTTCAAAGCTTCATAAACTTCATTAAGCGTGAGAGTATCACGACTGTATAATATGGTGTCTCTAAAATTGGTATAAGAACTTGGCAGTGAACAAAGTAACATTAAAGCAGTATCTTCCTCTTCATACTTAACCTCCATTGCAGCTAGATCGGATATGATCTCTTTAAATTCTGAAATATGATTCAAAACATTACCTCCCTCGGGTAACCTGTGCAGGAATAATTTTTGCTTCAGATGCATCTTGCTGGTGAGATCTTTAGTCATGCAAATCCCTTCCAGCTTTAACCATAGAGCGGTGGCAGTTTTCGCGCTCAAAACTTCCTGCAAAATATTATTATGCAAATGGAGTTGAATTTGTGACAAAGCCTTACAATCAATTCTTCTCTCCTCATCAGTCCAATCCTGAATCCTTTGTTTCCCAAAATTATCCAGTGCTTCATCATAGTCAGACTGTACCAACAACGCCCGCATCTTGACTTGCCATAGGGTAAACCTTGTGTCACGGTCCAGCAGCGGAAGATCGTACTTCATGGATGCCATGAGTCGATAAATCTGTGTACACAAAGTAGTACAAGCCGGTAAAAAAATTCTTGACAGAATTTAATATGCGAAGCAAATATAACAGAGTAAATAGCACCTGGTAGTATCCTCGCAACACCAGTACCACGGAGGACTTGAGAAATCAATAGGATCTCGGAGAACGAGCTGATTTGTGGGAATTTCTCACGTACTAGAAGTAGTACTAATGTCTTCACGTGGAGACGTAGCAGTGTAAGCTTTCGGAGCCTCAAGATTTGACGAAGCAGCAGCAGCTACTTGGCGATGTTGCGGACGTAGCAGCTGCAGCGACAGACACCAATCACCTCGGGACTTGAAGCCGATTGCTTTGATTAGCACCTGCGGCAACTCGGCGGAGTAAACAAGGACGGCTTAGTCTTGAATTATATGACGCGTACGGACGGTACTCCCGTCCGACTCGGTGTCGTCTCGCAGCAGCAGCAGAAATCGAATTTGACGGATAGCGCTGCAGCGGTGGCGCACAGAACGTCAAACCCTAAACTCTCGTCTCGTATGAATCTGAACCTTAGCTCTGATACCACTTGTTAGATAATAACGAGATAAAAGAGACACGAGAACACACAGATTTTTACGTGAAAATCCTTGCGGGAGAAAACCACGGACGCACGAAGGCGCAATCACTATGAGGAGGAGTATTACAAGTACGAGACGACAGAGCGTCTAAGGTGCGACTACATGGGGTATATAAGAGGGGCAAAACATAGGAGTCCTTGTAGGACAAGTAAACGAGTTGTACTCGTATGCGTCGACGCCAACGCAAAAGCCCACACCGGTTGTACTACGTCTAGTCCAATCCGGTACTAGAATTTGGATCACAATTTAACACAAGTGATATCGTCCCCCCTCGTGCCTTCGGTAAGTTGAACATCCTGAAGCATGGTCCATGGACTGACGAATTCCTGGAGGTTGTCAAGCGAGAGGTCATTCTCCAAATTTATTTGACTTCCTTTATAGTTTTATTTTTGCGCTTGGAGAGCTCACCATAGTAGCCTACTCGTACCAACTTTGTTTTTTTGCGCTTGAGTACTTGTACTAACTAACGCGCGCAGTGAGAGGAAAGCAAGTCCGTGTCACCCGCGAAGTCGGACTCATGTTCCGAAATAGAATTTGGTTTGGCTTCTGCTTGCAGGCCAATTAGTGTACAGGTCCGTCGAGTCCCCACTTACTATTCTATTTCTACACTAATTAACTGTCCTCGCTTCGTTGATAGATCTGCGGCGTGTTTCCTTTGGAGATTAGATTTTGCTGCTTGCGGAAGCGGAGCCAATGGCAACAATGGCCGACGAGTGCATGGAGCACGCCCTGACCTTCGCCATCGAAAGCAGCACGACGGCCCAGCACTGGCTCGTCCCGCTTCCGTCCCAGCACCAAGGCGCGGCAGCATTGCAGCAGCAGCAGCAGCTTGGATCCGTCGGATACGACGTCGTTGACGCGGCAGAGGAGCTCGGCCGATCGGTCCTGCTCGTCGCGGAGGCCCTCTTCCTGCACGGCGTCCTCGGCGACGGCGATCTCCTGCGGCTCCTGTCGGCCATGCCCAATCCCGGTGACGCCTACCGCGACTGCGGTTTCGGAGGAGTCCCTGCGACAGCGGCGGAGGTGGCCGGCCTGGAGAAGCGTGTTTATCATCGTGTGGGAGGCCAGGGCGGTCCTAGCACGACGGACACGGGCTGCGTGATCTGCTTGGAGGACTTCGTGGCAGGTGACGAGATCGGGGTGATGCCGTGCTCGCACAAGCACGGCTTTCACCGGGGTTGCATCGCCGAGTGGCTCGGACGCAGCAACGCCTGCCCCCTCTGCCGCCACGCCCTGCCCTCCTAGCATAGCGACTTAATTAGGGCCTCTTTTCGGCGAAAAGTGGCTGCAGAGGCCGAGCTTCACTGAGCTCTATATACATTCCTCAGCCAAAATACCTTTTCCATAACTCAAAAAGATCTAAAATAATGTTTTCATGTAGACATATACTTAAAATATACGTGTACAAATTTTCATAAACATATGTATTCATATGTGATGTATACAAAAAAAGACAAATACACAGATTGAAATAGGCTTTTTCTTTGTTGTATTTGTGTCAGATTTTTGTCTTTTTTGTGTAGCATGCAAATGATCAAATTAGTTACTGAAAATTTATACATACTTAAAGAATATGCATATGTATTTGTACAAAACAAATTGGCATTTTTTGAAACTTTTAAATATATTTTCATTCTTATTTGGTAAAACGGGCTCCCTGGAGCCCGGTCTCTGCGACGCCTCACTCGGTCCGTTCTACAGAATCACGGTCCTAGAAATTTAAAAGAACTCGTTTCTTCCTCGAGAATCATCGAAGAATCTTCAGAATCAGTTGTGTAGATACAACCCCAGGACCGTCATTGTTTGTTTGTTCTATTTTTATTTGTTAACTGTCGTGCACTCGAACCCACAAAAGACCTAGATGGTTTTTTTTTAAATGGGATCAAAATATTTGCCTTGTTTTATTAATTTTTTGAACACAGTACAAATGCAAGCGTTCATATACACGCGCATACACTCATCCATATGAACACACACGCACACCCTGCCCCTATGAGTACCTCTGAAAGACTGAGCCGGCATATCATTTTGAATATCAGGGATGGGGATACCACAGTCCCTCTAACCATCCAACCACAGGTTGGTTCGCAAACATATTCCTCGTCTCATTAATTAAGGAGAGGTCTTAGTTTTTAGAAAAAAACAAGAAACTAAGGCCAATGTGGGCACCAAGCACGTTGCGATGTGTTCGGCTAGTCATCGACATATGCAAGCGTTCATATACACGCGCATACACTCATCCATATGAACACACACGCACACCCTACCCCTATGAGTACCTCTGAAAGACAGCTGAGCCGGCATATCATCTTGAATACCAGGGATGGGGATACCACAGTCCCTCTAACCATCCAACCACAGATTGGTTCGCAAACATATTCCTCGTCTCATTAATTAAGGAGAGGTCTCGGTTTTTAGAGAAAAAAAACAAGAAACTAAGGCCAATGTGGACACCAAGCATGTTGCAATGTGTTCGGGCAGTCATCGACATTTTTTCACGGAATTGCAAAACTTGTAAAAAGACAAAAAACATAGCATGATTCCTTAAGTTAGTCATACAACGCCAGGGAAACGATTGGGGTGATTTGACGGATGTAGGAAAAAACATGTTAGGAAAACACATTTATACATAAGTTATCAGGTCTTCGTGCGTATATTATTACCATGCTATGCACATAAGTTACCGATGTTTGTTTTTAACAACTTTATTCCCTCGAGGTCAAAAAATCGGCGTTGTTTGTACATGTATTATTGTGTGTGCAGTATATATAATATCACAGCATTTACATGAAAATTACCGGGATATGTTTTTCAACACGATTAGTAGATATAGAAACCGAAAAAACACATAAAAGTGAAGTGAAAATCACCAGTTCCAAAATTAGATGCCGACAAAGAAGATATTATTTAACAACGAAAAGTGTTCCTCTTCAGCATATGGTCTTCCAAAAATTAAGCGTTTACTCTGACCAAAATACACATGCTAATGAGGGCATCTCCAGCCGTTGGCCCCCCCCAGGACACATAAAAATCGCCCCCTGGGGGCGAGCCGGCGATGCACTCGGCGTTGGGGGCGGGTTTGCGCCCAGTCGTCGCCCCCAGCTCGCCCCCTGGCGCCGAAATTGGCCCACTTTGCAGCCCAATTTTGACGAATAAACGGCCCATATGGGCGAGAATAGGCCCATATTCGGCGTGGTTTCGCCGTGTCTAGGCGTTCAATTATCAACACATTATTTCTTATCACATATTTCATCACAGAAAAATCAAATACTTCAACAAAATACTACAACAACAAATAATTCAATACAAATTATATTGTTCAACAAATAAAAACTCGTATTTGATCACGAGGCGTCCCCCTTGAGCCTCCATAGGTGCTCAATCAGATCTTTCTGCAGTTGATTATGCACCTGTGGGTCTCGGATCTCCTGACGCATACTGAGATAGGCAGTCCAAGTTGCCGGTAGCTGGTGATCAACTTCGGCTAGAGGACCCTGCCTGTAGTATGGTTCAGTGTCAATCACTGGGTCTTCTTGCTCGCTCTCGATGATCATGTTGTGCAAGATGACACAGCAAGTCATGATCTCCCACATTTGATCTTTCGACCAGGTCTGAGCGGGGTACCGAACAACAGCGAATCGAGATTGGAGCACACCAAATGCCCGCTCGACATCCTTCCGGCAAGCCTCCTGAACTTTCGCAAACCAGGCGTTCTTGCCTCCTGGCACAGGGTTTGAGATCGTCTTCACAAATGTCGACCATCTCGGATAGATGCCGTCAGCTAGATAGTACCCCTTGTTGTATTGGTGCCCATTGATCTCGAAGTTCACCGGAGGAGAATGGCCCTCAACGAGCTTGGCAAAAACAGGAGAGCCCTGCAGCATGTTGATGTCATTGTGAGTTCCTGGCATACCAAAGAAGGAGTGCCAAATCCAGAGGTCCTGTGTGGCTACCGCCTCAAGCACCACACTGCAACCGCCTTTGGCGCCTTTGTACATCCCCTGCCAACCAAATGGGCAGTTCTTCCATTTCCAATGCGTGCAGTCGATGCTTCCAAGCATCCCAGGAAATCCTCTTGCTGCATTCTGGGCTAGGATCCGAGCAGTGTCTTCCGCATTGGGTGTTCTCAAGTATTGTGGCACAAACACTGCCACCACTGCCCGACAGAACTTGTAGAAACACTCTATGATGGTGGACTCGGCCATGCGCCCATAGTCGTCGAGTGAATCACTTGGAGCTCCATATGCAAGCATCCTCATCGCTGTCATGCACTTCTGGATGGAGGTGAATCCAAGAGCGCTAGTGCAATCCATCTTGCACTTGAAGTAGTTGTCGAACTCCCGGATGGAATTCACAATCCTGAGGAAGAGCTTTCGGCTCATCCGATAACGGCGCCGAAATGTTCTCTCGCCATGAAGTGGAGCATCGGCGAAGTAGTCAGAGTAGAGCATGCAGTAGCCTTGCAGACGATGCCGGTTCTTTGCTTTCACCCGCCCCGACGCCGAGCCACCTCGCCGCGGCTTTTCACTGCTCGCCAACAGCTGGGCGAGGGCGGCGAGCACCAAGAGATGCTCTTCTTCCTGGACGTCGGCCGCGGCTTCCTCCTCCAGCAGCGCGGCGAGCTCTTCCTCCTCGTCCGAGTCCATTGCCGAGGCAGGCAAAACGCCGAACACCTTGCGCTCGGTGGGCGTGTACCCGCCGTTAAACCGCGCCTCCGCGGCCGGAAACGGCGGCCGGAAACGCCCAGCTGCTGCGGGAGGGGCTGCCGCGGCGAAGTGCTGCTATTTTCCGGCGGGGAATGGCTATCTAGCGGAGTAGGGCGGCGGCCGTCGCCGGGATATAGCTAGTGGTGGCCGAGGGCGCGGGGGGTGCGAGGCGAGTCGGGGAAGAAAACCTTGACTTTTCCCCTGTCGGTGTGGGCCAGGCGTGCTTTTCCCAAGCGCCGGAGCCCCCAACGGCTCCCCAGCGCGACGGGTTTGGCCTGTGACCGCCGGGCGGAAAAAGGATCCGAACCGGCGATTTTCGGCGTCCTGGGGGCGCGACTGGGCCGTTTTTTCGGCGTCGGCGCCGAAAAAGTGGCCTGGGGGGGCGCGGCTGGAGATGCCCTGAATCACCTTAACCCCATTTTTGTTGTTGCTTCGTTTAGACCATTGGTCAATGCAAGGAACCATGGGAATGGTCATGCAAGTAACGCCCGGCTCCATGAGCCTAGAGAAGTAGAGATACGGGACGGCAACCCACGTCCATCTCATCGATTGCTTCATCACCAGACAGTGGCGGCGACCCAGGTTCCATTTTTCACTGGCCTGCTAAATGGGACCGCCGCGATTAGCTCCTCCTTTGCATCGGCGGCGTGCAGCGCTCGCTGTTGGGCTCGCGCTTGCACTAGCAAGCTGTCCAGTGGTGGAGTAGGGGGTGAGCGAGCACCATGGCCCGACCAGGGCGCTCGGGGAATAGGGTGGCAAAGGCGCGGCTGGGAGGAGACGGGTTGTAGAAGAAGCAGTCAGCGAGCGGAGAAAGAAGATCGGCCAACCTCGGGTGGAATGGCACACAACGCTGAGGAGGACGCCAAGGCGAGGCCGCGCGCGTTGATAACTTTCTTCTCGTCCAACAAACGGCCCGGCTCCTCCACAACCTCAAGGTGCCGCGTGTTCTTCTTAAATTAGACATCGCCAAGGCATTCGACACGGTGGCGTGGCCATTCCTCCTCAAGACGCTTCGACACTTGGGGTTTGGCATGCGTTGGTGTGAGTGGATTTCGATCCTCCTCTCCACTGCTTCGACTCGTGTTCTCCTCAACGGCACCCCCGGGCCGCCGATCGCTCATGCCCAAGGGCTGCGCTAGGGTGACCCGGTGTCCCCCATGTTGTTCACCTTGGTGATTGACGAGCCTAATGCGCTCCTTGAGCATGCCACCAACCAGGGAATCCTCCAGCAGCTAACCACGCGCCACGCCGCGTCCAGCATATCCATGTTCGCCGACGACGTGGTCATCTTCTGCCACCCCGACGCCCAGGAGCTCTCCGCCATTAGAATGTTTCTCGATACTTTTGGCAACGCCTCGGGTCTTCGAACCAACTTCCTCAAGTGTTCCGCTTCACCCATCAGATGCGGCGACAACCACGGCGCCACCATTGGCGCCTCCCTCTCCTGCCCGCTGGCGGAATTTCCCATCAAATACCTAGGGCTACCGCTCTCAAATCGCAAAGTGCCGGCCTCTGCCCTCCTTCCACTTGTCGACAAGCTTACCATGAAGCTCGCCACCTGGAAAGCCTCTCTGCTGTCCCGAGGCCAGCGGCTTGCTCTTGTTAGACATGTCCTCACCGCCATGCCTGTGCATATCCTGTTAGCGCTAGCGCTCCACCCAACGATCCTCGGGAAGGTCAACAGGCTCATTCACGATTTTCTTTGGCATGGCAACAAGGATGCCCATGCTGGCTGCTGCATCGTCTCTTGGCAGAAGGTGTGTCGTCCCCTCGCGCTTGGTGGACTGGGGATTCGCGATCTACACCGTACCGGCGTCGCCCTCCGCACCAGGTGGCTTTGGCTGCAGCGAACCGACCCCGACCGCTCCTGGAAGCATCTCCAGCTCCTGACCGATCACGAGGCCTCTGTGCTCTTCCGTGCTTCCACGACCTGGATCATCGGCAATGGCAACACCTGCAAGTTCTGGCAGGATCACTGGCTCAATGGGCGCTCCATCCCCGAGATTGCTCCCACCCTTTCTGCCCTCATCCCGAGGCGCCGCCGAAGCCAACGCCTTGTCAGCGATGCTCTCAACAACAGAGGCTGGATCGCCGACATCCACGGCACCTTACACCCCCGCGCGGTCATCGAATATGTCGAGCTATGGAGGCTGCTCCAAACTATCGAACTCTCCAGTGAGCCCGACAAGCTCTCCTGGAAATGGACGGCCGATGGGAGCTACTCCGCATGTTCGGCCTACCACGCGTTGTTCATGGGCGCCACCACCGCACCATGTTGGCGCCCCATCTGGAAGACTTGGGCTCCTTCCAACGCGAAGATCTTCCTATGGCCCGCCTCTCTCAACAGATGCTGGACCGCCGACCGGAGAGCGCGCCACAACCTTCCCCATGACCCCATTTGCAAGTTGTGCAGCCAAGAAAACGAGACACTGCACCACCTTCTCGTCGGCTGCGTCTTCTCGCGCATCGTTTGGCACGACATCACGGCATGGTGCCGCATTCCCGCCCTTCCCCCTGATGGCGCTTCCGGCTTCTTCGACTGGTGGATGGCAACGACGGCCAGTACGCCAGCCTGCCTCCACAAAGGGATGAACTCCATCATCATCCTCACCTCTTGGGCACTTTGAAAGCATCGCAACGCAGCTCTCTTCGACAATGCTACACCCTGCTTAAACAAACTTGTCGAGGACATAAAGCAGGAGGCGACACTCTGAGCAAGAGCCGGCGCCAAAGGGCTCGATAGGATGGTTTCTGTAACATAAAGTTGTAATCTATGAGGCTGAGCATCCTCCCTCCCTCGCTGCTCATCTAGCGCCTAGGCCCGCCATCTCATGTGTACGAGGCCTAAGACGCTCACCCTTGTACCCTCCTCCAACCTATCAATGGAATGATACGCAACTTGCGTATTCAGGAAAAAAAGGCCGGAGCAGCGACCTGTGCCATGGCTTGGACGCGCGGGACGCGGAGCAGCAACCGCAAGGGATCAAGCGCTCTTCTCCTATGTCCTCGCGGGAAGAAGGATTGAGAGGCGACATGCGAGGTGACGAAGCGTTTTTCTCCACTAGGCGCTGGCATGGGCTTGTAATATCAGTGAACTTATCGTTTTGGTAAGCGATGGTCGCACGATCTAAATCTGATGGTGTTGGAGTCGTGCGGATCTGTTAGGGAATTCCTGCCGTATGGATTTTAGCTTTCTCGTTTTTTCTTTTCTGTTGCGTTTGCTGTGTTTCAGAGAAAGTTACTTGGCCGGCCCGCTACAGTTTCCTGCCAACGCCAACTAGTTTAAGCGGCGCTGAGGGCGGGGAGATCCTAACTGGCGCTTTTAGCGCCGCCAGACGAACCCGGCGCTCACGCGCTCTCTTGGGTGGGCCGGCCCATCAACGCTGCCGTGCTAGCACGAGTTAGTTTTGTTCACAAAAAAACCCCAGTTTTGTTCGACAAAAAATGTGCTCCCGTGAGGATTCGAGCTACCACCGTTTAGGTCATGCGCACATTGCCTAACCACTAGAGATACTACAAGCTTGTGAATGTTTTTGTTACAAAAAGTTAAAACATTGCTGCACTATTTCTTCCACATACATTTCAAGAAAAAAGTGATTTTTTTGGGAAAAAATAAGAACAAAATATTAAAAACAATCACGACTTAGAAAAGAGTTCATGTATTCAGAACAAATTTATGAATTAGGAAAAAGTTCATCTATTTTTAGAAAAAGTTCACAAAATTTCAAAAAGTTCGTTGATTTTGGGAAAAAGTTCATCGATTTTGAAAAATAAGTTCATTGAATTTCGAAAAAAGGTTCACCGACTTTCAAAAAAGTTCATCTATTTTGAAAAAGGTTCAGAAAATTCAAAAAAAAGTTTATTGAACTTGAGAAAAAGTTCATCGAATTAAAAAAAGATCATCTAATTTGGAAAAAGCTCATCAAATTTGAAAAATAGTTCACATATATGAAAAAAATTCATTAAATTTGAAAAAAGTTTGTCAAATTTGAAAAAAATCATGAATTTTGAAAAAAGTTCATCGAATTTGAAAAAACGTTCATATAATCCGGTGAACTTTTTATATCGAATTAGAAAAAAAGGAAGAAAGAAAACGGAAAAAGGAAAAGAATAAATAAAAGAAAGAAGAAATAAGAAGAAAAAAAGAAAAAGGAAAACAAAAGAATACAAGAGTGAAGAAGCTGCACATGATCACATGGCTGACCAGGCTCGGGTGGTTAGTAAGACACGACTCCACGGCGCACAAGGTAAAGACAAAGTATGCATTACCCCCGTTTCCTACCCTAGCCGATGCCGCCACCAGGCGACTAGGGCGAGGCACTCTTTTCCTCCGATCTTCACCGGCCGGTGCGCTGGCCCCCTCTCCCTTCGGCTGCTGCTCCGGCGGCAGGAGGCAGGGGGACCCCGTTCCTCCGCTCTGTAGGTCGTGGTGCGTCGTTGGGGTGGTGGGAGCGGCGCCCGGACGAATAAATCTGCCTCAGCCCCACTCCCACACCGGCGGTGTCCTTCATGGCGGCGTCTCGGAGTTGATGGCATCGGGTCTCTGTCGATCCCTCAGATCGACAGTGTTAGGGTTCATGGATGGTGTTGACGAGGCGGTGGCGGCAACTCCATCAGGTGTGTCTCTCCTTCTACTCCGTCCCCGTTGCTGTGGCGTTGTCTCCGACGTCATGGTGGAGCAGGGAGGTTTTGTCGTTCAGGAGTACGCGCAGGCGGTTGTCTACGCAAGTGACAGCTGGAAGATGGAGTATCTTGTGTTGGGTCTGTGGTCGAAGGCAGGCAGTTCTGGTTTCCTTCTCCGGCGTCGTCGTCATGCGAGGGATGTCAGTTCTGAAGTTCGATGGCGTGTCTGGGGACATGTTGCCCCGGTCTGATTCTTTCAATGGCTATGGTTTTGCTTTTGGCAAACTACTTTGGAGGTCCGTAAAGCTGCTGATCAGCGATGGAGCCGCGTTGAGCTTGGGCAAAGAGGTGATTTGTCTTTTTACCCTTTGATGGCCGCTTCGGTGGTGTCGAAGGAAAGGGACAGGCGCTGGTATTTTGCATAGGATTTTTCTATCTTTTCAGTCATGTATGATCGGTGCTTACGTGCCTTATAACTTGATCTTTATTCTATATAAATGAGATATGTATTACCATGTAAAAAAAAGGCTCGGGTGGTTAGCGAGTGTTGCGCTGTAACCTCGCCGCCCGGGATCGAATCCTTATCAGCTCTTATTTTTGCAGCAGTTTACGAAGGAAAAAAATGATCATGGGCTGGCCCATCGGGGAAGGGGGGGTGTGCGCCGTGTACCATTAACACTATAACCGGCGTTATGAGCGCCGTTTAGGATTTGCGCCAAACAGGGGCTCCCAGCCTGCTGTCCGCATTTACAACATGGGGTGGTAGTGGTACTACTAAGTGTGTATTGGGCCAGCCCACAAAAATAGCTCCTGATAGCTAAGCTCTGAACCGCTGTACTATGCAAAATGCCTACTTTCCGCTACTGACCAAATCCATGGCGAACGTGTATAAGTACATTTGTAGTCGCGTAATTTATTGCACACGTGAATATTTACTGTACCGCTTTGATCTTTATATTTTTTGAAAACATTTTGGAAAAGTCCATGAATTACAGAAAAGTTCATTTGATTTGAAAAAATGATTTTGAAAAAGAGTTCACGATTTGGAGATAAATGTCTATCAATTTTTAAAAATAGTTCACAAATCATGAGAAAAAAGTTCACTAATTTGAAAAAAGTTCATCAAAATTCAAAAAAGGTTCATCGATTTTGAAAAAAGTTCACCGATTTTGATAAAAGTTCATCAAAGTTAAAAAAAGGTTCATCGATTTTGAAAACAATTTCATCAGAACTCAAAAAGGTTCATCGATTTTGGAAAAAGTTCATCAAAGTTAAAAAAAGGTTCATCGATTTTGAAAAAAGTTCACCGATTTTAAAAAAAGTTCATCAAAATTCAAAAAAGGTTCCTCGTTTTTGGAAAAAGTTCATCCAAATTAAAAAAAGGTTCATCGATTTTGAAAAAAGTTCACTGATTTTTAAAAACAGTTCATCAAAATTCAAAAAAGGTTGACCATTTTTGAAAAACTTCATCAATTTTGAAAAATAGGTCACGATTTTGGAAAAAGTCATCGGTTTTGGAAAAAAGTTTACAAAAAGGTGAAAAAAGTTCATCAAATTTGAAAATAAATTCATTAAAATTGAAAAAAAGTCATCAAATCTGAAATAGTTCATCGACATTGAAAACAATTCATTGAAATTCAGAAAAAGTTCATCAAATTGCAAAAATTGTTCATCGAATTTGAATAAAAGTTCATCAAAATTTTAAAAAACGTTCATAGATTTTGAAAAAAATTGATCGATTTGAACAAAATGTTCATGTGTTTGCAAACCAATTCATCGTGCCAAGACGAATAGAAAAAAGAAAACGAGAAATTTAAAAAGGAAGAAGAACGAATACTAGACGAAAAAACTAAAGCGTAACCGTATCCTGCCCTGTGGTCGCTTGGTTGAACTAGCCATCCTTGACGCAGGATGTAGGTTGTTCGAATCCTTGTAGCGCCCTTTTTTGCGGATTAAGACACAAAATTAAAACACGTAATGGGCCGGCCCAGTGCACCGGGGGGTGTGCGCCCGTTTGCGCCCATGCCTGGCGCAACGGGCGCCGTTTAGGGAATGCCCGTTTATTGCAACAGGTGAACAACAAAAAAGTCATATTTATAACCCCCTAAATAAAATAATTCCAATTTGGTCAAATTCACCAATTCGTTGCCTGTCCATCCGTTTAATTAGTGCAACTCGTTCAACCGAGTTCAGGAATCATGATTTAATTAGCCCCACCTTATACTGTTCCATCTCACATCCGTTTAATTGGCGCACCTTCTTTAATTATGCATCTCGGTTCTCTTCCTTTTTTTGGTTCTCTGTCACGCTGCAATTCTTTTGAAATCCAGTTATGCATCACTTATTTAATCGGGGGTCTCTCTTCTAGTTTAGCGTTTGCTTATTAATCCTGAGACGGCTCCTTGTACCTAAGAAACTCAAGTATGTATATAAACTGGCATAATTAGATGTAAGGGAGCAATGTCAGACTATTTAATAAGATGGATTAACTTTTTCTCTGAGGCCCAATAACATCCATGTGGCAGCGACCTAAGGCCCAATAAAAACAGCCTGCGCTTAAAAATTTCAATCCTTATATAAATCGGGTGAACAGACAAAATATATATAAAAACACACACCATGCTTTATTAGTAGGTACTACCTCCGCCCTGATTTACTAGCCCCCTCGTATGTTAGGTCATATATTTTGACCATGATTTTAACTAATAAAATATAGGTTATATAAAGTAAAAATAATATCATTGGAAACTACATTCAAATACGAATCAAAAAATATAATTTTTGATGACATGCATTAACATTCTGCTAGTCAAAGGAAGTGAGCCTAGCTCACTTGGCTAGTGGAGTGGATGTACAACCCAGCCACCCAGGTTCAAGTCCTCACGGGCGCGAATTTGGGATCTTATTATTAAAAAAAAACTCGTTGTGGGGGGCTTCCCCTACCGCTTTCCTTTAAAAAAAACATTTTGCTAGTCAAATATGTGGTCAAACTACGAGGGGGACTAGTAAACCAGAGCGAAGGTAGTATAGATTGGGAGGGGGAATGTCCAAGAAGAAAAGTCTACTGGTATATACATTTATACCTACTAATAAAGGAAGGAAGGTATCAATATGTATATATACGCCATCGTTGTCGTTTCCCAATACCGTCCGCCTCTGTCCCTTGGCAGTGCTATCCAACAGCGAAAGAATCTTAGACCTCGACGCCGGATCAAATCACGGGGTGATAGCTATGGCTCTGGGAGACCGAGTAGTGGCGAAGCAGGGGGGAGGGAGGGAAGAAGTCGACCATGGCGATGACGATGTTGTTGCAGAGGCAATGCACGACTGACAGGCGACGGTAGGGCCTGTCCGTCAAGGTCGGGTGTTGGCTGGGCCTGAACCGTGCTACCGCAGCGAGTAGAGGATGGGGTCGAGTACGACGTGTTGTATTTCTTGTCACTAAAAAGGTGTATTGCATTCTTCATGTGTAGTCTACATTGCTAATTGTTTGTTGGATACTTTGTACCAGCAGTACATATCGACCGAGATCTCTCTTTGGCCATTTGTTGATGTTACAACTAGTATCCGATGAGTCAACAATTGCCTCCTAAGCAAGCAAGCATCCCGATTACTTTCTGTAAACATCGAACCGCTCTGAAGATGCCAGACCAGAATCTGAATGAACTTACCCTGGTCTGGTGCGAGGTATTGCATTCGATCACAATATTGTGCCTGCTGGTTGTGTTTGCCAAAGTCACCACCCTACCAAGACTGGAGCTTTTCGAGGACGTGAATTAATGTGCCTAAGCCATTGTACACTAAGAATGAAGGCTGGTGCGATTACATGGGAGGATGAGAGAGATTTGGCCATTATTAACTTCTCAAACCCAGTAGTGTACCAGTAAATGATATGGTGTTTCTTTGTAATACGTTCGTATTGAAGTCTGACATATCATTTGGCTAGCAGATGTGAGGGTCTTTACACTGTGGCCATGGAGATCGAAGAGACATTATCAGCTTTACTGGTTATTGTTTTATGGTGCAACTGAAAAGGAGGACTCAAGTTTCACAATTTCCCTAGAAGAAACAAGAATAGGACCCCTAGATCTATATTTTTATAAAAGAATCGAGAAAACCATGGAAATAACTTTTTGACAAAATAACACAGGGAAAATATCTCAGACTCCAGTATTTACTTGGTAGCGCGGTACAATGACAAGTATGTCGGGAGGTGATCGAGCTCATCACCATGGGATTGAGCATGTCTGGACGCGTTGTGATTAGGTGGACACCACGGCCATTGTCGGCGAGTGCGGGAAGGAGGATAAGCAAACAACACCAGCGACTGCGGGAAAGAGGATAAAGGAAAACTGGTGGGACACTGACGTGCACAGAGGTGGGTCTTAAGCCATGCTAACCAGACTAGACGCATGTGATTTTTTCCCTCTCCCGTTGCAACGCACGAACTTGCTTACTAGTAGAATACTTAAGTAGCGATCTCCTGTAGGTGACTATGAAAAACCAATTATGTGTATGTGGCCTTCTGTTAGAATAGAATTAGATAAAATTATAATTTCCACACCTAGAGTCCAAAGACTAGCATAGACTATTTTTTTTACTTGAACCAAAATCATATGAAAATCTTAAACTATATACAAATAAATGTTCATATATCTTGTGAAAATTATTCTAACAACACATATTTTTTAGTACAAAAGGTAAGCATAAAAAAATTTAGACTATACAATAAAAATGTTCCCTAGATCATAAAAATGTTGCGAGGAAAAGTATCATGCATGTGAAAATAGTTTTTCACGCATAAGAAAAAGTGTGTCTTAAAAATGCTCATTCTGTATTTAATTTTTATGATTATTAAAAATTCATGTGTTTTAGGGAAAAATGTTCCTGCAACCTTAGAAAATGCTTGTCATGTAGAAAATATTAAACGTGAATTTGAAAATGTTCATATTGTTAAAACAAGTGTGCACACATTATAATATGTGTTAATACAATAAAAAAGTTTTAAGACATTCTGAAAAATATCCATTAATTTTTTTCACATATTCGAAAAAAGTTTATGCAATTAAAACTTGTGGGGCATTATAAAACATGTTTCATTTTTCTTTTAATAAGAAAACCATGAAAAGTAATGGAAAACACAAATAAAATGAAAAAACAAAAAGCGCTAAAATAGCCAAGTTAATTGATGTAGAAGTAAAAAAAACATGAAAACAATGAAAAATCATTCATACACAATGAAAAAGAATTATAGATACACTGCAAACAATATTTTATACCCGTTTAACTTTTTTTAAATATGGACAAATTAATTTTGTTAACAACATGATGACACTTTTTTAAGTATGCAACAAGCTTTTCAAATGTATGGCGAACATTGTTTTTTCAAAATAGGCAGAATTGTCTTGAAGTTACTCGAAGAACCTTATTAAAGTACACTATAAATGTTATTGCAATCCACTAAAAACAGAAATATAACCACAAGAAAGAAACTTTTGTTGTGTAATAAAAACTATTCATCTTATGTTAACAATTTCATCGTTATTAAGAAGTGTTCATCGTGTATTAAAGAAATTTTCATAATTTATTTGACCATTGTTCATGAGATTTTTTTAAATGAGTCCACACAATTTTTTTGTCAATGTTAATGTATTTTAAGTTTTAAAATGAAACAGAAAAATTCCAAACCATGAAATTGAAAATGGAGAGAAATGAAACAGAAAACAAAATGTTCATTCGATATTTATTTTTTCATTCTGTGTTAAAGTTTTAACTATGTCTCTGAAAATGTTCAGTGTATATTAAAAAATATTCATCGTCTATGTAAGAAAGTCCATTATTTATTTTTAGAATACCATTTATGTTAAAATTGTGGACCATTAATATAATAATATTGATGTAATTAAAGAAGTATTTAAAAAATATGTAAATGTGTATGTAGCTTTTGAAAATGTGTGCACACATTTTTAGTGAAATGTTTCTGTATTTTGAAAAGTGTTTGCGCATTTCAAAAATGTTCTTGTCCTTTTCAAATAGTTAATATAACGAAAATAGAATAAATATAAAAAAGGTATTGAAAAAGATGAGAAAAAGAGAGCAAACCACAACAAAAATAGAAACCCAAATAAGAAATAGGAAAAATAGATAATTGCCACGTAATTCAGAAAAAGGAAAAAAAATGAAACGATTTAAATGAAATGGCGAAAAAGAAAAAGGAAATTAGGAAACAAAAGAAAAACCAAGGGAAACCGAAAAAAACATTCACAGAAAATCAAATGAAAATATAAGAGAAAGCCCTTCAGCAAAAAATGGAAAGATGAAATTGTTTGTACAAGAAGATTTGCCCAGCTCCGGTGAGTGAGGAGCGATGACGGCAGCGCGCCTTCGGCTCGCTCCACTGTTGTTAGTTGTCGCAAGGTGGTCCACGGACCTGTTTGTAGTTTTCATTACCTCTAATGTTTTTTCTACTGCCAATGATTGATTATGAATAGATTAGAAGTTTCTTCCCAAAAAATATATTTTGAAAGGATAAAAATCGTTACGAACCATCCCGCTGGGCCTGCACAAGTGCAGGGCATTGAAGGCGAACGCGGGATGGCGCTGGCAGTAGGCGATGTTTAGTATTTGGTGAAGAACGGCCCGTTGGAGTAGAGCATGGCGGGTCGGACAGGCTGGTCACCCATGATGGATGATACGGAAGAATGTGTTTCTTCACAGACTTATTCAAACAAGTGAGCTAAAATAGTTCATTTGGTGAAGTACATTTTTACTCACAGCAAACGAGAGATATGGTCGCGCTTGGTGCTCATCGTCCCCTTATTTGACGCAACTAGTTGAATTTATTTTAATTTGCGAAATAACAAATTGAATGTTTATGGTATGATCAGGACCGCGGCTGCCAGTTGGACGCCCTACTATAAATCTGTCTCAAGTATCAGTACATGAGGCGGTGCACTTGCGTGGTGTCAAACCAGCTCAATGGTGGTGTCTGTGGGTTAAGGTCAGGTGTCTCAAGTATATTACGGTGCATGAGCTCCAGTGATGGCCGTGGAGGCCTTGGACCGCGCCGCACTCGTCAGCCCTCGCGTCACTCGGGTCTGGAAAAGGATTGAAGCCCGGCCCGGTCGTTGGGCCCCAACAAGATTCGGCTCCTTTACCCTCAAAAAAAAAAAACAAGATTCGGCTCCTTTGGGGCAAGGCTGATTCCTGTTGGGTGGAAAGTGGAAACTGTGAGGAGAGGATTGGTGCTCGGTACGTTGGTGGGATCAGTCCCTTGTCTCCCACGCGCATGGCATATCCCTTGGTGGCTGGCAATGGCGTATCCCGATTGCATGGCTGCCCGTTGGGCTCATCTGGTCCAGCAGCTGCTTCCGGTCATGCTTGGTCCTCATCGCATGCTGCTGCTAGCAGTGCATCCTCTTTGGGATCTGTTCTGGTGAGACCACCCCTTCGTCCTTGGCGCATGCGGTTTGAGGCAGATGGCGACACACCCAGTCCGGGATCCCAAGGCAGATTCCTCATGCTCGTGGGTTGTGGGGAAGGAGCCTAGCTATGATTGGTGGGCCAGTTTTGGATCATATATACTCCGCTTTGAGTCTCATGCCACATCTAATTCATAAATAGAGATGAGAGAGAAAAATAGAGAGAGAGAATTAGTGGACGTGCTTACATTTTATTTGAGAGAAAAATGACTATGTTATGGGAAAACTGGACGTGCTTAGCATGGAATTGTACAATAAAAATTACTATGTACAATTTCTTTTGGGCCTTTGGTCTACCCATTAACTTTCCCATGGGCCTAAGTAAGGAGATCACGGCTCTTTTCATTCTTTTATGCAGTGCGGTCGCCGACCAATCTGTGTATACAAACGATCGTGACAAATTTAATACCACCTCGCTTTCTCACATGGTCCACTGCTTGTATGATTGTTCGCTCAAGAAATAGAAATATACAACCTCCGTCCCATAATGTAAGATGTTTTTCAACACTACACTAGTGTTAAAAAGCGTCTTACATTGTGGGACGGAAGGAGTACTTTTTAAATTTGGTTAATCGTTCGGTTTTTCAGTATATATGAAAAATAACCAAAATTCAAAACGGTAACGAAATTTCATACCGTATCAGAAACTAGAAACCATAAAAACCATAAAATTGGTTTGGTTTTGGGTTCAGTTTTAAAATGCACAAAGTGATCCCCATTGCCCAACAACTGTGGATCCACCCTCCCACCTCTACCTCCTCCCTCCTCACATTATCCTTCCCATACACATCAAAACGATAGGGCCCGTACACAATCCATGGAGGCACGCCATGTTGTGGCGTGATTGAGCTTCAGGGAAACCAAGGTGGGGTTAACGCAGAGAGGGGAGGGGAATTGTCGGTGAAGCACGACGATTCTAACAGCTAGGTTACACCTTTCGTCCATTAGAAATTCACCGAGATGATCCACCAATCAACAGTCGAAGTAGACGACCCCTCCGAAGTATCCACATGTTCCGAAGTAGTAATCCGGCAACACTCCGACGTCCAGTGACAAGAGATCCAATTAAACTAGAGAGAGAAAACCTACTGGCGTCTCGTCTAATTAGGATTCTAATCTAATTAAGCCCGTATAATTAAGATTCTAAACTTTTAGACCAATTAGACTGGGTTGGGCATGGAGTTACATGGGATAAATCTCCTTAGGGCTGGTGCCCTTCTAGGGGGTCTCTCTTCACATATTTATAGTTGGAAGAGGGGAGGAGGAGGATTCCTCCTCCTAGTTTGGCCGAACAAGGGAGGAAGGACTCCTCCCCTTGTCCAATTCGGCCACCCCTTGCCATCTAACCGTGGTGCCCCACTTTGGGCCCTAATAGTCCACTAGGGGCTGCCCTCTTGGGTCGGCACAAGAGGGACTTATTCCACAAATAAAATCCTACATTTTATGAAATTTTTGGGGATCCATTCCAGAACCTTCCAAAGTTTTCCATATATGTATCGAAACTTTCTGAATGTTGTAGTATGATTGAGCTTGTTCTTTTTCCAAACCAACTACCCGAGCAGAGTCAACATGATGTTATATGCAACCAATTCTGCATTCTACAAATATTAGCATAAATAATTTCATCAAAAACCCTATTGGTGATATGGTAGAGAAAATAAAGATAATGATGATGTTAATTTCATCTCTACAAGTAATTTCAACAACAATCCTTTTAGGCATAATTATGGGAATAACTATCCTAAACCGTATCCATCAACAAATTCATATGGCAACGCGGCCACCATCATCGGTGATGCCGTCGGCTCCTCCCACCGGTGTGCTTCCCATGCACGCAAGGTGTTTGATGAATGAAGCAAAGTGAGATTATTTGTGAGAGAGGAGTGTTGACTCTAATTGGTGGGCCCCATGTGCAACTTAACCATCAAATTATTGGGTTTACATTTGGTGCCACATCAACACTTGCATGTAGGGCCAACCAATCATAAACACACAACAGTGTGTGACCAGTATTTTTGAAAAAAGTTAGGCAACATACTCGTGGTTTTCAGAACAAAGTGAAAATGTGATTGCTTTTTGAAAGCTATCCCCAAATGTAGAGATTTTATTTGTTCACTCGTAAATTGCCACACAATAGTGCCATGCCTTCGACCTATAAGGTTGACACTGGAGAGCTTTCACTAAAGAGCGGCAAATTATAGAATGTGCTCAAGAAGATCCATTCTCTGAGTAACAATGTGGCTCATCTAGCAATTATCTTGAACCGCTTGATGCACCATGCATCTCTTTTCTGGGAAATAAAAAGATTGGCGCATTGTGTCTTTATCAAATGACCTCGATCCAAGGAGAATCCCAATTTCTTGCCTGGAGGCCATTTTTAATAGTAACACATGTGGCAGCCGCAAAGTGGTCTTGGTCATCGTTGTTGTTGATCTACATGTGTGTGCGTATTTTTCCTCGTGTGGAAAGTGTGTGATGTTAGGGGACCTTGTATGTTATGTGTTTTCTTCAGTTCATTTAGGAGATGTGGGGGGAAGTAGAGAGAACAGTCAAAGGTGTTATGGGGTTTACTTCAGAGTGAAGTGCACTGTAGGTCCCTTAACAATTTCAAGGGTGTTGTATAGGCCCTCGAACTATGAAAATCGCTAGAGAGCCGCCCGGTGGACCACGTCTCAGGGCCGCCTCCCTGACATCCATGATCCCCTCTCCACCTGTTGCCCAACACCAAGACCACCAACCACCATGGGAGGGAATGGGAAGACACCTAACACACATCCTCGAGAACCACACCCTCAATGTGATTGCGGGATCAAGAAGGAAACAAACCATGCATGTCAGCGACCCCTAGCCTTGACTCACTCGAACTGGGCGTGGACAAGCATCTGCGGTGGCCATAACCCACGTCTGTGAATAGTGGATGATAAGGCACCTTCTTTCCTCATCCACATGAGCTCCGATTGCACTGCCATGACCGAGATGTGGAGGAGCCACCCGAAAAACTCCCGGGCTCTCCCGAGAAAACTAGACAAGATCGACTACGCAAGGCCTCTTTGTCGACCGGATCTGGCCAAGGAAAGGCAACATGAGGTAGCAGATTGGCCACGACCTTGGATAGGAGGCCGTGTCCCTCTTGGCAACAACATCAAGCCCTAGGGAGGAGCACCTCAAGCGGCGGAGGATGTATTGGCTCCCACTGGCAGCGGTGCAAGCGGATGGTTGACGAGGCAGACTACTCCTGCAGGTGCCTGGAGGAGGGGGGCACGGGGGGGGGGGGGGGGAGAATGAGTCAGCCGCTGTCGTCTACTACCTGGGGCTTTACCTAGTGGCTACCAACATAAAAAGGATGGGGGAAGGGTTGTGGTGGCGGGTTTGAGACTCCTCTCATCGAGAAACAAATTTCGTTAATAGATTATTAGTAGAAATATCTCTTTATTTGACTATTAACATATATGTCAAATAACTGTAGGTCGGCGTGGTGATGCACACGGTGTAGACTTGGTTTCACATGCGTTATCTTTTGTAAGGAGGAGCGGAAGCATAGTTGAGGCTAGTGAGGTTGTGTGTGCGTTAGGGAAGTTCAGTGCAGCCACATGCATGGAGGGACACATGGATTAGGGGGGTGTGTAGCCATCCACCATGCCTTTCCGGCGGTGGCACAAAGGAGCGGACATGGTCGACACGGGTGGAAAACTGGTTGTTATTCCCGCCACTGTTGGAGGTGGGGTAGGGGGTTGGTCATTGGGGGGGGGGGGTGTCGGGGGTTGGTAATTAAAAATGAAAAAAAAAGATGACGAAGAGTGTGATTATTATGTCCAGCTCCCATAATGATGGACCAAAAACTCGTAGCTCACTTCTTAATGAATAGAGGCAGTCACTGGTTTTAGCTCCTTAAACTTAGCAAGCTCAACAAATAAGCTAATGAGTTTTACGAGCTGCTCGTTAAAGTAGTTAGTACAACACAATACGTATCCTTATCCTAACATACAATTTTCATGGCACATCAACTCTTCTATTCAATCTAATGGACCCAACCCAACCTAGAGGAAGCAACAACTAGCACACCTCCTCATGTGGTGACTGTATTCTTTTGTAAAATCATAATCACGCACCCATCACATATGATACAACACCTGGTAGCTCAGGCAAAGAGGAGTAATAACTTTTAACCAGCGTTCAGGAGCTTAACAGTATTTAAACGAGCACAATCAAACATGATTTTTTGCTTGCTAAGCTTATCGAGCATAACGAGCCGCGCCCCATCGACTAGCCCGATCATAGATCAACAACCAGTTTAATTTGTTTGTCTTTAATTACTAGTTGCTTTTTGGTTTGTCTCTCTCCGATGCTTTGGTTGGCAAGAGTACATATATGATCTTGTGTCTGCTGCTATCTATTCTTTTGGGTAGGCGGACCACCGAAGGAACATATGCCTGTGGAGATCGTGTAAGCTGCTGCGTAGAAGCTGCCCAAGGAAGGAACATACCACCCAACCAGTATCAGTATCTCTACGTATAATAAACAGTGTTTTAAATAACGGCCTATGTCAAATAGTGATGGTCCACCAGATAAGTTATATCGGCGCTATAGCCGGCTATTAGTGGACTATTGTACATGCGTACCATTTAGTGGCACGAGGCAATAGCCGGCTATTTAAAACTATGATAACAAATGGAAAATGTCGTTACTGCATGAGGTTTTTGTGTGGTTCTGTCGGTCTTGAACCTAGCGTCGTTTTGTGCTTCTTCTTGTGTTGACGGTGCGCGCATCAGTAGTGATTGCTTTGCAGCGAGGCGTCCGTTCAACTTGAACCGCTGTCCCGGCAAAAAAACAAAAACAAAAAAGAGCCTGCCTTCCGTGGGTGACGAGAGATCAAAGCAAGCTTGTTCCATCTTCGCCTTGTATCCTCCTGTGCGGTGTTGGACAGAGAGGAATCAAGGGGTCCCGAGGGCAGGGCTTCACGTACGGTACAGGTACATGCATGTGGTGGAGGTGCCAGGCTGTGGTGCAAGCAGAAGCAGGCTGCTGGCAGTTGCCGAGCAGTATGGGCCGGCCGGCGTGCTGGTGAAGCAGAAGCATGACGTCTAGTCTATCGGAACAACATCGCGTGAGATGGACTGAACTGAATCTGCTTAGACTAAGAGCCCACGTTGTTTGCACTTAATTTGCTCACAAACTCTGGATCCAGCGACAAATGATATGATGTTCATCGAATGAGTCTCTCTCTCGGCAGCACAAGCTAGAGTGGGAGGCAGCGACCTCGTCGGGCCGGCCAAGTTAAGTGGCAACGTCGTCCGTGAGGTTGGCCGCGCGTACGGCGTTTGGTGGGGCGCCGGCGGAGTCAGTGGCGTTCCCAGGCTCTGCGTGCCGTTGAGACATAGACGATGCGGTGCCCTAATCCGCGACCAACAAAAGTTTACCCACATCTTATCTTACCTACTCCTCCTTTGTTGCCATGCCGTGAGTATATGCAGTGTGGGTAAATAAATTGAAATTTACGGATTCTGCATGCTGCCATGCCATGAATAATAGTACTGGTTCTACGGCACCACTCCTCCTTTGTTGCGTGCAGCTTTCTTTTTCTCTTTTATTTTTGGGAAAAGATATCTTTGTCTCTTTTGATTCGATTCGATAGGACCAGGCCAGGGGCGTCCAGCTTTTGGCAGTCCAAGTACACAAGCAGGTTGGGACCGTCGTGCGGCGCGGCTGGGGAAGCACAGGCATTGCGTTGCCAGCCCCGCCTTGGGTTCCTTCGGGCTGGGATGTGAGATTATCGTGCGCGCTCATCAAAGGCTCAACAAACAAAAACAAGCCAAGTAAGTACTGTATGAGTGAATACTTTTCTCGAGACGGCAGCGTGTACGTGTTTCGGCTATATATGAGCCTAATTTTTTTACCACCCCACAACAGTCATGCTCATATATAACCTAAGTTTTATATAGGCTACAACAGTTGGCAAGTTTTGAATGGATATAAGGAGGGAAGGAGGGGCTCGGGGGCGAAAGAATCTATTATATATTAAAAGTAATATACGATGAATTAAGAGCAAGAGAAATAGAAAAGAAAATCCCACATTAATTAGAAAATACCGGCCCTTGATCTGAAAAATATTCATTATAAAATATTCTTAGCCATTCATTCTGCATAACAACATAAATTTGGTGGACCCAGGCTAAAACCTCCAAATAAAATCATGTGTCCATCACGTCTAACTTTTGTTTTTGAGTTGGTCCAACCGTCTAACTTTTTTTTTTTTGAGTTGGTCCAAAACGTCTAACTAGAGTCCTAATGAAATACGTCAACTTAGCTACTAGACGCCCCGTCAAAAATAAAACTACTAGGCATCCACGTTTAAAAAATAAGCCTACTAGGTGTCCAACACGTCTACAACACAATGAGATCTTCCGTATATATATATGTCCATGTATCCAACACGTGCACACTATTGATCTCTTCCTTTCTATAAAAAATAATCTATTCCTATATACAAATTATCTCTTGTATCCGGTCATTGATCTGGTCGACCCTCTATTAATCAATAAAACATGGCCCTTAGATCTTCATACAGTAAATGAATATGGACCCACACCATATAAAAACCTTAATAACAAAAGAGATATCTTAACAGTTCAAAAAAAGATCTCAAAGATCAGCGCCAGGTAACTTCAAAAGGAAAACTCCCTGCAAAAAAATCAAAAGGAAAAAAATCAGCAGATCAAAAGAGATCTCTAATGACGTAAAAGAAAGGGTCATCCGTAGGTACGATCAAAACTGAAAAAGGTAATAAGGAGGAGCGGTGGCAACAGCGGTATGAGAAGATAAATGGTGTGCATCTTTGGGAGAAAAAAAAGGCCATCGGTAGGTATGATCAGAAAAAGATAATAAGGAGGAGTAGTAGCATCCCGGGGAGAAGATAAATAGCATGCATTTTTGGGGGGGGAGAATAAAAGGAAAAAAAGTCAGCAGATCAAAAGAGATATCTAATCAGGGGCCATCGGTAGGTACGATCAGAAAAAAGATAATGAGGAGCGGTAGCAACAACGGATTACTGGGAGAAGATAAATAGCGTGCATCTTTGGGAGAAGAAAGAAAAAACAGCGCGATACTTATAAATAATATCCCTACGTCCCTTCTTCTTAACATGCATGTATAACATGGTCGGTCTGAGACGATTTATCGTGACAAATATACACGTACATTTGTTTAAAAAGCATCTTCCAAATGAAAATAGTACGTAATCCTGGAAAAAAACTAGATTCTTCAGTGGTCAAACATAAATTGGATAGGATACGTACAATACTATTTTTTGCACGAGAATAGTCATTGGGCATGAAAAAATTTGACGTGGGCATGTCAGCTACTTCCATCGAGCGTGGCTGAGAAACATACTACGTAGTCGTTCGTGTGAGGTGGCCGTTCATGTCATTAAGCATCTGGATCCACTAGACGCAATGCAACAAAGTATAAGAGATAAGATTCATGGTTTGTGACTAATCAGACATTAGGAGAATGTGGCATGGCGAATAGTTTTCTCCAAAATATTGCAAATATACATTACTTTACAAAAAGAATCTGGCTTTTATTTTGGACTCCCACCTTTCATACAAACTGTAAAACGTAATTAATCTGACACAATGTGTTAATTAGAAAACGGATCTGAGTACTGTTGTACACAACACGGGATCTATCAAGCATATCATGGAATGAGAGAACCACCGGCCATGTCTGTGTGGTCATCAAAGCCTACGGTCTAAAGTTGCGTTGTCATCTGCTAATTACTAGCAAGATACCAACACGTCGATGTACCACAACAATGGCAAGAGGCTGGGAGTACTATGTGTAGATAATTGATGATGGACTTAAGCCAATCTTTCGTCTACTTTCAAGGTTGGTCAAGACCTAGAATATGCCTCTGTGTTTGTGTTCTGTTTCTAAAGTAGCTGGAATATGAATCCAATTATAAAACAATACATTTTACACCCTTACCAAATAAAATCGTAATAGTTGGTTAGCAATGAGAGGAAACCAGCGGTGATATGCAAGATTCAATCCATCACCCTAATGTTCTACCTGCAGGTTCCCTACTAAGGAGCAGTATTGACAAAATGTGGAAGTGTTTTCTGCTTCGGAGCTATAGAAATGATTTCTAGGGCAAAGAGACGTACTAAAATCAAGGGATAGTTTTGAAAATAAATGTTGAAAATATGTTTGCCAAGCAAGCGCGGTGATCCTGTCATATCATACAACAAATCAATATGGCAAAGGACATAGGATGTGCGAGTTGAACAATGATGGAGCGATGAGAGAGTGAAAGGAAATAGATGTAAGGTGCGTTCCGACATACTCCCTCCGTTCCTTTATGTAGGTGTATTTTTTTTCAAAAGTCAAACAAGTGCATGTTTGACTGAGTTTTTAGTAAGATATATCAGTATCCACAATAAAAATTAATACCATTTGATCCATCATGCATACAACTATTTGACTGAGTATTCTGCACGAATTAAACATACAACTATTCACTAGTATGGTGTTCTTAAAAATCATTATTCCATAAATTATAGCCTATGATATTTATTGATATTCACGATGGCTATAGTACTAAAAATCATATAATATGAACACTACTTTCAACACACTATAGACAGCACCCTCGCAAGTTTCTAAATTTGGTCTCATTCCCTACACAAAACAAATAGTATGTTCTCATTATGAACTTTCTAAATTTCTAGCCCGCGCATCGAGCGGGCCACTCTGCTAGTTAATAGAAAGGACACATTTAGGATTATTGCACAACGACCGCATCAACACTTATGAGAAAGAGAGCAGTAAAAGCAGCTATGAGGGGAGATTTGGGCACATGAGCCCCTGGCTCAAAATGAATATTCGCCGCGAGGGTTGATTGTTGTTGCTATAGTCGTGAATAGTAACATAGAATCTTATGGCTAAATTGGAGACAATTGTAGAAATTAACTCCACTATTATTATCAAATATTCTAAATAGCACATTCCTAATTGTTGCCTATCTAATGTTTATATGTTTATATATGGTCATATATCTTCAAATTATCCAGAAATGGTGCATAATACTCTTTAATCATACGTTCAAAATCCACCCCTTCAAAAGAATTACCTTGCTATTCTAATTTATGTGTATTCATATGTGGCCATGTATCCACCATACATGTTGAATCGTGTATTCGAAATCCACACCTTTCAAAATTGCCTGTTAAGACCCACATGTTTGGTATGATAGGAGCCAGCGACCTACCATCACCACCATCTCCCTTTCAATAATAGCAGTTTTTTTATTTACTGAGAGTGATACCAAAATAACTTATACTGACAACTAAACCCAAGTATTCAAAGTTTTTATTTTTGTTTTCTCTATCTGGTGTTTGCTTCCTCGGTTCTAGTGCCTACACATTTTCTTCGAGGCCTTACCGTGCTGGGCCAGTGCGGTGGGAAAAGGGTCAGGTTTCGGGTGGCTCATCGAGGTTGTGTGATACACTTATTACATACTCCGTTCCGGGCCCGACCCATGCCGTCTTGCTTGTTTCTTTTTCATATCTTTTCCTATTATTTTTTTGGCTTCTATTTTCATCTGTTATTTACTTGCTTTTGTTTACTTTTCTATTTCATTCATGCTAGCTCTTCTTATGTCTATCATTTTCCTTTTTCCTAGGGAAAATACGTGAACATTTTTCTCAGAGAAAATACATGAACATTTCTGAAAGTATACCAACATATATCTTGATACATGTGAACAACCTTTAAAAAAAACTACATGAACAACTACTCTTAAAAAGCATGAGATTTCCTTGCACTAAAACTTTCTGAAAATGCCACAAACCTTTTATTCCGAATGCCCCGAATAATATATTGAGGCAATTTAACATTTTTTATTTGTAATTTAAAAATATTTTTTGTGGAATACAAAAGTTACGTGGCTACTGGATGGTGCATGCGTCTGGCTCATGTAAGAGTTCAACATGCTCTTTATAGAGACGATGTTTCACACAGGACACCGAATAGGAGCTCGCGAAGCCGATGGAAACACTATATATCATCCCCATCGCGAGTGATATTGCGTTCTCGACTTCACCCAGCAACCACGTGGGGTGGCCCGCTTTGTAAGTTTATTTCCTGTTTTGTTAGGGGTAGCGCTACGTGTCGGCCGGGTGATATGTTGAAAATATTCACCGCCTCACTGCCATTGAATGGAGCCTTGAATACCTGTCAGATATCTGCAATAGTAGCCTTGTTGCACTCGGCTTTATGCGACATGAGCCTAGTTGCAACCTTCTTCGAACCATTTTTGCCTCTGAAAAAGAACCGTGTTGCAATTGCAATAAGAGTTTGGATCAAAATAATCTCTAGCTCATGTCCAACAATGTCGCCATTGCGACAAGACCCTTGGTGCAATTGCAATAGGACCCTTGGTTCAAAATCGTCTTCGGCTTGCGGCCATGTCCATCGCCATTGCAACAAGATCATTTTTTGCAATTGCAACAGAACCTTGTTCAAAAAGCATTTACAGACTCCCCGCAATTGTGCTACTCGGTCAGCTCCATCTTGTTGCGACTGCAACATGTGCCATGTTACAATCCTGAAAGACTTGGAGAAAGCACTAGAGCTGCAATGAGACATGTCACTTGTGGATCCATCTGAACGGCGCAGTTGCGTAGAATAGATCGAGTCGAGGAGGACAGGGAGGCAACACCACCTTTGGATAGTTTCATGGTGGAGCGTCACTTCTTGTAGAGAGAGAGCACTGAGGGGAGAATAATAGAAGCGGGTTTGGGGATGTTGGGAATAAGAACAACCGGCTCATGAAGAGGTTTCACGAAAAAGCGGTGGGGCCTCACTCCATCGTATGATCATGTTTGATCGGATGGCATCGCATGCGGAGGATGTCCTGGACAGACCAACCAATAGAATCCAAGCATTTCCCTTTGTTTAGGGGTAAAGCTCTCCCTCAACTAACTGATGACTTGACGTGCATTGGCCATTTCCGTTGTCTTCCAATCCGATTTTGATCATACGGAACACAGCGCAACAAGGACCGACAACCTAGTTTGCAACATGGGCCTTGATACAAGCACATGTGGCCAATACGGTATTTGCTACTTTAAAAAAATCAATCGCGTAGGAAGCTACTACTGATCCAGGATAGACATTACTAACAAACCATAATAGTTCAAGGCTAAACAATAACTCCTAATTGTTACTTGATCTAGGTAATTGCCTAAACTAGAAGATATATTGCTGCTATATAGTGATTTAGGTACATATTACTAAGAAAATATAATAGCTCAGGTTAAAAAATAACTGTTAATTGTTAATCTACCTAATTATCTAAATAAGAAATTCATCCCTGCAATGACTCCCACAAGAAGAAATGCTGCTATCGATCTAACTGGGAGTTCGAGCCCAATCATAAGTGCACATCATAACTTATTGAATTTCCTTATCTGGTCTCGAATTTTGTTGTTTTCGGCTTGCAACTCATCAATTTTGACTTGCATCACATCTAGTTGTTTCGGTGATCCATAGAAGTACTCAAGCAGCCCGCTTACGCATTTCATTACGAGATTGACCCATACCGATGTGTGGCAAGAGACTCATTTCTGCATGTGTGTGTATACAATGATGTGAGTAATGATATTTGTACTCCCTCCATCCTAATATATAGGGCCTAATATGTTTTCAAGGCTGCCGTTGACCATTGCTAAGATTAATAATACATGCAATGTATGATATAAAAAAATATATCATTAGAAACTCCTATCACATATGAATTTGACGGTATACATGAGATGTCATACATTATTACTCTAACCCATGGTCAAAGGTAACCTCAAAAAAACGTATTATGCCTTGTATATTTGGATGGAGGGAGTATGTCAAATTGCTAACAGAGAGATATTTTCTATTATACCTTTGTTCCATGGCCAACCCATATGAAAAACTCCCATTTTTGGATTCCTTAGTGTGTACGAGGTTCTCTTAGCAAAGAGGGCATTGGCATCCACAAAGGAGAGAGGGTGTGGGTTCGCCAGATTCTAAGGGGCTTCGATGCTGGTGGTGTACGATATGCCGCCGGGTCCGACGAACACGCTGCTGCAACGCGATGATTTGTCAGACACGGCTGCCTGGGCCACGATGGGATCTCAAGGTCGAGAAAATGGAGAGGCAGGGAGCTCGACCACGGCAGCGGAGCCCCAATATTCCGGCATCCTCAGCTGACTTGTGCTCGCGCGCGGGGCTCATGGCGCATCTCGAAGCTCCAATGGGTCTATTTCTAGTAATATAGCTAGGAGAGTAAGAAAGAAGGGAAGGGGGAGAAAAGAAGTGAGGAGGGATTCGAAAGTGAAGGTGTTTGGAGTAGGAAGAGAAGAGGGAGATTGAGCTATATAGTGAAGAAAAGCTAAGAGAGTAGAGGGAGAAGTGAAAGGAGAGAGGAAGAAGACAAAGGGGAGAAAGAATTGAAGGGAGAGGAGGAAGAAAGAAGATGTCCAAGCTCAATTATTGGTGTTCCCGACTAGCGGCGTGATGTCCCATTGTCACACCACTAGTATGTACATCACTAGTGGTGTGGCATAAAGAAAACATGCCACTAATAGTTGCTAGTATTGTTGCCGTGTTAGTTTATCGATCACACCAGTAGTAGTGACAGCACCGGTGGCATGTCCTTAAGTGGCCGCATCACTACTAACTTATGCCTGCTCATGCTACTGGATCTCACACACTAGCGGGGTGCTATACTGAGGGCACAACACTAGTAGTCTGTTATTGGTTGAGCGGAGTAGTTTTGGCATGCCACATATATTTTTGGAAAATACCAGTGGTGTGTTCTTTATTGGCGCGCTACTAATGTAGATTCCCTATAAGCATTTTGCACTAGTACGACCACCCAGTTTGAAACATAGGCCTTGTTGCAAACACATGTGGCCAACTGCTTTTAAACAACCAGCGACGTCGCTCAGGTGCCACATAATGGTTTGACGGGAGCGCAAAAGGCTTGTGTTGTAAAGGCAAAAGCACAACATACTCAATGTTGCAGACGGTTGCACTGACACAAGCGAAGATCTAACACATAGTAGTTTGAAAGAAGGCTATGTTGCAATGGCTTGAGCACAACTCACTCAGTGTTGCAAATGGTGATGATCTGGCACATAACAGTTCATTAGGAGTGCAACAAATCTCAAGTTGTAAAGGCCCAAGCGCACACTCAATGTGCAAAGGACGATGATCTGGCACATAACAGATAGTTAGGAGTGCAACAAATCTCAAGTTGTAAAGGCCTGAGCGCACACTCAATGTGCAAAGGACGATGATCTGGCACATAACATTTTGTTGGGAGCGCAACAAAGCTCGTGTTGCAAAGGCTCGAGCGTAACACGGTCAATGTTGCAAACGAATGCACTACGCGGGTAGAGATCGCACGTCTGTCGTGTGCACTACCCAACGGCAGCCAAGAGGGTGATCTGATCCAGTCTTCACCTGGCCGACCCGTAGTGCCCGCATTTGTTTAGTTCCGCAGTTTTCCTCCGTATCTGGCTTTTCCAAGCTAACTGATGTACGCCATTTTTTCTTCAATTTTTTTATTTTTTGTTCAGTTTTATGTTTCTTTTATACTCCCTCCGTCCCATAATATAAGATATTTTTGCAAGTTGTTTTAGCTTGTAAAACCATCTTATATTGTGGGATGGAGGGAGTATATATTTATTTCTCTCCTTTTCTTCTTATTGTTTTTCTTTCTTTTGTCTTTCCTCTTATTTTCTATGAAAAACATATATTGGGTTTTTGACAAATACGTGATTATTTATTTTGAAATAGTACACGCGGTAATATTACATTAAAGTTCTTTGAGAAGGCGTGGACACTTGTAACACATTTGTTCAATTAATTAACCTGAAGGTAGCAGCTGCTCTGTGCGTAGCTTAGCATCCATTTCTGTGGTCTTTGTAACTAGAAGAAGCTTGTATAAACTAGGTTAAATTAGATGCATGTTGATGACGTGTAGCTAGCTAGCTACTTGCTTGCAAATCTGATTAGTTGTTTCACCATGCATGCGCTAATTTATTTGTGCTCGTGCCCTTACAGTGTGGTAATAATCGCAATCCATTCAAATTAGGTGCTGGTCATGGTCCGGTGGGACGACTGCTTTTTCCACTAGACCAGTACAGTACGTGCGTATCGGGTGACACAGGTAGAGCATGCATGGCCCAGCCAAAAGAAAGGCAAAAAATCAGAGAAATGACAGAGGTGTAGTTTGAATTGCAAAAAATGGGCTCCTGCGTGTCTTGACCACCCCCCACAATAAAAAGGGAGCGCAGCTTGCAAGAAGAAGAGGCTGCCAAGAACTCTCCGCCACCCTCTCTTCCCCGCCGCTTACCCTCTCTCTCTCTGCCGGAGCAGCCAGAGCCAGAGCCAGCACCATGGTGGACGCGCATGCAGCGAAACAAGGCATTGGGATCCTGGGGGACGTCGCCGTCGGCATCCTCGTCTTCCTACCGATGTGAGTAAACTCGTCTCCCTTCGCATGCATTCCTCCTCGTACGTTCTCGGGAGACCGCCGAACGGCCGGGCATCCATTCTCGTGTAGGCCGTGTTTGGGATTCGCTTGGTTCTTTCCTGCTTGTGTTTTGCGTTTTATTCTGCTTGTGCTGCGTGCGCTTGTCTTATTCAGCTGCCTGCAGGGCGGCGATCTCATTTTTCCCCTGTTTAAGTGGCTGGTAAAAAAAGCCCTTTTTTTTCTACGATTTGCCAACTGTTTCTATGAATCCAGCATCTCCCGTGTACCCTGTATATATCCCCTTGTTTCGAATCGTTCGATCTACATCGTGCGTGGCTGCTTTGTTCTAGGAAACTTTTTGCACTAAATCGAGACGCTGCCTAGAATATTTTGTTCTAGGATCTACTACTATTAAGTAGGATTTTTTTTGTCCTAGGATTTTGTAGAGTAGGATTTTTTTGCCTCCACTCGTCCATGTTCTTGCCCCCGTTGGCCGGCGGCAACGTCCGCACCTAAGACTTGCACTCTGTTCCTTAATCGTACAGCCCGAGGCCCTTTGCAGAGCAACGACGAGTACCTCCGTAGTGTGCCTTGTGAGCTTGTCAAGTGTAATTTTGGCTTCTTTAATGCTTGTCTGGCCGCCAGGATCCCGTTCCCGTGTAAGGGCCTCTTTGATTCGTGGGATTGTAAAAACATGGGAATAGGAAAAATATAGGATTAGAATGTCATGCTCATCTCAATCCTATAGGATTTTCGGTTGTTTGATTGCATCATAGGAAAAACAAAGGATTCTTTCAAAGAGGTTTGAGTGGATGCTAGAAATCCTACGGGAAGTAGTACAAAAAATTCCTTAGAAAAAATTCCTATAGGATTCAAACCTGTGAATCAAACAACCAACATAGAAAAAATTCCTAAGGATTTTAATCCTCCAAAATTCCTATGCAAATCCTTTGAATCAAAGGAGCCCTAAGTTTTGGCATACGACGAGCTCTCCTGCTCTAGCTGCAGGTCGCCGTGGTGATCGGGAGCGTGGGGTTCAGACCTAGACCTGTATTGGATCTCTGACCGTGGTCGTGTAAGTTGAGGGACCCGTCGTCCTATCTTGTGATCTAGCCGTCGGTCGCCGCCATGGTGATCGGGATGTTAGAGTTCATGCGTCTCGTATGTATGTGCAGTCAACATACGGCAAAATCCTAGTACGTACTACTAGTTGTTCCTCTCTCTCTGTTTAAGTGCTTGCAGTATATTTTCCTCTGAAAAACACCTTGTTTCTACCACCAAATCCAGTTCGTACTACTCCCTTTCCTAAATGTTATACTACCTTTTGGTAGTTCAAGTACCTATATATACCTGTTCCTCTGTTTATATGCGATCTCATGACTACTGTTCATATATGCCATCTCTCTCTTTCATTGCTTGATCGATCTCGTATGCTTTGCTTGTTCCAGCTGCATGGTTTTTCGCCACATCAAGGAGGCCCTGGACGTCGGCCAGCGAACTGTACTGCCCTACGTTTCCACCTGGATGAACGCTGCTTCGTTTGTCTTCTATGGGTACAACAGGAGTGACCGGCCAGTGGCCACTATCAATGGCATTGCATTTCTTGTCGAGGCCATCTACTGCGCCGTTTACATCTACTACGCCCAAGGCTGGAGACGCCAAGTGGCGGTGGCCATGGCTGTCGTCCAAGGTGCCTTCCTCGCGTTGCTGGTGTCCCTTCAGCTCACGGTCTTCAGTCACGGGCGTAACGCCGAAAAGAGGGATCAAGTTTTCGGCGGCCTTGGCTTGGGGACAGCCGTCTTGATGTACCTCTCTACCATGGACCAGACGGTAGGCGCCGCTCCCACATTGAGATCTCTTATACATACGCGTCGGACTTGAGTGCACGCAATTGCTATCGGAGTATGTTGTGTTTAAGCTTGATCCATTGTCACAATTGTTGTCTAAGTATATTGTGCTGTGCAGGTCCGAGCATACAGAACCCACGACGTCGATGGATTAGAGATGTCCTTTACGTACCTCTTCAACGCATTGATCTGGCTCGTCTACGCCGCCCTGCCGACGTTTGACGCATTCGTTCTAGTGAGTGGTTTTGGTTTGCGAATGCTTCTGTTCCTAGTAGTTACAGCTAGATTGATGTTCGTTTACACTTATGTGTTTCTTCCTAGTAGTTACTGACCCATGTTCCTGACTGATATTGTGTTGCAGTCGGCCAGTATTGTGGGTGTGCTTGCCACTGGTTACCAGGCTTTCCTTTGGGTCAGGTACCGGAATGCGCCGATTCTCGAGGCCAACGCTGGGATTGAAATGCCCGGCGGAGGTGTGAATCCCCTCCCACCTGTCATTCCCCCGGCCGACGACCCTCTTCTCCAGCCCAACGCTGGGATTGCCGTGGCCGCTGGAGTTGTGATTCCCCCTGTGATTCCCCCAGCCAACGATGGGATTGCCGTGGCCGCTGGAGTTGTGATTCCCCCAGCAAACGATGGGATTGACGTGGCTGCTGGAGTTGTGATACCCCCGGCCAACGCTGGGATTGCCGTGGCCGCTGGAGTTGTGATTCCCCCTGTCATTGCCCCAGCTGATGATCCTCTTCTCCAGGGCATCGCTGAGAATGCCATGGCCGCTGGAGGTGTGATTCCCCCTGCCATCCCCCCAGCGGAGGGCCAGCTTCCCCAGGCCAACGGAGCTGCTGCTGCTGCTGCGATTGACCAGGCCGAAGGAGCTGCTGCTGCTGTGATTGACCAGGCCGAAGGAGCTGCTGTTGCTGCTGCGATTAACCAGGCCGAAGGATCCCCTGCGTGAGTATGTTACCACCAAGCTATCACGGTTGTGGACGGAGAGGGTGGTGTATTCCTCCGTGCCTAACAATCAGATTTGAACCTTGGATTCACATTAGTACTGCTAGTATTCTGTAATATTTGCACTCTCTGCCAGCTTCATTCTGCTTTGAGCTGAACCATTTTATTATTTCCCTAGTGAACTACTAGTACTCTGCTTTGAACTGAACCAAGTTTTATTCCCTAGTGAACCGGTACTCTGCTTCGCACTGAACCTTTCCCTAGTATTCTGCTTTACTCACTGATTATCTAGCAATATATGGGTTCACGGTCTACATTACAACTTTGAGCTTTGTTTCTTTAGGCAGAATTTTACATGCTAGGTACCAAAGTACAAGTAAAACAAATTTATCCTCAAAATGGGAACTTCCTGAGTTCTGTTCTACCTAGAATGTATCAACAACACATTCCTTGTCAATCATAATGTATAAATTCAAACACAGGATATGGGGCTCCTGGAGGTTCTACAACAAAGACTAGACAAACATTTGATCACCCAACACTCCTTTCATAGGGCATAGCATTTCATAACCTCCCGGCTCGTCTGGACTTATGTTGCACCACAACCTATGCCTAAGAGCAACTCTAACGCGGTGACTCATCTCGTCCGTGTGGACAAAAAACCACAACCCAGCGTAGAGACCTACTTTCATTTTGTGTCGTTCGGACACATTTCCGTCTTAAATTTGGGTCACATTTGGATCGGAGGCGGACATAAAGCGTATGTTTTTCTATGTCCCTCTCGTCCGTCTGTGTCTGGACCTGGCTCACCTGTCACCCACTCACCTCTCTCTCTCTCTCTCTCTCTCTCCTTATTTTATTCGCTGGAATGCCGGTCGCTGCCGTCGCACTGCCGAACCTCGCTGCTACCACAGGGCACTGCCACCGCACCGCCGGAGTTCCCTGCGCGGCCCAGGCGGCCTCCAACGCCGCCTCTACTGCCACGAGGAAGAGAACCCAATAGAAAGAAGGCTCCCGTGAGGACGGAAAATAGCACGATGATACGTCTCCAACGTATCTATAATTTTTGATTGTTCCACACTATTATATTATCTATTATATTATCTGTATTGGATGTTTTATACGCATTAATATGCTATTTTATATTATTTTTGGGACTAACTTATTAACCTAGAGCCGAGTGCCAGTTTCTGTTTTTTCTTTATTTTTGAGCTTCGCAGAAAAGGAATACCAAACGAAGTGCAAACGGAATAAAACTTTCGCGATGATTTTTCTTGGACCAGAAGACACCCCGAAGACTTGGAGATGAAGTCAGAAGAGCCGCCAGGTGGCGGCAAAGGGGGAGGGCGCGCCCAGGGGGGTAGGGCGCACCCCCTCCCTTGCCGCCTCCTCCGGACTCCTCTGACCTTACTCTTGGCCCTAAATATTCACATATTCCCAAACCACCAGAAGCATCCACGAAAACGCTTTTCCACCGCCGCAACCTTCTGTTCCCGTGAGATCCCATCTTGGGGCCTTTTCCGGCATCCTTTCGGAGGGGGATTCGATCACGGAGGGCTTCTACATCAATTCTATTGCCCTTCCGATGAAGCGTGAGTAGTTTACCACAGACCTACGGGTCCATAGCTAGTAGCTAGATGGCTTCTTCTCTCTCTCTCTTTGAAAAGAAGATATATCATGTTATTATCAATGCTAACCTTTCAGAGCATGAAGAAAAGAGATTACTTAAAACTCCAGGGAAACATCGTGTTGCTATTGGATATACTCTTGATGATCAGGCATTTGCCCCACTTTATGTCAGCACAAGATTAATATGGAGCCTGGCGCTAAGCCAGTTGTTGACCATCAACGCTGTCTGAATCCTAAGGTGAAGGATGTGGTAAGAATTGAAATATCAAAGCTTCTTGAAGTACGAATGATTTATCCTATAGCTGTTAGTAGATTGGTAAGTCATGTTCATTGTGTACCTAAGAAAGGAGGCATTACTGTTGTTCCTAATGATAAAAATGAACTCATCCCACAAAAAATAGTAACTGATTATAGGATGGTAATTGATTTCAGGAAATTAAATAAAGCTACTAGAAAGGATCATTACCCATTGCCTTTTATTGATAAAATGTTAGAAAGATTGTCTAAGCACACACACTTTTGCTTCTTAGATGGTTATTCTGTTTTTTCTCAAATACCTGTATCACAAGAAGATCAAGAGAAAGATACTGGTACTTGTCCTTTTGGAACTTATGCTTATAGACGTAGGACTGCTATATTCTTTGACTTATGTGAAAAGATTGTCGAGGTATTCATGGATGATTTTTCCGTTTACGGACTTCTTTTGATGATAGCTTAAGAAAGATTGATCGAGTTTTGCAGAGATGCGAAGAAACTAACCTTTTCTTGAATTGGGAGAAATGTCACTTTATGGTGAATGAAGGTATCACTACTAGGGAAAACCTTATACACAGAACTTTAGCAGTAGCGAGGGTCAAAAAAGCATGCTGGTGCTAAGTAGCAGTAGCGCGCCTGCGCAAACCGCGCTGCAGATAAAGTTCTAGCAGTAGCGCATCTTGTTCTAAACACGTTACCACTAAAATTCCCATGGCTTAGCCGATATGCTACACATAGTAGTAGCGACCTATAACGAGCTACCGCTACTTTCTTTGTAGCAGCGCGTTTTAGTCTAAACTCGCTACTGCTAGAGGATATAAAATTAAATGGAAATTAAATAGAAAGGTAATTGAAAATGAAAGAAATAGAATAAGGTGAAGGGAAAAAAAATAAAATGTGAAGAAAACTAAATGAAAAAGGGAAAAAAAGAGAATGGTGTAGCAGTAGCGTGTATTCCAGAACGCGTTGCAGCTAAAGTAGCAGTAGCGCCCTTTCTGGAACGCGCTACTCGTACTTCTGACTTAACCACGGGTTCGTCCTTCCCCACGGCCACTTCAACCCCCAAATCCAACTCCACTCTCGCCGCCGCCGTCGCCCGCCGGCCGCCGCGCGCTCTTCGCACACCCTCTACGCCGCCCCCAACCCCAGATTCAACGCCGCCCCCGCCCCCGACGTCAACTCCGCCCCGGACGCCGCCCCCGACCCCGACCTCAACGCCGCCCCAGACGCCGCCCCCGCCCCCGACCTCAACGCCGCCCCGGAGCCCCGACCACGACCTCGACGCCGCCTGCCCCTCCCTCGTCGCAGGCACCCGAGGTGAGCACGCCTGCTCCTCCCTCTCCCCTACCTCTGCCTAGGGTTTCTACCTCCATCAAATTAGTTAGGGTTCATGTAAGGGTGGAAACGAATCGGATGCGGATGCGGCTCAAATGAGTTAGGGTTCATGTAAGGGTGGAAACGAATCAAATTTCCAAGATGAATCATAAAACGAGTAAAATTTGACCACTTATTTCACTTTATATTTGGATAATTGGAATATCCGCTACCACTTTCCACCCTATAGGTTCATCAAATTACTTTTGCTTATTGAATGCATGCTAATTTGAGTCCTATAAGATATTTTGAAATGTATATCTTGTGTTGCTCAATATCCAAGTGGCCGGCCATGTTTGCAGGTTACACCTCCGAGTGGCCTATGTTTTGCCGGAGTGTTGATTCATTTCCGTTCCGGCAAATTTCAAGCGCCCGATATGTCCAATTTTAGCAAAGGTCATGCCGGATTTTTCCATGAATTTTGGCATGACTTTTGCCAGAATATGTAGGAAATATCGAGTGCCCGGGATTTGTGTGTTGAGTATCCTGGTAGTTGTCTTCTATCGATTTTCAATTAATGTTTTAACTATGAACATAGGAAATGTCTGACGACAAAAAGGATTTCGGTATTTGCAAATACTGCGAAGACGAGCGCGGCCTGTGCGACGGAATCTTCCTAGATGATGATAGGCGCTTCAGCATCAAGCTGGATGAGAACTTCGAAGTGGATACAGTAAGTCACAACGACAAGTCTTTTTTCGTAATTAAGCATGATATCTGCTTCATTTGCTTCAACTTATATTTTTTTACTATTCTACTAGCGTATCCCCTGCCATGCAAGAGTTTTTGTATTGGATAAGATAGGTTTCAGTCATACTATGGAGGTAAAGAAAGTTTACTTGAAGACCGAGCATGGTTATATTTTCCGTGCAAAATTATACAATTCAGACGATTACACCTATTTTGGATGCAAAACATGGCGAGCACTATGCAAGACTTATGCATTTGAGCCTGATATGGTTATCACCTTTGATATTCGTCCGGAAGATGATATTGAAGGTAATACCGACATCTGGGTCGATGTGCAGACGCCTCCAGTTACACCATTATGTAAGTTTCTCAACCATATTTATGTCTTTGATATTGTTTATTCAAAAATAGTTGACAACTAATTTGTATTGTCAGCTTATTTCGGTGCAAGCAAACATGTCCAGCGCTTGGTAGACAGGACCTACTACTGTCCCGGGGCTGAACTAAACTGCGAGGAGCTAAGTCATTATGTTTCATGGCTTGAGGATCTTGATACTGTCAAGACAAATTTTCTTCCTGGACTTAGAAATGTTAGTACTGAAAACGTGCGACCAATAGTGTTCGTAATGAACTACGGTCACATCTATTTAGGAAGGATGGTAAGATTTTTACTATTTGTCCTCAGTGCATCTTTTCCATACATTATTTGTGAAGCTAAACTTCATTGCTAAGTATGTTACCATACGATGTTTTTTCAACAGGGACTCCCGATGAATGTTGTGCCTTATGGGATCGAGACTAAAGGTACCATGAGTATTATTAGCTTACGGCCAAGATATCCTACATGTTACTTTAGTGCATTCAAGATCACCGATGAATGCTTAATAGTGCAAGACTGGACCAGATATGTGATGGGGGAGCGCAGAGAAGTACTAGGGGGCAGCAAACAGATGTGCTACCCAAAATTAGGAGACAGGTTCATCTGCATGCTCCAACTTGATCAAGGAGGAGAGCTACACATGTTTTATGTTATTTTAGCTAAGAGAGAGCAGCAGGAGTGATTAGCTAGCTAGAAATGAGTTTGAGGATGATGATGTGCTACACTATTACTATGATGATAAAATAGCTAGTGTTGGTGGTAATGACTATGATGATTATTATTAGCTAGTGTTGGTGGTGATTAGCTAGCTAGAATGAGAGTTTGAAGATGATGATGTGTGCTACACTATGACTATGATGATTAAATAGCTAATGTTGGTAGTAATGACTATGATGATGATTAAATAGCTTGTGTTGGCGGATTAGATTCAAGTGGAGGCAACATGTGGTGCACATCGAAAGTACTACTAGTCCAAACTAGATCAAGTTTGGATTTGTAGTATACTTTTGACATGCACCACATATTGCCTCCCCTTGAAACTAATCCACCTTCATTTGACACACTGTTATGGACATAATGATGTAAACCTTATAACTTGTATTGTACCAATATTTGTACGATAAATACACTAAAAATAAAAAATAAAAAAGAATACTAGTAGCGATGGACGGAAAACGCACTGCCAGTAGTTACATTAGCAGTAGCGTGGGATTGAACAAACGCTGCAGCTACTCTACTGCTAAGGAATAGCTGTAGCGCCTTATCAGTAGCGCATATCCCCGCGCTACTGATAGGCCTAAAACCCGCGCCGCTGCTAGCCTTTTCCCTAGTAGTGTATAGTCCTTGGGCATAAAATCTCTGAAAGAGGTATTGCAGTTGATAAAGCTAAATTTGATGCAATTGAGAAGAAGCCATGTCCTAAAGATATCAAAGGTATAGGAAGTTTCCTTGGTCATGCTGGTTTCTATAGGAGGTTCATTAAAGACTTCTCTAAAATTTCTACGCCTCTTACTAATATTTTGCAATGGAATAATTTAAAAAAATCAACCGATTTATCGGGCCGTGTCCGACCTGGACACTGTGCCCGGGCGGCTTTATAAGCCGAGGCCCATGACCCCGAGGCCCAAGTCGCCAGCCCCGCCGAACCCTAGCGCCAGCCCGCCCCGCCCCGATCCGCCGCCGCCGCTAGCCACCGCCGCCGCCTCGCCTCGCCGCCGCCGCGCGCAGCGCCGGCGCCGCCCTGTCTCGCCGCCGCCAGCCGCCACCGCTGCCGGAGCCCCACCGCCGCAGCTCGCCGCCACCGTCGCCAACCCCTGCACCGACAAGGTAGTCGTCGTCGCCGCCGGTCTTCGTGAGAAAACCGATGGTTTTTTTAGAAAACCCTAGTTTCGTTTTTATTAGATTGGTTTTATTTTTTTCTTCTGGTTTAGTTATTAGGCGAGCGCCCATTCGTACGTTCGTTTTGATGAACGGTTTTCACCCGTTAACCGCAGACAGCGAACGTTCGTTCGTTAGCCTGTTCGTCAGTTTTCTTTTTCCAGGGTTTTTCCGCGATTATTTTCGATTGCGATTTCTGACCCGATTTTTGTTTTAGTTTATCTTTTCATCCGTTTATCGAAATCAGGGGATTCAAGTGCCTAGATTTTCGTCTTGAAGCCCTCTTTCTGTTTAACCAACTTGAAAAGGGTTTTGCTACTGTAAAATTTGATTTAAGTCCAGATTAGTAACCGAATCTTGTTTCTTTCGCAGTTTGAGTTTCGTTGCTTCGTTTGGTTTGATTCTCTTTGCAAACCGGAGTTCTTAAGCTGAACTTTCTGGTTAGCTCTCTTGTTTGAGTTTTACCCGCGCTTCTAGTTGAGTGCTTATTGTATGCTTGTTTGTTTGCGATAGAGTACCCGGAGTGCGAAGCGTGCTACTACGAGTCTCTAGGTCACGGGGATCATCAGCAAGGCAAGTAACACTTTGATCATACCTCTTTACTACCCAGTTTTATTGCATTAGATCAATCCTCAAACAATTGCATGATTAGGACAACCCTGAGGTTCACAGACGTACTTTTTCATCCCATATATACCCATATACCCTAAAAACTTCGGGGAGTAGAATAGATCGGAGTTCCGCCGCCGCAAACCTCCAGAGCCACCGAAAACCAATCTAGACCCGTTTTGGCACCCTGCCGGAGGGGGGATCCCTCACCAGTGGCCATCTTCATCATCCCGGCGCTCTCCATGACGAGGAGGGAGTAGTTCACCCTCGGGGCTGAGGGTATGTACCAGTAGCTATGTGTTTGATCTCTCTCTCTCTCTCTCTCTCTCTCTCTCTCTCTCTCGTGTTCTTGATTTGGCACGATCTTGATGTATCGCGAGCTTTGCTATTATAGTTGGATCTTATGTTGCTTCTCCCCCTCTACTCTCTTGTAATGGATTGAGTTTTCCCTTTGAGGTTATCTTATCGGATTGAGTCTTTAAAGATTTGAGAACACTTGATGTATGTCTTGCCGTGCGTATCTGTGGTGACAATGGGATATCACGTGATTCACTTGATGTATGTTTTGGTGATCAACTTGCGGGTTCCGCCCATGAACCTATGCATAGTGGTTGGCACACGTTTTCGTCGTGATTATCCGGTAGAAACTTTGGGGCACTCTTTGAGGTTCTATGTGTTGGTTTGAATAGATGAATTGAGATTGTGTGATGCATACCGTATAATCATACCCACGGATACTTGAGGTGACATTGGAGTATCTAGGTGATATTAGGGTTTTGGTTGATTTGTGTCTTAAGGTGTTATTCTAGTACGAACTCTGATACGTCTCCGTCGTATCTACTTTTCCAAACACTTGTGCCCTTGTTTTGGACTCTAACTTGTATGATTTGAATGGAACTAACCCGGACTGACGCTGTTTTCAGCAGAATTGCCATGGTGTTGTTTTATGTGCAGAAAACAAATATTCTCGGAATGACCTGAAACTCCACGGAACATCTTAGAAAAAATAATAAAAAATCCTCGCCAAAGATGAAGACCAGGGGGCCCACACCCTGTCCATGAGGGTGGGGGGCGCGCCCCCCTACCTCGTGGGCCCCCTGGAAGCCCTACGATGCCAACTCCAACTCTATATATTTGCTTTTGGAGAAAAAAAATCAGGGAGAAGAAATCATCGCGTTTTACGATACGGAGCCGCCGCCAAGCCCTAAAACCTCTCGGGAGGGCTGATCTGGAGTCCGTTCGGGGCTCCAGAGAGGGGGATTCGTCGCCGTCGTCATCATCAACCATCCTCCATCACCAATTTCATGATGCTCACCGCCGTGCGTGAGTAATTCCATCGTAGGCTTGCTGGACGGTGATGGGTTGGATGAGATTTATCATGTAATCAAGTTAGTTTTGTTAGGGTTTGATCCCTAGTATCCACTATGTTTTGAGATTGATGTTGCTATGACTTTGCTATGCTTAATGCTTGTCACTAGGGCCCGAGTGCCATGGTTTCAGATCTGAACCTATTATGTTTTCATGAATATATGTGAGTTCTTGATCCTATGTTGCAAGCCTATAGTCACCTACTATGTGTTATGATCTGGCAACCCCGAAGTGATAATAATCGGGACCACTCCCGGTGATGACCATAGTTTGAGGAGTTCATGTATTCACTATGTGCTAATGCTTTGTTCCGGTTCTCTATTAAAAGGAGGCCTTAATATCCCTTAGTTTTCATTAGGACCCCGCTGCCACGGGAGGGTAGGACAAAAGATCTCATGCAAGTTCTTTTCCATAAGCACGTATGACTATATACGGAATACATGCGTACATTACATTGATGAATTGGAGCTAGTTCTGTGTCACCCTATGTTATGACTGTTACGTGATGAACCACATCCGGCATAATTATCCATCACTGATCCGGTGCCTACGAGTTTTCTATATACTGGTTCTCGCTTATTTACTTTCCCACTGCTACTGTTACAATCACTACAAAATACCAAAAACATTACTTTTGCTGTCTTTACTTTTGTTGCCGCTACCACCACTATTATATTACTTTGCTACTAAACACTTTGCTGCAGATACTAAGTTTCCAGGTGTGGTTGAATTGACAACTCAGCTGCTAATACTTGAGAATATTCTTTGGCTCCCCTTGTGTTGAATCAATAAATTTGGGTTAAATACTCTACCCTCGAAAACTGTTGCGATCCCCTATACTTGTGGGTTATCAAGACCTTTTTCTGGCGCCGTTGCCGGGGAGCATAGCTCTATTCTTTGAGTCACTTGGGATTTATATCTGTTGGACACTATGAAGAACTTGAAAGACGCTAAGACAACAATTTATCCCTCAACTACGAGGGGAGGTAAGGAACTGCCATCTAGCCTTGCACTTGATTCACCTTCTGTTATGAGTAAGCTAGCGACACCTAAACCTTCTTCTGCTATTTGTTCTGATATGTCGCATGTTATTGATGATGCCACTTCTGCTATGCATGATTGAGGGAGTCCTAGATTAGGGGGTGTTCGGATAGCCGGACTATACCTTCAGCCGGACTCCAGGATTATGAAGATACAAGATTGAAGACTTCGTCCCGTGTCCGGAAGGATCTTTTCTTGGCGTGGAAGGCAAGCTAGGCGTGCAGATATTCAAGATCTCCTACCAATGTAACCGACTCTATGTAACCCTAACCCTATCCGGTGTCTATATAAACCGGAGGGTTGTAGTCCGTAGGACAACCAACCATCATCATACACAATCATACCGTAGGCTAGCTTCTAGGGTTTAGCCTCCTTGATCTCGTGGTAGATCTACTCTTGTACTACCCATATCATCAATATTAATCTAGCAGGAGTAGGGTTTTACCTCCATCGAGAGGGCCCGAACCTGGCTAAAATAAAGTGTCCCTCGTCTCCTGTTACCATCCGACCTTGACGCACAGTTCGGGACCCCCTACCCGAGATCCGCCGGTTTTGACACTGACATTGGTGCTTTCATTGAGAGTTCCTCTGTGTCGTCGCTTTTAGGCCTGATGGCTCCTTTGATCATCAACAACGATGAGGTCCAGGGTGAGACTTCCCTCCCCGGACAGATTTTCGTCTTCGGCGACTTCGCTCTGCGGGCCAATTCGCTTGGTCATCTGGAGCAGATCGAAAGCTACGCCCCTGGCCATCAAGTCAGGTTTGGAAGCTTAAACTACACGGCAGATATCTGCGGAGACTTGATCTTCGACGGGTTCGAGCCACAGCCAAGCGCGCCGCACTATCTCGAGGGGCATGATATATCTCTGCCTCCGAATAGTACCCTGGAGGCCGCACACGCTCCGGCCCCGATCCTCGACTCAGAGCCTGCTGCATTCTTTGAGGATGAACGGTTGGACGTCACCTCGGGGGCTGCGATCTTGAAGGCGATCGAGCCGAACGCCAGCCCCGCACTCCGCACGGCCCATGACTCCGAGGAGTCGGATTCTTCTCCGAACTCCGGGCCTCCCGTGCCCCTGCCGATCGAATCCGATTGGGCACCTATAATGGAGTTCACCGCCGCGGACATCTTTCAGTGCTCACCTTTTGGTGATATCCTGAATTCTCTCAAGTCTCTCTCTTTATCAGGAGAGCCCAAGCCGGACTATGATCTGCGAGGTGGGATTCGGACAGCGAAGAAATTCAAAGCCCACCCACCACACACTTAATAGCCAATGTCGATGATTTAACCGACATACTTGACTTCGGATCCGAAGACTTCGACGGTATGGACGACGAAGATGGAGACGAACAGGAACCAGCACCTATAGGGCACTGGACCTCCACCCCACCTAACGATGTATTCATGGTGGATACCCCTAAAGGAAACGACAACGAGGAAAAAGGGGACAAAAAAAGGGGTAAACCCTCCTAAAAGAAATCAAAGCGGCGACGCAGACGCCGAGCCAAGCCCCGCCTCGATCAAGACCCAGCCATAGAGCAGGATGAGTCGATAGACAATGAGCATGCCTCAGAGCAGCCGTCCGAACAGGGCAACGCGGATAGAGAGGACAGACAGCCCTCCCCCGTCCACGACAGAACTCCGGACGATCTCACGCCGGATAAAACCACGGAGCAGAAGAATCTCCATGAAAGGCTTGTTGCCACAGCACGCAGCCTGAAAAAGCAGAAGCGGAAGCTAAAGACAGCAGAAGGTGCACTCAGAATAAGATGGAGCAAGGTAATCAAGACCGCAGACAAATACGGCGACAACCGCCTCACCAAAAGCTATCAAAAGAGAAAACTACTGCCCGAATTCGACCAGGAGGCCCTAGAGCCCCCACATTTAAAAAATAAAAAAGCCACACGGTCGGATAGACGACCCCGCAGCCACCATAAAACGGCAAGCGGCGCCGCACTCAATGCGGCATGCGACCCAATTAAAGACTCGCATCATGGCCCAGCCAGGTCCATTTACGGGCCAAGAAAGCTAGCTCTCACAAGCAATGCAAAAAATCCATCATCAGAATCCGGCACACCCAAATACAGGGGCGCCGCACACCCCCTATGTTTCACCAATGAGGTCCTGGAATATGAATTTCCAGCGGGATTCAAACCCGTCAACATAGAGGCGTACGATGGAACAACAGACCCTGGGGTCTGCATCGAGGATTATATCCTCCACATACATATGGCTAGAGGAGATGATCTCCACGCCATAAAATATTTACCCCTTAAGCTTAAAGGGCCAGCCCGGCACTGGCTTAAAAGCCTTCCCGAAAACACAATTGGAAGTTGGGAAGAGCTCGAGGATGCTTTCCGAGCAAATTTTCAAGGGACCTATGTCCGCCCTCCGGACGCAGACGATCTCAGTCACATAACCCAGCAGCCCGGAGAATCAGCTCGGCAGTTCTGGAACAGATTCCTTACTAAAAAGAATCAAATAGTAGATTGTCCGGACGCCGAAGCCTTAGCAGCTTTCAGGCATAATGTCCGAGACGAATGGCTCGCCAGACACCCCGGCCAGGAAAAGCTAAGAACAATGGCCGCACTCACAAGCCTCATGACCCGCTTTTGCGCAGGAGAAGACAGCTGGTTGGCACGATGCAGCCCCAACGACCCAAGTACATCCGAAATCAGGGATGGAAACGGAAAACCGTGACGAAATAAGGACCATCGCCGAACCAAAGAGAAAAATCCGAAGAGCACGGCAGTCAATGCCGGATTCAAAAGCTCACGGCAAAATCAGACAAAACCACTCCTTCAGGATAATAGGGATGATCCGTCCAGCTTAAACAGAATCCTGGAGAGAATATGTCAGATACACAGTACTCCTGGGAAGCCTGCCAATCACACCCACAGAGACTGTTGGGTTTTTAAACAATCCGGACAGCTTAACGCCGAACACAAGGGGCTCGATACACCAAGTGAAGAAGAAGACGAACCCCAAAGGCAGAACACCAGGAAACAAAAGAACTTCCCACAAGAAGTCAAAACAGTGAACTCACTTCACGTAACAAAACATGTGGCACCCATAAAGGTACGCACAATAAAACCTATCCCTCAGGAATCCCGCCACTGGTCATTAAAACCAATCATTTTGATCAGCTAGATTATTCTAGAAATATCAAAAACGTAGGCCGGACTGCCCTGATACTCGATCCAATAATCGACGGATTCCAGTTTACCAATGTCCTTATGGACGGCGGCAGTGGACTAAACCTGATATATCAAGATACAATCCACCGCATGGGCATAAACCCAGCAAGAATCCGCCACAGCAAAACCTCCTTTCAAGGAGTAGCACCAAGCCCGGACACCCATTGTATGGGTTTTCTCCGGCTTGTAGTCATATTTGGCTCTGCCAATAACTTTCGTCGCGAAAAGCTGACCTTCCATGTAGTCTCGTTTTCAAGTCGCTATCAAGCACTAATGGGACGCGGAGCTTTCGCTCGCTTTAACGCAATACCGCACTATGCATCTCTCACGCTTAAGATGCCCGGTCCATGAGGCATCATCTCTCTAAAGGGAGCGCACTAAAATACGTATCCTCCAACCGGAGGATTGCGCGGCCGCTTAAACAGCCGCACAATAAAATGGCCTCGCCAGCCAAAAGACTTTTTTGATATAAGTCATTAAAGGCCACGGACCCGGACTAAATGAGTTCGGCACAAGTCCATCTTCAACGCAGGCTTAAATACGCCATATACCCCCGTACCAGGGGCTATACGCAGAGAAAATAAAGCTCAACTTTATATATTTTTTACTCTGTATTTTGTTTATTATCCTTTTTGTTCCGCACGACCCATTTTCAATTCAGTTCCTCTCTTTTACAGATGAACGTCGTGCGGCGCCCGTCCAGGACACGGCACAGCGGAGACACAGGCGCAGACGTGCAGTAGGGACCCGTCCTAAAGGATTCTTTTTAGATTAAGACCCTGCGTAAACCTTTTTTACTGTCTCTTGCTGCTATACATCCCTTGGTTTTTTCTGCTATAACCAAGGAGGAGGCTGGCGTTTTGGCATGTGGCCACGCCAGAATTCTTGCTCGTACCTGGACACTAGGGGCTCTTTTCTTTTGTTTAAGGGTGTTGTTTCACACGCACTCACAAAGACCGAACACCTTAGGGAGTGTTCGGCGTCGCGAGTTTTGGCACTAGATGCATCAGCTCCGAATCATGTCTTTGGTCAAATGTTGGGTTGCCCGGCTCCTGAGTTCGGCTACCTTACGTTCCGCTTTATCGGCTAAGGTAGCACCGGGAGAACTACTGCGATTGTGCCCCGGTTCGGCCGGGTGAGCACCTCAGTAGAGAAAGCCGAAAACTGACTATCATGATGTAGCGCGAGACTGGTCGCCACTCGATGACTTATAGGAATTCATCGAATTCCTCCGTTTTGACAAAGGGCCGCTTCCCGGTCAGGCACGTATGCGCCCCGAATTCGGGTAAACACAGTCGCCACTAAGGGGCTACCTAAAGAGTCCCACTGTCAAGCTCCTATGGCTAAGTGAAAGTGTTAAAGCATTATAGTCCGGTTGCCTAGCCCGCTGCGCTATCACCTCCTTTGTAGGACCAAGACGTTGGGTTAAGTGTGAAAATGTGTCTTCTGCGCGCACCCCCGCACTATGTGCGTGGGGGCTGAAGCCAACGACTGCAATCTTTCAGAATTTATATATTAAACGGCCACACAGGAGGTGTTCTTAATACTTGCAGGCACAAGTCTACAAAAAAATGCCACTACAATCTATCAAAATACTGTTTTATGATTACATATGCTATCATAATATAGCATCCTTCGAGCACTGCGTCTCTATTATGCGAGCGCCTTCAAGGACTTCCTTAAAATAGTGCTCGGAAGGTATTCGGCTTTTATCCGAATCCCGGGACGCAACAACGGTGGGCTCCATATCTGCCCAGTATGTCTTGACACGGGCAAGAGCCAGCCGCGCGCCCTCTATGCACGCTGACCTCTTCATAGCATCGATACGTGGCACCACGTCAAGAAATTGCTGCACCAAGCTGAAATAACTCTTCGGCTTCGATCTCCCCGGACACAGATGATCCGTGACGTACTTCATGGCAAGTCCGGACAACCTATTCAGTTCGGCCCATTGGGCCAGGCGATCGTCCACTGCTAGTGGACACTCTGGATTTATGAATTGCGACCAGAAGAGCTTCTCCACTTCACGACCCTTCTTATCTTGAAAGTGTTTGGTCGCATCAGCAACACTAGCCGCCAAATCCAGATAGGTGTCCTCTACACTCCACGCTCGGTCTAACGGGGCAAACTTCGAATCACAAAATTTTCTCCGCAGCAAGAAGGGCTTTCCATCCACAATCTGTCCGGCTTGACGCAGCTCTTCCCTTGCCGCTCTCATTACAGAGCGGGCATCCTTGGCATCAGCAACAGCCTTCTCTAAGCTCGTTTGCCTCGCCCGACCTTCCTCTTCAAAGAAGCTTGCAACGATCAGTAGCATTCTTTAATTTTACGGCCATATCAGCCATCTCCTCCTTGCTTCGGCAATGGGCAGCCTCTTCGGCTTTCAGCTCTTCAAGGGCTTTCACGGCAGCCGCATCGCTTTTTCTGGCTTGCTCCTTCGCTCGGGCGAGTTCGGCCCTAAGACCTTCCACGGCGGCCGCACCATCTGCGTCAAGCATACACACGGTAAGATATTGACATAAAGTTCCTCTTACTAACAATCGCCTAACAATTTCAATACCTTGAGCATCATCAAGCCGCTTGTTAACAAGCACGATGTCGGCTTCTGCCTCATCAAGTTGTCGCTTCAGTTCGGCAAAATCACGAGTCCGGCTTGACTCCGGACAATCAGCCACCTACATATAAAGGTGCCACTTAAAGGACCTGGGATTAAGATCCTCTGCGCGCTGTACATCTTTACGATGCACAGAGTCTCAGGGGCTACTATCTACACAGGACGCACTTTATTTATGCGCAACTAACATAAATATATGTTATTTAAAACATACCTCAAGGCCTGCCAGTAAACTCTTGACGGCCTCGTGCAGTCCGCTTTCTGCGGACGAAATATTTTCAATCACCGTGTTCATTAACGCACGATGCTCCTCTAAGACAGAGGCTCGCCCCAGCAGAATCTTTAGTTCCTCCGGCCGAACACCAGATGGTGCCGGACTCGTCCCATGGCCTTCCTCAAAGGCCGGATGCGGAGGACCTCGGGGGGCCACATGGCCACCTTCTGCCCCTGGCGGATCCGGAGAAATCCCCCGCGACGACACTTCAGCGTCGCCCGCCTTGTTAGGCGACACAGAAGGAGGAGGCGTTCCGCTCTCCATCATCTCTGGAAGAAGATCCCCCGAGGACGAGTTCTGCTGAGAAGGGCTGGGGTCCGAACTACAAAGTAAGGCTTCGGTTAAAACTTCTCAGATGTAAATCAAGGATTTCTCTTAAAAGAATAACCCTTTTCCTACTTACGGCTCGCTGGAGAGCTGGTCCCTTTGAGGGCTTAGTCCGGCCGAGGGGCTCCCCGGCGTCGGACCCTCTGACAAGGATTCTTTCCCCCGCTTCGAAGCTATGGTTTCCGGGTCGTCAGAGGCGGCCCTTTTCTTTCCCTTAGGAGGGGAATTAACGATTCCCCCCTTCGGAATGGCCTCTTTCGAAGAGGCCATGGTCTCCTTGTCCGCCCCCTTATTTCCCTCCAGAGGCACTACCTCTAGCATCCTGACTAGCACAGGATCTAGCCTGGTTTCGGGAAGGTGAGCCGGACACCGGATCAGCTTCGCCTTCGCTATCCACTCCTGCTTAAAAGGAGAAGTGCTATTAAAAAGCAAGTTAATTATATGGATAGAAGGTCCGGGCACAAGGTCACTTACTTGAGTATCCGGGCGATTGCGGCTTACACCCACATCCTCGGTCAAATTTGGACTCACTTCTTGTGATCCAAAGAACAGTTTATACATCTCCGTGGGCGTCACGCCCATAAAATTCCGGAGAGCTCGCGGTCCCTCTGGATTGAATTCCCACAAGCGAAGGGGGCGACGTTGGCTAGGCAGTGTCCGGCGAATCAGCATGACTTGAGTCACCTTGACCAGGTTGAGGTCTCCTTTCAAGAGATCCATAATGCGGCCCTGCAGCAGAGGTACGTCCTTGGGCAAGCCCCGATCTAACCCTGTGTTGATGCATGACGCTAACCGTGGTGGGGGACCCGAGCGAAAGGCGGGAGGTGCCACCCATGTGGTGCCCCGAGGAGCGGTGATATAGAACCACTCCTGTTGCCATAAGCCAAGCTCCTCTTGAAAATTGCCCTCGGGCCATGGAGCATCGGCATTTCTTTTTATAGCAGTGCCTCCGCACTCTGCGTGGCGCCCCTCGATCATCTTCGGTTCTACTTTGAAGGTCTTGAGCCATAATCCGAAGTGAGGGGTAACACGGAGGAACGCTTCGCATACAACAATGAACGAGGAGATATGGAGGATGGACTCCGGAGCTAGGTCGTGGAATTCCAGCCCATAATAAAACATCAGCCCCCTTACAAAGGGATCCATTGGGAAGCCTAATCCCCGAAGGAAGTGGGATATGAATACCACGCTCTCACCGGGCTGAGGGCTAGGGATCATCTATCCTTGAACAGGCAACCTGTGCGGAATCTCGCTGCTCAGGAATCTAGCTTCCCTCAACCTTGATACGTCCTCCTCTGTAACAGAGGAGGGCATCCATCGGCCTTGGAGGTCGGAGCCGGACATTGTCGAAGGTCCGGTGCGCCTGGAATCTGGAAGCCTAGGGTGTTGGAACTCGAGGCGACGGGCAAACTCGTTTTGAGAATAGAAGAGGGGAATAGGGTCTTGGTCTCTTTATAAAGAGGCAGAATACCAAGAGCCCTCCCCATAACTGTCTTGGACTAGCCTTTAATTAAGGCAAGACGTGCTAACGGGCACAGTTGGGTTACCCACGTCTGTATTAATGAGAATCCCGTTAAAAGGGGCACACGATCTCTTCTTTGACAAGACGTGCCAAGGAAACCGCCTCGCTAAACGTGCTGAGGTGGAACAATGAAAACAATTTATATAGAGGGCTTGGCCGTAGTGTTATGACGCACTGCGGAATACGTCAGCAGATTTGATTTGTGTTAATATTATTCTCTATATGGCAATATGTGGAGACTTATTTTGCAGAGCCGGACACTATTTTTGGTGTTTATAATCTTCTTGAAGAACTTGGAGGAGGAACCCACCTTGCAATGCCGAAGACAATTTGCGCGCCGGACTCGTCGTCATTGAAGCCTAGTTCAGGGGCTACTGAGGGAGTCCTGGATTAGGGGGTGTTCGGATAGCCGGACTATACCTTCAGCCGGACTCCAGGATTATGAAGATACAAGATTGAAGACTTCGTCCCGTGTCCGGAAGGATCTTTTCTTGGCGTGGAAGGCAAGCTAGGCGTGCGGATATTCAAGATCTCCTACCAATGTAACCGACTCTGTGTAACCCTAACCCTATCCGGTGTCTATATAAACCGGAGGGTTGTAGTCCGTAGGACAACCAACCATCATCATACACAATCATACCGTAGGCTAGCTTCTAGGGTTTAGCCTCCTTGATCTCGTGGTAGATCTACTCTTGTACTACCCATATCATCAATATTAATCTAGCAGGAGTAGGGTTTTACCTCCATCGAGAGGGCCCGAACCTGGGTAAAATAAAGTGTCCCTCGTCTCCTGTTACCATCCGACCTTGACGCACAGTTCGGGACCCCCTACCCGAGATCCGCCGGTTTTGACACCGACAATGATACTTATGATGAAACTGCTTCTATGCCTGATACTACTGTGCCCCTTAGTGAATTTCTTGAAGAACAAATTGCTAGGGCTAGAGAAAGAGAAATTGATGAATCTGAATACGATGATGAAAGTGATGATGAAAATATGCCTTTTATTCCTCAGGGTTATCTTTTTGATAAAGATTCTTCTTTAGCTATTTTATCCTGAAAAGATAGGTATGAGCTTAAGAGGTTATTGATTAAATGGAACAAAGAATCACTTAGAGATAAAATGAAACCTGATCCTGCTTTCGCAACTTCACCTATCTGTGTTCCTGATAAGGATTATGAATTCTCTGTTGATCCAGATATAATTACTTTGGTTGAATCTGATCCTTTTTATGGCTATGAATCTGAAACTGTTGTGGCACATCTTACTAAGTTAAATGATATAGCTGCCCTATTCACTAATGATGAGAGATCGCGTTACTTCTATATACTCAAAATATTTCCGTTCTCATTAAAGGGTGATGCTAAGATATGGTTTAATTCTCTTGATCCTGGTTGTGTGCGTAGTCCCCAGGATATGATTTATTACTTCTCTGCTAAATATTTCCCTGCTCATAAGAAACAAGCTGCTTTGAGGGAAATATACAACTTTGTGCAAATTAAAGAAGAGAGTCTCCCACAAGCTTGGGGGAGGCTTCTCAAGTTACTTAATGCTTTGCCTGATCATCCTCTTAAGAAACCTGAAATACTTGATATCTTTTATAATGGACTAACCGATGCTTCCAGAGATTACCTGGATAGTTGTGCTGGTTCTCTTTTCAGGGAAAGAACACCGGATGAAACTGAAATTCTATTGAATAATATGTTGACAAATGAAAATAATTGGGCACCTCCTGAGCCAGCTTCTGCTCCAATTAAGGATTCTATTCCTAAACTGACTCCGAAGAAGAGAGGTGTTCTATTTCTCAGTCCCGAAGATATGCAAGAGGCAAAGAAATCTATGAAAGAAAAAGGTATTAAAGCTGAAGATGTTAAGAATTTACCTCCTATTAAAGAAATACATGGTCTTAATCTACCTCCTGTCGAAGAAACATATGATCTCAATTATTTATTTACTGAAAAACCTCCTGATCCCGATATCCCGACACAGGTGGTAAAGGTAAATTCTCTCTATACATTTGATGAAGGTGACATGTGACGCCCGGATAATTAAGCTACAGTGATCCCACGCTAATGGTGCCACGTCACCACGGTTACCGCTACTAATCTATCGTTAGATCAAAACCGGTCCAAAATTCAAATTCAAAGTTTGGTAAATAATAAAAGTTTTCAGACACTAAAATAAAAATGTTCGGTTTGTACTAAATATTACATAGATAAATATGGTGGGGCAACGAGGAGGGGATTGCCGGGTAGGATTATGCTATGCGATGCTACTTGGAGGACTTCAGTCTACTCTCTTCTACATGCTGTAAGACGGAGGCTGCCAGAAGCGTAGTCTTCGACAGGATTAGCTATCCCCCTCTTATTCCGGCATTCTGCAGTTCAGTCCACTGATATGGCCCTTTACACATATATCCATGCATATGTAGTGTAGCTCCTTGCTTGCGAGTACTTTGGATGAGTACTCACGGTTGCCTTGTTCCCCCTTTTTCTCCACTTCTCTACCTGATTGCTGCGACCAGACGATGGAGCCCAGGATCCAGACGCCACCTTCGACGACGAATCCTACTACTCTGGAGGTGCCTACTACTATGGGCAACCCGCTGGCGACGACCAGGAGTAGTTAGGAGGATCCCAGGCAGGAGGCCTGCGCCTCGTTCGATCTGTATCCCCAGTTTGTGCTAGCCATCTTATGGCAACTTGTTTAACTTATGTCTGTACTCAGATATTGTTGCTTCCGCTGACTCGTCTATGATCGAGCACTTGTATTCGAGCCCTCAAGGCCCCTGGCTTGTATTATGATGCTTGTATGACTTATTTATGTTTTAGAGTTGTGTTGTGATATCTTCCCGTGAGTCCCTGATCTTGATCGTACACATTTGCGTGCATGATTAGTGTACGATTGAATCGGGGGCGTCACAAGTTGGTATCAGAGCCGACTGCCTGTAGGAATCCCCCTTCCAACTCCTTGGCCGAAGTCAAGTCTAGACTTTACAAAACTTTTACTAACATGGCTGTGCGGCCCATGGGCCCACGTCGCCATTGGGTGGTATTAGGATCTTTTTATTCCTCGTCTATACTCTGGGACTCTGATCTCTCTTCTATTCGGGTTAAATGATTTTACTAAATCTGACTCTAGCTTCTCGAAAATACTTTCTCCCGGAGAGCCCCTTCAGTCCAGATGATCGCCGGCTGCACCAGAAGATTTTGAAGATACTCTCCGATATCCTCTCGAGACCTTGTGCCCATTGCTTTTGCAATTCCCTACCACCGAAACATCCCTATGGATAAATAAGTACACCTGTCGTTCTTACTTTTAATCCCATTGATCTTGTTATTACAAGATACCCTAAAATTCTCTCTAATGTTTCGAGAATACTTTGTGCCTACTGCCTTGCTGTTCTTTGTCACCTGAATACCCCTACGGATAATTCTCGCACTTATCGAGTATCCGCTCATTCCCCGTTGTTCATGTGTTTCGCAAGGACTTCAAAATATCATTCCATCTTCCGAAAATCCCGAGCAGCTTATTGCTCTTGAAATTCTCGCTTGCTTGCATTATGGTTAATCCATAAGTTTCGTAATCTTATTGGCCTCCCTTGTCTTTATCATTTTAAGTCCGTTGATTCAATATGTTGACGATGCTCGCATTCCTCAGTCGAATCCTAGGATTCATCCTTCCGGCTTAGACGTCATTTGGATATGAGCTGGTTCTTGACCAATCAATGCCTTGATCGTTTGTGCTTCCAAGTCTATTGAACTTATTCATTTTCGTTCAGAACGATTGCTTCTGATCCCTTGATTTGGAAATCACAACCTTCTGTACCCTCTCTATACTTTCTGTAATTTAGTAGAAATAAAGTAAAAATAGTATTTTTCTGTCTGTTTCCTGACTTATCCGTGCAATATAAAAATATCCTGAAAATAAAAGTCCTCAGAATGCCATGCCAATTTAATATGATTTTTCGGGAATATTTGAGAATTTACTGTGCAAAAATTACCACGGGAGGAGCTGCCACCTGGCCACGAGGGTGGTGGGCGCGCCCCCCCTCTAGGGCGCGCCCCCCTGCCTAGTGGGCCCACGGTGGCTCTCCTCCACTTATCCCAGCACCCATCTTCTTCCTCTGTCTCACACAAACCCGAAAAACCAACTCAAGCACGAGTTCCAGCCACTTTTGCTGTGATTTTTGATCTCCTTGCTCAAAGCACCTCTCGCAAACTGCTTGGGGAGATTGTTCCTTGGTATGTGACTACTCCATTGGTCCAATTAGTTTTTGTTCTAGTGATTTATTCTTTGCAAATTTGTGCTGCATAGGTGACCATGTTCTTGAGCTTGCATGTCAAATTCATATGGTTCCAAGTAGTTCTAATGCTTGATATAGGTTCTAGGCACTTGTAGGAGTAGTTGCTATCAGTTTTATTGAAGTTGGTTCACTTTTGTTTGAAGTTACTAAAAGTTTTAGAATTTTTCAGAGAAAAACAATATGCTTAGGAAGATGTTCCAAGGTGGTTCCTCTAAGAAGCAAGGACCCAGAATTGCTATGCGCGATGCTGACGAGGATCCACCAAGAGACGCTCCAGTACGACCTTGTGAATGGCCCTCGGAAAATTTTATGGACCGTGCGGGAATTAAGGAAGAATTCAAAGCATATTTGCGCAATGCCGGTCTTGAGGATTTTGAAGCTAACAAACGCCCCCAGTATCATGATCTCACAAGCTCATTTGTGAGGAGGTTTGAGTATTCATCTTCGCGTAATTCTCCTTCAGTCATATTTGATCTTTATGAAAAATCTTATAGAATGGACTTAGATGATTTCACTCTTGCTTGCAAACTTCCAGCATGGGGTAGTATTAGGGATCCCCCTAAATATGAATTTATTAACTTTCTTGCTAGTATAACTGTAGGGGAATCTAGAGATATAACGCAAGCTACCATAGGGAGCATTCACTTTCCTGCTATACATTATTTTGCTCTTTTCATCAGTAGATGCATAAATGCTAAGGATGAAGCATGTCACATGTGTGTCCCTGATCCCAGCATTCTCAGGAATGCTGTGTTAGGAGACCAATCTTATCATATGGGAGCCATTGTAGCTCGTAGGTTGCATCATAATAGACATAGTGGAGATTTCTTTGGAGGAATTTATGCAGCCCGCTTAGCTAATTTTCTTGAGATAGACATCCGTGAAGGTGATACTGAGTTGCCCACTGCATATTTAGATTATGAATCCATGGCCTCACATCATTTTGTCGAGAGGCCCGAATCACCTCTTTTATATCGTTTAATTTTTAACAAACGACATGTTGTTCGTATTACTCTCCCTACTCCTGCTCTTTTTGATTCACAGACAAAAGGAAGATATACTATTACTAGAGAGGAGGCAGATGAGTATGAGAGGAGACCGGAGGCAGCCCGACTCCACGCTGCAGCTCAGCAGGCGATAACTGCTGTGTCGCAGTATGACCCCAGCTACACATACGGGTATCCGCCAGGCTATCCCTGGCAATAGACCAACTTAGGCCAAAAGCCTAAGCTTGGGGGAGTACGTATTTCTCACCGACATTACATTTATGTTCACACACACTCATTGCTAGATGTCGGTGCTCATACTCTTTCATTGTAATATCCATGCTAGTTTATTTTCCTTTTCCTGCTTTGTGTTTGATAAACCTTAAGAAAAACAAAAAAATTAGTAGTAATTTACTTTCCTGCTATAGTAGTAACTAAAAAGAAAACCCAAAAACATTTCCCGTTCTTCTTTTGCTTGTTGGGATCTTTCCCGTGTAAATTGTTTTATTTTCTTTTCTTTGGGGGTCAGTAGGAGAAGACCACAATTAAATTGTTGTAGTGGCTCTTATATGCTTTAATGTTGATTTAACCCAGAGCCCATATTACCTTGTCTTCTCCTGTTTATTGAATGCTCGCAGATTCCAGCTTAGTCCAATGCACGTGCACTCTTATTATTATTCACACTGTTCGGTCGTGCAAGTGAAAGGCAATTATGATGATATATGATGGACTGATTGAGATGAGAAAAGCTGGTATGAACTTGACCTCTTCTCCTGTAAATATGATGAGCCTGTCGTTCTTGATTCAGCTTATTATGAATAAACATGTTTGCAATGACAATTAGAGATCATAGTTGCTTGTGCCATGCTTGATTAGCTATGAGTTATAATGGTTTACCTTGTGTGCCAACATGCTATTGAGATGATTATGATGTGGTATGATGGGGTGGTATCCTCCTTTGAATGATTTAAGTGACTTGACTTGGCACATGTTCACGCATGTAGTTGAAATAAAATCAACATAGCCTTCACGATATTTATGTTCATGGTGGATTATATCCTACTCATGCTTGCATCCAATGTTTATTAATTTTAATGCATGTACATGGCTGTTGTCGCTCTCTAGTTGGTCGCTTCCCAGTCTTTTGCTAGCCTTCACCTGTACTAACCGGGAATACTGCTTGTGCATCCAATCCCTTAAACCCCAAAGTTATTCCAGATGAGTCCACTATACCTTCCTATATGCGGTATCTACCTGCCATTCCAAGTAAATTTGTATGTGCCAAATAAACATTCTGCTTTGTATGCTCAAATAGCTCATGTATCAACCAAGGCTGTCCTTAGCTTCCGTGTTAGGCGGGTTATTCTCAAGAGGAGTGGACTCCGCTCCTCAGTCACTAGAAAATGGCTGGTCACCGGGATGCCCAGTCCCATGCTTTATGCAAACTAAATAAAAATTAATTGCAAAAAAAACTCCCCCTGGGACCTGATGTATGTTGGAGACACTCGTTGTTTCGAGCAAGTCATGGATTGATGCTTGTTGGTGGAGGGGGAGTATAAACTTTACCATTCTGTTTGGGAACCGCCTATAATTTGTTTAGCATGGAAGATATCGCCATCTCTTAGTTGCTACGTTGACAATGAAAGTATACCGCTCAAAATGCAATTTATCTCTATTTCAAAACCGAGCTCTGGCACTTGTACAAATCCCTGCTTCCCTCTGCGAAGGGCCTATCCATTTACTTTTATGTTGAGTCATCACCCTCTTATTAAAAAGCACTAGCTGGAGAGCACAGCTGTCATTTGCATTCATCACTATTAATCTATGTTGTGTATGACTATGATTGGATCTCTTTTACCATGAATTACAATGTCTAGTCAGTCCTTGATCTTTAAAGGTGCTCTGCATTTATGTTTTGCGGTCTCAGAAAGGGCTAGTGGGATACCATCTTGTTATATCATATTATGATTGTTTTGAGAAAGTGTTGTCATCCGAGATTTATTATTATGGCTTGCTAGTTGATTATGCTATTGATATGAGTAATTATGAGACCTGAGAATTATTGCAAGTGTGGTTAGTTATGATGTATGCTGAAAACTTGAATGCTGGCTTGACATTGTTGCAACAACAAGAGCAAACAGAGTTTGTAAAAGTTTTTCGTTCTTTCTTTCAGTTTGTCAACTGAATTGCTTGAGGACAAGCAAGGGTTTAAGCTTGGGGAAGTTGATACGTCTCCATCGTATCTACTTTTCCAAACACTTTTGCCCTTGTTTTGGACTCTAACTTGTATGATTTGAATGGAACTAACCCGGACTGACGCTGTTTTCAGCAGAATTGCCATGGTGTTGTTTTATGTGCAGAAAACAAATATTCTCGGAATGACATGAAACTCCACGGAACTCTTAGAAAAAATAATAAAAAATCCTCGGCTAAGATGAAGACCAGGGGGCCCACACCCTGTCCACGAGTGTGGGGGGCGCCCCCCCCCCTCTAGGGCGCATCCCCCTACCTCGTGGGCCCCCTGGAAGCCCTCCGACGCCAACTCCAACTCTATATATTTGCTTTCGGAGAGAAAAAAATCAGGGAGAAGAAATCATCGCGTTTTACGATACGGAGCCGCCGCCAAGCCCTAAAACCTCTCGGGAGGGCTGATCTGGAGTCCGTTTGGGGCTCCAGAGAGGGGGATTCGTCGCCGTCGTCATCATCAACCATCCTCCATCACCAATTTCATGATGCTCACCGCCGTGCGTGAGTAATTCCATCGTAGGCTTGCTGGACGGTGATGGGTTGGATGAGATTTATCATGTAATCGAGTTAGTTTTGTTAGGGTTTGATCCCTAGTATCCACTATGTTCTGAGATTGATGTTGCTATGACTTTGCTATGCTTAATGCTTGTCACTAGGGCCCAAGTGCCATGATTTCAGATCTGAACCTATTATGTTTTCATGAATATATGTGAGTTATTGATCCTATCTTGCAAGCCTATAGTCACCTACTATGTGTTATGATCCGGCAACCCCAAAGTGACAATAATCGGGACCACTCCCGGTGATGACCATAGTTTGAGGAGTTCATGTATTCACTATGTGCTAATGCTTTGTTCCGATTCTCTATTAAAAGGAGGCCTTAATATCCCTTAGTTTCCATTAGGACCCCGCTGCCATGGGAGGGTAGGACAAAAGATGTTATGCAAGTTCTTTCCATAAGCACGTATGACTATATACGGAATACATGCCTACATTACATTGATGAATTGGAGCTAGCTCTGTGTCACCCTATGTTATGACTGTTACATGATGAACCGCATCTGGCATAATTATCCATCACTAATCCGGTGCCTACGAGTTTTCCATATACTATTTCTCGCTTATTTACTTTCCCGCTGCTACTATTACAATCACTACAAAATACCAAAAACATTACTTTTGCTGTCTTTACTTTTGTTGCCGCTACCACCACTATCATATTACTTTGCTACTAAACACTTTGCTGCAGATACTAAGTTTCCAGGTGTGGTTGAATTGAAAACTCAGCTGCTAATACTTGAGAATATTCTTTGGCTCCCCTTGTGTCGAATCAATAAATTTGGGTTAAATATTCTACCCTCAAAAACTGTTGCGATCCCCTATACTTGTGGGTTATCAAACTCTAGGGGTGTTTGTGACACTTATAGGAATAGCCCAACGGATTGATTGGAAAGAATAACTTTGAGGTGGTTTCGTACCCTACTATAATCTCTTCGTTTGTTCTCCGCTATTAGTGACTTTGGAGTGACTCTTTGTTGCATGTTGAAGGATATTTATATGATCCAATTATGTTATTATTGTTGAGAGAACTTGCACTAGTGAAAGTATGAACCCTACGCCTTGTTTCCTAGCATTGCAATACCGTTTACGCTCACTTTTATCAGTAGTTACCTTGCTGTTTTTATATTTTCAGATTACAAAAACCTATATCTACCATCCATATTGCACTTGTATCACCATCTCTTCGCCGAACTAGTGCACCTATACAATATACCATTGTATTGGGTGTGTTGGGGACACAAGAGACTCTTTGTTATTTGGTTGCATGGTTGTTTGAGAGAGACCATCTTCATCCTACGCCTCCCACGGATCGATAAACCTTAGGTCATCCACTTGAGGGAAATTTGCTACTGTCCTACAAACCACTGCACTTGGAGGCCCAACAACGTCTACAAGAAGAAGGTTGCGTAGTAGACGTCAAGCTCTTTTCTGGCGCCGTTGCCGGGGAGGCTAGGTAAGCGGCACTCACACCCCGTCAACTAAGCTCTTTTCTGGCGCCGTTGCCGGGGAGGTGAGTGCTTGAAGGTATATCTTTAGATCTTGCAATCGAATCTTTTTGTTTCTTGTTTTATCACTAGTTTAGTCTATAAAAGAAAACTACAAAAAATGGAATTGAGTTTGTCTCATACGCTTCATCTTTTTAATATCTTTCGTGAAAATGATGGAAAGGAAAATTGTGCCCAAGTGCTAGAAGAAGAATGCATTAAAATGTTTGGCACTAAATCTTTGAATGATGAGAATGGTTGCAATGTTATTAGTATGAATTCCTTGAATATCCATGATGCTAATGATATGCAAAGCCCCAAACTTGGGGATGCTATGTTTAATGAATATGATATTTTTAGCCTCTCAAGTTTTGATATGCAAAGTTGTTATGATGATAGCATGCCTTCTACTTATGACGATTATATTGATGAAAGTGGGTTTGGAAGAGTGTCAACTTTAGGAAGTAATGATCCCACTATTTTGGAGGATGTTGAATCTTATAATATTTATGAAAGTGGATTTGGAGAGGTCATGACTTTATTTAGTGATGAGTCCACTATCTTGGAAGAGGTTTCAATCGATTATGATGAGAACAAAGTTGCTACTTATGATGATTATTGTGATGAAACTTATGCTATAAAGAGTAGTGATGATTATATTTATAAAACTTGTCATGATTATGAGTACCCTATCTCTGAACATTACTCTTTTAACGTGGAAACAATTTATAGTATTCAAGTCTCTTATGATACTCCCACTATTCCGAATGAGAAGAATTTTGCTTATGTGGAGAGTAATAAAATTTCTATGCTAGTAGATCATGAAAAGAATGCTTTAGGCGCTGGTTATATTGTTGAATTCATTCATGATTCTACTGAAAATTATTATGAGGGAGGAATATATGCTTGTAGGAATTGCAATAATATCAAGTTTCCTCTCTATGTGCTTAAAGTTTTGAAGTTATGCTTGTTTTGCCTTCCTATACTAGTTGATTGTTGTTCCCATAAGTTGTTTGCTCACAAAATCCCCATGAATAGGAAGTGGTTTAGACTTAAATGTGCTAGTCATATACTTCATGATGCTCTCTTTATGTTTCAATTCTTATCTCTTATGTGAGCATCATTGAAATCATCATGCCTAGCTAGGGGCGTTAAACGATAGCGCTTGTTGGGAGGCAACCCAATTTTATTTTAGTTTCTTGCTTTTTGGTTCTGTTTAGTAATAAATAATTTATCTAGCCTCTGGTTAGATGTGGTTTTGTGTTTTAATTAGTGTTTGTGCCAAGTAAAACCTTTAGGATAACCTATGGTGATAGTTATTTGATCTTGCTGTAAAAAACAGAAACTTTGTGCCCACGAGATTAGTTTTCATAAATCACTGGAACGACGGTGATAGTTATGCTTATTTTGATGAATCTATGAGTAGTTTCAGAGGATATGAACCATAGAGAAGTTGGAATACAGTAGATATTACACCAATATGAAATTGGAATGAGTTCACAACAGTACCTAAGTGGTGATTTATTTTCTTATACTAACGGAGCTTACGAGTTTTCTGTTAAGTTTTGTGTTGTGAAGTTTTCAAGTTTTGGGTGTAGTTTTGATGGACTACGGAATAAGGAGTGGCAAGAACCTAAGCTTGGGGATGCCCATGGCACCCCAAGATAATCTAAGGACACCAAAAAGCCAAAGCTTGGGGATGCCCCGGAAGGCATCCCCTCTTTCGTCTTCATTTATCGGTAACTTTACTTGGAGCTATATTTTTATTCACCACATGATATGTGTTTTGCTTGGAGCGTCATTTTATTTTGTTAGTATTTGCTTGCTGTTATTTAGAATAATGTTTTGCATCTCTATTTTCAATAAAAATGTCAAGGATAGCCTTTACCATGCTTATTTTACAAGTCTACATGTTGCTGTTTGAAAACAGAAAGTTTACCGCTGTTGCAAAAATTCCCTAGAAATTTCAGAATGTGATAAAATGTTGAAACCTTTTGCATAATAAGATCTGATAAATTTACCACAGTGGGAATTTTCTTTCATAATTTTTGGAGCTGGGGAAGTATTGATACTCTTGTGTTCTTTACAGACTGTACTGTTTTGGCAGATTGCTGTTATGTTTGCATTGTTTGCATATGTTTGCTTGTTTAATAATTCTATTTGAGGATAGGAGTATTAAATATGCAGAGACATTTAGAATGCAATTTTGAATAATAATTTTTGTGATTTGCTACAGTAGAGGATGATAAGGTTTTTGCATTGGTTTATACTAACTTATCTCACGAGTTCTTGTTGAGTTTGGTGTGAATGAAGCTTTTTGAGATTTAGGGAGACCGTGATATGAAAGGAATTAAGGAGACACAAAAGCTCAAGCTTGGGGATGCCCAAGGCACCCCAAGATAATATTTCAAGAAGTTTCAAGCATCTAAGCTTGGGGATGCCCCGGTTGGCATCCCACCTTTCTTCCTCAACAACTATCGTTTAGTATTGGTTGAGCCTAAGTGTTTGCTTCTTCACATGATGAGTGCTATCCTTGCAATGTCCTTTTATTTTGCTTTGCTTGCTGATTGAATAAAATACATTAGATCTGAAATTCTTAAATGAGAGAGAGTCTTCACATAGCTACATAATTATTTAACTTCTCATTGATCTTCACTTATATCTTTTTGGAGTAGTTTGTCATTTACTCGTGTGCTTCTCTTATATCCTATGAGTAAATAGTTGAATGATTTGAATGTCATAAATCTGAAATTATATATGTTTCATATGCTTATCCCATGGGGAGTAATGCCTTCACATGTAAGGAGTAGAGGTGGTAAATTTATTGAAGGTTAGCAAACATTGTATTGGTCATTTGAACAATTCATGAAAGAATATTGAAGGAAGAGAGATTTCACATATAAATATACTATCTTGGACATCTTCTATGATTGTGAGCCCCATTAATTATTTTCAAACCTGAGCAAATTAGTTGAAGTTGGACAAGGAAGACAACATAATGAGTTATGCTTGGGTATATTTGTATAAGTTATATTGTTTTGGATCCTCTAACATGTGGTGCTTGCTATTTAGAATCCTTTGCTAGCCAAAATATCTGTACTAAGTGGGAATACTGCTTGTGCATCCAAATCCCTTGAACCAAGTTTCTTCCATGAGTGTCCACCATATCTACCTATATGTGGTATTTACCTGTCGTTCCAAGTAAATTTGCATGTGCCAAACTCTAAACCTTCAAATAACAATCTGTTTTGTATACCTGAATCTCTCATGTAGCGACTACGGGTTAGCAGTATCTTCCATGCTAGGTGGGTTATTCTCACGATGAGTGGACTCTGCTCATCATTCACGAGAAAATGGCTGGTAACTAGGATGCCCAGTCCCATGATCAAAAGATCGAAATCAAATCAAAAATAATTGCAAACAAAACTCCCCTAGGTTTGATGTTAGTTGGAGGCACCCGTTGTTTCGGGAAAGCCATGGATTGATGATTGTTGGTGGAGGGGGAGTAAAAACCTTTACCTTTCTGTTTGGGAACCGCCTATAATGTATGTAGTATGGAAGATATTGGGAACTCTTGGTCGTTATGTTGACAATGAAAGCATACCTCCCAAAATTATTTTCATCTCTGTTTTAAAAGCTTCGAGCTCTGGCACCTCTGCAAATCCCTGCTTCCCTCTACGAAGGGCCTATCTTTTACTTTTATACAAGAGTCAGTACTATTCCTTCTCATTCCAACCTACTCTTTAGTTGGCAAGCATCATGTGATGGAAAGATCTAGGCATATATGGCCATTCAAATACATTTGAGCATGAATTATTACTATTGACATTACCCTCGAGGTAAAAGGTTGGGAGGCGAAACATTAAGCCCCTATCTTTCTCTGTGTTCGATGAATACTATTTGTTCTAAAAATATGCTTTGAGTGGTAGCAATCATGGAAGACTAAATTATAGTTGAGTATGTGAAGTTTGCTGAATCAAAGCTCTGACATAGACTCTTCCTGAAAATAAGATGAATTGCAATTGTTTGATGACTGAGAACATAGTTTGTTAGTTTTCAAGAAAGTTTATGATCTATACTTTAACATGTGAATAGTTTGTTACTTGATCATGCAAAGTTTTATGATATGAGCTACTGTTATGACATATATTGATGCTAGAAAAGGTGGTTGAAATTATCATTGATCAAACTTATGCACCTACTAGCATTCACACTTCATAAGTTATTTCTTTTATCATTTACCTACTCATGGACGAGCAGGAATTAAGCTTGGGGATGCTGATACGTCTCCAACGTATCTATAATTTATGAAGTATTCATGCTATTATATTATCTGTCCTGGATGTTTATGGGATTTATTAAACACTTCTATATTACTTTTGGGACTAACCTATTCACCCAGAGCCCAGTGCCAGTTCCTGTTTTTCCCCTTGTTTCAGTGTTTTGCAAAAAAGGAAAATCAAACGGAGTCCAATTGACCTGAAACTCCACGGAACTTATTTTTGGACCAGAAGAAGCCCACGGAGTACCGGAGTTGCACCAGGGGAGTCCCGGGCTGCCCACGAGGGTGGGGGGCGCGCCCACCCCCTAGGGCGCGCCCCCCTGCCTCGTGGACAGCCCGGAGGTCCACAGATGTACTTTTTCCTCCCATATATACCCATATACCCTAAAAACTTCGGGGAGCAGAATAGATCGGGAGTTCCGCCGCCGCAAACCTCGAGAGCCACTGAAAACCAATCTAGACCCGTTCCGGCACCCTGCTGGAGGGGGGATCCCACATCGGTGGCCATCTTCATCATCCCGACGCTCTCCATGACGAGGAGGGAGTAGTTCACCCTCGGGGCTGAGGGTATGTACCAGTAGCTATGTGTTTGATCTCTCTCTCTCTCTCTCTCTCTCGTGTTCTTGATTTGGCATGATCTTGATGTATCGCGAGCTTTGCTATTATAGTTGGATCTTATGTTCCTTCTCCCCCTCTACTCTTTTGTAATGGATTGAGTTTTCCCTTTGAAGTTATCTTATCAGATTGAGTCTTTCAAGATTTGAGAACACTTGATGTATGTCTTGCCGTGTGTATCTGTGGTGACAATGGGATATCACGTGATTCACTTGATGAATGTTTTGGTGATCAACTTGCGGGTTCCGCCCATGAACCTATGCATAGGGGTTGGCACACGTTTTCGTCGTGATTCTCTGGTAGAAACTTTGGGGCACTCTTTGAGGTTCTATGTGTTGGTTTGAATAGATGAATTGAGATTGTGTGATGCATATCGTATAATCATACCCACGGATACTTGAGGTGACATTGGAGTATCTAGGTGACATTAGGGTTTTGGTTGATTTGTGTCTTAAAGTGTTATTCTAGTATGAACTCTAGGGGTGTTTGTGACACTTAAAGGAATAGCCCAACGGATTGATTGGAAAGAATAACTTTGAGGTGGTTTCGTACCCTACCATAATGTCTTCATTTGTTCTCCGCTATTAGTGACTTTGGAGTGACTCTTTGTTGCATGTTGAGGGATAGTTATATGATCCAATTATGTTATTATTGTTGAGAGAACTTGCACTAGTGAAAGTATGAACCCTAGGCCTTGTTTCCTAGCATTGCAATACCGTTTACGCTCACTTTTATCATTTGTTACCTTGCTGTTTTTATATTTTCAGATTACAAAAACCTATATCTACCATCCTTTTGTCACTTGTATCACCATCTCTTCGCCGATCTAGTGCACCTATACAATATACCATTGTATTGGGTGTGTTGGGGACACAAGAGACTCTTTGTTATTTGGTTGCAGGGTTGTTTGAGAGAGACCATCTTATCCTACGCCTCCCACAGATTGATAAACCTTAGGTCATCCACATGAGGGAAATTTGCTAATGTCCTACAAACCTCTGCACTTGGAGGCCCAACAATGTCTACAAGAAGAAGGTTGCATAGTAGACATCATCTGGTTCTTGAATTATCATGTTGATCTCATCACTCTTAATATAATTTGATTGGGTTTAATGATGATGCTTAATTGGGATTGAGTTGGAGGAACCTTCTCAATGTTTAAGAACCACCATGATAGTTAAATAAAATTTATTCCTTTGTTGTAGGAAAAAATTGGCTTTTCGCAAAACATATTAATCATACAGCCTCCACCAGCCAAATATGCATGTAGTGATAGCTATTATTCTGTTGATTACTCTTGTGCTACCTTGCCAGCATATTCCATGTGCTGACCCGTTTCGGGCTGCAACGTTCATGTTGCAGACTCTTCAGACGATGAGTAAGGTGCCTTAGGTTGTGGTCTTTCACTCATTGATGCCGTTGGAGTTAATGGACTCACTTTATCTTCCAAGGCTTCTGCTGTTATCGTTTTTAGATGGCCTTAAGCCATATTTATTGTAATAAGCTCTCTTGTGAGACATTTGATGTAATAAGTGTGTGATTGTTACTCTGTTATAAATCCTCAAGTAATGTGCGTGTTAGCATTAACGATCCAGGGAAGACACTGATGCACAGAGATCAGACTGTTTGAGCTCTGGTCGCTACAAGATGGTATCAGAGCACACGCTAACTGTAGGACACGACCACTAAGCTATAGCCCTAGATCACTACTCTCTTCTCATTTCTGACTCCTCTCCCTTTTCTACTCTATAGGATGGAGGATGCAAGGATCAAGTTCACTCAACCGAATGAAGATACCCCTTTTGGATGACACTTGAAGGAAGTCACTAAATACCTGAACATTGGAATACCAAGCTTCACCCGGACCTACAACTCCACTTTATCAGAAGAGGAGCGCTGGATGATTCAAGTTCAAGTTCCAGGAAGGACGTTCATGCCAGTTACTGAGCCCATAGAGTTTTCCTTTGATGCACCCACCTGGAGTCTAGGCAAGAGCATGGCAGCTCACATCACCATGGGACGCATTGGAGAAGTTTACCACAGGGATCTCAAGGATACTATTTAATAGATTTGTGGGCACCGAGATGAGCAATGGGAGATGATCAGCACCAGGAAGGATAGATCGATTGCAGCTTTCATCCAGGAGTTAAACCAGCACATACGACGCCAGGAGAACCAGATATGCGCAAGCATGATAGATCTGAAGAAGGCAATGACTAGGATCACAGAGCTGGAGGAAGAACTCAAGTCTACACACGATGGATACGAGGAGGAAATGACGATACTCATGGAGAAGAATGACGATCTCACAAGGAAGCTAGGAGTGTTCATGGGAGACCCCGCGTGAGGAGGAGAAGACGACGATTCCACTTGCCCGGAGAACTACATCATCATCGACGATAGCGATGATGACTTTGTTGATGAAGCTGGAGCAGATATTATGGAGTCTTCTACCGATCAATTTTTCTAGTCGACCACCATATCAGTAGTAGTATTCCCCCATGTACATAGTAGTAGTTCGAGCACTTTTAAAGTTAGTTCTAGACCGATTGTATGCCCTTGCTTGATTGATGAAGTGATATGTGTGTGTTTGTCTCATGTGCATATGGGTAGTGCTTCCTCACTAGACCTCTTTTCTATTCTAATCTCTCCCCTCTAAACCCATCAGATGCCTCTGAGACGTGACAACGGATTTGTCTTCCCACCTGAGATCACCCAGTTGATTCAACAGCAGAATGCATTGGTGCAGATACTAGTCCAGAATCAGAATCAGGGGAACAACAACAACAACAACCCACCACCACCACCACCTGTTGATCACTTAGCCCGTTTTCTAAGGCCGAATCCACCAGTGTTCTCGAGTAGCATCGAGCCGATAGTTGCAGATGATTGGCTCCGCAAGATTGGAAGGGAGTTGACCACTGCAGGATGCACAAATGTGGAGAGAGTGTGTTTTGCCGCACATCAGCTTGATGGACCCGTGTAGGATCGGAAGTATGTCTAGAGGGGGGGGGTGATTAGACTACTTGACCAAATAAAAACTTAACCTTTTCCCAATTTTTAGTTCTTGGCAGATTTTAGCAACTTTAGGACAAGTCAAGCAATCATCACACAATTCAAGCAAGCATGCAAAGAGTATATACGCAGCGGAAAGTAAAGCATGCAACTTGCAAGAATGTAAAGGGAAGGGTTTGGAGAATTCAAACGCTATTGGAGACACGGATGTTTTTCCCGTGGTTCGGATAGGTGGTGCTATCCTACATCCACGTTGATGGAGACTTCAACCCACGAAGGGTAACGGTTGCGCGAGTCCACGGAGGGCTCCACCCACGAAGGGTCCACGAAGAAGCAACCTTGTCTATCCCACCATGGCCATCGCCCACGAAGGACTTGCCTCACTAGCGGTAGATCTTCACAAAGTAGGCGATCTCCTTGCCCTTACAAACTCCTTGGTTCAACTCCACAATCTTGTCGGAGGCTCCCAAGTGACACCTAGCCAATCTAGGAGACACCACTCTCAAAGAAGTAACAAATGGTGTGTTGATGATGAACTCCTTGCTCTTGTGCTTCAAATGATAGTCTCCCCAACACTCAACTCTCTCGCACAGGATTTGGATTTGGTGGAAAGAAGATTTGAGTGGAAATCAACTTGGGGAAGGCTAGAGATCAAGATTCATATGGTAGGAATGGAATATCTTGGCCTCAACACATGAGTAGGTGGTTCTCTCTCAGAACATATGAGTTGGAAGTGTAGATGTGTTCTGATGGCTCTCTCCACGAATGAAGAGGAGGTGGAGGGGTATATATAGCCTCCACACAAAATCCAACCATTACACACAATTTACCAATCTCGGTGGGACCGAATCAACAAACTCGGTCGGACCGAAATAGTAAACCTAGTGACCGTTAGAGATTTTCGGTGGGACTGACATGCAACTCGGTAGGACCGATATGGTTAGGGTTAGGGCATAACGTAATCTCGGTGAGACCGATTACACAAACTCGGTGAGACCGATTTGGTAATAGGCTAACCAGAGAGTTGGTCAGGTAAACTCGGTGGGACCGATTTGCTCTTTCGGTGAGACCGAAAAGTTACAAAAGGGAAACAGAGAGGTTACATTGCAATCTCGGTGGGACCGATCCGCTCTTTTGGTGAGACCGAAAAGTTAGGAAAAGGAAACAGAGAAACTGCAATCCCATCTCGGTGAGACCGAGATCCCTATCGGTAGAACCGAATTGCTAGGGTTTGACAGTGGCTTATGACAAGTGAAACTCGGTGGCGCCGGATGGAAAGAATCGGTAGGTCCGAGTTTGACTTTGGGTTTAGGTCATATGTGGAAGTGGGAAAGTAGCTGAGGATTTTGGAGCATATCATTAAGCACATGAAGCAAAAGGCTCATTAAGCAACACCTCATCCCTCCTTGATAGTATTGGCTTTTCCTATGGACTCAATGTGATCTTGGATCACTAAAATGTAAAATGAAGAGTCTTGAGCTTTTGAGCTTGAGCCAATCCTTTGTCCTTAGCATTTTGAGGGTTCCACTTTCACCATCCATGCCATGCCAATCATTGAGCTTTCCTGAAATAATTGTCTTGGAATAGCATTAGCTCAATGAGCTATATGTTGTTATGAATTACCAAAACCACCTAGGGATAGTTGCACTTTCAATCTCCCCCTTTTTGGTAACTGATGACAACATATAGATCAATGCTTCGACAAATGATAATAAGAATGAATTATATCATCGCTTTGAGAAGTATGTGATAAGTAAGAGCTCCCCCTAAATTTGTGCATATTTAAAATTTGCTTTGGACTGCAAATGCACAAAGAGTTAGAATTATGGGTTACTCTTCCATGTCACATACATCTTGGTGGAGCGGTCAAAATGATAATAATGAAATACATGCACTCATCACCAAGGAAAAGTGAATGATCACATAAGATAGATAAGATATATCAAGCATGCATAAGTGTAGCTTATGATCAAACACATGATCATCAATGTCTCACAAGCATATCAAAGTATCTCGACCAAAAGCAAACAATGTTTGAAAAACCACCAAATAAAGCAAGAGAGAAAAAACAACACTCTCTCTCTCGAAGCCTATGATCTATACATTTTTCTCCCCCTTTGGCAACAAGTTACCAAAAAGTTCCTAGAAAATGCATAGTGCTAGATCGACACTCAGGCTTGATCTTCTGGTGGAGGTGGAGTCTGGATCACTCCAAGGACGAAGGCTTCTGTAGACGTGGTTGGAGCTGGAGCTGAAGTAGATGCTGGAGCTAGTTGGGCTGGTGCTGTGGCTGGAGCTGAGGTGGTGGCTCTTGTGTCAGGAACTGGCACTGCACTGCACCTCTGAGCTCGTGGCACTTTGGCAAATGCATCAGTGGTTGTCTTCCCTTTCCTCTCATGCATGTCATCTTGGAGTTGCTCCACTGTAGACTGAATCTCTGTCACTTTGACATCCAAGTCATAGAACTTTTGTTCTACGATCCTCTCTAAGCTCTCCTGATTCTGAGTGAGGGTGGCCAGTCCTTTCTCTATCCTCAGGGTGGATGCAATCAAGTAACTGAGCTGCTCTTGCTTGGTTTTCAAGAAATATTCAGATGCCTCCTCTCGAGTTGGCATCTTTGCAGCTTTCTCCTTCCTTGCCTTCTCCTTCTGTGCTTGTGCATGGGCTGAAGATGGTTCATCCTTGTTCATCACAACTTCATTATCTTCAAAATCTGGATGAATAGGCAAATGTTCCTTGTCCAAGAGGTATATGCCTGTGCCCATCTTGGAGTTTATCAGCTCCTGGATCTGAGGGGCATATCCACAGCTCCTCTTCTGGTCAGCTGCAGTCCTCTTGATTGTTTCTACCATGAGGCTCATGATTTGAATTTCTGTGGCACATCAAAGATATGAAGCAAGTTGATTGCATGGCCTCTGATCATCTTGTGATCACCTGACTTGGGCAACAAGGTGTGCCTCAGTATCCAATTGATGGTTGGCAATCCTGGCAGAAGATAATGTACTGATCCAAACTTGAAAGTGTCAAGTGCCTTGTTTGGGATCTCTTTGTACATATTTGACATAGAGTTGTGGTCCATCTTCTTCTTTCTTGGCATAAATATCTAAGTCATCCTCATGCTCTTCTGGGGCATTGATGAGCTGTGCCCACTCAGCAACTGTTGATTGGTACCTCGTACCTTCAGACATCCATACAATTCTGCCATCTGGATAAAAATGTGCTATGGAGTAGAACTGCATGATCAGCTCTTCATTCCACTTTGTGAGCTTCTGCCCAACAAAGTCAGCTACTCCACATGCCTTGAAGCTATCTTGCACTCTAGGATAGTGCTCTTCATTGTCCTTGATGTATTCCCAGTCGACCCATCTCATATCACGCACAATGGGCTTCTTGTCCAATAAGACTGTCTCATAGAAGTCCTGCTGTTCCTTAGTGTGGAACCTGTAGTCAACAGCAGTCCTCCTCCTGGTAGCATATGGATCCTCTGCTCTCCACTTTCTTAGCCCTGAATCTCTTCTGATCTTCATATCCTCAGCCACAGGATTAGCATCATTGTGGTCTGGGATCTTGGGCTTCAACTTTCTAAGAACTTGGCCTTCCTCTTCTTCTGCAGTGTCAGGCACTGGGGCCTTGTTCTTCTCAGCAGCTGGGATGCTCCTTGTATTCCTCTTTGGAGCTGTCTTGGCCTTTGATGCAGCCTTGGGTGCTTCCTTGGGCTTAGATGCAGTAGCCCCTGATTTGATAGCATCACCCATTAGCTTGGGTGCCTTAGGTGCTGGAGCAGCAACCTCTTCTTCTTCTTCCTCATCAGAAGAATGCTGTTCAAATTCAGCCATGGGATCAACTTTCTTGCACCATCTGCCTCTTTTCCTTTCCTTCTTCCCTTCAGCAGCAACTGGCTCTTTGGGTGCAGGCTTCTTAGGAATCTTTGTTGAGGCTCTGGCCTTTGGCATAGGCTGCCTGCCTGCTGGCCTTTTGACCTTTAAGCCTGGCTTGGTGCTCTGTCTTGAGCCATGCTCTTTCTGGAGCATTACTTTCTTAGAAGTTGCTTCCTCTTCTGCCACATAGTCCTCATCCTCTAATTCTGAGGTTTTCTTCTTCCTTTGTCTTGTGGCAGCTTTTGGCAGGTTGCTAGGGGTGCCCCTGCTGCCTTCATCTGAAGAACTGGAGGGACTAGTGCCCTCACTCATTTGCACTGGCTATTCTGACATGTTCTGGCTATCACTTTGGTCTGACATGATGTACAAGCTGAGCGCTGACCCTGTGAATAGTTTATAGATGAGGTAGTGGATGAGAATCACAAAATGCAGAGATTTTTGCAAAAGAATGATTCAAAATCTTAGTTTTAGTTTTCCACAGAAATCATTTCGGATCCACTGATTTTTAAACTCGGTGATACCGAAGCAGTTTTTGGAACCTAAACTGGTGAACTCGGTCAGACCGAGTCATAGTTCGGTGGCACCGAGACTGCTAGGGTTTCACAAAGTTCCAAAATCGGTCACACCAATTAGCAATACTCGGTCAGACCGAGTCTCACTTGTGCAATCGCATGAGCCAAATCGGTGGGACCAAGTTTTTCAACTCGGTGGGTCCGAGATGGTTTCGGCGGAAACCTAACCCTAAAATTTGCGAATCAAGCCTATTCTACGAATTCTTTGATTGGATAGGAGTTTATCAAACGTGGCTAGAATCAATATGATCACAATGTGCTAGGAATCGGATTGGGGAATAGCACAAAGATCGAGTCCATACCCTAGTTTGGCGGAGACTCGCTACGGCGGCAACGGCGGGGTTGAATCCCGTTGACGGCGACGGAGACCAGCGACTGGAGGCGGCTGGCGGCGAGGAGACGATCCGGAGACCACGTTGGCAGAGCGAGCTATCGCGCGGGCGAAGGGGTTCGGAGAAATTTCCAAATTTTTGCCCGTGTCTATATATAGCCCGACCCTGTCGGTGTGACCGAGTGGAACAACTCGGTGGCACCGAGATGCAAAACTGTATACAGTTATTGCAACTCGGTGTGACCGAATGGTTCAAATCGGTTGCACCGAGATCGAAAACATAGATCAACTTAATGATCTCGGTAAGACCGAAAGTGGGGTATCGGTCAGACCGAGAATCACAAAGAGGTTTTGGAAGTTTAAGTCTATGACGAATCGGGGACTCCGAGTGCTCCTCACACAGAGTGGTTCTAATCTGACTTGATCAATTTTGTGATGTAGCATGAATAGAGTTTGAGACGAGAAAAGCATAGATAGCTAGAGAAGGTTCCTAGGCATTCTTGTCCATCCACTTGGCAAAAGAAAAGTAAAGCCAAACAATCAAAACAGCAAGTGGATGTCCTCAAATGAGTAAAATATGCAACCAACATGCTCACACAATAAAATGGCAATTGAAATATGTGACAAAGCATGCACAACCAATTCTAGTATCTATCAAGCAATTGGCGATGACTAGGTCATCTATATATGAGTATATTGACTTAGGAGTCAAATGAGAACACTTGATCATAGGTCATACTCATCGTTTAAGCTCAAGTGTTGTTACCACTTTTACATAAAGCATTGTTGTGTTCACATCATTAGAGTTGCTTTAACTCAAGTCTTAGAGTAAAGCTCCCCCTAGATGTGATATCCCCCCTAAGAGGGATGAACTAACCTTGGGTTTTGTCGATGATGACTTCATGTAGATGTTGAAGATGTGGATGCTCAATGTTGATGTAGATCACTTGGAGCTATCCTTTTGAGTGAATTGCACTTTCAATACCTACATGGGTTAGTCCCACAAGGAACAAACAAGGATATCCAGAGACATAGAGTGATGCACACACAAGATGATGTTTATGAAAGCTTTTAGGTTACCTTGTTCCTTGTCTTACCAACAAGAGGGTTTGTGACTCCTTGAACTAGTTCAAGATGTGGAAGTTGATTGCACTCGTTCTTGCCAAAATGATTAGAGTGAAGTATGTTGGCGGAGTCACCCTCAAGAACTTTCTAGTTCTTCTTCTTTTGGATCCACAACATCTTGATGGGAATCCTTGGAGTTGTAGTCGTACTTGATGAAGTGGAACTTGAAGTAGTCTTGGGAATCCACTTGACTAAGGTCTCAGGAGCTTCTTCAAATGCATCAATTTCCTCTTGAAGCTTGTCCTTGCCTTTTTGTTTGTAGTCTTGTGGTGGAAGATCATCTTGAGTTTGTGTCCCCTTGAAAGAAGTAGGATCATACTTCTCTTGTTGAGGAACAAATTTTGTCTTGGGGTATTGATCTTCTTCCCACTCAACTCCATTGGCATTGAACTTTCGTTCAAAACCAACACCTTGATTCTTCCGGTGCCTTCCTTGCTTGCGTACAATCTCCTCGAATTGCTTACTTCCGGCAAGGCTTTTGTACACTCCTTGCTCTATGATTTCCTTCAATAAGATATTTTCTTGCTCAAGTGTAACTTGGCTAAGAGAATCATTAGTGGAATCAAGAGAATTACTAGAAGCAACAATATTGGATTTAACATGATCATTGTTACTACTAGAGGAAGAATCTTTCTTGTTCTTGTTACTAGACTTGACTTGAGGCATGTAAGTGGATAAGAGTAAACGCTTGGCAATGTAAGAAGAACTTTTCTTGCGGAGATCATCATTGATTGCCTTTAAAAACTCATGCTCTTGCTCAAGATTGAGCTTTTCAAAGCGTAACTTCTCATGAGCTCTTAAAAGTTCTCGATGATCTTCGAAGATAGTTTCATGAGCTAACTTAAGAGTGTTTAGTTCTTTAGTTAGTGCCTCAATTTTCTCCTTATCATTGTCATTCGTTTTATCTTGATTAGCATGATTAATTGACGTTTCATCATAGTATTCATCACTAGAGTTGTCAACAAGTAAATCATCATCACCTAACAAGTCATCTTCATCACTATTAAAATCAACATACTCAGGGTGAGTTACCTTAGGACCTTTGGCCAAGAAGCATCTTCCTATTCCTTCATTTGGTGAGTCAAATATGTCGTAGGAGTTGGTTGACACAAGTGCTAGACCGGCAACACCTTCATCTTGAGTATATTCGGAATCGGAGTGATAACTTCTCTCGGAGTGGTTGTCGGAGTCGGAGCCGGATACCCATTCACCAACATGAGCTTGATGTCTTCGTTTTGTATAGCTCCTTGATGATTTTTCCTTTCTTTCCGAATCCTTGCTTCTCCGTGAGTATCTTCGTTCATGACGATCATCTCTACTCCTTCTCTCTCTTGATGGTGATTCTTCTCTTTTGCTTCTTCTTTTTGGAGAATCTTCTCTTCTTTTGTAGGGAGCCGTACACTCATTGGAATAGTGTCCGGGTCTTCCACAATTGTAGCAGTTTTGCTCTCGACTAGAAGATCTTTTGTCATTGTAGGACCTTGACTTGGAGCTTCTATCTTTGCTTCTACTCTTGTAGAACTTGTTGAAGTTCTTCACCATTAAGCTCAATTCTTCATTGAAGTTTTGTTTCTCACTTGATGATGTGGGGGCTTCACATGAGGCTTTGTAAGCACCACTTGATTTGTTGTGAAGTTCCTCTTTATCCTTGAGCGACATCTCATGAGCAACAATTCTTCCAATGACCTCCGTTGGCTTGAGATCTTTGTAATTGGGCATCATTTGGATCAATGTGCACACGGTATCATATTTTCCATCCAAGGCTCTTAGGATCTTCTTGATGATGAATCTATCGGTCATCTCTTCACTCGCTAAGCCGACAACATCGTTTGTGATGAGAGCAAGCCTAGAGTACATTTCAGCGACACCTTCACCATCCTTCATTTTGAACTTGTCAAGTTGACTTTGAAGCACATCCAATTTGGATTCCTTGACGGAGTCGGTACCTTCGTGCATATCAATCAAGGTATCCCAAATTTCCTTTGCATCCTCAAGACGGCTGATTTTGTTGAATTCTTCTGGGCACAATCTGTTGAAGAGAATATCACAAGCTTGAGCGTTGTATTGTAGCATCTTCAACTCATCCGCGGTAGCTTCACGGTTTGGTTCTTTCCCATCGAAGAAGTCACCTTGCAAACCAACACACACAATAGCCCAAACGGCGGGGTTATGTCCAAGAATATGCATTTTCATTTTATGCTTCCAACTAGCAAAATTAGTACCATCAAAGTAAGGACCTCTACGGTGATAATTTCCCTCACTAGACGCCATACTCTCCTAGGTTGTGAAACCAAGGCTATGACCACCAAAAGCTATGGAAATCAAAGCAAATGGAGACCAAAGCTCTGATACCACTTGTAGGATCGGAAGTATGTCTAGAGGGGGGTGATTAGACTACTTGACCAAATAAAAACATAACCTTTTCCCAATTTTTAGTTCTTGGCAGATTTTAGCAACTTTAGGACAAGTCAAGCAATCATCACACAATTCAAGCAAGCATGCAAAGAGTATATACGCAGCGGAAAGTAAAGCATGCAACTTGCAAGAATGTAAAGGGAAGGGTTTGGAGAATTCAAACGCTATTGGAGACACGGATGTTTTTCCCGTGGTTCGGATAGGTGGTGCTATCCTACATCCACGTTGATGGAGACTTCAACCCACGAAGGGTAACGGTTGCGCGAGTCCACGGAGGGCTCCACCCACGAAGGGTCCACGAAGAAGCAACCTTGTCTATCCCACCATGGCCATCGCCCACGAAGGACTTGCCTCACTAGCGGTAGATCTTCACGAAGTAGGCGATCTCCTTGTCCTTACAAACTCCTTGGTTCAACTCCACAATCTTGTCGGAGGCTCCCAAGTGACACCTAGCTAATCTAGGAGACACCACTCTCCAAGAAGTAACAAATGGTGTGTTGATGATGAACTCCTTGCTCTTGTGCTTCAAATGATAGTATCCCCAACACTCAACTCTCTCACACAGGATTTGGATTTGGTGGAAAGAAGATTTGAGTGGAAAGCAACTTGGGGAAGGCTAGAGATCAAGATTCATATGGTAGGAATGGAATATCTTGGCCTCAACACATGAGTAGGTGGTTCTCTCTCAGAACATATGAGTTGGAAGTGTAGATGTGTTCTGATGCCTCTCTCCACGAATGAAGAGGAGGTGGAGGGGTATATATAGCCTCCACACAAAATCAAACCGTTACACACAATTTACCAATCTCGGTGGGACCCAATCAACAAACTCGGTCGGACCGAAATAGTAAACCTAGTGACCGTTAGAGATTTTCGGTGGGACTGACATGCAACTCGGTAGGACCGATATGGTTAGGGTTAGGGCATAACGTAATCTCGGTGAGACCGATTACACAAACTCGGTGAGACCGATTTGGCAATAGGCTAACCAGAGAGTTGGTCAGGTAAACTCGGTGGGACCGATTTGCTCTTTCGGTGAGACCGAGAAGTTACAAAAGGGAAACAGAGAGTTTACATTGCAATCTCGGTGGGACCGATCCGCTCTTTCGGTGAGACCGAAAAGTTACGAAAAGGAAACAGAGAAACTGCAATCCCATCGTGGTGAGACCAAGATCCCTATCGGTAGAACCGAATTGCTAGGGTTTAGCAGTGGCTTATGACAAGTGAAACTCGGTGGCGCAGGATGGAAAGAATCGGTAGGTCCGAGTTTGACTTTGGGTTTAGGTCATATGTGGAAGTGGGAAAGTAGCTGAGGATTTTGGAGCATATCATTAAGCACATGAAGCAAAAGGCTCATTAAGCAACACCTCATCCCTCCTTGATAGTATTGGCTTTTCCTATGGACTCAATGTGATCTTGGATCACTAAAATGTAAAATGAAGAGTCTTGAGCTTTTGAGCTTGAGCCAATCCTTTGTCCTTAGCATTTTGAGGGTTCCACTTTCACCATCCATGCCATGCCAATCATTGAGCTTTCCTGAATAATTGTCTTGGAATAGCATTAGCTCAATGAGCTATATGTTGTTATGAATTACCAAAACCACCTAGGGATAGTTGCACTTTCAACCCGCAACATCATGGTGGGAGAATTTTACAGCCACTTACCCCATCGACACTGTTACATGGGACCAGTTCCAGCAGGCTTTATGCACTACCCGTGTATCAACAAGAGCTATGGCCATGAAGAAGCACGAGTTTCGCAATTTACGTGAAGGAGGATGCGTAGTTGGCCAGTATGTGGACGATTTTAGTAAGCTAGCACGTTATGCCCTAGATGACGTTGCTATGGATGCAGCTAAGCAGGAGAAGTTTCTGGAAGGACTGAATGATGAGCTGAGCATGCAGTTGATGGTTGCCACCTTCAATAACTACCAGGAGTTGGTAGACAGAGCTCTCATGATTGAAGGGAATCAGCAGCTGATTGACAACCGCAAGAGGAAGTATGGACAAGGGAAGTATAATTCTGGAGCTCAGCAGAGACCCCGCTTTACCCCAAACTCGGGAGGACCCCTTCAGCATAACCATGGAGGTCACAATCACAATGGAGGAAGTTCACACAACCATAGTGGCCCCAAGAACGGGAATGGTAATGGAGGAAGCAACGGCCAGAACCGTACCAACCCAGCAACGCCCGCCAAGAAGGATCTAAGTCACATTACTTGTTTCAATTGCAGGAATAATGGACATTATGCCACGAAGTGTTCTGAAGCAAAGAATGGAAACGACAATGGGAGCGCTGGGAAGAAGCCCAACCCTTTCAATAGGGGACAAGTGAATCACGTTAGCGTGGAGGGGGTAGAAGCGCAACCCGATGCAGTAATAGGTAAGTTTATGGTTACATCCTTTACCCCAATTGTTCTTTTTGATACTGGTGCATCGCATTCATATATATCAAGGGGATTTGTGGATAAGTTTAAACTTCCAACCCAAGCCCTTAGGTCGCCCATGTTAGCAACCTCACCAGGAGCAGAGTATATGGCTAGCCTATGGTGTGAGTGGTTACCATTAAGGATTGGTAATTACCTGTTTCCCTCAGACCTAATAGTATTGGAGTCACAAGGACTGGATGTGATATTAGGCATGGATTGGTTATCGAAGTATGGAGGGAACATTGACTGCGCCAGTAAGTCGATTTTTCTTACCACCCCAGAAGGAAGAAGGATCAAGTATGTATCCCGGCATGTGCCGAATAGGACTCAAGTAAATTCCTTATCAGGAGTTGTACATGAGGAAGTACCAGTGGTGAAGGATTTCCTGGATATATTTCCAGAAGAGTTGCTAGGCATGCCACCGGATAGGGACATTGAATTTTTGATCGAGCTTTTGCCAGGCACAGGGCCAATATCTAAAAGACCGTACAGGATGCCCGCTAAATATTTAGAGGAAATTAAGAAACATATTAAGGAGTTACTGGATAAAGGCTATATACGCCCAAGCTCGTCACCTTGGGGATCACTAGTGATTCTAGTGGAGAAGAAGGATGGATCATTGAGGATGGTTGTTGATTACCGAGGGTTGAATGAGGTGACGATCAAGAATAAGTACCCACTGCCGATGATCAATGATTTGTTTGATCAGCTGCAAGGAGCTAAGGTGTTTTCCCCGTTTGGTTTGATTCTCTTTGCAAACCGGAGTTCTTAAGCTGAACTTTCTGGTTAGATCTCTTATTTGAGTTTTACCAGTGCTTCTGGTTGAGTGCTTATTGTATGCTTGTTTGTTTGCGATAGAGTACCCGGAGTGCGAAGCGTGCTATTACGAGTCTCTAGGTTACGCGGATCATCAGCAAGGCAAGTAACACTTTGATCATACCTCTTTACTACCCAGTTTTATTGCATTAGATCAATCCTCAAACAATTGCATGATTAGGATCTGATTAAATTGTGGGTTTTGGGAAGTAGATGAGGTAGTACCTATTCACTTGTTTATTATCAAACCTATGGGAGTTACTTCTACGTTGCTTATATTACTATGCTATGCTCGTAGACGTGGATTGGGTTTGATTGTATCCATGACAGTTGTGAGTTTGTTAATTAACGGTTAACTTAAGGTGGCTACTTAAATACACATCTGAGTGGATTGCTTGTGGGCACCTGGAGAATCCAGTTTTGTCCTAGGATATCCCGGAGGACCCGTGTGATCATCCTACGGCCCGCCACCCAGGCTCAAAGGGATCATAAGATTATTCATGCTAGAAACTTCCGTGTGCAGCCACAAGCTATTATGGGCTCTATCATAGTTGAGTAAGTTGTGTGAAGCTCTTGAAGAGGTAGACTAGCAGATGTAGTGGGTTTTAGGTGGTACCGTCTATCCAGAGTAGAGAGTTAATGCTTCAGAAAGACTGTGTCTTGGTCATCCATTTCTCAAACACCATGTAGTGCGAGAAATCCAACAGATGCGATCGAGTCTTATGGGGAAAAGTGCGCAAACCTCTCTAGAGTGTACAAATTAATCATGGTTAGCCGTGTCCCCGGTTATGGACATCTTGAGTATCTGGTTCTTGAATTATCATGTTGATCTCATCACTCTTAATATAATTTGATTGGGTTTAATGATGATGCTTAATTGGGATTGAGTTAGAGGAACCTTCTTAATGTTTAACAACCACCATGATAGTTAAATAAAATTTATTCCTTTGTTGTTGGCAAAAATTGGCTTTTCGCAAAACATATTAACCATACAGCCTCCACCAGCCAAATATGCATGTAGTGATAGCTATTATTCTGTTCATTACTCTTGTGTTACCTTGCCAGCATATTCCATGTGCTGACCCGTTTCGGGCTGCAACGTTCATGTTGCAGACTTTTCAGACGACGAGTAAGGTGCCTTAGGTCGTGGTCTTTCACTTAGTGATGCCGTTGGAGTTGATGGACTCACTTTATCTTCCAAGCCTTCCGTTGTTATCGTTTTTAGATGGCCTTAAGCCATATTTATTGTGATAAGCTCTCTTGTGAGACATTCGATGTAATAAGTGTGTGATTGCTACTCTGTTATAAATCCTAAAGTACTGTGCGTGTCAGCATTACCGATCCAGGGATGACACTAATGCACAAAGATCAGACTGTTTGAGGTCTGGTCGCTACAATCACAAAAAGATAGAGAGGGGAGAACACCATATGATCCGACTATATTAACAAAGCCCGCGATACATCAAGATCGTGACATATCAAGAACACGAGAGAGAGAGAGATTAAACACATAGCTACTGGTACAAACCCTCAGCCCCGAGGGTGGACTACTCCCTCCTCATCATGGTGGCCGCCGGGATGATGAAGATGGCCACCGGAGATGATTCCCCCCTCCGGCAGGGTGCCCGAACAGGGTCTAGATTGGTTTTCATGGATATAGAGCCTTGCGGCGGCGGAACTTCTGATCTAGGTTAACCCCGAGGGTTTTCGGAATATTTGTGAATTTATAGGGTAAAGAGGGGGTGCGGGAGGCCACCAAGGTGGACACAACCCACTTGGGCGCGCCTGGGCACCCAGGCGCGCCCTGGTGGGTTTAGCCCCCCTCGGGGCACCCCCTAGGTGCTGCTCTAGCCCACTGGTGGTCTTCTAGTCCATAAAAATCCATAAAAAGTTTTGCGGTGTTTGGACTCCGTTTGATATTGATTTATTGCGATGTAAAAAACAACTACTGGCACTGGGTCAATAGGTTAGTCCCAAAAAAATCTTATAAAGTTGCTATAAAATGATTGTAAAACATCCAATAATGACAATATATTAGCATTAATACTTCATAAATTATAGATACGTTGGAGACGTATATGCATCCCCAAGCACATCCTTGAGTAGGTAAATGATAAAAGAAATAATTTATGAAGTGTGAATGCTAGCAAGGTGCATAAGTTTGATCAATGATAATTTCAATCACTTTTCCTAGCATCATAATAGCAATTCTTTCTTATAAAACTTCTCATGTTAAAGTAGCAACCAATTCACATGTTAAGGATCAAACAATGAATTCTCTTGAAACTCAACAACCTATGTTCTCAGTCATCAAGCTATTGTAATTCAACTTATTCAACAGAGTTTAAGTAAGAGCTCCACATACTCAACCATCGTATAGTCTTCTGTGATTGCTAACACTCACCGCATACACATTAGCAAAACGTTTCAACCGGACACATAGAAAGATAGGGGCTTATTGTTTTTCATCCCAACGTATTCACCTCAAGGGTGATGTCAACAATAATAACTCATGCTACCCATATCCATCTGGATATATGTTCCTAGATCTTTCCTCACGTCATGATACTTTCCAAAAGAGAAAAATAAAAAGGAATAGAGAGAAAAACTTTGACTTCTGCATGAAAGTAAATACATAAAAGTAAAAGATAGGCCTGTCGCAGAGGGAAGCAGAGGTTTCCATGCGCTTATTTGTTTGTATGCTCAACCCCTTAGTGCAAAAGAATGTCATGTTATATTGCCCCTTATGATAACAACCTTTATTATGCAGTTTGTCGCTTTTATTCTTTGCCATCACAAGTTCGTACAACACTCAATTTTCTCTTACACTAAATGATCTAGCACTTTTAGAAGCAATTTTTATTGCCTTATTGCACCGATGACAACTTACTTGAAGGATCTTTCTCAATCCTTAGGTAGGTATGGTGGACTCTTTAATGTAAGATTTGGGTTTAAGGGTTTTTGGATGCACAAGCAGTATCTCTACTTGGTGCGGAATTTTTGGCTAGCAAAGATGGGGGGCAAGCACCACATGTTGAAGGATCTATGACAATATAACTTCTATGTGAATATGAACAAACATAAACCATTACGTTGTCTTCCTTGTCCAACGTCAATAATTTTGGCATATAATATTTTGATGGGGGCTCACAATCACAAAATATTTCCAAGATAGTGTATTTGCATGTGAATGTTCTCTTCCTTATACTATTTATTCGTGAATTGGTTGTGTGACCAATATTGTGATTGTCAAGCCTCAAAATATTTCACTTTCTAAACCCAATCTGAAGCTACCACTAGGCATGATATGATTTCAACTTCATGACATTCAATTTATTCAAAAATTTACTCATAGGATATAAGTGAAGCACAAGAGTAAATGACAAGCTACTCCAAAAAGATATAAGTGAAGATCAAATGACTAGTTAAGTAAATAGATAGCTATGTGAGGACTCTCTCTTAATCAAAAACTTTCAGATCTAAGTATTTTATTAAAACAGCAAGCAAAAACAAAATAAAATGACATTCTAAGAATAGCACACATCATGTGAAGAAGCAAAAACTTAGGCTCAACCGATACTAACCGATAATTGTTGAAGAAGAAAGGTGGGATGCCTACCGTGGCATCCCCAAGCTTAGATGCTTGAGACTTCTTGAAATATTATCTTGGGGTGCCTGGGGCATCCCCAAGCTTGAGCTTTTGAGTCTCCTTAATTCCTCTCATATCACGGTTTTCCTAAATCTCAAAAGCTTCATCCACACAAAACTCAACAAGAACTCGTGAGATAAGTTTGTATAAACCAATGCAAAAACCTTATCATTCCGTACTGTAGCAAATCACTAAACTTATTATTCAACATTTCATACTAAATGCCTCTGCATATTTAATACTCCTATCCTCAAATAGAATCATTAAACAAGCAAACATATGCAAACGATGCAAACATAAAAGCAATCTACCAAAACAGTACAGTATGTAAAGAATGCAGGAGTATCAATACTTCCCTAACTCCAAAAATTATGAAAATTTACCACACTATAGAAAAATTGTTAGAGCTTATTGTGCAAAAAGTTTCAACATTTTATCACATTCTTACTTTTCTAGGGAATTTTTGCAACAGCAATAAACTTTTTGTTTTCCAATAGCAACATGTAGACTTTTAAAATAAGCATGGTAAAGTCTATCCTTGACATTTTTATTGAAAAGAAAGATGCAAAACATTATTCTAAATAAAAGAAAGCAAATCCTAAGAAAATAAATTGACACTACAAGCAAAAAAAATCATGTGACGAATAAAAATACAGCCTCGAGTAAGGTTGCCGATAATGTTGGAGACGAAAGAGGGGATGCCTTCTGGGGCATCCCAAGCTTAGTTGCTTGGATCTTCCTTGAATATTACCTTGGGGTTCATTGGGCATCCCCATGCTTAGGGTCTTATCACTCCTTATTCTCCTCATATCGATATTTCACCCAAACATTGAAAACTTCAATTACACAAAACTTAACGGAACTTCGTGATATAGGTTAGTATGATAAAGAGCAAACCATTTTACTTTGGTACTGTCAAAGAAAAGATTCATAATTGTTCTCACACAATGCCTACTATAGCATATCATTTTCACAATTTATATTGAGCAATATAAGCCATGGAAACTAGAAAACAAACAAACTATGCATTGAAAACAGAATCTGTCAAAAACAGAATAGTCTGTAGTAATCTGTACTCCAACCATACTTCTGCTACTCCAAAAATTCTGAAAAATTAGGAAAACCTGAGAAATTTGTATGTTAATATTATGAAAATTGAAATAGAGCAAAAACACGTTTCTGTGATTTATGAAAATTGTTTTTGTGAGTGCAAAAGTTTCTGTTTTTCAACAAGATCAAATAATTATCACCCAAGAAGATCCTAAAGGCCTTACTTGGCACTTTATTGGATCAAAATCTATAAAACATGATTACTACAGTAGCTTAATCAAGTGAACACACAAAAATAGTAGGTAAAAGTGTTGGGTTGTCTCCCAACAAGCGCTTTTCTTTAATGCCTTTTAGCTAGGCATGATGATTTCAATGATGCTTGATACGTCTCCAACGTATCTATAATTTTTGATTGCTTCATGCTATATTATATTCTGTTTTGGACATTATTGGGCTTTATTATACACTTTTATATTACTTTTGGGACTAACCTACTAAACGGTGGCCCAGCCCAGAATTGCTGTTTTTTGCCTATTTCAGAGTTTCGCGGAAAAATAATATCAAACGGAATGAAACCTTCGGGAACGTGATTTTCGGAACGAACGTGATCCAAAGGACTTGGGCCCTACGTAAAGCAATCAACAAGGAAGGCACGAGGTAGGGGGCACGCCTACCCCCCCCCCCCCAGGCGCGCCCTCCACCCTCGTGGGCCCCTCGTTCCTCCACCGACATACTTCTTCCTCCTATATATACCTACGTACCCCCAAACTACCAGATACGGAGCCAAAAACCTGATTCCACCGCCGCAACTTTCTGTACCTACGAGATCCCATCTTGGGGCCTGTTCCGGAGCTCTGCCGGAAGGAGCATTGATCTTGGAGGGCCTCTACATCATCTCCAAGGCCTCTCCGATGAAATGTGAGTAGTTTACTTCAGACCTTCGGGTCCATAGTTATTAGCTAGATGGCTTCTTCTCTCTTTTTGGATCTCAATGCAATGTTCTCCCCCTCTCTTGTGGAGATCTATTCGATGTAATCTTCTTTTGCGGTGTGTTTGTCGAGATCCGATGAATTGTGGGTTTATGATCAAGATTATCTATGAACAATATTTGAGTCAAATCTGAATTCTTTTATGTATGATTGGTTATCTTTGCAAGTCTCTTCGAATTATCAGTTTGGTTTGGCCTACTAGATTGATCTTTCTTGCAATGGGAGAAGTACTTAGCTTTGGGTTCAATCTTGCGGTGTCCTTTCCCAGTGACAGTAGGGGCAGCAAGGCACGTATTGTATTGTTGCCATCGAGGATAAAAATATGGGGTTTATATCATATTGCATGAGTTTATCCCTCTACATCATGTCATCTTTCTTAATGCATTACTCTGTTCTTCATGAACTTAATACTCTAGATGCATGCGGGATAGCGGTCGATGTGTGGAGTAATAGTAGTAGATGCAGGCAGGAGTCGGTCTACTTGTGTCGGACGTGATGCCTATATACATGATCATACCTAGATATTCTCATAACTATGCTTAATTCTATCAATTGCTCGACAGTAATTCGTTCACCCATCGCAAATACTTATGCTATCTTGAGAGAAGCCACTAGTGAAACCTATGGTCCCCGGGTCTATTTTCCATCATATTAATCTTCCTATACTTTGCTATTTCCGTTGTCGTTTACTTTGCTTTATTTAGTTTGCATCTTTATCACAAAAATACAAAAAATATTATCTTATCATCTCTATCAGATCTCACTCTCGTAAGAGACCGTGAAGGGATTGACAACCCCTTTATCGCGTTGGTTGCGAGGTTCTTGTTTGTTTGTGTAGGTGCGAGGGACTCGTGCGTGGCCTCCTACTGGATTGATACCTTGGTTCTCAAAAACTGAGGGAAAATACTTACGCTGCTTTGCTGCATCACCCTTTCTTCAAGGGAAAACCAACGCAGTGCTCAAGAGGTAGCAATGCTCACATAAAAGATAAGAATTGAAACATAAAGAGGAGCATCATGAATCACATGGCAAGCACACGTAAGCCTAACCCACTTCCTATGCATAGGGATTTTGTGAACAACAATTTATGGGAACAATAATCAACTAGCACAGGAAGGCAAAACAAGTGCAACTTCAAGATTTTCAACACATAGAGAGGAAACTCGATATTATTGAAATTCCTACAAGCATAAGCTCCTCCCTCATAATAATTTTCAGTAGCATCATGAATAAATTCAACAATATACCCATCACATAAAGCATTCTTTTCATGATACATAAGCATAAAAAATTATTACTCCCCACATAAGCAAATTTCTTCTCATCAATAGTAGTGTGAGCAAACTCAACAAAATAACTATCATGAGAGTGAAAATTAAAATCATGATGAGAAGTTTCATGGTTATCATTATTCTTTATAGCATATATGTCATCACCATAATCATCATAAATAGCAACTTTGTTCTCATAATCAATTGGAACCTCTTCCAAAATAGTGGATTCATCACTAAATAAAGTCATGACCTCTCCAAATCCACTTTCATAATTATCACAATAAGATTCAACACCCTCCAAAATAGTGGGATCATTACTTCCTAAAGTTGACACTCTTCCAAACCTACTTTGATCAATATAATCATTATAAATAGGAGGCATGCTTTCATCATAATAAATTTGCACATCAAAACTTGGGGGACAAAAAATATCATTTTCATCAAACATAGCACCCCCAAGCTTGTAGCCTTGCATATCATTAGGATCATGGATATTCGAAGAATCCATACTAACAACATTGCAATCATGCTCATCATTCAAATATTTTGTGCCAAACATTTTATTGACTTCTTCTTCTAACAATTGAGCACAATTCTCCGATCCATCATTTTCAAGAAAGATATTATAAAGATGATCAATATTATGATGCAGCCGCAATTCCATTTTTTAATGTAGTTTTCTTTTATAAACCAAATTAGTGATAAAACAAGAAACTAAAAGATTCAATTGAAAGATCTAAAGATATACCTTCAAGCACTCACCTCCCCGGCAATAGCGCTAGAAAAGAGCTTGATGTCTACTACGCAACTTTATTCTTGTAGACTCGTGTTGGGCCTCTAAGCGCAGAGTTTTGTAGGACAGTAGAAATTTTCCCTCAAGTGGATGACCTAAGGTTTATCAATCCGTGTGAGGCGTAGGATGAAGATGGTCTCTCTCAAACAACCCTGCAACCAAATAATAAAAAGTCTCTTGTGTCCGCAACACACCGAATACAATGGCAAATTGTATAGGTGCACTAGTTTAGCGAAGGGATGCGATAAAAGTGTAATATGGATGGTAGAAATATATATTTATAATCTGAATAAATAAAAACAGCAAGGTAGCAAATAGTAAACGGGCACAAAAACATTATTTCAATGCTTGAAAATGAGGCCTAGGGTCCATACTTTCGCTAGTGCAATCGCTAAACAGCGCTAATATAATTGGATCATATAACCATCCCTCAATGTGCAACGAAGAATCACTCCAAAGTTCCTATCTAGCGGAGAACATAAGACAGAATTGTTTGTTGGGTATGAAACCACCTCAAAGCTATTCTTTCCGATTAATCTATCATAGAGTTCGTACTAAAATAACAAGAAGCTATTCTTTTCAATCGATCTAACCAAGAGTTCGTAATAAAATAACACCAAAGCAAATTCAGATTCATAATACTCAATCCAACACAAAGAACTTCAAAGAGTGCCCCAAGATATCTACCGGAGAAACAAAGAAAAGAATGTGCATCAACCCCTATGCATATATTACTCCAATGTCACCTCGGGAATCCGCGAGTTGAGTGCCAAAACATATATCAAGCGAATCAATACGATACCCCATTGTCACCATGAGTATTCAATGGCAAGACATATATCAAGTGTTCTCAAATCCATAAAAGTATTCAATCCGATAACAACGAAATCTCAAAGGGAAAAACTCAATTCATGACACCAAGATAGAGAGGGGAAAACACCATATGATCCGACTATATTAACAAAGGTCGCGATACATCAAGATCATGACATCTCAAGAACACGAGAGAGAGAGAGAGAGAGATTAAACACATAGCTACTGGTACAAACCCTAAGCCCCGAGGGTGGACTACTCCCTCCTCATCATGGTGGCCGCCGGGATGATGAAGATGGCCACCGGAGATGATTCCCCCCTCCGGCAGGGTGCCGAAACGGGGTCTAGATTGGTTTTCATGGATACAGAGCCTTGCGGCTGTGGAACTTCTGATCTAGGTTAACCCCGTTGGTTTTCGGAATATTTGTGAATTTATACGGTGAAGAGGGGGTGCGGGAGGCCACCGAGGTGGGCACAACCCACCTGTTCGCGCCTGGGCCCCCAGGCGTGCCCTGGTGGGTTGTGCCCCCCTCGGGGCACCCCCCAGGTGCCGCTCTAGCCCACTGGTGGTCTTCTGGTCCATAAAAAATCCACAAAATGTTTCGCGGTGTTTGGACTCCGTTTGATATTGATTTCCTGCTATGTAAAAAACAAGCAAAAAATAGCAACTGGCACTGGGCAGTGGGTCAATAGGTTAGTCCCAAAAAATGATATAAAGTTGATATAAAATGATTGTAAAACATCCAAGAATGATAATATATTAGCATGAATACTTCATAAATTATAGATACGTTGGAGACGTATAAACGTCCACGGTGATGGAGACTTCAACCCATGAAGGGTAACGGTTGCGCGAGTCCACGGAGGGCTCCACCCACGAAGGGTCCAAAAAAAACCAACCTTGTCTATCCCACCATGGCCATCTTCTTGCCCTTACAAACATCTTGGTTCAACTGCACAATCTTGTTGGAGGCTCCCAAGTGACACCTAACCAATCTAGGAGACACCACTCTCCAAAAGGTAATAGATGGTGTGTTGATGATGAACTCCTTGCACTTGTGCTTCAAATGGTAGTCTCCCAAACACTCAACTCTCTCAAACAGATTTGGCTATGGTGGAGTGGAAAGCAACTTGGGGAAGGCTAGAGATCAAGATTCTTGTGGTAGGATTGGAATATCTTGGTCTCAACACGTGAGTTGGTGGTTCTCTCTCTGAAAATGAGTAGTGGAAGTGTAGGCACGTTCTGATGGCCCTCTCTCTGATGGAGATGGGGGTGGAGGGGTATATATAGCCTCCACACAAAATCCAACCGTTACACACATTTGCCCAACTCGGTCACACCGAATAGAAGAACTGGGTGAGACAGATTCAGTTCAATATGTGAACGTTAGGAATCTCGGTGGGACCGTCTAGAACAACTCGGTGGGACCGATGTGCTAGGGCTAGGGCAAAACCTCATCTCGGTGAGACCGATTGCTTGAACTGGGTGAGACCAATTTCAGCAAAGAGCAAACAGAGAGTTGGTCAGGCAAACTCGGTGGGACCGATTGCTCATTTCGTGAGACCGAAATGTTACAAAGGGAAACAGAGAGTTTGCAGGGCCATCTCAGTGAGACCGAGATCCGTATCTGTGTGACCAAATTGTCAATGGTTTCTGGCAGTGGCTATGTGAACTGAACTCGGTGGCGCCAGATAGGTCATTTCAATGGGGCCGAGTTTGACTTGGAGTTTTGGACATATTTGGAAATGAGAAAGTGACTGAGGGGTTTTGGAGCAATATCACTAAGCACTTTGATCAAGTAGACCATTAAGCAACACCTCATCCCCTTTTAATAGTATTGGCTTTCCTATGGACCCAATGTGATCTTGGATCACTAAAATATAAATGAAGAGTCTTGATCTTTTACCAATATGTGTCTTGACAGCTTGAAGGGGTTCCACATCCTCTTGTCCTTGCCACACCATTTTTGAACTTGTCTAAAATACACTAGGTAAAGGCATTAGTCCAACAAGAGATATGTTTACATTAATTACCAAAATCACCCAGGGAGCACTTGTGCTTTCAATCTCCCCCTTTTTGGTAAATGATGACAACATACATCAAAGCTTTAAAAAAGGATATGCAGAGTAATAGGTAAATCTTTGGAAGGACATGTAACATGCATAAGCTCCCCCTACATGTATGCAATCACGTGAAGTTAGAATATAAGAACATGTGAATGCATAAGCATGAAAGAGCAAGCGATGAGTTACACGTATCTTTCTATATGCATCAGAGCAAATGATGTGGATAAGAAGTGTACCTACATGTTTACGAATCCCTCTTGCAAACAATATGTACATCAGCAAGAGATTATCATGCACATGGGTGTGATGCATATACTTACCTTGTTGTCTTGGGCTGGCTTTAGAAGGAGTGGTCTTGAGAAAAAAGGTTAGATAACACAAGAACACTCTAGATAAAGCAATTTCAGGAAACCACGAGAGTACCAATACTGGGATGACATGTAATAGGTGAGTACTAGGTACTCTATTTAGATACTGACATGTCCCCAAAGATTTTAAAGATGTGCAATGAATTCCAAAGATTTTCTTCCCTAGATATGGACTCTTTCTCCCCTGAATCTGATATTGGATAATGGGAGAAGGTAGGGTAAGAGAAAATCACATCAAGAGATGGTAATATCAACCACAGTCAGAGCAACAAAGATATGCAATATCAATAATGTCTTTCCCCTCTAAAAGACATATGAATTCTCTCCTCTTGTTTTGCTAGCATCTGGAAGAGCTTAGATGTGCTCATGTGATAAGCTTTGATGTGCTCTCTCTCCCCCTTTGACATCAATCTCCAAGAAGGGCACTTCTGGAGCATGAGTCAAATAGGTGTGGTCCTTGAGACACACTACAAAGCAGCATGTAGTTTAAGATGCAGGTAGAGGATAAGAATCATTGAGTGGAGCTTGAGAAGAATTTAAATATGCATAATACAATGGAAAAAAGTTTTCTCATCAGTGAAATTGGCAACACCGATCTGTTTCCATCGGTGACACCGAGTTGGCCGTGTCATGGATGATGCATATCGGTCACCCAGGTTAGTCCATGTCGGTTGTACCGATGAACTGTCTACAAGATATCCTTGTAGTTCGGTCTAGCCAGTAGGTATGAATCGGTAAGTCCGAGTTCAAGGAAGAGGAAATTTTTGTCAACTCAGCTCACTTGGCAAATTATATCTCACAAGGATGTGCAAGGAATTAAGTAAAATATTTGCAATGAATTAGACATCGAAGTTATAGAGAAAAACATACATAAGATTAAGCAAGAACACGAAGAAACACTGGAGAACTTCATCTAGAAATGGTCGGCGACAAAGTCACCTATGTTAGAGTATATTGACTACGGAGTCAGGTGACAACACTTGATCATAGGTCATACTCAATCACTGTTTAAGCTCAAAATGGGGTTACCATTTTTTCGTTTAAGCATTTTGATGTATTCACATCTCGTTGAGTTACTTTGACTCATGACTTGGGTCAACACTTCTCTAAGATGGAATGACATACCCTGGGTTGTGGTGTTGATCTTGATCATGTAGTCGAACTTGTGTTGGATGCTCAAGGTTGGTGTAGTTAATCAAGAGTTGGGAGCACCACTTGGAGTTCGAGTTCATCTTCCTACATGGGTTAGACTTGCACGGAAAGGCACTTGTGTATCCAAAATGACAATCATGAAATTTGATACCAAATGAAATTAGATATGTTGAAATTGTCAAAGGATATGTTGAGTGAGTTCATGCTTCCTTGTATTCAACAACCATATGGTAGGAACTTGGAGATGTAGAGATCACTCAAAATGTGAGTGATTTGCAGTCTCATAGATTTGGGCTCATCCAAGTACCTACAAGGGTTAGATAACATGCAAGGGTACAAGTATTGATCCAAGACATATGATCATCATCATAAGAGAAATATCAAGGATTAGTCATAAAAGGCTCATGCCTTTCATGTGTCCAAATGGAGTTTCTACTCCAAGTTTGAGGCATCAATGATATTAAATTCACCTCTCAAAAGGCAAAATACTTTCTCATCAAGAGGTTTGGTGAATATATCTGCCAATTGTTTATCGGTACGAACATGCTTAAGATTGATGTCTCCTTTAGCAACATGATCTCGAATGAAATGCACTACGGGAAACAGGAGATTTGCCGTCAGTATTGTTCTTTGTCGTCAGCATTTCATCGGGACAAATGGCAAAGACCAATTTTGTCGACAGTTGCTGACGGCAAAGAACGGCTGACGGCAAAACATACTTTGCCGTGTGTAAATGAAAAGACTGGCGGCAAAGAAAATGACAAACGGCAAAGTTCTCACTTTGCTGTCTGTAAATAAAAAGACTGACGACAAAGACCCTTCACCATGTGTAAATAAAAAAACAGACGTCTTTTTATTTACAGACGGCAAAGTGTGCACTTTGCCGTCTGTAAATAAAAAGAGAGACAGCAAAGAAGAAACACATCACACGGATCGATCTCCTGGATCGATGACATGGCATGATCAGGGCCGCCCACACCCGCCTCTCTCTCTCACCGTGCGCGCACCCACCCACCCCACGCATGCCCCCACCCACTGGCCCACCACCACCCACGCACGCCCCCATGCACTGGTGACTGGCCCACCACCACCCGCTGGCCCTGCGCATGCGTTATCCTCTCCCCACGTTCGTCTCTGTCTTCTCTGCCCGCACCTATCTCTCTCTCGCCCGATGGCAGTAGCCGCCGCTGCCTGTGCCCGCCTCCATCGAGTGCCGACCGCCACCGCGCGCCGCCGAGCGCCGCCTGCCACCGCGCGCCGCCGCCCGCCTTTGACCGCCTCTGCCCGCCTCCGCCTGCACCACCGGCGACCGCTGCCTTTGCCCGCGTCCGCGTGCATCGCACCACCAGTCGCACCATGGAGGTCCTGCAGGCGCCTACCTCTCTCTTCCGACGGCCTCAACGTCGACCACGGGGGCGACCTCGACGATGACGCCGTGCGGATGACCTCACCGACAACCACGGGGGCAGGGCCACGGCGGCGGGCATGGGCGCGGCCAGCGGCGGCACGGCCGGGACACTAGCAGGGCGGCGGGCGCGGCCTGGCACGGCGGCAGGCGCAGCATGGCAGGGTACTGGGTGCGCGCGTGGCCTGGAAAGGACGGGCGAGGCCGGGCAGGGCAACGGCCTCGGGAAGGAGCAATTTTTTTTAATAAAAAAAATGGATTTGCCGTCTGTAACTTGGTAGGGCTGACGGCAAAATCGCAAAATCGGCTCACGGCAGCGATGTAAACTATGCTGTCTGGCCGATAAAACGCTGACGGCAAAGTGCCAGTTTAGCTTACGGCAAAGATTTTGCCGTCTGTCCTATAAAATGCTGACGGCAAAGTTTTCTTTGCTGACTTATCTTTGCCGTCTGAGTTTGCCGTCTGCTTTCTGACGGCAAAATCTTTGTCGTCTGGATTTAGGTCTTTGCCGTCTGGAATGCACATACGGCAAATTACTTGATTCCTGTAATGATGATGACAAACTCCAATATGCTTAGTTCGAGAATGTTGCACGGGATTGTGAGCAATCTTAATAGCACTCTTATTATCACAAAGCAATGGAACATGCTTCACATGTATCCCATAATCCTTAAGGGTTTGGGTCATCCAAAGTAATTGAGCACAACATGATCCGGCGGCAATGTATTCTGCTTCAGCGGTGGATAAGGATACCGAGTTTTGTTTCTTGGAGGACCAAGACACAAGAGATCTACCAAGAAATTGACATGTACCCTAAGTGGCCTTTCTATCAACCTTTTCACCCTCGGCTAAGACTATAGCCGACGGTAGACCGTCGGTAATCTCCCGTTGGTGATGCTTGGTCGGCCATTACTACCATAGCCGACGGTACTCTCGGTTATCAATTTCGCCAACGGTGCGAAGCCGACGGTGACTTGTCGGCCATGTCTTGGTCAAGAGCCGCCTCACCATTACTCGTCGACACTTATAGCCGACCATTCACCGTCATTTATGCATTTCCTGACGGCTTTTCTCTCCCGTTGGCTTTGACAATGCCCGACGGTCCATCTGCCCCGTCGGATATAGTTATAGTTGAGAGGGTGCCTATCACCATCGGAATTAATAATGGGTTACCGTATGCATACACCGTCATACATCGTTATAGCCATGTGATCAACCAAGACCGTCAATTAGTATTATTACTTATAGTTTCACAATCACCGATTATCTAATTTAGTCATGATCGACTTACAAGTACATATTATAAAACTTGCATTTCAAAATTATTTCACAAGGTGCAAATCTCACAATCACAAGATTACTTCAGAATTGCTTGCATTCAACCCAAATGATAAAAGATGAATTATATTTTGCACAATCTCGTAATATATCACAAGCACAACAAGAGTTGCGTCCAAATCACATTTAACATCAATGATCCTTAAAAAATATATGAAATAGTAACTAGAATAGAATGTTCTTAACATTTTTCTAAAGATTAATGGTCCAAAAACATCAAACACCATCAACATCTTGGCTTGAGAACTTCACTCGGTTATGTCACTTATATTATGCTGATCACCATAGATATTTCTCTCACCATTCTGGTTACCTCCAGCATTGTGTCACTCTCTACAAGTAATCAAACTAGCTCTGTGAGATACATGAAAACAGGGATCACAAGGTACGACCAATGCAAATAATCAGAAGGTGATGGCAACACAAGTCAGACAAGTATGCAAATGAAAATATATCATTGTAATAATGACAGCAAATAGAAGTACGGCTGCCACTCGACTTTGATTTTGACAGAGATTTTCACACAGCCCAGAAGCTAGGAATACACCACAACACCAGCAGATTATAATATGAACGGGATGCACTTAAGTATTTAACAAGTGCAACTTCTCGAGGAAAAATAGGACATAGATGTCTTTAATTATATCAGATGTCTCAACTGGGACAGGTAAAGATTACAAATGAAATTTGTGACATGGAAAGAAGAAAGTACAGTGATCTTTTTATATATATAATGACAGGACATTATTTCAGGGGACGCATGAAACTAAAAAGAGATAGCCTGCTTATTTAAATGTGGATGTTCTCTTTTTGTTCTGAACCGCTGGTTTTACTTAGCAGACAATCTGCAATACATAGAGAACAATGCTAAGGCATAAAAAGTGGCAACATATCTTAAGGAAACAAGAATCCTAAACAAATAACACACTGTTTAGTTACCACAATTAAGTAAATCTATTTAGAAAAGGGCATAACAAGATAAGCAAATGATGCATACCTGTGCACGTAATGATATCTCATTTTGTAAGCCAACTTTTCTGGTCACTGGAACAAAAATAAAGTAATTGTCATGTCATCACCAGTATACAAGTTCAAGTTGAATACACACTGTTAACAATTGTATGTTCTTTCGCAAAAAACAAACAAGTGTATGGCCCCCGCCCTTCGATCTCTTCGATCCTTCTGCTTTGTAATTTACCTCAGCAGCCAGAGGCTTGTCCTGACACAACATATAAGAGTACACTGTTTCATGTTATTCTTAAGGAGTAATAAATAAATGTGTAACGACTAAATTGAAGCACGCTATTCACGCAAAACAGCAGTGCCAATCTCATGGTACTAGTCTTAAAGGTGTGTCTTAGTGCATGTCTGAATTCAATTGCTTGCTGATTTCAGTGATGGTTTTGATTGTTTGGTCATGACGTTGTGCAGTAGTAGAAAGGACCAAGACAATGGTATGTTACATAACACCAAGACATCAAGCCGCATATTTAAAGGCTCGACATGGCGAATAAAATCCACAAATCCAAAGACAAAATGAAAGAAAACACCAAGCACTTCACTTATCATGTCCTTCACTGGGCATGCAGGAGTCGTGAACCGTAGATAGATCAATAACCTGAAGAATAGTTAAGTGGCACAATCATCAGTTAATCTCAGGCAATGGCACCCTTACCTGTATGAATACTATAAGTGAATACTAATAATCTAGTAATTATTGTAAGGTTACAAGACAAGTTGGAAAATCTACTTTCTTCACAACTGTGTTAGTTCCACAAGGAATTGGAACATTTCCTCTTTGCATAAAGTATGAATTTTGGAACCATGGAACAGAGATCGATGCTTCATAGTGGACATAACCAAAATGGATAATCTATAACAGGCAACGCAAGATTGCTTCAACACATCTACATTAGTTCTGCTGAAAAAAGAATAATCAAATAAACCATTATCAGGAAATTAGTGGAAGATGCAACCATTTTCTCACGAATTAATGCATCATGACATTGACACTTTAAAATAATCTCCTACTACATCTGGTAATATTGTAGACCAAGTGTATCTCTTAGAAATTCACAAACTTGCATATACACGGAAGTATATTAGAGAGAACACACCTGTGATCTTGATGATATAGATATAGTACGATTGAGGGGATGCTTCAAACCTAAACTCTCCCACGATTCTGCAATGCAGTGCTCAAGACAGTATTCAAAATAGCAGATTTGTTTACCAAATTGGCAAGAGAAGTTATAGCTGATATACATCTACCTGTATCAAACGTGGATGGTATCAACTCGCTGCATTAAATGTAAGCAATTTAGTCGACCTGTTGTTGCTGTACATTGCAAAAGCAGGGGGGCGTTAAGCAGAGTGAGGGCGGCCAAGGTGGGGAATTGTATCTGGCACCGCTCTGCTGCAGCGACATAGAGTGCGTCTGTCAGCACCAGCGAGGTGTCGAGCAGGGGACGGAGCCGCCACCGTGTCTATCTGCTAAAGGAAAATGAATGGGTCGTACATTCCTCATCAGCCTCCTGTGAGATCTTTGCAGCGTATGAGGCGCAGAGTCTCGACCTATACCTCCACGTTGTCGCAGTCGGAGATCTTGTTTGTTGAACATGTGTACATGTACGTAGGTCCGGGTTCTGTATGCAGTACCTGTAGTATCTGTCTCCCTTTGTATGTACGTGTATCTTAGGAGAAAAGATACCGGTTGTCGGTGTCAAAACCGGCGGATCTCGGGTAGGGGGTCCCGAACTGTGCGTCAAGGCCGGATGGTAACAGGAGACAAGGGACACAATGTTTTTACCCAGGTTCGGGCCCTCTCGATGGAGGTAATACCCTACTCCTGCTTGATTAATATTGATGATATGGGTAGTACAAGAGTAGATCTACCACGAGATCAAGGAGGCTAAACCCTAGAAGCTAGCCTATGGTATGATTGTGTATGAAGATGGTTGTCCTACGGACTAGAACCCTCCGGTTTATATAGACACAGGATAGGGTTAGGGTTACACAGAGTCGGTTACAATGGCAGGAGATCTTGAGTATCCGCATCGCCTAACTTGCCTTCCACGCCAAGGAAAGTCCCATCCGGACACGGGACGAAGTCTTCAATCTTGTATCTTCATAGTCCAGGAGTCCGTCGAAGGTATAGTCCAGCTACCCGAACACCCCCTAATCCAGGACTCCCTCGGTAGCCCCTGAACGAGGCTTCAATGACGACGAGTCCGGCGCGCAGATTGTCTTCGGCATTGCAAGGCGGGTTCCTCCTCCAAGTCCTTCATAGAAGATTGTAGACACCAAGGATAGTGTCCGGCTTTGCAAAACAAGTTTCCACATATTGCCATAGAGAGAATAATATTAACACAAATCAAATCTGCTGACATATTCCGCAGTGCGTCATCACACTACGGCCAAGTCCTTTTACGAATCGTCTTTACTTTTTCACCCTCAGCACATTTTGCGAGGCGATTTCCTTGGCACGTCTTGTCAAAGCAGAGATCGTGTGCCCCTTTTAACGGGAATCTCATCAATATGGGCGTGGGTAACCCAACCGCGCCATTTACCACGGCGCTTGGGAGGCAAGCGAGTTTTATTAGGTAGGTGGGGACGCATAACCGCATCCGCCCATATAAGGGGATAAGGATCCACCTTTTCACCTACGCCTTCTTCCTCCTTTGCCAATCCATCTCTTGCGCACTCAAGCTCCAGCGCCCGAGCCCGCCCTTCCCACCTCAACCTTCTCCATCAATGTCCGGAGCGGGAGGCAAGTGGATGGTCTCCTCCGTCACGGAGGTTCAAGTAAAAAAGCTACGGAAGGCCGGATACCTGTCCAAGGACATCCCGCACCGGCTTCCCGAGAAGGGGCAGCTTCTCCCCACCCCAGGGCCCCATGAGAGGGTAGTCTTTCTTCCCCACTTCCTCCGCGGACTGGGTTTCCCACTTCACCCATTCGTCCGGGGGCTCATGTTCTACTACAGCCTAGATTTCCACGGTCTGGCCCCGAACTTCATCCTCAACATCTCGGCTTTTATCGTCGTGTGTGAGGCCTTCCTCCGCGTCCGCCCCCATTTCGGCCTTTGGCTCAAGACTTTAACATCAAGCCCAAGGTGGTGCGCGGCAGCCAAGCGGAGCGCGGAGGCGCCATGGCTGGCAAGATAGCCAACATCCTCTGGTTCGAGGGCTCCTTTGTGGAGACCCTAAAGGGGTGGCAAGCCAGGTGGTTTTACATCACCGAGCCACGCGATCCGGACTGGGTCGCGGCCCCCGAGTTTAGATCCGGACCTCCCACGCGGCTCACGTCCTGGAAAGAGACTGGCCTGTCGTGGGGCAACGAGGAAGAGGTGACCGGACTGAAGACGTGCATCCAGTCCCTGGTAAACAAGCCAATCCGGCTTGTTAATATAGTCCAGGTCATGCTCGTTCGCCTGATCCTCCCGTGCCAACAATGGGATTTCAATTTGTGGGAGTTCGACCCGGCGCAGCACCGAACCCTTAACAGGCTTTTCGACACAACGTATGAAGACGTCTGGAAGGCGCTGATCAAAGGCGCCGAGGCCCCAACGTCCGCGTCCGAGGACCGCGGATACAGCACGCAGCATCACGCTAGCGCAGTGAGCTATCTTTACCTTTGACAGGATATCAAGCTCTTTTTATTTTTTTCACAGTTTGACTCTACGCGGGATCTAAACTCCCGTACCTTTAACAGGCTTGGCGGGCGATATCCGGACCAATTAACTGTCCGGCTCCCCTGCCCGAAGACCCAGCCCCTGCGCTCTTAGTGAAGCTGCTGGTTCCGGCACCTTATGTGGTGCCGGAGAAGAAAGTCAAGAAGAAGAAGACCACCGGGACTCGAAAGAGTGCCCGAAACGTGGTGGTGTCGGACTCGTCGGCTGACGATTCCGAGACGCCCTCCTCTCATGTAAACGAGGAGGAGGAGGAAGAAGACTCTTCCCCTCTAGCGGAGGGAGAGGAGGAGAAGAAGAAGGCCGCCCCAGCCGGGGGGGGGGGGCGAGGGGACTACTCCCCCGACGCCGAAGAGGGCGAAGAGGAATGGCCGAACAGGGCCAAACGTCCGGCGAAATCGTAAGTTCGGATGTCAGAGTAACTCATGAGGCTCTTTTAGTGCACAGCTCATCCTAACGTCGATCATAATTATGCAGCCCGCCCCGGATCGAATTCAACGAATCGTCGGGCGGCTCCCTGGACCCGTCGGACATGGACTCAGTCCCGCCCGCTGTCTCCCCCCGCACTGCAGACGACGCCGAAGTGGCGTCGCGACAAGCTCCGGGGCAGGAGGAGGTGGTCCTGGAGGAGCCGCAAGGCAACCTCCCGGACTCCAGGGTCGAAGGGGACAGGACCCCCCAGGGCTCCAAGTCCGGCTTTGAGCCGGACACCGCGCCGGAAACTTCAACAGTTCCGGACCGCGGCAGGCGAGCTCCTCCCAAGAGGAGCAAGCCTTCTGAGCCAGCGGCTTCCGTCCAACCGGAGACGCTGGACAATCTGCTGGAGGTGCTTGACGGCACCTCCATCAACGAGGGGCACCGTACTATCATGAGTACGGTGATCCAGAGGGTTCAGTCCGCCAAGAGCGGACTGACTGAAGCTTGCGCTAGCCTTCTGACAGGCTTCGAGGTAAGTAAAAATATGTCAAAATATTACCACATAGACAGTAGCCCCTGATGCTCTATTTGGCGTTCGGAAAGAAAAGCCGAATAGAGGATCTAATAAATTTCGCAGGAGTCTAACGAAAAAGAGTCAATATGCGTATGCAGGCTTCGCTGCTATCCACCGCCGCACTGACTGCGGAGGTACGTGGGTGTCCTAAAAATGGACCTTGAGTGGACCGAGCAAGAGCTCGGCCTTGCCAAACGGCAACTCGAGGAAGAGGGAGGTAAGAAACATCCTACAGAAAAACGTGCCTATAGAAAGGCGTGATTGCAAAAAATAACAGGATTGTACTGCTTATTTTAGGGGCCACGACTGAGGTGGCAACCCTCAAGCAGGCGCTATCTGAGGCCGAAAGGAAATTGGCCAAGGAGCGCACCGAGCGAGAGAAACTTGGGGCTCAGGTCGGCGAGGTGCAGCAAGAGCTGCAGGCTCTCATGAAAAAACATGAGGGCCTGGAGCTTGAGTCAAAGGCGCAAGCATCCGAGCTCGCGTCGGCCGTTGAGACCGCCAAGGGTGCCAAGGCCGAAACCCAAAAGGCCCTCCAAGAGTTGGAGGAGATGAAAAAGATAGCAGCGGGTAAGGCATTCTTAATGCAAAGTAGGAATATAAAAGTAAACTACTTGTCACTTACCCGAATCCGGAGTTCTCCAGGGGCGTTCGCAGATCTTCCATGCAGCGTATCCGACGCCGCCGCATTCTACCGAGCTGAAGAGGGCATCTCGACGGAGAGTGTATTCTGGTCTCAGTATTCTGAGGCCGGACACCCTGTGCCCTTGAGCGACCAGCTTAAACAGCTGGTCGAGCTCCACAAGGCGGCCGAACGAGCCATGAAGGGCTTCATAGTTTGGCTGTGGCCCGGGGAGGCCCTACCAGGGAGCTATTTCGGGCTGGTGCGGCGGCTGGTGGAGGCCTGTCCAAGGCTCGACATCGTCAAGCGCTCCGTCTGCATCGAAGGTGCTCGGAGGGTCCTTGCCTGTGCAAAGGTGCACTGGGGTAAGCTAGACGGTGAGAAGCTTGTGAAGGACGGGCCGCCGCCTGGGAAGGAGCATCGCAAGCCCGAGAACTACTACAAGGATGTTCTTGCGGGTGCCCGCCTTGTGGCGGATGAATGTACCAAAGATGTAATTTTTCAATGAACTCGCTCGTGTTTTATCCTGTGCGCTGAAAACTTGTTCATATGCGCCAAGCAATGCTTATTGAATTTAAAATATTATTTTCTGTGCGGCCGTTTATGAAAAATTGAGAGATGGCCAGTCGTCGGCTTCTGCCCCCATGCCACTAGTGCTGGGGTGTTCGGGATAAACCTGAGCGCTCTTTTTCCTATAGTTGGGTCCTTCGAGGGAGGCGCTCAGCACAACGAACCAGGCAATTGGACTATAATGCTTGAACACTCTCACTTAGCCATAGAACTTTATAATTTTAAATTTCGGCGAAGCCCCTAGTTCGGAAGACCGAGTTCGGGGCGCTATCCACGCCTTGGCCGGACAAAGCCAGCTCCTCGCTCGAAGCGGCATAAGTCTTTAGGGACTCGAAAAACCTCTCGAACAGCAACCGGTCTCTCGCCTTGTCATGACAGTCAGTTTTAGCTTTCTCCACTGAGGTGCTTAACCCAGCTGAACCGGGGCACAATCGCAGTGGTTCTCCTAGTGCTACCTTAGCCGATATAGCGGAACGTAAGGCACCAAAACATAGGAGCCGGGCAAACCCAACTATTGACCCAAATCATGATTCAGAGCCTATGCATATAGTGCTATAAGTTCGGGGTGCCGCACTTGGGAAAGTGTACGGACTTCTCACACCAGATTAAAGGGTACTGAAGCCCCTGGCGTGTTTGCCGTACCATGGTGTATGGGTGCGATCATGTTATTTAATAAACATATATATGAAAAAAGGATAATGCAAAAATTAGACAAAAAGGCTATGCATTGTTTATAAAGAGGCTAATGATCAAAGCCGAATGATACAAGTAGTGCGATAAGCAAAAACATATTGGACTATTTAACATGTCCTGACCAGGGGCAGGCCGCGAAATTGTATTCAAAACAAGTATATTGCTCGTAACAGAGACCACCTGGGAGTTCCATAATGCGGCATGGCTTGTCTGCCTCCTTGGATCTTGCATCGTTTGTGCGGCAGTCGCAGTGCCGAACAGGTCATCCGAAGTATGGAGTCCTGAAAGTAAGAGAAAGAAAAAGGAATCCGGCAGCCCCTAGTACGTTTTAAGCCGTATTTCGGGCGTGCCGTTATTGTGCCCCTTCCCCTGTGCCCATGGAATTTCGAGGGCGTAGTTATGTACGCGAGGTACTGGTTTTGCTATATCGCGAGGGCTGGGGTTGGGGCCGCATTGCTATGCCTGCTTAGAACGTGCCAGGCGGTCATGTTGTAGGTTACTCCGGGCACGCTTGGCAGTGTCTGGCTTTTGAACGGCCGGACTGGAGAAGAAGGCTGCTTTGTACTTCTGCTGCGAGAGCCGCCGTGTGCTCCTCCGTACGGAGGGAGCGTTCGGTGTTTCCGTTGACCGTGATTACTCCTCAAGGGCCTGGCATCTTAAGCTTGAGATATGCGTAGTGCGGCACCGCATTGAACTTTGCGAATGCAGTTCGTCCGAGCAGGGCGTGATAGCCACTGCGAAACGGGACTATGTCGAAGATTAACTCTTCGCTTCGGAAGTTATCCGGAGATCCGAAGACCACATCAAGTGTTACGGAGCCTGTACAGTTGGCTTCTACACCTGGTCGTTTTTGTGGGCTTAATCCTTGAGGGATCTATGCCCATTTTCCGCACTGTATCCTGGTAAAGCAGGTTCAGGCTACTGCCGCCGTCCATTAGGACTCTTGTGAGATGAAAGCCGTTGATGATTGGGTCGAGAACCAATGCGGCAAAGCCGCCATGACGGGTGCTAGTGGGGTGGTCCCTTCGATCAAAAGTGATCGGGCAGGAGGACCATGGGTTGAACTTTGGGGCGACTGGCTCCATCGCGTATACGTCCCGTAGCGCACGCTTCCGCTCCCTCTTGGGAATGTGGGTTGCGTATATCATGTTCACCGTCTGCACTTGTGGGGGAAACCCCTTCTGTCCATTGTTGTTCGGCGGCCTGGGCTCCTCCTCGTCGTCACTATGTAGCCCCTTGTCTTTATTTTCGGCTCTTAACTTGCCTGCCTGCTTGAACACCCAACAATCCTTGTTGGTGTGATTGGCTGGCCTTTCGGGGGTGCCGTGGATCTGGCACAAGCGGTCGAGAATTCGGTCCAAACTGGATGGGCCCTGCGTATTCTTTTTAAATGGCTTTTTTCGCTGACCGGATTTATAGCCCCTGAATCCGGCGTTAACTGCCGTGTCTTCATTGCTGTCGCTGCTAACGCGGCACTTTTGCTTATTTCGACGTGTCCTGCCACTTTTGTCCTTGGTATCCGAATTACCAGGGTTTTTTGATAAGTTGTTGCTGCGAGCTAGCCAGCTATCTTCGCCCGTGCAAAAGCGGGTCATGAGTGTCGTGAGGGCTGCCATAGATTTCGGCTTTTCCTGTCCCAGGTGCCGGGCAAGCCACTCGTCGCGGATGTTATGCTTGAAGGCTGCTAGGAACCGTGTCCAGAATTGCCTGGCCGATTCCTCTGGCTGCTGGATTATGTGGCTTAGGTCGTCGGCATCCGGTGGTCGCACGTAAGTGCCCTGGAAGTTGTCGAGGAATGCGGCTTCCAGGTCGTCCCAAGAACCGATTGAGTCCGCTGGCAGGCTGTTAAGCCAATGCCGGGCCGGTCCTTTGAGTTTGAGCGGGAGGTATTTGATGGCGTGTAGATCATCGCCACGTGCCATGTGGATATGAAGGAAATAATCCTCGATCCATACCGCCGGGTCTGTTGTGCCATTGTATGATTCGATGTTTACGGGTTTGAAGCCCTCTGGGATTTTATGATCCATTACTTCGTTTGTGAAGCATAGTGGGTGTGCGGTGCCCCTGTACTGGGCTATATCGCGACGCAGCTCTGAAGAGCTATGTCTGTTGTGTTCGGACCTGCCGGATTTGTTGTATCCGGAGTGAAGATCATCGTCGCATATCGTAGGGCGCCTGCGCGATCCGTAGATTGATCTTGTTTGCCTTGCCTTATCCTCCAGTACATCTCGCAGGTCTGGTGCGTTTTCCCGTGCCTTAGTTGTGCGGCGTCAGGGCATGGCTTGTGTGGAGGGTCGAGAGGCCTCTCTGTCGCGGCCGCGAGGTGGCCGGTCTGCCATGTCATGCGCTGGTGATGTAGGCGCTTCCTCCTCTAACCGGGGTAGCGGCCTGCGCTTTGGGTAGCTCTTGGAGGGGCGTTCGAGTTCATACTCTTCAGCCGCAAGGACTTCAGTCCATCTATCAGCTAGCAAATCTTGATCAGCTCTAAGTTGTTGCTGCTTTTTCTTGAGGCTGCTTGCCGTGGCTAAAAGCCTGCGTTTGAAACGCTCTTGTTCGGCGGGGTATGATGGTATGAAGAATTCGTCGTCATCGAGGCTTGCCTCGTCTTCGGAGGGAGGCATATAGTTATCATCCTCAACCTCTCGGTCTGCCGCTCTCTCATGAGGGCTGGCTTCTCCATTTTCCTGCGCCGAATCTTGCTGGGGAGGGTGTTCTTCGGCGCTATCTAGGGTATTATTATCTCCGGTGCTGGAATCACCGTTTTTGCTTTGGCGGGATTTAGAGCGGCGTCGCTGACGCCGGCGATTTGGCTGCTTCTCGGAGGTGTCATCCCCCGCTGTTCCATCGCCATCTCCATCTTTTGGAGTATCCACCATATATATGTCATATGACGAGGTGGCCGTCCAGCGCCCTACAGGTGCTGGTTCCTGTTCGTCTCCTACCTCGTCATCCATACCGTCGAAGTCTTCGGAGCCGAAGTCAAGCACGTCGGTTAAATCGTCGACAGTGGCTACCAAGTGGGTGGTGGGTGGGCTTTGAATTTCTTCATCGTCTGTATCCCATCCTTGCTGACCGTAATCCGGCCAGGGCTCTCCTGATAAAGAGAGAGACTTGAGAGAATTCAGGATGTCGCCAAAAGCCGAGTGCTGAAAGATGTCCGCGGCGGTAAACTCCATTATCGGCGCCCAATCGGATTCGACTGGCAGAGGCGCGGGGGGTTCGGAGTCCGGGGAGGAATCCGGACCCTCGGGGTCACGGGTCACGCGGAGTGCCGGGCTGGCGCTTGGCTCGATCGCCTTTGAGATCGCGGCCCCCGAGGTGACGTCCAACCGTTCATCCTCGCTTGGCGCAACGGGCTCCAAGCTAGAGGTCGGAACCGGTGTGGGTGCGGCCTCCAGGACACTGCTCGGAGGCAGAGCTAGATCATGCCCCTCGAGATAGTGCGGCGCGCGTGGCTGTGGCTCGAATCCGTCAAAGATCAAGTCTCCACGGATATCAGCAGTGTAGTTTAAGCTTCCAAACCTGACTTGATGGCCAGGGGCGTAGCTTTCGATCTGCTCCAGATGACCAAGCGAATTGGCCCGCAGCGCGAAGCCGCCGAAGATGAAGATCTGTCCGGGGAGAAAAGTCTCACCCTGGACCTCATCGTTGTTGATGATCAGAGGAGCCATCGGGCCTAAAGGCGACGACATAGAGGAACTCTCAATGAAAGCACCAATGTCGGTGTCAAAACCGGCGGATCTCGGGTAGGGGGTCACGAACTGTGCATCAAGGCCTGATGGTAACAGGAGACAAGGGACACGATGTTTTTACCCAGGTTCGGGCCGTCTCGATGGAGGTAACACCCTACTCCTACTTGATTAATATTGATGATATGGGTAGTACAAGAGTAGATCTACCACGAGATCAAGGTGGCTAAACCCTAGAAGCTAGCCTATGGTATGATTGTGTATGAAGATGGTTGTCCTACGGACTAGAACCCTCCGGTTTATATAGACACCGGATAGGGTTAGGGTTACACAGAGCCGGTTACAATGGCAGGAGATCTTGAGTATCCGCATCGCCTAGCTTGCCTTCCACGCCAAGGAAAGTCCCATCCGGACACGGGACGAAGTCTTCAATCTTGTATCTTCATAGTCCAGGAGTCCGGCGAAGGTATAGTCCAGCTACCTGAACACCCCCTAATCCAGGACTCCCTCACCGGTCGCACCCCTTGTACCTATATATATATATATATATATATATATATATATATATATGTGCCTAGTGCACGATCAATCAATTGTCGATGCACCAAATCATTCTCTACATGGTATCTATCACAAGTCGATCTTCCAGCTTCCGCTAACCCTAGCCGCCACCGCCGCCTCGGGACGCCGCCGCCGCGATCTCCCGCCGCCACCACCCCTCCTCCCCGCGCGCCGCCTCCCTGCCGCGCGCCTTCCCCTCCGCGCCGCGCCGCGCCGCCTGCCCCAGCCGCCACGCTGCCTCTCCTCAGCCGCGCCGCCGCCTCCCTCCCCACCATCTCCTCGCCATGTCATCCAACACCTCCACCTAATCAAACCCCTTCACCATCGACCCTGCCGAGATCCGCGACATCAACGTCCATGCACGCGTCCCCGTGACCCTCGACGCCTCCAACTCCACGTACTTCGTGTGGAAGACGTACTTCACGCTCCTCTTCCGCGAGAACAATCTCGTGGATCACGTGGATGGCACCGTGGACTCCCGCGCCATGGTGGACGACGCCGAGTGGACCGCGATCGACGCCATGATCATCTGGTGGTTATTCACCACCATCTCCAAAGACTTGTTCCACACCGTCGTGAGCGCCGGCGACGACGCCCGCGCCCTGTGGGTCAAGCTGAACAGCCTCTTCACCAACAACAAGCTTCAGCGCCGTGTTTTTTTGCAGCAGGAATTTTTTGACTGTCATCAGGATGAACAGTCCATTGATGACTACTGCCGCTGCCTGAAGACGTTGGCGGATGAGCTTCGCGGCATTGGAGCCAAGGTGGACGACGACCTCTTCCTCAGCATGCCCACCGCCGGCCTCAACGAGGACTTCGGCAACGCCGCCTCTAACCTCACCTTGATGCCGGAGCCCTCCTTCCCCAAGTTTGTGGCGTACTTGAGGTTGGAGGAGCGCCGGAAGAAGGGGGTCAAGAAGCGTGTGCAGCACCACGCCCTCGCCGCCGGCACCTCCCGCGGCGTCCCTCCATCGACCGCCCCACTCGTGACGCGCCAGCAGCCGCCGCCACCCGCGCCTCCCGCCCCTCCCGCTGCCCCCCAGCAGCCGGGTGGCGGGCGCCGCGACAACCGCCACGGGGGCGGCCGCAAGCAGCAACAGGCGCGGGGGGGGGGGGGGGGGGGGGGGGGGGGGGCTCGTCAGCAGCAGCGGCAAAGTGACTCCCCCATGGACGTACGGCACCAACCCGTTGACCGGCGTCGTCCACGAGTACTCCATGCCGGTCCCTCCGCCTCCGGCTCCAGGCATCCTTGGGCCCCGCCCGGCAGGTCACCAGGCCCTCTTCGCCGCGCAGAACGCCGCTCCCTACAGTGGCTATGGTGACGCCCCCCCCCCCCCCCCCCCGCCGCTGACGCCCTCCTACGGTTCCGCGCCAGCCTATGGCGTCGCCGCCGCGCTGGCCTATGGGGCCACGCCCGCCTACGGTGCTGCCGCCGGCGCTCCGGCCTTCGGGGCTGCTCCCACGCCGGCCTACGGAGGGTGGTACCCTCCTCAGGTGCCGCCGCGTGGGACCCGGCCTTGCTAGCTGCACTGCACTCCGCCCCATCACCGAGCTCCTATGGTGGTGGTGGTGACTGGTACATGGACTCGGGCGCCACTGCTCACATGACTGCTCAGCCCGGTAACCTCACATCTGCCACTCCCGTTCATACTCCCACCCATATCACCGTTGGTAACGGTTCCTCCCTACCCATTACTCACATCGGTCATATGTCTTTTCCTTCTACTTCCACTCCTGTGCATATGTCTAATGTTCTTGTGTCTCCTGACTTAGTCACTAATCTTGTTTCCGTTTGTCGCCTTGCTCGTGAGAATCCTATAACTGTTGAATTCGATGATATCGGTTTTTATGTGAAGGACGCCCGTACACGGATGGTGCTCCACCGATGTGATAGCCCGGACGAGCTTTATCCAATGCATCCCTCCGGCGCCACCACCACCCGTCGCCCCGCCGCCTTCGCCGCCAGTGTCGATCTTTGGTATGCCTGTCTCGGTCATCCCAACTCCATCGTTATGCGTCAAATTCTTCAGAGTTTTTCCTTCTCATGTAATAAGGTCGATGATCACACTTGTGAGGCTTGCCGTCTTGGCAAGCACGTTCATCTTCCCTTTAGCGAGTCTACAAACATTTCCACCTTTCCGTCTCAGTTATTGCATAGTGATGTTTGGACGTCCCCGGTTGCTAGCAACACGGGCTATTTATACTATTTGGTGATATTGGATGATTTTACTCATTATGTGTGGACTTTCCCTCTCCGACGCAAGTCCGACGCTCTTGCCACACTCACCGCCTTTTATTCATATGTCACCACACAGTTCGGTCGTCCCATTCTCGCCTTGCAAACTGACAACGGCAAGGAGTTTGACAACGTTGTCGTCCGCAATTTACTTGCGTCCCACGGCACCATCGTTCGCCTCACTTGCCCCTATACGTCTCAGTAGAATGGTCGCGCCGAGCGCGTCCTTCACACGCTTAATGACTGTGTCCGCACGTTGCTCTTCCACTCCTACGTGCCTGCTAGGTTCTGGCCGGACGCGCTCGCGACCGCCAGCCTCCTCATTAACATTCGCCCCTGTCGTTCCCGCTGGAACTACACCCCCCATCAGCTCCTCTTCGGTGCGGTTCCATCTTATGATGGTCTTCGCATTTTCGGGTGTCTCTGTTATCCTAGCACCGCGTCCACCTCTCCTCACAAACTCGCGCCTGGTCACTCCTTTGCATCTTCCTTGGCTATCCTCCCAACACCAAAGGTTACCGGTGCTATGATCCAGTCTCCCTCCGCGTTTTCACTTCGCGGCATGTGTACTTTGATGAGCTCGTGTTCCCGTTTCAGCAGGTACCATCACCTTCGGAGTCTTCTGGTGGACCGCCCAGCCGCGCCCCGGGTTCGGCCCTACCCGTGCTCCCCGCGCCGGCGGCCCCTGGCGCTGCGGCCCCTGCAGCAGCCCCCGACGCAGCGGCCTCCTTGGCCGCCCCCGCCACGGCCCCCGTCGCGGCCCCCGACGCCGCGGCCCCTGTTGCGGCCCCCGTCGCCGTGCCCCCCTCGGCCGGCCCCGCCGCGGCCCCCACAGCGGCCCCCACCGCCCCCACCGCGGCCCCCGTCATGGCCCCTGTCGTCGCGGCCCCCGTCGCCATGGCTCCCTCGGCGGCTCCCGTCGCCGCGGCCGCACCCCTCACCGGTGTGGTCACTCGGGCTCGGACTGGGACCCTGCATCCCAGCACGCGTTACTCATCGGACGAGTACGCATGCGCGGCTTCTACCTCGACGCCGTCCACGCTCCCCACCTCCGCTCGTGCAGCCCTTCGGGATCCGAACTGGCTAGCTGCGATGCGTGAGGAGTTTGACACCCTGCAGCGCAACCGTACGTGAAAGCTTGTCCCGCGGCCACCCCGTGCCAATGTCATCACTGGCAAGTGGGTCTTCCACCACAAGACTCGTCGCGATGGTTCTCTCGAGGGCTACAAGGCGCGTTGGGTGGTGCGCGGCTTTCGCCAGTGCGGCGGCGTGGACTTCACCGACACCTTCGCCCCGGTCGTTAAACCGGGTACAATTCGCGCTTTTCTCCAGCTTGCTGTTTCTCGCGCATATCCACCAGCTCGATGTGTCTAATGCTTTCTTGCATGGACATCTCGATGAGCAGGTATTCTGTCAGCAGCCGACTGGTTTCGTCGACACCGACTATCCGGACCACGTGTGCTTGCTCTCCCGTTCTCTCTACGGGTTGAAGCAGGCACCTCGGGCCTGGTACCAGCAGATCGCGGCCTTCCTTCAGCAACAGGGGTTCCGGTCCACATGGTCCGATGCCTCCCTGTTTGTCTACCACTAGGGCCCCGCCACCGCGTACCTCCTACTGTACGTCGACGACATCATCCTGACTGCGTCCTCGCCAGCGCTTCTTCAGCAGATCACAGCTCGCCTCGGCACAGAGTTCGCCCTCAAGGACTTGGGGGCTCTCCACTACTTCCTCGGCATCGAGGTAGTGCGCCGGGCTATTGGCTTCTTCTTGCACTAGCAGAAGTACGCCTACGAGCTTCTGGAGCGAGCGGGCATGCTTAACTGCAAGCCCGCTTCCACGCCTGTCGATACGAAGGCTAAGGTGTCCGCCGCCGAGGGCTCTCCGGTGTCCGACGCTCCCTTCTACTGCTCCATCGTCGGTGCGCTTCAGTACCTCACACTGACGCGTCCGGACATTCAGTATGCTGTCGAGAAGGTGTGCCTTCACATGCATGATCCTCGTGACACCCATTGGGCTCTCGTGAAACGTATACTTCGGTACATACGTGGCACCACAACCATGGGTTTCACCCTGACGGCCTCGCCAGACACCAGCCTTGTCGCCTACTCCGACGACAACTGGGCTGGGTGTCCCGACACTCAACGCTCCACTTCCAGCTACTGCGTCTACCTCGGGCCCTCTCTGATTTCTTGGTCGTCTAAATGACAACCCACGGTCTCACGATCGAGAGCCGAGGCCGAGTATCGGGCCGTGGCGAACGCCGTCGCGGAGTGTTCCTGGCTACGACAGCTACTCCAGGAGTTGCTATGTGAGGTCACCAAGGCGACGCTCGTCTACTGTGATAACGTCTCCGCGGTGTACCTTGCTGCCAACCCTGTCCATCACCGATGGACGAAGCATATTGAGCTTGACATCCACTTCGTTCGGGAGCACGTAGCACTTGGTCGTGTTCGTGTTCTCCATGTGCCCACCAATCAGCAGTTCGCTGATGTCATGACGAAGGAACTACCCACCTCGACTTTCGAGGGCTTTCGGTCCAATCTTTGCGTCACCGGCGATGCTTCGACAGCGCGGGGGGGGGGGGGGGGGTCGCACCCCTTGTACCTATATATATGTGCCTAGTGCACGATCAATCAATTATTGATGCACCAAATTATTCTCTACATTGTTGATGTGAGACAATGTCCGCTGGGTGGCGTTCCTCGCTCCTCGATGCGCCGGTGATATGCCGTGGGCGTGCGTGATTGCCCCCGCGAAGGTAGGGTCCACCCCTCCTACGCTTCTTCCTTAGCCCGTTTCTTATTGTTTTTAAATTTCCTGTCTTGCAGCGTTCGTCTATGGCGGCTGCGGCATCCGCCCGCCCCGTCGGCTTCCACCGACGGCTGTCTTCGTACTACATCGTCCTCCATGCCTTGCAGATCTACCTCGCGCCCCTTCCCCTCCCGTAACCGAATCTGAAACTGCTGCCTTAAAGGCCCACTGTCCACCTCCTGTTGTCATAATGGTGATGATGGTAGTTAATGTCACATCCCTAGCCTTGCCATGCACTTGGACTAGCTTGGTTGCTGCATCATGTTTAACTTTCATGGAAATTTGAAATGGGGATGTTCAAACCCTAGCATCAAAAGGAATTCAAATAGGTGCAACCAAAATATTTTTCAATGATTTCAAAATGCCCTTTAAAAATGTTCATCATTTCTGGATCAAGGTGTAAGCATCTACCAAAGATGGTTCACATTTTTGTAGGACATATTTGGGGTTTGAATTAATCCAAACATATTTGAATTGGAGCTATTTAAATGCTATATATATTTTAGATGCTCCAAAAATGTTGGAAATTGTTAAGGGTCACTGGAATAATTCAGAAAGCACCCATAATTATTTCCAGGATTTTATGAAATGGTTTAGCATTATTACTAAACCAGAACAGAAAAACATAAAATAGAAAAACAGAAACAGAGAGAATTAGAGAGGACAGAGAGAGAATGACTCACCTGGGCCTTACCTGTGCCGGCCCAGCACTGTTGGCCCAGGCCAGTCATCGCCTACCTCCTGCCAGGAGGACAGCGCGCGCGTGGCCGACGCGCGTGAGCCCGAGCCTCCACCTCCTGCTTGCTTGCCGCCCTTCCCCCCCCCCCCCCACCCGACGCGCCTACGAGCGCCACGGCACCCCCCTGACCGCCCCTCTCTCTCCGTACCTCCTCCTCCTCATCTGCTCTCTCTCTCCCGCGATCGACCACGAGACCCGAGAGCGCCGACGAGCACCACCGCGGCCCTCGTCCACCCCTCGCCTCGCCGATGCTTCCAGAAGAACCGTCGCGCCTTCCTCTTCGCCTCCACCAACCCACGTGATGCCAGAAGCCCCATAGCACCGTCCCCGCCGTCGTCTTCTTCCTTCGGACGCCGGAGATCGGCTTCGCCATTCCGCCGCACCGGACCTTCCCCGAGCCGCTGACCTCTTCAACGTGATCGCTGTGAGCTTCCGCGCTGAACCCCTCTCTTCTCCCTCGCGTTCGCGAGCTCCAGGACGCATCTCCGCCATGGCCGAGAGCTCGGCTCCGCCGCGCATGTCGCCGCCATCGTTCTAGCCACCGCCGCTCGCGTCCGAACCTATAAACGCACTCAGCACGTTCCCAGGAACCCGTAGCACTCGCGGGTTCGCCCTACCGTGCCCTGTAGCGCTGCCTCCGAGCACGCCCGAACTCCGGCCGCCGCCGAGGTCGACGCCGTGCCCAACTCCGGCCACCTCGCACCCTCCCCCTGCCACAGATGGATGCGCACGAGCCCCAGCTCCTCGTAGGTGGGCTCAGCCATCGATTTGGTCGCATGTGGGCGATTCCCGAAGCCCTCCGCCGTCGCTGTCGTCGCCGGCGATGAGCTGTTGACCTAGTCCGGCGGGTTTGACCCAGCTTGACCGGTGTTTGACTTTCCCCCTGACTCACTGACATGCGGGCCCGGCCCTACTAATTAATCTAGGATTAGTACTAATTAAACCAGGATAGTTTAGTTAGTAACTGACACGCGGGACCCACTGGTCAGATTTGACCTGGGCCGCTCCGTTGACCGCTGATGTCAGCGTGATGTCATGATGACGCAGTAAATCATTTACTGGATTTTGTTAATTCTAAATAAGCAGAAAATCCAAAAAATGATTTGAACTTCAAGAATTCATAGAAATTCAACCGTAACTCCAAATTCAAAGATTTATATATGAAAAATGATCAGAAAAATCCAATCTATCCATCTGTACCATTTGCATGCATGTTTGAGCAAGTTAACCTCACTGTTTAGGATGAAACATGATTAGGGCAAATTTCATAATAGGTTTGGAGTTGGAATTTGTTGTAGTTTTGAATTCCACTTCAATAAAAATGACTTTATGTTGCATTAGCCCAAATCATAGCATATTGCCATGTCATGATCATGCATCATATTGTTGCATTGCATTGATTGTGCTCTTTCTTGTTTGCCGGTATTTGTCCCCTCTCGGTAGACGCTACTCCGACGCTGTGATCGTTGACACTGATGAAGACTCAATGTTATCTTCAGAAGTGCCAGGCAAGCAAAACCCCCCTTGTTCATTCCGATACAATCCCACTCTCTCGCTCCTGCTCTCTTTTACTGCATTAGGACAACAACGCTTGAACTGTTACATGCTGCGGTAGCTGAACCCCTTTCCTCTGCATGACCTGTCATTGCCACAGTAAATAGATGAAACCCACTAGCATGAGTAGGAGTTGTTTGAGCCCTGATGTGCCTACTCATTCATGCTTGTTTGTCATGCCTGCTATTGCTTAGAGTTGTGTCAGGTCTGATTCATCGGGGATGAATTGGGAAGTTGTGAACATGTCCTACTGTTGAGAGCTAAGTGCGTGAACACGATTTGGTAAAGGTAGCGGTGAGAGGCCATGTAGGAGTACATGGTGGGTTGTCTCATTGCAGCCGTTCTCAGAAACTGAGTTCTGTGTTTGTGATCCATGAACAGTTACTACCACGCATTGGAATGCTTAAGTGCCCCTCTCGACTTATTAATCCACTTGATCTCTGTCCAGGAGTTGCAACTAGTTTCTGGTGTTTGTAGGTAGTGTTAGTAGTCTACCAAGTGGTACCCGGTACAGGTGGGCTTGGGACAGACTAGGCACCGTGGCACGGTGTACCAAGCGTAGATCCACCCGTCGAGGTGGGCTTGGGAACCCTGCACACATCGTTTGGGGCCGTGAGCGACACCCCGGTCGGATCTCCTTGCGGATGGAACCCGAATAGGCGATAAACCTGGACGAGAGACTTGTGTGGTTAGTCAGGTCGTGGCCGACTCCCTTGCCCGGCTTCCGCTTGAAGGTTGCCGAGGTACATGACGTGTACAGGGCAATAAGTGGCGAGAGCATGTGTGAAGAAGTACACCCCTGCAGGGTTATCATTATCTATTCGAATAGCCGGATTCCTCGAATATGGAAACTTGGACCCCTTGCATAGTTCATAGACAAGTGAAAGTGGATACTCTAAAATGCGCAAGATAAGCGTGAGTGCTATGGATGCCATTCTCGTCGGAAGACGGGAGCGGATCCATAGTGGTGTATTGGTATGGTGAATATGTGGACTCGTGTGCGCCACCTCAAAGAGTTACTTGCAGTCGTAGTTCAGGATAGCCACCGAGTCAAAGCTGGCTTGCTGCAGTTAAACTCCACCACCCCCCCTTTGTTGATACCGATGCATATGTAGATAGTTCTGATGTAAGTCTTGCTGGGTACATTTGTACTCACGTTTTCCTATTTTATGTTTTTGCAGAGAGACGTCAGTCTCGCTAGTAGTTCCGTGTGGACTTCGACGTTTAGCTTGATACCTCAGCTACGATCTTATGCCCTCGGCAGGATCTGGTATATAGTCAGGCTTCTCAGCTTTCTTCATTTGTAGTTGTCTGAACTCAGACAAGTTAAGCTTCCGCATGTGCTTGTTGCTTGTATGCTCTGTTTGTTGGGTCATGAGACCCATGTTTGTAATATCTCGCTCTTCGGAGCCTAATGAATAAATACTTGAGTCGTAGAGTCTTGTTGTGATGCCATGTTGTATTTACACATATCGAGCATATTGTGTGTATGATTGAAATGCTTGGTATGTGTGGGATCCGACAATCTAGTTGTTTATCCTCGGCAGCCTCTCTTATGGGGAAATGTAGTCTAGTGCTTCCTTGAGCCATAGTAGTCCGCTACAGCCCGGTTCACCGGAGTCCTGCTAGCCCAGCACTACTGCTCAGGACACTTGACTGGCCGGCATGTGTTTCACTTCGTTCCTGTGTCTGTCCCTTTGGGGAAATGTCACGCGGTGACATCCGGAGTCCTGCCTAGCCTGCTACAGCCCGGTTCACCGGAGTCCTGTTAGCCCAGTGCTACAGCCCGGATTCACACGCTGTTGACCGACATGCTCGAGGTTGATTTATGTATGCCTGTCCCCATGGGTTAGTGCCGCTTTGGGTTCACGACTAGCCATGTCGGCCCGGGTTCTTTTCATATGGATGCTAGCAACACTGTCATATACGTGAGCCAAAAGGCGCAAACTGTCCCGGGCCAGGTAAGGTGGCACCCGTGGGAATACCGTGCGTGAGGCCGCAAAATGATATGATGTGTTACATGCTAGATCGGTGTGATTTAGGATCGGGGTCCTGACAGTTAACCTCACGGGTGATGATCAGGGGCGGAGCTTTGTTGGGGCCCAACTGGGCCACGGCCCGCCCAGGATTTTTGCAGTTTTTTTTAATATGCAGCTTTGGAGTCCAGCCCACTTGCAGTCCACTAACCCAGGGCACGGATTGATCCAATAGTCTCTCGCACGAGCATGTAGTCTGTAGCAGTGGCGCCGGCCGGCATCTCTCGCCGTCTCGAGGTAGCATCGGCGTCGCTACCGTCGTAGCAAGCAATCGGCGACATCCTCCAGCCACGCCGTCGTGCTGCCCCACTGTGCACCTTGCTCCATCGCATATGACTGCTCTCCTCTTCCCAACGTTCTACAGGGTGCCTGATTCTTTTTTAACTCAAAAATTGTTCCTTATATCTATGCAAATTGCAACGTTGGTAGCCACGGGCAGGGCCACTCACACTCATAGAAGAATTGATTTGTTTACAATTGCTTCATTACATAGCCTGATTTTCTCACTCAATTGACTACTTAATTGTTCTTTACATTTTGCAGATTGCAACATAGATTTCACATTCAGAAGTTTTAAAAAATTGTGCTCTTCTTTAATCTGGCCCGCCCAGCTTTTTCTTTCAAGCTCCGCCATTGGTGATGATGGTGATTAATTTGCGGTGTTCGTGCGTTACCCCAATCTCTCGCTCTTCCTTCTATATTATGCCTCGCATCATCCCTTCTTTCATGCTCTGTGTCGTCTCTCCACCATGTCCGTTGCGGTGTTGCCTAGGTCTATTCTTGCTGTCTATTCATCTTACTCCTAATTCTCCTACATGTTTTCTTAGGTACGGAACTTCCCTCCTTCGTTGCAGGTTCGCAGTGCTCATTCGCTAGGATTTCCTTGTTGGAATTGCTCGTGGCTGTGTGCGTTACACCCAATTGCAAGCATGGCTTCTGGACAGGTTCGAAAGCCGACTCATTCTTACATATTGTTGCCTTATCATCATCTACTATGTTTTTCTTTGTTATTGTGATTTTAATTGTTAATTTTATGCGATTTGTTTGATTTTCATTCCAACCAGCCACATCCATTTTGTCTCTTTACTTTCCTTCTCTTTGTTTCAAATTTCGTATAATTTGTTTGTGACACATGTTGTACAATAAAAATGCCTAAACGTTCTCGATTGCAAGACCATGGAAGCGATGTGTGTCAGCCACATTGCGGTAGCGGACCAAGTAGAGTCCTGCCCCAATGTAAGCGGGCAAGGATTAACGAACCACTTAATATGCACAATTCAATTGGACGGCCAAAAACAAAGAGTATGTTAATTCACCTCCACTTGTGCTGCCTTAAAGCATTTTCTTTACCTTGCTAATCATCTTATATACTGCCAAACAAGAATATTTAGACTGCAGGCATTTGGTCCCTCATGATTCCTTGTGGTGCTTGTATGAATTTCCCCATACACTGTAAAATACCAACAGTTGAAAGATTAGATATCCCAAGTGAATGGATATGGGAACGTACTGAGTAATTCTGGAAAAAAGGTGCGAAACTGGTGAAAAAATAGGCCGTGTATACTATGTCCATCCATCAGCCGGTGAGCGTTTCTATCTTACGATGTATCTTTTCATGACAATCATTTTGCATTGTAGTGTAGAGGATGAGTGTGCATTTTATAACAAATACTACTCTTACATGACTGATGATATCCAGCATAGGTACCATGTTAATGAGAAAGGCCTTCATTATGGGGAGCTACCCTTCCAGGTCAATAGCGTGACAGCAGTCCACCAAAAACCAAATGTCTTTTGAGTTCAACTAACTGTCTTCTGGTTCAAACAAAAGCATACCGAAAGAAGTAAAGTACATCTAGCCAACCATCAGTACCAACCCTCAAGGTAATATTCCCTTGTACTACAAGTACTTAGATTTTCATATATGTCATGTCACTATCATAATTTCTTGATCTAATTAAGCAGGATATTACAGAAGAACATTCTGCATGAGTTGCTGTTGATAACGACAAGCTGGTCAGTATTCCTTCAGTTTTCTTCTCACGCTGTTATCTTACAATTGGTACTTGCCTCATACATCTACTTGCAAAATAGAATAAGCCGGAAACTGGCGAGAACTCCAACCCCATTCAAACTGATGAAATCTCAGTCCACTCCTCAGCTGCCACAGCAGAAATATCTCCACCTCTAACCATATTATCTATTCGCTCTGTACCGAAATACTTGTAGTTGGGGGAAACTAATACAAGTTCTCCCAACTACAAATATTTCGGTACAGAGGGAGTAAACTTTATTCTATATAGTATCATCCTCTGCTTATCTTGTACCGTACAATATTCTCCTCTAACTGTTAGACTCCTGAGCCACAAATGCACCTGACTAGACAATCCCCAGAAGCTACCAACGATAGTGGAACCAAGGGAAAGAGAAATTCTACCAAGAGGTTTGTTCCCCAGCTGCCAATTCAACACATTACTGATTGCTGTAATATCTGCAAAATGACTTGAACTCACACTTCACGTGCCAATTACAGGACATCAACAGATGGGAAGAAGTCTGCTGCCCAAAAGAAACTGAACACAGGTGCCCTGGAACAGAATGCCACTTGAAGACATAAGATTCAAAAATAAATGAAGGAAGAGAACAAGATTCCCGTTCCTTCGCGGATCAAAATATTAATGTTTGCCTGAATAAGAAAACCTGTCATTGTATTCCTCAGCATCCACTTCAGTGTTTGCGATCTGCCCAACGGCCTGCACAAGTCTACCGGACGTGTTTTCTTCTTTTCTGCTAATAACAATATGTACGAAGCACTGAAACGACCTTCATGCAACCAGCAACTATACTCTACTCTTCTTCCATCAATCTTCTTATTAAGAATTTCGGCAAATATATAATCACGTCAAACTATTACCTATGGCCACCGCAGCCATGGATCTATCTTGCTTTGTCTCACGCTAACCCACAAGGGACTTGCAAGAAGTATATAGCACCAGGCAGGTCATTATAAAGAGCAAACCAACTCACAGTTTTAAATTAAATTCATTAACTTCCCACTACCATTCAAGTATCAGTTACGGTTAGGAACTTAGGACAACCTTTTGCATTCATCTTTAATAGGATTTTATATCTATGTATTAAAGACTGACAAATCACACCAACCACCGAGTTGGCAATTTTTTTTACAGATTTACCAAAATATTTATTCGCAGATACAAATATATCAGAAAAAGGCTATTTAGGAACCAAATTGAAGGGAATTTTTACGCCATTATTAACCATGGTATACAAACTAAAATCAACTACCATCACACTTATCATTTTTATAACATACCATGGAATTTTTTTCAAAACTGACATATCTTTTCAAACAATCTCTTTTATTACATCAAATATGGACGGACGCAGCAACGCGCGTCTTCATGGTCTAGTATAATGTACGATACATCAATAGGAGTGAATTTAGAGGAGTAGATCTATGACTCTTCGTGCCTGATCAGCCCCTTGAGCGAAACCTATAGAGGTATTCAAGACAAAGCTCGCTAAACATGTTCCAGTACAAAAAGCTATAACCCCCACAACAATTATGACGACATGGGCAGGGCCCGTCGGCCGAAAGTTGATACCGAGGAGAATCACAGTGACTGTTACCAAGAAGAAGGCGACCACGCCCAAGAACCATAAGAAACAGTATCTACTTTGCTGAACCGGCTCGGCTACCGCGACGTCCTCAGCGTCGGCGCCATTAGGGTTTCCACGGAGGATGGCGTCGAACCTTTCCTTCCATGTCCAGAATGCGTACCGGCTGGGCTCCGGCGCCGCGACAACCCCGCCATTAGAGTTGGGGTTCTCGATGTCAGCCATTGATGGCCAGATAGATGGATGTGCAGAGCTCGATCGATCAACAAGAAAATTTGTTACATAGAGTACACGTGATTATTATTAGGATACGTACATATACGTAGAGGCCGGCCGGATGGGAATAAATAAGGGGCTGTTCGGGTCCCCGCCAAAAAAAAAGGGCTGTTCGGGATTACGTACTATCCAAAAAAAAAAAACCTTGAACTCTACTCTACGAGTAGTATTCGATCTTTGGGTAAGGGGTTAGGGCGGTTTGAGTCCATCTCCTACACGCAAGCCAGTATAAAAAAAGAACAATTTTGCCTCTTACATAAATAGTTACGTGCATGCATAGGAGAGATCGTTCAAATCAAGCACCACAATAAACACGTACCCTTGGATCGAGCAGTACAATGGCAGGAGGTAGATGCCGTTTCAGACAGCGTGTGTGGTAGGGTAGAAACGTTCGCTTGTGAAGAAGGAGGCTGCGCATGGTGGGTCCGGCGGTTTGGCCCAGAGGCAGCGGGCGGGTGGGAGGAAGAAGAAAGCCACAGGGGAGGGGCAAAAATGATCGATGCAACAGAGTTTTTGGACCAACTTACATATGTGGACGACCCTTATCGGTCGGATGACGCGAGGAAACTATCCGTCCCCTTCCAAGCTATTTGATTCACGCCCTACAAACCGTCCGATCAACCATTCCGTGTGACCCACTGTTTTGCAACATAGGTCATGTTGCACTTGTTGATCTGTGTCGCGTTAGTTCGTCTGGATGTAGGTGGACGTTTGCAACATGGGGCATGATGGAAACGCTAAAATAAGCCATGTTGCAGTCACATTCGGCTTGCATAATTGCAAACATGTGGCCCTTTGCACCCATTGCAAGATGGACCATGTTGCGGTGAACAAATTGTGTTATTTGTGAACATGAACCATGTTGCGGTCACCTCCAATAGCAACAATTGACAGCATCGAACATGTAGTTCGCCGCAGATCCACCTCTGGCTTGCAGCATCCCCCGCGGTGAGCGTTGGCCGTTGCTCCTCTCCGAAGAAGCCGTGCTGCTAAAGGGGAGGATGTTGTGCCACTAATGCAGCGCTGACATCTGCAACAACGGCTCGTGGCGACTTCATTGCGCCATCGCCCTTTGCAACAGGAGGCATATCGGCCATGAGGGGAATATTCTTCGTCACGATTCGCTTGGTGAGGGGGCGTGTGCCATCTAGTTGGGCAGCAGCATTTGAGGGAGGAGCATCCAACGGCATCCTGGTTGTGAGAGATGAAGGATTGGAGGTTGCAGAGAGGACTTGAGGACATGGAAGGAGACAGAAGGGTACATGGGTGTACATATATTTCTGCCCAAAGCATTGAAGTACTATAGGTATATACTTCGAACATGTTTGTACCATATACTAGCTGTAATAAATTCAAAAATATTGTTCTATTCAGGCATTCAGCCTAGCATCCTATCCTCCTTTACATTATCTAACTCTCTTCTCACTCTTTCCTCCAAAAAAGCAAAAATGCTACACCTATGTAATGTTCTACGAAACCTTAGGTAAATCTTTTGCGCGTTAATACCCCCGCATTTAAGGGTGGGCATGCGCCCCCAACTAAGCCCAATATAAAACAGCCACGTGGGATCGTACGTAAGTTATGTATAAATATTTATGTAGGTGTAGCTTTACTCCGAAAAAAGGTCACTATCTAGGATTAATCTAGGCAGACAAAGAGCCCATCTGTGTTGAGCCCCTACTTGGCCGGGGGAGTTCCAGAGGTACCAGGCTAGGTTACACCATCTTTTGTTTGAGAGCTTAGGACCTAGAGCTACTAGCGATGGGCGATGTTGGTGCCGCCATTTGACAGCGACTGCGACAGGGTGTGTGAGATGATGTATTTTGCATAAAATACTTTGTCATGGATGGGGCGGCCGTTGTATGCTAGCTGCGTGCCCGCGGCGGCGGCAGGTCAGATCAGACCTGACCACAACTGCGACGGCGGCATGGTGGGCCTTGTCTCCGGTCAGATCTAATCCAACCGGTACAGCTTGCTCCATGCGCGGCGGCGGTGAGCGGTGGTCGTCCCCTGCACACGATGCTGAATGGAGGGTCCTTGAGCGGATCCGGGTGAAAACCCTACTCTTGGCACGTTGCCAAGGTTGGTGATGGCGGCATTTTTCTGCGTCTTCCCCTTCTTAAAGGCGTCATCGTGGAGCAGCTCTAGACCCCTATCTGCTACCTCCAGTGGAAACCCTAGATCAATCGATTGGATGATGGAGGCCCTCATGTGTCTTACCCCTCTTGATGGCATCATTCTTGAAGTTGTGCATAGGCTCGAGGGACCAGTGGACGACATCTGCGGTGGATCGGCGTTCCCTATGATGTCGTGGAGTCCCAGCGGCGAGGCGCGGCAACTCGGCAACGGATGCGTGCTGATGAACACGCGTAGGGAGGAGGCGTTGTCCGGCGCCGTGGGGGCATCGACGGCAAGCCTGGCAAGGTCGATGCCTCAGTACCTGCTCTAAAGATGGATTGATGGAAGACGGCGGTGACGATCTATGAGTGCGTCGGACCGGTTTGTGCCCCAGACCCGGTACGTGGCTTGGTCGGGGCCTCCGGCCTTACATGTTAGGCTAGGTGAGAAGTCCGGGTATTCGGCTCACTGAAAGAGCTGGATATCGACTAGAGGGGGGTGAATAAGCGATGTTTATGAAAGTCTTCAAAACATGGGAGTTTCGAAGACAAACAATAGAAATGATCCTATTGATATGCAGCGGAAGGTAGACTACACTAGGCAAACCATAGTCAAGTATTCAATGAAGTGAAAGCACGAAGACTAATAGTAGCTAGGCAGTATGGATCAGGATGGAAGATAATATGAAGCCAATCAGGACAAATAGTCACACAGTGAAGTCAAACAAATAATGTAAGCAGGCAATGACTTCGCGAAGACAAACTGAAAGTAAAGACAAGGAAGATATAAAACCAGTAGCTTGGAGAAGACAGTGATTTGTTCGACCAGTTCCAGTTGCTGTGACAACTATACGTCTGGTTAGGGAGGCTGAGATTTAACTCAGAAGATCGCGTCTTCACCTTATTCCCCTTGAGCTAAGGACACCCAGTCCTCGCCCAATCACTCTGGTAAGTCTTCAAGGTAGACTTCCAAACCTTCACAGACTTCGTTAATCGGCAATCCACAATGACTTTTGGATGCTCAGAACGTGACGCCTAACCGGCTAGAGGATTCACAGTCCTCAAGTGTAACAAGTCTTCAGATCACGCGGACAGAAAGACTTCAGTGATGCCTAACACTCTTTGCCTCTGGGTGTTTTGGGCTTTGTCCTCGCAAGGATCTCTCTCTCAAATGCTTCGGAGGTGGGTTGCTCTCAAACGACAAAAGCCGTGCACTAACTCTGAGCAGCCACCAATTTATGGTGTAGGGGGTGGGCTATTTATAGCCACTAGGCAACCCGACCTGATTTGTCCGAAATGACCCTGGGTCACTAAGGAACTGACACGTGTACCAACGGTCAGATTTCAAACACACGCGGTAGCTTGACTTGGGCTACAAGTAAAGCTGACTTATCCTTTTCTGGATAAGATTTTCTCTCATTGTCTTCGCTCGAAGACATAGGATTTGGTTGAGCATCACTTCAGTCACTCTGACTTTGTTCACTTGGATCCCACTTAATAGTACGGTGGTTCCTATGACTCAACAAAGAAGAAAAGGAAACAACGAAACAACTAAGTCTTCGCGCTCCATAGTCTTCATGCGATGTCTTCTCATCTCATAGTCTTCAATGTTAATATCTTAACATACCACCATTATCTTCAGTGTGTTCACACATTTTTAGGGGTCATCTCCGGTAGGTAAACCGAATCAATGAGGGAACACTACCTATGTTATCCTGCAATTCTCACAAACACATTAGTCCCTCAACCAGGTTTGTCGTCAATACTCCAAAACCAACTAGGGGTGGCACTATATGCACTTAAAAACTCCCCCTCTTTGGTGGCTGATGACAAACCGGTTGAAGTTTTCAACGGGGATAAAAGTATGTTAAATTGTAAAGGATTAAGGTATTGTCTTCATAAGTAGCAAAAGGCTCCCCCTGAAGATGTGCATATAAGTATTTTGCTTTTGGAATGCAAATGCACATGGCAGATTGTACTTGTGGAGATCCTATTCAACTTATGAAGACAATTCATCATGCATAAAAGATATAACGGAGATAATGATATGCATGAAAAATGGACGTCTGCAATATGACTTCGTGTGGGATTTATCATCACACATGCGGAATTTATCATCGCATCACAGAATAGCAGAAAAAGTAGCAGACGACCATCAAGTTTAAGTGTTACAACTCAAAGAACAAAATGTATCAAAAGAAAGAGTTGTAAACACTAGGCAAAAGTATAGCAACCACCCATATGGACCCGCTTGAAGACTATCAACGCATATGCTTCTCCCACTTTTGTCAGTAAGGACCAAAAAGGTTTGAAGACATAGAGCCTCTACTCGTTCCCATGTGGAGTAGGTGAAGCAGCAGGGTCGTCGTTGAGGTTTGGTGGTGTAGAAGAACTTGGTGCCATGTCGATACGCGCCGAAGTTGGAGGTGGTGAAGTAGCATCATCTTGGTCATCAATGACTCTGGCATTGACAGTTGCTGCGGAAGAGGAGTACCCATAGTCTTCGAGTGAGGGAGTTCGATGTAGTACAACATTTTTGGGAGGAGTGGAATCAAACTTGAATCTTTCAGTGAAGCCATCGTCTTGAAGATCAGCTTTAGCACTGAGCAAAGTCAAACTCTTCCACGATCTCCTACAGGTTTCATGAGTGACAAAGGCATTCTTGGTGGCAAGGTTGCGAATGCGATTAACATCCACCAAGAGGCTTTGCATTTGACGCTTGAGCCAGTCGTGATGCTTATCTTGTTTTTGATGCAGGACGACGAGAAGCTCTCGGTCATTGAGAACACGAGAACGCTTCTGAGGCCTATGAGCAATTGTGCTATTAGTGGCTTCAGTATGGGCATGGTGAGGTGCACGTGTATTGCCAACCAAAGGATAAACACGAGTGACGGCCTGAACTCCTTCAATGGGCTGAGTGAAGCTTTGGCGATCAATGTTGTGAAGATAAACAGGCTCCTTAGCAGGTTCTGGGTAGATGGCTTCGACAGACATATCAACCTCTGGCAAGAATATCAAATGGTTGCGAGCAGAAGGCTGATAGTTGATAGCAGAATGAAGCTTGATAAGGCGCATAACCCAATGAGCATAGAACTTCAGACCAAAGATGTCAGATCCAGATGCAGCCAATTGCCTGATGAAGAAGTCTTGAGCATTGAAGCTGATGCCATTGAGAATGTAGAATACCAATGTCTTCATTGCTCCTTCAAGCTTTGCTGTAGAAGAATGTCCTTTGACAGGCCATAGAGTTCGCCGGATGATATGATAAATGGTGCGGGGCAGATACTCTAGGTCTTCAACAAAGAATTCCTTCGGATATTCAGTGTCGCGAGGCAGTGGCTTCAGCATGCTCAGCATTTGGCTCTTATTTGGCTCAGGCTTCTGGAAGATGCTCTCCAAAGCATTCCAGTGAAGCTGACAACAATGCTCGAAGAGCTCACCTGGAGTGGGCAGGCCAGTTAGCTCAATGATATCAAGAGCTTTGGCTTCGTGATGGATATTGCCTGTCATCCACTCAAGGATCCAAGTCTTCGGATCCCTGTTGTAGCCGCGAATGTGGAGGGTAGCATAGAATTGTAGCAGAAGCTCTTCGTTCCAATTCTCTTTATTAGTCACAAAATTCAGCAGAGCAGCATCTCTAAAACAATCAAGGGCTTCTTCTAGGTAGGGCAGGCCAGCAATGGCTTCAGAGTCTAGACGCATATGGGGGAAAATGCGCCCTTGATCATATAGAACACATGAATAGTAATTGCGCTGCTGATAGCTCCAGAATTGATTAGATGAAATTCCTGGCTTGGAGTAGGGGTTCTTGGCACTATCAAAGAAATTGTTGTGCGCAATGAAGCTATTTGCATTAAAGGACCCTGGTGAAGTTGCAGTACCTGGAAACCTTGGCAACCTTGGCTTAGGATTCTGGACCTGAGGCCTTTGCTCGACATGATAGTCAAATTGAGGACCAGCAGCAAGTGGAGGAACCAGAATGGGCCATCTAACAGTAACCAACTGACCATGATCAAATGCTTGCTCGATGGTGTGTGGCCTTGGAGGCGGTACATGAGCAGTGGCATTAACTTCAGGCTGCAAATTTGCATCAGGTGCAGCATTGGCTTCAGGTGCATTCACTTCTGGCACCGTATTAACTTCAGATGCCACATTAGCTTCAGCCATGACAACGTCATTGGCTTCAGTGTTGGTGTTAGTGGTCGCCTCAATGTTATCAACCTCCACTCGAGTAGCCGGAGGGTCGGACATGTTCTCCTCGAGAACAACTTCTGGGTTGGACGGGGGTGTAGCAACACGTTCTTCTTCATCTCTTTGTTCTTCTTGTTCATCGGCTGATGCAGCCGGAATGTCTTCAGCCGCATTGGCTTCAGATACAGAGACGTTCGCATATGGAGAGGCTTCAGGAAACACTTGGTGTGATACTGAGTGGTGGTGCTCTTCTTCTTCTGGAATGCTCGATTGAGTGACTAGTGGCCTTGGTCCTTTACGAAGCCTGCGAAATGCGGGTGACGCTTGTGGAGAGGGAGTTGGATGGGCCACAAAGTCGTCATCATCAAGCACCGAAGAGGTGACTTGAGTTGGGGGAGTACTTGGTGAATCTTCGTCACGGGTGGAGTCTTGAGGGTGATCAGCCCATGAGGCATGTTGTGCAATTAGCGTCAGAGGACGACCAATGCTGATAAGTTCGCTGTTCATGAGAATAGGTGATGATACCGTTGGGGGCTTGATCTGAGGAAGGACTTCATCATCATTTACATTGTCTTGGGGACCAATGTCTTGAGCTTCAGGAGCCTCTTTGGTAGCAGGCTCATGAACTATTAAACGACGCTCTTGGTGTGCAGAAGCAGGACGAGCAACTGAAATTGGCTCGACAACAAGGGGCTCTGTGGGAGCAGCCTGATCTCTCTTCTTGGTTTTTCTCTTCTTGATTGGTGGAGCGTCATCAGTGGTGTTCTTGGACTTGCGCTTTCTGGCTTTGGCTTCGGCTATTCTTGTTTTCTTGAGTTCTAAAGCTACTGTGGGGACCTTAGGCTTCACGCCTGTCATACTGGCGGGGAAGACAATGCTAGGTTCTTCCTGCCTGGATGCTTCAGCTGGGGCCACAGTAGGCTTCTTCTTCTTGGCAGCCATTTTGGGGTCGATGCCAGGACGCCCAAGAGCCTTGCGCTTCTCAGCTTCATTGTAAGCTTGAACACATTTGGCAGCGAGATGTTTCATGCGCTCTCGTGAACCTTTGGCTTCTTCACGTTTCTTGTGAAACGCCTCCTTGAGCTCATGCAGCATTTGCTTGAAGTTTTGGACATCTGTCACGCTGAGCTTGGCCATATGCTTCTTGAACTAGGCCTTTTCATAGTCAATCGTGTGCTTCAGTTCAACAATTCTCTGAGCAAGAGCCAGCTCAGGAGCAATGGCTCCATGGAAGGAGACGCTGGAGCCAATCGGGAGTTGAAGATCATCAAAACTGAGGTTGGGGCTGTCAAACCAATCATCAATGAACTTGTTCAAAATTTCCATATCGAAGAGGGGAAGATCGTTGAAGATTTCCGCCTCCTGCTTGCTCTTTATCAGCTGCTCAAGAGCATCATCGCCAAGATCGTCGTCACTAGACAGATCAATGGCTTCGTTCTCATTCCTCAGAACAGCAGCTGGGGCCAGTGCTGGACCAGAACTCTTGACAATTTTCTGTTGGGGCTTCTCTTTCTTCTTGGAGACGCGAGATAGATCTTCAGAATGCACACTTGGTGCAGGAGGAGCAGTGGCCAGTGGCTTCACACGCGAAGCGCTTGGTGCAGCAGCAGGTTTCGAAGCCTTTGTTTTCTTCTGCTTTTGAAGCTTCGGTGGAGTAGGAGCATCATCAGAATCAGCTTCATCTCCAGACTGATCTACTTCTGCCCCCTAAACAGCAATGTGAGTGAGAAGACCTTCGAGATTGTAGAAGGGCCCGACGATATTGGGTTCAGCATCACGGGTGCCATCAGCCCGAGGAGCAGATGGACCGGGGTTTAAATCGAGTCCAAGTGCTTTCTTGTTTTTGACGGCAGAGTTCTTGGCAAACTGGAAGTTACGCTTGAACAGATTGTCTTCAAGGCACCATAGCAGAGAAGATGGGTCAGCATTCTCTGGCTGTGGTCCGCAAACCATGCAAGGATAGAATCCTTGAGCAATTGCTTCAGCTCTATTCCTGGGTGGAAGATTTCTGTAGAGAATATCTCCCCAAGGTCGCTTGATGGCATTTTTTCAGCATATTCAGCAGTGACGAATCTGTACTTGAACAATTGTTCATCCCAGTATCTGCGAATCCATTGGATTCGAGTTTTGCGCTGATTGTAATCCTCTTCTGGATCAGTCTTGTACAGCTCATACAGATCTGGTGGCAAATCTTTGGATGTGTTCCCACGGCGCTGTCTGCCACCCTTTCTTGCTGACTTTTCTATTACCATGTAGTTCAAACTGAATGGCTTCAAAGCTGTCAAAGGCTTCCGTGTGCTAGTCAGACAAGAACTGGCTTCGGGGGAATTGATGTGGCGCAGTAAGAATTCTGCAAATGAATGCAGACTATGAGAACCAAGGGATTCTCCCACGGACATGTACATGTGACAACATTAGAGATGTGAGGGAAGGGGAAGAGGTCATATGCATTTTCAGAAGATTTTGAAGATAAATTAGTTTGAAGACATTGACCTCATAGCGCGAAGACATTCACTTATTTGGTGAGAGTTGGTTCCAGATTTGTACGAATACAAGAATAGGTACAAGTGAGGAATCTAACTTGTTGTGAAGCATAAGTGAATATATCCACGAGATATGAGATGCAGAACAGAATAGATTCGGATTTGTGGAAGCAGAAACTACATTTGGTAAGGAAGGATGAATTCAACATATAAAAAAGGCGGTAAAAAGTGAGTTTTAATTACCACACGATGAACTGCTAGACGGAGTAGAGACGATGCCGAGCAGTTCGATATTCCGTGCCCTAACTTGGCGATGGAGGACACCTACGGCGGCGGCGGAGAAGACGAGGTCCGCGGCCGGCGTGAGGACGGCGTCGACGAGGTCATGACAGCTAAGCGCTTCGTCGCCGGCATCGTCTCGAGCTAGCGGTGGCGCTAGGGTTTGTGCGAGATCGCGAGGTGGGAGAAAGATTTTGACCGCGATGGGATGGGTATTTATAAGGAAAGGGACAGCACAGCGCAATTACGCAGGTGCCCCTGGTGGTTCACATCTGAAGGACACGTGGCGAACATGCAACACATCTGAAGGACATCTGAAGGACCCTGGACTGTCGGGGTGGTCGTTCCGCCTTCTCCGGGTTTCAGGCAATAAGGACTGAGCATTTAAAATAGATTTAATGTTTGTCTCTATATCTTCTGCTGACAAGGACGCAGAGAAGACATTCGACAGTTTCAACAGAAAGCATATGATTTGGATAGATAGAATTTGAGGTAGAAGCATAGAGAGGTTAGGGTCCGATCACATTCACTTAGTCCAAAAGATTCAAACGAGAAGACATAGGTATAAGTGAATGCTTTAGAGGATAGAACACAAGTATATATTTATATCTAAGTAAGACCAAATCGACATTGTGAAGACAAACACGATGTCAAATCAATGTTGAAGATAAATCAAATGCGAAGATTTTGCAAATGTAACGCCAAGAGAAACACTTCAAACAAAAGTTTGGTGGTGGCGTTACCCACCGTATAGGAAGTATTAGACCCAGACACGGCGCACAATTATCGTGGCGCTCCGAAGTCAAATTCCGCATTAATGTATTCACACTTAGAGTGTATGTCTTCATTGATTGAAGATATACATTACTTCGTGTGTTGCACATCTAAGTCATCAACATGCATAAGTGTTAGGATGTGTGCCTAATCACATGACATTCGAGGATTCCAAGATATTTAGCTCACACCGCAACTTGCAAAACCTTTTCTCATCCAAGGGCTTTGTGAATATATCTGCCAGCTGCTCTTCTGTGTTGACGTGAATGATGTCAATATCTTCCTTCATGACATGATCTCTGAGAAAGTGATGACGAATTTCAATGTGCTTTGTCTTCGAGTGCTGAACTGGGTTGTTGGCAATCTTGATGGTGCTTTCATTGTCGCAGTAGAGTGGAACATGCTTCAGATGGACACCATAGTCCTTGAGAGTTTGCTTCATCCAGAGAAGCTGAGCGCAGCAAGATCCAGCAGCAATGTATTCAGATTCAGCAGTTGAGAGAGATACATAGTTCTGCTTCTTTGAAGACCAACAGACAAGTGATCGTCCCAAAAAGTTACATGTGCCTGATGTGGACTTGCGATCAACTTTGTCACCAGCATAATCAGCATCTGAGAATCCAACTAGATCAAACTCTGAGCCCTTTGGATACCATAATCCTAGTGTTGGGGTGTAAGCCAAATATCGAAGAATTCGCTTCACAGCTAAGTGATGCGATTCCTTTGGTGCCGCTTGGAATCGGGCACACATGCAAACACTAAGAATTATATCTGGCCTAGATGCACATAAATAAACTAAAGAACCAATCATGTAGCGGTATTACCTTTTGATCGAAATCTTTACCATTGGCGTCGGGACTCAGATGACTTTTGGTTGGCATTGGCGTCGTGTATCCTTTGCAGTCTTGCATTCCAAACTACTTCAGGCAATCTTTGAGGTATTTCTCTTTAGATATTAAGATGCCGTTGCGTTGCTGACGAATTTGAAGACCAAGGAAGAACTTCAGCTCACCCATCTTGGACATCTAATATTGCTCTTGCATCATGTGACCAAACTCATCACTGTATCTCTTGTCAGTGCAGCCGAAGATAATGTCATCCACATAGATTTAGCACACAAACAGTTCACCATCATATGTCTTCGTGAAGAGTGTGGGATCCAGGGAACCAGGTTTGAAGCCTTTGCTCTTCAGGAAGTCTTTGAGTATGTCATACCAAGCGCGAGGGGCTTGTTTGAGGCCATACATGCCTTGTTGAGCTTGTATACCATATCAGGATGTTTTGGGTCTTCAAAGCCGGGTGGTTGTGCGACATACACTTCTTCTTCAATCTTGCCATTGAGAAAAGCACTCTTCACATCCATTTGATACAGAAGGATGTTGTGATGGTTGGCATAGGCTAGCAGTATGCAAATGGCATCAAGCCTAGCCACCGGGACAAACGTTTCATCGAAGTCAATCCCTTCAAATTGAGTATATCCTTGAGCAACAAGACGAGCCTTGTTTCTGACAACTTGACCATGCTCATCTTGCTTGTTGCGATATATCCATTTGGTGCCTATGATGTTGTGCTTGCGAGGATCAGGACACTTGACTAGTTCCCACACATTGTTCAGCTCAAACCGTTGAAGCTCTTCTTGCATATCTTGAATCCATTCAGCTTCCATGAAGGCTTCAGCAACTTTCTTGGGTTCAGAGATTGAGATGAATGCAAAGTGCCCACAGAAATTTGCTAGCTGTGTTGCTCTTGAACGAGTGAGTGGACCAGGTGCATTGATGCTATCAATTATCTTCTCAATCTGCACTTCATTTGCAACACGAGGATGAACTGGACGAAGATTTTGCTCTTGCTGATCATTGTCATCATTTGGAGGATTATCTTCAGGCTGAGCATTGTCTTCAGGTTGATTAGGTGCAGAAATGATAAGGTCGTCTACAGCCTGAACCTCAGAGGGTATGATCTCTCCAGTTCCCATGAGCTTGATAGATTCACTAGGTGGAACTTCATCTAGCACATTTGGCAGGTGCTCTCTTTGAGAGCCGTTAGTCTCATCGAACCACACATCTACAGTTTCAACCACTTTATAGTAAAAGAGGTTGAATACTCTGTAGGAGTGTGAGTCCTTTCTGTAACCAAGCATAAAACCTTCATGTGCATTCGGTGCAAATTTTAAAGTGTGATGTGGATCCTTGATCTAGCACCTAGCACCAAATACTCTGAAGTAAATGACATTTGGCTTCTTACCAGTTAGGAGTTCATAGGATGTCTTCTTCAGAAGCTTGTGAAGATAAACAGGGTTGATGACGTGGCATGCAGTATCAATGGCTTCAGGCCAGAACTTCCTTGGAGTCTTGTACTCATCAAGCATCGTTCGAGCCATCTCAATGAGAGTTCTGTTCTTGCGCTCCACGATGCCGTTCTGCTGAGGTGTGTACGGAGCAGAGAACTCATGAGTGATGCCCAATGTATCCAGGTAAAGGTCGAGGCTGGTGTTCTTGAACTCCGTGCCGTTGTCACTTCTGATATGCTTGATCTTGACGCCATAGTTCGTCATGGCACGATTGGTGAAGCGTCTGAAGACATCCTGCACTTCATTCTTGTAGAGGATTATATGCACCCATGTATATCTTGAATAATCATCAACAATGACGAAGCCATAGAGGCAAGCAGTGGTAGTAAGAGTAGAGTAGTGAGTAGGGCCAAATAAGTCCATGTGTAGCAGCTCGAAGTGTTGAGATGTCGTCATGATTGTCTTCGAGGGATGCTTGGCCCTAGTCATCTTCCCAACTTCGCAGGTACCACACAAATGATCTTTCTTGAACTTGACGCCCTCGATGTCTATGACGTGCTTCTTCTTTGAAAGAGTGTGCAAGTTCCTCATGCCAGTGATGTCTACTACGCAACCTTCTTCTTGTAAACGTTGTTGGGCCTCCAAGTGCAGAGGTTTGTAGGACAGTAGAAAATTTCCCTCAAGTGGATGACCAAAGGTTTATCAATCCGTGGGAGGCGTAGGATGAAGATGGTCTCTCTCAAACAACCCTGCAACCAAATAACAAAGAGTCTCTTGTGTCCCCAACACACCCAATACAATGGTATATTGTATAGGTGCACTAGTTCGGCGAAGAGATGGTGATACAAGTGCAATATGGATGGTAGATATAGGTTTTTGTAATCTGAAAATATAAAAACAGCAAGGTAACTAATGATAAAAGTGAGCGAAAACGGTATTGCAATGCTAGGAAACAAGGCCTAGGGTTCATACTTTCACTAGTGCAAGTTCTCCAACAATAATAACATAATTGGATCATATAACTATCCCTCAACATGCAACAAAGAGTCACTCCAAAGTCACTAATAGCAGAGAACAAACGAAGAGATTATGGTAGGGTACGAAACCACCTCAAAGTTATTCTTTCCAATCAATCCGTGGGGCTATTCCTATAAGTGTCACAAACAGCCCTAGAGTTCGTACTAGAATAACACCTTAAGACACAAATCAACCAAAACCCTAATGTCACCTGGATACTCCAATGTCACCTCAAGTATCTGTGGGTATGATTATACGATATGCATCACACAATCTCAGATTCGTCTATTCAACCAACACATAGAACCTCAAAGAGTGCCCTAAAGTTTCTACCGGAGAATCACGATGAAAACGTGTGCCAACCGCTATGCATAGGTTCATGCGCGGAACCCGCAAGTTGATCACCAAAACATACATTAAGTGAATCACGTGATATCCCATTGTCACCACAGATACGCACGGCAAGACATACATCAAGTGTTCTCAAATCTTTAAAGACTCAATCCGATAAGATTACTTCAAAGGGAAAACTCAATCCATTACAAGAGAGTAGAGGGGGAGAAGCAACATAAGATCCAACTATAATAGCAAAGCTCGCGATACATCAAGATCATGCCAAATCAAGAACACGAGGGAGAGAGAGAGATCAAACACATAGCTACTGGTACATACCCTCAGCCCCGAGGGTGAACTGCTCCCTCCTCGTCATGGAGAGCGCCGGGATGATGAAGATGGCCACCGGTGAGGGTTCCCCCCTCCGGCAGGGTGCCCGAACAGGGTCCCGATTGGCTTTTGGTGGCTACAGAAGCTTGTGGCGGCGAAACTCCTGATCTATTCTGTTCCCCGAAGTTTTTAGGGTATATGGGTATATATGGGAGGAAAAAGTACGTCGACGGACCTCCGGGCTGTCCATGAGGCAGGGGGCGCGCCCCCCACCCTCGTGGGCAGCCCGGGACTCCCCTGGTGCAACTCCGGTACTCCGTGGGCTTCTTCTTGTCCAAAAATAAGTTCCGTGGAGTTTCAGGTCAATTGGACTCCGTTTGATTTTCCTTTTTTGCGAAACACTGAAACAAGGGAAAAAACAGGAACTGACACTGGGCTCTGGGTTAATAGGTTAGTCCCAAAACTAATATAAATGTGTTTAATAAAGCCCATAAACATCCAAAACATATAATATAATAGCATGAATACTTCATAAATTATAGATACGTTGGAGACGTATCAGCATCCCCAAGCTTAATTCCTGCTCGTCCTCGAGTAGGTAAATGATAAAAGAAATAATTTATGAAGTGTGAATGCTAGTAAGTGCATAAGTTTGATCAATGATAATTTCAATCACCTTTTGTAGCATCATCATATGTCATAACAGTAGCTCATATCATAAAACTTTGCATGATCAAGTAACAAACTATTCACATGTTAAAGTATAGATCATAAACTTTCTTGAAAACTAACAAACTATGTTCTCAGTCATCAAACAATTGCAATTCATCTTATTTTCAGGAAGAGTCTATGTCAAAGCTTTGATTCAGCAAACTTCACATACTCAACTATAATGTAGTCTTCCATGATTGCTACCACACTCAAAGCATATTTTTAGAACAAATAGTATTCATCGAACACAGAGAAAGATAGGGGCTTAATGTTTTGCCTCCCAACCTTTTACCTCGAGGGTAATGTCAACAGTAATAATTCATGCTCAGATGTATTTGAATGGCCATATATGCCTAGATCTTTCCATCACATGATGCTTGCCAACTAAAGAGTAGGTTGGAATGAGAAGGAATACTACTGACTCTTGCATAAAAGTAAAAGATAGGCCCTTTGCAGAGCGAAGCAGGGATTTGCAGAGGTGCCAGAGCTCGAAGCTTTTAAAATAGAGATGAAAATAATTTTGAGAGGTATGCTTTCATTGTCAACATAACGACCAAGAGTTCCCAATATCTTCCATACTACATACATTATAGACGGTTCCCAAACAGAAAGGTAAAGGTTTTTACTCCCCCTCCACCAACAATCATCAATCCATGGCTTGCCCGAAACAATGGGTGCCTCCAACTAACATCAAACCTGGGGGAGTTTTGTTTGCAATTATTTTTGATTTGATTTCGATCTTTTGATCATGGGACTGGGCATCCCAGTTACCAGCGATTTTCTCGTGAATGATGAGCGGAGTCCAGTCATCATGAGAATAACCCACCTAGCATGGAAGATACTACTAGCCCGTAGTCGCTACATGAGCGATTCGGGCATACAAAACAGATTATTATTTGAAGATTTAGAGTTTGGCACATGCAAATTTACTTGGAACGGCAGGTAAATACCGCATATAGGTAGATATGGTGGACACTCATGGAAGAAACTTGGTCCAAGGAGTTTGGATGCACAAGCAGTATTCCCGCTTAGTATAGAAATTTTGGCTAGCAAAGGAATCTAAATAGCAAGCACCACATGTTAGAGGATCCAAAACAATATAACTTATACAAATATACCCAAGCATAACTCATTATGTTGTCTTCCTTGTCCAACTTCAACTAATTTGCTCAGGTTTAAAAATAATTAGTGGGGCTCACAATCATAGAAGATGTCCAATATAGTATATTTATATGTGAAATCTCTCTTCCTTCAATATTCTTTCATGAATTGTTCAAATGACCAATACAATGTTTGCTAACCTTCAATAAATTTACCACCTCTACTTCTTACATGTGAAGGCATCACTCCCCATGGGATAAGCATATGAAACATATATAATTTCAGATTTATGACATTCAAATCATTCAACTATTTACTCATAGGATATAAGTGAAGCACACGAGTAAATGACAAACTACTCAAAAAGATATAAGTGAAGATCAATGAGTAGTTAAATAATTATGCAGCTATGTGAAGACTCTCTCATTTAAGAATTTCAGATCTAATGTATTTTATTCAAGCAGCAAGCAAAGCAAAATAAAATGACATTGCAAGGATAGCACTCATCATGTGAAGAAGCAAAAACTTAGGCTCAACCGATACTAACCAATAGTTGTTGAGGAAGAAAGGTGGGATGCCAACCGGGGCATCCCCAAGCTTAGATGCTTGAGACTTCTTGAAATATTATCTTGGGGTGCCTTGGGCATCCCCAAGCTTGAGCTTTTGTGTCTCCTTAATTCCTTTCATATCACGGTCTCCCTAAATCTCAAAAGCTTCATCCACACCAAACTCAACAAGAACTCGTGAGATAAGTTAGTATAAACCAATGCAAAAACCTTATCATCCTCTACTTTAGCAAATCAAAAAAATTATCATTCAACATTGCATACTAAATGTCTCTGCATATTTAATACTCCTATCCTCAAATAGAATCATTAAACAAGCAAACATATGCAAACAATCCAAACATAACAGCAATCTGCCAAAACAGTATAGTCTGTAAAGAACGCAAGAGTATCAATACTTCACCAGCTCTAAAAATTATGAAATAAAATTCACACTGTAGTAAATTTATCAGAGCTTATTATGCAAAAGGTTTCAACATTTTATCATATTCTGACTTTTCTAGGGAATTTTTGCAACAGCGGTAAACTTTCTTTTTGAAACAGCAATATGTATACTTGCAAAATAAGTATGGTAAAGGCCATCCTTGACATTTTTATTGAAAATAGAGATGCAAAACACTATCCTAAATAACATCAAGCAAATACTAGCAAAAAAATGATTCTCCAAGCAAAACACATATCATGTGGTGAATAAAAATATAGCTCGAAGTAAAGTTACCGATGAACGAAGACGAAAGAGGGGATGCCATCCGGGGCATCCCCAAGCTTAGGGTCTTGGTTGTCCCTGAATATTACCCTGGGGTGCCTTGGGCATCCCCACGATTAGGCTCTTGCCACTCCTTATTCCATAGTCCATCGAATCTTTACCCAAAACTTGAAAACTTCACAACACAAAACTCAATAGAAAACTTGTAAGCTCCGTTAGTATAAGAAAATAAATCACCACTTTTGGTACTGTTGTGAACTAGTTCTAAATTCATATTGGTGTAATATCTACTATATTCCAACTTCTCTATGGTTCATACCCTCCGATACTACTCATAGATTCATCAAAATAAGCAAACAACACATAAAAAACAGGATCTGTCAAAAACAGAACAGTCTGTAGTAATCTGTATCAAACATATACTTCTGGAACTCCAAAACTTCTACCAAATTATGAAGTCCTAGATAATTTGTTTATTGATCTTCTGCAAAAATAATCAACTGAAACGCACATTCCTGTGATTTATTAAAACTCATCTCGTGCGCATAAAGTTTCTGTTTTTTATAGCAAGATCAAATAACTATCACCGTAAGCTATCCTAAAGGTCTTACTTGGCACTTTATTAAAACGAAAGCTATAAACCATGATTACTACAGTAGCATAATCATTTGAACACACAAAAACAGTAAGGGTAAATATTGGGTTGTCTCCCAACAAGCGCTTTTCTTTAATGCATTTTTAGCTAGGCATGATGATGACAATGATGCTCACACAAAAGATAAGAATTGAAACATAACGATAGCATCATGAAGAATATGACTATCACATTTAAGCCTAACCCACTTCCTATGCATAGGGATTTTGTGAGAAAACAACTTATGGGAACAACAATCAACTAGCATAGGAAGGCAAAACAAGCATAATTTCAAAACTTTAAGCACATAGAGAGGAAACTTGATATTATTGCAATTACTACAAGCATATATTCCTCCCTCATAATAATTTTCAGTAGCATCATGAATGAATTCAACAATATAACCAGCACCTAAAGCATTCTTTTCATGATCTACTAGCATAGAAATTTTATTACTCTCCACATAAGCAAAATTCTTCTCATTCGGAATAGTGGGAGTATCATAAGAGACTTGAATACTATAAATTGTTTCCACATTAAAAGAGTAATGTTCAGAGAAAGGGTACTCATAATCGTGACAAGTTTTATATGTATAGTCATCACTACTTTTTATAGCATAAGTTTCATCACAATAATCATCATAAGTAGCAACTTTGTTCTCATCATAATCAATTGAAGCCTCTTCCGAAATAGTGGATACATCACTAAATAAAGTCATGACCTCTCCAAATCCACTTTCATAAATATTATAACATTAAACATCCTCCAAAATAGTGGGATCATTACTTCCTAAAGTTGACACTCTTCCAAACCCACTTTCATCAATATAATCGTCATAAGTAGAAGGCATGCTATCATCATAACAACTTTGCATATCAAAACTTGAGAGGCTAAAAATATCATCTTCATTAAACATAACATCCCCAAGCTTGGGACTTTGCATATCATTAGCATCATGGATATTCAAGGAATTCATACTAATAACATTGCAATCATGCTCATCATTCAAAGATTTAGTGCCAAACATTTTAATGCATTCTTCTTCTAGCACTTGGGCACAATTTTCCTTTCCATCATACTCACGAAAGATATTAAAAAGATGAAGCGTATGAGACAAACTCAATTCCATTTTTTTGGTAGTTTTCTTTTATAAACTAAACTAGTGCTAAACAAGAAACAAAAAGATTCGATTGCAAGATCTAAAGATATACCTTCAAGCACTCACCTCCCCGGCAACGGTGCCAGAAAAGAGCTTAGTTGACGGGGTGTGAGTGCCGCTTACCTAACCTCCCCGGCAACGGCGCCAGAAAAGAGGTTGATGTCTACTACGCAACCTTCTTCACGTAGACGTTGTTGGGCCTCCAAGTGCAGAGGTTTGTAGGACAGTAGCAAATTTCCCTCAAGTGGATGACCTAAGGTTTATCAATCCGTGGGAGGCGTAGGATGAAGATGGTCTCTCTCAAACAACCCTGCAACCAAATAACAAAGAGTCTCTTGTGTCCCCAACACACCCAATACAATAGTATATTGTATAGGTGCACTAGTTCGGCGAAGAGATGGTGATACAAGTGCAATATGGATGGTAGATATAGGTTTTTGTAATCTGAAAATATAAAAACAGCAAGGTAACTAATGATAAAAGTGAGCGTAAACGGTATTGCAATGCTAAGAAACAAGGCCTAGGGTTCATACTTCCACTAGTGTAAGTTCTCTCAACAATAATAACATAATTGGATCATATAACTCTCCCTCAACATGCAACAAAGAGTCACTCCAAAGTCACTAATAGCGGAGAACAAACGAAGAGATTATGGTAGGGTACGAAGCCACCTCAATGTTATTCTTTCCAATCAATCCGTGGGGCTATTCCTATAAGTGTCACAAACAGCCCTAGAGTTCGTACTAGAATAACACCTTAAGACACAAATCAACCAGAACCCTAATGTCACCTAGATACTCCAACGTCACCTCAAGTATCCGTGGGTATGATTATACGATATGCATCACACAATCTCAGATTCATCTATTCAACCAACACATAGAACCTCAAAGAGTGCCCTAAAGTTTCTACCGGAGAATCACGACGAAAACGTGTGCCAACCCCTATGCATAGGTTCATGGGCGGAACCCGCAAGTTGATCACCAAAACATACATCAAGTGAATCACGTGATATCCCATTGTCACCACAGATACGCACGGCAAGACATACATCAAGTGTTCTCAAATCTTTAAAGACTCAATCCGATAATATTACTTCAAAGGGAAAACTCAATCCATTACAAGAAAGTAGAGGGGGAGAAGCAACATAAGATCCAACTATAATAGCAAAGATTGTGATACATCAAGATCGTGCCAAATCAAGAACACGAGAGAGAGAGAGAGAGAGATCAAACACATAGCTACTGGTACATACCCTTAGCCCCGAGGGTGAACTACTCCCTCCTCGTCATGGAGAGCGCCGGGATGATGAAGATGGCCACCGGTGAGGGTTCCCCCCCTCCGGCAGGGTGCCGGAACAGGGTCCCGGTTGGTTTTTGGTGGCTACAGTGGCTTGCGGCGGTGGAACTCCTGATCTATTCTGTTCCCTGAAGTTTTTAGAGTATATGGGTATATATGGGAGGAAAAAGTACGCCGGTGGACCTCCTGGCTGTTCACGAGGCAGGGGGGTGTGCCCCCCACCCTCGTGGGTATCCCGGGACTCCCATGGTGCAACTCTAGTACTCCGTGGGCTTCTTCTGGTCCAAAAATAAGTTCCGTGGAGTTTCAGGTCAATTGGACTCCGTTTGATTTTCCTTTTTTGCGACACACTGAAACAAGGGAAAAAACAGGAACTGGCACTGGGCTCTGGGTCAATAGGTTAGTCCCAAAAGTAATATAAAAGTGTTTAATAAAGCTCACAAACATCCAAAATAGATAATATAATAGCATGAATACTTCATAAATTATAGATACGTTGGAGACGTATCAGCCAGCATGCCCTAGCCTCCGATGCCAGAGCCAGCACTCTAGAGCTTTTGCTAGAAGACATACGGCCATCTGTGCTCCTGCTGAGAAATCTACCATATACAGATCATCTTTCCGATATCCTTCAAAGACTAGAGACTTGTTAGATTCCATTAGTACAAGGCAACGATATTCTCCAAATATCACAATCATGTTTAAGTCACAAAGCATTGAGACAGACATTAAGTTGAAACCAAGGGTTTCAACAAGCATTACTTTATCCATGTGCTGATCCTTTGACATTGCAACTCTACCTAGACCCAATACCTTGCTTTTACCAGTATCAGCAAATGTGATGTGACTCTTGTCTGATGGACGTAGTGTTGAATCCATCAGAAGACTTCGATCACCAGTCATGTGGTTAGTGCATCCGCTGTCCATAATCCATTCTGAAGCATGAGGTGTCATACCCTACAGTAGAGTTAGGGGGATAGGCTTCACCAAGAGTATTGTGAAGCATAAACATTTGACGAGCAAGCGCATTATGAAAGCTTAGATCCAGGTTAGGGCTGATAGGAAGACTGGCAAGCGATTCAGGAACAAAATACATAATAAGTCCATTTGGGCATTTTATCTTGCGCCCTACAAGATGTTTTAGGTCCCCAGCAATAGCATCGGACGCCTTTGATTTCCGGCTGGAGACCTTTCCCTGCAAAAAAGAGTTAAGTTTTCTTAACCACCCACATTTTCAGGGGTGGCTTCGAAGCAATGAGTCTAAGTGCAGCATCTGAGAACTTTGGATTTGGAGCAGTAGCAAATAGCCTTGCAGGAGGAGAATAATACTCATAAGAATAAGCAGAAAAGTTCTTTGTTCTATGAACATAACGGTTTGAGGAAATGCGCTCATATTCATGGGTCTGAGTATGATTTCCCTGCAAAACATTGGCGTTAGGGTGACTCAGGTGAGTCCTCTGTCTGTATGAAGCCTTTGGACCATATGAAGCCTTTGGTCTGGGGTTTGTCTTCTTCCCAGGTGATGTCATGATGACATTCACAAGAAGATTATCAAGATAACTTTTGGGTACCCAGATCTTCTTCATAGGTGGCCCATTCATGCAGTTAGTACCAATATACCTGGCAAACACTTCACCATTCTGATTCTTAAACAGTTTATAGTTTGCATCAAAGGATTCATCAATGATAATAGGGTTAGCACAAGTGAAGCTAGATAAGGTGGACGGATCCACTGAAGGTTCCTTTGCAGCAACCCATGTGGTTTTGGGGTACTGCTCAGGCTTTCAGTAAGAACCATCAATATTCATTTTCCTCTCGAACCCAACACCCTCTTTTCTAGGGTTTCGGTTCAAAATCTGCTTTTTGAGGACATCACATAATGTCTGATGCCCTTTGAGACTTTTGTACATCCCTGTCTCAAGCAATGTCTTCAACCTAGCATTTTCATCAATGGTAGTGGTATCCTCAGCAGAGGGGTTAGTTACCACATCAACAGTTGAAGATATTGCAACAGTAGCAGCAGTAGAACATTCAGCAACAGATGTAGCATTATCACGCTCAATGCATTATAGACATGGTGGTTCAAATCCTTCCTGAGCAGGACTGATCTGTTGAGCGCGAAGTGACTCGTTCTCTTTTTGAAGATCTTCATGAATCGTTCTCAATTTCTGAAGTTCTGGCTTCCTTTGAAGATAATCGTAGGAAAGCTTTTCATGAGTTGTTGAGAGCGCTTCATGACGACTTTCAAGTTCCTCATACTTAACATGAAGATTTTTAATGTCTTCAATTAAGGACTGAGATCGGGTCATTTCCGCGTCCAACAAGTCATCGCTTTTGTCTAACAGTTTTTGAATATGTTCCATAGCTTTCTATTGTTCAGTTGCAATTTTAGCAAGTATTTTGTAGCTAGGTTTGGATCCACAATCAGAGTCATCTTCACTGGATATTTGAAAGTAAGCATCGCGTGATTTTACCTTGGCACCGCGTGCCATGAAGCAGTAGGTGGGAGTAGAGTCATCCTTGTCGTTAGCATCAGCGTTGGTGACGGAGCCATTTTCTTCAGTGTTGAAGATGGACTTGGCAACGTAGGCTGTAGCTAGAGCCAGACTTGCACCGCCAGAGTCGGACTCCTCCTCAGACTCCACCTCCGCCTCCTCAGAAGAAGACTCCTCCTCTGAATCCATCTCCTTGCCAACAAAAGCACGAGCCTTGCCAGATGAACTCTTCTTGTATGATGAAGACTTCGATGTAGACTTGGAAGAAGACTTTGAGGATTTCTTCTTTTTCTTGTCATCAGAATCATATTCCTTGCTCTTCTTCTTTTTCTTCTCATTGTCCCACTGTGGACACTCAGAGATGTAGTGACCAGGTTTCTTGCACTTGTGACATGTTCTCTTCTTGTGGTCATGGGTAGAAGCTTCATCATTTCTTGAGCTGGATCATGAAGACTTTCTGAAGCCTTTCTTCTAAGTGAATTTCTGGAACTTCTTCACAAGCATAGCAAGCTCCTTTCCAATGTCTTCAGGATCACCAGAACTGCAGTCAGATTCTTCTTCAGATGAGGAAACAACCTTTGCCTTCAAAGCGCGAGTTCGGCCATAGTTGGGACCATAGATATCTCGTTTCTCTGATAGCTGAAACTCATGTGTGTTGAGCCTCTCAAGTATGTCAGACGGATCGAGAGTCTTGAAGTCGGGGCGTTCTTGAATCATCAGGGCTAGGGTGTCAAACGAGCTGTCAAGTGATCTCAAGAGTGTCTTGACGATTTCATGCTTGGTGATCTCAGTGGCGCCAAGTGCCTGAAGCTCATTTGTGATGTTATTGAGGCGATCGAATGTGAGCTGGACGTTCTCATTGTCGTGTCTTAAGCGGTTGAAGAGGTTGCGAAGGACACTGATCCTTTGATCTCTCTGGGTTGAGACGCCTTCCTTGACCTTGGAGAGCCAGTCCCAGACTAGCTTCGATGTTTCCAGAGCACTCACACGGCCATACTGTCCTTTGGTTAGATGACCACAGATGATGTTCTTGGCAGTGGAATCCAGTTGAACGAACTTCTTGACATCAGCAGGGGTGACACCTTCACCAGTCTTGGAAACGCCGTTCTTGATGACATACTAGAGGTCGACATCAATGGATTCAAGGTGCATGCGCATCTTGTTCTTCCAGTAGGGGCACGCAGCGGAGACTTTGATTATCCCTGCAGTCGACATAGCTAAAACATCAGGTGATTAAACCGAATCACACAAAACAAGGGAGTACCTTGCTCTGATACCAATTAAAAGAGCTGGATATCGACTAGAGGGGGGTGAATAGGCGATTTTTATGAAAGTCTTCAAAACATGGGAGTTTCGAAGACAAATAATAGAAATGATCCTATTGATATGCAACGGAAGGTAGACTACACTAGGCAAACCATCATCAAGTATTCAATGAAGTGAAAGCACGAAGACTAATAGCAGCTAGGCTGTATGGATCAGGATGAATGATAATATGAAGCCAATCAGGACAAGTAGTCACACAGTGAAGTCAAACAGATAATGCAAGCAGGCAACGACTTCACGAAGACAAACTGAAAGTAAAGACAAGGAAGAGATAGAACCAGTAGCTTGGAGAAGACAGTGATTTGTTCGACCAGTTCCAGTTGCTGTGACAACTGTACTTCTGGTGAGGGAGGCTGAGATTTAACTCAGAAGACCGCGTCTTCACCTTATTGTCCTTGACCTAAGGACACCCAGTCCTCGCCCAATCACTCTGGTAAGTCTTCAAGGTAGACTTCCAAACCTTCACAGACTTCGTTCACCGACAATCCACAATGACTCTTGGATGCTCAGAACGCGACGCCTAACCGGCTGGAGGATTCACAGTCCTCAAGTTTAACAAGTCTTTAGATCACGCGGACAGAAATACTTCAGTGATGCCTAACATTCTTTGTCTCTGGGTGTTTTGGGCTTTGTCCTCGCAAGGATCTCTTTCTCAAATGCTTCGGAGGTGGGTTGCTCTCAAACGACAAAAGCCGTGCACTAACTCTGAGCAACCATCAATTTATGGTGTAGGGGGTGGGCTATTTATAGCCACTAGGCAATCCGACCTAATTTGTCCGAAATGACCCTGGGTCACTAAGGAACTGACACGTGTACCAACGGTCAGATTTCAAACACACGCGGCAGCTTGACTTGGGCTAGAAGTAAAGCTGACTTATCCGCCTCTGGATAAGATTTGCTCTCATTGTTTTCGCTCGAAGACATAGGATTTGGTTGAGCATCACTTCAGTCACTCTGACTTTGTTCACTTGGACCCCACTTAAAAGTACGGTGGTTCCTATGACTCAAAAAAGAAGAAAAGGAAACAACGAAACAACTAAGTCTTCACGCTCCATAGTCTTCATGCGATGTCTTCTCATGTGATAGTCTTCAATGTGAATATCTTCACATAGCATCATTATCTTCAATGTCTTCACACATTTTTAGGGGTCATCTCCGGTAGGTAAACCGAATCAGTGAGGGACTACTACCTGTGTTATCCTGCAATTCTCACAAACACATTAGTCCCTCAACCAGGGTTGTCGTCAATACTCCAAAACCAACTAGGCGTGGCACTAGATGCACTTACACTCACACTTTCCGCACCCCTTCATGAGTAGATAGAAGTACTGACAGATGTTGTCAAGATGACGGCTTCAGGCATTGACGTATTACTTTGTAAGGTCTTTGTGAATAATTGATAAACTGGCTGCATGCATTGCTTAATGCAGAGAAATCTTGCTATTTCTCAAATGAAAAGGGCCATCAGAGAAATCTTGCTATTTCTCTAATGATAAGGGCCATTTCCTTCACGAACTATGTATGCCAAATTAAGAATCTTGGCTCCGCCACTTGGGAAATCAGGGAAACACGGCGACATGCCTGAATGAGTTACATAGCTGATGATAAGGCTGAAGGGGTGGGCTTGTTCCACAAGGACACAAGTCGCGTCGGAAGCGACAGAGTAATCCCATATATCGCCCCTTTTTTATCTCTCTAATGCATGCACATAACTACAGTATGTAAGATCAAGGATTGGTTAATTAGACCGACGAACATGCTGGAGATGGATTCCAGCTAACTACACACAACAGTTTTAAAACATGTTCAAAAACTTTCAGAGGTTCAGATGTTTTTGAAAGTTTGTGTTTATCAAAAAGATGTTTGAAACTTCAAGGTTTTGTTTGGAATTTTGAAACAATGTGCAAAGAAGTAAAATATGCCTCATAATTTCAGAGGTTCAGATGTTTTTGAAAGTTTTTGTTTATCAAAAATGTTTAGAATTTTTTTTAATTAGTCAGGATTTTGTAATGATGTTAAAAATGTCAGAGTTTCAAAAAATATTCACATTTTAAAAAATTCAAGAAACTAAAAAACATTTGGAATTTTTTAAGGAAGTTTGTGCTTATAAAAAATATCAAAAACTTCAAAATTTGTTCAGAGGAGAAAATATGTTCAAAGTTTCAAATAATATTTGTGTCTTATAAAAAAATGTTTGACTTTAAAAAAATACGTGTTTTAAAAAGTCGTTCTAAAATTTCAAAAAATCACAAACTTTTTATAAATCACTACCGTATAGGTCGTGTCCCTACATTACCTGATGTTGATCTTCAATTTGTAGCTAACTATTGAACATGGTCAGTACTCAACATGGTTATGTTGTAATGTAGGGATTTTTTAAGAAATTGAAAACAATTGCTTTATTTTGGAACCCACCCAACTACTGAATCTCAAGCTCCTGTTCCTGTTCATGAACCTGATGCAAACATTCCATCCATTGAAACCTATGATGCAAACATTTTAGAAGATCTTGTTCATGAACCCGAAGTATCTAATCAGGGATCTCATGATAACACTTTGCAAACTTGTATTCTAATTCAACCTGATCCTGGACTCTGAAAACAAATTTTTGATTATTCTACTCCAGAAATGAGAGATGCAGTGAGGAGGGAATATTTGAAGAAACGTCCATGTCATCTCTATGGTCATGATTTCCCTCGCAACATTACAGATAAAAGGAAATATTTGAACAAAGGTCCATGTCATCCAACTTGTTCACCAGCTGTAGGCATCTATTGGTCATGGAGTTGGACATTTTGGGCCATGGAATGAATGATTCAAGCAACGGGAGTAGTAGTTCTCTATGACGTTCATGTTAGATTTTGTGATTTTGGTGGTTACATCATCTAGTTGTCGAAAATCTTGAACTATTCTAAATCATTCGTTATGTTAATTTTCGAGTGCATCTAGCTTCATATTTGAATTTTGTGAGATTTGGTTCAGCGGACTCGCATTTGTCAATCAAAAAAATTGTATCTCAAATGCTCCGCCTTGGCTAAGTTCAATTCTTGGACCCGCCACTGGTCCATACAATATATGTTGACCGCTACAGTACAATTTTTAAGGTTTTTTAGGGGTATGTGTAACGCGAGAGTTTTACTGCTCAAGAATGTTTTGGGGGGGTACAGGAGGGAGTTGCCATAGTTGGGCTACCCGGTCGAATCGCTATCATCGAATAGATGCAGTGCCTCGGTCGAGTTTGTAATGGCCGGCCCAATCGGGTGTGCCCTACAGCGACTGTTTCATGCAGAGTGCGTCCAATTGGAGCTCCCACCAAGGTGCCAGCCAGGTGGTCCTATTCAGCCCGTCAAAAAAAGGTGGCCCAAGTCTACCCCTTGTGCGATGAAATGCTCCTATAGCACGTGCTGGGATCACTGAACCCAATAACTTCCGCTTCGTTCGCTCCTCTCCGCTCATTTTGTCTTTATTGTTGAGCTTGTTAATTCAGCAAGTTCACATGACATGCCTGAAACAAGATGGTGCAAGCCAGACCCAAGATTTACAAAATTTAATGTTCATCCTACTTTCTTTGCAGATGAAAGAAGTGGTGCGATAGTTGTAGTCCTCGGAGATGATAGCAGAAATTTCATTGTCGCGCAATGTATGGTCATTCCAGTTATAGCTGATGCGATTAGCACGGAAGCGATGGCTACGAGAGATGGCATGTCTTTTGCGTACTCTCTTGGTTTTAACCAGATTGAAACGGAGTCAGATTCTCTTGAAGTTATTAATTTTTGTTTTGGTCATATAGGTACTGCAATTGGGAAGGTCATATTAAAGTATTGTTTTTGTTCTTCTAACCAAGCGGCTCATGTGCTAGCTAACTATAGTTATTGTAATAAGTCTATGTTTAGTATGTTGGACGAGCCACCTGACTTTATTTTTGGCAAGCTTGTAGACGAGGTAAATGTCTTTCAATTCAATATTGCTAGCCATGATGGTGTTCCCTAAAAAACTAGCCAACTGCTAGTTCAGGAACAAAAGTGACCATGTTTTAATAGATTTAAAAATTCTCGTGCATTCTCAACACGTAAACAAATTTGTTAAAAAACAGGATTTCCTAAACAAAGTTCATGGATTCAAAAATTGATCAAAAATTAGAAAAAAATTCCATGAACCTAAAAAATGATCACGGATTGTAAAATGGTTCATGGATTTGAAAACCTTTGTGGATTCAAAAATGGATATGTAGAATTTTTCTAATGTTGAAAATTAAAAATATTAATGAATTTTTCAAATGTGCATGAATTTCAAAATGCTTGGGAAGTCCAAAAAATATTTTCACAGTTTGGAACTTTTAAAACTGCTCATAAATCTTCAAAGTTTGACAAATTTGAAAAATTCTGTGATTTCTAAATATAGTGGGATATATTTAGGGAAAATCATTACTGAATTTTTGAAATATGAAAACTAAAAAGCTAGAGTGAAAGAAAAGGAAACAAAAAACTGGCTAAAACATTAATAATAGAATAAACAAAAATGTAAAAAAGGCAGAAAAATGAATTGCACGAAGACAGGTCTATCATATCTTGTAATGGGTCTAGCATAGTTGTCTATGTTATGATCGTTGCCTACACAGATTTTAATAAACACTAGTGGTTGGGCCTACCACTGAGAGGAAGTTGTGCTCGAATTTCTGCCTCTCAAAGAAAAAAAGAAAAAAGAACAGTCTTACTTCAACAGGAGCTGTTATTCTAAAAAAACCTCATCTTAATCTCAAAATTTTAAAAAACATTCTCGTATCACGTTGACATCACATCCATCTCAAAAAGGAAAAAAATCCTAAAAAACTTTAGTCAAAAAGAAAAAAAGTCTCACTTTCATCTATCAAAAAAAGTCTCAAAAAAAAGATGGACATCACATCCATCTCAAAAAGAAAAAGAAAAGGCCTAACAAACTTTTCTCAAAAAGAAAAAGAAAATTACCAATTCCAAAAAAATATCTACAAAAAGTTTTCTCAAAAAAAAGTCTCCCATCTTTCAAAAATAATCTCCAAATTTTTTTCCAAAAAGTTTCTCACCGCGGCCAACCAGGATGCACCATGTGGCCATGCTGGCTGGCCGCCATTCTCCCGCAGGTTAATGTGTGTGATGGTTGTGTGCATCAAAATGATGGAGAGCGACCAGGGATTTCATCTTCATTTTTAGAACAGAAAAAAATATTACAAGAACTTCATGTTGGTGACCAAAAATATTTATAAATAAGATTTTAATTCCTCACAATCATAATGTATAAAAACCATGGATTCAGTAAAATTCAAATTTCCCCACCATTCTCGTTTGTATTTCATTTTAAGTATACTATGATTATGTTTTCACTGCTAGCATATCATCATCAAAACCACTTTCACCTAGGGCAATGGACCAAATCACAAGGGTTTAATACTGATCCATCAAATTAAGTTATCCTGTGTAGCTAGAGTCCAAAGTGGTCAAGCTTAGACTTTGAACTTTTAGTTTCTTTATCTATACCTACTAATAAAGGGGTTGTTGTTTCTTACCACCGTAATTTCGTCCGTCGCAATTTTCATCCGTCCACCATAATTCGCTAATAAAGTTTCGTCCGTTCCCTATGACCCGTATAGGCTGTACTGGGCCTGGTCCATAATTCCTTTTTTAAAGAAAAAAAGATGCGGAAAAATCTTGCTGGTAGCACCGAACTCACGACAGAGCTCTCCAACCTGACGGGCACCACCAACTCTAACGGGCACCACCAACTCAGCCAGTCTACCTTTACTGCAAAACAAAGTTGCTACTAGGATAATAGTCCCACCTCGCTCGTTCGTACCTAATCGCACAAACTTTTATACATCGGCGGCCTTGACGTATCAGAAGTCCACAAGCAGACGATCATAACCGAACGAAGGAATAAACCCTGAAGTGGGAAGAGGGAGCAAAGGAAGAAACTCTGCACGGGGCGGCCAGGAGCAGGTTGCGCACGGGGAAGACGGTGGGGTGTGAGCATGGGCTGGCGGAGCGCAGGGCGGATAATACATTCACTGCCAGCGGCGCTGAGCAAAGTGCAGGATTTCAGGCTATGACGTGTACAAGTTGTCAAGTACGTGGTAGCAGAGGAGTCAAGCCTAGCATTTTAGCAGCGCTACTACCTAGCTCTATTTATCAGGAAAAAAACCTAGCAATTAGGAGCGCTAGCACACGTCTACTAGATATATTTATTATCTTTTGTGTACCCATTTTCGCCGTTATTTTGTAAAAGCTTTCACTGTTTGATAATGTCCAACTTACAATAATTGTGAATTGTGAATGATAATTGGTTTAAATTATAATTTGCCACTTACACATTTCTGTAACTAAAAAGTCTGCGTTTTCCAGATGCACCATGCTATACATATCTAACGTATTTCTAGGGTGATATGAGTGGTAAGAAATACTTGCAAATGTACGTCTTGTGTATATAAAAGTGTGCAAAGGAAGATAAGTATGGTAACAATAATTTATTTTGTTATTTTGTAGTACAATATTCAAACTCGGGAAAATAGATAATTATATGTTTTTGTGTAGTTTTACTATCTAAAGAAGCATGTTGCCTTGCTTTCCAATTAATTGGATTAACTAAATTGGTAATGATGTATTGGACCAAGTGTGGGCGATGAGATCTATGTATGAAGTTGGGCTTGCCATCCATATGATTCGTATTTGTGAATTTGACACAATTAGTTTATCCAAAAGAAATATTGTAATGGTACAAAAGAGTCGACTAAGTTTTCTTAAAAAAAACATTGTCGAACGCAAGCAAAATTGATATTTATAAAAAAAATTGAATTATATGTGCTATAATTAGAAAATATGCATTTAAATTCAATCATCACCTTTCTCCTGTAGCAATGCACGGGCCATTGTGCTGGCTTTACTTTAAACTAGCTACTTTTTTAGTGAGTTTAGCTACTAATTTTAACGGATTCGATAAATCTTTGTCAACTGAAATTTAATGGAGTCTTAGTTGCCTTTCCAAGTCGTTGGATACAGGCATGCTAAGATTCTTTGTTAGGGAAGGTTTTTTTTATTGTGATGTGTAACGGAAAGAGGTGTGTGTGTTCGGTTCTGGTCTCTCCAAAGTGTGCGTGTTTTTTTCTAGAGAAAGAACCTAAAATCATAAAAAATTCAAAAGAAATATTTCATGTTTTTCTGAAAAGCAAAACATAAATCTGATTGACAAACTATTTCATACACCATTACTCTTCCAACAGACAAAGGAAGTTATGATGGCTTCTTTACATCTACAGTTCATGCTCCGGACAACAATAAGAGAGTAACCATATTATTGATATTTATCAAAATTGGATATAAGAAATGGCACGAGATAACACACGAAGCAGCTTTTGAAAAAAAAATTGCCCGTTGCAATGCACGGGCATTTAAACTAGTATATATTTACGGATGTTATTCGATGTCCTATAGCCTAGAATATATGCGTAGCGTCTAGCCGTCTAGGTACGTACGCGTGCATGCCTGCATTTAGTATTTAGTTTGTCTAATTCACATCTAGATGTTTTTTAAGGATGTCACATCTAAGCTCCTACAAGTATATAATGTAGCAACAAGAAATAAAAAAAACTAAAATAAAAAAATAGACCACAAACAGAGTGGACATCAGCTTAGATGTGACATAATTATGTCACATTTAGATGTGTCCTAGACAGACCCTTTAGTATTATCGTCAGCCCGAATACTTTGCATCCGTCCATGCAAATAATAATAATTTTACTTTGCATCCGTCGATCTCTCATACGTGCACGTACGTAAGAATAAGGATCGGTAAAAATGTACTGACGTACGTGCACGTGCACGAGATGGACTCAAACCGCCCTGGTTTATACAGTATATACCCCTAACTTAATTACCACCCCCTCGCAAAAAAAAAACTTAATTCCCACCCGGTCGGCATCTCTCCATATACACGTACACATATACGTACGTGTTAGCTTCAACTACTGTCCTCTATCGATCTAATTTGCTTTCCGATCGATCCAGCTCTCTCTGCGCATCAATTCTATCTATCGGCCCATCAATGGACATCGAGAACCCCAACTGTAATGGCGCCTCCGTCGTTGCGGCGGCCGAGCCCAGCCGGCATGCGATCTGGGCATGGAACGAAAGATTGGACGCCGTCATCAGCGGAACCCAAAACGGCGCCGATGCGGAGTATGTCGTGCTAGCGGAGCCCGTCGAGCGAAGCAAGATGGTGTATCTTATGCTTCTCGTGTGTGATCGCCCTTCTCATCATAACGAATGAATTGCAAAAAACCATCACATTTGAAGTTCTTATTCGGAACTGCCACCACATTTCTTGCGCGCCTCAAAAACCTACCGGTGTTCTTGCTAATTTTCCCAATAAACATTGACGACCGATTTGAACCGTTTTAATCTGATTTCGGACATGTTGGGTTCACCTATAAGTGCTGATGTAGCACAAAACAGTCAGCACCGTTTGTTTACTGTTATGTTGAACAGAGGGTCCACCCGTGAGCAGCGTTATCTCTTCCAAATCTTCTTCTTCTTCTCCTTGGAGGCATTCCATCGAGCAGGTATGCAGCATGGTTGTGGGCGAGCGGGTCACAGGGAAGTAGCGGCCGGGCTCGTGGCGAAGCTCGTTGGAGGGTGTACTATCGGGCGAGGCCGGCCTTGCTAGAGGAAGAGAAAGGCACGGGGGCGTACTGTCGTGTGAGGCCGCGCCTGGGACGAGTCGTGTGGCCGCCTGCACGTAGCGGGAGCAGCAGCAGACCGCACCTGGGAAGTGTCGTGTGGAGCCTTCCGGCACGTAGCGGGAGCAGTAGCATGCCAAGTCTAGGCTGAGGCCGGCTGCCAGGCCGGAGGGCGCCACCATGACGAGTGTGGCGCGTCGAATGGCCTAGGTGCCGGCGCGGGAGCTCCAGTTCCCGCTGCTCGCTGGAGGGCGCTGTTGTGACGCGCGTGACGGCCATCGAAGGGGTGCTGGCCGGCTGAGCTCCTGGCCGGTACTGCTGTAGCCATGGCCGAGGTGGTGCGTGGCCGAAGTTTACTGGTGGCCATGGCTTGGTTCTTCGGGGAAGGGAGCAGGGGCTCGGGAGGGTGTGGCCGGTGGAGCAGAGGAGGCCTGGGGGAGGTCGTGGACGGCGAGGGGCGACGTTGTGGCACAGGCTGAGGCGGTGGTGGCATGAGCTTGTGGCCGGAGGCCATGCTGTTCCTCGACCCCGGCGAGGCTCCAGTCAACCCCCGCCGACTCCGACCGCAAAAACAACCTCACCTTCCCTAGGCCACAACGAGGTCCGCCGGTGAGAACCAAGACGAGCTCCAAGAACCGCCGCTGTTCTGCACGCAATCTGTGCGATGAAATGACTCAAAGATAAATATTGTGGCAAACTCTGACGGGTGGGTCCCATGTCAACTTAACGGTCCATGCCATTTGTGTTGACCGTTTTGTGCAACGTCAACGCTTACAGGTGGATGATATGTCTCCGTCGTGTCTATAATTTTCTATTGTTCCATGCCAATATTCTACAATTTCCATATACTTTTGACAACTTTTTATACTTCCTCCATTCACTTTTGTAAGTCGTTTCAGACAACTCAAAATAGGCTATTTTGCACATTGTCTGAAATGCCTTAGAGGCCTTATAAAAGTGAACAGAGGGAGTACATTTTTGGGACTAACATATTGATCCAGTGCCCAGTGCCAGTACCTGTTTGTTGCATGTTTTTGTTTCGCAGAATATCCATATTAAACGGAGTCCAAACGGGATAAAAACGGACGGAGAATTATTTTGGAATATTTATCATTTTTGGGAAGTAAAATCAACGAGAGACGGTGTCCGAGGGGGCCACGAGGCAGGGGGCAGCGCCCCAGGGGGCATGCGCGCCCTGGACCCTCGTGGGCACCCCGTAAGGCGGTTGACGCTCTTCTTCGGCTGCAAGAAAGCTATTTTTTGGTAAAAAAAAATCACGGCGAAGGTTTCAGTCCAATCGGAGTTACGGATCTCCATATATATACGAAACGTTGAAAGGGCAGCAGAGGAGAACGCAAAAACAGAGAGAGACAGAGAAATAGATCCAATCTTGAAGGGGCTCTCGCCCCTCCCACGCCATGGAGGCCAAGGACCAGAGGGGAAACCCTTCTCCCATCTAGGGAGGAGGTCAAGGAAGAAGGGGCCCCTCTCCCCCTCTCCTCCGATGGCGTCGGAACGCTGCCGTGGCCATCATCATCACCGTCATCTTCGCCAACACCTCCGCCATCTTCACCAACATCTCCATCACCTTCCCCTCTCTATCTACAGCGGTCCCCTCTCCCGCAACCCACTGTACCCTCTACTTGAACATGGTGCTTTGTGCTTCATATTATTATCCAATGATGTGTTGCCATCCTATGATGTCTGAGTAGATTTTTGTTGTCCTATCGATGGTTGATGAATTGCTATGATTGATTTAATTTGCTTGTGGTTATGTTGCTGTCCTTTGGTGCCCATCATATGAGCGCGCGTGTGGATCACACCATAGGGTTAGTTGTATGTTGATAGGACTATGTATTGGAGGGCAGGAGTGACAGAAGCTTCAACCTAGCATAGAAATTGATGCATACGGGATCGAAGGGGGACCAATATAACTTAATGCTATGGTTGGGTTTTACCTTAATGAACGTTAGTAGTTGCGGATGCTTGCTAATAGTTCCAATCATAAGTGCATAGAATTCCAAGTCAGGGATGGCATGCTAGCAGTGGCCTCTCCCACATAATACTTGCTATCGGTCTAGTAAAGTAGTCAATTGCTTAAGGACAATTTCGCAACTCCTATCACCACTTTTCCACACTCGCTATATTTACTTTATTGTGTCTTTATCTAAACAGCCCCTAGTTTTTATTCTCGTGCTCTTTATTATCTTGCAAACCTATCCGAAAACACCTACAAAGTACTTCTAGTTTCATACTTGTTTCCGGTAAAGCGAACGTCAAGCGTGCGTAGAGTTGTATCGGTGGTCGATAGAACTTGAGGGAATATTTGTTCTCCCTTTAGCTCCTCGTTGGGTTCGACACGCTTACTTATCGAAAAAGACTACAATTGATCCCCTATACTTGTGGGTTATCAAGACCTTTTTCTGACACCGTTGTCGGGGAGCAATAGCGTGGGGTGAATATTCTCGTGTGTGCTTGTTTGCTTTATCACTAAGTAATTTTTATTTGCTGTTCTTAGTTGTTATTTATCTTTAGTTATAGATATGGAACACGAAATACCAAAAAAATTAGGTGTACTTGCTACTCATGGAGATGAGGAACCTCCTAAAACCCTCGATGCTTGTTATGTGACAGATATTATGTACTACTTTAATAATCCTGAGAAAACCCCATTCAATTATGTAATGGAAGTAACGTTGGATCAACGTGAATACTTTAGGTATTATCGCTTGACACAAAAAGGGAAACTATTATGGGATCAAATTCATATATTGAAGTGGTATGCTCGGCAAGTATGCTTGAGTTATGATTATACTTGTTGCTCTATGATGAAGGCTTCACACCTTCCCTTTTCATGCAAATTCAATGATAATAAAACCTTAGCTTCTTATGCTAATGATATATATGATTACTATGATGTGGAACAAATAGAAGAATTTGTTGCTTTTATGGGTGCTTATGAAATTGAATCTATGTTTAAAGAGTTTGAAGATTTTGATGATGCTGTTTATATACCTGAAAATTTAGCTATCCTCAAATATTGTTATGAGAATTATGAATACAATTACGATATTAATGCACTTATTGAGAAAGTCTCCGCTGTCCAAGAAGAGACTAATATTTTGCAGGAATCTATGGAAGAAGAAATTGATAAAACTGTGAGCTCATTGGATGAAAAAGATAATGAGGAGAGCGAAGAACAAAAGGAGGAAGAGCGGATTAGCTACCCGTGCCCACCTTCTAATGAGAGTAACTCTTCAACTCATACATTGTTTAATTTCCCTTCGTGCTTACCGAAGGATAATTGCTATGATGATTTTTATGATCCCGTTGATTCTCTTGAAATATCCCTTTTTGATGATGCTTGCTATGCTTGTGGCCAAGATGCCAATATGAATGATGCTTATGAAGATGAACTTGCTATAGTTCCTTATGTTAAACATGAAATTGTTGCTATTGCACCCACGCATGATAGTCCTATTATCTTTTTGAATTCTCCAAACTACACTATATCGAAGAAGTTTGCTCTTATTAAGGATTATATTGATGGGTTGCCTTTTACCGTTGCACATGATGATTTTGATGATTATAATATGAATGTGCTTGTTGCTCCTACTTGCAATTATTATGAGAGGGGAACTATATTTCCACCTCTCTATATTTCCAACACGATAAAATTGCAAGAAACTATTTATACTATGCATTGGCCTTTACTATGTGTGCATGAATTGTTCTTCTATGACATGCCGATGCATAGGAAGAGAGTTAAACTTCGTCATTACATGAAATATGTTACCTTGTGCTTACTACTAAATTACAAATCATTGCTAATTAAAATTGGCTTTGATATACCTTGGGATCCGGGTGGATTCACTACTTGAGCACAATATACCTAGCTTAATGGCTTTAAAGAAAGCGCTGCCAGGGAGACAACCCGGAAGTTTTAGAGAGTCATTTATTTCTGTTGAGTGCTTTCATATAGTTTAAAAACAACAAAAATAAAGAGGGGAACCCAAAAATTTTCAAAAAGGAAAGTGAAAGTGAGAAAGACAAGCATTGTTGAAGTGGGAGAGCTCCTTGAACTTTGTTCATGCTCACGGAAACTTTGTGAATCTTAATTACAGAAACTTTTCAACAAAAATAATAATCCCCTTGTACAATTCCATTGTATTATAAAAATAATGTGCCAAGGTTTGCCTTTAGGATGTTTACAATGCCTGTTAGTTTGTGCGGTGCAGGACAGAAACTTTGGCTGTAGTGCGTGATTTTATATTTTTTTTGCTGGAACGTCAAATGGTTCTGATTCTTTTTGCACTGTCTTTCTATACAAATTGTTTATTTTTCCTAATTCTGGCAGAATTTTTCAAGTATCATAAGTGTGGTGAATGTTCAGATTGTTACAGACTGTTTTGTTTTAGACAGATTCTGTTTTTGATGCATAGTTTGCTGGTTTTGATGAAACTATCAATTTATATCAGTGGATTAAGCCATGAAAAATTTATATTACAGTAGACACAATGCAAAAACAAAATATGAATTGGTTTTCAACAGTACTTAGAGTAGTGATTTGCTTTATTATACTAACGGATCTTACCGAGTTTTCTGTTGAAGTTTTGTGTGGATGAAGTGTTCGATGATCGAGGAGGTCTCGATGTGAGAAGAAGGAAGAGAGGCAAAAGCTCAAGCTTGGGGATGTCCGAGGCACCCCAAGTAAATATTCAAGGAGACTCAAGCATCTAAGCTTGGGGATGTCCCGGAAGGCATCCCCTCTTTCTTCAACAAGTATCGGTATGTTTTCGGATTCGTTTCGTTCATGCGATATGTGCAAAACTTGGAGCGTCTTTTGCATTAGGTTTTCATTTTTATTTTATGCACCATGCTGGTATGAGATAGTCCTTGGTTGATTTATAAAATGCTCATTGCACTTGACTTATATCTTTTGAGTATGGCTTTATAGAATGCTTCATGTGCTTCACTTATATCATTTGAAGTTTGGATTGCCTGTTTCTCTTCACATAGACAACCGCCATTTGTAAAATGCTCTTTTGCTTCACTTATATTTGTTAGAGCGTGGGCATATCTTTTGTAGAAAGAATTAAACTCTCTTGCTTCACTTATATCAATTTAGAGAGATGACAGGAACTGGTCATTCACATGGTTGGTCATAAAATCTTACATAAACTTGTAGATCGTTGAATATGATATGTTTGATTCCTTGCAATAGTTTTGCGATATAAAGGTGGTGATATTAAAGTGTGCTAGTGGGTAGTTGTGGATTAGTAGAAATACTTGTGTTGAGGTTTGTGATTCCCGAAGCATGCACGTATGGTGAACTGTTATGTGATGAAGTCAGAGCATAATTTATTTTTTGATTGCCATCCTTTGTGTTGAGGTCGGGATCACGCGATGGTTAACTCCTACCAACCCTTCCCCTAGGGGAATGCATCTAATACTTGGTTTCGATAGCTTCTAAATTTTTGCAATAAGTATGTGAGTTCTTTATGACTAATGTTGAGTCCATGGATTATACGCACTCTCACCCTTCCACCATTGCTAGCCTCTCTAGTACCGCGCAACTTTCGCCGGTGCATTACACCCACCATATACCTTCCTCAAAACAGCCACCACACCTATCTATTATGGCATTTCCATAGCCGTTCCGAGATATATTGCCATGCAACTTCCATCATCATCATATACATGACTTGAGCATTCATTGTCATATTGCTTTGCATGATCGTAAGATAGCTAGCATGATGTTTTTATGGCTTGTCCGTTTCTTTGATGTCATTGCTATGCTAGCTCATTGCACATCCCAGTACACCACCGGAGGCATTCATATAGAGTCATATCTTTGTTCTAGTATCGAGTTGTAATATTAAGTTGTAAGTAAATAAAAGTGTGATGATCCTCATTATTAGAGCATTGCCCCAGTGAGGAAAGGATGATGGAGACAATGATTCCCCCACAAGTCGGGATGAGAATCTGGACTTTACAAAAAAATAAAAGAGGACAAACAAGCCCACCAAAAAAAGAGAAAAAAAAATAAAAAAATGAGAGAAAAAGAGAGAAGGGCAATGTTACTATCCTTTTACCACACTTATGCTTCAAAGTAGCACCATGTTCTTCATATAGAGAGTCTCTTGAGTTATCACTTTCATATGCTAGTGGGAATTTTCATTATAGAACTTGGCTTATATATTCCAATGATGGGCTTCCTCAAATGCCCGAGGTCTTCATGAGCAAGCAAGTTGGATGCACACCCACTTAGTTTTCAGTTTGAGCTTTCATATACTTATAGCTCTAGTGCATCCGTTGCATGGCAATCCCTACTCACTCACATTGATATCTATTGATGGGCATCTCCATAGCCCATTGATACGCCTAGTTGATGTGAGACTATCTTCTCCTTTTTGTCTTCTCCACCACCATCATATTCTATTCCACCTATAGTGCTATGTCCATGGCTCACGCTCATGTATTGCGTGAAAGTTGAAAATGTTTGAGAACACTAAAGTATGACAATTGCTTGGCTAATTCCGGGGTTGTGCATGATTGAAATATTTTGTGTGGTGAAGATGGAGCATAGCCAGACCATATGATTTTGTAGGGATAGCTTTCTTTGGCCATGTTATTTTGAAAAGACATGATTGCTTTATTAGTATGCTTGAAGTATTATTGTTTTTATGTCAACTGATAGACTATTGCTTTGAATCACTCATGTCTTAATATTCATGCCATGATTAGATACATGATCAACATTATGCTAGGTAGCATTCCACATCAAAAATTATCTTTCTTTATCATTTACTTACTCGAGGACGAGCAGGAATTAAGCTTGGGGATGCTGATACGTCTCCGTCGTATCTATAATTTTTGATTGTTCCATGCCAATATTGTACAACTTCCATATACTTTTGGCAACTTTTTATACATTTTTGGGACTAACATATTGATCCAGTGCCCAGTGCCAGTTCCTGTTTGTTGCATGTTTTTGTTTCGCAGAATATCCATATCAAACGGAGTCCAAACGGGATAAAAACGGATGGAGAATTATTTTTGAATATTTATGATTTTTGGGAAGTAAAATCAATGCGAGACGGTGCCCGAGGCAGGGGGCGCGCCCTGGACCCTCGTGGGCACCCCGTAAGGCGGTTGACGCTCTTCTTCGGCCGCAAGAAAGCTAATTTTTGGTAAAAAAATCACGGCAAAGGTTTCAGTCCAATCGAAGTTACGGATCTCCATATATATACGAAACGGTGAAAGGGCAGCAGAGGAGAACGCAGAAACAGAGAGAGACAGAGAAATAGATCCAATCTCGGAGGGGCTCTCGCCCCTCCCATGCCATGGAGACCAAGGACCAGAGGGGAAACCCTTCTCCCATCTAGAGAGGAGGTCAAGGAAGAAGAGGAAGAAGGGGTCCCCTCTCCCCCACTCCTCCGGTGGCGCCGGAACGCTGTCGTGGCCATCATCATCATCACCTCATCTTCGCCAACACCTCCGCCATCTTCACCAACATCTCCATCACCTTCCCCCCTCTATCTACAGCGGTCCCCTCTCCCGCAACCCGCTGTACCCTCTACTTGAACATGGTGCTTTATGCTTCATATTATTATCCAATGATGTGTTGCCATCCTATGATGTCTGAGTAGATTTTTGTTGTCCTATCGGTGGTTGATGAATTGCTATGATTGATTTAATTTGCTTGTGGTTATGTTGCTGTCCTTTGGTGCCCATCATATGAGCGCGCGCGTGGATCACGCCATAGGGTTAGTTGTATGTTGATAGGACTATGTATTGGAGGGCAAGAGTGACAGAAGCTTCAACCTAGCATAGAAATTGATGCATACGGGATCAAAGGGGGACCAATATAACTTAATGCTATGGTTGGGTTTTACCTTAATGAATGTTAGTAGTTGTGGATGCTTGCTAATAGGTCCAATCATAAGTGCATAGAATTCCAAGTCAGGGATGACATGCTAGCAGTGGCCTCTCCTACATAATATTTGTTATCGGTCTAGTAAAGTAGTCAATTGCTTAAGGGACAATTTCGCAACTGCTATCACCACTTTTCCACACTCGCTATATTTACTTTATTGTGTCTTTATCTAAACAGCCCCTAGTTTTTATTCTCGTGCTCTCTATTATCTTGCAAACCTATCTGAAAACACCTACAAAGTACTTCTAGTTTCATACTTGTTTCCGGTAAAGCGAATGTCAAGCGTGCGTAGAGTTGTATCGGTGGTTGATAGAACTTGAGGGAATATTTGTTCTACCTTTAGCTCCTCGTTGGGTTCGACACTCTATCGAAAGAGGCTACAATTGATCCCCTATACTTGTGGGTTATCACTGGACCCGACATGTCAGAAACCGGATTAAACGGTTCAAATCGGTCATCAGTGTTTATTGAGAAAATTAGTAAGAAAACCGGTAGATTTTGAGTCGCGCAAGAAATGTGGTGGCAATTCTGAATGAGAACTTCAAATGTGGTGGTTTTTTACAATTCACTCCATCATAACTCTCACTCCGATTCTTCATCAGATCAAAGAGGGATGGCCGGAGGGCCGAGCGCGTGACGCCCTGACCATTGTGGGGTATATAGCTCTTGGCATTGGAGGATTGTTGTTGAGCTTTGTGTTCCATCTAACCGTAGAGTATGTAGATGAGCGGGAAGAGGCACGAAGACTCGTAGATCTACTCCTGATGTACCGTGCATTGGGTCATAGCAAACAATATCCGAATTTTGTTGTGAAAGTCATTGCCAAATTTAACTTTGTGTGTCTCAAACTGTCAACCCGTCAAGCATTACACGCCTACGTCATCTTTCGGGACATTCAAGCATGGCGTTATTTTCATCGTCGGAGTCATCATGGAGCTCATATCCATCCCCTCGTGGGGGCAGGGTCATCAGAAGAATTACCTAGCTCTGGACGGCCGAAGAGGAAAATAGTAGTGGCTATGTTTTTCTTAAATACGCCGCGGTTGACGTATCATTTCATTGATAGGAGAAGAAACATACAGAGTAGTGCCATGGCCACATACACAAGAAGGCGCGGCCATGGCACGGAACGAGCATAGAATGGGGGTGCTCAGCCCCTTACAAGGTCACTAGCCTGCAGGGATGATATCACTAAGTCCTTTCGCTCCGGCATAAGCCCAGGAGCGGGCGTCGTCTTGGATCGCGACCAGGAGGGAGGCAGTAGAGGGCGTGTCCTTGTCGAAGATGATGGCGTTGCGATGGCGCCAGATGGACCATAGGGCCAGTAGTGGCTATGTCACTACATCCTTAGGCGCTGATTGGATTGTCGTTTTTCCAGCGTTTTACCCTGTAAAATACACACAACTTGATCTTTCTTTTTTTCTTTAGATGAAAACCAATATGGCCGTTGATATGCACCTCTAAAATAAATATACACATGTAACATAAATTTGTCTGTAATTAAACTTGCATCTTTGTATCATCTGCTTTATCTCTGCCATTTCTCCACTAGGCAGCCTCGTCATTTAATTTTTCATATGTTTACATTCTACATGATGGAAACAGTGTGTTCACATGAATTAGGAACCTTTAGGGCATCTCCAAAGGCGTTCATCACCTGGACGCCCTCAAGTGTCTGCGGATCCATTTGGACTTGTCTGCGGACAGCAAGTTAGGCGGACGTCATCCAACGGTATACCTCATTTCCGGATTGTGGGTTATGACTGACATTTGGTAAGGCAAACCATAGGAGAAAGAAACGTAATGAGAGATTTTAGATGTGGGGAGGCGTGGTCCAACTTATAGTGGATTGAGCGGGCCATCCGTAGTCCCCTTGGCATGCCCTAGATTTGGTTTGGGACTACAAGATTTAAGACATCCGCCAGTCTCCCCGTATCTGTAAAGTTTTATTCAATAATACAGCTATTTGGAGGACACCCAAACTCTGCCCATATACAACAAATGAAAATCCTTGTTTAATCTATGTATTTGTCTTTTCTATGTACATCACATATGAACAGATATATGTTAAAGAAATTTGGTACATATATATACTACAAATATACTAATAAAATTCTGATAAAATTTCGTGGCATTTAATAAAAATACTAATAAAATTTATTTGAAATAGTTTAAAGTCAACATTTTACTACTAAGTAAGTTTCATTTGCATGAAATTCACCTAAATACTTTGCAAATAAGACATATCTGAAACACTAGTTTTTGAGAGAGAGAGAGAGAGCTTAGTTTTCATTAGTAGTTAACTGAATTTTGTTATGCACTTATTTTTTGAATTAGCTTATAAATTTTGGACATGTGTTCTATGTTTTGCCGGATATTTGTATGGGTTTCAAAATTCAAACAGTTTGAATTAAATTCAACTTGTTTGAATTTTACTTTCTCGAAAAATTCTCAAACCATTTCTTTGTTTTTTCATTGTATCAGCTAGGAAGGCCATGACCAATTTTTGTTTGGTTTCTCTGCTTAGCATGTGGATGGGCCGAGAGTTATTTTCTTGTGTTCTAGACTTACTTCAAGTGGCAAGACGAGTTGCTTGCTCGCTATAGGTTGTTTCTTCATGACCTGCATTTTTATACAGGTTGTCGGTTGTGGCTTCTGCTTCTTTTTGTCATTTTTATTTTTTTCTGTTCATTGTTCTTCTTTGTAAATTTATGGAATTTTTCCAGCGTGGGTATTTGTTCAAAAACTAAAGCTTTTTGCCATATTTATTGATACAAGGAGAAAACACCTAGCATCTAGAGAGTTCATTGGATGTGTCGGATGTAGCTTTTTGAGGTGTTTTATTCATTTATTTTTCACTCGTGTATTTAGCTAAGTATCAGTTAATTCAGTGATTGTTTGATCACGTTGTCAAGAAATAAATTGGGGAATGACTTCGACAACAAATGCAACATATTGTTTGCTGTGATATAATGCATGATACATCAATGGGGGAGTGAATTTAGATGAGTAGATCTATGACTCTTCGTGCCTCTTCATCAGCCTCTTGGGCGAAACCTATAGCGAGATTCATGATAAAGCTCCCCAAACATGTTGCAGTACAAAAAGCTATAACGCCCACAACAACCAGGGCGACATGGGCAAGGCCCGTCGGCCGAAAGTGGACCTGCAGGAGAATCGCGGCGACAATTGCGAAGAAGAAGGCGACCACGCCCCAGAACCATAAAAAACAGTATCTGCTTCGCTCAACGGGCTCCGCTACCGCGGCATCCTCCGCGTCGGCGCCGTTCGGGTTTCCGCGGATGATGGCGACCAACCTCTCCTTCCATGCCCAGAACGCGTGCCGGCTCGGCTCCGGCGGTGCGACGACCTCGCCATTAGAGTTGGGGTTCTCGATGTCAGCCATTGATGGCCAGGTAGATGGATGTGCAGAGCTAGATTGATCAACGAGAAAATTTGTTTGATGACGCAGTACATGTGATTAGGATACATAAATATATGTCCTGTATATACGTAGTGGCCGGCAGGATTGGAGTTTATAATTAAGGGGCTGGTCGGGAATTATTATTTTTACCAATCTCCAACTTGAATTTGATTCGATCTTTGGGTAGGTGGTTAGAGCGGTTTGAGTCCATCTCCTACACGAAGTCAGTAAAATAAAAATCTGATTCAGTATAAAACTAGTTACGTGCATGCATATACTTTTTTTTTGCGGGGAATTTCAGAGAGCTTTATTCAACAAAAGCATTCGCCGAACAGTCAGCCAACAGGCTGCTGATCAGGAAGCTTGGGGTCATCTCGAGCCAGCTTTCAGTCACATTAAGCGTACTCGCACGCTTAGCACAAAGATGTGCAGGACCGTTTGCCGCTCTTATTACATGCTGAATTACAAAGGATGAAAAATAAGAGAGAGCTCTCTAATTTCTCCTAAGATGGGTGCTACAATCGAGCGATCGTTGTAGCGATTGTTCCAGAGGTTAACTGCCTCTAGATAGTCTGTCTCGAGTGTCACCTCCGTGAAGCCCTTCACACGAGCAAAGATCACACCCTCTTTCATGGCTTGGACCTCAGCAATTAGTGGGTCCGAAACCCCCATGTACGGCTTGCACCAAGCTCCCAAGAAGACCGAACATGATCTGGCAACCCCTCCAATACCCGCTATACTGGATCACCTTGCCGAAAGCCTCTTGAAGGGGTGAAAAAAGGTAGTAGCTCTCCATTGACACGAACAGAGTAGCGGACTGAAGTTACACACTTCATAATTAATCTGACCAAGGTAGCACCGAATCCTAGCCTCAGCAACATGGCCTCCAGAAAATGCCATTCTACCCGATCATATGCTTTCATCATGTCCAACTTGATTGCACATGAGAAATTCTTTCCTTTCTTCCTTCTTTTCATCGTGTGAACACTTTCAAATGCAACCAATACGTTATCTGTGATCAAACGACCCGGAACAAAGGCACTTTGCTCTTCACTAATAATATCATCCATGCAAGGTCTCAAACGATTTGTGAGAGCCTTGACATCAAGTTTATAGAGCACCTGACACAATGCAATTGGATGATATTGTGTTATATTTTGTGGGTTACCTACCTTGGGGATTAGAGTTATCAAAGTATCGTTCAAACCCGCCGGTAGCTCGCCACCATTCAGAAATTCAAGCACCGCTGGAATGACCTCATGTTGAAGTAGCTTCCAATGGCGTTGAAAAATTCCTGCTGTAAATCCATCAACACCCGGTGCTTTTGATGGCGCCATTTGAAATAATGCCTTGTGGATCTCAGCTGCCTCAAACGGCTTCTCCAGGAGTTGATTCATCTCCGGAGTGACCCGAACTGGTACATGCGATAACAGCTCATCCATATTATTGTGTCCTTGGGAGGTATAGAGAGCTTGGTAAAACGTCTGCACCTCTTCTTTGTCCTCATCGCCATTCACACAAGTGGAGCCATCAGATCTCTGAAGATTAGAGACTCTATTTATGCGCTTCCGTTGCTTCGCCTGTGCTTGGAAATAGGCCGTGTTACGATCCCCTTCCTCCAGCCAGGAAACGCGAGATCGTTGTTTCATCCATATTTCTTCCAATCGAGGTGCCTCTCTGAGTTTTGTCATAGTTCGTTTCTCCTCCTCAGTCGGGCCCCGACCAATGGACTGCTCCCATAATCTAGACAGTCGTTTCCTCAGCTGTCGGACTGTCCTTGAGAAGCAGCCAAATTCACGCGCCCCCCATGGCGCAAGCTGACGTTGCAATGTGCCTAAGGAGTCCAGTATGCCATGCAAACCTGGCGCCCGGGGTTGATTTCTACAGGTCTCCGCCACCAGTTTCTCATAGTCGCTATGAGATTGCCAAACATTCTCATACCGAAAGGTTTTAGGTACATGAGAGTTGCTTCCGATCGTATGATGGCGCAATTCAGCAACTACAAAACAGTGATCGGACTCCGTCGCACAAACATGCCGTACTCTCGTGTACTCATAGAATTGTCTGAATTCTTCATTGGCAAAAGCTTGATCAAGACGAGCTTTAACGTTTGCATCTCCCGACTGTCGGTTATCCCAGGTGTAAGGGACGCCGGTCCAACCCAAGTCCTGGAGAGCACAATCAGCTATGACTTCCCTAAAAGCCCTTATCTGCCATTCCGGCCGTTCTGCCCGGCTAAAGTGTTCCTCAGCACACTTGGATCGAGCAGTACAATGACATGCAGCGCGAGATACATGCCATTTCAGACAACGTGTGTGGTCTGGTGGGATGGAAAGATTCGCTTGTGAAATAGAAATGGCATACCGTGCCTCGTGCCTTTACAATCACGTCCTTGTCCGCCATGAGAACATTGTAGTGTTTTTTTTTTTGCGGGGAGAACATTGTAGTGTTGATGCACCCTTGTCTGGTGCGGATAAGGTCTGGTGTCGGTGGTCGCCAGTGCCGACAAAGGAGGGTTAGAGGGGTCTCCATGGACAACATAGGAGGCAAGGCAGCACTAGCAGGGCGGCATGGTGAGGCTGTGCATGGCGGGGCCAGTAGTTTGGCCAAGTGGCAGAAGGCAGGTGGGAGGAAGAAGGCTATGAAGGAGAGGGCAAAAATGATCAAAGCAACAAAGTTTTTTTTAACCAACTTACATATGTGGACGATGCTCATCCGCCGACTGACGTGAGAAAAAGATCCTCCTCTTCCAAGCCATTGGATTCGCACAGTACAATCTGTTCGATCAAGTGTTCAGTGCGACCTGTCGGTTTGCAACATAGACCATGTTGAGGTCGCTGCTTGCAATATACGCCATGTTGCGGTCGACGACCTGTGTCGCAGGTAAATGTTTGCAATATGCCCCATGTTGCAATCAACTTCAGCTTGCATAACTGCAACCCATGGGTCTTTCGGTCACCCATTGCAACATGGCCATGTTGCGGCGACCCATTGCGACATGAATCTTGTTGCAGTCACCAATTGTAATATAAATCATGCCAGCAGCAACGACGGCAACACCAGCTAGCCGCAGCTCCACCTATACCTTGCAGAATCCCTGCGGCGGGCGGTGACCTTCGTTGCGTTGCACTGCTCCTCTCCGGATAAGTTGTGCTGCCAAAGGGTAGCACGCGGTGCCGCTAGTGCAGCAATTAACATACGGTGGGCTCACATAACCCAATAGCTTCCGTTTTGATTGCTCTGCTGCTCCCTTCGTGCTCCGCTCGGCTCATTTTGCCTTTACTGTGAAGATGGTGAATTCAACAACAACTAGCTGCTGCTGGTTCAGGGAAAACCGACCTAGTTTTTTTAATAGATTTCAAAATTCTCGTGCATTAAGAAATGTGTACAATTTAGAAAATGTTCACAATTTTCTATAAGAAGTTCATGGATTCAAAAAATTATCATGAATTTTAAAATAATTATTAACTGTAAATGGTTCATGATTTTGAAAACCTTTCAGAATTGAAAAGGATCCATCTGTAGGATTTTTGGATCTTCAAGAAATTGAAAATATCCATAAAATTTCAAAATGTTGATGAAATTTTAAATAAATTGGGAATTTAAAAGAATAGTTACAAAGTTTACTAAATGCTGTAAATTTTAAAAGATCTCATAAATTTCAACTTTTTGTGAAATTTGAAAATGTTCATTATCTTTACAAAAATATTCATGATATATTTAAGAAAAGGCATTCATGGATTTATAAAATATTAAAATAGAAAACCTAAAACGAAAGAGTAGGAAACAAAATATTCGGACGAAAAACATGTTATAACCTGAATAAAAGAAACGGGAAACAGAAAAAAGACGAAAAGGCTGAATTGCACAAAGATAGGTCGGTAAAAAAAACGTCGCAAACCGCAACCCTACACTTTATAGCTGGTCGCCCCTTTCTAACTTTCCTATATTTATGTGTATTGAGCAATCAAACATTCATCATAAATATAAGCATATGTAAACATTCATGACAATCATAGCATATGTTGATCATATATATTATATATGCAATACGTACATGATTCTACTAGATTAACACATGTTTCGTATCATGGCTAATATTCTGCCTAAGATGTTGAGGGCATCTCCAACGCCGTCCCCTAAAACGGACACACTATTTGTCCGCGGACACTGATATGTGAGTCGGCCATCCAACCATATCCCCTAAATGTTCACCTTTTTTTCTAGTTCCGTAACACTCAAAAAAATTATAGAAAATAGCACAATGCATCCTTAAAAAACATGCAAGTGTAGCTAGTACAACAATAATTAAATTTAAAAACCTCAATAGCATTTGACCGAATACCAGTTGGGTGTGGTGTCCTCCATGAATGACATTGGTAAGGATCGTAGGGCACCTGGCTGCGGAAGGATTCTGGGTGGACGTCCGCGTAGTCCAAGGAGGGCAGGCGCGTCGGTGGGCATGCGAATGACCGAGGATGCCTGGGCTGCAGCTGATTATTGATAGTGGCGAGATTGTCGGAGTGCATCATGGGTGCAGTGGAGATTGATGTTGATGAAGAAGTCGACGATTTCCCCGTTCGGTAGAGCACCAAAGTGGTGTTGTACATTGATTTTAGCTTCGGATCGTGAAGTCGTGGTAGCGGAAAATTGCATGATAACTCTAAGGAGGGTTTCAGATTATTTATGAGCCAGGGGCACAAGTTTAGAAGGGAGGTGATATTTGTGGGACCCACACATCCCAGAAACGAGCCCTAGGCCTGGGGCACTGTTGGGGAACGTAGTAATTTCAAAAAAAATCCTACGCACACGCAAGATCATGGTGATGCATAGCAACGAGAGGGGAGAGTGTTGTCCACGTACCCTCGTAGACCGAAAGCGGAAGCGTTAGCACAACATGGTTGATGTAGTCGTATGTCTCAAGAGATCAATTGTTGTGTCTATGGGGTGCCCCCTCCTCCGTATATAAAGGAGGGGAGGAGAGGACCGGCCAGGAGGAGGAGGCGCGCCCAAGGGGGGAGTCCTACTCCCACCGGGAGTAGGACTCCTCCTTTTCCTATTTGGAGAGGGAGAGGGAAGGAAGAGGAAGGAGGGTGGAAGGAAAGGGGGGCCGCCCCCTCCCAATTCGGATTGGGCTTGGGGGGGGGGCTCCCTTGCTCCTTTCCCCTCCTTTCCACTAAAGCCCATTAAGGCCCATATACCTCCCGGGGGGTTCCGATAACCTCCCGGTGCTTCGGTATTATCCCGATCTCACCCAGAACCATTCCGGTGTCCAAATATAGTCGTCCAATATATCGATCTTTATGTCTCGACCATTTCGAGACACCTCGTCATGTCCGTGATCATATCCTGGACTCTGAACTACCTTCGGTACATCAAAACACATAAACTCATAATATAACCGTTATCGAATTTTAAGCGTGCGGACCCTACTGGTTCGAGAACTATGTAGACATGACCGAGACACATCTTCGGTCAATAACCAATAGCAGAACCTGGATGCTCATATTGGCTCCCACATATTCTATGAAGATATTTATCGGTCAAACCGCATAACAACATATGTTTTTTTTGACAGAGAACGACAGTGGGAGAGGCTCCCACTGACTTTTTATATTAACTCACCAACAGATGTTACATAATTACATGTGGGGGCTTTTGCAGGGTTCCCCTCAACCCTTCAGAAGCATAAAGAAAGAAGCCTTGCTGTCTACAAGTTTTGAATATAAGAATCTAAGAAGGGACGGAGCTCTTCTTTACAGTTATGAGCGAGAAGGCCCAACAGATGCTTGAATCTATCTAGCCATGAAGTGAAAAAGTGTGGCACTCCTCTGAAGTACTCATTGTTTCTCTCCTTCCATATGCTCCAAGCGGCCAGCAAGAAGATATCCATGAATAATGGTTGCCCCCATTGGGGTTTACCATTATGCAGCAGGGAGATCCTATTCCCATCATTCGGCCATCTTAGACCAACTTTGTCCCAACATCACTGGCTAAAGGGGCACAAGAAAAAGAGATGTTCCACTGTTTCCTCAGGAGGATTTTGGCAAAGCATACATGCATAGTTATTGTCCACCACAGCATAGTGCCTACGATTCAACATGTTTCGCGTGTTCATGCGGTCAACAAGAAGCAGCCAGCCAAACATCTTGAATTTGATGGGGCTCTTGGCCTTCCAAAGCCAGAGGAAAGCATCATCGGCGATCGTCTCCCTGAAGCAATGGTTGTAGTAAATTTTTGGCAGAGAATTTTCCATTGAGGGTACTGACCCAAGTATCCGCAGTCCCCCTCTCTGGAATGACATGCATGGAGCCTCTCTAGATCTCTCTGACTTCCTCTCGTGCTTGTACAGAGAGGGGCAAATGGAAAAGCATGGCAGGGTCTGTTGCTTGCAGAGCATCACTGACGGATACATCCTCATTTATGGCAAACGAGAAGGCTCTGGGATAGATTTCGGAGAGCTGGGTTTCCTGGTCGTGCGCAAACCACACATCCTTCCAGAACAGAACTGAAGTCCCATCACCAACTACAACCTTTGAGATCCCTCGAAAGACCTGACTGAGCTGCATGATATCGCGCCACCAGAAGGACCCAATCGGATCAACAGCATGTGGTACCGTGTTTGCATAGTATGTATCCCAGATAAGTGTCACCCACGGTACATCCATGCGGTTATAGAACTTATAGAGGTGTTTAAGGAGCAGCGCCACATTTTGAGTTTTGATGTCAATTACCCCAAGACCACCTTTGCACTTTGGCCTACAAACTAACTCCCAAGCGGCCAAAGAGTTGTTTTTGACACCTTCCTCAGTGTTCTTGGCCCACAAACAGTATCTACGCAATTTGTCAATGTGTTCGATTGCTTTTGGATGTAATTTGAGTGTGCACATGGCATATATCAACATAGATGTGATGGTGGAGTTGACCAGCGTGAGCTTGGCGCCAGCTGAGAGCAGGGATAGCGCAGTGGATAATTTCCTTTCAATCCCACACACCATCGGCATCAATTCAAGCAGTGTTGGTTTTGTCGTTCCCATGGGAAGACCCAGGTAGGTAAATGGAAGTGATCCAACATTGCAGCCAAAGATTTGGGCCAAGACCGAAGCCTGCTGTGGGTCAAGATTGATAGGGATCAAAGTTGACTTGTGGAAATTTATCTTCAGACCAACAGACTCAGCGTAAGCAACCAGAATGGACTTCATGCGTGCGGCTTGATCTGGGCAGGCAGGCATGACCAAGATCGTGTCATCGGCATACTGGATCACCGGATAGTCCCCTCTCCGATTGCATGGAAAAGGTAGATCAATTAAGCCTTGGCCATAAGCGTCATTAATCGCCGCTTGAAGAAGGTCGACAGCTAACACAAAAATGAGCGGCGACAAAGGGTGACCCTGTCTTACTCCACATTTACACAGAAATTTCCGGCCAGGGACCCCATTCAAGAGAACCGAAGAAACCCCTGAAGCAAAAATAGACTTCATCCAGCCAAGCCATTTTTCATCAAAACCCATGTGCTTCATAATCTGCAACATCGGTTCATGTTCTATTGTGTCAAATGCTTTGGCAAAATCAAGCTTGAGCAACACTATTTCTCTCGATGATGCTTGGCATTGGTGGATGTACTCAAATGACCAGGCCAAGCAATCTTGGATGGTACGCCCTTTGAGGAATCCATACTGATTCCTATGGATGATTTTAAGAATGACTTTCTGCAGGAGATTGGCTAGAATTTTCATGATGATTTTCAGACAACAGTTGAGCAGTGTTATGGGTCTGAAATCATTAGCCGTTACAGGAGAGGAGATTTTCAGAATGAGAGTAATATAACCCTCACTGATACTGGTTATGTCAAGGTTACCTTCGTGGAAGTCGCAACACATTTTGTAGATATCCTCCTTGATAATGTGCCAGCAACTTTTGAGGAAGCAACCATTAAAACCATCGGGACCGGGAGCCCTGTCACTAGGCATCTCTTTGATCACTGCATCAATTTCATCGGTGGAAAATGGTTCCGAGAGCACCTCCAAACCTTCTACCTTTTTAATGATACGGTCAAGATCGAAGCGCATATTTGTGGGCTTAGAGGTCCCCAAGCGTTCTTTGTATGTATTGAACAACAACCCTTCTTTGCATGTATGATCACAGACTTCAACATCCCCATCCTGCAAAGTGGCAATTGAGTTGTGTCTGAATGTTTCAGTAGCAAGTGACTGGAAGAGCTTAGTATTCTCATCTGCGAATCTGAAATATCTGACAGTGCATCTTTTTCTCCAGTATTCATTTTGGTACTTGAGAAGACAGTTAAGGTGTCCTTTCAGTATGCGCCTGAAGTTTGCTTCCTGGACAAACAACCCCCTCTTGTCTTCAAGAGCGTCGAGATTGGCTAGTACTTCGTTGCTGTTTTGGATCATAATTTTCAAGTTAGAAATGCCTCTACTCCAACGCTTGAGATCGTAGCGAAGCGTTTTGAACTTCTTACAGATTACTGCTGCAGAGTTGGAGGCATGACAAGGTTTACTCCAAGATCTTGCCACAACTTCAGAGAAACCAGAGTGATTGACCCAGAAATTTTCAAACCGAAAGAGGTTTGTTTTTGGGATTTTGGACTCAATTGTGAGCACGCATGGGATATGGTCTGAGACAAGTTTTCCCAAAGGCAGAACCATTGTGTTAGGAAAAGAGGTGGTCCAATTCGAAGAAGAAAAGAACCAGTCAAGTTGCTCTAGGAGCGGGTCATCCTGCATATTGCTCCACGTGAAGGCTCTACCCTTAACTGGGATTTCCATTAAGGATTGTGCACGTATAAGCTCATTGAATAACAGCATATCAGAAGCATCTCCTCCCGGTTTATTTCTGTTGTCAGTGGACCGTATGAAGTTGAAGTCACCCAAAATTAACCAATTTTCATCATCTGGTATATTAAGATCAAATAGCCAGGAGGTAAAATCCGCCCGTCTCTGACCCGTACAAGGGCCGTAGACATTGACCAGGTTTCAAGATTCATTCGACTGGGTGGCCACAAAGGAAACACCCACCGCAAAAGATTCCACATGCCATGGTGTCCCAACAAAAACAGAGCTATTCCAGATAGTAATAATGCCGCCAGACGCCCCAATCGATGGCGCAAAAACAAATTTATCAAATCACTTGGGGCAGAAAGATTTAATAAACGCTAGATCAAAAGATTCCCGCTTGGTTTCCTGAATACATAAAACTGAACAACCACTAGAGTCGATGGCATTTCTAAGTGCCAAAAGTTTGCTATCAGAGTTAATCCCTCTGATGTTCCACGACAGAATGTTCCACGATTTATTCATGAGCAGAAAGAAGATTAGATAGCCTCCTCTGGGGCTATCTGCTGGGTAGCCAGCAGCATCTCTTCAGAGATGTCCTCAGGAGCAATGCCGCATCGATCGCCCATTTGCTGAAGCTCTTGGATAGATGTTGGTGGAGGGTTTGGCGCGACTGGAGCAGCAGCCAAGGAGACAACATTGACGGATGGGACGACCCTGGCCCTCACCCGCGAGTGACTGTGCTTGACATCAGACACGTTGTGAACCTTGAAGCCATCGTACTTGTTCGACCGAGTACTCCTTTGGACTGCAGTGGTATCAAGAGGAACCTTGACAGTATGGGAGGCAACAACATTAAACGAGGAAGAGGATGCCAGCAGTTGAAGAGCATTACCATGAGTTTGGGCAATCGGATCAGCCTGAATGATACTGCCAAGTAGCGCAGAAAAAGCCGAGGCCACAATCTCCTGCTGAGACAAAATACCAGCATCCACCGGAGCCACATCAGTTATATTACCTGCAGGTGCAGGAAAGTGCAGAGGTCCAATGCAAACACCCAAGTGGAAGCGAGCACTGAAAATGTTGGACATGTGGTCAGGTTCAGGTTTGAGGTTCTGCAGCAACAGTACACAAACTATTTCCAAGTGTTTCTGGATGAGCTTGAATGGGTTGACAGGAAACATCACAGTCCCAGCTGGATCATTAGTGATGGCCCGTGTGTAAATGCGTTTCAGCATAGAGCCCATCCACAGCAGTAGCTCATGGTCCAAAGCAATGGTGACAAAGGCAGAAACACCCCCAGCACGAGCAAACGCGTCTCTAGCAGCCGGATTCCCGTTGATAAAACCATCAGCCAGACTTTCTACTGCAGCAACTTCATCTTCAGAGGCCCAAACATCAGATAGGTTGTCATGCACATTGTGCTCAGGGTCCACTCCATCCATCAGGGAGGGGCCATCATATTGGAAGAAGGATCTGAAGCTGAAACCTGTGTATGGAGGAGGAACCACAGGCTAAACCCTCCACCCATTTTCCTGAAGTTGCTCTGGAACAGGGGCAGGGGCGTTCCAAGCCTCCTCATTCTGAGCCTGCTGGGCAGCCAAATCATCCAGGTGAGCCTGCTGCATGAGAGTGTAAAAAGGAAGCTGATATGGGTGTGGCGAAGCATTTAGCAGCGGTGGTGGCTCCTCAGTACCCACCAGACCTGGAAAGGTATTGCGACCATTGAGAACATACACAGGTACAGACCATGAACGACCTAACCCTGGCAGAATACCGACCCTTGTAACAAGCAAACTATGAGGGACCTCGGCAACATCCTTAATGTGACATTTAACAAGCACTCTGGCCTTGTTTTGCCCAGGTCGAGGCCACACCAAAAGTTTGCCGAAGTTGGATATGGCCTTATGCACATAGTGCTCAGTCTGATAATCCATAGGAAAGGCAAGCAACATGATCCAAACTTCATACTCAAACGCGGGCATGCGCATGTTGGGTCCTTCGTCATGTGGCACCAAAGAAAAGTGGGAGTCATCTGTCAGAGCATGAGGACCTTCCCTAATCGCATTATCCCTACTTTCCATGTTGGAGAAGACTACACAACCAATGCCCAGCGGATAAATAAAATCATCTAGCAGCTCATACTCAAGATCGACTGTAATGATCCGCCAGACCTCAGCAAGCCAATATTCCTTCAGATGATCCGGTACTGGGGGGTCAATGGTGATGATGGCATACCTATCATGGTTGCGCGGCAGATCGTCAACCACCATGACCTGGCGCTGGATGCGATGAGCAGGCCCACGGTCGAAAGAAGATCCCTCAGGAGCAAAGGCGAAGGGGCGCACCGCAAAGTTCGCCATGGCCACTGTTCTGGAGGAACTACAGATTGGAAGTGGAGCGGCCGGCGAGGAGGAGCAAACTGTGGTCTTGTGCGGATGCAGGGGCGGCAGTGTTGGCAGACTCGAGGAGGAAGGCTCTACACCCGATTGGGGTTTTTGGCAGGCGGACTTGACTACACCTGCATAAGGGAGGCGTATCGTCGAGCAATGGGAGGGAGCCACGTCCGAAGCATGCGGGATACTATGCTTCCGAATCCAAACAAGATGTGCATTCGTATCCCGTTTTCCGCGTGTTGCATGAACCAACATACGATTATCTACCATAGAAGATCCGGTCGCACTGTTGGGTAAGATCTCATTAGATTTGGACGCGTGGGTTGTGGTCGGTGCCCAGCATAGCTTGGGTAGTTTTCGACACATAGCGGGCTTGCGGGCCCTATGACCAATATGTTGACAAAAACAACATCTGCTGAGACCCGGGCATTTCACAGACCGGTGGCCCAAGGCCAGACATGCAGAGCAGATAACCGTGCTATACGGGCCCAAAGTGCATGGCACATGACGTGAAGAGGCAGGCAACACCATATCAGTTCTTGGAGCAGAACAAGAACATTTCCCTATGATATCTCCACATCGTTGGCAGAAAACACCCATGCACAATGATTCCAAATGACCAAAGCGATCACATTTTGTGCAATGTTGAAGCCGGTTATATATATAATCCTTTGTTGGCACCGAAGGAATTTGGACCATTAACATGACACTATCATCATCATAACCAGCCTGCCAACCATCCAAGATATGGAAGAGCTTATCAGTTGGAATGGAATCCCATAAACCCTGCTTAAACCGTAGGCCCTGAAAAGATGGTAACTGATTTGACGAATCCGGCCGGATAGGCAAGTTAACAGCTCCAATACGAAAAGAGTGATGATTATCCCGAGAAACCGGAAAAGATAACCTTCCAAAGGTGAGGTCCTGTGCATCGTCGCCGGAATGTCCTGCCGTCGGCATGGTGATCAACCCAAATTTCTCAAGAACAGAGAGTGAAGCGGGATCAGGGACTATCACAGATTTAGATGCTAGCCATTTGGACTTGATAGCCGGGCCGGGTGAAGAGGCTAGATCATTAAGCTCAGAATCCGCATTCCATCCAAGTGATTGAACATGAGTTCGAGAACCACGATGGAGATGAAAGTGAAAAATGAAATCCGGCCAAATACGGTCACGAAGGCCATAAATAAAATGACCAACACGATTAGATGCCACAGAAAACCGGAAACGTCGATCACCCAGACGAAGTACCTTGAAACCATTACAGATTCCACCAATGCAAGACTGAAGAGCCAGTCCCATAGATTCCACCTAGAGAGGAAAAGAGGCCGAGGAGAAAGAAACTTCAAGGAAGAACTCCTTGGAGTTGGGGTTGGGGACGAAGTGAACCGTAGATCCAAAGCGAGCACGCACCTGGCCCTCGACCTTGAGGCCGGGGGAGAAATCCCAATGGAGGAGGCCGTCCATTGAGGTCGCCGGGAAGGGTAGCTAGGGCAGGGAGTCACCATCGCCATGGGAGTCTCCTTGGGAGGGGAGGGTGGGAATCGCCATACCGTGGCTGCTGAGTGTTTGAATATGTTGTTCCCTTTGTCATCGGTATGTTACTTGCCCGAGATTCGATCGTCGGTATCTCAATACCTAGTTCAATCTCGTTACCAGCAAGTCTCTTTACTCGTTTCGTAATACATCATCCCGCAACTAACTCATTAGTTGCAATGCTTGCAAGGCTTATAGTGATGTGCATTACCCAGTGGGCCCAGAGATACCTCTCCGACAATCAGAGTGACAAATCCTAATCTCGAAATACGCCAACCCAACAAGTACCTTCGGAGACACCTGTAGAGCACCTTTATAATCACCCAGTTATGTTGTGATGTTTCGTAGCACACAAAGTGTTCCTCCGGTAAACGGGAGTTGCATAATCTCATAGTCATAGGAACATGTATAAGTCATGAAGAAAGCAATAGCAACATACTAAATGATCAAGTGCTAAGCTAACGGAATGGGTCATGTCAATCACATCATTCTCCTAATGATGTGATCCCGTTAATCAAATGACAACTCTTTGTCCATTGCTAGGAAACATCACCATCTCTGATTAACGAGCTAGTCAAGTATAGGCATACTAGTGACATTCTATTTGTCTATGTATTCACACATGTATCATGTTTCCGGTTAATACAATTCTAGCATGAATAATAAACATTTATCATGTTATAAGGAAATAAATAATAACTTTATTATTGCCTCTAGGGCATATTTCCTTCAGTCTCCCACTTGCACTAGAGTCAATAATCTAGATTACACAGTAATGATTCTAACACCCATGGAGTCTTGGTGTTGATCATGTTTTGCTCGTGGAAGAGGCTTAGTCAACGGGTCTGCAACATTCAGATCCATATGTATTTTGCAAATCTCTATGTCTCCCACCTGGACTTGATCCAGGATGGTGTTGAAGCGTCTCTTGATGTGCTTGGTTCTCTTGTGAAATCTGGATTCCTTTGCCAAAGCAATTGCACCAGTATTGTCACAAAAGATTTTCATTGGACCCGATGCACTAGGTATAACACCTAGATCGGATATGAACTCCTTCATCCAGACTCCTTCATTTGCTACTTCCGAAGCAGCTATGTACTCCGCTTCACATGTAGATCCCGCTACGATGCTTTGTTTAGAACTACACCAACTGACAGCTCCACCGTTCAATATAAATACGTATCCGGTTTGCGATTTAGAATCGTCCGGATCAGTGTCAAAGCTTGCATCGACGTAACCGTTTACGACGAGCTCTTTGTCACCTCCATAAACGAGAAACATATCCTTAGTCCTTCTCAAGTATTTCAGGATGTTCTTGACCGCTATCCAGTGATCCACTCCTGGATTACTTTGGTACCTCCCTGCTAAACTAATAGCAAGGCACACATCAGGTCTGGTACACAGCATTGCGTACATGATAGAGCCTATGGCTGAAGCATACGGATCATCTTTCATTGTCTCTCCATCTTCTGCAGTGGTCGGGCATTGAGTCTTACTCAACTTCACATCTTGTAACACAAGCAAGAACCCTTTCTTTGCTTGATCCATTTTGAACATCTTCAAAACTTTGTCAATGTATGTGCTTTGTGAAATTCCAATTAAGCGTCTTGATCTATCTCTATAGATCTTGATGCCCAATATATAAGCAGCTTCACCGAGGTCCTTCATTGAAAAACTCTTATTCAAATATCCCTTTATGCTATCCAGAAATTCTATATCATTTCCAATCAACAATATGTCATCCACATATAATATCAGAAATGCTACAGAGCTCCCACTCACTTTCTTGTAAATACAGGCTTCTCCAAAAGTCTGTATAAAACCATATGCTTTGATCACACTATCAAAATGTTTATTCCAACTCCGAGAAGCTTGCACCAGTCCATAAATGGATCGCTGGAGCTTGCATACTTTGTTAGCTCCCTTTGGATCGACAAAACCTTCCGGTTGCATCATATACAACTCTTCTTCCAGAAATCCATTCAGGAATGCAGTTTTGACATCCATTTGCCTAATTTCATAATCATAAAATGCGGCAATTGCTAACATGATTTGGACAGACTTAAGCATCGCTACGGGTGAAAAGGTCTCATCGTAGTCAACCCCTTGAACTTGTCGAAAACCGTTTGCAACAAGTCAAGTTTTATAGACAGTAACATTACCGTCAGCGTCAGTCTTCTTCTTGAAGATCTATTTATTCTCGATGGCTTGCCGATCATCGGGCAAGTCAACCAAAGTCCATACTTTGTTCTCATACATGGATCCCATCTCGGATTTCATGGCCTCAAGCCATTTTGCGGAATCTGGGCTCACCATCGCTTCTTCATAGTTCGTAGGTTCGTCATGGTCTAGTAACATAACCTCCAGAACAGGATTACCGTACCACTCTGGTGCGGATCTTACTCTGGTTGACCTACGAGGTTCAGTAACAACTTGATCTGAAGTTTCATGATCATCATCATTAACTTCCTCACTAATTGGTATAGATGTCACAGGAGCCGGTTTATGTGATGAACTACTTTCCAATAAGGGAGTAGGTACAGTTACCTCATCAAGTTCTACTTTCCTCCCACTCACTTCTTTCGAGAGAAACTCCTTCTCTAGAAAGGATCCGTTCTTGGCAACGAATGTCTTGCCTTCGGATCTGTGATAGAAGGTGTAACCAATAGTTTCTTTTGGGTATCCTATGAAGAAACATTTCTCCGATTTGGGTTCGAGCTTATCAGGTTGAAGCTTTTTCACATAAGCATCGCAGCCCCAAACTTTAAGAAACGACAACCTTGGTTTCTTGCCAAACCACAATTCATAAGGCGTCGTCTCAACGGATTTTGATGGTGCCCTATTTAACGTGAATGCGGACGTCTCTAAAGCATAACCCCAAAATGATAGCGGTAAAACAGTAAGAGACATCATAGATCACACCATATCTAGTAAGAGAGGCGATTTCCTATGCATGGTGGTACCTATGCACGCATGGTGGCACCTACACACCCTTTGGCATAAATGCCTTTTTTTGACATATGAGGTGTCGCTGTGTCGGGTTTCTGATCAGATTGGCACAAGTGCATTTTTCTCGTATAGAAATGACTTTTTCTCACTTCTCTTTGTCTTTTTATTTCCCTTTTTACACAAGTGCCTCTTCGTTGTGTAGAAAGAGCCTTTTCTCACTTCTCTTAGTCTTTTTGCTTGCCTTTTTTTGGCATAATTGCATGATTGCTTGCCTGGCTGGTCCAAAGTCACGTTATTTTTGTTATGGAATTATTTTTCATAGTCCAAAATAATTTATGAAAATAATTAGAGATAAATATTGGGGCATGCGTGGCTATCATCATGAGTAGCAAATTATTTCTCTATCTAGTAAAGTACGATTACGACGTTCGGACACACCATTACGCCGTGGTGTTTCAGGTGGCGTGAGTTGCGAAACTATTCCGCATTGTTTCAAATGTAGACCAAACTCATAACTCAACTATTCTCCTCCACGATCAGATCATAGAAACTTTATTTTCTTGTTACGATGATTTTCAACTTCACTCTGAAATTCTTTGAACTTTTCAAATGTTTCAGACTTATGTTTCATTAAGTACATACCCATATCTGCTTAAATCATCTGTGAATGTGAGAAAATAACGATACCCTCCGCGAGCCTCAACATTCATTGGACCACATACATCAGTATTGTTGGAAATATGCCCTAGAGGCCATAATAAAAGCATTATTATTATATTTCCTTGTTCATGATAATTGTCTTTATTCATGCTATAATTGTATTATTCGGAAATCGTAATACATGTGTGAATAACAGACACCAACATGTCCCTAGTAAGCCTCTAGTTGACTAGCTCGTTGATCAACAGATAGTCATGGTTTCCTGACTATGGACATTGGATGTCATTGATAACGAGATCACATCATTAGGAGAATGATATGATGGACAAGACCCAATCCTAAACATAGCACAAGATCGTATAGTTCGTTTGCTAGAGTTTTCCAATGTCAAAGTATCTTTTCCTTAGACCACGAGACCGTGTAACTCCCGGATACCGTAGGAGTGCTTTGGGTATGCCAAACGTCACAACGTAACTGGGTGACTATAAAGGTAGACTACGGGTATCTCCGAAAGTGTCTGTTGGGTTGACATGGATCAAGACTGGGATTTGTCACTCCGTATGACGGAGAGGTATCACTGGGCCCACTCGGTAATGCATCATCATAATGAGCTCAAAGTGACCAAGTGTCTGGTCATGGGATCATGCATTACGGTACGAGTAAAGTGACTTGCCGGTAACGAGATTGAACGAGGTATTGGGATACCGACGATCGAATCTCGGGCAAGTAACATATAGATTGACAAAGGGAATTGCATACGGGGTCATGTCCGACAAGCTACTTTCTCCGCTTCTTCCTGCTCCTCAGGGAGTTCCACTGTTTGGAGGAATCGGATGGTATGATGTGCCCATGTCGGAGCCTGAGGCTCGACGACAAGGACTAAAGGCACTTCCTCTGCCATGAGCAGTTGTCTCTACAGGCAGGACTTGACACCCCGCCGGAGTCGGTTGCCCCATGGCTGGCTCGGTGTCCACGGCGACATCCTTGCCGGCGGCTCCTGGGAGCTCGGCGGGAAATTACTTGTCGGGGCCTGATTTCCTTCATTTGTTCTGCTCTGTTGATGGTTCAACGGATGGTTGAGTCAGCAGAAGTACAAAAGTACCTGGTTCCATAGGTACTTTGAAGGCGGCGCGCTTCGACAAGTAGTCGGCGATGTCGTTCTCCACTCGGGGAACATGATCCGCCTATATACCGTCAAAGCGCTCCTCCATCTTCCTCACCTCATCTTCGTAGGCCTCCATCAACGGGCTTTGATAATCTTTGTTGACTTGCCGGACGACAAGCTGTGAATCACCCCTGATGATGAGCTTCTTAATCCCGAGGTCTGCCGCGATCCTGAGACCGGCAAGAAAACCCTCGTATTCAGCAGTATTGTTCGTGGGCATGTCCCTAGGAAAGTGCATCTGGATTACATACTTGAGGTGCTCTCCGGTGGGTGCGACGAATAGCACACCCGCACCGGCGCCTTGCAGTGAGAAAGTCCCGTCAAAGTCAATAATCCAATTGCGACTTGCCTCCTTGCCGGGGAGGGTGGTCTCCTGTATCTCTTCATCCGATGAGATCATCGTGGAGCATGTGGGAGCCAACATGGGTATCCAGATCCCGCTGTTGGTTATTGGCCAGAGAGTCGTCTCGGTCATGTCTGCTTGTCTCCTGAACCCGTAGGGTCTACACACTTAAGGTTCGGTGACGCTAGGGTTGTGAAGATATGTATATGCAGGAACCCGAATGTTGTTCGGAGTCCCGGATGAGATCCCGGACGTCACGAGGAGTTCCGGAATGGTCCGGAGGTAAAGAATTATATATAGGAAGTGCTGTTTCGGCCATCGGGACAAGTTTCGGGGTTATCGGTATTGTACCGGGACCACCGGAGGGGTCCCGGGGGCCCACCGGGTGGGGCCACCTGTCCCGGGGGGCCACATGGGCTGTAGGGGGTGCGCCTTGGCCTACATGGGCCAAGGGCACTAGCCCTACTAGGCCCATGCGCCTAGGGTTTCCATGGGGGAGGAGTCCAAGTGGTGGAAGGCACCTCTAGGTGCCTTGGGGGGGGGGGGAGGGAATCCTCCCCCTGGCCGCCGCACCTAGGAGATCAGATCTCCTAGGATGCACACCACCCCCCCTTGGCCCTCCTATATATAGTGGGGGAGAGGAGGGACTTGACAAACCAGCCCCTGGCGCCTCCCTCTCTCCCCGTTACGTCTCTCTCTCGTAGTATAGGCGAAGCCCTGCTACTGTGACGCCCTGCATCCACCACCACGCCGTCGTGCTGCTGGATCTTCATCAACCTCTCCTTCCCCCTTGCTGGATCAAGAAGGAGGAGACGTCTCCCGTCCCGTACGTGTGTTGAACGCGGAGGTGCCGTCCGTTCGGCGCTTGGTCATCGGTGATTTGGATCACGTCGTGTACGACTACATCATCACCGTTCTTTGAACGCTTCCGCACGCGATCTACAAGGTATGTAGATGCATCTGATGACTCGTTGCTAGATGAACTCCTAGATAGATCTTGGTGAAACGAGTAGGAAATTTTTTGTTTTCTGCAACGTTCCCCAACAGTGGCATCATGAGCTAGGTCTATGCGTAGTTCTTCTTGCGCGAGTAGAACACAATGAGTTGTGGGCGTAGATTTGTCAACTTTCTTGCCGTTACTAGTCTTTTCTTGCTTCAGCGGTATTGTGGGATGAAGCGGCCTGGACCAACCTTACACGTACGCTTACGTGAGACCGGTTCCGCCGACTAACATGCACTAGTTGCATAAGGTGGCTGGCGGGTGTCTGTCTCTCCCACTTTAGTTGGAGCGGATTCGATGAACAGGGTCCTTATGAAGGGTAAATAGAAGTTGACAAATCACGTTGTGGCTTTAACGTAGGTAAGAAGACGTTCTTGCTAGAACCCTAAATCAGCCACGTAAAACTTGCAACAACAATTAGAGGACGTCTAACTTGTTTTTGCAGCAAGTGGTTTGTGATATGATATGGCCAAAGTTGTGATGAATGATGAATGATCTATATGTGATGTATGAGATGTTCATGCTATTGTAATAGGAATCACGACTTGCATGTCGATGAGTATGACAACCGGCAGGAGCCATAGGAGTTGTCTTTATTCTCTTATATGACCTGCGTGTCATCAAGAAACGCCATGTAAATTACTTTACTTTATTGCTAAACGCGTTAGCCATAGTAGTAGAAGTAATAGTTGGCGAGCAACTTCATGGAGACACGATGATGGAGATCATGATGATGGAGATCATGGTGTCAAGCCGGTGACAAGATGATCATGGAGCCCCAAGATGGAGATCAAAGGAGCTATGTGATATTGGCCATATCATGTCACGATTATTATTTGATTGCATGTGATGTTTATCATGTTTTTGCATCTTGTTTACTTAGAACGACGGTAGTAAATAAGATGATCCCTCATAACAATTTCAAGAGGTGTACTCCCCTAACTGTGCACTGTTACTAAAGTTCGTCGTTTCTAAGCACGCCGTGATGATCGGGTGTGATGGATCCTTACGTTCACATACAACGGGTGTTGACGAGCCTAACATGTACAGACATGGCCTCGGAACACATGCAAAACACTTGGGGTCAACTTGACGAGCCTAGCATGTACAGACATGGCCTCGGAACACAGAAGACCGAAAGGTCGAGCATGAGTCGTATAGAAGATACGATCAACATGAAGATGTTCACCGATGTTGACTAGTCTGTCTCACGTGATGATCGGACACGGTCTAGTTAACTCGGATCATGTAATACTTAGATGACTAGAGGGATGTCTAATCTAAGTGGGAGTTCATTAATGATTTGATTAGATGAACTTAATTATCATGAACTTAGTCTAAAATATTTTACACTATGTCTTGTAGATCAAATGGCCCACGTAGTCCTCAACTTCAACGCGTTCCTAGAGAAAACCAAGCTGAAAGACGATGGCAGCAACTATACGGACTGGGTCCGGAACCTGAGGATCATCCTCATAGCTGCCAAGAAAGATTATGTCCTACAAGCACCGCTAGGTGATCCACCCGTCCCACAGAACCAAGATGTTATGAACGCTTGGCAGACACGTGTTGACGACTACTCCCTCGTTCAGTGCGGCATGCTTTACAGCTTAGAGCCGGGGCTCCAAAAGCGTTTTGAGAGACATGGAGCATATGAGATGTTCGAAGAGCTGAAAATGGTTTTTCAAGCTCATGCCCGGATCGAGAGATATGAAGTCTCCGATAAGTTCTTCAGCTGTAAGATGGAGGAAAATAGTTCTGTCAGTGAGCACATACTCACTATGTCTGGGTTACATAACCGCTTGTCTCAGCTGGGAGTTAATCTCCCGGATGATGCGGTCATTGACAGAATCCTCCAGTCGCTTCCACCAAGCTATAAGAGCTTTGTGATGAACTTCAACATGCAGGGGATGCAAAAGACCATTCCTGAGTTGTTCTCTATGTTGAAATCAGCGGAGGTAGAAGTCAAGAAGGAACATCAAGTGTTGATGGTCAATAAAACCACTAAGTTCAAGAAAGGCAAGGGTAAAAAGAACTTCAAGAAGGACAGCAAGGAGGTTGCCGCGCCCAGCAAGCAAGCTGCCGGGAAGAAGCCAAAGAATGGACCCAAGCATGAGACGGAGTGCTTTTATTGCAAAGGGAAGGGTCACTGGAAACGGAACTGCCCCAAATACTTAGCGGACAAGAAGGCCGGCAATACCAAAGGTATATTTGATATACATGTAATTGATGTGTACCTTACCAGTACTCGTAGTGACTCCTGGGTATTTGATACCGGTGCCGTTGCTCATATTTGTAACTCACAGCAGGAGCTGCGGAATAAACGGAGACTGGCGAAGGACGAGGTGACGATGCGCGTCGGGAATGGTTCCAAGGTCGATGTGATCACCGTCGGCATGCTGCCTCTACATTTACCTACGGGATTAGTTTTAAACCTCAATAATTGTTATTTAGTGCCAGCTTTGAGCATGAACATTGTATCGGGATCTCGTTTAATTCGAGATGGCTACTCATTTAAATCTGAGAATAATGGTTGTTCCATTTATATGAGAGATATGTTTTATGGTCATGCTCCTATGGTGAATGGTTTATTCTTAATGAGTCTAGAACGTAATGCTACACATGTTCATAATGTGAGTGCCAAAAGATGTAAGGTTGATAATGATAGTTCCACATACTTGTGGCACTGCCGCCTTGGTCACATAGGTGTCAAACGCATGAAGAAGCTCCATGCAGATGGAATTTTAGAGTCTCTTGATTATGAATCATTTGACACGTGCGAACCATGCCTTATGGGTAAAATGACCAAGACTCCGTTCTCTGGAACAATGGAGCGAGCAACCGACTTATTGGAAATCATACATACTGATGTGTGCGGTCCAATGAGTGTTGAGGCTCGCGGTGGCTATCGTTATGTTCTCACCCTCACTGATGACTTAAGTAGATATGGGTATGTCTACTTAATGAAACACAAGTCTGAAACCTTTGAAAAGTTCAAGGAATTTCAGAGTGAGGTTGAGAATCAACGTGACAGGAAAATTAAGTTTCTACGATCAGATCGTGGAGGAGAATACTTGAGTCACGAATTTGGTACACACTTAAGAAAATGTGGAATAGTTTCACAACTCATGCCGCCTGGAACACCTCAACGTAACGGTGTGTCCGAACGTCATAATCGCACTCTATTGGATATGGTGCGGTCTATGATGTCTCTTACTAATTTACCACTATCTTTTTGGGGCTATGCTTTAGAGACTGCCGCATTCACTTTAAATAGGGCTCCGTCGAAATCCGTTGAGACGACACCGTATGAATTATGGTTTGGGAAGAAACCTAAGCTGTCGTTTCTAAAAGTTTGGGGATGCGATGCTTATGTGAAGAAACTTCAACCTGAGAAGCTCGAACCCAAGCCGGAAAAATGCGTCTTCATAGGATACCCAAAAGAAACTATTGGGTACACCTTCTACCTCAGATCCGAAGGCAAGATCTTTGTTGCCAAGAATGGGTCCTTTCTAGAGAAAGAGTTTCTCTCGAAAGAAGTAAGTGGGAGGAAAGTAGAGCTTGATGAAGTATTACCTCTTGAACCGGCAAATGGCGCAACTCAAGAAAATGTTCCTGAGGTGCCTGCACCAACTAGAGAGGAAGTTAATGATAATGATCAAGATACTTCTGATCAAGCTCCTACTGAGATTCGAAGGTCCACAAGGACACGTTCCGCACCAGAGTGGTATGGCAACCCTGTCTTGGAAATCATGTTGTTAGACAACGGTGAACCTTCGAACTATGAAGAAGCGATGGCGGGCCCGGATTCCGACAAATGGCTAGAAGCCATGAAATCCGAGATAGGATCCATGTATGAAAACGAAGTATGGACTTTGACTGACTTGCCCGTTGAACGGCGAGCCATAGAGAATAAATGGATCTTTAAGAAGAAGACAGCCGCGGATGGTAATGTGACCATCTATAAAGCTCGGCTTGTCGCTAAGGGTTATCGACAAGTTCAAGGGGTTGACTACGATGAGACTTTCTCACCGGTAGCGAAGCTAAAGTCCGTCCGAATCATGTTAGCAATTGCCGCATTCTACGATTATGAGATATGGCAAATGGACGTCAAAACGGCATTCCTTAATGGTTTCCTTAAGGAAGAATTGTATATGATGCAGCCGGAAGGTTTTGTCGATCCTAAGAATGCTGACAAGGTGTGCAAGCTCCAACGCTCGATTTATGGGCTGGTGCAAGCATCTCGGAGTTGGAACATTCACTTTGATGAGATGATCAAAGCGTTTGGGTTTACACAGACTTATGGAGAAGCCTGCGTTTACAAGAAAGTGAGTGGGAGCTCTGTAGCATTTCTCATATTATATGTGGATGACATACTATTGATGGGAAATGATATAGAACTCTTGGACAGCATCAAGGCCTACTTGAATAAGAGTTTTTCAATGAAGGACCTTGGAGAAGCTGCTTATATATTAGGCATCAAAATCTATAGAGATAGATCGAGACGCCTCATAGGTCTTTCACAAAGCACATACCTTGATAAGATATTGAAGAAGTTCAATATGGATCATTCTAAGAAGGGGTTCTTACCTGTGTTACAAGGTGTGAAATTGAGCTCAGCTCAATGTCCGACCACGGCAGAAGAAATAGAAGAGATGAGTGTCATCCCCTATGCCTCAGCCATAGGTTCTATTATGTATGCCATGCTGTGTACCAGACCTGATGTAAACCTTGCCGTAAGTTTGGTAGGCAGATACCAAAGTAATCCCGGCAAGGAACACTGGACAGCAGTCAAGAATATCCTGAAGTACCTGAAAAGGACTAAGGAGATGTTTCTCGTTTATGGAGGTGACGAAGCGCTCGTCGTAAAGGGTTACGTCGACGCTAGCTTCGACACAGATCTGGATGACTCTAAATCACAAACCGGATACGTGTATATGTTGAATGGTGGAGCAGTGAGCTGGTGCAGCTTCAAGCAGAGCGTCGTGGCGGGATCTACATGTGAAGCGGAGTACATGGCAGCCCCGGAGGCAGCACATGAAGCAATATGGGTGAAGGAGTTCATCACCGACCTAGGAGTCATACCCAATGCGTCGGGGCCAATCAAACTCTTTTGTGACAACACTGGAGCTATTGCACTTGCCAAGGAGCCCAGGTCTCACAAGAAGACAAGGCACATCAAGCGTCGCTTCAACTCCATTCGTGAAAATGTTCAAAATGGAGACATAGAGATTTGTAAAGTACATACGGACCTGAATGTAGCAGATCCGTTGACTAAACATCTCCCTAGAGCAAAACATGATCAACACCAGAATACCATGGGTGTTCGATTCATCACAATGTAACTAGATTATTGACTCTAGTGCAAGTGGGAGACTGTTGGAAATATGCCCTAGAGGCAATAATAAAAGCATTATTATTATATTTCCTTGTTCATGATAATTGTCTTTATTCATGCTATAATTGTATTATCCGGAAATCGTAATACATGTGTGAATAACAGACACCAACATGTCCCTAGTAAGCCTCTAGTTGACTAGCTCGTTGATCAACAGATAGTCATGGTTTCCTGACTATGGACATTGGATGTCATTGATAATGAGATCACATCATTAGGAGAATGATATGATGGACAAGACCCAATCCTAAACATAGCACAAGATCGTATAGTTCGTTTGCTAGAGTTTTCCAATGTCAAAGTATCTTTTCCTTAGACCACGAGACCGTGTAACTCCCGGATACCGTAGGAGTGCTTTGGGTATGCCAAACGTCACAACGTAACTGGGTGACTATAAAGGTAGACTACGGGTATCTCCGAAAGTGTCTGTTGGGTTGACATGGATCAAGACTGGGATTTGTCACTCCGTATGACGGAGAGGTATCACTGGGCCCACTCGGTAATGCATCATCATAATGAGCTCAAAGTGACCAAGTGTCTGGTCACGGGATCATGCATTACGGTACGAGTAAAGTGACTTGCCGGTAACGAGATTGAACGAGGTATTGGGATACCGACGATCGAATCTCGGGCAAGTAACATATCGATTAACAAAGGGAATTGCATACGGGGTTGATTGAATCCTTGACATCGTGGTTCATCCGATGAGATCATCGTGGAGCATGTGGGAGCCAACATGGGTATCCAGATCCCGCTGTTGGTTATTGGCCGGAGAGTCGTCTCGGTCATGTCTGCTTGTCTCCCGAACCCGTAGGGTCTACACACTTAAGGTTCGGTGACGCTAGGGTTGTGAAGATATGTATATGCAGGAACCCGAATGTTGTTCAGAGTCCCGGATGAGATCCCGGACGTCACGAGGAGTTCCGGAATGGTCCGGAGGTAAAGAATTATATATAGGAAGTGCTGTTTCGGCCATCGGGACAAGTTTCGGGGTTATCGGTATTGTACCGGGACCACCGGAGGGGTCCCGGGGGCCCACCGGGTGGGGCCACCTGTCCCGGGGGGCCACATGGGCTGTAGGGGGTGCGCCTTGGCCTACATGGGCCAAGGGCACCAGCCCTACTAGGCCCATGCGCCTAGGGTTTCCATGGGGGAGGAGTCCAAGTGGTGGAAGGCACCTCTAGGTGCCTTGGGGGGGAGGGAATCCTCCCCCTGGCTGCCGCACCTAGGAGATCAGATCTCCTAGGCTGCGCACCACCCCCCCTTGGCCCTCCTATATATAGTGGGGGAGAGGAGGGACTTGACAGACAAGCCCCTGGCGCCTCCCTCTCTCCCGTTACGTCTCTCTCTCGTAGTATAGGCGAAGCCCTGCTACTGTGACGCCCTGCATCCACCACCACGCCGTCGTGCTGCTGGATCTTCATCAACCTCTCCTTCCCCCTTGCTGGATCAAGAAGGAGGAGACGTCTCCCGTCCCGTACGTGTGTTGAACGCGGAGGTGCCGTCCGTTCGGCGCTTGGTCATCGGTGATTTGGATCACGTCGTGTACGACTACATCATCACCGTTCTTTGAACGCTTCCGCACGCGATCTACAAGGTATGTAGATGCATCTGATGACTCGTTGCTAGATGAACTCCTAGATAGATCTTGGTGAAACGAGTAGGAAAATTTTTGTTTTCTACAACGTTCCCCAACAAGTATGTATGATCTCCAACAAATCAGTTGCTCGCTCCATAGTTTCGGAGAACGGCGTTTTAGTCATCTTGCCCATGAGGCATGGTTCGCAAGTACCAAGTGATTCATAATCAAGTGATTCCAAAAGTCCATCAGTATGGAGTTTCTTCATGCGCTTTACACCAATATGACCCAAAGGGCAGTGCCACAAATAAGTTGCACTATCATTAACAACTCCGCATCTTTTGGCTTCAACATTATGAATATGTGTATCACTACTATCGAGATTCATCAAAAATAGACCACTCTTCAAGGGTGCATGACCATAAAAGATATTACTCATATAAATAGAACAACCATTATTCTCAGATTTAAATGAATAACCGTCTTGCATCAAACAAGATCCAAATATAATGTTCATGCTCAACGCTGGCACCAAATAACAATCATTTAGGTCTAAAACTAATCCCGAAGGTAGATGTAGAGGTAGCGTGCCGACAGCGATCACATCGACTTTGGAACCATTTCCCACGCGCATCGTCACCTCGTCCTTAGCGAGTGTCCGCTTAATTCGTAGTCCTTGTTTCGAGTTCCAAATATTAGCAACAGAACCAGTATCAAATACCCAGGTGCTACTACGAGCTCTGGTAAGGTACACATCAATAACATGTATATCACATATACCTTTGTTCACCTTGCCATCCTTCTTATCTGCCAAATACTTGGGGCAGTTCCGCTTCCAGTGACCAATCTGCTTGCAGTAGAAGCACTCAGTCTCAGGCTTAGGTCCAGACCTTTTTTCGATAAAGGGCGTTTTTATTATCTCAAAATGTAGCATCAAGCGATACAAAGCACTTAGAGTACCACCCGGCCTCTGCATAACTAGGATGCACACAGCCAAACATAAAAAATCTGACAAGAAAAAAAACCCGACAATTCGGCAACAGTAGAGTCCTATAGACCGACACTATGCCTATGTCGAAACGATTGGTGGACCGATCCGGAGATTATGCTGCCACCCATGTTGGGTAAAAACCTCCATAGCCACCTGCTCCAATCGCGTACACACCGCCTTGAATAGCGGTTGGTACTCCGCACGTTGTAGCATAGACCACATACGAAGCGAGTGCGTACAACGGAAAATAACCTGCAGAGGAGAAGCAATTTTGTCATTAAAAACCAAATCGTTTCTACATAGCCAAAGCGACCATAGTAAGGCGTACGCTCCCACCCTTATTAGCGTTTTGAATCTATTTGAAATACCGTCCAACCAATGACCAAAAATAATGCCAACACTTGTGGGCGGATACAAATTTGACGCTATTTGGATGACTGACCACGTAGAACGTGCAAACTTGCATTGAAAAAAGAGGTGTTTGATTGTCTCGTCAAGAGTACAAAAACAACACTTCTTACTTCCTGGCCAGTTGCATCATGCAAGGTTGTCTTTGGTTAGCACAACACCTCTACGAAGATACCACATGAATACTTTAAATTTTAGTGGAATCTTTGCCTTCCAGATTTTCTTATTATTACTCTCCGGTACCTCAGAATGCGTGAGCGCACGATACATAGAGTCTACCGTGAAAGACCCTGATGTAGTAAGGTTCCAGCGAAACACATCACGGCCTTTCGTCAGGTTAATCAGATCCAGACGGGATAAGAGATTATGCCATGACATAAGTCGGGCGCCAACCAAATCCCGCCTGAATGAAATATTCGGCGGGGATGAGCTGAGCACCTGCGCAATAGTATTGTTCTTATCGGGAGCAATGTTGTATTAGGTCCAGACCTAGGTTTCTTCTCTTGAGCAGCAACTTGTTTGTTGTTCTTCTTGAAGTTCCCCTTCTTCTTCCTTTTGCCCTTTTTCTTGAAAGTGTGGTCTTATTGACCATCAACACTTGATGCTCCTTCTTGATTTCTACCTCCGCAGCCTTTAGCATTGCGTAGAGCTCGGGAATCGTCTTATCTATCCTTTGCATGTTATAGTTCATCACGAAGCTCTTGTAGCTTGGTGACAGCGATTGAAGAATTCTGTCAATTACGCTATCATCCGGAAAGATTAACTCCCAATTGAATCAAGTGATTGTTATACCCAGACATTTTGAGTATATGCTCACTGACAGAACTATTCTCCTCCATCTTGCAGCTACAGAACTTATTGGAGACTTCATATCTCTCAATCCGGGCATTTGCTTGAAATATTAACTTCAACTCCTGGAACATCGCATATGCTCCATGACGTTCAAAAAATCGTTGAAGTCTCGGTTCTAAGCCGTAAAGCATGCCACACTGAATTATCGAGTAGTCACCAGCTTTGCTCTGCCAGACGTTCGCAACATTTGGTGTTGCTCCTGCAGCAGGTTTGGCACCTAGCAGTGCTTCCAGGACGTAATTCTTCTGTGCAGCAATGAGGATAATCCTCAAGTTACGGTCCGAGTCCGTGTAATTGCTACCATCATCTTTCAAGTTTGCTTTCCCAAGGAACGCATTAAAATTCAACGGAACAACAGCACGTGAAATGGATTAGTTTTCAATGGTGAACATCACTATGTTGATCATATCTACTATATGATTCACGCTCGACCTTTCGGTCTCAGTGTACCGAGGCCATATCTTCATATGCTAGGCTCGTCAAGTTTAACCTGAGTATTCTGCGTGTGCAAAACTGGCTTGCACCCGTTGTAGATGGACGTAGAGCTTATCACACCCGATCATCACGTGGTGTCTCGGCACGACGAACTTTGGCAACGGTGCATACTCAGGGAGAACACTTTTATCTTGAAATTTAGTGAGAAATCATCTTATAATGCTACCGTCAATCAAAGCAAGATAAGATGCATAAAAGATAAACATCACATGCAATCAATATAAGTGATATGATATGGCCATCATCATCTTGTGCTTGTGATCTCCATCTCCGAAGCACCGTCATGATCACCATCGTCACCGGCGCGACACCTTGATCTCCATCGTAGCATCATTGTCGTCTCGCCAACTATTGCTTCTACGACTATCGCTACCGCTTAGTGATAAAGTAAATCAATTATGGGGAGATTGCATTGCATACAATAAAGCAACAACCATATGGCTCCTGCCAGTTGCCGATAACTCGGTTACAAAACATGATCATCTCATATAATAAAATATAGCATCATGCCTTGACTCCCAACATGCCCTACAAAAACAAGTTAGACGTCCTCTACTTTGTTGGTGCAAGTTTTACGTGGCTGCTACGGGCTGAGCAAGAACCGTTCTTACCTACGCATCAAAACCACAACGATAGTTCGTCAAGTTAGTGTTGTTTTAACCTTCTCAAGGACCGGGCGTAGCCACACTCGGTTCAACTAAAGTTGGAGAAACTGACACCCGCTAGTCACCTGTGTGCAAAGTACGCGTAATGTCGGTCCGGTCCGCTTCATCCAACATTATCGCCGAACCAAAGTGTGACATGCTGGTAAGCAGTATGACTTGTATCGCCCACAACTCACTTGTGTTCTACTCGCGCATATAACATCAACGCATAAAACCAGGCTCGGATGCCACTGTTGGGGAACGTAGTAATTTCAAAAAAATTCCTACGCACACGCAAGATCATGGTGATGCATAGCAACGAGAGGGGAGAGTGTTGTCCACGTACCCTCATAGACCGAAAGTGGAAGCGTTAGCACAACTCGATGATGTAGTCGTACGTCTTCACGATCCGAACGATCTAGCACCGAACGCACGGCACCTCCGAGTTCTGCACACGTTCAACTTGATGAAGTCCCTCGAACTCTGATCCAGCCGAGCTTTGAGGGAGAGTTCTGTCAGCACGACGGCGTGGTGACGATGATGATGTTCTACCGACGCAGGGCTTCGCCTAAGCACCGCTACGATATTATCGAGGTGGATTATGGTGGAGGGGGGCACTGCACACGGCTAAGAGATCAAGAGATCAATTGTTGTGTCTATGGGGTGCCCCCCTCCTCCGTATGTAAAGGAGGGGAGGAGAGGGCCTTCCAGGAGGAGGAGGCACGCCCAACGGGGGAGTCCTACTCCACCGGGAGTAGGACTCCTCCTTTTCTTATTTGGAGAGGGAGAGGGAAGGAAGAGGAAGGAGGGAGGAAGGAAAGGGGGGGCGCCCCCCCTCCCAATTCGGATTGGGCTTGGGGGTGCGCACCCCCTCCCTTGCTCCTTTCCTCTCGTTTCCACTAAAGCCCATTAAGGCCCATATACCTCTCGGGGGGTTCCGATAACCTCTCGGTGCTCCGGTATTATCCTGATCTCACCCGGAACCATTCCGGTGTCCCAATATAGTCGTCCAATATATCGATCTTTATGTCTCGACCATTTTGAGACTCCTCGTCATGTCCGTGATCACATCCGGGAATCCGAACTACCTTCGGTACATCAAAACACATAAACTCATAATATAACCGTCATCGAACTTTAAGCGTGCGGACCCTACGGTTCGAGAACTATGTAGACATGACCGAGACACATATCCAGTCAATAACCAATAGCGGAACCTGGATGCTCATATTGGCTCCCACATATTCTACGAAGATCTTTATCGGTCAAACCGCATAACAACATACGTTGTTCCCTTGGTCATAGGTATGTTACTTGCCCGAGATTCGATCGTCGGTATCTCAATACCTAGTTCAATCTCGTTACCGGCAAGTCTCTTTACTCGTTCCGTAATACATCATCCCGCAACTAACTCATTAGTTGCAATGCTTGCAAGGCTTATAGTGATGTGCATTACCGAGTGGGCCCAGAGATACCTCTCCGACAATCAGAGTGACAAATCCTAATCTTGAAATACGCCAACCCAACAAGTACCTTCGGAGACACCTGTAGAGCACCTTTATAATCACCCAGTTACGCTGTGACGTTTGGTAGCACACAAAGTGTTCCTCCGGTAAACGGGAGTTGCATAATCTCATAGTCATAGGAACATGTATAAGTCATGAAGAAAGCAATAGCAACATACTAAACGATCAAGTGCTAAGCTAACGGAATGGGTCATGTTAATCACATCATTCTCCTAATGATGTGATCCCGATAATCAAATGACAACTCTTTGTCCATGGCTAGGAAACATAACCATCTCTGATTAACGAGCTAGTCAAGTAGAGTTATACTAGTGACATTCTGTTTGTCTATGTATTCACACATGTATCATGTTTCTGGTTAATACAATTCTAGCATGAATAATAAACATTTATCATGATATAAGAAAATAAACAATAACTTTATTATTGCCTCTAGGGCATTATTCCTGCAGGTACATGGGTGCATGTGTGGTCTGCAGAGCCCTTCCACGTCCAGTCTTGTCCTGGTGCTCTTCTGGTGCAAAATGTTGTTCTGTATATTCTATGATTGTCCTGATTTATGGAAATTTATGCTATTCGTTGAAACAAAGATATAAAGACATTCAACTAACCTTTTGTTACCCCTAAAAAAACTAACCTTCTATTACTTTATTAATAGGTTGTTCCAAAATGAATCTATATTTTCGTATCTAATTATAATACAACATGAAAACTTAGAAACTGTAGGTATATTAGGACATATCATGCCTCTTCTATCCTTTACGGTGTCCTGATGCTAAGTTAGGGGAAGGGGGGGGTCTAGTAGTTTACCGCAAGTTTCTTATATGATTTGTTTTTAGATGAGAAGCCCTCGTTTTATCTTTTGCATTTTTAGATGGCAAGCCCTCGTTTTATCTAGTGTGTGGTTGTGACCGCTAATCTTTACATCGTCGTATGTATGAGACTATGTGATTTTATATTGTTATATTTATGATGTAAGTTTGTGTGTTACCATTATTATTATATCTTTTTCATTCATATCTATGCACGGTTCTATCTTGCACATATCTCGCATGATATTCTTTATACCATGTCACACACACATTTTTGCGCAAAGTAAGCTTTTATTGTATACCTTTCTCACCTTGCACACATGCATTTTTATGGATATGGGGAGGGGGCTCTATGAAACCCTAATTTTTGCATTTTACATTCGAATGGAAACTATTAAATATTGTAAATATTTTAATTATAAGGGAGAGGGGTAGACTATATCTAAATAATCCTTGTTATAAGTGACGAGGGAATTCTCCACCGAGTAGGTCCACAAAGACTTAAGGCCCAACTAGACACTACTAGGGAAAACCTTATACACAGAATCTTAGCAGCAGCGCGGTCTAAAAACAGGCGCTACTGCTAATTAGCAGTAGCGAGCTTCAGAAAAGAGCGCTACTAATGACTGAGTAGCAGTAGCGCTCTAGGTGAAAAGAGCGCTACTACTATAATTGCCACGGTGTTGCCTCCAGGCTAGATATAGTAGTAGCGCCCTTCCCGTGGACGCGCTACTGCTAAAGAACTTAGTAGCGGCGGTTTTCCTCAAAACTCGCTACTGCTAAGTATCACTGCAACTAATTAAGTTTAGTCCCATACTGCTAAGCGAACAAGGTGTTTACCACCTTAAATATGTTGCTTCTCAACCTATCTCGAGCACTTGGTCTTCATTGAACTATATGTGTATGATTTTTGGTTGCAATATGAATCCTCGCCTGTACCTATACAGGTACAGTGAGCATTCATGTTGACTATTTAGATTATACACAAAAAGATCAATGATGACCAATGTATATTTTTGATGTTTTTACTAAACAAAAGAAATAACTGCTTCCATTAGCAGTAGCGGTTTTCTCTAAAACGCGCTATAGATAAGTTAGCTATAGCGTGTTTTCCGTACGAGCGCTACTGCTAGTTCGAGTTAACCACCCCCCGAATCAAAATTTCGCTAAGTCCTCCTTTCCCCCCTGGCCTGTTCCCCTAATCCTGTCGCCGCCGCCCGAGCCCGAGCGTGCCTGCCCTCACCGCCGCCGCCGCCCGCCCTCAACCTCACCGCCGCCGCTCTCGACCACACTGTCGCCGCCCTCGACCTCACCGCCGCCGCCCTCGACCGAGCCCGCCGCCCAGGACCGCCGCCTCCCGATCCCGAGCCCGCCCTCGCCGCCCCTCCGTCGCCGAGCACCTCCCCGCCACCGTCTCTCCCTCTGTAAGCCCCCACCCCTCCCGGACCCCCTCTCTCTTTGCTTAGTTAGTAGATGATTTTAGTAGTAGTAGATGTTAATTTAGGGTTCATAGATAATGATTTTTTGAAGTAGTGGATATTAATTACTAGTAGTGATGGTAAACTAGTTGTATAATTAGCAGTAGTAGATGTTAATTAGTAGTAGATGTAGTAGTTAGATGTTTATTAGTAGTAGTAGATGTGCTAGTTTCTTTCTATTTATATTAAGTTTATATTTAGTAAGAACGAGTTGAATTAATAGAACTAGTTTAGTTTTAGTTGAACTAGTTAAGTTTTAGTTGAACTAGTATAGTAAGTAAATTAATAACTAGTTGAACTACTTCATTTTTAGAAAGAACTAGTTTTTTTCTTTTTATACTAAGTTTATATTTAGTAAGAACTAGTTGAATTAATAGAACTAGTTGAACATGCCATATTTGTTGTTATTTTTTAGTTTAAGCAATTATTTCATGTTTTGGTTACACCTCCGAGTGGCCTATGTTTTGCCGGAGTGTTGATTAGTTTCTGTTCCGGCAAATTTCAGGCGCTCGATATGTCCTTTTTTAGCAAAGGTCATGCCGGATTTTTCCGTGAATTCTGGCATGACTTGTGCTAGAATATGTACAAGTTTAATCTTTGAATTATGAACGTAGGAAATGTCGTACTCGGACGACGACAGTCTCCCGGGGGAGTGCAGCTGGTGCCACGATGATCGAGGTATGTGCGACAGGTTCGTTGAGCTGGATGAAGATCGGCGCTTCAGCATTAAGCTCGAGGAGACCTTCGATGTTGAAACGGTACGCAACAACGACAAGTGTTTTTTTCGTAATTAAGCATGACTTCAACTATTTCAACGTCTAATTTTCATCTTTTACAATTCGACTAGCTGATCCCATGCCATGCAAGACGTTATGTCTTGGAGACGATGGGTTTTGAAGACCATGAAAATTATGAAACAAAGAAAATACACCTAAGGACCCATCATGATATCGATTTTGAAGTAAATATGTACAATTCTCAGAGTGTAACCCATTTTGGTTGCCAAAATTGGGAAGCACTTTGCAAAATGTATGGTTTTTATGAGGGTATGATTGTCACCATGGATCTTGGTAATCCTGACATCGAGCAAGACAATATGGACATTTGGGTCCTTGTTGATACTCTTCCGATTCTACCGCAATGTGAGTTTCTCAAACATAGTTATTAACTAATTTCCCAGGGCCAGACGCCAGGGTCTCCGGCGTTTGGCCCCCTGGCCTCCGCAAAACTCCTTTTGCACCGACTTATAGCCCCGTGGGCTTGACCCCTTGGCCTAACCATATCATCCAATATATGAATCTTTACCTCCGGACCATTCCGGAGCTCCTCGTCATGTCCGTGATCTCATCCGGGACTCCGAACAACATTCGGTCACCAACATACATAACTCATAGTACTATATCGTCAACGAACGTTAAGCGTGCGGACCCTACAGGTTCGAGAACTATGTAGACATGACCGAGACACCTCTCTTGTCAATAACCAATAGCGGGACCTGGATGCCCATATTGGCTCCTACATATTCTACGAAGATCTTTATCGGTCAGACCGCATAACAACATACGTTGTTCCCTTTGTCATCGGTATGTTACTTGCCCGAGATTCGATCGTCGGTATCTCAATACCTAGTTCAATATCGTTACCGGCAAGTCTCTTTACTCGTTCCGTAATACATCATCTCGCAACTAACTCATTATTTGTAATGCTTGCAAGGCTTATGTGATGTGCATTACCGAGAGGGCCCAGAGATACCTCTCCGACAATCAGAGTGACAAATCCTAATCTCGAAATACGCCAACCCAACATGTACCTTTGGAGACACCTGTAGAGCTCCTTTATAATCACCCAGTTACGTTGTGACGTTTGGTAGCACTCAAAGTGTTCCTCCGGCAAACGGGAGTTGCATAATCTCATAGTCATAGGAACATGTATAAGTCATGAAGAAAGCAATAGCAACATACTAAACGATCGGGTGCTAAGCTAATGGAATGGGTCATGTTAATCAGATCATTCATCTAATGATGTGATCTCGTTAATCAAATAACAACTCTTAGTCCATGTTTAGGAAACATAACCATCTTTGATTAACGAGCTAGTCTAGTAGAGGCATACTAGTGACACTCTGTTTGTCTATGTATTCACACATGTATTATGTTTCCGGTTAATACAATTCTAGCATGAATAATAAACATTTATCATGTTATAAGGAAATAAATAATAACTTTATTATTGCCTCTAGGGCATATTTCGTTCAGTCACCACTTGCACTAGAGTCAATAATCTAGATCACATCACCATGTGATTAACATCGATAGTTCACATCATCATGTGATTAACACCCATAGTTCACATCGCCATGTGACCAACATCCAAAGGGTTTACTAGATTCAGTAATCTAGTTCACATCGCTATGTGATTAACACCCAAAGAGTACTAAGGTGTGATCATGTTTTGCTTGTGAGAGAATCTTAGTCAACGGGTCTGCCACATTCAGATCCACATGTATTTTGCAAATTTCTATGTCAACAATGCTCTATATGGATCTACTCTAGCTAATTGCTCCCACTTTCAATATGTATCTAGACCGAGACTTAGAGTCATCTAGATTAGTGTAAAAACTTGCATCGGCGTAACCCTTTACGACGAACCTTTTTGTCACGTCCATAATCGAGAAACATATCCTTATTTCACTAAGGATAATTCTGACTGCTGTCCAGTGATCTACTCCTAGATCACTATTGTACTCCCTTGCCAAATCAGTGCAGGGTATACAATAGATCTGGTATACAGCATGACATACTTTATCGAACCTATGGCCAAGGCATAGGGAATGACTTTCATTCTCTTTCTATCTTCTGCCATGGTCGGGCTTTGAGTCTTACTCAACTTCACACCTTGTAATACAGGCAAGAACTCTTTCTTTGACTTCTCCATTTTGAATTACTTCAAAATCTTGTCAAGGTATGTACTCATTGAAAAAACTTATCAAGCGTCTTGGTCTATCTCTATAGATCTTGTAGCTCAATATGTAAGCAGCTTCACCGAAGTCTTTCTTTGAAAAACTCCTTTCAAACACTCCTTTATGCTTTCCAGAATAATTCTACATTATTTCCAATCAACAATATGTCATTCACATATACTTATCAGAAATGCTGTAGTGCTCCCACTCACTTTCTTGTAAATACAGGCTTCACCGCAAGTCTGTATAAAACTATATGCTTTGATCAACTCATCAAAGCGTATATTCCAACTCCGAGATGCTTGCACCAGTCCACAGATGGATCGCTGGAGCTTGCACATTTTGTTAGCACCTTTCGGATTGACAAAACCTTCTGATTGCATCATATACAACTCTTCTTTAATAAATCCATTAAGGAATGCAGTTTTGTTTATCCATTTGCCAGATTTCATAAAATGCGGCAATTACTAACATGATTCTGACAGACTCTAGCATAGATACGAGTGAGAAACTCTCATCGTAGTCAACACCTTGAACTTGTCGAAAACCTTTTGCGACAATTCTAGCTTTGTAGATAGTAACACTACTATCAGCGTCCGTCTTCCTCTTGAAGATCCATTTATTCTCAATTGCTTGCTGATCATCGGGCAAGTCAACCAAAGTCCAAACTTTGTTCTCATACATGGATCATATCTCAGATTTCATGGCCTCAAACCATTTCGCAGAATCTGGGCTCATCATCGCTTCCTCATAGTTCGCAAGTTCGTCATGGTCTAGTAACATGACTTCCAGAACAGGATTACCGTACCACTCTGGTGCGGATCTTACTCTGGATTACCTACGAGATTCGGTAGTAACTTGATCTGAAGTTACATGATCATCATCATTAGCTTCCTCACTAATTGGTGTAGTAGTCACAAGAACAGGTTTTGTGATGAACTACTTTCCAATAAGGGAGAAGGTACAATTACCTTATCAAGTTTTCTACTTTCCTCCCACTCACTTCTTTCGAGAGAAACTCCTTCTCTCGAAAGGATCCATTTTTAGCAACGAATGTCTTGCCTTCGGATCTGTGATAGAAGGTGTACCCAACAGTTTCCTTTGGGTATCCTATGAAGACATATTTCTCCGATTCGGTTTTTGAGCTTATAAGGATGAAACCTTTTCATATAAGCATCACAATCCCAAACTTTAAGAAACGACAACTTTGGTTTCTTGCCAAACCACAGTTCAGATTGTGTCGTCTCAACGGACTTAGATGGTGCCCTTTTAAACGTGAATGCTGTTGTCTTTAATGCATAACCCCAAAACGATAGTGGTAAATCGGTAAGAAACATCATAGGTCGCACCATATCTAATAAAGTACGGTTATGACGTTCGGACACACCATTACATTGTGGTGTTCCAGGTGGCGTGAGTAGTGAAACTATTTCACATTGTTTTTAACTGAAGACCAAACTCGTAACTCAAATATTTGTCTCCGCGATCAGATCGTAGAAACTTTATTTTCTTGTCATGATGATTTTCCACTTCACTCTGAAATTCTTTGAACTTTTCAAATGTTTTAGACTTATGTTTCATCAAGTAGATATACCCATATCTGCTCAAATCATCTGTGAAGTTCAGAAAATAATGATACTTGCCGTGAGCCTTAACACTCATCGGACCGCATACATCAGTATGTATTATTTCCAATAAGTTAGTTGCTCGCTCCGGAGAACGGAGTCTTAGTCATCTTGCCCATGAGGCATGGTTCGCAAGCATCAACTGATTCATAATCAAGTGATTCTAAAAGCACATCAGCATGGAGTTTCTTCATGCGCTTTACACCAATATGACCTAAACGGTAGTGCCACAAATAAGTTGCACTATCATTATTAACTTTGCATCTTTTGGTTTCAATATTATGATCATGTGTATCACTACAATCGAGATCCAACGAACTATTTTCATTGGGTGTGTAACCATATAAGGTTTTATTCATGTAAATAGAACAACAATTTATTCTCTTACTTAAATGAATAACCGTATTACAATAAACATGATCAAATCATATTCATGCTCAACGCAAACACCAAATAACACTTATTTAGGTTCAACACTAATCCCGAAATTATAGGGAGTGTGCGATGATGATCATATCAATCTTGGAACCACTTCCAACACACATCGTCACTTCACCCTTAACTAGTCTTTGTTTATTCTGCAACTCCCGTTTCAAGTTACTAATCTTAGCAACTGAACTAGTATCAAATACTTAGGGGTTGCTATAAACACTAGTAAAGTACACATCAATAACATGTATATCAAATATACTTATGTTCACTTTGCCATCCTTCTTATCCGCCAATCACTTGGGGTAGTTCCGCTTCCAGTGACCAGTCCCTTTGCAGTAGAAGCACTTAGTCTCAGGCTTAGGACCAGACTTGGGCTTCTTCACTTGAGCAGCAACTTGCTTGCTGTTCTTCTTGAAGTTCCCCTTCTTTCCTTTGCCCTTTTCTTGAAACTAGTGGTCTTGTTAACCATCAACACTTGATGTTTTTCTTGATTTCTACCTTCATCGATTTCAGCATCACGAAGAGCTTGGGAATAGTTTCCGTTATCCCTTGCATACTATAGTTCATCACGAAGTTCTACTAACTTGGTGATGGTGACTAGAGAATTCTGTCAATCACTATCTTATCTGGAAGATTAACTCCCACTTGATTCAAGCGATTGTAGTACCCAGACAATCTGAGCACATGCTCACTAGTTGAGCAATTCTCCTCCATCTTTTAGCTATAGAACTTGTTGGAGACTTCATATCTCTCAACTCGGGCATTTGCTTGAAATATTAACTTCAACTCCTGGAACATCTCATATGGTCCATGACATTCAAAACGTCTTTGAAGTCCCGATTCTAAGCCGTTAAGCATGGTGCACTAAACTATCAAGTAGTCATCATATTTAGCTAGCCAAACGTTCATAACGTCAGCATCTGCTCCTGCAATAGGTCTGTCACCTAGCGGTGCATCAAGGACATAATTCCTCTGTGCAGCAATGAGGATAAACCTTAGATCACGGATCCAATCCGCATCATTGCTACTAACATATTTCAACACAATTTTCTCTAGGAACATATCAAAATAAACATAGGGAAGCAACAACGCGAGCTATTGATCTACAACATAATTTGCAAAATACTAGTAGGACTAAGTTCATGATAAATTTAAGTTCAATTAATCATATTACTTAAGAACTCCCACTTAGATAGACATCCCTCTAATCCTCTAAGTGATCACGTGATCCAAATCAACTAAACCATAACCGATCATCACGTGAAATGGATTAGTTTTCAATGGTGAACATCATTATGTTGATCATATCTACTATATGATTCACGCTCGACCTTTCGGTCTCCGTGTTCCGAGGCCATATCTGCATATGCTAGGCTCGTCAAGTTTAACCTGAGTATTCTGCGTGTGCAAAACTGGCTTGCACCCATTGTAGATGGACGTAGAGCTTATCACACCCGATCATCACGTGGTGTATGGGCATGACGAACTTTGGCAACGGTGCATACTCAGGGAGAACACTTCTTGATAATTTAGTGAGAGATCATCTTATAATGCTACCGTCAATCAAAGCAAGATAAGATGCATAAAAGATAAACATCACATGCAATCAATATATGTGACATGATATGGCCATCATCATCTTGTGCCTTTGATCTCCATCTCCAAAGCATCGTCATGATTTCCATCGTCACCGGCATGACACCATGATCTCCATCATCTTGATCTATATCAATATGTCGTCACATGGTCGTCTCGCCAACTATTGCTCTTGCAACTATTGCTATCGCATAGCGATAAAGTAAAGCAATTATTTGGCGCTTGCATCTTATGCAATAAAGAGACAACCATAAGGCTTTTGCCAGTTGCCGATAACTTCAACAAAACATGATCATCTCATACAACAACTTATATCTCATCACGTTTTGACCATATCACATCACAACATGCCCTGCAAAAACAAGTTAGACGTCCTCTACTTTGTTGTTGCAAGTTTTACGTGGCTGCTACGGGCTTAAGCAAGAACCAATCTTACCTACGCATCAAAACCACAGCGATAGTTTGTCAAGTTGATGCCGTTTTAACCTTCGCAAGGACCGGGCGTAGCCACACTTGGTTCAACTAAAGTTGGAGAAACTGACACCCGCCAGCCACCTGTGTGCAAAGCACGGCGGTAGAACCAGTCTCGCGTAAGCGTACGCGTAATGTCGGTCCGGGCCGCTTCATCCAACAATACCGCTGAACCAAAGTATGACATGCTGGTAGGCAGTATGACCTATATCGCCCACAACTCACTTGTGTTCTACTCGTGCATATAACATCAAACCATAAAAACCTAGGCTCTGATACCACTGTTGGGGAACGTAGTAATTTCAAAAAATTTCCTACGCACACGCAAGATCATGGTGATGCACAGCAACGAGAGGGGAGAGTGTTGTCTACGTACCCTCGTAGACCGTTCGCGGAAGCGTTATATCAACGCGGTTGATGTAGTCGTACGTCTTCACGATCCGACCGATCCAAGCACCGAAAGCACGGCACCTCCGAGTTCTGCACACGTATGGCTCGGTGACGTCCTCGCCTTCTCGATCCAGCAAGAGGGGCGAAGTAGTAGATGAGTTCTGGCAGCACGACGGCGTGGTGACGGTGTTGGTGAAGAACAATCTTCGCAGGGCTTCGCCTAAGCACTACGAAAACTATGACGGAGGATAAACTAGAGGAGACGGAGTTGCCGGCACACGGCTTGGTGTTTCTTGATGTGTCTTGGTGCTAGCCCTGCCCCTCTATTTATATGTTGAGCCCTGGGGTCGAAACTTGGAGCAAAAGCCTCCTCAAAGTCGGTTTTGCCCGAAAGGCAAGAGTCCCACTGGGACTCCAGGACCAAACGCCACAAACCTTGGCGTCTGGCCCAGACGCCATGGGCCTCGGCGTCTGGCCCAGGGCCAGACGCCAGGGTCTCCGGCGTTTGGCCCCCTGGCCTCTGCAAAACTCCTTTTGCACCGACTTATAACCCTGTGGGCTTGACCCCTTGGCCTAACCATATCATCCAATATATGAATCTTTACCTCCGGACCATTCCGGAGCTCCTTGTCATGTCCGTGATCTCATCCGGGACTCCGAACAACATTCGGTCACCAACATACATAACTCATAGTACTATATCGTCAACGAACGTTAAGCGTACGGACCCTACGGGTTCGAGAACTATGTAGACATGACCGAGACACCTCTCTTGTCAATAACCAATAGCGGGACCTAGATGCCCATATTGGCTCCTACATATTCTACGAAGATCTTTATCGGTCAGACCGCATAACAACATACGTTGTTCCGTTTGTCATCGGTATGTTACTTGCCCGAGATTCGATCGTCGGTATCTCAATACCTAGTTCAATCTCGTTACCGGCAAGTCTCTTTACTCGTTCCGTAATACATCATCTCGCAACTAACTCATTAGTTGTAATGCTTGCAAGGCTTATGTGATGTGCATTACCGAGAGGGCCCAGAGATACCTCTCCGACAATCGGAGTGACAAATCCTAATCTCGAAATACGCCAACCCAACATGTACCTTTGGAGACACCTGTAGAGCTCCTTTATAATCACCCAGTTACGTTGTGACGTTTGGTAGCATACAAAGTGTTCCTCCGGCAAACGGGAGTTGCAAAATCTCATAGTCATAGGAACATATATAAGTCATGAAGAAAGCAATAGCAACATACTAAACGATCGGGTGCTAAGCTAATGGAATGGGTCATGTCAATCAGATCATTCATCTAATGATGTGATCTCGTTAATCAAATAAAAACTCTTTGTCCATGGTTGGGAAACATAACCATCTTTGATTAACGAGCTAGTCAAGTAGAGGCATACTAGTGACACTCTGTTTGTCTATGTATTCACACATGTATTATGTTTCCGGTTAATACAATTCTAGCATAAATAATAAACATTTATAATGATATAAGGAAATAAATAATAACTTTATTATTGCCTCTAGGGCATATTTCCTTCAGTAGGTCCCAAGAGAATGTAGTAGGTCCTATGAGGTACAATATGTTTATTATGTGATACAATGTGTTAGAGTTGATGATGTGAGGAGTACTTGTGATTACGACTAGTGACCAATGATATGATGATGATGATGATAAGTTGTTAATGATATGATGATGATGATGATAAGTTGTTAATGATATGATGATGATGATATTTATTATATCATTGGGTGAAGAACCGCGGATTAGTTTCAAGTGGATTGATCCACTTGAAACTAGTCCACACGGTTCTTTCACCCCGTGATGTAATAACTCATTATGATGTAAAAACAATTTCTAAATTCCTGTTGTATGAAAACATGTGTAAAGGTGTACGAATACAACATGAAATAAAAAAGAAATAAAATACGAAATAATAGTAGCAGCGCGGGCAGGGAGAAGCGCTACTACTAATTACCAGTAGCGCTCCACCGGGAACTCGCTACTACTAAGTCGATTTAGCAGTAGCATGGGAGGAGGCACGCTACTGCTACACGTTAGCTGTAGCGCCTTATCAGTAGCGCATAACCCCGCGCTATTGATAGGTCTAAAACCCGCGCTGCTGCTAGGCTTTTCCCTAGTAGTGAGAGGCCCACACCCATGATTCCAAAGGACCAGATAAACACCAACAGTAGGAGGTTTGTGCATGAGGGTTTCCTTTTCTCTTTGATCCATGTCTACTTTTGTTTCAACCTCAAACTCAATTCTTGATCACTTTCACAATGTCATTGCCTAGCTTTCCATATATCAAACTCAACTTCCTGCTTTCCCCCATTTAAATCCTTTTTATTAATTTGAGTTGCAGTTTTGCTTTTGAATGTTGCACTTTTCCCCATAAACCACATTTAATGTGTAGGGTCACCTCCTAAATTCAGCTTGTTTAAATTTTACTTGTTTAGGGGGCTCTATAAATAGTTTGAATTAAACTCAACTTGTTTAAATTTTAATTTCTCAAAAAATCCTCAAACCATTTCTTCGTTTTTTCATTGTATCAGCTAGGAAGGCCATGACCAATTTTTGTGTGGTTTCTCTGCTTAGCATGTGGATGGGCTGAGAGTTATTTTCTTGTGTTCTAGACTTACTTCACGTGACTTGTCACGCCCAAGATGCGACCCTATCCTAAAGGAACTCGAAGGTCCCACCAAGGATAGAAGCGCATCTTGAAGATGCTTTTGCAAGGTGGATATCATTACATCAACATTACATAATAGTAGGGATACAATCAAGGCCTACAATGCCACATGAATACAACAATACATCATAAACAAGATCAACATCCAACTACGGATGAAACATAAATAGAAACTCAACCAATATCCACCCTGCTAGCCCAGGCTGCCGACCAGGAACCTAACCCAAGATCGACGAAGAAGAAGAAGAACTCCAACACAAGTGAACATCGCTCTCACGTCAGGATCATCACATAACCTGTACCTGCAACTGTTGGTGTAGTAATCTGTGAGCCACGAGGACTCAGCAATCCCATTACCATGGGTATCAAGACTAGCAAAGCTTAAAGGGGTAAGGAAGGGGTAAAGTGGTGAGGTTGCAGCAGCGACTAAGCATGTATGGTGGCTAACATACACAAATAAGAGCGAGAAGAGAGGAAAAGCAAGCGTTCGTCAACTAGTAATGATCAAGAAGTGATCCTGAACTCCTACTTACGTCAAACATAACCCAAGAAACCGTGTTCTCCTCTCGAACAACCCCGAAAAGAGACACTCACGGTTACGCACACGGTTGGTGTATTTTTGAAGAGTTTACTTCAAGTTTACTACAACCGGATATCAACAAATTCCCATCTGCCACGTAACCGCGGGCACGGCTTTCGAAAGTTCAAACCCTGCAGGGGTGTCCTAACTTAGCCCATTATAAGCTCTCGCGATCAACGAAGGATATTCCTTCTCCCGGGAAGACCCGATCAGTCTCGGAATCCCGATAACAAGACATTTCAACAATGGTAAAACAAGACCAGCAAAGCCGCCCGGATGTGCCGACAAATCCCGATAGGAGTCGCACGTACCTCGTTCTACGGGCACACCGGATAACTCAAGCTACGAGTAAAACCAGGCCTCGAGTTTCCCCGTGGTGGCCCCGCAGGCTGCTCGGTTCGGACCAACACTCGAAGGAGCACTGGCCCGGGGGGGCTAAAATAAAGATGACCCTTGGGCTCCGGAAACCCAAGGGTAAAAAGGGCATAGGTGAGGCAAATGGTAAAACCAATGTTGGGCCTTGCTGGAGGAGTCTTATTCAAAGCGAACTGTCAAGGGGGTCCCATAAATCACCCAACCGCGTTAGGGACGCAAAATCCGGGAACATAATACCGATATGACGGTGTAACATCCCAAATTTGTAATTTGGAATGTTATACACTAGATCATCATGCATAGCATATTTTCTTGCATTTTGGTTGATCCTAGAAATTTCACGCAACTCAAGGACCCACGGAGAGAGTTGGAGATTTCGTTATTTTCATATTTGAGTTTTCTCAAATTTGAAAAGAGGATCATTTGATTTATTTATTTCATCTTCAATAATTTTTCGATAGAAAAAAATATAAGAGAGGGAATAATATGACTTTCCCAAATTTAGGAAAAATGAAGATTTAATGAATAAGTCAAATTTTGTTTTGCCGGAGTTTATTTGCATTTCATTTGGATAGGGAAAAATGCGCGTTTTTGAAAATTGCATTTTAGGCCCGGAGAAAAGTTCATTTTGTTCGGCTCATTTTTAGGAGTCAGGGAAAATTTACTTTAGATTTTTTTGAGTTCGTTTAGATTTTCTTTTCTGTGTTTTTCTGCGCGCGAAACCGTTTAAAAAAAATCCAGCAGGCCAGCCGGGCCAAGGCCCAGGCCAGCCACCGCCTCCCCAGCGCAGGCAGCCGGCCGCGCCAGGCCATCGCGCGCGCCAGGCGCCAGAGGCAGGAGCCGCCGCCGCCCCTTTTTGATTCCTAGTAGGACTTTAGTCCTACTTCGTTTCCTCTTTTTATTTCCTATTCCTACTCTATTTCTTGTCCCCTACCCCAAGTAATCTCTCCCCTCTCCTATATAAATACCCCCATAGACCCCCCTCTCCTCACACCAAAAACCAAAACCCCTCTCCTCCCTAAGCCGCGCCCCACCCCGCGCCCCTCACCCGCCGCCGCCGCCCCTATAGCGCCGCCGCCCTTGTGCCCTAGCGCCGCCGCCGCACCTTGCCCACGCCGCTGCCCCCCTACGCCACGCCGCCGGAGCCCCTCGCCGGAGACCTCGCCGGAGGTTGCCCCGCGTCTCTTTTCCTCGGATCGTTTTCTTCTAATCGTTCCGATTCTTTTCTTCTCTTCTGATTCGTTTTCTAGATCGGTTTTTCGTTTCAGTTTTCTTCTCCAAAACCCTAGATCGGATTCGTTTTCTTTTCTGATTTAGTTGCCTTTGGACCGTTCGCCGGACCGTTCGTCCTAACGAACGTGATCACCGGATTCTTCTAGGTTAACGAACGTCCGTTCGTATAACCGTTTTTCTTTTGCTTCTTGTCGGATTTATTCCGCGATCGCGATCTCAGATCCGATCTTCGTTGTAGTTTATCTTCTCGCTCGTTTATCGGAATCAGGTGATTCAAGCGCCTCGAGTTTCGTTTCGAAACCGCCGTTCCGTCTAATCAACTTAAACAAGTTTTTGCCCCGGTAAAATTTGACCTAGTTTCAACTTGCTAGAACCGAGTTGTTTTCTTCCGCCGTTTGTTTTTCCGTTTCTTTGTTCGGTTCTTTCTTTCTTTGCAACCGGAGTTCTTAAGTTGAACTTTCTGGTTCGTTCTCTTGTTCGAGTTTACCTGTGCATTAGATGAGTACTTATTGTGTGCTTGTTGTCGAAAACCCTAGGACTCGCGGATCATCAGCAAGGCAAGTAACACTTTGATCATACCTTTTCTACAACCCATGTTTTATTGCATTAGATCAATCCTCTCACATTGCATGATTAGGATCTAATTAAATTGTGGGATGGGAAGTAGATGAGGTAGTACCTATCACCTGTATTACTATGAAACCTTTGGGAGTTACTTCTACGTTGCTTATTATGCCATGCTATGCTAGTAGACGTGGATTGGGTGAGTGATATCCATGACAGATGTGAGTTGATAATTTTAATGGTTTATCTAAGGTGGCAACTTAAACACACATATGGTTGGATTGAGGCACCTGATGTCTATCAGGACTTGCCTGTTTTTTTCCGGACCGCCACCCAGGCTCAAAGGGATCATAAGATCTTTCATGCTAGAAACTTCCGTGTGCAGCCACATGCTACTATGGGCTCTAGCGTAGTTGCCTAAGTTGTGCGAACTCTTACGGGGTGGACTAGCAGATGTAGGGGTTGTAGGTGGTACGGTCTACCCCACATGTAAGGTGCTAGCGCTTCTGAAAGACTATGTCTCGGTCATCCATTTCTCAAACACCGTGTAGTACGAGAAAACAAACGGAGGCGATCGAGTCATGTGGGGAAAATGCGCAAACCTCTGCAGAGTGTATAAACTAATCATGATTAGCCGTGTCCCCGGTTATGGACAACTTGAGTATCTAGTACTTGAATATCATGTGAATCTCAACATGTTACTTCTAATTAATGTTGTTGGGTTTTAATTGTTCACTTAATTGGGATCGGAATGCTGTCAACCTTTCTTGATGTTTAACAACTACCATGATAGTTATATAAATCTATTCCTTTGCAGTAGGGAAAAACTGGCTTTACGCAAAACTGTAACCATAGAGCTTTCCACCAGCCATATATGCATATAGTATAGCTGTATCATTCCATTACTCTCTATGTGTTACTTTGCCAGCATATTCCATATGCTGACCCATTTTCGGGCTGCAACTTTCATGTTGCAGACTTTTTAGACGACGATTGAGGTGTTTTAGGTCGTGGTTCTATACTCAGTGATGCCATTGGAGTTGATGGACCCATTTATCTTCCGAGTCTTCCGCTGTTATCGACACTAGATGGCCTTAAGCCATATTTATTGTAATAAGTTCTCTTTTGAGACAATGATGTAATAAGTGTGTGATTGCCACTCTGCTATAAATCCTTCGATGTACTGTGTGGTGTCAGCATTACTGATCCAGGGATGACACCGGAGCACAGTAGACTTCATCCATTCGGGTCGGGTCGCTACAGAGATGGTATCAGAGCACACGCTGACTGTAGGACACGACCACTAATTTAAAGCCATAGATCACCATTCTCTTCTCATTTTCTAACTCCTCATCTTTTCTACCCTTTTAGGATGACGAACGTGAAGATTAAGTATGCCCAACCGGATGAAGGCACCCCTTTTGGATTGCACTTGAAGGAAGTCACCAAGTACCTGAACATTGGATTACCAAGCTTCACGGGAACCTTCAATGCCACTCTGCCTGAAGAGGAGCGCTGGAAGATTCAAGCTCACGTTCCGGGAAGAACATTCACGCCAATCACGAAGCCTATAGATAGTGTTTTCAATGCACCAACCTGGAGTCTGGGAAAGAGCATGGCAGCTCATTTCACCATAGGACGCATTGGAGAAGTTTATCAAGAAGACCTCAAGGACACTATCTACCAGATTTGCGGACGCCGAGATGAACAATGGGAGTTAGTCAGCACCAAGAAGGATAGATCCATTGCATCTTTCATCCAGGAGTTAAACCAGCACATTCGACGCCACGGGAACCAGATGTGCAATGATATGATAGAGTTGAAAATGCAAAGGCAAGGATCATCGAGCTAGAAGGAGAACTGAAGTCTACACGCAAGGACTACATGGACGAGATCGTAGCTCTAGCAAGACACAATGGCGATCTTAAGCAGGAGATTGAAGAACTCAAGAGGAAGTTAGCATCCCAGGAGGAAGACGAGTACGTCGCATGTCCGGACAACTACATCATCATCGACGACACCGATTCGGATCCAAGTGAACCCGACTTTGAAGACGAAGCTGGAGCAGATATCATGGTGTCTTCCATCGGTTCAAATTTCTAGATGACCACCAGATAGTAGTAGTATTCCCCCATGTAAACATTAGTTCGAGCACTTTTGCGATAGTTTTAGATCGTTGTAAGGCCTTGTTTGATTGATTGGAGTGATTTTGTGTGCATTTGCTCATGTGCATTGGGGTAGTGTTTTCCCTTTAGACCCCCTCTATTCTTAATTCTTGTCTTTTCTAAACCCTCATATGCCTCCGAGACGTGACAGTGGATTTCCACCGGAGCTCACTCAGTTGTCCAGCAACAGAATCAATTGATGCAGATGTTAGTCCAGAACCAGCAGAACAACAATAACAACCCACCACCACCACCTGTTGACCACTTAGCCCGTTTCCTTAGGCTGAACCCGGCGGTGTTTTCCAAGATCGATTTGCGATCAGGGTACCATCAGTTGAAGATTCGAGAGCAGGACATACCTAAGACAACATTCACCACGAGATATGGATTGTATGAGTATACCGTTATGTCATTTGGATTGACTAACGCACCTGCCTATTTTATGAACCTGATGAACAAAGTGTTTATGGAGTTTTTGGATAAGTTCGTCGTAGAGTTCATTGATGACATCCTGGTTTATTCAAAGAATGAAGAGGAGCATAAGGAACATTTGCGTTTGGTTTTGGAGAAACTAAGGGAACATCAGTTATACGCCAAATTTAGCAAATGCGAGTTTTGGTTAAAGGAAGTTGGATTCCTCGGACACGTTATATCTGGGGAAGGTATAGCAGCTGACCCCACAAAGGTTGAGACCGTAACCGAATGGGAAGCACCAACAACGGTTGGAGAGATCCGGAGTTTTCTTGGACTCGCAGGATACTACCGGAGATTCATTGAGAATTTCTCAAAGATTGCGAAGCCTATGACTGAATTGTTGAAGAAGGATACTAAGTTCAAATGGACCGAGGAGTGTGAGGCTAGTTTCCAGGAGTTGAAGAAACGTTTGGTCACCTCACCAGTATTGATTTTGCTAGATCAGACCAAGGATTATGAGGTGTATTGCGACGCTTCACGTCGAGGACTTGGAGCAGTGCTTATGCAGGTAGGAACAGTTGTTTCGTATGCTTCACGGCAACTGAAGCCTCATGAGTTGAATTATGCCACGCATGATTTGGAGTTAGCAGCCGTAGTGCATGCATTGAAGATGTGGAGACATTTCCTCATTGGAAATCATTATGAGGTGTACACGGATCACAAGAGTTTGAAGTACATTTTCACGCAGAAGGAGTTGAACCTCAGACAAAGGAGATGGTTGGAGCTCATCAAGGATTATGACATGAGATTGCATTACCATCCCGGAAAAGCTAATGTAGTAGCTGAGGCATTGAGCCGTAAGAGACATGTCAATACCCTAATGACGGGGAAAATACCAAAGTAGTTAGCAGAAAACCTTCGTGAGCTATGTTTGGAAATAGTTCCAAGAGGCTATGTAGCAGCATTGCAGATTCAGTAAACATTGATGGATAAGATCAGAGAAGCTCAGAAATCTGACAAGGAGATTGCTACTATAAAAGAGAAATTGAGCGAAGGAAAAGCAAAGGGATTTCGTGAGGATGAACACGATACCCTATGGTTTGAGGACCGTGTTTATGTGCCCAATGACCCGGAGATCAGGAAGTTGATCTTGAAGGAGGCACATGATTCACCGTATTCGATTCACCCAGGGAATACCAAGATGTATTTGGATTTGAAGGAAACATTCTGGTGGACCGGAATGAAGAAGGATATTGCAGCCTATGTAGCAGTTTGTGACGTATGTCAGAGAGTAAAGGCAGAGCATCAGAAGCCAGCAGGATTGTTACAACCATTGCCGATACCCGAATGGAAGTGGGATAAGATAGGCATGGATTTTATCACAGGACTACCCAGGACGAAAGCAGGATATGACTCGATATGGGTAGTAGTTGATCGTTTGACGAAGGTAGAACATTTTATTCCAGTTAAGACCACTTACACCAGTGCTAAGTTGGCAAAGATATACATGACTAGGATCATTTGTTTGCATGGAGTTCCGAGGAGTATCGTATCAGATAGAGGAACCCAATTTACCTCAAAGTTTTGGAATCAGTTGCATGAGACTTTAGGAACCAGATTAGAGTTCAGCACAACTTTTCATCCGCAGACAGATGGACAGACTGAGAGAGTCAATCAGATTTTGGAAGATATGCTGAGAGCTTGTGCACTAGATTATGGATCTAGCTGGGATGAAAACTTGCCGTATGCGGAGTTTTCCTACAACAACAATTACCAAACCAGTTTGAAGATGGCACCTTTCGAAGCTTTATACGGAAGGAGGTGCAGGACACCGTTGTCATGGGACGAAGTTGGAGACCGTCAATTCTTTGGACCAGATTTGATTAAGGAGTCTGAACGGAAAGTTAAGTTGATTCGCGATAGGCTCAAGGTAGCCCAGTCTAGGCAGAAGAGCTACGCAGACTCTAAACGCAAGGAGACAGTTTACGAAACCGGAGACAGAGTTTATCTTCGAGTATCCCTACTTCGAGGAGTTAAGCGCTTTGGAGTTAAGGGAAAATTAGCACCGCGTTTCGTTGGACCATATAAGATCTTGCAACGTATGGGAGAAGTCGCTTATAAGTTGGAATTACCAGAGGGACTGTCAGGAGTTCATGACGTATTCCATGTTTCTCAGCTGAAGAAATGTCATGCCGAGATGGCGGAGGTACCGCTAAGAGATACCGTGCCACTCGAAGCCATTCATTTGAAAGACGACTTAACATATGAGGAGAAGCCAGTCAAGATTCTCGATTATGCCAGTAGAGTTACTCGCAGCAAGGTTATCAAATTTTGCAAGGTTCAGTGGAACCACCACTCAGAGGATGAAGCCACCTGGGAAAGAGAAGAAGATTTGCTCAAGGACCACCCTCGCCTATTTTCTAGCCAACCCGAATCTCGAGGGCGAGATTCATCTTAAGGGGGGTAGGTTTGTAACATCCCAAATTTGAAATTTGGAATGTTATACACTAGATCATCATGCATAGCATATTTTCTTGCATTTTGGTTGATCCTAGAAATTTCACGCAACGCAAGGACCCACGGAGAGAGATGGAGATTTCGTTATTTTCATATTTGAGTTTTCTCAAATTTGAAAATAGGATCATTTGATTTATTTATTTCATCTTCAATAATTTTCCGATAAAAAAATATAAGAGAGGGAATAATATGACTTTCCCAAATTTAGGAAAAATGAAGATTTAATGAATAAGTCAAATTTTGTTTTGCTGGAGTTTATTTGCATTTCATTTGGATAGGGAAAAATGCGCGTTTTTGAAAATTGCATTTTAGGCCCGGAGAAAAGTTCATTTTGTTCGGCTCATTTTTAGGAGTCGGGGAAAATTTACTTTAGATTTTTTTGAGTTCGTTTAGATTTTCTTTTCTGTGTTTTTCTGCGCGCGAAACCGTTTAAAAAAAATCCAGCAGGCCAGCCGGGCCAAGGCCCAGGCCAGCCACCGCCTCCCCAGCGCAGGCAGCCGGCCGCGCCAGGCCATCGCGCGCGCCAGGCGCCAGAGGCAGGAGCCGCCGCCGCCCCTTTTTGATTCCTAGTAGGACTTTAGTCCTACTTCGTTTCCTCTTTTTCTTTCCTATTCCTACTCTATTTCTTGTCCCCTACCCCAAGTAATCTCTCCCCTCTCCTATATAAATACCCCCATAGACCCCCCCTCTCCTCACACCAAAAACCCAAACCCCCTCTCCTCCCCAAGCCGCGCCCCACCCCGCGCCCCTCACCCGCCGCCGCCGCCCCTATAGCGCCGCCGCCCTTGTGCCCTAGCGCCGCCGCCGCACCTTGCCCACGCCGCCGCCGCCCTACGCCACGCCGCCGGAGCCCCTCGCCGGAGACCTCGCCGGAGGTTGCCCCACGTCTCTTTTCCTCGGATCGTTTTCTTCTAATCATTCCGATTCTTTTCTTCTCTTCTGATTCGTTTTCTAGATCGGTTTTTTGTTTCGGTTTTCTTCTCCGAAACCCTAGATCGGATTCGTTTTCTTTTCCAATTTAGTTGCCTTTGGACCGTTCGCCGGACCGTTCGTCCTAACGAACATGATCACCGGATTCTTCTAGGTTAACGAACATCCGTTCGTATAACCGTTCTTCTTTTTCTTCTCGTCGGATTTATTCCGCGATCGTGATCTCACATCCGATCTTCGTTCTAGTTTATCTTCTCGCTCGTTTATCGGAATCAGGTGATTCAAGCGCCTGGAGTTTCGTTTCGAAACCGCCGTTCCGTCTAATCAACTTAAACAAGTTTTTGCCCCGGTAAAATTTGACCTAGTTTCAACTTGCTAGAACCGAGTTGTTTTCTTCCGCCGTTTGTTTTTCCGTTTCTTTGTTCGGTTCTTTCTTTCTTTGCAACCGGAGTTCTTAAGTTGAACTTTCTGGTTCGTTCTCTTGTTCGAGTTTACCTGTGCATTAGATGAGTACTTATTGTGTGCTTGTTGTCGAAACCCTAGGACTCGCGGATCATCAGCAAGGCAAGTAACACTTTGATCATACCTTTTCTACAACCCATGTTTTATTGCATTAGATCAATCCTCTCACATTGCATGATTAGGATCTAATTAAATTGTGGGATGGGAAGTAGATGAGGTAGTACCTATCACCTGTATTACTATGAAACCTTTGGGAGTTACTTCTACGTTGCTTATTATGCCATGCTATGCTAGTAGACGTGGATTGGGTGAGTGATATCCATGACAGATGTGAGTTGATAATTTTAATGGTTTATCTAAGGTGGCAACTTAAACACACATCTGAGTGGATTGAGGCACCTGATGTCTATCAGGACTTGCCTGTTTTTTTTCGGACCGCCACCCAGGCTCAAAGGGATCATAAGATCTTTCATGCTAGAAACTTCCGTGTGCAGCCACATGCTACTATGGGCTCTGGCATAGTTGACTAAGTTGTGCGAACTCTTACTGGGTGGACTAGCAGATGTAGGGGTTGTAGGTGGTACGGTATACCCCACATGTAAGGTGCTAGCGCTTCTGAAAGACTATGTCTTGGTCATCCGTTTCTCAAACACCGTGTAGTACGAGAAAACAAACGGAGGCGATCGAGTCATGTGGGGAAAATGCGCAAACCTCTGCAGAGTGTATAAACTAATCATGATTAGTCGTGTTCCCGGTTATGGACAACTTGAGTATCTAGTACTTGAATATCATGTGAATCTCAACATGTTACTTCTAATTAATGTTGTTGGGTTTTAATTGTTCACTTAATTGGGATCGGAATGCTGTCAACCATTCTCGATGTTTAACAACTACCATGATAGTGAAATAAATCTATTCCTTTGCAGTAGGGAAAAACTGGCTTTACGCAAAACTGTAACCATAGAGCTTTCCACCAGCCATATATGCATATAATATAGCTGTATCATTCCATTACTCTCTATGTGTTACTTTGCCAGCGTATTCCATGTGCTGACCCGTTTTCGGGCTGCAACTTTCATGTTGCAGACTTTTCAGACGACGATTGAGGTGTTTTAGGTCGTGGTTCTATACTCAGTGATGCCGTTGGAGTTGATGGACCCATTTATCTTCCGAGTCTTCCGCTGTTATCGACACTAGATGGCCTTAAGCCATATTTATTGTAATAAGTTCTCTTTTGAGACAACGATGTAATAAGTGTGTGATTGCCACTCTGCTATAAATCCTTCGATGTACTGTGTGGTGTCAGCATTACTGATCCAGGGATGACACCGGAGCACAGTAGACTTGATCCATTCGTGTCGAGTCACCACAGACGGAAACTAGGGCGGCAAGAGTGGAACAAAACAGCAGGCATAAGGCTGGGCCTTCCACCCTTTACCAAGTATATAGATGCATTAATAATAATATAAGAGATATTGTGATATCCCAACATAAACATAATCCAACATGGAGCAATCTTCATCTTCACCTGCAACTAGCAACGCTATAAGAGGGGCTGAGCAAAAGCGGTAACATAGCCAAACAACGGTTTGCTAGGAAGGGTAACAAAGGTTAGAGGTTCATGGCAATTTGGGAGGCTTGATAAGCAGGTGGTAGGTAAGGCAGCATAGCGATAGAGCGAAGCAACTAGCATAGCAATGATAGTAGTGAGATCCAAGGTGACGGTCATCTTGCCTGAAATCCCGCAAGGAAGAAGAACGAGTCCATGAAGAAGATTAAGCCACGAAGACGAACCAAGCGTAGACGAACGAATCCTCACGAACCCAACGAAATGGGAACTATCGAGAAGAAGCACACAACATAGTAAACACACCACACATGAACAAGGCATGATGCTCAAACAAGTATGATGCATGACAAAGCTACATGAAGCTACTCATGGCAAGAGATGATGCATACAAGAACAACACAACCAAGCAAGTTTAAGTGAGGCCGGAAACAACATAGAACAACTCCGGTAAGTCCTCATATGCAAATTTCCAAATTGGTCCAGATCTGAATAAGCCTTATGTTCAAATTGTTAAACAGAAAGTTAAGATGCACCAAAATGATCTACACGAAATTCTAGTCAAGTTACATATAAAGTTCATTAGATTCGGAGCTGCGGACTAGGAGATATGAGCAAAACAAGATAAACATGGCATTGATGCAAAATGCATTCAAACATCAAGCAAACACACCCAAAACATGGATCCAACAAGGTAACATGAAACTACATGCAAAACTAAGCAAGTTTTATATAGAGCACACTCAAATCGGAGCAACGGATCAACACATACACTCTATACAAGTTTAACGGGCATGCTGACCAAAACAGCAACTAGGCATATTGCAAGCATCAAAACAACATGCTACAGGATCTCAATATGAAAACAAAAGGCATGGATGTGATGTACATGTAAAGCATAACAAAACATGAACACTGAGCTATCTCCAGAAACTACTAGAACATGCTCAAAAGGACATGGCAAGATTGCAAATAATAACAGGTTCACAGACTTGGTGGAATTTCAGGACATGGCAGAAATAACATCAGTTTGCAATGTTTAGAGCTATCAAACAACATGTTACGGCAAGCTATCGTGTCAAACTAAAGCATGGCATTAATCTACTCAAAGCATATAACAAGAGTCTCTTACTGACCATGAGCCAAAAGGGCACAGAAGATACAATTGCAAGCATGTGAACATAGCAAAAACATAAACAGATTCACACTTAGTGGAAAAAAATGGAGCATGGCAAAACAGATAACAAGTAGGCATGTTTACGAGCTCGATGCACTCCCTACAAGGCATTGCATGACAAACTAAGCATACACCCAGCAAATATACATGGCATAGAAGCTAGGCATGGAAAGAACAACAACAAAGCATGCACGGATCAACTACAACAACCATGGCAAACTTGATTAACATGCAAACAATCTGCCAGGAACATTTTATAGCAAAAGTAGAGCAAGATTAAGACATGATAGAGCACTCCATAAATACAAACAAGAGCATGGATGGATAGAGCATAACCATATGAACAAAACATCCTTACTGATCATGCTCTAAAGAGGCATGGATCACTCAGTAGCAACAAGAATATATGGCATAAAAATATAAACAGGGCAATGACTTGGAATATTTCTAAGTCTCTGAAATCAGCAACATTACGAGAGCTACTTAACATGCTTGTGCTAGTCACCACAGAGATCACAAAAATACATGGCATACACCCCTGTATAGATGGCATGGCATACAACAAAACACATGTAGAGCTCAGGATCATAGCATGCACACATTAATCATGACAAAAATGGCAAAAGAGCAACTGCTGATAAAAACCTGAAACTAACAGAAATTAGCACTCTTCCAACAGCATTTTGGGCATCAAGATGAGCTCTAATGAACATGGCACAATGGAATAAAATGAAGAGCACATCAATATGAACATTTCGATATATTACACGCATGAAACGGAGCTATCGATGATGAGATATGATGCGATGAACATGGCAATAAAATAACATCAGAAAATGACTTAGTGGAAAAATCAACCTCCGAAAATTCTGGATCTAGGGTTCCTCGCACGCGGATCGAGGCAGGGGCGCGAGCTCGCCGGAGATGGTCGCCGCTGGGGAAGAAGAGGAGGGAGGTCAGGGCGTCGCCGGAGGTGGAGCTCGCCGGGGCAGCACCGGGGCGCGGGGGAGGCGAGCACGGGCTCCGGGAGGCGCGCGCGGGCGCGGCCGCGGTCGGGCGGCGGCGGCGGTCCCGGCGCGGGGCGGCGGACGAGGCGCCTGACGAGTTTGCTTGCTCGCTATAGGTTGTTTCTTCATGACCTGCATTTTTATACGGGTTGTCGGTTGTGGCTTCTGCTTCTTTTTGTCATTTTTTTTTTGTACATTGTTCTTCTTTGTAAATTTGTGGAATTTGTCCAGCGTGGGTTTTGTTCGAAAACTAAAGATTTTTGCCATATGAATTGATACAAGGAGAAAACACCTAGCATCTAGAGAGTTCATTGGATGTGTCGGATGTAGCTTTTTGAGGTGTTTTATTCATTTATTTTTCACATGTGTATTTTGCTAAGTATCAGTTAATTCGGTGATGGTTTGATCACGGTGTCAAGAAATAAATTTGGGAATGACTTTCACAACAAATTCAACATATTCTTTGCTGTGATATGATGCACGATACATCAATGGGGGAGTGAATTTAGATGAGTAGATCTATGACTCTTCGTGCCTGTTCATCACCCTCCTCGGCGAAACCTATAGCGAGACTCATGATAAAGCTCCCCAAACATGCTGCAGTACAAAAAGCTATAACGCCCACAACAACCAGGGCGGCATGGGCAAGGCCCGTCGGCCGAAAGTGGACCTGCAGGAGAATCGCGGCGACAATTGCCAAGAAGAAGGCGACCACGCCCCAGAACCATAAAAAACAGTATCTGCTTCGCTCAACGGGCTCCGCTACCGCGGCATCCTCCGCGTCGGCGCCGTTCGGGTTTCCGCGGATGATGGCGACCAACCTCTCCTTCCATGCCCAGAACGCGTGCCGGCTCGGCTCCGGCGGTGCGACGACCTCGCCATTAGAGTTGGGGTTCTCGATGTCAGCCATTGATGGCCAGGTAGATGGATGTGCAGAGCTAGATTGATCAACGAGAAAATTTGTTTGATGACGCAGTACATGTGATTAGGATACATAAATATATGTCCTGTATATACGTAGTGGCCGGCAGGATTGGAGTTTATAATTAAGGGGCTGGTCGGGAATTATTATTTTTACCAATCTCCAACTTGAATTTGATTCGATCTTTGGGTAGGTGGTTAGAGCGGTTTGAGTCCATCTCCTACACGAAGTCAGTAAAATAAAAATCTGATTCAGTATAAAACTAGTTACGTGCATGCATATACTTTTTTTTTGCGGGGAATTTCAGAGAGCTTTATTCAACAAAAGCATTCGCCGAACAGTCAGCCAACAGGCTGCTGATCAGGAAGCTTGGGGTCATCTCGAGCCAGCTTTCAGTCACATTAAGCGTACTCGCACGCTTAGCACAAAGATGTGCAGGACCGTTTGCCGCTCTTATTACATGCTGAATTACAAAGGATGAAAAATAAGAGAGAGCTCTCTAATTTCTCCTAAGATGGGTGCTACAATCGAGCGATCGTTGTAGCGATTGTTCCAGAGGTTAACTGCCTCTAGATAGTCTGTCTCGAGTGTCACCTCCGTGAAGCCCTTCACACGAGCAAAGATCACACCCTCTTTCATGGCTTGGACCTCAGCAATTAGTGGGTCCGAAACCCCCATGTACGGCTTGCACCAAGCTCCCAAGAAGACCGAACATGATCTGGCAACCCCTCCAATACCCGCTATACTGGATCACCTTGCCGAAAGCCTCTTGAAGGGGTGAAAAAAGGTAGTAGCTCTCCATTGACACGAACAGAGTAGCGGACTGAAGTTACACACTTCATAATTAATCTGACCAAGGTAGCACCGAATCCTAGCCTCAGCAACATGGCCTCCAGAAAATGCCATTCTACCCGATCATATGCTTTCATCATGTCCAACTTGATTGCACATGAGAAATTCTTTCCTTTCTTCCTTCTTTTCATCGTGTGAACACTTTCAAATGCAACCAATACGTTATCTGTGATCAAACGACCCGGAACAAAGGCACTTTGCTCTTCACTAATAATATCATCCATGCAAGGTCTCAAACGATTTGTGAGAGCCTTGACATCAAGTTTATAGAGCACCTGACACAATGCAATTGGATGATATTGTGTTATATTTTGTGGGTTACCTACCTTGGGGATTAGAGTTATCAAAGTATCGTTCAAACCCGCCGGTAGCTCGCCACCATTCAGAAATTCAAGCACCGCTGGAATGACCTCATGTTGAAGTAGCTTCCAATGGCATTGAAAAATTCCTGCTGTAAATCCATCAACACCCGGTGCTTTTGATGGCGCCATTTGAAATAATGCCTTGTGGATCTCAGCTGCCTCAAACGGCTTCTCCAGGAGTTGATTCATCTCCGGAGTGACCCGAACTGGTACATGCGATAACAGCTCATCCATATTATTGTGTCCTTGGGAGGTATAGAGAGCTTGGTAAAACGTCTGCACCTCTTCTTTGTCCTCATCGCCATTCACACAAGTGGAGCCATCAGATCTCTGAAGATTAGAGACTCTATTTATGCGCTTCCGTTGCTTCGCCTGTGCTTGGAAATAGGCCGTGTTACGATCCCCTTCCTCCAGCCAGGAAACGCGAGATCGTTGTTTCATCCATATTTCTTCCAATCGAGGTGCCTCTCTGAGTTTTGTCATAGTTCGTTTCTCCTCCTCAGTCGGGCCCCGACCAATGGACTGCTCCCATAATCTAGACAGTCGTTTCCTCAGCTGTCGGACTGTCCTTGAGAAGCAGCCAAATTCACGCGCCCCCCATGGCGCAAGCTGACGTTGCATTGTGCCTAAGGAGTCCAGTATGCCATGCAAACCTGGCGCCCGGGGTTGATTTCTACAGGTCTCCGCCACCAGTTTCTCATAGTCGCTATGAGATTGCCAAACATTCTCATACCGAAAGGTTTTAGGTACATGAGAGTTGCTTCCGATCGTATGATGGCGCAATTCAGCAACTACAAAACAGTGATCGGACTCCGTCGCACAAACATGCCGTACTCTCGTGTACTCATAGAATTGTCTGAATTCTTCATTGGCAAAAGCTTGATCAAGACGAGCTTTAACGTTTGCATCTCCCGACTGTTGGTTATCCCAGGTGTAAGGGACGCCGGTCCAACCCAAGTCCTGGAGAGCACAATCAGCTATGACTTCCCTAAAAGCCCTTATCTGCCATTCCGGCCGTTCTGCCCGGCTAAAGTGTTCCTCAGCACACTTGGATCGAGCAGTACAATGACATGCAGCGCGAGATACATGCCATTTCAGACAACGTGTGTGGTCTGGTGGGATGGAAAGATTCGCTTGTGAAATAGAAATGGCATACCGTGCCTCGTGCCTTTACAATCACGTCCTTGTCCGCCATGAGAACATTGTAGTGTTTTTTTTTTGCGGGGAGAACATTGTAGTGTTGATGCACCCTTGTCTGGTGCGGATAAGGTCTGGTGTCGGTGGTCGCCAGTGCCGACAAAGGAGGGTTAGAGGGGTCTCCATGGACAACATAGGAGGCAAGGCAGCACTAGCAGGGCGGCATGGTGAGGCTGTGCATGGCGGGGCCAGTAGTTTGGCCAAGTGGCAGAAGGCAGGTGGGAGGAAGAAGGCTATGAAGGAGAGGGCAAAAATGATCAAAGCAACAAAGTTTTTTTTAACCAACTTACATATGTGGACGATGCTCATCCGCCGACTGACGTGAGAAAAAGATCCTCCTCTTCCAAGCCATTGGATTCGCACAGTACAATCTGTTCGATCAAGTGTTCAGTGCGACCTGTCGGTTTGCAACATAGACCATGTTGAGGTCGCTGCTTGCAATATACGCCATGTTGCGGTCGACGACCTGTGTCGCAGGTAAATGTTTGCAATATGCCCCATGTTGCAATCAACTTCAGCTTGCATAACTGCAACCCATGGGTCTTTCGGTCACCCATTGCAACATGGCCATGTTGCGGCGACCCATTGCGACATGAATCTTGTTGCAGTCACCAATTGTAATATAAATCATGCCAGCAGCAACGACGGCAACACCGGCTAGCCGCAGCTCCACCTATACCTTGCAGAATCCCTGCGGCGGGCGGTGACCTTCGTTGCGTTGCACTGCTCCTCTCCGGATAAGTTGTGCTGCCAAAGGGTAGCACGCGGTGCCGCTAGTGCAGCAATTAACATACGGTGGGCTCACATAACCCAATAGCTTCCGTTTTGATTGCTCTGCTGCTCCCTTCGTGCTCCGCTCGGCTCGTTTTGCCTTTACTGTGAAGATGGTGAATTCAACAACAACTAGCTGCTGCTGGTTCAGGGAAAACCGACCTAGTTTTTTTAATAGATTTCAAAATTCTCGTGCATTAAGAAATGTGTACAATTTAGAAAATGTTCACAATTTTCTATAAGAAGTTCATGGATTCAAAAAATTATCATGAATTTTAAAATAATTATTAACTGTAAATGGTTCATGATTTTGAAAACCTTTCAGAATTGAAAAGGATCCATCTGTAGGATTTTTGGATCTTCAAGAAATTGAAAATATCCATAAAATTTCAAAATGTTGATGAAATTTTAAATAAATTGGGAATTTAAAAGAATAGTTACAAAGTTTACTAAATGCTGTAAATTTTAAAAGATCTCATAAATTTCAACTTTTTGTGAAATTTGAAAATGTTCATTATCTTTACAAAAATATTCATGATATATTTAAGAAAAGGCATTCATGGATTTATAAAATATTAAAATAGAAAACCTAAAACGAAAGAGTAGGAAACAAAATATTCGGACGAAAAACATGTTATAACCTGAATAAAAGAAACGGGAAACAGAAAAAAGACGAAAAGGCTGAATTGCACAAAGATAGGTCGGTAAAAAAAACGTCGCAAACCGCAACCCTACACTTTATAGCTGGTCGCCCCTTTCTAACTTTCCTATATTTATGTGTATTGAGCAATCAAACATTCATCATAAATATAAGCATATGTAAACATTCATGACAATCATAGCATATGTTGATCATATATATTATATATGCAATACGTACATGATTCTACTAGATTAACACATGTTTCGTATCATGGCTAATATTCTGCCTAAGATGTTGAGGGCATCTCCAACGCCGTCCCCTAAAACGGACACACTATTTGTCCGCGGACACTGATATGTGAGTCGGCCATCCAACCATATCCCCTAAATGTTCACCTTTTTTTCTAGTTCCGTAACACTCAAAAAAATTATAGAAAATAGCACAATGCATCCTTAAAAAACATGCAAGTGTAGCTAGTACAACAATAATTAAATTTAAAAACCTCAATAGCATTTGACCGAATACCAGTTGGGTGTGGTGTCCTCCATGAATGACATTGGTAAGGATCGTAGGGCACCTGGCTGCGGAAGGATTCTGGGTGGACGTCCGCGTAGTCCAAGGAGGGCAGGCGCGTCGGTGGGCATGCGAATGACCGAGGATGCCTGGGCTGCAGCTGATTATTGATAGTGGCGAGATTGTCGGAGTGCATCATGGGTGCAGTGGAGATTGATGTTGATGAAGAAGTCGACGATTTCCCCGTTCGGTAGAGCACCAAAGTGGTGTTGTACATTGATTTTAGCTTCGGATCGTGAAGTCGTGGTAGCGGAAAATTGCATGATAACTCTAAGGAGGGTTTCAGATTATTTATGAGCCAGGGGCACAAGTTTAGAAGGGAGGTGATATTTGTGGGACCCACACATCCCAGAAACGAGCCCTAGGCCTGGGGCACTGTTGGGGAACGTAGTAATTTCAAAAAAAATCCTACGCACACGCAAGATCATGGTGATGCATAGCAACGAGAGGGGAGAGTGTTGTCCACGTACCCTCGTAGACCGAAAGCGGAAGCGTTAGCACAACATGGTTGATGTAGTCGTATGTCTTCATGATCCGACCGATCTAGCACCGAACGCACGGCACCTCCGAGTTCTGCACACGTTCAACTCGATGACGTCCCTTGAACTCCGATCCAGCCGAGCTTTGAGGGAGAGTTCCGTCAGCACGACGGCATGGTGACGATGATGATGTTCTACCGACGCAGGGCTTCACCTAAGCACCGCTACGATATTATCGAGGTGGATTATGGTGGAGGGGGGCACCGCACACGGCTAAGAGATCAAGAGATCAATTGTTGTGTCTATGGGGTGCCCCCTCCTCCGTATATAAAGGAGGGGAGGAGAGGACCGGCCAGGAGGAGGAGGCGCGCCCAAGGGGGGAGTCCTACTCCCACCGGGAGTAGGACTCCTCCTTTTCCTATTTGGAGAGGGAGAGGGAAGGAAGAGGAAGGAGGGTGGAAGGAAAGGGGGGCCGCCCCCTCCCAATTCGGATTGGGCTTGGGGGGGGGGGGGCTCCCTTGCTCCTTTCCCCTCCTTTCCACTAAAGCCCATTAAGGCCCATATACCTCCCGGGGGGTTCCGATAACCTCCCGGTGCTCCGGTATTATCCCGATCTCACCCAGAACCATTCCGGTGTCCAAATATAGTCGTCCAATATATCGATCTTTATGTCTCGACCATTTCGAGACACCTCGTCATGTCCGTGATCATATCCTGGACTCTGAACTACCTTCGGTACATCAAAACACATAAACTCATAATATAACCGTTATCGAATTTTAAGCGTGCGGACCCTACTGGTTCGAGAACTATGTAGACATGACCGAGACACATCTTCGGTCAATAACCAATAGCAGAACCTGGATGCTCATATTGGCTCCCACATATTCTATGAAGATATTTATCGGTCAAACCGCATAACAACATATGTTTTTTTTGACAGAGAACGACAGTGGGAGAGGCTCCCACTGACTTTTTATATTAACTCACCAACAGATGTTACATAATTACATGTGGGGGCTTTTGCAGGGTTCCCCTCAACCCTTCAGAAGCATAAAGAAAGAAGCCTTGCTGTCTACAAGTTTTGAATATAAGAATCTAAGAAGGGACGGAGCTCTTCTTTACAGTTATGAGCGAGAAGGCCCAACAGATGCTTGAATCTATCTAGCCATGAAGTGAAAAAGTGTGGCACTCCTCTGAAGTACTCATTGTTTCTCTCCTTCCATATGCTCCAAGCGGCCAGCAAGAAGATATCCATGAATAATGGTTGCCCCCATTGGGGTTTACCATTATGCAGCAGGGAGATCCTATTCCCATCATTTGGCCATCTTAGACCAACTTTGTCCCAACATCACTGGCTAAAGGGGCACAAGAAAAAGAGATGTTCCACTGTTTCCTCAGGAGGATTTTGGCAAAGCATACATGCATAGTTATTGTCCACCACAGCATAGTGCCTACGATTCAACATGTTTCGCGTGTTCATGCGGTCAACAAGAAGCAGCCAGCCAAACATCTTGAATTTGATGGGGCTCTTGGCCTTCCAAAGCCAGAGGAAAGCATCATCGGCGATCGTCTCCCTGAAGCAATGGTTGTAGTAAATTTTTGGCCGAGAATTTTCCATTGAGGGTACTGACCCAAGTATCCGCAGTCCCCCTCTCTGGAATGACATGCATGGAGCCTCTCTAGATCTCTCTGACTTCCTCTCGTGCTTGTACAGAGAGGGGCAAATGGAAAAGCATGGCAGGGTCTGTTGCTTGCAGAGCATCACTGACGGATACATCCTCATTTATGGCAAACGAGAAGGCTCTGGGATAGATTTCGGAGAGCTGGGTTTCCTGGTCGTGCGCAAACCACACATCCTTCCAGAACAGAACTGAAGTCCCATCACCAACTACAACCTTTGAGATCCCTCGAAAGACCTGACTGAGCTGCATGATATCGCGCCACCAGAAGGACCCAATCGGATCAACAGCATGTGGTACCGTGTTTGCATAGTATGTATCCCAGATCAGTGTCACCCACGGTACATCCATGCGGTTATAGAACTTATAAAGGTGTTTAAGGAGCAGCGCCACATTTTGAGTTTTGATGTCAATTACCCCAAGACCACCTTTGCACTTTGGCCTACAAACTAACTCCCAAGCGGCCAAAGAGTTGTTTTTGACACCTTCCTCAGTGTTCTTGGCCCACAAACAGTATCTACGCAATTTGTCAATGTGTTCGATTGCTTTTGGATGTAATTTGAGTGTGCACATGGCATATATCAACATAGATGTGATGGTGGAGTTGACCAGCGTGAGCTTGGCGCCAGCTGAGAGCAGGGATAGCGCAGTGGATAATTTCCTTTCAATCCCACACACCATCGGCATCAATTCAAGCAGTGTTGGTTTTGTCGTTCCCATGGGAAGACCCAGGTAGGTAAATGGAAGTGATCCAACATTGCAGCCAAAGATTTGGGCCAAGACCGAAGCCTGCTGTGGGTCAAGATTGATAGGGATCAAAGTTGACTTGTGGAAATTTATCTTCAGACCAACAGACTCAGCGTAAGCAACCAGAATGGACTTCATGCGTGCGGCTTGATCTGGGCAGGCAGGCATGACCAAGATCGTGTCATCGGCATACTGGATCACCGGATAGTCCCCTCTCCGATTGCATGGAAAAGGTAGATCAATTAAGCCTTGGCCATAAGCGTCATTAATCGCCGCTTGAAGAAGGTCGACAGCTAACACAAAAATGAGCGGCGACAAAGGGTGACCCTGTCTTACTCCACATTTACACAGAAATTTCCGGCCAGGGACCCCATTCAAGAGAACCGAAGAAACCCCTGAAGCAAAAATAGACTTCATCCAGCCAAGCCATTTTTCGTCAAAACCCATGTGCTTCATAATCTGCAACATCGGTTCATGTTCTATTGTGTCAAATGCTTTGGCAAAATCAAGCTTGAGCAACACTATTTCTCTCGATGATGCTTGGCATTGGTGGATGTACTCAAATGACCAGGCCAAGCAATCTTGGATGGTACGCCCTTTGAGGAATCCATACTGATTCCTATGGATGATTTTAAGAATGACTTTCTGCAGGAGATTGGCTAGAATTTTCATGATGATTTTCAGACAACAGTTGAGCAGTGTTATGGGTCTGAAATCATTAGCCGTTACAGGAGAGGAGATTTTCAGAATGAGAGTAATATAACCCTCACTGATACTGGTTATGTCAAGGTTACCTTCGTGGAAGTCGCAACACATTTTGTAGATATCCTCCTTGATAATGTGCCAGCAACTTTTGAGGAAGCAACCATTAAAACCATCGGGACCGGGAGCCCTGTCACTAGGCATCTCTTTGATCACTGCATCAATTTCATCGGTGGAAAATGGTTCCGAGAGCACCTCCAAACCTTCTACCTTTTTAATGATACGGTCAAGATCGAAGCGCATATTTGTGGGCTTAGAGGTCCCCAAGCGTTCTTTGTATGTATTGAACAACAACCCTTCTTTGCATGTATGATCACAGACTTCAACATCCCCATCCTGCAAAGTGGCAATTGAGTTGTGTCTGAATGTTTCAGTAGCAAGTGACTGGAAGAGCTTAGTATTCTCATCTGCGAATCTGAAATATCTGACAGTGCATCTTTTTCTCCAGTATTCATTTTGGTACTTGAGAAGACAGTTAAGGTGTCCTTTCAGTATGCGCCTGAAGTTTGCTTCCTGGACAAACAACCCCCTCTTGTCTTCAAGAGCGTCGAGATTGGCTAGTACTTCGTTGCTGTTTTGGATCATAATTTTCAAGTTAGAAATGCCTCTACTCCAACGCTTGAGATCGTAGCGAAGCGTTTTGAACTTCTTACAGATTACTGCTGCAGAGTTGGAGGCGTGACAAGGTTTACTCCAAGATCTTGCCACAACTTCAGAGAAACCAGAGTGATTGACCCAGAAATTTTCAAACCGAAAGAGGTTTGTTTTTGGGATTTTGGACTCAATTGTGAGCACGCATGGGATATGGTCTGAGACAAGTTTTCTCAAAGGCAGAACCATTGTGTTAGGAAAAGAGGTGGTCCAATTCGAAGAAGAAAAGAACCAGTCAAGTTGCTCTAGGAGCGGGTCATCCTGCATATTGCTCCACATGAAGGCTCTACCCTTAACTGGGATTTCCATTAAGGATTGTGCACGTATAAGCTCATTGAATAACAGCATATCAGAAGCATCTCCTCCCGGTTTATTTCTGTTGTCAGTGGACCGTATGAAGTTGAAGTCACCCAAAATTAACCAATTTTCATCATCTGGTATATTAAGATCAAATAGCCAGGAGGTAAAATCCGCCCGTCTCTGACCCGTACAAGGGCCGTAGACATTGACCAGGTTTCAAGATTCATTCGACTGGGTGGCCACAAAGGAAACACCCACCGCAAAAGATTCCACATGCCATGGTGTCCCAACAAAAACAGAGCTATTCCAGATAGTAATAATGCCGCCAGACGCCCCAATCGATGGCGCAAAAACAAATTTATCAAATCACTTGGGGCAGAAAGATTTAATAAACGCTAGATCAAAAGATTCCCGCTTGGTTTCCTGAATACATAAAACTGAACAACCACTAGAGTCGATGGCATTTCTAAGTGCCAAAAGTTTGCTATCAGAGTTAATCCCTCTGATGTTCCACGACAGAATGTTCCACGATTTATTCATGAGCAGAAAGAAGATTAGATAGCCTCCTCTTGGGCTATCTGCTGGGTAGCCAGCAGCATCTCTTCAGAGATGTCCTCAGGAGCAATGCCGCATCGATCGCCCATTTGCTGAAGCTCTTGGATAGATGTTGGTGGAGGGTTTGGCGCGACTGGAGCAGCAGCCAAGGAGACAACATTGACGGATGGGACGACCCTGGCCCTCACCCGCGAGTGACTGTGCTTGACATTAGACACGTTGTGAACCTTGAAGCCATCGTACTTGTTCGACCGAGTACTCCTTTGGACTGCAGTGGTATCAAGAGGAACCTTGACAGTATGGGAGGCAGCAACATTAAACGAGGAAGAGGATGCCAGCAGTTGAAGAGCATTACCATGAGTTTGGGCAATCGGATCAGCCTGAATGATACTGCCAAGTAGCGCAGAAAAAGCCGAGGCCACAATCTCCTGCTGAGACAAAATACCAGCATCCACCGGAGCCACATCAGTTATATTACCTGCAGGTGCAGGAAAGTGCAGAGGTCCAATGCAAACACCCAAGTGGAAGCGAGCACTGAAAATGTTGGACATGTGGTCAGGTTCAGGTTTGAGGTTCTGCAGCAACAGTACACAAACTATTTCCAAGTGTTTCTGGATGAGCTTGAATGGGTTGACAGGAAACATCACAGTCCCAGCTGGATCATTAGTGATGGCCCGTGTGTAAATGCGTTTCAGCATAGAGCCCATCCACAGCAGTAGCTCATGGTCCAAAGCAATGGTGACAAAGGCAGAAACACCCCCAGCACGAGCAAACGCGTCTCTAGCAGCCGGATTCCCGTTGATAAAACCATCAGCCAGACTTTCTACTGCAGCAACTTCATCTTCAGAGGCCCAAACATCAGATAGGTTGTCATGCACATTGTGCTCAGGGTCCACTCCATCCATCAGGGAGGGGCCATCATATTGGAAGAAGGATCTGAAGCTGAAACCTGTGTATGGAGGAGGAACCACAGGCTAAACCCTCCACCCATTTTCCTGAAGTTGCTCTGGAACAGGGGCAGGGGCGTTCCAAGCCTCCTCATTCTGAGCCTGCTGGGCAGCCAAATCATCCAGGTGAGCCTGCTGCATGAGAGTGTAAAAAGGAAGCTGATATGGGTGTGGCGAAGCATTTAGCAGCGGTGGTGGCTCCTCAGTACCCACCAGACCTGGAAATGTATTGCGACCATTGAGAACATACACAGGTACAGACCATGAACGACCTAACCCTGGCAGCATACCGACCCTTGTAACAAGCAAACTATGAGGGACCTCGGCAACATCCTTAATGTGACATTTAACAAGCACTCTGGCCTTGTTTTGCCCAGGTCGAGGCCACACCAAAAGTTTGCCGAAGTTGGATATGGCCTTATGCACATAGTGCTCAGTCTGATAATCCATAGGAAAGGCAAGCAACATGATCCAAACTTCATACTCAAACGCGGGCATGCGCATGTTGGGTCCTTCGTCATGTGGCACCAAAGAAAAGTGGGAGTCATCTGTCAGAGCATGAGGACCTTCCCTAATCGCATTATCCCTACTTTCCATGTTGGAGAAGACTACACAACCAATGCCCAGCGGATAAATAAAATCATCTAGCAGCTCATACTCAAGATCGACTGTAATGATCCGCCAGACCTCAGCAAGCCAATATTCCTTCAGATGATCCGGTACTGGGGGGTCAATGGTGACGATGGCATACCTATCATGGTTGCGCGGCGGATCGTCAACCACCATGACCTGGCGCTGGATGCGATGAGCAGGCCCACGGTCGAATGAAGATCCCTCAGGAGCAAAGGCGAAGGGGCGCACCGCAAAGTTCGCCATGGCCACTGTTCTGGAGGAACTACAGATTGGAAGTGGAGCGGCCGGCGAGGAGGAGCAAACTGTGGTCTTGTGCGGATGCAGGGGCGGCAGTGTTGGCAGACTCGAGGAGGAAGGCTCTACACCCGATTGGGGTTTTTGGCAGGCGGACTTGACTACACCTGCATAAGGGAGGCATATCGTCGAGCAATGGGAGGGAGCCACGTCCGAAGCATGCGGGATACTATGCTTCCGAATCCAAACAAGATGTGCATTCGTATCCCGTTTTCCGCGTGTTGCATGAACCAACATACGATTATCTACCATAGAAGATCCGGTCGCACTGTTGGGTAAGATCTCATTAGATTTGGACGCGTGGGTTGTGGTCGGTGCCCAGCATAGCTTGGGTAGTTTTCGACACATAGCGGGCTTGCGGGCCCTATGACCAATATGTTGACAAAAACAACATCTGCTGAGACCCGGGCATTTCACAGACCGGTGGCCCAAGGCCAGACATGCAGAGCAGATAACCGTGCTATACGGGCCCAAAGTGCATGGCACATGACGTGAAGAGGCAGGCAACACCATATCAGTTCTTGGAGCAGAACAAGAACATTTCCCTATGATATCTCCACATCGTTCGCAGAAAACACCCATGCACAATGATTCCAAATGACCAAAGTGATCACATTTTGTGCAATGTTGAAGCCGGTTATATATATAATCCTTTGTTGGCACCGAAGGAATTTGGACCATTAACATGACACTATCATCATCATAACCAGCCTGCCAACCATCCAAGATATGGAAGAGCTTATCAGTTGGAATGGAATCCCATAAACCCTGCTTAAACCGTAGGCCCTGAAAAGATGGTAACTGATTTGACGAATCCGGCCGGATAGGCAAGTTAACAGCTCCAATACGAAAAGAGTGATGATTATCCCGAGAAACCGGAAAAGATAACCTTCCAAAGGTGAGGTCCTGTGCATCGTCGCCGGAATGTCCTGCCGTCGGCATGGTGATCAACCCAAATTTCTCAAGAACAGAGAGTGAAGCGGGATCAGGGACTATCACAGATTTAGATGCTAGCCATTTGGACTTGATAGCCGGGCCGGGTGAAGAGGCTAGATCATTAAGCTCAGAATCCGCATTCCATCCAAGTGATTGAACATGAGTTCGAGAACCACGATGGAGATGAAAGTGAAAAATGAAATCCGGCCAAATACGGTCACGAAGGCCATAAATAAAATGACCAACACGATTAGATGCCACAGAAAACCGGAAACGTCGATCACCCAGACGAAGTACCTTGAAACCATTACAGATTCCACCAATGCAAGACTGAAGAGCCAGTCCCATAGATTCCACCTAGAGAGGAAAAGAGGCCGAGGAGAAAGAAACTTCAAGGAAGAACTCCTTGGAGTTGGGGTTGGGGACGAAGTGAACCGTAGATCCAAAGCGAGCACGCACCTGGCCCTCGACCTTGAGGCCGGGGGAGAAATCCCAATGGAGGAGGCCGTCCATTGAGGTTGCCGGGAAGGGTAGCTAGGGCAGGGAGTCACCATCGCCATGGGAGTCTCCTTGGGAGGGGAGGGTGGGAATCGCCATACCGTGGCTGCTGAGTGTTTGAATATGTTGTTCCCTTTGTCATCGGTATGTTACTTGCCCGAGATTCGATCGTCGGTATCTCAATACCTAGTTCAATCTCGTTACCAGCAAGTCTCTTTACTCGTTTCGTAATACATCATCCCGCAACTAACTCATTAGTTGCAATGCTTGCAAGGCTTATAGTGATGTGCATTACCCAGTGGGCCCAGAGATACCTCTCCGACAATCAGAGTGACAAATCCTAATCTCGAAATACGCCAACCCAACAAGTACCTTCGGAGACACCTGTAGAGCACCTTTATAATCACCCAGTTATGTTGTGATGTTTCGTAGCACACAAAGTGTTCCTCCGGTAAACGGGAGTTGCATAATCTCATAGTCATAGGAACATGTATAAGTCATGAAGAAAGCAATAGCAACATACTAAATGATCAAGTGCTAAGCTAACGGAATGGGTCATGTCAATCACATCATTCTCCTAATGATGTGATCCCGTTAATCAAATGACAACTCTTTGTCCATTGCTAGGAAACATCACCATCTCTGATTAACGAGCTAGTCATGTATAGGCATACTAGTGACATTCTATTTGTCTATGTATTCACACATGTATCATGTTTCCGGTTAATACAATTCTAGCATGAATAATAAACATTTATCATGTTATAAGGAAATAAATAATAACTTTATTATTGCCTCTAGGGCATATTTCCTTCAGTCTCCCACTTGCACTAGAGTCAATAATCTAGATTACACAGTAATGATTCTAACACCCATGGAGTCTTGGTGTTGATCATGTTTTGCTCGTGGAAGAGGCTTAGTCAACGGGTCTGCAACATTCAGATCCATATGTATTTTGCAAATCTCTATGTCTCCCACCTGGACTTGATCCAGGATGGTGTTGAAGCGTCTCTTGATGTGCTTGGTTCTCTTGTGAAATCTGGATTCCTTTGCCAAAGCAATTGCACCAGTATTGTCACAAAAGATTTTCATTGGACCCGATGCACTAGGTATAACACCTAGATCGGATATGAACTCCTTCATCCAGACTCCTTCATTTGCTACTTCCGAAGCAGCTATGTACTCCGCTTCACATGTAGATCCCGCTACGATGCTTTGTTTAGAACTACACCAACTGACAGCTCCACCGTTCAATATAAATACGTATCCGGTTTGCGATTTAGAATCGTCCGGATCAGTGTCAAAGCTTGCATCGACGTAACCGTTTACGACGAGCTCTTTGTCACCTCCATAAACGAGAAACATATCCTTAGTCCTTCTCAAGTATTTCAGGATGTTCTTGACCGCTATCCAGTGATCCACTCCTGGATTACTTTGGTACCTCCCTGCTAAACTAATAGCAAGGCACACATCAGGTCTGGTACACAGCATTGCGTACATGATAGAGCCTATGGCTGAAGCATACGGATCATCTTTCATTGTCTCTCCATCTTCTGCAGTGGTCGAGCATTGAGTCTTACTCAACTTCACATCTTGTAACACAAGCAAGAACCCTTTCTTTGCTTGATCCATTTTGAACATCTTCAAAACTTTGTCAATGTATGTGCTTTGTGAAATTCCAATTAAGCGTCTTGATCTATCTCTATAGATCTTGATGCCCAATATATAAGCAGCTTCACCGAGGTCCTTCATTGAAAAACTCTTATTCAAATATCCCTTTATGCTATCCAGAAATTCTATATCATTTCCAATCAACAATATGTCATCCACATATAATATCAGAAATGCTACAGAGCTCCCACTCACTTTCTTGTAAATACAGGCTTCTCCAAAAGTCTGTATAAAACCATATGCTTTGATCACACTATCAAAATGTTTATTCCAACTCCGAGAAGCTTGCACCAGTCCATAAATGGATCGCTGGAGCTTGCATACTTTGTTAGCTCCCTTTGGATCGACAAAACCTTCCGGTTGCATCATATACAACTCTTCTTCCAGAAATCCATTCAGGAATGCAGTTTTGACATCCATTTGCCTAATTTCATAATCATAAAATGCGGCAATTGCTAACATGATTTGGACAGACTTAAGCATCGCTACGGGTGAAAAGGTCTCATCGTAGTCAACCCCTTGAACTTGTCGAAAACCGTTTGCAACAAGTCAAGTTTTATAGACAGTAACATTACCGTCAGCGTCAGTCTTCTTCTTGAAGATCTATTTATTCTCGATGGCTTGCCGATCATCGGGCAAGTCAACCAAAGTCCATACTTTGTTCTCATACATGGATCCCATCTCGGATTTCATGGCCTCAAGCCATTTTGCGGAATCTGGGCTCACCATCGCTTCTTCATAGTTCGTAGGTTCGTCATGGTCTAGTAACATAACCTCCAGAACAGGATTACCGTACCACTCTGGTGCGGATCTTACTCTGGTTGACCTACGAGGTTCAGTAACAACTTGATCTGAAGTTTCATGATCATCATCATTAACTTCCTCACTAATTGGTATAGATGTCACAGGAGCCGGTTTATGTGATGAACTACTTTCCAATAAGGGAGTAGGTACAGTTACCTCATCAAGTTCTACTTTCCTCCCACTCACTTCTTTCGAGAGAAACTCCTTCTCTAGAAAGGATCCGTTCTTGGCAACGAATGTCTTGCCTTCGGATCTGTGATAGAAGGTGTAACCAACAGTTTCTTTTGGGTATCCTATGAAGAAACATTTCTCCGATTTGGGTTCGAGCTTATCAGGTTGAAGCTTTTTCACATAAGCATCGCAACCCCAAACTTTAAGAAACGACAACCTTGGTTTCTTGCCAAACCACAATTCATAAGGCGTCGTCTCAACGGATTTTGATGGTGCCCTATTTAACGTGAATGCGGACGTCTCTAAAGCATAACCCCAAAATGATAGCGGTAAACCAGTAAGAGACATCATAGATCACACCATATCTAGTAAGAGAGGCGATTTCCTATGCATGGTGGTACCTATGCACGCATGGTGGCACCTACACACCCTTTGGCATAAATGCCTTTTTTTGACATATGAGGTGTCGCTGTGTCGGGTTTCTGATCAGATTGGCACAAGTGCATTTTTCTCGTATAGAAATGACTTTTTCTCACTTCTCTTTGTCTTTTTATTTCCCTTTTTACACAAGTGCCTCTTCGTTGTGTAGAAAGAGCCTTTTCTCACTTCTCTTAGTCTTTTTGCTTGCCTTTTTTTGGCATAATTGCATGATTGCTTGCCTGGCTGGTCCAAAGTCACGTTATTTTTGTTATGGAATTATTTTTCATAGTCCAAAATAATTTATGAAAATAATTAGAGATAAATATTGGGGCATGCGTGGCTATCATCATGAGTAGCAAATTATTTCTCTATCTAGTAAAGTACGATTACGACGTTCGGACACACCATTACGCTGTGGTGTTTCAGGTGGCGTGAGTTGCGAAACTATTCCGCATTGTTTCAAATGTAGACCAAACTCATAACTCAACTATTCTCCTCCACGATCAGATCATAGAAACTTTATTTTCTTGTTACGATGATTTTCAACTTCACTCTGAAATTCTTTGAACTTTTCAAATGTTTCAGACTTATGTTTCATTAAGTACATACCCATATCTGCTTAAATCATCTGTGAATGTGAGAAAATAACGATACCCTCCGCGAGCCTCAACATTCATTGGACCACATACATCAGTATTGTTGGAAATATGCCCTAGAGGCCATAATAAAAGCATTATTATTATATTTCCTTGTTCATGATAATTGTCTTTATTCATGCTATAATTGTATTATTCGGAAATCGTAATACATGTGTGAATAACAGACACCAACATGTCCCTAGTAAGCCTCTAGTTGACTAGCTCGTTGATCAACAGATAGTCATGGTTTCCTGACTATGGACATTGGATGTCATTGATAACGAGATCACATCATTAGGAGAATGATATGATGGACAAGACCCAATCCTAAACATAGCACAAGATCGTATAGTTCGTTTGCTAGAGTTTTCCAATGTCAAAGTATCTTTTCCTTAGACCACGAGACCGTGTAACTCCCGGATACCGTAGGAGTGCTTTGGGTATGCCAAACGTCACAACGTAACTGGGTGACTATAAAGGTAGACTACGGGTATCTCCGAAAGTGTCTGTTGGGTTGACATGGATCAAGACTGGGATTTGTCACTCCGTATGACGGAGAGGTATCACTGGGCCCACTCGGTAATGCATCATCATAATGAGCTCAAAGTGACCAAGTGTCTGGTCACGGGATCATGCATTACGGTACGAGTAAAGTGACTTGCCGGTAACGAGATTGAACGAGGTATTGGGATACCGACGATCGCATCTCGGGCAAGTAACATATAGATTGACAAAGGGAATTGCATACGGGGTCATGTCCGACAAGCTACTTTCTCCGCTTCTTCCTGCTCCTCAGGGAGTTCCACTGTTTGGAGGAATCGGATGGTATGATGTGCCCATGTCGGAGCCTGAGGCTCGACGACAAGGACTAAAGGCACTTCCTCTGCCATGAGCAGTTGTCTCTACAGCCAGGACTTGACACCCCGCCGGAGTCGGTTGCCCCATGGCTGGCTCGGTGTCCACGGCGACATCCTTGCCGGCGGCTCCTGGGAGCTCGGCGGGAAATTACTTGTCGGGGCCTGATTTCCTTCATTTGTTCTGCTCTGTTGATGGTTCAACGGATGGTTGAGTCAGCAGAAGTACAAAAGTACCTGGTTCCATAGGTACTTTGAAGGCGGCGCGCTTCGACAAGTAGTCGGCGATGTCGTTCTCCACTCGGGGAACATGATCCGCCTATATACCGTCAAAGCGCTCCTCCATCTTCCTCACCTCATCTTCGTAGGCCTCCATCAACGGGCTTTGATAATCTTTGTTGACTTGCCGGACGACAAGCTGTGAATCACCCCTGATGATGAGCTTCTTAATCCCGAGGTCTGCCGCGATCCTGAGACCGGCAAGAAAACCCTCGTATTCAGCAGTATTGTTCGTGGGCATGTCCCTAGGAAAGTGCATCTGGATTACATACTTGAGGTGCTCTCCGGTGGGTGCGACGAATAGCACACCCGCACCGGCGCCTTGCAGTGAGAAAGTCCCGTCAAAGTCAATAATCCAATTGCGACTTGCCTCCTTGCCGGGGAGGGTGGTCTCCTGTATCTCTTCATCCGATGAGATCATCGTGGAGCATGTGGGAGCCAACATGGGTATCCAGATCCCGCTGTTGGTTATTGGCCAGAGAGTCGTCTCGGTCATGTCTGCTTGTCTCCTGAACCCGTAGGGTCTACACACTTAAGGTTCGGTGACGCTAGGGTTGTGAAGATATGTATATGCAGGAACCCGAATGTTGTTCGGAGTCCCGGATGAGATCCCGGACGTCACGAGGAGTTCCGGAATGGTCCGGAGGTAAAGAATTATATATAGGAAGTGCTGTTTCGGCCATCGGGACAAGTTTCGGGGTTATCGGTATTGTACCGGGACCACCGGAGGGGTCCCGGGGGCCCACCGGGTGGGGCCACCTGTCCCGGGGGGCCACATGGGCTGTAGGGGGTGCGCCTTGGCCTACATGGGCCAAGGGCACCAGCCCTACTAGGCCCATGCGCCTAGGGTTTCCATGGGGGAGGAGTCCAAGTGGTGGAAGGCACCTCTAGGTGCCTTGGGGGGGGGGAGGGAATCCTCCCCCTGGCCGCCGCACCTAGGAGATCAGATCTCCTAGGATGCACACCACCCCCCCTTGGCCCTCCTATATATAGTGGGGGAGAGGAGGGACTTGACAAACCAGCCCCTGGCGCCTCCCTCTCTCCCCGTTACGTCTCTCTCTCGTAGTATAGGCGAAGCCCTGCTACTGTGACGCCCTGCATCCACCACCACGCCGTCGTGCTGCTGGATCTTCATCAACCTCTCCTTCCCCCTTGCTGGATCAAGAAGGAGGAGACGTCTCCCGTCCCGTACGTGTGTTGAACGCGGAGGTGCCGTCCGTTCGGCGCTTGGTCATCGGTGATTTGGATCACGTCGTGTACGACTACATCATCACCGTTCTTTGAACGCTTCCGCACGCGATCTACAAGGTATGTAGATGCATCTGATGACTCGTTGCTAGATGAACTCCTAGATAGATCTTGGTGAAACGAGTAGGAAATTTTTTGTTTTCTGCAACGTTCCCCAACAGTGGCATCATGAGCTAGGTCTATGCGTAGTTCTTCTTGCGCGAGTAGAACACAATGAGTTGTGGGCGTAGATTTGTCAACTTTCTTGCCGTTACTAGTCTTTTCTTGCTTCAGCGGTATTGTGGGATGAAGCGGCCTAGACCAACCTTACACGTACGCTTACGTGAGACCGGTTCCACCGACTAACATGCACTAGTTGCATAAGGTGGCTGGCGGGTGTCTGTCTCTCCCACTTTAGTTGGAGCGGATTCGATGAACAGGGTCCTTATGAAGGGTAAATAGAAGTTGACAAATCACGTTGTGGCTTTAACGTAGGTAAGAAGACGTTCTTGCTAGAACCCTAAATCAGCCACGTAAAACTTGCAACAACAATTAGAGGACGTCTAACTTGTTTTTGCAGCAAGTGGTTTGTGATATGATATGGCCAAAGTTGTGATGAATGATGAATGATCTATATGTGATGTATGAGATGTTCATGCTATTGTAATAGGAATCACGACTTGCATGTCGATGAGTATGACAACCGGCAGGAGCCATAGGAGTTGTCTTTATTCTCTTATATGACCTGCGTGTCATCAAGAAACGCCATGTAAATTACTTTACTTTATTGCTAAACGCGTTAGCCATAGTAGTAGAAGTAATAGTTGGCGAGCAACTTCATGGAGACACGATGATGGAGATCATGATGATGGAGATCATGGTGTCAAGCCGGTGACAAGATGATCATGGAGCCCCAAGATGGAGATCAAAGGAGCTATGTGATATTGGCCATATCATGTCACGATTATTATTTGATTGCATGTGATGTTTATCATGTTTTTGCATCTTGTTTACTTAGAACGACGGTAGTAAATAAGATGATCCCTCATAACAATTTCAAGAGGTGTACTCCCCTAACTGTGCACTGTTACTAAAGTTCGTCGTTTCTAAGCACGCCGTGATGATCGGGTGTGATGGATCCTTACGTTCACATACAACGGGTGTTGACGAGCCTAGCATGTACAGACATGGCCTCGGAACACATGCAAAACACTTGGGGTCAACTTGACGAGCCTAGCATGTACAGACATGGCCTCGGAACACAGAAGACCGAAAGGTCGAGCATGAGTCGTATAGAAGATACGATCAACATGAAGATGTTCACCGATGTTGACTAGTCTGTCTCACGTGATGATCGGACACGGTCTAGTTAACTCGGATCATGTAATACTTAGATGACTAGAGGGATGTCTAATCTAAGTGGGAGTTCATTAATGATTTGATTAGATGAACTTAATTATCATGAACTTAGTCTAAAATATTTTACACTATGTCTTGTAGATCAAATGGCCCACGTAGTCCTCAACTTCAACGCGTTCCTAGAGAAAACCAAGCTGAAAGACGATGGCAGCAACTATACGGACTGGGTCCGGAACCTGAGGATCATCCTCATAGCTGCCAAGAAAGATTATGTCCTACAAGCACCGCTAGGTGATCCACCCGTCCCACAGAACCAAGATGTTATGAACGCTTGGCAGACACGTGTTGACGACTACTCCCTCGTTCAGTGCGGCATGCTTTACAGCTTAGAGCCAGGGCTCCAAAAGCGTTTTGAGAGACATGGAGCATATGAGATGTTCGAAGAGCTGAAAATGGTTTTTCAAGCTCATGCCCGGATCGAGAGATATGAAGTCTCCGATAAGTTCTTCAGCTGTAAGATGGAGGAAAATAGTTCTGTCAGTGAGCACATACTCACTATGTCTGGGTTACACAACCGCTTGTCTCAGCTGGGAGTTAATCTCCCGGATGATGCGGTCATTGACAGAATCCTCCAGTCGCTTCCACCAAGCTATAAGAGCTTTGTGATGAACTTCAACATGCAGGGGATGCAAAAGACCATTCCTGAGTTGTTCTCTATGTTGAAATCAGCGGAGGTAGAAGTCAAGAAGGAACATCAAGTGTTGATGGTCAATAAAACCACTAAGTTCAAGAAAGGCAAGGGTAAAAAGAACTTCAAGAAGGACAGCAAGGAGGTTGCCGCGCCCAGCAAGCAAGCTGCCGGGAAGAAGCCAAAGAATGGACCCAAGCATGAGACGGAGTGCTTTTATTGCAAAGGGAAGGGTCACTGGAAACGGAACTGCCCCAAATACTTAGCGGACAAGAAGGCCGGCAATACCAAAGGTATATTTGATATACATGTAATTGATGTGTACCTTACCAGTACTCGTAGTGACTCCTGGGTATTTGATACCGGTGCCGTTGCTCATATTTGTAACTCACAGCAGGAGCTGCGGAATAAACGGAGACTGGCGAAGGACGAGGTGACGATGCGCGTCGGGAATGGTTCCAAGGTCGATGTGATCACCGTCGGCACGCTGCCTCTACATTTACCTACGGGATTAGTTTTAAACCTCAATAATTGTTATTTAGTGCCAGCTTTGAGCATGAACATTGTATCGGGATCTCGTTTAATTCGAGATGGCTACTCATTTAAATCTGAGAATAATGGTTGTTCCATTTATATGAGAGATATGTTTTATGGTCATGCTCCTATGGTGAATGGTTTATTCTTAATGAGTCTAGAACGTAATGCTACACATGTTCATAATGTGAGTGCCAAAAGATGTAAGGTTGATAATGATAGTTCCACATACTTGTGGCACTGCCGCCTTGGTCACATAGGTGTCAAACGCATGAAGAAGCTCCATGCAGATGGACTTTTAGAGTCTCTTGATTATGAATCATTTGACACGTGCGAACCATGCCTTATGGGTAAAATGACCAAGACTCCGTTCTCTGGAACAATGGAGCGAGCAACCGACTTATTGGAAATCATACATACTGATGTGTGCGGTCCAATGAGTGTTGAGGCTCGCGGTGGCTATCGTTATGTTCTCACCCTCACTGATGACTTAAGTAGATATGGGTATGTCTACTTAATCAAACACAAGTCTGAAACCTTTGAAAAGTTCAAGGAATTTCAGAGTGAGGTTGAGAATCAACGTGACAGGAAAATTAAGTTTCTACGATCAGATCGTGGAGGAGAATACTTGAGTCACGAATTTGGTACACACTTAAGAAAATGTGGAATAGTTTCACAACTCATGCCGCCTGGAACACCTCAACGTAACGGTGTGTCCGAACGTCATAATCGCACTCTATTGGATATGGTGCGGTCTATGATGTCTCTTACTGATTTACCACTATCTTTTTGGGGCTATGCTTTAGAGACTGCCGCATTCACTTTAAATAGGGCTCCGTCGAAATCCGTTGAGACGACACCGTATGAATTATGGTTTGGGAAGAAACCTAAGCTGTCGTTTCTAAAAGTTTGGGGATGCGATGCTTATGTGAAGAAACTTCAACCTGAGAAGCTCGAACCCAAGCCGGAAAAATGCGTCTTCATAGGATACCCAAAAGAAACTATTGGGTACACCTTCTACCTCAGATCCGAAGGCAAGATCTTTGTTTCCAAGAATGGGTCCTTTCTAGAGAAAGAGTTTCTCTCGAAAGAAGTAAGTGGGAGGAAAGTAGAGCTTGATGAAGTATTACCTCTTGAACCGGCAAATGGCGCAACTCAAGAAAATGTTCCTGAGGTGCCTGCACCGACTAGAGAGGAAGTTAATGATAATGATCAAGATACTTCTGATCAAGCTCCTACTGAGATTCGAAGGTCCACAAGGACACGTTCCGCACCAGAGTGGTATGGCAACCCTGTCTTGGAAATCATGTTGTTAGACAACGGTGAACCTTCGAACTATGAAGAAGCGATGGCGGGCCCGGATTCCGACAAATGGCTAGAAGCCATGAAATCCGAGATAGGATCCATGTATGAAAACGAAGTATGGACTTTGACTGACTTGCCCGTTGAACGGCGAGCCATAGAGAATAAATGGATCTTTAAGAAGAAGACAGCCGCGGATGGTAATGTGACCATCTATAAAGCTCGGCTTGTCGCTAAGGGTTATCGACAAGTTCAAGGGGTTGACTACGATGAGACTTTCTCACCGGTAGCGAAGCTAAAGTCCGTCCGAATCATGTTAGCAATTGCCGCATTCTACGATTATGAGATATGGCAAATGGACGTCAAAACGGCATTCCTTAATGGTTTCCTTAAGGAAGAATTGTATATGATGCAGCCGGAAGGTTTTGTCGATCCTAAGAATGCTGACAAGGTGTGCAAGCTCCAACGCTCGATTTATGGGCTGGTGCAAGCATCTCGGAGTTGGAACATTCACTTTGATGAGATGATCAAAGCGTTTGGGTTTACACAGACTTATGGAGAAGCCTGCGTTTACAAGAAAGTGAGTGGGAGCTCTGTAGCATTTCTCATATTATATGTGGATGACATACTATTGATGGGAAATGATATAGAACTCTTGGACAGCATCAAGGCCTACTTGAATAAGAGTTTTTCAATGAAGGACCTTGGAGAAGCTGCTTATATATTAGGCATCAAAATCTATAGAGATAGATCGAGACGCCTCATAGGTCTTTCACAAAGCACATACCTTGATAAGATATTGAAGAAGTTCAATATGGATCATTCTAAGAAGGGGTTCTTACCTGTGTTACAAGGTGTGAAATTGAGCTCAGCTCAATGTCCGACCACGGCAGAAGAAATAGAAGAGATGAGTGTCATCCCCTATGCCTCAGCCATAGGTTCTATTATGTATGCCATGCTGTGTACCAGACCTGATGTAAACCTTGCCGTAAGTTTGGTAGGCAGATACCAAAGTAATCCCGGCAAGGAACACTGGACAGCGGTCAAGAATATCCTGAAGTACCTGAAAAGGACTAAGGAGATGTTTCTCGTTTATGGAGGTGACGAAGCGCTCGTCGTAAAGGGTTATGTCGACGCTAGCTTCGACACAGATCTGGATGACTCTAAATCACAAACCGGATACGTGTATATGTTGAATGGTGGAGCAGTGAGCTGGTGCAGCTGCAAGCAGAGCGTCGTGGCGGGATCTACATGTGAAGCGGAGTACATGGCAGCCCCGGAGGCAGCACATGAAGCAATATGGGTGAAGGAGTTCATCACCGACCTAGGAGTCATACCCAATGCGTCGGGGCCAATCAAACTCTTTTGTGACAACACTGGAGCTATTGCACTTGCCAAGGAGCCCAGGTCTCACAAGAAGACAAGGCACATCAAGCGTCGCTTCAACTCCATTCGTGAAAATGTTCAAAATGGAGACATAGAGATTTGTAAAGTACATACGGACCTGAATGTAGCAGATCCGTTGACTAAACCTCTCCCTAGAGCAAAACATGATCAACACCAGAATACCATGGGTGTTCGATTCATCACAATGTAACTAGATTATTGACTCTAGTGCAAGTGGGAGACTGTTGGAAATATGCCCTAGAGGCAATAATAAAAGCATTATTATTATATTTCCTTGTTCATGATAATTGTCTTTATTCATGCTATAATTGTATTATCCGGAAATCGTAATACATGTGTGAATAACAGACACCAACATGTCCCTAGTAAGCCTCTAGTTGACTAGCTCGTTGATCAACAGATAGTCATGGTTTCCTGACTATGGACATTGGATGTCATTGATAATGAGATCACATCATTAGGAGAATGATATGATGGACAAGACCCAATCCTAAACATAGCACAAGATCGTATAGTTCGTTTGCTAGAGTTTTCCAATGTCAAAGTATCTTTTCCTTAGACCACGAGACCGTGTAACTCCCGGATACTGTAGGAGTGCTTTGGGTATGCCAAACGTCACAACGTAACTGGGTGACTATAAAGGTAGACTACGGGTATCTCCGAAAGTGTCTGTTGGGTTGACATGGATCAAGACTGGGATTTGTCACTCCGTATGACGGAGAGGTATCACTGGGCCCACTCGGTAATGCATCATCATAATGAGCTCAAAGTGACCAAGTGTCTGGTCACGGGATCATGCATTACGGTACGAGTAAAGTGACTTGCCGGTAACGAGATTGAACGAGGTATTGGGATACCGACGATCGAATCTCGGGCAAGTAACATATCGATTGACAAAGGGAATTACATACGGGGTTGATTGAATCCTTGACATCGTGGTTCATCCGATGAGATCATCGTGGAGCATGTGGGAGCCAACATGGGTATCCAGATCCCGCTGTTGGTTATTGGCCGGAGAGTCGTCTCGGTCATGTCTGCTTGTCTCCCGAACCCATAGGGTCTACACACTTAAGGTTCGGTGACGCTAGGGTTGTGAAGATATGTATATGCAGGAACCCGAATGTTGTTCAGAGTCCCGGATGAGATCCCGGACGTCACGAGGAGTTCCGGAATGGTCCGGAGGTAAAGAATTATATATAGGAAGTGCTGTTTCGGCCATCGGGACAAGTTTCGGGGTTATCGGTATTGTACCGGGACCACCGGAGGGGTCCCGGGGGCCCACCGGGTGGGGCCACCTGTCCCGGGGGGCCACATGGGCTGTAGGGGGTGCGCCTTGGCCTACATGGGCCAAGGGCACCAGCCCTACTAGGCCCATGCGCCTAGGGTTTCCATGGGGGAGGAGTCCAAGTGGTGGAAGGCACCTCTAGGTGCCTTGGGGGGGAGGGAATCCTCCCCCTGGCCGCCGCACCTAGGAGATCAGATCTCCTAGGCTGCGCACCACCCCCCCTTGGCCCTCCTATATATAGTGGGGGAGAGGAGGGACTTGACAGACAAGCCCCTGGCGCCTCCCTCTCTCCCGTTACGTCTCTCTCTCGTAGTATAGGCGAAGCCCTGCTACTGTGACGCCCTGCATCCACCACCACGCCGTTGTGCTGCTGGATCTTCATCAACCTCTCCTTCCCCCTTGCTGGATCAAGAAGGAGGAGACGTCTCCCGTCCCGTACGTGTGTTGAACGCGGAGGTGCCGTCCGTTCGGCGCTTGGTCATCGGTGATTTGGATCACGTCGTGTACGACTACATCATCACCGTTCTTTGAACGCTTCCGCACGCGATCTACAAGGTATGTAGATGCATCTGATGACTCGTTGCTAGATGAACTCCTAGATAGATCTTGGTGAAACGAGTAGGAAAATTTTTGTTTTCTACAACGTTCCCCAACAAGTATGTATGATCTCCAACAAATCAGTTGCTCGCTCCATAGTTTCGGAGAACGGCGTTTTAGTCATCTTGCCCATGAGGCATGGTTCGCAAGTACCAAGTGATTCATAATCAAGTGATTCCAAAAGTCCATCAGTATGGAGTTTCTTCATGCGCTTTACACCAATATGACCCAAAGGGCAGTGCCACAAATAAGTTGCACTATCATTAACAACTCCGCATCTTTTGGCTTCAACATTATGAATATGTGTATCACTACTATCGAGATTCATCAAAAATAGACCACTCTTCAAGGGTGCATGACCATAAAAGATATTACTCATATAAATAGAACAACCATTATTCCCAGATTTAAATGAATAACCGTCTTGCATCAAACAAGATCCAAATATAATGTTCATGCTCAACGCTGGCACCAAATAACAATCATTTAGGTCTAAAACTAATCCCGAAGGTAGATGTAGAGGTAGCGTGCCGACAGCGATCACATCGACTTTGGAACCATTTCCCACGCGCATCGTCACCTCGTCCTTAGCGAGTGTCCGCTTAATTCGTAGTCCTTGTTTCGAGTTGCAAATATTAGCAACAGAACCAGTATCAAATACCCAGGTGCTACTACGAGCTCTGGTAAGGTACACATCAATAACATGTATATCACATATACCTTTGTTCACCTTGCCATCCTTCTTATCCGCCAAATACTTGGGGCAGTTCCGCTTCCAGTGACCAATCTGCTTGCAGTAGAAGCACTCAGTCTCAGGCTTAGGTCCAGACCTTTTTTCGATAAAGGGCGTTTTTATTATCTCAAAATGTAGCATCAAGCGATACAAAGCACTTAGAGTACCACCCGGCCTCTGCATAACTAGGATGCACACAGCCAAACATAAAAAATCTGACAAGAAAAAAAACCCGACAATTCGGCAACAGTAGAGTCCTATAGACCGACACTATGCCTATGTCGAAACGATTGGTGGACCGATCCGGAGATTATGCTGCCACCCATGTTGGGTAAAAACCTCCATAGCCACCTGCTCCAATCGCGTACACACCGCCTTGAATAGCGGTTGGTACTCCGCACGTTGTAGCATAGACCACATACGAAGCGAGTGCGTACAACGGAAAATAACCTGCAGAGGAGAAGCAATTTTGTCATTAAAAACCAAATCGTTTCTACATAGCCAAAGCGACCATAGTAAGGCGTACGCTCCCACCCTTATTAGCGTTTTGAATCTATTTGAAATACCGTCCAACCAATGACCAAAAATAATGCCAACACTTGTGGGCGGATACAAATTTGACGCTATTTGGATGACTGACCACGTAGAACGTGCAAACTTGCATTGAAAAAAGAGGTGTTTGATTGTCTCGTCAAGAGTACAAAAACAACACTTCTTACTTCCTGGCCAGTTGCATCGTGCAAGGTTGTCTTTGGTTAGCACAACACCTCTACGAAGATACCACATGAATATTTTAAATTTTAGTGGAATCTTTGCCTTCCAGATTTTCTTATTATTACTCTCCGGTACCTCAGAATGCGTGAGCGCACGATACATAGAGTCTACCGTGAAAGACCCTGATGTAGTAAGGTTCCAGCGAAACACATCACGGCCTTTCGTCAGGTTAATCAGATCCAGACGGGATAAGAGATTATGCCATGACATAAGTCGGGCGCCAACCAAATCCCGCCTGAATGAAATATTCGGCGGGGATGAGCTGAGCACCTGCGCAATAGTATTGTTCTTATCGGGAGCAATGTTGTATTAGGTCCAGACCTAGGTTTCTTCTCTTGAGCAGCAACTTGTTTGTTGTTCTTCTTGAAGTTCCCCTTCTTCTTCCTTTTGCCCTTTTTCTTGAAAGTGTGGTCTTATTGACCATCAACACTTGATGCTCCTTCTTGATTTCTACCTCCGCAGCCTTTAGCATTGCGTAGAGCTCGGGAATCGTCTTATCTATCCTTTGCATGTTATAGTTCATCACGAAGCTCTTGTAGCTTGGTGACAGCGATTGAAGAATTCTGTCAATTACGCTATCATCCGGAAAGATTAACTCCCAATTGAATCAAGTGATTGTTATACCCAGACATTTTGAGTATATGCTCACTGACAGAACTATTCTCCTCCATCTTGCAGCTACAGAACTTATTGGAGACTTCATATCTCTCAATCCGGGCATTTGCTTGAAATATTAACTTCAACTCCTGGAACATCGCATATGCTCCATGACGTTCAAAAAATCGTTGAAGTCTCGGTTCTAAGCCGTAAAGCATGCCACACTGAATTATCGAGTAGTCACCAGCTTTGCTCTGCCAGACGTTCGCAACATTTGGTGTTGCTCCTGCAGCAGGTTTGGCACCTAGCAGTGCTTCCAGGACGTAATTCTTCTGTGCAGCAATGAGGATAATCCTCAAGTTACGGTCCGAGTCCGTGTAATTGCTACCATCATCTTTCAAGTTTGCTTTCCCAAGGAACGCATTAAAATTCAACGGAACAACAGCACGTGAAATGGATTAGTTTTCAATGGTGAACATCACTATGTTGATCATATCTACTATATGATTCACGCTCGACCTTTCGGTCTCAGTGTACCGAGGCCATATCTTCATATGCTAGGCTCGTCAAGTTTAACCTGAGTATTCTGCGTGTGCAAAACTGGCTTGCACCCGTTGTAGATGGACGTAGAGCTTATCACACCCGATCATCACGTGGTGTCTCGGCATGACGAACTTTGGCAACGGTGCATACTCAGGGAGAACACTTTTATCTTGAAATTTAGTGAGAAATCATCTTATAATGCTACCGTCAATCAAAGCAAGATAAGATGCATAAAAGATAAACATCACATGCAATCAATATAAGTGATATGATATGGCCATCATCATCTTGTGCTTGTGATCTCCATCTCCGAAGCACCGTCATGATCACCATCGTCACCGGCGCGACACCTTGATCTCCATCGTAGCATCATTGTCGTCTCGCCAACTATTGCTTCTACGACTATCGCTACCGCTTAGTGATAAAGTAAATCAATTATGGGGAGATTGCATTGCATACAATAAAGCAACAACCATATGGCTCCTGCCAGTTGCCGATAACTCGGTTACAAAACATGATCATCTCATATAATAAAATATAGCATCATGCCTTGACTCCCAACATGCCCTACAAAAACAAGTTAGACGTCCTCTACTTTGTTGGTGCAAGTTTTACGTGGCTGCTACGGGCTGAGCAAGAACCGTTCTTACCTACGCATCAAAACCACAACGATAGTTCGTCAAGTTAGTGTTGTTTTAACCTTCTCAAGGACCGGGCGTAGCCACACTCGGTTCAACTAAAGTTGGAGAAACTGACACCCGCTAGTCACCTGTGTGCAAAGTACGCGTAATGTCGGTCCGGTCCGCTTCATCCAACATTATCGCCGAACCAAAGTGTGACATGCTGGTAAGCAGTATGACTTGTATCGCCCACAACTCACTTGTGTTCTACTCGCGCATATAACATCAACGCATAAAACCAGGCTCGGATGCCACTGTTGGGGAACGTAGTAATTTCAAAAAAATTCCTACGCACACGCAAGATCATGGTGATGCATAGCAACGAGAGGGGAGAGTGTTGTCCACGTACCCTCATAGACCGAAAGTGGAAGCGTTAGCACAACTCGATGATGTAGTCGTACGTCTTCACGATCCGAACGATCTAGCACCGAACGCACGGCACCTCCGAGTTCTGCACACGTTCAACTTGATGAAGTCCCTCGAACTCTGATCCAGCCGAGCTTTGAGGGAGAGTTCTGTCAGCACGACGGCGTGGTGACGATGATGATGTTCTACCGACGCAGGGCTTCGCCTAAGCACCGCTACGATATTATCGAGGTGGATTATGGTGGAGGGGGGCACTGCACACGGCTAAGAGATCAAGAGATCAATTGTTGTGTCTATGGGGTGCCCCCCTCCTCCGTATGTAAAGGAGGGGAGGAGAGGGCCTTCCAGGAGGAGGAGGCACGCCCAACGGGGGAGTCCTACTCCACCGGGAGTAGGACTCCTCCTTTTCTTATTTGGAGAGGGAGAGGGAAGGAAGAGGAAGGAGGGAGGAAGGAAAGGGGGGGCGCCCCCCCTCCCAATTCGGATTGGGCTTGGGGGTGCGCACCCCCTCCCTTGCTCCTTTCCTCTCGTTTCCACTAAAGCCCATTAAGGCCCATATACCTCTCGGGGGGTTCCGATAACCTCTCGGTGCTCCGGTATTATCCTGATCTCACCCGGAACCATTCCGGTGTCCCAATATAGTCGTCCAATATATCGATCTTTATGTCTCGACCATTTTGAGACTCCTCGTCATGTCCGTGATCACATCCGGGAATCCGAACTACCTTCGGTACATCAAAACACATAAACTCATAATATAACCATCATCGAACTTTAAGCGTGCGGACCCTACGGTTCGAGAACTATGTAGACATGACCGAGACACATATCCAGTCAATAACCAATAGCGGAACCTGGATGCTCATATTGGCTCCCACATATTCTACGAAGATCTTTATCGGTCAAACCTCATAACAACATACGTTGTTCCCTTGGTCATAGGTATGTTACTTGCCCGAGATTCGATCGTCGGTATCTCAATACCTAGTTCAATCTCGTTACCGGCAAGTCTCTTTACTCGTTCCGTAATACATCATCCCGCAACTAACTCATTAGTTGCAATGCTTGCAAGGCTTATAGTGATGTGCATTACCGAGTGGGCCCAGAGATACCTCTCCGACAATCAGAGTGACAAATCCTAATCTTGAAATACGCCAACCCAACAAGTACCTTCGGAGACACCTGTAGAGCACCTTTATAATCACCCAGTTACGCTGTGACGTTTGGTAGCACACAAAGTGTTCCTCCGGTAAACGGGAGTTGCATAATCTCATAGTCATAGGAACATGTATAAGTCATGAAGAAAGCAATAGCAACATACTAAACGATCAAGTGCTAAGCTAACGGAATGGGTCATGTTAATCACATCATTCTCCTAATGATGTGATCCCGATAATCAAATGACAACTCTTTGTCCATGGCTAGGAAACATAACCATCTCTGATTAACGAGCTAGTCAAGTAGAGTTATACTAGTGACATTCTGTTTGTCTATGTATTCACACATGTATCATGTTTCCGGTTAATACAATTCTAGCATGAATAATAAACATTTATCATGATATAAGAAAATAAACAATAACTTTATTATTGCCTCTAGGGCATTATTCCTGCAGGTACATGGGTGCATGTGTGGTCTGCAGAGCCCTTCCACGTCCAGTCTTGTCCTGGTGCTCTTCTGGTGCAAAATGTTGTTCTGTATATTCTATGATTGTCCTGATTTATGGAAATTTATGCTATTCGTTGAAACAAAGATATAAAGACATTCAACTAACCTTTTGTTACCCCTAAAAAAACTAACCTTCTATTACTTTATTAATAGGTTGTTCCAAAATGAATCTATATTTTCGTATCTAATTATAATACAACATGAAAACTTAGAAACTGTAGGTATATTAGGACATATCATGCCTCTTCTATCCTTTACGGTGTCCTGATGCTAAGTTAGGGGAAGGGGGGGGTCTAGTAGTTTACCGCAAGTTTCTTATATGATTTGTTTTTAGATGAGAAGCCCTCGTTTTATCTTTTGCATTTTTAGATGGCAAGCCCTCGTTTTATCTAGTGTGTGGTTGTGACCGCTAATCTTTACATCGTCGTATGTATGAGACTATGTGATTTTATATTGTTATATTTATGATGTAAGTTTGTGTGTTACCATTATTATTATATCTTTTTCATTCATATCTATGCACGGTTCTATCTTGCACATATCTCGCATGATATTCTTTATACCATGTCACACACACATTTTTGCGCAAAGTAAGCTTTTATTGTATACCTTTCTCACCTTGCACACATGCATTTTTATGGATATGGGGAGGGGGCTCTATGAAACCCTAATTTTTGCATTTTACATTCGAATGGAAACTATTAAATATTGTAAATATTTTAATTATAAGGGAGAGGGGTAGACTATATCTAAATAATCCTTGTTATAAGTGACGAGGGAATTCTCCACCGAGTAGGTCCACAAAGACTTAAGGCCCAGCTAGACACTACTAGGGAAAACCTTATACACAGAATCTTAGCAGCAGCGCGGTCTAAAAACAGGCGCTACTGCTAATTAGCAGTAGCGAGCTTCAGAAAAGAGCGCTACTAATGACTGAGTAGCAGTAGCGCTCTAGGTGAAAAGAGCGCTACTACTATAATTGCCACGGTGTTGCCTCCAGGCTAGATATAGTAGTAGCGCCCTTCCCGTGGACGCGCTACTGCTAAAGAACTTAGTAGCGGCGGTTTTCCTCAAAACTCGCTACTGCTAAGTATCACTGCAACTAATTAAGTTTAGTCCCATACTGCTAAGCGAACAAGGTGTTTACCACCTTAAATATGTTGCTTCTCAACCTATCTCGAGCACTTGGTCTTCATTGAACTATATGTGTATGATTTTTGGTTGCAATATGAATCCTCGCCTGTACCTATACAGGTACAGTGAGCATTCATGTTGACTATTTAGATTATACACAAAAAGATCAATGATGACCAATGTATATTTTTGATGTTTTTACTAAACAAAAGAAATAACTGCTTCCATTAGCAGTAGCGGTTTTCTCTAAAACGCGCTATAGATAAGTTAGCTATAGCGTGTTTTCCGTACGAGCGCTACTGCTAGTTCGAGTTAACCTCCCCCCGAATCAAAATTTCGCTAAGTCCTCCTTTCCCCCCTGGCCTGTTCCCCTAATCCTGTCGCCGCCGCCCGAGCCCGAGCGTGCCTGCCCTCACCGCCGCCGCCGCCCGCCCTCAACCTCACCGCCGCCGCTCTCGACCACACTGTCGCCGCCCTCGACCTCACCGCCGCCGCCCTCGACCGAGCCCGCCGCCCAGGACCGCCGCCTCCCGATCCCGAGCCCGCCCTCGCCGCCCCTCCGTCGCCGAGCACCTCCCCGCCACCGTCTCTCCCTCTGTAAGCCCCCACCCCTCCCGGACCCCCTCTCTCTTTGCTTAGTTAGTAGATGATTTTAGTAGTAGTAGATGTTAATTTAGGGTTCATAGATAATGATTTTTTGAAGTAGTGGATATTAATTACTAGTAGTGATGGTAAACTAGTTGTATAATTAGCAGTAGTAGATGTTAATTAGTAGTAGATGTAGTAGTTAGATGTTTATTAGTAGTAGTAGATGTGCTAGTTTCTTTCTATTTATATTAAGTTTATATTTAGTAAGAACGAGTTGAATTAATAGAACTAGTTTAGTTTTAGTTGAACTAGTTAAGTTTTAGTTGAACTAGTATAGTAAGTAAATTAATAACTAGTTGAACTACTTCATTTTTAGAAAGAACTAGTTTTTTTCTTTTTATACTAAGTTTATATTTAGTAAGAACTAGTTGAATTAATAGAACTAGTTGAACATGCCATATTTGTTGTTATTTTTTAGTTTAAGCAATTATTTCATGTTTTGGTTACACCTCCGAGTGGCCTATGTTTTGCCGGAGTGTTGATTAGTTTCCGTTCCGGCAAATTTCAGGCGCTCGATATGTCCTTTTTTAGCAAAGGTCATGCCGGATTTTTCCGTGAATTCTGGCATGACTTGTGCTAGAATATGTACAAGTTTAATCTTTGAATTATGAACGTAGGAAATGTCGTACTCGGACGACGACAGTCTCCCGGGGGAGTGCAGCTGGTGCCACGATGATCGAGGTATGTGCGACAGGTTCGTTGAGCTGGATGAAGATCGGCGCTTCAGCATTAAGCTCGAGGAGACCTTCGATGTTGAAACGGTACGCAACAACGACAAGTGTTTTTTTCGTAATTAAGCATGACTTCAACTATTTCAACGTCTAATTTTCATCTTTTACAATTCGACTAGCTGATCCCATGCCATGCAAGACGTTATGTCTTGGAGACGATGGGTTTTGAAGACCATGAAAATTATGAAACAAAGAAAATACACCTAAGGACCCATCATGATATCGATTTTGAAGTAAATATGTACAATTCTCAGAGTGTAACCCATTTTGGTTGCCAAAATTGGGAAGCACTTTGCAAAATGTATGGTTTTTATGAGGGTATGATTGTCACCATGGATCTTGGTAATCCTGACATCGAGCAAGACAATATGGACATTTGGGTCCTTGTTGATACTCTTCCGATTCTACCGCAATGTGAGTTTCTCAAACATAGTTATTAACTAATTTCCCAGGGCCAGACGCCAGGGTCTCCGGCGTTTGGCCCCCTGGCCTCCGCAAAACTCCTTTTGCACCGACTTATAGCCCCGTGGGCTTGACCCCTTGGCCTAACCATATCATCCAATATATGAATCTTTACCTCCGGACCATTCCGGAGCTCCTCGTCATGTCCGTGATCTCATCCGGGACTCCGAACAACATTCGGTCACCAACATACATAACTCATAGTACTATATCGTCAACGAACGTTAAGCGTGCGGACCCTACAGGTTCGAGAACTATGTAGACATGACCGAGACACCTCTCTTGTCAATAACCAATAGCGGGACCTGGATGCCCATATTGGCTCCTACATATTCTACGAAGATCTTTATCGGTCAGACCGCATAACAACATACGTTGTTCCCTTTGTCATCGGTATGTTACTTGCCCGAGATTCGATCGTCGGTATCTCAATACCTAGTTCAATATCGTTACCGGCAAGTCTCTTTACTCGTTCCGTAATACATCATCTCGCAACTAACTCATTATTTGTAATGCTTGCAAGGCTTATGTGATGTGCATTACCGAGAGGGCCCAGAGATACCTCTCCGACAATCAGAGTGACAAATCCTAATCTCGAAATACGCCAACCCAACATGTACCTTTGGAGACACCTGTAGAGCTCCTTTATAATCACCCAGTTACGTTGTGACGTTTGGTAGCACTCAAAGTGTTCCTCCGGCAAACGGGAGTTGCATAATCTCATAGTCATAGGAACATGTATAAGTCATGAAGAAAGCAATAGCAACATACTAAACGATCGGGTGCTAAGCTAATGGAATGGGTCATGTCAATCAGATCATTCATCTAATGATGTGATCTCGTTAATCAAATAACAACTCTTAGTCCATGTTTAGGAAACATAACCATCTTTGATTAACGAGCTAGTCTAGTAGAGGCATACTAGTGACACTATGTTTGTCTATGTATTCACACATGTATTATGTTTCCGGTTAATACAATTCTAGCATGAATAATAAACATTTATCATGTTATAAGGAAATAAATAATAACTTTATTATTGCCTCTAGGGCATATTTCGTTCAGTCACCACTTGCACTAGAGTCAATAATCTAGATCACATCACCATGTGATTAACATCGATAGTTCACATCATCATGTGATTAACACCCATAGTTCACATCGCCATGTGACCAACATCCAAAGGGTTTACTAGATTCAGTAATCTAGTTCACATCGCTATGTGATTAACACCCAAAGAGTACTAAGGTGTGATCATGTTTTGCTTGTGAGAGAATCTTAGTCAACGGGTCTGCCACATTCAGATCCACATGTATTTTGCAAATTTCTATGTCAACAATGCTCTATATGGATCTACTCTAGCTAATTGCTCCCACTTTCAATATGTATCTAGACCGAGACTTAGAGTCATCTAGATTAGTGTAAAAACTTGCATCGGCGTAACCCTTTACGACGAACCTTTTTGTCACGTCCATAATCGAGAAACATATCCTTATTTCACTAAGGATAATTCTGACTGCTGTCCAGTGATCTACTCCTAGATCACTATTGTACTCCCTTGCCAAATCAGTGCAGGGTATACAATAGATCTGGTATACAGCATGACATACTTTATCGAACCTATGGCCAAGGCATAGGGAATGACTTTCATTCTCTTTCTATCTTCTGCCATGGTCGGGCTTTGAGTCTTACTCAACTTCACACCTTGTAATACAGGCAAGAACTCTTTCTTTGACTTCTCCATTTTGAATTACTTCAAAATCTTGTCAAGGTATGTACTCATTGAAAAAACTTATCAAGCGTCTTGGTCTATCTCTATAGATCTTGTAGCTCAATATGTAAGCAGCTTCACCGAAGTCTTTCTTTGAAAAACTCCTTTCAAACACTCCTTTATGCTTTCCAGAATAATTCTACATTATTTCCAATCAACAATATGTCATTCACATATACTTATCAGAAATGCTGTAGTGCTCCCACTCACTTTCTTGTAAATACAGGCTTCACCGCAAGTCTGTATAAAACTATATGCTTTGATCAACTCATCAAAGCGTATATTCCAACTCCGAGATGCTTGCACCAGTCCACAGATGGATCGCTGGAGCTTGCACATTTTGTTAGCACCTTTCGGATTGACAAAACCTTCTGATTGCATCATATACAACTCTTCTTTAATAAATCCATTAATGAATGCAGTTTTGTTTATCCATTTGCCAGATTTCATAAAATGCGGCAATTACTAACATGATTCTGACAGACTCTAGCATAGATACGAGTGAGAAACTCTCATCGTAGTCAACACCTTGAACTTGTCGAAAACCTTTTGCGACAATTCTAGCTTTGTAGATAGTAACACTACTATCAGCGTCCGTCTTCCTCTTGAAGATCCATTTATTCTCAATTGCTTGCTGATCATCGGGCAAGTCAACCAAAGTCCAAACTTTGTTCTCATACATGGATCATATCTCAGATTTCATGGCCTCAAACCATTTCGCAGAATCTGGGCTCATCATCGCTTCCTCATAGTTCACAAGTTCGTCATGGTCTAGTAACATGACTTCCAGAACAGGATTACCGTACCACTCTGGTGCGGATCTTACTCTGGATTACCTACGAGATTCGGTAGTAACTTGATCTGAAGTTACATGATCATCATCATTAGCTTCCTCACTAATTGGTGTAGTAGTCACAAGAACAGGTTTTGTGATGAACTACTTTCCAATAAGGGAGAAGGTACAATTACCTTATCAAGTTTTCTACTTTCCTCCCACTCACTTCTTTCGAGAGAAACTCCTTCTCTCGAAAGGATCCATTTTTAGCAACGAATGTCTTGCCTTCGGATCTGTGATAGAAGGTGTACCCAACAGTTTCCTTTGGGTATCCTATGAAGACATATTTCTCCGATTCGGTTTTTGAGCTTATAAGGATGAAACCTTTTCATATAAGCATCACAATCCCAAACTTTAAGAAACGACAACTTTGGTTTCTTGCCAAACCACAGTTCAGATTGTGTCGTCTCAACGGACTTAGATGGTGCCCTTTTAAACGTGAATGCTGTTGTCTTTAATGCATAACCCCAAAACGATAGTGGTAAATCGGTAAGAAACATCATAGGTCGCACCATATCTAATAAAGTACGGTTATGACGTTCGGACACACCATTACATTGTGGTGTTCCAGGTGGCGTGAGTAGTGAAACTATTTCACATTGTTTTTAACTGAAGACCAAACTCGTAACTCAAATATTTGTCTCCGCGATCAGATCGTAGAAACTTTATTTTCTTGTCATGATGATTTTCCACTTCACTCTGAAATTCTTTGAACTTTTCAAATGTTTTAGACTTATGTTTCATCAAGTAGATATACCCATATCTGCTCAAATCATCTGTGAAGTTCAGAAAATAATGATACTTGCCGTGAGCCTTAACACTCATCGGACCGCATACATCAGTATGTATTATTTCCAATAAGTTAGTTGCTCGCTCCGGAGAACGGAGTCTTAGTCATCTTGCCCATGAGGCATGGTTCGCAAGCATCAACTGATTCATAATCAAGTGATTCTAAAAGCACATCAGCATGGAGTTTCTTCATGCGCTTTACACCAATATGACCTAAACGGTAGTGCCACAAATAAGTTGCACTATCATTATTAACTTTGCATCTTTTGGTTTCAATATTATGATCATGTGTATCACTACAATCGAGATCCAACGAACTATTTTCATTGGGTGTGTAACCATATAAGGTTTTATTCATGTAAATAGAACAACAATTTATTCTCTTACTTAAATGAATAACCGTATTACAATAAACAAGATCAAATCATATTCATGCTCAACGCAAACACCAAATAACACTTATTTAGGTTCAACACTAATCCCGAAATTATAGGGAGTGTGCGATGATGATCATATCAATCTTGGAACCACTTCCAACACACATCGTCACTTCACCCTTAACTAGTCTCTGTTTATTCTGCAACTCCCGTTTCAAGTTACTAATCTTAGCAACTGAACTAGTATCAAATACTTAGGGGTTGCTATAAACACTAGTAAAGTACACATCAATAACATGTATATCAAATATACTTATGTTCACTTTGCCATCCTTCTTATCCGCCAATCACTTGGGGTAGTTCCGCTTCCAGTGACCAGTCCCTTTGCAGTAGAAGCACTTAGTCTCAGGCTTAGGACCAGACTTGGGCTTCTTCACTTGAGCAGCAACTTGCTTGCTGTTCTTCTTGAAGTTCCCCTTCTTTCCTTTGCCCTTTTCTTGAAACTAGTGGTCTTGTTAACCATCAACACTTGATGTTTTTCTTGATTTCTACCTTCATCGATTTCAGCATCACGAAGAGCTTGGGAATAGTTTCCGTTATCCCTTGCATACTATAGTTCATCACGAAGTTCTACTAACTTGGTGATGGTGACTAGAGAATTCTGTCAATCACTATCTTATCTGGAAGATTAACTCCCACTTGATTCAAGCGATTGTAGTACCCAGACAATCTGAGCACATGCTCACTAGTTGAGCGATTCTCCTCCATCTTTTAGCTATAGAACTTGTTGGAGACTTCATATCTCTCAACTCGGGCATTTGCTTGAAATATTAACTTCAACTCCTGGAACATCTCATATGGTCCATGACATTCAAAACGTCTTTGAAGTCCCGATTCTAAGCCGTTAAGCATGGTCCACTAAACTATCAAGTAGTCATCATATTTAGCTAGCCAAACGTTCATAACGTCAGCATCTGCTCCTGCAATAGGTCTGTCACCTAGCGGTGCATCAAGGACATAATTCCTCTGTGCAGCAATGAGGATAAACCTTAGATCACGGATCCAATCCGCATCATTGCTACTAACATATTTCAACACAATTTTCTCTAGGAACATATCAAAATAAACATAGGGAAGCAACAACGCGAGCTATTGATCTACAACATAATTTGCAAAATACTACTAGGACTAAGTTCATGATAAATTTAAGTTCAATTAATCATATTACTTAAGAACTCCCACTTAGATAGACATCCCTCTAATCCTCTAAGTGATCACGTGATCCAAATCAACTAAACCATAACCGATCATCACGTGAAATGGATTAGTTTTCAATGGTGAACATCATTATGTTGATCATATCTACTATATGATTCACGCTCGACCTTTCGGTCTCCGTGTTCCGAGGCCATATCTGCATATGCTAGGCTCGTCAAGTTTAACCTGAGTATTCTGCGTGTGCAAAACTGGCTTGCACCCATTGTAGATGGACGTAGAGCTTATCACACCCGATCATCACGTGGTGTATGGGCATGACGAACTTTGGCAACGGTGCATACTCAGGGAGAACACTTCTTGATAATTTAGTGAGAGATCATCTTATAATGCTACCGTCAATCAAAGCAAGATAAGATGCATAAAAGATAAACATCACATGCAATCAATATATGTGACATGATATGGCCATCATCATCTTGTGCCTTTGATCTCCATCTCCAAAGCATCGTCATGATTTCCATCGTCACCGGCATGACACCATGATCTCCATCATCTTGATCTATATCAATATGTCGTCACATGGTCGTCTCGCCAACTATTGCTCTTGCAACTATTGCTATCGCATAGCGATAAAGTAAAGCAATTATTTGGCGCTTGCATCTTATGCAATAAAGAGACAACCATAAGGCTTTTGCCAGTTGCCGATAACTTCAACAAAACATGATCATCTCATACAACAACTTATATCTCATCACGTTTTGACCATATCACATCACAACATGCCCTGCAAAAACAAGTTAGACGTCCTCTACTTTGTTGTTGCAAGTTTTACGTGGCTGCTACGGGCTTAAGCAAGAACCAATCTTACCTACGCATCAAAACCACAGCGATAGTTTGTCAAGTTGATGCCGTTTTAACCTTCGCAAGGACCGGGCGTAGCCACACTTGGTTCAACTAAAGTTGGAGAAACTGACACCCGCCAGCCACCTGTGTGCAAAGCACGGCGGTAGAACCAGTCTCGCGTAAGCGTACGCGTAATGTCGGTCCGGGCCGCTTCATCCAACAATACCGCTGAACCAAAGTATGACATGCTGGTAGGCAGTATGACCTATATCGCCCACAACTCACTTGTGTTCTACTCGTGCATATAACATCAAACCATAAAAACCTAGGCTCTGATACCACTGTTGGGGAACGTAGTAATTTCAAAAAAATTCCTACGCACACGCAAGATCATGGTGATGCACAGCAACGAGAGGGGAGAGTGTTGTCTACGTACCCTCGTAGACCGTTCGCGGAAGCGTTATATCAACGCGGTTGATGTAGTCGTACGTCTTCACGATCCGACCGATCCAAGCACCGAAAGCACGGCACCTCCGAGTTCTGCACACGTATGGCTCGGTGACGTCCTCGCCTTCTCGATCCAGCAAGAGGGGCGAAGTAGTAGATGAGTTCTGGCAGCACGACGGCGTGGTGACGGTGTTGGTGAAGAACAATCTTCGCAGGGCTTCGCCTAAGCACTACGAAAACTATGACGGAGGATAAACTAGAGGAGACGGAGTTGCCGGCACACGGCTTGGTGTTTCTTGATGTGTCTTGGTGCTAGCCCTGCCCCTCTATTTATATGTTGAGCCCTGGGGTCGAAACTTGGAGCAAAAGCCTCCTCAAAGTCGGTTTTGCCCGAAAGGCAAGAGTCCCACTGGGACTCCAGGACAAAACGCCACAAACCTTGGCGTCTGGCCCAGACGCCATGGGCCTCGGCGTCTGGCCCAGGGCCAGACGCCAGGGTCTCCGGCGTTTGGCCCCCTGGCCTCTGCAAAACTCCTTTTGCACCGACTTATAACCCTGTGGGCTTGACCCCTTGGCCTAACCATATCATCCAATATATGAATCTTTACCTCCGGACCATTCCGGAGCTCCTCGTCATGTCCTTGATCTCATCCGGGACTCCGAACAACATTCGGTCACCAACATACATAACTCATAGTACTATATCGTCAACGAACGTTAAGCGTGCGGACCCTACGGGTTCGAGAACTATGTAGACATGACCGAGACACCTCTCTTGTCAATAACCAATAGCGGGACCTGGATGCCCATATTGGCTCCTACATATTCTACGAAGATCTTTATCGGTCAGACCGCATAACAACATACGTTGTTCCGTTTGTCATCGGTATGTTACTTGCCCGAGATTCGATCGTCGGTATCTCAATACCTAGTTCAATCTCGTTACCGGCAAGTCTCTTTACTCGTTCCGTAATACATCATCTCGCAACTAACTCATTAGTTGTAATGCTTGCAAGGCTTATGTGATGTGCATTACCGAGAGGGCCCAGAGATACCTCTCCGACAATCGGAGTGACAAATCCTAATCTCGAAATACGCCAACCCAACATGTACCTTTGGAGACACCTGTAGAGCTCCTTTATAATCACCCAGTTACGTTGTGACGTTTGGTAGCATACAAAGTGTTCCTCCGGCAAACGGGAGTTGCAAAATCTCATAGTCATAGGAACATGTATAAGTCATGAAGAAAGCAATAGCAACATACTAAACGATCGGGTGCTAAGCTAATGGAATGGGTCATGTCAATCAGATCATTCATCTAATGATGTGATCTCGTTAATCAAATAAAAACTCTTTGTCCATGGTTGGGAAACATAACCATCTTTGATTAACGAGCTAGTCAAGTAGAGGCATACTAGTGACACTCTGTTTGTCTATGTATTCACACATGTATTATGTTTCCGGTTAATACAATTCTAGCATAAATAATAAACATTTATAATGATATAAGGAAATAAATAATAACTTTATTATTGCCTCTAGGGCATATTTCCTTCAGTAGGTCCCAAGAGAATGTAGTAGGTCCTATGAGGTACAATATGTTTATTATGTGATACAATGTGTTAGAGTTGATGATGTGAGGAGTACTTGTGATTACGACTAGTGACCAATGATATGATGATGATGATGATAAGTTGTTAATGATATGATGATGATGATGATAAGTTGTTAATGATATGATGATGATGATATTTATTATATCATTGGGTGAAAGAACCGCGGATTAGTTTCAAGTGGATTGATCCACTTGAAACTAGTCCACACGGTTCTTTCACCCCGTGATGTAATAACTCATTATGATGTAAAAACAATTTCTAAATTCCTGTTGTATGAAAACATGTGTAAAGGTGTACGAATACAACATGAAATAAAAAAGAAATAAAATACGAAATAATAGTAGCAGCGCGGGCAGGGAGAAGCGCTACTACTAATTACCAGTAGCGCTCCACCGGGAACTCGCTACTACTAAGTCGATTTAGCAGTAGCATGGGAGGAGGCACGCTACTGCTACACGTTAGCTGTAGCGCCTTATCAGTAGTGCATAACCCCGCGCTATTGATAGGTCTAAAACCCGCGCTGCTGCTAGGCTTTTCCCTAGTAGTGAGAGGCCCACACCCATGATTCCAAAGGACCAGATAAACACCAACAGTAGGAGGTTTGTGCATGAGGGTTTCCTTTTCTCTTTGATCCATGTCTACTTTTGTTTCAACCTCAAACTCAATTCTTGATCACTTTCACAATGTCATTGCCTAGCTTTCCATATATCAAACTCAACTTCCTGCTTTCCCCCATTTAAATCCTTTTTATTAATTTGAGTTGCAGTTTTGCTTTTGAATGTTGCACTTTTCCCCATAAACCACATTTAATGTGTAGGGTCACCTCCTAAATTCAGCTTGTTTAAATTTTACTTGTTTAGGGGGCTCTATAAATAGTTTGAATTAAACTCAACTTGTTTAAATTTTAATTTCTCAAAAAATCCTCAAACCATTTCTTCGTTTTTTCATTGTATCAGCTAGGAAGGCCATGACCAATTTTTGTGTGGTTTCTCTGCTTAGCATGTGGATGGGCTGAGAGTTATTTTCTTGTGTTCTAGACTTACTTCACGTGACTTGTCACGCCCAAGATGCGACCCTATCCTAAAGGAACTCGAAGGTCCCACCAAGGATAGAAGCGCATCTTGAAGATGCTTTTGCAAGGTGGATATCATTACATCAACATTACATAATAGTAGGGATACAATCAAGGCCTACAATGCCACATGAATACAACAATACATCATAAACAAGATCAACATCCAACTACGGATGAAACATAAATAGAAACTCAACCAATATCCACCCTGCTAGCCCAGGCTGCCGACCAGGAACCTAACCCAAGATCGACGAAGAAGAAGAAGAACTCCAACACAAGTGAACATCGCTCTCACGTCAGGATCATCACATAACCTGTACCTGCAACTGTTGGTGTAGTAATCTGTGAGCCACGAGGACTCAGCAATCCCATTACCATGGGTATCAAGACTAGCAAAGCTTAAAGGGGTAAGGAAGGGGTAAAGTGGTGAGGTTGCAGCAGCGACTAAGCATGTATGGTGGCTAACATACACAAATAAGAGCGAGAAGAGAGGAAAAGCAAGCGTTCGTCAACTAGTAATGATCAAGAAGTGATCCTGAACTCCTACTTACGTCAAACATAACCCAAGAAACCGTGTTCTCCTCTCGAACAACCCCGAAAAGAGACACTCACGGTTACGCACACGGTTGGTGTATTTTTGAAGAGTTTACTTCAAGTTTACTACAACCGGATATCAACAAATTCCCATCTGCCACGTAACCGCGGGCACGGCTTTCGAAAGTTCAAACCCTGCAGGGGTGTCCTAACTTAGCCCATTATAAGCTCTCGCGATCAACGAAGGATATTCCTTCTCCCGGGAAGACCCGATCAGTCTCGGAATCCCGATAACAAGACATTTCGACAATGGTAAAACAAGACCAGCAAAGCCGCCCGAATGTGCCGACAAATCCCGATAGGAGTCGCACGTACCTCGTTCTACGGGCACACCGGATAACTCAAGCTACGAGTAAAACCAGGCCTCGAGTTTCCCCGTGGTGGCCCCGCAGGCTGCTCGGTTCGGACCAACACTCGAAGGAGCACTGGCCCGGGGGGGCTAAAATAAAGATGACCCTTGGGCTCCGGAAACCCAAGGGAAAAAAGGGCATAGGTGAGGCAAATGGTAAAACCAATGTTGGGCCTTGCTGGAGGAGTCTTATTCAAAGCGAACTGTCAAGGGGGTCCCATAAATCACCCAACCGCGTTAGGGACGCAAAATCCGGGAACATAATACCGATATGACGGTGTAACATCCCAAATTTGTAATTTGGAATGTTATACACTAGATCATCATGCATAGCATATTTTCTTGCATTTTGGTTGATCCTAGAAATTTCACGCAACTCAAGGACCCACGGAGAGAGTTGGAGATTTCGTTATTTTCATATTTGAGTTTTCTCAAATTTGAAAAGAGGATCATTTGATTTATTTATTTCATCTTCAATAATTTTTCGATAGAAAAAAATATAAGAGAGGGAATAATATGACTTTCCCAAATTTAGGAAAAATGAAGATTTAATGAATAAGTCAAATTTTGTTTTGCCGGAGTTTATTTGCATTTCATTTGGATAGGGAAAAATGCGCGTTTTTGAAAATTGCATTTTAGGCCCGGAGAAAAGTTCATTTTGTTCGGCTCATTTTTAGGAGTCAGGGAAAATTTACTTTAGATTTTTTTGAGTTCGTTTAGATTTTCTTTTATGTGTTTTTCTGCGCGCGAAACCGTTTAAAAAAAATCCAGCAGGCCAGCCGGGCCAAGGCCCAGGCCAGCCACCGCCTCCCCAGCGCAGGCAGCCGGCCGCGCCAGGCCATCGCGCGCGCCAGGCGCCAGAGGCAGGAGCCGCCGCCGCCCCTTTTTGATTCCTAGTAGGACTTTAGTCCTACTTCGTTTCCTCTTTTTATTTCCTATTCCTACTCTATTTCTTGTCCCCTACCCCAAGTAATCTCTCCCCTCTCCTATATAAATACCCCCATAGACCCCCCTCTCCTCACACCAAAAACCAAAACCCCTCTCCTCCCTAAGCCGCGCCCCACCCCGCGCCCCTCACCCGCCGCCGCCGCCCCTATAGCGCCGCCGCCCTTGTGCCCTAGCGCCGCCGCCGCACCTTGCCCACGCCGCTGCCCCCCTACGCCACGCCGCCGGAGCCCCTCGCCGGAGACCTCGCCGGAGGTTGCCCCGCGTCTCTTTTCCTCGGATCGTTTTCTTCTAATCGTTCCGATTCTTTTCTTCTCTTCTGATTCGTTTTCTAGATCGGTTTTTCGTTTCAGTTTTCTTCTCCGAAACCCTAGATCGGATTCGTTTTCTTTTCCGATTTAGTTGCCTTTGGACCGTTCGCCGGACCGTTCGTCCTAACGAACGTGATCACCGGATTCTTCTAGGTTAACGAACGTCCGTTCGTATAACCGTTTTTCTTTTGCTTCTTGTCGGATTTATTCCGCGATCGCGATCTCAGATCCGATCTTCGTTGTAGTTTATCTTCTCGCTCGTTTATCGGAATCAGGTGATTCAAGCGCCTCGAGTTTCGTTTCGAAACCGCCGTTCCGTCTAATCAACTTAAACAAGTTTTTGCCCCGGTAAAATTTGACCTAGTTTCAACTTGCTAGAACCGAGTTGTTTTCTTCCGCCGTTTGTTTTTCCGTTTCTTTGTTCGGTTCTTTCTTTCTTTGCAACCGGAGTTCTTAAGTTGAACTTTCTGGTTCGTTCTCTTGTTCGAGTTTACCTGTGCATTAGATGAGTACTTATTGTGTGCTTGTTGTCGAAAACCCTAGGACTCGCGGATCATCAGCAAGGCAAGTAACACTTTGATCATACCTTTTCTACAACCCATGTTTTATTGCATTAGATCAATCCTCTCACATTGCATGATTAGGATCTAATTAAATTGTGGGATGGGAAGTAGATGAGGTAGTACCTATCACCTGTATTACTATGAAACCTTTGGGAGTTACTTCTACGTTGCTTATTATGCCATGCTATGCTAGTAGACGTGGATTGGGTGAGTGATATCCATGACAGATGTGAGTTGATAATTTTAATGGTTTATCTAAGGTGGCAACTTAAACACACATATGGTTGGATTGAGGCACCTGATGTCTATCAGGACTTGCCTGTTTTTTTCCGGACCGCCACCCAGGCTCAAAGGGATCATAAGATCTTTCATGCTAGAAACTTCCGTGTGCAGCCACATGCTACTATGGGCTCTAGCGTAGTTGCCTAAGTTGTGCGAACTCTTACGGGGTGGACTAGCAGATGTAGGGGTTGTAGGTGGTACGGTCTACCCCACATGTAAGGTGCTAGCGCTTCTGAAAGACTATGTCTCGGTCATCCATTTCTCAAACACCGTGTAGTACGAGAAAACAAACGGAGGCGATCGAGTCATGTGGGGAAAATGCGCAAACCTCTGCAGAGTGTATAAACTAATCATGATTAGCCGTGTCCCCGGTTATGGACAACTTGAGTATCTAGTACTTGAATATCATGTGAATCTCAACATGTTACTTCTAATTAATGTTGTTGGGTTTTAATTGTTCACTTAATTGGGATCGGAATGCTGTCAACCTTTCTTGATGTTTAACAACTACCATGATAGTTATATAAATCTATTCCTTTGCAGTAGGGAAAAACTGGCTTTACGCAAAACTGTAACCATAGAGCTTTCCACCAGCCATATATGCATATAGTATAGCTGTATCATTCCATTACTCTCTATGTGTTACTTTGCCAGCATATTCCATATGCTGACCCATTTTCGGGCTGCAACTTTCATGTTGCAGACTTTTTAGACGACGATTGAGGTGTTTTAGGTCGTGGTTCTATACTCAGTGATGCCGTTGGAGTTGATGGACCCATTTATCTTCCGAGTCTTCCGCTGTTATCGACACTAGATGGCCTTAAGCCATATTTATTGTAATAAGTTCTCTTTTGAGACAATGATGTAATAAGTGTGTGATTGCCACTCTGCTATAAATCCTTCGATGTACTGTGTGGTGTCAGCATTACTGATCCAGGGATGACACCGGAGCACAGTAGACTTGATCCATTCGGGTCGGGTCGCTACAGAGATGGTATCAGAGCACACGCTGACTGTAGGACACGACCACTAATTTAAAGCCATAGATCACCATTCTCTTCTCATTTTCTAACTCCTCATCTTTTCTACCCTTTTAGGATGACGAACGTGAAGATTAAGTATGCCCAACCGGATGAAGGCACCCCTTTTGGATTGCACTTGAAGGAAGTCACCAAGTACCTGAACATTGGATTACCAAGCTTCACGGGAACCTTCAATGCCACTCTGCCTGAAGAGGAGCGCTGGAAGATTCAAGCTCACGTTCCGGGAAGAACATTCACGCCAATCACGAAGCCTATAGATAGTGTTTTCAATGCACCAACCTGGAGTCTGGGAAAGAGCATGGCAGCTCATTTCACCATAGGACGCATTGGAGAAGTTTATCAAGAAGACCTCAAGGACACTATCTACCAGATTTGCGGACGCCGAGATGAACAATGGGAGTTAGTCAGCACCAAGAAGGATAGATCCATTGCATCTTTCATCCAGGAGTTAAACCAGCACATTCGACGCCACGGGAACCAGATGTGCAATGATATGATAGAGTTGAAAATGCAAAGGCAAGGATCATCAAGCTAGAAGGAGAACTGAAGTCTACACGCAAGGACTACATGGACGAGATCGTAGCTCTAGCAAGACACAATGGCGATCTTAAGCAGGAGATTGAAGAACTCAAGAGGAAGTTAGCATCCCAGGAGGAAGACGAGTACGTCGCATGTCCGGACAACTACATCATCATCGACGACACCGATTCGGATCCAAGTGAACCCGACTTTGAAGACGAAGCTGGAGCAGATATCATGGTGTCTTCCATCGGTTCAAATTTCTAGATGACCACCAGATAGTAGTAGTATTCCCCCATGTAAACATTAGTTCGAGCACTTTTGCGATAGTTTTAGATCGTTGTAAGGCCTTGTTTGATTGATTGGAGTGATTTTGTGTGCATTTGCTCATGTGCATTGGGGTAGTGTTTTCCCTTTAGACCCCCTCTATTCTTAATTCTTGTCTTTTCTAAACCCTCATATGCCTCCGAGACGTGACAGTGGATTTCCACCGGAGCTCACTCAGTTGTCCAGCAACAGAATCAATTGATGCAGATGTTAGTCCAGAACCAGCAGAACAACAATAACAACCCACCACCACCACCTGTTGACCACTTAGCCCGTTTCCTTAGGCTGAACCCGGCGGTGTTTTCCAAGATCGATTTGCGATCAGGGTACCATCAGTTGAAGATTCGAGAGCAGGACATACCTAAGACAACATTCACCACGAGATATGGATTGTATGAGTATACCGTTATGTCATTTGGATTGACTAACGCACCTGCCTATTTTATGAACCTGATGAACAAAGTGTTTATGGAGTTTTTGGATAAGTTCGTCGTAGAGTTCATTGATGACATCCTGGTTTATTCAAAGAATGAAGAGGAGCATAAGGAACATTTGCGTTTGGTTTTGGAGAAACTAAGGGAACATTAGTTATACGCCAAATTTAGCAAATGCGAGTTTTGGTTAAAGGAAGTTGGATTCCTCGGACACGTTATATCTGGGGAAGGTATAGCAGCTGACCCCACAAAGGTTGAGACCGTAACCGAATGGGAAGCACCAACAACGGTTGGAGAGATCCGGAGTTTTCTTGGACTCGCAGGATACTACCGGAGATTCATTGAGAATTTCTCAAAGATTGCGAAGCCTATGACTGAATTGTTGAAGAAGGATACTAAGTTCAAATGGACCGAGGAGTGTGAGGCTAGTTTCCAGGAGTTGAAGAAACGTTTGGTCACCTCACCAGTATTGATTTTGCTAGATCAGACCAAGGATTATGAGGTGTATTGCGACGCTTCACGTCGAGGACTTGGAGCAGTGCTTATGCAGGTAGGAACAGTTGTTTCGTATGCTTCACGGCAACTGAAGCCTCATGAGTTGAATTATGCCACGCATGATTTGGAGTTAGCAGCCGTAGTGCATGCATTGAAGATGTGGAGACATTTCCTCATTGGAAATCATTATGAGGTGTACACGGATCACAAGAGTTTGAAGTACATTTTCACGCAGAAGGAGTTGAACCTCAGACAAAGGAGATGGTTGGAGCTCATCAAGGATTATGACATGAGATTGCATTACCATCCCGGAAAAGCTAATGTAGTAGCTGAGGCATTGAGCCGTAAGAGACATGTCAATACCCTAATGACGGGGAAAATACCAAAGGAGTTAGCAGAAAACCTTCGTGAGCTATGTTTGGAAATAGTTCCGAGAGGCTATGTAGCAGCATTGCAGATTCAGTAAACATTGATGGATAAGATCAGAGAAGCTCAGAAATCTGACAAGGAGATTGCTACTATAAAAGAGAAATTGAGCGAAGGAAAAGCAAAGGGATTTCGTGAGGATGAACACGATACCCTATGGTTTGAGGACCGTGTTTATGTGCCCAATGACCCGGAGATCAGGAAGTTGATCTTGAAGGAGGCACATGATTCACCGTATTCGATTCACCCAGGGAATACCAAGATGTATTTGGATTTGAAGGAAACATTCTGGTGGACCGGAATGAAGAAGGATATTGCAGCCTATGTAGCAGTTTGTGACGTATGTCAGAGAGTAAAGGCAGAGCATCAGAAGCCAGCAGGATTGTTACAACCATTGCCGATACCCGAATGGAAGTGGGATAAGATAGGCATGGATTTTATCACAGGACTACCCAGGACGAAAGCAGGATATGACTCGATATGGGTAGTAGTTGATCGTTTGACGAAGGTAGAACATTTTATTCCAGTTAAGACCACTTACACCAGTGCTAAGTTGGCAAAGATATACATGACTAGGATCATTTGTTTGCATGGAGTTCCGAGGAGTATCGTATCAGATAGAGGAACCCAATTTACCTCAAAGTTTTGGAATCAGTTGCATGAGACTTTAGGAACCAGATTAGAGTTCAGCACAACTTTTCATCCGCAGACAGATGGACAGACTGAGAGAGTCAATCAGATTTTGGAAGATATGCTGAGAGCTTGTGCACTAGATTATGGATCTAGCTGGGATGAAAACTTGCCGTATGCGGAGTTTTCCTACAACAACAATTACCAAACCAGTTTGAAGATGGCACCTTTCGAAGCTTTATACGGAAGGAGGTGCAGGACACCGTTGTCATGGGACGAAGTTGGAGACCGTCAATTCTTTGGACCAGATTTGATTAAGGAGTCTGAACGGAAAGTTAAGTTGATTCGCGATAGGCTCAAGGTAGCCCAGTCTAGGCAGAAGAGCTACGCAGACTCTAAACGCAAGGAGACAGTTTACGAAACCGGAGACAGAGTTTATCTTCGAGTATCCCTACTTCGAGGAGTTAAGCGCTTTGGAGTTAAGGGAAAATTAGCACCGCGTTTCGTTGGACCATATAAGATCTTGCAACGTATGGGAGAAGTCGCTTATAAGTTGGAATTACCAGAGGGACTGTCAGGAGTTCATGACGTATTCCATGTTTCTCAGCTGAAGAAATGTCATGCCGAGATGGCGGAGGTACCGCTAAGAGATACCGTGCCACTCGAAGCCATTCATTTGAAAGACGACTTAACATATGAGGAGAAGCCAGTCAAGATTCTCGATTATGCCAGTAGAGTTACTCGCAGCAAGGTTATCAAATTTTGCAAGGTTCAGTGGAACCACCACTCAGAGGATGAAGCCACCTGGGAAAGAGAAGAAGATTTGCTCAAGGACCACCCTCGCCTATTTTCTAGCCAACCCGAATCTCGAGGGCGAGATTCATCTTAAGGGGGGTAGGTTTGTAACATCCCAAATTTGAAATTTGGAATGTTATACACTAGATCATCATGCATAGCATATTTTCTTGCATTTTGGTTGATCCTAGAAATTTCACGCAACGCAAGGACCCACGGAGAGAGATGGAGATTTCGTTATTTTCATATTTGAGTTTTCTCAAATTTGAAAATAGGATCATTTGATTTATTTATTTCATCTTCAATAATTTTCCGATAAAAAAATATAAGAGAGGGAATAATATGACTTTCCCAAATTTAGGAAAAATGAAGATTTAATGAATAAGTCAAATTTTGTTTTGCTGGAGTTTATTTGCATTTCATTTGGATAGGGAAAAATGCGCGTTTTTGAAAATTGCATTTTAGGCCCGGAGAAAAGTTCATTTTGTTCGGCTCATTTTTAGGAGTCGGGGAAAATTTACTTTAGATTTTTTTGAGTTCGTTTAGATTTTCTTTTCTGTGTTTTTCTGCGCGCGAAACCGTTTAAAAAAAATCCAGCAGGCCAGCCGGGCCAAGGCCCAGGCCAGCCACCGCCTCCCCAGCGCAGGCAGCCGGCCGCGCCAGGCCATCGCGCGCGCCAGGCGCCAGAGGCAGGAGCCGCCGCCGCCCCTTTTTGATTCCTAGTAGGACTTTAGTCCTACTTCGTTTCCTCTTTTTCTTTCCTATTCCTACTCTATTTCTTGTCCCCTACCCCAAGTAATCTCTCCCCTCTCCTATATAAATACCCCCATAGACCCCCCCTCTCCTCACACCAAAAACCCAAACCCCCTCTCCTCCCCAAGCCGCGCCCCACCCCGCGCCCCTCACCCGCCGCCGCCGCCCCTATAGCGCCGCCGCCCTTGTGCCCTAGCGCCGCCGCCGCACCTTGCCCACGCCGCCGCCGCCCTACGCCACGCCGCCGGAGCCCCTCGCCGGAGACCTCGCCGGAGGTTGCCCCACGTCTCTTTTCCTCGGATCGTTTTCTTCTAATCATTCCGATTCTTTTCTTCTCTTCTGATTCGTTTTCTAGATCGGTTTTTTGTTTCGGTTTTCTTCTCCGAAACCCTAGATCGGATTCGTTTTCTTTTCCAATTTAGTTGCCTTTGGACCGTTCGCCGGACCGTTCGTCCTAACGAACATGATCACCGGATTCTTCTAGGTTAACGAACATCCGTTCGTATAACCGTTCTTCTTTTTCTTCTCGTCGGATTTATTCCGCGATCGTGATCTCACATCCGATCTTCGTTCTAGTTTATCTTCTCGCTCGTTTATCGGAATCAGGTGATTCAAGCGCCTGGAGTTTCGTTTCGAAACCGCCGTTCCGTCTAATCAACTTAAACAAGTTTTTGCCCCGGTAAAATTTGACCTAGTTTCAACTTGCTAGAACCGAGTTGTTTTCTTCCGCCGTTTGTTTTTCCGTTTCTTTGTTCGGTTCTTTCTTTCTTTGCAACCGGAGTTCTTAAGTTGAACTTTCTGGTTCGTTCTCTTGTTCGAGTTTACCTGTGCATTAGATGAGTACTTATTGTGTGCTTGTTGTCGAAACCCTAGGACTCGCGGATCATCAGCAAGGCAAGTAACACTTTGATCATACCTTTTCTACAACCCATGTTTTATTGCATTAGATCAATCCTCTCACATTGCATGATTAGGATCTAATTAAATTGTGGGATGGGAAGTAGATGAGGTAGTACCTATCACCTGTATTACTATGAAACCTTTGGGAGTTACTTCTACGTTGCTTATTATGCCATGCTATGCTAGTAGACGTGGATTGGGTGAGTGATATCCATGACAGATGTGAGTTGATAATTTTAATGGTTTATCTAAGGTGGCAACTTAAACACACATCTGAGTGGATTGAGGCACCTGATGTCTATCAGGACTTGCCTGTTTTTTTTCGGACCGCCACCCAGGCTCAAAGGGATCATAAGATCTTTCATGCTAGAAACTTCCGTGTGCAGCCACATGCTACTATGGGCTCTGGCATAGTTGACTAAGTTGTGCGAACTCTTACTGGGTGGACTAGCAGATGTAGGGGTTGTAGGTGGTACGGTATACCCCACATGTAAGGTGCTAGCGCTTCTGAAAGACTATGTCTTGGTCATCCGTTTCTCAAACACCGTGTAGTACGAGAAAACAAACGGAGGCGATCGAGTCATGTGGGGAAAATGCGCAAACCTCTGCAGAGTGTATAAACTAATCATGATTAGTCGTGTTCCCGGTTATGGACAACTTGAGTATCTAGTACTTGAATATCATGTGAATCTCAACATGTTACTTCTAATTAATGTTGTTGGGTTTTAATTGTTCACTTAATTGGGATCGGAATGCTGTCAACCATTCTCGATGTTTAACAACTACCATGATAGTGAAATAAATCTATTCCTTTGCAGTAGGGAAAAACTGGCTTTACGCAAAACTGTAACCATAGAGCTTTCCACCAGCCATATATGCATATAATATAGCTGTATCATTCCATTACTCTCTATGTGTTACTTTGCCAGCGTATTCCATGTGCTGACCCGTTTTCGGGCTGCAACTTTCATGTTGCAGACTTTTCAGACGACGATTGAGGTGTTTTAGGTCGTGGTTCTATACTCAGTGATGCCGTTGGAGTTGATGGACCCATTTATCTTCCGAGTCTTCCGCTGTTATCGACACTAGATGGCCTTAAGCCATATTTATTGTAATAAGTTCTCTTTTGAGACAACGATGTAATAAGTGTGTGATTGCCACTCTGCTATAAATCCTTCGATGTACTGTGTGGTGTCAGCATTACTGATCCAGGGATGACACCGGAGCACAGTAGACTTGATCCATTCGTGTCGAGTCACCACAGACGGAAACTAGGGCGGCAAGAGTGGAACAAAACAGCAGGCATAAGGCTGGGCCTTCCACCCTTTACCAAGTATATAGATGCATTAATAATAATATAAGAGATATTGTGATATCCCAACATAAACATAATCCAACATGGAGCAATCTTCATCTTCACCTGCAACTAGCAACGCTATAAGAGGGGCTGAGCAAAAGCGGTAACATAGCCAAACAACGGTTTGCTAGGAAGGGTAACAAAGGTTAGAGGTTCATGGCAATTTGGGAGGCTTGATAAGCAGGTGGTAGGTAAGGCAGCATAGCGATAGAGCGAAGCAACTAGCATAGCAATGATAGTAGTGAGATCCAAGGTGACGGTCATCTTGCCTGAAATCCCGCAAGGAAGAAGAACGAGTCCATGAAGAAGATTAAGCCACGAAGACGAACCAAGCGTAGACGAACGAATCCTCACGAACCCAACGAAATGGGAACTATCGAGAAGAAGCACACAACATAGTAAACACACCACACATGAACAAGGCATGATGCTCAAACAAGTATGATGCATGACAAAGCTACATGAAGCTACTCATGGCAAGAGATGATGCATACAAGAACAACACAACCAAGCAAGTTTAAGTGAGGCCGGAAACAACATAGAACAACTCCGGTAAGTCCTCATATGCAAATTTCCAAATTGGTCCAGATCTGAATAAGCCTTATGTTCAAATTGTTAAACAGAAAGTTAAGATGCACCAAAATGATCTACACGAAATTCTAGTCAAGTTACATATAAAGTTCATTAGATTCGGAGCTGCGGACTAGGAGATATGAGCAAAACAAGATAAACATGGCATTGATGCAAAATGCATTCAAACATCAAGCAAACACACCCAAAACATGGATCCAACAAGGTAACATGAAACTACATGCAAAACTAAGCAAGTTTTATATAGAGCACACTCAAATCGGAGCAACGGATCAACACATACACTCTATACAAGTTTAACGGGCATGCTGACCAAAACAGCAACTAGGCATATTGCAAGCATCAAAACAACATGCTACAGGATCTCAATATGAAAACAAAAGGCATGGATGTGATGTACATGTAAAGCATAACAAAACATGAACACTGAGCTATCTCCAGAAACTACTAGAACATGCTCAAAAGGACATGGCAAGATTGCAAATAATAACAGGTTCACAGACTTGGTGGAATTTCAGGACATGGCAGAAATAACATCAGTTTGCAATGTTTAGAGCTATCAAACAACATGTTACGGCAAGCTATCGTGTCAAACTAAAGCATGGCATTAATCTACTCAAAGCATATAACAAGAGTCTCTTACTGACCATGAGCCAAAAGGGCACAGAAGATACAATTGCAAGCATGTGAACATAGCAAAAACATAAACAGATTCACACTTAGTGGAAAAAAATGGAGCATGGCAAAACAGATAACAAGTAGGCATGTTTACGAGCTCGATGCACTCCCTACAAGGCATTGCATGACAAACTAAGCATACACCCAGCAAATATACATGGCATAGAAGCTAGGCATGGAAAGAACAACAACAAAGCATGCACGGATCAACTACAACAACCATGGCAAACTTGATTAACATGCAAACAATCTGCCAGGAACATTTTATAGCAAAAGTAGAGCAAGATTAAGACATGATAGAGCACTCCATAAATACAAACAAGAGCATGGATGGATAGAGCATAACCATATGAACAAAACATCCTTACTGATCATGCTCTAAAGAGGCATGGATCACTCAGTAGCAACAAGAATATATGGCATAAAAATATAAACAGGGCAATGACTTGGAATATTTCTAAGTCTCTGAAATCAGCAACATTACGAGAGCTACTTAACATGCTTGTGCTAGTCACCACAGAGATCACAAAAATACATGGCATACACCCCTGTATAGATGGCATGGCATACAACAAAACACATGTAGAGCTCAGGATCATAGCATGCACACATTAATCATGACAAAAATGGCAAAAGAGCAACTGCTGATAAAAACCTGAAACTAACAGAAATTAGCACTCTTCCAACAGCATTTTGGGCATCAAGATGAGCTCTAATGAACATGGCACAATGGAATAAAATGAAGAGCACATCAATATGAACATTTCGATATATTACACGCATGAAACGGAGCTATCGATGATGAGATATGATGCGATGAACATGGCAATAAAATAACATCAGAAAATGACTTAGTGGAAAAATCAACCTCCGAAAATTCTGGATCTAGGGTTCCTCGCACGCGGATCGAGGCAGGGGCGCGAGCTCGCCGGAGATGGTCGCCGCTGGGGAAGAAGAGGAGGGAGGTCAGGGCGTCGCCGGAGGTGGAGCTCGCCGGGGCAGCACCGGGGCGCGGGGGAGGCGAGCACGGGCTCCGGGAGGCGCGCGCGGGCGCGGCCGCGGTCGGGCGGCGGCGGCGGTCCCGGCGCGGGGCGGCGGACGAGGCGCCTGACGAGTTTGCTTGCTCGCTATAGGTTGTTTCTTCATGACCTGCATTTTTATACGGGTTGTCGGTTGTGGCTTCTGCTTCTTTTTGTCATTTTTTTTTTGTACATTGTTCTTCTTTGTAAATTTGTGGAATTTGTCCAGCGTGGGTTTTGTTCGAAAACTAAAGATTTTTGCCATATGAATTGATACAAGGAGAAAACACCTAGCATCTAGAGAGTTCATTGGATGTGTCGGATGTAGCTTTTTGAGGTGTTTTATTCATTTATTTTTCACATGTGTATTTTGCTAAGTATCAGTTAATTCGGTGATGGTTTGATCACGGTGTCAAGAAATAAATTTGGGAATGACTTTCACAACAAATTCAACATATTCTTTGCTGTGATATGATGCACGATACATCAATGGGGGAGTGAATTTAGATGAGTAGATCTATGACTCTTCGTGCCTGTTCATCACCCTCCTCGGCGAAACCTATAGCGAGACTCATGATAAAGCTCCCCAAACATGCTGCAGTACAAAAAGCTATAACGCCCACAACAACCAGGGCGGCATGGGCAAGGCCCGTCGGCCGAAAGTGGACCTGCAGGAGAATCGCGGCGACAATTGCCAAGAAGAAGGCGACCACGCCCCAGAACCATAAAAAACAGTATCTGCTTCGCTCAACGGGCTCCGCTACCGCGGCATCCTCCGCGTCGGCGCCGTTCGGGTTTCCGCGGATGATGGCGACCAACCTCTCCTTCCATGCCCAGAACGCGTGCCGGCTCGGCTCCGGCGGTGCGACGACCTCGCCATTAGAGTTGGGGTTCTCGATGTCAGCCATTGATGGCCAGGTAGATGGATGTGCAGAGCTAGATTGATCAACGAGAAAATTTGTTTGATGACGCAGTACATGTGATTAGGATACATAAATATATGTCCTGTATATACGTAGTGGCCGGCAGGATTGGAGTTTATAATTAAGGGGCTGGTCGGGAATTATTATTTTTACCAATCTCCAACTTGAATTTGATTCGATCTTTGGGTAGGTGGTTAGAGCGGTTTGAGTCCATCTCCTACACGAAGTCAGTAAAATAAAAATCTGATTCAGTATAAAACTAGTTACGTGCATGCATATACTTTTTTTTTGCGGGGAATTTCAGAGAGCTTTATTCAACAAAAGCATTCGCCGAACAGTCAGCCAACAGGCTGCTGATCAGGAAGCTTGGGGTCATCTCGAGCCAGCTTTCAGTCACATTAAGCGTACTCGCACGCTTAGCACAAAGATGTGCAGGACCGTTTGCCGCTCTTATTACATGCTGAATTACAAAGGATGAAAAATAAGAGAGAGCTCTCTAATTTCTCCTAAGATGGGTGCTACAATCGAGCGATCGTTGTAGCGATTGTTCCAGAGGTTAACTGCCTCTAGATAGTCTGTCTCGAGTGTCACCTCCGTGAAGCCCTTCACACGAGCAAAGATCACACCCTCTTTCATGGCTTGGACCTCAGCAATTAGTGGGTCCGAAACCCCCATGTACGGCTTGCACCAAGCTCCCAAGAAGACCGAACATGATCTGGCAACCCCTCCAATACCCGCTATACTGGATCACCTTGCCGAAAGCCTCTTGAAGGGGTGAAAAAAGGTAGTAGCTCTCCATTGACACGAACAGAGTAGCGGACTGAAGTTACACACTTCATAATTAATCTGACCAAGGTAGCACCGAATCCTAGCCTCAGCAACATGGCCTCCAGAAAATGCCATTCTACCCGATCATATGCTTTCATCATGTCCAACTTGATTGCACATGAGAAATTCTTTCCTTTCTTCCTTCTTTTCATCGTGTGAACACTTTCAAATGCAACCAATACGTTATCTGTGATCAAACGACCCGGAACAAAGGCACTTTGCTCTTCACTAATAATATCATCCATGCAAGGTCTCAAACGATTTGTGAGAGCCTTGACATCAAGTTTATAGAGCACCTGACACAATGCAATTGGATGATATTGTGTTATATTTTGTGGGTTACCTACCTTGGGGATTAGAGTTATCAAAGTATCGTTCAAACCCGCCGGTAGCTCGCCACCATTCAGAAATTCAAGCACCGCTGGAATGACCTCATGTTGAAGTAGCTTCCAATGGCGTTGAAAAATTCCTGCTGTAAATCCATCAACACCCGGTGCTTTTGATGGCGCCATTTGAAATAATGCCTTGTGGATCTCAGCTGCCTCAAACGGCTTCTCCAGGAGTTGATTCATCTCCGGAGTGACCCGAACTGGTACATGCGATAACAGCTCATCCATATTATTGTGTCCTTGGGAGGTATAGAGAGCTTGGTAAAACGTCTGCACCTCTTCTTTGTCCTCATCGCCATTCACACAAGTGGAGCCATCAGATCTCTGAAGATTAGAGACTCTATTTATGCGCTTCCGTTGCTTCGCCTGTGCTTGGAAATAGGCCGTGTTACGATCCCCTTCCTCCAGCCAGGAAACGCGAGATCGTTGTTTCATCCATATTTCTTCCAATCGAGGTGCCTCTCTGAGTTTTGTCATAGTTCGTTTCTCCTCCTCAGTCGGGCCCCGACCAATGGACTGCTCCCATAATCTAGACAGTCGTTTCCTCAGCTGTCGGACTGTCCTTGAGAAGCAGCCAAATTCACGCGCCCCCCATGGCGCAAGCTGACGTTGCATTGTGCCTAAGGAGTCCAGTATGCCATGCAAACCTGGCGCCCGGGGTTGATTTCTACAGGTCTCCGCCACCAGTTTCTCATAGTCGCTATGAGATTGCCAAACATTCTCATACCGAAAGGTTTTAGGTACATGAGAGTTGCTTCCGATCGTATGATGGCGCAATTCAGCAACTACAAAACAGTGATCGGACTCCGTCGCACAAACATGCCGTACTCTCGTGTACTCATAGAATTGTCTGAATTCTTCATTGGCAAAAGCTTGATCAAGACGAGCTTTAACGTTTGCATCTCCCGACTGTCGGTTATCCCAGGTGTAAGGGACGCCGGTCCAACCCAAGTCCTGGAGAGCACAATCAGCTATGACTTCCCTAAAAGCCCTTATCTGCCATTCCGGCCGTTCTGCCCGGCTAAAGTGTTCCTCAGCACACTTGGATCGAGCAGTACAATGACATGCAGCGCGAGATACATGCCATTTCAGACAACGTGTGTGGTCTGGTGGGATGGAAAGATTCGCTTGTGAAATAGAAATGGCATACCGTGCCTCGTGCCTTTACAATCACGTCCTTGTCCGCCATGAGAACATTGTAGTGTTTTTTTTTTGCGGGGAGAACATTGTAGTGTTGATGCACCCTTGTCTGGTGCGGATAAGGTCTGGTGTCGGTGGTCGCCAGTGCCGACAAAGGAGGGTTAGAGGGGTCTCCATGGACAACATAGGAGGCAAGGCAGCACTAGCAGGGCGGCATGGTGAGGCTGTGCATGGCGGGGCCAGTAGTTTGGCCAAGTGGCAGAAGGCAGGTGGGAGGAAGAAGGCTATGAAGGAGAGGGCAAAAATGATCAAAGCAACAAAGTTTTTTTTAACCAACTTACATATGTGGACGATGCTCATCCGCCGACTGACGTGAGAAAAAGATCCTCCTCTTCCAAGCCATTGGATTCGCACAGTACAATCTGTTCGATCAAGTGTTCAGTGCGACCTGTCGGTTTGCAACATAGACCATGTTGAGGTCGCTGCTTGCAATATACGCCATGTTGCGGTCGACGACCTGTGTCGCAGGTAAATGTTTGCAATATGCCCCATGTTGCAATCAACTTCAGCTTGCATAACTGCAACCCATGGGTCTTTCGGTCACCCATTGCAACATGGCCATGTTGCGGCGACCCATTGCGACATGAATCTTGTTGCAGTCACCAATTGTAATATAAATCATGCCAGCAGCAACGACGGCAACACCGGCTAGCCGCAGCTCCACCTATACCTTGCAGAATCCCTGCGGCGGGCGGTGACCTTCGTTGCGTTGCACTGCTCCTCTCCGGATAAGTTGTGCTGCCAAAGGGTAGCACGCGGTGCCGCTAGTGCAGCAATTAACATACGGTGGGCTCACATAACCCAATAGCTTCCGTTTTGATTGCTCTGCTGCTCCCTTCGTGCTCCGCTCGGCTCGTTTTGCCTTTACTGTGAAGATGGTGAATTCAACAACAACTAGCTGCTGCTGGTTCAGGGAAAACCGACCTAGTTTTTTTAATAGATTTCAAAATTCTCGTGCATTAAGAAATGTGTACAATTTAGAAAATGTTCACAATTTTCTATAAGAAGTTCATGGATTCAAAAAATTATCATGAATTTTAAAATAATTATTAACTGTAAATGGTTCATGATTTTGAAAACCTTTCAGAATTGAAAAGGATCCATCTGTAGGATTTTTGGATCTTCAAGAAATTGAAAATATCCATAAAATTTCAAAATGTTGATGAAATTTTAAATAAATTGGGAATTTAAAAGAATAGTTACAAAGTTTACTAAATGCTGTAAATTTTAAAAGATCTCATAAATTTCAACTTTTTGTGAAATTTGAAAATGTTCATTATCTTTACAAAAATATTCATGATATATTTAAGAAAAGGCATTCATGGATTTATAAAATATTAAAATAGAAAACCTAAAACGAAAGAGTAGGAAACAAAATATTCGGACGAAAAACATGTTATAACCTGAATAAAAGAAACGGGAAACAGAAAAAAGACGAAAAGGCTGAATTGCACAAAGATAGGTCGGTAAAAAAAACGTCGCAAACCGCAACCCTACACTTTAGAGCTGGTCGCCCCTTTCTAACTTTCCTATATTTATGTGTATTGAGCAATCAAACATTCATCATAAATATAAGCATATGTAAACATTCATGACAATCATAGCATATGTTGATCATATATATTATATATGCAATACGTACATGATTCTACTAGATTAACACATGTTTCGTATCATGGCTAATATTCTGCCTAAGATGTTGAGGGCATCTCCAACGCCGTCCCCTAAAACGGACACACTATTTGTCCGCGGACACTGATATGTGAGTCGGCCATCCAACCATATCCCCTAAATGTTCACCTTTTTTTCTAGTTCCGTAACACTCAAAAAAATTATAGAAAATAGCACAATGCATCCTTAAAAAACATGCAAGTGTAGCTAGTACAACAATAATTAAATTTAAAAACCTCAATAGCATTTGACCGAATACCAGTTGGGTGTGGTGTCCTCCATGAATGACATTGGTAAGGATCGTAGGGCACCTGGCTGCGGAAGGATTCTGGGTGGACGTCCGCGTAGTCCAAGGAGGGCAGGCGCGTCGGTGGGCATGCGAATGACCGAGGATGCCTGGGCTGCAGCTGATTATTGATAGTGGCGAGATTGTCGGAGTGCATCATGGGTGCAGTGGAGATTGATGTTGATGAAGAAGTCGACGATTTCCCCGTTCGGTAGAGCACCAAAGTGGTGTTGTACATTGATTTTAGCTTCGGATCGTGAAGTCGTGGTAGCGGAAAATTGCATGATAACTCTAAGGAGGGTTTCAGATTATTTATGAGCCAGGGGCACAAGTTTAGAAGGGAGGTGATATTTGTGGGACCCACACATCCCAGAAACGAGCCCTAGGCCTGGGGCACTGTTGGGGAACGTAGTAATTTCAAAAAAAATCCTACGCACACGCAAGATCATGGTGATGCATAGCAACGAGAGGGGAGAGTGTTGTCCACGTACCCTCGTAGACCGAAAGCGGAAGCGTTAGCACAACATGGTTGATGTAGTCGTATGTCTTCATGATCCGACCGATCTAGCACCGAACGCACGGCACCTCCGAGTTCTGCACACGTTCAACTCGATGACGTCCCTTGAACTCCGATCCAGCCGAGCTTTGAGGGAGAGTTCCGTCAGCACGACGGCATGGTGACGATGATGATGTTCTACCGACGCAGGGCTTCACCTAAGCACCGCTACGATATTATCGAGGTGGATTATGGTGGAGGGGGGCACCGCACACGGCTAAGAGATCAAGAGATCAATTGTTGTGTCTATGGGGTGCCCCCTCCTCCGTATATAAAGGAGGGGAGGAGAGGACCGGCCAGGAGGAGGAGGCGCGCCCAAGGGGGGAGTCCTACTCCCACCGGGAGTAGGACTCCTCCTTTTCCTATTTGGAGAGGGAGAGGGAAGGAAGAGGAAGGAGGGTGGAAGGAAAGGGGGGCCGCCCCCTCCCAATTCGGATTGGGCTTGGGGGGGGGGGGCTCCCTTGCTCCTTTCCCCTCCTTTCCACTAAAGCCCATTAAGGCCCATATACCTCCCGGGGGGTTCCGATAACCTCCCGGTGCTCCGGTATTATCCCGATCTCACCCAGAACCATTCCGGTGTCCAAATATAGTCGTCCAATATATCGATCTTTATGTCTCGACCATTTCGAGACACCTCGTCATGTCCGTGATCATATCCTGGACTCTGAACTACCTTCGGTACATCAAAACACATAAACTCATAATATAACCGTTATCGAATTTTAAGCGTGCGGACCCTACTGGTTCGAGAACTATGTAGACATGACCGAGACACATCTTCGGTCAATAACCAATAGCAGAACCTGGATGCTCATATTGGCTCCCACATATTCTATGAAGATATTTATCGGTCAAACCGCATAACAACATATGTTTTTTTTGACAGAGAACGACAGTGGGAGAGGCTCCCACTGACTTTTTATATTAACTCACCAACAGATGTTACATAATTACATGTGGGGGCTTTTGCAGGGTTCCCCTCAACCCTTCAGAAGCATAAAGAAAGAAGCCTTGCTGTCTACAAGTTTTGAATATAAGAATCTAAGAAGGGACGGAGCTCTTCTTTACAGTTATGAGCGAGAAGGCCCAACAGATGCTTGAATCTATCTAGCCATGAAGTGAAAAAGTGTGGCACTCCTCTGAAGTACTCATTGTTTCTCTCCTTCCATATGCTCCAAGCGGCCAGCAAGAAGATATCCATGAATAATGGTTGCCCCCATTGGGGTTTACCATTATGCAGCAGGGAGATCCTATTCCCATCATTTGGCCATCTTAGACCAACTTTGTCCCAACATCACTGGCTAAAGGGGCACAAGAAAAAGAGATGTTCCACTGTTTCCTCAGGAGGATTTTGGCAAAGCATACATGCATAGTTATTGTCCACCACAGCATAGTGCCTACGATTCAACATGTTTCGCGTGTTCATGCGGTCAACAAGAAGCAGCCAGCCAAACATCTTGAATTTGATGGGGCTCTTGGCCTTCCAAAGCCAGAGGAAAGCATCATCGGCGATCGTCTCCCTGAAGCAATGGTTGTAGTAAATTTTTGGCCGAGAATTTTCCATTGAGGGTACTGACCCAAGTATCCGCAGTCCCCCTCTCTGGAATGACATGCATGGAGCCTCTCTAGATCTCTCTGACTTCCTCTCGTGCTTGTACAGAGAGGGGCAAATGGAAAAGCATGGCAGGGTCTGTTGCTTGCAGAGCATCACTGACGGATACATCCTCATTTATGGCAAACGAGAAGGCTCTGGGATAGATTTCGGAGAGCTGGGTTTCCTGGTCGTGCGCAAACCACACATCCTTCCAGAACAGAACTGAAGTCCCATCACCAACTACAACCTTTGAGATCCCTCGAAAGACCTGACTGAGCTGCATGATATCGCGCCACCAGAAGGACCCAATCGGATCAACAGCATGTGGTACCGTGTTTGCATAGTATGTATCCCAGATCAGTGTCACCCACGGTACATCCATGCGGTTATAGAACTTATAAAGGTGTTTAAGGAGCAGCGCCACATTTTGAGTTTTGATGTCAATTACCCCAAGACCACCTTTGCACTTTGGCCTACAAACTAACTCCCAAGCGGCCAAAGAGTTGTTTTTGACACCTTCCTCAGTGTTCTTGGCCCACAAACAGTATCTACGCAATTTGTCAATGTGTTCGATTGCTTTTGGATGTAATTTGAGTGTGCACATGGCATATATCAACATAGATGTGATGGTGGAGTTGACCAGCGTGAGCTTGGCGCCAGCTGAGAGCAGGGATAGCGCAGTGGATAATTTCCTTTCAATCCCACACACCATCGGCATCAATTCAAGCAGTGTTGGTTTTGTCGTTCCCATGGGAAGACCCAGGTAGGTAAATGGAAGTGATCCAACATTGCAGCCAAAGATTTGGGCCAAGACCGAAGCCTGCTGTGGGTCAAGATTGATAGGGATCAAAGTTGACTTGTGGAAATTTATCTTCAGACCAACAGACTCAGCGTAAGCAACCAGAATGGACTTCATGCGTGCGGCTTGATCTGGGCAGGCAGGCATGACCAAGATCGTGTCATCGGCATACTGGATCACCGGATAGTCCCCTCTCCGATTGCATGGAAAAGGTAGATCAATTAAGCCTTGGCCATAAGCGTCATTAATCGCCGCTTGAAGAAGGTCGACAGCTAACACAAAAATGAGCGGCGACAAAGGGTGACCCTGTCTTACTCCACATTTACACAGAAATTTCCGGCCAGGGACCCCATTCAAGAGAACCGAAGAAACCCCTGAAGCAAAAATAGACTTCATCCAGCCAAGCCATTTTTCGTCAAAACCCATGTGCTTCATAATCTGCAACATCGGTTCATGTTCTATTGTGTCAAATGCTTTGGCAAAATCAAGCTTGAGCAACACTATTTCTCTCGATGATGCTTGGCATTGGTGGATGTACTCAAATGACCAGGCCAAGCAATCTTGGATGGTACGCCCTTTGAGGAATCCATACTGATTCCTATGGATGATTTTAAGAATGACTTTCTGCAGGAGATTGGCTAGAATTTTCATGATGATTTTCAGACAACAGTTGAGCAGTGTTATGGGTCTGAAATCATTAGCCGTTACAGGAGAGGAGATTTTCAGAATGAGAGTAATATAACCCTCACTGATACTGGTTATGTCAAGGTTACCTTCGTGGAAGTCGCAACACATTTTGTAGATATCCTCCTTGATAATGTGCCAGCAACTTTTGAGGAAGCAACCATTAAAACCATCGGGACCGGGAGCCCTGTCACTAGGCATCTCTTTGATCACTGCATCAATTTCATCGGTGGAAAATGGTTCCGAGAGCACCTCCAAACCTTCTACCTTTTTAATGATACGGTCAAGATCGAAGCGCATATTTGTGGGCTTAGAGGTCCCCAAGCGTTCTTTGTATGTATTGAACAACAACCCTTCTTTGCATGTATGATCACAGACTTCAACATCCCCATCCTGCAAAGTGGCAATTGAGTTGTGTCTGAATGTTTCAGTAGCAAGTGACTGGAAGAGCTTAGTATTCTCATCTGCGAATCTGAAATATCTGACAGTGCATCTTTTTCTCCAGTATTCATTTTGGTACTTGAGAAGACAGTTAAGGTGTCCTTTCAGTATGCGCCTGAAGTTTGCTTCCTGGACAAACAACCCCCTCTTGTCTTCAAGAGCGTCGAGATTGGCTAGTACTTCGTTGCTGTTTTGGATCATAATTTTCAAGTTAGAAATGCCTCTACTCCAACGCTTGAGATCGTAGCGAAGCGTTTTGAACTTCTTACAGATTACTGCTGCAGAGTTGGAGGCGTGACAAGGTTTACTCCAAGATCTTGCCACAACTTCAGAGAAACCAGAGTGATTGACCCAGAAATTTTCAAACCGAAAGAGGTTTGTTTTTGGGATTTTGGACTCAATTGTGAGCACGCATGGGATATGGTCTGAGACAAGTTTTCTCAAAGGCAGAACCATTGTGTTAGGAAAAGAGGTGGTCCAATTCGAAGAAGAAAAGAACCAGTCAAGTTGCTCTAGGAGCGGGTCATCCTGCATATTGCTCCACATGAAGGCTCTACCCTTAACTGGGATTTCCATTAAGGATTGTGCACGTATAAGCTCATTGAATAACAGCATATCAGAAGCATCTCCTCCCGGTTTATTTCTGTTGTCAGTGGACCGTATGAAGTTGAAGTCACCCAAAATTAACCAATTTTCATCATCTGGTATATTAAGATCAAATAGCCAGGAGGTAAAATCCGCCCGTCTCTGACCCGTACAAGGGCCGTAGACATTGACCAGGTTTCAAGATTCATTCGACTGGGTGGCCACAAAGGAAACACCCACCGCAAAAGATTCCACATGCCATGGTGTCCCAACAAAAACAGAGCTATTCCAGATAGTAATAATGCCGCCAGACGCCCCAATCGATGGCGCAAAAACAAATTTATCAAATCACTTGGGGCAGAAAGATTTAATAAACGCTAGATCAAAAGATTCCCGCTTGGTTTCCTGAATACATAAAACTGAACAACCACTAGAGTCGATGGCATTTCTAAGTGCCAAAAGTTTGCTATCAGAGTTAATCCCTCTGATGTTCCACGACAGAATGTTCCACGATTTATTCATGAGCAGAAAGAAGATTAGATAGCCTCCTCTTGGGCTATCTGCTGGGTAGCCAGCAGCATCTCTTCAGAGATGTCCTCAGGAGCAATGCCGCATCGATCGCCCATTTGCTGAAGCTCTTGGATAGATGTTGGTGGAGGGTTTGGCGCGACTGGAGCAGCAGCCAAGGAGACAACATTGACGGATGGGACGACCCTGGCCCTCACCCGCGAGTGACTGTGCTTGACATCAGACACGTTGTGAACCTTGAAGCCATCGTACTTGTTCGACCGAGTACTCCTTTGGACTGCAGTGGTATCAAGAGGAACCTTGACAGTATGGGAGGCAGCAACATTAAACGAGGAAGAGGATGCCAGCAGTTGAAGAGCATTACCATGAGTTTGGGCAATCGGATCAGCCTGAATGATACTGCCAAGTAGCGCAGAAAAAGCCGAGGCCACAATCTCCTGCTGAGACAAAATACCAGCATCCACCGGAGCCACATCAGTTATATTACCTGCAGGTGCAGGAAAGTGCAGAGGTCCAATGCAAACACCCAAGTGGAAGCGAGCACTGAAAATGTTGGACATGTGGTCAGGTTCAGGTTTGAGGTTCTGCAGCAACAGTACACAAACTATTTCCAAGTGTTTCTGGATGAGCTTGAATGGGTTGACAGGAAACATCACAGTCCCAGCTGGATCATTAGTGATGGCCCGTGTGTAAATGCGTTTCAGCATAGAGCCCATCCACAGCAGTAGCTCATGGTCCAAAGCAATGGTGACAAAGGCAGAAACACCCCCAGCACGAGCAAACGCGTCTCTAGCAGCCGGATTCCCGTTGATAAAACCATCAGCCAGACTTTCTACTGCAGCAACTTCATCTTCAGAGGCCCAAACATCAGATAGGTTGTCATGCACATTGTGGTCAGGGTCCACTCCATCCATCAGGGAGGGGCCATCATATTGGAAGAAGGATCTGAAGCTGAAACCTGTGTATGGAGGAGGAACCACAGGCTAAACCCTCCACCCATTTTCCTGAAGTTGCTCTGGAACAGGGGCAGGGGCGTTCCAAGCCTCCTCATTCTGAGCCTGCTGGGCAGCCAAATCATCCAGGTGAGCCTGCTGCATGAGAGTGTAAAAAGGAAGCTGATATGGGTGTGGCGAAGCATTTAGCAGCGGTGGTGGCTCCTCAGTACCCACCAGACCTGGAAATGTATTGCGACCATTGAGAACATACACAGGTACAGACCATGAACGACCTAACCCTGGCAGCATACCGACCCTTGTAACAAGCAAACTATGAGGGACCTCGGCAACATCCTTAATGTGACATTTAACAAGCACTCTGGCCTTGTTTTGCCCAGGTCGAGGCCACACCAAAAGTTTGCCGAAGTTGGATATGGCCTTATGCACATAGTGCTCAGTCTGATAATCCATAGGAAAGGCAAGCAACATGATCCAAACTTCATACTCAAACGCGGGCATGCGCATGTTGGGTCCTTCGTCATGTGGCACCAAAGAAAAGTGGGAGTCATCTGTCAGAGCATGAGGACCTTCCCTAATCGCATTATCCCTACTTTCCATGTTGGAGAAGACTACACAACCAATGCCCAGCGGATAAATAAAATCATCTAGCAGCTCATACTCAAGATCGACTGTAATGATCCGCCAGACCTCAGCAAGCCAATATTCCTTCAGATGATCCGGTACTGGGGGGTCAATGGTGACGATGGCATACCTATCATGGTTGCGCGGCGGATCGTCAACCACCATGACCTGGCGCTGGATGCGATGAGCAGGCCCACGGTCGAAAGAAGATCCCTCAGGAGCAAAGGCGAAGGGGCGCACCGCAAAGTTCGCCATGGCCACTGTTCTGGAGGAACTACAGATTGGAAGTGGAGCGGCCGGCGAGGAGGAGCAAACTGTGGTCTTGTGCGGATGCAGGGGCGGCAGTGTTGGCAGACTCGAGGAGGAAGGCTCTACACCCGATTGGGGTTTTTGGCAGGCGGACTTGACTACACCTGCATAAGGGAGGCATATCGTCGAGCAATGGGAGGGAGCCACGTCCGAAGCATGCGGGATACTATGCTTCCGAATCCAAACAAGATGTGCATTCGTATCCCGTTTTCCGCGTGTTGCATGAACCAACATACGATTATCTACCATAGAAGATCCGGTCGCACTGTTGGGTAAGATCTCATTAGATTTGGACGCGTGGGTTGTGGTCGGTGCCCAGCATAGCTTGGGTAGTTTTCGACACATAGCGGGCTTGCGGGCCCTATGACCAATATGTTGACAAAAACAACATCTGCTGAGACCCGGGCATTTCACAGACCGGTGGCCCAAGGCCAGACATGCAGAGCAGATAACCGTGCTATACGGGCCCAAAGTGCATGGCACATGACGTGAAGAGGCAGGCAACACCATATCAGTTCTTGGAGCAGAACAAGAACATTTCCCTATGATATCTCCACATCGTTCGCAGAAAACACCCATGCACAATGATTCCAAATGACCAAAGTGATCACATTTTGTGCAATGTTGAAGCCGGTTATATATATAATCCTTTGTTGGCACCGAAGGAATTTGGACCATTAACATGACACTATCATCATCATAACCAGCCTGCCAACCATCCAAGATATGGAAGAGCTTATCAGTTGGAATGGAATCCCATAAACCCTGCTTAAACCGTAGGCCCTGAAAAGATGGTAACTGATTTGACGAATCCGGCCGGATAGGCAAGTTAACAGCTCCAATACGAAAAGAGTGATGATTATCCCGAGAAACCGGAAAAGATAACCTTCCAAAGGTGAGGTCCTGTGCATCGTCGCCGGAATGTCCTGCCGTCGGCATGGTGATCAACCCAAATTTCTCAAGAACAGAGAGTGAAGCGGGATCAGGGACTATCACAGATTTAGATGCTAGCCATTTGGACTTGATAGCCGGGCCGGGTGAAGAGGCTAGATCATTAAGCTCAGAATCCGCATTCCATCCAAGTGATTGAACATGAGTTCGAGAACCACGATGGAGATGAAAGTGAAAAATGAAATCCGGCCAAATACGGTCACGAAGGCCATAAATAAAATGACCAACACGATTAGATGCCACAGAAAACCGGAAACGTCGATCACCCAGACGAAGTACCTTGAAACCATTACAGATTCCACCAATGCAAGACTGAAGAGCCAGTCCCATAGATTCCACCTAGAGAGGAAAAGAGGCCGAGGAGAAAGAAACTTCAAGGAAGAACTCCTTGGAGTTGGGGTTGGGGACGAAGTGAACCGTAGATCCAAAGCGAGCACGCACCTGGCCCTCGACCTTGAGGCCGGGGGAGAAATCCCAATGGAGGAGGCCGTCCATTGAGGTTGCCGGGAAGGGTAGCTAGGGCAGGGAGTCACCATCGCCATGGGAGTCTCCTTGGGAGGGGAGGGTGGGAATCGCCATACCGTGGCTGCTGAGTGTTTGAATATGTTGTTCCCTTTGTCATCGGTATGTTACTTGCCCGAGATTCGATCGTCGGTATCTCAATACCTAGTTCAATCTCGTTACCAGCAAGTCTCTTTACTCGTTTCGTAATACATCATCCCGCAACTAACTCATTAGTTGCAATGCTTGCAAGGCTTATAGTGATGTGCATTACCCAGTGGGCCCAGAGATACCTCTCCGACAATCAGAGTGACAAATCCTAATCTCGAAATACGCCAACCCAACAAGTACCTTCGGAGACACCTGTAGAGCACCTTTATAATCACCCAGTTATGTTGTGATGTTTCGTAGCACACAAAGTGTTCCTCCGGTAAACGGGAGTTGCATAATCTCATAGTCATAGGAACATGTATAAGTCATGAAGAAAGCAATAGCAACATACTAAATGATCAAGTGCTAAGCTAACGGAATGGGTCATGTCAATCACATCATTCTCCTAATGATGTGATCCCGTTAATCAAATGACAACTCTTTGTCCATTGCTAGGAAACATCACCATCTCTGATTAACGAGCTAGTCATGTATAGGCATACTAGTGACATTCTATTTGTCTATGTATTCACACATGTATCATGTTTCCGGTTAATACAATTCTAGCATGAATAATAAACATTTATCATGTTATAAGGAAATAAATAATAACTTTATTATTGCCTCTAGGGCATATTTCCTTCAGTCTCCCACTTGCACTAGAGTCAATAATCTAGATTACACAGTAATGATTCTAACACCCATGGAGTCTTGGTGTTGATCATGTTTTGCTCGTGGAAGAGGCTTAGTCAACGGGTCTGCAACATTCAGATCCATATGTATTTTGCAAATCTCTATGTCTCCCACCTGGACTTGATCCAGGATGGTGTTGAAGCGTCTCTTGATGTGCTTGGTTCTCTTGTGAAATCTGGATTCCTTTGCCAAAGCAATTGCACCAGTATTGTCACAAAAGATTTTCATTGGACCCGATGCACTAGGTATAACACCTAGATCGGATATGAACTCCTTCATCCAGACTCCTTCATTTGCTACTTCCGAAGCAGCTATGTACTCCGCTTCACATGTAGATCCCGCTACGATGCTTTGTTTAGAACTACACCAACTGACAGCTCCACCGTTCAATATAAATACGTATCCGGTTTGCGATTTAGAATCGTCCGGATCAGTGTCAAAGCTTGCATCGACGTAACCGTTTACGACGAGCTCTTTGTCACCTCCATAAACGAGAAACATATCCTTAGTCCTTCTCAAGTATTTCAGGATGTTCTTGACCGCTATCCAGTGATCCACTCCTGGATTACTTTGGTACCTCCCTGCTAAACTAATAGCAAGGCACACATCAGGTCTGGTACACAGCATTGCGTACATGATAGAGCCTATGGCTGAAGCATACGGATCATCTTTCATTGTCTCTCCATCTTCTGCAGTGGTCGAGCATTGAGTCTTACTCAACTTCACATCTTGTAACACAAGCAAGAACCCTTTCTTTGCTTGATCCATTTTGAACATCTTCAAAACTTTGTCAATGTATGTGCTTTGTGAAATTCCAATTAAGCGTCTTGATCTATCTCTATAGATCTTGATGCCCAATATATAAGCAGCTTCACCGAGGTCCTTCATTGAAAAACTCTTATTCAAATATCCCTTTATGCTATCCAGAAATTCTATATCATTTCCAATCAACAATATGTCATCCACATATAATATCAGAAATGCTACAGAGCTCCCACTCACTTTCTTGTAAATACAGGCTTCTCCAAAAGTCTGTATAAAACCATATGCTTTGATCACACTATCAAAATGTTTATTCCAACTCCGAGAAGCTTGCACCAGTCCATAAATGGATCGCTGGAGCTTGCATACTTTGTTAGCTCCCTTTGGATCGACAAAACCTTCCGGTTGCATCATATACAACTCTTCTTCCAGAAATCCATTCAGGAATGCAGTTTTGACATCCATTTGCCTAATTTCATAATCATAAAATGCGGCAATTGCTAACATGATTTGGACAGACTTAAGCATCGCTACGGGTGAAAAGGTCTCATCGTAGTCAACCCCTTGAACTTGTCGAAAACCGTTTGCAACAAGTCAAGTTTTATAGACAGTAACATTACCGTCAGCGTCAGTCTTCTTCTTGAAGATCTATTTATTCTCGATGGCTTGCCGATCATCGGGCAAGTCAACCAAAGTCCATACTTTGTTCTCATACATGGATCCCATCTCGGATTTCATGGCCTCAAGCCATTTTGCGGAATCTGGGCTCACCATCGCTTCTTCATAGTTCGTAGGTTCGTCATGGTCTAGTAACATAACCTCCAGAACAGGATTACCGTACCACTCTGGTGCGGATCTTACTCTGGTTGACCTACGAGGTTCAGTAACAACTTGATCTGAAGTTTCATGATCATCATCATTAACTTCCTCACTAATTGGTATAGATGTCACAGGAGCCGGTTTATGTGATGAACTACTTTCCAATAAGGGAGTAGGTACAGTTACCTCATCAAGTTCTACTTTCCTCCCACTCACTTCTTTCGAGAGAAACTCCTTCTCTAGAAAGGATCCGTTCTTGGCAACGAATGTCTTGCCTTCGGATCTGTGATAGAAGGTGTAACCAACAGTTTCTTTTGGGTATCCTATGAAGAAACATTTCTCCGATTTGGGTTCGAGCTTATCAGGTTGAAGCTTTTTCACATAAGCATCGCAACCCCAAACTTTAAGAAACGACAACCTTGGTTTCTTGCCAAACCACAATTCATAAGGCGTCGTCTCAACGGATTTTGATGGTGCCCTATTTAACGTGAATGCGGACGTCTCTAAAGCATAACCCCAAAATGATAGCGGTAAACCAGTAAGAGACATCATAGATCACACCATATCTAGTAAGAGAGGCGATTTCCTATGCATGGTGGTACCTATGCACGCATGGTGGCACCTACACACCCTTTGGCATAAATGCCTTTTTTTGACATATGAGGTGTCGCTGTGTCGGGTTTCTGATCAGATTGGCACAAGTGCATTTTTCTCGTATAGAAATGACTTTTTCTCACTTCTCTTTGTCTTTTTATTTCCCTTTTTACACAAGTGCCTCTTCGTTGTGTAGAAAGAGCCTTTTCTCACTTCTCTTAGTCTTTTTGCTTGCCTTTTTTTGGCATAATTGCATGATTGCTTGCCTGGCTGGTCCAAAGTCACGTTATTTTTGTTATGGAATTATTTTTCATAGTCCAAAATAATTTATGAAAATAATTAGAGATAAATATTGGGGCATGCGTGGCTATCATCATGAGTAGCAAATTATTTCTCTATCTAGTAAAGTACGATTACGACGTTCGGACACACCATTACGCTGTGGTGTTTCAGGTGGCGTGAGTTGCGAAACTATTCCGCATTGTTTCAAATGTAGACCAAACTCATAACTCAACTATTCTCCTCCACGATCAGATCATAGAAACTTTATTTTCTTGTTACGATGATTTTCAACTTCACTCTGAAATTCTTTGAACTTTTCAAATGTTTCAGACTTATGTTTCATTAAGTACATACCCATATCTGCTTAAATCATCTGTGAATGTGAGAAAATAACGATACCCTCCGCGAGCCTCAACATTCATTGGACCACATACATCAGTATTGTTGGAAATATGCCCTAGAGGCCATAATAAAAGCATTATTATTATATTTCCTTGTTCATGATAATTGTCTTTATTCATGCTATAATTGTATTATTCGGAAATCGTAATACATGTGTGAATAACAGACACCAACATGTCCCTAGTAAGCCTCTAGTTGACTAGCTCGTTGATCAACAGATAGTCATGGTTTCCTGACTATGGACATTGGATGTCATTGATAACGAGATCACATCATTAGGAGAATGATATGATGGACAAGACCCAATCCTAAACATAGCACAAGATCGTATAGTTCGTTTGCTAGAGTTTTCCAATGTCAAAGTATCTTTTCCTTAGACCACGAGACCGTGTAACTCCCGGATACCGTAGGAGTGCTTTGGGTATGCCAAACGTCACAACGTAACTGGGTGACTATAAAGGTAGACTACGGGTATCTCCGAAAGTGTCTGTTGGGTTGACATGGATCAAGACTGGGATTTGTCACTCCGTATGACGGAGAGGTATCACTGGGCCCACTCGGTAATGCATCATCATAATGAGCTCAAAGTGACCAAGTGTCTGGTCACGGGATCATGCATTACGGTACGAGTAAAGTGACTTGCCGGTAACGAGATTGAACGAGGTATTGGGATACCGACGATCGCATCTCGGGCAAGTAACATATAGATTGACAAAGGGAATTGCATACGGGGTCATGTCCGACAAGCTACTTTCTCCGCTTCTTCCTGCTCCTCAGGGAGTTCCACTGTTTGGAGGAATCGGATGGTATGATGTGCCCATGTCGGAGCCTGAGGCTCGACGACAAGGACTAAAGGCACTTCCTCTGCCATGAGCAGTTGTCTCTACAGCCAGGACTTGACACCCCGCCGGAGTCGGTTGCCCCATGGCTGGCTCGGTGTCCACGGCGACATCCTTGCCGGCGGCTCCTGGGAGCTCGGCGGGAAATTACTTGTCGGGGCCTGATTTCCTTCATTTGTTCTGCTCTGTTGATGGTTCAACGGATGGTTGAGTCAGCAGAAGTACAAAAGTACCTGGTTCCATAGGTACTTTGAAGGCGGCGCGCTTCGACAAGTAGTCGGCGATGTCGTTCTCCACTCGGGGAACATGATCCGCCTATATACCGTCAAAGCGCTCCTCCATCTTCCTCACCTCATCTTCGTAGGCCTCCATCAACGGGCTTTGATAATCTTTGTTGACTTGCCGGACGACAAGCTGTGAATCACCCCTGATGATGAGCTTCTTAATCCCGAGGTCTGCCGCGATCCTGAGACCGGCAAGAAAACCCTCGTATTCAGCAGTATTGTTCGTGGGCATGTCCCTAGGAAAGTGCATCTGGATTACATACTTGAGGTGCTCTCCGGTGGGTGCGACGAATAGCACACCCGCACCGGCGCCTTGCAGTGAGAAAGTCCCGTCAAAGTCAATAATCCAATTGCGACTTGCCTCCTTGCCGGGGAGGGTGGTCTCCTGTATCTCTTCATCCGATGAGATCATCGTGGAGCATGTGGGAGCCAACATGGGTATCCAGATCCCGCTGTTGGTTATTGGCCAGAGAGTCGTCTCGGTCATGTCTGCTTGTCTCCTGAACCCGTAGGGTCTACACACTTAAGGTTCGGTGACGCTAGGGTTGTGAAGATATGTATATGCAGGAACCCGAATGTTGTTCGGAGTCCCGGATGAGATCCCGGACGTCACGAGGAGTTCCGGAATGGTCCGGAGGTAAAGAATTATATATAGGAAGTGCTGTTTCGGCCATCGGGACAAGTTTCGGGGTTATCGGTATTGTACCGGGACCACCGGAGGGGTCCCGGGGGCCCACCGGGTGGGGCCACCTGTCCCGGGGGGCCACATGGGCTGTAGGGGGTGCGCCTTGGCCTACATGGGCCAAGGGCACCAGCCCTACTAGGCCCATGCGCCTAGGGTTTCCATGGGGGAGGAGTCCAAGTGGTGGAAGGCACCTCTAGGTGCCTTGGGGGGGGGAGGGAATCCTCCCCCTGGCCGCCGCACCTAGGAGATCAGATCTCCTAGGATGCACACCACCCCCCCTTGGCCCTCCTATATATAGTGGGGGAGAGGAGGGACTTGACAAACCAGCCCCTGGCGCCTCCCTCTCTCCCCGTTACGTCTCTCTCTCGTAGTATAGGCGAAGCCCTGCTACTGTGACGCCCTGCATCCACCACCACGCCGTCGTGCTGCTGGATCTTCATCAACCTCTCCTTCCCCCTTGCTGGATCAAGAAGGAGGAGACGTCTCCCGTCCCGTACGTGTGTTGAACGCGGAGGTGCCGTCCGTTCGGCGCTTGGTCATCGGTGATTTGGATCACGTCGTGTACGACTACATCATCACCGTTCTTTGAACGCTTCCGCACGCGATCTACAAGGTATGTAGATGCATCTGATGACTCGTTGCTAGATGAACTCCTAGATAGATCTTGGTGAAACGAGTAGGAAATTTTTTGTTTTCTGCAACGTTCCCCAACAGTGGCATCATGAGCTAGGTCTATGCGTAGTTCTTCTTGCGCGAGTAGAACACAATGAGTTGTGGGCGTAGATTTGTCAACTTTCTTGCCGTTACTAGTCTTTTCTTGCTTCAGCGGTATTGTGGGATGAAGCGGCCTAGACCAACCTTACACGTACGCTTACGTGAGACCGGTTCCACCGACTAACATGCACTAGTTGCATAAGGTGGCTGGCGGGTGTCTGTCTCTCCCACTTTAGTTGGAGCGGATTCGATGAACAGGGTCCTTATGAAGGGTAAATAGAAGTTGACAAATCACGTTGTGGCTTTAACGTAGGTAAGAAGTCGTTCTTGCTAGAACCCTAAATCAGCCACGTAAAACTTGCAACAACAATTAGAGGACGTCTAACTTGTTTTTGCAGCAAGTGGTTTGTGATATGATATGGCCAAAGTTGTGATGAATGATGAATGATCTATATGTGATGTATGAGATGTTCATGCTATTGTAATAGGAATCACGACTTGCATGTCGATGAGTATGACAACCGGCAGGAGCCATAGGAGTTGTCTTTATTCTCTTATATGACCTGCGTGTCATCAAGAAACGCCATGTAAATTACTTTACTTTATTGCTAAACGCGTTAGCCATAGTAGTAGAAGTAATAGTTGGCGAGCAACTTCATGGAGACACGATGATGGAGATCATGATGATGGAGATCATGGTGTCAAGCCGGTGACAAGATGATCATGGAGCCCCAAGATGGAGATCAAAGGAGCTATGTGATATTGGCCATATCATGTCACGATTATTATTTGATTGCATGTGATGTTTATCATGTTTTTGCATCTTGTTTACTTAGAACGACGGTAGTAAATAAGATGATCCCTCATAACAATTTCAAGAGGTGTACTCCCCTAACTGTGCACTGTTACTAAAGTTCGTCGTTTCTAAGCACGCCGTGATGATCGGGTGTGATGGATCCTTACGTTCACATACAACGGGTGTTGACGAGCCTAGCATGTACAGACATGGCCTCGGAACACATGCAAAACACTTGGGGTCAACTTGACGAGCCTAGCATGTACAGACATGGCCTCGGAACACAGAAGACCGAAAGGTCGAGCATGAGTCGTATAGAAGATACGATCAACATGAAGATGTTCACCGATGTTGACTAGTCTGTCTCACGTGATGATCGGACACGGTCTAGTTAACTCGGATCATGTAATACTTAGATGACTAGAGGGATGTCTAATCTAAGTGGGAGTTCATTAATGATTTGATTAGATGAACTTAATTATCATGAACTTAGTCTAAAATATTTTACACTATGTCTTGTAGATCAAATGGCCCACGTAGTCCTCAACTTCAACGCGTTCCTAGAGAAAACCAAGCTGAAAGACGATGGCAGCAACTATACGGACTGGGTCCGGAACCTGAGGATCATCCTCATAGCTGCCAAGAAAGATTATGTCCTACAAGCACCGCTAGGTGATCCACCCGTCCCACAGAACCAAGATGTTATGAACGCTTGGCAGACACGTGTTGACGACTACTCCCTCGTTCAGTGCGGCATGCTTTACAGCTTAGAGCCAGGGCTCCAAAAGCGTTTTGAGAGACATGGAGCATATGAGATGTTCGAAGAGCTGAAAATGGTTTTTCAAGCTCATGCCCGGATCGAGAGATATGAAGTCTCCGATAAGTTCTTCAGCTGTAAGATGGAGGAAAATAGTTCTGTCAGTGAGCACATACTCACTATGTCTGGGTTACATAACCGCTTGTCTCAGCTGGGAGTTAATCTCCCGGATGATGCGGTCATTGACAGAATCCTCCAGTCGCTTCCACCAAGCTATAAGAGCTTTGTGATGAACTTCAACATGCAGGGGATGCAAAAGACCATTCCTGAGTTGTTCTCTATGTTGAAATCAGCGGAGGTAGAAGTCAAGAAGGAACATCAAGTGTTGATGGTCAATAAAACCACTAAGTTCAAGAAAGGCAAGGGTAAAAAGAACTTCAAGAAGGACAGCAAGGAGGTTGCCGCGCCCAGCAAGCAAGCTGCCGGGAAGAAGCCAAAGAATGGACCCAAGCATGAGACGGAGTGCTTTTATTGCAAAGGGAAGGGTCACTGGAAACGGAACTGCCCCAAATACTTAGCGGACAAGAAGGCCGGCAATACCAAAGGTATATTTGATATACATGTAATTGATGTGTACCTTACCAGTACTCGTAGTGACTCCTGGGTATTTGATACCGGTGCCGTTGCTCATATTTGTAACTCACAGCAGGAGCTGCGGAATAAACGGAGACTGGCGAAGGACGAGGTGACGATGCGCGTCGGGAATGGTTCCAAGGTCGATGTGATCACCGTCGGCACGCTGCCTCTACATTTACCTACGGGATTAGTTTTAAACCTCAATAATTGTTATTTAGTGCCAGCTTTGAGCATGAACATTGTATCGGGATCTCGTTTAATTCGAGATGGCTACTCATTTAAATCTGAGAATAATGGTTGTTCCATTTATATGAGAGATATGTTTTATGGTCATGCTCCTATGGTGAATGGTTTATTCTTAATGAGTCTAGAACGTAATGCTACACATGTTCATAATGTGAGTGCCAAAAGATGTAAGGTTGATAATGATAGTTCCACATACTTGTGGCACTGCCGCCTTGGTCACATAGGTGTCAAACGCATGAAGAAGCTCCATGCAGATGGACTTTTAGAGTCTCTTGATTATGAATCATTTGACACGTGCGAACCATGCCTTATGGGTAAAATGACCAAGACTCCGTTCTCTGGAACAATGGAGCGAGCAACCGACTTATTGGAAATCATACATACTGATGTGTGCGGTCCAATGAGTGTTGAGGCTCGCGGTGGCTATCGTTATGTTCTCACCCTCACTGATGACTTAAGTAGATATGGGTATGTCTACTTAATCAAACACAAGTCTGAAACCTTTGAAAAGTTCAAGGAATTTCAGAGTGAGGTTGAGAATCAACGTGACAGGAAAATTAAGTTTCTACGATCAGATCGTGGAGGAGAATACTTGAGTCACGAATTTGGTACACACTTAAGAAAATGTGGAATAGTTTCACAACTCATGCCGCCTGGAACACCTCAACGTAACGGTGTGTCCGAACGTCATAATCGCACTCTATTGGATATGGTGCGGTCTATGATGTCTCTTACTGATTTACCACTATCTTTTTGGGGCTATGCTTTAGAGACTGCCGCATTCACTTTAAATAGGGCTCCGTCGAAATCCGTTGAGACGACACCGTATGAATTATGGTTTGGGAAGAAACCTAAGCTGTCGTTTCTAAAAGTTTGGGGATGCGATGCTTATGTGAAGAAACTTCAACCTGAGAAGCTCGAACCCAAGCCGGAAAAATGCGTCTTCATAGGATACCCAAAAGAAACTATTGGGTACACCTTCTACCTCAGATCCGAAGGCAAGATCTTTGTTTCCAAGAATGGGTCCTTTCTAGAGAAAGAGTTTCTCTCGAAAGAAGTAAGTGGGAGGAAAGTAGAGCTTGATGAAGTATTACCTCTTGAACCGGCAAATGGCGCAACTCAAGAAAATGTTCCTGAGGTGCCTGCACCGACTAGAGAGGAAGTTAATGATAATGATCAAGATACTTCTGATCAAGCTCCTACTGAGATTCGAAGGTCCACAAGGACACGTTCCGCACCAGAGTGGTATGGCAACCCTGTCTTGGAAATCATGTTGTTAGACAACGGTGAACCTTCGAACTATGAAGAAGCGATGGCGGGCCCGGATTCCGACAAATGGCTAGAAGCCATGAAATCCGAGATAGGATCCATGTATGAAAACGAAGTATGGACTTTGACTGACTTGCCCGTTGAACGGCGAGCCATAGAGAATAAATGGATCTTTAAGAAGAAGACAGCCGCGGATGGTAATGTGACCATCTATAAAGCTCGGCTTGTCGCTAAGGGTTATCGACAAGTTCAAGGGGTTGACTACGATGAGACTTTCTCACCGGTAGCGAAGCTAAAGTCCGTCCGAATCATGTTAGCAATTGCCGCATTCTACGATTATGAGATATGGCAAATGGACGTCAAAACGGCATTCCTTAATGGTTTCCTTAAGGAAGAATTGTATATGATGCAGCCGGAAGGTTTTGTCGATCCTAAGAATGCTGACAAGGTGTGCAAGCTCCAACGCTCGATTTATGGGCTGGTGCAAGCATCTCGGAGTTGGAACATTCACTTTGATGAGATGATCAAAGCGTTTGGGTTTACACAGACTTATGGAGAAGCCTGCGTTTACAAGAAAGTGAGTGGGAGCTCTGTAGCATTTCTCATATTATATGTGGATGACATACTATTGATGGGAAATGATATAGAACTCTTGGACAGCATCAAGGCCTACTTGAATAAGAGTTTTTCAATGAAGGACCTTGGAGAAGCTGCTTATATATTAGGCATCAAAATCTATAGAGATAGATCGAGACGCCTCATAGGTCTTTCACAAAGCACATACCTTGATAAGATATTGAAGAAGTTCAATATGGATCATTCTAAGAAGGGGTTCTTACCTGTGTTACAAGGTGTGAAATTGAGCTCAGCTCAATGTCCGACCACGGCAGAAGAAATAGAAGAGATGAGTGTCATCCCCTATGCCTCAGCCATAGGTTCTATTATGTATGCCATGCTGTGTACCAGACCTGATGTAAACCTTGCCGTAAGTTTGGTAGGCAGATACCAAAGTAATCCCGGCAAGGAACACTGGACAGCGGTCAAGAATATCCTGAAGTACCTGAAAAGGACTAAGGAGATGTTTCTCGTTTATGGAGGTGACGAAGCGCTCGTCGTAAAGGGTTATGTCGACGCTAGCTTCGACACAGATCTGGATGACTCTAAATCACAAACCGGATACGTGTATATGTTGAATGGTGGAGCAGTGAGCTGGTGCAGCTGCAAGCAGAGCGTCGTGGCGGGATCTACATGTGAAGCGGAGTACATGGCAGCCCCGGAGGCAGCACATGAAGCAATATGGGTGAAGGAGTTCATCACCGACCTAGGAGTCATACCCAATGCGTCGGGGCCAATCAAACTCTTTTGTGACAACACTGGAGCTATTGCACTTGCCAAGGAGCCCAGGTCTCACAAGAAGACAAGGCACATCAAGCGTCGCTTCAACTCCATTCGTGAAAATGTTCAAAATGGAGACATAGAGATTTGTAAAGTACATACGGACCTGAATGTAGTAGATCCGTTGACTAAACCTCTCCCTAGAGCAAAACATGATCAACACCAGAATACCATGGGTGTTCGATTCATCACAATGTAACTAGATTATTGACTCTAGTGCAAGTGGGAGACTGTTGGAAATATGCCCTAGAGGCAATAATAAAAGCATTATTATTATATTTCCTTGTTCATGATAATTGTCTTTATTCATGCTATAATTGTATTATCCGGAAATCGTAATACATGTGTGAATAACAGACACCAACATGTCCCTAGTAAGCCTCTAGTTGACTAGCTCGTTGATCAACAGATAGTCATGGTTTCCTGACTATGGACATTGGATGTCATTGATAATGAGATCACATCATTAGGAGAATGATATGATGGACAAGACCCAATCCTAAACATAGCACAAGATCGTATAGTTCGTTTGCTAGAGTTTTCCAATGTCAAAGTATCTTTTCCTTAGACCACGAGACCGTGTAACTCCCGGATACTGTAGGAGTGCTTTGGGTATGCCAAACGTCACAACGTAACTGGGTGACTATAAAGGTAGACTACGGGTATCTCCGAAAGTGTCTGTTGGGTTGACATGGATCAAGACTGGGATTTGTCACTCCGTATGACGGAGAGGTATCACTGGGCCCACTCGGTAATGCATCATCATAATGAGCTCAAAGTGACCAAGTGTCTGGTCGGGATCATGCATTACGGTACGAGTAAAGTGACTTGCCGGTAACGAGATTGAACGAGGTATTGGGATACCGACGATCGAATCTCGGGCAAGTAACATATCGATTGACAAAGGGAATTACATACGGGGTTGATTGAATCCTTGACATCGTGGTTCATCCGATGAGATCATCGTGGAGCATGTGGGAGCCAACATGGGTATCCAGATCCCGCTGTTGGTTATTGGCCGGAGAGTCGTCTCGGTCATGTCTGCTTGTCTCCCGAACCCGTAGGGTCTACACACTTAAGGTTCGGTGACGCTAGGGTTGTGAAGATATGTATATGCAGGAACCCGAATGTTGTTCAGAGTCCCGGATGAGATCCCGGACGTCACGAGGAGTTCCGGAATGGTCCGGAGGTAAAGAATTATATATAGGAAGTGCTGTTTCGGCCATCGGGACAAGTTTCGGGGTTATCGGTATTGTACCGGGACCACCGGAGGGGTCCCGGGGGCCCACCGGGTGGGGCCACCTGTCCCGGGGGGCCACATGGGCTGTAGGGGGTGCGCCTTGGCCTACATGGGCCAAGGGCACCAGCCCTACTAGGCCCATGCGCCTAGGGTTTCCATGGGGGAGGAGTCCAAGTGGTGGAAGGCACCTCTAGGTGCCTTGGGGGGGAGGGAATCCTCCCCCTGGCCGCCGCACCTAGGAGATCAGATCTCCTAGGCTGCGCACCACCCCCCCTTGGCCCTCCTATATATAGTGGGGGAGAGGAGGGACTTGACAGACAAGCCCCTGGCGCCTCCCTCTCTCCCGTTACGTCTCTCTCTCGTAGTATAGGCGAAGCCCTGCTACTGTGACGCCCTGCATCCACCACCACGCCGTTGTGCTGCTGGATCTTCATCAACCTCTCCTTCCCCCTTGCTGGATCAAGAAGGAGGAGACGTCTCCCGTCCCGTACGTGTGTTGAACGCGGAGGTGCCGTCCGTTCGGCGCTTGGTCATCGGTGATTTGGATCACGTCGTGTACGACTACATCATCACCGTTCTTTGAACGCTTCCGCACGCGATCTACAAGGTATGTAGATGCATCTGATGACTCGTTGCTAGATGAACTCCTAGATAGATCTTGGTGAAACGAGTAGGAAAATTTTTGTTTTCTACAACGTTCCCCAACAAGTATGTATGATCTCCAACAAATCAGTTGCTCGCTCCATAGTTTCGGAGAACGGCGTTTTAGTCATCTTGCCCATGAGGCATGGTTCGCAAGTACCAAGTGATTCATAATCAAGTGATTCCAAAAGTCCATCAGTATGGAGTTTCTTCATGCGCTTTACACCAATATGACCCAAAGGGCAGTGCCACAAATAAGTTGCACTATCATTAACAACTCCGCATCTTTTGGCTTCAACATTATGAATATGTGTATCACTACTATCGAGATTCATCAAAAATAGACCACTCTTCAAGGGTGCATGACCATAAAAGATATTACTCATATAAATAGAACAACCATTATTCCCAGATTTAAATGAATAACCGTCTTGCATCAAACAAGATCCAAATATAATGTTCATGCTCAACGCTGGCACCAAATAACAATCATTTAGGTCTAAAACTAATCCCGAAGGTAGATGTAGAGGTAGCGTGCCGACAGCGATCACATCGACTTTGGAACCATTTCCCACGCGCATCGTCACCTCGTCCTTAGCGAGTGTCCGCTTAATTCGTAGTCCTTGTTTCGAGTTGCAAATATTAGCAACAGAACCAGTATCAAATACCCAGGTGCTACTACGAGCTCTGGTAAGGTACACATCAATAACATGTATATCACATATACCTTTGTTCACCTTGCCATCCTTCTTATCCGCCAAATACTTGGGGCAGTTCCGCTTCCAGTGACCAATCTGCTTGCAGTAGAAGCACTCAGTCTCAGGCTTAGGTCCAGACCTTTTTTCGATAAAGGGCGTTTTTATTATCTCAAAATGTAGCATCAAGCGATACAAAGCACTTAGAGTACCACCCGGCCTCTGCATAACTAGGATGCACACAGCCAAACATAAAAAATCTGACAAGAAAAAAAACCCGACAATTCGGCAACAGTAGAGTCCTATAGACCGACACTATGCCTATGTCGAAACGATTGGTGGACCGATCCGGAGATTATGCTGCCACCCATGTTGGGTAAAAACCTCCATAGCCACCTGCTCCAATCGCGTACACACCGCCTTGAATAGCGGTTGGTACTCCGCACGTTGTAGCATAGACCACATACGAAGCGAGTGCGTACAACGGAAAATAACCTGCAGAGGAGAAGCAATTTTGTCATTAAAAACCAAATCGTTTCTACATAGCCAAAGCGACCATAGTAAGGCGTACGCTCCCACCCTTATTAGCGTTTTGAATCTATTTGAAATACCGTCCAACCAATGACCAAAAATAATGCCAACACTTGTGGGCGGATACAAATTTGACGCTATTTGGATGACTGACCACGTAGAACGTGCAAACTTGCATTGAAAAAAGAGGTGTTTGATTGTCTCGTCAAGAGTACAAAAACAACACTTCTTACTTCCTGGCCAGTTGCATCGTGCAAGGTTGTCTTTGGTTAGCACAACACCTCTACGAAGATACCACATGAATATTTTAAATTTTAGTGGAATCTTTGCCTTCCAGATTTTCTTATTATTACTCTCCGGTACCTCAGAATGCGTGAGCGCACGATACATAGAGTCTACCGTGAAAGACCCTGATGTAGTAAGGTTCCAGCGAAACACATCACGGCCTTTCGTCAGGTTAATCAGATCCAGACGGGATAAGAGATTATGCCATGACATAAGTCGGGCGCCAACCAAATCCCGCCTGAATGAAATATTCGGCGGGGATGAGCTGAGCACCTGCGCAATAGTATTGTTCTTATCGGGAGCAATGTTGTATTAGGTCCAGACCTAGGTTTCTTCTCTTGAGCAGCAACTTGTTTGTTGTTCTTCTTGAAGTTCCCCTTCTTCTTCCTTTTGCCCTTTTTCTTGAAAGTGTGGTCTTATTGACCATCAACACTTGATGCTCCTTCTTGATTTCTACCTCCGCAGCCTTTAGCATTGCGTAGAGCTCGGGAATCGTCTTATCTATCCTTTGCATGTTATAGTTCATCACGAAGCTCTTGTAGCTTGGTGACAGCGATTGAAGAATTCTGTCAATTACGCTATCATCCGGAAAGATTAACTCCCAATTGAATCAAGTGATTGTTATACCCAGACATTTTGAGTATATGCTCACTGACAGAACTATTCTCCTCCATCTTGCAGCTACAGAACTTATTGGAGACTTCATATCTCTCAATCCGGGCATTTGCTTGAAATATTAACTTCAACTCCTGGAACATCGCATATGCTCCATGACGTTCAAAAAATCGTTGAAGTCTCGGTTCTAAGCCGTAAAGCATGCCACACTGAATTATCGAGTAGTCACCAGCTTTGCTCTGCCAGACGTTCGCAACATTTGGTGTTGCTCCTGCAGCAGGTTTGGCACCTAGCAGTGCTTCCAGGACGTAATTCTTCTGTGCAGCAATGAGGATAATCCTCAAGTTACGGTCCGAGTCCGTGTAATTGCTACCATCATCTTTCAAGTTTGCTTTCCCAAGGAACGCATTAAAATTCAACGGAACAACAGCACGTGAAATGGATTAGTTTTCAATGGTGAACATCACTATGTTGATCATATCTACTATATGATTCACGCTCGACCTTTCGGTCTCAGTGTACCGAGGCCATATCTTCATATGCTAGGCTCGTCAAGTTTAACCTGAGTATTCTGCGTGTGCAAAACTGGCTTGCACCCGTTGTAGATGGACGTAGAGCTTATCACACCCGATCATCACGTGGTGTCTCGGCATGACGAACTTTGGCAACGGTGCATACTCAGGGAGAACACTTTTATCTTGAAATTTAGTGAGAAATCATCTTATAATGCTACCGTCAATCAAAGCAAGATAAGATGCATAAAAGATAAACATCACATGCAATCAATATAAGTGATATGATATGGCCATCATCATCTTGTGCTTGTGATCTCCATCTCCGAAGCACCGTCATGATCACCATCGTCACCGGCGCGACACCTTGATCTCCATCGTAGCATCATTGTCGTCTCGCCAACTATTGCTTCTACGACTATCGCTACCGCTTAGTGATAAAGTAAATCAATTATGGGGAGATTGCATTGCATACAATAAAGCAACAACCATATGGCTCCTGCCAGTTGCCGATAACTCGGTTACAAAACATGATCATCTCATATAATAAAATATAGCATCATGCCTTGACTCCCAACATGCCCTACAAAAACAAGTTAGACGTCCTCTACTTTGTTGGTGCAAGTTTTACGTGGCTGCTACGGGCTGAGCAAGAACCGTTCTTACCTACGCATCAAAACCACAACGATAGTTCGTCAAGTTAGTGTTGTTTTAACCTTCTCAAGGACCGGGCGTAGCCACACTCGGTTCAACTAAAGTTGGAGAAACTGACACCCGCTAGTCACCTGTGTGCAAAGTACGCGTAATGTCGGTCCGGTCCGCTTCATCCAACATTATCGCCGAACCAAAGTGTGACATGCTGGTAAGCAGTATGACTTGTATCGCCCACAACTCACTTGTGTTCTACTCGCGCATATAACATCAACGCATAAAACCAGGCTCGGATGCCACTGTTGGGGAACGTAGTAATTTCAAAAAAATTCCTACGCACACGCAAGATCATGGTGATGCATAGCAACGAGAGGGGAGAGTGTTGTCCACGTACCCTCATAGACCGAAAGTGGAAGCGTTAGCACAACTCGATGATGTAGTCGTACGTCTTCACGATCCGAACGATCTAGCACCGAACGCACGGCACCTCCGAGTTCTGCACACGTTCAACTTGATGAAGTCCCTCGAACTCTGATCCAGCCGAGCTTTGAGGGAGAGTTCTGTCAGCACGACGGCGTGGTGACGATGATGATGTTCTACCGACGCAGGGCTTCGCCTAAGCACCGCTACGATATTATCGAGGTGGATTATGGTGGAGGGGGGCACTGCACACGGCTAAGAGATCAAGAGATCAATTGTTGTGTCTATGGGGTGCCCCCCTCCTCCGTATGTAAAGGAGGGGAGGAGAGGGCCTTCCAGGAGGAGGAGGCACGCCCAACGGGGGAGTCCTACTCCACCGGGAGTAGGACTCCTCCTTTTCTTATTTGGAGAGGGAGAGGGAAGGAAGAGGAAGGAGGGAGGAAGGAAAGGGGGGGCGCCCCCCCTCCCAATTCGGATTGGGCTTGGGGGTGCGCACCCCCTCCCTTGCTCCTTTCCTCTCGTTTCCACTAAAGCCCATTAAGGCCCATATACCTCTCGGGGGGTTCCGATAACCTCTCGGTGCTCCGGTATTATCCTGATCTCACCCGGAACCATTCCGGTGTCCCAATATAGTCGTCCAATATATCGATCTTTATGTCTCGACCATTTTGAGACTCCTCGTCATGTCCGTGATCACATCCGGGAATCCGAACTACCTTCGGTACATCAAAACACATAAACTCATAATATAACCATCATCGAACTTTAAGCGTGCGGACCCTACGGTTCGAGAACTATGTAGACATGACCGAGACACATATCCAGTCAATAACCAATAGCGGAACCTGGATGCTCATATTGGCTCCCACATATTCTACGAAGATCTTTATCGGTCAAACCGCATAACAACATACGTTGTTCCCTTGGTCATAGGTATGTTACTTGCCCGAGATTCGATCGTCGGTATCTCAATACCTAGTTCAATCTCATTACCGGCAAGTCTCTTTACTCGTTCCGTAATACATCATCCCGCAACTAACTCATTAGTTGCAATGCTTGCAAGGCTTATAGTGATGTGCATTACCGAGTGGGCCCAGAGATACCTCTCCGACAATCAGAGTGACAAATCCTAATCTTGAAATACGCCAACCCAACAAGTACCTTCGGAGACACCTGTAGAGCACCTTTATAATCACCCAGTTACGCTGTGACGTTTGGTAGCACACAAAGTGTTCCTCCGGTAAACGGGAGTTGCATAATCTCATAGTCATAGGAACATGTATAAGTCATGAAGAAAGCAATAGCAACATACTAAACGATCAAGTGCTAAGCTAACGGAATGGGTCATGTTAATCACATCATTCTCCTAATGATGTGATCCCGATAATCAAATGACAACTCTTTGTCCATGGCTAGGAAACATAACCATCTCTGATTAACGAGCTAGTCAAGTAGAGTTATACTAGTGACATTCTGTTTGTCTATGTATTCACACATGTATCATGTTTCCGGTTAATACAATTCTAGCATGAATAATAAACATTTATCATGATATAAGAAAATAAACAATAACTTTATTATTGCCTCTAGGGCATTATTCCTGCAGGTACATGGGTGCATGTGTGGTCTGCAGAGCCCTTCCACGTCCAGTCTTGTCCTGGTGCTCTTCTGGTGCAAAATGTTGTTCTGTATATTCTATGATTGTCCTGATTTATGGAAATTTATGCTATTCGTTGAAACAAAGATATAAAGACATTCAACTAACCTTTTGTTACCCCTAAAAAAACTAACCTTCTATTACTTTATTAATAGGTTGTTCCAAAATGAATCTATATTTTCGTATCTAATTATAATACAACATGAAAACTTAGAAACTGTAGGTATATTAGGACATATCATGCCTCTTCTATCCTTTACGGTGTCCTGATGCTAAGTTAGGGGAAGGGGGGGGTCTAGTAGTTTACCGCAAGTTTCTTATATGATTTGTTTTTAGATGAGAAGCCCTCGTTTTATCTTTTGCATTTTTAGATGGCAAGCCCTCGTTTTATCTAGTGTGTGGTTGTGACCGCTAATCTTTACATCGTCGTATGTATGAGACTATGTGATTTTATATTGTTATATTTATGATGTAAGTTTGTGTGTTACCATTATTATTATATCTTTTTCATTCATATCTATGCACGGTTCTATCTTGCACATATCTCGCATGATATTCTTTATACCATGTCACACACACATTTTTGCGCAAAGTAAGCTTTTATTGTATACCTTTCTCACCTTGCACACATGCATTTTTATGGATATGGGGAGGGGGCTCTATGAAACCCTAATTTTTGCATTTTACATTCGAATGGAAACTATTAAATATTGTAAATATTTTAATTATAAGGGAGAGGGGTAGACTATATCTAAATAATCCTTGTTATAAGTGACGAGGGAATTCTCCACCGAGTAGGTCCACAAAGACTTAAGGCCCAGCTAGACACTACTAGGGAAAACCTTATACACAGAATCTTAGCAGCAGCGCGGTCTAAAAACAGGCGCTACTGCTAATTAGCAGTAGCGAGCTTCAGAAAAGAGCGCTACTAATGACTGAGTAGCAGTAGCGCTCTAGGTGAAAAGAGCGCTACTACTATAATTGCCACGGTGTTGCCTCCAGGCTAGATATAGTAGTAGCGCCCTTCCCGTGGACGCGCTACTGCTAAAGAACTTAGTAGCGGCGGTTTTCCTCAAAACTCGCTACTGCTAAGTATCACTGCAACTAATTAAGTTTAGTCCCATACTGCTAAGCGAACAAGGTGTTTACCACCTTAAATATGTTGCTTCTCAACCTATCTCGAGCACTTGGTCTTCATTGAACTATATGTGTATGATTTTTGGTTGCAATATGAATCCTCGCCTGTACCTATACAGGTACAGTGAGCATTCATGTTGACTATTTAGATTATACACAAAAAGATCAATGATGACCAATGTATATTTTTGATGTTTTTACTAAACAAAAGAAATAACTGCTTCCATTAGCAGTAGCGGTTTTCTCTAAAACGCGCTATAGATAAGTTAGCTATAGCGTGTTTTCCGTACGAGCGCTACTGCTAGTTCGAGTTAACCTCCCCCCGAATCAAAATTTCGCTAAGTCCTCCTTTCCCCCCTGGCCTGTTCCCCTAATCCTGTCGCCGCCGCCCGAGCCCGAGCGTGCCTGCCCTCACCGCCGCCGCCGCCCGCCCTCAACCTCACCGCCGCCGCTCTCGACCACACTGTCGCCGCCCTCGACCTCACCGCCGCCGCCCTCGACCGAGCCCGCCGCCCAGGACCGCCGCCTCCCGATCCCGAGCCCGCCCTCGCCGCCCCTCCGTCGCCGAGCACCTCCCCGCCACCGTCTCTCCCTCTGTAAGCCCCCACCCCTCCCGGACCCCCTCTCTCTTTGCTTAGTTAGTAGATGATTTTAGTAGTAGTAGATGTTAATTTAGGGTTCATAGATAATGATTTTTTGAAGTAGTGGATATTAATTACTAGTAGTGATGGTAAACTAGTTGTATAATTAGCAGTAGTAGATGTTAATTAGTAGTAGATGTAGTAGTTAGATGTTTATTAGTAGTAGTAGATGTGCTAGTTTCTTTCTATTTATATTAAGTTTATATTTAGTAAGAACGAGTTGAATTAATAGAACTAGTTTAGTTTTAGTTGAACTAGTTAAGTTTTAGTTGAACTAGTATAGTAAGTAAATTAATAACTAGTTGAACTACTTCATTTTTAGAAAGAACTAGTTTTTTTCTTTTTATACTAAGTTTATATTTAGTAAGAACTAGTTGAATTAATAGAACTAGTTGAACATGCCATATTTGTTGTTATTTTTTAGTTTAAGCAATTATTTCATGTTTTGGTTACACCTCCGAGTGGCCTATGTTTTGCCGGAGTGTTGATTAGTTTCCGTTCCGGCAAATTTCAGGCGCTCGATATGTCCTTTTTTAGCAAAGGTCATGCCGGATTTTTCCGTGAATTCTGGCATGACTTGTGCTAGAATATGTACAAGTTTAATCTTTGAATTATGAACGTAGGAAATGTCGTACTCGGACGACGACAGTCTCCCGGGGGAGTGCAGCTGGTGCCACGATGATCGAGGTATGTGCGACAGGTTCGTTGAGCTGGATGAAGATCGGCGCTTCAGCATTAAGCTCGAGGAGACCTTCGATGTTGAAACGGTACGCAACAACGACAAGTGTTTTTTTCGTAATTAAGCATGACTTCAACTATTTCAACGTCTAATTTTCATCTTTTACAATTCGACTAGCTGATCCCATGCCATGCAAGACGTTATGTCTTGGAGACGATGGGTTTTGAAGACCATGAAAATTATGAAACAAAGAAAATACACCTAAGGACCCATCATGATATCGATTTTGAAGTAAATATGTACAATTCTCAGAGTGTAACCCATTTTGGTTGCCAAAATTGGGAAGCACTTTGCAAAATGTATGGTTTTTATGAGGGTATGATTGTCACCATGGATCTTGGTAATCCTGACATCGAGCAAGACAATATGGACATTTGGGTCCTTGTTGATACTCTTCCGATTCTACCGCAATGTGAGTTTCTCAAACATAGTTATTAACTAATTTCCCAGGGCCAGACGCCAGGGTCTCCGGCGTTTGGCCCCCTGGCCTCCGCAAAACTCCTTTTGCACCGACTTATAGCCCCGTGGGCTTGACCCCTTGGCCTAACCATATCATCCAATATATGAATCTTTACCTCCGGACCATTCCGGAGCTCCTCGTCATGTCCGTGATCTCATCCGGGACTCCGAACAACATTCGGTCACCAACATACATAACTCATAGTACTATATCGTCAACGAACGTTAAGCGTGCGGACCCTACAGGTTCGAGAACTATGTAGACATGACCGAGACACCTCTCTTGTCAATAACCAATAGCGGGACCTGGATGCCCATATTGGCTCCTACATATTCTACGAAGATCTTTATCGGTCAGACCGCATAACAACATACGTTGTTCCCTTTGTCATCGGTATGTTACTTGCCCGAGATTCGATCGTCGGTATCTCAATACCTAGTTCAATATCGTTACCGGCAAGTCTCTTTACTCGTTCCGTAATACATCATCTCGCAACTAACTCATTATTTGTAATGCTTGCAAGGCTTATGTGATGTGCATTACCGAGAGGGCCCAGAGATACCTCTCCGACAATCAGAGTGACAAATCCTAATCTCGAAATACGCCAACCCAACATGTACCTTTGGAGACACCTGTAGAGCTCCTTTATAATCACCCAGTTACGTTGTGACGTTTGGTAGCACTCAAAGTGTTCCTCCGGCAAACGGGAGTTGCATAATCTCATAGTCATAGGAACATGTATAAGTCATGAAGAAAGCAATAGCAACATACTAAACGATCGGGTGCTAAGCTAATGGAATGGGTCATGTCAATCAGATCATTCATCTAATGATGTGATCTCGTTAATCAAATAACAACTCTTAGTCCATGTTTAGGAAACATAACCATCTTTGATTAACGAGCTAGTCTAGTAGAGGCATACTAGTGACACTATGTTTGTCTATGTATTCACACATGTATTATGTTTCCGGTTAATACAATTCTAGCATGAATAATAAACATTTATCATGTTATAAGGAAATAAATAATAACTTTATTATTGCCTCTAGGGCATATTTCGTTCAGTCACCACTTGCACTAGAGTCAATAATCTAGATCACATCACCATGTGATTAACATCGATAGTTCACATCATCATGTGATTAACACCCATAGTTCACATCGCCATGTGACCAACATCCAAAGGGTTTACTAGATTCAGTAATCTAGTTCACATCGCTATGTGATTAACACCCAAAGAGTACTAAGGTGTGATCATGTTTTGCTTGTGAGAGAATCTTAGTCAACGGGTCTGCCACATTCAGATCCACATGTATTTTGCAAATTTCTATGTCAACAATGCTCTATATGGATCTACTCTAGCTAATTGCTCCCACTTTCAATATGTATCTAGACCGAGACTTAGAGTCATCTAGATTAGTGTAAAAACTTGCATCGGCGTAACCCTTTACGACGAACCTTTTTGTCACGTCCATAATCGAGAAACATATCCTTATTTCACTAAGGATAATTCTGACTGCTGTCCAGTGATCTACTCCTAGATCACTATTGTACTCCCTTGCCAAATCAGTGCAGGGTATACAATAGATCTGGTATACAGCATGACATACTTTATCGAACCTATGGCCAAGGCATAGGGAATGACTTTCATTCTCTTTCTATCTTCTGCCATGGTCGGGCTTTGAGTCTTACTCAACTTCACACCTTGTAATACAGGCAAGAACTCTTTCTTTGACTTCTCCATTTTGAATTACTTCAAAATCTTGTCAAGGTATGTACTCATTGAAAAAACTTATCAAGCGTCTTGGTCTATCTCTATAGATCTTGTAGCTCAATATGTAAGCAGCTTCACCGAAGTCTTTCTTTGAAAAACTCCTTTCAAACACTCCTTTATGCTTTCCAGAATAATTCTACATTATTTCCAATCAACAATATGTCATTCACATATACTTATCAGAAATGCTGTAGTGCTCCCACTCACTTTCTTGTAAATACAGGCTTCACCGCAAGTCTGTATAAAACTATATGCTTTGATCAACTCATCAAAGCGTATATTCCAACTCCGAGATGCTTGCACCAGTCCACAGATGGATCGCTGGAGCTTGCACATTTTGTTAGCACCTTTCGGATTGACAAAACCTTCTGATTGCATCATATACAACTCTTCTTTAATAAATCCATTAATGAATGCAGTTTTGTTTATCCATTTGCCAGATTTCATAAAATGCGGCAATTACTAACATGATTCTGACAGACTCTAGCATAGATACGAGTGAGAAACTCTCATCGTAGTCAACACCTTGAACTTGTCGAAAACCTTTTGCGACAATTCTAGCTTTGTAGATAGTAACACTACTATCAGCGTCCGTCTTCCTCTTGAAGATCCATTTATTCTCAATTGCTTGCTGATCATCGGGCAAGTCAACCAAAGTCCAAACTTTGTTCTCATACATGGATCATATCTCAGATTTCATGGCCTCAAACCATTTCGCAGAATCTGGGCTCATCATCGCTTCCTCATAGTTCACAAGTTCGTCATGGTCTAGTAACATGACTTCCAGAACAGGATTACCGTACCACTCTGGTGCGGATCTTACTCTGGATTACCTACGAGATTCGGTAGTAACTTGATCTGAAGTTACATGATCATCATCATTAGCTTCCTCACTAATTGGTGTAGTAGTCACAAGAACAGGTTTTGTGATGAACTACTTTCCAATAAGGGAGAAGGTACAATTACCTTATCAAGTTTTCTACTTTCCTCCCACTCACTTCTTTCGAGAGAAACTCCTTCTCTCGAAAGGATCCATTTTTAGCAACGAATGTCTTGCCTTCGGATCTGTGATAGAAGGTGTACCCAACAGTTTCCTTTGGGTATCCTATGAAGACATATTTCTCCGATTCGGTTTTTGAGCTTATAAGGATGAAACCTTTTCATATAAGCATCACAATCCCAAACTTTAAGAAACGACAACTTTGGTTTCTTGCCAAACCACAGTTCAGATTGTGTCGTCTCAACGGACTTAGATGGTGCCCTTTTAAACGTGAATGCTGTTGTCTTTAATGCATAACCCCAAAACGATAGTGGTAAATCGGTAAGAAACATCATAGGTCGCACCATATCTAATAAAGTACGGTTATGACGTTCGGACACACCATTACATTGTGGTGTTCCAGGTGGCGTGAGTAGTGAAACTATTTCACATTGTTTTTAACTGAAGACCAAACTCGTAACTCAAATATTTGTCTCCGCGATCAGATCGTAGAAACTTTATTTTCTTGTCATGATGATTTTCCACTTCACTCTGAAATTCTTTGAACTTTTCAAATGTTTTAGACTTATGTTTCATCAAGTAGATATACCCATATCTGCTCAAATCATCTGTGAAGTTCAGAAAATAATGATACTTGCCGTGAGCCTTAACACTCATCGGACCGCATACATCAGTATGTATTATTTCCAATAAGTTAGTTGCTCGCTCCGGAGAACGGAGTCTTAGTCATCTTGCCCATGAGGCATGGTTCGCAAGCATCAACTGATTCATAATCAAGTGATTCTAAAAGCACATCAGCATGGAGTTTCTTCATGCGCTTTACACCAATATGACCTAAACGGTAGTGCCACAAATAAGTTGCACTATCATTATTAACTTTGCATCTTTTGGTTTCAATATTATGATCATGTGTATCACTACAATCGAGATCCAACGAACTATTTTCATTGGGTGTGTAACCATATAAGGTTTTATTCATGTAAATAGAACAACAATTTATTCTCTTACTTAAATGAATAACCGTATTACAATAAACAAGATCAAATCATATTCATGCTCAACGCAAACACCAAATAACACTTATTTAGGTTCAACACTAATCCCGAAATTATAGGGAGTGTGCGATGATGATCATATCAATCTTGGAACCACTTCCAACACACATCGTCACTTCACCCTTAACTAGTCTCTGTTTATTCTGCAACTCCCGTTTCAAGTTACTAATCTTAGCAACTGAACTAGTATCAAATACTTAGGGGTTGCTATAAACACTAGTAAAGTACACATCAATAACATGTATATCAAATATACTTATGTTCACTTTGCCATCCTTCTTATCCGCCAATCACTTGGGGTAGTTCCGCTTCCAGTGACCAGTCCCTTTGCAGTAGAAGCACTTAGTCTCAGGCTTAGGACCAGACTTGGGCTTCTTCACTTGAGCAGCAACTTGCTTGCTGTTCTTCTTGAAGTTCCCCTTCTTTCCTTTGCCCTTTTCTTGAAACTAGTGGTCTTGTTAACCATCAACACTTGATGTTTTTCTTGATTTCTACCTTCATCGATTTCAGCATCACGAAGAGCTTGGGAATAGTTTCCGTTATCCCTTGCATACTATAGTTCATCACGAAGTTCTACTAACTTGGTGATGGTGACTAGAGAATTCTGTCAATCACTATCTTATCTGGAAGATTAACTCCCACTTGATTCAAGCGATTGTAGTACCCAGACAATCTGAGCACATGCTCACTAGTTGAGCGATTCTCCTCCATCTTTTAGCTATAGAACTTGTTGGAGACTTCATATCTCTCAACTCGGGCATTTGCTTGAAATATTAACTTCAACTCCTGGAACATCTCATATGGTCCATGACATTCAAAACGTCTTTGAAGTCCCGATTCTAAGCCGTTAAGCATGGTCCACTAAACTATCAAGTAGTCATCATATTTAGCTAGCCAAACGTTCATAACGTCAGCATCTGCTCCTGCAATAGGTCTGTCACCTAGCGGTGCATCAAGGACATAATTCCTCTGTGCAGCAATGAGGATAAACCTTAGATCACGGATCCAATCCGCATCATTGCTACTAACATATTTCAACACAATTTTCTCTAGGAACATATCAAAATAAACATAGGGAAGCAACCACGCGAGCTATTGATCTACAACATAATTTGCAAAATACTACTAGGACTAAGTTCATGATAAATTTAAGTTCAATTAATCATATTACTTAAGAACTCCCACTTAGATAGACATCCCTCTAATCCTCTAAGTGATCACGTGATCCAAATCAACTAAACCATAACCGATCATCACGTGAAATGGATTAGTTTTCAATGGTGAACATCATTATGTTGATCATATCTACTATATGATTCACGCTCGACCTTTCGGTCTCCGTGTTCCGAGGCCATATCTGCATATGCTAGGCTCGTCAAGTTTAACCTGAGTATTCTGCGTGTGCAAAACTGGCTTGCACCCATTGTAGATGGACGTAGAGCTTATCACACCCGATCATCACGTGGTGTATGGGCATGACGAACTTTGGCAACGGTGCATACTCAGGGAGAACACTTCTTGATAATTTAGTGAGAGATCATCTTATAATGCTACCGTCAATCAAAGCAAGATAAGATGCATAAAAGATAAACATCACATGCAATCAATATATGTGACATGATATGGCCATCATCATCTTGTGCCTTTGATCTCCATCTCCAAAGCATCGTCATGATTTCCATCGTCACCGGCATGACACCATGATCTCCATCATCTTGATCTATATCAATATGTCGTCACATGGTCGTCTCGCCAACTATTGCTCTTGCAACTATTGCTATCGCATAGCGATAAAGTAAAGCAATTATTTGGCGCTTGCATCTTATGCAATAAAGAGACAACCATAAGGCTTTTGCCAGTTGCCGATAACTTCAACAAAACATGATCATCTCATACAACAACTTATATCTCATCACGTTTTGACCATATCACATCACAACATGCCCTGCAAAAACAAGTTAGACGTCCTCTACTTTGTTGTTGCAAGTTTTACGTGGCTGCTACGGGCTTAAGCAAGAACCAATCTTACCTACGCATCAAAACCACAGCGATAGTTTGTCAAGTTGATGCCGTTTTAACCTTCGCAAGGACCGGGCGTAGCCACACTTGGTTCAACTAAAGTTGGAGAAACTGACACCCGCCAGCCACCTGTGTGCAAAGCACGGCGGTAGAACCAGTCTCGCGTAAGCGTACGCGTAATGTCGGTCCGGGCCGCTTCATCCAACAATACCGCTGAACCAAAGTATGACATGCTGGTAGGCAGTATGACCTATATCGCCCACAACTCACTTGTGTTCTACTCGTGCATATAACATCAAACCATAAAAACCTAGGCTCTGATACCACTGTTGGGGAACGTAGTAATTTCAAAAAAATTCCTACGCACACGCAAGATCATGGTGATGCACAGCAACGAGAGGGGAGAGTGTTGTCTACGTACCCTCGTAGACCGTTCGCGGAAGCGTTATATCAACGCGGTTGATGTAGTCGTACGTCTTCACGATCCGACCGATCCAAGCACCGAAAGCACGGCACCTCCGAGTTCTGCACACGTATGGCTCGGTGACGTCCTCGCCTTCTCGATCCAGCAAGAGGGGCGAAGTAGTAGATGAGTTCTGGCAGCACGACGGCGTGGTGACGGTGTTGGTGAAGAACAATCTTCGCAGGGCTTCGCCTAAGCACTACGAAAACTATGACGGAGGATAAACTAGAGGAGACGGAGTTGCCGGCACACGGCTTGGTGTTTCTTGATGTGTCTTGGTGCTAGCCCTGCCCCTCTATTTATATGTTGAGCCCTGGGGTCGAAACTTGGAGCAAAAGCCTCCTCAAAGTCGGTTTTGCCCGAAAGGCAAGAGTCCCACTGGGACTCCAGGACAAAACGCCACAAACCTTGGCGTCTGGCCCAGACGCCATGGGCCTCGGCGTCTGGCCCAGGGCCAGACGCCAGGGTCTCCGGCGTTTGGCCCCCTGGCCTCTGCAAAACTCCTTTTGCACCGACTTATAACCCTGTGGGCTTGACCCCTTGGCCTAACCATATCATCCAATATATGAATCTTTACCTCCGGACCATTCCGGAGCTCCTCGTCATGTCCTTGATCTCATCCGGGACTCCGAACAACATTCGGTCACCAACATACATAACTCATAGTACTATATCGTCAACGAACGTTAAGCGTGCGGACCCTACGGGTTCGAGAACTATGTAGACATGACCGAGACACCTCTCTTGTCAATAACCAATAGCGGGACCTGGATGCCCATATTGGCTCCTACATATTCTACGAAGATCTTTATCGGTCAGACCGCATAACAACATACGTTGTTCCGTTTGTCATCGGTATGTTACTTGCCCGAGATTCGATCGTCGGTATCTCAATACCTAGTTCAATCTCGTTACCGGCAAGTCTCTTTACTCGTTCCGTAATACATCATCTCGCAACTAACTCATTAGTTGTAATGCTTGCAAGGCTTATGTGATGTGCATTACCGAGAGGGCCCAGAGATACCTCTCCGACAATCGGAGTGACAAATCCTAATCTCGAAATACGCCAACCCAACATGTACCTTTGGAGACACCTGTAGAGCTCCTTTATAATCACCCAGTTACGTTGTGACGTTTGGTAGCATACAAAGTGTTCCTCCGGCAAACGGGAGTTGCAAAATCTCATAGTCATAGGAACATGTATAAGTCATGAAGAAAGCAATAGCAACATACTAAACGATCGGGTGCTAAGCTAATGGAATGGGTCATGTCAATCAGATCATTCATCTAATGATGTGATCTCGTTAATCAAATAAAAACTCTTTGTCCATGGTTGGGAAACATAACCATCTTTGATTAACGAGCTAGTCAAGTAGAGGCATACTAGTGACACTCTGTTTGTCTATGTATTCACACATGTATTATGTTTCCGGTTAATACAATTCTAGCATAAATAATAAACATTTATAATGATATAAGGAAATAAATAATAACTTTATTATTGCCTCTAGGGCATATTTCCTTCAGTAGGTCCCAAGAGAATGTAGTAGGTCCTATGAGGTACAATATGTTTATTATGTGATACAATGTGTTAGAGTTGATGATGTGAGGAGTACTTGTGATTACGACTAGTGACCAATGATATGATGATGATGATGATAAGTTGTTAATGATATGATGATGATGATGATAAGTTGTTAATGATATGATGATGATGATATTTATTATATCATTGGGTGAAAGAACCGCGGATTAGTTTCAAGTGGATTGATCCACTTGAAACTAGTCCACACGGTTCTTTCACCCCGTGATGTAATAACTCATTATGATGTAAAAACAATTTCTAAATTCCTGTTGTATGAAAACATGTGTAAAGGTGTACGAATACAACATGAAATAAAAAAGAAATAAAATACGAAATAATAGTAGCAGCGCGGGCAGGGAGAAGCGCTACTACTAATTACCAGTAGCGCTCCACCGGGAACTCGCTACTACTAAGTCGATTTAGCAGTAGCATGGGAGGAGGCACGCTACTGCTACACGTTAGCTGTAGCGCCTTATCAGTAGCGCATAACCCCGCGCTATTGATAGGTCTAAAACCCGCGCTGCTGCTAGGCTTTTCCCTAGTAGTGAGAGGCCCACACCCATGATTCCAAAGGACCAGATAAACACCAACAGTAGGAGGTTTGTGCATGAGGGTTTCCTTTTCTCTTTGATCCATGTCTACTTTTGTTTCAACCTCAAACTCAATTCTTGATCACTTTCACAATGTCATTGCCTAGCTTTCCATATATCAAACTCAACTTCCTGCTTTCCCCCATTTAAATCCTTTTTATTAATTTGAGTTGCAGTTTTGCTTTTGAATGTTGCACTTTTCCCCATAAACCACATTTAATGTGTAGGGTCACCTCCTAAATTCAGCTTGTTTAAATTTTACTTGTTTAGGGGGCTCTATAAATAGTTTGAATTAAACTCAACTTGTTTAAATTTTAATTTCTCAAAAAATCCTCAAACCATTTCTTCGTTTTTTCATTGTATCAGCTAGGAAGGCCATGACCAATTTTTGTGTGGTTTCTCTGCTTAGCATGTGGATGGGCTGAGAGTTATTTTCTTGTGTTCTAGACTTACTTCACGTGACTTGTCACGCCCAAGATGCGACCCTATCCTAAAGGAACTCGAAGGTCCCACCAAGGATAGAAGCGCATCTTGAAGATGCTTTTGCAAGGTGGATATCATTACATCAACATTACATAATAGTAGGGATACAATCAAGGCCTACAATGCCACATGAATACAACAATACATCATAAACAAGATCAACATCCAACTACGGATGAAACATAAATAGAAACTCAACCAATATCCACCCTGCTAGCCCAGGCTGCCGACCAGGAACCTAACCCAAGATCGACGAAGAAGAAGAAGAACTCCAACACAAGTGAACATCGCTCTCACGTCAGGATCATCACATAACCTGTACCTGCAACTGTTGGTGTAGTAATCTGTGAGCCACGAGGACTCAGCAATCCCATTACCATGGGTATCAAGACTAGCAAAGCTTAAAGGGGTAAGGAAGGGGTAAAGTGGTGAGGTTGCAGCAGCGACTAAGCATGTATGGTGGCTAACATACACAAATAAGAGCGAGAAGAGAGGAAAAGCAAGCGTTCGTCAACTAGTAATGATCAAGAAGTGATCCTGAACTCCTACTTACGTCAAACATAACCCAAGAAACCGTGTTCTCCTCTCGAACAACCCCGAAAAGAGACACTCACGGTTACGCACACGGTTGGTGTATTTTTGAAGAGTTTACTTCAAGTTTACTACAACCGGATATCAACAAATTCCCATCTGCCACGTAACCGCGGGCACGGCTTTCGAAAGTTCAAACCCTGCAGGGGTGTCCTAACTTAGCCCATTATAAGCTCTCGCGATCAACGAAGGATATTCCTTCTCCCGGGAAGACCCGATCAGTCTCGGAATCCCGATAACAAGACATTTCGACAATGGTAAAACAAGACCAGCAAAGCCGCCCGAATGTGCCGACAAATCCCGATAGGAGTCGCACGTACCTCGTTCTACGGGCACACCGGATAACTCAAGCTACGAGTAAAACCAGGCCTCGAGTTTCCCCGTGGTGGCCCCGCAGGCTGCTCGGTTCGGACCAACACTCGAAGGAGCACTGGCCCGGGGGGGCTAAAATAAAGATGACCCTTGGGCTCCGGAAACCCAAGGGAAAAAAGGGCATAGGTGAGGCAAATGGTAAAACCAATGTTGGGCCTTGCTGGAGGAGTCTTATTCAAAGCGAACTGTCAAGGGGGTCCCATAAATCACCCAACCGCGTTAGGGACGCAAAATCCGGGAACATAATACCGATATGACGGTGTAACATCCCAAATTTGTAATTTGGAATGTTATACACTAGATCATCATGCATAGCATATTTTCTTGCATTTTGGTTGATCCTAGAAATTTCACGCAACTCAAGGACCCACGGAGAGAGTTGGAGATTTCGTTATTTTCATATTTGAGTTTTCTCAAATTTGAAAAGAGGATCATTTGATTTATTTATTTCATCTTCAATAATTTTTCGATAGAAAAAAATATAAGAGAGGGAATAATATGACTTTCCCAAATTTAGGAAAAATGAAGATTTAATGAATAAGTCAAATTTTGTTTTGCCGGAGTTTATTTGCATTTCATTTGGATAGGGAAAAATGCGCGTTTTTGAAAATTGCATTTTAGGCCCGGAGAAAAGTTCATTTTGTTCGGCTCATTTTTAGGAGTCAGGGAAAATTTACTTTAGATTTTTTTGAGTTCGTTTAGATTTTCTTTTATGTGTTTTTCTGCGCGCGAAACCGTTTAAAAAAAATCCAGCAGGCCAGCCGGGCCAAGGCCCAGGCCAGCCACCGCCTCCCCAGCGCAGGCAGCCGGCCGCGCCAGGCCATCGCGCGCGCCAGGCGCCAGAGGCAGGAGCCGCCGCCGCCCCTTTTTGATTCCTAGTAGGACTTTAGTCCTACTTCGTTTCCTCTTTTTATTTCCTATTCCTACTCTATTTCTTGTCCCCTACCCCAAGTAATCTCTCCCCTCTCCTATATAAATACCCCCATAGACCCCCCTCTCCTCACACCAAAAACCAAAACCCCTCTCCTCCCTAAGCCGCGCCCCACCCCGCGCCCCTCACCCGCCGCCGCCGCCCCTATAGCGCCGCCGCCCTTGTGCCCTAGCGCCGCCGCCGCACCTTGCCCACGCCGCTGCCCCCCTACGCCACGCCGCCGGAGCCCCTCGCCGGAGACCTCGCCGGAGGTTGCCCCGCGTCTCTTTTCCTCGGATCGTTTTCTTCTAATCGTTCCGATTCTTTTCTTCTCTTCTGATTCGTTTTCTAGATCGGTTTTTCGTTTCAGTTTTCTTCTCCGAAACCCTAGATCGGATTCGTTTTCTTTTCCGATTTAGTTGCCTTTGGACCGTTCGCCGGACCGTTCGTCCTAACGAACGTGATCACCGGATTCTTCTAGGTTAACGAACGTCCGTTCGTATAACCGTTTTTCTTTTGCTTCTTGTCGGATTTATTCCGCGATCGCGATCTCAGATCCGATCTTCGTTGTAGTTTATCTTCTCGCTCGTTTATCGGAATCAGGTGATTCAAGCGCCTCGAGTTTCGTTTCGAAACCGCCGTTCCGTCTAATCAACTTAAACAAGTTTTTGCCCCGGTAAAATTTGACCTAGTTTCAACTTGCTAGAACCGAGTTGTTTTCTTCCGCCGTTTGTTTTTCCGTTTCTTTGTTCGGTTCTTTCTTTCTTTGCAACCGGAGTTCTTAAGTTGAACTTTCTGGTTCGTTCTCTTGTTCGAGTTTACCTGTGCATTAGATGAGTACTTATTGTGTGCTTGTTGTCGAAAACCCTAGGACTCGCGGATCATCAGCAAGGCAAGTAACACTTTGATCATACCTTTTCTACAACCCATGTTTTATTGCATTAGATCAATCCTCTCACATTGCATGATTAGGATCTAATTAAATTGTGGGATGGGAAGTAGATGAGGTAGTACCTATCACCTGTATTACTATGAAACCTTTGGGAGTTACTTCTACGTTGCTTATTATGCCATGCTATGCTAGTAGACGTGGATTGGGTGAGTGATATCCATGACAGATGTGAGTTGATAATTTTAATGGTTTATCTAAGGTGGCAACTTAAACACACATATGGTTGGATTGAGGCACCTGATGTCTATCAGGACTTGCCTGTTTTTTTCCGGACCGCCACCCAGGCTCAAAGGGATCATAAGATCTTTCATGCTAGAAACTTCCGTGTGCAGCCACATGCTACTATGGGCTCTAGCGTAGTTGCCTAAGTTGTGCGAACTCTTACGGGGTGGACTAGCAGATGTAGGGGTTGTAGGTGGTACGGTCTACCCCACATGTAAGGTGCTAGCGCTTCTGAAAGACTATGTCTCGGTCATCCATTTCTCAAACACCGTGTAGTACGAGAAAACAAACGGAGGCGATCGAGTCATGTGGGGAAAATGCGCAAACCTCTGCAGAGTGTATAAACTAATCATGATTAGCCGTGTCCCCGGTTATGGACAACTTGAGTATCTAGTACTTGAATATCATGTGAATCTCAACATGTTACTTCTAATTAATGTTGTTGGGTTTTAATTGTTCACTTAATTGGGATCGGAATGCTGTCAACCTTTCTTGATGTTTAACAACTACCATGATAGTTATATAAATCTATTCCTTTGCAGTAGGGAAAAACTGGCTTTACGCAAAACTGTAACCATAGAGCTTTCCACCAGCCATATATGCATATAGTATAGCTGTATCATTCCATTACTCTCTATGTGTTACTTTGCCAGCATATTCCATATGCTGACCCATTTTCGGGCTGCAACTTTCATGTTGCAGACTTTTTAGACGACGATTGAGGTGTTTTAGGTCGTGGTTCTATACTCAGTGATGCCGTTGGAGTTGATGGACCCATTTATCTTCCGAGTCTTCCGCTGTTATCGACACTAGATGGCCTTAAGCCATATTTATTGTAATAAGTTCTCTTTTGAGACAATGATGTAATAAGTGTGTGATTGCCACTCTGCTATAAATCCTTCGATGTACTGTGTGGTGTCAGCATTACTGATCCAGGGATGACACCGGAGCACAGTAGACTTGATCCATTCGGGTCGGGTCGCTACAGAGATGGTATCAGAGCACACGCTGACTGTAGGACACGACCACTAATTTAAAGCCATAGATCACCATTCTCTTCTCATTTTCTAACTCCTCATCTTTTCTACCCTTTTAGGATGACGAACGTGAAGATTAAGTATGCCCAACCGGATGAAGGCACCCCTTTTGGATTGCACTTGAAGGAAGTCACCAAGTACCTGAACATTGGATTACCAAGCTTCACGGGAACCTTCAATGCCACTCTGCCTGAAGAGGAGCGCTGGAAGATTCAAGCTCACGTTCCGGGAAGAACATTCACGCCAATCACGAAGCCTATAGATAGTGTTTTCAATGCACCAACCTGGAGTCTGGGAAAGAGCATGGCAGCTCATTTCACCATAGGACGCATTGGAGAAGTTTATCAAGAAGACCTCAAGGACACTATCTACCAGATTTGCGGACGCCGAGATGAACAATGGGAGTTAGTCAGCACCAAGAAGGATAGATCCATTGCATCTTTCATCCAGGAGTTAAACCAGCACATTCGACGCCACGGGAACCAGATGTGCAATGATATGATAGAGTTGAAAATGCAAAGGCAAGGATCATCAAGCTAGAAGGAGAACTGAAGTCTACACGCAAGGACTACATGGACGAGATCGTAGCTCTAGCAAGACACAATGGCGATCTTAAGCAGGAGATTGAAGAACTCAAGAGGAAGTTAGCATCCCAGGAGGAAGACGAGTACGTCGCATGTCCGGACAACTACATCATCATCGACGACACCGATTCGGATCCAAGTGAACCCGACTTTGAAGACGAAGCTGGAGCAGATATCATGGTGTCTTCCATCGGTTCAAATTTCTAGATGACCACCAGATAGTAGTAGTATTCCCCCATGTAAACATTAGTTCGAGCACTTTTGCGATAGTTTTAGATCGTTGTAAGGCCTTGTTTGATTGATTGGAGTGATTTTGTGTGCATTTGCTCATGTGCATTGGGGTAGTGTTTTCCCTTTAGACCCCCTCTATTCTTAATTCTTGTCTTTTCTAAACCCTCATATGCCTCCGAGACGTGACAGTGGATTTCCACCGGAGCTCACTCAGTTGTCCAGCAACAGAATCAATTGATGCAGATGTTAGTCCAGAACCAGCAGAACAACAATAACAACCCACCACCACCACCTGTTGACCACTTAGCCCGTTTCCTTAGGCTGAACCCGGCGGTGTTTTCCAAGATCGATTTGCGATCAGGGTACCATCAGTTGAAGATTCGAGAGCAGGACATACCTAAGACAACATTCACCACGAGATATGGATTGTATGAGTATACCGTTATGTCATTTGGATTGACTAACGCACCTGCCTATTTTATGAACCTGATGAACAAAGTGTTTATGGAGTTTTTGGATAAGTTCGTCGTAGAGTTCATTGATGACATCCTGGTTTATTCAAAGAATGAAGAGGAGCATAAGGAACATTTGCGTTTGGTTTTGGAGAAACTAAGGGAACATTAGTTATACGCCAAATTTAGCAAATGCGAGTTTTGGTTAAAGGAAGTTGGATTCCTCGGACACGTTATATCTGGGGAAGGTATAGCAGCTGACCCCACAAAGGTTGAGACCGTAACCGAATGGGAAGCACCAACAACGGTTGGAGAGATCCGGAGTTTTCTTGGACTCGCAGGATACTACCGGAGATTCATTGAGAATTTCTCAAAGATTGCGAAGCCTATGACTGAATTGTTGAAGAAGGATACTAAGTTCAAATGGACCGAGGAGTGTGAGGCTAGTTTCCAGGAGTTGAAGAAACGTTTGGTCACCTCACCAGTATTGATTTTGCTAGATCAGACCAAGGATTATGAGGTGTATTGCGACGCTTCACGTCGAGGACTTGGAGCAGTGCTTATGCAGGTAGGAACAGTTGTTTCGTATGCTTCACGGCAACTGAAGCCTCATGAGTTGAATTATGCCACGCATGATTTGGAGTTAGCAGCCGTAGTGCATGCATTGAAGATGTGGAGACATTTCCTCATTGGAAATCATTATGAGGTGTACACGGATCACAAGAGTTTGAAGTACATTTTCACGCAGAAGGAGTTGAACCTCAGACAAAGGAGATGGTTGGAGCTCATCAAGGATTATGACATGAGATTGCATTACCATCCCGGAAAAGCTAATGTAGTAGCTGAGGCATTGAGCCGTAAGAGACATGTCAATACCCTAATGACGGGGAAAATACCAAAGGAGTTAGCAGAAAACCTTCGTGAGCTATGTTTGGAAATAGTTCCGAGAGGCTATGTAGCAGCATTGCAGATTCAGTAAACATTGATGGATAAGATCAGAGAAGCTCAGAAATCTGACAAGGAGATTGCTACTATAAAAGAGAAATTGAGCGAAGGAAAAGCAAAGGGATTTCGTGAGGATGAACACGATACCCTATGGTTTGAGGACCGTGTTTATGTGCCCAATGACCCGGAGATCAGGAAGTTGATCTTGAAGGAGGCACATGATTCACCGTATTCGATTCACCCAGGGAATACCAAGATGTATTTGGATTTGAAGGAAACATTCTGGTGGACCGGAATGAAGAAGGATATTGCAGCCTATGTAGCAGTTTGTGACGTATGTCAGAGAGTAAAGGCAGAGCATCAGAAGCCAGCAGGATTGTTACAACCATTGCCGATACCCGAATGGAAGTGGGATAAGATAGGCATGGATTTTATCACAGGACTACCCAGGACGAAAGCAGGATATGACTCGATATGGGTAGTAGTTGATCGTTTGACGAAGGTAGAACATTTTATTCCAGTTAAGACCACTTACACCAGTGCTAAGTTGGCAAAGATATACATGACTAGGATCATTTGTTTGCATGGAGTTCCGAGGAGTATCGTATCAGATAGAGGAACCCAATTTACCTCAAAGTTTTGGAATCAGTTGCATGAGACTTTAGGAACCAGATTAGAGTTCAGCACAACTTTTCATCCGCAGACAGATGGACAGACTGAGAGAGTCAATCAGATTTTGGAAGATATGCTGAGAGCTTGTGCACTAGATTATGGATCTAGCTGGGATGAAAACTTGCCGTATGCGGAGTTTTCCTACAACAACAATTACCAAACCAGTTTGAAGATGGCACCTTTCGAAGCTTTATACGGAAGGAGGTGCAGGACACCGTTGTCATGGGACGAAGTTGGAGACCGTCAATTCTTTGGACCAGATTTGATTAAGGAGTCTGAACGGAAAGTTAAGTTGATTCGCGATAGGCTCAAGGTAGCCCAGTCTAGGCAGAAGAGCTACGCAGACTCTAAACGCAAGGAGACAGTTTACGAAACCGGAGACAGAGTTTATCTTCGAGTATCCCTACTTCGAGGAGTTAAGCGCTTTGGAGTTAAGGGAAAATTAGCACCGCGTTTCGTTGGACCATATAAGATCTTGCAACGTATGGGAGAAGTCGCTTATAAGTTGGAATTACCAGAGGGACTGTCAGGAGTTCATGACGTATTCCATGTTTCTCAGCTGAAGAAATGTCATGCCGAGATGGCGGAGGTACCGCTAAGAGATACCGTGCCACTCGAAGCCATTCAGTTGAAAGACGACTTAACATATGAGGAGAAGCCAGTCAAGATTCTCGATTATGCCAGTAGAGTTACTCGCAGCAAGGTTATCAAATTTTGCAAGGTTCAGTGGAACCACCACTCAGAGGATGAAGCCACCTGGGAAAGAGAAGAAGATTTGCTCAAGGACCACCCTCGCCTATTTTCTAGCCAACCCGAATCTCGAGGGCGAGATTCATCTTAAGGGGGGTAGGTTTGTAACATCCCAAATTTGAAATTTGGAATGTTATACACTAGATCATCATGCATAGCATATTTTCTTGCATTTTGGTTGATCCTAGAAATTTCACGCAACGCAAGGACCCACGGAGAGAGATGGAGATTTCATTATTTTCATATTTGAGTTTTCTCAAATTTGAAAATAGGATCATTTGATTGATTTATTTCATCTTCAATAATTTTCCGATAAAAAAATATAAGAGAGGGAATAATATGACTTTCCCAAATTTAGGAAAAATGAAGATTTAATGAATAAGTCAAATTTTGTTTTGCTGGAGTTTATTTGCATTTCATTTGGATAGGGAAAAATGCGCGTTTTTGAAAATTGCATTTTAGGCCCGGAGAAAAGTTCATTTTGTTCGGCTCATTTTTAGGAGTCGGGGAAAATTTACTTTAGATTTTTTTGAGTTCGTTTAGATTTTCTTTTCTGTGTTTTTCTGCGCGCGAAACCGTTTAAAAAAAATCCAGCAGGCCAGCCGGGCCAAGGCCCAGGCCAGCCACCGCCTCCCCAGCGCAGGCAGCCGGCCGCGCCAGGCCATCGCGCGCGCCAGGCGCCAGAGGCAGGAGCCGCCGCCGCCCCTTTTTGATTCCTAGTAGGACTTTAGTCCTACTTCGTTTCCTCTTTTTCTTTCCTATTCCTACTCTATTTCTTGTCCCCTACCCCAAGTAATCTCTCCCCTCTCCTATATAAATACCCCCATAGACCCCCCCTCTCCTCACACCAAAAACCCAAACCCCCTCTCCTCCCCAAGCCGCGCCCCACCCCGCGCCCCTCACCCGCCGCCGCCGCCCCTATAGCGCCGCCGCCCTTGTGCCCTAGCGCCGCCGCCGCACCTTGCCCACGCCGCCGCCGCCCTACGCCACGCCGCCGGAGCCCCTCGCCGGAGACCTCGCCGGAGGTTGCCCCACGTCTCTTTTCCTCGGATCGTTTTCTTCTAATCATTCCGATTCTTTTCTTCTCTTCTGATTCGTTTTCTAGATCGGTTTTTTGTTTCGGTTTTCTTCTCCGAAACCCTAGATCGGATTCGTTTTCTTTTCCAATTTAGTTGCCTTTGGACCGTTCGCCGGACCGTTCGTCCTAACGAACATGATCACCGGATTCTTCTAGGTTAACGAACGTCCGTTCGTATAACCGTTCTTCTTTTTCTTCTCGTCGGATTTATTCCGCGATCGCGATCTCACATCCGATCTTCGTTCTAGTTTATCTTCTCGCTCGTTTATCGGAATCAGGTGATTCAAGCGCCTGGAGTTTCGTTTCGAAACCGCCGTTCCGTCTAATCAACTTAAACAAGTTTTTGCCCCGGTAAAATTTGACCAAGTTTCAACTTGCTAGAACCGAGTTGTTTTCTTCCGCCGTTTGTTTTTCCGTTTCTTTGTTCGGTTCTTTCTTTCTTTGCAACCGGAGTTCTTAAGTTGAACTTTCTGGTTCGTTCTCTTGTTCGAGTTTACCTGTGCATTAGATGAGTACTTATTGTGTGCTTGTTGTCGAAACCCTAGGACTCGCGGATCATCAGCAAGGCAAGTAACACTTTGATCATACCTTTTCTACAACCCATGTTTTATTGCATTAGATCAATCCTCTCACATTGCATGATTAGGATCTAATTAAATTGTGGGATGGGAAGTAGATGAGGTAGTACCTATCACCTGTATTACTATGAAACCTTTGGGAGTTACTTCTACGTTGCTTATTATGCCATGCTATGCTAGTAGACGTGGATTGGGTGAGTGATATCCATGACAGATGTGAGTTGATAATTTTAATGGTTTATCTAAGGTGGCAACTTAAACACACATATGGTTGGATTGAGGCACCTGATGTCTATCAGGACTTGCCTGTTTTTTTCCGGACCGCCACCCAGGCTCAAAGGGATCATAAGATCTTTCATGCTAGAAACTTCCGTGTGCAGCCACATGCTACTATGGGCTCTAGCGTAGTTGCCTAAGTTGTGCGAACTCTTACGGGGTGGACTAGCAGATGTAGGGGTTGTAGGTGGTACGGTCTACCCCACATGTAAGGTGCTAGCGCTTCTGAAAGACTATGTCTCGGTCATCCATTTCTCAAACACCGTGTAGTACGAGAAAACAAACGGAGGCGATCGAGTCATGTGGGGAAAATGCGCAAACCTCTGCAGAGTGTATAAACTAATCATGATTAGCCGTGTCCCCGGTTATGGACAACTTGAGTATCTAGTACTTGAATATCATGTGAATCTCAACATGTTACTTCTAATTAATGTTGTTGGGTTTTAATTGTTCACTTAATTGGGATCGGAATGCTGTCAACCTTTCTTGATGTTTAACAACTACCATGATAGTTATATAAATCTATTCCTTTGCAGTAGGGAAAAACTGGCTTTACGCAAAACTGTAACCATAGAGCTTTCCACCAGCCATATATGCATATAGTATAGCTGTATCATTCCATTACTCTCTATGTGTTACTTTGCCAGCATATTCCATATGCTGACCCATTTTCGGGCTGCAACTTTCATGTTGCAGACTTTTTAGACGACGATTGAGGTGTTTTAGGTCGTGGTTCTATACTCAGTGATGCCGTTGGAGTTGATGGACCCATTTATCTTCCGAGTCTTCCGCTGTTATCGACACTAGATGGCCTTAAGCCATATTTATTGTAATAAGTTCTCTTTTGAGACAACGATGTAATAAGTGTGTGATTGCCACTCTGCTATAAATCCTTCGATGTACTGTGTGGTGTCAACATTACTGATCCAGGGATGACACCGGAGCACAGTAGACTTGATCCATTCGTGTCGAGTCACCACAGACGGAAACTAGGGCGGCAAGAGTGGAACAAAACAGCAGGCATAAGGCTGGGCCTTCCACCCTTTACCAAGTATATAGATGCATTAATAATAATATAAGAGATATTGTGATATCCCAACATAAACATAATCCAACATGGAGCAATCTTCATCTTCACCTGCAACTAGCAACGCTATAAGAGGGGCTGAGCAAAAGCGGTAACATAGCCAAACAACGGTTTGCTAGGAAGGGTAACAAAGGTTAGAGGTTCATGGCAATTTGGGAGGCTTGATAAGCAGGTGGTAGGTAAGGCAGCATAGCGATAGAGCGAAGCAACTAGCATAGCAATGATAGTAGTGAGATCCAAGGTGACGGTCATCTTGCCTGAAATCCCGCAAGGAAGAAGAACGAGTCCATGAAGAAGATTAAGCCACGAAGACGAACCAAGCGTAGACGAACGAATCCTCACGAACCCAACGAAACGGGAACTATCGAGAAGAAGCACACAACATAGTAAACACACCACACATGAACAAGGCATGATGCTCAAACAAGTATGATGCATGACAAAGCTACATGAAGCTACTCATGGCAAGAGATGATGCATACAAGAACAACACAACCAAGCAAGTTTAAGTGAGGCCGGAAACAACATAGAACAACTCCGGTAAGTCCTCATATGCAAATTTCCAAATTGGTCCAGATCTGAATAAGCCTTATGTTCAAGTTGTTAAACAGAAAGTTAAGATGCACCAAAATGATCTACACGAAATTGTAGTCAAGTTACATATAAAGTTCATTAGATTCGGAGCTGCGGACTAGGAGATATGAGCAAAACAAGATAAACATGGCATTGATGCAAAATGCATTCAAACATCAAGCAAACACACCCAAAACATGGATCCAACAAGGTAACATGAAACTACATGCAAAACTAAGCAAGTTTTATATAGAGCACACTCAAATCGGAGCAACGGATCAACACATACACTCTATACAAGTTTAACGGGCATGCTGACCAAAACAGCAACTAGGCATATTGCAAGCATCAAAACAACATGCTACAGGATCTCAATATGAAAACAAAAGGCATGGATGTGATGTACATGTAAAGCATAACAAAACATGAACACTGAGCTATCTCCAGAAACTACTAGAACATGCTCAAAAGGACATGGCAAGATTGCAAATAATAACAGGTTCACAGACTTGGTGGAATTTCAGGACATGGCAGAAATAACATCAGTTTGCAATGTTTAGAGCTATCAAACAACATGTTACGGCAAGCTATCGTGTCAAACTAAAGCATGGCATTAATCTACTCAAAGCATATAACAAGAGTCTCTTACTGACCATGAGCCAAAAGGGCACAGAAGATACAATTGCAAGCATGTGAACATAGCAAAAACATAAACAGATTCACACTTAGTGGAAAAAAATGGAGCATGGCAAAAGAGATAACAAGTAGGCATGTTTACGAGCTCGATGCACTCCCTACAAGGCATTGCATGACAAACTAAGCATACACCCAGCAAATATACATGGCATAGAAGCTAGGCATGGAAAGAACAACAACAAAGCATGCACGGATCAACTACAACAACCATGGCAAACTTGATTAACATGCAAACAATCTGCCAGGAACATTTTATAGCAAAAGTAGAGCAAGATTAAGACATGATAGAGCACTCCATAAATACAAACAAGAGCATGGATGGATAGAGCATAACCATATGAACAAAACATCCTTACTGATCATGCTCTAAAGAGGCATGGATCACTCAGTAGCAACAAGAATATATGGCATAAAAATATAAACAGGGCAATGACTTGGAATATTTCTAAGTCTCTGAAATCAGCAACATTACGAGAGCTACTTAACATGCTTGTGCTAGTCACCACAGAGATCACAAAAATACATGGCATACACCCCTGTATAGATGGCATGGCATACAACAAAACACATGTAGAGCTCAGGATCATAGCATGCACACATTAATCATGACAAAAATGGCAAAAGAGCAACTGCTGATAAAAACCTGAAACTAACAGAAATTAGCACTCTTCCAACAGCATTTTGGGCATCAAGATGAGCTCTAATGAACATGGCACAATGGAATAAAATGAAGAGCACATCAATATGAACATTTCGATATATTACACGCATGAAACGGAGCTATCGATGATGAGATATGATGCGATGAACATGGCAATAAAATAACATCAGAAAATGACTTAGTGGAAAAATCAACCTCCGAAAATTCTGGATCTAGGATTCCTCGCACGCGGATCGAGGCAGGGGCGCGAGCTCGCCGGAGATGGTCGCCGCTGGGGAAGAAGAGGAGGGAGGTCAGGGCGTCGCCGGAGGTGGAGCTCGCCGGGGCAGCACCGGGGCGCGGGGGAGGCGAGCACGGGCTCCGGGAGGCGCGCGCGGGCGCGGCCGCGGTCGGGCGGCGGCGGCGGTCCCGGCGCGGGGCGGCGGACGAGGCGCCTGACGAGTTTGCTTGCTCGCTATAGGTTGTTTCTTCATGACCTGCATTTTTATACGGGTTGTCGGTTGTGGCTTCTGCTTCTTTTTGTCATTTTTTTTTTGTACATTGTTCTTCTTTGTAAATTTGTGGAATTTGTCCAGCGTGGGTTTTGTTCGAAAGCTAAAGATTTTTGCCATATGAATTGATACAAGGAGAAAACACCTAGCATCTAGAGAGTTCATTGGATGTGTCGGATGTAGCTTTTTGAGGTGTTTTATTCATTTATTTTTCACATGTGTATTTTGCTAAGTATCAGTTAATTCGGTGATGGTTTGATCACGGTGTCAAGAAATAAATTTGGGAATGACTTTCACAACAAATTCAACATATTCTTTGCTGTGATATGATGCACGATACATCAATGGGGGAGTGAATTTAGATGAGTAGATCTATGACTCTTCGTGCCTGTTCATCACCCTCCTCGGCGAAACCTATAGCGAGACTCATGATAAAGCTCCCCAAACATGCTGCAGTACAAAAAGCTATAACGCCCACAACAACCAGGGCGGCATGGGCAAGGCCCGTCGGCCGAAAGTGGACCTGCAGGAGAATCGCGGCGACAATTGCCAAGAAGAAGGCGACCACGCCCCAGAACCATAAAAAACAGTATCTGCTTCGCTCAACGGGCTCCGCTACCGCGGCATCCTCCGCGTCGGCGCCGTTCGGGTTTCCGCGGATGATGGCGACCAACCTCTCCTTCCATGCCCAGAACGCGTGCCGGCTTGGCTCCGGCGGTGCGACGACCTCGCCATTAGAGTTGGGGTTCTCGATGTCAGCCATTGATGGCCAGGTAGATGGATGTGCAGAGCTAGATTGATCAACGAGAAAATTTGTTTGATGACACAGTAAACATGATTAGGATACATAAATATATGTCCTGTATATACGTAGTGGCCGGCAGGATTGGAGTTTATAATTAAGGGGCTGGTCGTGAATTATTATTTTTACCAATCTCCAACTTGAATTTGATTCGATCTTTGGGTAGGTGGTTAGGGCGGTTTGAGTCCATCTCCTACACGAAGTCAGTAAAAAAAAAATCTGATTCAGTACAAAACTAGTTACGTGCATGCATATAGTCAAGCACCACATGGAGCACACTTGGATCGAGCAGTACAATGACATGCAGAATCCCTGCGACCTTCGTTGCGTTGCACTGCTCCTCTCCGGATAAGTTGTGCTGCCAAAGGGTAGCACGCGGTGCCGCTAGTGCAGCAATTAACATACGGTGGGCTCACATAACCCAATAGCTTCCGTTTTGATTGCTCTGCTGCTCCCTTCGTGCTCCGCTCGGCTCGTTTTGCCTTTACTGTGAAGATGGTCAATTCAACAAAAACTAGCTGCTGCTGGTTCAGGGAAAACTGACCTAGTTTTTTAATAGATTTCAAAATTCTTGTGCATTAAGAAATGTCTACAATTTAGAAAATGTTCACAATTTTCTAAAAGAAGTTAATGGATTCAAAAAATGATCATGAATTTTAAAAATAATTATGAACTGTAAATGGTTCATGATTTTGAAAACCTTTCAGAATTGAAAAGGATCCATCTGTAGGATTTTTTGAATCTTCAAGAAATTTCAAAATGTTGATGAAATTTTAAATAAATTGGGAATTTAAAAGAATAGTTACAAAGTTTACTAAATGCTGTAAATTTTAAAAGATCTCATAAATTTCAACTTTTTGTGAAATTTGAAAATGTTCATTATCTTTACAAAAATATTCATGATATATTTAAGAAAAGGCATTCATGGATTTATAAAATATTAAAATAGAAAACCTAAAGAGAAAGAGTAGGAAACAAAATATTCGGATGAAAAACATGTTATAACCTGAATAAAAGAAACGGGAAAACAGAAAAAAAGACGAAAAGGCTGAATTGCACAAAGATAGGTCGGTAAAAAAAACGTCGCAAACCGCAACCCTACACTTTATAGCTGGTCGCCCCTTTCTAGCTTTCCTATATTTATGTGTATTGAGCAATCAAACATTCATCATAAATATAAGCATATGTAAACATTCATGACAATCATAGCATATGTTGATCATATATATTATATATGCAATACGTACATGATTCTACTAGATTAACACATGTTTCATATCATGGCTAATATTCTGCCTAAGATGTTGAGGGCATCTCCAACGCCGTCCCCTAAAACGGACACACTATTTGTCCGCGAACACTGATATGTGAGTCGGCCATCCAACCATATCCCCTAAATGTTCACCTTTTTTTCTAGTTCCGTAACACTCAAAATAATTATAGAAAATAGCACAATGCATCCTTAAAAAACATGCAAGTGTAGCTAGTACAACAATAATTAAAATTTTAAAAACCTCAATAGCATTTGACCGAATACCAGTTGGGTGTGGTGTCCTCCATGGATGACATTGGTAAGGATCGTAGGGCACCTGGCTGCGGAAGGATTCTGGGTGGACGTCCGCGTAGTCCAAGGAGGGCAGGCGCGTCCGTGGGCATGCGAATGACCGAGGATGCCTGGGCTGCGGCTGATTATTGATAGTGGCGAGATTGTCGGAGTGCATCATGGGTGCAGTGGAGATTGATGTTGATGAAGAAGTCGACGATTTCCCCGTTCGGTAGAGCACCAAAGTGGTGTTGTCCATTGATTTTAGCTTCGGATCGTGAAGTCGTGGTAGCGGAAAATTGCATGATAACTCTAAGGAGGGTTTCAGATTATTTATGAGCCAGGGGCACAAGTTCAGAAGGGAGGTGATATTTGTGGGACCCACACATCCCAGAAATGAGCCCTAGGCCTGGGGCACTGTTGGGGAACGTAGTAATTTCAAAAAAATTCCTACGCACACGCAAGATCATGGTGATGCATAGCAACGAGAGGGGAGAGTGTTGTCCACGTACCCTCGTAGACCGAAAGCGGAAGCGTTAGCACAACGTGGTTGATGTAGTCGTATGTCTTCATGATCCGACCGATCTAACACCGAACGCACGGCACCTCCGAGTTCTGCACACGTTCAACTCGATGACGTCCCTTGAACTCCGATCCAGCCGAGCTTTGAGGGAGAGTTCCGTCAGCACGACGGCATGGTGACGATGATGATGTTCTACCGACGCAGGGCTTCACCTAAGCACCGCTACGATATTATCGAGGTGGATTATGGTGGAGGGGGGCACCGCACACGGCTAAGAGATCAAGAGATCAATTGTTGTGTCTATGGGGTGCCCCCCTCCTCCGTATATAAAGGAGGGGAGGAGAGGACCGGCCAGGAGGAGGAGGCGCGCCCAAGGGGGTAGTCCTACTCCCACCGGGAGTAGGACTCCTCCTTTTCCTATTTGGAGAGGGAGAGGGAAGGAAGAGGAAGGAGGGTGGAAGGAAAGGGGGGCCGCCCCCCTCCCAATTCGGATTGAGCTTGGGGGGGCTCCCTTGCTCCTTTCCCCTCCTTTCCACTAAAGCCCATTAAGGCCCATATACCTCCCGGGGGGTTCCGATAACCTCCCGGTGCTCCGGTATTATCCCGATCTCACCCGGAACCATTCCGGTGTCCAAATATAGTCGTCCAATATATCAATCTTTATGTCTCGACCATTTCGAGACACCTCGTCATGTCCGTGATCATATCCTGGACTCTGAACTACCTTCGGTACATCAAAACACATAAACTCATAATATAACCGTTATCGAATTTTAAGCGTGCGGACCCTACCGGTTCGAGAACTATGTAGACATGACCGAGACACATCTTCGGTCAATAACCAATAGCGGAACCTGGATGCTCATATTGGCTCCCACATATTCTACGAAGATCTTTATCGGTCAAACCGCATAACAACATATGTTTGTTTTGACAGAGAACGACAGTGGGAGAGGCTCCCACTGACTTTGTATATTAACTCACCAACAGATGTTACATAATTACATGTGGGGGGTTTTGCAGGGTTCCCCTCAACCCTTCAGAAGCATAAAGAAAGAAGCCTTGCTGTCTACAAGTTTTGAATATAAGAATCTAAGAAGGGACGGAGCTCTTCTTTACAGTTATGAGCGAGAAGGCCCAACAGATGCTTGAATCTATCTAGCCATGAAGTGAAAAAGTGTGGCACTCCTCTGAAGTACTCATTGTTTCTCTCCTTCCATATGCTCCAAGCGGCCAGCAAGAAGATATCCATGAATAATGGTTGCCCCCATTGGGGTTTACCATTATGCAGCAGGGAGATCCTATTCCCATCATTCGGCCATCTTAGACCAACTTTGTCCCAACATCGCTGGCTAACGGGGCACAAGAAAAAGAGATGTTCCACTGTTTCCTCAGGAGGATTTTGGCAAAGCATACTTGCATAGTTATTGTCCACCACAGCATAGTGCCTACGATTCAACATGTTTCGCGTGTTCAGGCGGTCAACAAGAAGCAGCCAGCCAAACATCTTGAATTTGATGGGGCTCTTGGCCTTCCAAAGCCAGAGGAAAGCATCATCGGCGATCGTCTCCCTGAAGCAATGGATGTAGTAATTTTTGGCCGAGAATTTTCCATTGAGGGTACTGACCCAAGTATCCGCAGTCCCCCTCTCTGGAATGACATGGATGGAGCCTCTCTGGATCTCTCTGACTTCTTCTCGTGCTTGTACAGAGAGGGGCAAATGGAAAAGCATGGCAGGGTCTGTTGCTTGCAGAGCATCACTGACGGATACATCCTCATTTATGGCAAACGAGAAGGCTCTGGGATAGATTTCAGAGAGCTGGGTTTCCTGGTCGTGCGCAAACCACACATCCTTCCAGAACAGAACTGAAGTCCCATCACCAACTACAACCTTTGAGATCCCTCGAAAGACCTGACTGAGCTGCATGATATCGCGCCACCAGAAGGACCCAATCGGATCAACAGCATGTGGTACCGTGTTTGCATAGTATGTATCCCAGATCAGTGTCACCCACGGTACATCCATGCGGTTATAGAACTTATAGAGGTATTTAAGGAGCAGCGCCACATTTTGAGTTTTGATGTCAATTACCCCAAGACCACCTTTGCACTTTGGCCTACAAACTAACTCCCAAGCGGCCAAAGAGTTGTTTTTGACACCTTCCTCAGTGTTCTTGGCCCACAAACAGTATCTACGCAATTTGTCAATGTGTTCGATCTCTTTTGGATGTAATTTGAGTGTGCACATGGCATATATCAACATAGATGTGATGGTGGAGTTGACCAGCGTGAGCTTGGCGCCAGCTGAGAGCAAGGATAGAGCAGTGGATAATTTCCTTTCAATCCCACACACCATCGGCATCAATTCAAGCAATGTTGGTTTTGTCGTTCCCATGGGAAGACCCAGGTAGCTAAACGGAAGTGATCCAACATTGCAGCCAAAGATTTGGGCCAAGACCAAAGCCTGCTGTGGGTCAAGATTGATAGGGATCAAAGTTGACTTGTGGAAATTTATCTTCAGACCAACAGACTCAGCGTAAGCAACCAGAATGGACTTCATGCGTGCGGCTTGATCTGGGCAGGCATGCATGACCAAGATCGTGTCATCGGCATACTGGATCACCGGATAGTCCCCTCTCCGATTGCATGGAAAAGGTAGATCAATTAAGCCTTGGCCGTGAGTGTCATTAATCGCCGCTTGAAGAAGGTCGTCAGCTAACACAAAAATGAGCGGCGACAAAGGGTCACCCTGTCTTACTCCACATTTACACAGAAATTTCCGGCCAGGGACCCCATTCAAGAGAACCGAAGAAACCCCTGAAGCAAAAATAGACTTCATCCAGCCAAGCCATTTTTCGTCAAAACCCATGTGCTTCATAATCTGCAACATCGGTTCATGTTCTATTGTGTCAAATGCTTTGGCAAAATCAAGCTTGAGCGGCAGTATTTCTCTCGATGATGCTTGGCATTGGTGGATGTACTCAAATGACCAGGCCAAGCAATCTTGGATGGTACGCCCTTTGAGGAATCCATACTGATTCCTATGGATGATTTTAAGAATGACTTTCTGCAGGCGATTGGCTAGAATTTTCGTGATGATTTTCAGACAACAGTTGAGAAGTGTTATGGGTCTGAAATCATTAGCCGTTACAGGAGAGGAGATTTTCGGAATGAGAGTAATATAACCCTCACTGATACTGGTTATGTCAAGGTTACCTTCGTGGAAGTCGCAACACATTTTGTAGATATCCTCCTTGATAATGTGCCAGCAACTTTTGAGGAAGCAACCATTAAAACCATCGGGACCGGGAGCCCTGTCACTAGGCATCTCTTTGATCACTGCATCAATTTCATTGGTGGAAAATGGTTCCGAGAGCACCTCCAAACCTTCCACCTTTTTAATGATACGATCAAGATCGAAGCGCATATTTGTGGGCTTAGAGGTCCCCAAGCATTCTTTGTATGTATTGAACAACAATCCTTCTTTGCCTGTATGATCACAGACTTCAACATCCCTATCCTGCAAAGTGGCAATTGAGTTGTGTCTGAATCTTTCAGTAGAAAGTGACTGGAAGAGCTTAGTATTCTCATCTGCGAATCTGAAATATCTGACAGTGCATCTTTTTCTCCAGTATTCATTTTGGTACTTGAGAAGACAGTTAAGGTGTCCTTTCAGTATACGCCTGAAGTTTGCTTCCTGGACAAACAACCCCCTCTTGTCTTCAAGAGCGTCGAGATTGGCTAGTACTTCGTTGCTGTTTTGGATCATAATTTTCAAGTTAGAAATGCCTCTACTCCAATGCTTGAGATCATAGCGAAGCGTTTTGAACTTCTTACAGATTACTGCTGCAGAGTTGGAGGCGTGACAAGGTTTACTCCAAGATCTTGCCACAACTTCAGAGAAACCAGAGTGATTGACCCAGAAATTTTCAAACCGAAATAGGTTTGTTTTTGGGATTTTGGACTCAATTGAGAGCACGCATGGGATATGGTCTCAGACAGGTTTTCCCAAAGGCAGAACCATTGTGTTAGGAAAAGAGGTGGTCCAATTCGAAGAAGAAAAGAACCAGTCAAGTTGCTCTAGGAGCGGGTCATCCTGCATATTGCTCCACGTGAAGGCTCTACCCTTAACTGGGATTTCCATTAAGGATTGTGCACGTATAAGCTCATTGAATAACAACATATCAGAAGCATCTCCTCCCGGTTTATTTTTGTTGTCAGTGGACCGTATGAAGTTGAAGTCACCCAAAATTAACCAATTTTCATCATCTGGTATTGTAAGATCAAATAGCCAGGAGGTAAAATCCGCCCGTCTCTGACCCGTACAAGGGCCGTAGACATTGACCAGGTTCCAAGATTCATTCGACTGGCCACAAAGGAAACACCCACCGCAAAAGATTCCACATGCCATGGTGTCCCAACAAAAACAGAACTATTCCAGATAGTAATAATGCCGCCAGACGCCCCAATCGATGGCGCAAAAACAAATTTATCAAATCGCTTGGGGCAGAAAGATTTAATAAACGCTAGATCAAAAGATTCCCGCTTGGTTTCCTGAATACATAAAACTGAACAACCACTAGAGTCGATGGCATTTCTAAGTGCCAAAAGTTTGCTATCAGAGTTAATCCCTCTGATATTCCACGACAGAATGTTCCACGATTTATTCATGAGCAGAAAGAAGATTAGATAGCCTCCTATGGGGCTATCTGCTGGGTAGCCAACAGCTTCTCTTCAGAGATGTCCTCAGGAGCAATGCCGCATCGATCGCCCCATTTGCTGAAGCTCTTGGATAGATGTTGGTGGAGGGTTTGGCGCGACTGGAGCAGCAGCCAAGGAGACAGCATTGACGGATGGGACGACCCTGGCCCTCACCCGCGAGCGACTGTGCTTGACATCAGACACGTTGTGAACCTTGAAGCCATCGTACTTGTTCGACCGAGTACTCCTCCGGACTGCAGTGGTATCAAGAGGAACCTTGACAGTATGGGAGGCAGCAACATTAAACGAGGAAGAGGATGCCAGCAGTTGAAGAGCATTACCATGAGTTTGGGCAATCAGATTAGCCTGAATGATACTGCCAAGTAGCGCAGAAAAAGCCGAGGCCACAATCTCCTGCTGAGACAAAATACCAGCGTCCACCGGAGCCACATCAGTTATATTACCTGCAGGTGCAGGAAAGTGCAAAGGTCCAATGCAAACACCCAAGTGGAAGCGAGCACTGAAAATGTTGGACATGTGGTCAGGTTCAGGTTTGAGGTTCTGCAGCAACAGTACACAAACTATTTCCAAGTGTTTCTGGATGAGCTTGAATGGGTTGACAGGAAACATCACAGTCCCAGCTGGATCATTAGTGATGGCCCGTGTGTAAATGCGTTTCAGCATAGAGCCCATCCACAGCAGCAGCTCATGGTCCAAAGCAATGGTGACAAAGGCAGAAACACCCCCAGCACGAGCAAACGCGTCTCTAGCAGCCGGATTCCCGTTGATAAAACCATCAGCCAGACTTTCTACTGCAGCAACTTCATCTTCAGAGGCCCAAACATTAGATAGGTTGTCATGCACATTGTGCTCAGGGTCCACTCCATCCATCAGGGAGGGGCCATCATATTGGAAGAAGGATCTGAAGCTGAAACCTGTGTATGGAGGAGGAACCACAGGCCAAACCCTCCACCCTTTTTCCTGAAGTTGCTCTGGAACAGGGGCAGGGGCGTTCCAAGCCTCCTCATTCTGAGCCTGCTGGGCAGCCAAATCATCCAGGTGAGCCTGCTGCATGAGAGTGTAAAAAGGAAGCTGATATGGGTGTGGCGAAGCATTTAGCAGCAGTGGTGGCTCCTCAGTACCCACCAGACCTGGAATGGTATTGCGACCATTGAGAACATACACAGGTACAGACCATGACGACCTAAAACTGGCAGCATACCGACCCTTGTAACAAGCAAACTATGAGGGACCTCGGCAACATCCTTAATGTGACATTTAACAAGCACTCTGGCCTTGTTTTGCCCAGGCCGAGCCACACCAAAAGTTTGCCGAAGTTGGATATGGCCTTATGCACATAATGCTCAGTCTGATAATCCATAGGAAAGGCAAGCAACATGATCCAAACTTCATACTCAAACGCGGGCATGTGCATGTTGGGTCCTTCGTCATGTGGCACCAAAGAAAAGTGGGAGTCATCTGTCAGAGCATGAGGACCTTCCCTAATCGCATTATCCCTACTTTCCATGTTGGAGAAGACTACACAACCAATGCCCAGTGCATAAATAAAATCATCTAGCAGCTCATACTCAAGATCGACTGTAATGATCCGGCAGACCTCAGCAAGCCAATATTCCTTCAGATGATCCGGTACTGGGGGGTCAATGGTGACGATGGCATACCTATCATGGTTGCGCGGCGGATCGTCAACCACCATGACCTGGCGCTGGATGCGATGAGCAGGCCCACGGTCGAAAGAAGATCCCTCAGGAGCAAAGGCGAAGGGGCGCACCGCAAAGTTCGCCATGGCCACTGTTCTGGAGGAACTACAGATTGGAAGTGGAGCGGCCGGCGAGGAGGAGGAAACTGTGGTCTTGTGCAGATGCAGGGGCGGCAGTGTTGGCAGACTCGAGGAGGAAGGCTCTACACCCGATTGGTGTTTTTGGCAGGCGGACTTGACTACACCTGCATAAGGGAGGCGTATCGTCGAGCAATGGGAGGGAGCCACGTCCGAAGCATGCGGGATACTATGCTTCCGAATCCAAACAAGATGTGCATTTGTATCCCGTTTTCCGCGTGTTGCATGAACCAACATACGATTATCTACCATAGAAGATCCGGTCGCACTGTTGGGTAAGATCTCATTAGATTTGGACGTGTGGGTTGTGGTCGGTGCCCAGCATAGCTTGGGTAGTTTTCGACACATAGCGGGCTTGCGGGCCCTATGACCAATATGCTGACAAAAACAACATCTGCTGAGACCCGGGCATTTCACAGACCGGTGGCCCAAGGCCAGACATGCAGAGCAGATAACCGTGCTATACGGGCCCAAAGTGCATGGCACATGACATGAAGAGGCAGGCAACACCATATCAGTTCTTGGAGCAGAACAAGAACATTTCCCTGTGATATCTCCACATCGTTGGTAGAAAACACCCATGCACAACGATTCCAAATGACCAAAGTGATCACATTTTGTGCAATGTTGAAGCCGGTTATATATATAATCCTTTGTTGGCACCGAAGGAATTTGGACCATTAAAATGACACTATCATCATCATAACCAGCCTGCCAACCATCCAAGATATGGAAGAGCTTATCAGTTGGAATGGAATCCCATAAACCCTGCTTAAACCGCAGGCCCTGAAAAGATGGTAACTGATTTGACGAATCCGGCCGGATAGGCAAGTTAACAGCTCCAATACGAAAAGAGTGATGATTATCCCGAGAAACCGAAAAAGATAACCTTCCAAAGGTGAGGTCCGGTGCATCGTTGCCGGAATGTCCTGCCGTCGGCATGGTGATCAACCCAAATTTCTCAAGAATAGATAGTGAAGTGGGATCAAGGACTATCACAGATTTAGATGCTAGCCATTTGGACTTGATAGCCGGGCCGGGTGAAGAGGCTAGATCATTAAGCTCAGAATCCGCATTCCATCCAAGTGATTGAACATGAGTTCGAGAACCACGATGGAGATGAAAGTGAAGAATGAAATCTGGCCAAATACGGTCACGAAGGCCATAAATAAAATGACCAACACGATTAGATGCCACAGAAAACCAGAAACACCGATCACCCAGACGAAGTACCTTGAAACCATTACAGATTCCACCAATGCAAGACTGAAGAGCCAGTCCCACAGATTCCACCTAGAGAGGAAAAGAGGCTGAGGAGAAAGAAACTTCAAGGAAGAACTCCTTGGAGTTGGGGTTGGGGACGAAGTGAACCGTAGATCCAAAGCGAGCACGCACCTGGCCCTCGACCTTGAGGCCGGGGGAGAAATCCCAATGGAGGAGGCCGTCCATTGAGGTCGCCGGGAAGGGTAGCTAGGGCAGGGAGTCACCATCGCCATGGGAGTCGCCTTGGGAGGGGAGGGTGGGAATCGCCATACCGTGGCTGCTGAGTGTTTGAATATGTTGTTCCCTTTGTCATCGGTATGTTACTTGCCCGAGATTTGATCGTCAGTATCTCAATACCTAGTTCAATCTCATTACCGGCAAGTCTCTTTACTCGTTTCATAATACATCATCCCGCAACTAACTCATTAGTTGCAATGCTTGCAAGGCTTATAGTGATGTGCATTACCGAGTGGGCCCAGAGATACCTCTCCGACAATCAGAGTGACAAATCCTAATCTCGAAATACGCAAACCTAACAAGTACCTTCGGAGACACCTGTAGAGCACCTTTATAATCACCCAGTTATGTTGTGACGTTTGGTAGCACACAAAGTGTTCCTCCGGTAAACGGGAGTTGCATAATCTCATAGTCATAGGAACATGTATAAGTCTTGAAGAAAGCAATAGCAACATACTAAACGATCAAGTGCTAAGCTAACGGAATGGGTCATGTCAATCACATCATTCTCCTAATGATGTGATCCCGTTAATCAAATGACAACTCTTTGTCCATTGCTAGGAAACATAACCATCTCTGATTAACGAGCTAGTCAAGTAGAGGCATACTAGTGACACTCTGTTTGTCTATGTATTCACACATGTATTATGTTTCCGGTTAATACAATTCTAGCATGAATAATAAACATTTATCATGATATAAGGAAATAAATAATAACTTTATTATTGCCTCTAGGGCATATTTCCTTCAGTAGGTCCTAAGAGAATGTAGTAGGTCCTATGAGGTACAATATGTTTATTATGTGATACGATGTGTTAGAGTTGATGATGTGAGGAGTACTTGTGATTACGACTAGTGACCAATGATATGATGATGATGATGATGATGATAAGTTGTTAATGATATGATGATGATGATGATGATATTTATTATATCATTGGGTGAAAGAACCGCGGATTAGTTTCAAGTGGATGTCCATCCACTTGAAACTAGTCCACACGGTTCTTTCACCCCGTGATGTAATAACTCATTATGATGTAAAAACAATTTCTAAATTCCTGTTGTATGAAAACTTGTGTAAAGGTGTACGAATACAACATGAAATAAAAAAGAAATAAAATACGAAATAATAGTAGCAGTGCGGGCAGGGAGAAGCGCTACTACTAATTACCAGTAGCGCTCCTCCGGGAAATCGCTACTACTAAGTCGATTTAGCAGTAGCGTGGGAGGAGGCACGCTACTGCTACACGTTAGCTGTAGTGCCTTATCAGTAGCGCATAACCCCGCGCTATTGATAGGTCTAAAACCCGCGCTGCTGCTAGGCTTTTCCCTAGTAGTGAGAGGCCCACACCCATGATTCCAAAGGACCAGATAAACACCAACAGCAGGAGGTTTGTGCATGAGGGTTTCCTTTTCTCTTTGATCCATGTCTACTTTTGTTTCAACCTCAAACTCAATTCTTGATCACTTTCACAATGTCATTGCCTAGCTTTCCATATATCAAACTCAACTTCCTGCTTTCCCCCATTTAAATCCTTTTTATTAATTTGAGTTGCAGTTTTGCTTTTGAATGTTGCACTTTTCCCCATAAACCACATTTAATGTGTAGGGTCACCTCCTAAATTCAGCTTGTTTAAATTTTACTTGTTTAGGGGGCTCTATAAATAGTTTGAATTAAACTCAACTTGTTTAAATTTTAATTTCTCAAAAAATCCTCAAACCATTTCTTCGTTTTTTCATTGTATCAGCTAGGAAGGCCATGACCAATTTTTGTGTGGTTTCTCTGCTTAGCATGTGGATGGGCTGAGAGTTATTTTCTTGTGTTCTAGACTTACTTCACGTGACTTGTCACGCCCAAGATGCGACCCTATCCTAAAGGAACTCGAAGGTCCCACCAAGGATAGAAGCGCATCTTGAAGACGCTTTTGCAAGGTGGATATCATTACATCAACATTACATAATAGTAGGGATACAATCAAGGCCTACAATGCCACATGAATACAACAATACATCATAAACAAGATCAACATCTTACTACGAATGAAACATAAATAGAAACTCAACCAATATCCACCCTGCTAGCCCAGGCTGCCGACCAGGAACCTAACCCAAGATCGACGAAGAAGAAGAAGAACTCCAACACAAGTGAACATCGCTCTCACGTCAGGATCATCGCATAATCTGTACCTGCAACTGTTGGTGTAGTAATCTGTGAGCCACGAGGACTCACCAATCTCATTACCATGGGTATCAAGACTAGCAAAGCTTAAAGGGGTAAGGAAGGGGTAAAGTGGTGAGGTTGCAGCAGCGACTAAGCATGTATGGTGGCTAACATATGCAAATAAGAGCGAGAAGAGATGCAAAGCAAGCGGTCGTCAACTAGTAATGATCAAGAAGTGATCCTGAACTCCTACTTACGTCAAACATAACCCAAGAAACCGTGTTCTCCTCTCGAACAACCCCGAAAAGAGACACTCACGGTTACGCACACGGTTGGTGTATTTTAGAAGAGTTTACTTCAAGTTTACTACAACCGGATATCAACAAATTCCCATCTGCCACGTAACCGCGGGCACGGCTTTTGAAAGTTCAAACCCTGCAGGGGTGTCCCAACTTAGCCCATTATAAGCTCTCGCGATCAACGAAGGATATTCCTTCTCCCGGGAAGACCCGATCAGTCTCGGAATCCCGATAACAAGACATTTCGACAATGGTAAAACAAGACCAGCAAAGCCGCCCGGATGTGCCGACAAATCCCGATAGGAGTCGCACGTACCTCGTTCTCAGGGCACACCGGATAAGTCAAGCTACGAGTAAAACCAGGCCTCGAGTTTCCCCGTGGTGGCCCCGCGGGCTGCTCGGTTCGGACCAACACTCGAAGGAGCACTGGCCTGGGGGGGCTAAAATAAAGATGACCCTTGGGATCCGGAAACCCAAGGGAAAAAAAGGGCATAGGTGAGGCAAATGGTAAAACCAATGTTGGGCCTTGCTGGAGGAGTCTTATTCAAAGCGAACTGTCAAGGGGGTCCCATAAATCACCCAACCGCGTTAGGGACGCAAAATCCGGGAACATAATACCGATATGACGGAAACAAGGGCGGCAAGAGTGGAACAAAACACCAGGCATAAGGCCGAGCCTTCCACCCTTTACCAAGTATATAGATGCATTAATAATAATATAAGAGATATTGTGATATCCCAACATAAACATAATCCAACATGGAGCAATCTTCATCTTCACCTGCAACTAGCAACGCTATAAGAGGGGCTGAGCAAAAGCGGTAACATAGCCAAACAACGGTTTGCTAGGAAGGGTAACAAAGGTTAGAGGTTCATGGCAATTTGGGAGGCTTGATAAGCAGGTGGTGGGTAAGGCAGCATAGCGATAGAGCGAAGCAACTAGCATAGCAATGATAGTAGTGAGATCCAAGGTGATGGTCATCTTGCCTGAAATCCCGCAAGGAAGAAGAACGAGTCCATGAAGAAGATGAAGCCACGAAGATGAACCAAGCGTAGACGAATGAATCCTCACGAACGCAACGAAACGGGAACTATCGATAAGAAGCACACAACATAGTAAACACACCACGCATGAACAAGGCATGATTCTCAAACAAGTATGATGCATGACAAAGCTACATGAAGCTACTCATGGCAAGAGATGATGCATACAAGAACAACACAACCAAGCAAGTTTAAGTGAGGCCGGAAACAACATAGAACAACTCCGGTAAGTCCTCATATGCAAATTTCCAAATTGGTCCAGATCTGAATAAGCCTTATGTTCAAGTTGTTAAACAGAAAGTTAAGATGCACCAAAATGATCTACACGAAATTCTAGTCAAGTTACATATAAAGTTCATTAGATTCGGAGCTGCGGACTAGGAGATATGAGCAAAACAAGATAAACATGGCATTGATGCAAAATGCATTCAAACATCAAGCAAACACACCCAAAACATGGATCCAACAAGGTAACATGAAACTACATGCAAAACTAAGCAAGTTTTATATAGAGCACACTCAAATCGGAGCAACGGATCAACACATACACTCTATACAAGTTTAACGGGCATGCTGACCAAAACAGCAACTAGGCATATTGCAAGCATCAAAACAACATGCTACAGGATCTCAATATGAAAACAAAAGGCATGGATGTGATGTACATGTAAAGCATAACAAAACATGAACACTGAGCTATCTCCAGAAACTACTAGAACATGCTCAAAAGGACATGGCAAGATTGCAAATAATAACAGGTTCACAGACTTGGTGGAATTTCAGGACATGGCAGAAATAACATCAGTTTGCAATGTTTAGAGCTATCAAACAACATGTTACGGCAAGCTATCGTGTCAAACTAAAGCATGGCATTAATCTACTCAAAGCATATAACAAGAGTCTCTTACTGACCATGAGCCAAAAGGGCACAGAAGATACAATTGCAAGCATGTGAACATAGCAAAAACATAAACAGATTCAAACTTAGTGGAAAAAAATGGAGCATGGCAAAACAGATAACAAGTAGGCATGTTTACGAGCTCGATGCACTCCCTACAAGGCATTGCATGACAAACTAAGCATACACCCAGCAAATATACATGGCATAGAAGCTAGGCATGGAAAGAACAACAACAAAGCATGCACGGATCAACTACAACAACCATGGCAAACTTGATTAACATGCAAACAATCTGCCAGGAACATTTTATAGCAAAAGTAGAGTAAGATTAAGACATGATAGAGCACTCCATAAATACAAACAAGAGCATGGATGGATAGAGCATAACCATATGAACAAAACATCCTTACTGATCATGCTCTAAAGAGGCATGGATCACTCAGTAGCAACAAGAATATATGGCATAAAAATATAAACAGGGCAATGACTTGGAATATTTCTAAGTCTCTGAAATCAGCAACATTACGAGAGCTACTTAACATGCTTGTGCTAGTCACCACAGAGATCACAAAAATACATGGCATACACCCCTGTATAGATGGCATGGCATACAACAAAACACATGTAGAGCTCAGGATCATAGCATGCACACATTAATCATGACAAAAATGGCAAAAGAGCAACTGCTGATAAAAACCTGAAACTAACAGAAATTAGCACTCTTCCAACAGCATTTTGGGCATCAAGATGAGCTCTAATGAACATGGCACAATGGAATAAAATGAAGAGCACATCAATATGAACATTTCGATATATTACACGCATGAAACGGAGCTATCGATGATGAGATATGATGCGATGAACATGGCAATAAAATAACATCAGAAAATGACTTAGTGGAAAAATCAACCTCCGAAAATTCTGGATCTAGGGTTCCTCGCACGCGGATCGAGGCAGGGGCGCGAGCTCGCCGGAGATGGTCGCCGCTGGGGAAGAAGAGGAGGGAGGTCAGGGCGTCGCCGGAGGTGGAGCTCGCCGGGGCAGCACCGGGGCGCGGGGGAGGCGAGCACGGGCTCCGGGAGGCGCGCGCGGGCGCGGCCGCGGTCGGGCGGCGGCGGCGGTCCCGGCGCGGGGCGGCGGACGAGGCGCCTGACGAGTTTGCTTGCTCGCTATAGGTTGTTTCTTCATGACCTGCATTTTTATACGGGTTGTCGGTTGTGGCTTCTGCTTCTTTTTGTCATTTTTTTTTTGTACATTGTTCTTCTTTGTAAATTTGTGGAATTTGTCCAGCGTGGGTTTTGTTCGAAAGCTAAAGATTTTTGCCATATGAATTGATACAAGGAGAAAACACCTAGCATCTAGAGAGTTCATTGGATGTGTCGGATGTAGCTTTTTGAGGTGTTTTATTCATTTATTTTTCACATGTGTATTTTGCTAAGTATCAGTTAATTCGGTGATGGTTTGATCACGGTGTCAAGAAATAAATTTGGGAATGACTTTCACAACAAATTCAACATATTCTTTGCTGTGATATGATGCACGATACATCAATGGGGGAGTGAATTTAGATGAGTAGATCTATGACTCTTCGTGCCTGTTCATCACCCTCCTCGGCGAAACCTATAGCGAGACTCATGATAAAGCTCCCCAAACATGCTGCAGTACAAAAAGCTATAACGCCCACAACAACCAGGGCGGCATGGGCAAGGCCCGTCGGCCGAAAGTGGACCTGCAGGAGAATCGCGGCGACAATTGCCAAGAAGAAGGCGACCACGCCCCAGAACCATAAAAAACAGTATCTGCTTCGCTCAACGGGCTCCGCTACCGCGGCATCCTCCGCGTCGGCGCCGTTCGGGTTTCCGCGGATGATGGCGACCAACCTCTCCTTCCATGCCCAGAACGCGTGCCGGCTCGGCTCCGGCGGTGCGACGACCTCGCCATTAGAGTTGGGGTTCTCGATGTCAGCCATTGATGGCCAGGTAGATGGATGTGCAGAGCTAGATTGATCAACGAGAAAATTTGTTTGATGACACAGTAAACATGATTAGGATACATAAATATATGTCCTGTATATACGTAGTGGCCGGCAGGATTGGAGTTTATAATTAAGGGGCTGGTCGTGAATTATTATTTTTACCAATCTCCAACTTGAATTTGATTCGATCTTTGGGTAGGTGGTTAGGGCGGTTTGAGTCCATCTCCTACACGAAGTCAGTAAAAAAAAAAATCTGATTCAGTACAAAACTAGTTACGTGCATGCATATAGTCAAGCACCACATGGAGCACACTTGGATCGAGCAGTACAATGACATGCAGAATCCCTGCGACCTTCGTTGCGTTGCACTGCTCCTCTCCGGATAAGTTGTGCTGCCAAAGGGTAGCACGCGGTGCCGCTAGTGCAGCAATTAACATACGGTGGGCTCACATAACCCAATAGCTTCCGTTTTGATTGCTCTGCTGCTCCCTTCGTGCTCCGCTCGGCTCGTTTTGCCTTTACTGTGAAGATGGTCAATTCAACAAAAACTAGCTGCTGCTGGTTCAGGGAAAACCGACCTAGTTTTTTAATAGATTTCAAAATTCTTGTGCATTAAGAAATGTCTACAATTTAGAAAATGTTCACAATTTTCTAAAAGAAGTTAATGGATTCAAAAAATGATCATGAATTTTAAAAATAATTATGAACTGTAAATGGTTCATGATTTTGAAAACCTTTCAGAATTGAAAAGGATCCATCTGTAGGGTTTTTTGAATCCTCAATAAATTGAAAATATCCATAAAATTTCAAAATGTTGATGAAATTTTAAATAATTTGGGAATTTAAAAAGAATAGTTACAAATTTTACTAAATGCTGTAAATTTTAAAAGATGTCATAAATTTCATTTTTTTGTGAAATTTGAAAACGTTCATTATCTTTACAAAAATATTCATGATATATTTAAGAAAAGACGCCGATATCCACCACACGTGTGGTGTATTCGACATGCACCCACACACCGGGTGTGGTGTGAGCAGGAGTCAGCCCACACGGGTTGTGTGTGGGCAGACATTACAATTGCTCACACGTGTGGGCGCGGCTACTTCGTGCCACACGCCCAACAAGTACTACTCATCTTCACCCCATGCGTGTGGCACGAAGCAAAAATGCCCGCACGTCCTGACGCAGCTATGTTAGGTACCCCCACCGGATGATAGTTTAGTTGCCATCCTGGTTGGCAGATGTAGTTATTCCGGATGGCAAGTGTAGTTGTAAAAGCATGACAACTCTATCTGTTTTGGTTAACTATAGTTGCCATGTCTATTTTATGGTAGTTGCCGCGTGTAATCAAACCGTAGTTGCCATGTGTGATTAACTACTTGCCACATATGGTCAAACAGTAGTTTTCATGTGTGTTTACCTAGTTGCCACGTGTGGTCCAACCATAGTTGCCGTGTGTGATTAACTACTTGCCACATATGGTCAAACAGTAATGTGTGTTTACCTAGTTGCCATGTGTGGTCCAACCATAGTTGCCATGTATTGTTAATCACAGTTGCCATGTGTGTTTATCTGGTTGCCACGTACGCGCAACTGCAGTTGCCGTCTAGCAAAGAATCACAGTTGCCATGTGTGTTTACCTAGTTGCCACGTTCGCATAACTGCAGTTGACATCCACAAAGTAGGAGTGTCTCGCGCACACGCACATGAACTAGGTGGTGGATGTGTGGGCAGTAACTAGTTCGCCCACACAGTGCAGCTGGCAAACAGCTTGGTGCGGGCGTGTGGGCAAACTCTCCAACGCCCACACACCAGCCACTACTAGGAAAAGGCATGCTAGTGGCGCACCGATTTTGCCTTCTAATGGCGCACTACTGGTGCGCCACTGGCATCACGCCATTAAAATTAAATTCTAATGGCGCACCACTGGTGCGACATTAGTATCTGGTGTTCTAATGGCGCACCACGTAGTGCGCCATTAGTATATCCTGCAGTGCGCCATTAGAATGCCTCCTAGGGGGCCATATGTACCCATGTGCTTTGGCATTCTAATGGCGCACCCGTAGGTAATGCGCCATTAGTGTGATTATCACAGTGCGCCATTAGTGTCTTGTGTGGTGCGCCATTAGTATGAATATTAGGTTTTCTCTTTTTTTTCTTTTCTAATTTTTGCACAGGTTACAAAATATATTATTGGACAGAATATAGACAGCAGCACACAGCAACATCTGATTCATCAAATACAATAGAAGATTAGTCTCCGAATACAATTCATCATATTAGTCTCTGAATTCAAAAGACCGAACAAAAATAGAACATTACAAGTCTCGAGACCGCAAGTAGCGAGTTTGTCTTCACATTACAAGTCGATATCGATCATCTAAACTACCATCACATAGAAGAGAGCTGCGGTCATCACGATGAGCATCATCTCGATGAAACTGGTCTTCATCCGGTTCCTCCAACGCTCCCTCCTCTCTCCCGCTAGATAGCGGGCGTATCTAGATTCGGCCTCCGCCCTAGTGGTGTACCCTTTGTAACTGTTACCGCTGAAACGGTGAACCTGTCTCCGACACTCCTCCCAGTCGTCGTAGACTCCGGGAACCTTACCCTTGTACACGACATACGACGGCATCTCTATGCACAAGCCAAACAACAGACAATACATAAGCAATATGTAAGTATGCAACAAAAGGATCGGAAGAGAAAAGCAAGACATTAATAGCATGATTCATGGTCCTACTAATAAATAGCATCGATTATATCTAAGTTGAACGACTGTACAAACCAAAGAGACATACGAATTCATTAAAGTATAATTACAACATGAGTCAATCAATGTTTCAGAACTACACATCACTACTTTCGACTCGACTCATCGGACAGGAGCATGGATGAAGCCGCCGTCTGTCGTGATGGTCATGAAATCGCGGTCGTTGTCACCCTGCATTTGTACCGTTTCATCTATCTCACTGTTGGACGGTTGATATCTGAGGAAGAACTGACCCGAGGTATGAAGGACATCTTGATGGATGATGTCCGGAAACTCTGACTGGATGCGAAAGAATTCTTGTCTGAGGTCCGTGTCCTGGACTGCCGACAAGCTCGCGGCCCAATCTTTGAGATTATCTGGTAGCAGAAGTTGATGATGGTCCCTTACGATCGCCCGCATGTGATGGAGGGCGTAGTAGGCATCCTTCTGACCGCCAGGCGGCTGCTTGACGCAGCACAACTTCGTATTGTGTGAGAACATGTGCTGGCCATACTTACGAACTGGCCTGGTGAAGGTGCCTCTAGATTTGGCGTAGCCGGGAGAGCATCATCAAGAACTTTGTTGACATTTGTGTAGTCTATCTTGGAGTTACGGTTCGGGTCGAAATACGTGGCCATGGAATATTTCGGGCTTAAGAGGATGAGTGTGCAATGTGTGTCACTGCACAGAACACGGAATGTTAGAAAAAAAAGAACGATCGAAATCTAAGAAATCATATCAAACGGGGCGGTTAAGGGATGAATTACTCAGGAAAGTAAGCCACAAGGAAGTTATCCTTATCTGGGTTTGCCAGAATGACGCCTTCGAGGTGTGAACTCGCAACTTGGCGGTCCCCAGCGCTGCTCAAGTGCTTGGCACGCATGTAGAAGGGGTCGACTATCACGATGTCCGGGGTCTTATCTCTAATGATCCACATCTCCATACTCAGCGAAAACAGCCGAACGAAGGTGTAGTGCAGCGGATGAAGGTTAAACATAGCAAAGATGTCATCAAACCGCAGGACGATCGTACCCCCGATGTCGCCATCCACAAAGCCCTTGCCCTCTGGCACCTTGGCCACGAAAACCGGGTATGCCACATCCTTCTCTCTGAGACGCCGCTTCTCCAAAGAAAGAACATTGTCATGCAGACTCCGCATAGCACCGGTTGCAGCATTCAGCATATTTGGCAGTAGCATCGCCCTACCCGCCACATGCACCCTCCTCGAGATATCCTTAGGTGAAGGTGGCCCGTCCTGAGCACGGATCGAACTCGGTGCCGGCTGGCTCGCACCGGCGCCCTTGTTAGTCTTTCGTTTCCGTCCCTTCTTCTTGATCTCCTTAATGGGACTGAGTTCTTCTCACAGACCGCCTTCTTGAGCGTGTTGGGGCTGATAATATTTCGCACCTCAGCTATCTGAGGCTCGGTGAAGGCGGGAGCTGGAGGCGTGTCCTGAGAACTGAACGCCAGACGACGCCTGTTGCAATTGGATTTCTCCGCCGTACCAGCTAGACCGCGGTCGTCTTGGTTGGGTTCTTGAGAAAGAGGCCCGCAGAACTCATCAGCGTACCCATGTTCGGCAAAGTACTTATCAACTTTGGTAAATGTACCATCGTCGTTGTCGTCGCCGTCCGGATCCTGTGCCATAGGGCTGTCCGGATCCTGTGCCATAGGGATGTCCGGCAGGTCCGGTAGCATTGCGGTGTTCTTGCCATGGCTTGGCGCCAGCACGACTGGCGGTCTTGTCTGTGGGGTGGTGTCCCCCGCCCCCTAATGAATCTGGCTCTTCGGCCAAAGCAGGGGCTAGTTTACGCAAGCGCTGAGGGTCATCTCATCTTCTTCGTTGGCCCCAGTGGGTCGAATCGGAGGAAACAGCTCGTCGCAACCTGGCAGCACCCGAACCACTTTAACCCTATACACTGTGGGTGGCATCGGATTACCGTGGAACATGGGGTTGCCCGGTTGAACGATTCTGCCCTTGGCGACATCGACCAACTCGGCGCCCACGAAGTGCAGAAGAGTGCAAGGAACGTCGGCAGTGCCCTGCGAAAACATGTACAGGGCGTCAGGGATGCCCAGTCAAAGGCAAGGAGATGAAGTCATCGGCCGAGAGGCTTAGTTACCGTGATGCCGTCGAGCTCGGCTAATGTCGAGGCACCGCCAACGGCGGGCGTGCAACTGACGGAGGGGGCGCTTGCTGGCGAGGTGCCGGCCAGCGTACACCCGAGTGCATTAAGCTCCAATGCCCGTGCCGGCGCCGGAGACACGAATACCGCCTCCGCCGGAGACACCAATGGCGCTGCCGCCGGAGACACCAATGGCGCCGCCTGCGCGTTGTGCGAGTTGCTGGCCGTGAAGCTGGGAACCGGGGGAGGCCCCTGTTGGCCGCCCGCAATCCACGCTGTCAGCCCATGAATCAACGTAGGCACCATGGCGTTGAGCGTCGTTCCAAGTTGTTGTTGCACTTGCTCTTGGACAAGCTCCGGAATCCGCACCACTTGTGCCTTGAGTTCTTCAACCTCGCGCGTCTGGCTTTTCGAGCTGGTCTTTTTCTCCTTCCGCACACCAGCGGTATAGTATGACCCCCATTTTGTGGACAAGCCTTTGCCGGCCACACGACCAGCTGACATCGGCTTAGTGAGCTTATCCTTGTTTTTCATTATGTTCAACGCCCTATTTAAAGGGGTGTCGAAAGGGGAGCTCTGAGACGACCCCGCGCTAATGCTTTCAGTGTCCTGGGAAAGGAACGTGAACCATTTAGAAATATTGGGGATTAATTAGAGTGCAACCATATGGAGCTAATTAAGCAGGGTTGTATTCCTTACCAGAACAAGCTCAAGCGCCCTGGTCTTCGGATCCGTGGTAAGCTCCTTTGTTATCGGGTCTTCCTTGTATCGGGCCCTGACATGGTTCCTGGTCTACTTGTCACCGATGTATTTCTCGAAGCGGGGCGGTAGGCCTTGCTCGGCACGCTCCGCGTCCTCCTTGTCCCATATAGGCTCCGCCACTCTATAACCGTCGGGACCGAGTTTGTGTTTCGCTAAGTTCAACTCCCGCATTTTTTTCCCCCACTGACTTGATTCAGAGGTTGCACTGCTCTCGCACTTGATCTTTAACTCCTTGTACTCATCTTCGCTCATCAAAGGATATTTCGCCTTGATCTTCTCATAACTATCACCTTTATCAATCATTCTCTTCACCGCGCTTCTCCAAGTAGACAGGGTCGTGCTCATCTTCGTGAGGGCGGCACTGTTCCCTTTATTCCCTGAGAGGCGTGTGTTTTCAAATTCGGCAGGGAACTTGTATCGTTCGTGCAGCTTCGTGAAGAGGAGGTTGCGCAAATTCCCTCGGTCCTTATGCCTAAGGTTCTCGGTGTTGATCGAGACGATGCTCCGGAGAATGCACCCGAGCTGAACCGAGTACCCCTTGACTATATGTTTGGGCTCTGTTGGATTCCCGTCGGAGTCCACTTGAGTGAATTCCTCCTTGCGGGTGCGGAGCGCATTCGGGCGCCGGTCCTTCCTTTGCTTCTTCGGTTGACTGCCATCTATGTGTGCGCCGCCATCATCAGTGGTGGCATCCTCGGCGGCACCATCAGTGGTGTCATCCCCGACGCCACTAGGGGTTGTGTAATCAGGATCGGTGTCTTCCGCGGCGTCCTCATAGCGGTGAGGTTGTTCCTCCATCTCCTGGGACAGCTCCCAGAATTGCTTGCCGCCCGAACCACCAGCCTCATCGTTGTGGGCCATGTTTCGCTCTAAATAGGAAAAACGTTTGGTCAAAAAGTTGGTTATTGTCAAGGAACAAGATCATGGTCTCATCATTTATGGTTTGTCGACACCGAGGCACCCTAAAAGCCTAAGCTTTCATCATTTAGGGTTTGTCGACGCCGGGGCACCCTAAAAGCCTAAGCGTACATCATTTAGGTTCTCATCGACACCGAGGCATCCGGGGCAGCCAAGTTAAGTTTTTATCATTTAGGGTTTATCGATGCCGAGGCACCCTAGGTTGGGCCTAATCACTTGGCACTAATCACTTGGCTCTATTGCCACCTATGTTGGGTTTATCATCTACGGTTTATCGATGCTAAGGAGAATTCTAAGTTGGGCCTAATCACTTGGCTCTATTGCCACCTATGGTTTAATGCAGCAAGAATGGCAGGGCAGTTGATCCTACTTAACTAAGTACTAACATACCCCGGCCCATGCATTAGTCGCAAGTACCCCATATGTCCTATTTTTAGCAAAGTCATGCTAAAATTCACGGAAAGTTTTAGCATGACCTTTGCTGAAAATAAGACATATGGAGTACCCGAATTTGCCGGAACGGAAGTTAATCGACATTCTGGCAAACTCAAGGGCCTCTCGGGGTACCTGCAAATTCATCACGACACAATGGTCGGAGACAAAACCCAGCAAACTAGCAAGATGATCATCATCTTTGCAAGACAGTAGCTCAAGTTTTTGATAGTAGCCTCTGAAGAAAATAGCATTGCAACATTCAAGTTCACAGGATAAAAAATCATCCACATTCACCAACCCACATGATGTTAAAACCCACATGAGCTGTAAACAGACTTAAAAAACCCACATGATGTTATAACTGTATACACTGGATATGATGATACCAAATGGGAAGGAAAATTGTATCACTCTAGATTAGTGTAGCCACTATCTAACAAAACCAGAATGTTAACAAAATTACACCATGATGATACCAAATTCTTGTAGTAGTACATGTGGAGATACAGCAAACCAGAACCTCCCAGGTTTCTGCAATTTTATTTTTCCCACCGTATATGTTTTTTGATTCATGTCATGGTACTTGCTGCCAAACCAAGTATTTTCTTTCTACATAATTTGGGAAGTTTCCTTCTTATTGTCTCACTATCTTACTGTCTCACTACAAAAAACTAGTATGCTTAGTTGAGACTAGTATGCTTAGTTGCATTATGACAGGCAAAAACTACAAATATTTGTGTTTTTAGTTGAGCAATACAGCGACAGTGTGATAGGCAAGTTTCAGCTGGCAAAGTGTCACGATTCAGACAACAGAGCAGCTAAGCATAGCAAGCGGATAGTTTAGTCAGTATACTAGTACTCTCTAGAAAGCATGAGACATATATTACCTGGAGGAGACTTCGTCGGAGAGTTGCCTGTGAATTGAAAATACAACGAGATCAGCAAAGGACAGTAAGATATATACTGAAATTATCATAACAAAATGCCAGCTACTGCCATGGTCAAAGAATAGATTATGATAGCTGGACAAGTACAGGTCAAACTAGATAATTTTCAGAACCGGTTTAACCACCGCAGGATAAAACAATGCATCCAAGACTGGGCTTAGACTAATATCCTCATAGCATAATCTGACATCAAGCAAATATTATAAGAACAGTTAAAATGTATGTTCACTGCAAATGAATATGGACCAAGTGTTCTCATTAACTACTTAAAGAATTAGTTCCATATTGTTGCATGAGAATTGTAGAGAGAAAAGATACATGGTTCTACTTCTGGGATTGGTACTCTTATTGTTCCCATTCTTGTCAAAGGACTTTAACCATTAATTAACGGACTGCAGCCTAAATAAGCTACAACGGGGGATAGCTCCGAGGATCGTTTTCCATATTCTTTTCGTCTTACTGAATTTGGAGCTTCTTTTCTGTGTTAACTAGTGTACAGTCTACAATGTTCCTGAACTTAAATCACATTCGCTGTTAGATAATTTCGTTTTTTCCACTGTTCAACCACAGAAATAGGAAAAAATAACTAAATTCTGAGCAAAGCAGAACATCAATTGTTTCCTTTTTTGAGATAAACAACATAGCAGACAGCATCAATGGCTCGACGACATCCCAGCATCGACGACATCTAAAAATCACATGCAGCAGAATAGCTTTGCATCGACGAAAATTGAAGGGAGGGGGGGAGGGATCTGGCGGAGCTCACCTTGGGAGAAGGGGAGCGCGACGGCGGGGTCGAGGAAGGGAGCGACTGTCGGCTCGGAGTAGGTGGCCGCGGGGACGGCGGACTCGGGGGAGGGCGACGGTGAGCTCGTCGTAGTGGACGGCGGTGGGGTCGGAGTCGGGAGGGCGGTGATCTCGTGGGAGCAGCCGCTGGGCGCGGCGGGTGGGCGGGGACGAGAACGACGGCGACAGCGGAGCGGCAGAGGGAGGCAGCGAGGGAGGCGGCGCTCGGCACGAGGACGGCGAAGGAGGCGAGGGGGCGGCGAGGGGGACGGCGAACACGGGGGGCAGCGGGTGAGATCGATGAGGCAGGGAGAGATTAGAGAGATTGAGCATTTAGTGTGGGGGGAAGCTTTCTAATGGCGCACCAGCCCCTCGTGCGCCATAAGTACGACTATTCTAATGGCGCACCACCCCTCGGTGCGCCATTAGAATTTTGTTTTAATCTAGCCCACACTAGCACTATCTACAACCTAACCCTATCTACAATAGAACCCACCCACTAGCTCGACTGGTCAGCACGCAGCACACACACCAGGAGGTCCTGGGTTCGATTCCTAGGCTCCCCAATATTTTCTTTATGCATTTTAAATGCTGTTTTTTATATTTATTTGTGTTTAAATATGTTCAAACTTGTTTAAATCATAACAGTAATATTTTTTTTATAAAAACAGTAATAATTTTTTAAAAAATATGTTCAAATTTGTTACTTCAAAATATCATCGGCGGCGGCGATGGAGCGGGGGAGGGTGCGCGGGGTGCCCGTTGGCGGCGGTGGAGCGGGGGAGGGTGCGGGGGGCCGGGTGCTCTTCGGCGGCGGTGGAGCGGGGGAGGGTTGCGGTGGGTCGTCGGCGGCGGTGGAGCTAGCGGGGGAGGGTGCGGGTGGGATCGAGATGGAGGGGGATCGAGATCGAGATGGAGGGGGAATCGAGATCGAGATGGAGGGGGATCGAGATCAAGTGTCCTCATGAATTCAAAAAGTGCCCATGAAATTTAAAAATATTCATGATATCAAAAAGTGCCCATGAAATACAATCGAGAAATGAAGACTACAATTTAAATACAGTAATAATTTTTTTATAAAAACAGTAATAATTTTTATAAAAACAGTTCTCAAATTTGTTACTTCAAAATATCATCGGCGGCGACGATGGAGCGGGGGAGGGTGCGGGGGGTGCCCGTTGGCGGCGGTGGAGCGGGGGAGGGTGCGGGGGGCCGGGTGCTCTTCGGCGGCGGTGGAGCGGGGGAGGGTTGCGGTGGGTCGTCGGTGGCGGTGGAGCTAGCGGGGGAGGGTGCGGGTGGGATCGAGATGGAGGGGGATCGAGATCAAGTGTCCTCATGAATTGCGAGAAATGAAGACTACGATTTAAATACAGTAATAATTTTTTTATAAAAACAGTAATAATTTTTTTATAAAAACAGTGTTCAAATTTGTTACTTCAAAATATCATCATGAATATTTTTAAATACAATCGATCTTAGCTAGCTATCTGTTCACAATCTTCTTGCCCTTCTTTTTTGCAAATGGAGTTCTTCTGTGGAACGGACGTCCTTTAGGTAGGGTGGTCCTGCTTCTTCTTGTGGTGTGTGCTGCTACTTCATCGTCGTCGTCATGTTCGATCTTCGGGTCGCCGTACTTGTCGAAGTCTTGCTCATTGGCTACTCCATCCATTCCGATGATCTTCCTTTTGCCTCTCCTCACGACAACACGACTGGGCTTTGACGGGTCGGTAATGAAGAAGCATTAGTCCACTTGGGAAGCCAGTACCCATGGCTCATTTTTCGCGGTGACGTTTGCGCCCGCGATCTTGGATTTGGCTTCGGGTATAACCATGGTGGTGAAATACCGGTCTTCTTTTAGGACGCTCTTGGCCCATCTGACACGGAACATCGGGACCTTCTCTCCAGCGTAGCTCAGCTCCTAGATCTCCTCGATCCTTCCGTAGTATCTGTCCTTGTCGTTGCCGGTGTAGGATTCCATCGTTACCCCGGAGTTCTGATAACCATCGCTCTTCATGTCCTTGTTCTCGGTGTAGAATGTGTAGCCGTTGATATCGTACGCCTCATAGGTCATCAGGTTGTGCTCGGCGCCCTGTGACAAGGCGAATATGAGTTGTTCTTCCGCGGAAGAATCCTCATGTAAAGGGTACGACAGAAGCTTCTGCTTGAACCAACGCGTGAAACATGAGTTGTGCTCTTTGAGTATATCTCCGTCCGTCCTCTGTTGGCCTCGGTCATTGTACGTCTTCTCAATAAAGGTTTTGTGCTCTACCACCCAAGGATCGACCACGTCTATGTGGTGTAGCGCGACTAGGTTTGCTCTTTCAAAGTCGGCGAGTCGACCCTCGAAGTCGACATGCATTTCGCGGCGACCCTCACGGTGACCCCATCCAGCGAGCCTGCCGAGGTGCCTGTTGACGGGCAGACCAACGGGGTTCTCGATGCCTAGATAATTCGTGCAGTAGGAGATGCACTCTTCGGTCAGAAAGCCCCTGGCTATACTTCCCTCTGGACGTGACATGTTGCGAACGTATCCTTTCATGACATCATTCATCCTTTCGAACGGCATCATGCTGTGCAGGAACGTCGGCCCGAGTTGGATGATATCCTCCACGATATGGACCAGCAGATGCACCATAACGTCGAAGAATGCGGGCGGGAAGTACATCTCAAGCTCGCATAGTATCACCACGATCTCTTCTTGTAGCCTTCTGAGTTGCCTCACGCCAATCGACTTCCGAGAGATGACGTCGAAAAAGTTGCATAGGCCAAATAGCGTTTCACGGACGTGCGCGTCCATGATCTCACGGATTGCAACTAGAAGTATCAGCGTCATCAGCACGTGACAGTCGTGAGACTTCATCCCGCTGAACTTCTGCTTCGCTGGGTCTAGGTATCTGCTTATCTTCCCCGCGTAACCGTAAGGAAGTTTTACTCCTAGGAGGCAGGTGAAAAACTGCTCGATCTCCTCCTGACTTAGAGTGAAGCACGCGGGAGGGTAGTCATTTCCGGTCTTCTTGGCCTTTTTGCCTTTGCGACGACTTTCTGTGTCCTGCTTCGCCTCATCATCATCATCATCATTAGCGTGAAGCTCCTGCCTGATGCCCATTGATTTCAAGTCTGCCCTTGCTTTCGGCCCATCTTTGGTCCTCTCTGGCATGTTGAGCGGGGTACCAAGCAGACTCTCGCACACGTTCTTCGTGATATGCATGACATCAAGGCTGTGAGGCACACGATGGATCTTCCAGTACGGCAAGTCCCAGAAAACAGACCTCGTTTTCCATACCTTCAGCACCGGCTCTGGCGCCTTTCGCTTCTTTCCCGGCTCTTGCGCATTTTGCTTCTTTCCCGGCAGTGGGCAGTCTTTCCAATTTTTCAACAGCTCGTCTATTTCCTCGCCGCTCCTCATACACGGGCGTTTTCGGGGTTCGGTTTCACCATCAAACAGATCCTTGCGTTTCCTCCACGGGTCATCATCGCGAAGCCACCTTCGATGTCCCATGAACACGGTTTTCGAAGACCCGAGATCTCTATCTAGCTGGTGATACGTTGTGTCATCCATGCACCTTACGCATCCAGAAAATCCGTGGACTACCTGCCCCGCGAGATATCCGTAACCGAGATAGTCGTGCACCGTCGTGAGCAGTGCGGCTCTCATAGGGAAATATTCTTTCTCTGCGGCGTCCCACGTATTGGCTGGCGTTTTCCACAGCGTGTCTAGCTCCTCCTTCAGCAGCCTCAGATACAGATTGATGTCGTTCCCTGGTTGTTTCGGCCCTTCAATTAGCATACTCATGTGAATGTACTTCCTCTTCATGCACAACCAGGGGGGAAGGTTGTACATCCACACAAACACAGGCCAGGTGCTATGCGTGCTTCTCTGGCTGCCAAACGGATTGACTCCATCGGTGCTCGCGCCCAGCACGATGTTCCTTGGATCCTTCCCAAATTCTGGGTATTCGAAGTTCAACGCTTGCCACTGGCTCGCATCCTTAGGGTGACTCAGCATCTTGTCTTTTTTATTTATCTCCGGATCATTTCCGTCATCTTCCCGCTTCTTCTCCTCCCTATCCGCGTGCCAACGCAGGAGCTTTGCTACCTTAGGGTCCGTGAAATACCGCTGCAGACGAGGAGTGATCGGAAAGTACCACACCGATTTTCGAGGAGCTTTCTTCCTCTTCTTGTATCAAGTGACACTGCACACCGGACATATGGTAGACTCCGTGTGCTCGTCCCGATAAATGATACAATTGTTCATGCACACATGGTATTTCACGTGCGGTAAATCCAGAGGACACACGATTTTCTTCGCCTCCTCGAAACTGGTCGGGCACTTGTTCCCCTTGGGAAGACGTTCGTGCCAGAATGACATGTTCTTGTCGAAGCATGCGTCGGTCATTTTGTGTTTTACCTTCATCTCCAGAGCCATGAGCGTTACTTTCAGACGGGTATCCTCGGGCCTGCATCCTTCATACAATGGAGTAACCGCGTCTATCTCCAGTTGATCCAGCTTGGCTTTCTCTCGGGCGGCAGCTCTTGCGTTATCCGTCTGCTTGAGAAGCAGCTCTTGAATATGAGGGTCCTGCACCCAGCCTCCATCGTCGTCTGCTTCGGCATCTTCATCTTCATGATCATGCCCTTCGTCTTCATCTTCCTCATCATTATGTACGACATCTTCTACATGATGACTGTGTACAGCATCACCGCCGTGATCATGTCCTGAAGATTCTTCGTCTTCTCGCCCGCCCTCGCCACGGTGGTACTTGTCTTGTTGCCCTTCCTCATTTCTTGCCCGGCCCCCATGGACGACTTCATAGTCATCTTCATCACCTTGCCACCGATAGCCATCCATGAAACCACGCAAGAGCAGGTGGTCCCGCACCTGCCCGGAATCCGGGTCCGCAATAAGGCTCTTCAGCTTGCATCTTCGACACGGACATCTTATCTCCGTCTCGTTCTTTTGAAGCATCTCGGCCTTCGCGGAGCTCAAAATCCTATTCACGATGCCTTCAGTCATCGTGCGGACCATGGTCGCCTGCGGGGTAGAGCAAAACGATATTTTAGAACCAAGAAAAAATTTGGCATGACCTTCCCTAAAAATAGGACCAAAAAGAATGCATAATGCCAAAATTCTCGCCGAAACGGAAATGAATCAAAACATTCCGGCAAAATATTGGCAACTATCGCATTTCAAATACCGGTACCTTCAAACACAAACATATATGCAACACCACAAACACATGCAACACCACAAACATACATAGATCTAGTTAGGCCACAAAAAGTGCATGTGCACGTTGTTGGAGCGAGCTAGGGAGAAAAAAAGTAGATCTACATCATAAAGATAGCTTTCCCCTTACTTACCTATCAAAAAAAGGTAATTTCACCACTTAATTTTAATGAATCTATGGTGGAAATGAGGTGAGGAGGAGGAGGCAGCCGAAAGCTTGGAGAAGGAGGTGGAGGGAATGAAGTGGGGAAAGTGAGTGGGTAGGTGTGGGATGTCCAAAATATCTTGTTGAGGTCCCAGGTTACTAATGGCGCACCACCTGCAGGTGCGCCATTAGTAACCCTGGTTACTAATGGCGCACCTGCAGGTGGTGCGCCATTAGTAGTTTTGCGAAAAAGTAAACAAAAATATATATATATACTAATGGCGCACCGGGTAATAGTGCGCCATTACTAGTTTAAACTAGTAATGGCGCACTGTGAAACGGTGCGCCATTAGTAGTTTTGCAAAAAAAAAAGAATAAAAAAAAGTTACAGTAATGGCGCACTGTCTGCCTGGTGCGTCATTACTAGTTAGAACTAGTAATGGCGCACTCCGACCTCATGCGCCATTAGTATGTATGGAAAAATGGAAAAAAATTAATACTAGTGGCGCACCCTGTTTCTGGTGCGCCATTAGTGTCTTCCACACTAATGGCGCATCGCCAACAGGTGCGTCATTAGTATAAAATAGTGGCGCACTACTTCAATGGTGCGCCATTAGTATCAATCATATCTATAGCCCCTTTCCTAGTAGTGCCACGTCCTATGTGGCACACCAAATCCACCTTTTCATGTCAAGATTCGTGCAAAAGACACTAAACGACGATCCAGGCGTGTGGGGGAGTTCGGAAAAGCCCACACGTGTGGGCATTAGTGTTTCCGTTAAGAAAAGGCATTCATGGATTTATAAAATATGAAAATAGAAAACCTAAAGAGTAAGAGAAGGAAACAAAATATTCAGATTAAAAACATGTTATAAACTGAATAAAAGAAACGGGAAAACAGTAAAAAAAAGACGAAAAGACTGAATTGCACAAAGATAGGTCGGTAAAAAAAACGTAGCAAACCGCAACCCTACACTTTACAGCTGGTCGCCCCTTTCTAGCTTTCCTACGATTGTACGTTATAGTCTACGTAAGAAAATCAGGATTGGTTAGTTAGACGGACGTATGTGCAGGAGATGGGGTCAAACTACCCTTGCTACTAGAGACAAAAAAATACTAAAGAAAAAAACATATGGGGCCGGCCTCTACGTATACGTAATACGTGTTCGCTTCAACTACTATGCTCCAAGCTAATTTCCTATCGACCGATCGAGCTCTGCACATCGATCTATCAATGGCAGATATCGAGAACCCCGACTCTACTGGTGGGGTCGTTGCGGCAGACATCCCGAACGGCAACCCTAATGGTAGCGTCGTCGCGGCGCCGGAGCCCAGCCGGCTTGCGGCGTGGAACAGAAGGTCGAAAGCAATCATTAGCGGAAACCCTAACAGCCCAGGCGCCGGCGCGGAGGACGTCGCAGTAGCGGAGCCTGTGGAGCGAAGCAGATGGTGGATCTTATGCTCGTGTGAGGTGATCGGCTACTTCACTATAATTGCCGCTATAGTTCTGCTCGGGATCCAAGTCTTTTGGCCGATGGGCCCTGTGCGTGTCGCCATGATTGTTGTGGGGGCTATAGCACTGTTTGTTGGGGGCGGTAGCTTCGTTTATGGCATGTTGTTTGGCAAAAGTTAGGGCGAATCTCGCCATAGCATTGCTTCACGAGACTGAAGCGGCACCAAGAGTCATAGATCGTCCAGTCCTCTAAATTCGATCCGCTTCAGTCGATGTATCTTCATATATCATATCTCAGCAAACAATGTGCGCAATCATCTATTGGGAAAGTAGTTCCCAAATTTATTTATTTGCGTCACAAGCATCACACGGCTATGCAAACATTTTTTTTTCCAAAGGAAACGCTACTCTTATTCCTCAAGTACTTGATTACAATCAGCTAGCACAAGCTGTGCGATACACGGAGGCGCATATTGCAGCCAACGTGGAGTACTAACATTAGCCTACAATGGCAATATAACTGAAGGTAATTGAAATCACATTTTGCTGATCCAAAATTGACCTCCCAATTGCTAATTGCTAGGGTTTCCTCCCGCCGCTATGGCTCGCTGCATCCCCAATCCCAATCCCAATCGCCAACCGGCAGGCGCTGCTCCCGTTTGCCGGCGCTAGGAGACTACTAAGGCAAAGGCAAAGCTGCTCTCATGGTGTTAGCCGCCCCGTTGATTCCGCCATCGATCCAACGCCCTGTGTCTCACTGAGTCCGTCGAGTTACTTGAGTATATTTGCATGATCCAAGGCTCCGTTGAAAAGGTACCCACATATACTATTCCTAGTAGCTGGTTCATTATTTTTTATGGATTACGACCTAGCAGCCTATTAATCAAAGCATGTAAGACGATATGTTAAGTTACTAATTAGACATTTTCATTTAAAAAACCAATAAACATTGCTGCTAATTGATATCCTTCCATTATGTAATTAAAATTTTCAGTTGCATGTACGTAAGATAATTGGTAAAGGAGGTCGTTTATAATCGGTTGTTGACTGCTAAAATTTATATCTTCAACCCCCCCCCCCCCCCCCCCCCCCCTCCCCCAATATGTTCAATTCATGGATCTGCCCATGCATGGTGTGTAGTGAGAAATCAAACAATCAAGATACATTAGCGCCATGTTCTATTGCGGAACGGTCGTATCCAGGTAACCTTGCCCCCGTAAGAGCTCTACCTAATCGTCGATATAATGGGTAGAAGGCTTATTTCTTGGCAAATAGCTAAGTCGACACCCTCGAGGCAACAACTCAACTCTTCAATGAAATCTTGGTAACACTTTGCATTCCACAGCTTCGACCTTGATCTCTTGGATTTGATGTTGTAATCACAATCAGGTTGCCGTAGCAGGCATTGCTATGTTGAGACAACATGATATTGAATCGGGATTGTAGAATCTTATTAGCCCAGGTTGGGATGGGTAGGCCCACCACTTCACTTTTGCACCTTCATTTAGGCCCAGGCCAAGTCAGTGGGGGGACCCTATCGGGCTCCTTTCCCACAATTTTTTTTTATGTGGGAGTTTCCCTTCATACGGCTCGAATCATTCTCAGATGCCCCAAGAGGCATCTTTCCTTATGATTTGGTGGTTCACACGCGCACAAACGAGCACTGGCCGCAACAGCAAGGAACTATGACCAATAGAGTCACACAAAGAGCGTCATACTTTTTCAAACATGTTCTAGAATTACTGGAAAACTATATAGTGAAAATAAGCTTGTTAGGAGCCCATCCAAAATCGTTGTAGACAAACATATTTATGTGTACTGAGCAATCAAACATTCATGATAAATATAAGCATATGTATCTGTAGAAAGGAATAAAAATTCTGTGACAATCATAGAATATTTTGATAATATATATTATATAGGCAATACGTCCATAACCCAACTAGATTGACACATGTTTCATATAGTAGCTAATACTCTAAGTAATATGCTCAGGGTATCTCCAACGATGTCACTTCAAACAGACACACTATTTGTCCGTGGATAGGTCCGGACCAATGCACGCACACTAATACGAGAGCCGGCCAACTAACAATATCCTCTAAATGTTCATCTTTTTATTTCTAATTTTCTAAGACTCAAAATAATTATAGAAGATAGCACAGTGCAGCCTTCAATGACATGCATATATCGGTAGTGGAACAGTAGTTCAAATTTGAATATTACATTTGAGATAAAAAGATGTTCATTAAGTTTTTCGAATTCAACGATACTAGAGTCCGTACTGGCACATGTCGTCCGACACATAGTTCCCCTTCAGCTGCATCCAACAATGTACGAGCGGAAATAGTATGTCCTCGCTCATGTGGCACAACGTGCAGCACGTCCATATTATACAACGTGATTATTATCAAGTTCCAACATGAGTGAATGGATGCATAACCAACATGTAGAGGAACAAGAATCAAAATTTACGATATCCCTGGTTTACGAGCCAAGTGGCCACATTGTTTCCAACCGGTGAATTTTACAACAAAACATCATGACAGGGTTGCAAATGATGTGCCACTGATGCGATAGTGGTTTCACATTGTGTTCATGGATGACGTGCATGTCCTAGAGTGCAATGTTCTTTTCATCATGAAACGAAATATGCGCGTTTTGCCAGAAGGACAAGCCCCCTTATCTCGCGCCTACAAAGTCCTTAGACATGACCAACCACACATCGCAGAGCAACTCATTCTTGATCACCGCGAGTACCTGCGCCATCGTGCTTACTTCATAAAATAAAAAGATATTCAACAAAAAACATCTATGACATTTGACCAAACACCTGTTCACTACTAGGGAAAACCTTATACACAGAATCTTAGCAGCGGCGTGGTTTTAAAACAGACGCTACTGCTAATTAGCAGTAGCGAGCTTCAGAAAAGAGCGCTACTAATATCTAAGTAGCAATAGCGCTATAGGTGAAACGAGCGCTACTACTATAATTGCCACGGTGTTGCCTCCAGGTTAGATATAGTAGTAGCGCCCTTCCCAGGGACGCGCTACTGCTAAAGAACTTAGTAGCAGCGGTTTTCTTTAAAACTCGCTACTGCTAAGTATCACCGCAACTAATTAAGTTTAGTCCCATACTGCTAAGCGAACAAGGTGTTTACCACCTTAAATATGTTACTTCTCAACCTATCTCGAGCACTTGGTCTTCATTGAACTATATGTGTATGATTTGTGGTTCAATATGAATCCTCGCCTGTACCTATACAGGTACAGTGAGGATTCATGTTGACTATTTAGATTCTACACAAAAAGATCAATGATGACCAATGTATATTTTTGATGTTTTTACATTGCTTAGACTTATAGCGTTTTTCAGGACAAAGCATTACTGATATTGGGATAAACAAAAGAAATAACTGCTTCCATTAGCAGTAGCGTTTTTCACTAAAACGCGCTATAGATAAGTTAGCTATAGCGCGTTTTCCTTATGAGCGCTACTGCTAGTTCGAGTTAACCACCCCCGGCTCAAAATTTCGCTAAGTCCTCCTTCCCCCCCCCCCGGGCCTGTTCCCCTACTCCTGTCGCCGCCGCCCGAGCCCGAGCCTGCCGTCACCGCCGCCACCCGAGCCCGCCCTCAATCTCACCGCCGCCGCTCTCGACCACACTGTCGCCGCCCTCGACCTCACCGCCGCCGCCCGAGCCCGCCCAGGACCGCCGCCTCCTGATCCCGAGCCCGCCCTCGCCGCCCCTACCTCCATCGCCGAGAACCTCCCCGCCACCGTCTCTCCCTCTGTAAGCCCCCCACCCCCCCTCTCTCTTTGCTTAGTTAGTAGATGATTTTAGTAGTACTAGATGTTAATTTAGGGTTCATAGATAATGATTTTTAGTAGTAGTGGATATTAATTAGTAGTAGTGATGGTAAACTAGTTGTATAATTAGCAGTAGTAGATGTTAATTAGTAGTAGATGTACTAGTTTCTTTCTATTTATAGTAAGTTTATAGTTAGTAAGAACGAGTTGAATTAATAGAACTGGTTTAGCTTTAGTTGAACTAGTTTAGTAAGTAAATTAATAACTAGTTGAACTACTTTATTTTTAGAAAGAACTAGTTTTTTTCTTTTTATAGTAAGTTTATATTTAGTAAGAACTAGTTGAATTAATAGAACTAATTGAACATGTCATATTTGTTGTTATTTTTTAGTTTAAGCAATTATTTCATGTTTTGGTTACACCTCCGAGTGGCCTATGTTTTGCCGGAGTGTTGATTAATTTCCGTTCCGGCAAATTTCAGGCGCTCGATATGTCCTTTTTTAGCAAAGGTCATGCCGGATTTTTCCGTGAATTCTCGCATGACTTGTGCTAGAATATGTACAAGTTTAATCTTTGAATTATGAACGTAGGAAATGTTGTACTCGGACGACGACAGTCTCCCGGGGAAGTGCAGCTGGTGCCACGACGATCGAGGTATGTGCGACAGGTTCGTTGAGCTGGATGAAGGTCGGCGCTTCAGCATTAAGCTCGAGGAGACCTTCGATGTTGATACGGTACGCAACAACGACAAGTGTTTTTTTCGTAATTAAGCATGACTTCAACTATTTCAACGTCTAATTTTCATCTTTTACAATTCGACTAGCTTATCCCATGCCATGCAAGACGCTATGTCTTGGAGAGGATGGGTTTTGAAGACTATGAAAATTTTGAAACAAAGAAAATACACCTAAGGACCCATCATGATATCGATTTTGAAGTAAATCTATACAATTCTCAGAGCGTAACCCATTTTGGTTGCCAAAATTGGGAAGCACTTTGCAAAATGTATGGTTTTTATGAGGGTATGATTGTCACCATGGATCTTGGTAATCCTGACATCGAGCAAGACAATATGGACATTTGGGTCCTTATTGATACGCTTCCGATTCTACCGCAATGTGAGTTTCTCAAACATAGTTATTAACTAATTTATATTGTTTATTTAAAAATAGTTGACAGGTTATTTCCATTGACAGCTTATTTTGAATCTTCAAAGAATGTGCAGAAGATGGTAGACAAAACCCACTACACTGATGGCTCCGAATTAACTTATAAGAAGAAAAGTCATCTGATTGCTTATTGTACTTTTCTTGATAATTACAATACCTATTATCGAACTCCTCCAAATTATGGTGAATACGTGCCACTAGTGCACGCGTTGAACCACAGTAACTTCCATGGAGATACCCTGGTAAGATTTTTTACTATTACGACATCCGTGCATCTTTTGCATACTTCTAAAACTAGTACATCATTGCTAACTACGAAGTTATTACTATGTTTTTCAACAGGAAATCCCGATGGATTGTGTGCCTCATCTGATGTATCAGAATGGTCGCCTTGCAGTTATGAACATACAGCCAGGTCAATCTAAGGAGCTCACCTGTGCATATCATATTTCTAAAACCGGTGAATACATGCTAATCAAAGAATGGAAAAAATGTTTGGACATTCGCAAGGAGGTTCTTGGAAGTAACATTAAGCGAAAGGCAAGAATTGGAGAAAGGATAATCTCCATTCTCCATAATGGAGAGTCATGGGCTATCTTGTTTTTTGCTATTTTACCTTAGAGAATATAGTAGGTCCTAAGAGAATGTAGTAGGTCCAATGAGGTACAATATTTTTATTATGTGATACAATGTGTTAGAGTTGATGATGAGGAGTACTTGTGATTACGACTAGTGACCAATTTGCTATGTGATGTCTCATTGATGAAAATGATGATCTTGAGGAGGTGTTATATGACAATGATGTATTATGATGATAAGTTGTTAATGATATGATGATGATGATGATATTTATTATATCATTGGGTGAAAGAATCGCGGATTAGTTTTAAGTGGATGTCCATCCATTTGAAACTAGTCCACGGTTCTTTCACCCCGTGATGTAATAAATCATTATGCTGTAAAAACAATTTCTAAATTACTGTTGTATGAAAACTTGTGTAAAGGTATACGAATACAACATGAAATAAAAAAGAAATAAAATACAAAATAATAGTAGCAGCGCGGGCAGGGAGAAGCGCTACTACTAATTACCAGTAGTGCTCCTCCGGGAAGTCGCTACTACTAAGTCGATTTAGCAGTAGCGTGGGCGGAGGCACGCTACTGCTATACGTTAGCTGTAGCGCCTTATCAGTAGCGCATCGCCCCGCGCTACTGATAGGCCTAAAACCCGCGCTGCTGCTAGGCTTTTCCCTAGTAGTGGTTAGGCGTGGTGTCCTCCATGAATGGTGTCCGCAGGGGGCAAACGGTACCTGGCTGCGGAGAGATTTTGGGTGGATGGTGGCATATTCCAAGGCGGGCAGGCTCTTGGGTGGGGCTATTGACGCCCGAGGATGCATGGGCGGTGGCTGGAAAGGTATAGTGGCGGCACCGGTCGAGGAGGGTGCAGATGCAAAGTAAGGGCAAGCTACGGCGGAGTGGAAGAAAAGTGGACCAGGTGTGTCGGAGTGCTACGCGGTTGCGGTAGGGACTCTCTCAAAGCCCCCAACCCCTAGCTTGCTTGCGGTTTGTGGGAAAACAGATAGCCAAACGTGTTGGCGGACCGATGCGGGACTTCACTGGATGGCGAAGTTCGCCCGGACAGCTCGATCCGACACTTGTGGACAATTCGAGTGTCAGCTTTGGAGATGCCCTCTATCTCATTGGAATAGGCATGATGGCATAGTATTAAGAGGACTTCCTCACTACGTGCATTATAGATGATAACAAGACATACAGTCTCTTTGTCCTTAGTGAGGCATAACTGTGGCATGATGGCATAGTATTTACACTCGCAACTCGTAGCCTCTTCCAGGCAATTCCCACCCCTCACCCCTCTCAAACATCGCTAAAAAAGGTACTATGATATTTAACCCTTTCTACTGTCTAGTATATATCCATTTTAAAAATGCAAAATATTATAACTACTGCAACACCAATCAAATCAACAACCTAGGAGGCACGTCATACACATTGGTTACATATGCCAGCACATATGATCCTTATTCCGCGCCCAAATGTGCTCCTAAAACACCAAGAATAAAACCACAACAATCTAGCCTCCTCGATGTATGCAGATGCAATCCTATGCTGGGTCCTTGGATAGTGCACACATTCGAGAAAAACAGCCCACATCGATAGTATAACCTCCTTGTTTTGCGGAACTGTAACCACCGAGGGCAATGGACCAAATCACAAGGGTTTAATACTGAGGCATATCATGTGTAGAGTCCAGAGTGGCCAAACTTAGACTTTGAAAATTTAGTTTTTTTATCTTTACGGATGTTATTCGATGTCGTAAACCCTAGAAGTTATGCATAGCGTGTAGCCGTCAGGTACGTACGCGTGCATGCCTGCATGTAGCATCATCGTGAGCCCGAATGCTTTGCATCAGTCGACCTCTCCCATACATGCACGTACGTAAGAATTAGGATCGGTAAAAATAGACTGACGTACGTACACGAGATGGACTCAGACCGCCATGGCTTATATATACCCGTAACTTAATTCCCACCCGGCCAGCATCTCTCCGTATACACATATACACATATACGTACGTTTTAGCTTCAAATACTGGACTCTTATATCAATCTAATTTGCTTTCCGATCGATCGAGCTCTACGCATCAATTTTATCTATCGGCTCATCGATGGACATCGAGAACCCCAACTCTCATGACGCCGTCGTCGCACCAGCAAAGCCCAGCCGGCATGCGTTATGGGCATGGAACGAAAGATTGGACGCCTTCATCAGCGGAATCCGTAACGGCGCCGACGCGGAGGACGTCGCGCTAGCAGAGCCCGTCGAGCGAAGCAGATGGTGGATCTTATGCTTCTGGGTCATGATCGCCCTCCTCATCATAACTGTCGGTTCCATTCTCCATCTGATCAAAGAGCCATGGCCGGAGGGCCGAGCGCGTGACGCCATGACCGTTGTGGGGTTTATAGCTCTGATGATTGGAGGATTGTTGTTAAGCTTCGTGCTGTATCTCACCCTATCCTTTGCCGAGGAGCGTCAAGTGGCACGAAGACTCGTAGATTTACTCCTCAATTCCATCCGCTCTCTTTGATGTGTCATGCATTATGTCATAGCAAACAATATCTGAAATTTGTTGTGAAAGTCGTTACCAAATTCAATTTTGTGTGCCTCAAGCACTACACGCCTACGTTATCTTTCGGGACTTTCAAGCAGGGCGTCATTTTCCTGGTCGGTCTTGTCATGGAGCTCATATCCATCCCCTCGTGGGGGCAGGCTCTTCGGGAGAATTACCTAGCTCTAGGCGGCTGAATCGGGTGTCACTACATCCTTAGGCGCTGATTGGATTGTCGTTTTCCAATACTTTACCCTGTAAAATACACACACCTTGATCCGTCATTCTTTTTCTAGGAATGGCCGGTGATATACACCTCTAAACTAAATTCCGGTAGTGGCGGGCTCCTCTCTCCCGGCCGTGCATCGCGGAGCTGCCCTCTTGGGCGAATCTGGCCTCCTAGTTCCATCTGGGGCGTGGCGGCACTGGGCGCTAGGGCAACGGCCCCAAACGGCGGTAGCGTTATCCTCTCCCTCTTCTTGTGGTGGAGGACTGTCGGCGTGTTGCTTTTGGTGGTGGATAGGGCCATGCTCAGATGCAGTGGGTGTGCGTCGTCGACAAGATACAGCCATGTTTTTCACTTCCCATGAGATTTCAATGAAATTCACTGAATTTCATTAATTTCAGTGGACACTGAAATATTACGTTTTGGCCAAAATATTTCAGCAATTTCAGAAGTACACAGTAAATCAAATATTTTTCAATTTTTTTAAAATTTCAAATATTCAATTAATTTCCAGTGAATATTTCGGCCCTTTGGCTGAAATGCAAACTGAAATCACCGAATTTCAGTGATTTCGGTTGGTGTCAAATTATTTTTGAAACTAAAATTGAAAACTATGGATACGGTGGTGTTGGTCGTCCTGGGCTGCGCGGGCGGCAGGGCGGATGCGCGTGGTCGAGGGGTGGCGCCTCTGGTCAGCGGCCGGTGTGTGGAACTGCTGCTCCGGACCTGCCTGGCCAACTAGGCAACCTCCTCGGATGGGCTGGCATTTTTTTAGAGATGTATTCTGGTGTGCTCCAGCCAACGTGGTTCTGGTTTGTGTTGTTGCTCTACCTGTGCCGTGCCTCTACGTGGTGTGGGTGGTCCTGCCGGTGGTGTGTATTAGCGGCGCTACTCTCTCGCCCGGATCCGGTCCGTTGGTGGTGGCGGCGGTGGTCGGGGGGTTGTGCACTTGTGCTGCTTGTCGACGTTTGCTTGTCTCCTTAGTGCTGTGTGGCTCAATTGGCGGGTTCTCAGGTCCAACTTTGTTGGCCTGCTTTTGTCGGAGGGTTGCTCTCTGTTGGCAGTGGATAGGCTCCTTCCTCGGGGCTTGTGTAGGTGGAGGTGCTTAGGGCTTTGGGCGAAAGCCTTGGTTCGATGCGGATCGAAGGATATCGACGACGATGCTTCTTGGAGCTGTCGACGAAGAGTTCCTCCTCTTCGCTAGGCTACGGTTTGTTGGTTACAGAGCTACCGTGGAGGCTGTTGGTGTGGCTTGACTTTTCCCGAGGTCTGGTGGAGTTGTTGTGGATGACTCTGAGCAAAAGCCTTGAAGGATATCGGCGACCATACTTCTTGAAGGCTCTCCCAAGAGTTCCCACACATCTTCAGGTTGTAGGCATGTTGGTGGTGGAGTTTGAGTTAGCCGACGTGGGCATGGGTTTGGATTTTGCATGACTGTCCCTTAATCAATCGTGCGTTGTATTTTTTCGGACTAGTTTCTCGTATAAACCGGGCCACTCTTTCTCTCTCTCTCTCTCTCTCAATGAAATCGACAGTGCACCTGCCTTGCACGTCAAGAAAAAATATCGAAAAATCACGAATGGCCCATGATCGCAGTGGCGTGCTTGGAACAAACTCAGCATCATCATCAGGCGGTGACTGTCGAACCAAGGCAGCAACGTCGTCCCCATCCCCATCATCGGGGCAAGGCAGGAGCTGCCATCAGGACAAGGCAAGAGCTGCACGTCGTCCGCATCCCCTCCCATGCATGGCCTGCGGCGGCGACAGCAGGGCAGGCAAACTCCACCTCCTTCACCAACAGGGGACGAGGCCATGCATGGCTGCCCGCAGCAACAACAGGGCCAACTCCACCTCCGCCTCCACTTCCACCTTGTTAGTGCAATGCGTATATGCTCGAGAGATGTGGCACTCTTGTTTTCATTCACTTTAGCTCAATGTGTAATGCCCGGTGCAGAGGGACTCATTTGCTGCTTGGTGGCTACTAGAGAGAACTTCAGGCGCGTAGAGAAGCGAGGCCTTGACCCATTAGTGATCGGGATCGCAGGGTCGCTTTGGAAGCATGGTCGCTTTGAAAATATAGGAATACTCGAGTTTTCAACAGAGTGGAGCAGTAAAGGTCGCCAACTCTTCTGGGCCGGCAGATTTTTTCCGAGACTTTGGAATGGAAAGAAGCAGGTGTTGGTGCCAGTGGTTTACAACGTTTTGTGACAGTAGCTTAGGTAGTCTTCGAGTGGTGTGGGTGTACCTACGATGATCTTCGCATCATTTATAGGTTTCTTGTATGTAATAAACAATGCTTTCTTCTATACAAATATGATAACATCTTTTATGTGCTCTCAGAAAAAATGCTTGCCGGAATATTGCATCCGTCGATCTATCATGCATCTATTGTATCACTGCCTAGCTAAGATCGAATCGAATTCAATTTAAAGATGGAGAAGGCCCGACCAACCCTTTATTAACTCTCACCAGATCGGACTCAACCTATAGTCGTATACATATAGGTACGTATTCTATCAAGTACTCTATCAAACCAGTTTCCCTGGTGACCGATCGAGTTCTGCACATCCATGGCCGACGTCGAGAACCCCAACTCCAATGGTGGACTCGCCGCGGTGGCAGAGCAAAGTCGAAACGCGTTCTCGGCATGGAGCGATAGGCTGATCGAAATCATCATCGGAATCCCCAACGGCGTCGCGGACGCTGAGGTCGCAGTAGCAGAGCCAGCCCAGCGAGGCAGATGGAGAATCTTATGCTTCTGGGGCGCGATCGGCCTCTTCTGGGCAACTGTCGGTGTGATTCTTCTGGTGATCCAAGACGAATGGCCGATGGGCCAAGCGCGGCGACACGCTGCGGTTGTTGGAGGATTTTTGGCAGGCATGGTCGTGAATCTCGCCTTAGCCTTCCTTGCAGAGCTTGAAGAGGCACGAATAATCATAGATCTACTCCTCTAAATTTTATCCTTTCCCATTCATGTATCGTGCGTCATGTTGTAGCCAACAGTATGTGCATCTCTGCTGTCTCTCAAGCATTTCAGGCCACTCGAAAACGATTCTTTTAACACATTGTTAATGTTAGAATAAATTTGGGGTATACCATTGATTATTCGAGGACCAAGTAATCACACGAGCACGACACCGAAATTTGTTAACGAGGTTCACCGATATGGCTACATCCCCGGGGCTTGACTACGGGCGCTCCTCCCCGTGACACCGTCCAATACCGCACACCGGCCATCCGGACGCCGGCACACGTCGCCGGCTCCCCCTTGCGCGCCTGTGCTATTATGTTGGCATAGGTTACATTGTGTGTCTATCCCCACTATATATGAGAGGCCTAAGATGTTAGATAATCTTGTCTAGGTTTGCGTTGTAGCAGTACATGTCCTGTGTAGAGTCCTAGTAGTAGTTAGCTTCGGCTGAATTAGTAGTAGTCAAATTAGTAGTCCGTGTATTGCTAGGATGTGGTAACCGTGTTAGCTGGAGTGCCTTGAATATTTGACGAAAAACTACCACATTGTGGATATCCATCCCACTGAACTACCACATTCAAAAAAGTGACAGATAACTATCGAAAATTTCTAATTTTATGACTAAAAACTACCACTTTTGAATAATGGCCAGTTTAGAGATTTTAAACATGTTTATGACATGTGTAACCCACCTGTCAGGGCTGACGTGGCGGCAAAGTCAACTCCGTTTATTTTGACCATTAAATTGACCGTTATGACAGGCAGGCCCCACATGTCAGCATCAACCTCCTCCATCTCTCTCTCTTTGACATTTTCTCGAACACATCATATGCATGGAAACAGGGGAGCTCCAGGGACGAGCCGCCGCCACAGCCGTCAGAGCCTGGCTCGGCCGGCCGACGCCGGCCACCAGCAGCACCGCCGGTGTGCCCATGACGTGGCCGCGCTAGCCATCAAGGGCCGCTCCGCGCACTTCAACTTTCTCAGAACCCGAGGCACACCGGCGGCGGCCGTCTGTCCACGAGCGCGCGCACCACCTGGCCATGGCCTGGCGGCTGCTCCACCTCCGGCGGTCCTTCGGCTCGCCCCCCCCCCCCCCCCCCCCCCCTCGTCCCTTTGCGACAGTACATGTCCGACATGCGCCGCTCCGTCGCACCGTTTGCCGTCGACGACCGTCCAGGCGAGCAGTGGGTCTGCGCCGCGTGTTCGGGGAGCAGTACGAGGAGGAGGTCAGGGTGGATGCCTCGATGGTCGACGGCCCCGTGGCGCCCACCCGCTCGGGCGCGGCCGCGGAAGATGGCGGGCCACCGGCCAGGATGCACATCAGCGTCCACGTTGAGGTCTCCAATCCCGTGTGCCCTGACTTTGTGCTCAACTTCGAGTGCTCGGCTTGGCCCAAGGAGATGGACGTGGAGAGGGTCTTCCCCGTCCGGCGCACTGGGCAAACGCCGGAGCTCCTCCACCACCGCTGCTCCCTACTGCCCGTGCCCGCATCACCATCGAGCAGTAGCTCCCGACATCGACGTCGCCATGAAGGCCGCCGCCACTGCCGCCGTGCAGTGCGAGGCCAGGCCCGACCCGGAGCTGGTGCACCCAGAGCTCGTGCTAAAGTCCGGCATGGTGTACAGCGAGCAGGCCGCCGGAGCTCCCCTGCTTCCCTCCCATGCACAAGAGGTGTTTGTTGAAATGCCAAATAGAGAGAGGAGGACGACGTTGATGCTGACGTGTGGGTCCCGCCTGTCATAACGGTCAACTTCATGGTCAGAATAAATGGAGTTGACTTTGCCACCACGTCAGCCCTGACGGGTGGGTCCCATATGTCATAAACACGTTTAAAATCTCTAAAGTGGCCATTATTCAAAAGTGGTAGTTTTTAGTCACAAAAATAGAAATTTTCGGTAGTTATTAGTCACTTTTTCGAATGTGGTAGTTCAGTGGGACGGATACCCCTAATGTGGTAGTTTTTTGTCAAATACTCGTGTTAGCTGTCTACGTATAGGAAAAGGACTTTGTCTAGTCGGTTGGTAGTTACATATATATATATGCACAAACCTGCGTGAAGATTGTAACATCGTGGCTAAGAAAGGAGAAAAAGAAATAAAGAGAAAGAGAGGCACGACACGTGTCTTTGGCAAAAGTTATTGTGTGCGCGTCTCTGTCGTGATTTGATGTGATCAATCCTGTGGGCAAAATTCCAACAATTGGTATCTAGAGCAAGGTTTAGGATTTGAAGCCACGCTTGCCCCGGGGTAGCGACCCGACTAGCGCCTCCGGGCGGGCGATATGGTCGCTGGGTGCTGCAGCGATGAGGAGGATCGGAAGATTGTCTTTCGGCGGAGCGACATGGAGGAAGATGGCGGGATGTCGTTGGCAAGGCGGCGGATGGAGATCGTTGACAGGAGCGGTGGTGCGGTGATGCGGTGCCGGAAAGTCGTCAAGATCATCATCCGGGAGTTAAGAGTCAAGGAGTCGTGCGAGTTTGCGCGACTGGTCGTCGTCACAGTCGGTCAGTTGTCGTCGTCGTGTCTGCGTCGTCATGTCCAAGTGCTCGTCTCTGTGAGGAGGCGTTGAAGATGAAGCCCAGGTCGTCTATGTGTCTCAATGAGAGGATCAAGTTCAAGTATGTGGGGGCGGTAAACCAGTGAAGGTGAGTCTCTTCAATGAGGCCATGTCTCTACATGAGGCTGGAGTACATGGTGTAGTGCACAAGGTGGTGAGATCCACAAGGAGTCAATATGTATCTCGCTAGGGTGGATAGTGTAGTCCACCGGGTGGTGTATTCCACAGGTTAATAGTGAGGTTGGGTAGTCCAAAACATATTTGAAGTGGTCCGCAAATTCGCCAAGTCAAGATTGGGGAGAGAATGTTGACAACAACAATCTAGCCGGCAATTTGACTCGTCGTGGTGCGAGCGGATGAGTCGATAAAGGGTGAATCATCAACGAGCCAAGACCGGAGAAGCAGAAAGACAAAGAATCAAGATTAAGGAGAGAATGTTAGATAATCTTGTCTAGGTTTGCGTTGTAGCAGTACATGTCCTGTGTAGAGTCTCTACTCCTAATGTCTCAGTTGGTAGTCCGCGTTCCAGGTTTTATTTTTGTCCCACCTAATATGGTCTTTTTTGGTACTTCTTTGGTACTTGCTCCCACCTCCCGCTCAGCCGCTAAAAACCAGAAAAACCATGTCGCGATGCCCCTGCAGTCCAGGGCCGCACCTCCCATCGCACCCATCTACAAGCGAAAATTAACCAACGAAATAAAACCTACGAACATTAACCAGCGAAAAAAAACCCTAACCAAACGCACGCACGACTCTCCTGGCCTCCACTCGCACGCACGACTCACTGCCCTCGTTCGCCGCCGCCCTCCATCCCTTCGCTGCCACCCTCGCACATCTAAGCCGCCGCCGCTCAGGATCTCCTCGACCAGCCCCGCCTCTTGCGTCGGCCGCCACCGGCGTGCCTCCGCCTTGTCTCCCCCATCGACCCTCGGGCACCTCCTCGTCGTTAAGTCCCTGCACGCACCCCTGCGGCTAACCCTAGCCGCCGAGTTGTGCTGCAGGCAATGAGGAGCGGAGCGAGGCGGGCGCGTCGCTGAGTGGGTGGAGTGGCTGGGGCGTCGCGGCGTGGGTGGAGAAGCAGGGGCAGCGGTGGCGCCGTGCAGGGGCGGAGAAGGAAAACGTCCTTCGTGGCACAACCGTCCTTCGTGGCGCCGTGCTAGGGCGTCGCGGCGTGTGGATGGCGGCGCTGGCCCTGCTTTTCTCCGGCCGGTGCGCGTGCTGTTCGCCCCGTCCGCAGGTGCTGCGTGTGCTGCGCCGGCCCTGCTTCTCCACGGCAGGTGCGCATGTTGTGCGCCCCGTGCGCGGGTGCTGCGCTGACTGCTTGCAAGTTGCGCGTACGGTGGCCGGCTTGCTAGCTGTGCTTGCTACTTGTACTACGCTGGCTGTATGTACTGATGCGTGTGACTTCTTCTTTGATTTTCTTTCCAACGTGCTAATCTTGTTTTGTTGATTTTTTGAGCCGCAGCAGTTCAGGTCAGAGGTCACCAAAACCCATATCCATTATTACTGGTTGGTCCGGTGTCATGGAGCAAGGGCCGCTGGTTCCTCCGTCGTGGGTGGAGGTGCACCATTGAGGAGCAGTAGGGGTGGAGGTGCACCATCGAGGAGCAGCAGGGGAGGAGTTGCAGCATCGAGGAGCAGCAGGAGAGGAGGTGCACCATCAAGGAGCAGCAGGGGAAGAGGTTTTGTCATAGATGAGTGGGCGGCGGGCAGATTCAGGACTGGATTTTTACTTTTTGAGACGGAAATACATAAATTCTTAGGTCAATAACAATAAATATGATGGTTGCATGCATCTCACTATATGATCGTTAGGTTAATAGTACTCCAGAGAGAATTTCATTTGTATGTTCTTCAGAGTAGAGGTTGATTCATGAAACATTTGTCTAAGCCACACATATGTTATTTTCACGTCGACTGATTGTAGGTACTTTGACTTTAGAAGGGATACTTGCCCCTTTGGCGGACGATGTTTTTACAAGGTATACATATGCTGATCTCGTTTCAGATTCAAATCTATCATCACATATACTTCTTACATAATGTGTGAATTCTCAACTGAAACTTGACCAATGCCTAGATTGATATTTTGCCTGTTGTTACCTTCTCATACTTAATGTGCAACAACAGTTCTGAATGAAGCCTAATTAAAATACTAAAGGCAGTAAAAACATAACTGCTGATAATAAGCCATGCAAATAATTGGTCATAGTTTGAACTAGCACCTCTAAATAATATTGTAAGTTTTCTGCAATCAGTGCTAGCTTAGGTGACGTGGAACGTTAAGAGTAGTTGATTGGTATGTTCATCAAAGCCAAGCTTTGTAAAATAGGGACTGTCAGATGGCCTTGGAATATAACCATTGTAATTTGACTCATGTAATGAACTGTGCATATGGTGGTTATCTTCTCCTTTCTTTCAGTATTCAATTGTCTATTTTCCTACGCTCTTTGCTTCTTCGGTTTGACTCGTGCAATACTGTATGTTCTCCAGCATGCCTACACCGATGGGCATTTGGAGGAGTCGGCAACGGTGGCAGTGCTTCATTTTCATGCCGACAATTCAAGTATGGACCAGCAAGAAATATCGAGTTGGTACTCTCTATTAGTCTCCTCTATATAATGTATAACCTCTGCTTGCTTCTCATAGAAGATTCTGATGTATAAACCTCTGCTTGCTCTCTAATAGAAAATTCTGTTCGAACATGCAGATTGGCATACTTGCTCAGAAGGTTACAACTGTAGGTAAGGCATCAAACTATATGTCTCGAATTAAGGTTTGTTTTTGGTTGGATGCAATTCTTTCAATAACATTCTTCTATAAATAAACTGAGGTTGCAATTATCTGACCATGTATTTTTGAATTTTGTTTTCCATTGAACAATCAAAACATCCAGAAGGAAGCAGTTGAGAAGACACTTAGGGGATGATATCGATCTTGCACATTCAGCTTTATGTCTGTAGTCTCACTCTCATCTTATTTAGTTTATTTATAGTAGTTGAACAAAGAAATATAGCCTCTTGGGATCTAAATCAGCAATTGTAAAATTGATCGATACTTGTGCTCGCTCATAGCAGATGTTAAATTGTTTTATTTTACAGTACATTTGGATGTCGGAGTTCGTTGCAATACCACATAAGCATCATTTGAAAGCTTGATTTTGTCATTGAATTTAATGTATGTGTCCTTATAATATTTTCACCTACACTGGCCTTTTACCTACTCCTATTAATATACAGTAGCAAGCAAGTCCTTGACTCCTTCAGGAGTATTCAGTAAGACTAAAAAGCTTAATATATATTAATGCCTTCAGGTAAATGTTTCTTCGTGTACCATATATGGCAGTTTGGTAAAAAATAAGAAAACAACGGAGCAAATTAAAATATAATTATGCTTATCAAAAAGGTAGAAGGTAATTGATGAGCAAACATATTTACATTCTATTTTTTTTGTTTTCTTTTCTTGATATGTTATTTCCTTTGCCGATCCTTCTCTTCTTCATATGAACAGGCCCCCAGCTAGATTGACGAGAAAGTTTATTTTGCACATGGTCTTTCCTGGTTTTGTCCTTGTAGCAAGAAGTACTTTTTTATAACAATATCAGCTTTGCTCTGTTGTGTGCAATGATTTCATTTAGGTACAGACCCCCTCCCCCATTCATGGAAGTTACTTCTTTTCAGACAGAGAATGATTATTAGTTTTTATATGGATTTAGAGCACATAAATAATTAGCTCCCATTTTAAGTTTGGTTTTAGAGTTAGCCTTCCACTTCTGTCCATATTTTTCTTGCTGCCCATATTAATGACCACATATTTTTCAGTCATTGTAGTTGCCCATATGGACGATGGTTTATTTTAGCCTCGAAGACCTTGCTGGTACCAGATCCAACGGGGAGGAGATTGCTGAGGCGGCTGATTCCTATGCGCTATGTGAAATTAATGGTTGACTTGATTGAGGAGTTATGAACTTTCTCAAATCCTTAAGAGGTTTGCACATCCTTTTCCCTTGTTTTGCTTCTGAAATTGTCGTGAGATTACTTGCTACCTTGCAGCATAGCTGTCCAATGTTTTCATAAAGAAAAAAAATTTGGCGTATACTTTGGTATTTCTACAAGCACCTGTCTCTGTAGTGTGGAAAAATAAATAAATTAGTTCAATCATTAGGAGCCCACGTATCTACAATTTCAGCACATCCATTACCCTATATTATCAGACGATAGCATACTGTATTGTTTGCCAGTACTTCTAACTAAACTGGGTGTAAATGAAGAATATAACTAAGTTTATTAAAGGGTCAAGATTGACTCAGCTACCGGCCTAAAAGGACACTTCTTTTGTGAATATAAACATATACTAGGTATACAACGCGACTGCCCTCGATCTATCTATTTGCTAGGTCGATCGTGGAGCCACTCGCCCGCCGCCGAGGTACGAGAGCGCCGCCGCTGACATCTGAGAGGAGCCGCCGCCAAACCTCATCCAGGAGCCGTTCGCCGCCGTGGAGGTACGAGAGGAGCCGCCGCCACCTTCATTGCGGACCTCATCGTGGAGCCGTTCGCCGCCGCGGAGGTACGAGAGGAGCCGTCGCCACCTTCATTGCGGACCTCATCGTGGAGCCGTTCGCCGCCACCACGAGAAGATGCTCGAGGTCGGATCCTTCTCCAGAACCGCCCAATAGGATGGGAGCCTCCGCGTGTTCCTGCTCTGGCGACGACATGGCCGTTCTTCCACTGGGCCACATCATCACCCACCACCTATATATGTGCCTCCTCCGATCTCCATCTCCATCTATGCTGAGCCTTGAGTACTCATGATAATATTTTGTTTTCAATTTTCAGTGGCAATGCCTTAGTAGCATAGCTCAGTTGATAGTACATGTTAAATAATCTAGCCAGGACCAGGCCGGTGCCTTTTCATTAGTTTAGGTTGAAGCAGTGAAACTGTCTAGCTAGCAAACACATTGATTATAGATATTCCCATACCTATTTTGTAAAATCAAATATTATACATACATTTTAGTGCGATATGTTTTGCAGGTTTAATTAGTAATTAGTCCATTGATATCAGCCCTCAAATTAAGTAATTCAAATAAGTTAGCATCCATCATGCACTTGAAATATTTTCACATCTCTTTGTGGTTCAAATTTTGTTAAGTGAGAAAGCATGTACTGATTGAATTGTATTCTATTTATATTTTAGTAAAGACTTTGTCCTTTTTTGTTTCTATCTTAACAACTTAGTTTGCTTTTGCTAGGTGATTTGATCAGAAACGATGGCAATGAGTTGAGGTAAAGCCAGCGAGGATCACAAGAGAGCATAGTAAACAAATTGGGCAAATCACGGTAATCATTTATTTGAATATCCCATTAGTCCAAAATCCGGATTGTATGGAGAAAGATACACCTAAACATGAGTGTTGCCAATCCATGAAAAAAACAATGAAAAGTATTGTAAGAAGTAACTTATCATGTCAAAGGGTGTGCTGAGATAAATAATGAAGAATGAAGAGCAACGTTTGTCTGGTGGGGGTGTGAATAGGTGCATATTCAGAAATAAAATATAGAACCAGTTAAGGACGGTAAGCATGATAAATACAACTTGAGTGATATTGTGTTGTTCTGTGGCAACACATGGATTTCCATGATGGAACATCGTCCGGAGTATTTGAAGGTTGCCAGTTTAGGTGGGTCAAATAGCATGTGAGCTTATGTCAAAATAGGCATGGTATTTGTTTGATTCTTTTAGGGGTCACTACATGGTGAAAGATGCACAATAAGAAATCATGTAATGCTTGGATTTTAACTGAATTTAGAGAATTCATTGGATGGTCCGCGAGTGTGCAATCAAACTTGTATGACTTGACATACAAATGCATTATGAAAAATGAAAATAATACCATTGTATGTGTTTTAAAGTTTATGTCATAATTCTGTAAAAAAGATGGCATTTTCTACCATATGAAGAAGTTGGTGGTAGAAAAAAAATTATTTTCTTTGGACAGTCTCCAGTCTAGAAGGTTGGAACGTTGATATATTAGGAAGCATGCATTAGTTCTCCCCATGGAAAATTTTCCGGCTAGAGAATGAGAATAGCAGCACGAATTCCAAATTTATGTGATGTGTTTGTATTTAATTTAAGAAAATGATGAGATAATTAAAATTCTTCTATGTCTGGATAAAATTTTAAAGAAATACAGATAACAGTCTCCGCACACTGCCGAAACACACATACACTCACACATGGATGCAGTGGCGGAGACAGGGCCAAGGCCTGCGGCGTGAGGCTATACATTATACATGTGACATTTTATGAAGGCGGCCCCATCCTTGCATGGATGGGTACCATCAGTATCATAACCATTCGACCACTGGTTGGTTTTAATAACATTTTTTATTTGTCAATAATATATTTGATACGATGTGGAGAGAACTGGTTGGTTTCTGTTAGGGAATGCTATTATACTGATTATAAAAAAAGATGTGTATTAGTTGAAATGAAATTGTTCTATATTATTTTAGCTTCGTGAATAGTATCTTATTATTTTTAAAGTCCGTAGCAACGCACGGGCCTTCTACTAGTCCTAGTAGTAATTAGCTTCGGCTGAGTTAGTAGTACTCAAATTAGTAGTCCGTGTATTGCTAGGATGTGGTAACCGTGTTAGCTGTCTACGCATAGGAAAAGGACTTGTCTAGTCGGTTGGTAGTTGCATATATATATGCACAAACCTGCGTGAAGATTGTAACATCGTGGCTAAGAAAGGAGAAAAAGATGTTGGAAATATGCCCTAGAGGCAATAATAAATTGATTATTATTATATTTCCTTGTTCATGATAATCATTTATTATCCATGCTGGAATTGTATTGATAGGAAACTCAGATACATGTGTGGATACATAGACAACACCATGTCCCTAGTAAGCCTCTAGTTGACTAGCTCGTTGATCAATAGATGGTTACGGTTTCCTGACCATGGACATTGGATGTCATTGATAACGGGATCACATCATTAGGAGAATGATGTGATGGACAAAGACCCAATCCTAAGCCTAGCACTAGATCGTGTAGTTCGTATGCTAAAGCTTTTCTAATGTCAAGTATCATTTCCTTAGACCATGAGATTGTGCAACTCCCGGATACCGTAGGAGTGCTTTGGGTATGCCAAACGTCACAACGTAACTGGGTGGCTATAAAGGTACACTACGGGTATCTCCGAAAGTGTCTGTTGGGTTGGCACGAATCGAGACTGGGATTTGTCACTCCGTGTGACGGAGAGGTATCTCTGGGCCCACTCGGTAGGACATCATCATAATGTGCACAATGTGATCAAGGAGTTGATCACGGGATGATGTGTTACGGAACGAGTAAAGAGACTTGCCGGTAACGAGATTGAACAAGGTATCGGGATACCGACGATCGAATCTCGGGCAAGTATCGTACCGCTAGACAAAGGGAATTGTATACGGGATTGATTAAGTCCTTGACATCGTGGTTCATCCGATGAGATCATCGTGGAACATGTGGGAGCCAACATGGGTATCCAGATCCCGCTGTTGGTTATTGACCGGAGAGTCATCTCGGTCATGTCTGCATGTCTCCCGAACCCGTAGGATCTACACACTTAAGGTTCGGTGACGCTAGGGTTATAGAGATATTAGTATGCGGTAACCCGAAAGTTGTTCAGAGTCCCGGATGAGATCCCGGACGTCACGAGGAGTTCCGGAATGGTCCGGAGGTAAAGAATTATATATAGGAAGTGCTATTTCGGCCATCGGGACAAGTTTCGGGGTCACCGGTATTGTACCGGGACCACCGGAAGGGGCCCGGGGGTCCACCGGGTGGTGCCACCTGCCCTGGGGGGCCACATGGGCTGTAGGGGGTGCGCCTTGGCCTATATGGGCCAAGGGCACCAGCCCCAAGAGGCCCATGCGCCAAGAATCAAGGGAGAGGAAGAGTCCTAAAGGGGGAAGGCACCTCCGAGGTGCCTTGGGGAGGATGGACTCCTCCCCCCCTTGGCCGCACCCTTCCTTGGAGGAAGGGGCAAGGCTGCACCCTCCCCCTCTCCCTTGGCCCTATATATAGTGGGGGAAAGGAGGGCAGCAACAACCTAAGGCCTGGCGCCTCCCTCTCCCTCCCGCGACACATCTCCCTCCTCCCGCAGCGCTTAGCGAAGCCCTGTTGGAATCCCGCTACTTCCACCACCACACCGTTGTGCTGCTGGATCTCCATTAACCTCTCCTCCCCCCTTGCTGGATCAAGAAGGAGGAGACGTCGCTGCTCCGTACGTGTGTTGAACGCGGAGGTGCCGTCCGTTCGGCGCTAGGATCATCGGTGATTTGGATCACAACGAGTACGACTCCATCAACCCCGTTCTCTTGAATGCTTCCGCGCGCGATCTACAAGGGTATGTAGATCCACTCCTTCCTCGTTGCTAGATGACTCCATAGATAGATCTTGGTGACACGTAGGAAAATTTTGAATTTATGCTACGTTCCCCAACAGTGGCATCATGAGCTAGGTCTATGCGTAGTTTCTATGCACGAGTAGAACACAAAGTAGTTGTGGGCGTTGATTTTGTTCAATATGCTTACCGTTACTAGTCCAATCTTGATTCGGTGGCATTGTGGGATGAAGCGGCCCGGACCGACCTTACACGTACTCTTACGTGAGACTGGTTCCACCGACTGACATGCACTAGTTGCATAAGGTGGCTAGCGGGTGTCTGTCTCTCCCACTTTAGTCGGATCGGATTCGATGAAAAGGGTCCTTATGAAGGGTAAATAGCAATTGGCATATCACGTTGTGGTCTTTGCGTAGGTAAGAAACGTTCTTGCTAGAAACCCATAGCAGCCACGTAAAACATGCAAACAACAATTAGAGGACGTCTAACTTGTTTTTGCAGGGTATGCTATGTGATGTGATATGGCCAAAAGGATGTGATGAATGATATATGTGATGTATGAGATTGATCATGTTCTTGTAATAGGAATCACGACTTGCATGTCGATGAGTATGACAACCGGCAGGAGCCATAGGAGTTGTCTTTAATTTATTTATGACCTGCGTGTCAACATAAACGTCATGTAATTACTTTACTTTATTGCTAACCGTTAGCTATAGTAGTAGAAGTAATAGTTGACGAGACAACTTCATGAAGACACGATGATAGAGATCATGATGATGGAGATCATGGTGTCATGCCGGTGACAAGATGATCATGGAGCCCCAAGATGGAGATCAAAGCAGCTATATGATATTGGCCATATCATGTCACTATTATTTGATTGCATGTGATGTTTATCATGTTTATACATCTTATTTGCTTAGAACGATGGTAGTAAATAAGATGATCTCTTATTAAAATTTCAAGAAAGTGTTCCCCCTAACTGTGCACCGTTGCGACAGTTCGTAGTTTCGAAGCACCACGTGATGATCGGGTGTATAGATTCTTACATTCGAATACAACGGGTGTTGACGAGCCTAGCATGTACAGACATGGCCTCGGAACACATGCAAACACTTAGGTTGACTTGACGAGCCTAGCATGTACAGACATGGCCTCGGAACACAGAAGACCGAAAGGTCGAGCATGAGTCATATGGTAGATACGATCAACATGAAGATGTTCACCGATGATGACTAGTCCGTCTCACGTGATGATCGGACACGGCCTAGTTGACTCGGATCATGTAATCACTTAGACGACTAGAGGGATGTCTATCTGAGTGGGAGTTCATAAGATGAACTTAATTATCTTGAACATAGTCAGAAGGTCTTCGCAAATTATGTCATAGCTCGCGCTTCAGTTCTACTGTTTAGATATGTTCCTAGAGAAAATTTAGTTGAAAGTTGATAGTAGAAATTATGCGGACTAGGTCCGTAAACTGAGGATTGTCCTCATTGCTTCATAGAAGGCTTATGTCCTTAATGCACCGCTCAGTGTGCTGAACCTCGAACGTTGTCTGTGGATGTTGCGAACATCTAACATACACATTTTGATGACTACATGATAGTTCAGTGCGTAATGCTAAATGGTTTAGAATTGAGGCACCAAAGACGTTTTTGAAACATCGCAGAACATATGAGATGTTCCAAGGACTGAAATTGGGATTTCAGGCTCGTGCCCACGTCAAGAGGTATAAGACCTCCGACGATTTTCTTAGCCTGCAAACTAAGGAGAAAAGCTCAATTGTTGTGCTTGTGCTCAGATTGTCTGAGTACAACAATCGCTTGAATCGAGTGGGAGTTGATCTTCCAGATGAGATAGTGATGTTTCTCCGAAGTCATTACCACCAAGCTGCTAGAGCTTCGTGATGAACTATGATATATCAGGGACATATATGATGATCCTTGAGATATTCACGATGTTTGACACCGCGAAAGTAGAAATCAAGAAGGAGCATCAATTGTTGATGGTTGGTGAAACCACTAGTTTCAAGAAGGGCAAGGGAACAAAGGGATACTTCATGAAACGGCAATTCAGCTGCTGCTCTAGTGAAGAAACCCAAGGTTGAACCCAAACCCGAGACTAAGTGCTTCTGTAATAAGGGGAACAGCCACTGGAGCAGAATTACCCTAGATACTTGGTAGATGAGAAGGCTGGCAAAGTCGATAGAAGTATATTGGATATACATTGTGTTGATGTGTACTTTACTAGTACTCCTAGTAGCACTAGGGTATTAGATACCGGTTCGGTTGCTAAGTGTTAGTAACTCGAAACAAAAGGCTACAGAATAAACGGAGACTAGCTAAAGGTGAGCGGACGATATGTGTTGGAAGTGTTTCCAGGGTTGATATGATCAAGCATCGCACGCTCCCTCTATCATCGAGATTGGTATTAAAACCTAAATAATTGTTATTTGGTGTTTGCGTTGAGCATAGACATGATTGGATTATGTCTATCACAATACGGTTATTCATTTAAAGAGAATAATGGTTACTCTGTTTATTTGAATAATACCTTCAAATGGTCTTACACCTGAAATGAATGGTTTATTGAATCTCGATCGTAGTGATACACATGTTCATGCCAAAAGATAGTAATGATAGTACCACCTGCTTGTGGCACTGCCACTTAAGTCATATCGGTATAAAACGCATGAAGAAGCTCCATGTTGATGGATCTTTGGGCTCACTCGTTTTTGAAAAGTTTGAGACATGCGAACCATGTCTATTGGTGTATATGCATGAAGAAACTCCATGCAAATGGACCGTTTGAACTCACTTGATTTTGAATCACTTGAGACATGCAAATCATACCACATGGGAAAGATGACTGAAAGCCTCGTTTTTCAGTAAAATGGAACTAGAAAGCAACTTGTTGGAAGTAATACATTTTGATGTGTGCAGTCCAATGAGTGCTGAGGCGTGTAGTGGATATCGTTATGCTCTTACTTCACAGATGATTTGAGTAGATGTTGAGTACATTTACTTGATGAATCACGAGTCTGAATTATTGAAAGGTTCAAGTAATTTCAGGGTGAAGTTGAAAGATCGTCGTGACAAGAGGATAAAATATCTATGATATGATCATAGAGATGAATATCTGAATTACGAGTTTGGCACAGAATTAAGACATTGTGGAAATTGTTTCACAACTAATACAGCCTGGAACACCATAGTGTGATGGTGTGTCCGAACATCATAACTGCACCCTATTGGATATGATGCATACCATGATGTCTCTTATCGAATTACCACGATAGTTTATGGGTTAGGCATTAGAGACAACCACATTCACTTTAAAAGGGGCACCACGTAATTCCGATGAGATGACACCGTATGAACTATGGTTTAGAGAAACCTAAGCTGTCATTTCTTAAAAGTTTGGGGCTGCGACGCTTATGTGGAAAAGTTTCAGGCCGATAAGCTCGAACCCAAAGCGGATAATTAGATCTTCATAGGACACCCAAAACAGTTGGGTATACCTCCTGTCTCTGATCCGAAAGCAATAAGGGATTGTTTCTGGAATCGGGTCCTTTCTCGAGGAAAAGTTTCTCTCGAAAGAATTGAGTGGGAGGATGGTGGAGACTTGATGAGGTTATTGAACCGTCTCTTCAACTAGTGTGTGACAGGGCACAGAGAGTTGTTCCTGTGGCACCTACACCAATTGAAGTGGAAGCTTATGATAATGATCATGAAACTTCAGATCAAGTCACTACCAAACCTCGTGGGATGACAAGGATGCGTACTACTTCAGAGTGGTACGTAATCCTGTCTTGGAAGTCATGTTGCTAGACAACAATGAACCTACGAGCTATGGAGAAGCGATGGTGGGCCCAGATTCCGATGAATGGCTCGAGGCCATAAAATCCGAGATAGGATCCATGTATGAAAACAAAGTGTAGACTTTGGAAGAACTACTTGATGGTCGTAAGGCTGTTAGGTACATATGGATTTTAAAAGGAAGACGGACAATGATGGTAAGTATCACCATTAAGAAAGCTCGACTTGTCGTCAAGATGTTTTCCGACAAGTTCAAGGAGTTGACTACGATGAGACTTTCTCACTCATAGCGATGCTAAGAGTCTGTTGGAATTATATTAGCGATTACTGCATTATTTATGAAATCTTGCAGATAGGATGTCAAAACATTGTTTCCTCGACGATTTTCTTGAGGAAAGGTTGTATGTGATACAACCGGAAGGTTTTGTCAATCCTGAAAGATGCTAATAAGTATGCAAAGCTCCAGCAATCCTTCTAGGGACTGGAGTAAGCATCTCGGAGTTGGAATGTATGCTTTGATGATGATCAAAGATTTTGGGTTTATACAAAGTTTATGAGAAACTTGTATTTCCAAAGAAGTGAGTGGGAGCACTATAGAATTTCTGATAAATATATGTTGATCAGAAATGACGTAGAATTTCTGGAAAGCATATAGGGTTATTTGGAAAGTGTTTTTCAATGGAAAGCCTAGATTAAGCTACTTGAACATTGAGCATCAAGATCTATAAGGATAGATCAAAACGCTTAATGGTACTTTCAAATGAGCACATACCTTGACATGATCTTGAAGGTGTTCAAGATGGAGCAGTCAAAGAAGGAGTTCTTGCCTGAGTTGTAAGGTATGAAGTTAAGACTTAAAGCTCGACCACGGCAGAATAGAGAGAAAGGACGAAGGTTGTCCCCTATGCTTAAGACATAGGCTCTACAGTATGCTATGCTGTGTACTGCACCTGAAATGTGCCTTACCATGAGTCAGTCAAGGGGTACAAGAGTGATCTAAGAATGGATCACAGGACAGCGGTCAAAGTTATCCTTAGTAACTAGTGGACTAAGGAATTTTCTCGATTATGGAGGTGATAAAGAGTTCGACGTAAAGAGTTACGTCGATGCAAGCTTAACACCTATCCGGATAGCTCTGAGTAGAGATACCGGATACGTATAATGGAGCAACAATTTAGAATAGCTCCAAGTAGAACAGTTATTTGAAATGGCTCCAAATATAGCGTAGTAGCTGCATCTACAAGATGACATAGAGATTTGCGAAGTACATACGGATCTGAAAGATTCAGACCCGTTGACTATAACATCTCTCACAAGCATAACATGATCAAACCCAGAACTCATCGAGTGTTAATCACATGGTAATGTGAACTAGATTATTGACTCTAGTAAACTCTTTGGGTGTTAGTCACATGGGGATGTGACCTTGAGTGTTAATCACATATCGATGTGAACTGGATTATTGACTCTAGTGCAAGTGGGAGACTGTTGGAAATATGCCCTAGAGGCAATAATAAATTGATTATTATTATATTTCCTTGTTCATGATAATCATTTATTATCCATGCTGGAATTGTATTGATAGGAAACTCAGATACATGTGTGGATACATAGACAACACCATGTCCCTAGTAAGCCTCTAGTTGACTAGCTCGTTGATCAATAGATGGTTACGGTTTCCTGACCATGGACATTGGATGTCATTGATAATGGGATCACATCATTAGGAGAATGATGTGATGGACAAAGACCCAATCCTAAGCCTAGCACTAGATCGTGTAGTTCGTATGCTAAAGCTTTTCTAATGTCAAGTATCATTTCCTTAGACCATGAGATTTTGCAACTCCCGGATACCGTAGGAGTGCTTTGGGTGTGCCAAACGTCACAACGTAACTGGGTGGCTATAAAGGTACACTACGGGTATCTCCGAAAGTGTCTGTTGGGTTGGCACAAATCGAGACTGGGATTTATCACTCCGTGTGACGGAGAGGTATCCCTGGGCCCACTCGGTAGGACATCATCATAATGTGCACAATGTGATCAAGGAGTTGATCACGGGATGATGTGTTACGGAACAAGTAAAGAGACTTGCCTGTAACGAGATTGAACAAGGTATCGGGATACCGACAATCGAATCTCGGGCAAGTATCGTACCGCTAGACAAAGGGAATTGTATACGGGATTGATTAAGTCCTTGACATCGTGGTTCATCCGATGAGATCATCATGGAACATGTGGGAGCCAACATGGGTATCCAGATCCCGCTGTTGGTTATTGACCGGAGAGTCATCTCGGTCATGTCTGCATGTCTTCCGAACCCGTAGGGTCTACACACTTAAGGTTCGGTGACGCTAGGGTTATAGAGATATTAGTATGCGGTAACCCGTAAGTTGTTCGGAGTCCCGGATGAGATCCCGGACGTCACGAGGAGTTCCGGAATGGTCCGGAGGTAAAGAATTATATATAGGAAGTGCTATTTCGGCCATCGGGACAAGTTTCGGGGTCACCGGTATTGTACCGGGACCACCGGAAGGGTCCCGGGGGTCCACCGGGTGGGGCCACCTGCCCCGGGGGGGCACATGGGCTGTAGGGGTGCGCCTTGGCCTATATGGGCCAAGGGAACCAGCCCCAAGAGGCCCATGCGCCAAGAATCAAGGGAGAGGAAGAGTCCTAAAGGGGGAAGGCACCTCCGAGGTGCCTTGGGGAGGATGGACTCCTCCCCCCCCCTTGGCCGCACCCTTCCTCCAAGGAAGGGGCAAGGCTGCGCCCTCCCCCTCTCCCTTGGCCCTATATATAGTGGGGGAAAGGAGGGCAGCAACAACCTAAGGCCTGGCGCCTCCCTCTCCCTCCCGTGACACATCTCCCTCCTCCCGCAGCGCTTAGCGAAGCCTTGTTGGAATCCCGCTACTTCCACCACCACACCGTTGTGCTGCTGGATCTCCATTAACCTCTCCTCCCCCCTTGCTGGATCAAGAAGGAGGAGACGTCGCTGCTCCGTACGTGTGTTGAACGCGGAGGTGCCGTCCGTTCGGCGCTAGGATCATCGGTGATTTGGATCACAACGAGTACGACTCCATCAACCCCGTTCTCTTGAACGCTTCCGCGCGCGATCTACAAGGGTATGTAGATCCACTCCTCCCTCGTTGCTAGATGACTCCATAGATAGATCTTGGTGACACGTAGGAAAATTTTGAATTTATGCTACGTTCCCCAACAAAAGAAATAAAGACAAACAGAGGCACGACACATGTCTTTGGCAAAAGTTATTGTGTGCGCGTCTCTGTCGTGATTTGATGTGATCAATCCTGTGAACGGAATTTCAACATAGGATACAAGTGTTTTACTTGGACACGACTTCATATCCTATTTAAACACAATACAACTACAAGTCCAACTGTAACCTATCTTGTACACAATATTCGACACAACTCTAACAAACTCCACCTTGACGAATATTCTCCACCACCTTGAGTTCGTCCAAGTGTCAAACTTCCATGTACATCGGACTTGAGCTTATTCCATGAGCACCGCTGCTACTCGAAAGACTCCATATGACTCCACCTGCAACTTGTAGTCCCTTCTTTTCTTGACCACTGTCAACACTCGAGCAAAATTAAGTTCCTCTTTACTCTAGTGTATGCTCCCAACTTCCAGAGCTTTGCTCAACGCATCACACACTGATCACTGACCTGCGTGAAAATGAACAACTCACATATTAGCTGTCACACATAAGAGTTACCTGAACTCAACATACCGCTCCTTTTTTGACTGTCTGTCTGAAACTTGAAGGAATTTCATCATTGCTTGTAGTAATCCCGAGTCAAATTCGCAGTTGTCTCACCACATGTATGACCACCAGAGCCCTGGCTCGTCTCCATGTCCCGTGCATACCGCACGCCTCGCCGCTATTACCGCGTCGAGCCTCCGCTGTCCTGGTCGAGTCTCAAGGGTCGCGAACCCACACCACTCAACCCCCACTGCAGAGTACCACCGATCATCACCGACTGATGACGAGTTTCACACTTCCATCAGACCACTGGGCTCCAGTCCGAACTACGTGTCACTCGTTTTTTCCCCTTGCTGAATAGGCTTCGATTCCCTGGATCCTTATACCGTAGCCCCTCAATCCAGCTCCACCTTCAACATGACTCCATGGTAGATGATCAGTCCACCCTTGCGCCCCGTCGACTTCAAGCTCCGTGTGTACATCACCTTGAATCAACCCCGCGCCATAGTCTTGTCGAAGTCACACAAGCCCTCAGGCCTGCGTCACGTGTTTCCACGCCCCAGAAGTCGGTCACTATCAGCATCACGCTCCTTCGTCGTTGTCGCCGATCCCACCACCGTCTTCTATTCCAACCGACTTGCGTCGATCCCGTCAGACTGACCAGTCCAACCCAGCCGAACTTGTCTGACTACAACGACACGCTCGCGGCTCCTAAATCGTCTTCCGCAAATTTTCATCCATCACATGATAATTCCATCTTAGCTGAATTGACTTCCTGCAACGCCTTCAAGCATCTCTGTTGTGCCAACAAATTTTTCATCCGTGTCCGTCATAACCCAAGGTCAGTTCCGTAAACTTCTCCACCTCAAACCTATAGTATCCGTTGGCGCCATGGTTCTTCGTATGACTGACTGTGTGAAAAAATACCTGAGCTATCCCCACGATGCCAAAATACACGAGCAAAACCCAGCGTGGCCACGCCTCCATGCACTAGTAGCAATCCACCAATTTTTTTGGCCTTCAGGTGATCTACTCCCTTGGCTCAACTCCTGACGCTAGTGCAACTTGCTTTGCCAAAACCTGATGCTAATTCCAATGTATGCACAACGTGACGTTTTTTTTTCCTCTGATTGATCTGCTGCCTCTCGCCATGTCATACGTGGACTCGGTCCACTTTTGGTCCAAACAAATCTCGTATGCAGCATCATCAGCGCCGCATGCACAACAGGCCATTGCCTCCACTTGAGCCACACAGCTGCACGCACCAGCCGACTCCACTTGGGCCAGCCAGCCCGCTCCACACACCGCTAGCAGCAGCACACTCCATGCAGCCTGGCTCACGCGCACCGCCGATCGACCGGCTACCCCCGACTCGGCCTGCTGCTGCACGATTCAACCGGTGTACGCCCGCCTAGTCGATCCGCTGATCGACCGCCGCACGTCTCGTCTACTGCCACACGCACACGCGTCTCTGATCTTGCTTTTCCCGATCTCGCTGAGAACCACGCCGTACCCGGCTGAATCTCAAACTCGATTATTCCTTTAGATTAACAATCTGCAGCCTCTTTGTAACCTTACTCATAATACCACTTGTTAGAATAAATCTGAGGTATACCGTCGATCATTCAAAGACCAAGCAATCACACGAGCACGACACCGAGATTTGTTAACGAGGTTCACCGATATGGCTACATCCCCAGGGTTTGACTACGGGCACTCCTCCTCGTGACACCGTCACAATACCACACACCGGCCACCCGGACGCCGGCACACGCCGCCGGCTCCCCCTTACGCGACTGTGCTATTAGGTTGGCATATGTTACATTGTGTGTCTACCCCCGCTATATATGAGAGGCCTATGATACAAGTGTCATACTTGGACACAACTCCATATCCTATCTAAACACAATACAACTACAAGTCCAACTGTAACCTACCTTGTACACAATATTCGACACAACTCTAACAGTTAAAACTTAGTCGACTAAAAAAATAACTACGAATTACCTCCACACCCGAACTCGACACAGCATCATCGCTGATATACAGCTTTACGGACCTCCAAGGAGGCTCATGAAAGGCGAAGTCATTAGCGTTGAACGAATTAGACATGGGCAACACACCGGACACGCCATCGAACTCCAGATCTGGCACCACCACAAGACTAAAACGTCAGAGGAGGAACCATACCTGCCAGCCACGAACCACAAACCCAACACACGATCCGCCATCTTCTAGATGACGACAATATAGACCACAATCTGCATCCGCTCTTGGACTACGTCCCAAGCTCTACGTCGGCCCTAAAGAAAACACCGTTGCAACGGCAAAGCCCGAGGACACAAGTCCACCACGAGGATGCCGCCGCCGTCACACCATCCTTACTTGAGCATACTGGTTTTGAAATCCATCCCCAACCATTGGATAGATTGTCTCATCGGGGAAGGATACGAAGCTTCTTTATTCGTCGCTGTCATCATGGTCGACGAAGCCAAGACAATGAACGAACAAAAAACCTAAGCTACTAGGGCCAAAACATAAAGCTACATGATCCACACACATGTGATCCGGCGACCTTCCTCATCACCGACAACAAAGGTCGTCGGCGGAGTGAAGCCGCCAGAAGACGGTGGCATAAGGACCTGGCGTCTGGCAAGATCGCCTTTTCTTTTCTCTTCATGGGGAAGAAAGAAAAGTGATATGTGTTTAGAACATAATGCCCTTTAATAACCTGAGGAATTTGCACTCGGTGATGTGATATTGCTCTAAAAGTTAAGCACTTATTTTACTTCCTTGAAATATTGTCCCCACCATTAGGTGAAGCTATAGATGAAGTTACACGTGCAAGGCACAGCCTAGTACACTGTCAAAAAAAAGGGGGGGCATAGCCTAGTACGTCACTTCACAGTTGTCGCTCCTCTCTCTTCATAGTCGAGATTATGCGTGAAAAACTGAAAATGACAATCCAGCCCGACCCTAGTGTCTTCTCCCTCTCCGGACAATGCCTTGGAAAATGACTCCATGCTTAATAAAGTCCTGAAAGACGAGGTGATTCATGGTCGCGTAGGCGTGTAATGACTGAGATACAAAATTATTTTTGGGAATGACTTTCACAATAAATTTCAGATATTATTTGCCGTGACATAATGCACGATATATCACCTCATGAGGTGATTGATCATCGCCTAGGCGTGTAATGCTTGAGACGTAGAAATTAAATTTGGGAACTACTTTCGCAACAAAATTCTGATATTGTTTGCTATGACATAATGCATGATACATCAAATAGAGCAGATCGAATTGAGGAGTAGATCTACGAGTCTTCGTGCCACTTCATGCTCCTCAACGTATGATACGGTGAGACGGATCACAAAGGTTATCAATAATGCTCCAACAACCAGAGCTATGAACCCCACAGCTGTCATGGCGTCACGCGCTCGCTCTGGCTACCCCACTTTGATCTGATGGAGAATGAAACCGAGATTATGATGAAGAGGGTGATCAAGCCCCATGACGTGTCATCAATTCAAAGATCGCGGTGATGGAGTGCATCCTCCCACTGCGTTGATCTACAACAACCTCCACGTGCCTGCTACTACACAGTGGGGTAGGAGGCGGCCACGGCCTGAAGCCTGCCGGCAAAAGTTAATGTCGTGGCGACTAGTCTATCAGATGGAGGCGGTGGTACAGAGAATAATCCATCCAAAAGTAAATTAACACTATAAATTAAATAAGGGATCATTCAGATATGCCTGGGCGCTAACTACCTGAACCTCCTCCGAATCTGGTGTAGGTGAGTGCGGCTAAGACATGATCGAATAGCCACCCCCGCCGCTGTAACCGCTGCGACCGAACATTTACCGCGACGGCCTCTGAAATTGGGTGCTCGAACGAGATTAATGGAAAGGGTTCCGAAGCGCTTGAATAAGGCGGATCAGGATCCGAGAGCTTACTAAGAAATGTCATGCGACTGTCAGTGGTTGTCTTTGACGGCAGAGCAAATCTAGATGGTGGGGAGGGGTAGGGCGGCAGCTCTACGTGCGGTATGTTGGCCTTGAGGGACAATGCGGGTAGAGAAATAATGTTGGTGCCATGGCGGACATGCACCACCGCTGGTCATTGGTCGACGCCAGAATTAGATCCGGTGACGCGGCAAGTTGTGGCCATGGCTATGGCTGCTCTGTGGGAAAGGTGCTCGGGGCTGTGCGCGGTCGGTCGTTGACAAATGATAGAGAGAATATACTACATATGTCATATGAAACGCTGGCCCACCTGTCATAAGCTTCCTCAGCCCCACAATTCAGGATCTTATCGCATCAGCACTGTAGGGAGAGAGTGGCCAGACCCCATCTGCCAGGGTATCAAGCGGCCCCACATGTCATAAGTTGCCTCGACCCCACATGTCAAGATTCTACAGCATCACCACTATGGTGAGAGAGAGTGGAGCGACCCCACCTATCAGGATATTACGCAGCCCCACTAGTCAGGATTTAACAGTCAAAGGATTTGACCGGACATAAGTGCTTTGTTTGGGCTTTTGTGATCAGCTGGTGGAATAAGGAGGGTAACTGAGCACAACGAACCAACCAGGGACACGAAAATAGAATACCAAATATTTTAATAGTGGTTCTAGAATATATTAGGCAACCATGTTCATAGAAACTTCTAGGGTATAGTAAATGTCACTTGCAACTTGGGTTCCGTAACAGAATAATGAACATGTTGATTGTATGTTTACACATGCTTTGATTATTTGACATGCTCATCTAGATTCACTTGGCCTGATTTGGTGCAAATGAGATTTCATACCCATTTCTCAAATGAAAAATTGTGCATTTGTTTAAACATTCAAATCGTGTTATCATAAATTTCATTATGATACTAAGACATTCATCATAATGGGAGACTAACATATTTAAACTCAACTTCGCCAGTCACATTGGTTCGCCTATGAATGGTATAAACTATTAGTATGTGTTGTGTGTTTGTGGATTAAGGCTCTATTTTATGCATTTAATAATCTTTCATATGTAATGTATAATTGTATAGTGTTTACTAGTTTAATTTTTAGCCGTGGGGGGGGGGGGGGGGGGGCGGTGGGGTGTCCCCTCTTGGGGCCCGGAGCGGTCGCCCCTTCTGCCCGGCCTATGGGCCAGCCCTGGTCCAGAGCGAGAGAGCTTGGCGGCAAGGCAAGGCCATGCCGGATGAACGCGACATGGCAGGGGGGTTTGGGAATGACTTTGCTCCGCTTCTCGTTATTGCGCCCATGTGAGTATCCCTCCCTAAGCCGCATCTATCTACTACTCTTATGCTTGTCGAACACCCGCACATACGCTAGGGAAGAACACTCGCATGTCACAGTACTGCTGGTCGAAGACATGATACAGAGGGCGTGGGAGGCACCCGCACGTACTCTAGGAGCACCCGGGTGTTGAAAGTGGCAAATTATCTTTACTGGTCATGTCATATATGCTTCCTCCTTTTTTTGAATGTTATTAGAAATTTTTTAATGTTGTATTTGCTTGCTTTTACACCATGCTATAGAGATATATTATTAATCAGCTGTAAAAGAGCAAAAATTTATGTCATCTGAAATGGCCATTGTAGAAAATTATCTTTAGTGACCATGCCATATTTGCTTCCTTCTACACCAAACTACTGAGATACATTCTTAATCAGTTGTAGAAGAGTCAGAAAACTCTCGAGCCAATTTACTGAAATGTAGCATGAACCATGGTATAGATCCTATTCGTTGCTCTTCTCAAACCATGGTGTCAGTAGCTTGTATGGAAAAAGAATAGCTTTTTATAATATATAGTAAGCAAATTCCAGCCAAATATCAGCATTAACATGAAAAAAAGGACCCGAGCTTAAAAGCAAGAATATAATTTCACATGTTATGTATATAGTCCACTAGGAATAGAAACCTTCCAAATATAGTAATGTTGTAGTTCAAAATAGTGAATTATTTTAGAACTTTTTAACCATTTCATGTCCAAAATCAGGCAAGCATGGCTCATACTTAACAAGTTGATTCTTTAAACATCCATCAGGGAAATGCAAGCCCCTATACTGATATGGTTATAAACATATATAGACTAGACAGAATGATTTTTTGTGTGTGAAGCTGGGCTCTGTTTTTTCATCTACGGGTTCAGCATACTAATTAATGTGATCGTAGATATGAACATTTTGTCAAAGTAGAATAAATATGTAGATGCATACTGAACTATATTATAGTATTTTTCTACAATACTGTTATCAATTACTGCAGCCTCTGAAATATATATTTCCTGACAAGTACTTGCTTGATTTCATTGATTTCTTGGTAGTTCTGTGTATCCTTGCTTGGAGGCTTACTGTTTAGAATCTCAGTTCAAATATGGTATGTTATTTATTTGGTTAAATGTATGAGGCGATATGAGTTCAGTGACGGTCGTCTTTATATAGGATATCCATTACAAATTGCATCACCGTTACAAGAATTTGTTTGTGTGATTCAAATATGTTAGCATGAACATGTGAGACAATTCCATTTAATTTTTATCTTCCCTTTGACATGTGATACCTCATGTATTTCACAATATCTGGCATGCGCTCCCACTATGGAGGCAGCTGAAAATGTAACCAATATAGTTGGACAATAATTTGAAGTATTAGTAATGTATCATGTGAGAAGAAGATGGCTCAGTTCATTTAGCTCAGTTATGATTACTGTTTTTGGCTGTTATCATAACTTCTTTCACATCAGCTATAATTGTTCTTTTTGTATAATTTCGGGTGTCAATGTTGTCTCAGACCGATGTTCCGCGCCATTAAGAGGGATGAATAGGTGGCGAGCAAACTGTGTACAATTATGCAGCGACGTTCTTCAGTGCTGCGGCTCTTGTTACCTATGACGCACCCGTGCATAACTGGCTTGTCATGGGCATCAACCTAGTCGCACTATTCATAAAGGCCTTCTACACTATCATATTCTTCTTCCATGCTGAGGGGAGGACCCGCCGGATCACTAGCTGGATGATTGTGTCTGAGATCGTGTGGATAATCTTGCTGGGAATCATTTACTTCAGTTCCTTCTACGGAGACCGGCACAAGGGTGCAGGTGTGATGGTGTTTGGCATCTTGGAAGCCATCTCCGCATTCTTCATGTATGTCCTTCTGCTCGTGGACACGGTATGTGATTCATGTGTACGTTGCTTGGTTCGAAGGAAAACAAATACAACCAATAATTTGTTAAATAGTTGATCGATGTGCTTATTTCTTTGTAGCACGCCGTGCGGAAGACGAAAGACCTGACTCAGATGATCATCCTTCTCGTGCTTGCTTCACTGTTCAACCGCGTGACCTGGACCATATTTGCAGAGCCGGTCCAAACCATTTTGGAGCTCGGAGCGATGTAACATAACTACTTTTTTATTGAACGTTTATACTTATTTTAAATTAAGTATACCATATTATAAATGTATTCTATTACTCAGTCACATAAGAATGTTTTTAAATAATATATTCATTGTTACACAATTATAATGTATATCACTAAATATATTATTTTACAAAATTTAAATTGTATGATTTATCAAATCTCTTTTTGTTAAAAAATCCCTCAAATTAATTTCTAATATTGCATAAACTATATAGCGTATATACATATATTTGCATATTTATGTATTTGTTCAAATATCTTTTAATATTATTGAATAACATCGTAGATACTTCTAAATCATACATACAAACAAATATTTTAATAGTGGTTTCTACTATGTATTAGGCAACCATATTCATAGAAACCTCTAGTGTATAGCAAATGTGACTTGCAAGTTGGGTTCAATAGCAAAGAAAATTTTCTGCAGATTGAATGTAAACCGGTTTATATGCATCCACGAAAATAGGCTTACTTCACAGTGGACGTGCTTCTCATCAAGCAAGAACGGATGCAGTTACTGAGGCCCAGTCAGGCCGGCCGCTTCCCTAAAAAAAAGAATAGAGTTGGGAGCTAATATGTTTGATTAGGGCGTACATGTAGTAGCTTCTGAATCCTTTAGATTATGCTGCTCGCCCATGTCTATGTGCTTCGCCGATCTGGTACATAATTCATATTTATCTAATTCATACATATCTATTTCTAGACAGAAGACAAATATTCTATAAAATATTATATATCCTTCTATACGACGTGACCTGGTTCTGTACGTACAAAAGAAAGACCACCTTTTCTTTTCCCATGATGGACCCCTTTGTACGTGTCAACAACCAATTGTACCCAATAGATGTTGTACGTAACTTTTTTTATCTTTCAATTTCAATATAGACCGTTTTTTATTAGAATCAATGGATAATAAATTTTAGCATCTGGATTAACGTGATGGCTTATTTGTCTTCTGTCTTAATATTATAATTATAATATATTTTTTTATATTGTATAATTCTGTTGTATTATTGATCCATCAAATAAAGTTTCAAAAATTAGAGCTGAAGTCTTCTTTTGCTATTTATAAATGTTAGACTGTGTTCATTTCAATACAAAAAATCTAGTTTTTTTTTCTTATTTCAGCTTTCATATATTCGACAGAGACATATTATCTGTTCATCCGGTAATAAATAATCAAAAAACCAAACATGTTGATTCTACTTTTCCACATGATTTGATTATCTGACATGCATAGGGATTTTGTGAGCAAACAATTTATGGTAACAAGAATCAACTTGCATAGGAAGGTAAAGCAAGCAAAACTTCAAGATTTTCAACATGTAGAGAGGAAACTTGATATTATTGCAACTCCCACAAGCATATATTCCTCCCTCATAATAATTTTCAGTGGCATCATGAATGAATTCAACAATATAACCATCACAAAAAGCATTCTTTGCATGATCCACAAGCATAGAAAATTTACTACTCTCCACATAAGCAAAATTCTTCTCATTCATAATAGTGGGAGCAAACTCAACAAAATAACTATCATGTGAGGCATAATCCAATTGAAAGTTAAAATCATGATGACAAGTTTCATGGATATCATTATTCTTTACAGCATACATGTCATCACAATAATCATCATAAATAGGAGGGATGCTTTCATCATAATAAACTAGAGGGGTGACCCGCGCATTTGCGCAGCTAGATGTTTATGTTATTTTGTAAGTAGTCCATATGATAAACATTTAAAATTTAAAGTTTTGTTCTTTTTTAGATTTCACACGCGCTTTTTCGAATCATTTGTAGGTGTCTATCGTTCCACCAGAAACTAAACGTACAGATTACTGTATAGCTTCTAACTACTTATTTGCCGTATGGAGCTGTGTTTTTAGTTTGTGCATTGTATTCCACAAATTATTTTCATGGATACTAGATTTTAAATTTCCACTATAGTTTGGTCAGGTAAAGCAATGTAAATATATGCACATAGTCATGGGAAATGTATATAATATTCTCTTTCACTCACTCTTGACATATGAAAATTGTTCTCCCATCCGAATAAACTTATTATACTGGACATGGAACTCTCATGAACACATGGATGTAAATTTAGATAGACATGGGTAAAACACCTGAATTGCTAAGAAGATGCATTTTGATGCCACACACAAAAAGAAAAACTGCTAAAAGGATGCACAAAGAGAATGAATGAAAGGAGATGCTTGGGATTTTACAATATTTTCCCAAAAGATTTGAGCTCATGGTTTTTTTCTTCTTCAAGAAGTTGTCGAAAAAATGTTGTCTTGTAGAATTCCAACGAAGCAAACTTAGTTCCACATTTGTTGCTCCATTAGCTATTGGTTCTAATGATATTTGGAATGGTTAGCTTTGATTATACGGAATCAACTACTTTTTTGCCGCTTCCAACCGACATGATAATATATGTTGGTAAAAACATATATTTCAACATTATATTGCAAACTGAAAAAAATAATTGTCTACAACTTACAGCTCAAATACCCATATAGTATTGCACATTGCTATATTTAGTCATGGTTCATACTACTTTCAAAATTAACCCATGTGCGTATGATGGATTATTGCAAGAACAAAATTAGTTAAATGTAAGGTATTCTTGGTACATAAGCTTTGGTTGCCTTCTCCAATCAGGCATTATTATAATAGTTCGAGCCATCGTAATGATAGATGTAGAGAAATACTTATATTCTAGTGATATAGTATTCCAGACTTAATCAGTGAACACCACTATACTTCGACTAAACAAAATAGTTGTAAATAGCTTAGAGCCCAGACACTCAGGTACGTGCAGTTTGGCACTGATATATTTAGTCTATGACTAACGCAGGTTTTAAAAGTAATTCTGTCACATATGATTGATTATGGTGAGACGTAGATATAAATGTATCTTTCTTACGGAAGTTATTATCTGTCTTAAACATATATCTTCTATATCATACAATTGCTTTATTTGCTCTACATTGTTTGGAGCGAACAATATGTTTCTCTGCCACAGGGACTCTTTGATTCATAGTATTTCTTATTTAAAATTTTAAGGTACGGATTTTCAAGAATTTTGAACATAGCTTTCCATCCCACTGAAATCTCTAGAAAACAATATTTTGTTTTGCTATGGTGCAACCAAATAAAATTCGGATTAAAATCAAAAAATTGAAATCTATATGATTTTGTTGTTCGTCATATTTTATTAATTTTTTGAGTTAAAGGAATCATTCTTATTTGATAATACATAGATGTATTGCACAAAGAAAATTTTATGCAGATTGAACGTAAACCGGTTTATATGCATCCACGAAAATAGGCTTACTTCATAGCGGACGTGCTTCTCATCAAGCAAGAACGGATGCAGTTACTGAGGCCCAGTCAGGCCGGCCGCTTCCCTAAAAAAAGAATAGAGTTGGGAGCTAATACGTTTGATTAGGGCGTATATGTAGTGGCTTCTGAATCCTTTAGATTATGCTGCTCGCCCATGTCTATGTGCTTGTCCGATCTGGTACATAATTCATATTTATCTAATTCATACATATCTATTTCTAGACAGAAGACAAATATTCTATAAAATATTCCATATCCTTCTATACGACGTGACCTGGTTCTGTACGTACAAAAGAAAGACCACCTTTTCTTTTCCCATGATGGACCCCTTTGTACGTGCCAACAACCAATTTTACCCAATAGATGTTGTACGTAAATTTTTTTATCTTTCAATTTCAATCTTGACCGTTTTTATTAGAATCAATGGATAATAAATTTTAGCATCTGGATTAACGTGATGGCTTATTTGTCTTCTGTCTTAATATTATAATTATAATATTTTTTGATATTGTATAATTCTGTTGTATTATTGGTCCATCAAATAAAGTTTCAAAAATTAGAGCTGAAGTCTTCTTTTGCTATTTATAAATGTTAGACTGTGTTCATTTCAAAGCAAAAAATCTAGTTTTTTTTTCTTATTTCGGCTTTCATATATTCGACAGAGACATATTATCTATTCATCCGGTAAGAGCTATCTATTTATTGGATGGATGGGTGTGTGTTCAACCTTTTAATCCTTCTGCTTGCCATAGGCACATCCGATCTGAGAATGAATTGGCCAATAGGTGACATTTGGAAAGCACATGGAGATTTTATTTTATTTTGCTGCTTCGCTTCTGCTCACCATAATCTCATCCGATCTGAGAATGAATCGGCCGATAAGTGATGTTTGAAAAGCACATAGACAGGTTAGCTTTGTGTTGCCTACGCAACATGACTCTTGTACAAATTGGACTGCAGCTTTGAGACATCGGATTAAAGCAGCAGTGTATTCTATGGAGAGTTCTGTACACATACGTTTTGGTCAAATTTGCTTCTATGGATGGAATATATTTTAGATAATTCAATTCTAAAGAAACAACGGAGCAAATACTTTAGTCCGTGTGAAAGAATTAGGTGACTTGTCCCTTTTGTTTTAAGAATATACAGCAATATATTTTCATACTGTATAATGTAGTTGTATTATTGATCCATCAAATAAAAGTTTCAAAAATTATAATTCAAGTCGAATGAAGCTATTTATAAATGTTACATAGTGTTCATTTAAAAATACACTTCTAGCATTTTTCTTATTTCAGTTTTCAGATTTTAGACATAAAGATAGTATATGTTCCTCCAGTAAGAGCTATCAATTTATTGGATGGTGTGTTTAGAGTGCTGACCACTCTTTTTTTCTTTAGGGGTTGCCGATCTCTTTATGTGTGATCTGTGTTAAGAGCACACGGGGCGTTCGGGTGGAAGGTTGGCCCATGAGCAGGGCGGCTGCCTTTTTTTTATTTTGTGTGGTGGCTGTCCGTTTTCCATCTATAAATTTATGGTCAAGATAATTTAATCTGTGTGGACGAACATCGTGGCTTCTTTTACTTACGTTTTAAGTATATAATAGATTTTCTCATCAAAACTTGGGGGACAAAAAATATCATCTTCATCAAACATAGCATCCCTAACCTTGTGGCTTTACATATCATTAGCATCATGGATATTCAAAGAATTCATACTAACAACATTGCAATCATGCTCATCATCCAAAGATTTAGTGCCAAACATTTTAATGCATTCTTCTTCTAACACTTTGGCACAATTATCGGAATTTTTATTTTCCTGAAAGATATTAAAAAGATGAAGCATATGAGGCAACCTCAATTCCATTTTTTTGTAGTCTAATTTTATAGACTAAACTAGTGATAAAATAAGAAACAAAAGGATTCGATTGCAAGATCTAAAGATATATCTTCAAGCACTCGCCTCCCCGACAACGGCGCCTGAAAAGAGCTTGATGTCTACTACACAACCTTCTTCTTGTACATGTTGTTGGGCCTCCAAGTGCAGAGGTTTGTAGGACAGTAGCAAATTTCTCTCAAGTGAATGACCTAAGGTTTATCAATCCGTGGGAGGCGTAGGATGAAGATGCACTCAAACAACCCTGCAACCAAATAACAAAGAGTCTCTTGTGTCCCCAACACACCCAATACAATGGTAAATTGTATAGGTGCACTACTTCGGCGAAGAGATGGTGATACAAGTGCAATATGGATGGTAGATATATGTTTTTGTAATCTGAAAATATAAAAACAGCAAGGTAACTAATGATAAAAGTGAGCGAAAACAGTATTGCAATGCGTTGAAACAAGGCCTAGGGTTCATACTTTCACTAGTGCAAATTCTCTCAACAATAATAACATAATTGGATCATATAACAATCCCTCAACATGTAACAAAGGGTCACTCCAAAGTCACTAATAGCGGAGAACAAACGAAGAGATTATTGTAGGATACGAAACCACCTCAAAGTTATTCTTTCTGATCAATCCATTGGGCTATTTCTATAAGTGTCACAAACAGCCCTAGAGTTCATAGTAAAATAACACCTTAAGGCACAAATCAACCAAAATCCTAATGTCACCTAGATACTCCAATGTCACCTCAAGTATCCGTAGGTATGATTATACGATATGCATCACACAATCTCAGATTCATCTATTCAACCAACACAAAGAACTTCAAAGAGTGCACCAAAGTTTCTACCGGAGAGTCAAGACGAAAACGTGTGCCAACCCCTAAGCATAAGTTCACAAGGTCACAGAACTCGCAAGTTGATCACCAAAACATACATCAAGTGGATCACGTGAATATCCCATTGTCACCACAGATAAGCACATGCAAGACATACATCAAGTGTTCTCAAATCCTTAAAGACTCAATCCGATAAAATAACTTCAAAAGGAAAACTCGATTCATCACAAGAAGATAGAGGGGGAGAAACATCATAAGATCCAACTATAATAGCAAAGCTCGCGGTACATCACTGGTAGAAAAAGGGCCTATAGTCCCGGTTCGTAAGGGCCTTTAGTCCCGGTTCAGGAACCGGGACTAAAGTGTCGGTACTAATACCTCCACCCTTTAGTCCCGGTTCAATCCAGAACCAGGACTAAAGGCCCTCCACGTGGGCAGTGCGCAGAGCCCAGTCAGGAGACCCTTTGGTCCCGGTTGGTGCCACCAACCGGGACCAAAGGGTCTCCTGACTGGGCTCTGCGCACTGCCCATGTGGAGACCCTTTGGTCCCGGTTGGTGGCACCAACCGGGACCAATAGGCATCCACGCGTCAGCACTTCTGTGGCTGGGGTTTTTGTTTTTTTTGAAAGGGGGGGGGTTGGGGGTTTTAGGGGGTTAATTTAGGTGTTTCATATATTGTGTTAGCTAGTTATAATTAATAGAGAGAAGTGTCCTCTGTTATGTCTGTGCTTGGTCGACGCTACGTACTATACATACGTATATAGAGAGGACTAGACACGCTAGCTAGCTAGTAAGCAAACGAAGGAAACAGAAGATCTTCATGAACATATATGCATATATACAGAGAGAAGTGATATCGACCACCTCTCCTTCTCCGAGAGATTGGTCGAACAACAAGTTCTCGTATATCTATCTGACACTACCGGCTACATATATACAGTAATTATCTCTTACAAATATAATCATACGGACTCAGGGTTAACATAGAATTCTCCGTCTTCAGGGATCACGTGGTCAAGAAAGAATGCCGCCAATTCCTCTTGAATTCCTCGCATGCGAGCTGGTGCTAGGAGTTCATCCCGCTTCCGAAACATCTAATTTAAAGAAGGGGGTCAATACATATATATATGAATGAATGAAACTCAACACAAATGATGGTAATAAAATAAAATTGTGAATGTTGTTATTTACGTACTTCATATTGTTCGTCAGTGTAGCCCCGCTCACAGGTCGTGTGGCGGATGGACTCGCAAACATAGTAACCACAGAAATCATTCCCTTGTTGCTGCCACAACCACTTTACAAGAAATAGAGGTTAATCAAACTGATAAGCAAGAATGCCAAATGGTATTGATGAAACTAGCGCTTGAATGACTAGTAGATGCGCTTAAAATGCTACTATAGCTAGTACTTACTTTCGGGTGTCTAAATTGCAGCTCCTTCGGCAGTCCCGGAGCTTTTCTGGTGAATTTTCTCCAAACCCTGCCGGACAAAGAAAACAATTACTTGATATATCAGGAAATGAACAAAGTTGCTGATATGGTGGATAATGATCGATTTAACTTACTTCTCGAGTATTTGAGTCATGTCTGCATAGTCCTTGGGATCTTTTCGTCTTGAGTCTAAGACGGTTACTAGTCCCTGCTCAAGCTTAATATGTAGGAGAATATAGTGGAAACTGCACACGCATGCATAACTCATCAATTACATTACTATAACCTTGACTAATATATAAGGGAAACCGAATACGCACAAGACAGTAACACTCACTTGAAGTTGTAAGGAAAGAGTATTATATCTTTGTTTTGATTTATTATCAACGATTCTAGCATGCTGGCCTCGGTTTCTGCAGCATGAAATTTAACCTGAGTTGCATCTATGAGATTTGTGTTAATGAACCCAATATCACCGACTTGTCTTTTCTTCAATTCGATGATCTTCAATCTGCATAATATAGTGAGGATGATTATAAATACATGCAATGAAAGAGCTAAGCTATATAGAGAAACTTAATGACAGAAGTAGTACTACTTACAGATAGTAGCAGGTGATAGTTGCTTTATCGAGGGCCAATTGATTGAAGAACTGATAGAACTCCTCAAATGGAACAGGCAACAGATCAATTCCAACGAGGTCATGCTCTGGTTTAACTCTCGCATACAAAGTACTCCTCCCCCCAGAGTCTCTGCAGATTTTCAAGTACCAATCATGCAATCTTCGCATCATCGTTGATAGAGATCTTTCATCTTTGACGAGAGGCTTCCCGTACTCGTATCTTTGTATCTGCACGTCCATGGGGTCATAATGTACTTCGTCGGGCAGGTAATCTGCAGGATTGCTATAACCGAGCACCATCCTCGGATCATTATCGACGTTGTGGCTAGGCACCTTGAGCGGGGGGCACGATTGCTTCGCTTGTTCGCCGAGCTGGGCAATTTGTTTCCCAGCTCGTCGTTGTTTCAGCCTTTGATCACTGACAGTACTTCCCGACCGCTCCGCTTCGGCAAATTCCTTTCCAATAATGTGGTCATAGTTTCCTTTCGGCGAATCAGACTTCGGTGTTTTTGTCAGGGCAGCCAGAGTGCGCTTCACTTTCACCCGATCTACCTTCTCCTCCGGAGGTGGATGTTTCTTTGCTTTCACCCCTTCAAAGAATTTCTTCACTTCTTCTCGCGCGATCTCGGCGTTCTCCTCCTGGGTCCTCTCGTATGGTAACTTCTCTGGAGTCTTCAGAGAAGGACTGAATCTGTATGTCCTCCCGCCTCTGGTTGTACTGCTAGACGCCGACCGAGCAGACGTAGTGGTTGTCTTCTTTACTTGCTTAAGCGGCGGAGGAGAAGGACTACGACGCACCGGAGCAGCTGGAGCGGCGGCAGGTCTCTTCCGCCCTTGCTGACGAGGCAGAGAAGGAGGAGGCGGGCTGCTCGGGCGCGTCGGCGCAGGCGGAGAAGGAGGCGGAGTGCCTCCGCGCGCCGGAGAAGGAGCCGGCCGAGGGCCCTGATCGTCACTCGCCGGAGGAGGAGGAGGCGGTGGAGGCGGAGTGCCCTGACTCGCCGGAGGAGGAGGAGGAGGCGGTGGCGTCCAGTTCAGAAGGTTGATGAGGTCCTTCCGCCATAGGCATGGAGTCTTCAGAGCAGACCCCAGCCGAGTCTCCCCTTCACCGGTAGGGTGGTCAAGCTGGAGGTCCTCAAATCCCTCCGTTATCTCATCCACCATCACCCTAGCATATCCTTCTGGAATCGGCCGGCAGTGAAAAGTTGCGCCGGGTTCAGTAGGATAAACAGAGCCAACAGCCGCCTTGACCTTCAAATTCATCCATTGCGTCATAAGGTGGCAATTTTGAGACTCCGTGATAGCATCCACGGGATAGCTGGCAGGAGCCGTCAAGGCATGCTCTAGCTGAAGCAGCTCGGTGGAAGCCACGCTGCTTCTGCGCTGAGATGGCGGGGTAGCTTCGGGGGAGGCTTCGGCAGTACGTTTGCTGCGATTTGCTTCTCGTTCCTCTATCGCGTCCACCCTTGCTTGCAGCGCCTGCATTTGGGTCTGCTGCACTTTTTTCCTCCTCTCATGGGATTTGTAACTGCCTGCGTCCGGAAACCCAACCTTCCACGGAACGGAGCCTGGCGTGCCTCGTGTCCGTCCAGGGTGCTCAGGATTCCCGAGGGCCATTGTGAGCTCGTCGTTCTCTCTGTCTGGAAAGAACGTCCCTTCCTGCGCTGCTTCGATATACTGCTTAAGCTTACTGACTGGTATGTCCATTTGATCGTTCGTCCAAATGCACTTCCCTGTTTCAGGGTCCAGGGTTCCGCCAGCCCCGAAGAACCAAGTCCGGCAACGGTCTGGCCAGTTATTTGTCTCTGGTTCGATCCCTTTATGAACCAGATCATTCTCACTCTTGGACCACTTAGGCCGGGCTACGAGGTAGCCACCTGACCCCGTGCGATGGTGAAGCTTCTTCTTCGCAGCATTTTGCTTGTTTGTCGCCGACATCTTCTTACTCTTTTCTGATGTCTTGTGGGCCACAAATGCGGGCCAGTGATCTCTGATCTTCTCATATCTGCCCTTGAATTCTGGTGTCTCATTTTTTTCGACAAACTTATTCAGCTCTTTCTTCCACCTCCTGAATAGTTCTGCCATCCTCTTCAGAGCAAAAGACTTGATTAATTTCTCTTTAACTGGGTTCTCTGGATTATCCTCAGGCGGTAGGGTGAAATTTGACTTCAGCTCAGTCCAAAGATCACTTTTCTGCATATCATTGACATAAGACACCTCAGGGTCTTCTGTAGCTGGCTTAAACCATTGCTGGATGCTTATCGGGATCTTGTCCCTAACCAGAACCCCGCACTGAGCAACAAATGCGCTCTTTGTCCGGAGGGGTTCAATAGGTTGGCCGTCGGGCGCGATTGCTATGATCTCAAACTTTTCATCCGAGCTCAACTTTTTCTTTGGGCCTCGTCTCTTTACCGAAGTTGTGCTCGATTCGGAGGGCTAGAAAAAAAGAACAAAGACTTAATTAATATGTGTACATACCAAAACAATGAATGCATCAATCAGCTAGTCAGCATAGGCTTAACTAATATATATACCTGGCCGGACTCGGTTCGGTCACCGGAGCCGTCGTCACGGTCTCCTTCTTGCACCGGCATTGGGTCACCGGAGCCGTCCTCATGTTCTTCTTCTTGCACCGGCATTAGGTCACCGTAGCCAGCTTGTTCACCCTGGCATCACTTCCTTCTGCGATTATGTCCCTCAACAACGCTTCTTTTGTTGCTTCGTCTAGGGCGGTGTCCATAGTTTCTACAAATATTTACAACATGGCAATTATTATTCAAACATGATAGATGGATATATTAGTGCCAAACGTAGAACTAGCTACCTAATCATAGTAAGGTATCGGGAGGGGGTATATATCGACAACGACGACATTACATCTATGTCCCTCGACGACCCTCGTTCCCGATAAAAAAAAGAGGAAGAAGAAGAAAAATAAGAGGAGAAGAAAGAATAGAGGAGAAGATCTCCTCTATTCTTTCTTCTCCTCTTTTTTTCTTCTTCCTCTTATTTTTTTATCCTCTTCTTCCTCTCATGTTCGATAGGATCGCCGAGGGGTCGGGAGGTTGCGTAGTGTCTCAGGATTCAACAAAACCATGTCTTCATCATTAGGCGAAAGTAACATGTGCATGATGGTACGAAGCTCTTCAAAGTTGTTCTGGAACGGACTCCCAGATAGGATAATCCGCCTTTTGGTACAAAGTTCAGCAAGAGCCTTCCGAATATCGCTATTTGGAAGGCCTTTGCTGAATTGGTACCAAAAGGCGGATTATTCTATCCGGTACTCCATTCCAAAACAACTTTGCAGAACTTCGTACCAACATGCCCTGGTTACTTCCGGCTAATGATGAAGGCATGGATTTCTTCAATACTTTGACACTAGGAAACCTCTCTCGACCCCTCGGCGATCCTCGACCCCTCGAACCCTCGACGACCCTGGAACCCTCGACCCATAGACGACCCTCTTCTTCCTCTCATGTTCGAGAGGATCGCCGAGGGGTCGGGAGGTTGCCTAGTGTCAAAGGATTCAACAAAACCATGTCTTCATCATTAGGCGAAAGTAACATGTGCATGATGGTACGAAGCTCTTCAAAGTTGTTCTGGAACGGAGTCCCAGATAGGATAATTCGCTTTTTGGTACAAAGTTCAGCAAGAGCCTTTCGAATATCGCTATTTGGAAGGCCTTTGCTGAATTCGTACCAAAAAGCGGATTATTCTATCTGGGACTCCATTCCAGAATAACTTTGCAGAACTTCGTACCAACATGCCCTGGTTACTTCCGGCTAATGATGAAGGCATGGATTTCTTCAATACTTTGACACTAGGAAACCTCTCTCTACTTCCGGCTAATAAGAAGAAGAAGAAGAAGAAGAAGAAGAAAAGAAGAAAAAAAAGAGGAGAAGAAGAAAGGAATAGTGGAGAAGAAGAGAAAATAGAATATATTCTATTTTCTCTTCTTCTCCACTATTCCTTTCTTCTTCTCCTCTTCTTTTTCTTCTTTTTTCTTCTTCTTATTTATTTCTCCTCTTGTTTTCGGTAGAGGAAACCCTAAATAGCTAGCAAGTATCGTGGGTGTGAGATACATGTGGCCTTCGGTGTCGGACACTACATCCACGTCCCACAAGTGACGTGGGGGTCGAAGCCCGCGCCACTTGTGGGATGTGGATGTAGTGTCCGACACCGACGGTACATGTATCTCACACCGACGATACTTTCTATTTAGGGTTTCTCCTCTACCGCTCGGCGACCCTCTCGACGACCCTCGTTCCCGATAAAATAAAGAGGAAGAAGAAGAAGAAAAAAGAAGAGAAGAAAGAATAGAGGAGAAGACTTCCTCTTCTTCCTCTCTTCTTCTTCCCCTTCTTCCTCGCCTCTCTCATGAATGTCCGGCGTTCTCGACCCCCCCCCCCCACGTGTCGAAGAAAAAAAGAAGAAGAAAAATAGGAGAAGAAGAAAGGAATAGAGGAGAAAAGAGAAAATAGAATATATATTCTATTTTTCTCTTCTTCTCCTCTATTCCTTTCTTCTTCTCCTCTTCTTTTTCTTCTTTTTTCTTCTTATTTATTTCTCCCCGTCTTCCTCTCCCCCCTCGGCGACCCTAGACCCCCTCTCGACCCCCTCTTCTTCTCCCTCTTCTAATTCATTTGTTCATATGAATATACAAACATTTTCATATTTACAATAATTAATATCACCAAAAAAATCTATGAACAGAAAAAATCCTATATTCTTTCTTCTCCTTCATATTTACTGTTTTTTGCATATGAACAGAAAAAAATCTATGAAAAAAATCATATGAAAAAAATCCTATATTCTTTCATATTTACTATTTTTTGCATATATACATGAAAAAAAGCATATAACAGAAAAAAAAAGCATATAACAGAAAAAAAAGCATATAACATAAAAAAAGCATATAACAAAAAAATATGCTAGCTAGGGCGCCGCGGCCGGACCAGAGGACGACGGCGACAGCGACGCGGGCGACGGCCACGGCAACGATGGGGGCGGGCGGGCGACGGCGACGGCGACGATGGGGGCGGGCAGGCGACGGCGACGGCGATGGCGGGGCGGCGCGCGGCGCGGGCGACGGCGACGATGGGCGCGGGAGACGGCGACGATGGGGGCGGGCGGCGTCGGGGCGGCACGCGGCGCGGGCGACGTGGGCGGGCCGGGGCGGCACGCGGCGCGGGCGACGACGACGATGGGGGCGGGCGGCGTCGGGGCAGGGACGAGGGCGGTGCGGGGCGGCGCAGGGACGAGGGCGACGGCGACGGGGGCGGGCCGGGACGGCGCGCGGCGCGGGCGACGGCTACGATGGGCGCGGGCGACGGCGACGATGGGGGCGGGCGGCGTCGGGGCAACTGCAGGATGAGAATGAAAAAACGCTAAGTGCTTCCTTATATAGAACAGGCTTTAGTCCCGGTTCGTGGCAGCAACCGAGACCAAAGGTGGGCATTAGTCCCGGTTGGTGCCACGAACCGAGACCAAAGGTCAATTTTCGGCAGGCCAAAGGGCGGGAAGCGGCGACCTTTGGTCCCGGTTGGTGCCACCAACCGGGACCAATGCACCCTTTAGTCCCGGTTGGTGCCACCAATCGGGACCAATGCCCTTGTGCGCCCCGCGCCCAGAAGTTTAGTCCCACATCGCTAGCTGAAGGGCGCCGATACTGGTTTATAAGCGCTGCTCTGCCTCCCCTTTCGAGCTCCTCTCAAATGCAGGCTTTCGGGCCTAAACTGCTACTGCCTGTGGGCCTATTGGGCCTCTGCGGGCCTGAATCCTGGCCCATGTAGGGTTTCTAGTCGTATTCAGGCCGTGGAGGCCCAGTAGGTGGCATTTTTTTTTGGTTTTTTCTTTTCTATTTCTACATTTTTTTGGTTTTTTATTTTTTTGTTTCTACTTAAAACTAAATAATTACAGTTTTTTTAGTGATTTCTTTTTGCTTTTAGGTCACAAAAATTATAAACTTTCTGTTAGTGCCATTAGTTTTAAATTTTAAATAGTTTAAATTTGAATTTTTAAAAATTTGTGTGAATCACTAGTTTATGAATAACTTTACTATAAAATTAGAATTTTTTTTCTATTTATTTTTTATTTCTACTTACAACTAAATACTTACAGTTTTTTAGTAATTTCTTTTTGCTTTTAGGTCACAAAAATGATAAACTTTCTGTTAGTGCCATTAGTTTTAAATTTTAAATAGTTTAAATTTGAATTTTTAAAAATTTGTGTGAATCACTAGTTTATGAATAAATTTACTATAAAATTAGAATTTTTTTCTTCTTTGCTATTTATTTTTTATTTATACTTACAATTAAATACTTATAGTTTGATTTTAGGTCACACAAATTATATTCTTTTTGCTATTGAAGAATATTATAGTTTTATTTAGTTGATCATAACATAATATTTTAATTGATTGTTATTATTTTCATAAAAGTTTTGTAGTTCATTCTGTTTGCTATTAATTCATTCTTTGAGCTAAATGACTCTGAAATTGGAAAGCATTTCAAAATGAACTCTGAAAAGGTTGAAAGTTGGCATGGTATCATCATTTCACCCACATAGCATGTTCCAAAACGTAGAGAGGGTTACGACAAAAACTTGATGCACTTCGTGTACAAAATGGACAATCACTTTCGAAGTATCAAAACTTCGAACCATAAGACATGAAAGCATTTCAAATGAACTCTGAAAAAGTTGAAAGTTGGGATGGTATCATAATTTCACCCACATAGCATTTGCTTATTGCGGGAGAAAGTCTTCACTTTTTCTTTGCTTGTGTCATTTGCTTATTGCGCCGTAACCATGGATAATCTTCATTGTTTATCAGGATGCTTGGGTCAGCCTTGACATTGAAGGGAGGAATTTCATGAAACTTTTCATAATCTTCAGACATGTCTGTCTTGTCGTCCACTCCCAGGATGTCCCTTTTTCATGAAAGAACTATGTGGCGCTTTGGCTCATCGTATGATGTATTCGCTTCCTTATCTTTTCTTTTTCTCGGTTTGGTAGACATGTCCTTCACATAGATAATCTGTGCCACATCATTGGCTAGGACGAACGGATCGTCAGTGTACCCAAGATTTTTCAGATCCACTGTTGTCATTCTGTACTGTGGGTCTACCTGTACCCCGCCGCCTAATAGATTGACCCATTTGCACTTAAACAAAGGGACCTTAAAATCAGGTCCGTAGTCAAGTTCCCATATGTCCACTATGTAACCATAATATGTGTCCTTTCCGCTCTCGGTTGCTGCATCAAAGCGGACACCGCTGTTTTGGTTGGTGCTCTTTTGATCTTGGGCGATCGTGTAAAATGTATTCCCATTTATCTCGTATCCTTTGTAAGTCAATACAGTCAAAGATGGTCCCTTGGACAACAAGTACAACTCATCACAAACAGTGTTGTCACCTCTGAGACGTGTTTCCAACCAACTGCTGAAAGTCGTGATGTGTTCACATGTAATCCAGTCGTCGCACTGCTCCGGGTGTTTGGGGCGTAGACTGTTCTTGTGTTCATCGACATACGGGGTCACCAAGGTAGAGTTTTGTAGAACTGTGTAGTGTGCTTGAGACCAAGAATATCCGTCCCTGCATATTATTGAGTCTCTTCCAAGAGTGCCTTTTCCAGCCAGTGTCCCCTCATACCGCGATTTAGGGAGACCTATCTTGTTAAGGCCAGGAATGAAGTCAACACAAAACCCGATAACATCCTCTGTTTGATGGCCCATGGAGATGCTTCCTTCTGGCCTAGCGCGGTTACGGACATATTTATTTAGGACTCCCATGAACCTCTCAAAGGGGAACATATTGTGTAGAAATACGGGCCCTAGGATGACAATCTCGTCGACTATATGAACTAGGACGTGCGTCATGATATTGAAGAAGGATGGTGGGAACACCAGCTCGAAACTGACAAGACATTGAGCCACATCACTCCTTAGCCTTGGTACGATTTCTGGATCGATCACCTTCTGAGAGATTGCATTGAGGAATGCACATAGCTTCACAATGGCTAATCGGACGTTTTCCGGTAGAAGCCCCCTCAATGCAACCGGAAGCAGTTGCGTCATAATCACGTGGCAGTCATGAGACTTTAGGTTCTGAAACTTTTTCTCTGGCATATTTATTATTCCCTTTATATTCGACGAGAAGCCAGTCGTGACCTTCATACTGAGCAGGCATTCAAAGAAGATTTCTTTCTCTTCTTTCGTAAGAGCGTAGCTGGCAGGACCTTTATACTGCTTCGGAGGCATGCCGTCTCTTTCGTGCAAACGTTGCAGGTCCTCTCGTGCCTCAGGTGTATCTTTTGTCTTCCCATACACGCCCAAGAAGCCTAGCAGGTTCACGCAAAGGTTCTTCGTCACGTGCATCACGTCGATTGAGGAGCGGACCTCTAGGTCTTTCCAGTAGGGTAGGTCCCAAAATATAGATTTCTTCTTCCACATGGGTGCGTGTCCCTCAGCGTCAGTCGGAACAGCTAGTCCACCGGGACCCTTTCCAAAGATTACGTAGTGTAAATCATTGACCATAGCAAGCACGTGATCACCGGTGCGCATGGCGGGCTTCTTCCGGTGATCTGCCTCGCCTTTGAAATGCTTGCCTTTCTTTCGACATTGATGGTTGGTCGGAAGAAATCGACGATGGCCCAGGTACACATTTTTCCTGCATTTGTCCAGGTATATACTTTCAGTGTCATCTAAACAGTGCGTGCATGCGTGGTATCCTTTGTTTGTCTGTCCTGAAAGGTTACTGAGAGCGGGGCAATCGTTGATGGTCACGAACAGCAACGCCTTAAGGTTAAATTCCTCCTGTCTGTGCTCATCCCACGTACGTACACCGTTTCCATTCCACAGCTGTAAAAGTTCTTCAACTAATGGCCTTAGGTACACATCAATTTCGTTGCCGGGTTGCTTAGGGCCTTGGATGAGAACTGGCATCATAATGAACTTCCGCTTCATGCACATCCAAGGAGGAAGGTTATACATACATAGAGTCACGGGCCAGGTGCTGTGATTGCTGCTCTGCTCCCTGAAAGGATTAATGCCATCCGCGCTTAAAGCAAACCATACATTCCTTGGGTCCTTTGCAAACTCATCCCAGTACTTTCTCTCGATTTTTCTCCACTGCGACCCGTCAGCGGGTGCTCTCAACTTCCCATCTTTCTTTCGATTCTCACTGTGCCATCGCATCAACTTGGCATGCTCTTTGTTTCTGAACAGACGTTTCAACCGTGGTATTATAGGAGCATACCACATCACCTTCGCAGGAACCCTCTTCTTGAGGGGCTCGCCGTCAACATCACCAGGGTCATCTCGTCTGATCTTATACTGCAACGCACCGCATACCGGGCATTCATTCAGATCCTTGTAGGCACCGCGGTAGAGGATGCAGTCATTAGGGCATGCATGTATCTTCTCCACCTCCAATCCTAGAGGGCATACGACCTTCTTTGCTGCGTATGTACTGTCGGGCAATTCGTTATCGTTTGGAAGCTTCTTCTTCAATATTTTCAGTAGCTTCTCAAATCCTTTGTCAGCCACAGCATTCGCTGCCTTCCACTGCAGCAATTCCAGTATGGTACCGAGCTTTGTGTTGCCATCTTCGCAATTGGGGTATAACCCTTTTTTGTGATCCTCTAACATGCGATCGAACTTCAGCTTCTCCTTTTGACTAATGCATTGCGTCCTTGCATCGACAATGACCCGGCGGAGATCATCATCATCGGGCACATCGTCTGGTTCCTCTTTATCTTCAGCAGCTTCACCCGTGGCAGCATCATTGGGCACATCGTCTGGTTCCTCTTGATCTTCACCAGCTCCCCCCGTTGCAGCATCACCGTATTCAGGGGGCACATAGTTGTCATCGTACTCTTCTTCTTCGCCGTCTTCCATCATAACCCCTATTTCTCCGTGCCTCGTCCAAACATTATAGTGTGGCATGAAACCCTTGTAAAGCAGGTGGGAGTGAAGGATTTTCCGGTTAGAGTAAGACCTCGTATTCCCACATTCAGTGCATGGACAACACATAAAACCATTCTGCTTGTTTGCCCCAGCCGCATCGAGAAACTCATGCACGCCCTTAATGTACTCGCGGGTGTGTCTGTCACCGTACATCCATTGCCGGTTCATCTGGGTGCATTATATATAATTAAGTGTCCAAATTAATAGAAGTTCATCATCACATTAAAACCAAAGTGCATACATAGTTCTCATCTAACAACATATAGCTCTCCAGAGCATCTAATTAATTAAACCATACATTGAAACTATGTAAAACATTTCAATGCGAAAACAAATGCGATCATAATCGCAACCAAGGTAACAATTGATCCAACGGCATAATGATACCAAGCCTCGGTATGAATGGCATATTTTCTAATCTTTCTAATCTTCAAGCGCATTGCATCCATCTTGATCTTGTGATCATCGACGACATCCGCAACATGCAACTCCAATATCATCTTCTCCTCCTCAATTTTTTTTATTTTTTCCTTCAACAAATTGTTTTCTTCTTCAACTAAATTTAACCTCTCGACAATAGGGTCGGTTGGCATTTCCGATTCACATACATCCTAGATAAATAAAATCTATGTCACGTTGGTCGGCATAATTTTCATAAACAATAAATGAACCAATAGTTATGAAGATAATATACATACCAAATCCGAATCATAGACAGGACGAGGGCCGACGGGGGCGGATACCAAAACCATCGCACTATATAAGATGCAATAATAAATGTAAGAAAATGATACAAGTATCTATCTAAACAGACAAGTAAGAATATTTTTCCTTTCAGAAAGAAGATAAGAACAAGAGGCTCACCACGGTGGTGTCGGTGATGAGATCAGCGCGGGTGATCGACGGCGGTGAAGACGGGGACGGGGCGTGACGGACCGCTAAATCTAGACAAATCTCGAGGAAAATGGAGCTTGGAGGTCGAGCTTCGAGAGGAGAAAGTTTAAGTAGTGTGGCTCGGGCATTCCATCGAACACCTCATGTGCATAGGAGGTGAGCTAGAGCACCACAAACCCCTCCCCTCGCCGGCCAGAGAAAAACAGAGCACTGGAGTGCTCTGCTCGCGGGCGAGGGTATATATAGGCACCTCATTGGTCCTGGTTTGTGGCAAGAACCGGGACTAAAGGGGAGCCTTTGGTCCCGGTTCAGGCCACCAACCGGGACCAATGGTGGTGGGCCAGGAGCGAGGCCCATTGGTCCCGGTTCATCCCACCAACCGGGACCAAAAGGTCCAGACGAACCGGGACCAATGGCCCACGTGGTACGGCCGGCCCCCTGGGCTCACGAACCGGGACCAATGCCCACATTAGTCCCGGTTCTACACTGAACCGGGACTAATGGGCTGAGCCGGCCTGGACCATAGCCCTGTTTTCTACTAGTGCATTAAGATCGTGCCATATCAAGAACACGAGAGAGAGAGAGAGATAAACACATAGCTACTGGTACATACCCTCAGCCCCGAGGGTGAACTACTCCCTCCTCATCATGGAGAGCGCTGGGATGATGAAGATGGCCACCGGTGATGGATTCCCCCTCCGGCAGGGTGCCGGAACAGGGTCCCGATTGGTTTTTGGTGGCCACAGAGGCTTGCGGCGGCGGAACTCCCGATTTAGGTTTCTTTTCGGGGGTTTCTGTATTTATAGAAATTTTTGTTGTCGGTCTCACGTCAAGGGGGTCTCCGAGTCATCCACGAGATAGGGGGTGAGCCCAGGGGGAAGGGCGTGCCCTCCACCCTCGTGGATGGCTCGGGACTCTTCTAGCCCAACTCTTTTACTCCAGGGGCTTCTTTTGGTCCATCAAAAATTGGCATGTTAATTGGACTCCGTTTGGTATTCCTTTACTGTAAAACTCAAAAACAAGGAAAAACATAAACTGGCACTGGGCTCTAGGTTAATATGTTAGTCCCAAAAATCATATAAAACAGCATATAAATGCATATAAAACATCCAAGATGGATAATATAATAGCATGGAACAATCAAAAAATTATAGATACGTTGGAGACGTATCATCCACTTCCCCTTGGGACGGCGGTTTTCTTCCCCATCTTCTCAGGCTATGGCGGGGGATGAAGGAAGTAAGCTGGATGGAGATTGGAAGCGAATGCGGGCGAGGAAGAAGAGCAGTTTCTTGGCTTGCGGGAGAAGATGGTGGAGGGGGCAAGGCGAACAGTGAATGAGCAGTACCCCTTCGTGTTTTGCTCTCTTAAGGGAAAATGCGTGGGGGCGCGACTCTTCAGAAAGTTACTGGTTTACATTAACTGCCGCAGTCCCACGACCCCACGACCCACGGTAATTACGCAAAGTGGACGTTGGATTGACTGGTCGTCATGGCAAACCGCTACACGCTCAACATTCTCTCACCACGTGTCCGTGCACTATTTGGGGCTTAACCCAACATGCCCAATGACACGTATGGCTCAGGCCCGGGGGCTTCTGTCGGGTACACAAACAGGGGTGTATGTTTTCCCCTGGCTTGTGCATGGACAACAAACCACCGGTCTGGCAACCCTCAGCATCCAAGACAAGACCGAGCAGAAGAGATCAGATCTTTGATAAATCAAAGGGCGGATCAAGAAAACCAAGACCAAGCTAAAGGAGCAAGACACCACTAAGGAAAAACCTCCCTTGCCGGGCAGGCGAGCCGGGCGAGGTCGAGGTTGCCCCGAAGACAAGTCTCAAGACTGTCCCGACAGGCCTGCCGGGCACGATGTGGGAGGACTACCCCGCCAATACTCCACCGCTCCACCTCACAGCAATGCAAGTCATCGATCGGTGCGGTGTCGAGCCCTCAAGTGACTAAGTTGCTGTTATTTGGCACGTGGCAGCCACTTCCGAAGGAAATCACTGAAGGAAATATGCCCTAGAGGCAATAATAAAGTTATTATTTATTTCCTTATATCATGATAAATTTTTATTATTCATGCTAGAATTGTATTAACCAGAAACATAATACATGTGTGAATACATAGACAAACAGAGTGTCACTAGTATGCCTCTACTTGACTAGCTCGTTGATCAAAGATGGTTAAGTTTCCTAACCATAGACATGAGTTGTCATTTGATTAATGGGATCACATGATTAGGAGAATGATGTGATTGACTTGACCCATTCCGTTAGCTTAGCACTTGATCGTTTAGTTTGTTGCTATTGCTTTCTTCATGACTTATACATGTTTCTATGACTATGAGATTATGCAACTCCCGTTTACCGGAGGAACACTTTGTGTGCCACCAAACGTCACAACATAACTGGGTGATTATAAAGGTGCTCTATAGGTGTCTCCAAAGGTACTTGTTGGGTTGGTGTATTTCGAGATTAGGATTTGTCACTCCGATTGTCGGAGAGGTATCTCTGGGCCCACTCGGTAATGCACATCACTATAAGCCTTGCAAGCATTGCAACTAATGAGTTAGTTGCGGGATGATGTATTACGGAACGAGTAAAGAGACTTGACGGTAACGAGATTGAACTAGGTATTGAGATACCGACGATCGAATCTCGGGCAAGTAACATACCGATGACAAAGGGAACAACGTATGTTGTTATGCGGTCTGACCGATAAAGATCTTCATAGAATATGTATGAGCCAATATGGGCATCCAGGTCCCGCTATTGGTTATTGACCAGAGAGGTATATCGGTCATGTCTACATAGTCCTTGAACCCGTAGGGTCCGCACGCTTAACTTTCGTTGACGATAAAGTACTATGAGTTATGTATGTTGGTGACCGAATGTTTTTTGGAGTCCCAGATGAGATCACGGACATGACGAGGAGCTCCGGAATGGTCCGGAGGTAAAGATTCATATGTTGGATGATATGGTTTGGCCAAGGGGCCAGGCCCATGGGGCTATAAGTCGGCGCAAAAGGAGTTTTGCGGAGGCCAGGGGCAAACACCGGAGACCCTGGCGTCTGGCCCTAGGCCAGACGCCAAGGATTGTGGTGTTTGGTCCTGGAGTCCGAGTGGGACTCTTGCCTTTCGGGCAAAACCGACTTTGAGGAGGCTTTTGCTCCAAGTTTCGACCCCAGGGCTCAACATATAAATAGAGGGGCAGGGCTAGCACCAAAGACACATCAAGAAACACCAAGCCGTGTGTCAGCAACCCCGTTCCCTCTAGTTTATCCTCCGTCATAGTTTTCGTAGTGCTTAGGCGAAGCCCTACGGAGATTGTTCTTCACCAACACCGTCACCACGCCGTTGTGTTGCCGGAGCTCGTCTACTGCTTCGCCCCTCTTGCTGGATCAAGAAGGCGAGGACGTTACCGAGCCGAACGTGTGCAGAACTCAGAGATGTCGTGCTTTCGGTACTTGGATCGGTCGAATCGTGAAGACGTACGACTACATCAACCGCGTTGATATAACGCTTCTGCAAACGGTCTACAAGGGTATGTAGACAACACTCTCCCCTCTCGTTGCTATGCATCACCATGATCCTGCGTGTGCGTAGGAAATTTTTGAAATTACTATGTTCCCCAACAGTGGCATCACAGCCAGGTTTTATGCGTAGATGTCATATGCATCAGTAGAACACAAGTGAGTTGTGGGCGGTATAAGTCATACTGCTTACCAGTATGTCATACTTTGGTTCGACGGTATTGTTGGATGAAGCGGCCCGGACCGACATTACGCGTACGCTTACGCGAGACTGGTTCTAACGACGTGCTTTGCACATAGGTGGATGGTGGGTGTCAGTTTCTCCAACTTTAGTTGAACCGAGTGTGGCTACGCCCGATCCTTGCGAAGGTTAAAACAGCACCAACTAGACGAACTATCGTTGTGGATTTGATGCGTAGGTAAGAACGGTTCTTGCTAAGCCCAGTAGCAGCCACGTAAAACATGCAACAACAAAGTAGAGGACGTCTAACTTGTTTTTGCAGGGCATGTTGTGATGTGATATGGTCAAGACATGATGCTAATTTTTATTGTATGAGATGATCATGTTTTGTAACCGAGTTATCGGCAACTGGCAGGAGCCATGTGGTTGTCGCTTTATTGTATGCAATGCAATCGCCCTGTAATGCTTTACTTTATCACTAAGCGGTAGCAATAGTCGTAGAAGCATAAGATTGGCGAGACGACAACAATGCTACGATGGAGATCAAGGTGTCGCACCGGTGACGATGGTAATCATGATGGTGCTTCAGAGATGGAGATCACAAGCACAAGAAGATGATGGTCATATCATATCACTTATACTGATTGCATGTGATGTTTATCTTGTATGCATCTTATCTTGCTTTGATTGACGGTAGCATTATAAGATGATCTCTCACTAAATTATCAAGGTATAACTGTTCTCCCTGAGTATGCACCGTTGCGAAAATTCTTTGTGCTGAGACACCACGTGATGATCGGGTGTGAGAGGCTCTACGTTCAAATACAACGGGTGCAAAACAGTTGCACACGCGGAATACTCAAGTTAAACTTGACGAGCCTAGCATATAACAGATATGGCCTCGGAACACGGAGACCGAAAGGTCGAGCGTGAATCATATAGTAGATATGATCAACATAGTGATGTTCACCATTGAAACTACTCCATCTCACGTGATGATCGGACATGGTTTAGTTGATATGGATCACGTGATCACTTAGAGGATTAGAGAGTTCTTTAATAATTTGATTAACTGAACTTTAATTTATCATGAACTTAGTCCTGGTAGTATTAGCATATCTATGTTGTAGATCAATAGCTCGTGATGTTGCTCCCCGTTTATTATTTATATGTTCCTAGAGAAAACTAAGTTGAAAGATGTTAGTATCAATGATGCGGATTGGATCCGTGATATGAGGATTATACTCATTGATGCATAGAAGAATTATGTCCTTGATGCACCGCTAGGTGACAGACCTATTGCAGGAGCAGATGCAGACGTTATGTACGTTTAGCTACCTCAATATGATGACTACTTGACGGTTTAGTGCACCATGCTTAACGGCTTAGAATCGGGGCTTCAAAGACATTTTGAACGCCATGGAGCATATAAGATGTTCCAAGAGTTGAAATTGGTATTTCATACTCATGCCCATGTCGAGAGGTATGAGACCTCTAATAGCAATTTGCCTACAAGATGGAGGAGAATAGCTCAACCAGTGAGCATGTGTTCAGATTGTCTGGGTACTATAATTGCTTGAATCAAGTGGGAGTTAATCTTCCAGATAAGATAGTAATTGACAGAATTCTCTAGTCACTATCACCAAGTTACTAGAACTTCGTGATGAACTATAATATGCAAGGGATGACGAAAGTAATTCCCGAGCTCTTCGCGATACTGAAATCGACGAAGGTAGAAATCAAGAAAGAGCACCAAGTGTTGATGTTTAACAAGACCACTAGTTTCAAGTAAAGGGACAAAGGGAAGAAAGGGGAACTTCAAGAAGAACGGCAAGCAAGTTGCTGCTCAAGAAGAAGCCCAAGTCTGGACCAAAGCCTGAAACTAAGTGCTTCTACTGCACAGGGACTGGTAACTGGAAGCGTAACTACCCCAAGTGTTTGGTGGATAAGGATGACAAAGTGAACAAAGCTATATTCGATATACATGTTATTGATGTGTACTTTACTAGTGTTTATAGCAACCCCTCGGTATTTGATACTGGTTCAGTTGCTAAGAATAGTAACTCGAAACGAGAGTTGCAGAATGAACAGAGACTAGTTAAGGGTGAAGTGATGATGTGTATTGGAAATGGTTCCAAGATTGATATGATAATCATCGCACACTCCCTATACTTTTGGGATTAGTGTTAAACCTAAAATAAATGTTATTTAGTGTTTGCGTTGAGCATGAATATGATTGGATCATGTTTATTGCAATACGGTTATTCATGTAAGTTAGAGAATAATTGTTGTTCTGTTTACATGAATAAAACCTTCTATGGTCATACACCCAATGAAAATGGTTTGTTGGATCTTGATCGTGGTGATACACATTTTCATAATATTGAAGCCAAAATATGCAAAGTTAATAATGATAGTGCAACTTATTTGTGGCACTACCGTTTAGGTCATATTGGTGTAAAGCGCATGAAGAAAATCCATGCTGATGGGCTTTTGGAATCACTTGATTATGAATCAGTTGATGCTTGCGAACCATGCCTCATGGGCAAGATTACTAAGACTCCGTTCTCCGGAACAATGGAGCGAGCAACAGATTTGTTGGAAATCATACATACTGATGTATGTGGTCCGATGAATATTGAGGCTCACGGTAGGTATCATTATTTTCTGATCTTCACAGATGATTTGAGCAGATATGAGTATATCTACTTGATGAAACACAAGTCTGAAACATTTGAAAAGTTCAAAGAATTTCAGAGTGAAGTGGAGAATCATCGTAACAAAAATAAAAAGTTTCTACGATATGATCGCAGAAGTAAAATATTTGAGTTACGAGTTTGGCCTTTAGTTAAAACAATGTGAAATAGTTTCACTACTCACGCCACCTGGAACACCACAGTGTAATGGTGTGTCCGAACGTCGTAACCGTACTTTATTAGATATGGTGCGATCTATGATGTCTCTTACCGATTTACCACTATCGTTTTGGGGTTATGCATTAGAGACAGCTACATTCACGTTAAATAGGGCACCATCTAAATCCGTTGAGACGACACCGTATGAACTATGGTTTGGCAAGAAACCTAAGTTGTCGTTTCTTAAAGTTTGAGGTTGCAATGCTTATGTGAAAAAGTTTCAACCTGATAAGCTCAGACCCAAATCGAAGAAGTGCGTCTTCATAGGATACCCAAAAGAAAATGTTGGGTAGACCTTCTATCACAGATCCGAAGGCAAGATATTCATTGCTGAGAATGGATCCTTTCTAGAGAAGGAGTTTCTCTCGAAAGAAGTGAGTGGGAGGAAAGTAGAACTTGATGAGGTAACTGTACCTGCTCCCTTATTGGAAAGTAGTTCATCACAGAAATTTGTTCCTGTGACTACTACACCAATTAGTGAGGAAGCTAATGATGATGATCATGTAACTTCAGATCAAGTTACTACCGAACCTCATAGGTAAACCAGAGTGAGATACGCACTAGAGTGGTACGGTAATCCTGTTCTGGAGGTCATGTTGATTGACCATGACGAACCTACGAACTATGAGGAAGCGATGATGAGCCTAGATTCCATGAAATGGCTTGAGGCCATGAAATCTGAGATAAGATCCATGTATGAGAACAAAGTATGGACTTTGATTGACTTGCCCAATGATCGGCGAGCCATTGAGATTAAATGGATCTTCAAGAGGAAGACGGACACTAATAGTAGTGTTACTATCTACAAAGCTAGAATTGTCACAAAAAGGTTTTTGACAAGTTCAAGGTGTTGACTGCGATGAGAGTTTCTCACTCGTATCTATGCTTAAGTCTGTCTGAATCATGTTAGCAATTGCCGCATTTTATGAAATCTGGCAAATGGATAAAAAAACTGCATTCCTTAATGGATTTATTTAAGAAGAGTTGTATATGATGCAACCAGAAGGTTTTGTCAATCCTAAAGGTGCTAACAAAATATGCAAGCTCCAGCGATCCATCTATGGACTGGTGCAAGTATCTCGGAGTTGGAATATACGCTTTGATAAGTTGATCAAAGAATATAGTTTTATACAGACTTGCGGTGAAGCCTGTATTTACAAGAAAGTGAGTGGGAGCACTACAACATTTCTGATAAGTATATGTGAATGACATATTGTTGATCGGAGATAATGTAGAATTATTCTGCAAAGCATAATAAAGGAGTGTTTGAAAGGAGTTTTTCAAAGAAAGACCTCAGTGAAGCTGCTTATATATTGAGCATCAAGATCTATAGAGATAGATCAAGACGCTTGATAAGTTTTTCAATGAGTACATACCTTGACGAGATTTTGAAGTAGTTCAAAATGGAACAGTCAAAGAAAGAGTTCTTGCCTGTGTTACAAGGTGTGAAACTGAGTAAGACTCAAAGCCCGACCACGGCAGAAGATAGAAAGAGAATGAAAGTCATTCCCTATGCCTTGGCCATAGGTTCTATAAAATATGCCATATGTGTACCAGACCTATTGTATACCCTGCCCTGAGTTTGGCAAGGGATTACAATAGTGATCTAGGAGTAGATCATTGGACATTGGTCAAAATTATTCTTAGTGGAATAAGGATATGTTTCTCGATTATGGAGGTGACAAAAGGTTCGTCGTAAAGGGTTACGTCGATGCAAGTTTTGACACTGATCCAGATGACTCAAAGTCTCAATCTGGATACATATTGAAAGTGGGAGCAATAAGCTAGAGTAGCTCCATGCAGAGCATTGTTGACATAGAAATTTGCAAAATACTTATGGATCTGAATGTGGTAGACCTGTTGAGTAAACTTCTCTCACAAGTAAAACATGATCACACCTTAGTACTCTTTGGGTGTTAATCACATATCGATGTGAACTAGATTATTTACTCTAGTAAACCCTTTGGGTGTTGGTCACATGGCGATGTGAACTATGGGTGTTAATCACATGGTGATGTGGACTATTGATGTTAAATCACATGGCGATGTGAACTAGATTATTGACTCTAGTGCAAGTGGGAGACTGAAGGAAATATGCCCTAGAGGCAATAATAAAGTTATTATTTATTTCCTTATATCATGATAAATGTTTATTATTCATGCTAGAATTGTATTAACCGGAAACATAATACATGTGTGAATACATAGACAAACAGAGTGTCACTAGTATGCCTCTACTTGACTAGCTCGTTGATCAAAGATGGTTAAGTTTCCTAACCATAGACATGAGTTGTCATTTGATTAACGGGATCACATCATTAGGATAATGATGTGATTGACTTGACCCATTCCGTTAGCTTAGCACTTGATCGTTTAGTTTGTTGCTATTGCTTTCTTACAGACTTATACATGTTCCTATGACTATGAGATTATGCAACTCCCGTTTAGCAGAGGAACACTTTGTGTGCCACCAAACGTCACAACATAACTGGGTGATTATAAAGGTGTTCTACAGGTGTCTCCAAAGGTACTTGTTGGGTTGGTGTATTTCGAGATTAGGATTTGTCACTCCGATTGTCGGAGAGGTATCTCTGGGCCCACTCGGTAATGCACTGTTGGGGAACGTTGCAGAAAACAAAAAATTTCCTACGGTTTCACCAAGATCCATCTATGAGTTCATCTAGCAACGAGTGGTTGGATGCATCTACGTACCTTGTAGATCGCGAGCGGAAGCGTTCAAAGAACGGGGATGAGGGAGTCGTACTCGACGTGATCCAAATCACCGAAGATCGTAGCGCCGAACGGACGGCACCTCCGCGTTCAACACACGTACGGTCAGCGTAACATCTCCTCCTTCTTGATCCAGCAAGGGGGAAGGAGAGGTTGAGGAAGATGGCTCCAGCAGTAGCACGACGGCGTGGTGGTGATGGAGCTGCAGTACTCCGGCAGGGCTTCGCCAAGCTCTATGGAGAAGGAGGAGGTGTTGGAGAGGGAGAGGGAGGCACCAATGGCGTAGGTAAGAGGCCCTCCCTCCCCCCCACTATATATAGGGGGCTAGGGGGGCGGCGGCCAAGGGGTGGGGGCTTGCCCCCCAAGCAAGGGGGCGCCCCCCTTTAGGGTTTCCCCCACCCTAGGCGCATGGGCCCTAGGGGAAGTGGCGCCCCAGCCCACTTTGGGCTGGATCCCTTCCCACTTCAGCCCATGGGGCCCTCCGGGATAGGTGGCCCCACCCGGTGGACCCCCGGGACCCTTTCGGTGACCCCGAAACTTGTCCCGATAGCCGAAATAGCACTTCCTATATATAATTCTTTACCTCCAAACCATTCCGGAACTCCTCGTGACGTCCGGGATCTCATCCGGGACTCTGAACAACATTCTGGTTACTGCATATACATATCCCTACAACCCTAGCGTCACCGAACCTTAAGTGTGTAGACCCTACGGGTTCGGGAGACATGTAGACATGACCGAGATCGCTCTCCGGTCAATAACCAACAGCGGGATCTGGATACCCATGTTGGATCCCACATGCTCCTCGATGATCTCATCGGATGAACCATGATGTCAAGGATTCAAGCAACCCCGTATACAATTCCCTTCGTCAATCGGTATGTTACTTGCCCGAGATTCGATCGTCGGTATCCCAATACCTCGTTTAATCTCGTTACCGGCAAGTCACTTTACTCGTACCGTAATGCATGATCCCATGACCAGACACTTGGTCACTTTGAGCTCATAATGATGATGCATTACCGAGTGGGCCCAGTGACACCTCTCCGTCATACGGAGTGCCAAATCCCAGTCTTGATCCGTGTCAACCCAGTTACGTTGTGACGTTTGGTACACCCAAAGCACTCCTACGGTATCCGGGAGTTACACGATCGCATGGTCTAAGGAAAGGATACTTGACATTGGAAAACTCTAGCAAACGAACTATACGATCTTGTGCTATGTTTAGGATTGGGTCTTGTCCATCACATCATTCTCCTAATGATGTGATCTCGCCATCAATGACATCCAATGTCCATAGTCAGGAAACCATGACTATCTGTTGATCAACGAGCTAGTCAACTAGAGGCTTACTAGGGACATGTTGGTGTCTATTATTCACACATGTATTACGATTTCCGGATAACACAATTATAGCATGAATAAAAGACAATTATCATGAACAAGGAAATATAATAATAATCCTTTTATTATTGCCTCTAGGGCATATTTCCAACAGTCTCCCACTTGCACTAGAGTCAATAATCTAGTTACATTGTGATGAATCGAACACCCATGGAATTCTGGTGTTGATCATGTTTTGCTCTAGGGAGAGGTTTAGTCAACGGATCTGCTACATTCAGGTCCGTATGTACTTTACAAATATCTATGTCTCCATCTTGAACATTTTTACGAATGGAGTTGAAGCGACGCTTGATGTGCCTTGTCTTCTTGTGAAACCTGGGCTCCTTGGCAAGTGCAATAGCTCCAGTGTTGTCACAGAAGAGCTTGATTGGCCCCGACGCATTGGGTATGACTCCTAGGTCGGTGATGAACTCCTTCACCCAAATTGCTTCATGCGCTGCCTCCAAGGCTGCCATGTACTCTGCTTCACATGTAGATCCCGCCACGACGCTCTGCTTGCAACTGCACCAGCTTACTGCCCCACCATTCAAAATATACACGTATCCGGTTTGTGACTTAGAGTCATCCAGATCTGTGTTGAAGCTAGCGTCGACGTAACCTTTTACGACGAGCTCTTCGTCACCTCCATAAACGAGAAACATTTCCTTAGTCCTTTTCAGGTACTTCAGGATATTCTTGACCGCTGTCCAGTGTTCCTTGCCGGGATTACTTTGGTACCTTCCTACCAAACTTACGGCAAGGTTTACATCAGGTCTGGTACACAGCATGGCATACATAATAGAACCTATGGCTGAGGCATAGGGGATGACACTCATCTCTTCTACATCTTCTGCCGTGGTCAGACATTGAGCTGAGCTCAATTTCACACCTTGTAACACAGGTAAGAACCCCTTCTTAGACTGATCCATATTGAACTTCTTCAATATCTTATCAAGGTATGTGCTTTGTGAAAGACCTATGAGGCATCTCGATCTATCTCTATAGATCTTGATGCCTAATATATAAGCAGCTTCTCCAAGGTCCTTCATTGAAAAACTTTTATTCAAGTAGGCCTTAATGCTATCCAAGAGTTCTATATCATTTCCCATCAAAAGTATGTCATCTACATATAATATGAGAAATGCTACAAAGCTCCCACTCACTTTATTGTAAACGCAGGCTTCTCCATAAGTCTGTGTAAACCCAAACGCTTTGATCATCTCATCAAAGCGAATGTTCCAACTCCGAGATGCTTGCACCAGCCCATAAATCGAGCGTTGGAGCTTGCACACCTTGTCAGCATTCTTAGGATCGACAAAACCTTCCGGCTGCATCATATACAATTCTTCCTTAAGGAAACCATTAAGGAATGCCGTTTTGACGTCCATTTGCCATATCTAATAATCGTAGAATGCGGCAATTGCTAACATGATTTGGACGGACTTTAGCTTCGCTACCGGTGAGAAAGTCTCATCGTAGTCAACCCCTTGAACTTGTCGATAACCCTTAGCGACAAGCCGAGCTTTATAGATGGTCACATTACCATCCGCGTCTGTCTTCTTCTTAAAAATCCATTTATTTTCTATGGCTCGCCGCTCAACGGGCAAGTCAGTCAAAGTCCATACTTCGTTTTCATACATGGATCCTATCTCGGATTTCATGGCTTCCAGCCATTTGTCGGAATCCGGGCCCGGCATCGCTTCTTCATAGTTCGAAGGTTCACTGTTGTCTAACAACATGATTTCCAAGACAGGGTTGCCATACCACTCTGGTGCGGAACGTGTCCTTGTGGACCTACGAATTTCAGTAGGAGCTTGATCAGAAGTATCTTGATCATCATCATTAACTTCCTCTCTAGTCGGTGCAGGCACCTCAGGAACATTTTCTTGAGTTGCGCCTTTTTCCGGTTCAAGAGGTAATACTTCATCAAGTTCTACTTTCCTCCCACTTACTTCTTTCGAGAGAAACTCTTTCTCTAGAAAGGATCCATTCTTGGCAACAAAGATCTTGCCTTCGGATCTGAGGTAGAAGGTATACCCAATACTTTCTTTAGGGTATCCTATGAAGACGCATTTTTCTGACTTGGGTTCGAGCTTTTCAGGTTGAAGTTTCTTGACATAAGCATCGCATCCCCAAACTTTTAGAAATGACTGTTGGGGAACGTAGTAATTTCAAAAAAAATCCTACGCACACGCAAGATCATGGTGATGCACAGCAACGAGAGGGGAGAGTGTTGTCTACGTACCCACGCAGACCGACTGCGGAAGCGATCACACAACGTAGAGGAAGTAGTCGTACGTCTTCCCGATCCGACCGATCCAAGCACCGTTACTCCGGCACCTCCGAGTTCTTAGCACACGTACGGCTCGATGATGATCCCCGGGCTCCGATCCAGCAAAGCGTCGGGGAAGAGTTCCGTCAGCACGACGGCGTGGTGACGATCTTGATGTTCTACCAACGTAGGGCTTTGCCTAAGCACTACAACGATATGATCGAGGTGGAATATGGTGGCAGGGGGCACCGCACATAGCTAAGGAACGATCTCAAGGATCAACTTGTGTGTCTAGGGGTGTCCCCTGCCTCAGTATATAAAGGAGCAAGGGGGGAGAGGCGCGGCCAGCCTTCGGGCGCGCCAGGAGAGTCCTACTCCCTCTGGGAGTAGGATTCCCCCCCCCCCCAATCCTAGTTGGAATAGGATTCCTCAAGGGGGGGAAGAGAGAGAGGGGGCCGGCCACCTCTCCTAGTCCTAATAGGACTAGGGGAGGGGGGAGGCGTGCAGCCACCTTGGGCTGCCCATTTCACCTTTCCACTAAAGCCCACTAAGGCCCATATGGTTCCCGGGGGGTTCCGGTAACCTCCCGGTACTCCGGTAAAATCCCGATTTCACCCGGAACACTTCCGATATCCAAACATAGGCTTCCAATATATCAATCTTTATGTCTCGACCATTTCGAGACTCCTCGTCATGTCCGTGATCACATCCGGGACTCCGAACTAACTTCGGTACATCAAAATGCATAAACTCATAATAACTGTCATCGTAACCTTAAGCGTGCGGACCCTACGGTTCGAGAATAATGTAGACATGACCGAGACACATCTCCGGTCAATAACCAATAGCGGGACCTGGATGCCCATATTGGCTCCTACATATTCTATGAAGATCTTTATCGGTCAGACCGCATAACAACATATGTTGTTCCCTTTGTCATCGGTATGTTACTTGCCCGAGATTCGATCGTCGGTATCCAATACCTAGTTCAATCTCGTTACTGGCAAGTCTCTTTACTCGTTCTGTAATACATCATCCCGCAACTAACTCATTAGTTGCAATGCTTGCAAGGCTTATGTGATGTGCATTACCGAGAGGGCCCAGAGATACCTCTCCGACAATCGGAGTGACAAATCCTATTCTCAAAATACGCCAACTCAACATCTACCATTGGAGACACCTGTAGAGCTCCTTTATAATCACCCATTTACGTTGTGATGTTTGGTAGCACACAAAGTGTTCCTCCGGCAAACGGGAGTTCCAAATAGTCATAGGAACATGTATAAGTCATGAAGAAAGCAATAGCAACATACTAAACGATCGGGTGCTAAGCTAATGGAATGGGTCATGTCAATCAGATCATTCAACTAATGATGTGACCTCATTAATCAAATAACAACTCTTTGTTCATGGTTAGGAAACATAACCATCTTTGATTAACGAGCTAGTCAAGTAGAGGAATACTAGTGACATTCTGTTTGTCTATGTATTCACACATGTATTATGTTTCCGGTTAATACAATTCTAGCATGAATAATAAACATTTATCATGACATAAGGAAATAAATAATAACTTTATTATTGCCTCTAGGGCATATTTCCTTCAGTCTCCCACTTGCACTAGAGTCAATAATCTAGATTACACTGTAATGATTCTAACACCCATGGAGTCTTGGTGCTGATCATGTTTTGCTCGTGGAAGAGGCTTAGTCAACGGGTCTGCAACATTCAGATCCGTATGTATCTTGCAAATCTCTATGTCTCCCACCTGGACTAGATCCCGGATGGAATTGAAGCGTCTCTTGATGTGCTTGGTCCTTTTGTGAAATCTGGATTCCTTTGCCAAGGCAATTGCACCAGTATTGTCACAAAAGATTTTCATTGGACCCGATGCACTAGGTATGACACCTAGATCGGATATGAACTCCTTCATCCAGGCTCCTTCGTTCACTGCTTCCGAAGCAGCTACGTACTCCGCTTCACATGTAGATCCCGCTACGACGCTTTGTTTAGAACTACACCAACTGACAGCTCCACCGTTTAATGTAAACACGTATCCGGTTTGCGATTTAGAATCGTCCGGATCAGTGTCAAAGCTTGCATCAACGTAACCTTTTATGGTGAGCTCTTTGTCACCTCCATATACGAGAAACATATCCTTAGTCCTTTTCAGGTATTTTAGGATGTTCTTGACCGCTGTCCAGTGATCCACTCCTGGATTACTTTGGTACCTCCCTACTAAACTTATAGCAAGGCACACATCAGGTCTGGTACACAGCATTGCATACATGATAGAGCCTATGGCTGAAGCATAGGGAACGTCTTTCATTTTCTCTCTATCTTCTGCAGTGGTCGGGCATTGAGTCTGACTCAACTTCACACCTTGTAACACAGGCAAGAACCCTTTCTTTGCTTGATCCATTTTGAACTTCTTCAAAATCTTGTCAAGGTATGTGCTTTGTGAAAGTCCAATTAAGCGTCTTGATCTATCTCTATAGATCTTTATGCCTAATATGTAAGCAGCTTCACCAAGGTCTTTCATTGAAAAACTCTTATTCAAGTATCCCTTTATGCTATCCAGAAATTCTATATCATTTCCAATCAGTAATATGTCATCCACATATAATATCAGAAATGCTACAGAGCTCCCACTCACTTTCTTGTAAATACAGGCTTCTCCGGAAGTCTGTATAAACCCAAATGCTTTGATCACACTATCAAAGCGTTTATTCCAACTCCGAGAGGCTTGCACCAGTCCATAAATGGATCGCTGGAGCTTGCACACTTTGTTAGCTCTCTTTGGATCGACAAAACCTTCCGGTTGCATCATATACAACTCTTCTTCCAGAAATCCATTCAGGAATGCAGTCTTGACATCCATTGCCAAATTTCATAATCATAAAATGCGGCAATTGCTAACATGATTCGGACAGACTTAAGCATCGCTACGGGTGAGAAGGTCTAATCGTAGTCAACCCCTTGTACTTGTCGAAAACCTTTCGCGACAAGTCGAGCTTTGTAGACAGTAACATTACCGTCAGCGTCAGTCTTCTTCTTGAAGATCCATTTATTCTCAATTGCTTGCCGATCATCGGGCAAGTCAACCAAAGTCCATACTTTGTTCTTATACATGGATCCCATCTCATATTTCATGGCTTCAAGCCACTTTGCGGAATCGGGGCTCACCGTCGCTTCTTCATAGTTCGTAGGTTCATCATGATCTAGTAGCATGACTTCCAGAACTCTTTTACCGTACCACTCTGGCGCGGATCTCATTCTGGTTGATCTACGAGGTTCAGTAGTATCTTGATCTAAAGCTTCATGATCATCATCATTAACTTCCTCACTAACTGGTCTAGGTGTCACTGAAACAGTTTTCTGTGATGTACTACTTTCCAATAGGGGAGCAGGTACAGTTACCTCGTCAAGTTCTACTTTCCTCCCACTCACTTCTTTCGAGAGAAACTCCTTCTCCAGAAAGTTTCTGAATTTAGCAACAAAAGTCTTGCCTTCGGATCTGTGATAGAAGGTGTATCCAATAGTTTCCTTTGGATATCCTATGAAGACACATTTCTCCGATTTGGGTTCGAGCTTATCAGGTTGAAGCTTTTTCACTTAAGCATCGCAGCCCCAAACTTTCAGAAACGACAACTTTGGTTTCTTGCCAAACCACAGTTCATAAGGCGTCGTCTCAACAGATTTTGATGGTGCCCTATTTAACGTGAATGCGGCCGTCTCTAGAGCGTATCCCCAAAACGATAGCGATAAATCAGTAAGAGACATCATAGATCGCACCATATCTAGTAAAGTACGATTACGACGTTCGGACACACCATTACGCTGTGGTGTTCCAGGTGGCGTGAGTTGTGAAACTATTCCACAATTTTTCAAATGTACACCAAACTCGTAACTCAAATATTCTCCTCCACGATCAGATCGTAGAAACTTTATTTTCTTGTTACGATGATTTTCAACTTCACTCTAAAATTCTTTAAACTTTTCAAATGTTTCAGACTTATGTTTCATTAAGTAGATATACCCATATCTGCTTAAGTCATCTGTGAAGGTGAGAAAATAACGATATCCGCCACGAGCCTCAATATTCATCGGACCACATACATCTGTATGTATGATTTCCAACAAATCTGTTGCTCTCTCCATAGTACCGGAGAACGGTGTTTTAGTCATCTTGCCCATGAGGCACGGTTCGCAAGTACCAAGTGATTCATAATCAAGTGGTTCCGAAAGTCCATCAGTATGGAGTTTCTTCATGCGCTTTACACCGATATGACCTAAACGGCAGTGCCACAAATAAGTTGCACCATCATTATCAACTCTGCATCTTTTGGCTTCAACATTATGAATATTTGTATCATTACTCTCGAGATTCAATAAGAATAGACCACTCTTTAAGGGTGCATGACCATAAAAGATATTACTCATATAAATAGAACAACCATTATTCTCTGATTTAAATGAATAACCGTCTCGCATTAAACAAGATCCAGATATAATGTTCATGCTCAACGCTGGCACCAAATAACAATTATTTAGGTCTAATATTAATCCCGAAGGTAGATGTAGAGGTAGCGTGCCGACCGCGATCACATCGACTTTGGAACCGTTTCCCACGCGCATCGTCACCTCGTCCTTAGCCAATCTTCGCTTAATCCGTAGTCCTTGTTTCGAGTTGCAAATATTAGCAACAGAACCAGTATCAAATACCCAAGTGCTACTGCGAGCATTAGTAAGGTACACATCAATAACATGTATATCACACATACCTTTGTTCACCTTGCCATCCTTCTTATCCGCCAAATACTTGGGGTAGTTCCTCTTCCAGTGACCAGTCTGCTTGCAGTAGAAGCACTCAGTTTCAGGCTTAGGTCCAGACTTGGGTTTCTTCTCTTGAGTAGCAACTTGCTTGCTGTTCTTCTTGAAGTTCCCCTTCTTCTTCCCTTTGCCCTTTTTCTTGAAACTAGTGGTCTTGTTAACCATCAACACTTGATGCTCCTTTTTGATTTCTACCTCCGCAGCTTTCAGCATTGCGAAGAGCTCGGGAATAGTCTTGTTCATCCCTTGCATATTATAGTTCATCACGAAGCTCTTGTAGCTTGGTGGCAGTGATTGGAGAATTCTGTCAATGACGCAATCATCTTGAAGATTAACTCCCATCTGAATCAAGTGATTATTATACCCAGACATTTTGAGTATATGCTCACTGACAGAACTGTTCTCCTCCATCTTGCAGCTATAGAACTTATTGGAGACTTCATATCTCTCAACCCGGGCATTTGCTTGAAATATTACCTTCAACTCCTGGAACATCTCATATGCTCCATGACGTTCAAAACGTCGTTGAAGTCCCGATTCTAAGACGTAAAGCATGGCACACTGAACTATCGAGTAGTCATCAGCTTTGCTCTGCCAGACATTCATAATATCTGGTGTTGCTCCAGCAGCAGGCATGGCACCCAGCGGTGCTTCCAGGACGTAATTCTTCTGTGCAGCAATGAGGATAATCCTGAAGTTACGGACCCAGTCCGTGTAATTGCTACCATCATCTTTCAACTTTGCTTTCTCAAGGAACGCATTAAAATTCAACGGAACAACAGCACGAGCCATCTATCTACAATCAAACATAAACAAGCAAGATACTATCAGGTACTAAGTTCATGATAAGTTTAAGTTCAATTAATCAAATTGTTGGAAATATGCCCTAGAGGCAATAATAAATTGGTTATTATTATATTTCCTTGTTCATGATAATCGTTTATTATCCATGCTAGAATTGTATTGATAGGAAACTTAGATACATGTGTGGATACATAGACAACACCATGTCCCTAGTAAGCCTCTAGTTGACTAGCTCGTTGATCAATAGATGGTTACAGTTTCCTGACCATGGACATTGGATGTCGTTGATAACGGGATCACTTCATTGGGAGAATGATGTGATGGACAAGACCCAATCCTAAGCCTAGCACAAAGATCGTGTAGTTCGTATGCTAAAGCTTTTCTAATGTCAAGTATCATTTCCTTAGACCATGAGATTGTGCAACTCCCGAATACCGTAGGAGTGCTTTGGGTGTGCCAAACGTCACAACGTAACTGGGTGGCTATAAAGGTACACTACAAGTATCTCCAAAAGTGTCTGTTGGGTTGGCACGAATCGAGACTGGGATTTGTCACTCCGTGTGACGGAGAGGTATCTCTGGGCCCACTCGGTAGGACATCATCATAATGTGCACAATGTGATCAAGGAGTTGATCACGGGATGATGTGTTATGGAACGAGTAAAGAGACTTGCCGGTAACGAGATTGAACAAGGTATCGGGATGCCGACGATCGAATCTCGGGCAAGTATCGTACCGATAGACAAAGGGAATTGTATACGGGATTGATCGAATCCTCGACATCGTGGTTCATCCGATGAGATCATCGTGGAACATGTGGGAACCAACATGGGTATCCAGATCCCGTTGTTGGTTATTGACCGGAGAACATCTCGGTCATGTCTGCATGGTTCTCGAACCCGTAGGGTCTACACACTTAAGGTTCGATGACGCTAGGGTTATATAGGAAGTTTGTATGTGGTTACCGAATGTTGTTCAGAGTCCCGGATGAGATCCCGGACGTCACGAGGAGTTCCGGAATGGTCCGGAGGTAAAGATTTATATATGGGAAGTCCTGTTTTGGTCACCGGAAAAGTTTCGGGTTTTATCGGTAACGTACCGGGACCACCGGGAGGGTCCCGGGGATCCACCAAGTGGGGCCACCAGCCCCGGAGGGCTTCATGGGCCAAGTGTGGAAGGGGACCAGCCCTAGGTGGGCTGGTGCGCCCCCCCCCACAAGGGCCCAAGGCGCAAGGGAGAGGAGAAGGGGGCAAACCCTAGGGCAGATGGGCCCTAAGGCCCATCCTGGTGCGCCTCCCTCTCCCCCTCCCCCTTGGCCGCCTCCCTTAGATGGGATCTAGGCTGGCCGCCACCCCTAGGGGTGGAAACCCTAAAGGGGGCACAGCCCCTCCCCTTCCCCTATATATAGTAGAGGTTTGGGCTGCCCAATACACGCGATTTGATCTCTCTCGTTGGTGCAGCCCTCCCTCTCTTTCTCCTCATATCCCGTGGTGCTTGGCGAAGCCCTGCTGGATCACCACGCTCCTCCACCATCACCACGCCGTTGTGCTGCTGCTGGATGGAGTCTTCCTCAACCTCTCCCTCTCTCCTTGCTGGATCAAGGTGTGGGAGACATCGTCGGGCTGTACGTGTGTTGAACGCGGAGGTGCCGTCTGTTCGGCACTAGGATCATCGGTGATTTGGATCACGACGAGTACGACTCCATCAACCCCGTTCTCTTGAACGCTTCCGCTTAGCGATCTACAAGGGTATGTAGATGCACTCTCCTTCCCCTCGTTGCTGGTTTCTCCATAGATAGATCTTGGTGACACGTAGGAAAATTTTGAATTTCTGCTACGTTCCCCAACAGTGGCATCATGAGCTAGGTCTATTGCGTAGTTACTATGCACGAGTAGAACACAAAGTTGTTGTGGGCGTTGATTTTGTTCAATATGCTAACCGTTACTAGTCCAATCTTGATTCGGCGGCATTGTGGGATGAAGCGGCCCGGACCAACCTTACACGTACGCTTACGTGAGACCGGTTCCACCGACTGACATGCACTAGTTGCATAAGGTGGTTGGCGGGTGTCTGTCTCTCCCACTTTAGTCGGATCGGATTCGATGAAAAGGGTCCTTATGAAGGGTAAATAGCAATTGGCATATCACGTTGTGGTCTTTGCGTAGGTAAGAAACGTTCTTGCTAGAAACCCATAGCAGCCACGTAAAACATGCAAACAACAATTAGAGGACGTCTAACTTGTTTTTGCAGGGTATGCTATGTGATGTGATATGGCTAAAGGATGTGATGAATGATATATGTGATGTATGAGATGATCATGTTCTTGTAATAGGAATCACGACTTGCATGTCGATGAGTATGACAACCGGCAGGAGCCATAGGAGTTGTCTTAATTTATTTATGACCTGCGTGTCAACATAAACGTCATGTAATTACTTTACTTTATTGCTAACCGTTAGCTGTAGAAGTAGAAGTAATAGTTGGCGAGACAACTTCATGAAGACACGATGATGGAGATCATGATGATGGAGATCATGGTGTCATGCCGGTGACGATGATGATCATGGAGCCCCGAAGATGGAGATCAAAAGGAGCAAAGTGATATTGGCCATATCATGTCACTATTTGATTGCATGTGATGTTTATCATGTTTATACATCTTATTTGCTTAGAACGACGGTAGTAAATAAGATGATCCCTCATTAAAATTTCAAGAAAGTGTTCCCCCTAACTGTGCACCGTTGCGAAAGTTCGTCGTTTCGAAGCACCACGTGATGATCGGGTGTGATAGATTCTTACGTTCGAATACAACGGGTGTTGATGAGCCTAGCATGTACAGACATGGCCTTGGAACACATGCAAAACACTTAGGTTTACTTGACGAGCCTAGCATGTACAGACATGGCCTCGGAACACAAGAGATCGAAAGGTCAAGCATGAGTCGTATGGTAGATACGATCAACATGAAGATGTTCACCGATGTTGACTAGTCCGTCTCACGTGATGATCGGACACGGCCTAGTTGACTCGGATCATGTAATCACTTAGATGACTAGAGGGATGTCTATCTGAGTGGGAGTTCATAAGATAAACTTAATTATCCTAAACATAGTCAAAAGGTCTTCGCAAATTATGTCGTAGCTCGCGCTTCAGTTCTACTGTTTAGATATGTTCCTAGAGAAAATTTAGTTGAAAGTTGATAGTAGCAATTATGCGGACTAGGTCCGTAAACTGAGGATTGTCCTCATTGCTTCATAGAAGGCTTATGTCCTTAATGCACCGCTCAGTGTGCTGAACCTCGAACATCGTCTGTGGATGTTGCGAACATCTGACATACACATTTTGATAACTACGTGATAGTTCAGTTAAACGGTTTAGAATTGAGGCACCGAAGACGTTTTGAAACGTCGCGAAACATATGAGATGTTTCGAGGGCTGAAATTGGGATTTCAGGCTCGTGCCCACGTCAAGAGGTATAAGACCTCCGACGATTTTCTTAGCCTGCAAACTAAGGGAGAAAAGCTCAATTGTTGAGCTTGTGCTCAGATTGTCTGAGTACAACAATCGCTTGAATCAAGTGGGAGTTGATCTTCCAGATGAAATAGTGATAGTTCTCCGAAGTCATTACCACCAAGCTGCTAGAGCTTCGTGATGAACTATAATATATCAGGGACATATATGATGATCCTTGAGATGTTCGCGATGTTTGACACCGCGAAAGTAGAAATCAAAAGGGAGCATCAATCGTTGATGGTTAGTAAAACCACTAGTTTCAAGAAGGGCAAGGGCAAGAAAGGGATACTTCATGGAACAACAATTTAGCTGCTGCTCTAGTGAAGAAACCCAAGGTTGAACCCAAACTCGAGACTAAGTGCTTCTGTAATAAGGGGAACAGCCACTGGAGCAGAATTACCCTAGATACTTGGTAGATAAGAAGGCTGGCAAGGTCGATAGAAGTATATTGGATATACATTGTGTTGATGTGTACTTTACTAGTACTACTAGTAGCACCATGGTATTAGATACCGGTTCGGTTGCTAAGTGTTAGTAACTCGAAATAAAAGCTACGGAATAAACGGAGACTAGCTAAAGGAGAGCTAACGATATGTGTTGGAAGTGTTTCCAATGTTGATATGATCAAGAATCGCACGCTCCCTCTACCATCGAGATTGGTGTTAAACCTAAATAATTGTTATTTGGTGTTTGCATTGAGCATAGACATGATTGGATTATGTCTATCGCAATACGGTTATTCATTTAAGGAGAATAATGGTTACTCTGTTTATTTGAATAATACCTTCAATGGTCTTACACCTAAAATGAATGGTTTATTGAATCTCGATCGTAGTGATACACATGTTCATGCCAAAAGATAGTAATGATAGTACCACCTACTTGTGGCACTGCCACGTAAGTCATATCGGTATAAAACGCATGAAGAAGCTCCATGTTGATGGATCTTTGGGCTCACTCGTTTTGAAAAGTTTGAGACATGCGAACCATGTCTATTGGTGTATATGAAACTCCATGCAAATGGACCGTTTGGACTCACTTGATTTTGAATCACTTGAGACATGCAAATCATACCACATGGGCAAGATGACTGAAAGCCTCATTTTCAGTAAAATGAAACTAGAAAGCAACTTGTTGGAAGTAATACATTTTGATGTGTGCAGTCCAATGAGTGCTGAGGCGTGTAGTGGATATCGTTATGTTCTTACTTCATAGATGATTTGAGTAGATGTTGAGTATATTTACTTGATGAATCACAAGTCTGAATTATTGAAAGGTTCAAGTAATTTCAGGGTGAAGTTGAAAGATCGTCGTGACAAGAGGATAAAAGATCTATGATATGATCATAGAGATGAATATCTGAATTACGAGTTTGGCACATAATTAAGACATTGTGGAAATTGTTTCACAACTAATACAGCCTGGAACACCGTAGCGTGATGGTGTGTCCGAACATCATAACTGCACCCTATTGGATATGATGCATACCATGATGTCTCTTATGGAATTACCACAATAGTTTATGGGTTAGGCATTAGAGACAACCACATTCACTTTAAAAGGGGCACCACGTAATTCCGATGAGATGACACCGTATGAACTATGGTTTAGAGAAACCTAAGCTGTCATTTCTTAAAAGTTTGGGGCTGCGACGCTTATGTGAAAAAATTTCAGGCTGATAAGCTCGAACCCAAAGCGGATAAATGCATCTTCATAGGACACCCAAAACAGTTGGGCATACCTCCTGTCTCAGATCCGAAAGCAATATGGGATTGTTTCTAGAATCGGGTCCTTTCTCGAGGAAAAGTTTCTCTCGAAAGAATTGAGTGGGAGGATGGTGGAGACTTGATGAGGTTATTTAACCGTCTCTTCGACTAGTGTGTGGCAGGGCACAGGAAGTTGTTCCTGTGGCACCTACACCAATTGAAGTGGAAGCTTATGATAGTGATCATGAAACTTCAGATCAAGTCACTACCAAAACTCGTAGGATGACAAGGATGCGTACTACTTCAGAGTGGTACGTAATCCTGTCTTGGAAGTCATGTTGGTAGACAACAATGAACCTACGAGCTATGGAGAAGCGATGGTAGGCCCGGATTCCGATAAATGGCTCGAGGCCATAAAATCCGAGATAGGATCCATGTATGAAAACAAAGTGTAGACTTTGGAAGAACGACTTGATGGTCGTAAGGCTGTTAGGTACATATGGATTTTAAAAGGAAGACGAACAATGATGGTAAGTATCACCATTAAGAAAGCTCGACTTGTCGTTAAGATGTTTTCCGACAAGTTCAAGGAGTTGACTACGATGAGACTTTCTCACCCGTAGCGATGCTAAGAGTCTGTTGGAATTATGTTAGCGATTACTGCATTATTTATGAAATCTTGCAGATAGGATGTCAAAACATTGTTTCCTCGACGATTTTCTTGAGGAAAGGTTGTATGTGATACAACCGGAAGGTTTTGTCAATCCTGAAAGATGCTAATAAGTATGCAAAGCTCCAGCAATCCTTCTGAGGACTGGAGTAAGCATCTCGGAGTTGGAATGTATGCTTTGATGAGATGATCAAAGATTTTGGGTGTATACAAAGTTTATGAGAAACTTGTATTTCCAAAGAAGTGAGTGGGAGCACTATAGAATTTCTGATGAGTATATGTCGTTGACATATTGTTGATCAGAAATGATGCAGAATTTCTGGAAAGCATATAGGGTTATTTGGAAAGTGTTTTTCAATGGAAAGCCTGGATTAAGCTACTTGAACATTGAGCATCAAGATCTATAAGGATAGATCAAAACGCTTAATGGTACTTTCAAATGAGCACATACCTTGACATGATCTTGAAGGTGTTCAAGATGGATCAGTCAAATAAGGAGTTCTTGCCTGAATTGTAAGGTATGAAGTTAAGACTTAAAGCTCGACCACGGCAGAATAGAGAGAAAGGACGAAGGTCGTTCCCTATGCTTAAGACATAGGCTCTACAGTATGCTATGCTGTGTACCGCACCTGAAATGTGCCTTGCCATGAGTCAGTCAAGGGGTACAAGAGTGATCCAAGAATGGATCACAGGATAGCGGTCAAAGTTATCCTTAGTAACTCGTGGACTAAGGGATTTTCTCGATTATGGAGGTGGTAAAAGAGTTCGTCGTAAAGGGTTATGCCGATGCAAACTTTGACACTAATCCAGATTATTCTGAGTAGTAAACTGGATTCGTATAGTAGAACAGTTGTTTGGAATAGCTCCAAATAGAGCGTGGTAGCTGCATCTAGGAGATGACATAGAGATTTGTAAAGCACACACGGATTTGAAAGATTCAGACCCGTTGACTATAACCTCTCTCACAAGCATAACATGATCAAACCCAGAGCTCATCGAGTGTTAATCACATGGAAATGTGAACTAGATTATTGACTCTGGTAAACTCTTTGGGTGTTAGTCACATGGGGATGTGACCTTGAGTGTTAATCACATATCGATGTGAACTGGATTATTGACTCTAGTGCAAGTGGGAGACTGTTGGAAATATGCCCTAGAGGCAATATTAAATTGGTTATTATTATATTTCCTTGTTCATGATAATTGTTTATTATCCATGCTAGAATTGTATTGATAGGAAACTCAGATACATGTGTGGATACATAGACAACACCATGTCCCTAGTAAGCCTCTAGTTGACTAGCTCGTTGATCAATAGATGGTTACGGTTTCCTGACCATGGACATTGGATGTCGTTGATAACGGGATCACTTCATTGGGAGAATGATGTGATGGACAAGACCCAATCCTAAGCCTAGCACAAAGATCGTGTAGTTCGTATGCTAAAGCTTTTCTAATGCCAAGTATCATTTCCTTAGACCATGAGATTGTGCAACTCCCGGATACCGTAGGAGTGCTTTGGGTGTGCCAAACGTCACAGCGTAACTGGGTGGCTATAAAGGTACACTACAAGTATCTCCAAAAGTGTCTGTTGGGTTGGCACGAATCGAGACTGGGATTTGTCACTCCGTGTGACGGAGAGGTATCTCTGGGCCCACTCGGTAGGACATCATCATAATGTGCACAATGTGATCAAGGAGTTGATCACGGGATGATGTGTTATGGAACGAGTAAAGAGACTTGCCGGTAACGAGATTGAACAAGGTATCGGGATGCCGACGATCGAATCTCGGGCAAGTATCGTACCGATAGACAAAGGGAATTGTATACGGGATTGATCGAATCCTCGACATCGTGGTTCATCCGATGAGATCATCGTGGAACATGTGGGAACCAACATGGGTATCCAGATCCCGCTGTTGGTTATTGACCGGAGAACGTCTCGGTCATGTCTGCATGGTTCTCGAACCCGTAGGGTCTACACACTTAAGGTTCGATGACGCTAGGGTTATATAGGAAGTTTGTATGTGGTTACCGAATGTTGTTCAGAGTCCCGGATGAGATCCCGGACGTCACAAGGAGTTCCGGAATGGTCCGGAGGTAAAGATTTATATATGGGAAGTCCTGTTTTGGTCACCGGAAAAGTTTCGGGTTTTATCGGTAACGTACCGGGACCACCGGGAGGGTCCCGGGGGTCCACCAAGTGGGGCCACCAGCCCCGGAGGGCTTCATGGGCCAAGTGTGGAAGGGGACCAGCCCTAGGTGGGCTGGTGTGCCCCCCACAAGGGCCCAAGGCGCAAGGGAGAGGAGAAGGGGGCAAACCCTAGGGCAGATGGGCCCTAAGGCCCATCCTGGTGCGCCTCCCTCTCCCCCTCCCCCTTGGCCGCCTCCCTTAGATGGGATCTAGGCTGGCCGCCACCCCTAGGGGTGGAAACCCTAAAGGGGGCGCAGCCCCTCCCCTTCCCCTATATATAGTAGAGGTTTGGGCTGCCCAATACACGCGATTTGATCTCTCTCGTTGGTGCAGCCCTCCCTCTCTTTCTCCTCATATCCCGTGGTGCTTGGCGAAGCCCTGCTGGATCACCACGCTCCTCCACCATCACCACGCCGTTGTGCTGCTGCTGGATGGAGTCTTCCTCAACCTCTCCCTCTCTCCTTGCTGGATCAAGGCGTGGGAGACATCGTCGGGCTGTACGTGTGTTGAACGCGAAGGTGCCGTCTGTTCGGCACTAGGATCATCGGTGATTTGGATCACGACGAGTACGACTCCATAAACCCCGTTCTCTTGAACGCTTCCGCTTAGTGATCTACAAGGGTATGTAGATGCACTCTCCTTCCCCTCGTTGCTGGTTTCTCCATAGATAGATCTTGGTGACACGTAGGAAAATTTTGAATTTCTGCTACGTTCCCCAACACAAATTACTTAAGAACTCCCACTTAGATAGACATCCCTCTAATCCTCTATGTGATCACGTGATCCAAATCAACTAAACCATGTCCGATCATCACGTGAGATGGAGTAGTTTCATTGGTGAACATCGCTATGTTGATCATATCTACTATATGATTCACGCTCGACCTTTCGGTCTCCGTGTTCCGAGGCCATATCTGTATATGCTTGGCTTGTCAAGTATAACCTGAGTATTCCGCGTGTGCAACTGTTTTGCACCCGTTGTATTTGAACGTAGAGCCTATCACACCCGATCATCACGTGGTGTCTCAGCACGAAGAACTTTCGCAACGGTGCATACTCAGGGAGAACACTTCTTGATAATTTAGTGAGAGATCATCATATAATGCTACCATCAATCAAAGCAAGATAAGATGCATAAAAAAATAAACATCACATGCAATCAATATAAGTGATATGATATGGCCATCATCATCTTGTGCCTGTGATCTCCATCTCCGAAGCACCGTCATGATCACCATCGTCACCGGCACGACACCTTGATCTCCATCGTAGCATCGTTGTCGTCTCGTCAATCTTATGCTTCCATGACTATCGCTACCGCTTAGTGATAAAGTAAAGCATTACATCGCGATTGCATTGCATACAATAAAGCGACAACCATATGGCTCCTGCCAGTTGCCGATAACTCGGTTACAAAACATGATCATCTCATACATTAAATTCAGCATCATGCCTTGACCATATCACATCACAACATGCCCTGCAAAAACAAGTTAGACGTCCTCTACTTTGTTGTTGCAAGTTTTACGTGGCTGCTACGGGCTTAAGCAAGAACCAATCTCACCTACGCATCAAAACCACAACGATAGTTTGTCAAATAGACTCCGTTTTAACCTTCTCAAGGACCGGGCGTAGCCACACTTGGTTCAACTAAAGTTGGAGAGACAGTCGCCCGCAAGCCACCTGTGTGCAAAAGCACGTCGGGGGAACCGGTCTCGCGTAAGCGTACGCGTAAGGTTGGTCCGGGTCGTCTCGTCCAACAATACCGCCGAACCAAAGTATGACATGCTGGTAGGCAGTATGACTTATATCGCCCACAACTCACTTGTGTTCTACTCGTGCATATAACATCAAACCATAAAACCTAGGCTCGGATGCCACTGTTGGGGAACGTAGTAATTTCAAAAAAATTCCTACGCACACGCATGATCATGGTGATGCACAGCAACGAGAGGGGAGAGTGTTGTCTACGTACCCACGCAGACCGACTGCGGAAGCGATCACACAACGTAGAGGAAGTAGTCGTACGTCTTCCCGATCCGACCGATCCAAGCACCGTTACTCCGGCACCTCCGAGTTCTTAGCACACGTACAGCTCAATGACGATCCCCGGGCTCCGATCCAGCAAAGCGTCGAGGAAGAGTTCCGTCAGCACGATGGCGTGGTGACGATCTTGATGTTCTACCGACGTAGGGCTTCGCCTAAGCACTACAACGATATGATCGAGGTGGAATATGGTGGCAGGGGGCACCGCACACGGCTAAGGAACGATCTCAAGGATCAACTTGTGTGTCTAGGGGTGTCCCCTGCCTCAGTATATAAAGGAGCAAGGGGGGAGAGGTGCGGCCAGCCTTGGGGCGCGCCAGGAGAGTCCTACTCCCTCTGGGAGTAGGATTCCCCCCCCCCCCAATCCTAGTTGGAATAGGATTCCTCAAGGGGGGGAGAGAGGGGGGGCGGCCACCTCTCCTAGTCCTAATAGGACTAGGGGAGGGGGGAGGCGCGCAGCCACCTTGGGCTGGCCCTTTCACCTTTCCACTAAAGCCCACTAAGGCCCATATGGTTCCCGGGGGGTTCCGGTAACCTCCCGGTACTCCGGTAAAATCCCGATTTCACCCGGAACACTTCCGATATCCAAACATAGGCTTCCAATATATCAATCTTTATTTCTCGACCATTTCGAGACTCCTCGTCATGTCCGTGATCACATCCGGGACTCCGAACTAACTTCAGTACATCAAAATGCATAAACTCATAATAACTGTCATCGTAACGTTAAGCGTGCGGACCCTACGGTTCGAGAATGATGTAGACATGACCGAGACACGTCTCCGGTCAATAACCAATAGCGGGACCTGGATGCCCATATTGGCTCCTACATATTCTACGAAGATCTTTATCGGTTAGACCGCATAACAACATATGTTGTTCCCTTTGTCATCGGTATGTTACTTGCCCGAGATTCTATCGTCGGTATCCAATACCTAGTTCAATCTCGTTACTGGCAAGTCTCTTTACTCGTTCTGTAATACATCATCCCGCAACTAACTCATTAGTTGCAATGCTTGCAAGGCTTATGTGATGTGCATTACCGAGAGGGCCCAGAGATACCTCTCCGACAATCGGAGTGACAAATCCTATTCTCGAAATACGCCAACTCAACATCTACCATTGGAGACACCTGTAGAGCTCCTTTATAATCACCCATTTACGTTGTGACGTTTGGTAGCATACAAAGTGTTCCTCCGACAAACGGGAGTTGCATAATCTCATAGTTATAGGAACATGTATAAGTCATGAAGAAAGCAATAGCAACATACTAAACGATCGGGTGCTAAGCTAATGGAATGGGTCATGTCAATCAGATCATTCAACTAATGATGTGACCTCATTAATCAAATAACAACTCTTTGTTCATGGTTAGGAAACATAACCATCTTTGATTAACGAGCTAGTCAAGTAGAGGCATACTAGTGACATTCTGTTTGTCTATGTATTCACACATGTATTATGTTTCCGGTTAATACAATTCTAGCATGAATAATAAACATTTATCATGACATAAGGAAATAAATAATAACTTTATTATTGCCTCTAGGGCATATTTCCTTCAACGACAGCTTAGGTTTCTTCCCAAACCATAATTCATACGGTGTCGTCTCAACGGATTTCGACGGAGCCCTATTTAAAGTGAATGCGGCAATCTCTAAAGCATAGCCCCAAAAAGATAGCGGTAAATCGGTAAGAGACATCATAGATCGCACCATATCTAATAGAGTGCAATTATGACGTTCGGACACACCATTATGCTGAGGTGTTCCAGGCGGCGTGAGTTGTGAAACTATTCCACATTTTCTTAAGTGTGTGCCAAATTCGTGACTCAAGTATTCTCCTCCACGATCTGATCGTAGGAACTTGATTTTCCTGTCACGTTGATTTTCGACCTCACTTTGAAATTCCTTGAACTTTTCAAAGGTCTCAGACTTGTGTTTCATCAAATAGATATACCCATATCTACTCAAGTCATCAGTGAGGGTGAGAACATAACGATAGCCACCGCGAGCCTCAACACTCATTGGACCGCACACATCAGTATGTATGATTTCCAATAAGTTGGTTGCTCGCTCCATTGTTCCTGAGAACGGAGTCTTGGTCATTTTACCCATGAGGCATGGTTCGCACGTGTCAAATGATTCGTAATCAAGAGACTCTAAAAGTCCATCTTCATGGAGCTTCTTCATGCGTTTGACACCTATGTGACCAAGGCGGCAGTGCCACAAGTATGTGGGACTATCATTATCAACCTTACATCTTTTGGTACTCACACTATGAATATGTGTAGCATTATGCTCGAGATTCATTAAGAATAAACCATTCACCATCGGAGCATGACCATAAAACATATCTCTCATATAAATAGAACAACCATTATTCTCGGATTTAAATGAGTAGCCATCTCGTATTAAACGAGATCCCGATACAATGTTCATGCTCAAACTTGGTACTAAATAACAATTATTGAGGTTCAAAACTAATCTCGTAGGTAAATGTAGAGGTAGCATGCCGACAGCGATCACATCGACCTTGGAACCATTCCCGACGCGCATCGTCACCTCGTCCTTCGCCAGTCTCCGTCTATTCCGCAGCTCCTGCTTTGAGTTACAAATGTGAGCAACTGCACCGGTATCAAATACCCAAGAGCTACTACGAGTACTGGTAAGGTACACATCAATTACATGTATATCACATATACCTTTTGTGATGCCGGCCTTCTTGTCCGCTAAGTATTTGGGGCAGTTCCGCTTCCAGTGACCACTTCCCTTGCAATAAAAACTCTCAGTCTCGGGCTTGGGTCCATTCTTTGGCTTCTTCCCGGTAGCTTGCTTGCCGGGCGCGGCAACTCCCTTGTCGTCCTTCTTGAAGTTCTTCTTAACCTTGCCCTTTTTGAACTTAGTGGTTTTATTCACCATCAACACTTGATGTTCCTTTTTGACTTCTACCTCTGCTGATTTCAGCATTGCAAACACTTCAGGAATGGTCTTTTCCATCCCCTGCATGTTGAAGTTCATCACAAAGCTCTTGTAGCTCGGTGGAAGCGACTGAAGGATTCTGTCAATGACCGCGTCATCTGGGAGATTAACTCCCAGCTGAGTCAAGCGGTTATGCAACCCAGACATAGTGAGTATGTGCTCACTGACAGAACTGTTTTCCTCCATCTTACAGCTGAAGAACTTGTCGGAGACTTGATATCTCTCGACCCGGGCATGAGCTTGGAAAACCATTTTCAGCTCTTCGAACATCTCATATGCTTCGTGTCTCTCAAAACATTTTTGGAGCCCCGGCTCTAAGCTGTAAAGCATGCCGCACTGAACGAGGGAGTAGTCATCGGTACGTGCCTGCCAAGCGTTCATAACGTCTTGTTCTGCAGGGAGAACAGGTGCGTCACCTAGCGGTGCTTGTAGGACATAATCTTTCTTGGCAGCTATGAGGATGATCCTCAGGTTCCGGACCCAGTCCGTGTAGTTGCTGCCATCGTCTTTCAGCTTGGTTTTCTCTAGGAACGCGTTGAAGTTGAGGACTACGTTGGCCATTTGATCTACAAGACATATTGTAAATATTTTAGACTAAGTTCATGATAATTAAGTTCATCTAATCAAATTATTCAATGAACTCCCACTTAGATAGACATCCCTCCAGTCATCTAAGTATAACATGATCCGAGTTAACTAGGCTATGTCCGATCATCATGTGAGACGGACTAGTCAACATAGGTGAACATCTTCATGTTGATCGTATCTTCTATACGACTCATGCTCGACCTTTCGGTCTTCTGTGTCCCGAGGCCATGTCTGTACATGCTAGGCTCGTCAAGTCAACCTAAGTGTTTGCATGTGTAAATCTGTCTTACACCCGTTGTATGTGAACATTAGAATCTATCACACTAGATCATCACGTGGTGCTTCGAAACAACGAACTGTCGCAACGGTGCACAGTTAGGGGGAACACTATCTTGAAATTATTATGAGGGATCATATTATTTACTACCGTCGTTCTAAGTAAACAAGATGCAAAAACATGATAAACATCACATGCAATCAAATAATAATAGTGACATGATATGGCCAATATCACATAGCTCCTTTGATCTCCATCTTGGGGCTCCATGATCATATTGTCACCGGCATGACACCATGATCTCCATCATCGTGTCTCCATGAAGTTGCTCGCCAACTATTACTTCTACTTGAAAGTGCGTTATATCGACTAGAGGGGGGGTGAATAGGCGATTTTTATGAAAGTCTTCAAAACGTGGAAGTTATGAAGACAAACAGTATAGATAGGCCTATCAATATGCAGCGGAAGTTAGGTTACACTAGGCAAGCCATGGTCAAGTATTCAATAGAGTGAAAGCACAGTGACAAATAGCTTCAGTGTAATAAGGATCAGGTAGGAAGAAGTTATGAAGCCAAACAGATCATACAGTCACGTTGTGAAGACAGAAGATTTAGCAAGCATGCAATGACTTCACAATGAGTAACAGCAAGTAATAAGAAGTGAAGATGAAACCAGTGACTCGTTGAAGATAATGATTTGTTGGACCAGTTCCAGTTGCTGTGACAACTGTACGTCTGGTTGGAGCGGCTAGGTATTTAAACCAAAGGACACACAGTCCCGGACACCCAGTCCTGAACACGCAGCTCAGGACACCCAGTCCTCACCGTATTCTCCTTGAGCTAAGGTCACACAGTCCTCACCCAATCACTCTGGTAAGTCTTCAAGGTAGACTCCCAAACCTTCACAGACTTCGTTCACCGGCAATCCACAATGTCTCTTGGATGCTCAGAATGCGACGCCTAACCGGCTGGAGGATGCACAGTCCTCAAGTGTAATAAGTCTTCAGATCACTCGGACAAGAAGACTTAAGTGATGCCCAATTTACTCTGGCTCTGGGTGGTTAGGGCTTTTCTCCTCGCTAGGAATTTTCTCTCAAAGGCTTCGAGGTGGGTCGCTCTCAAACGACAAAAGCCATGCACTGAAATCTGAGCAGCCAACCGTTTATGGTTGTAGGGGTGGACTATTTATAGCCACTGGGCAACCCGACCTGATTTGTCCGAAATGACCCTGGGTCACTAAGGAACTGACACGTGTTCCAACGGTCAGATTTCAAACTCACACGGCAACTTTACTTGGGCTACAAGTAAAGCTGACTTGTCCGACTCTGGACAAGATTTGCTCTCATAGTCTTCGCTCGAAGACATAGGTTTTGAAATAGGCATCACTTCAGTCATTCTGACTGGTTCTCTTGCACCCCACTTAACAGTACGGTGGTTCCTATGACTCAACACAAATGAAAAAGAACTATGAAAGATCTAAGTCTTCGAGTTCCATAGGCTTCACGTGGTGTCTTCTCTTGTCATAGTCTTCAATGTGAATATCTTCATATACCACCATTGACTTCAATGTCTTCGTACATTTTTAGGGGTCATCTCTGGTAGTAAAACCGAATCAATGAGGGACTTCTACCTGTGTTATCCTGCAATTCTCACAAACACATTAGTCCCTCGACTAGGTTTGTCGTCAATACTCCAAAACCAACTAGGGGTGGCACTAGATGCACTTACGATCTCTCCCTTTTTGGTGATTGATGACAAACTAGTTGAAGTTTTCAACGGGGAGTATAATTTGTGAAATTGTAAAGGAATTTGTCTTCATAAGCTGCAAGGGCTCCCCCTGAAGATGTGCATATAAGTAATTTGCTTTTGGAATGCAAATGCACATGGCAGGTTGTACTTGTGGAGATCCACTTAAACTTATGATGACAATCCACTATTCATGTAAAGATATATGAAGATAATGACATGCATAATGAAAAATGGACGTCTGCAAAATGATCTAAGTGCGGAATTTATCGTCGCACATGCGGAATTTATCTTCGCAAAACAAAGTGGCAAACAAGTAGCAGACGACCATCGAGTTTAAGTGTTAGAACTCAAAGAAGCAAATGTAGCAAAACGGGAGTTGTAAGCACGAAGCAAAATATAGCAAAATAAAAGGCACCCGCCCATATTGACCCGCTTGAAGACTATCAACATCATATGCTTCTCCCCCTTTTGTCAGTGAGGACCAAAAAGGTTTGAAGACATAGAGTTGTCTACTCGTTCCCATGAGCAGCAGGGTCGTTGGAGATGTTTGGCGGTGCAGACGAGCTTGGTGCAGATTCGACGCGCGCTGAAGGAGGTGGAGGTGATGTAGCGCCGTCTTCTTCTTCGATAATCCTTGCAGTCACCGTGGCAGCAGATGAAGAGAACTCAGAATCTTCAAGGGATGGAGTTCTGCGCAGCACAGCCCTTTGAGGAGGCGTGGAGTCAAATTTTAAGCGCTCTGTGAAGCCATCCTCTTGAAGTTCAGCTTCAGGACACATCATCGTGAGTCCTTTCCAGGTGCAGCGGCAGGTTTCGTGTGCAACAAATGCATTCTTGGTGGCAAGATTTCTGATGCGATTGACATCCTCCATGATGCTTTTCATCTGTCTCTTCAGCCAGTCGTGATGTCTATCCTGCTTTTGATGAAGAGCCACAAGAAGCTCTCGGTCATTGAGAGCGCGAGCGCGCTTCTTGGGTCTTTGAGCTGTTGTGCTGTCAGTGGCTTCAGTGGATGCAGGGCGTGGTGCACGTGTAGTGCCAGCCAACGGATACACCCTGGATATGGCTTCAACACCTTCAACATTCTGAGTGAAGCTCTGGTGTTCTGCATTCTGAAGACACAGAGGTTGCTTGGCAGGCTCGGGATATATGGCTTCAGCAGAGGTATCCACATCTGGCAAGAAGATCCGATGGTTGCGGGCTGAGGGCTGATAAGAGATTGCAGAGTGAAATTTGATCAGCCTCATTACCCACGGAGCATAGAACTTCAAGCCAAATAAATCTGAGCCTGAGGCAGCGAGTTGGCGTATGAAGAAGTCTTGAGCGTTGAAGCATTTGCCATGAAGTATACAAAATATCAGAGTCTTCATTGCACCCTCGATCTTGGCATGGGGAGAGTGCCCTTTGATAGGCCAGAGAGTCCGCCGGATGATGTGATAGATGGTTCTGGGCAGGTACTCTAGGTCTTCAACGAAGAACTCTGTTGGATAAGGAGCATCATGGGGCAATGGCTTCATCATGGAAAGCATCTGACTCATATTCGGTTCAGGCCGCTGGAATATGCTCTCAAGAGCTTCAGTGTGTAGCTGACAGCCTTCTTCGAAGAATTCGCCAGGAGTGGGCAGGCCGGTGAGCTCAATGATACCAAATGCATTGGCTTCGTGATGGACATTGCCGGTCATCCACTCCAGGACCCAAGTCTTTGGATCTCTGTTGTATCCCTTGATGTGGAGGGTGGCATAGAATTGCAGCAGAAGCTCTTCATTCCAGTGCTCTTCATCAGTGATAAACTGTAGCAGACCCACTTGCTTGAAGCAATCCAGCGCTTCTTCCAGATTGGGAAGACCAGCAACAGCTTCAACCTCAAGGCGCTTGTGCGGGAAGATGCGGCCCTGGTTGTCTAGGATGCATGAATAGTAGTTGCGCTGAGGATAGCTCCAGAACCTATCTGATGAGATCCTTTCCCTGGAATAGGGGTTCTTGGAGCTGTTAAAGAATGTATTATCTGCCCTGAAGCTATTGACGTTAAAGGAGCCAGGTGCTGATGCAGGACCTGGGAACCTTGGCAGTCGTGGGACTGGCTTCTGAACCTGAGGCCTGTGCGCAACATGATAGTTGAATTGGGGACCGGCAGCAGACTCAGGAACTGAAGTGTCAGGAGCAGTAGCTTCAGTGTCTTCTGAAGCTGTTGGTGGGGAGGGCTCCACATTGGCTTCAATGTTGGTAGTGGCAGCCTCAATATTTTCCGCATCCACTTGACTAGCTGGAGGGTCAGTCTCTGGCACGTTCTCCTCGAGAACTGCTTCTTGGTGGAGCGGGGGAGTGGGATCTTGTGGTACTTCTTCATTGTCTTCAGCTGATGCAGCCGGAATGTCGTCAGCAGATTGTTGAGGCCTTGGACCTTTGCGAAGCCTGCGAAATGCAGACGACGCCTGTGGAGTTGGAGTGGGCTGGACTTCAGAATCTTCTTCCTCTTGTGGGCGATCCGTCCATGACACATCCTGTGCAATTGGCGTCAGAGGACGACCAATGCTGAGGAGTTCGCTGGTTTCAAGCTGAGGAAGGGCTGCATCATCTTGTACATTGTCATGATGACCAATGTCTTCAGCAGCGATGGGGTCGGCTGCTGGAATGTCTTCAGCTGTAGGAGCCTCTGTGGAAGCAGGCTCATGAACTGTCAGTTGTCGTTCTGCGTCAGGATAGACGACAGAGAGGGGTTCAACCATCAAGGGCTCTGTGGGAGCAGCCCGAAGTTTCTTGGTCTTTCTCTTCTTGGTGGGGGCAGTTGGAGAGGCTTCAGAGTGTTTCCTCTTCCTGGCTTCAGCCTCTGCAGTTCGTGTCTTCTTGAGCTCTGAAGCGGTTGACCGGCTCTTAGGCTTCGAGCCAGTCGTTGCAGTTGGGAAGACAATTGGAACTGCTTCCTGCCTTGGTGCTTCTGGTTCAGCCATAGCAAGCTTCTTCTTCTTCTTCACGGCCATCCTGGGGTCGATGCCTGGAAGCCCAAGTGCCTTGCCCTTCTCAGCCTCGTTGTAGGCTTGCACACATCTATCTGCCAGAGTCTTCATCTGTAGCGACCAGACCTCAAACAGTCTGATCTCTGTGCTCCGGTGTCATCCCTGGATCAGTAATGCTGACACCGCACAGTACTCGGAGGATTTATAGCAGAGTAGCAATCACACACTTATTACATCGAGTGTCTCAAAAGAGAACTTAATACAATAAATATGGCTGAAGGCCATCTAATAACGATAACAGCGGAAGGCTTGGAAGATAAGTGAGTCCATCAACTCCAACGGCATCACTGAGTATAGAACCACGACCTAAAAACACCTTAATCGTCGTCTGAAAAGTCTGCAACATTAACGTTGCAGCCCGAGAACGGGTCAGCAAATGGAATATGCTGGCAAGGTAACACATAGAGAGTAATGAAATGCCACAGATATACTATATGCATATTTGGCTGGTGGAAAGCTCTATGGTTACTGTTTTGCGTAAAGCCAATTTTTCCCTACTGCAAAGGAATAAATTTAATTACTATCATGGTGGTTGTTAAACATTGAGAATGGTTGACAGCATCCTCAATCCCAATTAAGCATCATCATTAAACAAACCCTTCAAACTTAATTTAGAGTAACATGTTGAGATTCACATGAAAATCCAAGTACTAGATACTCAAGATGTCCATAACCGGGGACACGGCTAACCATGATTAGTTTATTACACTCTGCAGAGGTTTGCGCACTTTTCCCCACAAGACTCGATCGCCTCCGTTGGTTTTCTCTCACTACATGATGTTTGAGAAACGGATGACCGAGACATAGTCTTTCAGAAGCGCTATCACCTTACGTTGGATAGACCGGTACACCTACTTTCCCCTACATCTGCTAGTCTACCCTGTAAGAGTTCGCACGACTTAATCAACTATGCCAGAGCCCATAATGGCTTGTGGCTACACATGGAAGTTTCTAGTATGAATAATCTCATGATCCCTTTGAGCCTGGGTGGCGGTCCAAAAGAAAAACAGGCAAGTCCTGATGGAAACCAGGTGCCTCAATCCACCCAGATGTGTATTTAAGTTGCCACCTTAAGTAAACCATTAAAATTAACAAACTCACATCTGTCATGGATATCACTCACCCAATCCACGTCTACTAGCATAGCATGGCATAATAAGCAAACGTAGAAGTAACTCCCAAAGGTTTCATAATAAACAGGTCATAGGTACTACCTCATCTACTTCCCATCCCACAATTTAATTAGATCCTAATCATGCAATGTGTGAGGATTGATCTAATGCAATAAAACTGGGTTGTAGAAAAGGTATGATCAAGTGTTACTTGCCCTGCTGATGATCCGCGAAACCTAGAGATTCGAAGTAACAGGCGGCGCACTCCGGGTATTCTATCGCAGACAAACAAACAAGCATGCAATAAGTACTCATCTAATGCACAGGTAAAACTCAAATCGAAGATCTAACCAGAAAGTTCAACTTAAGAACCCTGGTTTGCAAAAAGAATCAAATCGAACAAAGCAAAAGAAATCAAACGGCGAAAGAAAACAACTTCGTTCTAGTAATCTGGATCTAGGTCAAATTTTACAGTAGCAAAAACTTGTTTAAGTTGATTATTCGGAAAGAGGGTTTCGAGACGAAACTCCAGGCGCTTGAATCGCCTGATTCCGATAAACGAGCGAAAAGTTATACTAAAACGAAAATCGGATCAGAAATCGCGATCAGAAAATAACCGCGGAAAATCCGACGAAAAAGACGAACGACGAACAGAAAAGAAAAAAAATCTCTCTCTTTTTTTAAAAAAAACTGCACGGAAATCGAGGCACGTCGACGAACCTCGAAAAGCGCGCGCTCCGGCGACGGCGGCGGCGGCAGCGGTGGCGCTGGGGCGGCGGCTAGGGTTTCGGGCGGCGGTGGCTTATGGGCTGGGCAGCTCGGGTGCGCGGGTATATAAAGGCTGCCCCGGGCGGTGTCCCGCCCGGGTACGGCCCAGAGTCGGTTTCCGTTTTTTTTAAATAATTCCGCTCGGAAGAAAAATAAAAAGAAATACTAAACGGACTCCAAAAATCACGAAATAAATTTTGCCGGGATTCTAAAATCAAGCCCGATAAAGTGAACATTTATCTGGGCCCAAACTACAACTTTGAAAAACGCGTATTTTTCCTAAATTCAAAAAAAAACAAAAAACTCCGAAATAAATCTTATTTGATTTTTTTATTAAATCCTCAATATTTCTATATTTTGGGAAAGTTATTTTATTCCCTCTCTCATATTTTTGTAATAGAAATAATTGATGATAAAATAAATAAAATCAGACGATCCTATTTACACAATTTGAGAAAAGTCAAATATGTAAATAACGAAATCCCCAACTCTCTACGTGGGTCCTTGAGTTGCTTAGGATTTTCTGGGATCAAAACCAAATGCAAAATAAAATATGATATGCATGATGATCTAATGTATAACATTCCAAATTGAAAATTTGGGATGTTACAAACCTACCCCCCTTAAGATGAATCTCGCCCTCGAGATTCGGGTTAGCTAGAAAATAGGTGAGGGTGGTCTTTGAGCAAATCTTCCTCTCGCTCCCAGGTGGCTTCATCCTCCGTGTGGTGGCTCCACTGAACTTTGCAAAACTTGATAACCTTGCTGCGAGTAACTCGGCTGGCAAACTCGAGAATCTTGAGTGGTTTCTCCTCGTAGGTCAAATTGTTATCCAACTGAATTGCTTCCAATGGTACTGTGTCTCTCAAAGGTATGTCAGCCATCTCCGCGTGACACTTCTTCAATTGAGAAACGTGGAACACATCATGTACTCCTGACAATCCTTCGGGCAATTCCAACTTGTAGGCCACTTCTCCCTTACGCTCCAAAACTCGATATGGTCCTACAAATCGTGGCGCTAACTTCCCCTTAACTCCAAAGCGTTTAATCCCTCGAAGTGGGGATACTCGAAGATAAGCTTTGTCTCCGACTTCGTAAACTGTCTCCTTGCGTTTAAAATCTGCGTAGCTCTTCTGCCTGGACTGGGCTACCTTGAGCCTATCGCGAATCAACTTCAGCTTCTGTTCAGACTCTTTAATCAGATCTAGTCCAAAAAACTGGCGGTCTCCAACTTTGTCCCACAACAACGGTGTCCTGCACCTCCTTCCGTACAAAGCTTCGAAAGGGGCCATCTTCAAACTGGTCTGATAGCTATTATTGTAAGAGAACTCTGCATATGGCAAATTATCGTCCCAACTAGATCCATAATCTAGCGCACAAGCTCTCAGCATATCCTCCAAAATCTGATTGACTCTCTCGGTCTGTCCATCTGTCTGCGGATGAAAAGCTGTACTAAATTCTAGCCTAGTACCCAAAGTCTCATGTAACTGCTTCCAGAACTTTGAGGTAAACTGGGTTCCTCTATCTGATACGATGCTCCTCGGAACTCCATGCAAACATACGATCCTGGTCATGTATATCTTGGCCAACTTAGCACTGGTGTAAGTGGTCTTTACTGGGATGAAATGAGCTACTTTCGTCAATCGATCAACTACAACCCAAATCGAGTCATAGCCTGAACGAGTCCTTGGTAATCCCGTGATAAAATCCATGCCTAACTTATCCCACTTCCATTCGGGTATCGGCAATGGTTGCAACAATCCTGCTGGCTTCTGATGCTCTGTCTTTACTCTCTGACATACGTCACAAACTGCTACATACTCCGCAATATCCTTCTTCATTCCGGTCCACCAGAAAATATCCTTCAAATCCAAATACATCTTAGTATTTCCTGGGTGAATCGAATACGGTGAATCATGTGCCTCTTGCAGAATCAACTTTCTGATCTCCGGGTCATTGGGTACATAAACACGGTCTTCAAACCATAGGGTGTCGTGCTCATCCTCATGAAATCCTTTAGCTTTTCCTTTGCTCATTTTCTCTTTTATAGAAGCAATCTCCTTGTCAGATTTCTGAGCCTCTCTGATTTTATCCATCAATGTTGACTGAATCTCCAATGCTGCCACATAGCCTCTCGGAACTATCTCCAAACATAGCTCACGAAGGTTTTCTTCTATCTTCTTGTGTATTTCTCCCGTCATTAACGTATTGACATGGCTCTTACGGCTCAATGCGTCAGCTACTACATTAGCTTTTCCGGGATGGTAATGCAATCTCATATCATAATCCTTGATGAGTTCCAACCATCTCCTTTGTCTGAGGTTCAACTCCTTCTGTGTGAAAATGTACTTCAAACTCTTGTGATCCGTGTACACCTCACAATGATTTCCAATGAGGAAATGTCTCCATGTCTTCAATGCATGCACTACGGCTGCTAACTCCAAATCATGCGTGGCATAATTCAATTCGTGAGGCTTCAGTTGTCTTGAAGCATACGAAACAACTTTCCCTTCCTGCATAAGCACTGCTCCAAGTCCTCGACGTGAAGCGTCGCAATACACCTCATGATCCTTGGTCTGATCTGGCAAAATCAACACTGGTGAGGTAACCAAGCGTTTCTTCAACTCCTGGAAACTAGCCTCACACTCCTCAGTGAAGGAAATATGCCCTAGAGGCAATAATAAAGTTATTATTTATTTCCTTATATCATGATAAATGTTTATTATTCATGCTAGAATTGTATTAACCGGAAACATAATACATGTGTGAATACATAGACAAACAGAATGTCACTAGTATGCCTCTACTTGACTAGCTCATTAATCAAAGATGGTTATGTTTCCTAACCATGAACAAAGAGTTGTTATTTGATTAACGGGATCACATCATTAGTTGAATGATCTGATTGACATGACCCATTCCATTAGCTTAGCACCCGATCGTTTAGTATGTTGCTATTGCTTTCTTCATGACTTAAACATGTTCCTATGACTATGAGATTATGCAACTCCCGTTTGCCGGAGGAACACTTTGTGTGCTACCAAACGTCACAACGTAAATGGGTGATTATAAAGGATCTCTACAGGTGTCTCCAATGGTAGATGCTGGGTTGGCGTATTTCGAGATTAGGATTTGTCACTCCGAATGTCGGAGAGGTATCTCTGGGCCCTCTCGGTAATGCACATCACATAAGCCTTGCAAGCATTGAAACTAATGAGTTAGTTGCGGGATGATGTATTACAGAACGAGTAAAGAGACTTGCCAGTAACGAGATTGAACTAGGTATTGGATACCGACGATCGAATCTCGGGCAAGTAACATACCGATGACAAAGGGAACAACGTATGTTGTTATGCGGTCTGACCGATAAAGATCTTCGTAGAATATGTAGGAACCAATATGGGCATCCAGGTCCCGCTATTGGTTATTGACCGGAGATGTGTCTCAGTCATGTCTACATTGTTCTCGAACCGTAGGGTCCGCACGCTTAACGTTACGATGACAGTTATTATGAGTTTATGCATTTTGATGTACCGAAGTTAGTTCGGAGTCCCGGATGTGATCACGGACATGACGAGGAGTCTCGAAATGATCGAGACATAAATATTGATATATTGGAAGCCTATGTTTGGATATCGGAAGTGTTCCGGGTGAAATCGGGATTTTACCGGAGTACCGGGAGGTTACCGGAACCCCCCGGGAACCATATGGGCCTTAATGGGCTTTAGTGGAAAGGAGAAAAGGGGCAGCCCAAAGGTGGCCGCCACCCCCCCCCCTTTCCCTAGTCCTATTAGGACTAGGAGAGGTTGCCGGCCCCCTCTCTCTCTCTTTCCCCCTTGGGAATCCTATTAGGAATAGGATTGGGGGGGACTCCTACTCCCGGTAGGAGTAGAACTCCTCCTGCGCCCTCCTCCTGGCCGGCCGCCCCCTCCCCCTTGGATCCTTTATATACGGGGGCAGGGGGCACCTCTATACACACAAGTTGATCCTTGAGATCGTTCCTTAGCCATGTGCGGTGCCCCCTGCCACCATATTCCACCTCGATCATATCGTTGTAGTGCTTAGGCGAAGCCCTACGTCGGTAGAACATCAAGATCGTCACCACACCGTCGTGCTGACGGAACTCTTTCCCGATGCTTTGCTGGATCGGAGCCCGGGGATCGTCATCGAGCTGTACGTGTGCTAAGAACTCGGAGGTGCCGGAGTAACGGTGCTTGGATCGGTCGGATCGGGAAGACGTACGACTACTTCCTCTACGTTGTGTGATCGCTTCCGCAGTCGGTCTGCGTGGGTACGTAGACAACACTCTCCCCTCTCGTTGCTATGCATCACCATGATCTTGCGTGTGCGTAGGAAAATTTTTGAAATTACTGTGTTCTCCAACAGTGGCATCCGAGCCTGGTTTTATGGTTTGATGTTATATGCACGAGTAGAACACAAGTGAGTTGTGGGCGATATAAGTCATACTGCCTACCAGCATGTCATACTTTGGTTCGGCGGTATTGTTGGACGAGACGACCCAGACCAACCTTACGCGTACGCTTACGCGAGACCGGTTCCCCCGACATGCTTCGCACACGGGTGGCTTGCGGGCGACTGTCTCTCCAACTTTAGTTGAACCAAGTATGGCTACGCCCAGTCCTTGCGAAGGTTAAAACGGAGTCTATTTGACAAACTATCGTTGTGGTTTTGATGCGTAGGTGAGATTGGTTCTTGCTTAAGCCCGTAGCAGCCACGTAAAACTTGCAACAACAAAGTAGAGGACGTCTAACTTGTTTTTGCAGGGCATGTTGTGATGTGATATGGTCAAGACATGATGCTGAATTTTATTGTATGAGATGATCATGTTTTGTAACCAAGTTATCGGCAACTAGCAGGAGCCATATGGTTGTCGCTTTATTGTATGCAATGCAATCGCGATGTAATGCTTTACTTTATCACTAAGCGGTAGCGGTAGTCGTGGAAGCATAAGATCGGCGAGACGACAACGATGCTACGATGGAGATCAAGGTGTCGCGCCGGTGATGATGGTGATCATGACGGTGCTTCGGAGATGGAGATCACAGGCACAAGATGATGATGGCCATATCATATCACTTATATTGATTGCATGTGATGTTTATCTTTTTATGCATCTTATCTTGCTTTGATTGACGGTAGCATTATAAGATGATCTCTCACCAAATTATCAAGAAGTGTTCTCCCTGAGTATGCACCGTTGCGAAAGTTCTTCGTGCTGAGACACGACGTGATGATCGGGTGTGATAGGCTCTACGTTCAAATACAACGGGTGCAAAACAGTTGCACACGCGGAATACTCAGGTTATACTTGACGAGCCAAGCATATACAGATATGGCCTCGGAACACGGAGACCGAAAGGTCGAGCGTGAATCATATAGTAGATATGATCAACATAGTAATGTTCACCAATGAAACTGCTCCATCTCACGTGATGATCGGACATGGTTTAGTTGATTTGGATCACGTGATCACTTAGAGGATTAGAGGGATGTCTGTCTAAGTGGGAGTTCTTAAGTAATATGATTAATTGAACTTTAATTTATCATGAACTTAGTCCTGGTAGTATTTTGCAAATTATGTTGTAGATCAATAGCTTGCGTTGTTGCTTCCCTGTGTTTATTTTGATATGTTCCTAGAGAAAATTGTGTTGAAAGATGTTAGTAGCAATGATGCGGATTGGATCCGTGATCTGAGGTTTATCTTCATTGTTGCACAGAAGAATTATGTCCTTGATGCACCGCTAGGTGACGGACCTATTGCAGGAGCAGATGCAGACGTTATGAACGTTTGGATAGCTCAATATGATGACTACTTGATAGTTTAGTGCACCATGCTTAATGGCTTAGAATCGGGACTTCAAAGACGTTTTGAACGTCATGGAACATATGAGATGTTCCAGGAGTTGAAGTTAATATTTCAAGCAAATACCCGAGTTGAGAGATATGAAGTCTCCAACAAGTTCTATAGCTAAAAGATGGAGGAGAATCGCTCAACTAGTGAGCATGTGCCCAGATTGTCTGAGTACTACAATCACTTGAATCAAGTGGGAGTTAATCTTCCAGATAAGATAGTGATTGACAGAATTCTCTAGTCACCATCACCAAGTTAGTAGAACTTCGTGATGAACTATAATATGCAAGGGATAACGGAAACAACTCCCAAGCTCTTCGTGATGCTGAAATCAACGAAGGTAGAAATCAAGAAAACATCAAGTGTTGATGGTTGACAAGACCACTAGTTTCAAGAAAAGGGCAAAGGGAAGAAGGGGAACTTCAAGAAGAACGGCAAGCAAGTTGCTGCTCAAGTGAAGAAGCCCAAGTCTGATCCTAAGCCTGAGACTAAGTGCTTTTACTGCAAAGGGACTGGTCACTGGAAGTGGAACTGCCCCAAGTATTTGGCGGATAAGAAGGATGGCAAGTTAAACAAAGGTATATTGGATATACTTTTATTGATGTGTACTTTACTAGTGTTTATAGCAACCCCTCAGTATTTGATCTAGTTCAGTTGCTAAGAGTAGTAACTCGAAACAGGAGTTGCAGAATGAACAGAGACTAGTTAAGGGTGAAGTGACGATGTGTGTTGGAAGTGGTTCCAAGATGGATATGATCATCATCGCACACTCCCTATACTTTCGAGATTAGTGTTGAACCTAAATAAGTGTTATTTGGTGTTTGCGTTGAGCATGAATATGATTTGATCATGTTTATTGTAATACGGTTATTCATTTAAGTAAAAGAATAAATTGTTGTTCTGTTTACATGAATAAAACCTTATATGGTTACACACCCAATGAAAATAGTTCATTGGATCTCGATCTTAATAATACACATATTCATAATATTGAAACCAAAAGATGCGAAGTTAATAATGAAAGTGCAACTTATTTGTGGCACTGCCGTTTAGGTCCTATTGGTGTAAAGCGCATGAAGAAACTCCATGCTGATGGGATTTTGGAATCACTTGATTATGAATCACTTGATGCTTGCGAACCATGCCTTATGGGCAAGATGACTAAAACGCCATTCTCCGGAACAATGAAGCAAGCAACAAATTTGTTGGAAATCATACATACTGATGTATGTGGTCCGATGAATATTAAGGCTTACAGCAGGTATCATTATTTTCTGACCTTCACAAGATGATTTGAGCAGATATGGGGATATCTACTTGATGAAACATAAGTCTGAAACACTTGAACAGTTCAAAGAATTTCAGAGTGAAGTGGAAAATCATCGTGACAAGAAAATAAAAGTTTCTACGATATGATCGCAGAGGTAAAATATTTGAGTTACGAGTTTGGTCTTCAGTTAAAACAATGTGAAATAGTTTCACTACTCACGCCACCTGGAACACCACAGCATAATGGTGTGTCCGAACGTCATAACCGTACTTTATTGGATATAGTGCAATCTATGATGTATCTTACCGATCTACCACTATCGTTTTGGGGTTATGCATTAGAGACAGCTGCATTCACGTTAAATAGGGCACCATCAAAATCCGTTGAGATGACGCCTTATGAACTATGGTTTGGCAAGAAACCAAAGTTGTCGTTTCTGAAAGTTTGGGGCTGCGATGCTTATGTGAAAAAGCTTCAACCTGATAAGCTCGAACCCAAATCGGAGAAATGTGTCTTCATAGGATATCCAAAAGAAAATATTGGATACACCTTCTATCACAGATCCGAAGGCAAGACTTTTGTTGCTAAATTCGGAAACTTTCTGGAGAAGGAGTTTCTCTCGAAAGAAGTGAGTGGGAGGAAAGTAGAAAACTTGATAAGGTAATTGTACCTTCTCCCTTATTGGAAAGTAGTTCATCACAAAACCTGTTCTTGTGACTACTACACCAATTAGTGAGGAAGCTAATGATGATGATCATGTAACTTCAGATCAAGTTACTACCGAATCTCGTAGGTAATCCAGAGTAAGATCCGCACCAGAGTGGTACGGTAATCCTGTTCTGGAAGTCATGTTACTAGACCATGACGAACTTGCGAACTATGAGGAAGCGATGATGAGCCCAGATTCCGCGAAATGGTTTGAGGCCATGAAATCTGAGATATGATCCATGTATGAGAACAAAGTTTGGAATTTGGTTGACTTGCCCGATGATCAGCAAGCAATTGAGAATAAATGGATCTTCAAGAGGAAGACGGACGCTGATAGTAGTGTTACTATCTACAAAGCTAGAATTGTCGCAAAAGGTTTTCGACAAGTTCAAGGTGTTGACTACGATGAGAGTTTCTCACTCGTATCTATGCTAGAGTCTGTCAGAATCATGTTAGTAATTGCCGCATTTTATGAAATCTGGCAAATGGATAAACAAAACTGCATTCCTTAATGGATTTATTAAAGAAGAGTTGTATATGATGCAATCAGAAGGTTTTGTCAATCCGAAAGGTGCTAAACAAATGTGCAAGCTCCAGCGATCCATCTGTGGACTGGTGCAAGCATCTCGGAGTTGGAATATACACTTTGATGAGTTGATCAAAGCATATAGTTTTATACAGACTTGCGGTGAAGCCTGTATTTACAAGAAAGTGAGTGGGAGCACTACAGCATTTCTGATAAGTATATGTGAATGACATATTGTTGATCGGAAATAATGTAGAATTATTCTGTAAAGCATAAAAGAGTGTTTGAAAGGAGTTTTTCAAAGAAAGACTTTGGTGAAGCTGCTTACATATTGAGCTTCAAGATCTATAGAGATAGATCAAGACGCTTGATAAGTTTTTTCAATGAGTACATACCTTGACAAGATTTTGAAGTAGTTCAAAAATGAAGCAGTCAAAGAAAGAGTTCTTGCCTGTATTGAAAGTTGTGAAGTTGAGTAAGACTCAAAGCCCAACCACGACAGAAGATAGAAAGAGAATGAAAGTCATTCCCTATGCCTTGGCCATAGGTTCTATAAAGTATGTCATGCTGTATACCAGATCTATTATATACCCTGCACTGATTTGGCAAGGGAGTACAATAGTGATCTAGGAGTAGATCACTGGACATCAGTCAGAATTATCCTTAGTGAAATAAGGGTATGTTTCTCGATTTTGGACGTGACAAAAAGGTTCGTCGTAAAGGGTTACGTCGATGCAAGTTTTTGACACTAATCTAGATGACTCCAAGTCTCGGTCTAGATACATATTGAAAGTGGGAGCAATTAGCTAGAGTAGCTCCATGCAGAGCATTGTTGACATAGAAATTTGCAAAATACATGTGGATCTGAATGTGGCAGACCCGTTGACTAAAATTCTCTCACAAGAAAAACATGATCACTTTTTGGGTGTTAATCACATAGCGATGTGAACTAGATTACTGACTAAAGTAAACCCTTTGAGTGTTGGTCACATGACGATGTGAACTATGGGTGTTAATGACATGGTGATGTGAACTATTGCTGTTAAATCACATGGCGATGTGAACTAGATTATTGACTCTAGTGCAAGTGGGAGACTGAAGGAAATATGCCCTAGAGGCAATAATAAAGTTATTATTTATTTCCTTATATCATGATAAATGTTTATTATTCATGCTAGAATTGTATTAACCGGAAACATAATACATGTGTGAATAGATAGACAAACAGAATGTCACTAGTATGCCTCTACTTGACTAGCTCGTTAATCAAAGATGGTTATGTTTTCTAACCATGAACAAAGAGTTGTTATTTGATTAACGGGATCACATCATTAGTTGAATGATCTGATTGACATGACCCATTCCATTAGCTTAGCACCCGATCGTTTAGTATGTTGCTATTGCTTTCTTCATAACTTATACATGTTCCTATGACTATGAGATTATGCAACTCCCGTTTGCCGGAGGAACACTTTGTGTGCTACCAAACGTCACAACGTAAATGGGTGATTATAAAGGAGCTCTACAGGTGTCTCCAATGGTAGATGTTGGCTTGGCGTATTTCGAGATTAGGATTTGTCACTCCGAATGTCGGAAAGGTATCTCTGGGCCCTCTCGGTAATGCACATCACATAAGCCTTGCAAGCATTGCAACTAATGAGTTAGTTGCGGGATGATGTATTATGGAACGAGTAAAGAGACTTGCCAGTAACGAGATTGAACTAGGTATTGGATACCGACGACCGAATCTCGGGCAAGTAACATACCGATGACAAAGGGAACAACGTATGTTGTTATGCGGTCTGACCGATAAAGATCTTCGTAGAATATGTAGGAACCAATATGGGCATCTAGTTCCCGCTATTGGTTATTGACCGGAGATGTGTCTCAGTCATGTCTACATTGTTCTCGAACCGTAGGGTCCGCACGCTTAACGTTACGATGACAGTTATTATGAGTTTATGCATTTTGATGTACCGAAGTTAGTTCGGAGTCCCGGATGTGATCACGGACATGACGAGGAGTCTCGAAATGATCGATACATAAAGATTGATATATTGGAAGCCTATGTTTGGATATCGGAAGTGTTCCGGGTGAAATCGGGATTTTACCGGAGTACCGGGAGGTTACCGGAACCCCCCGGGAACCATATGGGCCTTAATGGGCTTTAGTGGAAAGGAGAAAAGGGGCAGCCCAAAGGTGGCCGCCCCCCCCCCTTTCCCTAGTCCTATTAGGACTAGGAGAGGTGGCCGGCCCCCTCTCTCTCTCTTTCCCCCTTGGGAATCCTATTAGGAATAGGATTGGGGGGGAGTCCTACTCCCGGTAGGAGTAGAACTCCTCCTGCGCCCTCCTCCTGGCCGGCTGCCCCTCGCCCTTGGATCCTTTATATACGGGGGCAGGGGGGCACCTCTAGACACACAAGTTGATCCTTGAGATCGTTCCTTAGCCGTGTGCGGTGCCCCCTGCCACCATATTCCACCTCGATCATATCGTTGTAGTGCTTAGGCGAAGCCCTACGTCGGTAGAACATCAAGATCGTCACCACGCCGTCGTGCTGACGGAACTCTTTCCCGACGCTTTGCTGGATCAGAGCCCGGGGATCGTCATCGAGCTGTACGTGTGCTAAGAACTCGGAGGTGCCGGAGTAACGGTGCTTGGATCGGTCGGATCAGGAAGACGTACGACTACTTCCTCTACGTTGTGTGATCGCTTCCGCAGTCGGTCTGCGTGGGTACGTAGACAACACTCTCCCCTCTCGTTGCTATGCATCACCATGATCTTGCGTGTGCGTAGGAAAATTTTTGAAATTACTGCGTTCTCCAACACTCAGTCCATTTGAACTTAGTATCCTTCTTTAACAGCTCCGTCATAGGCTTCGCAATCTTTGAAAAGTTCTCAATAAACCTCCGGTAGTATCCTGCGAGTCCAAGGAAACTCCAGATCTCTCCAACTGTTGTTGTTGCTTCCCACTTGGTCACGGTATCAACTTTAGTGGGATCTACTGCTATACCTTCTCCAGATATAACGTGTCCGAGGAATCCTACTTCCTTCAACCAAAACTCACATTTGCTGAACTTGGCATATAATTGATGTTCTCTGAGCTTTCCGAGTGCCAAACGCAAATGCTACTTATGTTCCTCTTCATTCTTTGAATAAACCAGGATATCATCGATGAACACTACGACGAACTTATCCAAAAGCTCCATAAACACTTTGTTCATCATGTTCATAACATAGGCAGGTGCGTTAGTCAGTATACTCATACAGTCCATATCTAGTGGTGAATGCTGTCTTAGGAATATCCTGTTCTTGAATCTTCAACTGATGGTACCCTGATCGCAAATCGATCTTGGAAAACACTTTAGCCCCTTGCAATCGATCAAACAGATCATTGATCATTGGTAGTGGGTACTTGTTTTTGATTGTTACTTCGTTCAATCCTCGATAGTAAACAACCATTCTTAACGATCCATCCTTCTTCTCCACTAGAAGTACTGGTGATCCCCAAGGCGAAGAACTTGGGCGAATGTAACCTTTTTCCAGTAACTCCTTAATCTGCTTCTTAATTTCCACCAAATCCTTTGCTGGCATCCTATATGGTCTCTTTGATATTGGCCCAGTGCCTGGCAAAAGCTCAATCAAAAACTCAATGTCTCTATCCGGTGGCATGCCTGGCAACTCTTCGGGAAATACATCAGGAAAATCCTTTACCACTGGTACTTCCTCCTGCACAACTCCTGATAAGGAATTTACTTGTGTCATGTTTGGCGCATGTCGGGATACATACTTGATCCTTCTTCCTTCTGGTGTGGTAAGCAAAATTGACTTACTGGCGCAATCGATGTTTCCTCCATACATCGACAGCCAATCCATACCGAGAATTACATCCAAACCTTGGGATTCCAGAATAATCAAAATCCGTTGGGAAAACATGCCTTCCTATACTTAATGGCACTTGAAAGCATCCTTGACTGGCCATGTACTCTGCTCCTGGCGAGCTTACTAGCATAGGTGTTTTAAGAACCCTAGTGGGCAGGCTATACTTTTCCACAAATCCCCTTGATATGTATGAATGTGATGCACCAGTATCAAAAAGAACGAGTGCAGTAAATGACTTAACCAAAAACTTACCTATTACTGCATCGGGCTGAGCTTCAATCTCCTCCACATTAATGTAGTTCACCTGTCCCCTGTTGAAAGGGTTCGGCTTCTTTCCAAAGCTTCCATTGCCGTTTTGGCCTTCAGGACATTCATTGGCATAATGTCCAGTCTTGGAACACTTGAAACAGGTGACTTGACTCAAATCCTTCTTGGCTGGGGTTGATGGGTTGTTGCGGTTCTGTCCATTGCTTCCTCCATTCCCATTACCATTCTTGGTGCCATTGTGATTGTGTGAGCTACCTACTCCATGGGTATGCTGAAAATGTCCTCCCGGTCTAGGGGTAAAACGTGGCTTCTGCTGAGCTCCTGAATTATACTTTCCTTGTCCATACTTCCTTTTGCGGTTCTCAATTTGCTGCTGCTTCCCTTCAATCATAAGAGCACGATCTACCAACTCCTGGTAGTTGTTGAAGGTGGCTACCGTCAACTGCATGCTCAACTCATCATTCAGTCCTTCCAGGAATTTCTCCTGCTTAGCTGCATCCGTAGCAACGTCATCTGGGGCATAACGTGCTAGCTTACTAAACTCCTCCACATACTGGCCAACTGTCCGTCCTCCTTGGCGCAAGTTACGAAACTCACGCTTCTTCATGGCCATTGCTCCTACTGAAACATGGGCAGTCCAAAAAGCCTGCTGAAACTGGTCCCATGTGACAGTGTCGACTGGGAAGGTGGCTGTGAAATTCTCCCACCATGATGCTGCGGGTCCTTCTAACTGATGTGCGGCAAACTTCACCTTCTCCGCATCTGTGCATCCTGCTGTGGTCAACTCCCTAGCTGTCTTGCGGAGCCAATCATCTGCTACTATCGGCTCGGTGCTACTGGAAAACACCGGCGGATTCAGCCTAAGAAAATGGGCTAAGTGGTCAACAGGTGGTGGTGGTGGTGGGTTGTTGTTGTTGTTCCCCTGATTCTGATTCTGAACTAGCAACTGCATCAAGGTGTTCTGCTGCTGGATCAACTGGGTGAGCTCCGGCGGAAAGGCAAATCCGGGGTCACGTCTCGGAGGCATCTGAGGGTTTAGAAAAGATGAGATATAAGAATAGAGGGGGTCTAAAGAGAAAACACTACCCATATGCACATGAGGCAAAAGCAAACAATTCACTTCATTCAATCAAACAAAGGCATACAATCGATCTAACTATCGAAAAAGTGCTCGGGCTACTAAATTTACATGGTGGACAACTACTATTGGTGAGGTGGTCTACTAGAAATATTCTACGGTTGTAGACTCCATGATATCGGCTCCAGCTTCATCAACACAGTTATCATCTCTACTATCTGCTTCCGAGTCGGTGTCGTCGATGATGATGTAGTCTTCCGGGCTAATTTCCTTGGGTTCTTCGTCTTCATCTACTGGTGTCGGGTCTCCCATAAATATTCCAATCTTCTTGATCAGGTCGTCATGCTTCTCCACCAATACTTCAATTTCTTCTTCATAATCTTCACGTGTAGCCTTGAGTTCTTCCTCCAATTCCTTGATTCTAGTCTTAGCCTTCTTCAGATCTATCATGTCGGCGCACATCTGATTCTCCTGTCGTCGAATGTGCTGGTTTAACTCCTGGATAAAAGCTGCAATTGATCTATCTTTCCTGGTGCTGATCATCTCCCATTGTTCATCTCTGCGTTCGCAAATCTGGTAGATAGTATCCTTGAGATCCTTGCGGTAGACTTCTCCAATGCGTCCCATAGCAATGTGAGCTGCCATACTCTTTCCTAGACTCCAAGTTGGTGCATCAAAAGAAAACTCTATGGGCTCAGTGACTGGCATGAACATCCTTCCTGGAACTTGAACTTGAATCATCCAGCGCTCTTCTTCAGGTAAAGTGGCGTTGTAGGTTCCCGTGAAGCTTGGTACTCCTATGTTCAGGTATCTAGTGACTTCCTTCAAGTGGCGTCCAAAGGGTGTATCTTCATCTGGTTGTGTGAACTTGTTCCTTGCATCCGCCATCCTAAAGAGTAGAAAAGATGAGAAGTCAGAAGAGAAGAGAGTGAGGAGTGATCTAGGTCTTTTCGCTTAGTGGTCGTATCCTACAGTCAGCGTGTGCTCTGATACCATCTCTGTAGCGACCAGACCTCAAACAGTCTGATCTCTGTGCTCCGGTGTCATCCCTGGATCAGTAATGCTGACACCGCACAATACTCGAAGGATTTATAGCAGAGTAGCAATCACACACTTATTACATCGAGTGTCTCAAAAGAGAACTTAATACAATAAATATGGCTGAAGGCCATCTAATAACGATAACAGCGGAAGGCTTGGAAGATAAGTGAGTCCATCAACTCCAATGGCATCACTGAGTATAGAACCACGACCTAAAAACACCTTAATCGTCGTCTGAAAAGTCTGCAACATTAACGTTGCAGCCCGAGAACGGGTCAGCAAATGGAATATGCTGGCAAGGTAACACATAGAGAGTAATGAAATGCCACAGATATACTATATGCATATTTGGCTGGTGGAAAGCTCTATGGTTACTGTTTTGCGTAAAGCCAATTTTTCCCTACTGCAAAGGAATAAATTTAATTACTATCATGGTGGTTGTTAAACATTGAGAATGGTTGACAGCATCCTCAATCCCAATTAAGCATCATCATTAAACAAACCCTTCAAACTTAATTTAGAGTAACATGTTGAGATTCACATGAAAATCCAAGTACTAGATACTCAAGATGTCCATAACCGGGGACACGGCTAACCATGATTAGTTTATTACACTCTGCAGAGGTTTGCGCACTTTTCCCCACAAGACTCGATCGCCTCCGTTGGTTTTCTCTCACTACATGATGTTTGAGAAACGGATGACCGAGACATAGTCTTTCAGAAGCGCTAGCACCTTACGTTGGATAGACCGGTACACCTACTTTCCCCTACATCTGCTAGTCTACCCTGTAAGAGTTCGCACGACTTAATCAACTATGCCAGAGCCCATAATGGCTTGTGGCTACACATGGAAGTTTCTAGTATGAATAATCTCATGATCCCTTTGAGCCTGGGTGGCGGTCCAAAAGAAAAACAGGCAAGTCCTGATGGAAACCAGGTGCCTCAATCCACCCAGATGTGTATTTAAGTTGCCACCTTAAGTAAACCATTAAAATTAACAAACTCACATCTGTCATGGATATCACTCACCCAATCCACGTCTACTAGCATAGCATGGCATAATAAGCAAACGTAGAAGTAACTCCCAAAGGTTTCATAATAAACAGGTCATAGGTACTACCTCATCTACTTCCCATCCCACAATTTAATTAGATCCTAATCATGCAATGTGTGAGGATTGATCTAATGCAATAAAACTGGGTTGTAGAAAAGGTATGATCAAGTGTTACTTGCCCTGCTGATGATCCGCGAAACCTAGAGATTCGAAGTAACAGGCGGCGCACTCCGGGTATTCTATCGCAGGCAAACAAACAAGCATGCAATAAGTACTCATCTAATGCACAGGTAAAACTCAAATCGAAGATCTAACCAGAAAGTTCAACTTAAGAACCCTGGTTTGCAAAAAGAATCAAATCGAACGAAGCAAAAGAAATCAAACGGCGAAAGAAAACAACTTCGTTCTAGTAATCTGGATCTAGGTCAAATTTTACAGTAGCAAAAACTTGTTTAAGTTGATTATTCGGCAAAAGAAACTCCAGGCGCTTGAATCGCCTGATTCCGATAAACGAGCGAAAAGTTATACTAAAACGAAAATCGGATCAGAAATCGCGATCAGAAAATAACCGCGGAAAATCCGACGAAAAAGACGAACGACGAACAAAAAAGAAAAAAAAATCCTCTCTCTTTTAAAAAAAAACTGCACGGAAATCGAGGCGCGTCGGCAAACTTCGAAAAGCGCGCGCTCCGGCGACGGCGGCGCTGGGCGGCGGCTAGGGTTTCGGGCGGCGGTGGCTTATGGGCTGGGCGGCTCGGGTGCGCGGGTATATAAAGGCTGCCCCGGGCGGTGTCCCGCTCGGGTACGGCCCAGAGTCGGTTTCCGTTTTTTTTTAAATAATTCCGCTCAGAAGAAAAATAAAAAGAAATACTAAACGGACTCCAAAAATCGCGAAATAAATTTTGCCGGGTTTCAAAAATCAAGCCCGATAAAGTGAACATTTATCTGGGCCCAAACTACAACTTTGAAAAACGCGTATTTTTCCTAAATTCAAAAAAAAATTACTGAAAAACTCCGAAATAAATCTTATTTGATTTTTTTTATTAAATCCTCAATATTTCTATATTTTGGGAAAGTCATTTTATTCCCTCTCTCATATTTTTGTAATAGAAATAATTGATGATAAAATAAATAAAATCAGACGATCCTATTTACACAATTTGAGAAAACTCAAATATGTAAATAACGAAATCCCCAACTCTCTCCGTGGGTCCTTGAGTTGCTTAGGATTTTCTGGGATCAAAACCAAATGCAAAATAAAATATGATATGCATGATGATCTAATGTATAACATTCAAATTGAAAATTTGGGATGTTACATCATCCGCTCACGCGAGCCCTGGGCTTTTGCACGCTTCTTCAGAAAGTTTTCCTTTAGTTTGTGCAACATGATCTTGAAGCTTTTCACTTCTTGCACGCTGAGCCTGGCCATATTCTTCTTGAACTTAGCCTTTTCATGATCAATTTTCTGCTTCAGTTCAACAATGCGCTGGGCAATTGCCAATTCTAAAGCGATAGCGCCTTGGAAGGCGACGCTGAGGCCAACGGGCAGCTGCAGATCTTCAAAGCTGATGGTTGGTGTGGCAAACCACTCGTCAATGAAGTTGTGTATAATGGCAACATCAAAGAGAGGCAGATTGTTGAAGATTTCAGCCTCTTCTTTGCTCTTGATGAGCTGCTCAAGAGCGTCATCTCCAAGATCTTCATCACTTGACAGATCAATGGTTTCACTGCATGGAATGGCAGCCGCTGTGAGCTCTTTGCCTGTGTGTGGCTAAGGCTTGGAGACGTGGGATACGTCTTCAGACTGCACACTGTCTTCAGGAGGTGCAGTTGCCAATGGCTTCGCCCTTGAGATTTTGGGTGAAGGGGACGGCTTTGAAGCTTTTAGCTTCTTCATCTGCTTTGGCTTTGGCGCTGCAGGCGCGTCATCAGACTCAGTGTCAGCTGCAGGCTCATTTACTGCAGTCCCTTGAACCACGATGTAGGTGATGAGGCCTTCAAGGTTGGCATAGGGATCGATCTCATTTGGTTCTGCTTCTCGTGTGCCATCTGCCCTTGGCGCTGAGGGACCAGGGTTGAAGTCTAACCCCAGCTTCTTCTTGTTCTGCTTCACGGAGTTCTGGGCAAACTGGAACTTGCGCTTGAACAGATTGTCGTCACGACACCAGAGTAGTGACGACGGATGTGCATCAGCAGGCTACGGTCCTCTGACCATGCATGGATTATGTTTCCGGTTAATACAATTCTAGCATGAATAAAGTAGAGGCATACTAGTGACATTCTGTTTGTCTATGTATTCACACATGTATTCTGTTTCCGGTTAATACAATTCTAGCATGAATAATAAACATTTATCATGACATAAGGAAATAAATAATAACTTTATTATTGCCTCTAGGGCATATTTCCTTCAACGACAGCTTAGGTTTCTTCCCAAACCATAATTCATACGGTGTCGTCTCAACGGATTTCGACGGAGCCCTATTTAAAGTGAATGCGGCAATCTCTAAAGCATAGCCCCAAAAAGATAGCGGTAAATCGGTAAGAGACATCATAGATCGCACCATATCTAATAGAGTGCAATTATGACGTTCGGACACACCATTATGCTGAGGTGTTCCAGGCGGCGTGAGTTGTGAAACTATTCCACATTTTCTTAAGTGTGTGCCAAATTCGTGACTCAAGTATTCTCCTCCACGATCTGATCGTAGGAACTTGATTTTCCTGTCACGTTGATTTTCGACCTCACTTTGAAATTCCTTGAACTTTTCAAAGGTCTCAGACTTGTGTTTCATCAAATAGATATACCCATATCTACTCAAGTCATCAGTGAGGGTGAGAACATAACGATAGCCACCGCGAGCCTCAACACTCATTGGACCGCACACATCAGTATGTATGATTTCCAATAAGTTGGTTGCTCGCTCCATTGTTCCTGAGAACGGAGTCTTGGTCATTTTACCCATGAGGCATGGTTCGCACGTGTCAAATGATTCGTAATCAAGAGACTCTAAAAGTCCATCTTCATGGAGCTTCTTCATGCGTTTGACACCTATGTGACCAAGGCGGCAGTGCCACAAGTATGTGGGACTATCATTATCAACCTTACATCTTTTGGTACTCACACTATGAATATGTGTAGCATTACGCTCGAGATTCATTAAGAATAAACCATTCACCATCGGAGCATGACCATAAAACATATCTCTCATATAAATAGAACAACCATTATTCTCGGATTTAAATGAGTAGCCATCTCGTATTAAACGAGATCCCGATACAATGTTCATGCTCAAACTTGGTACTAAATAACAATTATTGAGGTTCAAAACTAATCTCGTAGGTAAATGTAGAGGTAGCATGCCGACAGCGATCACATCGACCTTGGAACCATTCCCGACGCGCATCGTCACCTCGTCCTTCGCCAGTCTCCATCTATTCCGCAGCTCCTGCTTTGAGTTACAAATGTGAGCAACTGCACCGGTATCAAATACCCAAGAGCTACTACGAGTACTGGTAAGGTACACATCAATTACATGTATATCACATATACCTTTTGTGATGCCGGCCTTCTTGTCCGCTAAGTATTTGGGGCAGTTCCGCTTCCAGTGACCACTTCCCTTGCAATAAAAACTCTCAGTCTCGGGCTTGGGTCCATTCTTTGGCTTCTTCCCGGTAGCTTGCTTGCCGGGCGCGGCAACTCCCTTGTCGTCCTTCTTGAAGTTCTTCTTAACCTTGCCCTTTTTGAACTTAGTGGTTTTATTCACCATCAACACTTGATGTTCCTTTTTGACTTCTACCTCTGCTGATTTCAGCATTGCAAACACTTCAGGAATGGTCTTTTCCATCCCCTGCATGTTGAAGTTCATCACAAAGCTCTTGTAGCTCGGTGGAAGCGACTGAAGGATTCTGTCAATGACCGCGTCATCTGGGAGATTAACTCCCAGCTGAGTCAAGCGGTTATGCAACCCAGACATAGTGAGTATGTGCTCACTGACAGAACTATTTTCCTCCATCTTACAGCTGAAGAACTTGTCGAAGACTTGATATCTCTCGACCCGGGCATGAGCTTGGAAAACCATTTTCAGCTCTTCGAACATCTCATATGCTTCGTGTCTCTCAAAACATTTTTGGAGCCCCGGCTCTAAGCTGTAAAGCATGCCGCACTGAACGAGGGAGTAGTCATCGGTACGTGCCTGCCAAGCGTTCATAACGTCTTGTTCTGCAGGGAGAACAGGTGCGTCACCTAGCGGTGCTTGTAGGACATAATCTTTCTTGGCAGCTATGAGGATGATCCTCAGGTTCCGGACCCAGTCCGTGTAGTTGCTGCCATCGTCTTTCAGCTTGGTTTTCTCTAGGAACGCGTTGAAGTTGAGGACTACGTTGGCCATTTGATCTACAAGACATATTGTAAATATTTTAGACTAAGTTCATGATAATTAAGTTCATCTAATCAAATTATTCAATGAACTCCCACTTAGATAGACATCCCTCCAGTCATCTAAGTATAACATGATCCGAGTTAACTAGGCTATGTCCGATCATCATGTGAGACGGACTAGTCAACATAGGTGAACATCTTCATGTTGATCGTATCTTCTATACGACTCATGCTCGACCTTTCGGTCTTCTGTGTCCCGAGGCCATGTCTGTACATGCTAGGCTCGTCAAGTCAACCTAAGTGTTTGCATGTGTAAATCTGTCTTACACCCGTTGTATGTGAACATTAGAATCTATCACACTAGATCATCACGTGGTGCTTCGAAACAACGAACTGTCGCAACGGTGCACAGTTAGGGGGAACACTATCTTGAAATTATTATGAGGGATCATATTATTTACTACCGTCGTTCTAAGTAAACAAGATGCAAAAACATGATAAACATCACATGCAATCAAATAATAATAGTGACATGATATGGCCAATATCACATAGCTCCTTTGATCTCCATCTTGGGGCTCCATGATCATATTGTCACCGGCATGACACCATGATCTCCATCATCGTGTCGCCATGAAGTTGCTCGCCAACTATTACTTCTACTTGAAAGTGCGTTATATCGACTAGAGGGGGGGTGAATAGGCGATTTTTATGAAAGTCTTCAAAACGTGGAAGTTATGAAGACAAACAGTATAGATAGGCCTATCAATATGCAGCGGAAGTTAGGTTACACTAGGCAAGCCATGGTCAAGTATTCAATAGAGTGAAAGCACAGTGACAAATAGCTTCAGTGTAATAAGGATCAGGTAGGAAGAAGTTATGAAGCCAAACAGATCATACAGTCACGTTGTGAAGACAGAAGATTTAGCAAGCATGCAATGACTTCACAATGAGTAACAGCAAGTAATAAGAAGTGAAGATGAAACCAGTGACTCATTGAAGATAATGATTTGTTGGACCAGTTCCAGTTGCTGTGACAACTGTACGTCTGGTTGGAGCGGCTAGGTATTTAAACCAAAGGACACACAGTCCCGGACACCCAGTCCTGAACACGCAGCTCAGGACACCCAGTCCTCACCGTATTCTCCTTGAGCTAAGGTCACACAGTCCTCACCCAATCACTCTGGTAAGTCTTCAAGGTAGACTCCCAAACCTTCACAGACTTCGTTCACCGGCAATCCACAATGTCTCTTGGATGCTCAGAATGCGACGCCTAACCGGCTGGAGGATGCACAGTCCTCAAGTGTAATAAGTCTTCAGATCACTCGGACAAGAAGACTTAAGTGATGCCCAATTTACTCTGGCTCTGGGTGGTTAGGGCTTTTCTCCTCGCTAGGAATTTTCTCTCAAAGGCTTCGAGGTGGGTCGCTCTCAAACGACAAAAGCCATGCACTGAAATCTGAGCAGCCAACCGTTTATGGTTGTAGGGGTGGACTATTTATAGCCACTGGGCAACCCGACCTGATTTGTCCGAAATGACCCTGGGTCACTAAGGAACTGACACGTGTTCCAACGGTCAGATTTCAAACTCACACGGCAACTTTACTTGGGCTACAAGTAAAGCTGACTTGTCCGACTCTGGACAAGATTTGCTCTCATAGTCTTCGCTCGAAGACATAGGTTTTGAATTAGGCATCACTTCAGTCATTCTGACTGGTTCTCTTGCACCCCACTTAACAGTACGGTGGTTCCTATGACTCAACACAAATGAAAAAGAACTATGAAAGATCTAAGTCTTCGAGTTCCATAGGCTTCACGTGGTGTCTTCTCTTGTCATAGTCTTCAATGTGAATATCTTCATATACCACCATTGACTTCAATGTCTTCGTACATTTTTAGGGGTCATCTCTGGTAGTAAAACCGAATCAATGAGGGACTTCTACCTGTGTTATCCTGCAATTCTCACAAACACATTAGTCCCTCGACTAGGTTTGTCGTCAATACTCCAAAACCAACTAGGGGTGGCACTAGATGCACTTACGATCTCTCCCTTTTTGGTGATTGATGACAAACTAGTTGAAGTTTTCAACGGGGAGTATAATTTGTGAAATTGTAAAGGAATTTGTCTTCATAAGCTGCAAGGGCTCCCCCTGAAGATGTGCATATAAGTAATTTGCTTTTGGAATGCAAATGCACATGGCAGGTTGTACTTGTGGAGATCCACTTAAACTTATGATGACAATCCACTATTCATGTAAAGATATATGAAGATAATGACATGCATAATGAAAAATGGACGTCTGCAAAATGATCTAAGTGCGGAATTTATCGTCGCACATGCGGAATTTATCTTCGCAAAACAAAGTGGCAAACAAGTAGCAGACGACCATCGAGTTTAAGTGTTACAACTCAAAGAAGCAAATGTAGCAAAACGGGAGTTGTAAGCACGAAGCAAAATATAGCAAAATAAAAGGCACCCGCCCATATTGACCCGCTTGAAGACTATCAACATCATATGCTTCTCCCCCTTTTGTCAGTGAGGACCAAAAAGGTTTGAAGACATAGAGTTGTCTACTCGTTCCCATGAGCAGCAGGGTCGTTGGAGATGTTTGGCGGTGCAGACGAGCTTGGTGCAGATTCGACGCGTGCTGAAGGAGGTGGAGGTGATGTAGCGCCGTCTTCTTCTTCGATAATCCTTGCAGTCACCGTGGCAGCAGATGAAGAGAACTCAGAATCTTCAAGGGATGGAGTTCTGCGCAGCACAGCCCTTTGAGGAGGCGTGGAGTCAAATTTTAAGCGCTCTGTGAAGCCATCCTCTTGAAGTTCAGCTTCAGGACACATCATCGTGAGTCCTTTCCAGGTGCAGCGGCAGGTTTCGTGTGCAACAAATGCATTCTTGGTGGCAAGATTTCTGATGCGATTGACATCCTCCATGATGCTTTTCATCTGTCTCTTCAGCCAGTCGTGATGTCTATCCTGCTTTTGATGAAGAGCCACAAGAAGCTCTCGGTCATTGAGAGCGCGAGCGCGCTTCTTGGGTCTTTGAGCTGTTGTGCTGTCAGTGGCTTCAGTGGATGCAGGGCGTGGTGCACGTGTAGTGCCAGCCAACGGATACACCCTGGATATGGCTTCAACACCTTCAACATTCTGAGTGAAGCTCTGGTGTTCTGCATTCTGAAGACACAGAGGTTGCTTGGCAGGCTCGGGATATATGGCTTCAGCAGAGGTATCCACATCTGGCAAGAAGATCCGATGGTTGCGGGCTGAGGGCTGATAAGAGATCGCAGAGTGAAATTTGATCAGCCTCATTACCCACGGAGCATAGAACTTCAAGCCAAATAAATCTGAGCCTGAGGCAGCGAGTTGGCGTATGAAGAAGTCTTGAGCGTTGAAGCATTTGCCATGAAGTATACAAAATATCAGAGTCTTCATTGCACCCTCGATCTTGGCATGGGGAGAGTGCCCTTTGATAGGCCAGAGAGTCCGCCGGATGATGTGATAGATGGTTCTGGGCAGGTACTCTAGGTCTTCAACGAAGAACTCTGTTGGATAAGGAGCATCATGGGGCAATGGCTTCATCATGGAAAGCATCTGACTCATATTCGATTCAGGCCGCTGGAATATGCTCTCAAGAGCTTCAGTGTGTAGCTGACAGCCTTCTTCGAAGAATTCGCCAGGAGTGGGCAGGCCGGTGAGCTCAATGATACCAAATGCATTGGCTTCGTGATGGACATTGCCGGTCATCCACTCCAGGACCCAAGTCTTTGGATCTCTATTGTATCCCTTGATGTGGAGGGTGGCATAGAATTGCAGCAGAAGCTCTTCATTCCAGTGCTCTTCATTAGTGATAAACTGTAGCAGACCCACTTGCTTGAAGCAATCCAGCGCTTCTTCCAGATTGGGAAGACCAGCAACAGCTTCAACCTCAAGGCGCTTGTGCGGGAAGATGCGGCCCTGGTTGTCTAGGATGCATGAATAGTAGTTGCGCTGAGGATAGCTCCAGAACCTATCTGATGAGATCCTTTCCCTGGAATAGGGGTTCTTGGAGCTGTTAAAGAATGTATTATCTGCCCTGAAGCTATTGACGTTAAAGGAGCCAGGTGCTGATGCAGGACCTGGGAACCTTGGCAGTCGTGGGACTGGCTTCTGAACCTGAGGCCTGTGCGCAACATGATAGTTGAATTGGGGACCGGCAGCACACTCAGGAACTGAAGTGTCAGGAGCAGTAGCTTCAGTGTCTTCTGAAGCTGTTGGTGGGGAGGGCTCCACATTGGCTTCAATGTTGGTAGTGGCAGCCTCAATATTTTCCGCATCCACTTGACTAGCTGGAGGGTCAGTCTCTGGCACGTTCTCCTCGAGAACTGCTTCTTGGTGGAGCGGGGGAGTGGGATCTTGTGGTACTTCTTCATTGTCTTCGGCTGATGCAGCCGGAATGTCGTCAGCAGATTGTTGAGGCCTTGGACCTTTGCGAAGCCTGCGAAATGCAGACGACGCCTGTGGAGTTGGAGTGGGCTGGACTTCAGAATCTTCTTCCTCTTGTGGGCGATCCGTCCATGACGCATCCTGTGCAATTGGCGTCAGAGGACGACCAATGCTGAGGAGTTCGCTGGTTTCAAGCTGAGGAAGGGCTGCATCATCTTGTACATTGTCATGATGACCAATGTCTTCAGCAGCGATGGGGTCGGCTGCTGGAATGTCTTCAGCTGTAGGAGCCTCTGTGGAAGCAGGCTCATGAACTGTCAGTTGTCGTTCTGCGTCAGGATAGACGACAGAGAGGGGTTCAACCATCAAGGGCTCTGTGGGAGCAGCCCGAAGTTTCTTGGTCTTTCTCTTCTTGGTGGGGGCAGTTGGAGAGGCTTCAGAGTGTTTCCTCTTCCTGGCTTCAGCCTCTGCAGTTCGTGTCTTCTTGAGCTCTGAAGCGGTTGACCGGCTCTTAGGCTTCGAGCCAGTCGTTGCAGTTGGGAAGACAATTGGAACTGCTTCCTGCCTTGGTGCTTCTGGTTCAGCCATAGAAAGCTTCTTCTTCTTCTTCACGGCCATCCTGGGGTCGATGCCTGGAAGCCCAAGTGCCTTGCCCTTCTCAGCCTCGTTGTAGGCTTGCACACATCTATCTGCCAGAGTCTTCATCTGTAGCGACCAGACCTCAAACAGTCTGATCTCTGTGCTCCGGTGTCATCCCTGGATCAGTAATGCTGACACCGCACAGTACTCGGAGGATTTATAGCAGAGTAGCAATCACACACTTATTACATCGAGTGTCTCAAAAGAGAACTTAATACAATAAATATGGCTGAAGGCCATCTAATAACGATAACAGCGGAAGGCTTGGAAGATAAGTGAGTCCATCAACTCCAACGGCATCACTGAGTATAGAACCACGACCTAAAAACACCTTAATCGTCGTCTGAAAAGTCTGCAACATTAACGTTGCAGCCCGAGAACGGGTCAGCAAATGGAATATGCTGGCAAGGTAACACATAGAGAGTAATGAAATGCCACAGATATACTATATGCATATTTGGCTGGTGGAAAGCTCTATGGTTACTGTTTTGCGTAAAGTCAATTTTTCCCTACTGCAAAGGAATAAATTTAATTACTATCATGGTGGTTGTTAAACATTGAGAATGGTTGACAGCATCCTCAATCCCAATTAAGCATCATCATTAAACAAACCCTTCAAACTTAATTTAGAGTAACATGTTGAGATTCACATGAAAATCCAAGTACTAGATACTCAAGATGTCCATAACCGGGGACACGGCTAACCATGATTAGTTTATTACACTCTGCAGAGGTTTGCGCACTTTTCCCCACAAGACTCGATCGCCTCCGTTGGTTTTCTCTCACTACATGATGTTTGAGAAACGGATGACCGAGACATAGTCTTTCAGAAGCGCTAGCACCTTACGTTGGATAGACCGGTACACCTACTTTCCCCTACATCTGCTAGTCTACCCTGTAAGAGTTCGCACGACTTAATCAACTATGCCAGAGCCCATAATGGCTTGTGGCTACACATGGAAGTTTCTAGTATGAATAATCTCATGATCCCTTTGAGCCTGGGTGGCGGTCCAAAAGAAAAACAGGCAAGTCCTGATGGAAACCAGGTGCCTCAATCCACCCAGATGTGTGTTTAAGTTGCCACCTTAAGTAAACCATTAAAATTAACAAACTCACATCTGTCATGGATATCACTCACCCAATCCACGTCTACTAGCATAGCATGGCATAATAAGCAAACGTAGAAGTAACTCCCAAAGGTTTCATAATAAACAGGTCATAGGTACTACCTCATCTACTTCCCATCCCACAATTTAATTAGATCCTAATCATGCAATGTGTGAGGATTGATCTAATGCAATAAAACTGGGTTGTAGAAAAGGTATGATCAAGTGTTACTTGCCCTGCTGATGATCCGCGAAACCTAGAGATTCGAAGTAACAGGAGGCGCACTCCGGGTATTCTATCGCAGACAAACAAACAAGCATGCAATAAGTACTCATCTAATGCACAGGTAAAACTCAAATCGAAGATCTAACCAGAAAGTTCAACTTAAGAACCCTGGTTTGCAAAAAGAATCAAATCGAACGAAGCAAAAGAAATCAAACGGCGAAAGAAAACAACTTCGTTCTAGTAATCTGGATCTAGGTCAAATTTTACAGTAGCAAAAACTTGTTTAAGTTGATTATTCGGCAAAAGAAACTCCAGGCGCTTGAATCGCCTGATTCCGATAAACGAGCGAAAAGTTATACTAAAACGAAAATCGGATCAGAAATCGCGATCAGAAAATAACCGCGGAAAATCCGACGAAAAAGACGAACGACGAACAAAAAAGAAAAAAAATCCTCTCTCTTTTAAAAAAAAACTGCACGGAAATCGAGGCGCGTCGGCAAACTTCGAAAAGCGCGCGCTCCGGCGACGGCGGCGCTGGGCGGCGGCTAGGGTTTCGGGCGGCGGTGGCTTATGGGCTGGGCGGCTCGGGTGCGCGGGTATATAAAGGCTGCCCCGGGCGGTGTCCCGCTCGGGTACGGCCCAGAGTCGGTTTCCGTTTTTTTTTAAATAATTCCGCTCAGAAGAAAAATAAAAAGAAATACTAAACGGACTCCAAAAATCGCGAAATAAATTTTGCCGGGTTTCAAAAATCAAGCCCGATAAAGTGAACATTTATCTGGGCCCAAACTACAACTTTGAAAAACGCGTATTTTTCCTAAATTCAAAAAAAAATTACTGAAAAACTCCGAAATAAATCTTATTTGATTTTTTTTATTAAATCCTCAATATTTCTATATTTTGGGAAAGTCATTTTATTCCCTCTCTCATATTTTTGTAATAGAAATAATTGATGATAAAATAAATAAAATCAGACGATCCTATTTACACAATTTGAGAAAACTCAAATATGTAAATAACGAAATCCCCAACTCTCTCCGTGGGTCCTTGAGTTGCTTAGGATTTTCTGGGATCAAAACCAAATGCAAAATAAAATATGATATGCATGATGATCTAATGTATAACATTCAAATTGAAAATTTGGGATGTTACATCATCCGCTCACGCGAGCCCTGGGCTTTTGCACGCTTCTTCAGAAAGTTTTCCTTTAGTTTGTGCAACATGATCTTGAAGCTTTTCACTTCTTGCACGCTGAGCCTGGCCATATTCTTCTTGAACTTAGCCTTTTCATGATCAATTTTCTGCTTCAGTTCAACAATGCGCTGGGCAATTGCCAATTCTAAAGCGATAGCGCCTTGGAAGGCGACGCTGAGGCCAACGGGCAGCTGCAGATCTTCAAAGCTGATGGTTGGTGTGGCAAACCACTCGTCAATGAAGTTGTGTATAATGGCAACATCAAAGAGAGGCAGATTGTTGAAGATTTCAGCCTCTTCTTTGCTCTTGATGAGCTGCTCAAGAGCGTCATCTCCAAGATCTTCATCACTTGACAGATCAATGGTTTCACTGCATGGAATGGCAGCCGCTGTGAGCTCTTTGCCTGTGTGTGGCTAAGGCTTGGAGACGCGGGATACGTCTTCAGACTGCACACTGTCTTCAGGAGGTGCAGTTGCCAATGGCTTCGCCCTTGAGATTTTGGGTGAAGGGGACGGCTTTGAAGCTTTTAGCTTCTTCATCTGCTTTGGCTTTGGCGCTGCAGGCGCGTCATCAGACTCAGTGTCAGCTGCAGGCTCATTTACTGCAGTCCCTTGAACCACGATGTAGGTGATGAGGCCTTCAAGGTTGGCATAGGGATCGATCTCATTTGGTTCTGCTTCTCGTGTGCCATCTGCCCTTGGCGCTGAGGGACCAGGGTTGAAGTCTAACCCCAGCTTCTTCTTGTTCTGCTTCACGGAGTTCTGGGCAAACTGGAAGTTGCGCTTGAACAGATTGTCGTCACGACACCAGAGTAGTGACGACGGATGTGCATCAGCAGGCTACGGTCCTCTGACCATGCATGGATAGAAGCCTTGAGCAATGGCTTCATCTCTAGACCTGGGTACGAGATTTTTGTATAGTACGTCTCCCCACGGTCTCTTGATGGCGCACTTCTCCGCATACTCCTGGGTTACGAAGTGGTATTGGAACCATTGTTCTGCCCAATATCTTCGAATCCATTGGATTCGTGTCTTGCGCTGACCATAATTCTCTTCAGGATCTGTTTTGTACATTTCTGCCAGTTCATCAGGCAGATCCTTGGATGTTTCCCCACGTCTCTGTCTGCCTCCCTTCCTTGCAGCTGTTTCTGAAGCCATAAACCATAACTTGGAAGGCTTCAAGATATTCAAAGGCTTCAAAGGCTTCCTTTTGCTGGACCAACAGGAACTGGCTTCAGGAGAGTTTATGTGATGATGTAAGAATTCTACAAATGAATGCAGACTATGAGAACCAAAGGATTCTCCCACGGACATGTACCTGTGACAGCATTAAGGTGCGAGGGAAGGGGAAGAGGTCATATGCATTCTCAGAAGATTTTGAAGATAAATCGGTTTAGAAGACATTGACCTCATCGTGCGAAGACATTCACTCATAGAAAAGAAGTTGGTTCCAGATTTGTACGAACCCACAGATCAGTACAAGTGAGGAATCTAACTACTTTATGAAGCACAAGTGAATATACTAGGCATGTTATGAGATGCAGATTGAGAGAGATCTAACTTGTGTGAAGAGAAACTTCTTATGGAAGAAAGTGACAGAACCATAGGATCAAAAGGGGTTGTAAAAAGAGGTTTTATTTACCACACTTGGAACTGCTAGATGGAGTGGGAGTTGATGCCGAGCATTTCAGTCCTCCGTGCCCTAACTTGGCGACAGAAGACACCTACGGCGACGGCGGAGAGGACGATGTCCGCGATCGGCGTGAAGACGGCGTCGGAGAGGTTGCGACAGCGAAGAGCTTCGTCGCCGGCGTCGTCGAGAGCTAGCAGTGGCGCTAGGGTTCGTGCGAGGGAGGAAGAAGGAGATAATGACCGCGGTGAGTGTGTATTTATAGTTACAGGGGCGGCACTGCGCTATTACACAGGTGCCCCTGGCGATTCGCATCTGAACAGCACGTGGCCATCATGCGGAATTTCAGGGGCAGTTCCACATCCCACGCGCGCCTGGATTGTCGGGTGGTCGTTCCTACTTCTCCGGATTTCTTGTGGATGAATGAGCATTGAAAACGGTTTTAAAGGTTGTCTCTGTGTCTTCTGCTGACAAGGACGCAGAGAAGACATTCGACAGTTTCAATAGAATGCATATGACTTGGAGAGATAGAGTTTGAGGTAGAAAGTATAGAGAGGTTAGGGTCCGATCACATTCACTTAGTTCAAAAGATTCAAACAAGAAGACATAGCTATAAGTGAATGCTGTAGAGGACAGAACACTAGTATATAGATATCAACACAGTGAAGATAATCATGAAGACATGTTGAGATTGAAGCCAAACCAAATGTGAAGACATTGTAAAGTAACGCCATGAGTGAAACACTTCAAAAGAGAACGTTTGGTGGTGGCGTTACCCACCGTATAGGAAGTATTAGACCCAGACACGGCACACAATTATCGTGGCGCTCTGAAGTCAATTTCCATATTAATGTATTCACACTTAGAATGTATGTCTTTATTGATTGAAGATATAGGTTACTTTGTATGTTGCACATCTAAGTCATCAATATGCATAAGGGTTAGGATGTGTGCCTGATCACAGGACATTTGGGGATTCCAAAATATTTAGCTCACACCGTAACTTGCAAAATCTCTTCTCATCCAAGGGCTTGGTGAAGATATCTGCCAATTGCTCTTCAGTGTTGACGTGTATGATATCAATATCTTCCTTCGCGACATGATCTTTGAGAAAGTGATGACGAATTTCAATGTGCTTTGTCTTCGAGTGCTGAACTGGGTTGTTGGCAATCTTGATGGCGCTTTTGTTGTCGCAGTAAAGTGGCACTTGCTTCAGATGAACGCCATAGTCCTTGAGAGTCTGCTTCATCCACAGAAGCTGAGCGCAGCAAGATCCAGCAGCAATGTATTCAGATTCAGCAGTGGAGAGAGATACACAGTTCTGCTTATTTGAAGACCAACATACAAGTGATCGTCCCAGAAAGTGACATGTGCCTGATGTAGACTTCCGATCAACCTTGTCACCAGCATAATCAGCATCCGAGAATCCAACCAGATCAAACTCTGAGCCCTTTGGATACCATAATCCTAGAGTTGGGGTGTGAGCCAAATATCGAAGAATTCGCTTCACAGCTAAGTGATGCGACTCCTTTGGTGCCGCTTGAAATCGAGCACACATGCAAACACTAAGCATAATATCTGGCCTAGATGAACATAAATAAAGCAAAGAACCAATCATGGAGCGGTATACCTTTTGATCGAACTCTTTACCATTGTCGTCAGGACCCAGATGATGTTTGGCTGGCATTGGTGTTGTGAAGCCTTTGCAGTCTTGCATACCAAACTTCTTCAGGCACTCTTTGAGATATTTCTCTTGATATGAAGACGCCGTTACGTTGTTGCCGTATTTGAAGCCCGAGGAAGAACTTCAGCTCCCCCATCATAGACATCTGATATTGCTCTTGCATCATATAGCCAAACTCTTCACTGTACTTCTGATTGGTGCAGCCGAAGATAATATCATCCACATATATTTGGCACACAAACAGTTCACCATCATATGTCTTCGTGAAGAGAGTGGGATCTAGGGAACCAGGTATGAAGCCTTTGCTCTTCAGGAAGTATTTGAGTGTATCATACCAGGCCCGAGGGGCTTGTTTGAGGCCATACAGTGCCTTATTGAGCTTGTATACCATGTCAGGATGTTTTGGATCTTCAAACCCAGGTGGTTGTGCAACATACACTTCTTCTTCAATCTTGCCGTTGAGAAAGGCACTCTTCACATCCATTTGATATAAAAGTATGTTATGATGATTTGCATAGGCCAACAGTATACGTATGGCTTCAAGTCTAGCCACAGGAGAAAATGTTTCATTGAAGTCAATGCCTTCCACTTGAGTATATCCTTGAGCAACAAGGCGAGCTTTGTTTCTGACAATTTGACCATGCTCATCTTGCTTGTTGCGGTATATCCATTTGGTGCCTATTATGTTGTGCTTCCGTGGATCAGGATGCTTAACCAGTTCCCATACATTATTCAGCTCAAACTGTTGAAGCTCTTCTTGCATTGCTTGAATCCATTCAGGTTCCATAAAGGCTTCTTCAACTTTCTTGGGTTCTGAAATTGAGACAAATGCAAAGTGCCCACAGAAATTTGCCAGTTGAGTTGCCCTTGAACGAGTGAGTGGACCAGGTGCATTGATGCTATCAATTATTCTGTCGATCTGCACTTCATTGGAAACACGAGGATGTACAGGGTGAAGACTTTGCTCTTGCCGATCTGTGTTGTCGTTGGGAGGAATGTCATCAGGCTAAGCATTGTCTTCATGTGGCTCAGGTGCTGAGATGATAAGTTCTTCTTCAGGATGAGCTTCAGAAGGTATAATCTCTCCAGTTCTCATAAGCTTGATAGATTCACTAGCTGGAACTTCATCTAGCACATTTGGCAATTGCTCTCTTTGTGAACCATTGGTTTCATCGAACCGCACATCCACTGTTTCAACCACTATGTAATGAAAGAGATTGAAGACTCTGTAGGAGTGCGAATCCTTTCCATATCCAAGCATAAAACCCTCATGTGTTTTTGGTGCAAACTTTGAGGTGTGGTGTGGGTCCTTGATCCAGCATCTTGCGCCAAATACTCTGAAGTAACTGACATTTGGCTTCTTGCCAGTTAGGAGTTCATAAGATGTCTTGTTCAGAAGCTTGTGAAGATATACACGATTGATTGTATGGCATGCAGTGTCAATGGCTTCAGGCCAGAATTTTCTTGGAGTCTTGTATTCATCTAGCATCGTTCTGGCCATCTCAATGAGTGTTCTGTTCTTGCGTTCAACGACGCCATTCTGTTGTGGCGTGTACGGAGCTGAGAATTCATGTGTGATGCCCAAAGTATCAAGATATGTATCAAGGCCAGTGTTCTTGAATTCAGTGCCATTGTCACTTCTGATGTGCTTTATCTTGGCGCCATAATTGTTCATAGCTCGATTGGCGAAGCGTCTGAAGACATCCTGCACTTCAGTCTTGTAAAGGATTATGTGCACCCAAGTATATCTAGAGTAATCATCAACAATGACAAAGCCATAGAGGCAAGCAGTAGTGGAGAAAGTTGAGTAGTGAGTGGGACCAAACAGATCCATGTGAAGCAGTTCGAAGGGTCGAGTAGTGGTCATGATTGTCTTCGAGGGGTGCTTTGCCCTCGTCATCTTCCCTGCTTCACAGGCACCGCATAAGTGATCTTTCTTGAACTTGACGCCTTTTATGCCTATAACATGCTTCTTCTTTGCAAGGGTGTGGAGGTTCCTCATGCCAGCATGCCCAAGCCTCCGATGCCAAAGCCAGCATTCTGAAGCCTTTGCCAGAAGACATACTGCAAGCTGTGGCCCTGCTGAGAAATCTACCACATACAAATCATCTTTTCGATACCCTTCAAACACTAGAGACTTGTCAGATTCCATTAGTACCAGGCAACGATATTTGCCAAATATTACGATCATGTTCAAATCGCAAAGCATTGAGACAGACATTAAGTTGAAGCCAAGGGATTCAACAAGCATGACTTTATCCATGTGTTGATCCTTTGAGATTGCAACTCTACCTAGACCCAATACCTTACTTTTACCAGTGTCAGCAAATGTGATGTGGCTCTTGTCGGATGGACGTAAGGTCGAGTCCATAAGAAGGCTTCGTTTGCTAGTCATGTGATTTGTACACCCACTGTCAATAATCCATTCTGAAGCCGCTGGTGTCGTACCATACAGTGCAGTTAGGGGGATAGGCTTCACGAAGAGTATTGTGAAGCAGAAACATTTGACGAACCAGTGGGTTATGAAAACTTAGATCCAGATTAGGACTAATAGGGAGAGTAGCATGCGATTCAGGAACGAAATACATAGTGATGCCATTCTGGCATTTAATCTTGCGCCCCACAAGATTTTTAAGGTCCCCAGCAATAGCGTCAGAAGATTTTGGTTTTCTGCTGGAGACCTTTCCCTGCAAAAGAGAGTTAAGCTTTCTTAACCACCCACATCTTCAAGGGTGGCTTAGAAGCAATAAGTCTAAGTGCAGCATCTGAGAATTTTGGCTTTGGAACCCTAGCAAACAGTCTAGCAGGCGGACAATAGTACTCATAAGAATAGGCAGAATAGTTCTTGGTCATATGAACATGACGGTTTGATGAACCGCTCTCATATTCATATGCCTGAGTATGGTTTTCCTGCAAAACATTTGCGTTAGTGCGACTCAGGTGAGTCCTCTGTCTGTATGAAGCCTTTGGGCCGTATGAAGCCTTTGGTCTGAGGTTTGTCTTCTTCATGTGAGGTGTCATGAAGACATTCACAGGAAGATTCTCCAGACACGTTTTTGGAACCCAGATCCTCTTCATGGGCGGTCCATTCCTGCAGTTAGTACCAATGTACCTGGCAAACACTTCACCATTCTGATTCTTAAACAGTTTATAGTTTGCATCAAAGGATTCATCAATGATAATGGGGTTAGCACAAGTGAAGCCAGATAGATTGGATGGATCTGCTGAGGATTCCTTTGCAGCAACCCATGTGGTTTTGGGGTACTGCTCAGGTTTCCAGTAAGAGCCATTTGCATTTATTTTCCTTACGAACCCAACACCCTCTTTCCTAGGGTTTCGGTTCAGAATCTGCTTCTTGAGGACATCACATAATGTCTGATGCCCTTTAAGACTTTTGTACATCCCTGTTTCAAGCAATGTCTTCAACCTAGCATTCTCATCAGCAATAGCAGTGGTGTCCTCAGCAGAGGGGTTAGTTACCACTTCAACAGTTGAAGATATTGCAACAGCAGTAGCAGTGGAACATTCAGCAACAGAAGTAGCATTATCATGCTCAATGCATTTAAGGCATGGTGGTTCAAATCCTTCCTGAGCGGAGCTAATCTGTTCGGCGCGAAGTGACTCGTTTTCCTTTTGAAGATCTTCATGAGCCGCCCTCAATTTCTCTAGATCTTGCTTCCTTTGAAGATAATCATAGGAAAGCTTTTCATGAGTTGTTGAGAGAGTATCATGACGATCTTCAAGTTCCTGATACTTAACGTGAAGATTTTTTATGTCTTCAATTAAGGATTCAGATCGAGTCATTTCAGCACCCAACAGATCATCGCTTCTGTCTAACAGTTTTTGAATATGTTCCATAGTTTTCTGCTGTTCAGTTGCAATTTTAGCAAGTGTTTTGTAGCTGGGTTTTGAACCACAATCAGAGTCATCATCACTAGATGTTTGATAGTGAGTAGTGCGTGTGTTTACCTTGGCACCGCGTGCCATGAAGCAGTAGGTAGGAGTGGAGTCGTCCTTGTCACTTGCATTGGTGATGAAGTCATTGTCTTTAGTGTTGAAGATGGACTTGGCGACGTAAGCTGTGGCCAGACTTGCAATGCCAGAATCAGACTCCTCCTCAGATTCCACCTCTGCCTCCTCAGAAGCGGACTCCTCCTCTGAATCCATTTCCTTGCCAACAAACGCACGTGCCTTGCCAGATGAGCTCTTCTTGTGTGATGAAGACTTTGAGGAAGACTTGGAAGAAGACTTTGAGTATTTCTTCTTCTTCTTGTCGTCTGAGTCATATTCCTTGCTCTTCTTCTTCTTTCTGTTCTCATTGTCCCACTATGGACACTCAGAGATGAAGTGTCCAGTTTTCTTGCACTTGTGACATGTTTTCTTCTTGTAGTCATGAGCAGAAGCTTCATCATTCCTTGAGCTTGATCGTGAAGACTTTCTGAAGCCTTTCTTCTTGGTGAATTTTTGGAACTTCTTCACTAGCATTGCAAGTTCCCTTCCAATGTCTTCAGGATCATCAGAACTGCTGTCAGATTCTTCTTCAGATGAGGAAACAGCTTTTGCCTTCAAGGCACGAGTTCGCCCATAGTTTGGACCGTAGATATCTCTTCTCTCAGAAAGCTGAAACTCATGTGTGTTGAGCCTCTCAAGTATGTCAGACGGATCGAGTGTCTTGAAATCAGGACGTTCTTGAATCATCAGGGCTAGAATGTCAAACGAACTATCAAGTGATCTCAGCAGCGTCTTGACGATTTCATGTTTGGTGATCTCAGTGGCGCCGAGGGCTTGAAGCTCATTTGTGATGTCAGTGAGCCGGTCAAATGTGTGCTGGACATTCTCATTGTCATTTCGCTTGAAGCGGTTGAAGAGGTTGCGAAGAACACTGATTCTCTGATCTCTCTGGGTTGAGATGCCTTCATTGACCTTGGAGAGCCAGTCCCAGACGAGCTTGGATGTCTTCAAGGCACTCACACGGCCATACTGTCCTTTGGTTAGATGACCACAGATGATATTCTTGGCAGTAAAGTCCAGTTGAGTGAACTTCTTGACATCAGCAGCAGTGACACCTTCTCCAGCCTTGGGAACGCCGTTCTCGACGACATACCATAGGTCGACGTCAATGGCTTCAAGATGCATGCGCATCTTATTCTTCCAATAGGGATATTCAGTTCCATCGAAGACGGGGCACGCAGCGGAGACTTTGATTATCCCTGCAGTCGACATAGCTAAAACTCCAGGTGGTTAAACCGAATCACACAAAACAAGGGAGCACCTTGCTCTGATATCAATTGAAAGTGCGTTATATCGACTAGAGGGGAGGTGAATAGGTGATTTTTATGAAAGTCTTCAAAACATGGAAGTTATGAAGACAAACAGTATAGATAGGCCTATCAATATGCAGCGGAAGTTAGATTACACTAGGCAACCATGGTCAAGTATTCAATAGAGTGAAAGCACAGTGACAAATAGCTTCAGTGTAATAAGGATCAGGTAGGAAGAAGTTATGAAGCCAAACAGATCATACAGTCACGTTGTGAAGACAGAAGATTTAGCAAGCATGCAATGACTTCACAATGAGTAACAGCAAGTAATAAGAAGTGAAGATGAAACCAGTGACTCGTTGAAGACAATGATTTGTTGGACCAGTTCCAGTTGCTGTGACAACTGTACGTCTGGTTGGAGCAGCTAGGTATTTAAACCAAAGGACACACAGTCCCGAACACCCAGTCCTGAACACGCAGCTCAGGACACCCAGTCCTCGCCGTATTCTCCTTGAGCTAAGGTCACACAGTCCTCGCCCAATCACTCTCGTAAGTCTTCAAGGTAGACTCCCAAACCTTCACAGACTTCGTTCACCGGCAATCCACAATGTCTCTTGGATGCTCAGAACGCGACGCCTAACCGGCTGGAGGAGCACAGTCCTCAAGTGTAATAAGTCTTCAGATGACTCAGACAAGAAGACTTAAGTGATGCCCAATTTACTCTGGCTCTGGGTGGTTAGGGCTTTTCTCCTCGCTAGGAATTTTCTCTCAAAGGCTTCGAGGTGGATTGCTCTCAAACGACAAAAGCCGTGCACTGAAATCTGAGCAGCCAACCGTTTATGGTTGTAGGGGTGGACTATTTATAGCCACTGGGCAACCCGACCTGATTTGTCCGAAATGACCCTGGGTCACTAAGGAACTGACACGTGTTCCAACGGTCAGATTTCGAACTCACACGGCAACTTTACTTGGGCTACAAGTAAAGCTGACTTGTCCGACTCTGGACAAGATTTGCTCTCATAGTCTTCGCTCGAAGACATAGGTTTTGAAATAGGCATCACTTCAGTCATTCTGACTGGTTCTCTTGGACCCCACTTAATAGTACGGTGGTTCCTATGACTCAACACAAATGAAAAAGAACTATGAAAGATCTAAGTCTTCGAGTTCCATAGGCTTCACGTGGTGTCTTCTCTTGTCATAGTCTTCAATGTGAATATCTTCATATACCACCATTGACTTCAATGTCTTCGTGCATTTTAGGGGTCATCTCTGGTAGTAAAACCGAATCAATGAGGGACTTCTACCTGTGTTATCCTGAAATTCTCACAAACACATTAGTCCCTAAACTAGGTTTGTCGTCAATACTCCAAAACCAACTAGGGGTGGCACTAGATGCACTTACACTACTACTACGGCTAACGCGTTTAGCAATAAAGTAAAGTAATTTACATGGCGTTTCTCAATGACACGCAGGTCATACAAAAAATAAAGACAACTCCTATGGCTCATGCCGGTTGTCATACTCATCGACATGCAAGTCGTGATTCCTATTACAATAGCATGAACATCTCATACATCACATATATATCATTCATCATTCATCACAACTTTGGCCATATCACATCACAAAACACTTGCTGCAAAAACAAGTTAGACGTCCTCTAATTGTTGTTGCAAGTTTTACGTGGCTGCAATAGGGTTCTAGCAAGAACGTTTTCTTACCTACGTGAAAGCCACAAAGTGATTTGTCAACTTCTATTTACCCTTCATAAGGACCCTTTTCATCGAATCCGCTCCAATTAAAGTGGGAGAGACAGACACCCGCCAGCCACCTTATGCAACTAGTGCATGTTAGTCGGTGGAACCGGTCTCACGTAAGCGTACGTGTAAGGTTGGTCCGGGCCGCTTCATCCCACAATACCGCTGAAGCAAAATAAGACTAGTAGCGGCAAGAAAGTTGACAACATCAACGCCCACAACAAATTGTGTTCTACTCGTGCATAGAGAACCACGCATAGACCTAGCTCATGATGCCACTATTGGGGAACGTTGCAGAAAACAAAAAATTTCCTACGGTTTCACCAAGATCCATCTATGAGTTCATCTAGCAACGAGTGGTTGGATGCATCTACGTACCTTGTAGATCGCGAGCGGAAGCGTTCAAAGAACGGGGATGAGGGAGTCGTACTCGACGTGATCCAAATCACCGGAGATCCTAGCGCCGAACGGACGGCACCTCCGCGTTCAACACACGTACGGTCAGCGTAACGTCTCCTCCATCTTGATCCAGCAAGGGGGAAGGAGAGGTTGAGGAAGATGGCTCCAGCAGTAGCACGACGACGTGGTGGTGATAGAGCTGCAGTACTCCGGCAGGGCTTCGCCAAGCTCTATGGAGAAGGAGGAGGTGTTGGAGAGGGAGAGGGAGGCACCAATGGCGTAGGTAAGAGGCCCTCCCTCCCCCCCCCACTATATATAGGGGGCCTAGGGGGGGCGGCCCTAGGAGATGCAATCTCCTAGGGGGGCGGCGGCCAAGGGGTGGGGGGCTTGCCCCCCAAGCAAGGGGGCGCCCCCCTTTAGGGTTTCCCCCACCCTAGGTGCATGGGCCCTAGGGGAAGTGGCGCCCCAACCCACTTTGGGCTGGATCCCTTCCCACTTCAGCCCATGGGGCCATCCGGGATAGGTGGCCCCACCTGGTGGACCCCCGGGACCCTTCCGGTGGTCCCGGTACAATACCGGTGACCCTGAAACTTGTCCCGATAGCCGAAATAGCACTTCCTATATATAATTCTTTACCTCCGTACCATTCCGGAACTCCTCGTGACATCCGGGATCTCATCCAGGACTCCAAAAAACATTCGGGTTACTGCATATACATATCCCTACAACCCTAGCGTCACCGAACCTTAAGTGTGTAGACCCTACGGGTTCGGGAGACATGTAGACATGACCGAGATCGCTCTCCGGTCAATAACCAACAGCGGGATCTGGATACCCATGTTGGCTCCCACATGCTCCTCGATGATCTCATCGGATGAACCACGATGTCGAGGATTCAAGCAACCCCGTATACAATTCCCTTCGACAATCGGTATGTTACTTGCCCGAGATTCGATCGTCGGTATCCCAATACCTCGTTTAATCTCGTTACCGGCAAGTCACTTTACTCGTACCGTAATGCATGATCCCGTGACCAGACACTTGGTCACTTTGAGCTCATAATGATGATGCATTACCGAGTGGGCCCAGTGACACCTCTCCGTCATACGGAGTGACAAATCCCAGTCTTGATCTGTGTCAACCCAACAGACACTTTCGGAGATACCCGTAGTATACCTTTATGGTCACCCAGTTACGTTGTGACGTTTGGTACACCCAAAGCACTCCTACGGTATCCGGGAGTTACACGATCTCATGGTCTAAGGAAAGGATACTTGACATTGGAAAACTCTAGCAAACGAACTATATGATCTTGTGCTATGTTTAGGATTGGGTCTTGTCCATCACATCATTCTCCTAATGATGTGATCTCGTCATCAATGACATCCAATGTCCATAGTCAGGAAATCATGACTATCTGTTGATCAACGAGCTAGTCAACTAGAGGCTTACTAGGGACATGTTGGTGTCTATTATTTGCACATGTATTACGATTTCCGGATAACACAATTATAGCATGAATAAAAGACAATTATCATGAACAAGGAAATATAATAATAATCCTTTTATTATTGCCTCTAGGGCATATTTCCAACATCCACATCACTATAAGCCTTGCAAGATTGCAACTAATGAGTTAGTTGCGGGATGATGTATTACGGAACGAGTAAAGAGACTTGCCGGTAACGAGATTGAACTAGGTATTGAGATACCGATGATCGAATCTCGGGCAAGTAACATACCGATGACAAAGGGAACAACGTATGTTGTTATGCGGTCTGACCGATAAAGATCTTCGTAGAATATGTAGGAGCCAATATGGGCATCCAGGTCCCGCTATTGGTTATTGACCAGAGAGGTGTCTCGGTCATGTCTACATAGTTCTTGAACCCGTAGGGTCCGCACACTTAACGTTCGTTGACGATATAGTACTATGAGTTATGTATGTTGGTGACCGAATGTTGTTCAGAGTCCCGGATGAGATCACGGACATGACGAGGAGCTCCAGAATGGTCTGGAGGTAAAGATTCATATATTGGATGATATGGTTTGGCCAAGGGATCAGGCCCATGGGGCTATAAGTCGGTGCAAAAGGAGTTTTACGGAGGCCAGGGGGCCAAACGCCGGAGACCCTGGCGTCTGGCCCTGGGCCAGATGCCGAGGACCATGGCGTCTGGGCCAGACGCCAAGGATTGTGCCGTTTGGTCCTGGAGTCCGAGTGGGACTCTTGCCTTTCGGGCAAAACCGACTTTGAGGAGGCTTTTGCTCCAAGTTTCGACCCCAGGGCTCAACATATAAATAGAGGGGCAGGGCTAGCACCAAAGACACATCAAGAAACACCAAGCCGTGTGCCGGCAACCCTGTCCCCTCTAGTTTATCCTCCGTCATAGTTTTCGTAGTGCTTAGGCGAAGCCCTACGGAGATTGTTCTTCACCAACACCGTCACCACGCCGTCGTGCTGCCGGAACTCGTCTACTGCTTCGCCCCTCTTGCTGGATCGAGAAAGCGAGGACGTCACCGAGCCGAACGTGTGCAGAACTCGGAGGTGCCGTGCTTTCGGTACTTGGATCGGTTGGATCGTGAAGACGTACGACTACATCAACCGCGTTGATATAACGCTTCCGCAAACGGTCTACAAGGGTATGTAGACAACACTTTCCCCTCTCGTTGCTATGCATCACCATGATCCTGCGTGTGCGTAGGAAATTTTTGAAATTACTACGTTCCCCAACAATCACCTCCAAATGACACCCGTCCAGAGACATGTCATGCAGACAGGCGAGAAGACGGCCAAACGGCCCAGCAAGGCTTGTCGGGCTGCGCTACGATGTGACACTAAGCGACGCATTTAATGCGCCTTGTCCTGTCTGCAGAGTTAGGTATGAATGTATGATAGCACTGTTTACTATCTAATCAGTACACAATCACTGATTTGCCATTGTGGTGACCCCTTGATCTATAAAAGGAGGGTCGTGGCAACCTTGGAAAGGATTTGGACCTTTGTACACTCATACGCGCGCAGCCGCTCTCGCCCCGAGGCAACCTTGTCGGGCTAGAGAACTGCGTCTCCATTACGGTCCCCTCGTCAATCCACCAAAGCAGGAATAGGGTTTTACGCCTCGCGGCAGCTCGAACTGGGTAAAAACTGCTCATGTGATCTCTGTCGTGCTGCTCTGCACACCCTTCGCTCTTTGTGCAATGTGCTCTTCCCCCCTGCCGAACCACAATGGGCCGACGGCCCCATAGGTGGTTGTGTTTTCCCATGACATGGACCAATCCCATGATACACTAACTCAAGTATTTCCATGCTCACCATCACCCCCGTGGTCGAACACCGATTGGGCCAAAATCTCACCACAAGTAAGTTCCCACATTACCTTGTTATGTCATCCATCAAGCTCAGATTTGAACATGATAGCACGCTCTTCGATCTTCTTCTCTTTTGCAAGTCATTCCTTGAGTGCAATTATACGCTCCACCGCTTCCACCTTTATTGATTGGCCGCCACCTTTGCTCTCTCACACAAGTAACAAGCATTGGACCTGCTATATAGATAAAGCACAAACCAAAGTGCACGACAAACAATACAAGGTAGTAAGGCAGCCCTCTTACAAAGTGAATCGTGTAATAACCGAACAACGCAGACGCACACCATTATGTTGCCAAAAAAGAACTCGAGAAGGACTGAAGACAACACCCCACCATGTCCTAGGACACCTAAGTTCCATGACAACACCCTCGGGAGAGGAGAATGGCGCCACCTTTGCTCTACATTTCTCATCCTCCATGAACTTGAGCTTGTTCCACCTTGTCGCCTTCTCTTCTTTTTGTTCGGCCGTGAAGGCTTTCTTGGTCTCGATCAAAGCACAAAGCTATATTTTTAGGCGCTGATGCCTCCATTCTTCTTTCTTTCTTTTGAAACCGTTTTCCATCCAGCCTTACGTGAAGATTTTCATCATCGTCCTCCTCTGCATCAACGGATATGATAATTCTTTGCCCTCTTCGGTGTGATTTCGTAGTTTCTCCGTACTCACTTCTCATTGCCAACTAGCCCTTTGTAGAAATGAAGCAACATGAATGGCTTGCCGCCACCCTTTCTTGTTGCGTTGCGCGTATAGGTCTTGGATGATAGGTCGTACTCATTGATTGACAACCCACTCAATGGTGCAATGTTGATTTGATCAACACAACCAGACCATCGGTCAAATTGCTCTTGTATCACACCCCCACCGGTGGGCAAGAGATCCTTGAGTTGAGGTTTGAGGAGTAAATATTTGAGGAGACGTTTGAGAGGCTGAATTTTAGGAGTTCGGTTAGAATTGCCTAAGGCCCTTCTCCTTCAATAGACTGCATTAAGCCTCAATTATTTCTTTCCATTGAGCCCCTTTTCCTTGCAACAAGCTCACCTTGCATATCGGACGGAAATGCATTCCCCCGAGGCCTCAACCTGCTACATATCTATATAGACCACTAGTATGGAACCAGGCTTTGGAGACGATTCCGTATATGGGACGGCGGCGGTTGCCCATTCCACCTCAAAGCTTGTCTCACTAATATTCAGCACCATGGCAACAGCTCCTGGAACAGCCTTCAATGTTTCCAGCGTGCAGGTTATTCCATAAGAACAACCACTTCCCATGAGTTTATAGGCCTAGGCAGTTTCCTCCATATGACCGCCTTCATTACCTTTTTCACTTCCATTTAATATTTCTATTTTATCACCGAGCATGCAAACGAAATTAACAAAAATATACAAACATGATCCAGCCGCCATACAACATTCATTTCCACAAGCACTTTTCTTTTCATAACACATGCATATAATTGGGGGACATAGCCAAGATGTACAGTTAGACACTTCACACCAAACGTATGAACATGCTTGTAAAATCTACAAACATAAGTCTATTGTGATGTGCTTATACTACGTTGTCATCCCATGTAGTTTATTAGCCGTGCCTCTTCATGCAATCACCACTACATTTTGATAAAAATCTTTTGCGACATGCACAAAATACGCACATTGCTGAAGATGCAGTGGGCCTAACATGTGTATGATTGAATTAAATGAAGTTTACTTCAAATAATTATACCTGCTTTCGGGATCATAACTGCCTCTAGATAAGAAGTTGATCAAACGAATCCAAAAGGCAACAATATTGCTCTGAAAGTAACTTGTTACTCATCGAGAGAATATTCAATGTCTGGATTAGCTAGGTGCAAAAGACATATTTTGTTTAGACCTACTTGAGTTTCATTACACGACGATACATGTTTCATTTAGACATAGTTGGGATTCATTACTCATCGGTATGTGCTCTATAGTAAACAGAGGCAAAGATATAAGTTTCATCATTGGTTAGTAGGCTAGTGCAACACCATAATAGTAACAGTTTGACTAAACTATACATCCAAATAAAAGAAGTACAACCAAAATCCATGGGCGTGAAGGCGTGTCACATTTCAGAGCTCACTATACTGGAGGTCCAGAGAAGGCTCGATGAAGGTCGGTTGGGGCGAATGGGCGGATCTGCCACCATGTCGCCACTGAAGCCGGGGATGTGCAGGTGTAGAGTCGTACCGCTGTGCCGCCACCTTTGCTCTCCACTTCTCATCCTCCATTAACTTGAGCTTGTTCCACCTTGTCGCCTTCTCTTCTTTCTGTCCGATCGTGAATGCTTTCTTGGTCTCAGTCGAAGCACAAAGCTACTGTTTTTAGTCGTCGACGCCTCCATTCTTCTTCCTTACTTTTGAAATTGTTTACCCATCCGGCCTTGCATGAGGATTTTCATCCTCCTCCTCCTCCTCCTCTACATTAACAGGTATGGTAATTCTTTGCCCTCTTCGGTATGATTTCGTAGTTTCTCTGTACCCACTTCTCATTGCCAACTAGCTCCTTGTAGCAATGAAGCAATATGAATGGCTTATCACCACCCTTTCTTGTGCGTTGTGCGTATAGGTCTTGGATGATAGGCCCATACTCATTGATTGGCAACCCACTCGGTGGTGCAATGCTGATTTGATCAACACAACTAGACCATCGGTTGAATTGCTCTTGTATCACACCCCCACCAGTGGGCAAGAGATCTTTGAGTTGATGTTTGAGGAGTAAAGGTTTGAGGAGACGTTTGAGGGACTAAATTTTAGGAGTTTGATTAGAAATGCCATAAAGCCCTTCTCCTGCAATAGACTACATTAAGTCTCAATTATTTGTTTCCATTGAGCCCCCTCTCCTTGCAACGAGCTCAACTTGCATATTGGGCGGAAATGCATTCCCCTAAAGACTCAAGCTGCTACACATCTATATAACCACTAGTACGTAATCGGGCTTTGGAGACGGTTTTTGTACATGGGACGGCGAATCGCACTAGCGAGTGATTTGGGCCGGCCCAACTATGTTGTAACCTTCTAGAGGATTCCCAACCATTTTTTTACTATTTTCGAGAACCTTCTAGAAGCTCCTGGACCGGTTTCTGTTTTTCCTTTCAATTTTTTCTTTTTCCTGTTTTCTATTTTATGCCCTTTTCTTTTTTTCTTGCTTCTTTTCATTTCGTTTTCTTTCATTTTTCCTATTCACGTTTATTTATTTTTTCAACAAAATTTTCTAGAATTTAAAAATGTTTCTATTTTTTCAAATCTGTTCATTTTTTCAGATTTTTTTTCCTGTTTTCGAATTTTGTTCGGAAATTCCAAAAAAGGTTTGGTACTTTGAAATTTGTTCACTTGTTTTCAAAAGGTGTTCGAAAATTCATAAAATATTTCAATATCTTAAAATGTTTGCATTTTTTAATTTAGTTCACAAATTCAAAAAATATTCATGGATTTCAGAAAAATGTTCCTATTTTCAAAAATTGTTCATAGATTAAACAAATTAATGTTTCCAAAATTTGTTCGCAAATTTAAAATAATTTCAGGAAATGTTATAATTTACCAATTTTGTTCCTGTTTTCATATTTAGTTCAGAAATTCCAAAAAAGTTTTAGTACTCTAAAAAATTCACTTCTTTTCAAAAGATGTTCAAAAATTCATGAAAGATTAAAATTTATTAAAATGTTTACATTTTTTAATTTTGTTCACAAATTCAAAAAATGTTCGGGGGTTTCAGAAAATGTTCCTGTTTCCAAAAATTGTTCACAAATATTAAAAAGTGTTAATGTTTCCAAAATTTGTATGTGAATTCAAAAAATACCCGGGAAATATTAGAGTTTATCAATTTTGTTCCTGTTTCAAAAAAAAAGAAATTCCAAAAAAGTTTTAGTACTTTGGAATTTGTTTACTTCTTTTAAAAAATCGAAAACTCATTAAAGACTAAATTTTATTAAAGTGGTTGCATTGTTTTACTTTTCTCAAGTTCAAAAAATGTTCGCGTATTTCAGAAAACGTTTCTGTTTTCAAAAATTGTATACAAATTAAAAAAAATATGTTTCAAAGAAGTTCTTCGCAAATTGAAAAAATGTTCGGGAAATGTTAGAGTTTATCAATTTTGTTCCTGTTTTAAAAAATATTCGCATTTTGAAAAAGTTGTTCCTAGTTTCAAAAAATGTTCTTGTTTTTTATTTTGTTCCTTTTTTACAAAAACAAAATGTTTGAGATTCCCAGAATATGTTCGAGTTTTTAAAAGTTTGTGAGAAATTTTTATAAATGTACGTTTTTGTAAATATATTTACTTTTTTGAAAAAGAAAACCACGTTCAAATTTTTTTAAAAGTTTATTTTATTTCGCCGCGTATAGTTCATATAAAATGAGCTGGCATTTTAGACAAACAAGTCTGAACACAATCAGCTAACTGGTTCACTCGCTAGAAGTCGTGTGTTCAATCCCTCACGGAAATTTTTGGGAATTTTTTGCGAGTTGTTCTTTATATTTTAGAGATAGTATTGTCAAATTAAAACACACTTTTTTTCCGCATCAAATTAAACCACACTTCTGAAACTCTTACAGACTTTGAATCGGTAAATGATATTTTAAAACTCATCAGAGACATGCTTGCGAGCTCTCGATGTTAACTAGGTATGTCCAATAACTTTCTAGGGGGAAATTAGTAAATGGTATTATAAAACTGATGTGTTTGCATAAGCATTTACAAAGCAGTAACATCTACCAGGCATTTACATTACTTCTGCATGAGCAATCTACTTTCCACACAAGGAAAAAGAAGAAAATGGTAGAAAAATAATTGTGTAAAGCTAAAAACTTGTCTTGTCTCTCCTAATAGCAAGAATCACTTGTCATGGGCCAACTATAGGTAGCCACGTTAGCGGAAAACATTAACTGACAAGAGAGCCTTCACGCACCGTATATGTGGCCTCAACTCCACTTGCAATCAAGTCTTTTTTTTGTCCAAGTCAAGTCAATGTGTCGCAATCTCGCGATCCATGGCGGCAATCGATTTGTCAACCATGTGAACATTGTACTGCTGGTACACCCTTGCCCTGTTCCCCTGCCACCATTGTTCTGCCTGTTTCTCACTGAACCTCTTCCGGCTGCATCCACAAAGGCAAATAATGAAATGATGAACCAACTCAACATGGATGAGCGACAAGATGAAAGGGTAAAGGAGTCGATGTAAAAATTTCTCTTTTGGATATGATTCGAATGCATTTACCTGAACCGAACTCGCTTGAGATCTCTGGCCCCTCCAGGCAAGGCAGTGAGAGTGATATAGACACCTGGTTCGTCTTGCTCTACCCATTCAGCCTCATGGTTGGATTCTGCATCGGGTGGTACACTTCCATTATTGGTCATTTCTGGATGGCCTGCCTTGTTCCTAACAGAACTTGATCCATTAGGAACAAGCAATCCATTAGGATCATCTGAAATTTGTTCTTGTTCTCCGGAACTTCCTGGGCTGCCCAAACTTTCGGTGACTATGGCTGATATGTCACTTGGTATAGGAATTCCAGGAAGGGGTGGTAGCTTGCCGTTCTTGGCTACTCCTCCAGGTAACCTCTCGGCCATCCCCTTCAACTATCATGGAAGAGAAACTGGCAACACTTAGACAATAGCGATAAACATGTGGAAGGAGCGACAAGAGCTCTCTCTTCCTAGCAAAAATTAATTTTACCAATTCCGGCTAATTGATACTTGGATAATGTGAGAATGTAACTTTTAATTGATTCTAAATTACTGAGACGGTTAGATTTTGCAGCTATACGAAAAACTATACAATTCAGAGCATACACAACATAAACATGAGCTAGATATGGATCACAGTTGCAGATATTTCCTTCGTCTACAAGATCCATAATAATAGAGAAATTGATTCTACAGGTTTGTGCATGATAAAAATTCTCGGTGATAAGATAATAGTAATTATAAATTGATTATATGGCCTTGTACGTACATGAAAATGTTGCATATATACAAACAGAATAAGCAATCTTACTTGTACAGTCAGTGACTTGATTACTTCCTTCGCTGCCTTGCACTTTGCGGTTTCCTCCCCGGCAATGGCAATAGCTTCCTTCAATTGCTTAGTAGTTCTCTCCAACTCAAGTTCGAGATTTTGAGACTTCCTAGTAAGATTGTCCACCTGGCAGTGAAGAGCTTTACGCCTTTATATAACAGCAAACAAATCCTCACTTCTAAGAGAACTTTGCTTGATTTTTTGCATGATTGAACTTGAAGAGATAACAGGTAGTATACCTAAGTAGTGTTTAGAACTACTTCCATATTAAATAGATTGATAGCTAGTTAATATAGAATTATCTGGTACAGTTGAACGAGTAATATCTATCATGTTAATGTTAACAAGAGGGTATAACTAAGTACACCATAGAGGCATAGACTCACAGGGGTAAACAGGAACACACTTAATAATGCTGCCTGCTAGCACTAGAAATTTACGCATCTCTGCAACAAGCTAGCTGAAATTCTAGGACACTAACAACAGAGAAAACACAGCATGGTGCGAACCTGGGACTTCAAACTTAGAACTTCTTGAGTTTGGCTATCATTTGTCATCTTGGTGCCATTGATGACACCTCCAGGAGAAGTTAGACTCCTCAAAGTAGGTGTTGGTGTTATAGAACGTGGAGGACTTGACCTTCTTGAAACAGGTGATGTGGCCCTAGAAATAATTCTGGATCCAGGGACAGATGCTGATAAAAACTTTTTTGAAGATCCAAACACAGGATTGAAGGATCTTGAACCGCCATTTGGAACAGGGGACACGCGATTGCTGTTAAATTCGAACTTCTTGTTTTTCTTTGAATATCTACTGTCCATATTCTTAAAAGATTCCATCGAAGATATTCTTGACAATTTAGCATTTGACCTTGTTTCCAGCTCCTCATCAACCGTGTCACTGAATCCCTGTACAACAGCTCCCTGCTTAGCTGAAGAGTACATGTCTGATCCGGGTCCCTTAGTCAGCTTGCTGTAGCAGCTATCACAAACACGATAGGGTTTACTTTGATTTGGCGCCAATGAAGCCTTCAGAGATTTTTTACTGCTACAGGAATGACAAAATACCAAAGCACAATTATAGCAGTTATGACGTTTTCTCCTCAAGTTAAAAGGCTGACGGCATCCTGAGCACATTGATTGATCAACTCCAGATACCCATTTATGAATGCATACTGCTGCAGTGAAATTAGTTCCACAAACAACACTTCTGACTTGCTTATCTTTTAGCGCTTCAACCAACGTAGGAGTATTCTTATCATCAGTATTGCCATGACCTAACCGACCATTTGCACCTTTACCCCATGTGTAGACCTCGGTCTTAGAGGTCAAAACAGCTACATGATAAGCACCACAGGAGATCTCCTCGACAAAGTTTTTGTGTAGCTTTCCTTCAACACGTACAGGAAGCATACCGTCTGCTTGTGGATTTCCAAGTTGACCATATACAGCACTCCCCATTGTGTACACATTTCCTGATGTTGTAAGAGCCATTGTCAATGAATGACCGCAAGCAACCTGACAAAAATTGGGCTCCACCAAAGCAGCCACACATGTCGGGACAAGTCTCGATTCCTTATCACCATGTCCTAAACGGCCTTTATCGCCATCACCCCATGTAAATATCTTGCCAGATGAACAATTGCTAGAGCTTGAATTCCCAACCATGACTTCTACAACTGCAGCAGTGTGCCAAACACCACAAGCAGCCCGCACTGTCCGAAGCCCTTTGAGAGATTCCACTTCCTTGGGTACTGAGAGACTCTCGCGGTCTCCATGGCCTAGAACCCCAAAAGAGCCATCTCCAAATGTGAACAGCTGCCCAGCAGAAGTTACTATCGCTGTATGCCAAGGGCCACATGAAATTGATGAAACATGTATACCCTCCAGTGGCCCATGCAGCTTTTTGGGTACCCATTGACTGACATCATTACCATGGCCCAAAAGCCCAAATTTGAAGGCGCCGTCCCCCCATGTATACAGATCTCCAGATAGTGTAACAGCACAGGTGTGGTATTCACCGCATGCTACCAGCTCAATGTTCATATGAGTAAGAGCATCAATGAGTTTTGGATGTGCCACATCGCAATCTACACCATGACCAAGCCGCCCACCCGATTCCTCACCCCAGGAGTAGATCTCGCCTTGTTTACTGACGAGTGCAGCATGCCTTCCTCCACAAGATATATTCTGCACATCAAGCCGGACAGCAAACTCTAATGGTTTAGGTACAAGACAATCAATTTTTGCACCTGAGGAACTTCCAATTCTTGAGTTACCACCACCAAGAATTCCTTCCCCGGTTCCTTCTCCCCATATTAAAACATCACCTAAAGCGTCACCGTCATCATAACCAGAACCATGACTTGAAGAGCTAACAGCACTTGAATAACTGATCCGGAAAGCATCCATTGGGATACCTCCGGAATTCCCATTTGTGTTATCTGATTGTCCAGAAGACATAGAGTGGACTGATGCTGCATTAGAATCTGATGGGAAGAAGCCCCTGGGGGGAGCTGCATATAACGCAACATCAGAAAAGGCCTTCTCCAAGCCATTCTTTGGTGGGCTCCCATATGGACTACGGAACCGGTAGTTTTCATTGAAATCCTGGTGTACAGCATCTATCAGAACTCATCTTCATGAAGTAATGGTATTATCAACATGATGAAAAAGAAGTATCATCTCGTAGAATTTTGGAAAAAGAATATAATTCAAATTCACATATTCAGACAGGGATAGTAAATGCTACCTTGTGGAGACTGTCACTGCTGCTGAAAGGAGAACTCAACGGAGAACTCTGTCGCGTGAAAGTCCTTGGACTAGTTGCAGCAGACGAAATGGTATCACTTCTTGAGCCAGTTCTCCATTTTCTTTGATGACTTCGTGAAATCAACGTTTTCAGCCCAGCAAACCACACTTCTGCCTCATCTTTGTCTTTACATATCTGACATCATTGAGTCAAATATTACCATGTAAGCATGACACTTGTATAAGCACAAAAGGAAGAGAACGGGCAGAAATAAACATGGAATGTGGACGGCAAACTTACAATGTCCAGTGACCTGTCATGCGAAATTAGAGAAAAGGACTGGCATTCCTTCTCAGGTCGTGGGTACCTCTGAAATATTGCCTAGATTCCAGAAATGAAAGAATGAAGATCCAGTTAGTACAATTACACAGCAGCTTCAATACAAGGGGGGTACTTTTTTTTTCAATACAGGGGGGGGGGGGGGGGGTACTTAACGACCAAGATCAAGTATGGCACCACAAAGATTAAGCAAACGTACGATTACAAGGGAATTCATGCAGATGCTAAGTAACTTCCCCAGCAGAATGATCAACTTATGACAGTTTTAAAATTCATGCCAAAAAAACTATATTGAGCCAAGTTATGCAAATGCAGCGTTAATCGGACTTATTCAAATGCAAAACTGAGTGCTGCCCGGCCTCAAAAGCTTGATAAAGCAGAAATCTAACTCATCCAAGCTGAAACCTAACTCATCTAGCTGTAGAATATCTGGAGAAGCAATTCAACTGCGCAAATCAGTTTACCACAGAGCAAGCAAAAGACGATGCAAGCATTTGTCCCCACTCCCCAGTTGACTGCATTCATTAACCAAAAGTTTCCCTTGAAGGTTTGTGAATTGTGATTCAGAGTAAAAGCTCCATACATGCGCATCGCAGAGAGTTGGCAAGCAAACACCAACAGCAAGTCAGGTCAAAAAGTTCATCATGATGTTTGCAAACACTGATAGGATCCCCTTCTGGAAATTTCATTTTTAGGATAATTAACTTACAGTCCGTTGGCCAGGCATTATCCGGGACACATGGCTCAACCTTAGATGCTTCTCCTCTTTCCCTGAAAACCATATCAATACAGACTCGTCCTGTAGAAACAAAAAACACTCCTTACAAGTGAGACAATCAGGAAGAACTTCAGAAATACAAAGTTAAGGAGCGTAAATAATCTCACATTGGATAGCCGAAATGGACAAAATTTTGGCTTCCCTCTACGCCCATATTTCAATAAGTAGGCTCCTTTCTTGAGAGCAGTGATAGCCTGCCAAAATCCAGAATCGACCAAAAGAAAGGTGGTATCAGGCCTCGTCTGGCATTCCAATATATATCATACAAAAATAACATTGATCAGGAACATCCAGCTTTCAGATGCCAAATGGGAAAGTAAAATAGCATCCCATAACCATCACTATTTTGAAAGTGATTCTAAAAATAAATTTAAAGGAATTCCCAATTTAAATGTTAGATTTCATCAATCACAGAAGCAACAAAAGGGTCCATATGCCCTGTAACCCTGAGAAGCTGATATCAAAAGCATATCGCCTTGAGGGCAGAACTTAATCTACTCAGTGAGCACAAGGAATAACACAAGAAAGTATATTGAGCACTCCAATAACTGGTGTTGGGGATGACAGATATAACTGGTTGCCAGTTCTTCAGATTGACATTTTTTCACCAAGCGACGGTTGCCCTCTTTTGTTGATTGTTGACTTGTACTTGAATGTTACATGGTGTGCAATCTGTCTACAAATCTAGAGTTGAATTTACCCAAGGCCAACACGACCGCTGAGGAAAACTAAACTTGCACTGACTGCCAGTCGTCCAAATCTACCCTGCATCCCAGTGCGAGCTCTGGTGGGACTCCCCTGAGGACTGGACTCCACAAAAGTTGGAAGGGGCCTACGATTCGATGTTGCAGGATAAACATCAGAGAGACGCCAACAAACGAGTGTCCTGGAATCACACACACACACACGAATGAAAACAAGATGGCCACTCCGAGCTCGTGACTGCCGCTGAAGCAGAATGGCCACTCGGAGCTCCATTGCAGCAGAGAGGACAAGTCCAGCAGCACAGCGACGCGCGGGGCCAGCACCCAGCCGCCACCATTCCGGCAAATAAACAGGAGCGGAAGGGAAGCGAGCAAGCAAGCACGAGACCCCACGCATCACAGAGACCCGAGCAGAAAACATGCTCCAGCAGAGATTGTGTACCCGCGCTCCCCTAGGTAGCAGAGACAGAAACAAACGCGAAATTGACCCATTCGAGAACAGAATTCTCGGCCGCACCTGCTCGAGGTCGCGCTCGACGACGGGCAGCGGCCCCGCCCGGGCGCCGCCGAGATCCGACGAGGCGTCTGACATCGCGCCGCGTCAGCCCCGCCCCATCGCGCGCGGCGGCGGCGGCCCGCCCCGCGACCAAACGCCTCGCCTCCGCCAAACAAAGCACTGCTAGCGCCCGGGCCGGGCCGCTCTTCCGCGGGGAGAGAACGCGGGGGCTCCCGGGCGTCGCCGGCGACGGGCCCGCGCCCGGGGGAGGCGCGGGGCGGGTTCGGGGGGAGAGATCGCGGCGAGGAGGGGGGGTGAGGTGAGACTCGAGATAGAGGAACAGAGGAGCTGGGGAGAGAAAAGAATTGAAGCTTTTGTGTGTAGGAGGAGCAGAGTAGAGTAGAGTATTGGCGATCTGATTTTTGTTTTTGTTTGGGGCTCGCCCGCGTCGCTTTTGGCTTTGGGGACGGCTGACTGACTGATTGGTGATGATGATTTGGTTGGGTACGGTGCGGTCTGGGTCGGGGCGTCGGCTAGCTGGCTCGTGATCTGAGTCGGACTCCGACCGTGCGGTGCGGCGCAAGTGGTTGCGCGCGCCGTGGAGCTATCCTGTCGCTCCACACATGGCAGTGCTCCTACATACGCGCATACACTCACCTTCTATAAACGCACGTACGCACATTCTATCTCTGCTAGCATCTTAGAGAGACTGAGTCGATATATCATCTCGAGATTTACGAAATCGCCGTAGACGCCTTGTCGTTGACGAAAACGTCTCCTCTTACTGAAAGCGCATCGCCGGAAATCTTGAAATAAATTCAGAAATAATGCGAGTACCAGGATTTGAACCCTGACGGGCTAATGATACCGTTGTCCCTTTAACCATCCAATCACAGATTGGTTTACCACATGCCCGCTGCCGATGTGCTACTATTGTCCTCTCGTTAATCCCTCGTGTTTTAGTCATTTTTTCATCATGATTTTAACTAACAAAATATAAGTAATATAATAGCTAGATTTTTTTTTAAAAAAATGAAAACTACATTCAAGGTGACATGCATTAACATTTTGCTAGTTAAATACCCTCTCGGTCCACGGATAAGTGTATATCTAGCTTTTGTTGTGAGTCAAAGTTTTAGAATTTTCACCAACTGTATAGATAGAAGTAGTAACATATATGACATCAAATTCTTATGTTATGAAAGTACATTTCAGAACAGATCCATTGATATTCTAGTGTCATGAATGCTACTACTTTTCTCTATAAATTGGGTCAAAGTCTTGAAATTTTGATTTAGAACAAAAGTTGGATGTACACTTATTCGTGGAAAGAGGGAGTAGAACTCTGTCCATCTAGAAATACTTGTCGCTCAAAATGTATCTATTACCGAAATACGTCTAGATAACGGCAAGTATTTTCAAACGAAGGTAATATATGGTCAAATTTTGACCCAAAATATGATAAAGACTAACAAACCCAAACGAAGATAATAGTTTTGAGGCGGCTGCTGCTGTGGTGGCCATTGATGGAGGAGGGACGCGGCGGTGAAACATGCCACCGAAACGGCTTTTAAAAAAAGAATCAAATCTATTACAAATGTTCACCAGAAATATGAAACCAACATGATAAAATTTGTATCGATGTCATTGGATCACTAAACGACCACGGTCACCGTCGGAACGAGCCGTTGTGTCGCTCCCCTATCAGAACCAGTCTAACCTTGTCGATGAAGCCCGCGTAACTACTCAGTAATGCTGGTTTGGTACACGTATTCGTGGACGGCTAGATGTCTTTAATTTGCACCAGTGTTTCTGGGAGTTTAGACAGGGGTTTGCTACCCTACAGTGTCACGCTCTCGTACAATGCACCTCTGGTAGTACAGGTGAACGTAGTCTCGAATTTAATGGCGATGATGACAGCTTCGTCCTTCGTGGAAGGCACCAGCGGTGCAGTGCGTTAACTAATCTGTCGGAAGGCGATCGTGTACTGTACTAGTACTGCATTTTCGTTTGAGATCGATCTAGAGTATCTTGTCCTCAGGCATTCCCGTACTCTGCATTTGGACGAGCAGTTCGCTCCGTGCGTGGTTTCACCTGAGATCGGAACCGGAAACTGAGCGCAAGTACGTAGTGGCTGAACCAACAAACAAAATGTACCAAGTGCTGCTATGTAGTAGTAGTAGTAGTACGCGTCAACGTACGATCGTTTTCACTGACATAATATATAGGAGCGCCTATTTTTTAATTAATTAAAAAATTGGCGGCAGCCGGATTTTTGGGCCATTGGATCACCATCCAAAGTCCACGATCATATCACACTGTTCACCTTCAACCACTTTTCTTCTTTCCTCCGCGCAACTGCCGGCCTGCTCCCCCATCCACCTGCCTCCAAAGCCTAAGGCTGGTCACAATGGGCAAGAACATAAGCTAATAACTTACACACTTCCCTAGACTATGTTACTACCTCCATAGTGGGTAGGAACATCTATATAGTGTCATGCAACGATGTATTTATTAGGTTATAGACTCATTGTTTCTTGGAGTGTGTGATGTTCCGGTAACTTAGCTAGTTACCACAAGCACCTCTCTCTTCATTAAATATGTGTCACATAAGCAAAGTTGTATTGGAGTGTGTGATGTTACTCCTAAGTTCCTCCCCATTGTGACCAGCCTAACGACGGTGGGTGCTGCTGTGGTCGCGTCACCCTCCCTTCACAAACGTGCTTGCCGCTGCCCCGACTATCTCTCTGCAGCAACGCCGACGACCCCACCCCCAACCCACCAACATGCTTCCTCAACTGCGCCTAAGACGCCATAGCTCGTCCACTCGTATCGCTGTCCTCATCTCCGGCAAGGTCCTGACTCGGCCTCGCCAGGGGCGACGTCTGTCGCCGCTCCTCGCGTCGTTCTCACCTTTGAACCTCGGGCTAAGCAGAAAATCGACCCACGCTACGAAATTGTCCAGGCTATATGTACTGACATTTTGCAAAGCCGTATAAAAACGTATTATAGCTACATGTCCCTGTTGTATTGTGTAAGGTTGCTTATACTTTAGTGATCTAAACGTTTTTATATTAATTTACGAAGAGAGTACTAATCATAAACCTGTCAAGCTCATTAGCTCAACCGACGCCCACCTAATCAATTCTCTTATAGCATTACCGGCCTTCGATTTCGAGCTCTGGCGAAAGAGACAGATACATACGCACGTACGTGAGTCCATGTGACGTGCGTGTGCATGCTCATCGGCCGATCGATCGCCTAATTCCGGCCCCGTACCTACCTATCCCACGTGACGCCACGTACGTACTATAGTACGTGTACATGTCGCCGTCGGAGTCATTTTGAACAGGTCCGTTTAGTTCCGGGTACCTGTCGCAGCTGCGCTGATTTTGCGCTCACCTCTGCCGAAAGAGACATGTGCATGCATGATCCCCGTGCATACTGTTCAGTATATCAGCAATTTCTCAATTGAATTAGTTCAGAAATAAAGCGTGAGCATGGCATTGACAGTATTAAACACGTACTGGTATTTAATCATGTAAGCATGTACTAGACACATAGCAGAAATATCTATGCAAAATAACTAGCTAGTACGTCCAACACAAAAATAAACAGGAACGGGATAAACAATTTATACTCTCCGGTCATGCACGTGTCCTTTAACGGTCTTCTTCTCCGCAGCGAGCTTCTCGGATTCAGTGGGCGTGTTGATTGCGAAGGCGACGAGGACGTTCACGAAGTAATGGATGAAGACGAACACCGAGCAGCCGTGTGGGAGACGCTCCCAACACCTAATCACCCTTCTCCGAGTGCAGGATCACAAAGGAGGGGATTCCGGAGGCACTGCTCTCCTGTACGGTTGTGCACAGGGTGGACGAGATGGGATCACCGACAACAGTGCGCGAGAGGAACGACGATGGGCGGTGTGCCCGAGGAGGCAAATGCAAGCTGATCTAGGTGACGGCTAGGGTTGCTGACGCCTCTAATATATAGGCGTGATCGGATAGGGAGACATTACATGGACCAACGTCTGAGTCGGCAACAACCCATGATCCGACATTTTAGATTCGTGGCGTGTATGTTAATGATTCATAATTAATGGCCAGTTAATTATACATTCTTGACCGGTAAAAACTAAGTGCATGCATGACATAGGTACTGCAAAATGCTAATAAGGTTGGAGCTCTCTCTGCTCATAGTCGTCGTTAGGTGGTTCATGAATCTGTTTGTAATTTTTGTTATCTTTGATGCTTTTTATACTATCAGACTATTACGATTGATTATAAATAGATCGAAAGTTTATCCAGCCCAAAAAAAAAAGATGTCGGAGCTCTCAAACTCACATAGAGGGTGATAGGTACAATCATCAGCATCTACAAACCGGACTTGCCAAATCCAGCCCCTAAACATCCCTGGACGCGCCCGGACGCGATCCTGGACAGCGCCAGACGACCCCTCAAATGTCATGCCGAACACACACTCCTCATATGAAAACCCTCATATCCATGTAAATCCATGCAAATTGATCATATAGATGAATCTCACACGTAAAAAACATTTGTTCATGGCAAATTCAAACATAAAAATAAATAACTTAAACATAAATTTTATTTAAAGTGCACCAGCCGTCCGCCAGCGACCCTATCCTGGTTGAAAACTCTCCTCCTTTTGATCGAACTCTTGAAGTTTAGAATGTGTTACACTTGTATGTCCATTTCCTCTTGGATTTTCATGATCATCACCATCTTAGTATCTTCATATGAATGTGACGAATTGAAGAACCCCTTTTGAATTAATTCATCAAGATCATTGTCTTGAAACTCCTCATCCGACGGACTATCTGAATCCATCATTTTGCCTACAAAAGAAAAAAAACTGCCCAGACAATTTGCCGAACACATAGAGGGCAAGGTGTAATCCAAGAAAAGGCGGATGTATCAAGGCGGCGTCCGGGGTGGCGACAGTGTATGGCTGGTGAGACTGGCGGGAAGAAGTTTTTTATTGGTGATAGCGACGCGGAGGGGTCGGGACGACGGCTAAACTAGGGTGGTGGCAGAGTAATGGGAGGGCCGACGCAGACGAGTAAGAATAGATAAGAGAAAAAAGGCTGGTCCTTAGTTGGGGGGAGGGGGGATTTCATGAAAATTTTGGCGAACCCTGTATGCGGATCAAACGGCGGATGTCGTGGTTCTAACTCTGACAGTGATGTAGGGGGTGTGTATGGAGAGGCTAGATCTCAGCTAGTGGGAAGTTGTAAACACACGAGGATTACGAGTTCAGGCCCTTCTCGAAGGAAGTAACAGCCCTACGTCTCGGTGCCCGGAGGCGGTCGATTGGATTATGTGTGTGTGAATAACAGGGGTGCGAACCCTTCATACCAAGGAGGGGGGTGGCTTATATAGAGTTCGCCGGCCCTCTCCTGCCCTCAGTAATGCAGGGTTTAAGGTACATTTAAGGTTGGGTGTTACTGGTAACGCCCCTAATAAAGTGCTATAATGACCATAAAGACTACTTAATACCCGACCGTTTGCCTGCGGAGTGACTTCGGATCTCCTGGCGGTCGAGTGGCTAGCTTCATGGTCGGGTGATAGCTTCTTGGTCGAGTGTCTTGAATCCGTCGAGTGGGATACCTTCAAGTCGATTGAAAGGTGACTTCTTCTAGGGATGTCCTCGGGTAGGGCTCTTTGGACAGGTCCGTGCCCCTACCCTAGGTACATAGCTTCATCATTAGCCCCCGAATGGATCGAGGTTAGAGTGGGGGAAGAGTTGGAGATCTTTCCGACTGGTTCTTTGGGCTACATGAGTGCCTCGTTTTGGGCCAATCGTCACGGATGACGTCATCAACCTCTTTCAGTCGCCTTGATCCATTCCGGGCCTTTCGTCGAGTGAATTTCTTTACTTGTGACATACCGAGTGTCGGCGCGAGCGGGGTCTTCTGTTTTGACAAGTTGTTCTACAGCCCACGGATGTCGCGGGATTCGTATTTCGGGAAGCGCGCGGGACGGGAGCGGCCGCAGTAATCGGAAGCGATAAAGCGGAAGCTCCTTGATCCCCGTGTCGCCTTTTTCACCACGTACTGCGCGCGCGTCTGCTGCGGGATTTGACTGGATAGCCAGGGCCTACCAGTCAGCCACTCGGGAGCGGCCCCTTATAAGTCGCCAGCTCGGGGTTGCCAAACAGTGTGCTTTCTTCTCCTTTCTTCTTCCTCTCTCCCTTCGCAAGTTCTTCCGCCACCTCCGCTCTCACCCTAGCGCCGCAGGCCTGTGCGAGATTTGCCGGCGACGATGGCGAAGGACAAGACATCCGCTCTGGAGCGCGTGAAGAAGGCGGCGGCGCAGGGGAAAGGGAAGAGGTCTGCTCGGGGCGGATCCTCCTCAAGGTCTGCTCTGCCCCGGGGCTGGATCCAGGGCGATTGGATGCCGTCAGTGATCCGGCAAGAGGATCTCGACGACATGGTCGAGGGGGGAGTCATCCCCCACGAAGCTGCGCGTCTCCCGGGGAGAGAGATCGAACCTCAACCCCGTGACGGTGAGTGCGTGCTCCTAGCCACCCACATCGACCGCGGGTTTTCTCTGCCGCCCCATCCCTTTTTCCGGAGCTTCCTGAACTTCTTCGGAGCGCAGCTCCACCACTTCACTCCCAACTCCATCGTATACCTTGCTGCTTTCATTTCCATGTGCGAGGCTTTCTTGGGTTGCCACCCCCATTGGGGACTTTTCAAGCACATCTTTACCTGCCGTTCTCAATCGGTCAAGAAGGCCAAGTCGAGTGACGAAAGGACGCAGGTGATCCAGCTGTGCGGGGGCCTGGCGATCCAGACGAGGGGAAAGAGTTGTTTTCCATCTATCACTTTCCCGGAGTCGGTCCGTGGTTGGCAGGCGACCTGGTTCTACTGTCAGGACCAGGCGACCCCAGGACAGTCGACTGGTCTTCCCCCTTTTTCTCTCAACCGAGCTAAAAAACCCGCTTCTCTGAAAGTGACGCCGGAAGAAAGGGCCCAAGTCAAAGTGTTGGCTGGTCGAGTGGTTGAGCTTGTCCGCGAGGGCGTGACTGGTATGGACCTGCTGGAGGTCTTCCTTCGGAGGCGCATCCAGCCGCTCCAGGCTCGTGACCACCCGATGTGGCTGTACTCGGGTCTCGACGATACCACTCGGATCCACCCGGAGGAGGTCACCGATGAGATGCTGGAGGGGTGGTTGTCAAGCATCACAGGAAATAAGGACAACCCCCGAGGAGCCAGGAGGGTGATTCCACTCAACAACTCGTATGACGTGGACCAGGTACGTCTTTATGCCCCCGACTGAGATCTTGTTTTCTTCATTGGTCTTCTTTGAGTTGGCCGATTGACTTTTGTCTTGTCTGTTGTTTTCCAGGCGACTACTGAGATGTACTCGACGCCCAACGGGGCACAGGAGCCAACTGAGGAAGGGGAGGCGAGCGGGGGCGAGAGTGGAGACGATCAAGGCGAGTGGGAGTCCGACGGAGGAGGAGAGGGAGGCGACGACGTCGACTCCAGCAAAGAGGAGGAGGAGGAGGTTGAACCCCCCCCCCCCCCCCCCCCCGTCCGGAGAGGCGATCCAAGCTCACACATGATCCGGCGCGGGAACGCGGCAAGGCGACTGCTTCTGTTGGGCAGTCGTCGAAACGCCCTCGGACCTCTTCTCCTACGCCGACTGGGAAGGCTCCCAAGCACCCACGCGCGACGCCGCCCAAGGCTCTGCCCAAGATGAAGATGGCCGTCCCTACCATTTCTGGGTAATAATAAAACTTGCTTTCCTTTGTCGACCGTGGACAGATCCTTGGTCGATTCATTGAGCCAACTGACTTTCGAGATTTGCAGCGCTGCTACTTCTGAGATCTCCGCCAAGGACGACGACCAAGAGATGGAGGATGCTGTTACCTCCAACCCTGGTATGATTATTGATGTTCCGCTTTGAGTCGTCTGAACATTTATTGCAACTCTGGTCGATTGAATGTTTTCCTTGTAGCCCCTCCTCATGTTATCGACCTCCCGGATGACGACGACAACGAACCGCTGAGGGTGAGGAGGAACAAGAGGGCGTCGGCTGACAAAACCCCCCAATCTGCTCCGGCGTCTGAGGCCGTAGCTCGGGATGGTGGTGACACCACTCGGGCTTCTGTGACTTTCGCCATTCCTCTGACGAGTGTGCGGCCTTCGACGTCGACTGCGGATCCGCCTTTGCTTTTTGCCGCGTACCCCGTCTCTGAGGACCAAGCGGCTGCTGCAAAGGAGGCTATACGCCAGGCGGGGATCATGATGGAGCAAGTGAAGGTAGCTCGGGAGGCCAGCCAAGCAGCTTATGACGCAAGTTCGGCTCTTCAGAGTAACGTCCAGGTCAGTCGACTCAACACTTGGTCTGTTACGATATGCTGTTTGAAGAATATATTTTCCGAAGATCTTTGTATCTGTACACCCACTGGGTGTGTCTGTCAATTCTTGGATGAGTGGGGGCACGCTAAGTGCACCCACTGGGTATAGTCCCCGAGACTATGGTGGACTGCTGGCAGTCGACTGTCCGTCTTTACATTGTGTTGCTGTAGCTGTATTTCTTCACTCGGTCTGGTCAGGTCATGTCGAATGGAACTGTATCCGGTCGACTGCGGGCAGTCGACTTTTTTTTTTACAGTGGGGGCACGCTGAGTGCACCCACTGGGTGTAGTCCCCGAGACTACTGTCGAATGTTTTTGATTCGGCTGTGGTCTTAGAAATGTCACCATTGTCTCTTAGTTACTCGGAAGCAACTTATCTTGGACGTCTGTCGACTGATTTTCCTTTTTACAGAAATCATGCGAACTTGTAGCTCGCTATACTGAGTTGGAGAATCAGCAGATCCAGCTCAACCTTAACTTGAAGCTTGCTCAGGAGAATTTGAAGAAGGCGCAAGAAGAAGCAAAAGGTATGGCTGGTGAGGTTCTCCATTCTTGACGAGTGGCCTTTCTTCCTTGTCCATTCTTGATGTTGATTTCACTCGACGCGCTGTAGATAAACTGGAGGAAGCTCTGAAGAAGAAGGATCAAGATCTTGCAGAGGCACAGAAGGAGGTCTTGGACAAAATGAGGCTTGCTGAAGAGAAAATGGCTTCGGTCGGAGCTCTTGAGCAGGAGAACTCCAGACTGAAAGTTGCTCTCGAGGTAGCCAATCAGGAGGTCAGCCGACTGAAGAACGACAACGTGGCTCTGCATGACAAGGCGGGTGAGCTGGCGGGGAAGAGGAACGATCTGGAGGCTTATCTCGATGGACTCGCCAAGAAGCTGTTCCTCGTGCTCGAAGGTAATCACTCTACCCCGACTATCTTGCAGTTACCAAGTCTGTGTAGGGCCACTGTCTTATTCTTGAATTGTGTTTGCAGAATTCTGTCAGAACTTTGAAGAGGAGACCAGTCGAGTGGAGCCAGGCTTGGACCCTGCTAACTCTCTTGTGAAGGACGAGGCTGCAATGAACGTGCTCCATCTGGAGTCTCGTATTGCCAGCGTGGTTGACTATCTTGCGCGACTGAAGGTTGCGATGTCGCGGATCGACACATCACTCTGGCCTGGGACGACGCTTCAGAACGACCTTGAGTCCCTGATGGCTCGACTTAATGAAGTCCCAGGTCGAGTGGCGGAATGGAAGAAATCTTCTGCTAGATGTGGTGCTGATGTCGCTCTGTCTCTGGTCCGCGTCCATTGCAAGGAGGCGCGAGAAGAAAAGCTGGCCGCCATCCAAGTTGCCAATACCAGGAAGCACAACTTTCAAGACTTCATGGAGACTTTCATCGCTGCTGCCACCCGTATTGCAGACGGGATCGACTTGGACGAGTTCATCGCCCCTTCCAGTCCTCCTCCTGAGGAATGAAAAACTTTTATGCTTCACTTTAAATTTGCCTCGGAATGCCGAGTGGATTTGTAACCGTTAAACTCTGCCTTAAATTTGCCTCGGAATGCCGAGTGGATTTGTAACCGTTTAAACTCTGCCGAGCCGAGGGCTCGAGTACTTTGATCTGAGGTCTGGGACCTTTCAGGCTTTATCTGGACTTGATTTCTCGTTGAATATCTTCATGGTTTGATTCGTCGAGTGGAACTCGATCTTCACTCGGAATAACCTTGTATTTGCGGCGCAACTCCGAAGGAGAAGGTAGCAGTCGACTTGCGCCTCGTCGTCCTTGCGGATTGGGTTGTGTCCTGTACCTAGGCGAGCACTGGGTTGTAGCTAAGTCCCCGAGTGGGAGGTTTTCTCTCATTCGATAGGGTTTTTAAACACTTAGGCGAGCGCTGGGCTGCAGCTAAGCCCCCGAGTGGGAGGTTTGCTCTCCACTCGGTAGGATTTTTAAACACTTAGGCGAGCACTGGGCTGCAGCTAAGCCCCCGAGTGGGAGGTTTGCTCTCCACTCGGTAGGATTTTTAAACACTTAGGCGAGCACTGGGCTACAGCCCAGCCTCCGAGTGGGAGTCTGGCTCTCCACTCGGTAGGATTTTTAAACACTTAGGCGAGCACTGGGCTACAGCCCAGCCTCCGAGTGGGAGTCTGGCTCTCCACTCGGTAGGATTTTTCAAACTTAGGCGAGTGCCTGACTGCAGCTAAGTCTCTTAGCGGGAGAACTTAGGCGAGTACTGGACTGCAGCTAAGCCCCCGAGTGGGAGTCTGGCTCTCCACTCGGTAGGATTTTTTCAAACTTAGGCGAGTGTTTGACTGCAGCTAAGTCTCTTAGCGGGAGAACTTAGGCGAGTACTGGACTGCAGCTAAGCCCCCGAGTGGAGTCTGGCTCTCCACTCGGTAGGATTTTTTCAAACTTAGGCGAGTGTTTGACTGCAGCTAAGTCTCTTAGCGGGAGAACTTAGGCGAGTATTGGACTGCAGCTAAGCCCCCCGAGTGGGAGTCTGGCTCTCCACTCGATAGGATTTTTTCAAACTTAGGCGAGTGTCTGACTGCAGCTAAGTCTCTTAGAGGGAGAACTTAGGCGAGTACTGGACTGCAGCTAAGCCCCCGAGTGGGAGTCTGGCTCTCCACTCGGTAGGATTTTTTCAAACTTAGGCGAGTGTCTGACTGCAGCTAAGTCTCTTAGAGGGAGAACTTAGGTGAGTACTGGACTGCAGTTAAGCCCCCGAGTGGGAGTCTGGCTCTTCACTCGGTAGGATTTTTCAAACTTAGGCGAAATGGATTCGCGGCTAAGTCACCCACTGGGGGATTTCGTATGCAAACAAAAGTGACAGCAATTATTGGAACACTCTTGTCTTTGATAAAAATGAACTACAGAAATTTTTTCTTATTACATCTCGTCCAAGGGAGAACTCAAGTGTAAAAGGGGCAGAGCAGTTCCGCATTCCAAGCTCGCGGCTCGTTGATTTGGCGATCGACATTGTAGAGGTGATACGCTCCATTGTGGAGGACTCTGGTGACGATGAAGGGGCCTTCCCAAGTAGGAGCAAGCTTGTGTGGTTTCTGTTGATCCACTCGGAGGACCAAATCTCCTTCTTGGAAGGCTTGACTCTTGACATTCCTGGCATGGAATCGACGCAAGTCTTGCTGATAAATGGTCGATCTGATCATGGCCATCTCTCTCTCTTCTTCTAGGAGGTCGACTGCGTCTTGCCGGACTTGTTCTGCTTCATCTTCGGTATAAAGTTCGACTCGGGGTGCGTTGTGAAGAAGATCACTCGGCAGAACTGCTTCGGCTCCATAAACCAGAAAGAATGGAGTTCTTCCAGTCGACCGGTTCGGGGTGGTCCTCAATCCCCACAGAACTGACGGAAGCTCGTCGACCCAAGCACCTGCCGCGTGCTTGAGATCACGCATCAGTCGAGGCTTTAGTCCTTTGAGAATCAGACCATTTGCTCTCTCAGCTTGCCCATTCGACTGGGGATGGGCGACCGATGCGTAGTCGACTCGCGTGCCTTGAGCGGCGCAAAAAGCTCTGAACTTGTCCGAATCAAAGTTTGAACCATTGTCAGTGATGATGCTATGCGGGACTCCATATCTGAATGTTAGCCCTCTGACGAAACTGATAGCAGTGCAAGCGTCAAGATTCTTGATGGGCTTAGCTTCGATCCATTTGGTAAACTTGTCGACTGCCACAAGCACATGCGTGAAACCGCTCCTACCTGTTCTCAGTGGACCAACCATGTCTAGTCCCCAGACAGCAAAGGGCTAGACGAGTGGAATGGTCTTCAGGGCTGACGCAGGCTTGTGTGACATGTTGGAGTAGAACTGGCACCCTCCACACTTGTCGACTATCTCTTTTGCCATCTCATTTGCTCTTGGCCAGTAAAATCCCGCTCGGTATGCTTTAGCCACAATGGTCCGAGAGGACGCATGGTGACCACAGGTCCCCGAGTGGATATCATCAAGGATTATCTGACCCTCTTCTGGTGTTATGCACTTCTGACCGATTCCAGTCGCGCTCTCTCTATACCACTGTCCCTTTATGACTGTGAAGGCCTTGGATCGGCGGACGATCTGTCGAGCCTCTTCCTCGTCTCCGGGAGTTCTTTCCTTAGGATATACGCAATGTACGGTATCGTCCAGTCGGGAGTGATTGCCAAGACTTCCATGATTAGGTCGACCACAGCAGGAACTTCGACTTCAGTTGGATTTGTGGCACTTTTCGGCTGCGGGGCTTCTTCTGTAAAAGGATCCTCTTGGACTGACGGCGAGTGAATGTGTTCCAGGAACACGTTGCTGGGAATGGCTTCTCTCTTGGAGCCTATCTTTGCCAAATCGTCAGCTGCCTGATTTTTCAGTCGGGGGATGTGATGAAGCTCTAACCCCTCGAATTTCTTTTCTAGCTTTCTCACTGCATTGCAATAACCAGTCATTGCCGGACTTCTGACGTCCCACTCCTTCATCACTTGATTAACCACCAAATCTGAGTCACCATAGACCATGAGGCGACAGACGCCGAGTGAAATGGCCATGCGCAACCCATACAAAAGTGCTTCATATTCTGCTTCATTATTGGAGGAATCGAAGTGAATCTGGAGAACATATCTGAGCTTATCTCCTCGGGGGGAGACTAGAACTACCCCAGCACCGGAACCATTCAGCATCTTAGATCCATCGAAGAACATGGTCCAGTGCTCCGAGTGAACTTGAGTCGGAAGTTGCTGTTCGATCCACTCGGCGATGAAATCTGCGATTGCTTGGGACTTGATAGCCTTCTTTGCTTCAAACTTGATATCTAAGGGAAGGAGTTCAATCGCCCACTTGGCCACTCGACCAGTTGCATCTCTGTTGTGCAGAATCTCTGACAGTGGGGCGTCGCTGACGACTATAATGGAGTGGTCAGAGAAGTAATGTGCAACCTTCTTCGTGGTCATATAAATCCCATATACAAGCTTCTGGTAGTGGGGGTATCTTTGTTTTGAAGGGGTCAAAACTTCAGACACATAATAGACTGGGCGCTGAACTCTGAAGGCCTTTCCTTCTTCTTCCCGCTCGACCGTAAGTACTGTACTGACAACTTGTCCTGTGGCTGCAATGTAAAGCAGCAGAGGCTCTTTGCTGATTGGGGCAGCAAGCACCGGCTGGGTGGAGAGCAGAGCTTTGAGCTCTGCAAATGCTGCATCAGCTTCTGGAGTCCACTCAAACTTGTCAGACTTCTTCATCAGTCGGTAAAGAGGCAACGCCTTTTCACCGAGACGAGAAATGAATCGACTTAGAGCGGCCAAGCAGCCTGTAAGCTTTTGGACATCGTGCACGCGTACAGGATGCTTCATCCGGAGTATGGTGCCAACTTTTTCAGGATTGGCGTCGATCCCCCGTTCGGAAACGAGAAAACCGAGTAACTTTCCGCCTGGAACTCCGAATGTGCACTTTGATGGATTGAGCTTGATATCATACCTCCTGAGGTTGGCAAAGGTTTCAGCAAGGTCAGTCCGCAGGTCGGAACCTTTCCGTGACTTGACCACAATATCATCCATGTATGCCTCCATATTCCGACTGATTTGAGTGAGTAAACACTTCTGAATCATTCTCATGAACGTGGCTCCGGCGTTCTTGAGGCTGAACGGCATGGTGACGTAACAGAAGCATCTGAATGGAGTGATGAAAGCTATTTTGATCTCGTCGGGTCCATACAGACGGATCTGATGGTACCCGGAATAGGCATCTAGAAAAGACAATCTCTCGCACCCCGCGGTCGAGTCGACTATTTGGTCGATGCGAGGGAGGGGAAAATGATCTTTCGGGCAGGCCCGATTGATATGTTTGAAATCAATGCACATGCGAAGTGACTTGTCCTTCTTGGGGACCATGATGACATTGGCGAGCCACTCGGAGTGGTAAATCTCTCGGATGAACTCTGCTGCTAAGAGCCGAGCCACCTCCTCGCCAATGGCTTGCTTCTTCTGGACGGCGGACCGTCGAAGATGTTCCTTCACAGGCTTGAATTTTGGGTCGACTCGTAGACGGTGCTCGGCCAGTCCTCTGGGAACTCCAGGCATGTCAGAGGGTTTCCATGCGAAGATGTCCCAGTTCTCACGGAGGAGCTGGACGAGCGCTTCTTCCTATTTGGAGTCGAGCGTCGTTGAGATGTGAGTCGGGGCAGCATCGGGGTCGGTCGGGTGAATGTGGGCTGGCTTTGTTTCACCGGACGACTGAAAAGCTGATTCTGAAGCAGGCTTCTTGGCTCGTAGTAATTCACTCGGATCGGCAGTCTTCTGGTACTCTTGCAGCTCGACCACTGTCATCTGAGCATCAGCGATCTTTGAGCCTTTCTGAAAACACTCTTCTGCTTTCTTCCGATTGCCTGTAACAGTGATCACACCTTTAGGGCCAGGCATCTTCAGTTTGAGATACACGTAACACGGTCGAGCCATGAAACGTGCGTAAGCTGGCCTGCCCAAAATGGCATGATAAGCACTTTGGAAGTCCACAACCTCGAATGTCAACTTTTCCTTGCGGTAATTCTTTGAATCACCGAAAACCACATCAAGAGCAATCTGGCCGAGTGACTCGGCTTTCTTCCCAGGAATGACTCCGTGGAAGCTCATGTTGCTGGTACTGAGCCTGGACATCGGAATGCCCATTCCTTTCAAAGTTTCAGCATACAGTATGTTCAGGCCGCTGCCACCATCCATCAGGACTTTGGTCAGTCGAGTGCCTTCGACAACTGGGTCGACCACCAAAGCTTGCCTCCCAGGGGTGGCAATGTGCGCGGGGTGATCAGACTGGTCGAATGTGATGGCAGTCTGAGACCACTTCAGATAACTGGGTGTTGCCGGAGCAACCATATTCACCTCACGGTTAATGACTTTCAGTCGACTTTTGCTTTCGATATCAGCAAAAATCATCAGGGTGGAATTGACTTGGGGGTATCCATCGTCACTATCTTCCTTGTCTTCAACCCTGTCCGACTCCTTTTCCTTGTCTTTGGACTGCTTGCCCTGAAACTGCTGGATCAGGAGCCGGCACTGTCGAGTGGTATGCTTTGGGTAAATAAAATTACCCTCTTCATCTTTCTTGGTGTGGATGTGACATGGCAGATCCAAAACATCATTCCCATCCCGATCCTTGACTTTCTTGGGCTTCCAAGGCCCCTTGGGTTTTCCCTTGAATTTTCCCTGGGTTACGGCCAGGGCCTCCCCAGGGGCGGCTGGTTCTGCCTTCCGCTTCTGCTTCCGACTGGAGTTCCCTTCGGTTTCTTGGGCGACTGCCTTGTGCTTGCCACTCCGGAGTCGGTCTTCGTCTTCGCCATTAGCATATTTGGTGGCAATCTCCATCATCCAATTCAGAGACATCTCTCCAGTTCGACCGAACTTCAGATTCAATTCTTTGTACTTAACGCCTTCTTTAAAGGCACAAACTGCTTGATGGTCTGGCACATTCTCAACTGTGTGATGCAGTGTGATCCACCTCTGGATGTAATCCCTCAGTGTTTCATTCGGCTTCTGCACGCAAGACCGCAATTCTATAAGGCCTGCGGGTCACTTGCATGTTCCTTCAAAGGTTGTGACAAACACTCGGGAGAGGTCCTCCCAAGTGTAGATGCTGCTGGGTGCCAACTGATTTAGCCACGCTCTGGCTGAGCCCTCTAACATGAGAGGTAAATGCTTCATGGCCACCTCATCATTGCCACCGCCAATCTGTACAGCCACTCGGTAATCTTCGAGCCAAGTGTCAGGCTTAGATTCATCGGTGAACTTGCTGACTCCAGTCGCCAGCCTGAAGTTGGGAGGAATCACTGCGGCTCTGATGGCTCGACTGAAACACTCTGGCCCTGAAGCATGTACTCTGCTGCTGGCAGGCGCATCTCTGTTGTGGCCTTCTCGATGAGCTCTGTTCCTGTCAACCAAACCTTGAACGAGGATGGATCTCGCATCAAAGCCTGGGTCCCTGGGGTCGACTGGAATCCTCTGCCCAAAACTATGAGGGCGTCTGTCATCTTGCCGTCGAGGCGCATACGACCCACTCCTCGGGGGAGGGGTTGGCACTCGACGTCGATCATCACGATCGGATCGGTGATCATACTGCTCATTTCTTCTGTACTGATCGTGCCGGTCTCCATGTCCCTCACGCCTCGGGGGCGATCTCGGGCTGTGAGCTGACTGGACTGTGTCCGTTGCCACGGATCGACTGTGGATCCTATTCCGCGACTGAGAAACAGCGGAATTCTGGTTTCCCGCCGCCCGGAGCAAGGCTCTGATCTGCAACAAGCCCTTGCCAGCCTCCGACTGGGAGGGCTGAATTGATTCTGCTATACGGGCCGCAGCGGCCAAATTCTGAACTGGGGTTCGATATACCTGTGGTGGCGGGAAGAGCTGACGCCGACTGGACTCGGGAGCTCGCTGACGCACTTGCTCGTCGAGTATTCGCTGGAGATTCTCCAGTCGAGTGCGCTCGGCCAGGTTAGCCAAGCGCGCGTCCTCCAAGGCCCGGGCCTCGGGGGTTTCTCCGACAATAGGAGTGTGGAGCGCGTCCATGTTCCGGTGGCAAAGCTCCTCTCGCTGCAATGACGTGAGAGGTTCGGGGAGATACTCATCGTGGGGATGCGACGGGTCGCCCCCACCCGCGCCTCCGTCAGCGCGAGGGAAACCGGGAGGACTGTGTGTCCCATCGACCGCCAGAACTTCAGCCGCTGGGTCGCTGCTGTCGCACTCGGATGCGGTCTCCGCGGAGCCAGTCGACAGGTCGAACAGGCCGCTGAGGGATTCGTCGGGCTCGATTGCCGCGACTTGTGGGGCTGCCGACTGGCGGGCCACGGCATGCCTCACCCACCGCTGGAGTCTCGACCGACCGGAGCGCTTGCGCTGGTGGGAGACGGGGCGGGGAGACGACACGGGGGCCGACTGATACTGGGTCGACGGCTGCCGCAGGAGGACGCCACAAATGCATGCGCGGAAGTGCGTCGCACCGCGGACGGGGAGCGCGTCGATGTCGAGTGGTGCCTCCTGAAGCCAGGCGGAGTCGTCGGCGATGAACGTGAGCGCGCCGAGACGGATCTCGCGGCCCTCCACCAAAACTCCGCAAGAAACCATGATCAAAGGGATCGGAAAAGATCGCAACTTCTCCAACTAGGCGCTAAGATTCCTGCCCCACGGTGGGCGCCAACTGTCGTGGTTCTAACTCTGACAGTGATGTATGGGGGTGTGTATGGAGAGGCTAGATCTCAGCTAGTGGGAAGTTGTAAACACACGAGGATTACGAGTTCAGGCCCTTCTCGGAGGAAGTAACAGCCCTACGTCTCGGTGCCCGGAGGCGGTCGATTGGATTATGTGTGTGTGAATAACAGGGGTGCGAACCCTTCATACCGAGGAGGGGGGTGGCTTATATAGAGTTCGCCGGCCCTCTCCTGCCCTCAGTAATGCAGGGTTTAAGGTACATTTAAGGTTGGGCGTTACTGGTAACGCCCCTAATAAAGTGCTATAATGACCATAAAGACTACTTAATACCCGACCGTTTGCCTGCGGAGTGACTTCGGATCTCCTGGCGGTCGAGTGGCTAGCTTCATGGTCGGGTGATAGCTTCTTGGTCGAGTGTCTTGAATCCGTCGAGTGGTATACCTTCAAGTCGATTGAAAGGTGACTTCTTCTAGGGATATCCTCGGGTAGGGCTCTTTGGACAGGTCCGTGCCCCTACCCTACGTACATAGCTTCATCAGCGGACGCCTCAGGGCCTCCTCATATCCGACCAGTTATGGCCTGCATATGAGGGGTGGCGGTCAGGCCAGATGTACACTGCCGGTTTGAGGAGTCCGGCTGAGTTGAGGGTCTGTATCACATAAATTCGTGAAGTATTTATGAAGTAATTATGACGTACAACACCTCCATTTCTAAAGGTAAGGCGTATTTTGTTTGTTAAGACATGCATTTGACCAATAATTACTTCATAAATTTGTGTCACTAAATTCATATACTCCCTATGTCCGAAAATACTTATTATCAAAATGAATAAAAAGAGATGTATCTAGATGTATTTTAGTTCTAGATACATCCTTTTTTGTCCATTTTGATGACAAATATTTTTAGACGGATGGAGTACTATTTAAAATTACTTTGTAATGATAGTAATTTTGTATCACATAAATCAAAAAATTAAAAGAGTAATTATTGGTCAAAGTCTTGTCTTAACGAAACGAAATACATCTTATTCATCGGAACGGAGGGATGAGTTGCCAATCACATGAATTGGCCGGCTGGTACTAGTGGCCGGTACACTCAACCCCGCACTGAACACTTGAACAGTGAGCACTATTTTCGTTTGAGTGCCGGCCGGGGAGGCACGACGCGGGTATTCTTGATGACTGGATCTCCTCTTGAGTCTTGACACGCGCGCAACTAACAAGATCGCCCACTGTACCAGAGGATAATACTACGTGCGGGCAGGACCGGCTGACTGGACGCTTTATCAGAGCCGGCCAACACCACCAGTAGCAGTGACGGGAAACCAGACCGGCCGGCCAATCACCCGCCCCCCACGAGCCAAAGCTAATGCAGGCCCCATGTTGATGGAAGTGACAATTCCCGGTAGACCGAGACTTGTTTCTCCGAAAGCAAAACAAGCCATGGACGTGCGTGTGTGGATCGAGCTCGATTCTGCACTGCACGGCGGTGACTGTCGAGTGACCCTTCTGTTGTCCAAGGTGCACACCAGTCCCTCCCGTGGTTACTCGTTGGAACCGGCGCACGATCGACCTATCCTACCTGCTGCGGGCTCGGACGGGGCTTGCCTGCTCCCGTCCGGGAAGGCCCTGAACGTGTGGACGTTTGCTCTGACGTTGCACATCCTCAGGTTCTTGTCACCCCTGATGGCCGCGCCGGGCGGCGCCCGCAGCAGCCCGAAGGCGATGGCGAGCTGCTCGCTGTGGTACCGTAGCATGGCCGCCTTCTCGGCCTCGTCGACGTCGTGGAGCACGCACGACGTGGTGGGCGCGTACCCCTCGCCCCACATCCGCTCCCAGAGTGCGTCCATGTGCTCGTGCAACTCGGCGCTCGACGGGTGGGCCGACTCGCCGGCCATGAACCGGTGGGTCGCGCCGTGGAGCTCGACCCAGCTGCACCGGGGCTCCTTGGCCACGCCCTGCCGCCGCATCGTCGCCCGCATCGCCACGGACTTCTCCCACATCCCGGCGGCAGAGTAGATGTTGCGGCCTCGCCGGGCTCCCGCTCGAAGAGCCGCTCGGCGGCGATCTCGCCGAGCTCCACATTCTGGTGCAGCCGGCACACACCCAGCAGGCTGCTCCACGCCGACACTTGGTGCTCACGCGGGACGCCCGTCTGCAGTTATGCTTGCACAGCGCACGCTGCTGGGACCTGCTCCCCACGATTATGCGCGCCGCCGCCGCGGTGACCAGGCATGCCGTGACAAGATGGTGAAGAAGGGCTGAAAGCTGACATGGTAGTATCACGTGCTACCGGGGTGTGCGGCGGCGCGTGATGCTAACGGTGGCGGGGCTTGTTGACGAATGACCAGCTGCGGAGATGAGCCCGTGGGAAAGACGGCGAGCGTGTGTATTTTCGTACGTGAGCAATAGAAAAAAATACAGAAATTGTTTGCCTTTTTTATGCTAGAAAAAGAGACGGAAAAGCACTGCCGTTGAATGGAAAAGAGAGAGCGGGGAGCACGGATGGGAGCATGGTGCGGAAACAGGCAAGCCCCGTCCGGAGTTGTTAGGCTAGTCATAATGGGAGTAACTTATCTAGCAACATAGCGTATTCCAAGAAATTTTTGCTTATGTGGCAAGTATTTAATATGAGGTGGTAACATAATATGTTACCGTAAAATAGCGCTTTTCAAGACAAGATGAGTCTACAAACTAATAAATGAAGTCTTATATGACACTACTATCGTGTTACGTAACCTACCTATGGGATAATTTGGCAGCCTTTAATTGGACACTAGAGAGGGCTGGGGCCCACCTGAAAATCAGAAGGAATGCTTTGTTTAGTTGGAGGGAAAAGAAGTTCACGTAACAACAGTAGGTAGGTCTAGCATTTTCGTGTACGTACTAGTGCCGTTTAGTCGTTTTTGCAGAGCACGGCCGCAACGCAGCGCAGCTGTGCGCCTTTTCTGCTCCATCGTTGCCGGTACAGATTGGCTGGCAGGTGCGTGCAAACCTGCACACGTTCATAAGCTAAGAGCATCTCGGTCCCTCGGGACTGGTAATAGCGCCGTTCTGGGGCGAACTGACCATAATTTCATCGTGAGGGGTGATTGTGTTTCCAGCCGCCGTCTTCAGGTCGCCCCCAGACGATGCTTTCTAAAAGTTTTTAAAAACATATTCGGCCAAAATTCGGCCAAACACGACACAAATTTGGCGATATTTAAGCGTTCCATCATCTTTTTACATATTGAAAACATAATCTAAAAAAAAACTACTGATGCCGCGCCGCTGTCGCCCGCGCGCTTACAGGCCGAAGAGCTGCTGAAGGCGTCATACTCACGCGGCCATCGTCCTCCTTTTCCTTCTTCACACAACGGTCGTCCTGCTGGACCCCTGCCCGGGGTCGCCCTGACGGACTGGTTTGGCTGGCGGCGACGCCTCGTCATCGCTGTCCTCAAGGACGATGACGCCTCCCTCGTTGCGGCCACAACATCGAGCGGCGATCTCCTCTAGGACGCGGGGCTGGCGCTCCATGTTCAACCGGGCCAAGTCCTCGTGCGCCCACTTGATGTCGGCCTCGTCGGCGGCGGCCATGTCATCGTGCTCGCTCTTCACGGCGCCGAGCCCCGGCTCCGTCTTCGGCTTGACGAGGCAGGAGGTAGGAGCAGAAGAGGCACGACCACCCTCATTGATGACGAGGACGGTGTCGCGGGTGCGCTGGTCGAGCGGCGTCTCCACGGGCTCGGCCTGAACGCTAACGAGCGCCGGCGACCCGGAGGAGTGGGAAAAGGAGGAGCAACAGAAGGACCCGCCCACCATCCGCCTCGGCAGCCATGGGCCGCCACTCCGGCGGGGGGCCGGGGCCGGGCCGCTGGGTACTCGAGCGGCGATCGTTGCCGCCCTCAAGGTATTCGAGGACGGTGTGAGTGCGCGGTCGGGGGCGCCCTACCACAGACGGCGACCGTCACTGTTGTTGCGTCCCTTTATCACCGACGCGTTGTTGGTGAAGGCGAGCTGCTTCTCGTGATGGTGTTAGAAGTACGCCGCCCAATGCGCGTGGTTGCTACGTACTACTCCGACGCGTGGCGGCGTGCTTGACGTATGCGATGTCATGGGTATGTAGGGGCTGTTTGGATTGAGCCCCAGCTGGCCCTACCAATTCGTTGGCATGCCAAAATATTGGCGCACCATCCGGCCGCCCTGAGCTCGCCCATGAATTGGCAAGAAAATGAACTGCAGCAGCCCATGCAGTGTGGGCGTACCAAATAGTTGGCCATCAACCAAATAGATGCCCAGCCTTTAGTCAACGCTAATATTTTAGCTAGGCGTCTGCGGGCTTCAATCCAAACAGCCCCGTATATCCTGCATGCCGTGGATACGCACGTGCCAACGCACATATATACTCGCCAGCCGGCCCGGCCGGCATCGTAACATGGCACTCTCGTGCTGCACTGCATCCACGCGCTTTAGCAATGGAGGCGACGACAGGTCGTTTCGGGTCCAGCATGTCAGCGACGCATTTAACGGGCCAGCAGGCGCCAGTGGGAGCCATGTGGTCTGGTGCCTCGCTCCATCGTTAGTTAGGTCGGCGGCCGGGCGGAGGCGCCGAGCCACCAAATCACGTTAAACGATTTATAGCATAAGTAGCATCATGTGCAGTGCTTCCATATCTGTCGGTGTTTCTAGCGAAAATCATCCATGCGTCGTCCTAACATGAGAAAACGAAAACTTTCACGACATATTTCGTACTCTTTACAGCTATATATAATCTCCCACAACAGCCGGGAGAAAGAAGGAAGCAGCATGGCCGCAATTATATCGTGGTCGAAGATGATGACCTGCTTGTGACTGGTTACAGATCTTTTTACTATAGGGATCTTCTCTCAAGATTCAGAAATGATGACACGGGGCTCCGGAGATCTTCTTGTGTTATTGTTGTCTTAGGGTACTCTAGGCAGGTGCGGACACAGGGAAAAAATTGAGAGGGGGCAAAAAAAGAATGTCCATATTCTTGAACCAACAAGGCAAGAACATTCATGTAAACCAAACAAGGGCATAATAACTTCATTTTCCAAGCATTAACCAAATTCATCAAATGTGAAAGAAGACCAACCATTTGAGACGAATTAATTAGATATGATGATATCTTGTTTCGAAATTGCCAAAGTGTCCCTGTAAAAAAAAGTTGCCAAAGTGAACATTGGCATTCTAATATTATTTTTTTGTGAATAGACATTCTAATAATCTAACCTACAAGAAAAACATTATCAAATTGAGAAACAATGAAAATATTGAAGAGGGCCGGTGCGTTGAAAAAGCAAAGAAATCTTTAGCGCATTACCTTCCATTTGACGCATGATGATCTTTGATTGTATTATAAAATGTTTTAGCACATTACCTTCAATCTATAAAAATGTTTAACTATCAATTTGGGCAGGAATTCCAGTCGTTTAGATGGATCCTTAGGAAGCTTTTCCTAATCAACTAGTACCGGCATCTTGAAGTTGTTGATTTTTTAAAGAAAAAAAAAACTCCATTTATTTCCCTGCAATTTAAGCAAAAAAAAAATGAAAGTTAAATTAACGGTGGAATTTCCATACATCACGCATGAAGATGAAATGTGCTACAAACTAGGAAGTAATAATAGATGATGTGAAGTAAATTGGAGATTTTAGGTACAGACTAGCCACTAGTGGTAATTAGAAAGTTGCATACAAAAATTTAAGTGTTACAAAAAAGATGTTTAAACTGGCGTAATCATCCAAATCGATAAACTATACACACATATGTTGGTAAGAAATTAGGGAATTAGATGGCATACCTTGATGTCAGTAGAATTAGGGAATTGCGTATTGAGAACTCTGTTCGGTGATGGAGTAGTGCAAGGCCGCCAATGGAGCAAGGGGCCGGCGACGGCAAGTCAGCGATTAGCCGCAACGAGCAGGCGATGTGATGACTCCGCGGCGGCGTGAGAGGCGAGGTCAAGGCTTCCCGAAGTCCATCCCGTGCCTGGCTGCGTGTGCGAGTACGTGAAATCTGGCCATTGGATTAAGCTAGGGAACTACGCACGGAAAAGGAGGCATCTGACGTACGCTAAAGGCCTTAGCAATTCTATTTCTTATATATTGGGCTTCTTATCTAGACTTGGGCTTCCCAAAATAAAGAAATACTGGGCCGAGTGGGGGCAGAGGATTCGGCCGAGTGGGGGCACGATGAATACACGTCGGACCAACTTTAATCGGTTGGAAAAATCGAGTGGGGGCAGCTGCGCCCACAGCCTATAACCTCGGTCCGCCCCTGACTTTAGGTGTTCATATGGTCTTTTGTATTTGCGTTTCAGCGTGCTTGTAAATGTCAACTACTTTATATTGTTTCATGATTTGAATGAAAAATTCTAAAAAAACAGCTATATAATCTCCCTTTAAAAAACATATAAAAGCACTTAGATCATTAGTATTTTAATGATCTACACGCTTATATTTTTTTTTACGAAGAATCCATAGCGAATGAATCGATAGCCTCTGCAGCAAACAGCCTCCACGAGACCACAAAGGCACATATACAAAATTGTCACCTTCGTCTCCTTACAGGAGCACAAAAGCTCAAGTATTATTTATTTATTTTGCCAGAAAGACCCAAGATTATATTGAAAATAAACAGTGGCACAATGCAACCTCAGAAAAATAAAAAATTACAAATAGCACCCAGTAGAACCAATCTAGCCCCACCTCCGATGCGGATAAGGGCACGGCGCCGTCGCCGTCGCTCCCTGCCAGAGCCGGCAAAACCCTTGGTTGTGCGCATGGATTAAACATGTTAGGAAGTCACCATCCTCGTTCCAGGAGGACCAGTATGCCAGAGATAAGCCAGACTGGAACTGTGCCGCCACTTGCGTCGGTTTGTTGAATGATGACGATGAAGCATTGCCACCGACGAGAACCTGCAAATCCGGAGTGACCACCTTCCTACAAAAGCTCCATGCCCCCATGTCGATGCCAAAGTGCGCGCTGCCGCCGACAAGAACCTGCAAATCCAGAGCCACCACGTTCCTACAGAAGCTCCATGCCCCCACGTCAACGCCAGAGCGAGCACCAGCACTGACAAGAACCCGCAAATCCAGAGTCACCACGTTCCTACAAAAGCTCTATGCCCCCAGGTTGAAGCTAGATCGCGCGGTGCCACCGACGAGAACCTGCAAATCCGGAGTCACCACGTTCCTACAAAAGCTCCATGCCCCTATGTCGACGCCGGACCGCACGCCGCCACTGACGAGAGCCTGCAAATCTGGAGCCACCACGTTCCTATAGAAGCTCCATGCCCCCATGTCGACGCCAAAGCGAACGCTGCCACCGACAAGAACCCGCAAATCCGGAGTCACCACGTTCCGACAAAAGCTCTATGCCCCCATGTCGATGCCGGACCGCGCGCCGCCACCGACGAGAACCTGCAAATCCGGAGTCACCACGTTCCTAAAAAAGCTCCATGCCCCCATGTCGACACCGGACCGCGCGTCGCCACCGACGAGAACCTGCAAATCCGGAGTAACCATGTTCCTACATAACCTCCATGCCCTCATGTCGACGCCGAAGCGCACGCCGCCAGCAACGAGAACCTGCAAATCCAGAGTGACAACGTTCCTACGGAAACTCCATGCCCCCGTGTCGACGCCAGAGCGCGCGCCGCCACCGACAAGAACCTGCAAATCCGGAGCGACCATGTTCCTACAAAAGCTCCATGCCCCCATGTCGACGTCGGAGTGCATGCCGCCACCGACGAGAACCTGCAAATCTGGAGTCACCATGTTCCTACAGAAGCTCCATGCCCCCATGTCGACGCCAGAGCGAGCACCAGCACCGACAAGAACACGCAAATCCAGAGTCACCACGTTCGTACGAAAGCTCTATGCCCCCAGGTTGACGCCAGACCGCGCGGTGCCACCGACGAGAACCTGCAAATCCGGAGTCACCACGTTCCTACAAAATCTCCATGCCCCTATGTTGATGCCGGACCGCGCGCCGCCACTGACGAGAACCTGCAAATCCTGAGCCACCACGTTCTTATAGAAGCTCCAAGCCCCCATGTCGACGCCAGAGCTAGCGCTGCCACCGATAAGAACCCACAAATCCGGAGTCACCACGTTCCGACAAAAGCTCTATGCCCCCATGTCAACGCCGGACAGTGCGCCGCCACCGAAGAGAACCTGCAAATCCGGAGTCGCCACGTTCCTACAAAAGCTCCATGCCCCCATGTCGACACCGGACCGCGCGTCGCCACCGACGAGAACCTGCAAATCCGGAGTAACCATGTTCCTACATAAGCTCCATGCCCTCATGTCAACGCCGGAGCGCGCCGCCAGCGACGAGAACCTGCAAATCCGGAGTGACAACGTTCCTACGAAAACTCCATGCCCCCGTGTCGACGCCAGAGCGCGCGCCGCCACCGACAAGAACCTGCAAATCCGGAGTGACCATGTTCCTACAAAAGCTCCATGCCCCCATGTCGACGTCGGAGCGCGTGCCGCCACTGACTAGAACCTGCAAATCCGGAGTCACCACGTTCCTACAGAAGCTCCATGCCCCCATGTCGACGCCAGAGTGAGCACCAGCACCGACAAGAACCCGCAAATCCGGAGTCACCATGTTCCTACAAAAGCTCCATGCCCCCAGGTTGAAGCCAGACCGCGCGGTGCCACCGACGAGAACCTGCAAATCCAGAGTCACCACATTCCTACAAAAGCTCCATGCCCCTATGTCGACGCTGGACCGCGCCGCCATTGATGAGAACCTGCAAATCTGGAGCCACCATGTTCTTATAGAAGCTCCATGCCCCCATGTCGATGCCAGAGCAAGCGCTGCCACTGACAAGAACCCACAAATCCGGAGTCACCACGTTCCGACAAAAGCTCTATGCCCCCATGTCAACGCCGGACCACGCGCCGCTACTGACGAGAACCTGCAAATCCGGAGTCGCCATGTTCCTACAAAAGCTCCATGCCCCCATGTCTACACCGGACCGCATGTCGCCACCAACGAGAACCTGCAAATCCGGAGTAACCATGTTCCTACATAAGCTCCATGACCTCATGTCGATGCTATGTTGACGTTGGAGCGCGTGCCGCCACCGACGAGAACCTGCGAATCCGGAGTCACCATGTTCCTACATAAGATCCATGCCCCCATGTTGACACCGGAGCGCGCACCGCCACGACAAGAACCTGCAAATCCGGAGTCACCACGTTCCTACATAAGATCCATGCCCCCATGTCGACACCCTGCGTGCGCCGCCACCGACGAGAACTTGCCAATATGGAGTCACCACATTCCTACAGAAGCTCCATGCTCTCATGTTGACGCCAAAGCATACACCGCCACCGACGAGAAACTGCAAATCCGGAATCACCACGTTCTTACAAAAGCACCATGCTGAAGGAAATATGCCCTAGAGGCAATAATAAAGTTATTATTTATTTCCTTATTTCATGATAAATGTTTATTATTCATGCTAGAATTGTATTAACCAGAAACATAATACATGTGTGAATACATAGACAAACAGAGTGTCACTAGTATGCCTCTACTTGACTAGCTCGTTGATCAAAGATGGTTAAGTTTCCTAACCATAGACATGAGTTGTCATTTGATTAACGGGATCACATCATTAGGAGAATGATGTGATTGACTTGACCCATTCCGTTAGCTTAGCACTTGATCGTTTAGTTTGTTGCTATTGCTTTTTTCATGACTTATACATGTTCCTATGACTATGAGATTATGCAACTCCCGTTTACCAGAGGAACACTTTGTGTGCCACCAAACGTCACAACGTAACTGGGTGATTATAAAGGTGCTCTACAGGTGTCTCCAAAGGTACTTGTTGGGTTGACGTATTTCGAGATTAGGATTTGTCACTCCGATTGTCGGAGAGGTATCTCTGTGGCCAATGCACATCACTATAAGCCTTGCAAGCATTGCAACTAATGAGTTAGTTGCGGGATGATGTATTACAGAACGAGTAAAGAGACTTGATGGTAACGAGATTGAACTAGGTATTGAGATACCGACGATCGAATCTCGGGCAAGTAACATACCGATGACAAAGGGCACAACATATGTTGTTATGCGGTCTGACCGATAAAGATCTTCGTAGAATATGTAGGAGTCAATATGGGCATCCAAGTCCCGCTATTGGTTATTGACCAGAGAGGCGTCTCGGTCATGTCTACATAGTTCTCGAACCCGTAGGATCCGCACGCTTAAACGTTCGTTGACAATATAGTACTATATGAGTTATGTATGTTGATGACCGAATGTTGTTCGGAGTCCGGGATGAGATCACGGACATGACGAGGAACTCCGGAATGGTCCGGAGACAAAGTTTGATATATGGGATAATAGTGTTTGGTCACCGGAAGGGTTCCGGAAATCATCGGAAGGGGTTCCGGATGTTTCCCGAAATGTTTGGGTACGAAAACACTTTATTTGGGCCAAAGGGGAAAGCCCACAAGGTTTTTGGAAAACGCAAAAGGAAGTTTTGCGGAGTCTAGGGTCCAGACGCTAGGGTCCCTGGCGTCTGGGTCTAGACGCCGGGAACCCTGGCGTCTGACCCTGGAGTCCGAGAAGGACTCTTGCCTTTCGGGTGAAACCGACTTTGTGGAGGCTTTTACTCCAAGTTTCGACCCCAAGGCTCAACATATAAATAGAGGGGTAGGGCTAGCACCCAAGACACATCAAGAAACACCAAGCCGTGTGCCGGCAACCCCGTCCCCTCTAGTTTATCCTCCGTCATAGTTTTCGTAGTGCTTAGGCGAAGCCCTGCGAAGATTGTTCTTCACAAACACCGTCACCATGCCGTCGTGCTGCCGGAACTCATCTACTACTTCGCCCCTCTTGCTGGATCGAGAAGGCGAGGACGTCACCGAGCCGAACGTGTGCAGAACTCGGAGGTGCCGTGCTTTCGGTACTTGGATCGGTCGGATCGTGAAGACGTACGACTACATCAACCGCGTTGATATAACGCTTCCGCGAACGGTCTACGAGGGTACGTAGACAACACTCTCCCCTCTCGTTGCTATGCATCACCATGATCTTGCGTGTGCGTAGGAATTTTTTTGAAATTACTATGTTCCCCAACAGTGGCATCCGAGCCAGGTTTTATGCTTTGATGTTATATGCACGAGTAGAACACAAGTGAGTTGTGGGCGATATAAGTCATACTGCTTACCAGCATGTCATACTTTGGTTCGGCGGTATTGTTGGATGAAGCAGCCCGGACCGACATTACGCGTACGCTTACGCGAGACTGGTTCTACCAACGTGCTTTGCAGACAGGTGGCTGGCGGGTGTCAGTTTCTCCAACTTTAGTTGAACCAAGTGTGGCTACGCCCGGTCCTTGCGAAGGTTAAAACAGCATCAACTTGACAAACTATCATTGTGGTTTTGATGCGTAGGTAAGAACGGTTCTTGCTAATCCCGTAGCAGCCACGTAAAACTTGCAACAACAAAGTAGAGGACGTCTAACTTGTTTTTGCAGGGCATGTTGTGATGTGATATGGTCAAGACATGATGCTAAATTTTATTGTATGAGATGGTCATGTTTTGTAACCGACTTATCGGCAACTGGCAGGAGCCATATGGTTGTCTCTTTATTGTATGCAATGCAATCGCCCTGTAATGCTTTACTTTATCACTAAGCGGTAGCGATAGTCGTGGAAGCATAAGATTGACGAGACGACAACGATGCTATGATGGAGATCAAGGTGTCGTGCCAGTGATGATGGTGATCATGAAGGTGCTTCGGAGATGGAGATCACAAGCATAAGATGATGATGGCCATATCATATCACTTATATTGTTTGCATGTGATGTTTATCTTTTATGTATCTTATCTTGCTTTGATTGACGGTAGCATTATAAGATGATCTCTCACTAAATTTCAAGATAAAAGTGTTCTCCCTGAGTATGCACCGTTGCCAAAGTTCGTCATGCCCAGACACCACGTGATGATCAGGTGTGATAAGCTCTACGTCCATCTACAACGGGTGCAAGCCAGTTTTTGCACACGCAGAATACTCAGGTTAAACTTGACGAGCCTAGCATATGCAGATATGGCCTTGGAACACTGAGACCGAAAGGTCGAGCGTGAATCATATAGTAGATATGATCAACATATTGATGTTCACCATTGAAAGCTACTCCATTTCACGTGATGATCGGTTATGGTTTAGTTGATTTGGATCACGTGATCACTTAGAAGATTAGAGGGATGTCTTTTTAAGTGGGAGTTCTTAAGTAATATGATTAATTGAACTTAAATTTATCATGAACTTAGTACCTGATAGTATTTTGCTTGTCTATGTTGATTGTAGATAGATGGCCCGTACTGTTGTTCCATTGAATTTTAATGCGTTCCTTGAGAAAGCAAAGTTGAAAGATGATGGTAGCAATTACATGGACTGGGTCCGTAACTTGAGGATTATCCTCATTGCTGCACAGAAGAATTACGTCCTGAAAGCACCGCTATGTGCCAAGCCTGCTGCAGGAGCAACACCAGATGTTATGAACGTCTGGCAGAGCAAAGCTGATGACTACTCGATAGTTCAGTGTGCCATGCTTTACGGCTTAGAACCGGGTCTTCAACGACGTTTTGAACTTCATGGAGCATATGAGATGTTCCAGGAGTTGAAGTTAATATTTCAAGCAAATGCCCGAATTGAGAGATATGAAGTCTCCAATAAGTTCTATAGCTGCAAGATGGAGGAGAATAGTTCTATCAGTGAACATATACTCAAAATGTTTGGGTATCATAATCACTTGACTCAACTGGGAGTTAATCTTCCTGTTGATAGTGTCATTGACAGAGTTCTTCAATCACTGCCACCAAGCTACAAGAGCTTCGTGATGAACTATAACATACAAGGGATGGATAAAACGATTCCCAGCTCTTCGCAATGCTAAAGGCTGCGGAGGTAGAAATCAAGAAGGAGCATCAAGTGTTGATGGTCAATAAGACCGCCAGTTTCAAGAAAAAGGGCAAAGGGAAGAAGAAGGGGAACTTCAAGAAGAACAGCAAACAAGTTGCTACTCAGGAGAAGAAACCCAAGTCTGGACCTAAGCCTGAAACTGAGTGCTTCTACTGCAAGCAGACTGGTCACTGGAGGCGGAACTGCCCCAAGTATTTGGCGGATTAGAAGGATGGCAAGGTGAACAAAGGTATATGTGATATACATGTTATTGATGTGTACCTTACTAGAGCTCGTAGTAGCACCTGGGTATTTGATACTGGTTCCGTTGCTAATATTTGCAACTTGAAACAGGGACTACGGATTAAGCGAACACTGGCCAAGGACGAGGTGACGATGCGCGTGGGAAATGGTTCCAAAGTCGATGTGATCGCGGTCGGCACGCTACCTCTACATCTACCTTCGGGATTAGTTTTAGACCTAAATAATTGTTATTTGGTGCCAGCGTTGAGCATGAACATTATATCTGGACCTTGTTTGATGCGAGACGGTTATTCATTTAAATCAGAGAATAATGGTTGTTCTATTTATATGAGTAATATCTTTTATGGTCATGCACCCTTTAAAAGTGGTCTATTTTTGATGAATCTCGATAGTAGTGATACACATATTCATAATGTTGAAGCCAAAAGATGCAGAGTTGATAATGATAGTGCAACTTATTTGTGGCACTGCCGTTTATGTCATATCGGTGTAAAGCGCATGAAGAAACTCCATACTGATGGACTTTTGGAACCACTTGATTATGAATCACTTGGTACTTCCGGACCGTGCCTCTAAGATGACTAAAACGCCGTTCTCCGATACAATGGAGAGAGCAAAAGATTTGTTGGAAATCATACATACAGATGTATATGGTCCGATGAATGTTGAGGCTCGTGCCGGATATCGTTACTTTCTCACCTTCACAGATGATTTAAGCAGATATGGGTATATCTACTTAATGAAACATAAATCTGAAACATTTGAAAAGTTCAAAGAATTTCAGAGTGAAGTTGAAAATCATCGTAACAAGAAAATAAAATTTCTACGATCTGATCGTGGAGGAGAATATTTGAATTACGAGTTTGGTCTACATTTGAAACAAAGCGGAATAGTTTCGCAACTAACGCCACCCGGAACACCACAGCGTAATGGTGTGTCCGAACGTCGTAATCGTACCTTACTAGATATGGTGCGATCTATGATGTCTCTTACTGATTTACCACTATCGTTTTGGGGTTATGCTTTAGAGACGGCCGCATTCACGTTAAATAGGGAACCATCGAAATCCGTTGAGACGACGCCTTATGAACTGTGGTTTGGCAAGAAACCAAAGTTGTCGTTTCTTAAAGTTTGGGGCTGCGATGCTTATGTGAAAAAGCTTCAACCTGATAAGCTCGAACCCAAATCGGAGAAATGTGTCTTCATAGGATACCCAAAGGAGACTGTTGGGTACACCTTCTATCACAGATCCGAAGGCAATACATTCGTTGCTAAGAATGGATCCTTTCTAGAGAAGGAGTTTCTCTCGAAAGAAGTGAGTGGGAGGAAAGTAGAACTTGATGAGGTAACTGTACCTGCTCCCTTATTGGAAAGTAGTTCATCACAGAAACCGGTTTCTGTGACACCTACACCAATTAGTGAGGAAGTTAATGATGATGATCATGGAACTTCAGATCAAGTTATTACTGAACCTCGTAGATCAACCAGAGTAAGATCCGCACCAGAGTGGTACGATAATCCTGTTCTGAAAGTCATGCTACTGGATCATGATGAACCTATGAACTATGAAGAAGCGGTGGTGAGCCCAGATTCCGCAAAATGGCTTGAAGCCATGAAATCTGAGATGGGATCCATGTATGAGAATAAAGTGTGGATTTTGGTTGACTTGCCCATTGATTGGCAAGCAATTGAGAATAAATGGATCTTCAAGAAGAAGACTGACGATGACGGTAATATTACTGTCTACAAAGCTCGACTTGTTGCGAAAGGTTTTCGACAAGTTCAAGGGATTGACTACGATGAGACCTTCTCACCTGTAGCGATGCTTAAGTCTGTCCGAATCATGTTAGCGATTGCCGCATTTTATGATTATGAAATTTGGCAAATGAATGTCAAAACTGCATTCCTGAATGGATTTCTGGAATAAGAGTTGTATATGATGCAACCGGAAGGTTTTGTCGATCCAAAGGGAGCTAACAAAGTGTGCAAGCTCCAGCGATCCATTTATGGACTGGTGCAAGCCTCTCGGAGTTGGAATAAACATTTTGATAGTGTGATCAAAGCATTTGGTTTTGTACAGACTTTTGGAGAAGCCTGTATTTACAAGAAAGTGAGTGGGAGCTCTGTAGCATTTCTGATATTATATGTGGATGACATATTACTGATTGGAAATGATATAGAATTTCTGGATAGCATAAAGGGATACTTGAATAAAAGTTTTTCTATGAAAGACTCGGTGAAGCTGCTTACATATTGGGCATCAAGATCTATTGAGATAGATCAAGACGCTTAATTGGACTTTCACAAAGCACATACCTTGACAAAGTTCAAAATGGATCAAGCAAAGAAAGGGTTCTTGCCTGTGTTACAAGGTGTGAAGTTGAGTAAGACTCAATGCCCGACCACTGCAAAAGATAGAGAGAAGATGAAAGATGTTCCCTATGCTTCAGCCATAGGCTCTATCATGTATGCAATGCTGTGTACCAGACCTGATTTGTACCTTACTATAGGTCTAGCAGGGAGGTACCAAAGTAATCCAGGAGTGGATCACTGGACAGTGGTCAAGAACATCCTGAAATACCTGAAAAGGACTAAGGATATGTTTCTCGTTTATGGAGGTGACAAAGAGCTCATCGTAAATGGTTACATTGACGCAAGCTTTGACACTGATCTGGACGATTCTAAATCGCAAACCGGATACGTGTTTATATTAAACGGTGGAGCTGTCAGTTGGTGCAGTTCTAAACAAAGCGTCGTGGCAGGATCTACGTGTGAAGCGGAGTACACGGCTGCTTCGGAAGCAGCAAATGAAGGAGTCTGGATGAAGGAGTTCATATCCGATCTAGGTGTCATACCTAGTGCATCGGGTCCATGAAAATCTTTTGTGACAATATTGGTGCAATTGCCTTGGCAAAGGAATCCAGATTTCACAAGAGAACCAAGCACATCAAGAGACGCTTCAATTCCATCCGGGATTTAGTCCAGGTGGGAGACATAGAAATTTGCAAGATACATACGGATCTGAATGTTGCAGACCCGTTGACTAAGCCTCTTCCACGAGCAAAACATGATCAGCACCAAGGCTCCATGGGTGTTAGAATCATTACTGTGTAATCTAGATTATTGACTCTAGTGCAAGTGGGAGACTGAAGGAAATATGCCCTAGAGGCAATAATAAAGTTATTATTTATTTCCTTATTTCATGATAAATGTTTATTATTCATGCTAGAATTGTATTAACCAGAAACATAATACATGTGTGAATACATAGACAAACAGAGTGTCACTAGTATGCCTCTACTTGACTAGCTCATTGATCAAAGATGGTTAAGTTTCCTAACCATAGACATGAGTTGTCATTTGATTAACGGGATCACATCATTAGGAGAATGATGTGATTGACTTGACCCATTCCGTTAGCTTAGCACTTGATCATTTAGTTTGTTGCTATTGCTTTCTTCATGACTTATACATATTCCTATGACTATGAGATTATGCAACTCCCGTTTACCAGAGGAACACTTTGTGTGCCACCAAACGTCACAACGTAACTGGGTGATTATAAAGGTGCTCAACAGGTGTCTCCAAAGGTACTTGTTGGGTTGGCGTATTTCGAAATTAGGATTTGTCACTCCGATTGTCGGAGAGGTACCTCTGGGCCCACTCGGTAATGCACATCACTATAAGTGTAAGGTCATATTTATCCCTAAGTGTTTTGGTGATTGATGACAACGCATTTGCGGACTAATCGTGTGCCATGAGCTTTCCAGACTCTTCTCTGCTAGGCACAAGACGATTGGGTGCCCCTCGAAGACCGACGAAGACGGCGTCTTTTCTACGTTTTTTTGGTGGATTTGAGTCGTAGGAAAGCCGTACTATTAAGAGGGGTCCGCGTTGGAAAGGTTTGGGTGGAATCATCACGTGCACGTCTCCTTTTATCCCCTCCTTCTTCCTTGGAGCTTCCTCCGTTTTCCTGCCATAGTTGACTGGCTGCTTGTGTGGTTGCGGTAGTACCGCTCCAGGATCAACGGTAGTACCGTGGGCATCCACGGTAGTACCGCGCAGTGGCGCGGTAGTACCGCTGGTGCTCACGGTAGTACCGCTCCCCTGGAGCCGTACTACCGCTGCCCACCAGGCTAGTGCCGCCCAGTTGCGGTAGTAGGAGCGGATGTAATTTTTTACATCCACACCTACCGCGGTAGTACCACTTTCGCCGTGCGGTAGTACCGCCCCTCGGTAGTACTACTGTGTCGAGTTTTTGCTACTTCCGTTCTTTTGCGGAAGTATGCACGGAAGTTCCCCTTCCCCTATCGGGACTTTTTGCCTCACGGTAGTACCGCACTGAGGGCGCGGTAGTACCGCGCGTGCGGAAGTACCGCCCCAGCTTGCGTCTGTTTCCCTGGCTGGGGGTCGCGGCAGTACCATAGGGTGGTACGATAGTACCGCACTACCGTGCGGTAGTACCGCTTGGTTGCAAGCAGTACTACCGCGCGGCCTTGCGGTAGTACCGCTGGCCATGCGCGGTAGTACCGCTGGCCGTGGGCTGGTAGGTGGGTAACGGGTGGATCTTTTCCACACACTATATAAAGGGTCTCCTTCTTCCCCGTTGACTCACCTCTTCCACCATTAAAGCTCCATTATTGCTCCAAGCTCCATTTTCGCCCGATCTCACTCCCTAGCCAACCAAACTTGTTGATTTGCTCTGGAGTGGTTGAGAAGGCCCCGATCTACACTTCCACCGAGAGATATTTGATTCCCCCTACTAATCCCTTGCGGATCTTGTTACTCTTGGGTGTTTGAGCATCCTAGACGGTTGAGGTCACCGCGAAGCCATAGTCCATTGTGGTGAAGCTTCGTGGTGTCGTTGGGAGCCTCCAATTGAGTTGTGGAGATTGCCCCAACCTCGTTTGTAAAGGTTCAGTCGCCGCCTCCAAGGGCACCAATAGTGGAATCACGGCATCTCACATTGTGTGAGGGCGTGAGGAGATTACGGTGGCCCTAGTGGCTTCTTGGGGAGCATTGTGCCTCCACACCGCTCCAACGGAGAAGTACTTCCTCTCAAAGGGAAGGAACTTCGGCAACACATCCTCGTCTTCACCGTCTCCACTTTTGGTTATCTCGTGCCTTTACTTGTGTAGCTTATTTGTTTCATATATCTTGCTTGCTTGTGTTCCTATTCATGTTGCATCATATAGGTTGCTCATCTAGTTGCATATCTAGACAACCTATTTTGATGCAAAGTTTAAATTGCTAAAGATAAGCTAAAAATTGTTAGTTGCCTATTCACCCCCACTAGTCAACCATATCGATCCTTTCAATTGGTATCAGAGCCTCGTCTCCTTATTAAGGACTTTACCGTCCGAAGAGTATGGTTGATACCGTAGACGGAGCGGAGGAACACTCCGGTGTGAATCCTATCTCGTCTACGGGCGATGGGGGAACTTCGGTCTCTCGTGAGGAGTTCAATGTAGCCTTGGAGACATTGAAAACCTCCATGACGACCGAAATTGAAAGCATGTTTACTAAATTTCTTGAGGGGCTTAAACTATCAACCGCATCGTTGAAAGTGGGGGATCCCGCCAACAAGGTGTCGGATGCTATCCCCGAAAAGGGGGAAGCTAGTAGTGAAAAGGCTCCTTCTTCTAGTGGCAAGAATGGCACCGGCTGAAGGAAATATGCCCTAGAGGCAATAATAAAGTTAGTATTTATTTTCTTATATCATGATAAAAGTTTATTATTCATGCTAGAATTGTATTAACCGGAAACATAATACATGTGTGAATACATAGACAAACAGAGTGTCACTAGTATGCCTCTACTTGACTAGCTCGTTAATCAAAGATGGTTATGTTTCCTAACCATGGACAAAGAGTTGTCATTTGATTAAACGGGATCACATCATTAGTTGAATGATCTGATTGACATGACCCATTCCATTAGCTTAGCACCCGATCGTTTAGTATGTTGCTATTGCTTTCTTCATGACTTATACATGTTCCTATGACTATGAGATTATGTAACTCCCGTGTGCCGGAGGAACACTTTGTGTGCTACCAAACGTCACAACATAACTGGGTGATTATAAAGGTGCTCTACAGGTGTCTCCAAAGGTACATGTTGGGTTGACGTATTTCGAGATTAGGATTTGTCACTCTGATCGTCGGAGAGGTATCTCTGGGCCCTCTCGGTAATGCACATCATTTAAGCCTTGCAAGCAATGCAACTAATGTGTTAGTTGCGAGATGATGTATTACGGAACGAGTAAAGAGACTTGCCGGTAACGAGATTGAACTAGGTATTGGATACCGACGATCGAATCTCAGGCAAGTAACATACTGATGACAAAGGGAACAACGTATGTTGTTATGCGGTTTGACCGATAAAGATCTTCGTAGAATATGTAGGAGCCAATATGGGCATCCAGGTCCCGCTATTGGTTATTGACCGGAGACATGTCTACATTGTTCTCGAACCCGTAGGGTCCGCACGCTTAAGGTTTCGATGACAGTTATATTATGAGTTTATACATTTTGATGTACTGAAGGTTGTTCGGAGTCCCGGATGTGATCACGGACATGACGAGGAGTCTCGAAATGGTCGAGACATAAAGATTGATATATTGGAAGCCTATGTTTGGATATCGGAAGTGTTCCGGGTGAAATCAGGATTTTACCGGAGTACCGGGAGGTTACCGGAACCCCCCAGGAGCTATATGGGCCTTAGTGGGCCTTAGTGGAAAAGAGAAGAGGCAGCCTGAGATGGGCCGCGCGCCCCTCCCCTCCCTTGGTCCGAATAGGACAAGGAGAGGGGGCCGGCCCCCCTTTCTCTTTTCCCCCCTCCGCGAATCCTATTCCAACTAGGATTGGGGGGGGGGGAATCCTACTCCCGGAGGGAGTAGGACTCCTCCTGGCGCGCCACCTCTAGGCCGGCCGCACCCCCCCTTGAGCCTTTATATACGGAGGCAGGGGCACCCCAGAGACACAAGTTGATCCACGTGATCATATTCTTAGCCGTGTGCGGCGCCCCCTGCCACCATAGTCCTCGATAATATTGTAGCGGTGCTTAGGCGAAGCCCTGCGACAGTAGTACATCAAGATCGTCACCACGCCGTCGTGCTGACGGAACTCTTCCCCGACACTTTGCTGGATCGGAGTCCGGGGATCGTCATCGAGCTGAACGTGTGCTAAAACTCGGAGGTGCCGTAGTTTCGGTGCTTGATCGGTCGGGCCGTGGAGACATACGACTACATCAACCAAACGCTTTCGTTGTCGATCTACAAGGGTACGTAGATCACACTCTCCCCTCTCGTTGCTATGCATCACCATGATCTTGCGTGTGCGTAGGAATTTTTTTGAAATTACTACGTTCCCCAACAATGGCATCCGAGCCTAGGTTTTATGTGTTGATGTTATATGCACGAGTAGAACACAAGTGAGTTGTGGGCGATATAAGTCATACTGCTTACCAGCATGTCATACTTTGGTTCGGCGGTATTGTTGGATGAAGCGGCCCGGACCGACATTATGCGTACACTTACGCGAGACCGGTTCTCCCGACGTGCTTTGCACATAGGTGGCTTGCGGGTGACAGTTTCTCCAACTTTTGTTGAACCGAGTGTGGCTACGCCCGGTCCTTGCGAAGGTTAAAACAGCACCAACTTGACAAACTATCGTTGTGGTTTTGATGCGTAGGTAAGATTGGTTCTTGCTTAAGCCCGTAGCAGCCACGTAAAACTTGCAACAACAAAGTAAAGGACGTCTAACTTGTTTTTGCAGGGCATGTTGTGATGTGATATGGTCAAAACATGATGCTGAATTTTATTGTATGAGATGATCATGTTTTGTAACCGAGTTATCGGCAACTGGCAGGAGCCATATGGTTGCCGCTTTATTGTATGCAATGCAATCGCGCTGTAATTCTTTACTTTATCACTAAGCGGTAGCGATAGTCGTGGAAGCATAAGATTGGCGAGACGACAACGATGCTATGATGGAGATCAAGGTGTCGTGCCAGTGATGATGGTGATCATGACGGTGCTTCGGAGATGGAGATCACAAGCATAAGATGATGATGGCCATATCATATCACTTATATTGATTGCATGTGATGTTTATCTTTTATGCATCTTATCTTGCTTTGATTGACGGTAGCATTATAAGATGATCTCTCACTAAATTATCAAGAAGTGTTCTCCCTGAGTATGCACCGTTGCGAAAGTTTTTTGTGCTGAGACACCACGTGATGATCGGGTGTGATAGGCTCTACGTTCAAATACAACGGGTGCAAAACAGTTGCACACGCGGAATACTCAGGTTATACTTGACGAGCCAAGCATATGCAGATATGGCCTCAGAACACGGAGACCGAAAGGTCGAGCGTGAATCATATAGTAGATATGATCAACATAGTGATGTTCACCAATGAAACTACTCCATCTCACGTGATGATCGGACATGGTTTAGTTGATTTGGATCACGTGATCACTTAGAGGATTAGAGGGATGTCTATCTAAGTGGGAGTTCTTTAAGTAATTTCATTAATTGAACTTAAATTTATCATGAACTTACTACCTGATAGTATCTTGCTTATGTATGTTTGATTGTAGATAGATGGCCCGTGCTGTTGTTCCGTTGAATTTTAATGCGTTCCTTGAGAAAGAAAAGTTGAAAGATGATGGTAGCAATTACACGGACTAGGTCCGTAACTTGAGGATTATCCTCATTGCTGCACAGAAGAATTACGTCCTGGAAGCACCGCTGGGTGCCAGGCCTGCTGCTGGAGCAACACCAGATGTTATGAACGTCTGGCAGAGCAAAGCTGATGACTACTCGATAGTTCAGTGTGCCATGCTTTACGGCTTAGAATCGGGACTTCAACGACGTTTTGAACGTCATGGAGCATATGAGTGTTCCAGGAGTTGAAGTTAATATTTCAAGCAAATGCCCGGGTTGAGAGATATGAAGTCTCGAATAAGTTCTATAGCTGCAAGATGGAGGAGAACAGTTCTGTCAGTGAGCATATACTCAAAATGTCTGGGTATAATAATCACTTGATTCAGATGGGAGTTAATCTTCCAGATGATTGCGTCATTGACAGAATTCTCCAATCACTGCCACCAAGCTACAAGAGCTTCGTGATGAACTATAATATGCAAGGGATGAATAAGACTATTCCCGAGCTCTTCGCAATGCTGAAAGCTGCGGAGGTAGAAATCAAAAAGGAGCATCAAGTGTTGATGGTCAACAAGACCACTAGTTTCAAGAAAAAGGGCAAAGGGAAGAAGAAGGGGAATTTCAAGAAGAACAGCAAGCAAGTTGCTGCTCAAGAGAAGAAACCCAAGTCTGGACCTAAGCCTGAAACTGAGTGCTTCTACTGCAAGCAGACTGGTCACTGGAAGCGAAACTACCCCAAGTATTTGGCGAATAAGAAGGATGGCAAGGTGAAAAAAGGTATATGTGATATACATGTTATTGATGTGTACCTTACTAATGCTCGCAGTAGCACCTGGTATTTGATACTGGTTCTATTGCTAATATTTGCAACTCGAAACAGGGACTACGGATTAAGTGAAGATTGGCTAAGGACGAGGTGACGATGCGCGTGGGAAACGGTTCCAAAGTCGATGTGATCGCTGTCGGCACGCTACCTCTACATCTACCTTCGGGATTAATATTAGACCTAAATAATTGTTATTTGGTGCCAGCGTTGAGCATCAACATTATATCTGGATCTTGTTTAATGCGAGACGGTTATTCATTTAAATCAGAGAATAATGGTTGTTCTATTTATATGAGTAATATCTTTTATGGTCATGCACCCTTGAAGAGTGGTCTATTCTTATTGAATCTCAATAGTAGTGACACACATATTCATAATGTTGAAGCCAAAAGATGCAGAGTTGATAATGATGGTGCAACTTATTTGTGGCACTGCCGTTTAGGTCATATCGGTGTAAAGCGCATGAAGAAACTCCATACTGATGGACTTTTGGAACCACTTGATTATGAATCACTTGGTACTTGCGAACCGTGCCTCATGGGCAAGATGACTAAAACACCGTTCTCCGGTACTATGGAGAGAGCAACAGATTTGTTGGAAATCATACATACAGATGTATGTGGTCCGATGAATATTGAGGCTCGTGGCGGATATCGTTATTTTCTCACCTTCACAGATGACTTAAGCAGATATGGGTATATCTACTTAATGAAACATAAGTCTGAAACATTTGAAAAGTTCAAAGAATTTCAGAGTGAAGTTGAAAATAATCGTAACAAGAAAATAAAGTTTCTACGATCTGATCGTGGAGGAGAATATTTGAGTTACGAGTTTGGTGTACATTTGAAACAATACGGAATAGTTTCGCAACTCACGCCACCCGGAACACCACAGCGTAATGGTGTATCCGAACGTCGTAATCGTACTTTACTAGATATGGTGCGATCTATGATGTCTCTTACTGATTTACCGCTATCGTTTTGGGGTTATGCTTTAGAGACAGCCGCATTCACGTTAAATAGGGAACCATCGAAATCCGTTGAGACGACGCCTTATGAACTATGGTTTGGCAAGAAACCAAAGTTGTCGTTTCTGAAAGTTTGGGGCTGCGATGCTTATGTGAAAAAGCTTCAACCTGATAAGCTCGAACCCAAATCAGAGAAATGTGTCTTCATAGGATATCCAAAGGAAACTATTGGATACACCTTCTATCACAGATCCGAAGGCAAGACTTTTGTTGCTAAATTCGGAAACTTTCTGGAGAAGGAGTTTCTCTCGAAAGATGTGAGTGGGAGGAAAGTAGAACTTGATGAGGTAACTGTACCTGCTCCCTTATTGGAAAGTAGTACATCACAGAAAACTGTTTCTGCGACACCTACACCAATTAGTGAGGAAGCTAATGATAATGATCATGAAACTTCAGGACAAGATACTACTGTACCTCGTAGATCAACCAGAGTGAGATCCGCGCCAGAGTGGTACAATAATCCTGTTCTGGAAATCATGCTGCTAGATCATGATGAACCTACGAACTATGAAGAAGCAATGGTGAGCCCAGATTCCGCAAAATGGCTTGAAGCCATGAAATCTGAGATGGGATCCATGTATGAGAACAAAGTATGGACTTTGGTTGACTTGCCCGATGATAGGCAAGCAATTGAGAATAAATAGATCTTCAAGAAGAAGACTGACGCTGATGGTAATATTACTGTCTACAAAGCTCGACTTGTCGCAAAAGGTTTTCGACAAGTTCAAGGGGTTGACTACGATGAGACCTTCTCACCCGTAGCGATGCTTAAGTCTGTCCGAATCATGTTAGCAATTGCCGCATTTTATGATTATGAAATTTGGCAGATGGATGTCAAAACTGCATTCCCGAATGGATTTCTGGAAGAAGAGTTGTATATGATGCAACCGGAAGGTTTTGTCGATCCAAAGGGAGCTAACAAAGTGTGCAAGCTCCAGCGATCCATTTATGGACTGGTGCAAGCCTCTCGGAGTTGGAATAAACGCTTTGATAGTGTGATCAAAGCATTTGGTTTTATACAGACTTTCGGAGAAGCCTGTATTTACAAGAAAGTGAGTGGGAGCTCTGTAGCATTTCTGATATTATATGTGGATGACATATTACTGATTGGAAATGATATAGAATTTCTGGATAGCATAAAGGGATACTTGAATAAGAATTTTTCAATGAACCTCGGAGAAGCTGCTTACATATTAGGCATAAAGATCTATAGAGATAGATCAAGACGCTTAATTGGACTTTCACAAAGCACATACCTTGACAAGATTTTGAAGAAGTTCAAAATGGATCAAGCAAAGAAAGGGTTCTTGCCTGTGTTACAAGGTGTGAAGTTGAGTCAGACTCAATGCCCGACCACTGCAGAAGATAGAGAGAAAATGAAAGATGTTCCCTATGCTTCAGCCATAGGCTCTATCATGTATGCAATGCTGTGTACCAGACCTGATGTGTGCCTTGCTATAAGTCTAGCAGGGAGGTACCAAAGTAATCTAGGAGTGGATCACTGGACAGCGGTCAAGAACATCCTGAAATACCTGAAAAGGACTAAGGATATGTTTCTCGTATATGGAGGTGACAAAGAGCTCATCGTAAACGGTTACGTTGATGCAAGCTTTGACACTGATCCGGACGATTCTAAATCGCAAACTGGATACGTGTTTACATTAAACGGTGGAGCTGTCAGTTGGTGCAGTTCTAAACAAAGCGTCGTGGCGGGATCTACATGTGAAGCAGAGTACATAGCTGCTTCGGAAGCAGCAAACGAAGGAGTCTGGATGAAGGAGTTCATATCCGATCTAGGTGTCACCTAGTGCATCGGGTCCAATGAAAATCTTTTGTGACAATACTGGTGCAATTGCCTTGGCAAAGGAATCCAGATTTCACAAGAGAACCAAACACATCAAGAGACGCTTCAATTCCATCTGGGATCTAGTCCAGGTGGGAGACATAGAGATTTGCAAGATACATACGGAGCTGAATGTAGCAGACCCGTTGACTAAGCCTCTTCCAGGAGCAAAACATGATCAGCACCAAAGCTCCATGGGTGTTAGAATCATTACTGTGTAATCTAGATTATTGACTCTAGTGCAAGTGGGAGACTGAAGGAAATATGCCCTAGAGGCAATAATAAAGTTATTATTTATTTCCTTATATCATGATAAAAGTTTATTATTCATGCTAGAATTGTATTAACCGGAAACATAATACATGTGTGAATACATAGACAAACAGAGTGTCACTAGTATGCCTCTACTTGACTAGCTCGTTAATCAAAGATGGTTATGTTTCCTAACCATGGACAAAGAGTTGTCATTTGATTAAATGGGATCACATCATTAGTTGAATGATCTGATTGACATGACCCATTCCATTAGCTTAGCACCCGATCGTTTAGTATGTGGCTATTGCTTTCTTCATGACTTATACATGTTCCTATGACTATGAGATTATTTAACTCCCGTGTGCCGGAGGAACACTTTGTGTGCTACCAAACGTCACAACGTAACTGGGTGATTATAAAGGTGCTCTACAGGTGTCTCCAAAGGTACATGTTGGGTTGACGTATTTCGAGATTAGGATTTGTCACTCTGATCGTCGGAGAGGTATCTCTGGGCCCTCTCGGTAATGCACATCACTTAAGCCTTGCAAGCAATGCAACTAATGTGTTAGTTGCGAGATGATGTATTACGGAACGAGTAAAGAGACTTGCCGGTAACGAGATTGAGCTAGGTATTGGATACCGACGATCGAATCTCGGGCAAGTAACATACCGATGACAAAGGGAACAACATATGTTGTTATGCGGTCTGACCGATAAAGATCTTCGTAGAATATGTAGGAGCCAATATGGGCATCCAGGTCCCGCTATTGGTTATTGACCGGAGACATGTCTCGGTCATGTCTACATTGTTCTCGAACCCATAGGGTCCGCACACTTAAGGTTTCAATGACAGTTATATTATGAGTTTATACGTTTTGATGTACCGAAGGTTGTTCGGAGTCCCGGATGTGATCACGGACATGACGAGGAGTCTCGAAATGGTCGAGACATAAAGATTGATATATTGGAAGCCTATGTTTGGATATCGGAAGTGTTCCGGGTGAAATCAGGATTTTACCGGAGTACCGGGAGGTTACCAGAACCCCCCGCGAGCTATATGGGCCTTAGTGGGCCTTAGTGGAAAAGAGAAGAGGCAGCCTGAGATGGGACACGCGCCCCTCCCCTCCCTTGGTCCGAATAGGACAAGGAGAGGGGGGGCGGCCCCCCTTTCTCTTTTCCCCCCTCCGCGAATCCTATTCCAACTAGGATTGGGGGAGGGGGGAATCCTACTCCCGGAGGGAGTAGGACTCCTCCTGGCGCGCCACCTCTAGGCCGGCCGCACCCCCCCCTTGAGCCTTTATATACGGAGGTAGGGGCACCCCAGAGACATAAGTTGATCCACGTGATCATATTCTTAGCCGTGTGCGGCGCCCCTGCCACCATAGTCCTTGATAATATTGTAGCGGTGCTTAGGCGAAGCCCTGCGATAGTAGTACATCAAGATCGTCACCACGCCGTCGTGCTGACGGAATTCTTCCCTGACACTTTGCTGGATCGGAGTCCGGGGATCGTCATCGAGCTGAACGTGTGCTAAAAATCGGAGGTGCCGTAGTTTCGGTGCTTGATCGGTCGGGCCGTGGAGACGTACGACTACATCAACCAAACGCTTCCGTTGTCGATCTACAAGGGTACGTAGATCACACTCTCCCTCTCGTTGCTATGCATCACCATGATCTTGCGTGTGCGTAGGAAATTTTTTGAAATTACTACGTTCCCCAACACCGGCATCTTTGCCCATGTGGAACCACCACTTGTTTATGGTGGACCGGTTCCTTCCACTCATTTGAATCATGCCGGTCCTCCCCCTAAGATTGTGAAAAATGAGGATTTTGATTCTTGGGTTTACCGCTTTAAACGTCATTTAAATCATGTGAACACTAACCTTTGGAGAATCATTGAAGAAGAAGAAGAGGAAGAAGAGGAGAGCAACCCCGAAGATACGAAGTATGCATATCATGAACATATGGCACTTGCTTCAAGGCAATTTTGGAGCAAGAAAAACTTGAGGCCCAACTTTAGCAAAAACAACTCGAGTGGCACAAGGGGCAAGCAACGTGTAAGGACTTGCTACAATTGCGGCAACATAAGTCATTTCGTTGCGGAATGCCCGTATGAGAAGAGGGAAGACAATGGTGGCAAACTCATCCGAAAGGACAAAGCCAAGTCGTTCCCCAACAAGAACAACTTCACCAAGAAGACTCCTCCCAAGGCCTTGGTTGTGCAAGAAGAGTACAATGAGGATGATGACGATGATGAAGATGATGAGTCGGTTGCCATGGCCTCCATCGCCATTGCAACAACGTCACGAGTGTCTCTCTTCGACTCACCCAACGAGAGCATCACCGCCAAGTGCCTCATGGCTAAAGCCACCAACAAGGTAACCTCCAACACCAAAACTACCATCATTAATCATCCTTCCCCAACGGATAGCATTAATGAAGTTGAGGGAGCTAATGTGGAGGTTAACGAGTTTGAGGCCTTTATGGGTAAACTCAAGGGAAAATCCAAGAAGCACTTTGTTTCTCTCTTGGAACAACTTGGTGAGGCCAATGACATGATCGAGGCTCACGAAGACACCATCTCGAAGATGGAAGGGCATAGTTGTGACTATGCCGATGAGATTTTGGATCTTTCCAATGCTCTTGAGGAAGAGCGTGGTCTTCGTTTGGCTCTTGAGGAGTCACACAATGTTGATCATGCTAAGTTAGAGAAAGATTATGATCATGCCCTCGTTGTTTCTCGTGTGCTAAATTCTGAGAAGGCTAAACTCGGGGTTGATCTTGCTAGACTCAAAGAGGAGTTTGATATACTTGACAAGGCCCACAAGGCCTTGAAGGGTATTCACGCTAGTCTCAAGGAGTCTCATGATCAACTCCAAGTGAAGCTAACTAAGGAGAAAGCAACTTTTCCTCATATGGTTTTAATTGATAATGCAAATGCTACTAACCCGTGTTGTGAGCATATACATCTTGTTGAGGAAAATGCTAAGTTGAAGGAGCAACTTGAGAGAGGCCTTGCGACTTGCATACAAGGCAAGAAGAACCTCAATGATCTATTGATCAACCAAAAGGGAGGTGTGGCGAAGGAAGGGGTTGGGTACGTCCCCGACTCCAAGAACAAGAAGAAGAATGACAAGACCAAACGACCTCCTCCCCTCATGCAAACCTTTGTGAGGGCGGGAGAGAGTGTCCCCGAGGAGAAGAAGAAGAACAAAGTCAAGAAGGGCAATGTCACCTCACCCAACAAAGCCGGCGATTTTAATCCTTCTTATGTGTTGTGCCGTGCTAGTGATGGGCATGTTTATGCCAAATATGTTGGTTCTCTTCATGAGTACATTGAATGGTCTATTTGGGTTCCTAAGACCCTTGTTACTAACATCAAAGGACCCATTACAAAATGGGTACCTAAAACCAAGCATTGATCTCTTGTAGGTGTTTGCTTCCGGTGGTGGATCATGGTTGCTCGATAGCGGAGCTACAAATCATATGACCGGAAGCAAGGACTTGGTGGTGGACGTGCACAAGGTTCCATCTATGCCCACCAATGTCGAGTGGGGTGACGCCTCATCTTCTAAGGTATTGGGACTTGGCAAGGTTGTCATCTCTCATGATCTCACGACCGAGAAGGTCATGCTTGTTGAGTCCCTTGCATACAACTTACTTTCCGTTCGTCAACTTGCAATCATGGGCTTTGCCACTTTCTTTGATATCGATACCGTGGCCCTCTTGTGGAGCAAGACTCTTAAAGTAGCCTTTGTTGGGCATGTTGAGAACGGTCTATATGTGATTAACTTTTTGGAGCGACCCACTAAGACCGCGACATGCCTAATGGCTAAAGTTGATGTGGGATGGCTTTGGCATCGCCGTTTAGCCCATGTCAATATGAGATCTTTGCAAAATCTCCTAAAGGGGTACCATGTCCGTGGACTAATGAATGTTAGTTTTGCTAAAGATCGTGCTTGCAGTGCCTGTATCAAAGGAAAGCTACATGAGAAGGCTCACCCTCCGACGACTATCATTTATTCAAAGAGGCCTTTGGAGCTCCTTCACATGGATCTCTTTGGGCCTCCATCCTTCGATAATCTTGGAGGTAGGAAGTATTGCTTGGTGATTGTGGATGACTACTCAAGGTACACGTGGGTGTATTTCTTCAAGAGGAAGAGCGAGACCCAACAAACCGTCATTGACTTTGCAAATGAAGCACAACGTCAACACAATGCAAAGATCTTGACAATAAGAAGTGACAACGGCAGCGAGTTCAAGAACTACACCTTGGATGAATTTCTTAGTGATGAGGGAATCAAGCATCAATATTCCGCACCATAGACCCCTCAACAAAACGGTGTTGCGGAGAGGAAGAACCGGACGTTGATGGATGCGGCAAGGACCATGATGGCGGAGTTCAAGTCTCCGTACAACTTTTGGGCCGAAGCCATCAACACCGCGTGTCATGCATGCAATCGGCTCTACCTCCGCAAGGGCTTGAACAAGACTCCATATGAGATACTCACCGGTAACAAGCCCAACCTCAAGTACTTCCGGGTATTCGGGTGTAAGTGCTTCATTCTCAAGAAAGGTATTCGGTTGTCTAAATTTGAGGCTAGATCTTATGAGGGCATATTTGTTGGTTATGCTACAAACTCTCATGCTTACCGTGTCCTCAATAAATCCACGGGACTTATTGAGGAGACGTGTAACGTGGAGTTTGATGAGAATAACGGCTCCCAAGTGGAGCAAAGTGGCACTTGTGATGTAGGTGATGAAATTCCTCCTCAAGCTATAAGAAGAATGGGTGTTGGTTTCATCCTACCCATTGAGGAACCCCTTGTGGCCGAAGGAGAAGGACAATTCTCCACTCAAGTGGATCCATCACCAACCCAAGGCCCACACGCTTCCGAAGAACAAAGTGAAGGCCCTCAACCTCATGAACAAGACCAAGGGCTAGATCATACTCAAGACGGTGTGAACACACCAAGTGATGCCCAAGGTCAAGTTCTCTCCCCCGAGCAAGTTCAAGATCAAGAACAAGTTCATGACGGCGCTCGAGATGATCAAGTAACCGCTCCTCAACTCACCACCGAGGAGGAATTAGAGCGTCGTGCCGCCAAGGTTGCTTCCAAGCTCTCCACCAAGGATCATCTCATGACGAATGTGCTTGGAAGCTTAAGAAAGGGGGTAAGCACTCGTAGACAATTAGCAAATTATTGTGAGCATCACGCATTTGTCTCTTGTGTGGAACCCCACAAGGTCTATGAGGCGCTAGAAGATCCGGATTGGCTCAATGCCATGCACGAAGAACTCAACAACTTCGAGCGCAACAAAGTGTGGAGATTGGTACCAAGGCCAACGGGGAACCACAATGTCATTGGAACCAAGTGGATATTCAAGAACAAGCAAGATTCCCATGGGATTATCATTCGCAACAAGGCTCGTTTGGTAGCACAAGGCTACTCCCAAGTCGAGGGTATCGACTACGATGAAACCTTTGCTCCCGTTGCTCGTCTTGAATCCATTCGCATGTTGATTGCATATGCTTCTCATCATAACTTTAAGTTACATCAAATGAATGTGAAGAGTGCTTTTCTTAATGGTCCCATTAATGAAATGGTGTACGTCAAGCAACCCCCCGGGTTCGAGGATCCCTACTTTCCCGATCATGTGTATCAACTCGATAAGGCACTCTATGGCCTTAAACAAGACCCACGTGCGTGGTATGACCACCTTACCGAGTTGTTACAAGACCGTGGCTTTGAAGTTGGGATAATCGACCCCACTCTTTTTACAAATGAAAAGTGAAACCGAGGTATCCAGACCTTTGCACAAAGACGCGTTAGGCAGTCCGAGTGGCTAATTTTTTTTAAAATAATACATTTTTTTAGTAATTTGCACAAATATTACGCCCAAAAAATTATTTTCAAAAATAATACACCGTCGGCCAGCAGCTGGCTGACTGGTCCTAGTCAGCTAGCAGCAGGCCGACTGGGCCTTATCGGCCAACTGCGAGCCGACAGGTGGCTTCTCGGCCACGCGGAGGCCGACTATTGGCCAGGCCACGTCGGGCGCTGGCTATCGGCGCGGGCTGGGTCACGGGCGACCCAGTCAGCCAGCTGCCGACCGATCGGCCAGCTGCTGGCCGACAGGGAGCCAGCCCCGCAGCACACGCCTCTTTCTCCTCTCCTTCTTCTTTCCCTTTCTCCCACCGCAAGTTTCTCTCTGTTCTTCCTTCCTCCTCTCTCTTACACGAACTAGCTCCAATTAATACACCAAAATGGCCCATTTTTTCGTGGATTTGGCACCGTGAATGGGTTCTACATAGTTAGGGGAGCCAAAAGAGACCTCGATCTACTGCTGGGGTAGCTTGTGGTGGTCGTGGTGAGCATTTTGTTGGAGCATTTTTTCAGCGCATTGGTGGAGGTTGTGGTGGTGGTGGAGGTGGAGGTGGTGGTGGTGAAGTTGGGGCAGTGTGGTGGAGGTGAAGCTCCGGTAGTTCGGTGGAGTTTCCGGTGATTGAAGGCCGTCGTTCGTCGTTCGCACGCACGCTACAAGGGTATATTTCAACAAACATTTTTATTTTCGAAGTTGCGTGCAATTATTGTTATTTGCTCCGGTAGTAATGTAAATATATTTAGGTAGTCGTGGTGAGCATTTTATTTCCCGGTACCGGTGTGCAATTATTGTTATTTGCTCCGGTAGTAACGTAAATATATTTAGGTGGTCGTGGTGAGCATTTTATTTCCCGGTTCCGGTGTGCGATTATTGTTATTTGCTCCGGTAGTAAACGTAAATATATTTAGGTAGTCGTGGTGAGCATTTTATTTCCCGGTACCGGTGTGCAATTATTGTTATTTGCTCCGGTAGTAACGTAAATATATTTAGGTGGTCGTGGCGAGCATTTTATTTCCCGGTTCCGGTGTGCGATTATTGTTATTTGCTCCGGTAGTAAACGTAAATATATTTAGGCGTGTCAGTAATTGGAGTTGCTCCGGTAGTAAACGTAAATATTTAGGTGTTCTTGGTGAGCATTTTAAGTTGTTGCATAATACTTGTATTAGTTGCTCCGTTAATATTCTGTAATATATAGCTAGCTAATATATAGACATGTCTAATATTTCTTAGTGGGGGTATATTAAGTTGTTGCTTAATACCTGTATTTCATTGTTGAAAAAAAATAGGTGAGCCGAGATGTCTGATGTAGTGAACTTCAGATTTTGCTATGGTCCTGGTACTGTCCAAACAACTGAGATGGGAGCAGATCTGAGTGAATTTACTCATATAGATGTGCCAATGAGCGCACCTCAAACATGGTCAGTCAGTCAGTTGAAAGAATGGATTGCGGCAAGTTTAGGTCTTGATACTGAAACACACACCGTCGGTGTTCATGCATTGTGGACACGGTCAAGTTCAATAATTTACTTTTATTTGAGGCCGATAGAGCGAGACTCCGAATGGGTGCGGTGGTTACAAGGTTGTGAACGAAGGGGATGCAATCCTGTTGCTTTAGTTCTTCCCGTCGTGAAGGAGGTCACTACACATGAAGGCAAGGGTGGCTACGATCCTGGTCATAGCAGTGTAGGGAGGCAGTTATCTATGTCAAATGCTGGAGATGATTGTTACGAACAAGGACAGAGCAGTCAGGTAGAAGGAGGAAATGCTTATGGTTATGAACCAGGGCAGAGTAGTCAGGTAGAAGGAGGAAATGCCGATGGTGATTACAATGGCGAGGTGGACGCTGACGAGGTAGATGGGCAAATGCAGGACCAGATGGAAGAAGAAGACACCGATGTTGAAAGGGGTCATGCCGATGATTCTGACGAGTCAGATGAAGAAGAAAATGCAGAGGAGGTCCCGAATCCTGCATCGTGGAATCATGACTTCTCATCTGCAATGACCGTGAATGACGGACATGATTCAGCCTGGCAATATCACCAGAACAATATTGCGACGGGTGCTATGTATCCGAACAAGCAAGCCCTGGAAGATGCAATAATTAACTGGGCAATGTCCACGCAAAGGGTTTTCACAGCTCAGGTGTCCAGTCAGAAATTCCTGACAATGGTATGCAAGAACGCAGATTGTCCCGCCAGGGTGCACGGCTTTCTCCCTAAGTATGGCACAAGTTGGGTGATAAGTGACTTAGTTAATCACACTTGTCTTATTCCCTGCATCCCTCAGGATCATGCCAACCTTTCATCCACGCTTATTGCTCGGTTGTTTTACGATGATATAGTGCAGGGCAAAGCTATGGAAGTGAAGGCAGTCCAGACAAAAGTCTTCGCCAGGTTCAAGTACAGAATTTCTTATGGCAAGGCTTGGAGGGCTAAGCATGCGACGCTTGAGAGGAGATTTGGTTCTTATTTTGATGCATGTGACTCTGTTGTCCAACTCCTCCACACCCTGCAGCAGCGGAATCCAGGCACCTATATCGATATCCAAGACATGTTCATGCCAGAGTTCCCAACTGTGAGGGTGCTGCATCGTCTCTTCTTCTCTTTCGGTGTATGCATCGAAGCTTTCAGGCATTGCCGACCGGTGATATGTGTTGACGGTACTTTTCTCACAGGCAAGTACAAGGGTCAGATCCTGACAGCCATAGGTCAAGACGGCCAAAATCAAGTCGTCCCACTCGCATTTGCTTTTGTGGAGAGTGAGAACATTGAAAGTTGGACATGGTTCTTCAGGCAGTTGAAAATATCAGTTGTGAAGGAGAAGCCCAATGTGTGCATCCTTCATGACAGGCATGCAGGTATACTCAGTGCGATAAGGACACTGACAAACCCAGGCCCTGAGAAACAAGTTCCATGGCAGGACTTGCAGAGCCGTTGGTGCATGCGCCATCTGGGGGCTAATTTCTTCTCGCAGTTTAGAAATAAGAACCTGATGAATCTGTTCAAAAAACTCTGCAAGCAGAACCAGCTATGGAAGTACAATTTGATACGCGACAGACTTAATGTGTGTACGCAGAGACACGTGAGGGACAGGAAAGCTGCAAGAGATGCAGCGGTGAGGGCACATGTTGAAGCAGTAGCTGCACAATTGGCAACAGGAACAGCGGCCGTGGAGGAGGAGCCTGTTGGGCTATGTGACCTGCCAGGCTTTGACCCACCTGGTACTAGGAGAAGGCTTGGGAGGTCGATTAAAAACTTCGAGCAGTGGATAGAGCATGAGCCTCTAGAGAGGTGGTCTTTGCTACATGACACACATGGAGCACGATACGGTGTCATGACAACAAACCTCGCAGAAACATACAACTTTGTCCTCAGAGGAAACCGGACATTGCCACTTACAGCCATCGTTGAGGGTATTTTCTATGGCACCGTCAAGTATTTCAGAGATAGACGTCAAAAAGCAGAGCAACATATCTTCAACAACCCGAATACACGGTACTGTGAAAGAGTCACGAAGTACATGGACAACAAGATGCAAAAAGCTGGATCACACACTGTAGTCGCCATCGGTAATCAAGAAAGAAGGTTTGAGGTCCGCTTAGCCAACAACAAATTTGGATGTGCAAATGAGTTGAGGACGCATGAGGTGAAAATTGGTAATGAAGCCTGGCCAATGTGTGAGTGCACATGCAACAAACCGAAATTGCTTCACCTACCTTGCTCACATGTACTTGCTGCTTGCGGGCAGCTTGGAATGGACGCAATATCGTTTGTGTCTCCATTTTTTCTGAAAGAGTCTGTCCTCGATACCTGGACAGGTGAGCTGATGGGTTTTCGATCAATGGGTAATTTCAACAGTGTCAACCCCGCTGAAAGGCATTACATTCCAAACCCAGAGCATATGCGTACAAGTAGAGGCAGACGGCACTGTCGGCGCATCCGGAATGATATGGATGAATCTGAAGCAGGAGGTCCGACTAGGCAATGCATTCTGTGCAATGAATTTGGCCATAGGGACACTAATTGTCCCACTTTCGTCACTGGGCGTGGATGAGGCAACCGGGGAAGAAGAGGAGGAAGAGGCAGTAGAGGAGTAAGGGCGAGAGGAAGAAGCTAAGCTAGCAGTAGTATGTTCTGAATTTGTATTAAGTGTGGCACTATGTTCTGAATTTGTATTAAGTGTGGCACTATGTTCTGAATTTGTATTAAGTGTGGCACTATGTTCTAAATTTGTATTAAGTGTGGCACTATGTTTTGAATTTTTATTAAGTGTGGCACTATGTTCTGAATTTTTATTAAGTGTGGCACTATGTTCTGAATTTATATTAAATGTGGCACTATGTTCTGAATTTTTTTATGTGCAGGAATGTCGGGAATGTGGTTGCTGAATGGGGACATTGATAGGGGTCATTGTGGTGCGATATGGTATGAGCGCAAGCTTGAGCCTCTGGTCACTCGCACTCCTAAAGAAAACTGGATGATACACCCAGGATGGCTTCAGCGGTACGTGTTTTATTAATTTGCACACTGACATGCATATTAATGGGAGACACTAACTGAAATGTTATCTGATGAAGGTTGAAATGGGCCGGCCTTTTACCTTTCGCGCGTCTGGTTGAGTCTATCCCGGTGAGAAACGCATCGCCATCGACGGGTCCTTGCTGAGCTGCTTAGTGGACCGTTGGAGGCCAGAGACCCACACGTTTCACTTCCGATGGGGAGAGATGGCTCCTACTCTGGAGGATGTGTCACTTTTGCTCGGACTACCGTTGGCAGGTCATGCCATAGGACCGTTGGAAGCACCGGTTGGTTGGGAGCTAGCCCTTACACAACGTTTTCATGGTGTTCTTCCGGATGCTCCGGATCCGGTATGGGAGCATCACGGACCTAAGTATGAGTGGTTGCTCAATTTCCGGGTAATTTCCCCAACATCTTATCTTCAAGTTATCGTGCATATGGTTTTACAGAAAATAACTGCGGCTAACTAAAACTTTCTCTTTGCTTAATGCAGATACAAAACTTTCGGGCACCGTTGACTGCGGAACAGATCACTCGGAGCCTGGAGGCCTACTTAATGTGGCTTTTCGGCAAGGTGATGTTCACAGAGAACCATGTCACCACTATTAACGCGCTCTACATCCCTATGGCACTCGAGATAGCGAACGCTCAGACGGCGGATCAGATCAGACAGGGGAGTTGGGGTTCGGCGGTCTTAGCGGCTACATACCGAGGTATGTGCAACGGTTGCCAGCTTACATCGAGAAAGCCAGCCCTTCTTGGATGCCCTCTATTCCTACAACTATGGTCGTGGGAGAGGTTCTCTATAGGGCGACCAGATGTACGTGTTCGTGAGCCTATTGATGCCATGTTTGATGCTGACGGCATCGACATGCCTACTTTCAGTCTGTGTTGGACACGTCGCGAGGTATGCACCGTGTTATAGTTTAACGTAACTTTTTTCTGCACAAGAGATAGTTCGATGCTAGCGGCTACTAACTTTTGTTTTCTACAGAGACGCTTTGCTAGTGATCAGACCAGGAAGGCATACACAGCATTGAACGACCAGTTCGATGCGTACACCGGGGTCATCTGGCAGCCCTACACGGAAGCAGCCATACAAGCGAGATACCCTGGTGGTCTGTCTGTGCTATGCACAAGGGACCGAGATTACTGGATGACAAAATCAAAAATCATCTTCGATGTCTTCGTCGAGGAGATGGCACAACAGAGGGTTATGAGGCAATTTGGTCTTCTGCAGTTGGAGCTGCCTCCCCCTATAGAGAACCCAGTGCCAGCACACATCCACAGGTATTAACTAATTTTTCAATGTTGCATTATCTTTCATAGTACTCCATTCGAAGCTTTAGGTAATTGTTGAACACACACCACAATTTTAGGACGACAAGGAAGGGCATGACCAGAACAACTGCTGACTGGCTAGTTAGACTAGAGCCGTATGTTATAGAATGGGAGACAGCAAACACACATCTATGGCATGAGAATCACAATTTTGATCTCGATAAATTCAATCTCTATTTGCGGCGCTACATGACCGGAACACGATTACGCATCATTGAGCACTCCCACCCAGAGGAGATACCGGATCCTACTCCGTCGGATATGTACCCGAGCTATGACACTTCGGGCTCTAGGCAGTACGCGGTAAGATATATTTTCTTTAAGTAATGTTGTCACATACTTTGACGTGCAAGAGACATACATTATTAATCGTCATGGAAATTTGCAGGCTACCTTGACACACGAACTCTACCAGGACGTGACCACCTTTGGACGATCACTGTCGTCTGGACCTCTTCTTCAGCACCGTCCAGTGCTACAACCCTTCTTGGAACGAATTCAGAACAAGATACGGACTGTGTACGAGGCTATCACTTGCACCCGGAGAACCGACGTTGTTCAGCACCAGTAGCAGCAGCCGCGTCACTCCATGCACCGACATCAACCACGTCCACGTCTAGCACATCAGCCGACAACCAGGCCACCCCGTCCTGACCAACCTGGCAGTTCAACGTGGCAGCAACCACATCAATATGGTCCCACGTCGAGCTTCGTGTTTTCTCCACAGCCACAGCAACACGGTCCCTCGTCGAGCTTCGTGTTTTCTCCACAGCCACAGCAGCACGGTCCTCGTCGAGCTTCGTGTTTGAGCCTGAGCAGCCGTCACAACCAGCAGGTAAGTGTCTTCATTTTTATTGTTTTCAATATTAATTGAGGCGACCTCATTCTTCATGACTGAACGTTCCATCGTGCAGGAGACTACGGATATCATGCGTCTATGTTAGCATCACATGATACGTGGGGGAGTGATCAACATCCCGAGGAGAACATACATGCTCAGATGTCGCAGCACACCCAGTGGATGAACATGTATTCGACTCCTCCACCAGGCCCCACACAGGATACACAGCATGACTAGGGAGAGTCTGAAATTCCTCCTCGTAACATTAGGCCACCTAACGGGTTCGGATGGTCGCCGCTTCCAGATCCGCCTCCCCGCCAGGACAGACGTCGTCACTGACGCTTCCATCTATCAGTAGAGACATGACCATCTACTTATGTATGAGACTTATGTCTATTCTATGTATGAGACAAATGACTATGTACTTATGTATGAGACATATGCCTACTCTATTTTAGTACTCTGTTATCCGAACTACAACATCATATTTAGATAGAACATAATGCTCGTACAACAAGACAGTATAAACAACTAGATAGAACTACATCTAAATTAACGGTACATACGACTAAACTTACAACATACATCATAAAAACTACATGAAGTCATCATCGTCATCCTCTGTCGATGCAGAACTCTTGCCCTTCGAGGATGCAGAACTCTTACCCTTGGACGATGCATAACTCTTGCCCTTCGAGGATGCAGTACTCTTGCCGTTGGACGATGCAAAACTCTTGCTCTTTGACGATGCAGAACCCGGAAGCGGCGGCATGAAGATATCATCTTCGTCCTCGCTCTCCTCAGTCCATAAAAATGGATGCTTTTCTGCAGTCCTTCTGAAAGTTTCACTCTCCGGCTCCACTACCTTCTTCCACCTTGCATGCAACCTAAGAAGTTCTATACGTACCTCCTCATAGGTCCTTTCAGGCCACCCAGACATACGTAATTCGTGAGCCAACTCATTCATTATGGTGTCACTACCGGTGAGTTCTTCCCATGAAACTATCCTATTGTCCATCCTGAAATCGGTAGCTAGCCTCAGAAGAGTCCTGCTCATCTCAGGGTGAAAACTATGATCAAAAGGATAATGGGACATCTCAACTACACTACACTGGAATGCTTATCCTCCTCTGTCTGAAGGGGGTTTTATAGGTAGGGATGAGAAAATGGCGGGAAAGAACGACTGCGGTATGGCGGGAAACGATTGGCGGGAAACGGGTGGCGGGAAAGAGCTGGCGCGAACATATGGCGGGAAACGGGTGGCGGGAAAGAGTTGGCGCGAACATATGGCGGGAAAGAGTTGGCGCGAACATATGGCGGGAAAATATTACGGGCAAAGGGTTGCACGAAATACGTCATAGTTTATAAAAAAAATCCAGGGAGCGTTCGGGGAAAAAATGGTGGCATGCACCAGTCGGCCCATAGCAGGCCAATTAGTCCCTGTCGGCCCGCAGCTGGCCAATTAGTCGCTGTCGGCCCACAGCAGGCCAATTAAGCTCTGTCAGCCCACTACTGGCCGACTGGACCTGAACTGGTGACCGACAGGCCAATCGGCCAGCAGCTAGCCGATAGGGTCTCAGTCGGCCTGCTGTGGGCCGACTAGGTCCACTCGGCCTGCTGCGGGCCGACGGTGTATTATTTTTGAAAATTATTTTTGAGCGTAATATTTATGCAAATTAATAAAAAAATGTATTATTTAAAAAAAATTAGCATCCAAGTGCACATCTTAAACTATATCTAATAACATCAAATAGATGTTTAGATATAACAATCGAGAGCAGCGATTCAGTGCCCAGGCTCGTCTGCACCTGCGATGATTTTTTCTTCCAAAACAAATACTAGAAAATTAAAAAAAAATCCTATTTTTTGCATGGTAGATAATTTGGTGCATGAGGTGCACTCTAAATTTCAGATCACTTGGACATCTGAGTAGCTCTTGTCAGAAAGACAAATTTGGGGACTGTAAACTTTTTACCGTTCATGTTTTGTTTTGACCCAATTTGCCTTTTCTTTTGCTGAGAGCTGCTCATATGTCCAGCTGATCTAAAATTTGGAGCGCACCTCACGCACCAAATTATCTACCATGCAATTTTTTTGAATGTCTTTTTTGTATATTTTGTGATTTTTTTCTTGATCGGGTGCAGATGAGTTTGGGCTCAGAAATGGATATTCGATAACAACCCTATATCTTAGTGTTGTATCTAAAACAACCCTCATTTGCACCAGCTTTCACGAAAAATGTTTGTTAGTACTTTTTCTCTTTAGTTTTTCTCATCAGCTTTCCCTAAAAATGTTTGTTGTGTCTTTAAGAAGGGTTTTTCTATGTTAAAAAAATGTTCAGCATATATTAAAAATTAATATACCCATGTTAAAAAATAGTATTAAAACATGTTCATCATGTATTAACAGTTCTCCGTGCACGACAAAGAAGTTCACAATATATAAAAAATGTTCAGTAAGTAAAAAAAATGTTCATCATATAATACAAAAATGTTTATAGTATAGAAACCTAAAAGGAAGAGTGCAAAAAAATTGAAAGAAAAATAGGAGAAAACCAAACGAGAAGGAAAAAAGAAAAGGAAATTAAAATAAAAAAGAATAAACAAAAAGGTGGGATAAAACAAACAAAAAGCAGAACAGAAACAATTAGTGAACTGGGTCGGCCCACCTTGATCGCCTGTTGACGCCTGCATGCGCGGGCATGCCTTTACGGGACCTCCTATAGGCCGCGCGTTGCGGCAAGGAGTCGCCCTTTCGCACAGGGCAGCGCACCTGGGCCAAGCCCAATTGCAGTGCCGAGAAAAAAACAGTTGAAAAAGGAACGCACGGCCACCGGGATTCCAACACGCGACCTCAAAGCAGGTTGCTCATCGAGCTAGCCACTGCGACAGACAAATCGTGGTGTTAGATTTGCAGCGCCACACTTCATTAAGAAATAAAAGCCAGAGGCAAATCCTAAACACCCAATAGCACAAATTCAAATAAAAAGTATGTCTCAGGGATCGAACCAAGGCCTACACCGAGGCCCTATAGCCACCTACATTACCGAGATTAGGTGTCCAAGATGGCAGCCAAGTGTGTATGAACTATAAGACACAAACACATTAAACATGATTTCATTTCAAAAAATGTAAATATTTTTTGAAACACAAACATTTTCTGTTTTCTGTACAAATTTTTAAAAAGTAGAACATTTTTTTAAACACAAATACTTTCTGAAAAACGATGAAATTTCAAAGGGAGAACATTTTTTAGATTACGAACAATTTATTGAAACCGTAAACTTTTTTGAAAAATAAGAAAAAAATATAATGCAATTTGTTTTTCCAATTATTTTTTTTTTGAAAATGCAAATTTTTATTGACAAACAAGAACAAAAATGAATACTGCAAACATTTTTTTATATTACGAACAAAATTTTCAAAATGCAAACACTTTCTGAAATTCCCTGGACAATTTTTGAATTCGTAAACACATTTTGTAAACATGAATTTTTATAAGTGAACATATTTGGAAATTTTAATTCCAGAACATTTTTTAAATGTTTGAACAAAAATTCCAAGGCGAACATTTTTTAGATCACCAAAACATTTTTTGATTTTGCGAAACAATTTTGGAAACATGAACGTTTTTTTAATTTGTGAACAAATTTTGAAAGTGGGAACGTCTTTTGAAAATCCCACATATTTTCTGAATTTGTGAACAAAATTTAATATGCAACCATTTTCAAAAAGTGAAATTCTAAAGTTTTTTTTGAATTTTCAAACGTTTGTTGAAAACTTGAGATTTTTTAAAATTCTCGCGTTTCTCTAAATATGTAAACAAAATTTCAAAACAGGAACATTTTTGAAAAATGAACAATTTTTATAAAATTCGAACATTTTTAAATTTCTGAAGATTTGTTGAAAAACAAAAATAAAAACGAAAGTAAAAAAGGAAAGGTAAGATGAATCGAAACAAAGAATAAAAAAATAAAATGAAACAAAAAGAAAATGAAAAACGAAAAAAGATAGAAAAGAAAAAACGAAACATGAAAAAAACTAAAACATAAAAAAGAACTAAAACCGGTTCAGGAAATTCCCTTACGTTCTACAAGGTTCCTAAAACCAGAAAAGCCCGACTGGAATGTTCCGAAAACTGGCCGGTACTGTAGAGCGTTCTTTACTGATAATTGGGCCGGTCCATGACGCTCGCTGGTCTCGATTTTCCTGCGTTTACCTCGCTTATAGCAAGTTGGAAGCCGCCGTTGCCTATAGCGCTCATACCTGGCCATCTGGCCTACCTCTCGCGATCAATAGCATGCCTCTCGCGATTAACATTTCTGCATTCGATTTTTGCTTTAAATTTGTACTATTACTTCTTTTTGGAAATATTCTAAGTATATATACTATAACAGTCACTTTATATTGTAAAATGTGTATTAAAAACATATATATGAAAAAATGTTAATCATGTATTTAAAAAATATTAAATGTTTATCCAAATTTGTTTCGAATGCATACAAAAATGTAAAATATTTATGATAAAATTAGTTAAAAAATTAAAGGTTAATTATGTATTTGAAAAATATTAATCAAGTACAAAAAGATATATTAAATATTTACAATGTGTAAGAAAAAATTGAGACAAAACATATATTTGAAAAAATATTTATCATGTATATGAAAAATGTTAAAACTGCATAGAAAATGGTTTGGATGTATACCAAAAACGTATAATGTGTTTAAAAGGAATAGACATCAAGGCATATAGTTTAAAAAATTAATATGTATATTAACAATGTTTTTGACGTATATGAAAAATGTACAACATGCAAGAACAATGTAGACATGTGTTGAAAAACAAAAATAATTAATTAAAAAACCAAAGAAAACCAAAGAAAGAAACCAATAATCCAAAAATAAAAAAACAAGAACATTGAGGAAAACCAATGCAAAAATGAAATAAAATAAAACCAGATAAAACCAGGAGAGAAACAAAGAAAACAAAATAAAACAGAAAACAGAAAACCCGGTAAAGAAACAAAGAAAACCAAGAAGAAGAAAAAACACAGAAAGCCGAATTAAACCTGAAAAATCCATTACAAAACAGTCGAAAATCACTCTACAGTACATGGAAGGCATAGTACTGTAGCAGCCAGGAGTGGCTGCGGGCAAGGGGACCGTTCATCTTGTCACAAGCGAGATATAACTCCAGCGTGCGGGAGTCAACTAGCATTTCCCCAAATTACCCTGTTGCACGCCAATGCCATCGGCCTGAAATTCTCCAGCTGACGACTCCAAGCGAGTCCAAATTTGGCCAGCCCAGTTCAGGCAGCTCACTTGGAAGGTTTTCACCCTCTTCCTCTTTTTCCGAAATACTGGTTGTTGGTTGTTTTCCTCTTAAATTTGGTGTGTGTGTGTTTAATAATGGTTAAGTGTATATTCAAGAAATTTGGTGTATATTAAAAAATAGTTCACTGTACTTTAATTTTTTACTTTGAATTAGGAAATGTAAAACGTGTATTGACAACATAGATCATGCACTAATAAAGTGTCATTATACATAAAAATTCAGAATATATAGAAAATATTCAATGAGTATTCAAAACAATGTTCACCAAACTTTGAAAAGATTGTTTATAGTATAGAAACCTAAAAATGGAACAGCACATAAAACCAAACCAAAAGGGAAAAGGATGAATACTTAAATACCGGAAAGAAAAGACAAAAACTAAAAAGTAATAGAAACAAGGGGGAAAACCCCGCATCAAGTGAATAAACGAAGCACATGGTGAATTGGGCCAGCCCAGCTTGCTCGTCGGCGGGTGTTGCCACCCCTAGTTGGTTGAGTCCTGCAATTTTCCAATGTTGACGTCCATGGCTGTTGGGCATGGCTTTATCTCTCATATAGAGAGACAAAATGTTCACTTGCCTCAAGCGCTCCCCTACATCGTCAGCCCAACGCTCGCAGTGCAGAATATATTTTTGTTTTACTAAATTTGTTTATATTTTTTCTTTATTACATTTCTTATAATTTTTAAATCAGAATATTATTTCATTAAATTTTATTTTTTTACCGACATTAGAAAAATAATAATGCACTTAACTTTTTTTGTTCTGGCATCTTTTATAAAATTCTCGTAGCATTCATTAAAATATTTGTGACACTTAAAATGTTCATGTGTTTGAAAAAAGTGTTCATGGCATATTTAGCAAATGTTTATACAACGTAGCAAATTTTTTGCATAATTAAAAAAATATGTTGTATGCAATGTATGCAAGATTTCAAAATAAGGCCACGTGTTCCAAAACTATTTACAAGACATTTAAATAAAATATATGCAATGTAATTGTTTGTAGTTTTAAAAATGTGTTTTGACATTCAGAAAAAATATTTGTCAAATTCGAAAAAATATAACACATTTCAAAGTTTTTTTTGACATTTAATAAAACATTAATATGTTTTAAAAGAGATATTTGCGTAATATAAAAGTATTTTGTACAATTCAAAAAAAAACGTTCAAAATATATTAGATTTTCTCAACCTTTGTTCTAAAACAATGTTCAAAGATGCATTTGGAAAAAATGTTGATGTATTTTAGAGATGTTCTATGTGTATGAAATAGTGTAGAGTAATATGGAAAATGTTCTACTTGTATAAAGAAAATGTTGATATATTGAAAATAGTCAACATGTATTTTAGAAAAGGTAAAATAAAAAGCAAAATAACCGAAAATACTGAAGAAATCCGAAAAAAGACCGAAGTAAACCGATAAAACACATAGTAAGAAAACACATTGAAGCTTCTAAAACCGGACTGAACCGGTACAAAGAAGCTCCCCAAAACCGGACCTACCAACGACAATATTGGACTAACTCGCTAACCTCGCGCCAGAGGCAAGATTAAACGATCTTTCAGTGCGGGCAAGATAAACTCCTAGCAATATGTGCCGGCTATCGATCGGATCGAGCGCGCCCCGAGTCGGGTAGAGAAGAGTCGTTTGACGATTTCTGGCTGAGGAAACATGCAATGCGGTCACGACTCACTGAAATAGTCATGACCTCACCGTTCGCCCACGGATGCTACTGGATTTTCCTCCGAATGAACACAACTTAGAGAAAACTTAAGCAGGCCGAAGAAAAAAGAGAAGTGGCCAATGGCCGAGCCTATGTCTTGCTTACAGCGATATGTAGGGTGTGCTGTTGTCACAGACCTCCCTAAATGTGCTGGCCCAGTGCCGTGATGTAACTACCTTGTTTGTTTTCAATTTTTATTTATATTTTAAAATATTCTAAATATATATAACAGAAACACTTTACGTAATTTTTTTAAATGTTAACCAAACATATAAAAATGATAAAATATGTATAGGGGAAATGTTTGTCATGTATACGGAAAATGTATACAAAGGATAAATAATGTGTACGAAAAAAGTTGATTATGTATTTAAAAAATGTTAATCAAGTATTTAGAAAAAGTTAAATGTATATATAAAAAATATTTGTTGTGTAAACAATAAAAATATAATGTGAATGAAAAAATGTTGATCATGTATTGAAAAAATCTTAACGTGTATAAAAAACTGTTCCTGCTGTCTACAAAAAATGTACAACCTACATAAAATAGAAGTGGACATAAAATCATATATTTAAAGAAATTTTATTACGTATTTAAGTTAAACATGTATAAAGAAGTGTTCCTGATCTATATAAAAAATGTACATTTGGTAGTAATTTCTTTTGCCATTAAAAATGCTCATTGTCTACTGAGAAATGTTGACCATGTATTTAATTTTAATCTTGTAATTAAATAATATCAAATACGTATTAAGAAATGTACTAGATATATACAAAAAATGTACAATGTGTATGAAAAAATAGATATAAAAAATTTAGTTGTTCAGATAATTTTATTTGTGTATTTCAAAATGCTAGACATGTATAAAAATGTTTTTCATGTATAAAAAATGTAGGATGTTTACTGAGAAAGTTAAAATGTGTTGTACCAAAATGAAACCAGTGAAAATCAAGGAAGAAACAAAGAAAAGTGAAGAAACCAAATAAAAAAGAAGAAAGAGTAAAAAATCAATGAAAGCCAATGCAAAATATTGGTAACAGAGAAAACCGAGAAATAAACAAAAAAAATAAATTAAAAATGATAAAACCAAGAAAGAAAGAAAGAAAAACGAAGCATAATGAGGAAGGAAATAAAAGCAAAAGAAAACAGTGCAAATAAAGAAAGAAACAAGAAAAATGAAGAAAAAGTTAACGAAAAGACAAGGAATGGAAACTGTGAAAGAAACAGAGAAAACGAGTGGAGAAACAGAGAAAACGAAATGAAATGCAAAAGAAAAAAAAACTGAAGCAAACGAGCAAAGCTAACCCAGGGAACTACCGCGAGCGAACAAACATCGCAGGAAAATAAGCCATCACAGAGAGGGCCCTTTTCCTAATATTCTGCTCTAGTGCTTGATTAAAATTTAATACTTCATATTTTTAAATAAAAATATTACGAAAACCATTTACTCACATAATATATTAATTTGATAGGTCAATCAAAAATATTATGACTGTTTTCAATTTGTTCATGTAGTTCAGAAAATTGTGTTTGTGTGTATTAAATATATTTGACGGTACTAATGAAGAATCACATGAGCTGACGGTTGTTGCTTTAGAAACAAGAGGCGGTATGACACACAATTTATATAATGGCTAGCTAAGGCCGTCCTTTTTATAGGTTTTAGCCTCTTTCTTTTTGTCTTGCCTCAAGCCCTGTCTATACATACTGTGACATCCCAAATTTTCAATTTGGAAAGTTATACATTAGGTCATCATTGCATATCATATTTTATTTGCTTTTGGCCTGATCTAAAAATTCTACGCAACTCAAAGACCCACAGAGAGAGTTGGGGATTTCGTTATTTTCATATTTGGGTTTTTCTCAAATTTTGAAAATAGGATCATTGATTTTATTTATTTTATCTTCAATTATTTCTATAATAAAAATATGAGAGAGACAATAAAATGACTTTCCCAAAATAAATAAATATTAAAGGTTTAATAAAAACATCAAGTAAAATTTTATTTCGGAGTTTTCTCGCTATTTTATTTGAATTTAGGAAAAATTGCATGTTTTGAAAACTGCATTTTGGGCCAAGAAAATGTTCATATTGTTCTAAATATTATATTTAGACGGAGAAAATTTATTTTGGCATTTTTTGATTTTTTATTTATTTTTTCTAGAATTTTTATAAGTTCAGCGAGATTATTATAAAAAAAAGCTCCCGCGCGCCCGACTGGGCCGAAGCCCAGCCGAGCCAGGCCGGCCCGCCCACGCCACCGTCTCGCGCACCGGATCGGGACCGGAGTCCCGATCGCCGCGTCTGGGACGAGCACGCCCCCTCCCCCAAGCCAGGACGCCCCCTCCTTTTATAGCCGCCGCCGCCACCCCACCCCGTCGCCTCGCCTCGCCCTGCCCCGCCGCCGCAGCCGCCTCGCCGTCGCAGCCGCCGCACGCCGCCGCCTGCCGCGCCGCTCGCCGCCGCCGCACCCCGCCACCGCCCGAAGCCCCGCCGGAGCTGCCGGACTTCTCCGGAGCCCCGACGAGGTAGTCGCCCACCACCGCCCCGGTTTTCTAAGAAAAAATCGATTCAGTTTTTTTAGAAAACCCTACGTTTATTTTTTTAGACCGGTTTTATCGGTTCTTTTATTTAGCGAGCGTTCGCTCGTTTGTTCGTTTTAACGAACGCGTTCACCGTTTAGTTTCAGATAACGAATGTTCGTTCGTTAATCTGTTCGTCAATTTTTCTTTTTCCCGGATTTTTTCGCGATTATTTCTGATCGCGATTTCTGATCCGATTTTCGTTTTAGTTTATGTTTTCGCTCGTTTATCGGAATCAGACGATTCAAGCGCCTGGAGTTTCGTCTCGAAACCCTCTTTCCGTTTAACCAACTCAAACAAGTTTTTGCATCTGTAAAATTTGACTTAGATCCATATTAGTAAACGAAGTTTGTTTCTTTCGTTGTTTGACTTTCGTTGCTTCGTTCGATTTGATTCTTTTTACAAACCGGAGTTCTTAAGTTGAACTTTCTGGTTAGATTTCTTATTTGAGTTTTACCCATGCATTAGATGAGTACTTATTGTATGCTTGTTTGCGATAGAGTACCCGAAGTGCGACGCTTGCTACTTTGAATCTCTAGGTTTCACGAATCATCAGCAAGGCAAGTAACACTTTGATCATACCTCTTACTACCCAGTTTTATTGCATTAGATCAATCCTCAAACATTGCATGATTAGGATCTGATTAATATGTGGGTTTTGGGAAGTAGATGAGGTAGTACCTATTACCTGTTTTATTATCAAACCCTTGGGAGTTACTTCTACGTTAGCTTATTATGCCATGTTATGCTAGTAGACGTGGATTGGGTGAGTGTATCCATGACAGATGTGAGATTGATAAATTAATGGTTTATTTAAGGTGGCAACTTAAACACACATCTGGGTGGATTGAGGCACCTCGGTATTTCAGTGATTGCCTGTTTTTCTTTTTGGACCGCCACCCAGGCTCAAAGGGATCATGAGATTATTCATACTAGAAACTTCCGTGTGCAGCCACAAGCTACTATGGGCTCTAGCATAGTTGACTAAGTCGTGCGAACTCTTACAATGGTAGACTAGCAAATGTAGGGGATGTAGGTTGGTACTGTCTACCCGATCGTAAGGTGCTAGCGCGTCTGAAAGACTATGTCTCGGTCATCCGTTTCTCAAACATCATGTAGTGCGAGAGTCCCAACGGAGGAGATCGAGTCTTGTGGGGAAAAGTGCGCAAACCTCTGCAGAGTGTATAAACTAATCATGGTTAGCCGTGTCCCCGGTTATGGACGTCTTGAGTATCTAGTACTTGGATTATCATGTGAATCTCATCATGTTACTTTAATCAATATTGTTGGGTTTTAATGATGATACTTCTTTGGGATTGAGAGGATGTCTATCTTCTCAGTGTTTAACAACCACCATGATAGTTAAATAAAATTTATTCCTTTACAATAGGGAAAAATTGGCTTTATGCAAAAACTGTAACCATAGAGCTTTCCGCCAGCCATATATGCATGTAGTATAACTTTATTCTTTCATTACTCTCTATGTGTTACATTGCCAGCATATTTCATGTGCTGACCCGTTTTCGGGCTGCAACGTTCATGTTGCAGATTTTTTAGACGACGAGTAAGGTGACTTTAGGTCGTGGTTCTATACTCAGTGATGCCGTTGGAGTTGATGGACTCACTTATCTTCCAAGCCTTCCGCTGTTATCGTTATTAGATGGTCTTAAGCCATATTTATTGTAATAAGTTCTCTTTTGAGACATTCGATGTAATAAGTGTGTGATTGCTACTCTGTTATAAATCCTTCAAGTACTGTGCGTATCAGCATTACTGATCCAGGGATGACATTAAAGCACAGAGATCGTACTGTTTGAGATCTGGTCGCTACACATACTTTCCTTTGCTTAATTTATAATAACTGCAGTGAGGATTTTCCTCTCTCTGTGTGTGTGTGTGTTTTGTTTTTTAAATCACATACCCCCTCCGTCCCAAAATAAGTGTCTTAACTTTCTACTAACTTAGTACAAAGTTTTACTAAGATTGAGACATTTATTTTGGGACGGAGGGAGTATTATTTTGTGTTACACTGAAGCAAATTATACAGATTTGAAAATATTTATTTATTTCAAAATAGTGTGCATGGCTATAAAAATACATTTGCCATCTCAAATGAGATGTTTATGTATTTGAAAACATATGTCAATGTATAAAAGTGTTCAGGAACATAAAAAAGTACGTGTATTTTTAGAAAAATAAATACAAATACACTTTAGGCAATGCTTCTTTCAGCTGGGAAAGCATGTGATAAATCTGATCAAAATTAAGGAAAACAAGTGATAAGATGACTGGTAAGTACTTAAATGTACGACACCATGTTTTGACTTTTTTCATCATCGTTAAACTAGGTCTTTTCCCCATCACGGATAGGTTGAAGAATAGTGTTTGGGCTTTTATTGTGCAAACTAGATTTTGTTTATATGTAGTTTCTGTATCCTTAGAGGCCAACAACAATGGATACAAATCTTTCCACTATAGATCCTCTTCCTGTTGTTGTCATTTGGACCGATGTGGCCAAGCTGGGGAGTATGTGGTGTTTTAATCCTGGATATCCACAACTCCTGATCTAGATGATTGTCGTCCAGAGATTTGGCTAGAGCTATATGTAGTATAGAAAATGGTGGTGTCAAGTCGTTTTGATCTGCAGGTTTCTATCTCGTCCTTTCCAACTACCAGCTTTCTACCTATATACTCCATGCGTCCAAAAAAGCTTGTCCCTTAAATGGATGTATCTAGCACCACGTGTGCTAGATACATCCATTTGAGTGACAAGCTCGGGACAAGTTTTTTCGAATGAAGGAAGTAGTAGACAGCCATTAGTTAGATGGTCTACCTTGGACGGAATCTCTCTTAGGCTAGAGGGTGTCAACAATCTCACTTACCACCTATTGGGGCCGCAGGTTCATCCGGCTCTTCAATACTCGTAAGGTTATTGTATATATCTTGTACACGACGATGAAATTTCACATTGAGCTAAAGTAGAAAACTTGGTAGGGCTTGATGAAGGCATGTAGCTTTCAGTTTTACGAGGGATCATTGTCTGTTCTTGTGGTTTCACATTTTTAATCCAACATAATTTGTTCAGTTAAGCAATAAAGTCAGATCCTATACACAATGTAGAAAAAAGTGGATCAAAATAGTAATTACAAAGTTAAAAAGACGAGACAGTCACACTAATGGTTATTATACGACAAACGGAAAAATGTCTCTTCAGCAACCATCTGCTATCATCGTCGACATCGGTTGGGCTTTTCCAATGCACCTTTCTCCCACTTGGCAATTTAGCAGCACTAATGTCTACAATGGACACGGAAGAAAATTTAGACCGATCTGGTGGCTAGATCTCTAACCATCAGATGTCACCATACGATCATTGTTGTCAAAACAAGTCCACTTCGTTGTCAAATTAATAAATATAGTGCCCTTTCAATTTTTCTTTGCTTAATTTGGATGCAAATGATTTCCCATTGATGCATGCTGACGTGCAAGAAAGACTAAGCACAGATCTTCACATTGATTCACACCAAACAAATTAAATACGAAGGTGGATCTGAAATCCACGTCCGGATAATCATACATGCGTAGGTATAGTTGTGTTAGTAACATGACTCTCTCTTGACACACACACAAGTAGCGTATGAGAGTGTAGTGATTAAAGATCATTTATATAGTCATGGCTAGATTTTTGTTGTTATTGAAAGAGATAACTTGCACCCCTACCCCCAGTTTTTAAAATTTTACCCAGTTTTTGGAAAGCTAAATTTACCCAGCTTAAACTCATGGTGTATGTGCTTACGGCTACTAAATTCCTTTTGCATTAATTGAAGGTAGGCAACACATGAGTTGAAATTGTGTCGAATATTTATACAAAATAGGTTACAATTGAATTTGGATTGCGTGTAGATAGGGTACGAAAACATGTTCGAGTAGAACACTTGCATCCCGGATTTCTTATATAAAATAAGAGTAGACACGATGTAACTTATGTCAATATAATAGCACAAACATGCAGGGGGAGCGCCGATAGTGCTGGTGTCCTGATGACCAGGCTGCGGTATTGTGGCCGTGTCAAAAGAAAGAGCGCCCATAATCAGGCCCCGAAGATATAGCCATATTTGTAAACCTTGTTAACAAATTTGGTGTCATGCCTTGTGTGATTGCTTAATCCTAGACAGGTCTATTACGCGCCTCAGATTTAATTCTAAAAGCATGCACGTCTCGATCCGATCTCGATATCTCATGCACGTACGCCGTACGTCCATCCTGTTGATGCAATGCACGTATATGATAGTTTTTTTTTCATAATAATACGTGTCTCATTTATATAAAGATTATAATACAATCATGTACACATTGACCTGATAAAACTGAACAAATAGTAGAAAGCTAGCCTTTGCACAAAGAAACATCAACTAAAAAGTAAAATTACAAATAAGACCGAAGAAACGCTTGAGCTTGATACCAACGTTCGTCATCTGCCTCTGACACATCCACAACAGCCACCAAAGAACAAAATAATGGATCACCTCCACACCCAAGCTTGACGTGACTCCATCGCTGATATGCAGCTTTGCGGACCACGAAGCTTGCTTGCCAAAGATGAAACCATTATCGTTCAACGAAATAGACCGGGGCAACATTCTCGACACGCCATCGAACTCCAGATCTGGCACCCCCCTACATAAGTAAGACGTCGGAAAAGAAAACTATACCTGTTATCCACGTACCACAAACCCAACACACGATTGCGCTTGCATGCACATCCACGTACGCTAAGCAATTCTAATCAATAGCATCATGAGTGAATCGTACTCCTACACAGAGTACGTCCTACTGGCCGGGGCACGGACCGGTTTATTTATTCGTGGCCGGAAATGGTGACTGGGATTAGCCATATTCAGCTATGTCACCACTCACCATCCAAGCTAGGATTGATCAAAGTACGTAATACAATCTTGCATTTTACCTTTAATTAATTCTGGTTGGTGAAGTCTGACATAGTACTATATGCACACACACATGTGACCACACAAAAAGAGCAACGGATATGATCATGATTTATAAAGACTTTTGCACGGAGTGTCTTAACTCTGCTATCGGTGTTTTGATCGTCACGGATTGGCTGTACGGATTAATTAACTAGGTCCGGAGGAGAAGTAAAACGTACGCATTGCCGAATTTCTTTTTTCTTTGCCCACATTTTTCACACTTCAGAGCGACACGGTAAACATATATAAGCATCCATACTAGCCAATCCCTGCTAGTTAACCATGCAAACAACTCAAAGGATATACAACCATACAACCAACCAGTGACTTAGATAGGACCCAGGCTACACAAGGACCGTGGCCCGGGTTGTAGCATTTTGATTTCCTTGTTGATTGTAGCATTTTTGGCATTGTTTGACATTGTAGAACATGTTCTGCCTGGAACTGGCCCGGGGCTCGGCCTGATCTTGACTACCCCACTGCAACCAACCTCTAGGTAAACCTAACAGTCAAGATAACGGTGTTGACTTTTATGGCACGTGGGCATGACGGGTGGGCCACAACTATCAAAACATGGTTTAAAATTTAAACACTCGGCCATTTGGGTTTTTTTGAAACAGCCGACCCCGGACTGGATAGTTATCATGGGGAAAAATTCGGTAGTTTTTTGGACCCCTAGACTTGGCACCGGAGCTCGGATTTCTTAGGGATGACTTCGTCATTCTTAAATTGTTATGTCGGCTCAGTATCTTAAAAGTTTCTATAGGGATAAAAACGAGTGTATGTACTACCAGGTATATACTATGCAGCCTACATACGTATGTACTCCTTTAGTCCAGGCACCGAGGCACACCTCACGACTCGGGGTTTTACGAAGATCACGCAAGTTTAATGCGTGTGTACCTAGCTAGGTAATGAACTAGGCCCAATACAACTCGAGTCTGTTCTCACACGCTAGCCGATCGATCGACCTATATTTACTTGCGCACCGGGCGCTGCAGTAGCTGGCACATCGATCGGTAGGTGATCCGCGCGTAGTCACTACACCTTGTACGGTCGATATGGATGCAAGAGATCAAGCAAGCTGGCGACTAGATAGAGCACTGCTGCAAGCACCGACGCACGGCGGTTTCATTAATCAATGCCTGCGTCTACTTCTAACCAGCTAGTAGTTTCAGATCTCGCGCCACAATTCTTTTCGTCCTTACACGTATCCGTTCAATTTAATATAATCTGACGTGCAAGCAAGCTGCTAGTCGACGAAAAATGAACCATATGTGGTTGGGAAAAAAGAAAGTAACAGCGCATTTATATCTACAGTTTAGAGGACAAACATTTTTTTTCGAGAGTATGCCTAGTCGTACCATAGCTTTATAGAAGTTAGAATGTCAAGTACAAGAAGGAAAAAGTCCATTTTACTATCCTGAACAAAGTGGGTGGTTCACATTACCCCTGATCTATTTTTCGGTTCCTTTACCTCCCTAAACAATCTCATACCGGACAAAAAACACCCTAAGTGGTTTACCCAGACCGGATGGTGACGTGGACACGGTCAAAGGTGGTATTTGACCTGCAGGTGGGTCCCACTCATCAGTTTTTTTAAAAAAACCATAGAAATAGAAGAAAAAAGGGGCGGCCCCCTACTGCAGTAGCAGCCGGCCACAGCGGTGGCAGCCGGTGCGCGCGGAGCCGGCAGGCGGCCGGACCGGCGCCAGGGCGGGCGGAGACAGCGCGCCGAGCGGGGGAGGCCGGGCGCGGCCAGTGCAGAGCGGCGAGGAGCGGCACAAGGCGCGGACGGGGACGGCGGTGCAAGCTCGGGGAGGAGGCGGGGCGGCGCAGGCGCGTGGCCGGAGCGGCGACGGGGCGGATGGTGGCAGAGCCAACGCCTTGGAGGAGCGAGGCGAGGCGAGGGCGAGCGGGGTCCGGCGACCGGGGCGTGTAACGCGCGCCGGTGGCCGGGGACGTCGGCGTAAGCTCGGGGAGGAGGCGGGGCAGCACAGGCGCGCGGCCGGAGCGGCTACGGGCAGATGGCGGCGGAGTCGATGCCGCGGAGAAGTGAGGCAAGGTCGAGCGGGTTGCGGCGACCCGAGAGAGAGAGAGAGATAGAGAGAGAGATAGAGAGAGACCTGACAAGGGGGCCCCACCCAGGTCAAAACCGCCGTTGACTAGTGCCACATAAGCAACGGGTGGAGACAAACCAGCCAGAGGGTGCTTTGCCCGGTTTTGGTTTGTTTGGGGGGTAGAAGAAGCCGAAAAATAGATCAGGGGTTAAGTGAACCACCCACTTTATTCAGGGTAGTAAAATTGACTTTTTTCTTACAAGAAAACTAGCACTCGCTGCGAAAAACGAGCGTAGCACACACCACACCCGGGAAAAACCAAAGACGGGCACCACCGCAAAGCAAACTACAACACCAAAGAGCCTGTCCTAAGATGATACACAACACCGCGTCACGACCGACGTCGGTCACCTCCAAAGACCACAACTACCGCAGAGCTTCTCTTGTCGACACACCATCCACTCTGAGCGCCTAAGAGTAAGTGGCAAGTGAATGGCAGAACTAGATCCAATCTGAAGAAGGCGCCGTCTTGGAGACACCGGCGACGGGCATACATAGAGCCGTCGAGGATCAAGGAAGGACAGCAGCAAGCACCAGAGGAGAACAATGAGGAAGCAACCATGTCTCCAAACACCGTGCTCCCAACGGAGTAACGATGACGAGGACGCCGCCATCGTGCTGATCCACCACCGAATCGAGGCTTTCGCCCGGAGACAGCCACCAACTCCAGAGGAGCGAGGGAAATGACGAACACACTTCGGTGACGCCTCCAAGGAGGGGAATGACAACCACAGTTGCCACCGTCGCCGGCTCGGCAAAAACCATGCAAAATTTTCATCCGCGCATCGCACTTCACCACTCCTCCTGGGAATGGCGGCACCGTGCAAGTAGCCTCACATCGCTGCCACCGCAGCACCTAGTCGACGTAGTCGCAAAGCCGAGGGTCGGCAACCGGCCGCACGCACAACAAGGGGAAACACGGCCACACCACCAACATCCAGCCTGGACAAAGAACCACAGCCACCCCACTCCTCCGGCAAAGTCCAGGACCACTCACGACGGCCGTCGCCCACTCCAAGGGACAGCCTTGCAACGGCCAGATCTGCCTTACCACGAAGAACTCACGTGCCAGCACCTCCCGGAGCGCACCGCCGTTTGCCACACGACACAGGGGTGACCGGCCGCTCGCTGCTCGCCAGAACTCCATTCTGACCGAGCCATCTCAGCGCCGTCACCCGCCTGACCATGAGCTCACGCAGCTGCCTCCGGACATCGCCGGCCCCACCATAGACGCGCCACCGCACTGCTGTCGGTCCCCGCTAGACCTGCCGCTCCACCATTGCTCCAGCCGAGCTCCCGTCGACGCCCTCACAACGATCAGATTGGATCTGGCCCGGCCCGATCTTCACCGCGTTGAGGAGCACCACACTGGCCTCCAACACCCACCACCGCAGTGCGCCGAGGCCGACCAGAGTGCTCCGCCGCCACGCTCCGCCGCCTGCCTGTGCGCCTCGCCGAATCATGGCACGCCGGCCACCAAGCTTGCCGTCAAGTCGAGGAGGAGAAGCCCCCCGCGGCCACTGCTCCAGGAACGGGCGTTGGAGATCCCGCCGCCACCGGCACCGCCCGGGCTTCGCCCGGCGGCTCCCGCCGGCGGCGGCGGCGGGGAGGGAGAGTCGAGGGCCGGCGTTTAGGGTTGGCGCACCCAGGTCACCTGCGCAAGGGGGGGGGGCAACATGGCGCCGGGCGAAACACTGTTGTTAGAGGACAAACATGAGACTAGCTAGTTAGATATACTTCCTCCGTCCGAAAATACTTGTTGGAAAAATGGATAAAAATGGATGTATCAACAACTAAAATACGTCTAGATACATTCATTCCACCACAAGTATTCCGGAAGGAGGGAGTACAAAATATGTTGAACGTAAAAATTAATGAAAATTAATTAAACTGTTTGTTAATTATTGCTGGAGTATAATGTTGGCACTAACTTTCTCTTAGTTTAGACTAGGTAAACTAGTTGTTGCAGGCAGTTCAATAATTATTTCTAGAAATAGGGTAGACTACTCAAATTATGAATAAAGCACATCTCTCCAAAAATCCTTTTCTGAGCCCAGGCTCATTTACACCCGTGCTTAAGAAAAAAAATACTAGAAAAATTCTAAATATTCCAATATTTTTGCTGCTAGATAATTTGATGCGTGAAGTCCGCTCGAATTTTCAAATCATTTGGACATCTGAGCAGCTCTCGGCAAAAAAGACAAATTCGGGGATTGTAAAAAAGTTTACTGTTCATGTACTATTCTGACCCGATTTGTCTTTTTTGCCGAGAGCTACGCAGATGTCCAAATGATATGAAAATTGAAGCGGACCCGACGCAATAAATTATCTACCATGCATTTTTTTGGAATATTTTGAATTTTGTATAATTTTTTTTGACCGGGTGCTGATGAGTCTGGGCACTGAATCACTGCACTCACATCTCTCCATTTACAGACATTAGAAAGTGTTTTTGGCACTGTGGTTGTTGTTAAAAAACCTACTTTTTGCTAAATTACAGTACTTAATTGAATTGAAAGTGGGCTACAAATTAATTGTAACGGATTTTCTAATGTAATGGTAATTAATTTTATTGAGCAGCAGTTTATTTAATCTTTAATATCACACTACATTAAAAATTAATTCAAGTGTAGCCAAAATTAGTTTGGAATACAAAATTTGGCCTTTTTCGTGAGCCTAGTATGTGTCCGCTTTGGAAATTTAAACCATGTATGTTCCTATTTCAATATATCAGTTAAATCTTACTGAGTCTAATGAGATACAATGATTAATTGCCCTATTACTAATTAGTATGTGGAAGACAACCTAGACTTACTGATTAGGCTGGTCATAGTGGGGAGTAACTTAGACTAGTATCATGCATATGACACTAGTCTAACTTACTACCTTCATAATGCAAAGTAACATAATAGTAGTATCATAGATGGCTTCATTTATTAACTCGTAGACTCATCTCGTCTTGGAAAGCGCTATGTTACAGTAATATATTATGTTACCATCTCTCATTAATTATTTATCACATAAGCAGAATTTTCTCGAAGTGCGCTATGTTAGTAGCTAAGTTACTCCCACTATGACTAGCCTCAGTACTCCCTCCATCCCATAATATAATATGTTTTTGCAAGCTAAAATAGCTTGCAAAAATATCTTACATTGTGGGACAAGGGGAGTAAAGAAAAGAGGCTGAAACATACTATTTTTCTTTGTTGAACGCATCACAGCTTAGAAACTACAACACTAGCTTTCCTCCTCCAGTTAAGACCCCTCTCTTTTTTTTCAGGGTGAGCTAAGACCCCTCTCTGACCACACGAGCACATGACACAAATGGTATGGTGGTTCACAATTTGACATCGCTATCCAACCCTATCTTCAAGCTGAAGCATGGATGCATCGTCCTCATAAAACCGCGTGTGTATGGTTCAACTACCGATCGATCACATCCCCCTTACGCTACACCGCGTGTCTATAAATACATGCGCTGCATGCTTTGCCTTCCCATCCAGTCATCCTCAGCTACTTCACCACAGAACCAACCAGTAGTCAATTAAGCAGCATTTGACCATGGCGCCCAAGCAGCTCCCCGCTGTCCTCCTCGCCACCTGCGCCACCCTCCTGGCCCTCGCCGCGCCATTGCTCGCCGGCGACCCCGACATGCTGCAGGACTTCTGCGTCGCCGACTACAAATCCCTTGACGGCCGTAAGTTCTGCTAGCTCTTCCATCCATACTCTCGTGCGCACATGCATAGATCACGCCTGAACTGAAAGTAATGCATGCATGTCTATATGTGTGCAGCACTGCGGCTAAACGGGTTCCCATGCAAGAGGCCGGAGAACGTGACCGCGGACGACTTCTTCTCGGCCGCGCTGGCATTCCCGGGCAACACCGGCAACCCGGTCGGCTCCATGGTGACGGCGGCGAACGTGGAGAAGCTCCCGGGGCTCAACACGCTGGGCGTCTCCCTGTCCCGCGTGGACTACGCGCCGTGGGGCGTGAACCCGCCGCACACCCACCCACGTGCCACCGAGATCATCTACGTGCTTGAGGGCTCCCTCGACGTCGGATTCGTCACCACTGCCGGCAAGCTCTTCGCCCGCACCGTCTGCAAGGGTGAGCTTTTCGTCTTCCCCCGCGGCCTCGTCCACTACCAGAAGAACAACGGCGGTGCGCCGGCCATGGCGATCTCGGCATTCAACAGTCAGCTGCCGGGCACGCAGTCCCTTGCCGTGGCGATGTTCGGTGCCTCGCCACCGGTGCCCACCGACGTGCTAGCCAGAGCGCTCCAGATCGACGGCGGCCTGGTGGAGGCCATCAAGTCCAAGTTCCCAACAAAGTAACTAGCCATGCATGCATGAGGTTAGTTGGGTCGGCTCTACGTGCGTACGTGCTGCTAATAATGACGAGGACCACGTAAAAGTGCAGTTTTAATTCATTTGCTTGACAAAATATCTTTTGTACAGTATATTCTGATTCTTTTGTGTCGGTGCCTGTTTACTGAAGGGTCTCGCCGGTTTTACTGTTAATTGTTGCCTTTTGTTCACGAACGACCTACCGGTAACTAATCTGTATGTGTCCATTATTGCTGAAAATGAATGTGCATTATTGCTTTAATTTTCATGGTTTTTCTTTTGTGAATAGAAACGGATTTATTACAAAGTTTCATTGGAAGTACAAAGCACCTCCGTAATAAAAAATATTTCCTCCATTCCTTTATATAAGGTGTATTTGTTTTTTTGATAAAATTTCATAATGTAAGATGCATTCTTTCTAACTCCTCATAATTTCATTTTTAGCCCTCCATAAGAAGGAAAGTATCTCCTTAATTTTCTTATTGTCCGTATCTCTTCTTGTAGCAAAAGAAGGAAAGAATCTCTCTCTCGATTGCATGTATCTACTACTTTCCTCGGCTTACTGATTTGCTTGCCACAAACCAAATTTTTTTGCTACGGGTAATTTTGTCTTAACATGTCTATAATTATGTGCCTTGGTCACCGTGATAAAAATAATACATCTTACATAAAGGAACGGAGGGAGTACATCAAGGATTATGAACCACCGAACGACCAATGTCGTTGCCAGAACGAGCTGCCACTGTGCCGTTGTCGTTCCTCTCGTACCAGAGTCGTCCTGACCATGTCGATGAAAGTCGGGAATTCTTCATCCACATACCCTTAAGGACCAGCGCCCCGGAGCCACAGTCGTCCCCGTTGAATCCTTAATCGACATGAAGAAATTTACATCAAATATCATCGTTGCGTATGCATGGCAAGAAACCCTAATCTCGTTGCGCGAGGAGCTGACGCTAGAGCTCCGTCTAAGTCTGACGAGCAAACTTGAGGAGGATCGAAGCCCGGAAGACTAACTTGAAGAAGAAGCGCCATCCATCTGAGCATCACTCCTACAAGGATTAAAACCCTACCTATCTACTAGCCGGAGCCGAGGCATCAGAAAATCCCTCCCCGCGACCGGCCGGCGAAGTGGTAGGCGGAGGGGAGGTGAATTCATGGGCTCGCCGACGGAGTTCGAGGGGAGGAAGACTTTCCCTAGTGCAAGTCACGTGGTAAAGAAGAAACTGCATGCAGCTGTACAATTTTATTATGTGTCATTCTTTGACACTGATATATAAATTGAATGCGTGATAGTTTGCATAGACAACACGATCGTGATTTGCACCGACAGTTTTCGTATCAAGCAGCACTGTTTGGCCCAAAAAAGAAGTAACACTGCTCACTGTCGCACCTCTCACGTACATCTCGCGTACCAACCTCTCGCGTACACGAAGCTGTGAACCTTCCTCTTCTCTCACGCCTAATTGGTTAATTACTCGGTCACACGATCAACCGATCCGGCCATCCATCACGTCATCGTCAAGTTAATTAGAGTACCTACTTCAGTCGATGTCATCTACAGATAACGCCTCCCAATGCCCCAGTCTCTGTCAAACCGAAAGTTCCTGACCACCTGCAGCCAGCTCACGCAGCTACTTACTAAATACATAGATCAAGGACACCGCCGATTAACAAGGAATCGTCGTGGGCAAGCTCCCTGCTGGGCAATTTTTTGGTCATGTAACGAGAAGACTTGGACAAAGCAAGACAGAGAGTTGCAGCTCCTAGTAGAAAGAATAGTGCGGCTGCTAGGTAAGACTATATTAGCACAAAGAGATGAACTGTTTTATAAAGAGGACACATTTGGAAACAAGAGTCAAAGGATGTAGTTTTTTTTTGAAAAAAAGGATTACCCGGCCTCTGCATCAAGCGATGCACACAACCAATTTATTAAATAAAATATCAAACAAAGTATGTAGATCATCTTATGTTTTGAAGCAAGCTCAAAAAACAAGTAAAATGCCGCAATTGGCATAAATATGACAAGATGACTAAATACCTATTCTATTATTGGACCGCGATCCAAACCGATTGTACATAAGCCATGCTACCGTCTCCCAGCGGTTGCGCCCAAAGGCCAAATGCTCTCTGGCTTCCGGACGACTGAGTAACGATCATACATGGATCCATCCACACGCCTAAAAGATAACCTGCAAATTTTTGTGATATTTGTTCAGTTAAGCATAACATCATTCCGACAATTCCAAATGGCACAAACTAATAGACAAACTCCAGCTCGAATTTTTGCCAATGTATTGGACTCTGCTCCATTTAGTCAGGTACCAAACAAAACGGAAATATATTGGGTGGGCTGACATTAAAGGAAACATGTATTATACGTCACAATAACCTGGTTAGTGGGCATTTGAGAAAAATATGTTGGATTGTTTCGTCCTGATCACAAAAACAACACCATTTACTACCTTTCCATCTATGTTTCGCCAATTTGTCCTTAGTTAAAATCACCCCCTTGTTCATAAACCACATAAATACCTTTATTTTTAATGACACCTTATAATTTTCGAAATATATATGATGTGACTTTGGTATTCGTCCAATGTTAATCACATCCATATACATATAGATTTTATTGAGAAGATGTCAGAAATCGAAAGTTTATAATGTAGAGGATCTCGCACATCAGACAGGTTAACCTCTATCAATCTATGCACTAAATGCAGCCATCTATCCGAAGGTTCACCCACTAGTACCCACTAGAAATGAATGTTTAAGGGAAAATAGACTAGTAGTATTGTTCTTATGAAAATATCTTTACGTTGTACAATGTTATATAGCGTTGGATACGGCAATTCTAGAGGCATCTCCCCCAGCCAAGTGTCTTTCTAGAATCTAGTAGTATGACCATTTTTGACTATGAATTTACTTCTATTAAAGAGGGCATTCTTTATCTGCACCAGTCTCTTCCAAAAAGGAGAATCATTTGGTTGCTTACCTATGCCAGAGTTTGGAATGCACATACTTGTTACACAATAACTGTATCCACACACCATCCTCCTCTACAAACAATCGATAAAGCCATTTGCTAAGTAGTCTTATGTTCTTTACTTCAAGATTCTCCGATACCCAAAACCCCTTGGTCTTTCGGTCTACAAAGTATATCCCACTTAGCTAGTCAGTCTTCTCGTCACTTTGCCAAAAAACCGTGATCGTAAAAGTCCAACCATTTCTGCACCCCTATGGGTATTTGGGAGGACAAAAACATCAATATATGCTTGTAAGGAAGGAATTTATAAGAATTAAACGACCTCCATAAGACATAAGTTTGTTATAGTGGTGGTTTGGGATCTCTAGGTAGCTAAAAGGTAAGGATCCAGTTCACAACCAAACAACCGTCTATAATCTTTTTGTTCGTCCTTGGCGTGTCCAAAGTAGAACAGTTCAATCTTATTGCAATTGATTTTCAGCCCGGACAATTGTTCGAAAACACATAAACCAGCTTCACATTTCTAGCTTTTATCAAATCATGCTGCGTGAAAACAATTATGTAATCGGTGTATTGTAGTATGAACACCCCCATCAAGATGATGTGGTATGATCCATCCTACCTGAACCTTGGCCCTACCAATGAGGACCACCAATACATCAGCAACGACATTGAAAAAGACGGGAGACATCGGATCCCCCTCTCTGAGCCCCTTCCGCGTCTAAAAATAATGACCTATATTATCATTAACTTTGATCCTGATGCTGCCCGCTTGTACAACGGATTTGACATGCTTTCTTCAGGACGCTTCAAAACCCTTCATACATTAAGCTTGTTGCAAAAGGCCACCTAACTTTACCGTACGCCTTCTCGAAATCCACTTTGAAGACAACTCCATCATTAATGTAGTCTGAGTCGGCTGAACCACCATATGCATAATCCGTGTGAGGCGATTAGTACCAAAATTTCTAAAGATCTTAGAACTAACATTGAGGCAACAGATCAGTCTAAACTTCTCAATGCGAGCCACCTCCTCCTTCTTTGATTACAAATTAATTGTCCCAAATTTTAGTTTGAATAGTTGAAGCTGGCCATAAAAAGATCATGGAACATGGGCATTAAATCTCCTTTAATGATCTCCCAACACATCCTATAGAACTCTACTAGGAATCCATCTGGGCTACGTGACTTACTATTTTTCATTTGCGCTATCGCCTCGAACACCTCTTTTTCTGTAAAAGGAGCAGTGAGCACCTCATTCTCATCGGGACTAATCTGGGAAATATCCTAAGCCGCACCCTCATGAAGGGAAACAAATTCTCAACCGACGGCCCAAGAGTTTATTTATAGAAGTTTGACATATACAATTTTAGGTTCTCGTGCCATTCAATTGTACCATCATCTTGTTCAAGTTGGATAATTTTCTATTTCCGTGGTTTCCATTCACAATTAGATAGAAAAAACTAGGTGTTATTATCCCCTTGAACCACTTGTCGAACCTTAGCTCTGGGTGCCCATTTCATCTCCTCTTCTTTGAGAAGCATCGCTAGCTTCTCCCCAACCTCTGTTTTGGCCATACTTTCAGCCACATTGAGAGTGCTCACCCCGTCCTTCAGATCTAGGTCGTTGATGAGCCTAAGAAGCCTCTCTTTCTCCTGTTTATTGCCACCACTCTCATCTTTAGCCCAGCCCTGCAGGAACTTTCTAAAGTGTCTAATATTATATTGCAATGTTTCTACATTAGATTCCCCACTATTTTTTAGCCCACTCTCTGGTGACCAACTAAATAAAGTCCTCCCTTTCAAACCATGATAGTTCGAAGGAGAGAAGATTTTTGTTGCAATGTGAGTCGCATCACCGGAGTCAACAAATAGGGGTATATGATCGAAAAACCCCATTTGTTACTAGAGGAAACTTATGCTCCCATTTGACACTTGTTAGAACTTGATCCAACTTCTCGTACATTGTATTCGCTAAGTTGTTTGCCCAAGTGTATTGCCTACCTGTGAGATAAATCTTCTATATCTAAATAGCTAGCCCCCACTAACTATTTCTCTCAACATGCAAGCATGCCACATCATCCCACAACATGCATGAGAAAATGCCCACCCTCACTATCATATTTCTCTACATGCAAGCATGTCACTTCATCATTAAACATGTATGAAAAAAAAGACTCATCTCAACATCCAAACATACACAAGAAATTTCATTCTATTATGCTATTTATAATTAATTAAAAAATTACAACTATATAGTAATCAGACATAATAAATTATATGTATTTTCAGTTTGAGCTTTTTATATCATTACTTCAAATATTCATGTATCATGCAACGAATCACACTGAAATATTGCAAAATATCCCCGCAACAACGTGCGGGGTATCATCTAGTTTCTCTAAAGTCTAGACTCTCAATAATAGCGTTAAACATAAACGACCATCTACCAACGAAATTATTATTATTATTTATTTATGTTTTGTGTCCCCGTCTGATCATACTAAAGTCACCACCAACCAAGATGGGCAACCAATCATCCCCACAAACCCGCACCAAGTGTGCCAACTAATCAAGTTTGAATTCAGGTTGTGCCTCGTCCTACACCAAAACCAGAGCCCATCTGAAACCATCAAATTTGGATCGCATATGAAATTTGACAACAAAGTCACCCAGAATGACATTTACGACCTTGAAATATTCGCAATTAACCACCAGTAAGATCCCGCCAGATCTTTCCTGCGGTGGGAGGCAATGCAATTCATAATCCAATTCACCAGATATTGTGTCGAGGAACTAGGATGTAAAATTATCACATCCAGTCTCATGCAAAGCAATTAAATCCAACCTTTTCTCCCATGACGTTTCCTCTAGAAACCTACACTTAGCCAAGTCCGCAAGACATTTGCTATTCCAGAAAATGCCTGTCATTTTTCATCATGAATTTTTTAGAATTTAATTCTCGCACTTCATCACACCGCAGGCATGTCGTATACATTCCTCTTCCATGTGTGCTTTGGCTTGTCCAGCACTAACTCAGAGTCCGCATGACTGAGGTAAGTGTCAAAGCTCTCTTCTGGGTGTAAAGCGGTTGCTTGCTCTTCTAAATCCAAAGCTTCCCCATCTGAAACACTAGTCGGCCCTAGATCCTCACAAAGACATTCTAGAGCCCATACTCTCAACACATTAACTTCACTTTCTTTCATTGGTTTAACAACCGTAATATATTTTAGCATTTCCATCACTCTATCTGCCTCAAGCTAGCAAATCATTAACAGACCTGGCAACCTAACAACTATTTGAATCAAGAGATATCCCTATTTTATCCGCATTGTTAACTATTTCATCCTCAGAAAAATGTAATACTGAAGAACTATTATTAACCTACATACCTGTAGTGGCTCCAATGTTGCGTAATTTGTCTGCCTGCATGGCATATCCCATCCGCAAGTCATTTGTGTCCAGCTGCGTCTGGATCTGTAGACTCACCCGTAGTGGTTAAAAGGAGACTAGAAGATAACTTATTTCCATCAGAAAGCCTCTTGGGAGCGAAGAAAAATAATGCCACTACTCTTCAGAATCATAATGATCAAATGACAGAAAAGATGCCCAAACTCTACGACACAACGACTACTTCAAAAATCTATATACTTTTGATGAAAATGTTGATCAGTTTGGCATGTTTCACTTTATTAAATCAAAATTGGACAAATATATGATTGTTGCTTTGTAAAGATTATACTAATGATGAAGTTAGTACTGCCATATTCTAGGTTGGCATGCTAAAGGCATGACTAAAGATAGATTTCTCACGAGGTTCTCTCAGAGAGAATTGGGAGGTCCTAGGGTCAACATTATTTGTGTGGTGAAGTTGTTTTTCTTTCTCTTATTATGCGAGGGGGAGTTCATGTCACTCCTATTGTCTTAAATCCAAAAAAGGATAGTCTGATGGAGGTTAAAGATTCAAGACCCATTAGTCTATGCAATGTCCTATGCAAAGTGATGCAAAGTCTACACTGAACATTATAGACCAGTTTTGGATGGTACGATCTCTCTTACTCAAAGTAGAATGATCATACATGGATAACACTCTCATTGACTTTTAGTGATTTAATGCTCACCATGCAACTAGAGATGATGGTGCAACATTTTATGCTTACAAATCTGAGATGGTGATGAATGGACGTCTTGATTTGTTTTTTTAGAGGAATATTACTACTTTAGTTTTCTCTGCTATCATGGTGAACTGGATCATGGAATGCATTACCTCTGTCAAAATTTTCAGGTGTTTTATGGCCAGCTGTTGGACTCGCTTTCCCCCATGTGAAGGATTCGTGAAGTAGAGCCATTGTAACCCTATATTTTTCTATTTTGTGGTTGATGTGTTCTATGATGTTGTTGTAAGGTAGTTAGTTCAAGAGTTCAAGAGTTGCGGGCGAGTTATACAGGTTCCTCACCATCTCCTTGTGGGAAAAACCCTTCTTTATTAAATCAAAACAAAGTTCTCAAACTTACTTTCAGAGGGGGGGGGATGGAAATTTCAAACTCTAGCCATATCCCTAGAACGCATTACTATAAATGTAGTTATACATCATCATTTTGCATTAGCCACTTGACATACAAGACAAAGAAAACACCATTGTAAGTCTGTGACTCACACATCCATGTTGGCCAAGAGATACACTGAAATCTTATAAAGAAATACAACTAATTTTAGGTCTCCTATCAAACTATTCTGGGTTGATTTCTTGCTTACACCAGTGCCTTCCATTTGCTCTTGTCTTTATAAAAGTGGACACATATGAATAACTTCCATGGAAACCTTGATACCACTCCTCCCAAAGCCTCCTCCACACCGCCGCCTCGGCTCCCTCCTCTCCCCCACCTGACTGCCTTGTCGGTGGCAAGAGGAGTGGGCACTCATCCCTATCCTTTTTCTCGTGGTTCTAGTAGGTGCCTACTTCGCCTAGATTTTGTTTTTTTGCTGACATTGGCGAGGCGGTGGCGGTGATAGCATTGGAATAAGGTATCTCCAGCCTCTCCCTACATCGACAACGTACGACCCAACACTGGCGTAGGGCCTGTGAGGGTAGGTGTTGTAAGATCCGTCGGCTCTATTAGGATTTTGGCAGTTAGTCTGTCACTCAAGGCTCAAGGGGGTCAGGTGGTTGGATCTTGGTGTCGCGACTTTGACGTCTTCTTCCAATTTTTTCGTCGACATGGTTTAATTTCTCCATCCCTCAGGACTGGTGGTTAGAAGGAAATCCGTCCAGAGGCAGAAAAAAAATTCCCCGAAAAAGGAGAGAAATTAATCCGTACGAGTGATAGGAGTTTATCACGCAAAGTAGCTACAACCCAGATCGATGGAAAATTTGAAGAAAATGGGAAGGGTAAAGGTGACAAACCTTGGTGGAGAATGAAATCCGCGGAGAGGCCGGAAAATATCCCCCCAAAAGAGAGAAATCAACCTGCTCCAAAGATTAGGAGCTTAATTACCTTATTTGAATTAGCGAACAACTAGCAGTATGTCTCCCAAACCCCTTCAAAAGACCACAGTTCCTCGGATCCATCCAGGTGTTAGAGAACTCTCCTCCTCGAGTTCTAGTGGCTACGGGCACCAGGGACATGGGAAGAACTCTTCCTCGCCGACATCGTCAGGCTCGTCGTCCTCCTCGTCGTCTTCAAACGGGAACAAGCGCTGGGCTGGCACCTCAGGCTCGTCGTCCTCCTCGTCTTTGAGTGGCCGCAGGAAAGGTGACACTTCTGGCTCATCCTCACTAGTAGAAAACAGGGCTTTGGTCGGGGCCTAGCCAGCCCATTAGTCCCGGTTCAGTCACGAACCGGAACCCCTGGGGGCATACGTCCCGGTTCGTGCACCCAGGGAGCCGGCCGGGCCTCGGGAGGCATTTGTCCCGGTTCGTGTGGACCCATTTGTCTCGGTTCTAGGCACGAACCGGGACCAATGGTCCTCGCTCCTGGCCCAACGCTATTGGTCACGGTTCGTGTCTAAAACCGGGACAGAAGGGGGGGGGGCTTTAGTCCCGGTTCCAGCCACGAACCGGGACCAATGAGGTGGCTATATATACCCCTCGCCCGCGAGCAGAGCACTCCACTGCTCTGTTTTTCTGGCCGGCGAGGGGAGAGCTTTGTGGTGCTCTAACTCCCCTCCTATGCACATGAGGTATTCGATGAAATGCCTGAGCCACACTAGTTAAGATTTCTCCTCTTGAAGCTCGACCTCCAAGCTCCATTTTCCCCGAGATTTGTCTAGGTTTAGCGGTCCATCACATCTCGTCCCCGTCTTCACCGCCGTCGATCGCCCGCGCCGATCTCGTCGCCGACACCATCGTGGTGAGCCTCTTGTTCTTATCTTCTTTCTGAAAGAAAAAAGTTCTTACTTTAGATAGATACTTGTCTAATTTTCTTACTTTTATTATTGCTTGTTATTATATGGTGCGATGGTTTTGGTATCCGCCCCCGTCGGCCCTCGTCCTGGATATGATCCGGATGTGGTATATATTATCTTTTATAACTATTTGGTTCATTTATTGTTTATGACAATTATGCCGACCAACATGACATAGATTTTAATTATCTAGGAGGTATGTGAACCGCAAATTCCAACCGACCCTATTGTCGAGAGGTTAAATTTAATTGAAGAAGAAAACAATTACTTGAAGGAAAACATAAAAAAATTGAGGAGGCGAAGATGATATTGGAGTTGCATGTTGCGGATGTCATCGATGATCACAAGGTCAAGATGGATGCAACGCGGTTGAAGATTAGAAAGATTAGAAAATATGCCATTCATACCGAGGCTTGGTATCATTATGGCATTGGATCAATTGTTACCTTGGTTGTGATTATGATCTCATTTGTTGTTGCATTGAAAGGTTTTACATAGTTTTAATGTATGGTTTAATTAGATGCTCTGGAGAGCTATATGTTGTTCAATGAGAACTATGTATGTACTTTGGTTTTAATGTGATGATGAACTTCTATTAATTCGGTCACTTATCTATCCATGTGAATCTATAATGGTTTTTCACACACATAATTATATATAATGCACACAGATGAACCGGCAATGGATGTACAGTGACAGACACACCTCCGACTACATTAAGGGTCTGCATAATTTTCTCAAAGTGGGTGAGGAAAACAAGCAGAATGGTTTTATGTGTTGTCCATGCCCTATATGTGGGAATACGAAGCCTTACTCTGACCGAAAAATCTTTCACACCCACCTGCTATATAAGGGTTTCATGCCACACTATAATGTTTGGACGAAGCACGGAGAATTAGGGGTTATGATGGAAGACAACAAAGAAGAAGAGGACGATGACAACTATGTGCCCCCTGAATATGGTGATGCTACAACGGGGGAAGCTGTTGAAGATCAAGAGGAACCAGATGATCCACCTGATGATGATGATCTCCGCCGGGTTATTGTTAATGCAAGGACACAGTGCAAAAGTCAAAAGGAGAAGCTGAAGTTCGATCACATGTTAGAGGATCACAAAAAAGGGTTGTACCCCAATTGCGAAGATGGCAACACAAAGCTCGGTACCGTACTGGAATTGCTGCACTGGAAGGCAGAGAATGATGTGCCTGACAAAGGATTTGAGAAGCTACTGAAAATATTGAAAAAGAAGCTTCCAAAGGATAACAAATTGCCCAACAATACGTACGCAGCAAAGACGGTCGTATGCCCTCTAGGATTGGAGGTGCTGAAGATACATGCATGCCCTAATGACAACATCCTCTACCGCGGCGTGTACGAGGATTTGAACGCATGCCTGGTATGCGGTGCATTGCGGTATAAGATCAGACGAGATGACCCTGGTGATGTTGATGGCGAGCCGCCCCCAGGAAGAGGGTTCCTGCAAAGGTGATGTGGTATGCTCCTATAATACCACATTTGAAACGTCTGTTCAGAAATGAAGAGCATGCCAAGTTGATGAGATGGCACAAATAGGACCGTAATAAAGACGAGAAGTTGAGAGCACCCGCTGACAGGTCGCAATGGAGAAAAATTGAGAGAAAGTACTGGGCCGAGTTTGCAGGTGACCCAAGGAACGTATGGTTTGGTTTAAGCGCAGATGGCATTAATCCTTTCGGGGAGCAGAGCAGCAATCACAGCACCTGGCCCGTGACTCTATGTATGTATAACCTTCCTCCTTGGATGTGCATGAAACGGAAGTTCATTATGATGCCAGTTCTCATCCAAGGCCCTAATCAACCCGGCAACGACATTGATGTGTACCTAAGGCCATTAGTTGAAGAACTTTTACAGTTGTGGAATGGAAACGGTGTACATGTGTGGGATGAGCACAAACAGGAGGAATTTAACCTGCACGCATTGCTATTTGTAACCATCAACGATTGGCCCGCTTACACACTATTTAGCTGACACCGAAAGTATATACCTGGACAAATGCAGGAAGAATGTGTACCTGGGCCATCGTCGATTTCTTCCGACCAACCATCAATGTAGAAAGAAAGGCAAGCATTTCAAAGGCGAGGCAGATCACCAAAAGAAGCCCGCCATGCGTAGCGGTGATCACCTACTTGCTATGGTCAATGATTTACACGTAATCTTTTGAAAGGGTCCTGGCGGACTATCTGTTCCGAATGACGCTGAGGGACGTGCACCCATGTGGAAGAAGAAATCTATATTTTAGGACCTACCCTGCTGGAAAGAGCTAGAGGTTCGCTCTTCAATCGACGTGATGCACGTGATGAAGAACCTTTGCGTGAACCTGCTAGGCTTCTTGGGCGTGTATGGGAAGACAAAAGATACACCGGATGCACGGGAGGACCTGCAACGTTTGCACAAAGAAGACGGCATGCCTCCAAAGCAGTATGAAGGTCCTGCCAGCTACGCTCTTACCAAAGAAGAGAAGGAAATCTTCTTTGAATGCCTACTCAATATGAAGGCCCCATCTGGCTACTCGTCGAATATAAGGGAATAATAAATATGGCCGAGAAAAATTTAAAAGAGCGTTGTCGTCGAGGCCACCCCGAACCCTTGAAGCGTTGCCGAGGCCACCCCAAACCCTAGAGAAGCGTCGATGCCACTAATATGATTCCTTGTTGTGATTATCTAGCTAGGTCTACTACATTTGCCACTAATATATCCATTTGTCATGTTTGTATAATAATTGCCATGTTGTAATATCCGCAGAAACTATGGAGCACGGCCAAGACGAGGAAGCAAAACATGTGTTGGGGGATATAATCGTAGCCAGAGTTGATGTCTTGTCGTATCTCAACAACACCGATGGTCTGGAAGGACAGGGTGAAGACGTAGGCTACGGTTATCGAACAATGGAGGAGGAAGGACATGATTATGATGGCGCCAGTGACCGAATGCCGGTGGAAGAAGGACACCGTGATGACGGCTCCGGTGACCGAGCGGAGTCCGAACATGTATATATATTAATTAAGCCTGTGCTGACTGTAGATAATTGATGGATTAATTGTTTTGGTATGTACACATATTAACTCTCTTCTTTCTTCTTTCCTAGCCCTCCGGATCAAGCAACACTTCGGTAACAAGACAAAGCCTTAAGAAAAAGTTGCGCCAGGATGAAAGGTTCATGATCATAGCAATCGCGTGCGATGGCCAACCGATTGAACTCATCCGGACCAATGAAGCATTTTCTGCTCAGTGCGGGGTTCTTGTTAGGGACATGATCCTGATCATCATCCACCAATGGTATAAGCCTAAGAACGAAGACCCTGAGGTGTCTTATGTCAATGATAGGCAGAAAGATGATCTTTGGACTGCGCTGAAGGCAAATTTCACCCTACCACCAAAGGAGGATCGGAAGAAGCCAGCTATAGAGCCATTGGTCAAGTCTCATGATTTTAAGAAGATGGCAGATCTGTTCAAGAGGTGGAAGAATGAGTTGAAAACAAAGTTTGTCAACAAAGAAAAGACACCGGAATTCACCGGCCGGTTTGAGAAGATCAGAGATCACTGGGACGCATTTGTGGCCCACAAGACATCGGACAAGAGTAAGAAGATGTCAGCGACAAACAAGATAAATGTTGCGAAGAAGGAGCATCACCATCGCACGGGGTCAGGTGGCTACCTCAAAGCTCGTCCGTTGTGGGCAAAGGCTGAGAATGACCTCCTTGATAAAGGGGTCGAACCAGAGACATTGAACTAGCCAGATCATTCAAGGACTTGGTTCTTCGGGGTTGGCGGAACCTTGGACCCTGAAACATGTAAGTGCGTTTGGACGAACGAGCAACTGCGAATACCCGTCACGAAGCTTCAGGAGTATATCGCCGCTGCGTAGGAAGGGGCGTTCGTTCCCGACAGAGAAAACGACAAGCTCACAATGGCCCTCCAAAATCCTGAGCACCCTGGATGGACACGAGGCACGCCAGGCTCCATTCCGTGGAAGGATGAGTTTCCGGACACAGGCGGTTACAAAGGCCAGGAGAGGAGGAGGGCAGTGGAGCAGACCCAACTGCAAGCGCTGCACGCAAGCAGTTCACAGCAAGCGACCTGCCGAAGCTACCCGCAAAGCTACCCCGCCATCTCAGCGAAGAAACAGTGTGGCTTTCACCAAGCTACTTCAGGATCCTATCTTCACGGCTCCTACTAGCTACCCCGTGGATGCTATCACGGAGTCTCAAGATTGCCACCTTATGACACAATGGCAGAACTTCAAAGTCAAGGCGGTTGTCGGCTCTGTTGCACCTCCTGAACCCGGCGTAACTTTTCACTGCCGGCCAATTCCAAAAGGATATGCTAGGGTGATGGTGGATGAAATAATAGAGGGATTTGAGGAGCTCGAGCTTGACCACCCTACCGGTGAAGGGGAGACTCAGCTGGGTTCTGCTCTGAAGACTCCATGTCTATGGCGGAAGGAGCTCATCAACCTTCCGAGCTGGACGCCTCCGCCTCCTCCTCCTCCTCTTGCGGGTCAGGGCACTCCACCTCCTCCTCCGCCTCCTCCTCCGGCAAGTGATCAGGGCACTCGGCCTCCTTCTCCGGCGCATGGCGGCACTCCGCCTCCTTCTCCGCCTGCGCCGACGCATCCGAGCAGCCCGCCTCCTTGTCCGTCTTGTCAGCAAGGGCAGAAGAGAGCCGCCGCCACTCCGGCTGCTCCATCTGCTCCGCCTCGTAAGCAAGTAAAGAAGACAGACGCAGCTGCTCCGTCTGCTCCGGCGTCTAGCAGTACATCCAGAGGTAGGAGGCAATTCAGATTCGGTCCATCTCTAAAGCCTCTAGAGAAGTTACCATACGAGATGATCGAGAAGGAAAACACGGAGATCTGTCAAGCCCAAGTGAGGGAGTTCTTTGAAACGCAAAGAGCTAAGAAACATCCACCTCCAGAGGAGAAGATAGATCCGGTGAAAGCAAAGCGCACTAACGATGCCCTCAAAACACTACCACCGTATCTACCAAAAACCAACTATGAGCGCATTATTGCGAGGTCATATATCGAAGCGGAGCGGTCAGGAAGTACTATCAGTGATTGAAGGTTAGTAGAACGACGAGCTAGGAAAAAAATGGCCAGCTCGGCTAACAAGCGAACCAATCATGCCCCCTGCTCAAGGTGTCTAGCGATATCGTCGCTAATCATCCGGTGATTTTGCCCGGTACCAATCATGGAGATTACCTGCCCGATGATGCACATTATGATACAATGGAGGTGGACGAACACAAATACCAGTACGGGAAGTGTCAGTGTCAAAAACGGCGGATCTCGGGTAGGGGGTCCCGAACTATGCGTCTAGGTCGGATGGTGACAAGAGGCAGGGAACACGATGTTTTACCCAGGTTCGGGCCCTCTTGATGGAGGTAAAACCCTACGTCCTGCTTGATTAATATTGATGATATGGGTAGTACAAGAGTATATCTACCACGAGATCAAGGAGGCTAAACCCTAGAAGCTAGCCTATGGTATGATTGCTGTATATGGAGTTGATTGCCTACGGACTACAACCCTCCGGTTTATATAGACACCGGATAGGGTTAGGGTTACATAGAGTCAGTTACAATGGTAGGAGATCTTGAATATCCGCATCGCCAAGCTTGCCTTCCACGCCAAGGAAAGTCCCATCCGAACACGGGACGAAGTCTTCAATCTTGTATCTTCATAGTCCTGGAGTCCGGTTGAAGGTATAGTCCGGCTATCCGAACACCCCCTAATCCAGGACTCCCTCAGTAGCCCCCGAACCAGGCTTCAATGAGAACGAGCCCGGCGCGCAGATTGTTCGGCATTGCAAGGCGGGTTCTTCTCCAAATCTTGTGTACCTGTAGGAATAATGTCTGATTTTTGTAATGTAGTGCTCCTCGGCTTCCACGCCCAATAATGGCCGCCTTCCACGTGTCAAATGAATGCGAAAAGCCGGGGCATTTTTACACCCACACCCCTAGCCGTATAAACGAGCCGCCTATTTAATCGGGATGGGGATTTAGGTCCAAACCACATCTTCTCCTCTCCGCGAGTTATCATCAGAGCGCTTCCAGCAAAGGTCCATTCCAACACGACTAGCCATCGCAGCTCCTCCCCTCGCCCCTCCGGTCCCAAACCCGGGGACTGGGAGAGTTGCACCATCCCGCATAGCGAGTTAGTGTCGCTTCAGGCCAAGGGATTTCTCCCTCAGGCATACATGGTCCTGGTCCGAGCCGGTCTCGCCACCTACAATGGCGGAAAACAAGCGGAGAGCACCCCCAATCCTTCTAAAGGAGAGCGGGTGTGCCTCGTCCCCTATCTAATAAGGGGACTGGGATTTCCAATTCATCCATTTCTCCGCGGGCTTCTGGAGTTCTACGGCCTCCAGCTGCACAATCTCACGCCCGCCTCCGTATTGCATATTGCGGGTTTCGTCGCCCTTTGCGAGCTATTTTTAGGCGTTGAGGCTCATTTCGCGCTGTGGAAGAGGTTATTCTGCCTGGTGCCCCGTTCTCAAGAGGGGTCTATATACCAAGTGGGCGGAGCCGAAGTATGGCGCATCGCCGGGACCGGATAACTATCCGGAACCCCAAAGAAGGCGTCCGAGGACTGGCCTTCGGAATGGTTTTACATAGATGACGTCCCGCTACCGGACCCTATCCGGGTCGGTCTCCCTGAGTTCAACAGTGCTCCATTGAAGAAACGCTTGAGCTGGCGTCCGCGGAGCTCTCAGAGAGAAAGCGACAGAGACGTCCTTTACCTGATGGGCCGGATAAGACTGTTGGCTCATTCCGGACTAACCATGATTGGAGTCATGGCCGCATGCATTATGCGGGGGGTGCAGCCGCTTCAATATAGAGGCCACCCCATGTGGGGTTTCAACGGGGAGGATGACGCCACACGTTACGGTCGTAAGGGGCCGGCCTCAGCCGCCGCCTTAGTAAAGATCTTATCCTCTTTGTACAACGGAGAAAAGGAGGAATTCCTCCGCGTCAACCCGCGGGCTGGATTCAGTATGTATGATCCTCAAAGTTGGGTAAGTGAAAAATTGCACTTGCCCGTTTGTTTTATACTCCCATGGTTAGATAGGTAGTCTAACGACTTCAATGCAGGAACTGCGACAGGAGGTAAAGGATATAATCAGCCGCCCTCCACAGCCCGAGGACCTAGAACGGTCCCTCAATCCGGACTCCGAAGAGGATCCGGACATATCGGTGGAGTTTATCGACGGGGTGTTCTATCAGCTAAGCAAGGACAATACCTTGGTAGCCATTACGGCGGATTACCCAGGGTTAATCCCGGCCTCCCAGGTGACAGAAACCGGGGTCTTATTCCCTTGAAAGAGATTCCACCCTCACGTAGCCCGGTGTTTCTGACGACAGCCGTGTTTTGCAGGGAAGATTTCCGAGGCAGGAGGCCGAACCTGCGGCGGCTAGCCAACGCGGGGCCGCAGGGCCCCGTGGGGCAAAAAGGAATGTAGTCCGGACTGAGATGCCGGCGCAAAGGTATAGTGCACCCTTTGTTTCCCTGGAGTTGTTCTGTCAGAGTATATTAACGTTCGTGCTATCTTCAGAACGAAGAGACCTCGCCGGACTACATCCGGAGAGGTTGCCAATCGCGCCTCCACCAGCCAAGCTCCAACGTCTGGCCAGGAAGCGGAGGCGAGCACAAGGCGCGCACCGGACGCTCCTCCGACAGAGGATGCGGACAGGCCGCCTGCCACAAATTCTGAAGTGGAGAGTGCCATGAACCACAAGCGTCGCCGGACAATTCTACGCGACGCTTGTTTCTCCCAGGAGGCTTTAGATGCCTTTAATTCGGGAGATGCATACCTCCGTGCCGCTCAAAATGGTTTATCCAGAGCCACGGAGCAGTATGTAAAAGACATATGGGTAAGAAAATTTTGGTTAAATATATATATATATATATATATATATATATATATATATATATATATATATATATGCCAGTAGCCCCCGAGACTTGAAGCAGTTAGAGCAACTGATTTAAGGATCATGTAATATGCAGCTTCTTACAGAGAAGAATACCGAGCTGTCCCAGGAGCTGGAAAAGTGCAAGGCCCAACTAGAGGCCGCACTAGCCGCAGCAGGGGAGCCCAAAGAGACCCCCTCAGGTAAGATACACTTCGAAAGATTAGTATTGTGCGGTGTGGGTGCAAATCTGACAAATCATTTTGCAGATGGCGCCGGGCTCGATCCGGACAAGCAACAACTCTTACGCCGGCTAAAGGCCGGTGAGAGTACGTTGACAAAGGTGAGGCGAGAGAAGAATGATCTTCAGGATGCCAACACCAAGCTGGACGTCGAACTTAAATATGTTTGTGGCCAGCTTTCGGACTCCACGAAGGAGAATCAGCGGCTTCGACGCGGTTTAGTAAGTGCTTGAACGAACTTCAAAAAAAAAGTTCGGCGAGGAAGTCGACTAACAGAGTAATGTCTGTAGGTATGCTCACAGGTCGTCGTGCAGAGGAGATGCCCGGTTCTACGGGTGACCTTCTTCCCGAACTCTTGCAACTGCACGAGCGAATTCGGCAGGCGATGCGGGGTATTGCCCAAGCCTTATGGCCTGCCCACTCCGTGCCCGAGGGCCTTGGAGAGCTTGCGGAGAAGCTGAAGGGAGCTCGGCGGCGCTTTCGGTTTTGGAAGATATCGGCCTGCCGACAAGGCGCTAGGGAGGCCTGGGCCATGGTGAAGACCCGTTTTACGAAGCCTGACCCAAACCACATGGCCGAGGTCGGACCAGTGGGGCCTGACGGGAAGGAGATCCCTGTGAGCTTAGTATACGGCCAAGTAGAGTTGGCCGCGAAGTATTCCCAGTAGGACTGTAAATTAGACAGCCTGTTAAATGGTATAGAAGAGGAATACAATCAGTCAGAATGACTATGTAATTTTGAATTGACATGTGTAATGCCTTCTAGCCGGATTGTAGATCGTTTGTCGTTGCCGACCTTTTCGCTTCAACCTCGGGCCTGACGGTCCGGAGTGTGTCCGAATACCATAGCGGTTATATAAGAACCATGGTATGTGTGGAGACCAGGCGTAGGGGTCATTAGTGCTTTATCAGACAAGTGCCCAACTAGTTATGTTATATTACATGGTTAGTAAGAAACATTTTCCAGAGAGAATAGTTCCATTAGGGGTTCCTTTCGCTGGGAGGCATGCCCTAAAGTGCATGTCCGGACTGCGTGAAAAGACGCAGAAAAAAGCATCTGGGGGCACATAAAATGAGTAAAAAGATCATCTTTTATTTCACCGACCGAATATTCCCTTAAGAATGCTAGCTTTCGGCTTCACCCAGTATGAGGTACACATCCGGCTGACCCGGCAGTAACAATCGCAGAGGTGCTCCCTTTACTGCCTAGCCGAATAATCGGGAAAGTAGGGGTAAGCACAGGAGCCAGGCAACCCAGCTTGGCCAAAACTTAAGTCATATCGATGCATATAATGGTGAAGAAAAAGGTACATGCGGAAGTTTGACGCATGTGTTGGGCGTGAAGCCCGTATAAATAAGCTTCTGTTAAAGAAGCCCCCAGGTTTAATGAGCGCGAGTGGCGCGTCACTAGATGAGCCTTTAAGGGCTATAAAAGAAAAGAGGGGAAGGAGAGAAATGTAAGACAGAAAAATGCAAAAAATGGACAGAGGAAGGAGACGAACACAGAGTCCGGCGCTAGGCATAGAATCTTCGGAGATAGGTGGCGTTCCACGGGTTCGGCTCGAGTCGGCTATCCGACGCATCTCGCAGGCGGTACGCCCCACCAGTCAGGACTTGGTCGATTATGAATGGACCTTCCCACTTGGGCTTGAGTTTGTCCTTTTTCTTATCCGGCAGGCGTAGAACTAGTTTGCCAACATTGTAATTTTTGGCCCGTACTTCTCTGCTTTGATATCTTCGGGCCTGCTGTTGATAAAATGCGGAACGGGCTTTTGCCACGTCACGCTCCTCCTCCAGGGCGTCCAAGTTGTCCTGCCGATCGAGCTTGGCTTCTCTTTCTTCGTACATGCGCACTCTAGGTGAGTCATGAATTATGTCGTAGGGCAGAACTGCCTCTGCACCGTACACCATAAAAAATGGTGTGTATCCGGTGGTGCGATTTGGCGTGGTCCGCAGCCCCCATAGCACGGAGTCGAGCTCCTCTACCCAGTGCGTGTTAGATTCCTTGAGGGACCGCACCAGTCTGGGTTTAATGCCGCTCATGATAAGACCATTTGCACGTTCGACCTGGCCGTTGGTTTGTGGGTGATAGACGGAAGCATAATCGAGCTTGATGCCCATGTTTTTGCACCAGAGTTTTACCTCGTCGGCGGCAAAGTTTGTACCGTTATCGGTTGTGATGCTGTGGGGGACGCCATAACGGTGTACAACCCCGGATATGAAGTCTATCACAGGTCCGGATTCGGCTGTTTTAACAGGCTTGGCTTCTATCCATTTGGTGAATTTATCCACCATGACCAGTAAGTATTTTTTCTATCGGTCCCACCTTTAAGGGGTCCGACCATGTCAAGCCCCCAGACCGCAAAAGGCCAGGTGATGGGTATAGTTTGGAGTGCGGTGGGTGGCATATGGCTTTGGTTGGCAAAAAGTTGGCAACCAGCGCATCATTGGACTAGGTCCTGAGCGTCTGCCCGAGCCGTCGGCCAATAAAAGCCTGTACGAAAAGCCTTGCTAACAAGGGACCGAGCAGCGGCGTCGTGACCACCGAGTCCGGCATGAATTTCAGCCAGAAGGTTCCGCCCTTCCTCTTCGGAGATGCACCTTTGAAGGACTCCGGTAGTGCTTTTCTTATAAAGCTCTCCCTCATGGACTCTATAGGCTTTAGATCGCCGCACTATGCAGCGGGCCTCGTTTTGGTCCTCGGGGAGTTCCTGCCTAGTAAGGTAGGCTAGGAATGGTTCTGTCCACGGGGCGATAACCTCCATTATTACGTGGGCTGAAGGTGTAATTTCATTGGCAGAGCCTCCAATTGTGTCAGATTGTTCGACGTCGAGTGGTGCGGCTGGGTCCGGGCTGTTATCTGCGGGTTCCCCCTCCCATGCTACGGATGGCTTAAACAATCTTTCCAAAAAGATGTTGGGGGGGACAGCATCGCGTTTTGCTCCGATGCGTGCCAGGACGTCCGCTGCTTGATTGTTTTCTCGGGCTATATGGTGAAACTCCAACCGAGCTGACATTTTTAGGACGGCGTTGCGGTAAGCTGCCATTTTTGGGTCCTTGGCGTCGAAGTCTCCATTTATTTGGGATATCACGAGGTTTGAATCCCCGCGTACCTCTAGGCGCTGGATACCCATGGATACTGCTATCCGGAGACCATGTAGGAGGGCCTCATATTCGGCTGCATTGTTGGAATCCGTGTACTGAAGGAAATATGCCCTAGAGGCAATAATAAAGTTATTATTTATTTCCTTATATCATGATAAATGTTTATTATTCATGCTAGAATTGTATTAACCGGAAGCATAATACATGTGTGAATACATAGACAAACTTAGTGTCACTAGTATGCCTCTACTTGACTAGCTCGTTAATCAAAGATGGTTATGTTTCCTAACCATGAACAAAGTGTTGTTATTTGATTAACGAGGTCACATCATTAGTTGAATGATCTGATTGACATGACCCATTCCATTAGCTTAGCACCCGATCGTTTAGTATGTTGCTATTGCTTTCTTCATGACTTATACATGTTCCCATGACTATGAGATTATGCAACTCCCGTTTACCGGAGGAACACTTTGTGTGCTACCAAACGTCACAATGTAACTGGGTGATTATAAAGGAGCTCTACAGGTGTCTCCAAAGGTAGATGTTGGGTTGGCGTATTTCGAGATTAGGATTTGTCACTCCGATTGTCGGAGAGGTATCTCTGGGCCCTCTTGGTAATGCACATCACATAAGCCTTGCAAGCATTGCAACTAATGAGTTAGTTGCGGGATGATGTATTACAGAACGAGTAAAGAGACTTGCCGGTAACGAGATTGAACTAGGTATTGGATACCGACGATCGAATCTCGGGCAAGTAACATACCGATGACAAAGGGAACAACGTATGTTGTTATGCGGTCTGACCGATAAAGATCTTCGTAGAATATGTAGGAGCCAATATGGGCATCCAGGTCCCGCTATTGGTTATTGACCGGAGATGTGTCTCAGTCATGTCTGCATTGTTCTCGAACCGTAGGGTCCGCACGCTTAACGTTACGATGACAGTTATTATGAGTTTATGCATTTTGATGTACCGAAGTTAGTTCGGAGTCCCGGCTGTGATCACGGACATGACGAGGAGTCTTGAAATGGTCGAGACATAAATATTGATATATTGGATGACTATATTCGGACACCGGAAGGGTTCCGGAAGAGTATCGGATAAAACTGGAGCACCGGGGGGTTACCGGAACCCCCCGGGGGGTTAATGGGCCTTATGGGCCTAAAGTGGAGAAGTGGGAGGGGCTGCCAGGGCAGGCCGCGTGCCCCCTCTCCCCCTGGTCCGAATTGGACTAGGAGGGAGGGGCGGCGCCCCCCTCTTTCCCTCTCTTCTCCACCAATCCTACTTGGACTAGGAAAAGGGGGGGGGGAGTCCTACTCCCGGTAGGAGTAGGACTCCTCCTGCGCCACCATAGGGCCGGCCGAACCCCTCTCCCTTGGATCCTTTATATACGGGGGCAGGGGGGCACCTCTAGACACACAAGTTGATCCACGTGATCGTTCCTTAGCCGTGTGCGGTGCCCCTGCCACCATATTCCACCTCGATCATATCGTTGTAGTGCTTAGGCGACGCCCTGCGTCGGTAGAACATCATCATCGTCACCACGCCGTTGTGTTGACGAAACTCATCCCCGAAGCTTTGCTGGATCGGAGCCCGGGGAGCGTCATCGAGCTGTACGTGTGCTAAGAACTCGGAGGTGCCGGAGTAACGGTGCTTGGATCGGTCGGATCGGGAAGACGTACGACTACTTCCTCTACGTTGCGTCAACGCTTCCGCAGTCGGTCTGCGTGGGTACATAGACAACACTCTCCCCTCTTGTTGCTATGCATCACCATGATCTTGCGTGTGCGTAGGAAATTTTTGAAATTACTGCGTTCCCCAACATGTACATGATCTGGAGCACATATTGGACTGTGTCTCCTGTGGGGGACGTCAGGACGACGCCAGCCCCCAGCCCGGCCAACATTTTGGAGCCGTCGAAATGCATAATCCAGTTTGAATATGTGCCGTACTCTTTAGGGAGCTCGGCTCCGTCCATTCTGCGATGAAGTCGGCCAAAACTTGTGATTTAATAGCTCGCGTGGCTTATAGGTTATATCGAACGGGAGAAGCTCGATGGCCCATTTTGTAATCCGGCCCGTTGCATCGCGGTTTTTGATAATATCGTTGAGTGGTACTTCCGAGGCTACTGTTATGGAACACTCTTGAAAGTAGTGTCGTAGCTTCCGGGATGCCATGAATACCGCGTATGCAATCTTTTGATAATGCGGGTACCGTGATTTGCATGGAGTGAGGACAGTGGATACGTAGTAGACCGGCCTTTGAAGGGGGAATTTGTGTCCATCCGTTCCCCGCTCGACAACGAGCACTGCGCTGACAACTTGATGTGTTGCTGCAATGTACAATAACATTGGTTCGCCGGTGTTTGGCGCGGCCAGGACTGGGTTTGTTGCCAATATGGCTTTTATTTCATCAAGTCCGGCCGTGGCGGCATCCGTCCACTCGAAGTGTTCGGTGCGCCGAAGGAGGCGATAGAGGGGTAGTGCCTTTTCTCCCAAGCGGGAGATGAAGCGGCTTAAAGCCGCCACGCATCCGGTTAATTTTTGTATTTGTTTGAGGTCCTTTGGGATATCCAATTGTGACAAAGCTCGGATCTTGGCTGGATTTGCTTCAATTCCTCTACCGGATACAATGAAGCCCAAGAGCTTTCCGGCTGGAACGCCGAAGACGCATTTTTCCGGGTTGAGCTTGATGTCATATTTTCGGAGGTTATCGAATGCAAGCCTCAAGTCGTCTACTAGAGATTCGACATGTCTTGATTTGACGACCACATCATCCACATATGCCTCCACTGTTTTGCCGATCTGGTTTGCAAGACATGTCTGGATCATGCGCTGATATGTTGTGCTGGCGTTTTTCAGCCCGAAGGGCATTGTGTTGAAGCAGAATGGGCCGTATGGTGTGATGAATGCTGTTGCGGCTTGGTCTGATTCTGCCATCTTGATTTGATGGTAACCGGAGTATGCGTCGAGGAAACACAACGAGTCGTGTCCTGCGGTGGCATCGATAATTTGATCGATACGGGGGAGGGGGAATGGATCCTTTGGGCAGGCCTTGTTAAGGTCTTTAAAATCGACACACAGGCGCCAGGATTTGTCCTTCTTTGGTACCATCACCAGGTTTGCTAGCCAGTCTGGATGTTTTATGTCTCTAATGAATCCGGCCTCCAATAGCTTGGCTATCTCCTCTCCCATAGCCTGTCTCTTGGGTTCAGAAAAACGCCGAAGGGCTTGTTTGACAGGTTTGAATCCTTTTAGGATATTTAAGCTGTGTTCGACCAGCCTGCGTGGGATCCCTGGCATGTCTGAAGGGTGCCAGGCGAAAATGCCCCAGTTTTCTCGTAGGAACTCTCGCAGTGCGGCGTCTACATCAGGGTTCAGTCGTGCCCCGATGGAAGCTGTTTTATTAGGGTCCGTTGGATGGACCTGGAATTTGACTATTTTGTCAGCTGGCTTGAAGGATGTGGATTTGGATCTCTTGTCGAGTATCACATCATCCCTGTTAACCGTGGAGCGCAACGCAGTCAGTTCCTCGGCCGCTAAGGCTTCGGATAGTGCCTCAAGGGCTAATGCGGCCGTCTTGTTTTCGCCGCGGAGTGCTATGTCCGGATCACTAGCTAGAGTGATAATTCCATTCGGCCCGGGCATCTTAAGCTTCATGTACCCATAATGGGGTATTTCTTGGAAGATTGTGAATGCTTCCCGCCCTAGTAAAGCGTGATATCCGCTCTTAAACGGGGCCACCTGAAACGTGACTTCTTCGGACCTGTAATTATCCGGCATGCCGAACACCACATCTAGTGTGATTTTTCCTATGCAGCGCGCTTCCCGACTGGGGATTATTCCTCTAAAGGTTGTGTTGCTTCGCTCGACGCGGTTCCAGTCTATTTCCATTTTTTGAAGGGTTTCCTCATAAATGAGGTTCAGTCCGCTGCCTCCATCCATGAGCACCTTGGTGAGGCGAAAGCCGTCCACTATGGGACTGAGGACCAATGCGGCTGGTGCTCGGGCTGTTCGGAATCTAGGTTCATCACTTGCGTTGAAGGTAATGGCAGTGTCGCTCCATGGGTTTATTGTTGCAACTTGATAGACTTCGGCGAGGCTGCGGAGTGTTCTTTTTCGCACATTGTTTGATGCAAAAGTCTCGAAGACTGTGAGAACGGTACTGGTGTCCTTCGGCTAGCTTTCTGCGGCCTCCTGAATTAAGAGGTCCTCGCCGATTTTGGCACCTGCCGGAGTATCCAACATGCTCTAAGGCTGTGAGTTGGTGTGGCGTCCTCTGTACTGTGAATTCTACAGGGTCCATCAAGCCATCTTTCCAGTACGGTTCCATGCCCTGTAGAGGGTTTTGGCTTTTTGGTGTTCATCCCGGGTGTCCTGTAATGATGCACCCTCTTAGTTCGGACGGGATTACTATTCAAGGCCGGATTATCCCAAAAATCTATTTTGGTTTTCCAGGCGCTTTCCATCGCACAGTATTTTTGTACTATGGACGCCAAGTCAGCGAAGCGTGTGATATCACGACGACTTACGGCGTTAAGGATTCCCTTGTCCGTGCAAATACTGCAGAAAATTGAGATTGCGTCTTCCTCGCGGCAATCCTTTATCCTGTTCATAATCAGGAGGAATCTGGCCCAGTAATGATGTACTGTTTCCTCGGGCCTCTACCTGATTTGGGAGAGATCGCTTATGATCGGGTGGGCGGGTGTCGTTGAATCTGAAACCTCACCTAATCCAAGATTCGGAGGCCGAAGAGTTTCCGAACTCCGAAGTTCGGATTCTTGGATGTTGTCCAGTGAATCTGGCCCGTTGCCTGATCCTAAGCTCAGGTCTTGAGTTACATCTCCCCCTCCGCAGGTATCCGGCTTGGAGGGGTCGGGAATTCGGACATAGCTAGTCCTTAAAATAGATGAAGGGTCGCCGCACTGCGTCTCTACCACGGCAACATGGTGGGTGACTTGGGGAGAGTTAATTTCTCTTAGATCGGGTTTAAGCCCAACCTGGTCGTAATCCATAGCGACCCCCAGGGTGGCTATACGATCCAAGAGCTCGTTTACGGAAGAGAGATCCATTGGATCTAGCTGCTCGACGAGCTCCGAGCTGATGTGTAGGTTGCTTTTGATGACCCGAGAGGTCACCATCGGCGCAACAGCCGAACAGGCGGTCATGAGGAAACCACCTAGCCGGAGGGTTTGGCCGACAGCCAAGGCTCCCTTAGCAACGGCGCGTCTTTAAAGACGGGAGGAGGCATCCTTCCTGATTGTGACGGCACAGAGGAACTCTCAATGAAAGCACCAATGTCGGTGTCAAAACCGGCGGATCTCGGGTAGGGGGTCCCGAACTGTGCGTCTAGGCCGGATGGTAATAGGAGGCAGGGAACACGATGTTTTACCCAGGTTCGGTCCCTCTTGATGGAGGTAAAACCCTACGTCCTGCTTGATTAATATTGATGATATGGGTAGTACAAGAGTAGATCTACCACGAGATCAAGGAGGCTAAACCCTAGAAGCTAGCCTATGGTATGATTGTTGTATATGGAGTTGATTGCCTACGGACTACAACCCTCCGGTTTATATAGACACCGGATAGGGTTAGGGTTACATAGAGTCGGTTACAATGGTAGGAGATCTTGAATATCCGCATCGCCAAGCTTGCCTTCCACGCCAAGGAAAGTCCCATCCGGACACGGGACGAAGTCTTCAATCTTGTATCTTCATAGTCCTGGAGTCCGGTTGAAGGTATAGTCCGGCTATCCGAACACCCCCTAATCCAGGACTCCCTCAGGAAGCCTCTCGCCAAAGATGGAAGTCCTCCTCTGACAACGATGACGTGAAGATTCCATGATTGGTACATGAAAACCTGCAGAGAGTCTGGGGGGGGGGGGAGGATACTTTGACGTTGAGAGTTAAAGAGCAGCACGACCTCGTTGGAACTGAACTGTTGTCTGTTCCATTTGAGGAGTTCTTCCAGTGGTTCAATCAAAAGGTCCTTGATAAATTAACGGTCACTTGCTACTTTCTTTAAGTACTAATTCTGTCATTAAGTCTCTATATATAGCTCAGCTCTTTCATTGCATGTATATATAATTATCCTCACTATATTATGCAGATTGAAGATCGTCGAATGCAGAAAAGCAGAAATCTATGATATTGGGTTCATTAACACAAATCTCATAGGTGAATATACGGTTAAATTTCATGCCAAAGACACCGAGGCCAACTTGCTACGATTGTTGCTTCAAAATCAAAACAAAGATAAAATACTCTTTCCTTATAACTTCAAGTGAGTGTTACTGTCTTGTGCATATTCGGTTTCCCTTATTACTCGAGGTTATAGTAATGTAATTGATGAGTTATGCATGCGTGCACAGCTTCCACTATATTCTCCTAGAGATTAAGCTTGAGCCGGGACTAGTAACCGTCTTAGACTCGAGACAAAAATCTCCCGAGTAGTATGCGGACATGACTAAAATTCTCGAGAAGTTCAATCGATCATTATCGCACCATATTGGAAACTTTGTTCATTTCCTGATATAAAGTAATTGTTTTCTTTGTCTCTTAGGGTTTGGAAAGTATTCACTGCACAAACTCTGGGACTGCCGGGGGAGCTATGATTGACATACCCGAAAGTAAGTAGTACTAGCTAGCTAGTTCCGCGCATCTCGATCCCGTTGATTCTAGATATTTTCATCAATACCATTTATAATGCTTCATTATCAGTTTGATTAACCTCTATTTCTCGTAAAGTGCTTGTGGCAGGAACCCGGGAATGATTACTGTGGATACTACGTTTGCGAGTTCATCTACAACGCGACTACTCTAAAAAACCGGGACTACTCTAAAAAACAATTTGATGTGCGTAAGCAATAATATTCACAATTTCATTTTATTACCATCATTTGTGTTGAGTTTCATTCATATATATGTATTGACCCGCTTCTTCAAATTAGATGTGGCAGATGCGGGATGAACTCCTACCACAAGATTGCATGAAAGCAATTCAAGAGGAATTGGCGGGATTCTTTCTTGACCACGTCATCAATAAAGCCGGAGAATACCATGTGGAACTTGAGTTCAGATGCTAGGGGATTGTAAGAGATCTTACATTATATATACTAGTCGCCAACCCGTGCATTCGCACGGGCTAGCCTATTAAGAAAGATAACTTTGTACAAATGTGAATGACAATATAATTTACTTATTATTAGTTCACAATTGATTTGTGGTTAATTAATCATTTTATTGGAGGATGGGGGTATTGATAAAGATGTGAACCATCAAATCAAAGCCGGATGGATGAAGTGGCGCCAAGCTTCTGGCATTCTCTGTGACAAGAGAGTGCCACAAAAGCTAAAAGGCAAGTTCTACAGGACAGCGGTTTGACCCGCAATGTTGTATGGCACGGAGTGTTGGCCGACTAAAAGGCGACATGTTCAACAGTTAGGTGTGGCGGAGATGCGTATGTTGAGATGGATGTGTGGCCACACGAGGAAGGATCGAGTCCGGAATGATGATATACGAGATAGAGTTGGGGTAGCACCAATTGAGGAGAAGCTTGTCCAACATCGTCTGAGATGGTTTGGGCATATTCAGCTCAGGCCTCCAGAAACTCCAGTGCATAGTGGACGGCTAAAGCGTGCGGAGAATGTCAAGAGAGGGCGGGATAGACCAAATTTGACATGGGAGGAGTCCGTTAAGAGAGACTTGAAGGATTGGAGTATCACCAAAGAGCTAGCTATGGACAGGGGTGCGTGGAAGCTTGCTATCCATGTGCCAGAGTCATGAGTTGGTTGCGAGATCTGATGGGTTTCACCTCTAGCCTACCCCAACTTGTTTGGGACTAAAGGCTTTGTTGTTGTTGTTGTAATCATTTTATTGCTGGGCAAACATAAAATTACATGTAAGGCACGATACATTTTTCCCCTATACCCATTTGTGTCACCATACATACTATGGATTTAGAGCCATTCTTAAACAACGCTGTCCAATTTAGAGGTGGTATCTTAATTTATTTCACATTGGGAAAAATTGCATTAAGCAATAAGCTTGAGTGTACAATTTCAAATTTAGCGGAACTCTATGATAGAAAGAATCTAACTTTGTGCATTTGAAAAAATGTTACTCCCTCCGTCTAGGTGTGTAAGTCATCTTACAAAAACCAAATAATCCCAAAACACTTAGGCGCGGTACATTAACTCTCATCTCGTTTCTCGTTTCGTGACATATCAACTAATAAGAGATGTGGGCCATGCATGCTTTAAATGACTTGAGACTAGCAAACACGACATGCAGTGGTTAGTTCATTGCATGAAATGTTATTAATTAGCAAAATAACATTAATTTCTCCCGTTTTCCCCTCCACCATGGTCACGGTGCGCAACCTAAGATGACTTACACACCTAGATGGAGGGAGTAACCTTTCTATCTTAGAAAATTGCTACTTTTGCAAGGAGTTAAAATCAGTATCACATCTATTACCCAGTTTCCCCTTTTTATGTGAGTGTTGTATCCATTTGTCTCAAGCAACTTTTTTACTTTGACTCTTTGGGTCCACCTCTTTTCATCTCAACAGTGACCAATTCTGAACCTCTTACGATGAATGTGACAGCGGTTTCCAAATCCCATCACACCTCTCTATAGAACCTAAAATTGAATAGGCAGGCGCCATCTGCAGTATCACCCCATAACCCATTCCTTTCCGAGGTGTCTCCACTCAAGGCAAACTCCTTCTGCATCTCTATGTTAGTTATTATATTTCAAGAAATCCCATCGAAAATAAGATAGGTAAATGGGAAAATATTAATACCTATAAAACTGATTAACTTATGCCCTCTGCAATTAACATCTTATAGGATGATATAAATAACTGGAACAAATAAATTAATACCTTTCAGCATAGGGTATCTATAAATAGTTCTAGTCAAGCAAAGTAGTCAGTTAATCTAATAAAAGTAAGCAACAATTATTGGTTTAACAACTGAACTAAGTATTCTCTCCACTCGCTTTCTGCTTTCCGGTACAATATGACACTAATGATGCAGAAATACTTAAAACAAATTAAATAGGATCCTTAGGATTTTGGATAGGTAAACAGAATAGGCAATTAGTGAAAGAGGATAAGTGCCTTCCGATGTATTACCAATTAAGTTTAACGAACTTGGGCCAATATTAGTGCGAATAAAAGTGCTACATATGCATTTATATTCACAGTATTATTGCTTCATCACAGCAAGATTCAAGTTTTTTAAACAAAGCATAACTCACACTTTCAGAAAAACATTGTTAGGCCAGAGATAATACAAAAAGATAAATCAAAGTTTGGAAATACTAATATTTACTAAATAACAACAACGCGACCAACAACAATTAATTGTCCCACTGTTGGTACTTCATATGCTGTTAGCATCAACCACCTGTAGCATATCAAGAATCTTGATTTCCTCTCCCATCAAGCATTGTTTCAATTGAGAATTTCGGCTGCATTTACCAATTAATGTATGGTTGCTATATCTACCTGAACCAAGCAGACCAGATTGAGCTCGACTTAAATTTTTTATCAGTCCAATGTAAGTTTACCACTGGAACACCATAGAGATCACATACCTATGTTTTTCCATGCAGACTTCTCTATAAATTTACTGCAGGGTCTAGCCCAACATTGACTATTGAATCATGTGCTTCATTGCAGCAGTACAAACTACATTCTATTAATCTTGTCGTGGACCAAATGACCTCATATGACCAAACATAACTTCTTAGGAAGATTAGCCTGCATGTAAATTCTTGTCTAACACAAACGCATCTGGTGTAGGCGGGTGTGTGCAAGTGTTTTAAAATTCCAGTGGAAGCATATGGCATCATTGTTCCGGCAGACTGAAAAGGTAAGAGCACATCTTAAACAGTAAATGGCTACTGCTCGACTCAACGCTCAGTGTTATATATAAATTTAGTGATATCATGTCGCTCCAAGTAGATATTACAGTAGATATTAAATTTAGTGATATATTGCAGCAGTACATATTAAATAACAGTGGAAGCATATCGCATCATTGTTCCAAGTAGATATTGCAGCAGTAGATATTAAAGTAGATAGTAAATTTAGTGATATATGTAAACGGCAGACTTAATTGGTACTGATTTACTAAAGGAAAAGTAGATATTAAAGCAAGGATTAGACTGTTTATACATGTCCTGTTGACATGCCGACACCATATCGACATGCCAAAGCAAGCCTCAGGAGCACATTGTGGATGGCGTCTTCACGCACGAGCGCGCCGGTGATCAGAATCCCATCAAGACTGACATCGAACATGCGCCGGCTATCTGTGTGTGTGTAGCCAGTAGCATCAGATAAATATACGAAAACTTGTTGTTCAACCAATCTCTCGGAGAAGGAGAGGTCGATCACTTCTCCCTGTATATGTTCATGACGATCTTCTGTACTTAATTGTTTCCTTCATTTGCTTACTAGCTAGCGTGTCGAGTCCTCTCTATACGTATAGTACATAGCATCGACCAAGCACGCAGATAAGAGATGACACTTCTCTATATTAGCTAGCTAACACAATATATGAAACTCCTAAATTAACCCTACAAAATTCCCCAAAACCCCCAACACCCCTTCCTTAAAAAAAACAAAAACCTTAGCCCCTGAATTGCTGACGTGTGGAAGCTTATTGGTCCTGGTTGATGCTACCAACCGGGACAAAAAGCCTCCTTGTCTGGGCAAGCCGCAGCGGCCACGTGGAGGCCCATCTGTTCCGGTTTATGTAAGAACCGGGACTAAAGGTATTGCACTTTAGTACCGACCCTTTAGTCCTGGTTGCCGAATCGGGACAAATAGGCCTTATGAACCGGGACAAATGAGCTTTTTTCTACTAATGCCTCCTCGTCGTCCTCTTCAAGTGACCACGGGAAGAGGCGCCGATGTGGCACCTCAGGCTCCAGCTCTTCCTCCTCCTCGTCTGCTAAGAACCCTCGCGGACGCAAGGGCACCACCTCCTCGGCTTCGACTAGGCAAGGTTTTCTTCATCCGAGAGCCGTGGTAGCTGTTTTAGTCCTCGGCTTTTCTCTGTTTATGTCGCGGAAAGATAAGCGCGACTCTGATAATAATAAATAAATAAGAATAGTTACATGCAACGCGAGACTTGTTCACGTGCATGGTGGTTACTTATTCTCTGTTATACTCGCGGTAGCTGGCTGGACGCTGCACCCGCGTTCGTGGGATGGCACGAATAACAAGCGAATGCGGCGGCTCAGTGGGCAGCCGGACAGTTGCTATACCGGGGATGGCGTAACCACGAGGTAGGTCGTCTAGACAATTATTAGTGTTCAAAAAGTTATTTTTCACGTGATGAGTCTCTTCGATAATCATCACATGTAGCCCTTCATTGTGTTCATTGATCTCCGTCACCACCTGCTTGCACTCCGATACTACCGGTATAGTTGGCGAGGAAAGATCATCTACAAGAGTTAGTATAATATATATCGTTGGCGAGGAAAGATCATCTGCAAGAGCTAGTATAATATATATCGTCTGAAGCGGATTAGAAGCACTCGACGACACAGTGCTGTGAAATCAACCACACTCACCTACTTCATCGGGATCGGTACCACTATTTCCAAAATGTTTTGTTAAGTGTGAATACGACCGAGAGAGTTAATTCTGCCCGCCCCTGTATTGTACTTAACTGTTCGCGGTACACATTAAATGCCAAAGCACAGGTATCGACAGTTTCATTCTACGCGCTGGTCTCGTATTCACACTTAACAAATCATTTCGGATATAGTGACACTGATCCCGAGGAAGTAGGTGAGCGTGGTTGATTTCAGAGGGCTGCGTCACTGAGTGCTCCTAGTTCGCTTCAAGGAGCACATGACGATTATAACCACTGGAATCTCACACATTCAATTGCTTCAAGATCTCAACCACTATAATAAGATCGCCTGTATTGGATGAATTTTGCCAACTACAGTTATCCAGCAGTTTCCGTATGAAATGAAGCATAAGGTGCGTCCCTGACATGTCTGTGCACCATACATGCATCATTTTAACTCCATCGTGCAACAATCAGGAGTAACATACGGACAATGACTTTGTTGACCTAACCATCCGGAGTATTAATGAACCTAAATACTAGAAAGTGCGCGCGCACTATCTGGCGTTCGCGAGCGGCCGCTCCTTGGCCACACGATGTGGCCCGAACCACCGCGCGCATCGGCCAGGTGCTACCTGGTCAGGCACTCTCACCCGCTCGCGTTTGTGTCTATCCCCACGTGTCCAAGCCCTTCGCCCCAATCCTCCTCGCATGGCCGCCGCCGCCACACCTGAGGCCGGCCATCTCCACCCTCTTGATTCAGCCGCCTCTGCCACAACTCGCGTCGGCCGCCGCCGACCCACCTCCCGAGCGTTCCATCCTAGAGGTGCAGTGATTTTACTTTTCTCCTTTCGCCGGAGTTTGGAGAAGAAGGTGCTGACTGCTGTAATTAATTGGACGGGAGGTTAAATCGGCCGGCATCGCAGTCGGCTGTCACCGCGCACCTTTGTTCAGCACGGCGACGACGGCGAGCACTGTATGGTAGCGGTGCCCACCAGCTCGTCTCGCTGCAGGCAGACTCTCTTTGTGGTGCTCGCCGGTGGCGCTTGCTGGCGCAGCGGCCTTCTAGTCAAGGTGCATGGAAGATTTTGTGAGATGTGGATGAATCTGTGGGTCGGAGTTGGAGTCAAGGTGGAGCTTATCATGTGGATTTCGTGGAGCCACTTGTTGTGAAGGCCGGAGCAGACATGGAGATCTATGACAGTGTGAAAGAAGAAACCAAGATCGTCTCTTGTTTGCGTCTGCAAGCAGCAAGCAGCAAGCCTGTCAGTTTCTTGATGCTACTACGTCTCTTGTTAGCGTCTGCAAGTTCAGCTGGGTGACTACATTTTTTTGCATGGCAGTGAGATAATCTGTGATTTTGCTCGTTTCAGACTTCCAGTGTCCTACCAGCTGCATCAGGTCAAAGTTTGTTCGCCATCCAAGCTCATTTGGCTACAAGAGGATGCTGCCATTTCTCATGGAGAACGGTGGCCAAGTTCAGAAATTGTCTAAATTGCCATCAGATGAGATTCAGTCTGCCATTGTGGAAGTTCATTTGGATGACAGTGCAGCTAAAGTGCACAAATCCACATCAGAAGAAGAGTTAGCTTCGGTTGGAGAACCATTTGCCGTGCATACATTGCTCCAAAGGTAAAGTAAGTACCCACTACATCACTACTATGACCCACACATTTTGTTAATTACTAACTTTTTTTAGGAGTACTGGATTAATTGATACTACTTCTACTACAAATGGTGTACGTTTGGTCTTTGTTGTTAGAAAAAAATTGCACATCAACCGCTAGTTAATTGGTTGGTTGAGGCAACATACAGTTGCACAACGGCTCATGTATGGTTGGCCGTAGGAGCAGACAAAGTTGCGCGAGCTGCGGTAAGTAGATGAATGGGACAGTAGATAAAGTTGCAGATTTCACCGGCAATGAAAATCGTGGTGATGAAGCACCCTCGTTGGTATAGTAGCTTATGGACAACTGTGGGAGTTGCACACGCATTGGAGTATAGTCGCACACAGAAGATCATGGAGCTGCACACTCTTGTTGGTGTAGTAGCACACACGGCCGCAAAGCTGCACATTTTCGTCGATGTAGTAGCTCACGCGCGGCCATGGTCACCCACACATGACCACAAAATTGCACACTCTCATTGAAATAGTCGCACGACCACACATGGCCATGGTCATACACATGACCACGTTTTCAGAAGTTGCACACTCTTGTTGGCATAGTCGCACATGCATGGCTACAGAATTGCACAATCCCGTCCGCATAGTCACACATGAATTGCCGTGGGAGGTGCTCACACCCAGCCGCGGAGTTGCTCACTCTCGTCGGCATAGTCGCACAAGCATGGCCGCATAGTCGCACAATCTCATCCGCATAGTCGCACGTGAATTGTTGTGGGAGGTGCTCACGCCCGACCGTGGAGTTGCACACTCGTCGGCATAGTCGTACATGCATGGCCACGGAGTCGCACAATCTCGTTCACATAGTCGCACACGAATTGTTGTCGGAGATGCTCACGCCTGGCCGCGGAGTTGCACATCCTCGGCATAGTCGCACATGCATGGTCACAGAGTTGCATAATCTTGTCCCGATAGACGCACACGAATTACTATGGGAGGTGCTCACGTCTGGCCGTAGAGTTGCACATTCTCGTCGGCACAGTCGCAAATGCATGGCCACGGAGTCGCACAATCTCATCCGCATAATCGCACATGAATTGTTATGGAAGGTGATCACGGCCGGCCACGGAGTTACACACTCTTGTCGGCATAGTCGCACAAGCATGGCCACAGAGTCGCACAATCTCGTCGCGCATAGTCGCACATGAATTGCTGTGGGAGGTGCTCACGCCAGCCCGCGTAGTTGCACACTCTCGTAGGCATAGTCGCACATGCATGGCCACAGAGGCGCACAATCTCATCCACATAGTCGCACATGAATTGTTGTGGGAAGTGCTCACGCTCGGCCAAGGAGTTGCACACTCTCGTCGGCATAGTCGCACAAGCATGGCCACAGAGTCGCTCAATCTCATCCGCATAGTCGCACATGAATTGCTATGGGAGGTGCTCATGTACGAACGTGGAGTTGCACACTCTCGTCCGCATAGTAGCACATGCATGGCCAGAGAGTCGCATAATCTTGTCCGCATAGTCGCACACGAATTGCTGTAGGAGGTGCTCATGCCTGGCCGTGGAGTTGCACATCGTCGGTGTCGGATTTCGGGTTCCGGCAAAACCCTTGAGGTTCGAACACTGGGGTGTGCACGAAGATCTCTCCTCCCCCTTGCACTCTCCCTCACCGCGATCTCAAGGCTCAGCGCATCGAACTCGCAGAAAAAGGGACACAAGATTTATACTGGTTCCGGCCACCGATGTGCTGTAATACCCTACTTCAGTGTGGTGTGATGGATTGCCTCTTGGGCTGAGGATGAACAGTTACAAGGAAAGAACAGCCTCCTGAGGAAAGGTGCTCTTGTGCTTGTTGACTTTGTGTGGATGAGGACGATCTGAATGGCCTCGGATCAGTTGCCTCCTACTGTGGTGGCTAGCCCTATTTATAGAGGCCCTGGTCCTCTTCCCAAATGCTGGCGGGAAGGGATGCCACGACGGCCAAATTTGAAGGGAGACAACAAGTACAAGTTATCCTGACCAAAGGTGGTCTTCGGCTACCAAAGGCTCTGCTGGTGACGCCGTCCTGGACTCCACGGTGACCTCCATCCTGCCGTCCTGCTGGTCTTGGTCTCGTTGCACTGATATTGAAACCTTTGCTTGATGCCTTAGGACTCCTCGCATGCACTTGCCTCTTTACCACCAAAGAGGAAACGGGGACACTGTGCGTGCTGCCGTCTGCCTGGCCCCGGTCGTCATGGCTTGCGTCACAGGAACCTCGCGAGGTGCCCCTTGCCTTGATCTCTCCACCCCTCGCGAGCCAGCCTGGTGAGGTAGCCCCCGAGGAGGTCTTGCGTCGTCCGCCTCGCGAGGCTCGGCCCCTCGCGAGGGTCTTGAGTGTTTGCTGGTAAAGATGGGCCGTACAGGGCCGCTGGCGGAGCCACACCATGGGCCGCAGGCAGGCAAGTATGGGACCCCCGTTCCCAGGACGCCGACAGTAGCCCCCGGGCCCAACGCGCGCTCTGAATTAGCTTCGAGGCGAAGCCCAGGGGCAAGTGCGGAGCGCCGCGTGCCCCAACAGCCCGCGGCCTCGGTTGACGCGTGGCGATTGATGGGACGTGGGCGTCTCCGTTTCCCCACGCTGCCTTGGCAACTGCCCGACTGACAAAAGACTGGCGCGGGCTATATTTGCCTCCATTGCCTTCCTTCGTCTTGCTCCAGATCCCATTTCTTGCCCTTCGCTTCCAGAGACTCCAGATCCGCCCAGATCCTCCTTCGAGCTTGCTATGGATCCTATTCCGCGACTGAGATACGACCGTATTCTATTCTCCCGCCGCCCGGAGCAAGGCTCGAATCTGCACCAGACCTCGGCCAGCTTCTGACTGGGAAGGTTGGATCGACTCTGCTATCCGGGCAGCAGCTGCTAGATTCTGGATCGGGGTTCGGTATACCTGAGTCGGAGGTGGAAAAAGTTGGCGTCGACTGAATTCGGGAGCACGCTGCGGAGAACGATTGTCGAGTGCGCGCTGAAGGTTCTCCAGTCGAGTGCGCTCAGCCAAGTTGGCCAAGCGCGCCTGCTCCAAGGCCTGGGCCTCAGGGGTTTCTCCAACTATAGGAGTATGTAGTGCATCCATGTTCCGGCGGTGAAGTTCCTCCCTCTGCTGCGAAGAGAGGGGTTCGGGGCGGTACTCACCGTTCCCGTCGCCCCCGTCATCACGGGTGAAGCTAGGAGGACTGCGTGGTCCATTGACCATCAAAACTTCTGCCGCTGGGTCGCTGCTATCGCACTCGGATGCAGTCTCTACGGAGCCAGTCGACAGATCGAACAGGCCGTAGAGAGTTTCGTCAGGCTCGATTTCCGCGACTTGAGGGGTGGCAGACTGGCGAGCCGCCGCATGCCTCACCCATCGCTGAAGCCTCGACCGACCGGAACGTTTGCTCCAGCGGGCCACAGGGAGGGTGAAAGTTGCTGGAGCCGACTGATACTGGGTCGAGGGCTGCCGCAGGAGGACGCCGCGGACGCACGCGCGAAAGTGCGTTGCCCCGCGGGCGAGGAGTGCGTCGACGTCGAGTGGAGCCTCCTAAAGCCAAGCGGAGTCGTCGGCGACAAACACGAGCGTGCCGAGACGGATCTTGCGGCCCTCAGCCAAACCTCCGCCTGAAACCATGATGAAGGGGATCGGAAAAATTGCAACTTCTCCAACAAGTCCCTAAGACACCTGCCCCAAAGTGGGCGTCAACTGTCATGGTTCTAGGACTGACAGTAGAATAGGGGGGTAGAAATGTAGAGGCAAGATCCTAACTATGGAGGAGTTGTACACGCGATTTTTACGAGTTCAGGCCCTTCTCGGAGGAAGTAACAGCTCTACGTCTCGGAGCCCGGAGGCGGTCGATTGGATATATGCATGTGAATTACAGAAGATGCGAACCCTTGTCCCAGAGGAGGGGGTGGCTTATATAGAGTGCGCCAGGACCCCAGCTCCCCACCGTTACACAGAGTTCAATGTTCATAAAGGAGGAGCGTTACTGGTAACGTCCGGAGTAAAGTGCTATAAATGATTATTAAATCTATGACTTAAATCCCGACCGTTGCGGAGTGAGTGGCTTCACATCTTCTGGTGGCCGAGTGGTTCTTCGCATGGTCGAGTGTCTTCAAAGTTGTCGAGTGGAACATAACTTCATGGTCGAGTGGATGATGATCTCTCTTTGACTGCTTCTGGTTCTTTTAGAGATGTCCTTTGGGAGGGTATATTGGATAGATCCATGGCCCTACCCTAGATACATAGCTTCGTCAAGGGGATGTCTGATGCAGACAGATGGCCTTATGTACTATGGTGTATGTGCTTACGGCTACTACATTCCTTTTGCATTGAAGTTAGGCAACGGATGAGTTGAAATTGTGTCGAATATTTGTATGAGATAGGTTATAGTTGGATTTGGATTTTATGTAGATAGTGTACGGAAACATGTTCAAATAGAACATTTGTATCTAGGATATATTATATAATTAAAATAGAAGACAAACAAGCCATCATGTTAATCCCCATATGCTAAGAAAATAATATCCGTTGATTTTAATTATAACGGTTGAGATAAACATATGAACAAAGTTACGTAGAACATCTATTGGGTACAATCTGTCACGTACAAACAGATATGCGTATTTATACACGAGCCAAACACGATTATATTAATAGGAAAAATAGGGGTGTAGTCCGACGGGAGCCGGAACAACAAGGTGAAAAAAAGCTGTAGTCCGGTTGGCACACCACCAGCCTGAGCGAGGTGCAATTTGTATTGCCGTTCAAAAGTAAAAAAAAATGACATCATCGCTCATGTCATTTATCAATTAATATGGGCAGCTTTATCTATTAGCAATTTGGTAAGCATACTGTATACAATAGTTTTGTATCATATACTCCCTCTGTAATCTTAGTTTTGTATCATATACTCCCTCTGTAATCTAATATAAAAGTCCTCACAAAAAAATCTAATATAAGAGTGTTTAGATTACTAAAATAATGATCTAAACGCTTTTATATTAGTTTACGGAGGGAGTACATACATGTTTTTAGATTATAAAAGTAAAAAAGGTTGTCATATACATACGTATGTCAAAATTCTGTAAATAGTTAATTTTTATATTTATTATATTATTATTAAGACAGTAGAAAAAGAACGGTGGAGATTTAATGCACTAGAATTAAGAGGTTTGAACGGTCCATATTTATCATCAGAAACATACCGACGTGGCCATGTGCTAAAAGCAGTTTTTTTTTTACCAGGGTTGCTAAAAACAATCAACCAGGCTAAATATACGTCCCATGCAAAAAAAGGCTAAATATATGTATATAAGTTAGTTTTTTTTGCAGGCCAAGTTTGTTACGTTCCAGCTAAAGAAAAGGATGTCACATGCACGTGTACAACTTGACGCTTTTCTTTCTCTTTTGAAAGCGTACAATTTGATAATTAGTTACCGGATTGATTCCTGGCATTATTGATTTTTGTGGGAAAATCAGGTTTAAGAGTCGTGATCGTATTGAAGTAGAATATATTGTCCAATCTTATGTAATCAGTTTGTCTAATTTATATCTAGATGTTTTTTAAGGATGTCACATCTAAGCTCCCACAAATATATAATGCAGCAGCAAGAAACAAAAATAAAACTAAAACAAAAAATTGACCACAAGCAGAGTGGACATCAACTTAGATGTGACATAATTATGTCATATCTAGATGTGTTCTAGACAGACCCGTATGTAATAATAGGCAGCCCGGCCAGCAAACCTGCATACATCTGCCGCGTTCCGCGTCATGGTAGCGCGATGAGGCCGCGAATACGGCAGCCCTCCGGCAACCCAGCGTGGATCTGCGGCGCTCCAAGTCTTGGTAGCAGGCAATTCGTACTGGCAGGATCCATACCCACCATGAACCTCTGACAGGCAAGCGATTCAGCATGTCATGACAGCATCTCATCGAGTACGAAAGAAATTCAGTGTTCGTTGTGCGTGCAAAGGAGGAAGAGGAGATAGCGATACTTATGTGGGATATGGTCGTTAGCCTGTACAACTTTGGCAGGATCCAAATCCACCATGAACCTTCAGCATGCCATGGCAACATCTAATAGATCACCTAAAGAAGGATCGTGATCGCAAAAATCCCACAAAAAATTCAGACTCCACTATGGGTGTAAAGGAGGAAAAGGAGAAAGCGATACACTGTCGCCTGGGCAAGCGGGAGATCCAACATGTCATGACAGCATCTCATCCACCATGAACCTTTAGCATGCCATGACAACATCTGATAGAGGATCCAAGAAATCGTTTGTCCACTGTGCAAGCAAAGAAGGAAGAGGAAAAAGCGACAGATCTGTGGGCTGTGGTCGTTCCTCTGCTCCGCGGAAGCTAAAGCAATACTTCTGTGGGCTTTGATCGTTCCTCGCGCTTCAAGGAATCTAAGGGCATCTTCATCCGTTGCCCCCCCCCCCCCCCCCAGGAGGGGCAAAAAATCGCCCCCTGAGGGCGCGCCGGCGCTAAACCGCGCATTGGGGCGTGATGCCCCCCAGTCGCGGCGCCTACGTTTTTAAAAAAAATTCAAATACGGCGTAAACACGACTGAAATTTAACGCAAACATCGGCGAGTTCGTTCAAACTTAAACATATTTTACAAAAAAAGAAAAAAACTTCCGCGGGCTACCCCGCCGTCTCCCTCGCCGCCCGCCTCGCCGCCCGCCCACGCGGTTACATGCCGAGGAGGCTGTAGAACCGCGTGTAGTCATCGCCGCCGTCATCGTCGTCGTCGCCGCCCCCGCCTGCGCCTCCGCCGTCCCTGCTGCATCCCTCCCTCGGTTGGCGCGGCGGGTTGGACGGTCCGGGGGCGTCGTCGTCGTCGTCGCTGTCGAGGACCACGACGCCGTGCTCGTCCTCGCGCCCACGCTTGCGGGCGGCGATCTCCTCCAGGGCCCGGCGCTGCCGGACCATCTCGTCGCGGAGGTAGTCGTCCCGCGCCCACCGCAGGGCGTCCTCGTCGGAGATGCCGCGCCGGGCTATCTCCTCGTACTCCGCGGGGAGGCCGCGCTCCGGCTTGGACTCGACGAGGACGAAGCGGCCGGTGGGTGGGGAGGCGTTGGCGCCGATGCGGACGCCGGAGCTGCACGTGCGGGCACTGACCGGCATGCCCTGGGGCTCCGGCTTGACGGGGCGGAGGCAGGGCGAGCCGCCGGACGACGAGGAGGACCCCCCGGTCTCCATGCGCCTCAGGGTCCAGGAGCTTCCCCGGCGGCGTGAGAAGGACGGGGGAGCGGGGTACTCGAGGCGCGGCGTGTTGCCGCCCTCAATGTACTCGAGGACGGCCTCCAACGTGCGCCCGGGCACGCCCCACCACCGGCGCCGGCCATTGAAGTTGAGCCTGCCGGAGGGCACTACGCCGTTGGTGGCCTCGAGCTGCTTGGCGTGACGGCGGCGGAAGTAGGGCTCCCAGAGCGGGCTGTCGGGGACGTACCGTGGCCCCTCCCTCGCCGCCCGCGGCAGGGACGCGCGGATGCGTGCGATTTCCGCACATCGCGCCGCCCCGGTGGGTGGTGGTGGCACCGGCACGCCGCCGGCGCTGATCCTCCACGCGCCGGGCACCCGCATGTCCGGCGGGACCGGGTACCCGGCCTCGTAAAGGAGGCGAGCCTCATCTTCGTGGAGATGGCGGCGGCCGAAGCCGTTCGCCGCCGCGCCGTCACCAGGGAAACACTCGGCCATGGGTGATGAACTGGAGACGGCGAGAGAGAGGAGAGGGAGGAACGACGACGGCGAGAGAGAGGAGAGGGAGGAACGACGACGGCAAGAGTGTGATCGCCGAGCACGCTGGTGCGCGTCTTATATAGGCCGAGACGCCGCCCGTACGCGTGGCCGCCGTGTGTACGCGTGGCGGGCGAGGGAGGGCGAGGGACGCACGTCGTCCGGCCTTCACTGCGCCGCCCGTGAGGCATCAATGGCGCAGGCTGACCGGCGCCGCAGCTTTGGCATTGATTCGCCGCGGGAAACGAGGCGATGAGGACGACGAAGGGGCGAGAAGAGAGCCGTGTCGCTGACGTGGCGGGCCCGCAGCTTTTTCGCGCCAAAAAAGTTCGCCCGGCGCCCCCGGGCGCCCCCCAGCGCACCGGGTTCGGCCTGGGTCCGCCGGCGCTGTTTTCGGCCCAGGCCGGCAAAAATCGGGCTCCTGGGGGCGCGACTGGGCCGATTTTTCGGCGCCGATGCAAGAAAAACGCCTGGAGAGGCCTTCCTGGGGGCGCGGCTGGAGATGCCCTAAAATGGTACTTCTGTGGGCTGTTCTCTAGGAGATTGAGGTAGCAATAATCTTAGCATGTTGGCCTCTACTCTGCAGAAGGTAATGAGTTTCTGGACTCTATCAGGCTAACACATGAGGCTCTCAGAAAAAGAATAAACAAGGATAGCCTGTTTTTGTTTTTGTTTTTTTTTTGCAGAAAAAGAAGGTTAGCCTGTTGACTAAACCATACATAACAAACACAAATTGAACCATGTAGCTAGGAGCACTAAATATATTTCGTTGTCATCTATGCTAATATGAAACTGGTGGGATATAATATGATGTTTCATTGCAAAAAAACTGTACATAATTCATACCACATGGCGAACTTACAGAAATAAATAGGGTACAGAGGGCAAAACAAGAAGGGAGTAACAGATCTGAAGACGGACATTCTACACACGCTGCACCTTTTTCCTATAGATGAACTAATTTAACTGATGAAGAAAACCAATTAAAAAAACTCTTCAAAGAAAACAAAAGCACCTTGCAACGAGACTACATATGTGCAAGGTGCGCATAGTAGAAGCATACACAGGTATGCCACCGCGTTAACCCAAAAACACAAGTGCAATTGAACAATTAATATAGTTCGGTGGACAAAGACAAGAAAGATTTATGTATGAATCATCTATTGTTCATATGTAATTACCCAAAAAAATGTTGATGGAAGACGAACACCAAAAGATGTGTAGTGGAAGAAGAAAAACTAAGAATTTGTATATTCATATCCAATATCGGTTAGTTGTGGGTCCAACAAATGGAAGGACAAGGAAGGAAATACGCGTACCAAAACTATTATATTATCATGTGTGGAAGCATGTCCAGACATGATATTGAACAAAACAACAACAATGATGATGTTACACTTGTACTAGACACTAATGTTAGATTTTAATGTTGGTTGAGATGTTTTAAAAAGTGCAGATAGAATACAGAAAACAATTGACTAGAAGTTGACAAGGAATAATTAAAAAACATACCAAGCACTATATAGGTTAGCATGCCATGCGTACAGCACAATGTTTGTTTTTCAGTTGTCACATACCAAGTAAGTTATCAAGAACTTTATTTATACAGTAGGAAATTCAGTGAGTACACTAATATTCCCTCATGCTAAGATAACATAATTAGAACAATCACAAATGAGGTTCCACACTTTGTCAACGATAACTTTTATGTGATTTTACGTCCTACCAGCTACCAACATCTCAATGACAATATAGATACAAAAAGAAATAGAACATCTAGCCGTGCAAACGCGCGGGTTACCTTGCTAGTTTCTTATCCTATATACTTAAGAAGTTCACCCCACTACCTGATTTATCTTAACATGCAAGCTGTCCAGGTCACATGATGCCACATCAGCATTTAGTTTCCAAACAGCAACCAATAGGTCAACTCTACGCATGCAGACCATCGTTTTGTTTTCAGCCGTGAAAACCAACCGACTCCTCCCTCACATGCGACATTTCATATCAAAAGTTAATCTCTTCCGCCGTTTCCTTTCAATGCCACTTCGTTGGATGATTCCTTCATCTCCCCCTCAGTGAATAAATTTCCACTATGATTAGTAACTCTCCACCGTGGTCATCCTGATTCTTCTTCTCCCTCTCTCTTTATATGCGCTCCTCTCCATACCGTGCCTCCACCGATCAAGCCTTATTAGGCCATCGCCACCAGAGACTTGAGCACTAATGCCGGCATGGATCCCCGTGATTGCTGCCAGCCGGGGCTTTGTTGGCCCAAGTCATACCTCTCGGTGGTGCGCCCCACTATCGGTGTCCTCCAGAAACAACTCATCGGCTGGATGGGGTGAGCTTCTCCTTCATCTTTATCGCCTCATATCTGAATATTTTTTTGCTGGCTTCGGTGGAAACTTTCATTACGAGAACCGGTGCTCACTTTGTAGCACATATGTTCGTTCCTCACACCGTCTGGTCACTTTACAACAACGGAGGCACCGACGCTGTCTTGCGGCAATATGTGGTCACTTGGCGGCTTCACTGCAACAAGGTTTGCAGCACCTGGGGCGGCCTTGTAGCATCATGCTATGTGCGGCGTGGCCGGCTTGCATCGCCGCATGGTCCGCTTGTGGCATTGGCGATGACCTTGAAGCACCGCGCGCCTGGCGTTGCAGCACCATGTGGCCCGTCGTGCATCGTCTCCAGGCTATTGCAGTCGTAGCGTCCAACCCGCCAGGCCGCCACCCCTTGCAACAACTCGTGATAGACAAGGGGAGCTACGGGATGGTCTCAGAAAAGCAAGCACGACGAGCGTGATGCTGTACAGTTTTTTTTTTTTAATTTGGGAGATCGGGGGAGTTGGTAACGGTATGGCGGAGCACAACGTTGGGGGTAGCTACGAGTGCTGCAGGGGAAGAAGATAATGTTTGGCGGGGTGGTGGGGCACGTGGAGAACGATCAGTTCGGCGTTCACATCCATAGCGACGGAGATGCCCAGCCTCAAGACCGCAGGCTATATCCAACTGCAAAAATGCTAAACTTACTGGTTGTTACATGAGCTTTACGGGACCCTTTCCTCTAATTCGCGCATGGCTGATGAAACATTATGATTTTTTAATCTATAAAACGTTATGATCAGCCGGCTGAAAAACATCATTTGTCATTTTAGTGAAAAAAGACATGCAAACGTGTTGTCCATGACAAAAAGAGGTGCATATGTGTGCATGCTCTGATTTCCTTTTTTTACCAATTGGTATCTGGCTTGTGGTCATGTACAAATTTAGATATACGGAAGTATTGCTACTGGATTTGTGTATATTTTTTTCTGACACTTTTGAAGGGCTTACATGACTATTACGGATAAGCAACAAGCATTCATGTTAGTAGTTTATGTAGGCCCTCGGGCTAGGCTTGGGCCTTTATTCAGCTTTGTTTCAGTGAATATGGATTTCTGATCTGATTTGGGCATGATTTCAGTTCATCAAACTTTATGTTCCATGTATTTTCATGTTAACAATGCATTCATCTTCCTCCGCGAAAAGGATGAATGCTTTCTAAGAAGGCAAATATAAAGATACTTTGCGATATATTTTTTTGTACTTTTCATATCATATCATCAATTGTTCAAATAGAAATATATTTATCTCTTTTAATTTTTATACTATCTTTTTACTCCATAATCCATCTTCTACATAGTGCTTCAAATTCCCGCAGCAACGCGCGGGGTATCATCTAGTATAATATATGGATAGAGACATGTAGGGGGAGCCGGCAGCGTGTGCTGGTGCCTTAATGACCAGAGTGCGGTATTGTGGCCGTGTCAAGGGAAGGAGCGCCTATAATCAGGCCCCAAAGATATAGCCATATTTGTAAACCTTGTGAACAAATTTGGTGTGGTGCCTTATGTGATTGCTTAGTTCTAGACAGAACTATCGTGTGCCTTGGACTAATTCTAACAGCATGCACGTCTCGATCCTATCTTGATATCTCATGCACGTACGTCGTACGTGCATCCTGTTGATGCAATACACGTATACGATAGCTTCTTCACAGCAAGCTTGCATGAACATCAACATACGCTAACCAATTCTAATCAATAGCATCACGAGTGAAACGTACTTCTACACAGAGTACGTCCTACTGGCCGGGGCACGGACCGGTTTATTTATTCGTGGCCGGAAATGGTGGCTAGGATCGATCAAAGTACTAATGCAACCTTGCATCTTACCTTTAATTAATTCTGGTTGGTGACATCTGACATACTATATGCATGCACACATGTGACCACACAAAAAGAGCAACAGAGATGAGCATACTTTAAAAAAGACTTTTGTAGGGATTGGCTGTACGGATTAATTAGCTGGGCCTGGAGATGTAAAACGTACGGACTACCGAATTTCTTTTTCACTGCCCATATTCGTCACAATTCACAGAAGCAGGACACGGTAAACATATATAAGCATCCATTTTAGCCAATCTCTGGCTAGCTAACCATGCAAACAACCATACAACCAACCTTAGGTACTACAGTATATGCAAATTGAGGATAGCTCATGCTCCTTGTGGTGGAACGGATCAGTTATTGTTCAAGCCCTAGACTTGGCACTGCGCTCGCATATCTCAAGAATGAGTGTATGTACTACCAGGTATATACTACGCAGCGTATATACATACGTACTCCTTCAGTCCAGCCACACCTCACTACTCCGGGTTTTAGGAAGATCACCTATACAGCTCTAGTCTCACGCTAGCCGATCGATCGACCTATATTTACTTGCGCAGCGGTCAGTGCAGCGGCTGCCACATCGATCGGTAGGTGCTGCACGCAGTCACTACACCTTGTACGGTCGATATGGATATGCAAAAGATCAAGCAAGCTGGCGACTAGAGCACTGCTGCAAGCACCGACGCACGGCGGTTTCATTAATCAATGCCCGCGTCTATTTTAAGGGTATCTCCAGCCGCGCCTTCAGGAAAGCCTCCCCAGGTGTTTTTTTTACGCCGGCGCCGAAAAACGGTCCAGTCGTGTCTCCAGGAGACCGATTTTCGCCGGCCTGGGCCGAAAATAGCGCCAGCGGACCCAGGCCGAACCCGGCGCGCTGGGGGGCGCCGGGCGAACTTTTTTGGCGCGAAAAAGCTGCGGGCCCACCGCGTCAGCGACACGGCTCTCTTCTCGCCCCTTCGTCGTCCTCATCGCCTCGTTTTCTGCGGCGAATCAATGCCAAAGCTGCCGCGCTGCCGCGCCGGTCAGCCTGCGCCATTGATGCCTCACGGGCGGCGCAGTGAAGGCCGGACGACGCGCGTCCCTCGCCCTCCCTCGCCCGCCACGCGTACACACGGCGGCCACGCGTACGGGCGGCGTCTCGGCCTATATAAGACGCGCACCAGCGTGCTCGGCGATCACACTCTCTCGCCGTCGTCGTTCCTCCCTCTCCTCTCTCTCGCCGTCTCCAGTTCATCACCCATGGCCGAGCGCTTCCCTGGTGACGGCGCGGCGGCGAACGGCTTTGGCCGCCGCCATCTCCATGAAGACGAGGCTCGCCTCCTTTACAAGGCCGAGTACCCGGTCCCGCCGGACATGCGGGTACCCGGTGCGTGGAGGATTAGCGCCGGCGGCGTGCCGGTGCCCCCGGTACCCACCGGCGTGGCGCGGCGTGCGGAGATCGCACGCATCCGCTCAAACCTGCCGCGGGCGGCGAGGGAGGGACCTCGGTACGTCCCCGACAGCCCGCTTTGGGAGCCCTACTTCCGGCGCCGCCACGCCCAGCAGCTCGAGGCCACCAACCGTGTAGAGCCCTCCGGCAGGCTCAACTCCGCCGGCCGGCGTCGGTGGTGGGGCGTGCCCGGGCGCACGTTGGAGGCCGTCCTCGAGTACATCGAGGGCGGCAACACGCCGCGTCTCGAGTACCCCGCCCCCCTTCCTTCTCATGCCGCCGGGGAAGCTCCTGAACCCTGAGGCGCCTGGAGACCGGGGGGTCCTCCTCCTCGTCCGGCGGCTCGCCCTGCCTCCGCCCCGTCAAGCCGGAGCCCCAGGGCACGCCGGTCAGCGCGCGCACCCGCAGCTCCGGCATCCGCATCGGCGCCAACGCCTCCCCACCCACCGGCCGCTTCGTCCTCATCGAGCCCAAGCCGGAGCCCGGCCTCCCCGCGGAGTACGAGGAGATAGCCCGGCGTGGCTTCTCCGACGAGGACGCCCTGCGGTGGGCGCGGGACGACTACCTCCGCGTTGAGATGGTCCGGCAGCGCCGGGCCCTGGAGGAGATCGCCGCCCACAAGCGTGGGCGCGAGGACGAGCACGACGTCGTGGTCCTCGACAGCGACAACGACGACGACACCCCCGGACCGTCCAACCCGCCGCGCCAACCGGCGGAGGGATGCAGCAGGGACGGCGGAGGCGCAGGCGGGGGCGACGACGACGACGACGGCGGCGGTGACTACACGCGGTTCTACAGCCTCCTCGGCATGTAAACCGCGTGGGCGGGCGGCGAGGCGGGCGGCGAGGAAGACGGCGGGGGTAGCCCGCGGAAGTTTTTTTCTTTTTTTGTAAAATATGTTTAAGTTTGAACGAACTCGCCGATGTTTGCGTTAAATTTCAGTCGTGTTTGCGCCGTATTTGAATTTTTCAAAAAAACGTGGGCGCCGCGACTGGGGGGCATCACGCCCCCAGTGCGCGGTTTAGCGCCGGCGCGTCCCAGGGAGCGATTTTTTGCTCCTCCTGAAAGGCCAACGGCTGGAGATGCCCTAACCAGCTAGTAGTTTCAGATCTCGGGCCACAATTCTTTTCCTCCTTACACGTATCTGTTCAATTTAATATAATCTGACGTGCAAGCAAGCTGCTAGTCGACGGAAAATGAACCATATGCGGTTGCGACAAAAGGAAAGTAACAGCGCATTTATCTCTACAGTTTAGAGGACAAACATAAGACTAGCTATTTAGATATACAAAATATGCTGAACGTAAAAAATTAATTAAACTGTTTGTTAATTATTGCTTCTTTTTTGCTGGAGTATAATGTTGGCACTAACTTTCTCTTAGTTCGGACTGGGTAAACTAGTTGTTGCAGGCAGTTCAATAATTATTTCTAGAAATGGGGAAGACTACCCAAATTATGAATAAAGCACATCTCTCCGAAAATACTTTTCTGAGTCTAGGCTCATCTGCACCCGTGCTGAAGAAAAAAAAAACAAAACAAATACTAGAAAAATTCAAAAAATTCCAATATTTTTGCTGCTAGATAAATTGATGCATGAGCTCCGCCCCAATTTTCAAATCATTTGAACATCTGAGCAGCTCTCGGGAAAAAAGACAAATTCGGGATTTGTAAAAAAGTTTACTGTACATGTACTGTTTTAACCCGATTTGTCTTTTTTGCTGATAGCTACTCAGATGTCCAAATGATATGAAAATTGAAACGGACCTCATGCAATAAATTATCTACCATGCAAATTTTTTGGAATATTTTGAATTTTGAATAAAAGTTTTTGACCGGGATCTGATGAGTCTATGCACCGAATCGCTGCACTCACATCTCTCTGTTTACAGACATTAGAAAGTGTTTTTGGCACTGTGGTTGTTGTTAATAAACCTACTTTTTGTTAAACCACAGTACTTAATTGAATTGAAAGTGGGCTACAAATTAATTGTAACAAATTTTCTGATGTAATGGTAATTAATTTTATTGAGCAACAGTTTATTTAATCTTTAATATCACACTACATTCAAAATTAATTCAAGTGTGGCCAAAGTTAGTTTGGAATACAAAATTTGGCCTCTTTTTGTGAGCCTAGAGTATGTGTCGACTTTGGAAATTTAAACCATGTATGTTCCTATTCCAATATACTAGGTAATTACCCCGCGCGTTGCTGCGGAAATATAAAGATTAATTACAGACGACTTACATATGAGGGAAAAGATCTAAATCAAAAGCTACTAATTTTAATATATAAATATTCCGTACTTGCATTATGTGTAAATCAGGGCATTTTACAAACTTTTGGAAGTAAATAAATTAAATAATTATCTAATCTACTACATATGACCAGTGACAAAAATAAACATATTGGTATGGTTTGAGTGGGCTTAAAAAAATATTAGAGTATGGTGAAGTGGGATGCTTGCATGTTGAGAGAATTAATGATAATGAAATAAGGTTTGCATGGGCTGAAAATATTGTTAATGGATGCTGACGTGGCACACTTGGTGAGGTGGATGGCATGCATGTTGAGAGAATTAGAAGTATTGCATGGTATGAAAAATATTGTTAGTCGATGCTGACGTGGCACACTTGGAGAGGTGGATGGCTTGCATGTTGAGAGAATTAGAAATAGTGGGGGATCAACTATTTAGATATTATATATCTGTTAAATCTTACCGAGCCTAATGAGATACAATGATAAATTGCCCTACTACTAATTAGTCCGTGGAAGACAACCTAGACTTACAGATTAGTACTCCCTCCGTCCCATAATATAATACGTTTTTGCAAGGTAAAATAGCTTGTAAAAATATCTTACATTATGGAACGAAGGGAGTAAAGAAAAGAGGCCGAAACATACTATTTTTCTTTGTTGAACGCATCACAGTTTAGTAACTACAACACCAGCTTTCCTCCTCCAGCTAAGACCCCTCTTTTTTTTTTCAGGGTGAGCTAAGACCCCTCTCTGACCACACGAGCACATGACACAAATGGTATGGTGGTTCACAATTTGACATCGCTATCCAACCCTATCTTTAAGCTGAAGCATGGATGCATCGTCCTCATAAAACCGCGTGTGTATGGTTCAACTACCGATCGATCACATCCCCCTTACGCTACACCGCGTGTCTATAAATACATGCGCTGCATGCTTTGCCTTCCCATCCAGTCATCCTCAGCTACTTCACCACAGAACCAACCAGTAGTCAATTAAGCAGCATTTGACCATGGCGCCCAAGCAGCTCCCCGCTGTCCTCCTCGCCACCTGCGCCACCCTCCTGGCCCTCGCCGCGCCATTGCTCGCCGGCGACCCCGACATGCTGCAGGACTTCTGCGTCGCCGACTACAAATCCCTTGACGGCCGTAAGTTCTGCTAGCTCTTCCATCCATACTCTCGTGCGCACATGCATAGATCACGCCTGAACTGAAAGTAATGCATGCATGTCTATATGTGTGCAGCACTGCGGCTAAACGGGTTCCCATGCAAGAGGCCGGAGAACGTGACCGCGGACGACTTCTTCTCGGCCGCGCTGGCATTCCCGGGCAACACCGGCAACCCGGTCGGCTCCATGGTGACGGCGGCGAACGTGGAGAAGCTCCCGGGGCTCAACACGCTGGGCGTCTCCCTGTCCCGCGTGGACTACGCGCCGTGGGGCGTGAACCCGCCGCACACCCACCCACGTGCCACCGAGATCATCTACGTGCTTGAGGGCTCCCTCGACGTCGGATTCGTCACCACTGCCGGCAAGCTCTTCGCCCGCACCGTCTGCAAGGGTGAGCTTTTCGTCTTCCCCCGCGGCCTCGTCCACTACCAGAAGAACAACGGCGGTGCGCCGGCCATGGCGATCTCGGCATTCAACAGTCAGCTGCCGGGCACGCAGTCCCTTGCCGTGGCGATGTTCGGTGCCTCGCCACCGGTGCCCACCGACGTGCTAGCCAGAGCGCTCCAGATCGACGGCGGCCTGGTGGAGGCCATCAAGTCCAAGTTCCCAACAAAGTAACTAGCCATGCATGCATGAGGTTAGTTGGGTCGGCTCTACGTGCGTACGTGCTGCTAATAATGACGAGGACCACGTAAAAGTGCAGTTTTAATTCATTTGCTTGACAAAATATCTTTTGTACAGTATATTCTGATTCTTTTGTGTCGGTGCCTGTTTACTGAAGGGTCTCGCCGGTTTTACTGTTAATTGTTGCCTTTTGTTCACGAACGACCTACCGGTAACTAATCTGTATGTGTCCATTATTGCTGAAAATGAATGTGCATTATTGCTTTAATTTTCATGGTTTTTCTTTTGTGAATAGAAACAGATTTATTACAAAGTTTCATTGGAAGTACAAAGCACCTCCGTAATAAAAAATATTTCCTCCATTCCTTTATATAAGGTGTATTTGTTTTTTTGATAAAATTTCATAATGTAAGATGCATTCTTTCTAACTCCTCATAATTTCATTTTTAGCCCTCCATAACAAGGAAAGTATCTCCTTAATTTTCTTATTGTCCGTATCTCTTCTTGTAGCAAAAGAAGGAAAGAATCTCTCTCTCGACTGCATGTATCTACTACTTTCCTCGGCTTACTGATTTGCTTGCCACAAACCAAAATTTTTGCTACGGGTAATTTTGTCTTAACATGTCTATAATTATGTGCCTTGGTCACTGTGATAAAAATAATACATCTTACATAAAGGAACAGAGGGAGTACATCAAGGATTATGAACCACCGAACGACCAATGTCGTTGCCAGAACGAGCTGCCACTGTGCCGTTGTCGTTCCTCTCGTACCAGAGTCGTCCTGACCATGTCGATGAAAGTCGGGAATTCTTCATCCACATACCCTTAAGGACCAGCGCTCCGGAGCCACAGTCGTCCCCGTTGAATCCTTAATCGATATGAAGAAATTTACATCAAATATCATCGTTGCGTATGCATGGCAAGAAATCCTAATCTCGTTGCGCAAGGAGCTGACGCTAGAGCTCCGTCTAAGTCTGACGAGCAAACTTGAGGAGGATCGAAGCCCGGAAGACTAACTTGAAGAAGAAGCGTCATCCTTCTGAGCGTCACTCCTGCAAGGATTAAAACCTTACCTATCTACTAGCCGGAGCCGAAGCACCAGGAAATCCCTCCCCGCCATCGGCCGGCGGAGTGGCAGGCGGAGGGGAGGTGAATCCATGGGCTCGCCGACGGAGTTCGAGGGGAGGAAGGCTTTCCCTAATGATCTACAAGTCACGTGGTAAAGAAGAAACCGCATGCAGCTGTACAATTTTATTATGTGTCATTCTCTGACACTGATATATGAATTGAATGCGTGATAATTTGGATAGACAACACGATCATGATTTGCACCGACAGTTTTCGTATCAAGCAGCACTGTTCGACCCAAAAAAGAAGTAACACTGCTCACTGTCGCACCTCTCACGTACATCTCGCGTACCAACCTCTAGCGTACACGAAGCTGTGAACCTTCCTCTTCTCTCACGCCTAATTGGTTAATTACTCGGTCACACGATCAACCGATCCGGCCATCCATCACGTCATCGTCAAGTTAATTAGAGTACCTACTTCAGTCGATGTCATCTACAGATACCGCCTCCCAATGCCCCAGTCTCTGTCAAACCGAAAGTTCCTGACCACCTGCAGCCAGCTCACGCAGCTACTTACTAAATACATAGATCAAGGACACCGCCGATTAACAAGGAATCGTCGTGGGCAAGCTCCCTGCTGGGCAATTTTTTGGTCATGTAACGAGAAGACTTGGACAAAGCAAGACAGAGAGTTGCAGCTCCTAGTAGAAAGAATAGTGCGGCTGCTAGGTAAGACTATATTAGCACAAAGAGATGAACTGTTTTATAAAGAGGACACATTTGGAAACAAGAGTCAAAGGATGTAGTTTTTTTTTTTGAAAAGAAAGATTACCCGGCCTCTGCATCAAGCGATGCACACAACCAATTTATTAAATAAAATATCAAACAAAGTATGTAGATCATCTTATGTTCTGAAGCAAGCTCAAAAAACAAGTAAAATGCCGCAACTGGCATAAATATGACAAAATGACAAAATACTTATTCTATTATTGGACCGCGATCCAAACCGATTGTACATAAGCCATGCTACCGTCTCACAGCGGTTGCGCCCAAAGGCCAAATGCTCTCTGGCTTCCGGACGACTGAGTAACGATCATACATGGATCCATCCACACGCCTAAAAGATAACCTGCAAATTTTTGTGATATTTGTTCAGTTAAGCATAACATCATTCCGACAATTCCAAATGGCACAAAGTAATAGACAAACTCTAGCTCGAATTTTTGCCAATGTATTGGACTCTGCTCCATTTAGTTAGGTACCAAACAAAACGGAAATATATTGGGTGGGCTGACATTAAAGGAAACATGTATTATATGTCACAATAACCTAGTTAGTGGGCATTTGAGAAAAATATGTTGAATTGTTTCGTCCTGGTCACAAAAACAACACCATTTACTACCTTTCCATCTATGTTTCGCCAATTTGTCCTTAGTTAAAATCACCCCCTTGTGCATAAACCACATAAATACCTTTATTTTTAATGACACCTTATAATTTTCGAAATATATATGATGTGACTTTGGTATTCGTCCAATGTTAATCACGTCTACATACATATAGATTTTATTGAGAAGATGTCAGAAATCGAAAGTTTATAATGTAGAGGATTTCGCACATCAGACAGGTTAACCTCTATCAATCTATGCACTAAATGCAGCCATCTATCCGAACGTTCACCCACTAGTACCCACTAGAAATGAATGTTTAAGGGAAAATAGACTAGTAGTATTGTTCTTATGAAAATATCTTTACGTTGTACAATGTAATATAGCGTTGGATACTGCAATGCTAGAGGCATCTCCCCCGGCCAAGTGTCTTTCTAGAATCTAGTAGTATGACCATTTTTGACTATGAATTTACTTCTATTAAAGAGGGCATTCTTTGTCTGCACCGGTCTCTTCCAAAAAGGAGAATCATTTGGTTGCTTACCTATGCCAGAGTTTAGAATGCACATACTTGTTACACAATAACTGTATCCACACACCATCCTCCTCTACAAACAATCGATAAAGCCATTTGCTAAGTAGTCTTTTGTTCTTTACTTGAAGATTCTCCGATACCCAAAACCCCTTGGTCTTTCGGTCTACAAAGTATATCCCACTTAGCTAGTCAGTACTTAGATTTATTCTCATCACTTTGCCAAAAAACCGTGATCGTAAAAGTCCAACCATTTCTGCACCCCTATGGGTATTTGGGAGGACAAAAACATCAATATATGCTTGTAAGGAAGGAATTTATAAGAATTAAACGACCTCCATAAGAAATAAGCTTGTTACGGTGGTGGTTTGGGATCTCTAGGTAGCTAAAAGGTAAGGATCCCAGTCCGCAACCGAACAACTGTCTATAATCTTTTTGTTCGTCCTTGGCGCGTCCAATGTAGAATGGTTCAATCTTATTGAAATTGATTTTCAGTCCGGACAATTGTTCGAAAAGACATAGAACCAGCTTCACATTTCTAGGTTTTATCAAATCATGCTCCGTGAAAACAATTATGTAATCGGCGTATTGTAGTATGAGCACCCCCATCAAGATGATGTGGTATGATCCATCCTACCTGAACCTTGGCCCTACCAATGACGACCACCAATACATCAGCAACGACATTGAACAAGATGGGAGACATCGGATCCCCCTCTCCGAGTCCCTTTTGCGTCTGAAAATAATGACCTATATCATCATTAACTTCGATCCTGATGCTTCCCGCTTGTACAACGGATTTGACATGCTTCCTCCAGGCCGCTTCAAAACCCTTCATACACAAAGCTTGTTGCAAAAGGCCACCTAACTTTATCATACGCCTTCTCGAAATCCACTTTGAAGACAACTCCGTCATTAATGTAATCTGTGTGAGGCGATTAGTACCAAATTTTGTAGAACTAACATTGAGGCAACAGATCAGTCTAAACTTCTCAATGCAAGCCACCTCCTCCTTCTTTGATAACAAAGTAATTGTCCCAAAATTGAGTTTGAATAGTTGAAGCTGGCCATAAAAAGATGATGGAACATGGACATAAAATCCCTTTAATGATCTCCCAACACATCCTATAGAACTCTACTAGGAATCCATCTGGGCTACCTGACTTACTATTTTTCATTTGTGCTATCGCCTCGAACACCTCCTTTTCTGTAAAAGGAGCAATGAACACCTCATTCTCATTGGGACTAATCTGGGAAATATCCTCAGCCGCACCCTCATGAAGGGAAACATATTCTCAACCGACGACCCAAGAGTTTTTTTATAGAAGCTTGAGATATACAATTTTAGGTTCTCGTGCCCTGCAATTGTACCATCATCATGTTCAAGTTGGATAATTTTCTAGTTTCGTGTTTTCCATTCGCAATTAGATAGAAAAACTAGGTGTTATTATCCCCTTGAACCAGTTGTCGAACCTTTGCTCTGAGTGCTCATTTCATCTCCTCTTCTCTGAGAAGCTTCGCTAGCTTCTCCTTGGCCTCCCTTTTGGCCATACTTTCAGCCACATCGAGAGTGCTCACCCCGTCCTTTAGATCTAGGTCGTTGATGAGCCTAAGAAGCCTCTCTTTCTCCACTTTATTTCTACCACTCTCATCTTTAGCCCAGCCCTGCAGGAACTTTCTAAAGTGTCTAATATTATGTTGCATTGTTTCTACATTAGATTCCCCACTATTTTTTAGCCCACTCTATGCTGACCAACTAAATAAAGTCCTCCCTTTCAAACCATGATAGTTCGAAGGAGAGAAGATTTTTGTTGCAATGTGAGTCGCATCACTAGAGTCAACAAATAGGGGTATATGATCGGACAACCCCATTTGTTACTAGAGGAAACTTATGCTCAAATTTCACACTTGTTAGAACTTGATCCAACTTCTTGTACATTGTATTCACTAAGTTGTTTGCCCAAGTGAGGAAACTTATGCTCAAATTTCACACTTGTTAGAACTTGATCCAACTTCTCGTACATTGTATTCACTAAGTTGTTTGCCCAAGTGTATTGCCTGCCTGTGAGATAAATTTCTCTAAAGTCTAGACTCTCAATAATAGCGTTAAACATAAACAACCATCTACCAATGAAATTATTATTATTATTATTATTATTATTATTATTATTATTATTATTATTTTCGTCTCCCTGTCTGATAATACTAAAGTCACCACCAACCAAGATGGGCAACCTGTCATCCCCACAAACCCACACCAGGTCTGCCAACTAATCAAGTTTGAATTCAGGTTGTGCCTCGTCCTACACCAAAACCAGAGCCCATCTGAAACCATCAACTTTGCATCGCATATGAAATTTGACATCAAAGTCACCCAGAATGACATTTACGACCTCGAATTATTTGCAATTAACCACCAGTAAGATCCCGCCAGATCTTTCCCGCGGTGGGAGGCAATGCAATTCATAATCCAATCCACCAGATATCGTGTCGAGGAACTGGGATGTAAAATTATCACATCCAGTCTCATGCAAAGCAATTAAATCCAACTTTTTCTCCCTTGACGTTTCCGCTAGAAACCTACACTTAGCCAAGTCCGCAAGACATTTGGTATTCCATAAAATGCCTGCCATTTTTCATCACAAAATTTTCTTTTGAATTTAATTCTCGCACTTCATCGCACCGCAGACATGTCGTGTACATTCCTCTTCCATGTGTGCTTTGGCTTGTCCAGCACTAAGCCACTAACTCAGAGTCCGCATGACTGAGGTAAGTGTCAAAGCTCTCTTCTGGGTGTAAAGGGGCCGCTTGCTCCTCTACATCCAAAGCTACCCCATCTGAAACACTAGTCGGCCCTAGATCCTCGCAAAGACATTCTAGAGGCCATACTCTCAACACATTAACTTCACTTTCTTTCATTGGTTTAACAACCGTAATGTATTTTAGCATTTCCATCGCTCTATCTGCCTCAAGCTAGCAAATCATTAACAGACCTGGCAACCTAACAACTATTTGAACCAAGAGATATCCCTATTCTATCCGCATTGTTAACTATTTCGTCCTCAGAAAAATGTAATACTGAAGAACTGTTATTAACCTACTCCCTCCGTTCTGAATTACTTGTCTTAGATTTGTCTAGATACAGAGGTATTAGCACTAAAATGAGTCTAGATACATCCATATCTAGACAAATTCAAGACAAGTAATTCGGAACGGAGGGAGTACATACCTATAGTGGCTCCAATGTTGCGTAATTTGGCTGCCTGCATGGCATGCCCCATTTGCAAGTCATTTGCATCCGGTTGCGCCTGGATCTGTAGACTCACCCGTAGTGGTTAAAAAGAGACTAGAAGACAACTTATTTCCATCAGAAAGCCTCTTGGGAGCGAAGAAAAATAATGCCACTACTCTTCGGAATCATAATGATCAAATGACAGAAAAGATGCCCAAACTCAACGAAACAACGACTACTTCAAAACTCTATATAATTTTGATGAAAATGTTGATCAGTTTGGCATGTTTCACCTTATTAAATCAAAATTGGACAAATATATGATTGTTGCTTTGTAAACATTTTACTAATTACTTCCATATTCTAGGTTGGCCTGCTAAAGGCGTGAGTACAGATAGATTTCTGACGAGGTTCTCACAAAGAGAATTGGGAGGTGCTAGGGTCAACATTATTTGTGTGGTGAAGTTGTTTTTCTATCTCTTTTATTATGCGAGGTGGAGTTCATGACACTCCTATCGTCCTAAATCCAAAAAAGGATAGTCTGATGGAGGTTAAAGATTCCAGGCCCATTAGTCTATGAAATGTCCTATGCAAAGTGATGCAAAGAGTACACTGAACATTATAGACCAGTTTTGGATGGTACGATCTGTCTTACTCAAAGTGCTTTTATCCCCAAGTAGAATGATCATACATGGATAACACTCTCATTGACTTTTAGTGATTTAATGCTCACCATGCAATTAGAGATGATGGTGCAACATTTTATGCTTAAAAATCTGAGATGGCGATGAATGCCCGTCTTGATTTGTTTTTTAGAGGAATATTACTACTTTGGTTTTCTCTGCTACCATGGTGAACTGGATCATGGAATGCATTACCTTTGTCAAGATTTTCAGGTGTTTTATAGCCAATTGTTGGACTCGTCCCCCCCCCCCCCCACTTGAAGGATTCATGAAGTTGATCCATTGTAACCCTATATTTTTCTATTTGTGGTTGATGTGTTCTATGATGTTGCTATAAGGTAGTCACTTCAAGAGTTTAAGAGTTGCAGACAAGTTCTACAGATTCCTCACCATCTCCTTGTGGGAAAAACCCTTCTTTATTAAATCAAAATAAAGTTCTCAAACTTACTTTCAAAGGGGGGGGGGCATGAAAATTTCTAACTTTAACCATATCCCTAGAACGCATTACTATAAATGTAGTTACACATCATCATTTTGCATTGGCCACTTGACATACAAGACAAAGAGAACACCATTGTAAGTTTGTGACTCACACATCCATGTTTGCCAAGAGATACACTGAAATCTTATAAAGAAATACAATTAATTTTAGGTCTCCTATCAAACTATTCTAGGTTGATTTCTTGCTTACACCAGTGCCTTCCGTTTGCTCTCGTCTTTATAAAAGTGGACACACACGAATAACTTCCATGGAAACCTTGATACCACTCCTCCCAAAGCCTCCTCCATGCCACCGCCTCGGCTCCCTCCTCTCCCCCACCTGACTGCCCCGTGGTGGCAAGAGGAGTGGGCACTCATCCCTATATTTTTTCTCTTATTTCTAGTAGGTGCCTACTTCGCCTAGGTTTTGGTTTTCTGGTTGTTAGATAATAACGAGAATAAACGAGACACGAGAGACATGGATTTTTATGTGGAAACCCTTGCGGGAGAAAACCACGGATGCACGAAGGCGCAATCACTATGAGGAGGAGTATTACAAGCACGAGACGACATGCCGTCTTTAGGTGCGACTACATGCGGTATATAAGAGGGCAATACATGAGAGTCCCTTGAGGACAAGTAAATGAGTTGTACTCGTACGCGTCGGTACCAACGCAAAGGCCCACACCATTTGTACTACGTCTAGTTCAATACGGTATAGTTTGGATCGGAATTTAACAATCTCCACCTTGATCCAAATTCCCTCCAGTAGTCGAAGAAAATAAATAACTCCATCCAAATCAGTATAAACACCTTGTGCATGAAAGTCCATAGGACTAGTGAGAAATACCAACTAAGCCTGAGCAAAGCTCAAACTTATTGGTCGAAACTGGCTTTGTCATCATATCGGCAGGATTATCATGAGTACGTATCTTGCATACCTTCAAATCGCCTCCAGCAACATCTCAAATATAATGAAATCTGACATCAATGTACTTTGTTCTCTCATGATACATTGGATTCTTTGTAAGATATGTAGCACTTTGACTGTCAGAAAATATGGTAGGGTAAGATGAATCTCCACAAAGCTCAGTGTACAAACCTCTCAACCAGATAGCTTCTTTGCATGCCTTAGAAATAGCCATATACTCGGCATCAATAGTGGAACAAGCCACAATAGACTGCAAAGTTGCTCTCCAACTCACATCACAACCACCAATGGTGAAAACATAACCTGTGAGCGATCTTCTCTTATCCAAATCACCAGCAAAATCAGAATCAACAAAACCAACAAGTCCATCTCCAGTTTTCCCAAACTGTAAATAAGCATTAGAAGTACCACGCAGGTATCTGAAAATCCACTGAACTGCTTTCCAATGCTCTTTTCCAGGATTAGCCATGTATCTACTGACAACACTCAATGCATAAGATAAATCCGGACAAGAACAAACCATGGCATACATAAGTGAACCAACTGCACTCGAATAGGGAACTCTAGACATGTACTCAATATCTGCATCTGACTTAGGACATAAAGCTGATGATAATTTGAAGTGTGCAGCTAACGGAGTACTTACTGGCTTGGCATTATGCATATTAAAACGACGAAGAACTTTATCAATATACCCCTTCTAACTTAGATATACTTTTCCAGACGGTCTATCTCTGGATATTTCCATGCCAAGTATTTTCTTTGCTGCACCCAAATCCTTCATCTCAAATTCATTACTCAACTGCTTCTTTAGTTCATCAATATCTGACATACTCTTTGCAACAATTAGCATATCATCAACATAAAGGAGCAAATAAATAGTTGAATCATTGACAGTTTTCAAATAAACACAACTATCATAATTAGACCTTTTGAAACCTTGAGAGAGCATAAAGGTGTCAAATCTCTTGTACCACTGTCTAGGGTATTGCTCTTCAATCCATAAAGAGATTTCTTTATCTTACAGACAAGCTTTTCTTTTCCAGGAATAACAAAACCTTCAGGTTGTTCCATATAAATATCCTCTTCTAATTCTCCATGTAAGAATGCAGTTTTAACATCCAATTGTTCAGGCTCAAAATCATGCATGGCAACAATACTGAGTAAAGTGCGAATAGAGCTATGCTTCACAACAGGAGAAAAGACTTCGTTATATTCAATACCTGGAATCTGACTGTAACCTTTAGCAACTAACCTTGATTTATATCTTGTCTCTTCATTAGCAGAAACACCTTCTTTCCTCTTGAAAACCCACTTTCAACGAATAGGTTTCTTCTCTCTAGGTAATCTTACTAAATCCCAAGTGCCATTCTTTTCAAGTGATTCCATCTCATCATGCATAGCGGTCATCCACTTATTACTATCACCAGAAATAATAGCCTCGGAATATGAAGAAGGCTCAGAATTATCTTCAATTTCTTCTGCAACAGATAAAGCAAAAGAAACAACATTGCACTCTTCAATCAACCTGTCAGGTTTATTAATACCCTGCCTAACTCTGTCACATGCAAGATTCCAACTGGGTGGAACAATAGGTTGATTTGGAGTGGGAGTGACATGATCATCACTAACGACGGGTTCATCATGTGCATCAACAATTTCATTACCAGATGTATCACCTGAATCAATAACATGCTCCACCTGAATAGTAGGCTCCTGAACATAGGCCGCTGTTCACTCTCAACGGGAACATTAGTAGATAAAACATCATGTAACATAGAAGATTCATTAAAGATAACATTTCTGCTAATAACAACCTTCTGGGTTTCAGGATTCCATAAGTTAAAACCTTTAACACCAGACTTATAACCAAGAAAGATGCACTTAACAACCCTAGTCTCCAACTTTCCATTATCAACATGAGCATAAGCAGTGAAACCAAAAACTCTCAACTATGAATAATCAACATGTGAACCAGACCATACCTCAATTGGAGTTTTCTTATTAAGAGCAATAGATGGTGAACGATTAATCAGATAACAAGCAGTGGAAGCGGCCTCAGCCCAAAAACGCCTATGCAAACCTGCATTGGACAACATGCAACGGGCTCTGGAAATAATGGCCCTGTTCATACGCTCAGCAACACCGTTTTGTTGAGGAGTATAAGGAACGGTGTAATGTGTGACAATGCCTTCAGACTTGCAATAATTCATAAATTTCTTAGAACAGAATTCCATACCATTTTCAGTGCGAAGTATTTTTACCTTTTTTCAGTTTGTCTTTCAATCATAATCTTCCACTCCTTAAATGCTGAGAATGGTTCATATTTATGCTTTAAGAAATAAGGCCAAACTTTTCTCGAATAATCATCAATAATAGTAAGCATGTAACTAGCACCACCTAGTGACTTTTTTCGAGATGGTCCCCATAAATCAGAATGAACATAATCAAGAATACCTTCGGTTGTATGAGTTGAAGTTTTGAACTTCACCCTCTTGTGCTTGCCAAAAATACAATATTCACAAAATTTCAATTTACTAGGTTCATATCCATCAAGAAGACCTCTCTTATTTAACTCTACTAAACCAAGTTCATTCATATGTCCAAGACGCATATGCCAAAGGTTAGCAGCATCACAATCAAAATTCTTTGAAATAACTGGAGTAGCGTTACCTGAAACGGTAGAACCTCGAAGGTAATAAAGACCATTGGTCGAACTTAAGTCACCTTTCATCACAACAAGGGAGCCTTTGGTGACCTTCAAAACACTATCTCCACCTGAATACTTGTACCCCTTTGCATCAAGGGCACTAACAGAGATAAGATTTCTCTTCATCTTCAGGATATACTGAACATTTGTCAAATTTCTGATTATGCCATCAAACATCTTGATTTGAACGGAACCTATGCCTTCAATCTTGCATGGTGAATTATCAAAACCCAAAACGGAACCAGCAGAAGTAGTGGAATCAAAAGTATTAAACCAATCTCTATGTGGACACATATAAAAAGTGCATGCGGTGTCAAGTACCCACTCATCATTGGTCTCAGCACATCCAGCAATAATGACAAGAGCATCATCGGAACTATCATCACGAGCAACATTAGCAGAATTTTCACCTTGTTTGTAACCTTTCCTCTTTTCTTTATTCTACAACTTGAAACACTATGAGATGTCATGCCCATCTCTCTTGCAATACCTGCAATACTTCTTGTCTCTGGATTGCGACCGGCCCCTGTAGCCGTTCTTACTTTTGTCTCTGTTTCCATTATGTGAGTTCTTCTCCTTTGTCCTGCCACGAACAGATAATCCCTCGGCTTGGGATGAACTTGAACCATCATGAGACACCATTAATTTCATCTTCTCCTTAGAGTTCAAAGCTTCATAAACTTCATTAAGTGTGAGAGTATCACGACTGTATAATATGGTGTCTCTAAAATTGGTATAAGAACTTGGCAGTGAACAAAGTAACATTAAAGCAGTATCTTCCTCTTCATACTTAACCTCCATTGTAGCTAGATCGAATATAATCTCCTTAAATTCTGAAATATGATTCAAAACATTACATCCCTCGGGTAAGCTGTGCAGGAATAATTTTTGCTTCAGATGCATCTTGCTGGTGAGATCTTTAGTCGTGCAAATCGCTTCCAGCTTTAACCATAGAGCGGCGACAATTTTCTCGCTCAAAACTTCCTGCAAAATATTATTATGCAAATGGAGTTGAATTTGTGACAAAGCCTTACAATCAATTCTTTTCTTCTCATCAATCCAGTCCTCAATTCGGTTCTTCCCAAAACTATCCAGTGCTTCATCATAGTCAGACTGTGTCAACAACGCCCACATCTTGACTTGCCATAGAGTAAACTTGTGTCACGGTCCAGCAGCGGAAGATCGTACTTCATGGATGCCATGAGTTGATAAATCTATGTACACAAAATAGTACAAGCCGGTAGAAAAATCCTTGATAGAATTAATTTGCGGAGCAAAGAATAAAAAAAGATAGCACCTGATAGCTCTTCATGTGGACGTAGCAATCAGATGAGAAAATAAATCTGATCTACTACTCCCTCCATCCGGATTTATTAGGCCTCTCAGCATCACAAGCATGTCCCCTTTTATAAGGCCCCACGTTGGAAAGGTCCATGCATGCAACCATTTCGTTGGTTGTATTGAAAGCTATTGTTGTTGGTGCCATGGCTGAAAAGTTAATGCACTTCATGTGTGCTTTTTCATTGGCTGCATGCATGTGAGAGAGTGCATTGGGAGTGGAATGGAAGAATTAATGTGAACAAATTACTATGTGCCTTGGTCTAAAAGAAATTGTCTTTAGGCCTAATAAACCCGGACGGAGGGAGTAGTACTCAACAGTACTAGCCTTCACGTGAGTGGATGGATATCTCTACGGTACTGTAGTAGTACTAGAACTCCGATCTGATGCTTGACACGAGTAGTATTAGGGCTGCCTCAGGACTTGATGTTGTACTTCCTCCGTTTCTTTTAGTCTGCATATAAGATTTGGTCAAAGTCAAGCGATGCAAAGTTTGACCAAATATATATCAAAAGATATCAACATCTACAATACTAAACCTATATGTTATGAAAATTGATATCATGATGCATATAGTAATACTGATTTCATATTATAAATGTTGATATTTTATTCTATAAAGTTAGTCAAAGTTTATGAAGTTTGACTTTCACCAAATCTTATATGCAGGCTAAAAAGAAACGGAGGGAATACGTAGAGCAGCAGCGGATCTCGGCGGCTTGCGTGATGGGCGCCGTACAAACGGTCGGTCTTTGCGCGAGGATGTGACGTCTGACCAGATCCTTTGCTCCCGAAGCCTCGGCCGTGATGCGCTAGTGCAGCAGATTATCACGTGCACAGGAGACGGCCGACACGGCGACTTGATATTTGACGGCTGTGGGTAGCGGAAGCCTCGGTGGACTACTCGATTAGTAAATGGATCAGCAGCAAAAAATTCTATCGGTCTCGGCGACTTGCGGCTGCAGCGGCTCGTATAGCAGCTCACACCGGAAACAGTCTCCGATCCGGAGATCGCAGGACGGCGGCGGTGCGCACGGCCAAACCCTAATCTCTTGTCTCAATTCTTGTATTCATAAACTTGGTTCTGTATATCATTTGTTAGATAATAACAAGAATAAACAAGATATGAGAGACACGGATTTTCACGTGAAAACCCTTGCGGGAGAAAACCACGGACGCACGAAGGCGCAATCATTATGAGGAGGAGTATTATAAGTACGAGACGACATGCCGTCTTTATGTGCGACTACATGAGGTATATAAGAGGGCAATACATGAGAGTCTTTGGAGGACAAGTAAACGAGTTGTACTCGTACGCATCGGTACCAACACAAAGGCCCATATCGTTTGTACTACGTGTAGTTCAATACGGTATAGTTTGGATCACAATTTAACACTGGTGACATTAACGAGATGGTGGCGGTGATTGCATTGGAATAAGGTATCTCCAGTCTCTCCCTACCTCGACAACGTACGACCCAACACCGGTGTAGGGCCTGTGAAGGTAGGTGTTGTAAGAGCATCTCCAGCCGTTCGGCCCCCCAGGACGCATAAAAATCGTCCCCTGGGGGCGAGCTGGCGATGCAATCGGCGCTGGGGGCGGTTTCGCGCCCAGTCATCGGCCCCAGCTCGCCCCCAGGCGCAGAAATTGACCCATTTTTCAGCCCCATTTCGGCGAATAAAGGGCCCATATGGACGACAATAGGCCTATATTCGGTGTGGTTCGCCGTTGTTCGGCCTTCAATTATGCACATAAATTTTTTTATCACATATTTCATCACAAAAATATCAAATACTTCAACAAAATAGTACAACAACAAATAGTTCAATACAAATTATATAGTTCAACAAATAAAAACTCATATTTCATCACACGTCGCGCCCGGCGTCGCCCTTGAGCCTCCATAGATGCTCTATCAGATCTTGCTGCAGTTGATGATGCACCTGTGGGTCTCGGATCTCCTGACGCATACTGAGATAGGCAGTCCAGGTTGCCGGTAGCTGGTGATCAACTTCGGTTAGAGGACCCTGCCTGTAGTATGGTTCAGTGTTAAACACTTGGTCTTCTTGCTCGCTCTCGATGATCATCTTGTGCAAGATGACACAGCAAGTCATAATCTCCCACATTTAATCTTTCGACCAGGTCTGAGCGGGGTACCGGACAACAGCAAATCGAGATTGGAGCACACCAAATTCCCGCTCGACATCCTTCCTGCAAGCCTCCTGAACCTTCGCAAACCAGGCGTTCTTGCCTCCTGGCACATGGTTTGAGATCGTCTTCACAAATGTCGACCATCTCGGATAGATGCCATCAGCTAGATAGTACCCCTTGTTGTAGTGCCGCCCATTGATCTCGAAGTTCACCGGAGGAGAATGACCTTCAACAAGCTTGGCAAAGACAGGAGAGCACTGCAGCACGTTGATGTCATTGTGAGTTCCTGGCATACCAAAGAAGGTGTGCCAAATCCAGAGGTCCTGTGTGGCCACCGCCTCAAGCACCACACTGCAACCGCCTTTGTACATCCCCTGCCAAGCAAATGGGCAATTCTTCCATTTCCAATGCATGCAATCGATGCTTCCAAGCATCCCAGGAAATCCTCTTGCTACATTCTATGCTAGGATCCGAGCAGTGTCTTCCGCATTGGGTGTTCTCAAGTATTGTGGTCCAAACACTGCCACCACTGCCCGACAGAACTTGTAGAACCACTCTATGCTGGTGGACTCGGCCATGCGCCCATAGTCGTCGAGTGAATCACCGGAGCTCCATATGCAAGCATCCTCATCGCTGTCGTGCACTTCTGGATGGAGGTGAATCCAAGAGCGCCGGTGCAATCCATCTTGCACTTGAATTAGTTGTCGAACTCCCGAATGGAATTCACAATCCCGAGGAAGAGCTTTCGGCTCATCCGATAACGGCGCCGAAATGTTTTCTCACCGTGAAGTGGAGCATCGGCGAAGTAGTCGGAGTAGAGCATGCAGTAGCCTTCGAGACGATGCCGGTTCTTTGCTTTCACCCGCCCAGGCGCCGAGCCACCTCGCCGCGGCTTTTCATTGCTCGCCAGCAGCTGGGCGAGGGCGGCGAGCACCATGAGATGCTCTTCTTCCTGGACGTCGGCCTCGGCTTCCTCCTCCAGCAGCTCAGCGAGCGCTTCCTCGTCATCCGAGTCCATCGCCGAGGCAGGCAAATTGCTGAACACCTTGCGCTCGGTGGGCGTGTACCCGCCGCTAAACCGTGCCTCCGCGGCCGGAAACGCCCAGCTGCTGTTGGAGGGCCTGCCGCGGTGAAGCGCTGCTATTTTTCCGGCGGAGAATGGCTATCTAGCGGTGTAGGGCGGTGGGCGGCGCCGGGATATAGCTACTGGTGTCCGAGGGCGCGGGGGGTGGGAGGCGAGTCGGGGAAGAAAACCTTGACTTTTCCCCTGACGGTGTGGACCAGCCACGCTTTTCCCTTGCGCCGGAGCCCCCAATTGCTCCCCAGTGCGGCTGGTTCGGCCTGTGACCGCTGGACGGAAAAAAGGGCCGAACCGGCGATTTTCGGCGTCCTAGGGGCACGACTGGGGCGTTTTTTCCGCGCTAGCGCCGAAAAAGTGGCCTGGGGAGGCCTGTTGGGGGCACGGCTGGAGATGCTCTAAGATCGGTCGGCTCTATTAGGATTTTGGCAGTTAGTCTGTCACTCGAGGCTCTAGGGGGTTAGGTGGTTGGACCTTGGTGCCACGACTTCGACATCTTCTGATTTTTATGTCGACATGGACTAATGTCTCCAACCCTTTGGACCGGTGGTTAGAAGGAAATCTGCCAAGAGGCAGAAAAAAATCCCCCCAAAAGGAGAGAAATCAATCTGTATGAAAGATCGAAGCTTATCACGCAAAGTAGCTACAACCCAGATCGGTGGAAAAATTGAAGAAAATGGGAAGGGTAAAGGTGACGAACCTCGGCGGAGAATGAAATCCGCTCAGAGGCCGGAAAAAAAAATCCCCAAAAAGGGAGAGAAATCATTCTATACGAAAGATCGGAGCTTAATTACCTTATTTGAATTAGCGTACAACTCGCAGTATGTCTCCCAAACCCATTCATAAGACCGCAGTCCCATCCATTGTCGACCGGCCCAATCGTGAATCGTGTAGAGCAAGAAAAGGCGGAGAGCTCGCTACTGCCGTCGATGGACGACCACTATGGGACGCTGGGGCTCGCGCGCGACGCCAGCAAGGCCGACGTTAAGAACGCCTTCTTCCGCCTCGCCCACCGGTACCACCCTGACCACCACGCCCACGCCGGCGCCGCCTCTAGAGCCGAAGCCGCGGCCCGCTTCCGCTAGACCAAAGAAGCGTACGACGTCCTCTCCGATGAACGCCGCCGCGCCGATTACGATTGCTCATTCCACTCCTCCTCCTCGAGTTCGAGTGGCTGCGGGCACCAGGGACACGGCGGGAACTCTTCCTCCTCGACATCGTCAGGCTCGTCGTCCTCCTCGTTGTCTTCAAACGGGAAGAAGCGCCCGGCTGGCACCTCAGGCTCGTCCTCCTCCTCGTCTTCGAGTGGCCACAAGAAAGGTGACACCTCAGGATCATCCTCCTCCTCCTCGTCTTCAAGTGACCACGGGAACCGGCGCCGATGTGGCACCTCAGGCTCCACCTCCTCCTCCTCCTCCTCATCTTCTAAGAACCGTCGCGGACGCAGGGGCGCCACCTCCTCGGCTTCGACTGCGCAAGGTTTTCTTCGTCCGAGAGGAGTTAATTGCACGTTGGTACCACACTTGCACACGTTGTGACGAGTCAGTACCGTTGCTCGTGCATGTCGCAGTTCAGTACCACTATTCGGCCTAACCGTTACAAAATGGGCTGACAGACGTATAAGTGTGTATTGACCATGTATCTGACAGACTGGGCCCACCAGTCAGGTGACACGGTGGCCAATCGGCGCGTGCCCGATGATCTGACTAGGACGAGGCTGGTGCGGTGGTCTAAGCGGTCTCGGTCGGATCTTTTGTCGGTCGGTCCTCACTCTCCCTCGAGCTCAGTCTCGCTCTCCCTTCTCTCTTTGATTCGCCGCCGCCACCACCTCAACCGGCTCGCCATCGCACCATGGAGGACGAGAGCAGCCAGGACTCCAACGTTCAATACATGAACCTCTCCGACGACGAAGCCATGCATTACCGGGTGAGTTGTTGAGCTAGGGTTAGGGTTAGGTTTCTCTGATTTGGGGATTTGATTTGATTTGGGGATTGTCTCTTCCTTTTGCTCCTCTAGATCCCTGCTAGCATTGAAGACCAAGACTACAGTGGCATTGAGACAACACCCATCGTTCTTTGCCATCAGCATGGTGTGGCGGCTGAGAGGCGTGTAGCATTTGAAGCATTTAACACGGGCAGGAGGTTCTTAGTGTGTCCTAAGAGTGTAAGATTCTATACAAATCTCTTTGTTAATAGTATTGTTTAGTCTAGCCATGTGCATAGAATTGTGGAGTGCATAGATATCATGTTGTTTAATCTAGCCATGTGCTGATGCACAATGTTTAATCAGTATTGTTGTTTAATTGGGTAGCTGTGATGGTCATTTTGTAGCCATTTTGTACTACTGATGCTAATCATTGGATTAGAAAATGTGTTGATTTGGCCAGTAATTTTATAATTGGTCAACAGCTTAGTTTGTAGTGCAGATCATTGTTTAGTTCACAAGTTGCCAATTATTTCATTGTTTAATGTCATAGAGATTCAGTGAGTGTTTAGTGTCATAGAGATTCGGTGAGTGTTTAGTGTCATAGAGATTGTTTAATGTCAGAAGCTCAAAATCCAGTGAGTGTTTAGTGTCAGAGGTTCATTCTTTAATTGGCTAGATTATTAAATCCTGAACCTCTCAAAGATGCTTAAAGTTGATGCTTAAAGTTCATTATTTAATTGAGTGGCAAATGCTTAAAGTTGATTTGATTTGTATTTCATTGTTTAAAGTTAGATACTCAAAGTTCAGTTATTATTTAAAGCCAGTTGCTCAAAGTTTATTGCTTCAATAATTACCTAGGATAACCTGGAGTGGCTATGTTTGTTTATATTGCAGGAAGATGACAACTGTGGTATTGTTCTCTGGGTTGACCCAGAGTGGCCTCCTACTTTGCAGAATGCCTTGTTGAAGCTATGGGAAATGTATCATGACAGCAAGAGTGATAGGAGGAAGGATAACCTGGAGAGTTCACTCTCTATTCACCATTTGACTGAAGAAAAAAACAATCTAGAGGCCAACTATGACAAATTGGTTGAAGATGTGCACCAACTGTTCAATGTTCAAGAGGATAGGATGGTAGATTTCAGTCATTTGTAGGCTAAGATGCAGAATGTGCATGTTGCTGATTCAGTTGTATCTGACATGAAGACAGAGATGGAGAAGAAAGGTGCAGAGATCTTCAAGCTGCAGGAGAAGTATAAAGTACTGATGAACCTGACACAATCTCAAGGCACTTGCATCAGGAACCTGAAGTTCAATCATCTAAAAGAGAAGGAAGTGCTTAGTACATCCATCAGGAACCTCAAATTCCAGGTTGATGAACTCAAAAAATCTGAGGAAAAGCTCACCCAGGAGAACACCCAGCTGGTCCTTCACATGGGTGATCTCAAGAAGGGGCATGACAAGCTCACAGCAAGGAGGGATCAGCTAAAGATTCAGATTGCTGAACTGTTGAAGTTAGAGGAGAAGAACAAGCAGAAATTGAAGGGCATCCTGGACATCTTGTCAGAATGAAGATGTAGAGGAAGAGCAAGAGCAAGATCCAGATCAACATGAAGAAGAAGAATGCTTGCTTTGCTGACCTTTTGTGAAGTATGGTGTTGTTGTGAACTAAGTTATGTACTATGGATGTGTAGTTGTGAACTAAGTTGGAACTATGTTGTTGCTTTAAGTTGTGACATAAGTTGAACTCTAGTATGTTGTGTAAGAATCTATTAATTATGTTGAATGAAGCTATCCTTTATGATTTGAGTTGCTTGTCTACTTAGTTGATATGTTACATGATTTAAGTTGTTGTCATAGTTGCTGTCATAGTGGTTACTCTAAGCCATAGTTGCTGTCATAGTGGCTGCCATTTAGGCTCCGTCAACGTCGAGAACCCCCTAAACCATAGTGGTTAGCCATTTAGGCTCCGTCGACGTCGAGAACCCCCTAAACCATAGTGGTTAGCCATTTAGGCTCCATCAACATCGAGAATCCCCTAAACCATAGTGGTTAGCCATTTAGGCTCCGTCGACATCGAGAACCCCCTAAACCATAGTGGTTAGCCATTTAGGCTCCGTCGACGTCGAGAACCCCCTAAACCATAGTGGTTAGCCATTTAGGCTCCCTCAACATCGAGAACCCCCTAAACCATAGTGGTTAGCCATTTAGGCTCCGTCAACATCGAGAACCCCCTAAACCATAGTGGTTAGCCATTTAGGCTCCGTCGACGTCGAGAACCCCCTAAACCATAGTGGTTAGCCATTTAGGCTCCATCAACATCGAGAACCCCCTAAACCATAGTGGTTAGCCATTTAGGCTCCGTCGACATCGAGAACCCCCTAAACCATAGTGGTTAGCCATTTAGGCTCCGTCGACGTCGAGAACCCCCTAAACCATAGTGGTTAGCCATTTAGGCTCCATCAACATCGAGAACCCCCTAAACCATAGTGGTTAGCCATTTAGGCTCCGTCGACATCGAGAACCCCTAAACCCCTAAACTCATCACATCATATCAAACCTAGTACACATCACATCATAACAAACTTAGTAATCATCACTTCATAACAAACATAGTAATCATCACATCATAAAAAACCTAGTACTCATCACATCATAACAAACTTAGTTCACATAACTTCATAACAAACTTAGTAGTCATCACTTCATAACATTGTTCACAAACATAACCCAGATGCACACATAACATAGTTCAAAATGTGATGCACATGACCAAGATGAACACAAACTTAGTTCATATAACTTAGTACTCATCAAACTGGTTTCAAGTAGCATAACCCAGATGCACCCTCATGACAATCAGTTCCTTCCTCCCCTACTGGCATTAAAAAAGGACATCCATCCAGAATGATTTATTGGGTCATCAGATGCACCGGAAGTTGAAGCTCCAGAGGCAGATCTTGGAGCAAAGAATGGCCTTTGGTCTCTTGCAGAAGCAGATCTAGCCCCAGATGCCCTTGCAGTAGAAGATCTAGCCCTAGATGTCCTTGCAGAAGCAGATCTACCACCAGATGCAGGTGCGGGTTGTGATCTTGCAGGTGGAGTAGCCTCATGAGCATTCCTTGATCTTGCAGGTGCCTTGCAAACAAAAAGAAACATGTTAGTAAGTCAAACATGGTATTTACTAAAAATACAGTACAAGAAACCATAGAACTAATTAAAAAGGGATTACCACATGCTTGTGTTTCCTCATAGCCAGCTCTGGTTTCAGTTGAACCTTGCAGTTGGTGTACCTGTGTCCTTGAAGTCCACAATTACTACATGTTATAGTGGCCATTCTAGAACTGTCCTTTGGCCTTGGAACTTCAAACCTGCCCTTTATCCTCTTCTCTTTTTTCCTTCCTCTCTTCACATGAAAATCAGGTGGATCTATGTCTGGGCTAGCTGTCTTTGTCCAGTCATGTTCACCAGGGACAGGATATATCATAGGCTCATAGGATGCTATGTAAAAAGGTTTTTTTGAAGAATATAGAAACATAGTCCTCTGGAAACCTTTTTGCCTTGTTAATGGCAGATACAGCATGGTTGTATGGTATGCCAGACAGGTCCCACTTTCTACAACCACATGTATGCATGTCCAAGTTGACTGGATGTGTTTGCTGCCCACTGGTCACTTGCCATAGATTTACACCTGCTTGAATGGGTTTGCAGTACCTGGCCCTTTCCTTTTCCACCTCTAGCTTCTCAGCATAATGGGGTGTGATCTCCCACATAGCTGCCTTTCCTCTCTCTCTATTCCTATGCCACCTCACCATCTGTTTGTCCTTAATACCATCAACCATAGTCCTAATAGGTTTTTTCCCGAAATCTAAGATGTACTTGTTGAACACCTCTGACAGGTTGTTAACAACCAAGTCTGTCTTACAGTTGGTGTCAAAAGCATGCCTAGCCCAATGTTGTTTGGGTATTCCACTCAGCCACTTCCAAGCTTCCTCACTCTCATTTTTGAGATCATTCATTGCAATGTTAAACTTGTACTAGTTATAAGCATAACTGGCATTATCCATGCATTTCTTTAGATCTTCCCCCCTAAAGCCAGCATTTTGGAAATTTGCATATAGGTGTCTAAGGCAAAATCTTTGATGGCAGTTTGGAAATACTTGATTTATTGCATTTAGTAGCCCCTGTTCACATAATATAACACTAAGCTACTGATTGTGTGCAGAAACTTATATGCAACATAACTTATATGCATAAAGATAAACAAGCACATGATGAAGCTACTATCTACAACATAACTTATATGCATAAATAAACAAGGAGATGCATACCTTCTGTCTATCAGACATGATAGTGTAAGGGCCAAATTTACCAACTTCTCCTCCTAGACATATCCTCAGTTGGTGTAGAAACCAACACCAGTTTGCTGTGTCCTCTTGTCCAACTATAGCAAATGCAAGTGGAAATATGTTGTTATTGCCATCTCTGCCAGTGGCTGCTAGGATTTGAGCACCAGTATTCAGCTTGATAAAGCACCCATTAACACCTACATTTAGATGCAAACAACAAACATGTATAAAGTTGTCATCTACAAGCAAATGTGGCATGAACATTGAGAAACATTCTAATTAAAGCAAGGAAACATGTAACTAACCAATGAATGGCCTGCATGCATTGAGAAATCCCTCCCTGGCTCCATTTATGCAGAAGAACATAGCATGAAACCTTGGTCCTGGGTGTGGTATTTTTGTTGTAGCTTTTGGAGTTATTGTTGCAACAATAACTCTACTTCCAGGGTTTGTATCCATGATGGTTTGGGCATAGTCCCTCAGCCTGGGATACTGCTTCTTGTGCTCTCCTAATACAGCTTCCACATCAAGGTTTTTGGCCCTATAGGCCATGTGCCTGGGCACTTCAACACCATACTTCTCCTGGCAGTTGTCAATCATAGTAGCTATGCTAGTTGTTGGGTCAGACCTAAACAGTGACTCATATGTTTTAGCAAGCCATTTTGCACTAACCCTGGATGACTCTGTACTGCTTGGGCAAGTGTGCTGCAGCCTCATCTTTTTGATAGCAAATGTCTTTTCCCCTTTGATAACTGCAGCAACTATGAAGAACTGGCAGTGCTCTTGTTTGCAGCAGGCAATGATCCTTTTGTCTGAGTTTCTGTGGTACCTGAAATTTCTGCACTGTGTAATGTGTAGGCTCAACAATGCTTCTCCGAGCAGCCCGCCTCCTTGTCCGTCTTGTCAGCAAGGGCAGAAGAGAGCCGCCGCCACTCCGGCTGCTCCATCTGCTCCGCCTCGTAAGCAAGTAAAGAAGACAGACGCAGCTGCTCCGTCTGCTCCGGCGTCTAGCAGTACATCCAGAGGTAGGAGGCAATTCAGATTCGGTCCATCTCTAAAGCCTCTAGAGAAGTTACCATACGAGATGATCGAGAAGGAAAACACGGAGATCTGTCAAGCCCAAGTGAGGGAGTTCTTTGAAACGCAAAGAGCTAAGAAACATCCACCTCCAGAGGAGAAGATAGATCCGGTGAAAGCAAAGCGCACTATCGATGCCCTCAAAACACTACCACCGTATCTACCAAAAACCAACTATGAGCGCATTATTGCGAGGTCATATATCGAAGCGGAGCGGTCAGGAAGTACTATCAGTGATTGAAGGTTAGTAGAACGACGAGCTAGGAAAAAAATGGCCAGCTCGGCTAACAAGCGAACCAATCATGCCCCCTGCTCAAGGTGTCTAGCGATATCGTCGCTAATCATCCGGTGATTTTGCCCGGTACCAATCATGGAGATTACCTGCCCGATGATGCACATTATGATACAATGGAGGTGGACGAACACAAATACCAGTACGGGAAGTGTCAGTGTCAAAAACGGCGGATCTCGGGTAGGGGGTCCCGAACTATGCGTCTAGGTCGGATGGTGACAAGAGGCAGGGAACACGATGTTTTACCCAGGTTCGGGCCCTCTTGATGGAGGTAAAACCCTACGTCCTGCTTGATTAATATTGATGATATGGGTAGTACAAGAGTATATCTACCACGAGATCAAGGAGGCTAAACCCTAGAAGCTAGCCTATGGTATGATTGCTGTATATGGAGTTGATTGCCTACGGACTACAACCCTCCGGTTTATATAGACACCGGATAGGGTTAGGGTTACATAGAGTCAGTTACAATGGTAGGAGATCTTGAATATCCGCATCGCCAAGCTTGCCTTCCACGCCAAGGAAAGTCCCATCCGAACACGGGACGAAGTCTTCAATCTTGTATCTTCATAGTCCTGGAGTCCGGTTGAAGGTATAGTCCGGCTATCCGAACACCCCCTAATCCAGGACTCCCTCAGTAGCCCCCGAACCAGGCTTCAATGAGAACGAGCCCGGCGCGCAGATTGTTCGGCATTGCAAGGCGGGTTCTTCTCCAAATCTTGTGTACCTGTAGGAATAATGTCTGATTTTTGTAATGTAGTGCTCCTCGGCTTCCACGCCCAATAATGGCCGCCTTCCACGTGTCAAATGAATGCGAAAAGCCGGGGCATTTTTACACCCACACCCCTAGCCGTATAAACGAGCCGCCTATTTAATCGGGATGGGGATTTAGGTCCAAACCACATCTTCTCCTCTCCGCGAGTTATCATCAGAGCGCTTCCAGCAAAGGTCCATTCCAACACGACTAGCCATCGCAGCTCCTCCCCTCGCCCCTCCGGTCCCAAACCCGGGGACTGGGAGAGTTGCACCATCCCGCATAGCGAGTTAGTGTCGCTTCAGGCCAAGGGATTTCTCCCTCAGGCATACATGGTCCTGGTCCGAGCCGGTCTCGCCACCTACAATGGCGGAAAACAAGCGGAGAGCACCCCCAATCCTTCTAAAGGAGAGCGGGTGTGCCTCGTCCCCTATCTAATAAGGGGACTGGGATTTCCAATTCATCCATTTCTCCGCGGGCTTCTGGAGTTCTACGGCCTCCAGCTGCACAATCTCACGCCCGCCTCCGTATTGCATATTGCGGGTTTCGTCGCCCTTTGCGAGCTATTTTTAGGCGTTGAGGCTCATTTCGCGCTGTGGAAGAGGTTATTCTGCCTGGTGCCCCGTTCTCAAGAGGGGTCTATATACCAAGTGGGCGGAGCCGAAGTATGGCGCATCGCCGGGACCGGATAACTATCCGGAACCCCAAAGAAGGCGTCCGAGGACTGGCCTTCGGAATGGTTTTACATAGATGACGTCCCGCTACCGGACCCTATCCGGGTCGGTCTCCCTGAGTTCAACAGTGCTCCATTGAAGAAACGCTTGAGCTGGCGTCCGCGGAGCTCTCAGAGAGAAAGCGACAGAGACGTCCTTTACCTGATGGGCCGGATAAGACTGTTGGCTCATTCCGGACTAACCATGATTGGAGTCATGGCCGCATGCATTATGCGGGGGGTGCAGCCGCTTCAATATAGAGGCCACCCCATGTGGGGTTTCAACGGGGAGGATGACGCCACACGTTACGGTCGTAAGGGGCCGGCCTCAGCCGCCGCCTTAGTAAAGATCTTATCCTCTTTGTACAACGGAGAAAAGGAGGAATTCCTCCGCGTCAACCCGCGGGCTGGATTCAGTATGTATGATCCTCAAAGTTGGGTAAGTGAAAAATTGCACTTGCCCGTTTGTTTTATACTCCCATGGTTAGATAGGTAGTCTAACGACTTCAATGCAGGAACTGCGACAGGAGGTAAAGGATATAATCAGCCGCCCTCCACAGCCCGAGGACCTAGAACGGTCCCTCAATCCGGACTCCGAAGAGGATCCGGACATATCGGTGGAGTTTATCGACGGGGTGTTCTATCAGCTAAGCAAGGACAATACCTTGGTAGCCATTACGGCGGATTACCCAGGGTTAATCCCGGCCTCCCAGGTGACAGAAACCGGGGTCTTATTCCCTTGAAAGAGATTCCACCCTCACGTAGCCCGGTGTTTCTGACGACAGCCGTGTTTTGCAGGGAAGATTTCCGAGGCAGGAGGCCGAACCTGCGGCGGCTAGCCAACGCGGGGCCGCAGGGCCCCGTGGGGCAAAAAGGAATGTAGTCCGGACTGAGATGCCGGCGCAAAGGTATAGTGCACCCTTTGTTTCCCTGGAGTTGTTCTGTCAGAGTATATTAACGTTCGTGCTATCTTCAGAACGAAGAGACCTCGCCGGACTACATCCGGAGAGGTTGCCAATCGCGCCTCCACCAGCCAAGCTCCAACGTCTGGCCAGGAAGCGGAGGCGAGCACAAGGCGCGCACCGGACGCTCCTCCGACAGAGGATGCGGACAGGCCGCCTGCCACAAATTCTGAAGTGGAGAGTGCCATGAACCACAAGCGTCGCCGGACAATTCTACGCGACGCTTGTTTCTCCCAGGAGGCTTTAGATGCCTTTAATTCGGGAGATGCATACCTCCGTGCCGCTCAAAATGGTTTATCCAGAGCCACGGAGCAGTATGTAAAAGACATATGGGTAAGAAAATTTTGGTTAAATATATATATATATATATATATATATATATATATATATATATATATATGCCAGTAGCCCCCGAGACTTGAAGCAGTTAGAGCAACTGATTTAAGGATCATGTAATATGCAGCTTCTTACAGAGAAGAATACCGAGCTGTCCCAGGAGCTGGAAAAGTGCAAGGCCCAACTAGAGGCCGCACTAGCCGCAGCAGGGGAGCCCAAAGAGACCCCCTCAGGTAAGATACACTTCGAAAGATTAGTATTGTGCGGTGTGGGTGCAAATCTGACAAATCATTTTGCAGATGGCGCCGGGCTCGATCCGGACAAGCAACAACTCTTACGCCGGCTAAAGGCCGGTGAGAGTACGTTGACAAAGGTGAGGCGAGAGAAGAATGATCTTCAGGATGCCAACACCAAGCTGGACGTCGAACTTAAATATGTTTGTGGCCAGCTTTCGGACTCCACGAAGGAGAATCAGCGGCTTCGACGCGGCATTTTTAGTAAGTGCTTGAACGAACTTCAAAAAAAAAGTTCGGCGAGGAAGTCGACTAACAGAGTAATGTCTGTAGGTATGCTCACAGGTCGTCGTGCAGAGGAGATGCCCGGTTCTACGGGTGACCTTCTTCCCGAACTCTTGCAACTGCACGAGCGAATTCGGCAGGCGATGCGGGGTATTGCCCAAGCCTTATGGCCTGCCCACTCCGTGCCCGAGGGCCTTGGAGAGCTTGCGGAGAAGCTGAAGGGAGCTCGGCGGCGCTTTCGGTTTTGGAAGATATCGGCCTGCCGACAAGGCGCTAGGGAGGCCTGGGCCATGGTGAAGACCCGTTTTACGAAGCCTGACCCAAACCACATGGCCGAGGTCGGACCAGTGGGGCCTGACGGGAAGGAGATCCCTGTGAGCTTAGTATACGGCCAAGTAGAGTTGGCCGCGAAGTATTCCCAGTAGGACTGTAAATTAGACAGCCTGTTAAATGGTATAGAAGAGGAATACAATCAGTCAGAATGACTATGTAATTTTGAATTGACATGTGTAATGCCTTCTAGCCGGATTGTAGATCGTTTGTCGTTGCCGACCTTTTCGCTTCAACCTCGGGCCTGACGGTCCGGAGTGTGTCCGAATACCATAGCGGTTATATAAGAACCATGGTATGTGTGGAGACCAGGCGTAGGGGTCATTAGTGCTTTATCAGACAAGTGCCCAACTAGTTATGTTATATTACATGGTTAGTAAGAAACATTTTCCAGAGAGAATAGTTCCATTAGGGGTTCCTTTCGCTGGGAGGCATGCCCTAAAGTGCATGTCCGGACTGCGTGAAAAGACGCAGAAAAAAGCATCTGGGGGCACATAAAATGAGTAAAAAGATCATCTTTTATTTCACCGACCGAATATTCCCTTAAGAATGCTAGCTTTCGGCTTCACCCAGTATGAGGTACACATCCGGCTGACCCGGCAGTAACAATCGCAGAGGTGCTCCCTTTACTGCCTAGCCGAATAATCGGGAAAGTAGGGGTAAGCACAGGAGCCAGGCAACCCAGCTTGGCCAAAACTTAAGTCATATCGATGCATATAATGGTGAAGAAAAAGGTACATGCGGAAGTTTGACGCATGTGTTGGGCGTGAAGCCCGTATAAATAAGCTTCTGTTAAAGAAGCCCCCAGGTTTAATGAGCGCGAGTGGCGCGTCACTAGATGAGCCTTTAAGGGCTATAAAAGAAAAGAGGGGAAGGAGAGAAATGTAAGACAGAAAAATGCAAAAAATGGACAGAGGAAGGAGACGAACACAGAGTCCGGCGCTAGGCATAGAATCTTCGGAGATAGGTGGCGTTCCACGGGTTCGGCTCGAGTCGGCTATCCGACGCATCTCGCAGGCGGTACGCCCCACCAGTCAGGACTTGGTCGATTATGAATGGACCTTCCCACTTGGGCTTGAGTTTGTCCTTTTTCTTATCCGGCAGGCGTAGAACTAGTTTGCCAACATTGTAATTTTTGGCCCGTACTTCTCTGCTTTGATATCTTCGGGCCTGCTGTTGATAAAATGCGGAACGGGCTTTTGCCACGTCACGCTCCTCCTCCAGGGCGTCCAAGTTGTCCTGCCGATCGAGCTTGGCTTCTCTTTCTTCGTACATGCGCACTCTAGGTGAGTCATGAATTATGTCGTAGGGCAGAACTGCCTCTGCACCGTACACCATAAAAAATGGTGTGTATCCGGTGGTGCGATTTGGCGTGGTCCGCAGCCCCCATAGCACGGAGTCGAGCTCCTCTACCCAGTGCGTGTTAGATTCCTTGAGGGACCGCACCAGTCTGGGTTTAATGCCGCTCATGATAAGACCATTTGCACGTTCGACCTGGCCGTTGGTTTGTGGGTGATAGACGGAAGCATAATCGAGCTTGATGCCCATGTTTTTGCACCAGAGTTTTACCTCGTCGGCGGCAAAGTTTGTACCGTTATCGGTTATGATGCTGTGGGGGACGCCATAACGGTGTACAACCCCGGATATGAAGTCTATCACAGGTCCGGATTCGGCTGTTTTAACAGGCTTGGCTTCTATCCATTTGGTGAATTTATCCACCATGACCAGTAAGTATTTTTTCTATCGGTCCCACCTTTAAGGGGTCCGACCATGTCAAGCCCCCAGACCGCAAAAGGCCAGGTGATGGGTATAGTTTGGAGTGCGGTGGGTGGCATATGGCTTTGGTTGGCAAAAAGTTGGCAACCAGCGCATCATTGGACTAGGTCCTGAGCGTCTGCCCGAGCCGTCGGCCAATAAAAGCCTGTACGAAAAGCCTTGCTAACAAGGGACCGAGCAGCGGCGTCGTGACCACCGAGTCCGGCATGAATTTCAGCCAGAAGGTTCCGCCCTTCCTCTTCGGAGATGCACCTTTGAAGGACTCCGGTAGTGCTTTTCTTATAAAGCTCTCCCTCATGGACTCTATAGGCTTTAGATCGCCGCACTATGCAGCGGGCCTCGTTTTGGTCCTCGGGGAGTTCCTGCCTAGTAAGGTAGGCTAGGAATGGTTCTGTCCACGGGGCGATAACCTCCATTATTACGTGGGCTGAAGGTGTAATTTCATTGGCAGAGCCTCCAATTGTGTCAGATTGTTCGACGTCGAGTGGTGCGGCTGGGTCCGGGCTGTTATCTGCGGGTTCCCCCTCCCATGCTACGGATGGCTTAAACAATCTTTCCAAAAAGATGTTGGGGGGGACAGCATCGCGTTTTGCTCCGATGCGTGCCAGGACGTCCGCTGCTTGATTGTTTTCTCGGGCTATATGGTGAAACTCCAACCGAGCTGACATTTTTAGGACGGCGTTGCGGTAAGCTGCCATTTTTGGGTCCTTGGCGTCGAAGTCTCCATTTATTTGGGATATCACGAGGTTTGAATCCCCGCGTACCTCTAGGCGCTGGATACCCATGGATACTGCTATCCGGAGACCATGTAGGAGGGCCTCATATTCGGCTGCATTGTTGGAATCCGTGTACTGAAGGAAATATGCCCTAGAGGCAATAATAAAGTTATTATTTATTTCCTTATATCATGATAAATGTTTATTATTCATGCTAGAATTGTATTAACCGGAAGCATAATACATGTGTGAATACATAGACAAACTTAGTGTCACTAGTATGCCTCTACTTGACTAGCTCGTTAATCAAAGATGGTTATGTTTCCTAACCATGAACAAAGTGTTGTTATTTGATTAACGAGGTCACATCATTAGTTGAATGATCTGATTGACATGACCCATTCCATTAGCTTAGCACCCGATCGTTTAGTATGTTGCTATTGCTTTCTTCATGACTTATACATGTTCCCATGACTATGAGATTATGCAACTCCCGTTTACCGGAGGAACACTTTGTGTGCTACCAAACGTCACAATGTAACTGGGTGATTATAAAGGAGCTCTACAGGTGTCTCCAAAGGTAGATGTTGGGTTGGCGTATTTCGAGATTAGGATTTGTCACTCCGATTGTCGGAGAGGTATCTCTGGGCCCTCTCGGTAATGCACATCACATAAGCCTTGCAAGCATTGCAACTAATGAGTTAGTTGCGGGATGATGTATTACAGAACGAGTAAAGAGACTTGCCGGTAACGAGATTGAACTAGGTATTGGATACCGACGATCGAATCTCGGGCAAGTAACATACCGATGACAAAGGGAACAACGTATGTTGTTATGCGGTCTGACCGATAAAGATCTTCGTAGAATATGTAGGAGCCAATATGGGCATCCAGGTCCCGCTATTGGTTATTGACCGGAGATGTGTCTCAGTCATGTCTGCATTGTTCTCGAACCGTAGGGTCCGCACGCTTAACGTTACGATGACAGTTATTATGAGTTTATGCATTTTGATGTACCGAAGTTAGTTCGGAGTCCCGGCTGTGATCACGGACATGACGAGGAGTCTTGAAATGGTCGAGACATAAATATTGATATATTGGATGACTATATTCGGACACCGGAAGGGTTCCGGAAGAGTATCGGATAAAACTGGAGCACCGTGGGGTTACCGGAACCCCCCGGGGGGTTAATGGGCCTTATGGGCCTAAAGTGGAGAAGTGGGAGGGGCTGCCAGGGCAGGCCGCGTGCCCCCTCTCCCCCTGGTCCGAATTGGACTAGGAGGGAGGGGCGGCGCCCCCCTCTTTCCCTCTCTTCTCCACCAATCCTACTTGGACTAGGAAAAGGGGGGGGAGTCCTACTCCCGGTAGGAGTAGGACTCCTCCTGCGCCACCATAGGGCCGGCCGAACCCCTCTCCCTTGGATCCTTTATATACGGGGGCAGGGGGGCACCTCTAGACACACAAGTTGATCCACGTGATCGTTCCTTAGCCGTGTGCGGTGCCCCTGCCACCATATTCCACCTCGATCATATCGTTGTAGTGCTTAGGCGACGCCCTGCGTCGGTAGAACATCATCATCGTCACCACGCCGTTGTGTTGACGAAACTCATCCCCGAAGCTTTGCTGGATCGGAGCCCGGGGAGCGTCATCGAGCTGTACGTGTGCTAAGAACTCGGAGGTGCCGGAGTAACGGTGCTTGGATCGGTCGGATCGGGAAGACGTACGACTACTTCCTCTACGTTGCGTCAACGCTTCCGCAGTCGGTCTGCGTGGGTACATAGACAACACTCTCCCCTCTTGTTGCTATGCATCACCATGATCTTGCGTGTGCGTAGGAAATTTTTGAAATTACTGCGTTCCCCAACATGTACATGATCTGGAGCACATATTGGACTGTGTCTCCTGTGGGGGACGTCAGGACGACGCCAGCCCCCAGCCCGGCCAACATTTTGGAGCCGTCGAAATGCATAATCCAGTTTGAATATGTGCCGTACTCTTTAGGGAGCTCGGCTCCGTCCATTCTGCGATGAAGTCGGCCAAAACTTGCGATTTAATAGCTCGCGTGGCTTATAGGTTATATCGAACGGGAGAAGCTCGATGGCCCATTTTGTAATCCGGCCCGTTGCATCGCGGTTTTTGATAATATCGTTGAGTGGTACTTCCGAGGCTACTGTTATGGAACACTCTTGAAAGTAGTGTCGTAGCTTCCGGGATGCCATGAATACCGCGTATGCAATCTTTTGATAATGCGGGTACCGTGATTTGCATGGAGTGAGGACAGTGGATACGTAGTAGACCGGCCTTTGAAGGGGGAATTTGTGTCCATCCGTTCCCCGCTCGACAACGAGCACTGCGCTGACAACTTGATGTGTTGCTGCAATGTACAATAACATTGGTTCGCCGGTGTTTGGCGCGGCCAGGACTGGGTTTGTTGCCAATATGGCTTTTATTTCATCAAGTCCGGCCGTGGCGGCATCCGTCCACTCGAAGTGTTCGGTGCGCCGAAGGAGGCGATAGAGGGGTAGTGCCTTTTCTCCCAAGCGGGAGATGAAGCGGCTTAAAGCCGCCACGCATCCGGTTAATTTTTGTATTTGTTTGAGGTCCTTTGGGATATCCAATTGTGACAAAGCTCGGATCTTGGCTGGATTTGCTTCAATTCCTCTACCGGATACAATGAAGCCCAAGAGCTTTCCGGCTGGAACGCCGAAGACGCATTTTTCCGGGTTGAGCTTGATGTCATATTTTCGGAGGTTATCGAATGCAAGCCTCAAGTCGTCTACTAGAGATTCGACATGTCTTGATTTGACGACCACATCATCCACATATGCCTCCACTGTTTTGCCGATCTGGTTTGCAAGACATGTCTGGATCATGCGCTGATATGTTGTGCTGGCGTTTTTCAGCCCGAAGGGCATTGTGTTGAAGCAGAATGGGCCGTATGGTGTGATGAATGCTGTTGCGGCTTGGTCTGATTCTGCCATCTTGATTTGATGGTAACCGGAGTATGCGTCGAGGAAACACAACGAGTCGTGTCCTGCGGTGGCATCGATAATTTGATCGATACGGGGGAGGGGGAATGGATCCTTTGGGCAGGCCTTGTTAAGGTCTTTAAAATCGACACACAGGCGCCAGGATTTGTCCTTCTTTGGTACCATCACCAGGTTTGCTAGCCAGTCCGGATGTTTTATGTCTCTAATGAATCCGGCCTCCAATAGCTTGGCTAGCTCCTCTCCCATAGCCTGTCTCTTGGGTTCAGAAAAACGCCGAAGGGCTTGTTTGACAGGTTTGAATCCTTTTAGGATATTTAAGCTGTGTTCGACCAGCCTGCGTGGGATCCCTGGCATGTCTGAAGGGTGCCAGGCGAAAATGCCCCAGTTTTCTCGTAGGAACTCTCGCAGTGCGGCGTCTACATCAGGGTTCAGTCGTGCCCCGATGGAAGCTGTTTTATTAGGGTCCGTTGGATGGACCTGGAATTTGACTATTTTGTCAGCTGGCTTGAAGGATGTGGATTTGGATCTCTTGTCGAGTATCACATCATCCCTGTTAACCGTGGAGCGCAACGCAGTCAGTTCCTCGGCCGCTAAGGCTTCGGATAGTGCCTCAAGGGCTAATGCGGCCGTCTTGTTTTCGCCGCGGAGTGCTATGTCCGGATCACTAGCTAGAGTGATAATTCCATTCGGCCCGGGCATCTTAAGCTTCATGTACCCATAATGGGGTATTTCTTGGAAGATTGTGAATGCTTCCCGCCCTAGTAAAGCGTGATATCCGCTCTTAAACGGGGCCACCTGAAACGTGACTTCTTCGGACCTGTAATTATCCGGCATGCCGAACACCACATCTAGTGTGATTTTTCCTATGCAGCGCGCTTCCCGACTGGGGATTATTCCTCTAAAGGTTGTGTTGCTTCGCTCGACGCGGTTCCAGTCTATTTCCATTTTTTGAAGGGTTTCCTCATAAATGAGGTTCAGTCCGCTGCCTCCATCCATGAGCACCTTGGTGAGGCGAAAGCCGTCCACTATGGGACTGAGGACCAATGCGGCTGGTGCTCGGGCTGTTCGGAATCTAGGTTCATCACTTGCGTTGAAGGTAATGGCAGTGTCGCTCCATGGGTTTATTGTTGCAACTTGATAGACTTCGGCGAGGCTGCGGAGTGTTCTTTTTCGCACATTGTTTGATGCAAAAGTCTCGAAGACTGTGAGAACGGTACTGGTGTCCTTCGGCTAGCTTTCTGCGGCCTCCTGAATTAAGAGGTCCTCGCCGATTTTGGCACCTGCCGGAGTATCCAACATGCTCTAAGGCTGTGAGTTGGTGTGGCGTCCTCTGTACTGTGAATTCTACAGGGTCCATCAAGCCATCTTTCCAGTACGGTTCCATGCCCTGTAGAGGGTTTTGGCTTTTTGGTGTTCATCCCGGGTGTCCTGTAATGATGCACCCTCTTAGTTCGGACGGGATTACTATTCAAGGCCGGATTATCCCAAAAATCTATTTTGGTTTTCCAGGCGCTTTCCATCGCACAGTATTTTTGTACTATGGACGCCAAGTCAGCGAAGCGTGTGATATCACGACGACTTACGGCGTTAAGGATTCCCTTGTCCGTGCAAATACTGCAGAAAATTGAGATTGCGTCTTCCTCGCGGCAATCCTTTATCCTGTTCATAATCAGGAGGAATCTGGCCCAGTAATGATGTACTGTTTCCTCGGGCCTCTACCTGATTTGGGAGAGATCGCTTATGATCGGGTGGGCGGGTGTCGTTGAATCTGAAACCTCACCTAATCCAAGATTCGGAGGCCGAAGAGTTTCCGAACTCCGAAGTTCGGATTCTTGGATGTTGTCCAGTGAATCTGGCCCGTTGCCTGATCCTAAGCTCAGGTCTTGAGTTACATCTCCCCCTCCGCAGGTATCCGGCTTGGAGGGGTCGGGAATTCGGACATAGCTAGTCCTTAAAATAGATGAAGGGTCGCCGCACTGCGTCTCTACCACGGCAACATGGTGGGTGACTTGGGGAGAGTTAATTTCTCTTAGATCGGGTTTAAGCCCAACCTGGTCGTAATCCATAGCGACCCCCAGGGTGGCTATACGATCCAAGAGCTCGTTTACGGAAGAGAGATCCATTGGATCTAGCTGCTCGACGAGCTCCGAGCTGATGTGTAGGTTGCTTTTGATGACCCGAGAGGTCACCATCGGCGCAACAGCCGAACAGGCGGTCATGAGGAAACCACCTAGCCGGAGGGTTTGGCCGACAGCCAAGGCTCCCTTAGCAACGGCGCGTCTTTAAAGACGGGAGGAGGCATCCTTCCTGATTGTGACGGCACAGAGGAACTCTCAATGAAAGCACCAATGTCGGTGTCAAAACCGGCGGATCTCGGGTAGGGGGTCCCGAACTGTGCGTCTAGGCCGGATGGTAATAGGAGGCAGGGAACACGATGTTTTACCCAGGTTCGGTCCCTCTTGATGGAGGTAAAACCCTACGTCCTGCTTGATTAATATTGATGATATGGGTAGTACAAGAGTAGATCTACCACGAGATCAAGGAGGCTAAACCCTAGAAGCTAGCCTATGGTATGATTGTTGTATATGGAGTTGATTGCCTACGGACTACAACCCTCCGGTTTATATAGACACCGGATAGGGTTAGGGTTACATAGAGTCGGTTACAATGGTAGGAGATCTTGAATATCCGCATCGCCAAGCTTGCCTTCCACGCCAAGGAAAGTCCCATCCGGACACGGGACGAAGTCTTCAATCTTGTATCTTCATAGTCCTGGAGTCCGGTTGAAGGTATAGTCCGGCTATCCGAACACCCCCTAATCCAGGACTCCCTCAGGAAGCCTCTCGCCAAAGATGGAAGTCCTCCTCTGACAACGATGACGTGAAGATTCCATGATTGGTACATGAAAACCTGCAGAGAGTCTGGGGGGGGGGAGGATACTTTGACGTTGAGAGTTAAAGAGCAGCACGACCTCGTTGGAACTGAACTGTTGTCTGTTCCATTTGAGGAGTTCTTCCAGTGGTTCAATCAAAAGGTCCTTGATAAATTAACGGTCACTTGCTACTTTCTTTAAGTACTAATTCTGTCATTAAGTCTCTATATATAGCTCAGCTCTTTCATTGCATGTATATATAATTATCCTCACTATATTATGCAGATTGAAGATCGTCGAATGCAGAAAAGCAGAAATCTATGATATTGGGTTCATTAACACAAATCTCATAGGTGAATATACGGTTAAATTTCATGCCAAAGACACCGAGGCCAACTTGCTACGATTGTTGCTTCAAAATCAAAACAAAGATAAAATACTCTTTCCTTATAACTTCAAGTGAGTGTTACTGTCTTGTGCATATTCGGTTTCCCTTATTACTCGAGGTTATAGTAATGTAATTGATGAGTTATGCATGCGTGCACAGCTTCCACTATATTCTCCTAGAGATTAAGCTTGAGCCGGGACTAGTAACCGTCTTAGACTCGAGACAAAAATCTCCCGAGTAGTATGCGGACATGACTAAAATTCTCGAGAAGTTCAATCGATCATTATCGCACCATATTGGAAACTTTGTTCATTTCCTGATATAAAGTAATTGTTTTCTTTGTCTCTTAGGGTTTGGAAAGTATTCACTGCACAAACTCTGGGACTGCCGGGGGAGCTATGATTGACATACCCGAAAGTAAGTAGTACTAGCTAGCTAGTTCCGCGCATCTCGATCCCGTTGATTCTAGATATTTTCATCAATACCATTTATAATGCTTCATTATCAGTTTGATTAACCTCTATTTCTCGTAAAGTGCTTGTGGCAGGAACCCGGGAATGATTACTGTGGATACTACGTTTGCGAGTTCATCTACAACGCGACTACTCTAAAAAACCGGGACTACTCTAAAAAACAATTTGATGTGCGTAAGCAATAATATTCACAATTTCATTTTATTAGCATCATTTGTGTTGAGTTTCATTCATATATATGTATTGACCCGCTTCTTCAAATTAGATGTGGCAGATGCGGGATGAACTCCTACCACAAGATTGCATGAAAGCAATTCAAGAGGAATTGGCGGGATTCTTTCTTGACCACGTCATCAATAAAGCCGGAGAATACCATGTGGAACTTGAGTTCAGATGCTAGGGGATTGTAAGAGATCTTACATTATATATACTAGTCGCCAACCCGTGCATTCGCACGGGCTAGCCTATTAAGAAAGATAACTTTGTACAAATGTGAATGACAATATAATTTACTTATTATTAGTTCACAATTGATTTGTGGTTAATTAATCATTTTATTGGAGGATGGGGGTATTGATAAAGATGTGAACCATCAAATCAAAGCCGGATGGATGAAGTGGCGCCAAGCTTCTGGCATTCTCTGTGACAAGAGAGTGCCACAAAAGCTAAAAGGCAAGTTCTACAGGACAGCGGTTTGACCCGCAATGTTGTATGGCACGGAGTGTTGGCCGACTAAAAGGCGACATGTTCAACAGTTAGGTGTGGCGGAGATGCGTATGTTGAGATGGATGTGTGGCCACACGAGGAAGGATCGAGTCCGGAATGATGATATACGAGATAGAGTTGGGGTAGCACCAATTGAGGAGAAGCTTGTCCAACATCGTCTGAGATGGTTTGGGCATATTCAGCTCAGGCCTCCAGAAACTCCAGTGCATAGTGGACGGCTAAAGCGTGCGGAGAATGTCAAGAGAGGGCGGGATAGACCAAATTTGACATGGGAGGAGTCCGTTAAGAGAGACTTGAAGGATTGGAGTATCACCAAAGAGCTAGCTATGGACAGGGGTGCGTGGAAGCTTGCTATCCATGTGCCAGAGTCATGAGTTGGTTGCGAGATCTGATGGGTTTCACCTCTAGCCTACCCCAACTTGTTTGGGACTAAAGGCTTTGTTGTTGTTGTTGTAATCATTTTATTGCTGGGCAAACATAAAATTACATGTAAGGCACGATACATTTTTCCCCTATACCCATTTGTGTCACCATACATACTATGGATTTAGAGCCATTCTTAAACAACGCTGTCCAATTTAGAGGTGGTATCTTAATTTATTTCACATTGGGAAAAATTGCATTAAGCAATAAGCTTGAGTGTACAATTTCAAATTTAGCGGAACTCTATGATAGAAAGAATCTAACTTTGTGCATTTGAAAAAATGTTACTCCCTCCGTCTAGGTGTGTAAGTCATCTTACAAAAACCAAATAATCCCAAAACACTTAGGCGCGGTACATTAACTCTCATCTCGTTTCTCGTTTCGTGACATATCAACTAATAAGAGATGTGGGCCATGCATGCTTTAAATGACTTGAGACTAGCAAACACGACATGCAGTGGTTAGTTCATTGCATGAAATGTTATTAATTAGCAAAATAACATTAATTTCTCCCGTTTTCCCCTCCACCATGGTCACGGTGCGCAACCTAAGATGACTTACACACCTAGATGGAGGGAGTAACCTTTCTATCTTAGAAAATTGCTACTTTTGCAAGGAGTTAAAATCAGTATCACATCTATTACCCAGTTTCCCCTTTTTATGTGAGTGTTGTATCCATTTGTCTCAAGCAACTTTTTTACTTTGACTCTTTGGGTCCACCTCTTTTCATCTCAACAGTGACCAATTCTGAACCTCTTACGATGAATGTGACAGCGGTTTCCAAATCCCATCACACCTCTCTATAGAACCTAAAATTGAATAGGCAGGCGCCATCTGCAGTATCACCCCATAACCCATTCCTTTCCGAGGTGTCTCCACTCAAGGCAAACTCCTTCTGCATCTCTATGTTAGTTATTATATTTCAAGAAATCCCATCGAAAATAAGATAGGTAAATGGGAAAATATTAATACCTATAAAACTGATTAACTTATGCCCTCTGCAATTAACATCTTATAGGATGATATAAATAACTGGAACAAATAAATTAATACCTTTCAGCATAGGGTATCTATAAATAGTTCTAGTCAAGCAAAGTAGTCAGTTAATCTAATAAAAGTAAGCAACAATTATTGGTTTAACAACTGAACTAAGTATTCTCTCCACTCGCTTTCTGCTTTCCGGTACAATATGACACTAATGATGCAGAAATACTTAAAACAAATTAAATAGGATCCTTAGGATTTTGGATAGGTAAACAGAATAGGCAATTAGTGAAAGAGGATAAGTGCCTTCCGATGTATTACCAATTAAGTTTAACGAACTTGGGCCAATATTAGTGCGAATAAAAGTGCTACATATGCATTTATATTCACAGTATTATTGCTTCATCACAGCAAGATTCAAGTTTTTTAAACAAAGCATAACTCACACTTTCAGAAAAACATTGTTAGGCCAGAGATAATACAAAAAGATAAATCAAAGTTTGGAAATACTAATATTTACTAAATAACAACAACGCGACCAACAACAATTAATTGTCCCACTGTTGGTACTTCATATGCTGTTAGCATCAACCACCTGTAGCATATCAAGAATCTTGATTTCCTCTCCCATCAAGCATTGTTTCAATTGAGAATTTCGGCTGCATTTACCAATTAATGTATGGTTGCTATATCTACCTGAACCAAGCAGACCAGATTGAGCTCGACTTAAATTTTTTATCAGTCCAATGTAAGTTTACCACTGGAACACCATAGAGATCACATACCTATGTTTTTCCATGCAGACTTCTCTATAAATTTACTGCAGGGTCTAGCCCAACATTGACTATTGAATCATGTGCTTCATTGCAGCAGTACAAACTACATTCTATTAATCTTGTCGTGGACCAAATGACCTCATATGACCAAACATAACTTCTTAGGAAGATTAGCCTGCATGTAAATTCTTGTCTAACACAAACGCATCTGGTGTAGGCGGGTGTGTGCAAGTGTTTTAAAATTCCAGTGGAAGCATATGGCATCATTGTTCCGGCAGACTGAAAAGGTAAGAGCACATCTTAAACAGTAAATGGCTACTGCTCGACTCAACGCTCAGTGTTATATATAAATTTAGTGATATCATGTCGCTCCAAGTAGATATTACAGTAGATATTAAATTTAGTGATATATTGCAGCAGTACATATTAAATAACAGTGGAAGCATATCGCATCATTGTTCCAAGTAGATATTGCAGCAGTAGATATTAAAGTAGATAGTAAATTTAGTGATATATGTAAACGGCAGACTTAATTGGTACTGATTTACTAAAGGAAAAGTAGATATTAAAGCAAGGATTAGACTGTTTATACATGTCCTGTTGACATGCCGACACCATATCGACATGCCAAAGCAAGCCTCAGGAGCACATTGTGGATGGCGTCTTCACGCACGAGCGCGCCGGTGATCAGAATCCCATCAAGACTGACATCGAACATGCGCCGGCTATCTGTGTGTGTGTAGCCAGTAGCATCAGATAAATATACGAAAACTTGTTGTTCAACCAATCTCTCGGAGAAGGAGAGGTCGATCACTTCTCCCTGTATATGTTCATGACGATCTTCTGTACTTAATTGTTTCCTTCATTTGCTTACTAGCTAGCGTGTCGAGTCCTCTCTATACGTATAGTACATAGCATCGACCAAGCACGCAGATAAGAGATGACACTTCTCTATATTAGCTAGCTAACACAATATATGAAACTCCTAAATTAACCCTACAAAATTCCCCAAAACCCCCAACACCCCTTCCTTAAAAAAAACAAAAACCTTAGCCCCTGAATTGCTGACGTGTGGAAGCTTATTGGTCCTGGTTGATGCTACCAACCGGGACAAAAAGCCTCCTTGTCTGGGCAAGCCGCAGCGGCCACGTAGAGGCCCATCTGTTCCGGTTTATGTAAGAACCGGGACTAAAGGTATTGCACTTTAGTACCGACCCTTTAGTCCTGGTTGCCGAATCGGGACAAATAGGCCTTATGAACCGGGACAAATGAGCTTTTTTCTACTAATGCCTCCTCGTCGTCCTCTTCAAGTGACCACGGGAAGAGGCGCCGATGTGGCACCTCAGGCTCCAGCTCTTCCTCCTCCTCGTCTGCTAAGAACCCTCGCGGACGCAAGGGCACCACCTCCTCGGCTTCGACTAGGCAAGGTTTTCTTCATCCGAGAGCCGTGGTAGCTGTTTTAGTCCTCGGCTTTTCTCTGTTTGTGTCGCGGAAAGATAAGCGCGACTCTGATAATAATAAATAAATAAGAATAGTTACATGCAACGCGAGACTTGTTCACGTGCATGGTGGTTACTTATTCTCTGTTATACTCGCGGTAGCTGGCTGGACGCTGCACCCGCGTTCGTGGGATGGCACGAATAACAAGCGAATGCGGCGGCTCAGTGGGCAGCCGGACAGTTGCTATACCGGGGATGGCGTAACCACGAGGTAGGTCGTCTAGACAATTATTAGTGTTCAAAAAGTTATTTTTCACGTGATGAGTCTCTTCGATAATCATCACATGTAGCCCTTCATTGTGTTCATTGATCTCCGTCACCACCTGCTTGCACTCCGATACTACCGGTATAGTTGGCGAGGAAAGATCATCTACAAGAGTTAGTATAATATATATCGTTGGCGAGGAAAGATCATCTGCAAGAGCTAGTATAATATATATCGTCTGAAGCGGATTAGAAGCACTCGACGACACAGTGCTGTGAAATCAACCACACTCACCTACTTCATCGGGATCGGTACCACTATTTCCAAAATGTTTTGTTAAGTGTGAATACGACCGAGAGAGTTAATTCTGCCCGCCCCTGTATTGTAGTTAACTGTTCGCGGTACACATTAAATGCCAAAGCACAGGTATCGACAGTTTCATTCTACGCGCTGGTCTCGTATTCACACTTAACAAATCATTTCGGATATAGTGACACTGATCCCGAGGAAGTAGGTGAGCGTGGTTGATTTCAGAGGGCTGCGTCACTGAGTGCTCCTAGTTCGCTTCAAGGAGCACATGACGATTATAACCACTGGAATCTCACACATTCAATTGCTTCAAGATCTCAACCACTATAATAAGATCGCCTGTATTGGATGAATTTTGCCAACTACAGTTATCCAGCAGTTTCCGTATGAAATGAAGCATAAGGTGCGTCCCTGACATGTCTGTGCACCATACATGCATCATTTTAACTCCATCGTGCAACAATCAGGAGTAACATACGGACAATGACTTTGTTGACCTAACCATCCGGAGTATTAATGAACCTAAATACTAGAAAGTGCGCGCGCACTATCTGGCGTTCGCGAGCGGCCGCTCCTTGGCCACACGATGTGGCCCGAACCACCGCGCGCATCGGCCAGGTGCTACCTGGTCAGGCACTCTCACCCACTCGCGTTTGTGTCTATCCCCACGTGTCCAAGCCCTTCGCCCCAATCCTCCTTGCATGGCCGCCGCCGCCACACCTGAGGCCGGCCATCTCCACCCTCTTGATTCAGCCGCCTCTGCCACAACTCGCGTCGGCCGCCGCCGACCCACCTCCCGAGCGTTCCATCCTAGAGGTGCAGTGATTTTACTTTTCTCCTTTCGCCGGAGTTTGGAGAAGAAGGTGCTGACTGCTGTAATTAATTGGACGGGAGGTTAAATCGGCCGGCATCGCAGTCGGCTGTCACCGCGCACCTTTGTTCAGCACGGCGACGACGGCGAGCACTGTATGGTAGCGGTGCCCACCAGCTCGTCTCGCTGCAGGCAGACTCTCTTTGTGGTGCTCGCCGGTGGCGCTTGCTGGCGCAGCGGCCTTCTAGTCAAGGTGCATGGAAGATTTTGTGAGATGTGGATGAATCTGTGGGTCGGAGTTGGAGTCAAGGTGGAGCTTATCATGTGGATTTCGTGGAGCCACTTGTTGTGAAGGCCGGAGCAGACATGGAGATCTATGACAGTGTGAAAGAAGAAACCAAGATCGTCTCTTGTTTGCGTCTGCAAGCAGCAAGCAGCAAGCCTGTCAGTTTCTTGATGCTACTACGTCTCTTGTTAGCGTCTGCAAGTTCAGCTGGGTGACTACATTTTTTTGCATGGCAGTGAGATAATCTGTGATTTTGCTCGTTTCAGACTTCCAGTGTCCTACCAGCTGCATCAGGTCAAAGTTTGTTCGCCATCCAAGCTCATTTGGCTACAAGAGGATGCTGCCATTTCTCATGGAGAACGGTGGCCAAGTTCAGAAATTGTCTAAATTGCCATCAGATGAGATTCAGTCTGCCATTGTGGAAGTTCATTTGGATGACAGTGCAGCTAAAGTGCACAAATCCACATCAGAAGAAGAGTTAGCTTCGGTTGGAGAACCATTTGCCGTGCATACATTGCTCCAAAGGTAAAGTAAGTACCCACTACATCACTACTATGACCCACACATTTTGTTAATTACTAACTTTTTTTAGGAGTACTGGATTAATTGATACTACTTCTACTACAAATGGTGTACGTTTGGTCTTTGTTGTTAGAAAAAAATTGCACATCAACCGCTAGTTAATTGGTTGGTTGAGGCAACATACAGTTGCACAACGGCTCATGTATGGTTGGCCGTAGGAGCAGACAAAGTTGCGCGAGCTGCGGTAAGTAGATGAATGGGACAGTAGATAAAGTTGCAGATTTCACCGGCAATGAAAATCGTGGTGATGAAGCACCCTCGTTGGTATAGTAGCTTATGGACAACTGTGGGAGTTGCACACGCATTGGAGTATAGTCGCACACAGAAGATCATGGAGCTGCACACTCTTGTTGGTGTAGTAGCACACACGGCCGCAAAGCTGCACATTTTCGTCGATGTAGTAGCTCACGCGCGGCCATGGTCACCCACACATGACCACAAAATTGCACACTCTCATTGAAATAGTCGCACGACCACACATGGCCATGGTCATACACATGACCACGTTTTCAGAAGTTGCACACTCTTGTTGGCATAGTCGCACATGCATGGCTACAGAATTGCACAATCCCGTCCGCATAGTCACACATGAATTGCCGTGGGAGGTGCTCACACCCAGCCGCGGAGTTGCTCACTCTCGTCGGCATAGTCGCACAAGCATGGCCGCATAGTCGCACAATCTCATCCGCATAGTCGCACGTGAATTGTTGTGGGAGGTGCTCACGCCCGACCGTGGAGTTGCACACTCGTCGGCATAGTCGTACATGCATGGCCACGGAGTCGCACAATCTCGTTCACATAGTCGCACACGAATTGTTGTCGGAGATGCTCACGCCTGGCCGCGGAGTTGCACATCCTCGGCATAGTCGCACATGCATGGTCACAGAGTTGCATAATCTTGTCCCGATAGACGCACACGAATTACTATGGGAGGTGCTCACGTCTGGCCGTAGAGTTGCACATTCTCGTCGGCACAGTCGCAAATGCATGGCCACGGAGTCGCACAATCTCATCCGCATAATCGCACATGAATTGTTATGGAAGGTGATCACGGCCGGCCACGGAGTTACACACTCTTGTCGGCATAGTCGCACAAGCATGGCCACAGAGTCGCACAATCTCGTCGCGCATAGTCGCACATGAATTGCTGTGGGAGGTGCTCACGCCAGCCCGCGTAGTTGCACACTCTCGTAGGCATAGTCGCACATGCATGGCCACAGAGGCGCACAATCTCATCCACATAGTCGCACATGAATTGTTGTGGGAAGTGCTCACGCTCGGCCAAGGAGTTGCACACTCTCGTCGGCATAGTCGCACAAGCATGGCCACAGAGTCGCTCAATCTCATCCGCATAGTCGCACATGAATTGCTATGGGAGGTGCTCATGTACGAACGTGGAGTTGCACACTCTCGTCCGCATAGTAGCACATGCATGGCCAGAGAGTCGCATAATCTTGTCCGCATAGTCGCACACGAATTGCTGTAGGAGGTGCTCATGCCTGGCCGTGGAGTTGCACATCGTCGGTGTCGGATTTCGGGTTCCGGCAAAACCCTTGAGGTTCGAACACTGGGGTGTGCACGAAGATCTCTCCTCCCCCTTGCACTCTCCCTCACCGCGATCTCAAGGCTCAGCGCATCGAACTCGCAGAAAAAGGGACACAAGATTTATACTGGTTCCGGCCACCGATGTGCTGTAATACCCTACTTCAGTGTGGTGTGATGGATTGCCTCTTGGGCTGAGGATGAACAGTTACAAGGAAAGAACAGCCTCCTGAGGAAAGGTGCTCTTGTGCTTGTTGACTTTGTGTGGATGAGGACGATCTGAATGGCCTCGGATCAGTTGCCTCCTACTGTGGTGGCTAGCCCTATTTATAGAGGCCCTGGTCCTCTTCCCAAATGCTGGCGGGAAGGGATGCCACGACGGCCAAATTTGAAGGGAGACAACAAGTACAAGTTATCCTGACCAAAGGTGGTCTTCGGCTACCAAAGGCTCTGCTGGTGACGCCGTCCTGGACTCCACGGTGACCTCCATCCTGCCGTCCTGCTGGTCTTGGTCTCGTTGCACTGATATTGAAACCTTTGCTTGATGCCTTAGGACTCCTCGCATGCACTTGCCTCTTTACCACCAAAGAGGAAACGGGGACACTGTGCGTGCTGCCGTCTGCCTGGCCCCGGTCGTCATGGCTTGCGTCACAGGAACCTCGCGAGGTGCCCCTTGCCTTGATCTCTCCACCCCTCGCGAGCCAGCCTGGTGAGGTAGCCCCCGAGGAGGTCTTGCGTCGTCCGCCTCGCGAGGCTCGGCCCCTCGCGAGGGTCTTGAGTGTTTGCTGGTAAAGATGGGCCGTACAGGGCCGCTGGCGGAGCCACACCATGGGCCGCAGGCAGGCAAGTATGGGACCCCCGTTCCCAGGACGCCGACAGTAGCCCCCGGGCCCAACGCGCGCTCTGAATTAGCTTCGAGGCGAAGCCCAGGGGCAAGTGCGGAGCGCCGCGTGCCCCAACAGCCCGCGGCCTCGGTTGACGCGTGGCGATTGATGGGACGTGGGCGTCTCCGTTTCCCCACGCTGCCTTGGCAACTGCCCGACTGACAAAAGACTGGCGCGGGCTATATTTGCCTCCATTGCCTTCCTTCGTCTTGCTCCAGATCCCATTTCTTGCCCTTCGCTTCCAGAGACTCCAGATCCGCCCAGATCCTCCTTCGAGCTTGCTATGGATCCTATTCCGCGACTGAGATACGACCGTATTCTATTCTCCCGCCGCCCGGAGCAAGGCTCGAATCTGCACCAGACCTCGGCCAGCTTCTGACTGGGAAGGTTGGATCGACTCTGCTATCCGGGCAGCAGCTGCTAGATTCTGGATCGGGGTTCGGTATACCTGAGTCGGAGGTGGAAAAAGTTGGCGTCGACTGAATTCGGGAGCACGCTGCGGAGAACGATTGTCGAGTGCGCGCTGAAGGTTCTCCAGTCGAGTGCGCTCAGCCAAGTTGGCCAAGCGCGCCTGCTCCAAGGCCTGGGCCTCAGGGGTTTCTCCAACTATAGGAGTATGTAGTGCATCCATGTTCCGGCGGTGAAGTTCCTCCCTCTGCTGCGAAGAGAGGGGTTCGGGGCGGTACTCACCGTTCCCGTCGCCCCCGTCATCACGGGTGAAGCTAGGAGGACTGCGTGGTCCATTGACCATCAAAACTTCTGCCGCTGGGTCGCTGCTATCGCACTCGGATGCAGTCTCTACGGAGCCAGTCGACAGATCGAACAGGCCGTAGAGAGTTTCGTCAGGCTCGATTTCCGCGACTTGAGGGGTGGCAGACTGGCGAGCCGCCGCATGCCTCACCCATCGCTGAAGCCTCGACCGACCGGAACGTTTGCTCCAGCGGGCCACAGGGAGGGTGAAAGTTGCTGGAGCCGACTGATACTGGGTCGAGGGCTGCCGCAGGAGGACGCCGCGGACGCACGCGCGAAAGTGCGTTGCCCCGCGGGCGAGGAGTGAGTCGACGTCGAGTGGAGCCTCCTAAAGCCAAGCGGAGTCGTCGGCGACAAACACGAGCGTGCCGAGACGGATCTTGCGGCCCTCAGCCAAACCTCCGCCTGAAACCATGATGAAGGGGATCGGAAAAATTGCAACTTCTCCAACAAGTCCCTAAGACACCTGCCCCAAAGTGGGCGTCAACTGTCATGGTTCTAGGACTGACAGTAGAATAGGGGGGTAGAAATGTAGAGGCAAGATCCTAACTATGGAGGAGTTGTACACGCGATTTTTACGAGTTCAGGCCCTTCTCGGAGGAAGTAACAGCTCTACGTCTCGGAGCCCGGAGGCGGTCGATTGGATATATGCATGTGAATTACAGAAGATGCGAACCCTTGTCCCAGAGGAGGGGGTGGCTTATATAGAGTGCGCCAGGACCCCAGCTCCCCACCGTTACACAGAGTTCAATGTTCATAAAGGAGGAGCGTTACTGGTAACGTCCGGAGTAAAGTGCTATAAATGATTATTAAATCTATGACTTAAATCCCGACCGTTGCGGAGTGAGTGGCTTCACATCTTCTGGTGGCCGAGTGGTTCTTCGCATGGTCGAGTGTCTTCAAAGTTGTCGAGTGGAACATAACTTCATGGTCGAGTGGATGATGATCTCTCTTTGACTGCTTCTGGTTCTTTTAGAGATGTCCTTTGGGAGGGTATATTGGATAGATCCATGGCCCTACCCTAGATACATAGCTTCGTCAAGGGGATGTCTGATGCAGACAGATGGCCTTATGTACTATGGTGTATGTGCTTACGGCTACTACATTCCTTTTGCATTGAAGTTAGGCAACGGATGAGTTGAAATTGTGTCGAATATTTGTATGAGATAGGTTATAGTTGGATTTGGATTTTATGTAGATAGTGTACGGAAACATGTTCAAATAGAACATTTGTATCTAGGATATATTATATAATTAAAATAGAAGACAAACAAGCCATCATGTTAATCCCCATATGCTAAGAAAATAATATCCGTTGATTTTAATTATAACGGTTGAGATAAACATATGAACAAAGTTACGTAGAACATCTATTGGGTACAATCTGTCACGTACAAACAGATATGCGTATTTATACACGAGCCAAACACGATTATATTAATAGGAAAAATAGGGGTGTAGTCCGACGGGAGCCGGAACAACAAGGTGAAAAAAAGCTGTAGTCCGGTTGGCACACCACCAGCCTGAGCGAGGTGCAATTTGTATTGCCGTTCAAAAGTAAAAAAAAATGACATCATCGCTCATGTCATTTATCAATTAATATGGGCAGCTTTATCTATTAGCAATTTGGTAAGCATACTGTATACAATAGTTTTGTATCATATACTCCCTCTGTAATCTTAGTTTTGTATCATATACTCCCTCTGTAATCTAATATAAAAGTCCTCACAAAAAAATCTAATATAAGAGTGTTTAGATTACTAAAATAATGATCTAAACGCTTTTATATTAGTTTACGGAGGGAGTACATACATGTTTTTAGATTATAAAAGTAAAAAAGGTTGTCATATACATACGTATGTCAAAATTCTGTAAATAGTTAATTTTTATATTTATTATATTATTATTAAGACAGTAGAAAAAGAACGGTGGAGATTTAATGCACTAGAATTAAGAGGTTTGAACGGTCCATATTTATCATCAGAAACATACCGACGTGGCCATGTGCTAAAAGCAGTTTTTTTTTTACCAGGGTTGCTAAAAACAATCAACCAGGCTAAATATACGTCCCATGCAAAAAAAGGCTAAATATATGTATATAAGTTAGTTTTTTTTGCAGGCCAAGTTTGTTACGTTCCAGCTAAAGAAAAGGATGTCACATGCACGTGTACAACTTGACGCTTTTCTTTCTCTTTTGAAAGCGTACAATTTGATAATTAGTTACCGGATTGATTCCTGGCATTATTGATTTTTGTGGGAAAATCAGGTTTAAGAGTCGTGATCGTATTGAAGTAGAATATATTGTCCAATCTTATGTAATCAGTTTGTCTAATTTATATCTAGATGTTTTTTAAGGATGTCACATCTAAGCTCCCACAAATATATAATGCAGCAGCAAGAAACAAAAATAAAACTAAAACAAAAAATTGACCACAAGCAGAGTGGACATCAACTTAGATGTGACATAATTATGTCATATCTAGATGTGTTCTAGACAGACCCGTATGTAATAATAGGCAGCCCGGCCAGCAAACCTGCATACATCTGCCGCGTTCCGCGTCATGGTAGCGCGATGAGGCCGCGAATACGGCAGCCCTCCGGCAACCCAGCGTGGATCTGCGGCGCTCCAAGTCTTGGTAGCAGGCAATTCGTACTGGCAGGATCCATACCCACCATGAACCTCTGACAGGCAAGCGATTCAGCATGTCATGACAGCATCTCATCGAGTACGAAAGAAATTCAGTGTTCGTTGTGCGTGCAAAGGAGGAAGAGGAGATAGCGATACTTATGTGGGATATGGTCGTTAGCCTGTACAACTTTGGCAGGATCCAAATCCACCATGAACCTTCAGCATGCCATGGCAACATCTAATAGATCACCTAAAGAAGGATCGTGATCGCAAAAATCCCACAAAAAATTCAGACTCCACTATGGGTGTAAAGGAGGAAAAGGAGAAAGCGATACACTGTCGCCTGGGCAAGCGGGAGATCCAACATGTCATGACAGCATCTCATCCACCATGAACCTTTAGCATGCCATGACAACATCTGATAGAGGATCCAAGAAATCGTTTGTCCACTGTGCAAGCAAAGAAGGAAGAGGAAAAAGCGACAGATCTGTGGGCTGTGGTCGTTCCTCTGCTCCGCGGAAGCTAAAGCAATACTTCTGTGGGCTTTGATCCCCCCCAGGAGGGGCAAAAAATCGCCCCCTGAGGGCGCGCCGGCGCTAAACCGCGCATTGGGGCGTGATGCCCCCCAGTCGCGGCGCCTACGTTTTTAAAAAAAATTCAAATACGGCGTAAACACGACTGAAATTTAACGCAAACATCGGCGAGTTCGTTCAAACTTAAACATATTTTACAAAAAAAGAAAAAAACTTCCGCGGGCTACCCCGCCGTCTCCCTCGCCGCCCGCCTCGCCGCCCGCCCACGCGGTTACATGCCGAGGAGGCTGTAGAACCGCGTGTAGTCATCGCCGCCGTCATCGTCGTCGTCGCCGCCCCCGCCTGCGCCTCCGCCGTCCCTGCTGCATCCCTCCCTCGGTTGGCGCGGCGGGTTGGACGGTCCGGGGGCGTCGTCGTCGTCGTCGCTGTCGAGGACCACGACGCCGTGCTCGTCCTCGCGCCCACGCTTGCGGGCGGCGATCTCCTCCAGGGCCCGGCGCTGCCGGACCATCTCGTCGCGGAGGTAGTCGTCCCGCGCCCACCGCAGGGCGTCCTCGTCGGAGATGCCGCGCCGGGCTATCTCCTCGTACTCCGCGGGGAGGCCGCGCTCCGGCTTGGACTCGACGAGGACGAAGCGGCCGGTGGGTGGGGAGGCGTTGGCGCCGATGCGGACGCCGGAGCTGCACGTGCGGGCACTGACCGGCATGCCCTGGGGCTCCGGCTTGACGGGGCGGAGGCAGGGCGAGCCGCCGGACGACGAGGAGGACCCCCCGGTCTCCATGCGCCTCAGGGTCCAGGAGCTTCCCCGGCGGCGTGAGAAGGACGGGGGAGCGGGGTACTCGAGGCGCGGCGTGTTGCCGCCCTCAATGTACTCGAGGACGGCCTCCAACGTGCGCCCGGGCACGCCCCACCACCGGCGCCGGCCATTGAAGTTGAGCCTGCCGGAGGGCACTACGCCGTTGGTGGCCTCGAGCTGCTTGGCGTGACGGCGGCGGAAGTAGGGCTCCCAGAGCGGGCTGTCGGGGACGTACCGTGGCCCCTCCCTCGCCGCCCGCGGCAGGGACGCGCGGATGCGTGCGATTTCCGCACATCGCGCCGCCCCGGTGGGTGGTGGTGGCACCGGCACGCCGCCGGCGCTGATCCTCCACGCGCCGGGCACCCGCATGTCCGGCGGGACCGGGTACCCGGCCTCGTAAAGGAGGCGAGCCTCATCTTCGTGGAGATGGCGGCGGCCGAAGCCGTTCGCCGCCGCGCCGTCACCAGGGAAACACTCGGCCATGGGTGATGAACTGGAGACGGCGAGAGAGAGGAGAGGGAGGAACGACGACGGCGAGAGAGAGGAGAGGGAGGAACGACGACGGCAAGAGTGTGATCGCCGAGCACGCTGGTGCGCGTCTTATATAGGCCGAGACGCCGCCCGTACGCGTGGCCGCCGTGTGTACGCGTGGCGGGCGAGGGAGGGCGAGGGACGCACGTCGTCCGGCCTTCACTGCGCCGCCCGTGAGGCATCAATGGCGCAGGCTGACCGGCGCCGCAGCTTTGGCATTGATTCGCCGCGGGAAACGAGGCGATGAGGACGACGAAGGGGCGAGAAGAGAGCCGTGTCGCTGACGTGGCGGGCCCGCAGCTTTTTCGCGCCAAAAAAGTTCGCCCGGCGCCCCCGGGCGCCCCCCAGCGCACCGGGTTCGGCCTGGGTCCGCCGGCGCTGTTTTCGGCCCAGGCCGGCAAAAATCGGGCTCCTGGGGGCGCGACTGGGCCGATTTTTCGGCGCCGATGCAAGAAAAACGCCTGGAGAGGCCTTCCTGGGGGCGCGGCTGGAGATGCCCTAAAATGGTACTTCTGTGGGCTGTTCTCTAGGAGATTGAGGTAGCAATAATCTTAGCATGTTGGCCTCTACTCTGCAGAAGGTAATGAGTTTCTGGACTCTATCAGGCTAACACATGAGGCTCTCAGAAAAAGAATAAACAAGGATAGCCTGTTTTTGTTTTTGTTTTTTTTTTGCAGAAAAAGAAGGTTAGCCTGTTGACTAAACCATACATAACAAACACAAATTGAACCATGTAGCTAGGAGCACTAAATATATTTCGTTGTCATCTATGCTAATATGAAACTGGTGGGATATAATATGATGTTTCATTGCAAAAAACCTGTACATAATTCATACCACATGGCGAACTTACAGAAATAAATAGGGTACAGAGGGCAAAACAAGAAGGGAGTAACAGATCTGAAGACGGACATTCTACACACGCTGCACCTTTTTCCTATAGATGAACTAATTTAACTGATGAAGAAAACCAATTAAAAAAACTCTTCAAAGAAAACAAAAGCACCTTGCAACGAGACTACATATGTGCAAGGTGCGCATAGTAGAAGCATACACAGGTATGCCACCGCGTTAACCCAAAAACACAAGTGCAATTGAACAATTAATATAGTTCGGTGGACAAAGACAAGAAAGATTTATGTATGAATCATCTATTGTTCATATGTAATTACCCAAAAAAATGTTGATGGAAGACGAACACCAAAAGATGTGTAGTGGAAGAAGAAAAACTAAGAATTTGTATATTCATATCCAATATCGGTTAGTTGTGGGTCCAACAAATGGAAGGACAAGGAAGGAAATACGCGTACCAAAACTATTATATTATCATGTGTGGAAGCATGTCCAGACATGATATTGAACAAAACAACAACAATGATGATGTTACACTTGTACTAGACACTAATGTTAGATTTTAATGTTGGTTGAGATGTTTTAAAAAGTGCAGATAGAATACAGAAAACAATTGACTAGAAGTTGACAAGGAATAATTAAAAAACATACCAAGCACTATATAGGTTAGCATGCCATGCGTACAGCACAATGTTTGTTTTTCAGTTGTCACATACCAAGTAAGTTATCAAGAACTTTATTTATACAGTAGGAAATTCAGTGAGTACACTAATATTCCCTCATGCTAAGATAACATAATTAGAACAATCACAAATGAGGTTCCACACTTTGTCAACGATAACTTTTATGTGATTTTACGTCCTACCAGCTACCAACATCTCAATGACAATATAGATACAAAAAGAAATAGAACATCTAGCCGTGCAAACGCGCGGGTTACCTTGCTAGTTTCTTATCCTATATACTTAAGAAGTTCACCCCACTACCTGATTTATCTTAACATGCAAGCTGTCCAGGTCACATGATGCCACATCAGCATTTAGTTTCCAAACAGCAACCAATAGGTCAACTCTACGCATGCAGACCATCGTTTTGTTTTCAGCCGTGAAAACCAACCGACTCCTCCCTCACATGCGACATTTCATATCAAAAGTTAATCTCTTCCGCCGTTTCCTTTCAATGCCACTTCGTTGGATGATTCCTTCATCTCCCCCTCAGTGAATAAATTTCCACTATGATTAGTAACTCTCCACCGTGGTCATCCTGATTCTTCTTCTCCCTCTCTCTTTATATGCGCTCCTCTCCATACCGTGCCTCCACCGATCAAGCCTTATTAGGCCATCGCCACCAGAGACTTGAGCACTAATGCCGGCATGGATCCCCGTGATTGCTGCCAGCCGGGGCTTTGTTGGCCCAAGTCATACCTCTCGGTGGTGCGCCCCACTATCGGTGTCCTCCAGAAACAACTCATCGGCTGGATGGGGTGAGCTTCTCCTTCATCTTTATCGCCTCATATCTGAATATTTTTTTGCTGGCTTCGGTGGAAACTTTCATTACGAGAACCGGTGCTCACTTTGTAGCACATATGTTCGTTCCTCACACCGTCTGGTCACTTTACAACAACGGAGGCACCGACGCTGTCTTGCGGCAATATGTGGTCACTTGGCGGCTTCACTGCAACAAGGTTTGCAGCACCTGGGGCGGCCTTGTAGCATCATGCTATGTGCGGCGTGGCCGGCTTGCATCGCCGCATGGTCCGCTTGTGGCATTGGCGATGACCTTGAAGCACCGCGCGCCTGGCGTTGCAGCACCATGTGGCCCGTCGTGCATCGTCTCCAGGCTATTGCAGTCGTAGCGTCCAACCCGCCAGGCCGCCACCCCTTGCAACAACTCGTGATAGACAAGGGGAGCTACGGGATGGTCTCAGAAAAGCAAGCACGACGAGCGTGATGCTGTACAGTTTTTTTTTTTTAATTTGGGAGATCGGGGGAGTTGGTAACGGTATGGCGGAGCACAACGTTGGGGGTAGCTACGAGTGCTGCAGGGGAAGAAGATAATGTTTGGCGGGGTGGTGGGGCACGTGGAGAACGATCAGTTCGGCGTTCACATCCATAGCGACGGAGATGCCCAGCCTCAAGACCGCAGGCTATATCCAACTGCAAAAATGCTAAACTTACTGGTTGTTACATGAGCTTTACGGGACCCTTTCCTCTAATTCGCGCATGGCTGATGAAACATTATGATTTTTTAATCTATAAAACGTTATGATCAGCCGGCTGAAAAACATCATTTGTCATTTTAGTGAAAAAAGACATGCAAACGTGTTGTCCATGACAAAAAGAGGTGCATATGTGTGCATGCTCTGATTTCCTTTTTTTACCAATTGGTATCTGGCTTGTGGTCATGTACAAATTTAGATATACGGAAGTATTGCTACTGGATTTGTGTATATTTTTTTCTGACACTTTTGAAGGGCTTACATGACTATTACGGATAAGCAACAAGCATTCATGTTAGTAGTTTATGTAGGCCCTCGGGCTAGGCTTGGGCCTTTATTCAGCTTTGTTTCAGTGAATATGGATTTCTGATCTGATTTGGGCATGATTTCAGTTCATCAAACTTTATGTTCCATGTATTTTCATGTTAACAATGCATTCATCTTCCTCCGCGAAAAGGATGAATGCTTTCTAAGAAGGCAAATATAAAGATACTTTGCGATATATTTTTTTGTACTTTTCATATCATATCATCAATTGTTCAAATAGAAATATATTTATCTCTTTTAATTTTTATACTATCTTTTTACTCCATAATCCATCTTCTACATAGTGCTTCAAATTCCCGCAGCAACGCGCGGGGTATCATCTAGTATAATATATGGATAGAGACATGTAGGGGGAGCCGGCAGCGTGTGCTGGTGCCTTAATGACCAGAGTGCGGTATTGTGGCCGTGTCAAGGGAAGGAGCGCCTATAATCAGGCCCCAAAGATATAGCCATATTTGTAAACCTTGTGAACAAATTTGGTGTGGTGCCTTATGTGATTGCTTAGTTCTAGACAGAACTATCGTGTGCCTTGGACTAATTCTAACAGCATGCACGTCTCGATCCTATCTTGATATCTCATGCACGTACGTCGTACGTGCATCCTGTTGATGCAATACACGTATACGATAGCTTCTTCACAGCAAGCTTGCATGAACATCAACATACGCTAACCAATTCTAATCAATAGCATCACGAGTGAAACGTACTTCTACACAGAGTACGTCCTACTGGCCGGGGCACGGACCGGTTTATTTATTCGTGGCCGGAAATGGTGGCTAGGATCGATCAAAGTACTAATGCAACCTTGCATCTTACCTTTAATTAATTCTGGTTGGTGACATCTGACATACTATATGCATGCACACATGTGACCACACAAAAAGAGCAACAGAGATGAGCATACTTTAAAAAAGACTTTTGTAGGGATTGGCTGTACGGATTAATTAGCTGGGCCTGGAGATGTAAAACGTACGGACTACCGAATTTCTTTTTCACTGCCCATATTCGTCACAATTCACAGAAGCAGGACACGGTAAACATATATAAGCATCCATTTTAGCCAATCTCTGGCTAGCTAACCATGCAAACAACCATACAACCAACCTTAGGTACTACAGTATATGCAAATTGAGGATAGCTCATGCTCCTTGTGGTGGAACGGATCAGTTATTGTTCAAGCCCTAGACTTGGCACTGCGCTCGCATATCTCAAGAATGAGTGTATGTACTACCAGGTATATACTACGCAGCGTATATACATACGTACTCCTTCAGTCCAGCCACACCTCACTACTCCGGGTTTTAGGAAGATCACCTATACAGCTCTAGTCTCACGCTAGCCGATCGATCGACCTATATTTACTTGCGCAGCGGTCAGTGCAGCGGCTGCCACATCGATCGGTAGGTGCTGCACGCAGTCACTACACCTTGTACGGTCGATATGGATATGCAAAAGATCAAGCAAGCTGGCGACTAGAGCACTGCTGCAAGCACCGACGCACGGCGGTTTCATTAATCAATGCCCGCGTCTATTTTAAGGGTATCTCCAGCCGCGCCTTCAGGAAAGCCTCCCCAGGTGTTTTTTTTACGCCGGCGCCGAAAAACGGTCCAGTCGTGTCTTCAGGAGACCGATTTTCGCCGGCCTGGGCCGAAAATAGCGCCAGCGGACCCAGGCCGAACCCGGCGCGCTGGGGGGCGCCGGGCGAACTTTTTTGGCGCGAAAAAGCTGCGGGCCCACCGCGTCAGCGACACGGCTCTCTTCTCGCCCCTTCGTCGTCCTCATCGCCTCGTTTTCTGCGGCGAATCAATGCCAAAGCTGCCGCGCTGCCGCGCCGGTCAGCCTGCGCCATTGATGCCTCACGGGCGGCGCAGTGAAGGCCGGACGACGCGCGTCCCTCGCCCTCCCTCGCCCGCCACGCGTACACACGGCGGCCACGCGTACGGGCGGCGTCTCGGCCTATATAAGACGCGCACCAGCGTGCTCGGCGATCACACTCTCTCGCCGTCGTCGTTCCTCCCTCTCCTCTCTCTCGCCGTCTCCAGTTCATCACCCATGGCCGAGCGCTTCCCTGGTGACGGCGCGGCGGCGAACGGCTTTGGCCGCCGCCATCTCCATGAAGACGAGGCTCGCCTCCTTTACAAGGCCGAGTACCCGGTCCCGCCGGACATGCGGGTACCCGGTGCGTGGAGGATTAGCGCCGGCGGCGTGCCGGTGCCCCCGGTACCCACCGGCGTGGCGCGGCGTGCGGAGATCGCACGCATCCGCTCAAACCTGCCGCGGGCGGCGAGGGAGGGACCTCGGTACGTCCCCGACAGCCCGCTTTGGGAGCCCTACTTCCGGCGCCGCCACGCCCAGCAGCTCGAGGCCACCAACCGTGTAGAGCCCTCCGGCAGGCTCAACTCCGCCGGCCGGCGTCGGTGGTGGGGCGTGCCCGGGCGCACGTTGGAGGCCGTCCTCGAGTACATCGAGGGCGGCAACACGCCGCGTCTCGAGTACCCCGCCCCCCTTCCTTCTCATGCCGCCGGGGAAGCTCCTGAACCCTGAGGCGCCTGGAGACCGGGGGGTCCTCCTCCTCGTCCGGCGGCTCGCCCTGCCTCCGCCCCGTCAAGCCGGAGCCCCAGGGCACGCCGGTCAGCGCGCGCACCCGCAGCTCCGGCATCCGCATCGGCGCCAACGCCTCCCCACCCACCGGCCGCTTCGTCCTCATCGAGCCCAAGCCGGAGCCCGGCCTCCCCGCGGAGTACGAGGAGATAGCCCGGCGTGGCTTCTCCGACGAGGACGCCCTGCGGTGGGCGCGGGACGACTACCTCCGCGTTGAGATGGTCCGGCAGCGCCGGGCCCTGGAGGAGATCGCCGCCCACAAGCGTGGGCGCGAGGACGAGCACGACGTCGTGGTCCTCGACAGCGACAACGACGACGACACCCCCGGACCGTCCAACCCGCCGTGCCAACCGGCGGAGGGATGCAGCAGGGACGGCGGAGGCGCAGGCGGGGGCGACGACGACGACGACGGCGGCGGTGACTACACGCGGTTCTACAGCCTCCTCGGCATGTAAACCGCGTGGGCGGGCGGCGAGGCGGGCGGCGAGGAAGACGGCGGGGGTAGCCCGCGGAAGTTTTTTTCTTTTTTTGTAAAATATGTTTAAGTTTGAACGAACTCGCCGATGTTTGCGTTAAATTTCAGTCGTGTTTGCGCCGTATTTGAATTTTTCAAAAAAACGTGGGCGCCGCGACTGGGGGGCATCACGCCCCCAGTGCGCGGTTTAGCGCCGGCGCGTCCCAGGGAGCGATTTTTTGCTCCTCCTGAAAGGCCAACGGCTGGAGATGCCCTAACCAGCTAGTAGTTTCAGATCTCGGGCCACAATTCTTTTCCTCCTTACACGTATCTGTTCAATTTAATATAATCTGACGTGCAAGCAAGCTGCTAGTCGACGGAAAATGAACCATATGCGGTTGCGACAAAAGGAAAGTAACAGCGCATTTATCTCTACAGTTTAGAGGACAAACATAAGACTAGCTATTTAGATATACAAAATATGCTGAACGTAAAAAATTAATTAAACTGTTTGTTAATTATTGCTTCTTTTTTGCTGGAGTATAATGTTGGCACTAACTTTCTCTTAGTTCGGACTGGGTAAACTAGTTGTTGCAGGCAGTTCAATAATTATTTCTAGAAATGGGGAAGACTACCCAAATTATGAATAAAGCACATCTCTCCGAAAATACTTTTCTGAGTCTAGGCTCATCTGCACCCGTGCTGAAGAAAAAAAAAACAAAACAAATACTAGAAAAATTCAAAAAATTCCAATATTTTTGCTGCTAGATAAATTGATGCATGAGCTCCGCCCCAATTTTCAAATCATTTGAACATCTGAGCAGCTCTCGGGAAAAAAGACAAATTCGGGATTTGTAAAAAAGTTTACTGTACATGTACTGTTTTAACCCGATTTGTCTTTTTTGCTGATAGCTACTCAGATGTCCAAATGATATGAAAATTGAAACGGACCTCATGCAATAAATTATCTACCATGCAAATTTTTTGGAATATTTTGAATTTTGAATAAAAGTTTTTGACCGGGATCTGATGAGTCTATGCACCGAATCGCTGCACTCACATCTCTCTGTTTACAGACATTAGAAAGTGTTTTTGGCACTGTGGTTGTTGTTAATAAACCTACTTTTTGTTAAACCACAGTACTTAATTGAATTGAAAGTGGGCTACAAATTAATTGTAACAAATTTTCTGATGTAATGGTAATTAATTTTATTGAGCAACAGTTTATTTAATCTTTAATATCACACTACATTCAAAATTAATTCAAGTGTGGCCAAAGTTAGTTTGGAATACAAAATTTGGCCTCTTTTTGTGAGCCTAGAGTATGTGTCGACTTTGGAAATTTAAACCATGTATGTTCCTATTCCAATATACTAGGTAATTACCCCGCGCGTTGCTGCGGAAATATAAAGATTAATTACAGACGACTTACATATGAGGGAAAAGATCTAAATCAAAAGCTACTAATTTTAATATATAAATATTCCGTACTTGCATTATGTGTAAATCAGGGCATTTTACAAACTTTTGGAAGTAAATAAATTAAATAATTATCTAATCTACTACATATGACCAGTGACAAAAATAAACATATTGGTATGGTTTGAGTGGGCTTAAAAAAATATTAGAGTATGGTGAAGTGGGATGCTTGCATGTTGAGAGAATTAATGATAATGAAATAAGGTTTGCATGGGCTGAAAATATTGTTAATGGATGCTGACGTGGCACACTTGGTGAGGTGGATGGCATGCATGTTGAGAGAATTAGAAGTATTGCATGGTATGAAAAATATTGTTAGTCGATGCTGACGTGGCACACTTGGAGAGGTGGATGGCTTGCATGTTGAGAGAATTAGAAATAGTGGGGGATCAACTATTTAGATATTATATATCTGTTAAATCTTACCGAGCCTAATGAGATACAATGATAAATTGCCCTACTACTAATTAGTCCGTGGAAGACAACCTAGACTTACAGATTAGTACTCCCTCCGTCCCATAATATAATACGTTTTTGCAAGGTAAAATAGCTTGTAAAAATATCTTACATTATGGAACGAAGGGAGTAAAGAAAAGAGGCCGAAACATACTATTTTTCTTTGTTGAACGCATCACAGTTTAGTAACTACAACACCAGCTTTCCTCCTCCAGCTAAGACCCCTCTTTTTTTTTTCAGGGTGAGCTAAGACCCCTCTCTGACCACACGAGCACATGACACAAATGGTATGGTGGTTCACAATTTGACATCGCTATCCAACCCTATCTTTAAGCTGAAGCATGGATGCATCGTCCTCATAAAACCGCGTGTGTATGGTTCAACTACCGATCGATCACATCCCCCTTACGCTACACCGCGTGTCTATAAATACATGCGCTGCATGCTTTGCCTTCCCATCCAGTCATCCTCAGCTACTTCACCACAGAACCAACCAGTAGTCAATTAAGCAGCATTTGACCATGGCGCCCAAGCAGCTCCCCGCTGTCCTCCTCGCCACCTGCGCCACCCTCCTGGCCCTCGCCGCGCCATTGCTCGCCGGCGACCCCGACATGCTGCAGGACTTCTGCGTCGCCGACTACAAATCCCTTGACGGCCGTAAGTTCTGCTAGCTCTTCCATCCATACTCTCGTGCGCACATGCATAGATCACGCCTGAACTGAAAGTAATGCATGCATGTCTATATGTGTGCAGCACTGCGGCTAAACGGGTTCCCATGCAAGAGGCCGGAGAACGTGACCGCGGACGACTTCTTCTCGGCCGCGCTGGCATTCCCGGGCAACACCGGCAACCCGGTCGGCTCCATGGTGACGGCGGCGAACGTGGAGAAGCTCCCGGGGCTCAACACGCTGGGCGTCTCCCTGTCCCGCGTGGACTACGCGCCGTGGGGCGTGAACCCGCCGCACACCCACCCACGTGCCACCGAGATCATCTACGTGCTTGAGGGCTCCCTCGACGTCGGATTCGTCACCACTGCCGGCAAGCTCTTCGCCCGCACCGTCTGCAAGGGTGAGCTTTTCGTCTTCCCCCGCGGCCTCGTCCACTACCAGAAGAACAACGGCGGTGCGCCGGCCATGGCGATCACGGCATTCAACAGTCAGCTGCCGGGCACGCAGTCCCTTGCCGTGGCGATGTTCGGTGCCTCGCCACCGGTGCCCACCGACGTGCTAGCCAGAGCGCTCCAGATCGACGGCGGCCTGGTGGAGGCCATCAAGTCCAAGTTCCCAACAAAGTAACTAGCCATGCATGCATGAGGTTAGTTGGGTCGGCTCTACGTGCGTACGTGCTGCTAATAATGACGAGGACCACGTAAAAGTGCAGTTTTAATTCATTTGCTTGACAAAATATCTTTTGTACAGTATATTCTGATTCTTTTGTGTCGGTGCCTGTTTACTGAAGGGTCTCGCCGGTTTTACTGTTAATTGTTGCCTTTTGTTCACGAACGACCTACCGGTAACTAATCTGTATGTGTCCATTATTGCTGAAAATGAATGTGCATTATTGCTTTAATTTTCATGGTTTTTCTTTTGTGAATAGAAACAGATTTATTACAAAGTTTCATTGGAAGTACAAAGCACCTCCGTAATAAAAAATATTTCCTCCATTCCTTTATATAAGGTGTATTTGTTTTTTTGATAAAATTTCATAATGTAAGATGCATTCTTTCTAACTCCTCATAATTTCATTTTTAGCCCTCCATAACAAGGAAAGTATCTCCTTAATTTTCTTATTGTCCGTATCTCTTCTTGTAGCAAAAGAAGGAAAGAATCTCTCTCTCGACTGCATGTATCTACTACTTTCCTCGGCTTACTGATTTGCTTGCCACAAACCAAAATTTTTGCTACGGGTAATTTTGTCTTAACATGTCTATAATTATGTGCCTTGGTCACCGTGATAAAAATAATACATCTTACATAAAGGAACAGAGGGAGTACATCAAGGATTATGAACCACCGAACGACCAATGTCGTTGCCAGAACGAGCTGCCACTGTGCCGTTGTCGTTCCTCTCGTACCAGAGTCGTCCTGACCATGTCGATGAAAGTCGGGAATTCTTCATCCACATACCCTTAAGGACCAGCGCTCCGGAGCCACAGTCGTCCCCGTTGAATCCTTAATCGATATGAAGAAATTTACATCAAATATCATCGTTGCGTATGCATGGCAAGAAATCCTAATCTCGTTGCGCAAGGAGCTGACGCTAGAGCTCCGTCTAAGTCTGACGAGCAAACTTGAGGAGGATCGAAGCCCGGAAGACTAACTTGAAGAAGAAGCGTCATCCTTCTGAGCGTCACTCCTGCAAGGATTAAAACCTTACCTATCTACTAGCCGGAGCCGAAGCACCAGGAAATCCCTCCCCGCCATCGGCCGGCGGAGTGGCAGGCGGAGGGGAGGTGAATCCATGGGCTCGCCGACGGAGTTCGAGGGGAGGAAGGCTTTCCCTAATGATCTACAAGTCACGTGGTAAAGAAGAAACCGCATGCAGCTGTACAATTTTATTATGTGTCATTCTCTGACACTGATATATGAATTGAATGCGTGATAATTTGGATAGACAACACGATCATGATTTGCACCGACAGTTTTCGTATCAAGCAGCACTGTTCGACCCAAAAAAGAAGTAACACTGCTCACTGTCGCACCTCTCACGTACATCTCGCGTACCAACCTCTAGCGTACACGAAGCTGTGAACCTTCCTCTTCTCTCACGCCTAATTGGTTAATTACTCGGTCACACGATCAACCGATCCGGCCATCCATCACGTCATCGTCAAGTTAATTAGAGTACCTACTTCAGTCGATGTCATCTACAGATACCGCCTCCCAATGCCCCAGTCTCTGTCAAACCGAAAGTTCCTGACCACCTGCAGCCAGCTCACGCAGCTACTTACTAAATACATAGATCAAGGACACCGCCGATTAACAAGGAATCGTCGTGGGCAAGCTCCCTGCTGGGCAATTTTTTGGTCATGTAACGAGAAGACTTGGACAAAGCAAGACAGAGAGTTGCAGCTCCTAGTAGAAAGAATAGTGCGGCTGCTAGGTAAGACTATATTAGCACAAAGAGATGAACTGTTTTATAAAGAGGACACATTTGGAAACAAGAGTCAAAGGATGTAGTTTTTTTTTTTGAAAAGAAAGATTACCCGGCCTCTGCATCAAGCGATGCACACAACCAATTTATTAAATAAAATATCAAACAAAGTATGTAGATCATCTTATGTTCTGAAGCAAGCTCAAAAAACAAGTAAAATGCCGCAACTGGCATAAATATGACAAAATGACAAAATACTTATTCTATTATTGGACCGCGATCCAAACCGATTGTACATAAGCCATGCTACCGTCTCACAGCGGTTGCGCCCAAAGGCCAAATGCTCTCTGGCTTCCGGACGACTGAGTAACGATCATACATGGATCCATCCACACGCCTAAAAGATAACCTGCAAATTTTTGTGATATTTGTTCAGTTAAGCATAACATCATTCCGACAATTCCAAATGGCACAAAGTAATAGACAAACTCTAGCTCGAATTTTTGCCAATGTATTGGACTCTGCTCCATTTAGTTAGGTACCAAACAAAACGGAAATATATTGGGTGGGCTGACATTAAAGGAAACATGTATTATATGTCACAATAACCTAGTTAGTGGGCATTTGAGAAAAATATGTTGAATTGTTTCGTCCTGGTCACAAAAACAACACCATTTACTACCTTTCCATCTATGTTTCGCCAATTTGTCCTTAGTTAAAATCACCCCCTTGTGCATAAACCACATAAATACCTTTATTTTTAATGACACCTTATAATTTTCGAAATATATATGATGTGACTTTGGTATTCGTCCAATGTTAATCACGTCTACATACATATAGATTTTATTGAGAAGATGTCAGAAATCGAAAGTTTATAATGTAGAGGATTTCGCACATCAGACAGGTTAACCTCTATCAATCTATGCACTAAATGCAGCCATCTATCCGAACGTTCACCCACTAGTACCCACTAGAAATGAATGTTTAAGGGAAAATAGACTAGTAGTATTGTTCTTATGAAAATATCTTTACGTTGTACAATGTAATATAGCGTTGGATACTGCAATGCTAGAGGCATCTCCCCCGGCCAAGTGTCTTTCTAGAATCTAGTAGTATGACCATTTTTGACTATGAATTTACTTCTATTAAAGAGGGCATTCTTTGTCTGCACCGGTCTCTTCCAAAAAGGAGAATCATTTGGTTGCTTACCTATGCCAGAGTTTAGAATGCACATACTTGTTACACAATAACTGTATCCACACACCATCCTCCTCTACAAACAATCGATAAAGCCATTTGCTAAGTAGTCTTTTGTTCTTTACTTGAAGATTCTCCGATACCCAAAACCCCTTGGTCTTTCGGTCTACAAAGTATATCCCACTTAGCTAGTCAGTACTTAGATTTATTCTCATCACTTTGCCAAAAAACCGTGATCGTAAAAGTCCAACCATTTCTGCACCCCTATGGGTATTTGGGAGGACAAAAACATCAATATATGCTTGTAAGGAAGGAATTTATAAGAATTAAACGACCTCCATAAGAAATAAGCTTGTTACGGTGGTGGTTTGGGATCTCTAGGTAGCTAAAAGGTAAGGATCCCAGTCCGCAACCGAACAACTGTCTATAATCTTTTTGTTCGTCCTTGGCGCGTCCAATGTAGAATGGTTCAATCTTATTGAAATTGATTTTCAGTCCGGACAATTGTTCGAAAAGACATAGAACCAGCTTCACATTTCTAGGTTTTATCAAATCATGCTCCGTGAAAACAATTATGTAATCGGCGTATTGTAGTATGAGCACCCCCATCAAGATGATGTGGTATGATCCATCCTACCTGAACCTTGGCCCTACCAATGACGACCACCAATACATCAGCAACGACATTGAACAAGATGGGAGACATCGGATCCCCCTCTCCGAGTCCCTTTTGCGTCTGAAAATAATGACCTATATCATCATTAACTTCGATCCTGATGCTTCCCGCTTGTACAACGGATTTGACATGCTTCCTCCAGGCCGCTTCAAAACCCTTCATACACAAAGCTTGTTGCAAAAGGCCACCTAACTTTATCATACGCCTTCTCGAAATCCACTTTGAAGACAACTCCGTCATTAATGTAATCTGTGTGAGGCGATTAGTACCAAATTTTGTAGAACTAACATTGAGGCAACAGATCAGTCTAAACTTCTCAATGCAAGCCACCTCCTCCTTCTTTGATAACAAAGTAATTGTCCCAAAATTGAGTTTGAATAGTTGAAGCTGGCCATAAAAAGATGATGGAACATGGACATAAAATCCCTTTAATGATCTCCCAACACATCCTACAGAACTCTACTAGGAATCCATCTGGGCTACCTGACTTACTATTTTTCATTTGTGCTATCGCCTCGAACACCTCCTTTTCTGTAAAAGGAGCAATGAACACCTCATTCTCATTGGGACTAATCTGGGAAATATCCTCAGCCGCACCCTCATGAAGGGAAACATATTCTCAACCGACGACCCAAGAGTTTTTTTATAGAAGCTTGAGATATACAATTTTAGGTTCTCGTGCCCTGCAATTGTACCATCATCATGTTCAAGTTGGATAATTTTCTAGTTTCGTGTTTTCCATTCGCAATTAGATAGAAAAACTAGGTGTTATTATCCCCTTGAACCAGTTGTCGAACCTTTGCTCTGAGTGCTCATTTCATCTCCTCTTCTCTGAGAAGCTTCGCTAGCTTCTCCTTGGCCTCCCTTTTGGCCATACTTTCAGCCACATCGAGAGTGCTCACCCCGTCCTTTAGATCTAGGTCGTTGATGAGCCTAAGAAGCCTCTCTTTCTCCACTTTATTTCTACCACTCTCATCTTTAGCCCAGCCCTGCAGGAACTTTCTAAAGTGTCTAATATTATGTTGCATTGTTTCTACATTAGATTCCCCACTATTTTTTAGCCCACTCTATGCTGACCAACTAAATAAAGTCCTCCCTTTCAAACCATGATAGTTCGAAGGAGAGAAGATTTTTGTTGCAATGTGAGTCGCATCACTAGAGTCAACAAATAGGGGTATATGATCGGACAACCCCATTTGTTACTAGAGGAAACTTATGCTCAAATTTCACACTTGTTAGAACTTGATCCAACTTCTTGTACATTGTATTCACTAAGTTGTTTGCCCAAGTGAGGAAACTTATGCTCAAATTTCACACTTGTTAGAACTTGATCCAACTTCTCGTACATTGTATTCACTAAGTTGTTTGCCCAAGTGTATTGCCTGCCTGTGAGATAAATTTCTCTAAAGTCTAGACTCTCAATAATAGCGTTAAACATAAACAACCATCTACCAATGAAATTATTATTATTATTATTATTATTATTATTATTATTATTATTATTTTCGTCTCCCTGTCTGATAATACTAAAGTCACCACCAACCAAGATGGGCAACCTGTCATCCCCACAAACCCACACCAGGTCTGCCAACTAATCAAGTTTGAATTCAGGTTGTGCCTCGTCCTACACCAAAACCAGAGCCCATCTGAAACCATCAACTTTGCATCGCATATGAAATTTGACATCAAAGTCACCCAGAATGACATTTACGACCTCGAATTATTTGCAATTAACCACCAGTAAGATCCCGCCAGATCTTTCCCGCGGTGGGAGGCAATGCAATTCATAATCCAATCCACCAGATATCGTGTCGAGGAACTGGGATGTAAAATTATCACATCCAGTCTCATGCAAAGCAATTAAATCCAACTTTTTCTCCCTTGACGTTTCCGCTAGAAACCTACACTTAGCCAAGTCCGCAAGACATTTGGTATTCCATAAAATGCCTGTCATTTTTCATCACAAAATTTTCTTTTGAATTTAATTCTCGCACTTCATCGCACCGCAGACATGTCGTGTACATTCCTCTTCCATGTGTGCTTTGGCTTGTCCAGCACTAAGCCACTAACTCAGAGTCCGCATGACTGAGGTAAGTGTCAAAGCTCTCTTCTGGGTGTAAAGGGGCCGCTTGCTCCTCTACATCCAAAGCTACCCCATCTGAAACACTAGTCGGCCCTAGATCCTCGCAAAGACATTCTAGAGGCCATACTCTCAACACATTAACTTCACTTTCTTTCATTGGTTTAACAACCGTAATGTATTTTAGCATTTCCATCGCTCTATCTGCCTCAAGCTAGCAAATCATTAACAGACCTGGCAACCTAACAACTATTTGAACCAAGAGATATCCCTATTCTATCCGCATTGTTAACTATTTCGTCCTCAGAAAAATGTAATACTGAAGAACTGTTATTAACCTACTCCCTCCGTTCTGAATTACTTGTCTTAGATTTGTCTAGATACAGAGGTATTAGCACTAAAATGAGTCTAGATACATCCATATCTAGACAAATTCAAGACAAGTAATTCGGAACGGAGGGAGTACATACCTATAGTGGCTCCAATGTTGCGTAATTTGGCTGCCTGCATGGCATGCCCCATTTGCAAGTCATTTGCATCCGGTTGCGCCTGGATCTGTAGACTCACCCGTAGTGGTTAAAAAGAGACTAGAAGACAACTTATTTCCATCAGAAAGCCTCTTGGGAGCGAAGAAAAATAATGCCACTACTCTTCGGAATCATAATGATCAAATGACAGAAAAGATGCCCAAACTCAACGAAACAACGACTACTTCAAAACTCTATATAATTTTGATGAAAATGTTGATCAGTTTGGCATGTTTCACCTTATTAAATCAAAATTGGACAAATATATGATTGTTGCTTTGTAAACATTTTACTAATTACTTCCATATTCTAGGTTGGCCTGCTAAAGGCGTGAGTACAGATAGATTTCTGACGAGGTTCTCACAAAGAGAATTGGGAGGTGCTAGGGTCAACATTATTTGTGTGGTGAAGTTGTTTTTCTATCTCTTTTATTATGCGAGGTGGAGTTCATGACACTCCTATCGTCCTAAATCCAAAAAAGGATAGTCTGATGGAGGTTAAAGATTCCAGGCCCATTAGTCTATGAAATGTCCTATGCAAAGTGATGCAAAGAGTACACTGAACATTATAGACCAGTTTTGGATGGTACGATCTGTCTTACTCAAAGTGCTTTTATCCCCAAGTAGAATGATCATACATGGATAACACTCTCATTGACTTTTAGTGATTTAATGCTCACCATGCAATTAGAGATGATGGTGCAACATTTTATGCTTAAAAATCTGAGATGGCGATGAATGCCCGTCTTGATTTGTTTTTTAGAGGAATATTACTACTTTGGTTTTCTCTGCTACCATGGTGAACTGGATCATGGAATGCATTACCTTTGTCAAGATTTTCAGGTGTTTTATAGCCAATTGTTGGACTCGTTCCCCCCCCCCCCCCACTTGAAGGATTCATGAAGTTGATCCATTGTAACCCTATATTTTTCTATTTGTGGTTGATGTGTTCTATGATGTTGCTATAAGGTAGTCACTTCAAGAGTTTAAGAGTTGCAGACAAGTTCTACAGATTCCTCACCATCTCCTTGTGGGAAAAACCCTTCTTTATTAAATCAAAATAAAGTTCTCAAACTTACTTTCAAAGGGGGGGGGGCATGAAAATTTCTAACTTTAACCATATCCCTAGAACGCATTACTATAAATGTAGTTACACATCATCATTTTGCATTGGCCACTTGACATACAAGACAAAGAGAACACCATTGTAAGTTTGTGACTCACACATCCATGTTTGCCAAGAGATAAACTGAAATCTTATAAAGAAATACAATTAATTTTAGGTCTCCTATCAAACTATTCTAGGTTGATTTCTTGCTTACACCAGTGCCTTCCGTTTGCTCTCGTCTTTATAAAAGTGGACACACACGAATAACTTCCATGGAAACCTTGATACCACTCCTCCCAAAGCCTCCTCCATGCCACCGCCTCGGCTCCCTCCTCTCCCCCACCTGACTGCCCCGTGGTGGCAAGAGGAGTGGGCACTCATCCCTATATTTTTTCTCTTATTTCTAGTAGGTGCCTACTTCGCCTAGGTTTTGGTTTTCTGGTTGTTAGATAATAACGAGAATAAACGAGACACGAGAGACATGGATTTTTATGTGGAAACCCTTGCGGGAGAAAACCACGGATGCACGAAGGCGCAATCACTATGAGGAGGAGTATTACAAGCACGAGACGACATGCCGTCTTTAGGTGCGACTACATGCGGTATATAAGAGGGCAATACATGAGAGTCCCTTGAGGACAAGTAAATGAGTTGTACTCGTACGCGTCGGTACCAACGCAAAGGCCCACACCATTTGTACTACGTCTAGTTCAATACGGTATAGTTTGGATCGGAATTTAACAATCTCCACCTTGATCCAAATTCCCTCCAGTAGTCGAAGAAAATAAATAACTCCATCCAAATCAGTATAAACACCTTGTGCATGAAAGTCCATAGGACTAGTGAGAAATACCAACTAAGCCTGAGCAAAGCTCAAACTTATTGGTCGAAACTGGCTTTGTCATCATATCGGCAGGATTATCATGAGTACGTATCTTGCATACCTTCAAATCGCCTCCAGCAACATCTCAAATATAATGAAATCTGACATCAATGTACTTTGTTCTCTCATGATACATTGGATTCTTTGTAAGATATGTAGCACTTTGACTGTCAGAAAATATGGTAGGGTAAGATGAATCTCCACAAAGCTCAGTGTACAAACCTCTCAACCAGATAGCTTCTTTGCATGCCTTAGAAATAGCCATATACTCGGCATCAATAGTGGAACAAGCCACAATAGACTGCAAAGTTGCTCTCCAACTCACATCACAACCACCAATGGTGAAAACATAACCTGTGAGCGATCTTCTCTTATCCAAATCACCAGCAAAATCAGAATCAACAAAACCAACAAGTCCATCTCCAGTTTTCCCAAACTGTAAATAAGCATTAGAAGTACCACGCAGGTATCTGAAAATCCACTGAACTGCTTTCCAATGCTCTTTTCCAGGATTAGCCATGTATCTACTGACAACACTCAATGCATAAGATAAATCCGGACAAGAACAAACCATGGCATACATAAGTGAACCAACTGCACTCGAATAGGGAACTCTAGACATGTACTCAATATCTGCATCTGACTTAGGACATAAAGCTGATGATAATTTGAAGTGTGCAGCTAACGGAGTACTTACTGGCTTGGCATTATGCATATTAAAACGACGAAGAACTTTATCAATATACCCCTTCTAACTTAGATATACTTTTCCAGACGGTCTATCTCTGGATATTTCCATGCCAAGTATTTTCTTTGCTGCACCCAAATCCTTCATCTCAAATTCATTACTCAACTGCTTCTTTAGTTCATCAATATCTGACATACTCTTTGCAACAATTAGCATATCATCAACATAAAGGAGCAAATAAATAGTTGAATCATTGACAGTTTTCAAATAAACACAACTATCATAATTAGACCTTTTGAAACCTTGAGAGAGCATAAAGGTGTCAAATCTCTTGTACCACTGTCTAGGGTATTGCTCTTCAATCCATAAAGAGATTTCTTTATCTTACAGACAAGCTTTTCTTTTCCAGGAATAACAAAACCTTCAGGTTGTTCCATATAAATATCCTCTTCTAATTCTCCATGTAAGAATGCAGTTTTAACATCCAATTGTTCAGGCTCAAAATCATGCATGGCAACAATACTGAGTAAAGTGCGAATAGAGCTATGCTTCACAACAGGAGAAAAGACTTCGTTATATTCAATACCTGGAATCTGACTGTAACCTTTAGCAACTAACCTTGATTTATATCTTGTCTCTTCATTAGCAGAAACACCTTCTTTCCTCTTGAAAACCCACTTTCAACGAATAGGTTTCTTCTCTCTAGGTAATCTTACTAAATCCCAAGTGCCATTCTTTTCAAGTGATTCCATCTCATCATGCATAGCGGTCATCCACTTATTACTATCACCAGAAATAATAGCCTCGGAATATGAAGAAGGCTCAGAATTATCTTCAATTTCTTCTGCAACAGATAAAGCAAAAGAAACAACATTGCACTCTTCAATCAACCTGTCAGGTTTATTAATACCCTGCCTAACTCTGTCACATGCAAGATTCCAACTGGGTGGAACAATAGGTTGATTTGGAGTGGGAGTGACATGATCATCACTAACGACGGGTTCATCATGTGCATCAACAATTTCATTACCAGATGTATCACCTGAATCAATAACATGCTCCACCTGAATAGTAGGCTCCTGAACATAGGCCGCTGTTCACTCTCAACGGGAACATTAGTAGATAAAACATCATGTAACATAGAAGATTCATTAAAGATAACATTTCTGCTAATAACAACCTTCTGGGTTTCAGGATTCCATAAGTTAAAACCTTTAAGACCAGACTTATAACCAAGAAAGATGCACTTAACAACCCTAGTCTCCAACTTTCCATTATCAACATGAGCATAAGCAGTGAAACCAAAAACTCTCAACTATGAATAATCAACATGTGAACCAGACCATACCTCAATTGGAGTTTTCTTATTAAGAGCAATAGATGGTGAACGATTAATCAGATAACAAGCAGTGGAAGCGGCCTCAGCCCAAAAACGCCTATGCAAACCTGCATTGGACAACATGCAACGGGCTCTGGAAATAATGGCCCTGTTCATACGCTCAGCAACACCGTTTTGTTGAGGAGTATAAGGAACGGTGTAATGTGTGACAATGCCTTCAGACTTGCAATAATTCATAAATTTCTTAGAACAGAATTCCATACCATTTTCAGTGCGAAGTATTTTTACCTTTTTTCAGTTTGTCTTTCAATCATAATCTTCCACTCCTTAAATGCTGAGAATGGTTCATATTTATGCTTTAAGAAATAAGGCCAAACTTTTCTCGAATAATCATCAATAATAGTAAGCATGTAACTAGCACCACCTAGTGACTTTTTTCGAGATGGTCCCCATAAATCAGAATGAACATAATCAAGAATACCTTCGGTTGTATGAGTTGAAGTTTTGAACTTCACCCTCTTGTGCTTGCCAAAAATACAATATTCACAAAATTTCAATTTACTAGGTTCATATCCATCAAGAAGACCTCTCTTATTTAACTCTACTAAACCAAGTTCATTCATATGTCCAAGACGCATATGCCAAAGGTTAGCAGCATCACAATCAAAATTCTTTGAAATAACTGGAGTAGCGTTACCTGAAACGGTAGAACCTCGAAGGTAATAAAGACCATTGGTCGAACTTAAGTCACCTTTCATCACAACAAGGGAGCCTTTGGTGACCTTCAAAACACTATCTCCACCTGAATACTTGTACCCCTTTGCATCAAGGGCACTAACAGAGATAAGATTTCTCTTCATCTTCAGGATATACTGAACATTTGTCAAATTTCTGATTATGCCATCAAACATCTTGATTTGAACGGAACCTATGCCTTCAATCTTGCATGGTGAATTATCAAAACCCAAAACGGAACCAGCAGAAGTAGTGGAATCAAAAGTATTAAACCAATCTCTATGTGGACACATATAAAAAGTGCATGCGGTGTCAAGTACCCACTCATCATTGGTCTCAGCACATCCAGCAATAATGACAAGAGCATCATCGGAACTATCATCACGAGCAACATTAGCAGAATTTTCACCTTGTTTGTAACCTTTCCTCTTTTCTTTATTCTACAACTTGAAACACTATGAGATGTCATGCCCATCTCTCTTGCAATACCTGCAATACTTCTTGTCTCTGGATTGCGACCGGCCCCTGTAGCCGTTCTTACTTTTGTCTCTGTTTCCATTATGTGAGTTCTTCTCCTTTGTCCTGCCACGAACAGATAATCCCTCGGCTTGGGATGAACTTGAACCATCATGAGACACCATTAATTTCATCTTCTCCTTAGAGTTCAAAGCTTCATAAACTTCATTAAGTGTGAGAGTATCACGACTGTATAATATGGTGTCTCTAAAATTGGTATAAGAACTTGGCAGTGAACAAAGTAACATTAAAGCAGTATCTTCCTCTTCATACTTAACCTCCATTGTAGCTAGATCGAATATAATCTCCTTAAATTCTGAAATATGATTCAAAACATTACATCCCTCGGGTAAGCTGTGCAGGAATAATTTTTGCTTCAGATGCATCTTGCTGGTGAGATCTTTAGTCGTGCAAATCGCTTCCAGCTTTAACCATAGAGCGGCGACAATTTTCTCGCTCAAAACTTCCTGCAAAATATTATTATGCAAATGGAGTTGAATTTGTGACAAAGCCTTACAATCAATTCTTTTCTTCTCATCAATCCAGTCCTCAATTCGGTTCTTCCCAAAACTATCCAGTGCTTCATCATAGTCAGACTGTGTCAACAACGCCCACATCTTGACTTGCCATAGAGTAAACTTGTGTCACGGTCCAGCAGCGGAAGATCGTACTTCATGGATGCCATGAGTTGATAAATCTATGTACACAAAATAGTACAAGCCGGTAGAAAAATCCTTGATAGAATTAATTTGCGGAGCAAAGAATAAAAAAAGATAGCACCTGATAGCTCTTCATGTGGACGTAGCAATCAGATGAGAAAATAAATCTGATCTACTACTCCCTCCATCCGGATTTATTAGGCCTCTCAGCATCACAAGCATGTCCCCTTTTATAAGGCCCCACGTTGGAAAGGTCCATGCATGCAACCATTTCGTTGGTTGTATTGAAAGCTATTGTTGTTGGTGCCATGGCTGAAAAGTTAATGCACTTCATGTGTGCTTTTTCATTGGCTGCATGCATGTGAGAGAGTGCATTGGGAGTGGAATGGAAGAATTAATGTGAACAAATTACTATGTGCCTTGGTCTAAGAGAAATTGTCTTTAGGCCTAATAAACCCGGACGGAGGGAGTAGTACTCAACAGTACTAGCCTTCACGTGAGTGGATGGATATCTCTACGGTACTGTAGTAGTACTAGAACTCCGATCTGATGCTTGACACGAGTAGTATTAGGGCTGCCTCAGGACTTGATGTTGTACTTCCTCCGTTTCTTTTAGTCTGCATATAAGATTTGGTCAAAGTCAAGCGATGCAAAGTTTGACCAAATATATATCAAAAGATATCAACATCTACAATACTAAACCTATATGTTATGAAAATTGATATCATGATGCATATAGTAATACTGATTTCATATTATAAATGTTGATATTTTATTCTATAAAGTTAGTCAAAGTTTATGAAGTTTGACTTTCACCAAATCTTATATGCAGGCTAAAAAGAAACGGAGGGAATACGTAGAGCAGCAGCGGATCTCGGCGGCTTGCGTGATGGGCGCCGTACAAACGGTCGGTCTTTGCGCGAGGATGTGACGTCTGACCAGATCCTTTGCTCCCGAAGCCTCGGCCGTGATGCGCTAGTGCAGCAGATTATCACGTGCACAGGAGACGGCCGACACGGCGACTTGATATTTGACGGCTGTGGGTAGCGGAAGCCTCGGTGGACTACTCGATTAGTAAATGGATCAGCAGCAAAAAATTCTATCGGTCTCGGCGACTTGCGGCTGCAGCGGCTCGTATAGCAGCTCACACCGGAAACAGTCTCCGATCCGGAGATCGCAGGACGGCGGCGGTGCGCACAGCCAAACCCTAATCTCTTGTCTCAATTCTTGTATTCATAAACTTGGTTCTGTATATCATTTGTTAGATAATAACAAGAATAAACAAGATATGAGAGACACGGATTTTCACGTGAAAACCCTTGCGGGAGAAAACCACGGACGCACGAAGGCGCAATCATTATGAGGAGGAGTATTATAAGTACGAGACGACATGCCGTCTTTATGTGCGACTACATGAGGTATATAAGAGGGCAATACATGAGAGTCTTTGGAGGACAAGTAAACGAGTTGTACTCGTACGCATCGGTACCAACACAAAGGCCCATATCGTTTGTACTACGTGTAGTTCAATACGGTATAGTTTGGATCACAATTTAACACTGGTGACATTAACGAGATGGTGGCGGTGATTGCATTGGAATAAGGTATCTCCAGTCTCTCCCTACCTCGACAACGTACGACCCAACACCGGTGTAGGGCCTGTGAAGGTAGGTGTTGTAAGAGCATCTCCAGCCGTTCGGCCCCCCAGGACGCATAAAAATCGTCCCCTGGGGGCGAGCTGGCGATGCAATCGGCGCTGGGGGCGGTTTCGCGCCCAGTCATCGGCCCCAGCTCGCCCCCAGGCGCCGAAATTGACCCATTTTTCAGCCCCATTTCGGCGAATAAAGGGCCCATATGGACGACAATAGGCCTATATTCGGTGTGGTTCGCCGTTGTTCGGCCTTCAATTATGCACATAAATTTTTTTATCACATATTTCATCACAAAAATATCAAATACTTCAACAAAATAGTACAACAACAAATAGTTCAATACAAATTATATAGTTCAACAAATAAAAACTCATATTTCATCACACGTCGCGCCCGGCGTCGCCCTTGAGCCTCCATAGATGCTCTATCAGATCTTGCTGCAGTTGATGATGCACCTGTGGGTCTCGGATCTCCTGACGCATACTGAGATAGGCAGTCCAGGTTGCCGGTAGCTGGTGATCAACTTCGGTTAGAGGACCCTGCCTGTAGTATGGTTCAGTGTTAAACACTTGGTCTTCTTGCTCGCTCTCGATGATCATCTTGTGCAAGATGACACAGCAAGTCATAATCTCCCACATTTAATCTTTCGACCAGGTCTGAGCGGGGTACCGGACAACAGCAAATCGAGATTGGAGCACACCAAATTCCCGCTCGACATCCTTCCTGCAAGCCTCCTGAACCTTCGCAAACCAGGCGTTCTTGCCTCCTGGCACATGGTTTGAGATCGTCTTCACAAATGTCGACCATCTCGGATAGATGCCATCAGCTAGATAGTACCCCTTGTTGTAGTGCCGCCCATTGATCTCGAAGTTCACCGGAGGAGAATGACCTTCAACAAGCTTGGCAAAGACAGGAGAGCACTGCAGCACGTTGATGTCATTGTGAGTTCCTGGCATACCAAAGAAGGTGTGCCAAATCCAGAGGTCCTGTGTGGCCACCGCCTCAAGCACCACACTGCAACCGCCTTTGTACATCCCCTGCCAAGCAAATGGGCAATTCTTCCATTTCCAATGCATGCAATCGATGCTTCCAAGCATCCCAGGAAATCCTCTTGCTACATTCTATGCTAGGATCCGAGCAGTGTCTTCCGCATTGGGTGTTCTCAAGTATTGTGGTCCAAACACTGCCACCACTGCCCGACAGAACTTGTAGAACCACTCTATGCTGGTGGACTCGGCCATGCGCCCATAGTCGTCGAGTGAATCACCGGAGCTCCATATGCAAGCATCCTCATCGCTGTCGTGCACTTCTGGATGGAGGTGAATCCAAGAGCGCCGGTGCAATCCATCTTGCACTTGAATTAGTTGTCGAACTCCCGAATGGAATTCACAATCCCGAGGAAGAGCTTTCGGCTCATCCGATAACGGCGCCGAAATGTTTTCTCACCGTGAAGTGGAGCATCGGCGAAGTAGTCGGAGTAGAGCATGCAGTAGCCTTCGAGACGATGCCGGTTCTTTGCTTTCACCCGCCCAGGCGCCGAGCCACCTCGCCGCGGCTTTTCATTGCTCGCCAGCAGCTGGGCGAGGGCGGCGAGCACCATGAGATGCTCTTCTTCCTGGACGTCGGCCTCGGCTTCCTCCTCCAGCAGCTCAGCGAGCGCTTCCTCGTCATCCGAGTCCATCGCCGAGGCAGGCAAATTGCCGAACACCTTGCGCTCGGTGGGCGTGTACCCGCCGCTAAACCGTGCCTCCGCGGCCGGAAACGCCCAGCTGCTGTTGGAGGGCCTGCCGCGGTGAAGCGCTGCTATTTTTCCGGCGGAGAATGGCTATCTAGCGGTGTAGGGCGGTGGGCGGCGCCGGGATATAGCTACTGGTGTCCGAGGGCGCGGGGGGTGGGAGGCGAGTCGGGGAAGAAAACCTTGACTTTTCCCCTGACGGTGTGGACCAGCCACGCTTTTCCCTTGCGCCGGAGCCCCCAATTGCTCCCCAGTGCGGCTGGTTCGGCCTGTGACCGCTGGACGGAAAAAAGGGCCGAACCGGCGATTTTCGGCGTCCTAGGGGCACGACTGGGGCGTTTTTTCCGCGCTAGCGCCGAAAAAGTGGCCTGGGGAGGCCTGTTGGGGGCACGGCTGGAGATGCTCTAAGATCGGTCGGCTCTATTAGGATTTTGGCAGTTAGTCTGTCACTCGAGGCTCTAGGGGGTTAGGTGGTTGGACCTTGGTGCCACGACTTCGACATCTTCTGATTTTTATGTCGACATGGACTAATGTCTCCAACCCTTTGGACCGGTGGTTAGAAGGAAATCTGCCAAGAGGCAGAAAAAAATCCCCCCAAAAGGAGAGAAATCAATCTGTATGAAAGATCGAAGCTTATCACGCAAAGTAGCTACAACCCAGATCGGTGGAAAAATTGAAGAAAATGGGAAGGGTAAAGGTGACGAACCTCGGCGGAGAATGAAATCCGCTCAGAGGCCGGAAAAAAAAATCCCCAAAAAGGGAGAGAAATCATTCTATACGAAAGATCGGAGCTTAATTACCTTATTTGAATTAGCGTACAACTCGCAGTATGCCTCCCAAACCCATTCATAAGACCGCAGTCCCATCCATTGTCGACCGGCCCAATCGTGAATCGTGTAGAGCAAGAAAAGGCGGAGAGCTCGCTACTGCCGTCGATGGACGACCACTATGGGACGCTGGGGCTCGCGCGCGACGCCAGCAAGGCCGACGTTAAGAACGCCTTCTTCCGCCTCGCCCACCGGTACCACCCTGACCACCACGCCCACGCCGGCGCCGCCTCTAGAGCCGAAGCCGCGGCCCGCTTCCGCTAGACCAAAGAAGCGTACGACGTCCTCTCCGATGAACGCCGCCGCGCCGATTACGATTGCTCATTCCACTCCTCCTCCTCGAGTTCGAGTGGCTGCGGGCACCAGGGACACGGCGGGAACTCTTCCTCCTCGACATCGTCAGGCTCGTCGTCCTCCTCGTTGTCTTCAAACGGGAAGAAGCGCCCAGCTGGCACCTCAGGCTCGTCCTCCTCCTCGTCTTCGAGTGGCCACAAGAAAGGTGACACCTCAGGATCATCCTCCTCCTCCTCGTCTTCAAGTGACCACGGGAACCGGCGCCGATGTGGCACCTCAGGCTCCACCTCCTCCTCCTCCTCCTCATCTTCTAAGAACCGTCGCGGACGCAGGGGCGCCACCTCCTCGGCTTCGACTGCGCAAGGTTTTCTTCGTCCGAGAGGAGTTAATTGCACGTTGGTACCACACTTGCACACGTTGTGACGAGTCAGTACCGTTGCTCGTGCATGTCGCAGTTCAGTACCACTATTCGGCCTAACCGTTACAAAATGGGCTGACAGACGTATAAGTGTGTATTGACCATGTATCTGACAGACTGGGCCCACCAGTCAGGTGACACGGTGGCCAATCGGCGCGTGCCCGATGATCTGACTAGGACGAGGCTGGTGCGGTGGTCTAAGCGGTCTCGGTCGGATCTTTTGTCGGTCGGTCCTCACTCTCCCTCGAGCTCAGTCTCGCTCTCCCTTCTCTCTTTGATTCGCCGCCGCCACCACCTCAACCGGCTCGCCATCGCACCATGGAGGACGAGAGCAGCCAGGACTCCAACGTTCAATACATGAACCTCTCCGACGACGAAGCCATGCATTACCGGGTGAGTTGTTGAGCTAGGGTTAGGGTTAGGTTTCTCTGATTTGGGGATTTGATTTGATTTGGGGATTGTCTCTTCCTTTTGCTCCTCTAGATCCCTGCTAGCATTGAAGACCAAGACTACAGTGGCATTGAGACAACACCCATCGTTCTTTGCCATCAGCATGGTGTGGCGGCTGAGAGGCGTGTAGCATTTGAAGCATTTAACACGGGCAGGAGGTTCTTAGTGTGTCCTAAGAGTGTAAGATTCTATACAAATCTCTTTGTTAATAGTATTGTTTAGTCTAGCCATGTGCATAGAATTGTGGAGTGCATAGATATCATGTTGTTTAATCTAGCCATGTGCTGATGCACAATGTTTAATCAGTATTGTTGTTTAATTGGGTAGCTGTGATGGTCATTTTGTAGCCATTTTGTACTACTGATGCTAATCATTGGATTAGAAAATGTGTTGATTTGGCCAGTAATTTTATAATTGGTCAACAGCTTAGTTTGTAGTGCAGATCATTGTTTAGTTCACAAGTTGCCAATTATTTCATTGTTTAATGTCATAGAGATTCAGTGAGTGTTTAGTGTCATAGAGATTCGGTGAGTGTTTAGTGTCATAGAGATTGTTTAATGTCAGAAGCTCAAAATCCAGTGAGTGTTTAGTGTCAGAGGTTCATTCTTTAATTGGCTAGATTATTAAATCCTGAACCTCTCAAAGATGCTTAAAGTTGATGCTTAAAGTTCATTATTTAATTGAGTGGCAAATGCTTAAAGTTGATTTGATTTGTATTTCATTGTTTAAAGTTAGATACTCAAAGTTCAGTTATTATTTAAAGCCAGTTGCTCAAAGTTTATTGCTTCAATAATTACCTAGGATAACCTGGAGTGGCTATGTTTGTTTATATTGCAGGAAGATGACAACTGTGGTATTGTTCTCTGGGTTGACCCAGAGTGGCCTCCTACTTTGCAGAATGCCTTGTTGAAGCTATGGGAAATGTATCATGACAGCAAGAGTGATAGGAGGAAGGATAACCTGGAGAGTTCACTCTCTATTCACCATTTGACTGAAGAAAAAAACAATCTAGAGGCCAACTATGACAAATTGGTTGAAGATGTGCACCAACTGTTCAATGTTCAAGAGGATAGGATGGTAGATTTCAGTCATTTGTAGGCTAAGATGCAGAATGTGCATGTTGCTGATTCAGTTGTATCTGACATGAAGACAGAGATGGAGAAGAAAGGTGCAGAGATCTTCAAGCTGCAGGAGAAGTATAAAGTACTGATGAACCTGACACAATCTCAAGGCACTTGCATCAGGAACCTGAAGTTCAATCATCTAAAAGAGAAGGAAGTGCTTAGTACATCCATCAGGAACCTCAAATTCCAGGTTGATGAACTCAAAAAATCTGAGGAAAAGCTCACCCAGGAGAACACCTAGCTGGTCCTTCACATGGGTGATCTCAAGAAGGGGCATGACAAGCTCACAGCAAGGAGGGATCAGCTAAAGATTCAGATTGCTGAACTGTTGAAGTTAGAGGAGAAGAACAAGCAGAAATTGAAGGGCATCCTGGACATCTTGTCAGAATGAAGATGTAGAGGAAGAGCAAGAGCAAGATCCAGATCAACATGAAGAAGAAGAATGCTTGCTTTGCTGACCTTTTGTGAAGTATGGTGTTGTTGTGAACTAAGTTATGTACTATGGATGTGTAGTTGTGAACTAAGTTGGAACTATGTTGTTGCTTTAAGTTGTGACATAAGTTGAACTCTAGTATGTTGTGTAAGAATCTATTAATTATGTTGAATGAAGCTATCCTTTATGATTTGAGTTGCTTGTCTACTTAGTTGATATGTTACATGATTTAAGTTGTTGTCATAGTTGCTGTCATAGTGGTTACTCTAAGCCATAGTTGCTGTCATAGTGGCTGCCATTTAGGCTCCGTCAACGTCGAGAACCCCCTAAACCATAGTGGTTAGCCATTTAGGCTCCGTCGACGTCGAGAACCCCCTAAACCATAGTGGTTAGCCATTTAGGCTCCATCAACATCGAGAATCCCCTAAACCATAGTGGTTAGCCATTTAGGCTCCGTCGACATCGAGAACCCCCTAAACCATAGTGGTTAGCCATTTAGGCTCCGTCGACGTCGAGAACCCCCTAAACCATAGTGGTTAGCCATTTAGGCTCCCTCAACATCGAGAACCCCCTAAACCATAGTGGTTAGCCATTTAGGCTCCGTCAACATCGAGAACCCCCTAAACCATAGTGGTTAGCCATTTAGGCTCCGTCGACGTCGAGAACCCCCTAAACCATAGTGGTTAGCCATTTAGGCTCCATCAACATCGAGAACCCCCTAAACCATAGTGGTTAGCCATTTAGGCTCCGTCGACATCGAGAACCCCCTAAACCATAGTGGTTAGCCATTTAGGCTCCGTCGACGTCGAGAACCCCCTAAACCATAGTGGTTAGCCATTTAGGCTCCATCAACATCGAGAACCCCCTAAACCATAGTGGTTAGCCATTTAGGCTCCGTCGACATCGAGAACCCCTAAACCCCTAAACTCATCACATCATATCAAACCTAGTACACATCACATCATAACAAACTTAGTAATCATCACTTCATAACAAACATAGTAATCATCACATCATAAAAAACCTAGTACTCATCACATCATAACAAACTTAGTTCACATAACTTCATAACAAACTTAGTAGTCATCACTTCATAACATTGTTCACAAACATAACCCAGATGCACACATAACATAGTTCAAAATGTGATGCACATGACCAAGATGAACACAAACTTAGTTCATATAACTTAGTACTCATCAAACTGGTTTCAAGTAGCATAACCCAGATGCACCCTCATGACAATCAGTTCCTTCCTCCCCTACTGGCATTAAAAAAGGACATCCATCCAGAATGATTTATTGGGTCATCAGATGCACCGGAAGTTGAAGCTCCAGAGGCAGATCTTGGAGCAAAGAATGGCCTTTGGTCTCTTGCAGAAGCAGATCTAGCCCCAGATGCCCTTGCAGTAGAAGATCTAGCCCTAGATGTCCTTGCAGAAGCAGATCTACCACCAGATGCAGGTGCGGGTTGTGATCTTGCAGGTGGAGTAGCCTCATGAGCATTCCTTGATCTTGCAGGTGCCTTGCAAACAAAAAGAAACATGTTAGTAAGTCAAACATGGTATTTACTAAAAATACAGTACAAGAAACCATAGAACTAATTAAAAAGGGATTACCACATGCTTGTGTTTCCTCATAGCCAGCTCTGGTTTCAGTTGAACCTTGCAGTTGGTGTACCTGTGTCCTTGAAGTCCACAATTACTACATGTTATAGTGGCCATTCTAGAACTGTCCTTTGGCCTTGGAACTTCAAACCTGCCCTTTATCCTCTTCTCTTTTTTCCTTCCTCTCTTCACATGAAAATCAGGTGGATCTATGTCTGGGCTAGCTGTCTTTGTCCAGTCATGTTCACCAGGGACAGGATATATCATAGGCTCATAGGATGCTATGTAAAAAGGTTTTTTTGAAGAATATAGAAACATAGTCCTCTGGAAACCTTTTTGCCTTGTTAATGGCAGATACAGCATGGTTGTATGGTATGCCAGACAGGTCCCACTTTCTACAACCACATGTATGCATGTCCAAGTTGACTGGATGTGTTTGCTGCCCACTGGTCACTTGCCATAGATTTACACCTGCTTGAATGGGTTTGCAGTACCTGGCCCTTTCCTTTTCCACCTCTAGCTTCTCAGCATAATGGGGTGTGATCTCCCACATAGCTGCCTTTCCTCTCTCTCTATTCCTATGCCACCTCACCATCTGTTTGTCCTTAATACCATCAACCATAGTCCTAATAGGTTTTTTCCCGAAATCTAAGATGTACTTGTTGAACACCTCTGACAGGTTGTTAACAACCAAGTCTGTCTTACAGTTGGTGTCAAAAGCATGCCTAGCCCAATGTTGTTTGGGTATTCCACTCAGCCACTTCCAAGCTTCCTCACTCTCATTTTTGAGATCATTCATTGCAATGTTAAACTTGTACTAGTTATAAGCATAACTGGCATTATCCATGCATTTCTTTAGATCTTCCCCCCTAAAGCCAGCATTTTGGAAATTTGCATATAGGTGTCTAAGGCAAAATCTTTGATGGCAGTTTGGAAATACTTGATTTATTGCATTTAGTAGCCCCTGTTCACATAATATAACACTAAGCTACTGATTGTGTGCAGAAACTTATATGCAACATAACTTATATGCATAAAGATAAACAAGCACATGATGAAGCTACTATCTACAACATAACTTATATGCATAAATAAACAAGGAGATGCATACCTTCTGTCTATCAGACATGATAGTGTAAGGGCCAAATTTACCAACTTCTCCTCCTAGACATATCCTCAGTTGGTGTAGAAACCAACACCAGTTTGCTGTGTCCTCTTGTCCAACTATAGCAAATGCAAGTGGAAATATGTTGTTATTGCCATCTCTGCCAGTGGCTGCTAGGATTTGAGCACCAGTATTCAGCTTGATAAAGCACCCATTAACACCTACATTTAGATGCAAACAACAAACATGTATAAAGTTGTCATCTACAAGCAAATGTGGCATGAACATTGAGAAACATTCTAATTAAAGCAAGGAAACATGTAACTAACCAATGAATGGCCTGCATGCATTGAGAAATCCCTCCCTGGCTCCATTTATGCAGAAGAACATAGCATGAAACCTTGGTCCTGGGTGTGGTATTTTTGTTGTAGCTTTTGGAGTTATTGTTGCAACAATAACTCTACTTCCAGGGTTTGTATCCATGATGGTTTGGGCATAGTCCCTCAGCCTGGGATACTGCTTCTTGTGCTCTCCTAATACAGCTTCCACATCAAGGTTTTTGGCCCTATAGGCCATGTGCCTGGGCACTTCAACACCATACTTCTCCTGGCAGTTGTCAATCATAGTAGCTATGCTAGTTGTTGGGTCAGACCTAAACAGTGACTCATATGTTTTAGCAAGCCATTTTGCACTAACCCTGGATGACTCTGTACTGCTTGGGCAAGTGTGCTGCAGCCTCATCTTTTTGATAGCAAATGTCTTTTCCCCTTTGATAACTGCAGCAACTATGAAGAACTGGCAGTGCTCTTGTTTGCAGCAGGCAATGATCCTTTTGTCTGAGTTTCTGTGGTACCTGAAATTTCTGCACTGTGTAATGTGTAGGCTCAACAATGCTTCTCTGAATTGCTGCTGATTCTTGAAGCACATATACATACATAACTGCTAATGTGGTTGCTCAAGATTTTCATTGTACCATATCCTAGGTTTCCTTTTCTTTGCCCTACTCTTCCTACCTTTTTGTAGGACAAATGCTGGTGCCTCATGTCCATCATCACTGTCAAACAGCAAGCCATGATCTTCTTCATCAGATGAAGGATTAAAATCTGGTTTCACCTCCTCTAAAACATTAGAGTGTGACCTAGTGGTGGGGCATCTCCTGACTGGCAGCTTCTGCCTCTTCTTTGCAGGTTCTGGTATGGCTGGTTTTTCTCTTTCAGTTGGAGCACTCCTTTCAGTTGCAACATTCACCTCCTCCTCCTCCTGCTCCTCCTCCTCAAATAGATCCTCAACATCAGTGTCACCCTCATAATGCAGCGGTGGTTCCTCTTCTGATTCTTCATCAGAATCTTCATCAGAATCTTCTTCCTCTGCCAGTCTCTTCCCCTCCATTATCTCTGTGTGTTCAGCTAAAATGTAGTTATCAGTGTCAGTTGCACCCTCAGAGTCAGAGTAACTCCTATATCCCTCCTCAAATAATTCCTCTTCCTCCAACACAGCTTTCAGCTTCCCCCTGACATTTCTACTCTCTTGTGTGCACATACCAGTAGGTTGTGTAGGATGAACTGTACTACTGATGCTGCACTGACTCTGAAAAACTACACCATGATCATCAACAGCAAGCACAGCAGGCTCACTGAGATCATAAACAACAGGTGGTTCATATAAAACAGCAGCTAATTCATTTGGTCTCTGATGGATGTTACCATCACTAACTAATCCTGACTCTGAACTGACAGGTGCTGTTGCCCTAGCTAACAAATTCAGAACTAATGAATCCTCATATTGCTTCTTTAGTTCTTGCAATTTGATGTTAGTGTCAATCAGATCTAGTCCATGCTCTCTCTCAACTCCTGCTGTAGCTGTATTTCTCATGTGATATAGTTCATCATCAAAATTATATCCTACTACTGTCAACAGTGCATACAAGTTCAGAAACATGACATCTGAGCTACAAATCTTCCTATCCAAATTATGCCCTGCATCAAAGTGAATCCTAACATCCCATATAGCATCATCTAACCTACAAGTCACGGCAAAATTGAAAAAAATTCAGTGCTTTAAGAACACTAACCCTAGCCCTATGATATGAACAGACAAAATTAAAAACGAGGGACTTACAACACTCCATCCGCTCCACTGGTCCAGTGATGGCTTGTGGTTGGGTTGGCCAACCACATCTCAGCGAGCCGCAACTGTTGCTCCATGGACAGGGGCGCCTCCTCCTCCTCTTCCTCGTCGTCGGTGGAGTTGGACGACCTGGAGCAGTCCAGCCCCACGTGGTCATCGCTCCCCAGGCCGGGAAGGTCGCCGTAGCTGCCCACGACACCGCCGCCGCCGGGGGTCGCCGCAGCCATCGCCTGAGAGAGGAGATGGAGAGGGGAGAAAAAGGATAGGGTTCGTCTGGTTCGTCGGGTGGGATCCGGCTCGGTTCGACCGCACCAGCCTCGTCCTAGTCAGCGCATCGGGCACACGCCGATTTGCCACCGTGTCGCCTGACGGGTGGGCCCGGTCTGTCAGATACATGGTCAATACACACTTATACGTCTGTCAGCCCATTTTGTAACGGTTAGGCCGAATAGTGGTACTGAACTGCGACATGCACGAGCAACGGTACTGACTCGTCACAACATGCGCAAGTGTGGTATCTCCTTGCAATTAACTCGTCCGAGAGCCGTGGTAGCTGTTTTAGTCCTCCGCTTTTCTCTGTTTATGTCACGGAAAGATAAGCGCGACTCTGATAATAAATAAATAAGAATAGTTACATGCAACGCGATACTTGTTCACGTGCATGGATTGTTACTTATTCTCTGTTACTAGATCATGATGGTGCGCCTTGCCGCGCCCGTCTATTTCTACAGTTGACCGGTAGGAAGTATTGTAAATATATGGAGACACGTAAATATGTAAAGGTGCAAAACATTCAAAATAATTAGCATAAACTAATCCATATGTTGGTCAATAATTGATAATTGGCGAAAATCAAAGTACGTATCGCGATGCATGTGTGTCTCATTGAAAGAATGATAGAAATATGTGAGAATATAAGAATTTGGACAGTCCAGATATTTAATAAAATATGAATTGTTAACACTACACTTGGATACCAAATTCAGATATAGAAATCAGACAGCAAAAGACGAATTATAACAATAGTAATTTTGAAGAGGGACATTAAGCATATGGAGATTCATCTCCTAGTTGTAGGAGTGGAATTAATTTTTAAGAGTCAAGTGTGATGAAATACATGAAAAGATATATAGTGAAAATTGGATGTCATTCTTCCCGATATCAACTCGCTAGGAGGATCTTACGAAGAAATAGTTTTATGTACCTTGCTTCCCTTTGAATCTTTGTGTAGTCTACCAGCAAATCATCTCCAATCGCAGATTATGCATTAGTTAGTGGATTTAATCTCCAAACAATGCCATTCATTCTCAACATAGATAGCTCAACTTCAGATGATATTACCACCAAGCTTAATAATATATTAATGTCTCAAACCGGGCGCATGTACTTACAAACAGTACTGAGGTTAATGAATGGGCACAACTTATCTATACTCACACAAATGGTTCTTTTAGAGTCCTTGGGAAGAGAATATACAAAAAGAATAATGGAACAGAACAAACTATTCTTTTGTTACTGTGTCTCCTCGTTAGAAGGAAAGGTTTCAGATATGTATCAATGAGATGAGTAATTATACAACTAAGATTCATGAAATAAAAAATATGAGAAAATATGAGATTGCACGTTTTCAGAGATATATACCTCAGTTTAACAGGGTAGGCAAAGTTCATTGCAATTAGTTATAGAATGTTCAACTATATCGCTTGGTCAAGAAAAGCAATCTAACTTGATGTTTTGAAGCTCTCAATTATTGGACATTATCATTAGTGAATAATAACACAACAAAATTACAAAGTGAAAGTCGGCACAGCCGACAGGGAAAAAGTCATGTGCTCATCTCCATACCTGTACCTGTACGCTGAACAATCTATTAAAAATGCTTTCTGGTTTTTCTTCAGAGGATGTGCCACTCCTGATCAACAAAACATTGATTTTGGTGGTGCATAAGTTATCTCACCTTAGAGCATATGCGCTGCTGATAGGTCTAAAAATAAATAGATGTTTTTCCTCTCCCTCCATGGTGTTGCAGCACCTTCATGAAACATCAAGGAAGGCCTACAACACCAGCAGTAGCAGGCTAGCAGCTACATACGGTGCATATTTCACTTCAATGCTACCAGTATACATTCCAAAAGGCCAGTGGATAAAGAAAATGTGGAAAATATGCAATCAACTCTTAATGTTTAGATCTGTAAATATGAGTGGCACCAAAGCTAGCTATGATCAAAGCAGCTTGAGGAACATGTGTCAGCCAGAACACTGAATATGTTGCATATATCAGACCTAGCACAAGGCAGAATACCTCGTCGATGCAGCGCCCAACCCTTGGCGCTAGGAGCATGGCTTAGGAGTCAGGCTCCTTGATGCTGCCGCTTGAGGAGAAGCCACTGCCCATCTCACTGGCATAGCCGCTTCTTCTAGGGCAGGCCGGCCAGGTGTCGGGTTCTCGTTCTACTTGGCAAAGAGCAGTGTAGGTACAATATGTGATTATTTTGGAAGTAAAATCCTATAGCGTAAATGTGATTATTTTGGGTGTAATGACTTGAATCATTTCATGGGTGCAAATGATAATTCTCCCTCATCTACTTTAGTTTCTTACTCCACTTTCTTTCTGATTGTACATCTAAGGTGAACGCAAATCAGATTGTTGATCTAAAAAAAACACAAATCAGATATTTTTTTTAAGAAATGCTATGAATAAACAGAGGAGGGAAGCATCCATCCTCATGGTTACTACTCTCCAGGCAGCGGGAGGCTGCTGCTGGTTCTCAGAGCTGCCCGGCTCGTGTTATTACTTCAGTGCTTCTCGTCACGCCTTATGGCCTTCTGCTCGAGGAGTCTAGTGAGGCCTCGAGCTGGACGATGTCGAGGCGTGTCAACTCAGTCGGGAACTCGAAATAGCCTGCACCTCCAACAAGGATGAGTTACGACCTCTGCCAATTATCCCTACCATCTGTTCCAGATGTAAAATAAATGAGCATACGTTGCAGAAAAAGGATTTCACATCTGAGAAGGAGGCTCACCAAGAATGAAACAATCCTAAGCCAGTTCACCCTGCAAGCGAGGAAGAGGAGGTCTGACGGGCTGCCGGCGGCGTATGAGAGTGCCCGTGGCCGTCGTGCAGCCAGAATTAACCTAAGCCAGTGTCATGTTCAACTTTGAGAGCCAGTCTTCTTTTATCCATATTCAACTCTTGCTTGTCACATATTCATCTCCTGTTGGGCAAGCTTATGTGCTGATGTTACATTTTGCAGGATTTTCATGTTTGTGCTTTCGAGAGGTTCCTTGATTCGGCATCATCTTGGAAGCTGTTACTTTTCAGAGAACACCGGAAACCATATCCTTCTTTTTTTTCCTGTTGGCCATGCTATGACGCTTTACATTCAATTTTCTTTCTGTCTCCAAAAGATTTCTGGCATTAATTCAGCAAATTGCCTCGAAGGTACTTAGGAAATAATCATCTTCATATTTGAGGTGTTGTAGTTTCGAACACACATACTTATTAGATATTGGTACCATCTAAATTATAAAAGATATTTATACTATTTTTCTATTAAAATGGACGAGCGCGGCAATGCAGCGAGTTACGAGGCTCCACAGCGCCCTGCAGTCGCTGGCCGTCGGATGCTTCCATCGTACGTCCCCTGTGCATCTTCGTTTTTCAGTTGGGCCGCTGCTCCGCAGAACTATTCAGGCTTGTTGCGGTTGATCGGGCCTGGGCGGGTGCACTGGCCCATTACATGATTCACTTTGCCTATGCCTGCATCGTCTTCTCTCTGCTTGTCCTCCGCCTCCGCCGCCGCCGCCGCCACCGTTCTCCTCTCCTTCACCAACCCGAGATGGGAAAAAAGACATGAAATAAAATTCCCACCATGACGTCTCCTCTACAATCCCCATGACCGGCGGGCAGCAAAGACGGAGAAAGGCAACGAGAGATAGATCCACCTGGCCGAGGAGGTGTGGTGGACTGTCAAGGCACGCCAATGACCTCTCCATGGCCATTGAGTTGGAGGAAGACACTATACTTTGTTCTGGTTGGGCGCCCTGTGGACCAAATCTGATGCAAGATGTCATAGCCAGTGCTGAGGGCAGTGACACTAGCAATGGTGCAACAGGGCGGAGATAGTGTGGACTTGGTTCTCGCCGACCACAAATGGTGCTTTGCATAGATGGAGTAATGTGGAGCCCGCGTGGATCTGCCGCGTCCGGAGCTTTTCCCACGAACTTCCGCCACATCATTCTCACCTTAGGAGGACGTTGCACTCGTCAGCGGCGAGGCACCATGCTGGATCTGTTGCTGAGCTCATTTTGTTGGTTTTTCTGAACTTGGTTTAGGAATTTAATTCAGAATGTCCGCTCTGGCTGATGAACAACCACACGACAAATCAGTTGGCAAGCGGCGGCGGAGGAAGGGAACCATATGGGAAACCTGAGCAGCTAACACTCGGATTAAATTATATAATTGTAAGTTATATCTATCATCTCACGATTCAAGCAAATTCATATGAACACAATTATTCGAGTTGAGGCGTTGTTCCTGCACAATCAGGTGTGTTCGCTGTTGAGGGTTGAAATCTTGCCTTGTGCACTTTCTTCCAAGACCCTGTAACTGAAGTGAGGATTTAATTTTGCGCTAAATGCATACCCAAAGGACCATTACTTTCAACGTTGAGCAAGTAGCTAGAAACGATGACACTACAATATTTTTTCTCTTTCGGTGGCATGTGGTACTGGTTGCGGAACTGGCAGAAACTCAGTCTTCTACAAAGCTCAGGATAAAACAAGCAATTAACTATTGTTCTGTAGGTATATTGAGAAAATAATTATTTTTACAAAGTTGTAGTCACAAATTCATTTTAGAAAAATGACCTTTGGTTAGTAGTCTCACTGCAGCAGTTCCCATGGATCTATATCACGAGAATGGACACTTGAGAGACGCATATGACAGAGCCATATGCCTTACTAACGAACTTGATAGGGTAACCGATTACGAAGAACCATGCCTTCCACAAGTCTGTCCTGCCAGCTCTGGTTGCGTGGCACATCTGGAAAGAGCGAAATCAAAGGATTTTTGATAACACAACTTTGGATATTGCTGACCTTGTTACTTTGATTAGAGATGACTTCCTGACTGTAGGTCAGGCTTTTTGCGAGTAGACTTTTCTCTCTCTTATTTTCTCTGAATTCAGTACAGTATTTCCCTCATCTTTAATGAAAAGCAGAGTTCCTGCTGTTAACCGTCAAAAAGAAATACGCTTTGATGTTGTGCTATTAGCATTCAGTTTCTCATAGTATTTAATATTAGTACTTTCGGCTTATGACTATTCTGATTTGCACCTTAAATCACTAGGAATTAGTGTCAGCTTTTTCAGATGATTCTGGTTGATTCAAATTAACTGCTATGGCTTATGGCACATAGGAAACTTCGGTTAAGTTGCCACAACCTAGCCGTCTACTTGTTGGTTATCAATTGTTCTACATTCTCCGTCTTTCTTTCTCAACCGAACTTCATTTTCAGTTGTTCTTTTGCAAAGACGGACGGGCGCGGCAACGCGCGCTAATCTCATGATATGTATAGTTATGAGATTGGAACGCGATAAGAGTATTAGTGGCAATAGAAATATTACTCTTACCAATTTATGTTATGTAGATAATTCATATTGTTGGTAATTTATACAATTCCTTAGGGGTGATTGATATATATGTCTTAAATGTATCTATAGTTTGAAATTTTCATGTCATGTTCTTAGCGAACATGCAAAGTTGTGACCTTTTTTTAACACGCGAAGGGACCATAAGGTTCCCGAAACTACTGCATCTATCTGAAATGATAGTGCACTAATGAAGGACCCTGAAAGAAATAAACTTTACACATCCTCCCTTTTTGCAAATAGGACCTTAGAAGAAAAGGTAAAAGCAATTGAATCCTACCGTGTCAACCGCGCCGGAGCTAGGGCAGCCACCATCTCCGGCAGAAACCTTGCCATCTTAGGGCAAAGGTTAGAGGGCCTCACCACGGAGGTTGTAGAAATGCTTGCCGGAACCTTTTCGTTGATTGATCTTCCGTTCCGATGGCATAGGTTGATGTAGTGGAAGAAAATTGATCAGGGAACTCCACACAGCATACATCCCAGTGGCGGAGCTTGAGAAAAATTTAAGAGGGGGCCATGACTCAAGGAGAAACAATTAGTAGGCCAAGAGGGACTAATCACTCGTTGAAACACTAATTAGGCCTGGCATAGCCCCCCCTTGCTCTACACTAAGCTTCGCCAGTGATACATCCCCTCGGATCCTTGATCAAAAGAGCATCAAGAACCAAGATGGTGCTCACCCCTTACCCACCTCCTCGGCGGCAAAGAGGGAGCCTGCTCCTCCCAATCTAAGAGTCCGGTGAGCTTATTTAGGAAGCCTTAGCCAGATCCAGGCCAGACTGCCACCGTCCAAAGAAAAACTCATCTACAACCCTGTGATGGCATCCTCGCGGAGGAAAAATTCTTGGCCTTTTTCATCATACGTTGATCTGCGATCGATGTTCCCATGATCAGTGGCGAATCTTGCACAAAATTGAAGGGTAGGCTCAAAACATCAAGTTTCTAAGTCTACTGAGCAAATTCATTACAGTTTACATGTTAAACACCTCAGTATAATTCTCAAGTTGCATGTTTAGCTGAAATATGATTTTTGGAGGGTAGGTTTCAGCCTATTGAAGCCCCCCTAGTGGAATCGCCACTGCCCATGATGATGTGTGAGTGGAAAATACGGATTCAGATGAAATTGCGCGTTCTCGGAGTCTGCATAACTGTGTACAGGGAAAACATGATGTGGGTAATGTTTAAAAATACTGGTTCAAATCATCAGTATACGAGTCGTGCAAAAAGACTATCAAAAATCCTTTAATTTAGAGATGGCTTATGATTTTTTCCTCATCGAAAGACTTCATATAGCAGAAGATGGACATCGGAGGGCCACCAGGGGGCCCACGAGGTAGGGGCGCGCCTAGGGGGGTAGGGCGCGTCCCCACCCTCGTGGGCAGGGTGTGGCCCCCCTGGTGAACTTCTTGCGCTCGGTATTTTTTATATATTCTGAAAACGTCTTCCGTGAAGTTTCAAGACTTTTGGAGCTGTGCAGAATAGGTCTCTAATATTTGCTCCTTTTCCAGCCTAGAATCCCAGCTGCCGGCATTCTCCCTTTTTATGTAAACCTTGTAAAATAAGAGAGAATAGGCATAAGTATTGTGACATAATGTGTAATAACAACCCATAATGCAATAAATATCGATATAAAAGCATGATGCAAAATGGACGTATCAGGTGTGCTCAGGGGGACCTATTGCTGGTGGGAGAGGAAGGGGCAAGGTGCAAGGTGGAAGACGATGGAATAACAGGGTTAGCCGGGCGAGGGATATGGAAATTAGCTAAGTAAGTCAACTTGACCGATATGCTCTTATTGCCCAAATTTGGAGGGACCGTAAACACCCAATTAGATGTTTGATAAGGGGGGTTATCATATTGTGTCGCCTGATGGAAAGCTGGAGGGTTCTGTCGGGCCTAGAGGCAATCGTGGGTCACATGGTCCCATCCCTTGCAAGAGTGGCATTGAAGTTTGTTGTGGCAGTCAGACCGGAGGTGATCTATGAGAAGACATCAGGTTCAGTAAGACTTTCGGGGCCCATGCTCCTAGTTAGCAGGGCCCGAGCGGCTATTATTGAGATTTCAAACACCCGATGATCCTGCCTTCGAGTTAGTGAATCTTGAATTGCCATGATTGAGTTGATCATCATGATTTCCGCCTGAAGGATGATTGATTTGAATAGTAGGCTGATGAATTGGATCATGGAAGGTAATCTGCTAGGTGGTGTGGTTGTAATTCCTTGGTTCGGAAACATCTTGGGCATAAGATTTCTTTCGACCACGAACAATGTGCGTCCATTCATCCTCTTGCTCTTGCAGATAGAGCGCAAATTCCTTCTCCGAATCTGGACCTCCCTTCCCACAAAGTAAGAATCCAGGTTGAAAAGTTGGGACGAGATATTACCCCTGTTTACAATGGCAATACCTAATTCGTAAGAGGAAACTGGGAACTTGAGGGACCAATTTTGAAGGCGACTCACTTTGAAAAGGGAGGCACGACCACCAAAACATGAAAGCAGGATCGTACCTACAGAGTCATAGGACAATTTGATCTTGGATCTGGAGAATTCAGCAACCAAGAAGAATTGGCGAAGACCTTTTCCTTCCTGATAGTTTATCGGCGGGTTGAACTTCTCGTGGATCTTCCATTCGAATATATGCCTTGTCGAATTCCAGGTCTGCGAACAACATCTTGGGTGACGGCATCTAGCCTACGTCATTGGAGTGACATGATGTCGGTATGGTGGTCGCGGTGTCCACAATTGCTCTATTTTCTAGGCGTGAAACCAAAGGTTCAAAAAAAATTAGTGTGGGGTGGGGTAGGGGTATGTTGTTTTTGTCCTGTTGGAATTTAGAATACATGACATCCCAAGTCACGGGCATTTCTTATTCTTGCACCTAGCATCGTCACAGGGCATGTGGAGGTGTGTCTTTGGTAGATCGCACGGAATTCAGTCGATGCTAGTCTTCGATGGATCTGTTTGGATCCAATCTTTTTTCGTTTTCATTTTTGTGTTTTCAAGTTGGATCCTTCTGATCTACGCTTCTCTTCATAGGTGAGGGGTGTTGTTTTGATGCACTGTTTCTGTGGGATATTAGCATGACAATTTTCTGACTTTTTACTACAATACATTTCTCTTCATAGGTGACGGGTGTTGTTTTGGTGCACTGGTCCCGTGAATACTAGACCATGAAGGCGCGCGTTGCCGCGCCCGTTTATCCTCTAGAAAAATATAAACATTTGATAAAATTTTAATGATTTAAATTACAATGTTTCATTATAGGTGTTGAAGCATAACTCTCGACCATTGATTAGAACTGATCAACTAATCATGAATCCTCTGCTCACGTTTGTCTTATATTACAATCATCGGAATGGTCAAGAAATAGACATAACAAAAAATGTAGTGCAACATTTTAACTTCACCTTGTTTACTCTGGCACATAACAGAACTTTCTGAGAGTTCTTCGGTGGAATATCTCAATAGAATTAGTTATCTAAGATAAAATGGGCATGCTGGAGCCAAGCACAAATGGTATTCAAAATCAGGATCCTTACCAACATTCCAAGCTTCGAATACAAATTTTGACTTAAAAATAATTTAAAAGTTAAGAATTGTATATAACCTTCCCGCAAAAAAAGAATTATATATAACAACGAAAAAGTCTAGAAAGAAAGATCTGTCCTGTATAACATCTCTGTAGCAAGTGCCACCACAAATTAGTTTTCAGGATGCTTTAAAATGCTAGTTTCCTGAACTTCCTTGTGCGCATCTTCTGCAGTTGATATGCATGTACGTAAAATATATGCTATGCTAAGTAGGTATGATTAGGATAACCTAAGGTAAGTAACTGATTTGCATGCTTACAAATTGCTTGGGTAACATGCAAGAACGCCTACAAAGATTCGTGCTGCTGAAACTGCCTTGCTTTGCCAGTGTCCTCAGAGATTCAAGTATAATCTATCTTTACATACATCTAACAGAAGAGAAAGATGAAGGTATAGCTCAAAAGAAAGCCCTATCTCCTTAACATGGACGACATTGCTACATCAATTGTTTGGTTACAAATACTTTAGGCGTCATCACTGTAATTTTCACTTATTGGCAGAAAATGTCCCCCATGCGTAGTAAGCTGTGAACTGAAAATATCAGGTCAGAACTTCCTATAATTCAATGAGTACAAATTTGTTTACTTAATGTCCAGGGAAAACCTGCAACAAACAACTAGACATAAGCACAGAGTGGGAGTGGAGAAATAAAATCACCAAAGGAAAGAGCTCACCTGGCCTTGGGATTGTTTGCGCCGTGTTGATCAATGAGGAGCTGCGCTCCTCTTACCCCTGAGAGGTCGCTGTCCTCTTTCTCCTAGAGCTGCTGGCGGCAAGGTGACACTCAAGATGGTGGCATAATGGCACCCACATACACGTGTGGCCTTAATCCTCCAGTTGCTCATTCGTCACTGGTGGCGCGTGCTCTGGCCTGCAGCCACCATGGAAGAACTCTGCTGGCCACGACATGGGAAAGAAGAGACCTGCCGTGGGGGCTTGCGGAGGAAGAGTAGAAGGCGCGTACATGGCATCAATGCCGAGGCAGACAAGAAGTAGAAGCTCGCTGCCTAGACAGAAGACGGCGGCGGCGCAGCGCCGAGGAGGAGGGGACAGCTCGAGGACAGGTTTGAGACGTGGCCTGTTAGAGGGGCCTCATGGGCTTTCTACCAAATGGCCCGATTAGGGATAATTAGTGTAACTCGTTCCCCGGAGCAGCGGCCCAGAAAACGGTGCTTTCAGTAGTCCGCGTTCACGGACGAGCAAATCTCGTGCGACCGGTATCTTGTCTCTAAAATACACATACATACAGAGGGAGATAGACACTACAAATACACATGTTCAACAGGAATAACCCAGCTCCGTCGCGAGTTCATCACTTCGGTTGGCTCCTCGCCTAAGCTAGAATCCACACAAGAGATCTCCTACTTCAGAAAAATATCGTTAAGGTTGGCTAGGGTGGCTGCGAACTCTGCCATCCTCTCCTAAAATACATGTACAGAGGGGGACAGACACTACAGGTACACATGTTCAACAGGAATAACCCAACTCCATCGCGAGTTCATCACTTCGGTTGGCTCCTCGCGTAAGCTAAAGGATGGTAGACTTATCTCTACCTACGCGATCACCTCTGGTGCAATCCGACTGTCCAGGTAAGATCGACCGTGAAACTGCAGGTTAGAAGGAGAAGGCCTGCAGGTAGTTCTGCGGAGTAGCAGCCCTTTTTACGTAGGCCCGACCGGCCCTTCCGGCCTCACACAAGTGAAAGAGGCCCAATGAACTGTTGCACAAAGATGGAAAGATCTTGTTCGTTCGTAAGAGGATCCAATGGCTGACGTTCTAAAATCGCTGAGAGGGCTCGATGGTGGCTCTGTTATACTGTTTCTTAATACTCGCGGTAGCTGGCTGGACGCTGCACTCGCGTTCGTGGGATGGCACGAAGAAGAAGCGAATGCGGCGGCTCAGTGGGCAGCCGGAGAGTTGCTGTACCGGGGATGGCGTAACCACGAGCTAGATCGTCGAGAAAATTAGTGTTCAAAGTTATTTTTCACGTCATCGAGTCTCTTCGATAATCATCACATGTAATAGCCCTTCATTGTGTTCATTGATGTCCGTCACCACCTGCTTGCACTCCGATACTACCGGTATCGTTGGCGAGGAAAGATCATCTGCAAGAGCTAGTATAATATATATCATCCGAAGCGGACTAGGTGGACTCGGCGACACTGCCCTGTGAAATCAACCACACTCACCTACTTCCTCGGGATTGGTGCCACTATTTCCGAAATGTTTTGTTAAGTGTGAATACGATGGAGAGAGTTAATTCTGCCCGCCCCTGTTTTGTACTTTGCTGTTCGCAGTACACATTAAATGTCGAAGCATAGGTATCGACAATTTCATTCTACGCGCTGGTCTCGTATTCACACTTAACAAATCATTTCGGAAATAGTGGCACTAATCCCAAGGAAGTAGGTGAGCTTGGTTAATTTCAGAGGGCCGCGTCACCGAGTGCTCCTAGTTCGCTTCTGATAGCAAGAATGCAAGGAGCACATGACGACTATAACCATTGTAATCTCACCCATTCAATTGCTTCGGGATCTCAACCACTATATTAAGATCGTCCGTATTGGATGAATTTTGCCAGCTACAGTTATCCAACAGTTTCCGTGTCAAATGAAGCATAAGGTGCGTTCCTGTGCTGACATGTTGTGCAACAACCAGGAGTAACATTCGTTCAGAAACTGTCCTGCATGTTGTAGATCAAAAGTAAAGGAGATAAAGGAGAGACACAAATGATTCTCTTAGTCTATTGTAATGCGGGAGACCCACTTATATACAGGCTGAAGGGGTGTGTTGGGGAGACATCTCTTCCCCAACAGACACCTCCTGGGAGGCATCCCTCCCATACAATTGATCACATGTTTAATTTCTTAACAATGTTCATTGATCTCCGTCACCACCTGCTTGCACTCCGATACTACCGGTGTCGCTGGCGAGGAAAGATCATCTGCAAGAGCTAGTATAATATATATCGTCCGAAGCAGATTAGGTGCACTCGGCGACACAACCCTGCGAAATCAACCACACTCACCTACTTCCTCGGGATTGGTGCCACTACTTCCGAAATATTTTGTTAAGTGTGAATACGACGGAGAGTTAATTCTGCCCGCCCCTGTTTTGTACTTTGCTGTCCATGGTACACATTAAATGTCAAAGCACATGTATCGACAATTTTCATTTTACGCGCTGGTCTCATATTCACACTTAACATATCATTTCGGAAATAGTGGCACTGATCCCGAGGAAGTTGGTGGGCTTGGTTGATTTCAGAGGGCCGCGTCACCGAGTGCTCCTAGTTCGCTTCTGATACTCCCTCCTTCCATCTATATAAGGCCTAATGCGTTTTTCGAGGTTAACTTTGACCAAATGTTAGATCAATAATATATGACATGCAACTTACACAAAGCATATCGTCAAATTCATATATGAAAGAAGCTTTCAGTGATATAATTTTCACATTATGCATGTCATGTACTATTAATCTTGTCAATAGTCAAAGACGTTCTTAAAAAATGCATTAGGCCCTATATAGATGGAAGGAGGGAGTAGCAAAAATGCAAAGAGCACATGACGTCTATAACCACTGTAATCTTACCCATTCAATTGCTTTGGGATCTCAACCACTATATTAAGATCGCCTGTATTGGATGAATTTTGCCGGCTACAGTTATCAAACAGTTTCCGTATCAAATGAAGCATAAGGTGCGTTCTTGTTCTGACATGTTGTGCAGCATACATGCATCATTTTAACTCCATCGCGCAACAACCAGGAGTAACATTCGTTCAGAAACTGTCCCGCATGTGGTACCGGCAGTGACTTTGTTGACCTAACTATCCAAAGTATTAACGAAAGAGGAGTAATTTTCCTAAAGAAACTGCATGCATGCATGTGGGATCCTGAGGCTGGCCATAGTGAGGTAACATAAGTAGTATCATGCACTTGTGACTCACAAACATGCTTATGTGGCAGTTAATTAAAAAAGAGGGAGATGGTTATAGTAACATAGATAGATACCGTAACATAATAAATGTTATGCTACTATGTGTCATACATGGCAATAAATGAGACCATCTAGGATACTAATCTATATTACTATGCACTATGAATGTTGTATCATACACTAGTATTATATGCATGATACTAGTATATGATATTCCCCACTATGACCAGCCTAAAGGTAGAACTTTGATGCCTGTACGTAGGTCCACATCTAACACAACTCCATGTGCGTGTACATAATTTCCTACGAATTAGTATTGAAACTAGTAAATAAATCTGATAGTTTTTTCAACATATTTCATGTTCTTTTTTATCTTAGGTCACTAGTAGAAAAAGGGCCATTTGTCCCGGTTCATAAGGGTCATTTGTCCCTGTTGCTGAACCGGGACTAAAGGGTCGTTACTAAAGCCCCACACCTTTAGTCCCGGTTCTTACACGAACCAGGACAGATGGGCCTCCACGTGGCCGGTGAGGCGAGCCCAGGTAGGAGGTCCTTTGGTCCCGGTTGGTGGCACCAACCATAGACTAATAGGCATCCACGCGTCAGCAGCTCGCAGGAGCTGAGGTTTTTGTTTTTTTAAAGGGGTGGGTTTTAGGGGGTTAATTTAGGTGTTTCATATATTGTGTTAGTTAGCTAATTAATAGAGAGAAGTATCCTCTCTCATCTCCGTGCTTGGTCGATGCTACGTACTATACGTATAGAGGACTCGACACGCTAGCTAGTAAGCAAAAATGAAGGAAACAGAAGATCGTCATGAACATTTGCATACAGAGAGAAGTGATATCGACCTCTCCTTCTCCGAGAGATTGGTCGAACAACAAGTTTTCGTATATCTATCCGACGCTACTGGCTACATATATATAATATAAGATCTCTTACAATATAATCCCCTAATTATATATGAACTCAGGGCCCACATGGTATTCTTCGTCTTTATCGATCACGTGGTCAAGAAAGAATGCCGCCAATTCCTCTTGAATTGCTAGCATGCGATCTGGTGCTAGGAGTTCATCCCGCATCCGAAACATCTAATTTGAAGAAGGGGGTCAATACATATATATGAATGAATGAAACTCAACACAAATGATGGTAATAAAATAAAATTCTGAATAGTATTCCTTACGCACTTCATATTGTTTTTTAGTGTAGCCCCGCTCACAGGTCGTGTGGCGGATGGACTCGCAAACATAGTATCCACAGTAATTATTCCCGGCTTCCTGCCACAACCACTTTACAAGAAATAGAGGTCCATCAAACTGATAAGCAAGCATGCTAAATGGTATTGATGAAACTAGCGCTTGAAATCACTAGGAGATGCGCGGAACATGCTAGTAGTACTTACTTTCGGGTGTTTAAATTGTAGGTTCTTCGGTAGTCCCGGAGCTTTTGAGGTGAATTTTTTCCAAACCCTGCCAGACAAAGAAAACAATTATTTGATATCAGAAAGTGAACAAAGTTGCCGATATGGTGCGATAATGACCGATTTAACTTACTTCTCGAGCATTTGAGTCATGTTCGCATACTCCTAGGGATCTTTTCGCCTCGAGTCTAAGACGGTTACTAGTCCCTGCTCAAGCTTAATCTCTAGGCGAATATAGTGAAACCTGCGCATGCATGCATAACTCATCAATTACATTGCTATAACCTTGACTAATAAGGAAAACCGAATATGCACAAGAAAGTAACACTCACTTGAAGTTGTAAGGAAAGAGTATTATGGCTTTGTTTTGATTTAATACCAACGATCGTAGCAAGTGGGCCTCGGTATCTTTTTCCTGACTTTCAACCGAATATGCATCTATGATATTTGTGTTAATGAACCCAATATCACCGATTTGTCTTTTCTTCAATTCGGTGATCTTCAATCTGCATAATATAGTGAGGATAATTATAAATACTAGTCGTCAACCCGTGCGGACGCACGGGCTAGCAATATTAAAAGAAGGATGGTCATTGTTTCAAATAAACATGGAAAAAGAAATGATGGTTAGAATATATTTGGGATGACCTTTTGTTATTACTAAAAATAGCATGAGTTTCTTAAGCACATAATGTCGGAGGGCATTTTGTTTCATTGATGAGTTCATGGATCAATTTTTCTATGTGCACATGATTTTCCAATCTTGATATAGTCGTATAAAGGTGTAAAACCATGTGAAGTATGATAATAACATTGATCAAATGGATATTTAATATCTCACTAAAAATTGAATGTAAATTATTGATCAATACTAAGCAAAGAAAAATTATAACTCAAAGATACATCCATGGCAACATCAAATACTCATAACAAATTTAGTCATACAAAAGCAAATAAATCAGAATACATTGTCATATCTCTATTTTCAAGAAAACATGCAACCTGAAAGTATTCATTGTGCCCTGCTATATCCGCGCACTAACAACCACACCAACAGAGCAAGAACAATACCATGCAGAATAGGGAAAGTAATAGTTGAATAAATTTAGTGAAATAAGTTCTATGCAAAGATAACCGGAGAAAATGAGTGAAATACCAAAGTAATCTACTCGTCAAGATATAGAATAGTACAACTTAGTGCTACTTGAATATGGTACATCAAGGATTCCATAAAAGCTAACATCAGCTTCCTAATCACTTAGTATAGCAATCCTAATAAATTGAATTCCTCATATAGGGATTGAAATCACTTGGCAAAAAAAAGTTAACTGCCTTTCTGAAAATTGAAAAGATACAATACCGCCCGCTGTGCCGTAGAAATATATCTAATGAAAGTTTAGTTAGAATGCAATAGATGAACTTATTCAAATAGACCCCCACACACATGGCTGCGAGCGAGAAAACAACTAACTATAAACGTGTTGTCTGGCTCAATTTTGTAGGGACAAATGATTCTCCAGTTTAGTGTGTTAAACAACCAGGAGTATCAGTATAGCATTAATGAATTATTATTTTCCTGCAAATGAACATTTCATACTAAAAACTGAAAGCGCCTGTTTTGATATATTTCAACAAAAATGAAACACATATACATCCATGGGAAAATCACATCGTGTGATTGGCATAAAAGGGTACTGAAAATCGAAGATTTCTGACAAAATCAGTCGTACATTAGGAAATATAGCACAATACAATATCATATGTGTATTGCAGAGAATGGATGCAACCCCAAAATATTTGTGATGGCATGATATACCCCCGCATCAACAGAGTAAGATCAATACCAGATAGAAAAGGGCAAGTTACAGTTGAATAAATTAAGTGAAATAAGTTCTATGAAAAGACAACTTGAAAATATTTGTTAGTTAAGGAAGCTATCTAGCCCTCAAGATACAGAATATTACCACTTAGAGCAAGTTTCTAAACCTTAGTAAAATGAATCACTCTTATAGGGATTGAAATCAGCTGGTAACAAAAATCTATTTAATTACACTGTTCAAAATGAGTAAGATATACAATATCTATCACTATGTTGTACAACTATATCTAATGGCAGAGAGGTTAGAATAAGTGAACATGTTTTGATAGACCGCATGGCTGTGACTAAGACATAGAACTAACTATAAGCCCATGCAACATGAAAACAACGTTCGTTTCCTTTCTCCCTGTCCCATTTTCTGCTAGAAAATAATAATAACTTGATTGAAAAACAACATATGACAACATGTGAATTAGCTAAGGATACACATATTTTTCTTTGGTACATAAGAGACTGTTGTTAGTACATGCCACAATAAACTCCCTGTGCCTTTCATACAACATATATGGCATAATTGGGTGCTGATGATGTATAGAAAAAGACCATAGCTTAAAAAATATGGTCGTACCAAAGGTTAGATTTATTATCATATAAGATAAAAATAATCCGGTCCAAATCTTTCTAGCACGGGTTTGAGGAGAGAAAGGATAAAAGGAAGCCTGGAAATAAATGGATATGTATGATACTCGGTTGTTGTAAGAGCCAATAGTAGAAAACTTTTATGACTTGAACATCCACGACCTCACCATTGAGATCTTACCTGTCACCATATGATTTGATTGGCCATGCATCCATCGATCAAGGTAAAGTTGTTCTGTAAATCTCCTCTGTGTATGTACACATGATTGGACACGTATGGGTCAAATGCCCATGGTACATAACTGCAGATTTTTCTCTACCAAAAAATACTGATGCATCGACGCGGGCGACTCCAATGATCGGCTAGTGGTAGCTCATTGGTTAACTATTCTGGTGCCGCAACCTGTGTATACTGGAAAAAATTTGGAGGAAATAAGTAAATAATGTATAGTCCTTAAGTAGAAAAAAACTCATCCTCGAGTTATTTTCTCGTCCAAGGCTTGCACGATTACAATATTTGATTTGATCAAATTACATGATATGTATCATAAATTTCCTGAATACTTGCTTCTTATGTTGCACCAGATTGACTTATCAATTCAACATCATCAGTTTTGAAGGAAGTTTAACCTGAGACATGAAGGATTGCTGTGATGGCCACTATATAGGCACGTGAGGCAGGAAGGCCAGATTACATGAATCGATATGGATGCGCTGGTGGCCAAACCCTACAAAGGCATGTATAATGAGGGAGAGGGGATGTGAGAGATTTAGTTTACTTGAAGCATGTGACATATCAAGATCAAATTAGATGAAAAATTGTTGCGTTGATGCATGATCTTGGTGGATCAGCGCACCGGCCATATATGTAAATAATAGATTAAGAGAGAGAGAGAGATCACCAGCCCCACGCATCACGCACGAACCCTCCTCCCAGATCATCCATCAACACATAGAGCCGCATCCGTGACGCTGCCGCAGGGTGTCGCTGTGCTCGTCCACAGTGGCAGCCGACATAGCCATCGCTAGAAGCCATCACCCGTTCTTGATGTTCAACTACTCTGCAATTTGACACGACCTGTCAGTTTCCAATCTATGTTTCCTCGATCTACGATTAAATAAAGTGATTAAAGGCAGTAATAGTAGGGTTGTACGTGGTAGATTGGAAGTAGATCACAGTTGATTTTCTCCTGAGTTGATGCTAATCGGAGCTACCTGAAGTAGTATTAGCTGGGCGTAGGGGATTAGTAGTGTCACAGATAGAGACAGAGAGAGAGAGAGAGAGTTACGTCCATGGTCTCCATTGAACAACAATCACATGGTAGAGCTATATGACTTAGAAGGAGATATAATCGTGAGAGTTTTATCCTTTTTGAAGATATATTTGAGAGGTTGTTACAGTTTTTTTAAAAGAGGTTGTTACAGTTTGTGGGAGAGACATAAGTACGTGAGCGCTTTTTTAAACTTGAGGGATTTCAACCGTGAGGGAAATATCCATGAGACTTCATAAGCCCGCCGTTTTGACCGCATTACAGCTTGAGGAATTTTTTATGCCCGTTTCAAAATGCAGTCAAAACGGCAGGCTTCACAGTTCCTAGCTAGTGGTTGAATCTTGGAAATTTTTCGATATTTCTCTGATTAAATAGATACTTATGTACGTAGAAATAATTTTTGGAAAAAAAGAGGAAACTATGAGGCAGCCACAGTTCAAATTTAACCCACTTCCTGCTGAATCGACAGTAATTTATCTTTTTCACCAGAGGTGGATCTAAACTTTTGACACCCAACCATTTTGTCAATTGTGCATTAAATATGGCCTAGTATTTTAGAAAATTGATTTGGCCCAATTTTGCAACAAATATATGGTAGGCCCTTCACAAAGAAAAACTCATTTCAGGCACTCGAAAAATGGAAAATGAATTTTCCGTGCACAGAAAATGAAAACTCCCTTAGGCAACATTGTTTGGAATTCCAAGATGCACCCTTGTGCACAATATTAGATCATTTGAACAAACTATGCCATGAATGTGGCCATAAGATTGATCATTTGGCTTGAAAGCCATGAATCTTCACGCATGACAGCTCATTTCTGAGAACACTTTTTTAAAATAATTTCCATATTACAAGTTTATTATTTTTCCTGGAAACTTGTTCGCATATAATGACACAATGCGAAGGTTTTCCAATTTTTTGAATTTTTTTGAATTTTTTATGCCCGTTTCAAAATGCGGTCAAAACGGCGGGCTTGACAGTTCCTAGCTAGTGGTTGAATCTTGGAAAACTTTTGATGTTTCTCTGATTAAATAGATACTTATGTACCTAGAAATAATTTTTGGAAAAAATAAAGAGGAAACTATGAGGCAGCCACAGTTCAAATTTGACCCAATCCTGCTGAATCGACGGTAATTTATCTTTTTCACCAGAGATGGATCAAAACTTTTGACACCCAACCATTTTGTCAATTGTGCATTAAATATGGCCTAGTATTTTAGAAAATTGATTTGGCCCAATTTTGCAACAAATATATGGTAGGCCCTTCACAAAGAAAAACTCATTTCGGGCACTCGAAAAATGGAAAATGAATTTTCCGTGCACAGAAAATGAAAACTCCCTTAGGCAACATTGTTTGGAATTCCAAGATGCACCCTTGTGCACAATATTAGATCATTTGAACAAACTATGCCATGAATGTGGCCATAAGATTGATCATTTGGCTTGAAAGCCATGAATCTTCACGCATGACAGCTCATTTCTGAAAACACTTTTTTAAAATAATTTCCATATTACAAGTTTATTATTTTTCCTGGAAACTTGTTCACATATAATAACACAACGCGAAGGTTTTCCAAATTTTTGAGTTTTTTTGAATTTTTTATGCCCGTTTCAAAATGTGGTCAAAACGGCGGGCTTGACAGTTCCTAGCTGGTGGTTGAATCTTGGAAAACTTTTGATGTTTCTCTGATTAAATAGATACTTATGTACCTAGAAATAATTTTTGGAAAAAGTAAAGAGGAAACTATGAGGCAGCCACAGTTCAAATTTGACCCACTTCGTGCTGAATCGACGGGAATTTGTCTTTTTCACCAGAGGTGGATCAAAACTCTTGACACCCAACCATTTTGTCAATTGTGCATTAAATATGGCCTAGTATTTTAGAAAATTGATTTGGCCCAATTTTGCAACAAATATATGGTAGGCCCTTCACAAAGAAAAACTCATTTCGGGCACTCGGAAAATGGAAAATGAATTTTCCATGCACAGAAAATGAAAATCCCTTAGGCAACATTGTTTGGAATTCCAAGATGCACCCTTGTGCACAATATGAGATCATTTGAACAAACTATGCCATGAATGTGGCCATAAGATTGATCATTTGGCTTGAAAGCCATGAATCTTCACGCATGACAGCTCATTTCTGAGAACACTTTTTTAAAATAATTTCCATATTACAAGTTTATTATTTTTCCTGGAAACTTGTTCGCATATAATGACACAATGCGAAGGTTTTCCAATTTTTTGAATTTTTTTGAATTTTTTATGCCCGTTTCAAAATGCGGTCAAAACGGCGGGCTTGACAGTTCCTAGCTAGTGGTTGAATCTTGGAAAACTTTTGATGTTTCTCTGATTAAATAGATACTTATGTACCTAGAAATAATTTTTGGAAAAAATAAAGAGGAAACTATGAGGCAGCCACAGTTCAAATTTGACCCACTTCTTGCTGAATCGACGGTAATTTATCTTTTTCACCAGAGGTGGATCTAAACTTTTGACACCCAACCATTTTGTCAATTGTGCATTAAATATGGCCTAGTATTTTAGAAAATTGATTTGGCCCAATTTTGCAACAAATATATGGTAGGCCCTTCACAAAGAAAAACTCATTTCGGGCACTCGAAAAATGGAAAATGAATTTTCCGTGCACAGAAAATGAAAACTCCCTTAGGCAACATTGTTTGGAATTCCAAGATGCACCCTTGTGCACAATATTAGATCATTTGAACAAACTATGCCATGAATGTGGCCATAAGATTGATCATTTGGCTTGAAAGCCATGAATCTTCACGCATGACAGCTCATTTCTGAAAACACTTTTTTAAAATAATTTCCATATTACAAGTTTATTATTTTTCCTGGAAACTTGTTCACATATAATAACACAACGCGAAGGTTTTCCAAATTTTTGAGTTTTTTTGAATTTTTTATGCCCGTTTCAAAATGTGGTCAAAACGGCGGGCTTGACAGTTCCTAGCTGGTGGTTGAATCTTGGAAAACTTTTGATGTTTCTCTGATTAAATAGATACTTATGTACCTAGAAATAATTTTTGGAAAAAGTAAAGAGGAAACTATGAGGCAGCCACAGTTCAAATTTGACCCACTTCGTGCTGAATCGACGGGAATTTGTCTTTTTCACCAGAGGTGGATCAAAACTCTTGACACCCAACCATTTTGTCAATTGTGCATTAAATATGGCCTAGTATTTTAGAAAATTGATTTGGCACAATTTTGCAACAAATATATGGTAGGCCCTTCACAAAGAAAAACTCATTTCGGGCACTCGGAAAATGGAAAATGAATTTTCCATGCACAGAAAATGAAAATCCCTTAGGCAACATTGTTTGGAATTCCAAGATGCACCCTTGTGCACAATATGAGATCATTTGAACAAACTATGCCATGAATGTGGCCATAAGATTGATCATTTGGCTTGAAAGCCATGAATCTTCACGCATGACAGCTCATTTCTGAGAACACTTTTTTAAAATAATTTCCATATTACAAGTTTATTATTTTTCCTGGAAACTTGTTCACATATAATGATACAATGCGAAGGTTTTCCAAAATTTTGAATTTTTTCGAATTTTTTATGCCCGTTTCAAATTGCGGTCAAAACGGCGGGCTTGACAGTTCCTAGCTAGTGGTTGAATCTTGGAAAACTTTTGATATTTCTCTGATTAAATAGATACTTATGTACCTAGAAATAATTTTTGGAAAAAATAAAGAGGAAACTATGAGGCAGCCACAGTTCAAATTTGACCCACTTCTTGCTGAATCGACGGTAATTTATCTTTTTCACTAGAGGTGGATCAAAACTTTTGACACCCAACCATTTTGTCAATTGTGCATTAAATATGGCCTAGTAGTTTAGAAAATTGATTTGGTCCAATTTTGCAACAAATATATGGTAGGCCCTTCACAAAAAAAACTCATTTCGGGCACTCGGAAAATGGAAAATCAATTTTCCATGCACAGAAAATGAAAACTCCCTTAGGCACCATTGTTTGGAATTCCAAGATGCACCCTTGTGCGCAATATGAGATCATTTGAACAAACTATGCCATGAATGTGGCCATAAGATTGATCATTTGGCTTGAAAGCCATGAATCTTCACCCATGATAGTTCATTTTTTTAAATAATTTCCATATTACAAGTTTATTATTTTTACTGGAAACTTGGTCACATATAATGACACAATAAGAAGGTTTTCCAATTTTTTGAATTCTTTTGAATTTTTTTATGCCCGTTTCAAAATGCGGTCAAAACGGCGGGCTTGACCGTTCCTAGCTAGTTGTTGAATCTTGGAAAACTTTTGATGTTTCTCTGATTAAATAGATACTTATGTACCTAGAAATAATTTTTGGAAGAGGCAGCCACAGTTCAAATTTGACCTCCTTCCTGCTGAATCGGTGGTAATTTGTCTTTTTCACCAGAGGTGGAGAAAAGCTTTTGAAACCCAACCATTTGATCAATTGTGCATTAAATATGGCCTAGTATTTTAGAAAATTGATTTTGTCCAATTTTACAACAATTATTTGGTAGGCCCTTCACAATTAAACCCATTTTGAGCACTCGAAAAATGAAAAATTGAGTTTTCATCTAAAGAAAATGAAAACATTCTTAGGCAACATTGTTTGGCATTTGAAGATGAACTCTTGTGCACAATATGAGATCAATATTTGTTTTATTCATGTGAAAAAGTAGAAGAAAAACAAAAGAAAAAACACAATCATATGTGCTCTATTCCCATTGGTGGAATTCGTTGTCAGACAGATCGATGAAATGGCGCCCATCCATCCATCCATCTCTCGATACCACATCCATCCATTTATGTACAAAAAAAAAGAAAATGAAAAAGAAAACCCCACTCGTATCCACCTACCCAAACCCTACCCAGATCCCATCGATCCCCTCCTCCCATCGCACCCCTCCTCCCCCCATCTCCTCACCGCCGCCATCGACGGCGCTCCCCACCGCCGCCATCGATCCCTCCCACCGCCGTCTCCCTCCCTCAGATCGAGCTCCCCCTCCCCTCTCCCTCCCACCTCTCGAAGCTCTCGCGTCCCACCGCCGCGCACCGTGCTCCTCTGCAGCTTCTGCGGTGACGCAGCCGCCGCTGACTACCACACCACCTCCTCCTTCCAGATCGCGGCCGCCACCTCCCTCCGGCGGAGCACGCTGCCGTCCATGGCATCCCCCACGCCCTTCCCCTTCCCCCATCCAACCAAACCAACCAGCCCACCCGGCACCCTTCCTCCTCCAAGAAAGCAAAGCCGCACCCTCTCTCCTCGGATCCATGGCGCTGCTCAGCGCCGGCGGCCGCGGGCTCTCTCCCATCGATGCACTGCAGCCGCCCCCACCCTCTCCCCTTCCCGAGCTGCTCAGGCGGCGCCCAGATCTGGCTCAGCGGCGGCCAGGACCTGCTCCACAGCGTGCGTGTAGGATCGAAAGTATGTCTAGAGGGGGGTGATTAGACTACTTGACCAAATAAAAACTTAACCTTTTCCCAATTTTAGTTCTTGGCAGATTTTAGATAATTTAGGACAAGTCAAGCAATCATCACATAATTCAAGCAAGCATGCAAAGAGTATATAGGCAGCGGAAAGTAAAGCATGCAACTTGCAAGAATGTAAAGGGAAGGGTTTGGAGATTTCAAACGCAATTGCAGACACGGATGTTTTTCCCGTGGTTCGGATAGGTGGTGCTATCCTACATTCACGTTGATGGAGACTTCAACCCACGAAGGGTAATGGTTGCGTGAGTCCACACAGGGCTCCACCCAAGGGCAACGGTTGCGCGAGTCCACACAGGGCTCCACCCATGAAGGGTCCACGAAGAAGCAACCACCCACAAAGGGTCCACGAAGAAGCAACCTTGTCTATCCCACCATGGCCATCGCCCACGAAGGACTTGCCTCACTAGCGGTAGATCTTCACTAAGTAGGCGATCTCCTTGCCCTTACAAACTCCTTGGTTCAACTCCACAATCTTGTCGGAGGCTCCCAAGTGACACCTAGCCAATCTAGGAGACACCACTCTCCAAGAAGTAACAAATGGTGTGTAGGTAATGAACTCCTTGCTCTTGTGCTTCAAATGATAGTCTCCCCAACACTCAACTCTCTCTCATAGGATTTAGATTTGGTGGAAAGAAGATTTGAGTGGAAAGCAACTTGGGAAGGCTAGAGATCAAGATTCATATGGTAGGAATGGAATGTCTTGGTCTCAACACATGAGTAGGTGGTTCTCTCTCAGAACATATGAGTAGGAATGGTGTGTGTGTTCTGATGGCTCTCTCACTTAATGAGAAGGAAGTGGAGGGGTATATATAGCCTCCACACAAAATCCAACCGTTACACAGTTTTCCAATCTCGGTGGGACCGAATAAATAAACTCGGTCTGACCGAAGAAGTAAACCTAGTGACCGTTAGGAGTTTCGGTGGGACTGACATGCAACTCGGTAGGATCGATTCGGTTAGGGTTTGGGCATAACGTAATCTCGGTGAGACCGATTACACAAACTCGATGAGACCGAATTTGGTAATTAGCTAACCAGAGAGTTGGTCAGGCAAACTCGGTGGGACCGATTTGCTCTTTCAGTGAGACCGAGTGGAACTCGGTGAGACCGAAAAGTTACAAAGGGGAAACACTGAGTTTACATTGCAATCTCGGTGGGACCGATTCGCTCTTTCGGTGAGACCGAAAAGTTACGAAAGGGAAACAGAGAGTTTGCAACCCCATCTCGGTGAGACCGAGATCCTTATCGGTAGGACCGAATTGCTAGGGTTTGGCAGTGGCTAATGACAAGTGAAACTCGGTGGCGCCGGATAGGAAGAATCGGTAGGACCGAGTTTGGCTTAGGGTTTAGGTCATATGTGGATATGGGAAAGTAGTTGAGGATTTTGGAGCATATCATTAAGCACATGAAGCAAGAGGCTCATTAAGCAACACCTCATCCCTCCTTAATAGTATTGGCTTGTCCTAAAGACTCAATGTGATCTTGGATCACTAAAATATAAAATGAAGAGTCTTGAGCTTTTGAGCTTGAGCCAATCCTTTGTCCTTAGCATTTTGAGGGTTCCACTTTCATATCCGTGCCATGCCAATCATTGAGCTTTCCTGAAATAATCATCTTGGAATCGCATTAGCTCAATGAGCTATATGTTGTTATGAATTACCAAAACCACCTAGGGATAGTTGCACTTTCAATCTCCCCCTTTTTGGTAATTGATGACAACATATAGATTAAATCTTCGACAAATGATAATAAGCATGAAATATATCGTCGCTTTGAGAAGTATGTGATAAGTAAGAGCTCCCCCTAAATTTGTGCATATTTAAAATTTGCTTTGGACTGCAAATGCACAAAGATTTAGAGTCATGGGTTACTCTTCCATGTCACATACATCTTGGTGGAGCGCTCAAAATGATAAGAATGAAATACATGCACTCATCACCAAGAATAATAAATGATCACACAAGATAGATAGGATAATAGCATTAAGCAAGCATTAAGTGTAGCTTATGATCAAACACATGATCATCAATGTCTCACAAATAATGACGTAGTATCAAGCACTCAAAAGCAGAAAAGGTTCGAAAAACCACCAAATAAAGCAAGAGAGAAAAGCAACACACTCTCTCTCTCGAAGCCTATGATCTATACATCTTCTCCCCCTTTGGCAATAAGTTACCAACAAGTTCCTAGAAAATGCATAGCACTAGATCGACGCTCAGGCTTGATCTTCAGGTGGTGGTGGAGTCCGGATCACTCCAAGGACGAAGGCTTCTGTAGATGTTGAAGTAGTCGCTGGAGTTGGAGCTGAAGTAGATGCTGGAGCTGAGGCTGTAGCTGGTGCTGAGGTGGTGGCTCTGGTGTCAGCAACTAGCACGGCAGACGACCTCGGGCCTCGTGGCACTCTAGAAAAAGCATGAGTCGTGGTCCTGCCTCTCCTTTCATTCATGTCCTCCTGGAGCTGTTCCACTTCAGACTGAACTTCCGTTACTTTGACATCCAAGTCATAGAACTTCTGTTCCATGATTCTCTCTAGGCTCTGCTGATTCTTAGTGAGGGTGGCCAGACTTTGCTCAATTCTCAGCGTGGATGCAATCAAGTAACCGAGCTGCTCTTGTTTGGTCTTCAAGAAGTACTCAGATGCCTCCTCTTGAGTAGGCATCTTGGCAGCTTTCTCCTTCCTCGCCTTCTCCTTCTTTGCAAATGCTTGAGCAGATGATGGCTCGTTCTCAGTCATCACAACTTCATTGTCCTCGAAATCTGGACGGATGGGCAGGTGTTCCTTATCCAACAAATATACGCCCGTGCCCATCTTGGAGTTGATGAGCTCCTGAATCTGAGGGGCATATCCACAGCTCCTCTTTTGATCTGCTGCAGTCCTCTTAATTGTTTCCACTATGAGGCTCATGACTTTGAATTTTTGAGGCACATCAAACACATGTAGCAAGTTGATAGCATGGCCTCTGATCACCTTGTGATCTCCAGACTTGGGCAGAAGGGTGTGCCTAAGGATCCAGTTGATCGTAGGCAGTCCTGAGAGCAGATAATGCACTGAGCCAAATTTGAATGTGTCAAGTGCTTCATTCGGAATCTCCTTGTACATGTTGGACATGGAGTTGTGGTCCATCTTTTTCTTGGCATAGATATCCAAGTCCTCATCTTGCTCTTCTGGGGCATTAATGATCTGTGCCCACTCAGCCACTGTAGATTGGTACATTGTACCCTCAGACATCCATGTAATCCTCCCATCTGGATAAAAGTGTGCCGTGGAGTAGAACTGCATGATAAGTTCCTCGTTCCACTTTGTGAGCTTCTGCCCAACAAAGTCATCTACTCCACAAGCACTAAAGCTGTCAAATACTCCTGGGTAGTACTCCTCATTCTCCTTGATATATGTCCAATCAACCCATCGCATATCACAGACAATGGGCTTCTTATCTAGCAGCACAGTCTCATAGAAATCCTGCTGCTCCTTGGTATGAAACCTGTAGTCCACTGCAGTCCTTCTCCTAGAAGCATATGGATCTGCTTCTCTCCACTTCCTGAGCCCTGAGTCTCTCCTGAGCTTCATATCCTCAGCCACAGGATGAGCATCGTTGTGGTCTGGGATCTTGGGCTTGAGCTTCCGAAGGACATTCTCTTCCTCATCCTTAGCAACAGTCTCAGGCACTGGGGCCTTGTTCTTCTCAGCTGCAGGAATGCTCCGTGTGTTCCTCTTGGGCTTTGGCTTTGGAGCTGGCTTGGCCTTGGAAGCAGCTCCCCCTGATTTTATGGCATCTCCCATTAGCTTGGGTGCCTTGGGCGCTGGTGCAGCTGCCTCTTCTTCTTCTTCCTCTTCCATGATGGAAGCTTTGCCAAGTACACTAGCCACAGTCTTCTTCACCCTCTCCTTTATCTTCTTGCCCTCAGCTGCAACTGGCTCTTGGGGAGTGGGCTTCTCAGTTGAGGCTCTTGCCTTTGACATGGGCTGCCTGCCTGCTGGCCTTTTGATTTTCAGCCCTGGCTTTGTGCCTTGAGCTGGCTCAACTCTCTTGGAAGTGGCCTCTTCCTCTGCCACATAGTCCTCATCTTCAGAGTCTGAAGTTTTCTTCTTCCTTTGTCTTGTGGCAGCCTTTGGCAAATTGCTAGGAGTGCTCCTGCTGCCTTCATCAGATGAACTGGAGGGACTAGTGCCCTCACTCATGACCACTTGCTGCTCTGACAGATTTTGGCTATCACTCTGGTCTGACATGCTGTAAACTGACTACTGACCCTGTGAGTAGATTATAGAAGAGATAGAGTGGATGAGCATCACAAAATGCAGAGATTTTTGCAAAAAGAATGATCCAAAAACTTAGTTTTAGTTTCCCACTGAAATCATCTCAGATCTACCGATTTTCAAACTCGGTGATACCGAAGCAGTTTTGGAACCTAAACTAGTGAACTCGGTAGGACCGAGTCACAGTTCGGTGGCACCGAGACTGCTAGGGTTTCACTGAATTCAAAAATCGGTCACACCGATAAGTAATTCTCGGTCAGACCGAGTCTCACTTGTGCAATGGCATAAGCCAAATCGGTGGGACCGAGTTTTTCAACTCGGTGGGTCCGAGATGGTTCCGGCGGAAACCTAAACCTAGAATTTTCGAATCAAACCTAACCTATGAGCGTTTTGACTGGATAGAAGTTTATCAAACATGGCTAGAAACAATATGATCACAATGTGCTAGGAATCAGATTGAGGAATAGCACAAAGATCAAGTCCATACCCTAGTTCGGCGTGGACATGCTACGGCGGCAACGGCGGGGCAGAATTACCGTTGACGGCGATGGAGACCAGCGACTGGAGGCTGCTGGCGGCGAGAAGACGATCCGGAGACCTCAAGGGCAGAGCAGGCTATCGCGCGGGCGAAGGGGTTCGGAGAAATTTCCAAATTTTGCCCGTGACTATATATAGCCCGACCCTGTCGGTGTGACCGAGTGGAACAACTCGGTAGCACCGAGATTCATAACTGCGTGCAGTTACTGAAACTCGGTGTGACCGAAAGGTTCAAATCGGTTGCACCGAGATCGAAAACCTAGATCAACTTAATGATCTCGGTAGGACCGGAAGTGAAGTATCGGTCAGACCGAGAATCATAAAGAGGTTTTGGAAGTTTAAGTCTATGACGAATCGGGGACTCCGAGTGCTCCTCACACAGAGTGGTTCGAATTTGACTTGATCAATTTTGTGATGCAGCATGAATAGAGTTTGAGACGAGAAAAGCATAGATAGCTAGAGGAGGTTCTTAGGCATTCTTGTCCATCCACTTGGCAAGAGAAGATAAAGCCGAACAATCAAAACAACAAGTGGATGTCCTCGAATGAGTAAAATATGCAACCAGCATGCTCACACAATAAGATGGCAAATGAAATATGTGGCAAGGCATGCACAACCAAATCTAGCATCTATCAAGTAATTTGCGATGACTAGGTCATCTATATATGAGTATATTGACTTAGGAGTCAAGTGAGAACACTTGATCATAGGTCATACTCATCGTTTGAGCTCAAGTGGGGTTACCACTTTTACATAAAGCATTGTTGTGTTCACATCTTTAGAGTTGCTTTAGCTCAAGTCTTAGAGTAAAGCTCCCCCTAGATGTGATATCCCCCCTAAGAGGGATGAACTAACCTTGGGTTTTGTCGATGATGACTTCATGTAGATATTGAAGATGTGGATGCTTAATGTTGATGTAGATCTCTTGGAGCTATCCATATGAGTGAATTGCACTTTCAATACCTACATGGGTTAGTCCCACAAGGAACAAACAAGGATATCCATAGACATAGAGTGATGCTCACAAAAGATCATGTCCATGAAAACTTTTAGGTTACCTTGTCCCTTGTCTTACCAACAAGAGGGTTTGTGACTCCTTGAACTAGTGCAAGATGTGGAAGTTGATTGCACTTGTTCTTGCCAAAATGATAAGAGTGAAGTATGTTGGCGGAGTCACCCTCAAGAACTCTCTAGTTCTTCTTCTTTTGGATCCACATCATCTTGATGGGAATCCTTGGAGTTGTAGTCGTACTTGATGAAGTGGAACTTGAAGTAGTCTTGGGAATCCACTTGACTAAGGTCTTTGGAGCTTCTTCAAATGCATCAATTTCCTCTTGAAGCTTGTCCTTGCCTTTTTGCTCATAGTCTTGTGGTGGAAGAACATCTTGAGCTTGTGTCCCCTTGAAAGAAGTATACTTCTCTTGTTGAGGGACAAACTTTGTCTTGGGGTATTGATCTTCTTCCCATTCAACTCCATTGGCATTGAACTTTCGTTCAAAACCAACACCTTGATTCTTCCGGTGCATTCCTTGCTTGCGCACAATTTCCTCGAATTGCTTACTCCCGGCAAGGCTTTTGTACACTCCTTTCTCTATAATTCCCTTCAACAAGCTATTTTCTTGCTCAAGTGTAACTTGGCTAAGAGAATCATTAGTGGAATCAAGAGAACTACTAGAAGCAACAATATTGGATTTAGCATGATCATTGTTACTACTAGAGGAAGAATCTTTCTTGTTAGACTTGACTTGAGGCATGTAAGTGGATAAGAGTAAACGCTTGGCAATGTAAGAAGAACTTTTCTTGCGGAGATCATCATTGATTGCCTTTAAGAACTCATGCTCTTGCTCAAGATTGAGCTTTTCAAAGCGTAGTTTCTCATGAGCTCTTAAAAGTTCTCGATGATCTTCGAAGATAGTGTCATGAGCTAACTTAAGAGTTTTTAGTTCTTTAGTTAGAGCCTCAATCTTCTCCTTATCATTGTCATTCGTTTTATCTTGATTAGCATGATTAATTGGTCTTTCATCATAGTATTCATCACTTGAGTTGTCACCAAGCAAATCATCACCTAACAAGTCATCTTTATCACTATTGAAATCAACATACTCGGGGTGTGTTACCTTAGGACCTTTGGCCATGAAGCATCTTCCAATTCCTTCATTTGGTGAGTCAAATATGTCGTAGGAGTTGGTTGACACAAGTGCTAGACCGGCAACACCTTCATCTTGAGTATCTTCGGAGTTGGAGTGATAACTTCTCTCGGAGTGGCTGTCGGAGTCGGAGCCGGATACCCATTCACCAACATGAGCTTGATGTCTTCGTCTTGTGTAGCTCCTTGATGATTTTTCCTTCCTTTCCGAATCCTTGCTTCTCCGTGAGTATCTTCGTTCATAACGATCATCTCTACTCCTTCTCTCTCTTGGTGGTGATCCTTTGCTTCTTCTTTTTGGAGAATCTTCTCTTCTCTTGTAGGGAGCCGTACACTCATTGGAATAGTGTCCGGGTCTTCCACAATTGTAACAGTTTCGCTCTCGACTAGAAGATCTTTTGTCATCGTAGGACCTTGACTTGGAGCTTCTATCTTTGCTTCTACTCTTGTAGAACTTGTTGAAGTTCTTCACCATTAAGCTCAATTCTTCATTGAAGTCTTGTTTCTCACTTGATGATGTAGGGGCTTGACATGAGGCTTTATAGGCACCACTTGATTTGTTGTGAAGTTCCTCTTTATCCTTAAGTGACATCTCATGAGCAACAATTCTTCCAATCACCTCCGTTGGCTTGAGATCTTTGTAATTGGGCATCATTTGGATCAATGTGCACACGGTATCATATTTTCCATCCAAGGCTCTTAGGATCTTCTTGATGATGAATCTATCGGTCATCTCTTCACTTCCTAAGCCGGCAATCTCATTTGTGATGAGAGCAAGCCTAGAGTACATTTCATCGACACCTTCACCATCTTTCATCTTGAACTTGTCAAGTTGGCTTTGAAGCACATCCAACTTGAATTCCTTGACGGAGTCGGTACCTTCGTGCATATCAATCAAAGTGTCCCAAATTTCCTTTGCATTCTCAAGGTGGCTGATTTTGTTGAATTCTTCAGGGCACAATCCGTTGAAGAGAATATCACAAGCTTGAGCATTGTATTGCAACATCTTCAACTCATCCGCGGTAGCTTCACGGTTTGGTTCTCTCCCATCAAAGAAGTCACCTTGCAAACCAACACACACAATAGCCCAAACGGCGGGGTTATGTCCAAGAATATGCATTTTCATTTTATGCTTCCAACTAGCAAAATTAGTACCGTCAAAGTAAGGACCTCTACGGTGATAATTTCCCTCGCTAGACGCCATACTCTCCTAGGTTGTGAAACCAAGGCTATGATCCCCAAAAGCTATGGAGATCAAAGCAAATGGAGACCAAGGCTCTGATACCACTTGTAGGATCGAAAGTATGTCTAGAGGGGGGTGATTAGACTACTTGACCAAATAAAAACTTAACCTTTTCCCAATTTTAGTTCTTGGCAGATTTTAGATAATTTAGGACAAGTCAAGCAATCATCACATAATTCAAGCAAGCATGCAAAGAGTACATAGGCAGCGGAAAGTAAAGCATGCAACTTGCAAGAATGTAAAGGGAAGGGTTTGGAGATTTCAAACGCAATTGGAGACACGGATGTTTTTCCCGTGGTTCGGATAGGTGGTGCTATCCTACATCCACGTTGATGGAGACTTCAACCCACGAAGGGTAATGGTTGCGTGAGTCCACACAGGGCTCCACCCAAGGGCAACGGTTGCGCGAGTCCACACAGGGCTCCACCCATGAAGGGTCCACGAAGAAGCAACCACCCACAAAGGGTCCACGAAGAAGCAACCTTGTCTATCCCACCATGGCCATCGCCCACGAAGGACTTGCCTCACTAGCGGTAGATCTTCACTAAGTAGGCGATCTCCTTGCCCTTACAAACTCCTTGGTTCAACTCCACAATCTTGTCGGAGGCTCCCAAGTGACACCTAGCCAATCTAGGAGACACCACTCTCCAAGAAGTAACAAATGGTGTGTAGGTAATGAACTCCTTGCTCTTGTGCTTCAAATGATAGTCTCCCCAACACTCAACTCTCTCTCATAGGATTTAGATTTGGTGGAAAGAAGATTTGAGTGGAAAGCAACTTGGGAAGGCTAGAGATCAAGATTCATATGGTAGGAATGGAATGTCTTGGTCTCAACACATGAGTAGGTGGTTCTCTCTCAGAACATATGAGTAGGAATGGTGTGTGTGTTCTGATGGCTCTCTCACTTAATGAGAAGGAAGTGGAGGGGTATATATAGCCTCCACACAAAATCCAACCGTTACACAGTTTTCCAATCTCGGTGGGACCGAATAAATAAACTCGGTCTGACCGAAGAAGTAAACCTAGTGACCGTTAGGAGTTTCGGTGGGACTGACATGCAACTCGGTAGGATCGATTCGGTTAGGGTTTGGGCATAACGTAATCTCGGTGAGACCGATTACACAAACTCGATGAGACCGAATTTGGTAATTAGCTAACCAGAGAGTTGGTCAGGCAAACTCGGTGGGACCGATTTGCTCTTTCAGTGAGACCGAGTGGAACTCGGTGAGACCGAAAAGTTACAAAGGGGAAACACTGAGTTTACATTGCAATCTCGGTGGGACCGATTCGCTCTTTCGGTGAGACCGAAAAGTTACGAAAGGGAAACAGAGAGTTTGCAACCCCATCTCGGTGAGACCGAGATCCTTATCGGTAGGACCGAATTGCTAGGGTTTGGCAGTGGCTAATGACAAGTGAAACTCGGTGGCGCCGGATAGGAAGAATCGGTAGGACCGAGTTTGGCTTAGGGTTTAGGTCATATGTGGATATGGGAAAGTAGTTGAGGATTTTGGATCATATCATTAAGCACATGAAGCAAGAGGCTCATTAAGCAACACCTCATCCCTCCTTAATAGTATTGGCTTGTCCTAAAGACTCAATGTGATCTTGGATCACTAAAATATAAAATGAAGAGTCTTGAGCTTTTGAGCTTGAGCCAATCCTTTGTCCTTAGCATTTTGAGGGTTCCACTTTCATATCCGTGCCATGCCAATCATTGAGCTTTCCTGAAATAATCATCTTGGAATCGCATTAGCTCAATGAGCTATATGTTGTTATGAATTACCAAAACCACCTAGGGATAGTTGCACTTTCAGTGCGGCTCAGATCCTCTCCCCACTCCCAGATCCAACATGCCACTGTAGAACGAGGAGATCGCGGCCATGATCTTCAAGACGCAGTGGTCGTTGTCGCGGTCCGCTCCTCCGCTGACCCGAGCAAGTTCCCCGGTGCTAAGGTACCCCAAGGAGTTCGCGCGGCGGTTCGAGCTCCTCGGGCCGGTTCGGTTCAGGACGGAGGTGGTGAGCGTCCGCCACAGCAGGGACGACGACACGGGCTGGAGGCTGAGGCTCGCCTGCGCTGGCAGCGAGCTGGAGGAGCTGGCAGCAACTAGTTCGTGCTCGTCTCTGCTCCCTCAGCCTCCTCTTCTTCCACTCCAAGGACGCCGACTCCCTCCTCTCTGTCGAAGGTCGCCGGAACCATGATGGCCAGCGCGCCCATGTGCGAGGAGACGATGACGACCCCGACAAGCCCTCCATGGCCGGGAAGAAGACCCCAGCACCAGCACCAGCAGTACCTCCAAGGTATCGCGCAAGCGCGCCCCCCGATCCCACCACCTCTGTATATTGCTTGGTCCCGATCTCGGCCATCTTGTTGACTGGCTGTGAACCTGAATGAACAGCCTTGGCTTGTTCAGTTTTGTAATCACTAGTATGTTCAGCCTTGACATTGACTCTGAATTAACAGCCTTGCTGTTTTATTTTGTAATTCCTTTTGATCCCTGTGACTGCTGCACTAAGCTCTCACCTATACCATGGTGCTAAACAACTGGTAAATTAGGATATATACAAGAGATGTTTCTATTTTGCACTGCTCATACTATACATACTGTCTTCAATAAAAACTGTATCAAATTTTGTGGCGCATGCCATGATCCATCTGATGGATTTCTTGCACCTGCAAACCTTGATGTATAATTACACACTTTGATAAATCCAATACCTTATTACAAATCCATTCGGCCAGTTAGATCTTAAGCCTTTGCAAGCTCGGCTGATATGATATATTATGTGAGCATTTTACTAAATCCTTCTTCCACTTCCATTTGTGTTTTGTGATAAACTGATGTGTAACATTTTGCATAGAAGCAATTATCTTTCTCTGTATTCAACATTGAATTATATAACTGAGATTTATTTTGGCAGGCCAATGCTACTAATGAACGAATGATAATTCATGCATTTCTTTGCAGGTTGCTCCGATCTGGTTGTGTCAAGGAACATGCAAGGTCTGCTACTGCTGTTGTGCTTGCTTGAACGATCTGGTGAAGGAAAATTTGGTCCATAGGTCATCCCCCCATGCTATCTCTCTCTGCTGCATAGTTAGGTTCAGTTTTTTTGTTCTCTTTCTAGTTTAAGTGTAAGCAGATTCCAGTAGGTCTCTATGTATGTGGATCATGAGTTAGAACATCTAATCTAATTACGGACTGCAGACTTGCTATATCATGATCAAACTTTCTTGCATTTAGTTCAGAAAATTTCTGAATTCTCTAGTGTTTGCTTTCACTCAATGATTGTGGTACTGGTAGTCAAATTAGATGCCTCCTTTGCTGTAATTCACTCGTTTCCCTGTCATGATTTATCTTGAATTTTGGTAGTGTGACAAACACATTAGCAAATCTAAATAACTTTGACATATTTGCTCTATTATCTTGCACTGGATTGGCACCTTTCATTACCCTATACAAATATATCTCAATTTCGCTAACACTGATCCTTGTGTATGGTCTTAACCCTTTTGGTTGCATGATACTTCTATAACTGTAGCCTTTAATGAATTCAATGTATGATTGTGATGAGAATTATATGATACCTACCTGTTTTTATCCTTGATCAGTATCATTTATGGTCTTTGTTCTTATTATTTGCTGTACGTTTAGTGCCTATACATCGTTGTGTTTTGCGGGTCTAGTCCTTCACTGTTATAGTTTGAAACCACTTCATAACTCATAATTTGTTTGTCATGATTCATTGCTTATGAAAATTATTACAAATATGTTGAAAATTGCATAGAAGAATTTTGTGCCATCTCTGCAACTGTGCTAGATGTGATGTTCCTGAAACTTATTATGGTATCTGTATTGTCCTTATGTTGCAACACTACAGTTATTATTTCTCATCCTTACGCAGACAAGAAAGCTAACTTTGCTCTAGCCTTCTCATCCAAGAATAGAAATAAATAAAGGTCGACACATCTTTCGAATGACATGTCAAACTTAGTTTTTGAGGCTATGTTGCATTTGTAGTTCTTGCTCTATTAAATTTGAGGCTACATTGCATTTGTAGTTCTTGCTTTGTTAAATCTGAGATTAATGAAAATGGTATATAGAAAGCAAAAAATTGTAGCCACATAATGATGTTGTATGGTACCCCCAGCAAGTAATATGCTTGAATCAATTTGATTTTTCCTGATTATAATTATCTTATAGTATCGTGATGTTGGTAGGTATATGCGAGTCCGGCAGTGCGGTGGCAGTCCCCATGGAACGAGCGCTGGACTACTCCCTTGGCTAGGCGTACCTGTGCAAGCACGAATGGAGCGAAGACTTACTGTTGGTGTTGCCCACCAAGTTCTCCAGCCCGTGGTGAACCGAGGCTATCTCAAGTGCTTCGTTGGTTGGGTTGCGTTCTTTGCTGCTGGTCTCATGAATGGGGTACATTTCTGAAACTGAACTAGCTTGAGTGCCTATTTTCTTCTTAAGTTGTCATTTTACCAAACATTTGTTCATTGTCGAAATGTTATATTTAGTTCCTGATTAATGATTTTCATCAATAAATTGTTGGTCACACGAGTCAAGCTTGTGCTCATATTTAGCTAGTTTTGGATGTATGTTGATCCAAATGTCCAGAAAAATAGAAGCTAACCATGTCAAAAGTTAGAGCACTCTTGATTGCTATATTAGGGCAGCACTGACCATGTGTTGTTTTTCTTCAAGGAAGTTATTTTTCTTGAAGGAAGGGCAAGGAGGAGGCAACACGTTGGAGGCTGGAGGACCCAGGGATGGATAATATGTGTTGGTCTCGCCGTCTACCTGGCCCTTTTGTTGATAAATCCATTGCGCAATGGTAAGCTTCCTGTGGCTCCGCTTTGATCTAGTGAGACATGTTGTATCTGCATGAATTTGGTCCATCTTAATAGTATGGAATGCCTTTACAACAATATATGTGATCCTTGACTAGTTAGTTTCTAGAATGCTAGTCCGTATGGAATCTTTTTTATATCTTTTTAATGCGAGTCAGCACCAATCCTTGACAGGGTGACCATGGAAGGGATGGAAATTCATATTGCTGTTTGTAATGAAGGTCACAGAATAATCCTGAATATGGTCGTCTAGTGAGTATGGCATATGGTTCATATGGCAGGAGCATGTGCCCAGTTTATGATCGCTATTGACTGGAGCTCCATTCTGAAGAAGATTGAAGACAATTGTGGAGTTGTAAATTACTGTAGCCAGCTATCACACTTGTAGAGCTTGTAATATTGTGATTCCAATTGTATTACGTGTTATTGGTAGAGCAAGAGCTCCATACTGATTCTGGCTGTTGTTATTTGAAGTATTACATGTGTTTTCTGTCTGTTTGAATTTAAATATTTGTTATTTATTCACTGGCATATTGAAATCTGAAGAACATGACCTTGACATGAGGGACCCACAAAACAGAACCTGACATTTCAGACCCACTTACCAGAATCTGAAAAAACAAGAAAACAAAGGCCATGGCCCAAAAATAAAAAGGCTAAAATGTTGGGCTATGCCCATGTGGCTGACGAAAACTGATATATATAATATAAATAGGCTGAATTAATGGGCTTGGCCCATGCAACTCATGAAAATTGACAAACAAACATAAATGGTCTGAATTAATGGGCTCGGCCCATGTAAAACACCGAATTGGACCGGGCTGATTCTTGTGCCACATCAGATTGCCACGTAGGATGCCTACGTGGCCTGGGGAGGCTGCTAGTGACCAAAACAAAACAGTAGGCATATTTTGGTCGTAAACGTCTATGACCTTCTCACAGAGAAGGTCATTAATTTCAGTTTACGACCACCAGCTTTTGACCTTCTGTTTTTGGTCACAAAAAGGTCATAAATGAAAAACAATGACCTTTCAGTGACCAATAGTCAAGGTCACAAGTTGACATATTTCTTGTAGTGCCCCCAAGCTTGTGGGAGACTCTCTTCTTTAATTTGCACGAAGTTGTATATTTCCCTCAAAGCAGCTTGTTTCTTATGAGCAGGGAAATATTAAGCAGAGAAGTAATAAATCATATCCTAGGGACTACGCACACAACCAGGATCAAGAGAATTAAACCATATCTTAGCATCACCCTTTAATGAGAACGGAAATATTTTGAGTATATAGAAGTAACGCGACCTCTCATCATTAGTGAACAGGGCAGCTATATCATTTAGCTTAGTAAGATGTGCCACAATAGTTTCAGATTCATAGCCATAAAACGGATCAAATTCAACCAAAGTAATTATATCAGGATCAACAGAGATTTCATAATCCTTATCAGGAACACAAATAGGTGAAGTAGAAAAAGCATGGTCGGGTTTCATTTTATCTCTAAGTGATTCTTTGTTCCATTTAACTAATAACCTCTTAAGCTCATATCTATCTTTGCAAGCTAAAATAGCGGAAGAAGATTCCATATCAAAAAGATAACCCTCAGGAATAACAGGCATATTTTCATCATCACTATCATCATCGTATTCAGATTCAATAATTTCTTTTTCTCTAGCCCTAGCAATTTGTTCATCAAGAAATTCACCAAGGGGCACAGTAGTATCAGGCATAGAAGCAGTTTCATCATAAGTATCATGCATAGCAGAAGTGGCATCATCAATAACATGCGACATATCAGAATGAATAGCAGAAGTAGGTGTAGGTGTCGCTAACTTACTCATAATAGAAGGTGAATCAAGTGCAGAGCTAGATGGCAGTTCCTTACCTCCCCTCATATTTGAGGGATAGATCTTGGTTTTTGGATCTCTCAAGTTCTTCATAGTGCCCAGCAGATATAAATCCCAAGTGACTCAAGGAATAGAGCTATGCTGCCCGGCAACGGCGCCAGAAATTTGTCTTGATAACGCACAAGTATAGGGGATCGCAACAGCTTTCGAGGGTAGAGTATTCAATCCAAATTTATTGATTCGACACAAGGGGAGCCAAAGAATATTCTCAAGTATTAGCAGCTGAGTTGTCAATTCAACCACACCTGGAAACTTAGTATCTTCAGCAAAGTGTTTAGTAGCACAGTAATATGATTGTGGTGGTAGCAGCAACAAAAGTAAAGACATCAAAAGTAATGTTTTTGGTATTTTGTAGTGATTGTAACAGTAGCAACGGGAAAGTAAATAAGCGAGAACCAGTATATGGAAAACTCGTAGGCACCAGATCAGTGATGGATAATTATGCCGGATGCGGTTCATCATGTAACAGTCATAACATAGGGTGACACAGAACTAGCTCCAATTCATCAATATAATGTAGGCATGTATTCCGTATATACTCATACATGCTTATGGAAAACAACTTGCATGACATCTTTTATCCTACCCTCCCGTGGCAGCGGGGTCCTATTGGAAACTAAGGGATATTAAGGCCGCCTTTTAATAGAGAACCGGAACAAAGCATTAGCAGATAGTGAATACATGAACTCCTCAAACTATGGACATCACCGGGAGTGGTCCCGATTATTGTCAGTTCAGGGTTGCCGGATCATAACACATAGTAGGTGACTATAGACTTGCAAGATAGGATCAACAACTCACATATATTCATGAAAACATAATAGGTTCAGATCTGAAATCATGGCACTCGGGCCCTAGTGACAAGCCTTAAGCATAGCAAAGTCATAGCAACATCAATCTCAGAACATAGTGGATACTAGGGATCAAACCCTAACAAAACTAACTCGATTACATGATAAATCTCAGCCAACCCATCACCTTCCAGCAAGCCTACGATGGAATTACTCACGCACGGCAGTGAGCATCATGAAATTGGTGATGGAGGATGGTTGATGAGGACGACGGCGATGAATCCCCTCTCCGGAGCCCCGAACGGACTCCATATCAGCCCTCCCGAGAGGTTTTAGGGCTTGGCGGCGGCTCCGTATCGTAAAACAGGATGATTTCTTCTCTCTGATTTTTTCTCTGGGAAAGCAAATACATAGAGTTGGAGTTGGCGTCGGAGGGCATCCAGGGGGCCCACGAGGTAGGGGGCGCGCCCTAGGGGGGGCGCGCCCCACCCTCGGGAGAAGGGTGTGGGCCCCTTGGTCTTCATCTTTGGCGAGGATTTATTATTATTTTTTCTAAGATGTTCCGTGGAGTTTCAGGTCATTCCGAGAATATTTATTTTCAGCACATAAAACAACACCATGGCAATTCTGCTGAAAAGAACGTCAGTCTGGGTTAGTTCCATTCAAATCATACAAGTTAGAGTCCAAAACAAGGGCAAAAGTGTTTGGAAAAGTAGATTCGATAGAGACGTATCAGTACACGTTCGCGACCAGAATGACAAAGCTACATATGCTTCGACCAGGTGGGTCCCGACTGTCAAACACTTCCTTGCGGGCGAATATGTAGCTCGTGGGTCCCAGCAGTCAGGGGGCGAATCGTTTTTTTGCCCGAACGCACTTCCTTGCGTGCGAAGATGTACCTAGTGGGTCCCAGCAGTCAGGGGGAAACATTTTTTTCACGAAATACGGTGGCCCGTCCGGTGGGTCCCCGCTATCAGGTGGAGGAATAATTATTTTGCGCGTAATAAGGAGGCACTTCCTTGCTGCGGCCGTGGACCCAGCTGTCAGCCACTCCATGTATAGTCAACGTCCGATGGAAGCCGTTCCTTGACCACGTTGACCACGCCGCGCCGAGAGCACCAGGGCGGTGGACGACGGCGAGGCCTAGTAAGGGGTAGACGCAGAGCCGGGGAAGACGCGGCAGTGGAATCCCGCGCGGAGAGGAGTACGAGGGTTCACTGGTTCGGCTGCGTTGTGAGGCTGCCGTCGCCGTAGGGCCTAGCCAGCAGTGGGAATAGTAGGGGACGGTGAGGCCTCCGCGGCAGCACAGCCGGCCACGGGAGGCAGGAGCATGCGGCACAACCGGCGCTGCTTTGGGCGGCTGGAGCAAGAAGACCAGAGGTTGAAGAAGCACAACGGCCGTTGGATGGACATCGTATGGTCACTGGAGCTAGAGTCGTTCATATTGACTAAGTTGACAAAGCACTCCTCCCCGTCAACTTAGTAGGCCCACAAGTCAGCCACCCACCAAGGTGGGTCCCAACTAGCAGGGGGAGTATTCATTTTTTGGTGCGTAATAAGGCGACACTTCCGGTGGGTCTGAGCTGACAATGGGGGGAATGTTTTTTCACGAAATATAGTGGCCTGTCTGGTGGGTCCCAGTAGTCAGGGGGGAAACATTTTTTCGCCAAATATGGTGGTCCGTCCGGTGGGTCCTTGCTGTCAGGTGGAGGAATAATTATTTTCTGCGTAATAAGGAGGCACTTCCTTGCGGCTGCCGTGGAGCCAGCTGTCAGCCTCTCCACGTACAGTACTCTTTCGATGGAAGTCATTCCTTGACCATGCTGACCACGCCACGCTGAGAGCACCAGGGCAGTGGACGACGGCGAGGCCTAGGAAGGGGACGATGCGGAGCCGGGGAAGATGCGGCAGTGGATGCCCACGTGTAGAGGAGTATGAGGATTCACTGGTTCGCTGCGGTGTGAAGCTGCTGTCGCCGCAGAATAACAAGGGGTGTGCGTGAGTACAGGGATGGCCTGGCCAGCGGTGGGAGTAGTAGGGGGCGGTGAGGCCTCTGCCGCATCGCAGCCGGCCACGGGAGAGAGGAGCACGAGGCATGACCGACGCTGCTTTGGGGGGCTGGAGCAAGAAGACCAGAGGTTGAAGAAGCACTACTGCCATTGGATGGACATCGTACGGTCATTGGAGCTAGAATCGTACATATTGACTAAGTTGACAAAGCCCTCCATCCCCGTCAACTTAGTAGGCCCACAAGTCAGCCTGCCACTATACTGGGGCCCAGCTAGCAGGGGGAGTATTCATTTTTTTGTGCGTAATAAGGACACACTTCCTTGCGTGCGAAGATATAGCTGGTGGGTCCGAGCTGTTAGTGGCGGTAATGTTTTTTTCGCAAAATACAGAGGCACTTTCGGTGGGTCCCAGATGTCAGGTGGAGGAATCATTATTTTGCGTGTAATAAGGAGGCATTTCCTTGCGTGCGGCTGTGGACCCAGCTGTCAGCCTCTCCACGTACAGTCCACTTCAGATGCATGTCGGTCGTTGACCACGTTGACCAGGCCGCGCAAAGAGCACCAGGGCGGTGGACGACGGCGAGGCCTAGGATGGGAACGACACGGAGGCAGGGAAGACTTGACAGTTGAGGGAGTCCTGGATTAGGGGGTCTCCGGACAACCGGACTATTGGACTATGAAGATACAAGATTGAGGACTTTGTCCCATTTTCGGATGGGACTCTCCTTGGCGTGGAAGGCAAGCTAGGCAATACGGATATGTAGATCTCCTCCCTTGTAACCGACTCTGTGTAACCCTAGCCCCCTCCGGTGTCTATATAAACCGAAGGGTTTAGTCCGTAGGACAACACACAATCATACCATAGGCTAGCTTCTAAGGTTTAGCCTCTACGATCTCGTGGTAGATCAACTCTTGTAATACTCATATCATCAAGAACAATCAAGCAGGACGCAGGGTATTACCTCCATCAAGAGGGCCCGAACCTGGGTAAACATCGTGTCCCCTGCTTCCTGTTACCATCTGCCTTAGACGCACAGTTCGGGACCCCCTACCCGAGATCTGCCAGTTATGACACCGACATTGGTGCTTTCATTGAGAGTTCCACTGTGTCGTCACCATAAGGCTTGATGGCTCCTTCGATCATCGGCAGCGATGCGGTCCAGGGTGAGGTTTTCCTCCCCGGAGAGATCTTTGTATTCGGCGGCTTCGCACTGCGGGCCAATTCGCTTGGCCATCTGGCGCAGAACAAGAGCTACGCCCCTGGCCATCAGGTCATATTCGGAAACTTAAACTACACCGCCGACGTCCGCGGAGACTTGATCTTCGATGGATTCGAGCCCGTGTCAGGTGCGCCGCACAGTCACGACGAGCACGACGTAACTCTGCCGTCGGACAGTGTTCGGGAGATTGCATCTGCAACTATTCCGTCCGTCAATTCAGGGAAAATCGCTCCATCCTAGAGCAGAGGGATAGACCCCGCTATGGAGATCGCACTCTCAGTGGTGATGGAGCCGGATACTGACTTCACCCCTTACGAGAGCCGTGTCGTGATACGTCTCCAACGTATCTATAATTTTTGATTGCTCCATGCTATATTATCTACTGTTTTAGACATTATTGGGCTTTATTATTCACTTTTATATTATTTTTGGGACTAACCTATTAACGGCAGGCCCAACCCAGAATTGCTGTTTTTTTGCCTGTTTTAGGGTTTCGAAGAAAAGGAATATCAAACGGAGTCCAAACGGAGTGAAACCTTCGGAAACGTAATTTTCTCATCAGATAAGATCCAGGAGACTTGGACCCTCCGTCAAGAAAGCCACGAGGTGGTCACGAGGGTAGGGGCGCGCCCCCTGCCTCGTGGGGCCCTCAAAGCTCCACCGACGTACTTCTTCCTCCTATATATATCCACGTACCCCCAAACGATCAGGGACGGAGCCAAAAACCTAATTCCACCACCGCAACTTTTTGTATCCACGAGATCCCATCTTGGGGCCTGCTCCGGAGCTCCGCCGGAGGAGGCATCGATCATGGAGGGCTTCTACATCATCATCCAAGCCCCTCCGATGAAGTGTGAGTAGTTTACTTCAGACCTACGGGTCCATAGCTAGAAGCTAGATGACTTCTTCTCTCTTTTTGGATCTCAATACAATGTTCTCCCCCTCTCTCGTGGAGATCTATTCGATGTAATCTTCTTTTTGCGGTGTGTTTGTTGAGACCGATGAATTGTGTGTTTATGATCAAGTCTATCTATGAATAATATTTGAATCTTCTCTGAATTCTTTTATGTATGATTGGTTATCTTTGCAACTCTCTTCGAATTATCAGTTTGGTTTGGCCTACTAGATTGGTTGTTCTTGCCATGGGAGAAGTGCTTAGCTTTGGGTTCGATCTTGTGGTGTCCTTTCCCAGTGACAGAAGGGGCAGCAAGGCACGTATTGTATCGTTGCCATCGAGGATAACAAGATGGTTTTTTTTATCATATTGCATGAAACTATCCCTCTACATCATGTCATCTTGCTTAAGGCGTTACTCTGTTTTTAACTTAATACTCTAGATGCATGCTGGATAGCGGTCGATGAGTGGAGTAATAGTAGTAGATGCAGAATCGTTTCGGTCTACTTGTCTCGGACATGATGCCTATATACATGATCATACCTAGATATTCTCATAACTATGCTCAATTCCGTCAATTGCTCAATAGTAATTTGTTCACCCACCGTAGAATACTTATGCTCTTGAGAGAAGCCACTAGTGAAACCTATGGCCCCCGGGTCTCTTTCTCATCATATCAATCTCCATCACTTTATTATTGCTTAGCTTTTACTTTGCTTTTACTTTATTTACTTTGCATCTCTATACCAAAAATACCAAAAATATATATTATTTATCATCTCTATCAGATCTCACTTTCGTAAGTGTCCATGAAGGGATTGACAACCCCTAAGCGTGTTGGTTGCATTGAGCTATTGTTTTTGTGTAGGTACGAGGGACTCGAGCGTAGCCTCCTACTGGATTGATACCTTGGTTCTCAAAACTGAGGGAAATACTTATGCTACTTTGCTGCATCATCCCTTCATGTTCGGGGAAATCCAATGCAGTGCTCAAGAGGTAGCATGTCGCCGAACCACTGGATTCACCTCCGTCCATGGACTCTGAGCCGCTTACATCCGTGCCCGTCGAATCGGACTAGGTGCTGATATCTTTCAGCACTCGCCCTTCGGCGATGTGCTAAATTCATTGAGGTCCCTCTCCCTATCAGGAGAACCTTGGACGAACTATGTCCGACTAGAATGGGATGCGGACGACGAAGAAATTCGCTGCCCACCCACCACCCACTTAGTAGCCACTGTCGACAATTTAACCGACATGCTCGACTTCGACTCCGAAGACATCAACGGTATGGACGACTATGCAGGAGACGAGCAGGAACCACAGCCCATAGGGCGCTGGACCGCTACATCATCATACGACATATATATGGTGGACACCCCTAAAGAAGGCAATGGCGACAAGACACCGGAAGATGACCCAAGCGCCGACGTCAGCGGCGCCACTCTAAGTCCCGCCACAGCAAAAGTAGTGATACCGGCACAAGAGATAATAACACTCCGGATAGTGCCGAAGACAATCACAATCCCCTCCAGCACGATGTGGAGCCGGAGGATGAACAAGCCAGCCCTCTAGAGCAGGCAGCAGATGGAGAACCGGAGGAGGACAATTACATGCCTCTATCCGAAGACGAGGCGAGCCTCGGCGACAAAGAATTTATCGTGCCTGAGGACCCCGTCGAACAGGAGCGCTTCAAGCGCCGGCTTATGGCCACAACAAATAGCCTGAAGAAAAAGCAACAACAACTTCAAGCTGATCAAGACTTGCTAGCAGACATATGGACTGAAGTCCTTGCGGCCGAGGAATACGAACTCGAGCGCCCCTCCAAGAGTTACCCAAAATGCAGATTGCTACCTCACCTCGAGGAGGAAGCATTGAAACCTCATGCACCAGTGTACGATGTGGCTGACCGGCCACTGCGTGGCCTAGCCAAAGAGGCGTTTCAGCCTGAAGTTCAGCCTGCACCCCGCCGCCACTCAATCCAAAATACCAAGGCTTAGGGCAAAACACGGGACCTGCAAGACGTATTGGACAGTAACGAAAAACTTGAAAGGTCAGTATACAGGTCACGGGCACGCGCGCCAACACGGGACGATGATCGTCGCGCCGGATACGCCAAAAGCAAATCCGGCCGGGCCGAATACAGCAGACAAGACTCATATGAACTGCGTCGGGATATAGCCCGGCACAGAGGCGCCGCACACCCCCCATGCTTCACAGATGAAGTTATGGATCACAAATTCCTGGAGGGTTTCAAACCTGTAAATATGGAATCATATGATGGTACAACAGATCCCGCCGTATGGATTGAGGATTTCCTCCTTCACATCCACATGGCTCGTGGTGATGATCTACACGCCATCAAGTACCTCCCACTAAAACTCAAAGGACCAGCTCGGCATTGGCTGAATAGCTTGCCAGCAGACTCTGTCGGCAGTTGGGAGGATCTGGAAGACGCATTCCTTGACAACTTCCAGGGCACTTATGTGCGACCACCAGATGCCGATGACTTGAGCCATATAACTCAGCAGCTAGGGGAATCTTCCAGACAATTCTGGACACGGTTCCTGACTAAGAAAAAGCAAATTGTTGACTTTCCGGACGCAGAGGCCCTCGCGGCATTCAAGCACAACATCCGTGACGAGTGGCTTGCCCGCCACCTTGGCTAGGAGAAGCCGAAGTCTATGGCAGCCCTCACGACACTCATGACCCGCTTTTGCGTGGGCGAGGATAGCTGGCTGGCTCGCAGCAATAACACATCGAGGAATCCGGGCGCTTCGGATACCAAAGATGCCAACGGTAGACAACGTCGTAACAGACCAAAGCGCCGCAATAACAGCGATAACACCGAGGATACGGCAGTCAATGCCGGATTCAGAGGCTCTAGATCCAGTCAGCGGAAAAGCCATTTAAAAGTACTCCGGCTCCGTCCAGTTTAGATCGCATACTGGATCGCTCGTGTCAAATCCACGGCACCCCTGACAAGCCAGCCAATCACAACAACAGAGAATGCTGGGTGTTCAAGCAGGTCGGCAAGTTAAATGCCGAAAACAAGGACAAGGGGCTGCATAGTGATGACGAGGAGGAGCCCCGGCCACCGAACATGGGAGGACAAAACGGGTTCCCCCCACAAGTGAAGATGGTGAACATGATATACGCAACCCACATTCCTAAGAGGGAGCGGAAGCGTGCACTAAGAGACGTCTATGCGATGGAGCCCGTCGCCCCAAAGTTCAACCCATGGTCTGCTTGCCCGGTCACCTTTTATCATAGGGATCACCCCACTAGTATCCGTCATGGCGGATCCGCTGCACTGGTCCTAGACCCCATCATCGACGGATTTCATCTCACTCAAGTCCTTATGGATGGCGGCAGCAGCCTGAACCTGCTCTATCAGGATACAGTGCGAAAAATGGGTATCGATCCCTTGAGGATCAAACCCACCAAAACCACCTTTAAAGGCGTCATCCCAGGTGTAGAGGCCCATTGCACGGGCTCAATCACACTGGAAGTAGTCTTCGGATCACCGGACAACTTCCGAAGCGAGGAGTTAATCTTCAACATTGTCCCGTTTCGCAGTGGCTATCATGCACTGCTTGGATGAACTGCATTTGCAAAATTCAATGCAGTACCGCATTACGCATACCTCAAGCTCAAGATGCCAGGACCTTGGGGGGTCATAACAGTGAATGGAAACACAGAACGCTCACTCTGCATGGAAGAGCACACTACAGCTATCGGTGTCAAAACCGACGGATCTCGGGTAGGGGGTCCCGAACTGTGCGTCTAGGCCGGATGGTAATAGGAGACTGGGGACAATTTGTTTTACCCAGGTTCGGGCCCTCTCGATGGATGTAAAACCCTACTCCTGCTTGATTAATATTGATGATATGGGTAGTACAAGAGTAGATCTACCACGAGATCGAGGAGGCTAAACCCTAGAAGCTAGCCTATGGTATGATTGTGTACGGAGTTGATTCTGTCCTACGAACTACAACCCTCCGATTTATATAGACACGGGATAGGGTTAGGGTTACATAGAGTCAGTTACAATGGTAGGAGATCTTGAATATCCGCATCGCCAAGCTTGCCTTCCACGCCAAGAAAGTCCCCTCCGGACACGGGACAAAGTCCTCAATCTTGTATCTTCATAGTCCAGGAGTCCGGCTGAAGGTATAGTCCGGCTACCCGAACACCCCTAATCCAGGACTCCCTCAGTAGCCCCCGAACCAGGCTTCAATGACGACGAGTCCGGCGCGCAAATTGTTCGGCATTGCAAGGCGGGTTCTTCTCCAAATCTTGTGTACCTGTAGGAATAATGTCCGATTCTTGTAATGTAGTGCTCCTCGGCTTCCCCGCCCAATAATGGACGTCTTCCACGTGTAAAACAGATGCGACAAGTCGGGGTGTTTTTACATTCACACCCCTAGCCGTATGAACAAGCCGTCTATTTAACAGGATGGGGATTTAGATCCAAGCCACACCTTCTCCCTTCCGCGAGTAATCATTAGAGCGCGTCCAGCAAAGGTCTATTCCAACATGGCTAGCCGTCGCAGCTCCTCCCCTCGCCCCTCCGGTCCCAAACCCGGGGACTGGGAGAGTTGCACCATCCCACATAGTGAGTTAGCGTCGCTTCAGGCCAAGGGATTTCTCCCTCAGGCATGCATGGTCCCGGTCCGAGCCGCTCTCGCCACCTATAATGGTGGAAAACAAGCGGAGAGCACCCCCAATCCTTCTAAAGGAGAGCGCGTGTGCCTTGTCCCCTATCTGTTAAGGGGACTGGGATTTCCGATTCACCCATTTCTCCGCGGGCTTCTGGAGTTTTACGGCCTCCAGCTGCACAATCTCACGCCCGGCTCCGTATTACATATTGCGGGTTTCGTCATTCTCTGCGAGCTATTTTTAGGCGTTGAAGCCCATTTCGCACTGTGGAAGAGGTTATTCTGCCTGGTGCCCTGTTCTCAGAAGGGGTCTATATACCATGTGGGCGGAGCCGAAGTATGGCGCATCGCCGGGACCGGATACCTATCCGGAACCCCAAAGGAAGCGTCTGAGGGCTGGCCTTCGGAATGGTTTTATATAGAGGATGTCCCGCTACCGGACCCTATCCGGGCCGGTCTCCCTGAGTTCAAGAGTGCTCCATTGAAGAAACGCTTGAGCTAGCGTGCGCGGAGCTCTCAGAGAGAAAGTGACAGAGACGTCCTTTATCTGATGGGCCGGATAAGGCTGTTAGCTCATTCCGGACTAACCATGATTGGAGTCATGGCCGCATGCATCATGCGGGGGGTATAGCCGCTTCAATATAGAGGCCACCCAATGTGGGAATTCAACGGGGAGGATGATGCCACCCGTTACGGTCGTAAAGGGCCGGACTCGGCCGCCGTTCTAGTAAGGACCTTATCCTCTCTGTACAAGGGAGAAAAGGAGGAATTCCTCCGCGTCAATCCGCGGGTCGGATTCAGTATGAACGATCCTCCAAGTTGGGTAAGTGAACAACTTCGCTTGCCCGTTTTGTTTTATACCCCCGTGGTTAGATAGGTAGTCTAACGACTTCAATGTAGGGACTGCGAAAGGAGGTAAAGAACATATGCAGCCACCCTCCACAACCCGAGGACCCAGAACGGTCCCTTGATCCGGACTCCGAAGAGGATCCGGATATATCGGTGCAGCTTATCGATGGGGTGTTTTATCAACTAAGCAAGGACAATACCTTGGTAGCCATCACAGCGGATTACCCAGGGTTAATTTCGGCCTCCCAGGTGACGGAAACCGGAGTCTCATTCCCTTGAGAGGGATTCCACTCTCGCGTATTTCGGTGTTTCTGACGTCAACCGTGTTTTGCAGGGGAGATTTCCGAGGAGGAGGCCGAATCTACGGCGGTCAGCCAAAGAGGGGCCGCAGAGCCCCGTAGGGCAAAAAGAAATGAAGTCCGGACTGAAATGCCGGCGCAAAGGTATAGCGCACCTTTTGTTTCCCTGGAGTTATTCTGTCAGGGTATATTAACGCTCGTGCTATCCTCAGGACGAAGAGACCTCGCCGGACTGCATCCGGAGAGGTTGCCAATCGCGGCTCCACCAGCCAGCCTCCAACGTCTGGCCAGGAAGCGGAGACGAGTGCAAGGCGCGCACCGGATGTTCCTCCGACAGAGGATGCGGACAGGCTGTCCGCCACAAATTCAGAAGTGGAGAGTGCCATGAACTACAGGCGTCGCCGGACAACTCTATGCGACGCTTGTTTCTCCCGAGAGGCTTTAGATGCCTTTAATTCGGGAGATGCGTACCTCCGTGCTGCTCAAAATGGTTTAACCAGAGCCACGGAGCAGTATGTGAAAGACATACGGGTAAGAAAATTTTGGCTAAATATGTGCACATGCCAGTAGCCCCCGAGACTTGAAACAGTTAGAACAACTGATTTAAGGATCACTTAATATGCAGGTTCTTACAGAGAAGAATGCTGTACTGTCCCAGGAGCTGGAAAAGTGCAAGGCCCAACTAGAGGCCGCACTAGCCGCAGCAGGGGAGCCCCAAGAGAGCCCCTCAGGTAAAATACACTTTGAGAGACTAGTATTGTGCGGGGTGGGTGCAAATCTGACAAATCAAATTGCAGATGGCGCCGGACTCGATCCGGACAGGCAACAACTCTTACGTCAGCTAAAGGCCGGTGAGAGTATGTTGACGAGGGTGAGGCGAGAGAAGAATGATCTTCAGGATGCCAACACCAAGCTGGACGTCGAGCTTAAAGATGTTCGCGGCCAGCTTTTGGACTCCACGAAGGAGAATCAGCGGCTTCGACGCGGCATTTTTAGTAAGTGCTTGAACGAACCTTGAAAAAAGAGTTCGGCGAGGAAGTCGACTAACAGAGTAATGTCTGTAGGTATGCTCACAGGTCGTCCTGCAGAGGAGATGCCCGGTTCTACGGGTGATCTTCTTCCCGAACTCATGCAACTGCACGAGCGAGTTCAGCAGGCGATGCGAGGCGTTGCCCAAGCCTTATGGCCTGCCCACTCCGTGCCCAAGGGCCTTGGAGAGCTTGCGGACAAGCTGAAGGGAGCTCGGCGGCGCTTCCGTTTGTGGAAGATATCGGCCTACCGACAAGGCGCTCGGGAAGCCTGGGCCATGATGAAGACCCGTTTTACGAAGTCTGACACAAACCACATGGCCGAGGTCGGACCAGTGGGGCCTGACGGCAAGGAGATCCCTGTGAGCTTAGTATACGGCCAAGTAAAGTTGGCCGCGAAGTATTCCCAGCAGGACTGTAAACTAGACAGCCTGTTAGATGGTATAGAAGAGGAATACAATTAGTCAGAATGACTATGTAATTTTGAATTGACATGTGTAATGCCTTCTAGCCGGATTGTAGATCGTTTGTCGTTGCCGACCTTTTCGCTTCAACCTCGGGACCTGACGGTCCAGAGTGTGTCCGAATACCATAGCGGGTATATAAGAACCGTGGTATGCGTGGAGACCAGGCGTAGGGGTCATTAGTGCTTTATCAGACAAGTGCCCAACTAGTTATGTTATATTACATGGTTAGTAAGAAATATCTTCCAGAGAGAATAGTTCCGTTAGGGGTTCCTTTCGCTGGGAGGCATGCCCTAAAGTGCATGTCCAGACTGCATGGAAAGACGTAGAAAAAAAACATCTGGGGGCACATAAAATGGGTAAAAAGATCATCTTTTATCTCACCGACCGAATATTCCCTTAAGAATGCTAGCTTTCGGCTTCACCCAGTCTGAGGTACACATCTGGCTGACCCAGCAGTAACAATCGCAGAGGTGCTCCCTTTACCGCCTAGCCGAACAATCGGGAACGTAGGGGTAAGCACAGGAGCCAGGCAACCCAGCTTGGCCAAAACTTAAGTCATATCGATGCATATAATGGTGAAGAAAAAGGTATATGCGGAAGTTTGACGCATGTGTGGGGCATGAAGCCCGTATAAATAATCTTCTGTTAAAGAAGCCCCCAGGTTTAATGAGCGCGGATAGCACGTCACCAGATAAGCCGTTAAGGGCTATAAAAGAAAAGAGGGGAAGGAGAAAAATGTAAGATAGAAAAAATGCAAAAAATGGACAGAGGAAGGAGACGAACACAGAGTCCGGCCCTAGGCATAGAATCTTCTGAGACGGGTGGCGTTCCACGGGTTCGGCTCGAGTCGGTTATCCGACGCATCTCGCAGGCGGTACGCCCCGCCAGTCAGGACATGGTCGATTATGAATGGACCTTCCCACTTGGGCTTGAGTTTGTCCTTTTTCTTATCCGGCAGGCGTAGAACTAGTTCGCCAACATTGTAATTTTTGGCCCGTACTTCTCTGCTTTGATATCTTCGGGCCTGCTGTTTATAAAATGCGGAACAGGCTTTTGCCACATCACGCTCCTCCTCCAAAGCGTCCAAGTTGTCATGCCGATCGAGCTGGGCTTCTCTTTCTTCGTACATGCGCACTCTAGGCGAGTCATGAATTATGTCGCAGGGCAGAACTGCCTCTGCGCCGTATACCATGAAAAATGGTGTGTATCCGGTTGTGCGATTTGGCGTGGTCCACAGCCCCCAGAGTACGGAGTCGAGCTCCTCTACCCAGTGCGTATTAGATTCCTTAAGGGACCGCACTAATCTGGGTTTGATGCCGCTCATAATGAGACCATTTGCATGTTCGACCTGGCCGTTGGTTTGTGGGTGATAGACGGAAGCATAATCGAGCTTGATGCCCATATTTTTGCACCAGAGTTTTACCTCGTCTGCGGTAAAGTTTGTACCGTTATCGGTTATGATGCTGTCGGGGACGCCATAACGGCGTACAACCCCGGATATGAAGTCTATCACAGGTCCGGATTCGGCTGTTTTAACAGGCTTGGCTTCTATCCATTTGGTGAATTCATCCACCATGACCACTAAGTATTTTTTCTATCGGTCCCGCCTTTAAGGGGTCCGACCATGTCAAGCCCCCACACCGCGAAAGGCCAGGTAATTGGTATAGTTTGGAGTGCGGTGGGTGGCATATGGCTTTGGTTGGCAAAAAGTTGGCAACCAGCGCATCGTTGGACTAAGTCCTGAGCGTCTGCCCGGGCCGTCGGCCAATAAAAGCCTGTACGGAAAGCCTTGCTAACAAGGGACCGAGCAGCGGCGTGGTGACCACCGAGTCCGGCATGAATTTCAGCCAGAAGGTTCCGCCCTTCCTCTTCGGAGATGCACCTTTGAAGGACTCCGGTAGTGCTTTTCTTATAAAGCTCTTCCTCATGGACTCTCTAGGCTTTAGATCGCCGCACTATGCAGCGGGCCTCGTTTTGATCCTCCGGGAGTTCCTTCCTAGTAAGGTAGGCTAGGAATGGTTCTATCCACGGGGCGATGACCGCCATTATTACGTGGGCTGAAGGTGTAATTTCATTGGCAGAGCCTCCAATTGTGTTAGATTGTTTGGCGTCGAGTAGTGCGGCTGGGTCCGGGCTGTTATTTTTGGGTTCCCCCTCCCATGTTACAGATGGCTTGAACAATCTTTCCAAAAATATGTTGGGGGGACCGCATCGCGTTTAGCTCCGATGCATTCCAGGACGTCCGCTGCTTGATTGTTTTCTCGGGCTATATGATGAAATTCCAGCCCTTCGAACCGAGCTGACATTTTTAGGACGGCGTTGCGGTAAGGTGCCATTTTTGGGTCCTTGGCGTCGAAGTCGCCATTTATTTGGGATATCGCGAGGTTCGAATCCCGCATACCTCTAGGCGTTGAATGCCCATGGACACTGCCACTCGGAGGCCATGTAGAAGGGCCTCGTATTCGGCTGCATTGTTGGAGTCCGTGTACATAATTTGGAGTACATACTGGACTGTGTCTCCTGTGGGGGACGTCAAAACGACGCCAGCCCCCAGTCCGGCCAACATTTTGGAGCCGTCGAAATGCATGATCCAGTTTGAGTATGTGCCGTACTCTTTAGGGAGTTCGGCCTCCGTCCATTCTGCGACGAAGTCGGCCAAAACTTGCGATTTGATAGCTCGCCGTGTCTTATAGGTTATATCAAACGGGAGGAGCTTGATGGCCCATTTTGCGATCCGGCCCGTTGCATCACGGTTGTTGATAATATCATTAAGTGGCACTTCCGAGGCTACTGTTATGGAACACTCTTGAAAGTAGTGTCGTAGCTTTCGGGATGCCATGAATACCGCGTATGCAATTTTTTGATAATGCGGGTACCATGATTTGCATGGAGTGAGGACAGTGGACATGTAGTAGACCGGCCTTTGAAGGGGGAGTTTGTGTCCGTCCGCTTCCCGCTTGACAACGAGCACTGCGCTGACAACTTGATGTGTTGCTGCAATGTACAATAGCATTGGTTTGCCAGTGTTAGGCGCGGCCAAGACTGGGTTTGTTGCCAGTATGGCTTTTATTTCCTCGAGTCCGGCCGTGGCGGCATCCGTCCACTCGAAGTGTTCGGTGCGCCGGAGTAGGCGATAAAGGGGCAGTGCCTTTTCTCCCAAGCGGGAGATGAAGCGGCTTAGAGCCGCCACGCATCCGGTTAGCTTTTGTATTTGTTTGAGGTCCTTTGCGATATCCAATTGTGACAAAGCTCAGATCTTGGCTGGATTTACTTCAATTCCTCTACCGGATACGATGAAGCCCAAGAGCTTTCCGGCTGGAACACCGAAGACGCATTTTTCTGGGTTGAGCTTGATGTCATATTTTCGGAGGTTATCAAATGTGAGCCTCAAGTCATCTACTAGAGATTCGACATGTCTTGATTTGATGACCACATCATCCACATATGCCTCCACCGTTTTGCCGATCTGATTTGCCAGACATGTCTGGATCATGCGCTGATATGTTGCGCCGGCGTTTTTAGCCCGAAGGGCATTGTGTTGAAGCAGAATGGGCCGTATGGTGTGATGAATGCTGTTGCAGCTTGGTCTAATTCTGCCATCTTGATTTGATGGTAATCGGAGTATGCGTCGAGGAAACACAATGAGTCGTGTCCTGCGGTGGCATCGATAATTTGATCGATACGGGGGAGGGGGAAGGGATCCTTTGGGCAAGCCTTGTTAAGGTCTTTAAAGTCGACACACAGGCGCCAGGATTTGTCCTTCGTTGGTACCATCACCAGGTTTGCTAGCCAGTCCGGATGTTTGATGTCTCTAATGAATCCGGCCTCCAATAGCTTGGCTAGCTCTTCTCCCATAGCCTGTCTCTTGGGTTCATAGAAACGCCAAAGGGCTTGTTTGACGGCCTTGAATCCTTTGAGGATATTTAAGCTGTGTTCGGCCAGCATGCGTGGGATCCCTGGCATGTATGAAGGGTGCCAGGCAAAAATGTCCCAATTCTCTCGTAGGAACTCTCGCAGTGCGGCGTCAACATCGGAGTTCAGTCGTGCCCCGATGGAAGCTGTTTTATTCGGGTCCGTTGAATGGACCTGGAATTTGACTATTTCGTCAGCTGGCTTGAAGGATGTGGACTTGGATCTTTTGTCGAGTGTCACGTCATCCCTGTTAACCATGGAGCGCAGCGCGGTCAGTTCCTCGGTCGCTAAGGCTTCGGATAGTGCTTCAAGGGCTAATGCGGCCGTCTTGTTTTCGGCGCGGAGTGCTGTGTCCGGATCACTAGCTAGAGTGATAATTCCATTCGGCCCGGGCATCTTAAGCTTCATGTACCCGTAATGAGGTATCGCTTGGTAGATTGTGAATGCTTCCCGCCCTAGTAAGGCGTGATGTCCGCTTTTAAATGGGGCCACCTAAAACGTGACTTCTTCGGACCTGTAATTATCCGGCGTGCCGAACACCACATCTAGTGTGATTTTTCCTGTGCAGTGCGCTTCCCGACTAGGGATTATTCCTCTAATGGTTGTGCTACTTTGCTCGACGCGGTTCCTGTCTATTTCCATTTTTTGAAGAGTCTCCTCATAAATGAGGTTCAGTCCACTGCCTCCATCCATGAGAACCTTGGTGAGGCGAAAGCCGTCCACTATGGGACTGAGGACCAATGCGGCTGGTGCTCGGGCTGTTCGGAATCTAGGTTCATCACTTGCGTTGAAAGTAATGGCAGTGTCGCTCCATGGATTTAGTGTTGCAACTTGATAGACTTCGGGGAGGTTGCGGAGTGTTCTTTTTCGCATGTTGTTTGATGCGAAGGTCTCGAAGACTGTGAGAAAGGTACTGGTGTCCTCGAGCTGGCTTTCTACGGCCTCCGGATTTAAGAGGTCGTCACCAATTTTGGCTACCTGCCGGAGTATCCAACATGCTCTAAGGCTGTGAGTTGGTGTGGCGTCCTCTGTACTGTGAATTCTACAGGGTCCATCAAGCCACCTTTCTAGTTCGGTTCCATGCCCTGTAAAGGGTTTTGGTTTTTTGCTTTTTATCCCGGGTGTCCTATGATGATGCACCCTCTTAGTTCGGACGGGATTACTATTCAAGGCCGGATTATCCCAAAATTTTGTTTCGGTTTTCCAGGCACTTTCCATCACACAGTATTTTTGTACTATGGACGCCAAGTCAGCGAAGCATGTAATATCACGACGACTTATGGCGTTAAGGATTCCCTCGTCCGTGCAATTACTGCAGAAAATTGATATTGCCTCTCCCTCGCGGCAATCCTGTGTCCTGTTCATAACCAGGAGGAATCTGGCCCAGTAATGATGTACTATTTCATCGGGCCTCTGCCTGACTTGGGAGAGATCGCTTATGTTCGGGTGGGCGGGTGTCATTGAATCTGAAAACTTACCCAATCCAAGATTCGGAGGCCGAAGAATTTCTGAACTCAGAAGTTCGGATTCCCGGACGCTATCCAACGAATCCGGCCCGTTGCCTGATCCTAAGCTCAGGTCTTGAGTTGCATCCTCCCCTCCGCGGGTATCCGGCTTGGAGGGATTGGGAATTCAGACGTAACTAGTCCTTAAAATAGATGAAGGGTCGCCGCCCTGCGCCTCTACCACAGCAACGTGGTGGGTGACTTGGGGAGAGTTAATTTCTCTTAGATCGGGTTTAACCCCAACCTGGTCGTAATCCGTAGCGACCCCCAGGGCGGCGATTCGATCCAAGAGCTCGTTTACGGAAGAGAGCTCCATTGGATCTAACTGCTCGACGAGCTCCGAGCTGACGTGTAGATTGCTTTTGATGACCCGAGAGGTCACCGTCGGTGCAACAGCCGAACAGGCGGTCATGAGGAAACCAACTAGCCGGAGGGTTTGGCCGACAGCCAAGGCTCCCTTAGCTACGGCGCCGTCTTTGAAGACAGGAGAAGGCATCCTTCCTGATTGTGACGGCACAGAGGAACTCTCAATGAAAGCACCAATGTCGGTGTCAAAACCGGCGGATCTCGGGTAGGGGGTCCCGAACTGTGCGTCTAGGCCGGATGGTAACAGGAGACTGGGGACACTTTGTTTTACCCCGGTTCGGGCCCTCTCGATGGAGGTAAAACCCTAGTCCTGCTTGATTAATATTGATGATATGGGTAGTACAAGAGTAGATCTACCACGAGATCGAGGAGGCTAAACCCTAGAAGCTAGCCTATGGTATGATTGTGTACGGAGTTGATTCTGTCCTACGGACTACAACCCTCCGGTTTATATAGACACCGGATAGGGTTAGGGTTACATAGAGTCGGTTACAATGGTAGGAGATCTTGAATATCCGCATCGCCAAGCTTGCCTTCCACGCCAAGGAAAGTCCCCTCCGGACACGGGACAAAGTCTTCAATCTTGTATCTTCATAGTCCAGGAGTCCGGCTGAAGGTATAGTCTGGCTACCCGAACACCCCCTAATCCAGGACTCCCTCAGCAGCCCTCGCAGCAGAAGCACAAAGCAGCCTTTCAAGGCAAACCACTAATTTGGCGATACAGCCCCCGAACACCTTCAAGCGTGTCCGGAGTAAACTGCAACAGGATCGCCTGGCATGTTCAGTGCTCGCCTAGCAATTCGTCCCCTGTCCCAGTCCCAGTCAAGCAACGAAATCCATGCCACGCGTACATAATTACGCACTGAAATTACCATGGACATAGGCGGGGGCACGATCAGGGCACGTCCCGCAATGCGGCTTAACCGCCCTCAGGGCTGTATATCTTTATCATTTCTTTTCTCTTTCAGGGCCTAACTCTCTGGAAGCCCTTTCCGGAAGTATGATTGCTGGCCACATTACAGGAAGGAACAACCAAGGCGGCAAGAAGCTAAGATGTACACGGGAACCCCCAGGTGGTCTCTAATAATAATACCCGCTTTCTATACGCAGCTTGCCCTTGGATAGGACATTTCAAATAGTCCTACTTTTTGCTTATTGCACTACCTGTACCAGTACGCTTCGACGTATTATTTAAATAACAATGCATAGCATTAGTCTATTATTGCATTATTTTTTCCCTTTATGTCCATTTACGACAATCCGCACCCGTCAATTAGGGTACGATCAGTACGCCAGGGGCTTTCGTTTACCCCATAATACGGCGTGAGAAGTCCGAACACTTTCGACAGTGCGGCACCCCGAACTTATAGCATTATATGCATCAGCTCCGAAACATGTCTTGGGTCAATAGTTGGGTTTGCCCGGCTCCCATGCTTTGGTACCTTACGTTCCGCTATATCGGCTAAGGTAGCGGTGGGAGAACTACTGCGATTGTGTCCCGGTTCTTCTGGACGAGCACCTCAGTAGAGGAAGCCGAAAACTGATTCTCATGATAAGGCGAGAGACTGGTCGCTGTTCGAGAGGTCTCAAGTCCTTAAAGACTTTTTACGCTTCGGGCGAGGAGTCGGCCTTGTCCGGCTTAGGCGTGTATAGCGCCCCAAATTCGGCCTTCTGAATACTAGGGGCTTCGCCAAAATTTAAAATTGTAGACTTCTATGGCTAAGTGAGAGTGATAAAGCATTATAGTCTGATTGCCTGGTTCGTTGCGCTGAACACCTCCCTTGAGGGACCCAAAATTGGGGTAAAGAGTGCTTAGGTTTATCCCGAACACCCCAGTACTAGTTACATGGGGGCAGAAGCCGACGACTGGCCAACTCTCAGATTTTATAAACGGCCGCACAGAAGGTAATATTTTGAATTAAAAAAGCGTCGCATGGCGCAAATGAACTCGTTTCATATTACAGGATCACATGAGCATGTTCATTCAAAAATTACATCCTTGGCACACTCATCCGCCACAAGGTGGGAACCCTTCAGGACACTCTCATAGTACATCTCGGGGCAGTGATGCTCCTTGCCCTCCGGCGGCCCCTCCTTCACAAGCTTCACGGCGTCTAGCTTCGCCCAGTGCACCTTCGCCCGGGCAATAGCCATGCGCGCACCCTCGATGCAGACGAACCTCTTTATGACTTTAAGCCGTGGGCAGGCGTCGACGCGTCGCCTTACCAGACCAAAGTAGCTGCCGGGCAGGGGCTCGCTAGGATACATCCGGACTATAAGGCCCCTCATGGCCTGTTCGGCCGCCTTGGGAAGCTCGACCAATTGCTTTAGCTGGTCGCTCAAGGGCACGGGGTGTTCGGTCCCAGTATACTGAGACCAGAACAAATTTTCTGTCGAGCTCCCCTCCTGATCTTGGTAAAACTCTGCGGCATCCAGTACACTGCGGGGAAGATCTGTGAACGCCCCCGGAGAGCTCTGAATTCGGGTAAGTGAAAGGAAAGTTTCCTCCACATGCTTGCTTTGCATAATGAATGCCTTACCCGCTGCTATCTTCTTCACCGCTTCAATCTCCTGGAGGGCCTTGTGGGCCTTGGCCTTGGCGCTCCAGACGCTTTCAAGCGCCTGCACAAGCTCGGAATCTCGCGTCTTAGAGTTAAGCTCCAAGTACTCATGCGTTTTGGCGAGAGCCTCAAGCTCTTGCTGCACCTCGCCTACTCAGGCTTCTTGCTTCTCCCGTTCAGTGCGCTCCTTGGCCGCTTTGTCTTCGGCCTCGGACAGCGCCGTCCTCAGGGTTGCCACTTCGATCGTGGCCCTGGCAAATCCATGATGATCCTATTACTTTACACCCGAACTTCTTTTTAAATATATAGACAAGGGTATTGCTTAACTTTGCTCTCCTCGAGCTGCCTCTTGGTAAGGCTGAGCTCATTCTCGGACCGCTCCAGATCTTGCTTCAGTGCAGAGACCTCCGCAGTACGTGCGGCAGCGGCCAGCAGAGAAGCATCCACATACACATAGATATATTTTGATTAGACTCCTGAGTGGTCATTTGATCCTCTATTCAGCCTTTCTAATCGAACGCCGAGCAGAGCATCAGGGGCTACTATCTATGTGGTAATATTTTCTTATATTTTGATTGCTTACCTCAAAGCCTGTTAGGAGGCTGGCGCAAGCTTCAGTCAGTCCGTTTTTGGCGGAATGAACTTTCTCAATCACCGCACTCATGATAGTACAGTGCTCTTCGTCTATGGAAGTGCCGCGAAGCACCGCGAAGCACGTCCAGCAAGTTGTCCGGTGCCTCTGGATAGACAGAGGACACCGGCACGGGCGGCTTGCCCCCCTTAACGTGGGGTCGCCCGCCGGAGTCCGGAACCACCGAAGATTCCAGTGCAATGTTCGGCTGGGGGCCGAACCTGGAGCCCATGGGAGTCCGGCTCCCTTTGCGCCTAGGGTCCGGAAGGTCGCCTCGAGGCGCCCCCAGGACTGCCTCCCCTTGGCCCGGTGTCTGTTGAGACAACACCTCAACGTTGTCCGCAGGGCAAGGAGTGGAGGCGGTCGGAAAACAACCTCCGTTCATATCCGACGAGTCCAACGAACCACTCGTCGAAGTTACGTCGAGATGAGCTCGGGACGGACTGCATAATCATGTTCGGCATGAGAAGAAGCAGTGCAGTAAAACATACCACAAATTACTATGGTGTCCGGATACTTACGACTTCGCCAAGGGCTTGACCCTGGGTAGCCACTTGTCACCGCCGTAGGCGACCGTCGTGGAGCAGTCCGGAGAGAGGGTCTTGCCCTTCTTGGACCCTTCGGCCTCCCCGGTTGGGTCGGCCTTCCTTTTCTTGTCTCCCCCGACTGGGGGGAGGGGACTTTCCTCTTTCTCCTCCTCGTCTTCATGGGAGGAGTGCGCATCGGAGTCATCAGACGATGAGTCTATTACGACCTTGCGCCGGAGACCCTTTCGGGTCCCCGCGGCCTTCTTCTTGGTCTTCTTCACCGGCACCTCGTTAGGTGCCGGAGTCAGCATCTCCGTTAGGAGAGCGCCTGCAGGATCTTCGGGCTGGGGGGCTGGGCAATCAAGCTGCTCCGCTGTCTTTATCCAGTCCTGTTTATGACATAGAAGCTTAGATCCTACATATGACTAAATCGGGGAAAATAAATACCCTGAGAGATATAAAAACTTACCGGATTGGCGTGGCGCTTTGCGCTGAGTCCGCGGTCCTCGGTGAGGGAAGGAGGTACCTCGGCGCCCTTGAACGACACCCTCCAGACATCACCGTGCGTCGTGTCATAGAGCTCTCGCAGCGTCTGGTGCTTGGCCGAGTCGAACTCCCACAAATCGAATGCCCGTCGTTGACATGGGAGGATCCGGCGGAAGAGCATGACCTGGACCGCGTTGACGAGCTTGATTTTCTTGCTCGTCATGTTTCGGATGCAGGTCTGGAGTCCGGTCAACTCAACCGAAGAACCCTAGGACATGCCCTTCTCTTTCCAGGAGGTGAGCCGCGTGGGGATTCTGGATCAAAATTTGGGGGACGCCACCCAGTTGGAGTCACACGGCTTGGTGATGTAGAACCACCCCGATTGCCACCCCTTTATGGTATCCACATAGGTGCCCTCGAGCCAGGTGACGTTAGGCATCTTGCCCACCATGGCGCCTCGGCACTCTGCTTGCTGGCCACCCACCACCTTCGGTTTAACATTGAAGGTTTTCAGCCATAGGCCGAAGTGGGGCCTGATGCGGAGGAAGGCCTCGCACACGACGATAAACGCCGAGATGTTGAGGATGAAATTGGGGGCCAGATCATGGAAATCCAGCCCATAGTAAAACATGAGCCCGCAGACAAATGGGTGGAGGGGAAATCCCAGTCCGCGGACGAAATGGGTAAGAAAAACTACCCTCTCATGGGGTTCGGGTGTAGGGACGATCTGTCCTGCGTCTGGCAGCCGGTGTGCGATATCCGCGGCCAGGTATCGGGCTGCCCGCAACTTTGCGATGTTCTCCTCCATGATGGAGGAGACCATCCACTTGCCTCCTGCTCCGGACATGCTTGGAATGGTTTGAGAAGTAGAACACGACCTTGGGCGCAGGAGCTCGAGTGCGAGGAGCTAGAAGGCGTGGGTAAAAGGGGGTAAAACCTTGTCCCTTTATAAGGGCGAAAGAGGCGATGCGTCTCCCCACTTGCCTGGTAAAACCGCTTATTCCCCAGGCCCTAGGGGGGCCCACGAGGTAGGGGGGCATGCCCTAGGGGGGGCACCCTCGTGGACAGGGTGTGGGCCCCCTGGTCTTCATCTTTGGCGAGGATTTTTATTATTTTTTCTAAGATGTTCCGTGGAGTTTTAGGTCATTCCGAGAATATTTGTTTTCTACACATAAAACAACATCATGGCAATTCTACTGAAAACAACATCAGTCCGGGTTAGTTCCATTCAAATCATACAAGTTAGAGTCCAAAACAAGGGCAAAAGTGTTTGTAAAAGTAGATACAACGGAGACGTATCAACTCCCCAAGCTTAAACCCTTGCTTGTCCTCAAGCAATTTAGTTGACAAACTGAAAGAAAGAAAGAAAAACTTTTACAAACTCTGTTTGCTCTTGTTGTTGTAACTATGTCAAGCCAGCATTCATGTTTTCAGCATAGATCATAACTAACCACATTTGCAATAATTCTCAGGTCTCATAATTACTCATATCAATAGCATAATCAACTAGCAAGTCATAATAATAAATCTCAGATGACAACACTTTCGCAAAACAATCATAATATGATATAACAAGATGGTATCTCGCCAGCCCTTTTTGAGACCGGAAAACATAAATGCAGAGCACCTTTAAAGATCAAGTTCTGACTAGACATTGTAATTCATGGTAAAAGAGATCCAATCATAGTAACACCCATCATAGATTAATAGTGCTGAATGCAAATGACAGTTGTGCTCTCCAGCTAGTGCCTTTTAACAAGAGGGTGATGACTCAACATAAAAGTAAATGGATAGGCCCTTCGCAGAGGGAACCAGGGATTTGTAGAGGTGCCAGAGCTCGGTTTTGCAATAGAGATAAATTGTATTTTGAGCGGTATACTTTCATTGTCAACGTAGAAACTAAGAGATGGCGATATCTTCCATGCTAAACACATTATAAGCGGTTCCCAAACAGAATGGTAAAGTTTATACTCCCCCTCCACCAACAAGCATCAATCCATGACTTGCTCAAAACAACGAGTGTCTCCAACATACATCAGGTCCCAGGGGGAGTTTTTTTTGCAATTAATTTTGATTTAGTTTGCATAAAGCATGGGACTGGGCATCCCGGTGACCAGCCATTTTCTCGTGAGTGAGGAGTGGAGTCCACTCCTCTTGAGAATAACCCGCCTAACACAGAAGATAAGGACAGCCTTGGTTGATACATGAGCTATTTGAGCATACAAAACAGAATGTTTATTTGAAGGTTTAGAGTTTGGCACATACAAATTTACTTCGAACGGCAGGTAGATACTACATATAGGAAGGTATGGTGGACTCATCTGGAATAACTTTGGGGTTTAAGGGATTGGATGCACAAGCAGTATTCCCGCTTAGTACAGGTGAAGGCTAGCAAAAGACTGGGAAGCGACCAACTAGAGAGCGACAACAGCCATGTACATGCATTAAAATTAATAAACATTTGGATGCAAGCATGAGTAGGATATAATCCACCATGAACATAAATATCGTGAAGGCTATGTTGATTTTATTTCAACTACATGCGTGAACATGTGCCAAGTCAAGTCACTTAAATCATTCAAAGGAGGATACCACCCCATCATACCACATCATAATCATTGCAATAGCATGTTGGCACACAGGGTAAATCATTATAACTCATAGCTAATCAAGCATGGCACAAGCAACTATGATCTCGAATTGTCATTGCAAACATGTTTATTCATAATAAGCTGAATCAAGAACGAGGGACTCATCATATTTACAAAAACAAAAGAGGTCGAGTTCATACCAGCTTTTCTCATCTCGGTCAGCCCATCATATATCATCATAATTGCCTTTCACTTGCACGACCGAACGATGTGAATAATAATAAGAGTGCACGTGCATTGGACTAAGCTGGAATCTGCGAGCATTCAATAAACAGGAGAAGACAAGGCAATATGGGCTCTTGGTTAAATCAACAATAATGCATATATGAGCCACTTCAAGAATTTAATTATGGTCCTCTCCTACTGACCCCCAAAGAAAAGAAATAAAACTATTTACACGGGAAAGCTCCCAACAAGCAAAAGAAGAACGGGAAATATTTTTGGTTTTATTTTTAATTATTACTACTACAGCAGAAAAATAAATTACTACTATTTTTTTGGTTTTTCTTAATGTTTAACAAACACATAGGAAGAGAGCAGGAAAAAGAAAATGAACTAGCATGGATATTACAGTGCAAGAGTATGAGCACCAACATCTAGTGATGAGTGTGTGTGAGCATAAATGTAATGTCGGTGAGAAATACGTACTCCCCCAAGCTTAGGCTTTTGGCCTAAGTTGGTATATTGCCAGGGATAGCCTGGCGGATACCCGTAAGTGTCACTGGGGTCGTACTATGGCGAAGAATAGTTGGGATCATACTGTGATGAAGAAGAAGACTCTGACTGCCACTGGCTGACAGTCATCTCTGGATCCCAAGAATAAATAGATTGTCATGGAGGCTCATCTTGTGGTTCCTGTTCCGGGGCTGGTGCGGGATTCTTGTAAGCTTGGACGGCAGCCCACGTAACGAGGTAGGGTCCTACAAAAGTAAACAAAGAAGGAGCAGGCAACGTAATAGTTTCAAGATAATGTTTATCAAAGTATAACTTATGTTTGAGCTCTCCATTCCTGTCCTTAACAAGAAAATCATGAGCTATCATGCTCTTATAGTCTAGATAAGCATTAGGCAGCAATTTTTCTTCTTTCTCATAATGCCTAATAGCTATGTTAAAGTGTGCAGGAAGGTGAGATGCATAAATGCCTCCAAAGATGGGGCCTTTAGTACGGTTCAGACTCAATCGCCTAGCAATAATTCCGCCCATACTGACAGTGTTGTCGCGGTATAAACCATGGAACGGAATAATAATATCAGGAACACTAAGGTTCCCACAGTTCCCACGACCAATCAAGCATCGACTAGCAAATAAAGCAAAATAGCATAACATAGGAAAATGTATGCTAGTGAATCTTGCATCAGAAACCTTCCTGTTTTCTCCCACAGAGATAAGGTTAATAAATGGTTCCAACTCTTTACGAGGTGGTTCCTCTAAGATACCATCAGGAGGTATGTTGCAGACTGCGCAAAATTTAGACAATGGCATTTTCTTCACAATGTCATATAAATGAAACTCTACTGAAGGAGGTGACTCCTTAGGGAAAAAGTAGAAGTTTTGCACAAAAGTATTTGTGAGTAAGAGATACTGTGGACGTTGGTCGCGGACGAAGTCGGTGAGGCCAGCATTCTTAATCAATGAATAGAAATCCTCATAAATCCTGGCCTCTCTCAAGAAATTATCAGAGGGCCATTCACACGGCCGGATCTCCGCGGTACGAGGCAAATTATATTTGGGCCTCTGAGCTTCTTCGTTTTGTTTATCCTTTGAGCTTCGGCTCGATAAACCCCTCAAAAGTCTACTCATTATTTTTCTGAAATAATCTCAATTTTTTAGTAACTTCAAACAAAAGTGAACAAACTTCAATAAAACTGACAGCAACTACTCCTACAAGTGCCTAGAGCCTAAGTCAAGCATTAGAACTACTTGGAACCATATAAATTTGACATGCAAGCTCAAGAACATGGTCACCTATGCAGCACAAATTTGCAAAGAATAAAGCACTAGAACAAAAACTAATTAGACCAATGGAGGAGTCACATACCAAGGAACAATCTCCCCAAGCAGTTTTGCGAGAGGTGCTTTGAGCAAGGAGATCGAAAATCACAGCCAAAGTGGCTGGAACTCGTGCTTGAGTTGGTTTTTCGGGTTTGTGTGAGACAGAGGAAGAAGATGGGTGCTGGGATAAGTGGAGGAGGGCCACCGTGGGCCCATGAGGCAGGGGGGTGCGCCCTAGAGGGGGGGGGGCACCACCCTCGTGGCCAGGTGGCAGCTCCTCCCGCGGTAATTTTTGCACAGTAAATCCTCAAATATTCCCGAAAAAATCATATTAAATTGGCATGTCATTCTGAGGACTTTTATTTTCGGGATATTTTTATATTGCACAGATAAGTCAGGAAACAGACAAAAAAAATTATTTTTACTTTATTTCTACTAATTAACAGAAAATATAGAGAGGGTACAAAAGGTTGTGCTTCTAGTTTCATCCATCTCATGCTCATCAAAAAGAATCCACTAACAAGGTTGATCAAGTCTTGTTAACAAACTCATTCCGATAATCATGAAACCGGAGAAATTTCGAATAACACTAAGTTACCTCAACGGGGATATGCACATCCCCAATAATAAGTATATCATATTTCTTTTTGACAGTAGGAAGAGGAAATTCAAAACCTCCAATTATAATCGATGGAATTTTTCCAATGGAGTTGATACTATGAAAGTGTACCGTATGCTCAGTGCCATTAACATGAAAAGTGACATTGCCTTTATTGCAATCAATAACAGCCCCTGCAGTCTTAAGAAAAGGTCTTCCAAGAATAATAGACATACTATCATCCTCGGGAATATCAAGTATAACAAAGTCCATTAAAATAGTAACGTTTGCAACCACAACAGGCACATCCTCACAAATACCGACAGGTATAGCAGTTAATTTATCATCCATTTGCAAAGATATTTCGGTAGGTGTCAGCTTATTCAAGTCAAGTCTATGATATAAAGAGAGAGGCATAACACTAACACTGGCTCCAAGATCACATAAAGCAGTTTTAATATAATTCCTTTTAATGGAGCAAGGTATAGTAGGTACTCCGGGGTCTCCATGTTTTTAATGGAGCAAAGTATAATTAGCAAGCATGGTGGAAATCTCAGCTTCCGGTATCTTTCTTTTATTAGTAATGATATCCTTCATATATTTAGCATAAGGATTTGTTTTGAGCACATCAGTTAATCGCATACGCAAAAAGATAGGCCTAATCATTTCAGCAAAGCGCTCAAAATCCTCATCATCCTTTTTCTTGGATGGTTTTGGAGGAAAAGGCATGGGTTTCTGAACCCAATGTTCCCTTTCTTTACCATGTTTCCTAGCAAAAAAGTCTCTTTTATCATAACGTTGATTCTTTGATTGTGGGTTATCAAGATCAACAGCAGGTTCAATTTCTACATCATTGTCTTACTAGGTTGAGCATCATCATGAACATCATCATTAATATTTTCAATAGGTTCATGTTCATTACCAGATTGTGTTTCAGCATCAGACATAGATATATCTTTTGGATTATCATGTGGTTCAGCAATAGGTTCACTAGAAGTTTGCACACTTCTATCATTTTTCTTTTTCTTCTTTTTAGAAGAACTAGAAACATCAATATTATTTCTCTGAGAATCTTGCTCGATTCTCTTAGGGTGGCCTTCAGGATACAAAGGTTCCCGAGTCATTCTACCAGTTCTAGTAGCCACTCTAACAGCATAATCATTTTTCTTACTATTCATTTCATCAAGCACTTCTTTTTGAGCCTTAAGTACTTGTTTTACTTGAGTGGTAACCATAGAAGCATGTTTGCTAACAAGTTTAAGTTCACCTTTCATATAATCACCCAAGCGTCTAATCATATAAGCACTTTCTTTTAATTGTATACCAAAATAAGCATTGAAGTCGTCTTGCTTAAACATAAAGTTATCAAACTCATCCAAGAACTGACTAGCAATTTTAGTAGGAGGGACTTCAGCTTTATCATATCTATAGAGAGAATTTACCTTTACTACCTGTGTCGGGATATCTGGATCAGGAGGTTCTTCAGTAAATAAAGAATTGAGATCATATGTTTCTTCAACAGGCGGTATATTAAGACCTTGTATTTCTTCAATAGGAGGTAAATTCTTGGTATCTTCAGCTTTAATACCTTTTTATTTCATAGATTTATTCGCCTCTTGCATATGTTCGGGACTGAGGAATAGAACACCTCTCTTCTTCGGAGTTGGTTTAGGAATAGACTCAGTAATTGGAGCAGGATCTGGCTCAGGAGGTGCCCAATTATTTTCATTTGTCAACATATTATTCAATACAATTTCAGCTTCATCCGGTGTTCTTTCCCAGAAAAGAGAACCAGCACAACTATCCAGGTAATCTCTGAAAACATCAGTTAGTCCATTATAAAAGATATCAAGTATTTCAGGTTTGTTAGGAAGGTGATCAGGCAAAGCATTAAGTAACTTGAGAAGCCTCCCCCAAGCTTGTGGGAGACTCTCTTCTTTAATTTGCACGAAGTTGTATATTTCCCTCAAAGCAGCTTGTTTCTTATGAGCAGGGAAATATTTAGCAGAGAAGTAATAAATCATATCCTGGGGACTACGCACACAACCAGGATCAAGAGAATTAAACCATATCTTAGCTTCACCCTTTAATGAGAACGAATATATTTTGAGTATATAAAAGTAACGTGATCTCTCATTATTAGTGAACAAGGCAGCTATATCATTTAACTTAGTAAGATGTGCCACAACAGTTTCAGATTCATAGCCATAAAACGGATCAGATTCAACCAAAGTAATTATATGAGGATCAACAGAGAATTCATAATCCTTATCAGGAACACATATAGGTGAAGTAGCAAAAGCAGGGTCGGGTTTCATTTTATCTATGTGATTCTTTGTTCCATTTAACTAACAACCTCTTAAGCTCATACCTATCCCTACAAGCTAAAATAGTGGCAGAAGATTCCATATCAAAAAGATAAACCTTAGGAATAATAGGCATATTTTCATCATCACTATCATCATCGTATTCAGATTCAATAATTTCTTTTTCTGTAGCCCTAGCAATTTGTTCATAAAGAAATTCACCAAGGGGCACAGTAGTATCACGCATAGAAGCAGTTTCATCATAAGTATCATGCATAGCAGAAGTGGCATCATCAATAACATGTGACATATCGGAACGAATAGCAGAAGGAGGTTTAGGTGTCGCTAGCCTAGTAATAACAGAAGGTGAATCAACCGCAGAGTTAGATGACAGTTCCTTACCTCCCCTCGTAGTTGAGGGATAAATTTTTGTCTTAGCGTCTTTCAAGTTCTTTATAGTGTCCAGCAGATATAAATCCCAAGTGACTCAAGGAATAGAGCTATGCTCCCCGGCAACGGTGCTAGAAATTGATCTTGATAACCCAAAAGTATAGGGGATCGCAACAGCTTTCGAGGGTACAATATTCAACCCAAATTTATTGATTTGACACAAGGGGAGCCAAAGAATATTCTCAAGTATTAGTAGCTGAGTTGTCAATTGAACCACACTTGGAAAATTAGTATCTGTAGCAAAGTGTTTAGTAGAAAAGTGATATGATAGTGGTGGTAGCGGCAACAAAAGTAAAGACAACAAAAGTAATCTTTTTGGTATGTTGTAGTGATTGTAACAGTAGCAACGGGAAAGTAAATAAGCGAGAACCAGTATATGGAAAACTCGTAGGCACCAGATCGGTGATGGATAATTATGCCAGATGCGGTTCATCATGTAACAGTCATAACATAGGGTGACACAGAACTAGCTCCAATTCATCAATGTAATGTAGGCATGTATTCCGTATATAGTCATACGTACTTATGGAAAAGAACTTGCATGACATCTTTTGTCCTACCCTCCCGTGGCAGCGGGGTCCTATCAGAAAGTAAGGGATATTAAGGCCTCCTTTTAATAGAGAACCGGAACAAAGCATTAGCACATAGTGAATATATGAACTCCTCAAACTATGGTCATCACCGGGAGTGGTCTCGATTATTGTCACTTCGGGGTTGCCGGATCATAACACATAGTAGGTGACTATAGACTTGCAAGATAGGATCAAGAACTCACATATATTCATGAAAACATAATAGGTTCAGATCTGAAATCATGGCACTCGGGCCCTAGTGACAAGCATTAAGCATAGCAAAGTCATAGCAACATCAATCTCAGAACATAGTGGATACTAGGGATCAAACCCTAACAAAACTAACTCGATTACATGATAAATCTCATCCAATCCATCACCGTCCAGCAAGCCTACGATGGAATTACTCACGCACGGCGGTGAGCATCATGAAATTGGTGATGGAGGATGGTTGATGATGATGACGGCGACGAATCCCCCTCTCCGGAGCCCCGAACGGACTCCAGATCAGCCCTCCCGAGAGGTTTTAGGGCTTGGCGGCGGCTCCGTATCATAAAACGCGATGATTTCTTCTCTCCGATTTTTTTATCCCCGAAAGCAAATATATAGAGTTGGAGTTGGCATCGGAGGGCATCTAGGGGGCCCACGAGGTAGGGGGGCGCGCCCTAGGGGGGGCACCCTCGTGGACAGGGTCACTGGTAGAAAAAGGGCCTGTTGTCCCTGTTCGTAAGGGCTTTTAGTCCCGGTTCTGAACTGGGACTAAAGTGTCGGTACTAATGCCCTGTCCCTTTAGTCCCGGTTCAATCCAGAACCGGGACTGATGGGCCTCCACGTGGCCTGTGCGCGGAGCCCAGGCAGGAGACCCTTTGGTCCCGGTTGGTGGCACCAACCGGGACCAATAGTCATCCACGCGTCAGCATTTCTGTGGTTGGGGTTTTTGTTTTTTTTTTGAAGGGGGAGGGGGTTTAGGGGTTTTGGGGGGTTAATTTAGGTGTTTCATTTATTGTGTTAGCTATCTATAATTAATAGAGAGAAGTGTCCTCTGTTATGTCCGTGCTTGGTCGACGCTACGTACTATACATACGTATAGAGAGGACTAGACACGCTAGCTAGCTAGTAAGCAAACGAAGGAAATAGAAGATCGTCATGAACATATATGCATACAGAGAGAAGTGATATCGACCACCTCTCCTTCTCCGAGAGATTGGTCGAACAACAAGTTCTCGTATATCTACCTGACACTACCGGCTACATATATACAATAATTATCTCTTACAAATATAATCATACGGACTCATGGTCCACATAGTATTCTCCGTCTTCAGCGATCACGTGGTCAAGAAAGAATGCCGCCAATTCCTCTTGAATTGCTCGCATGCGACTTGGTGCTAGGAGTTTATCCCGCTTCCGAAACATCTAATTTGAAGAAGGGGGTCAATACATATATATATATATAAGAATGAATGAAACTCAATAAAAATGATGGTAATAAAATAAAATTGTGAATGTTGTTATTTACGTACTTCATATTGTTCGTCAGAGTACCCGCCCCGCTCATAGGTTGTGTGGCGGATGGACTCGCAGACGTAGTATCCATAGAAATCATTCCCTTGTTCCTGCCACAACCACTTTACAAGAAATAGAGGTCAATCAAACTGATAAGCAAGAATGCTAAATGGTATTGATGAAACTAGCACTTGAATCACTAGGAGATGCGCGGAACATGCTACTATAGTACTTACTTTCGGGTGTCTAAATTCCAACTCCTTCGGCAGTCCCGGAACTTTTCTGGTGAATTTTCTCCAAACCCTGCCGGACAAAGAAAACAATTACTTGATATCAGGAAATGAACAAAGTTGCTGATATGGTGGATAATGATCGATTTAACTTACTTCTTAAGGATTTCAGTCATGTCCGCATACTCTTGGGGATCTTTTCGTTTAGAGTCCAAGACGGTTACTACTCCCTGCTCAAGCCTAATCTCTAGGAGAATATAGTGGAAACTGCACACGCATGCATAACTCATCAATTACATTACTATAACCTGAACTAATATATAAGGGAAACCGAATATGCACAAGACAGTAACACTCACTTGAAGTTGTAAGGAAAGAGTATTATATCTTTGTTTTCATTTTTTTGAATGATCGTAGCATGTTGGCCTCGGTATCTCCGGGACGATGTTCAACCTCAGTTGCATCTATGAGATATGTGTTAATGAACCCAATATCACCGATTTGTCTTTTCTTCAATTCGGCGATCTTCATTCTGCATAATATAGTGAGGATAATTATAAATACATGCAATGAAAGAGATGAGCTATATAGAGAGACTTAATGACAGAAGTAGTAGTACTTACAGACAGTAGCAGGTGATCATTGTTTTATCGAGGGCCAATTGATTGAAAAACGGATAGAACTCCTCAAATGGAATAGGCAACAGTTCAATTCCAACGAGGTCATGCTCAGGTTTAACTCTCGCATACAAAGTACTCCTCCCCCCAGACTCTCTTCAGATTTGCAAGTACCAATCATGTAATCTTCGCATCATCATTGTTAAAGATTTTTCATCTTTGACGAGAGGCTTCCCGTACTCGTATCTGTGTATCTGCACCTCCATGGGATCATAATGTACATCGTCGGGCAGGTAATTGTCAACATTGCCATAACCGGGCACCATCCTCGGATCGACGATGTCGCTAGGCACCTTGAGGGGGGGGCACGATTGCTTCGCTTGTTCACCGAGCTGGGCAATTTATTTCCCAGCTGCTCGTCGTTCTTTCAGCCTTTGATCACTGACTGTACTTCTCGACCGCTCCGCTTCGGCCCATGTCTTTGCAATAATGCGCTCATAGTTGCCTTTCGGCGGAGACTTGGGTGGTTTTGCCAGGGCAGCCAGAGTGCACTTCACTTTCACCGGATCTACCTTCTCCTCCAGAGGTGGATCTCTCTTTGCTCTCAACCCTTGAAACCAGTCATCCACTTCGGTTCGTGCGATCTTCGCGTTCTCCTCCGGGGTCCTCTCGTATGGTAACTTCTGTGGACTCTTCAGAGAAGGATCGAATCTGTATGTCCTCCCGCCTCTGGTTGTACTGCTAGACGCCGACCGAGCAGACGAAGCGGTTGTCTTCTTTACTTGCTTACAAGGCGGAGGAGAAGGACTAAGACGCGCCGGAGCGGCTGCTGGAGCGGCGGCGGGTCTCTTCCGCCCTTGCTGACGAGGCGGAGAAGGAGGAGGCTGGGTGCTCGGTCGCGCCGGCGCAGGCGGAGTGCCGCCACGCGCCGGAGAAGGAGCTGGCCGAGGGCACTTTTCATCACTCGCCGGAGGAGGAGGCGGTGGAGGAGGCGGAGTGCCCTGACTCGCCGGAGGAGGAGGAGGAGGCGGAGGCGTCCAGTTCGGAAGGTTGATGAGCTCCTTCTGCCATAGGCATGGAGTCTTCAGAGCAGACCCCAGCCGAGTCTCCCCTTCACCGGTAGGGTGGTCAAGATGGAGGTCCTCAAATCCCTCCGTTATTTCATCCACCATCACCCTAGCATATCCTTCTGGAATCGGCCGGCAGTGAAAAGTTGCGCCGGGTTCAGTAGGATAAACAGAGCCAACAACCGCCTTGACCTTCAAATTCATCCATTGCGTCATAAGGTGGCAATTTTGAGACTCCGTGATAGCATCCACGGGATAGCTGGCAGGAGCCATCAAGGCATGCTCCGGCTGAAGCAGCTCGGTGGAAGCCACGCTGCTTCTACGCTGAGATGGCGGGGTAGCTTCGGGGGAAGCTTCGGCATTACATTTGCTACGATTTGCTTCTCGTTCCTCTATCGCGTCTACCATTTCTTGCAGCGCCTGCATTTGGGTCTGCTGCACTTTTTTCCTCCTCTCATGGGATTTGTAACCGCCTGCGTCCGGAAACCCAACCTTCCACGGAATGGAGCCTGGCGTGACTCGTGTCCGTCCAGTGTGCTCAGGATTCCCGAGGGCCATTGTGAGCTCGTCGTTCTCTCTGTCTGGAAAGAACTTCCCTTGCTGCGCTGCTTCGATATACTGCTTAAGCTTCCTGACTAGTATGTCCATTTGATCGTTCGTCCAAAGGCACTTCCCTGTTACAGGGTCCAAGGTTCCGCCAGCCACGAAGAACCAAGTCTGGCAATGGTCTGGCCAGCTAATTGTCTCTGGTTCGATCCCTTTATCAACCAGATCATTCTCAGTCTTGGCCCACTTAGCCCGGGCTACGAGGTAGCCACCTGACCCCGTGCGATGGTGAAGCATCTTCTTCGCAGCATTTTGCTTGTTTGTCGCCGACATCTCCTTACTCTTTTCCGATGTCTTGTGGGCCATATATGCGGGCCAGTGATATCTGATCTTCTCATATCTGCCCTTGAATTCTAGTGTCTCATTATTTTCGACAAACTTATTCAGCTCTTTCTTCCACCTCCTGAATAGTTCAGCCATCCTCTTAAGAGCAAAAGACTTGATTAATTGCTCTTTAACTGGGTTCTCCGGATTATCCTCTGGCAGTAGGGTGAAATTTGACTTCAGCTCAGTCCAAAGATCATTTTTCTGCATATCATTGACATAAGACACCTCAGGGTCTTCTGTAGCCGGCTTAAACCATTGTTGGATGCTTATCGGGATCTTGTCCCTAACCAGAACCCCTAACTGAACAACAAATGCGCTCTTTGTCCGGAGGGGTTCAATCGGTTGGCCGTCGGGCGCGATTGCTATGATCTCAAACTTTTCATCCGAGCTCAACTTTTTCTTCGGGCCTCGTCTCTTTACCGAAGTTGTGCTCGATCCGGAGGGCTAGAAAAAAGAACAAAGACTTAATTAATATGTGTACATACAAAAACAATGAATTCATCAATCAGCTAGTCAGCACAGGCTTAACTAATATATATACCTGGCCGGACTCGGTTCGATCACCGGATCCGTCATCACGGTCTCCTTCTTGCACCGGCATTGGGTCACCGGAGCCGTCCTCATGTTCTTCTTCTTGCACCGGCATTAGGTCACCGTAGCCAGCTTCTTCACCCTCTCCTTCGAGACCATCGGTGTCGTTGAGAAACAACGAGACGGCATCACTTCCTTCTGCGATTATGTCCCTCAACAATGCTTCATTTGCTTCGTCTCGGGCGGTGTCCATAGTTTCTACAAATATTTACAACATGGCAATTATATTCAAACATGACAGATGGATATATTAGTGCCAAACGTAGAACTAGCTACCTAATCATAGTAAGGAATCATATATATTAATTAGTGGCCTTGACCCCCCCACGTGTTGAAGCTATTGAGAGGGGGTATATAGCGACAATGACGACACTACATCTATATGTCCCTCGACGACCCTCGTTCCCGATAAAAAAAGAGGAAGAAGAAGAAAAAAAGAGAAGAAGAAAGAATAGAGGAGAAGAACTCCTCTATTCTCTCTTCTCCTCTTTTTTTTCTTCTTCCTCTTCTTTTTTTATCCTCTTCTTCCTCTCATGTTCGAGAGGATCGCCGAGGGGTCGGAAGGTTGCCTAGTGTCAAAGGATTCAACAAAACCATGTCTTCATCATTAGGCGAAAGTAACATGTGGATGATGGTACGAAGCTGTCCAAAGTTATTTTGGAACGGAGTCCCAGATAAGATAATTCGCTCTTTGGTACAAAGTTCAGCAACACCTTCCAAATATCGTTATTTGGAAGGCCTTTGCTGAAATTCATACAAAAAGGCAAATTATCCTATCTGGGACACCATTCCAAAATAACTTTGGAGGACTTCGTCATGCCCTGGTTACTTCCGGCTAATGATAAAGCCATGGATTTCTTCAATACTTTGACACTATTAAACCTCTCTTGACCCCTCGGCGATCCTCGACCCCTCAAACCCTCGACGACCCTGGAACCCTCAACCCCTAGACGACCCTGGAACCCTCAACCCTCAATCCCTCGACCCTATAGAACCCTCGAAGAAAGGAATAGCTAGAGGAGAAGATCGAAGAAAAAAAGAAGAAAAAAAATAGGAGAAGAAGAAAGGAATAGTGGAGAAGAAGAGAAAATAGAATATTCTATTTTCTCTTCTTCTCCACTATTCCTATCTTCTTCTCCTCTTCTTTTCCTTCTTTTTTCTTCTTCTTATTTATTTCTCCTCTTCTTTTACTCTCCTCTTCTTCTTTCTTTCCTCTTCTTATTTTCTTCTTTCCTATCCTCGACGACCCTGGAATCCTCGACCCCTAGACGACCCTGGAACCCTCGACCCTCGATCCCTCGACCCTATAGAACCCTCGAAGAAAGGAATAGCTAGAGGAGAAGATCGAAGAAAAAAAAACAAGAAAGAAAAGAGGAGAAGAAGAAAGGAAAGTGGAGAAGAAGAGAAAATAAAATTTCCTTCTTTTTTCTTCTTCTTATTTATTTCTCCTCTTCTTTTCCTCTCCTCTTCTTCTTTCTTTCCTCTTCTTTTTTCTTCTTTCCTATCCTCGACGACCCTGGAACCCTCGACCCCTAGACGACCCTGGAACCCTCGACCCTCGATCCCTCGACCCTATAGAACCCTCGAACCCTCGACCCTGAAACCCTCGACCCTTGACCCCTTAACGACCCTCGACCCTCTACCCTAGTTCCCGACCCTCGACCCTCTACCCTAGTTCCTGACCCTCGACCCCTCGGCGATCCTCGACACCCTCGTTCCCGATAAAAATTAAGAAGAAGAAGAAGAAGAAGAAGAAGAAGAAAGAGGAGAAGAAGAAAGGAATAGCTAGAGGAGAAGATCAAAGAAAAAAAGAAGTAAAAAAAGAGGAGAAGAAGAAAGGAATAGTGGAGAAGAAGAGAAAATAATTCTATTTTCTCTTCTTCTCCTCTATTCCTTTCTTCTTTTCCTCTTCTTTTTCTTTTTTTTCTTCTTCTTATTTATTTCTCCTCTTCTTCCTCTCCTCTTCTTCTCCTTTCTTCCTCTTCTTATTTTCCTTTTTCCTCTCATTCTTTTTCACATAATTTTTTGACATTTTTGACATATTTAGCACATTCTAAATTTTCCACTCTCTTACAACAACAAAAATTACTCCAACTTCATGACAGTACCCACACTCCATTTCACCAAAAACCTTCTGATCCATAGTTTAAATTTTTTAATTTTCATTCAGATGAAATTTGAACCAGATTCAAATTCCTTGCTGAAATCCTATTCTAAACCAATGAAAAAATTCTGAAATTTTGCCATCACGTTTGTCTTGCATCAGTACCTCACCACAAAAAATATCATAAATCCTAAAAATTCCCGAAGCCATCTAGCATTTGATCAAACACCCTCTATATGCACTGTTCATATCTGTAAAAAAATTCATAAATTTCAGAAAAGTTTGCTGCTGCTCCACTCCTTCTCCTCTCCTCTCCTTCTGCTCTTCAATGCGTTAGGGCCGGCGGCGACCATGGAGCAGGGGCAGAGAGCAAGGGCCGCACTCGATCGGGACCATGGGAAAGGGGGGGCTCACTTCGAGGGGGGCGGCGATGGCAGGAGTCCGGTGACGAGGACGGCGGGCTCGGGGCGGCATGCGGTGACGGGGACGGCGCGCGGCCGGTGACAGGGACGAGGAGGGGTGGGCTCGGGGAGGCACGCAGCGACGGGGACAACGAGGACGGCGGGCTCGGGGATGCCGGCGATGAGGACGACGCGGGCTCGTGGAGGCGACGACGTTGGCGGCGGCGGCGTAGACGGCGAGGTGGAGCAGCCTGACGGCGTCGTCGGCGAGGGAGGGGGGAACTGGCGATGCAAACTGGAAATTTTCACAAGTGTTTGTTATATAGTCCAAGCTTTAGTCCCGGTTGGTGGCGTAAACCGGGACTAATTCCTCCTTTAGTCCCGGTTGGTACCAGCAACCGGGACCAAAGGCCTCTTTTCAGCAGCCCAAAGGGCGGGAAGCGGCGGCCTTTGGTCCCGGTTGGTGGCACCAACCGGGACTAAAGGGGGGCATTGGTCACGGTTGGTGCCACGAACCATGACGAATGCCCCCTTTAGTCCCGGTTGGTGCCACCAACCGGGACCGATGGCCTTGTGCTGCCCCGCGCCCAAAAGTTTAGTCCCACCTCGCTAGCTGCGCCCACCCTCCCAAGCTCCTCTCAACTACAGGCTTTCGGGCCTAATCTGTCACTCCAATGCCTGTGGGCCTACTGGGCCTACTGCGGGCCTGAATCCTGGCCCATGGTAGGGTTTCTAGTCGTATTCAGGCCGTGGTGGCCCAGTAGGTGGCGTTTTTTTGTTTTTTTGTTGCTTTATTTATTTTCTTTTGTTTTTTGCTTTATTTTTTAATCCTTTATGCTTTTAGTTTTAGAAAAATTATAAACTTTTTGTTAATGCCATTAGTTTTCAAATTTAGAAATAATTTTTTAGTTTTTTGTTTTCTTTGTTGCTTTATTTATTTTATTTTGTGATTAACTTTACTATAAAAATAGTTTTTTCCTGTTTCTTGATTTGTTTTTTGCATTATTTATTTTGTTTTGTTTTTTGCTTTAATTTTTAGTTCTGTTTGCTTTTAGGTTAGCAAAATTATAAACTTTCTGTTAGTGCCATTAGTTTTAGAAAAATTATAAACTTTCTATTAGTGCCATTAGTTTTCAAATTTGAAAACACTTTTTTAGTTTTTTGTTTTCTTTGTTGCTTTATTTATTTTATTTTGTGACTAACTTTACTATAAAAATAGTTTTTTCCTGTTTTTTTGATTTTTTTTTCATTATTTATTTTCTTTTGTTTTTTGCTTTAATTTTTAATTCTGTTTGCTTTTAGGTTAGCAAAATTATAAACTTTCTGTTAGTGCCATTAGTTTTAGAAAAATTATAAACTTTCTGTTAGTGCCATTAGTTTTCAAATTTGAATACACTTTTTTAGTTTTTTTGTTTTCTTTGTTGCTTTATTTATTTTATTTTGTGATTAACTTTACTATAAAAATAGTTTTTTCTTGTTTTTTGATTTATTTTTTATTTTTTAATTATGTTTGCTTTAATTTTTATTTGAATTCTTTGAAAATTGTTTGAATCACAAGTTTGTAATTAACTTACTAAAAAATGAGAATAGATGCGCTTATAGAGAAAATTCAACCTAAAGTCCTAGTAAATTTCTATGAATTTCAGAGAAATTCACTATGAATTTAGGTTAAACTTTTCTCTATTAGGGCATCTATTTTCACTTTGAGAGGAGCTCAACAAGGCAGAGAGGGAAGGGCTTATAAACCGGTGTGAGCCCCCTTCGGTTGGCGAGGTGGGACTAAACTCGGCCCGCAACGAGGACCAACCCTTTAGTCCCGGTTTGTGGCACAAACCGAGACTAATGGTCATGGGCCAGGGGCGAGGAGCAAAATTATAAACTTTCTGTTAGTGCCATTAGTTTTAGAAAGTTGAAAGCTGAAAGTTGGCATGGGCCAGGGACTAATGGTCATGGTATTACGAGGGCCGAACCATAAGACATGAAAGCATTTCAAATGAACTCTGAAAAAGTTGAAAGTTGGGATGGTATCATAATTTCACCCACATAGCATGTGCATGTACAAAACGGACAATGGTAGCATGTTCGTGTGTTACAAAGTTGCGGGAGAAAGTCTTCACTTTTTCTTCGCTTGTGTCATTTGCTTATTGCGCCGTAACCATGGATAATCTTCATTGTTTATGAGGATGCTTGGGTCAGCCTTGACATTGAACGGAGGAATTTCATGAAACTTTTCATAATCTTCAGACATGTCTGTCTTGCCGTCCACTCCCAGGATGTCCCTTTTTTCTGAAAGAACTATGTGGCGCTTTGGCTCATCGTATGATGTATTCGCTTCCTTATCTTTTCTTTTTCTCGGTTTGGTAGACATGTCCTTCACATAGATAACCTGTGCCACATCATTGGCTAGGACGAACGGTTCGTCAGTGTACCCAAGATTTTTCAGATCCACTGTTGTCATTCCGTATTGTGGGTCTACCTGTACCCCGCCGCCTAACAGATTGACCCATTTGCACTTAAACAAAGGGACCTTAAAATCAGGTCCGTAGTCAAGTTCCCATATGTCCACTATGTAACCGTAATATGTATCCTTTCCGCTCTCGGTTGCTGCATCAAAGTGGACACCGCTGTTTTGGTTGGTGCTCTTTTGATCTTGGGCGACCGTGTAAAATGTATTCCCATTTATCTCGTATCCTTTGTAAGTCAATACAGTCAAAGATGGTCCCTTGGACAACAAGTACAACTCATCACAAACAGTGTTGTCACCTCTGAGACATGTTTCCAACCAACTGCTGAAAGTCCTGATGTGTTCACATGTAATCCAGTCGTCGCACTGCTCCGGGTGTTTGGAGCGCAGACTGTTCTTGTGTTCATCGACATACGGGGTCACCAAGGTAGAGTTCTGTAGAACTGTGTAGTGTGCTCGAGACCAAGAATATCCGTCCCTGCATATTATTGAGTCTCTTCCAAGAGTGCCTTTTCCAGTCAGTCTCCCCTCATACCGCGATTTAGGGAGACCTATCTTGTTAAGGCCAGGAATGAAGTCAACACAAAACCAGATAACATCCTCTGTTTGATGGCCCATGGAGATGCTTCCTTCTGGCCTAGCGCGATTACGGACATATTTCTTTAGGACTCCCATGAACCTCTCAAAGGGGAACATATTGTGTAGAAATACGGGCGCCAGGATGACAATCTCGTCGACTAGATGAACTAGGACGTGCGTCATGATATTGAAGAAGGCTGGTGGGAACACCAGCTCGAAACTTACAAGACATTGTGCCACGTCACTCCTTAGCCTTGGTACGATTTCTGGATCGATCACCTTCTGAGAGATTGCATTGTGGAGTGCACATAGCTTCACAATGGCTAATCGGACGTTTTCCGGTAGAAGCCCCCTCAATGCAACCGGAAGCAGTTGCGTTATAATCACGTGGCAGTCATGATACTTTAGGTTCTGAAACTTTTTCTCTGGCATATTTATTATTCCCTTCATATTCGACGAGAAGCCAGTCGTGACCTTCATACTAAGGAGGCATTCAAAGAAGATTTCTTTCTCCTCTTTCGTAAGACCGTAGCTGGAAGGACCTTTATACTGCTTCGGAGGCATGCCGTCTTTTTCGTGCAAACGTTGCAGGTCCTCCCGTGCCTCAGGTGTATCTTTTGTCTTCCCATACACGCCCAAGAAGCCTAGCAGGTTCATGCAAAGGTTCTTCGTCACGTGCATCACATCGATTAAGGAGCGGACCTCTAGGTCTTTCCAGTAGGTTAGGTCCCAAAATATAGATTTCTTCTTCCACATGGGTGCGTTTACCTCAGCGTCATTCACAACAGGTAGTCCACCGGGACCATTTCCAAAGATTACATAGTGTAAATCATTGACCATAGCAAGCACGTGATCACCGGTGCGCATGGCGGGCTTCTTCCGGTGATCTGCCTCGCCTTTGAAATGCTTGCCTTTCTTTCGACATTGATGGTTGGTCGGAAGAAATCGACGATGGCCCAGGTACAGATTCTTCCTGCATTTGTCCAGGTATATACTTTCAGTGTCATCTAAACAGTGCGTGCATGCGTGGTATCCTTTGTTTGTCTGTCCTGAAAGGTTACTGAGAGCGGGCCAATCGTTGATGGTCACGAGCAGCAACGCCTTAAGGTTAAATTCCTCCTATCTGTGCTCATCCCACGTACGTACACCGTTTTCATTCCACAGCTGTAAAAGTTCTTCAACTAATGGCCTTAGGTACACATCAATTTCGTTGCCGGGTTGCTTAGGGCCTTGGATGAGAACTGTCATCATAATGAACTTCCGCTTCATGCACATCCAAGGAGGAAGGTTATACATACATAGAGTCACGGGCCAGGTGCTGTGATTGCTGCTCTGCTCCCCGAAAGGATTAATGCCATCCGCGCTTAAAGCAAACCATACATTCCTCCACTTCGACCCATCAGCGGGTGCTCTCAACTTCCCATCTTTCTTTCGGTTCTCACTGTGCCATCGCATCAACTTGGCATGCTCTTTGTTTTTGAACAGACGTTTCAACCGTGGTATTATAGGAGCATACCACATCACCTTCGCAAGAACCCTCTTCCTGGGGGGCTCGCCGTCAACATCACCAGGGTCATCTCGTCTGATCTTATACCGCAATGCACCGCATACCGGGCATGCGTTCAGATCCTTGTATGCACTATGGTAAAGGATGCAGTCATTAGGGCATGCATGTATCTTCTCCACCTCCAATCCTAGAGGGCATACGACCTTCTTTGCTGCGTATGTACTGTCGGGCAATTCGTTATCCTTTGGAAGCTTCTTCTTCAATATTTTCAGTAGCTTCTCAAATCCTTTGTCAGCCACAACATTCTCTGCCTTCCACTGCAGCAATTCCAGTACGGTACCGAGCTTTGTGTTTCCATCTTCGCAATTGGGGTATAACCCTTTTTTGTGATCCTCGAACATGCGATCGAACTTCAGCTTCTCCTTTTGACTAATGCATTGCGTCCTTGCATCGACAATGACCCGGCGGAGATCATTATCATCGGGCACATCGTCTCGTTCCACTTGATCTTCAGCAGCTTCACCCGTTGCAGCATCATTGGGCACATCGTCTGGTTCCTCTTGATCTTCACCAGCTCCCCCCGTTGCAGCATCACCGTATTCAGGGGGCACATAGTTGTCATCGTAGTCTTCTTCTTTGCCGTCTTCCATCATAACCCCTATTTCTCCGTGCCTCGTCGAAACATTATAGTGTGGCATGAAACCCTTGTAAAGACGGTGGGAGTGAAGGATTTTCCGGTTAGAGTAAGACCTCGTATTCCCACATTCAGTGCATGGACAACACATAAAACCATTCTGCTTGTTTGCCTCAGCCGCATCGAGAAACTCATGCACGCCCTTAATGTACTCGCGGGTGTGTCTGTCATCGTACATCCATTGCCGGTTCATCTGCATGCATTATATATAATTAAGTGTCCAAATTAATAGAAGTTCATCATCACATTAAAACCAAAGTGCATACATAGTTCTCATCTAACAACATATAGCTCTCCAGAGCATCTAATTAATTAAACCATACATTGAAACTATGTAAAACATTTCAATGCGAAAACAAATGCGATCATAATCGCAACCAAGGTAACAATTGATCCAACGGCATAATGATACCAAGCCTCGGTATGAATGGCATATTTTCTAATCTTTCTAATCTTCTAGTGCATTGCATCCATCTTGATCTTGTGATCATCGATGACATCCGCAACATGCAACTCCAATATCATCTTCTCCTCCTCAATTTTTTTTTATTTTTTCCTTCAACAAATTATTTTCTTCTTCAACTAAATTTAACCTCTCGACAATAGGGTCGGTTGGCATTTCCGATTCACATACATCCTAGAATAATAAAATCTATGTCACGTTGGTCGGCATAATTTTCATAAACAATAAATGAACCAATAGTTATAAAGATAATATACATACCACATCCGAATCGTAGACAGGACGAGGGCCGACGGGGGCGGATACCAAAACCATCGCACTATATAAGATGCAATAATAAATGTAAGAAAATGATACAAGTATCTATCTAAACATACAAGTAATAATATTTTTCCTTTCAGAAAGAAGATAGGAACAAGAGGCTCACCACGGTGGTGTCGGTGATGAGATCGGCGCGGGTGGTCGACGGCGGTGCAGACGGGGACGGGGCATGACGGACCGCTAAATCTAGACAAATCTCGAGGAAAATGGAGCTTGGAGGTCAAGCTTCGAGAGGAGAAAGCTTAAGTAGTGTGGCTCGGGCATTCCGTCGAACACCTCATGTGCATAGGAGGTGAGCTAGAGCACCACAAAGCCCTCTCCCCCTCGGCCAGAGAAAAACAGAGCACTGGGGTGCTCCGCTCGCGAGCGAGGGGTATATATAGGCACCTCATTGGTCCCGGTTTGTGACATGAGCCGGGACTAAAGGGGAGCCTTTGGTCCTGGTTCAAGCCACCAACAGGGACCAATGGTGCTGGGCCAGGAGCGAGGCCCATTGGTCCCGGTTCATCCCACCAACCGGGACCAAAAGGTCCAGATGAACAGAGACCAATGGCCCACGTGGCCCGGCCGTCCCCCTGGGCTCACGAACCGGGACCAATGCCCACATTGGTCCCGGTTATGGACTGAACCGGGACTAATGGGCTGACCCGGCCTGGACCAAAGCCCTGTTTTCTACTAGTGGGTGTGGGCCCCCTGGTCTTCATCTTTGGTGAGTATTTTTTATTATTTTTTCTAAGATGTTCCGTGGAGTTTCAGGTCATTCCGAGAATATTTGTTTTCTGCACATAAAACAACATCATGGCAATTCTGCTGAAAATAGCGTCAGTCCGGGTTAGTTCCATTCAAATCATACAAGTTAGAGTCCGAAACAAGGGCAAAAGTGTTTGGAAAAGTAGATACGATGGAGATGTATCACTGGTTCGCCTGCCGTCGCCGGAGAATAACAGCAGGTGTGGGTGAGTAGAGGGATGACTAGACTAGCGTGTTGGGGAACGTTGTAGAAAACAAAATTTTTCCTACTCATTTCACCAAGATCCATCTAGGAGTTCATCTAGAAACGAGTGATTAGATGCATCTACATACCTTTGTAGATCGCGAGCGGAATAGTTCGAAGAACGGGGTTGATGTAGTCGAACACGACGTGATTCAAATCACCGGAGATCCTAGCACCGAACGGACGGTACCTCCGCGTTCAACACACGTACGGAGCGGATGAAGTCTCCTCCTTTCTTGATCCAGCAAGGGGGAGGAGAGGTTGATGAAGATCCAGCAGCACGACGGCGTGGTGGTGGATGCAGGGCGTCACAGTAGCAGGGCTACGCCGTGTACTACGAGGGAGAGATGTAACAGGGGAGAGGGAAGCACCAAAGGCTGAGGTATGAAGTCCTCCCTCTCCTCAACTATATATAGGAGGGCCAAGGGGGGGGGTGCGCCAGCCTAGGAGATCCAATCTCCTAGGGCCGGCGGCCAAGGGGAGGTTTCCCTCCCCCCCAAGGCACCTAGAGGTGCCTTCCACCATTGGGACTCTTCCCTTTTGTGGAAACCTAGGCGCATGGGCTTTTGGGGCTGGTGCCCTTGGCCCATGCAGGCCAAGGCGCACCCCCTACAGCCCATGTGGCCCCCCGGGACAGGTGGCCCCACCCGGTGGGCCCCCGGGACCCTTCCGGTGGTCCCGGTACAATACCGATAACCCCGAAACTTGTCCCGATGGCCGAAACATCACTTCCAATATATAATTCTTTACCTCCGGACCATTCCGGAACTCCTCGTGACGTCCGGGATCTCATCCGGGACTCTGAACAACATTTGGGTTACTGCATACACATATCTTCACAACCCTAGCGTCACCGAACCTTAAGTGTGTAGACCCTACGGGTTCGGGAGACATGCAGACATGACCGGGACGACTCTCCGGTCAATAACCAATAGCGGGATCTGGATACCCATGTTGGCTCCCACATGCTCCACGATGATCTCATCGGATGAACCACGATGTCGAGGATTAAACAACCCCGTATACAATTCCCTTTGTCAATCGGTATGTTACTTGCCCGAGACTCGATCGTCGGTATCCCAATACCTTTTTCAGTATCGTTACCGGCAAGTCACTTTACTCGTACCATAATGCATGATCCCGTGATCAACCACTTGGTCACCTTGAGCTCATAATGATGATGCATTACCGAGTGGGCCCAGTGATACCTCTCCGTTATATGGAGTGACAAATCCCAGTCTCGATCCGTGTCAACCCAACAGACACTTTCGGAAATACCTGTAGTGCACCTTTATAGTCACCCAGTTACGTTGTGACGTTTGATACACCCAAAGCACTCTTACGGTATCTGGGAGTTACACGATCTCATGGTCAAAGGAAAAAATACTTGACATTCGAAAAGCTCTAGCAAACGAACTACACGATCTTATGCTATGCTTAGGATTAGGTCTCGTCCATCACATCATTCTCCTAATGATGTGATCCCGTTATCAATGACATCCAATGTCCATAGCCAGGAAACCATGACTATCTGTTGATCAACGAGCTAGTCAACTAGAGGCTTACTAGGGACATATTATGGTCTATGTATTCACACGTGTATTATGATTTCCGGATAATACAGTTATAGCATGAATAAAGACAATTATCATGAACAAAGAAATATAATAATAATACTTTTATTATTGCCTCTAGGGAATATTTCCAACAGTCTCCCACTTGCACTAGCATAAGATCCATGAAAAAATACTTTACATTGTGATGAATCGAACACCCATGGAATTCTGGTGTTGATTTTGTTTTGCCCTAGGGAGAGGTTTAGTCAACGGATCTGCTATATTCAGGTCCGTATGTACTTTACAAATCTCTATGTCTCCATCTTGAACATTTTCACGAATGGAGTTGAAGCGACGCTTGATGTGCCTTGTCTTCTTGTGAAACCTGGGCTCCTTGGCAAGTGCAATAGCTCCAGTGTTATCACAGAAGAGTTTGATTGGCCCCGACGCATTGGGTATGACTCCTAGGTCGGTGATGAACTCCTTCACCCATATTGCTTCATGTGCTGCCTCCGAGGCTGCCATGTAGTCCGCTTCACATGTAGATCCCGCCACGACGCTCTGCTTGCAGCTACACCAGCTCACTGCTCCACCATTCAATATATACACGTATCCGGTTTGTGACTTAGACTCATCCAGATCTGTGTCGAAGCTAGCGTCGACGTAACCCTTTTCGACGAGCTCTTCGTCACCTCCATAAACGAGAAACATTTCCTTAGTCCTTTTCAGGTACTTCAGGACATTCTTGACCGCTGTCCAGTGTTCCTTGCTGGGATTACTTTGGTACCTTCCTACCAAACTTACGGCAAGGTTTACATCAGGTCTGGTACACAGCATGGCATACATAATAGAACCTATGGCTGAGGCATAGGTGATGACACTCATTTCTTCTATCTCTTCTGCCGTGGTCGGGCATTGAGCTGAGCTCAATCTCACACCTTGCAAAACAAGCAAGAACCCTTTCTTGGACTGATCCATTTTGAACTTCTTCAAAATCTTATCAAGGTATGTGCTTTGTGAAAGACCTATGAGGCGTCTTGATCTATCCCTATAGATCTTGATGCCTAATATATAAGCAGCTTCTCCAAGGTCCTTCATTGAAAAACTCTTATTCAAGTTAGGCCTTGATGCTGTCCAAGAGTTCTATATCATTTCCCATCAAAAGTATGTCATCTACATATAATATGAGAAATGCTACAGAGCTCCCACTCACTTTCTTGTAAACGCAGGCTTCTCCATAAGTCTGCGTAAACCCAAACGCTTTGATCATCTCATCAAAGCGAATGTTCCAACTCCGAGACGCTTGCACCAGCCCATAAATCGAGCGTTGGAGCTTGCACACCTTGTCAGCATTCTTAGGATCGACAAAACCTTCCGGCTGCATCATATACAATTCTTCCTTCAGGAAACCATTAAGGAATGCCGTTTTGACGTCCATTTGCCATATTTCATAATCGTAGAATGCGGCAATTGCTAACATGATTCGGAAGGACTTTAGCTTCGCTACCGGTGAGAAAGTCTCATCGTAGTCAACCCCTTGAACTTGTCGATAACCCTTAGTGACAAGCCGAGCTTTATAGATGGTCACATTACCATCCGCGTCTGTCTTCTTCTTAAAGATCCATTTATTTTCTATGGCTCGCCGTTCAACGGGCAAGTCAGTCAAAGTCCATACTTCGTTTTCATACATGGATCCTATCTCGGATTTCATGGATTCTAGCCATTTTTTGGAATCCGGTCCCGCCATTGCTTCTTCATAGTTCGAAGGTTCACCGTTGTCTAACAACATGATTTCCAAGACAGGGTTGCCGTACCACTCTGGTGCGGAACGTGTTCTTGTGGACCTTCGAATTTCAGTAGGAGCTTGATTAGAAGTATCTTGATCATCATCAATAACTTCCTCTCTAGTAGGTGTAGGCACCTCAGGAACATTTTCTTGAGTTGCGCCATTTGCCGGTTCAAGAGGTAATACCTCATCAAGTTCTACTTTGCTCCCACTTACTTCTTTCGAGAGAAACTCTTTCTCCAGAAAGATTCCGTTCTTGGCAACAAAGATCTTGCCTTCGGATCTTAGGTAGAAGGTATACCCAACAGTTTCTTTAGGGTATCCTATGAAGACGCATTTTTCCGACTTGGGTTCGAGCTTTTCAGGTTGAAGTTTCTTGACATAAGCATCGCATCCCCAAACTTTTAGAAACGACAGCTTAGGTTTCTTCCCAAACCATAATTCATACGGTGTCGTCTCAACGGATTTCGACGGAGCCCTATTTAAAGTGAATGCGGCAGTCTCTAAAGCATAGCCCCAAAAAGATAGCGGTAAATCGGTAAGAGACATCATAGATCGTACCATATCTAATAGAGTGCGATTACGACGTTCGGACACACCATTACGCTGAGGTGTTCCAGGCGGCGTGAGTTGTGAAACTATTCCATATTTTCTTAAGTGTGTGCCAAATTCGTGACTCAAGTATTCTCCTCCACGATCTGATCGTAGAAACTTGATTTTCCTGTCACGTTGATTCTCAACCTCACTCTGAAATTCCTTGAACTTTTCAAAGGTTTCAGACTTGTGTTTCATTAAGTAGACATACCCATATCTACTCAAGTCATCAGTGAGGGTGAGAACATAACGATAGCCACCGCGAGCCTCAACACTCATTGGACCGCACACATCAGTATGTATGATTTCCAATAAGTTGGTCGCTCGCTCCATTGTTCCTGAGAACGGAGTCTTGGTCATTTTTCCCATGAGGCATGGTTCGCATGTGTCAAATGATTCATAATCAAGAGACTCTAAAAGTCCATCTGCATGGAGCTTCTTCATGCGTTTGACACCTATGTGACCAAGGCGGCAGTGCCACAAGTATGTGGGACTATCATTATCAACCTTACATCTTTTGGTACTCACACTATGAATATGTGTAGTAATACGCTCGAGATTCATTAAGAATAAACCATTGACTATCGGAGCATGACCATAAAACATATCTCTCATATAAATAGAACAACCATTATTCTCGGATTTAAATGAGTAGCCATCTCGTATTAAACAAGATCCTGATACAATGTTCATGCTCAAACATGGCACTAAATAACAATTATTGAGGTTTATAACTAATCCCGTAGGTAAATGTAGAGGTAGCGTGCCGACGGCGATCACATCGACCTTGGAACCATTCCCGACGCGCATCGTCACCTCGTCCTTTGCCAGTCTCCGTTTATTCCGCAGCTCCTGCTGTGAGTTACAAATATGAGCAACGGCACCGGTATCAAATACCCAGGAGTTACTACGAGCACTGGTAAGGTACACATCAATTACATGTATATCAAATATACCTTTGGTGTTGCTGGCCTTCTTGTCCGCTAAGTATTTGGGGCAGTTCCGCTTCCAGTGACCCTTCCCTTTGCAATAAAAGCACTCTGTCTCAGGCTCGGGTCCATTCTTTGACTTCTTCCCGACAGCTTGCTTGCCGGGCGCAGCAACTTCCTTGCCGTCCTTCTTGAAGTTCTTTTTACCCTTGCCCTTCTTGAACTTAGTGGTTTTATTCATCATCAGCACTTGATGTTCCTTCTTAACTTCTACCTCTGCTGATTTCAGCATAGCAAATACTTCAGGAATGGTCTTTACCATCGCCTGCATATTGAAGTTCATCACAAATCTCTTGTAGCTTGGTGGAAGCGACTGGAGGATTCTGTCAATGACCACGTCATCCGGGAGATTAACTCCTAGCTGAGTCAAGCGGTTATGTAACCCAGACATAGTGAGTATGTGCTCACTGACAGAACTATTTTCCTCCATCTTACAGCTGAAGAACTTATCGGAGACTTCATATCTCTCGATCCGGGCATGAGCTTGAAAAACCATTTTCAGCTCTTCGAGCATCTCATATGCTCCATGTCTCTCAAAACGCTTTTGGAGCCCCGGCTCTAAGCTGTAAAGCATGCCGCACTGAACGAGGGAGTAGTCATCAGTACGTGTCTGCCAAGCGTTCATAGCGTCTTGGTTCTATGGGACGGGTGGATCACCTAGCGGTGCTTGTAGGACATAATCTTTCTTGGCAGCTATGAGGATGATCCTCAGGTTCCGGACCCAGTCCGTATAGTTGCTGCCATCGTCTTTCAGCTTGGTTTTCTCTAGGAACGCGTTGAAATTGAATACAACGTTGGCCATTTGATCTACAAGACATATTGTAAAGATTTTAGACTAAGTTCATGATAATTAAGTTCATCTAATCAAATTATTAATGAACTCCCACTCAGATTAGACATCCCTCTAGTCATCTAAGTATTACATGATCCGAGTTAACTAGACCGTGTCCGATCATCACGTGAGACGGACTAGTCAACGTCGGTGAATATCTTCATGTTGATCGTATCTTCTATACGACTCATGCTCGACCTTTCGGTCTTCTGTGTTCCGAGGCCATGTCTGTACATGCTAGGCTCGTCAAGTTAACCCTAAGTGTTTTTGCATGTGTAAAACTGTCTTACACCCATTGTATGTGAACGTAAGGATCTATCACACCCGATCATCACGGCGTGCTTCGAAACGACGAACTGTAGCAACGGTGCATAGTTAGGGGAGAACACTTCTTGAAATTGTTGTAAGGGATCATCTTATTTACTACCGTTATTCTAAGTAAACAAGATGCAAAACATGATAAACATCACATGCAATCAAATAATAATAGTGACATAATATGGCCAATATCACATAGCTCCTTTGATCTCCATCTTGGGGCTCCATGATCATCCTGTCACCGTCATACTCATCGACATGTAAGTCGTGATTCCTTGTAAAATAGCATGAACATCTCATACATCACATATAGACCATTCATCATTCATCACAACTTTGGCCATATCATATCACAAAGCACTTGCTGCAAAAACAAGTTAGACGTCCTCTAATTGTTGTTGCAGGTTTTACGTGGCTGAAGTAGGGTTCTAGCAAGAACGTTTTCTAACCTACGTAAAAGCCACAACGTGATTTGTCAACTTCTATTTACCCTTCATAAGGACCCTTTTCATCGAATCCGCTCCAACTAAAGTAGGAGAGACAGACACCCGCCAGCCACCTTATGCATCTAGTGCATGTTAGTCGGTGGAACCGGTCTCACGTATGCATACGTGTAAGGTTGGTCCGGGCCGCTTCATCCCACAATACCGTTGAAGCAAGATAAGACTAGTAGCGGCAAGAAAGTTGACAACATCTACGCCCACAACAAATTGTGTTCTACTCGCGCAAGAGAACTACGCATAGACCTAGCTCTGATACCACTGTTGGGGAACGTTGCAGAAAAAAAAAAATTTCCTACTCGTTTCACCAAGATCCATCTAGGAGTTCATCTAGCAACGAGTGATTAGATGCATCTACATACCTTTGTAGATCGCGAGCGGAAGCGTTCGAAGAACGGGGTTGATGTAGTCGAACACGACGTGATTCAAATCACCGGAGATCCTAGCACCGAACGGACGATACCTCCGCGTTCAACACACGTATGGAGCGGATGGCGTCTCCTCCTTTCTTGATCCAGCAAGGGGGAGGAGAGGTTGATGAAGATCCAGCAGCACGACGGCGTGGTGGTGGATGCAGGGCGTCACAGTAGCAGGGCTACGCCGTGTACTACGAGGGAGAGATGTAACAGGGGAGAGGGAAGCACCAAAGGCTGAGGTATGAAGTCCTCCCTCTCCTCAGCTATATATAGGAGGGCCAAGGGGGGGGTGAGCCAGCCTAGGAGATCCAATCTCCTAGGGCCGGCGGCCAAGGGGAGGTTTCCCTCCCCCCCAAGGCACCTAGAGGTGCCTTCCACCATTGGGACTCTTCCCTTTTGTGGAAACCTAGGTGCATGGGCTTTTGGGGCTGGTGCCCTTGGCCCATGCAGGCCAAGGCGCACCCCCTACAGCCCATGTGGCCCCCCGGGATAGGTGGCCCCACCCGGTGGGTCCCCGGGACCCTTCCGGTGGTCCTGGTACAATACCGATAACCCCGAAACTTGTCCCGATGGCCGAAACAACACTTCCTATATATAATTCTTTACCTCCGAACCATTCCGGAACTCCTCGTGACGTCCGGGATCTCATCCGGGACTCCGAACAACATTCGGGTTACTGCATACACATATCTTCACAACCCTAGCGTCACCGAACCTTAAGTGTGTAGACCCTACGGGTTCGGGAGACATGCAGACATGACCGGGACGACTCTCCGGTCAATAACCAATAGCGGAATCTGGATACCCATGTTGGCTCCCACATGCTCCACGATGATCTCATCGGAAGAACCACGATGTCGAGGATTAAACAACCCCGTATACAATTCCCTTTGTCAATCGGTATGTTACTTGCCCGAGACTCGATCGTCGGTATCCCAATACCTTGTTCAGTCTCGTTACCGGCAAGTCACTTTACTCGTACCGTAATGCATGATCCCGTGATCAACCACTTGGTCACCTTGAGCTCATAATGATGATGCATTACCGAGTGGGCCCAGTGATACCTCTCCGTTATATGGAGTGACAAATCCCAGTCTCGATCCGTGTCAACCCAACAGACACTTTCGGAAATACCTGTAGTGCACTTTTATAGTCACCCAGTTACGTTGTGACGTTTGATACACCCAAAGCACTCTTACGGTATCCGGGAGTTACACGATCTCATGGTCAAAGGAAAAAATACTTGACATTGGAAAAGCTCTAGCAAACGAACTACACGATCTTGTGCTATGCTTAGGATTAGGTCTCGTCCATCACATCATTCTCCTAATGATGTGATCCCGTTATCAATGACATCCAATGTCCATAGCCAAGAAACCATGACTATCTGTTGATCAACGAGCTAGTCAACTAGAGGCTTACTAGGGACATATTATGTTCTATGTATTCACACGTGTATTACGATTTCCGGATAATACAGTTATAGCATGAATAAAGACAATTATCATGAACAAAGAAATATAATAATAATACTTTTATTATTGCCTCTAGGGCATATTTCCAACACAGCGATGGGAGTACGGTGGGGCGGTGAGGCCTGCGTGGCAGCACAGCTGGCCGTGGGGAGGAGGGAGCAGGCGTTCCCGCCGGCGCTTGTTTGAGCGGCTGGAGCATGAAGAGCAGAGATTGAAGAAGCACGACAGCCGTTGGATGGACATCCAACAGTCACTTCTTGTGCGTCAACCTTTTTTTAGGAAAGTCTCAAATCTGTGGAAAACAGCATACAACCCATCTGCCATTATTTCTAATAATTTGCAGCCCATTTGCTAATTCTTAAGGTTTCTTTTGGAGTCCATATTCTTTTTGGTAGCATTACAACCCATATTGTGGCCACGGTTAAAAAATTATATGAAATGTTGCATATTTCTGTGCGGTCCGAACTGTTTTTAATCCTGAAATTTCATGTCACATTCAAACTGATTTTAAAAATAAATGTATATCAATATAAAATCCAACAAATTGTCCACGCATAAAAATTAATGCAATTTAAAATCTTGAAATGAAAAAAAGAAATTTGAAAGTAATTGCCGGTTTGATGTGTTTTAAAAATGTACAATCCACTTTTATTACTGATAGGCCATTTTCTCGTCCAACCGAATGAAGCTCTCCTCGTCTTGAAAGATTTGCAGCCCAACATGCATGGCAAAACGACTTACTTGGCAAATCATAAAAAAATGGGCTAGCCATTTTCAGAAAGAAAAAAAACTACTGGGCTAGTCTATGGTAAACATAAACGAGAAGGCTGTCTAGACAGGCCAGAGTGCCCTGCACTGCCTAGTTGACACCCTGCTTCGATCTCAAAAACAAATTAGATAAATGCCACAAAAAATATCGCGATTCAGAAAAATGCCACCGCAATTTCCAAACTTTGAAAAATGCCACTGCAATTTTTGCAAACTTTGGAAAACGCCACTGCAATTTGCAAACTTTGAAAAACGCCACTCCAGACTTCGAAAAATGCCACTGGAAATGGCATGAAATGCCATTCTTCAAAGTTTGGAAATTGCAGTGGCATTTCTCAGAAACACCAGATTTGAATTGGCATTTATCAAATTAACCCAAAACAAAAATAACTGGGTGAGCTGCTGGGTCCCTGGTGTCAGCCGCTCATTGCGCAACTCTCTCGTTTATTGACTACGTTGACAATGGCATGGGACCCAGATGTCAGAAATCCATTAGGAGGAGCCATTTTTTATTGGATTGAAATAAGGAGGAACTTGCTAGCGTACTGCCATGACCTTGGCGGGTCCTTGCTGCCACCCTCTCCACGTACAATCATTTCCTGATTGTGTACGCGTCAACTTGGTAGGCCCACAAGTCAGCCTCTAAACCCGTGGAGGACAAATACAACCCATTTAAAAAAATAACAACCCATTCCATGCGTTCAAATGGAAAGTTCAAAATTCTGAGCAAAGTAACAGGTTTGATTCACATATAGAGTACTGAACTTCCACGTTGACAACCATCATAGCCAAGTTAACTATCTACTCCCACTAATACTCTAGTAGCGTACAAGTACTAACTTACTCTTAGCTAACTAGACGATGCCGGCCGCCAATTGCAGTACACGCTAAACGCCGGCACCGGCGTCCTCTGCCTCGCCTCGGACTTGCCAGAGGTGCGATAGGGCACGTTGCTCACGTGCGTTGGCCCTTTCCATGCCAGCGTGGTCCACCGAAGCTTCGGCTTCTAAGAGAGAAACCCACTTGATGAGCTGGTAGTAAAAATCAGCGTCGCGAACACATGCGTGCCCGACAGCCTCCAGGGCTATTTTCCGGGCGCCGGCCTCCACGTAGTCGGCCCAGGTGCGGGCTCTCTTCTCACGACTCAGAGCGTCGGTGCGCTGCTGCTCCATGTCCCGCTGGCGGCGCAAATCGGCGATACGCTGCTCCTCCACCAAGCGGTCGCGCTCCAACAACTCCTGCTCCTCCACTAGGCGGTCGCGCTCCAACAAGTCCTCGATCTCCGCATTGCCATATAAAGACCGATAGAATGCCTCCTCCCTCCATCTGCCTTCCGGTGAAAACCGAACACTAGTTCCGGCGGTGACCGCCTCCGGCCTCGCCTATCACGGACGGGCGGGGGCATGGTGGACATGGCGACAGCGAGGATAAGTGGAGAGCAATGTTGGGCTGGTGGGGGCTTATGAGTATAGGGCGATTTGGGTCACGGTGGCACCATAGAAGGCCGGGAAACAGTACTTATAGGCGGAAGGTAGCGCCACGGTCATCGGAATTCAATGCATAATTAAGCAGGCATGGCTTAGCGCGCCAGCTTGCCGTGGAAAACTAGAGAAACTGAAATTCTGACTGTGCCGTCCCGTCCCGTCCGTGCTGGGTTGCACACCGGCATGACGGTCAAACGAGTGCACTCGAATCATCTCCCTCCTTGTCAATAATGATTCCGCGGATTTAAAAGGCCCGCAACAATTAAAGTGCATCTTTTTTCGCATCAGTTAGCTGTCTTAATTACGGCCGGCTGCAAGCAGGCACTCAAAATCGCTCGCATCCAGTACGCGGAGCAGCATGCAACGAGTCGCAGCCGAGGGCATTAGTTGATGAACTTTAGTTGGGAGATAAGGCATTTGCGAATGTTTTCGCTGGCAGTTTCTTCAGATTCACATGGCATTTTCTTTAGAGCAGCTTGTTAGTTTTTTTAATTATGTTCTTCCTACTAACATGGATGCTTCTCTTGGCTAACATTCAGTACAGACTGAAAGACAAATTTGTTTGTGAAGGCTACAATTCCTCTTGTAAACATAAGTGGTTTCACCAACAGCTGGAACCATGAGAATGAACCGCACATGATGGAGGAACATCCACTGCAATATGATTTGGTCTTCTCTTGATCACACGGCGAGACTATTTTCGGAATACAAACTTTAACTTAGGCAAAATGATGCCCATTGTATAATCAGACCAAAGCAAAGAAGCACCTAGTGTTGGCCAATAAATATTACAGTACTACTTTTCTGTAGTCCATGAAGTGACTATCCAATCTTTCTGTGTCTATTTTCAAATGGCACTGCATGTAGTGACTATACTATTCTCTTGTGCAGTTCAACCAAAATTGCGGCCACTTTGTGTGTTTGCCAAATAGCAACGGGCAAACATCTCTGTCTGCACAAATATCAAGCAGCTAGTAAACATATAGCCCACCTTGTATATTCGGTTTAAACATGTCTCTTCCATTTAGCATCTGTCTTGTTTTGCACTGGACAATTTGATACAGTCATGTTTCACCCTAGACAATTTCATACTGAATTGCTTTGCTTGTTTAGAGCAGAAATATAGCGCCTATTCTTCATCAGACCAAGGATATCCATGTTATAAGTGATGGAAGAGGTGAAATCGATACAACCGAAATTGAGCATCCAATCATTGAATCATGTCCTGCACCTCCAATGTAGGTCCACCCTGCCAATAAATTCACATGCAAACCACTAGTATTACTATCTAATGACAGTACAAAAAGAGTAGCAAGATAGTAGCACACCATGTACCTTCTTAATGAATAGCTCATAGTGCCACCAATTTGATATAAAGGTTTGGAATAAAAGATGCTCCTAATATTGAACCAGTTGGACTTTTTGTGCAGTTCCACTAAAATTGAGCATCCCTATTTGCATAGATATTGAAAGTGTGATTACTATAAAAGTGGTACTAGTTGAAGCATAAACTCACATATATAAGCATTCCAATTTCTTAATGGGAAAAGGTAGCAGGACTGTTTCTAACCACCTATTTGAAGGAATAAATAAGGCAACAGAGGCTGATGTCAGAAAGGCATATATAGTTCGTTCTGAAAGAATGATCGATTCCTTACCTTTCCTCTTCTTTTAAGCATATTTTTTGCAGTTCAACTAAAATAAAATGCCATCACCGCCTTGACAATTTAGTGACACTGTACAAAAGGAAATGACTTAACATTACATCATGATGTCAGGTATGTAGTCGACAGGCATTAGAGACAAACTTACAGACCTCCTCCGATAACATAATGAACATTAATTTTAACAAAGGTGTGACTAGCTTTACCGGGATAATTTGAGAGAACTCTACACCCTCTGTTCCTTAATATAAGACGTTTTCACGGTTCAGTATAAAGTACCCAAACGTCTACTAGTATTTAGAAAAACATGTAGTAGTTTTCTTGAGCACATATCTGGGAAAGCTTGCCACACTTTATTTATTCCCATATGCTAATGCAACACCATTCGAAATTTTGAATACTACAAATATACACTAATCCAGTGGCTGGTGCAATAGTAGAGTAGTTATTTTATTACAGGGTACAGTACAATGGTTTTACTGAACAGATTTCAATAAACTCTGGCACTGGAAGATTTCTATAAGAATTAACAATATAAAATGTAAAGGTAACACGTTTCAGCATTGGTATACTAGCTGTGCATTAGCATTAAACCAAATACAAAAGTCTGAAGGTAACTAGCATTATTAACTAATGACAGTATAAAAATTGCAAACCATGTACCTCCAAGATAAATATCATTTCGAACTCGGGGGGACCTTAAACATTGCTATCCAAATCTTGATAATCGATCAAACATAAAAACTTGATCGAACGAATCAAGAGAACAGCTAGAGGAGGAGGTGCCCAGTCTTGACCTTTCCTCTTGTCTTCATAATTTTTTGTGCAGTTTAACCAAAATAAAATGACATCAGCGCCTTGGCATTTTGGTGACACTGTACAAAAAAATTAACTTATCTCATGAAAGTGAGGTATGTAATCTATAAGCATTAACAGTGCAAAAATTTAAAGGTAGTAATAAGTTTCATCGTTGGTATACTGGCTGTGCAACAGCATTAGAATGCCTTAGCTGAAAAAGCTTTAATACATTCACAATCAACAGCTAACCCTGAAATAATCCAGTGACATTAAATGACATTGCTTAAATTTATCGGTGGCATTAGACTGAGTGCGGCACTAGTTGAATGTGGCATCACTTTAGCAGTAGCATTGCTTGACTTGACTGCAGGCGTTATACTAACAGCAAAAAAGTGACACTAAGAGCATGGGAGGCCCATTCGGACAGTGGGCGCACAAGTACGATGTATCTCCACGGACGCATAGAGTGGTGAGGGAGGTATGGTTGCCCAGAGCAACAAATATCCAGGCAGCATATGTGGATTACATCCCATTTTTGTTATGTTTAGCCACCTTTTTCCTATGCGAGGACAGCAAACCAATCGACCTGGTCATTCTCTATTGCGTTGTCATGCCTTTCAACCCTTCCTCAACCAAGAGACACGAGACTCGTTCTTAGCTACTGATTTTCCCCTTTTCAACCTAGATGCGGGTTCGATGCCTACTCTCTTGGACAGTACAGTATCCCTTCCTTTCCTTATTCAACCCAGACATGGATTAGTCTGCATGAAGTAGGGTTTATTTTAATAGTGCAAATTAAGGTTTTCGACCAGCAGAGCAGAGGATAGCAAATTGGGAAGATGGTGGAGTGGAAAAAGATCCACATGCAGCGACATGGCAGATGGGACAATAGAACAAGGGTATGGTTCGAAAAGAGGTAGAATAACTGAGGGTCGCCGGGAAGTGGCTTCACTCGTGGTCGTCGTCCTCCGCACGCACTACGGCAGCGAGCTTGGGTACGGAGGCCATCCCGCGCAGGCGCTAGGTCTGAGAGAATGGCCTTGTCGTCAGTGCGTGACCTCGCTCGCCGACGACGAGTGCGTCAACGCTGCACGTCCTTTTCTTCCCTGGCGGATCTGTGACCACCGGTGAGGAGGGAGAGAGAGGCCGTCTTTTTTAGATCTGGAGAGAGGGTGATAGTGTGAGAAGCAAGTGGGAAGCCCTTGCAAGAAAGCTCTGAAGCTCCAGCCTATATATCTTTTTTATACTACTAGTACTAGAGGTGGAGTAGTGGTAGAGTAGTTTTATATTTTCTCTGCAAACAGTACCAGTTAGTCATGCTTCAAAACTGAACGGCACGCCATTAAAAAAAATAAAGTTGGGAAATAATGCGACACCTTGGGCCAACGCGTCCAGATCGCATTTCTCACGATAAATTACACACCATGTTTCGTTGACATGTGGTCCCGTTCCAACATGTCAATGAGACGACGGCGAGTCCTTTTGTACAACTTTCGAAAGGACGTGTAGGCCGAGGCGCCTCTTCGTGTACCGTGGCAAACTGACAACCGTCCACCGACTCTTCGCCTTTCACTCTCGATTTGGAACTGCTGTCGCATCCTCTTCCTCCTTCCTCCATTTGCCTTCACCGTTCCTTCTACCATTGTTTGATCGTCTTCTCCATGGAGGGAACAAGCCGGAAACGACCCCGTTATTCTTGCCCCGATCTGAAAGATGACGTGGTGGGGGAACTCATTGATCGGTGTAACGTCATCACCTTGGCTAGCATGCCATGTTCGTTCAAGCCCATTCTTGACTCAACTAATAACATCATTACAAGGAACCCAAGGGTCCAGGAGCGGTTTGATCTCACTTATCTTCTTCGCTATAAGCCTGTTCGCATGGGCGCGGACGAAGGAGGCCTCGCCTTGTGCAAGTTGATGCCGCTTGATAATGATACATGTGATGTCAAGATGCCATCACTTAAGGGTAAGTCCTGGGCTGGCCCAAATGGAGATTGGGTTGTTTATATTGGGTACAATTGCGAGTGGGAACTTGTGAATGTGTACACTCGTCAGCGGATTCCACTTCCAAAAATCTCAGAGTGCCCTGAGGTTGAGCACACAGATGATCTACGTACATTCAAATACGATCATGGTGACTGTCGTCTACTAAAGGTAGGAATTTGTCAAGTTCCCAACCGCTCTTGGAATTACAAGAACTATCAAGTTGTTGCTATCTTCGACAAGCTTGTTGCCGTCCTTTGTGGTTTGATTGGATGGATATTGCTCAAAAGCCAGTTTCTATACACGGATGTGTACTGTGATGAAATTGAATACGAGGATCTTTTGTTTGCTGCCACCACTCGTGGCACTGTTTTTTGCATGGGATCCTCGTAGTTTCGGTATGTTTGCCTTCCACCGTAATTATAATTGTTTCATCCACATGCATGTGGGTTAGCAAGTTTCCCTTTACTAATTAACCTTCTTCTTGTGTTTCCAAGGTCCTGTGAACATTCCACCACATATATTTGAAAATAAAATTTAGCAGGGGGGAGATGACGATGGTGATGATCACGAGCATGAGGAGGAGCAGACCTTATCTATTCAGTGGCGCCTGGCAACTAATTCTGATGGATCACCTCTTCTTGTCTGTATACAGTGCACTCAGACTTTTACTACTGAGGAAGCAGGTGTTCTCTCCCATGGTCGCCCTCTCCTGACCTATTCCAACACCCGTTGCATGGTATTCAGGACGAATACTAGTGTGCTAGCACCAACACCTTCTCCCTGGTTCAGTATTGATAGTCTTGGAGCAAACTCGCTCTTCGTTGGACCAAACTATCCAATGATGGTGAAAGGCGATCCAGCTGCTATTGACACAACATTACTACCATTTATGAGAAGCAACTATATCTATACCTAGGACATTTCGGTGGTTCCCTACCCTGGTCCTGATATATGCCGCTTAAGCCTGGATGATCAGTCCTGCGTTGCTCTCAATATTGACAATAGCTGGCCCTTCCAGAGCACCTATGGTTCAAAGAAAGCGTTTCCCACGCCGAGGATTGGTTGAGTTGAAGTTCATTTCATTGCTTGTTATTTGTTGTGTGATGAAAAATTTAGTATTTGCTAGAATGTTTTGATGGAAATAATCTATAATCCAACATGTATCCTCGTTGTCGTTGTGTGTTGATGACTTGTCGTATTTAATGAATGGTACATTTCAGTTGCAAATGCATGTCATAGGCTCAATTTATGAATGGTTTTCGAGTCATTTCTTGGTGTGAGAGTACCGTAGTAGTATAGCCAGCATCTGGCTAGTATATGAAGTTGCCACATCACATAGATCCAACCTAATATTGATGTGTGCTAGCCCTCCATCGGCGTGCCGCTTCAAATGGCGGAGGAAGTGAGAGGTCGCGCCACCTTGTCTCCAGATCAGAGATGCCACTTGTACCAGATGAATGACTCCAAGTTCGACCACCGTGATGCTAGGTGCGAGCCTAGGAACACTGTTGGAGAGACCCCCCTCATAATTTTCCTACATTGGTCGTTTGATTCATAGGATAGAATGCTATAGGATTTTTTCCTATGTAATCATGTTTTAATTGGCAATCTAGCATCCACTCCAACTTTTGTTTCACTTCCTTTGTTCCTACGAAGAGAGTACTTGCTCTAAATGATGTGCCGCTGCAAGGGCCGCCTATATTAATTAACCATGCTCTAAAAAGGTGGACCAACTTTGGCTATAGTAGTACTGTACTAGGTTAGTAGGTGACCTTGCGCTTGGCTCTTCTCCTCATCCGGAAGTCGAACAATAATGATGGTACTACAGTAGTACTTCTGGCAATCTGACACCAAATGAACTACTGCACGTCCACCGCTTGTAAGCAAAAGTTTCTCCTCGTGCTACGAGCCACCGCGCACGCGTTGGCGAGGGAGAATGCGTAGTAAGCAAGCTTCTCGTCGTTCTGCGAGTTGACGGGACACATCAAAGTTATTTATTAGTACTCTCTTCAAAAAGGGCGGACCATGTCCATGGCTACCATCCCGTGCTCTGTCACTGAGTACGTGCACTATTCACATGCCATCGAGGAGAAAAAAATATTTTGTAGTACTAGGTGCCATCGAAGTGCACGACTCACTTACGCACTGCATATCTTCATTTTCTTGCATGACACGCCACCTTGATGCTAGATGTCCCGCGTGTCATGGAGGCATATAGTATGATTTTGTATAATGGAGTCATATAGATGTCCCGCATGCCGGCAACAGGATCAACAAAGCTCATGTCTTAAACGAAAGAGTGGGATAACATAGATTCCCGACTACCGAGAAGGGGCTACAAACCTTGGGGTGGAGCGTCTGCACTCATAATATTTTATATTATTCAGCGATATAAAATCAACCAAATATCTCCAAGTTCCTATACCATTCTATAGTACTATGAGAATAACTTTGAACGTAAGCCATTGATTCACTCTATCCAATGGTCATAGTTGGAAAATCCAAACAAAACCAAGCATTGGATCAACTCTTTTTTTGAGATCAACTCTTTTAGCACTTAGATTGTTGCCGCCTGCCCACCTAGCCCACCTATATATCCGCTCACGTGTGATGACCACAGGAGCTATCCACTCAGATTGTATGTTAAAAAAATAAAGGTCGATAACTGATGTGACACCTCGGGCCAACGCGGCTAGATCGCATTTTGCACGAGAAATTACATACCATGTTTCGTTGACATGTGGTTCCGTTCCAACATGTCAGTGAGACGACAGCGAGTCCTTTTGTACAATTTCCTAAAGGACGTGTAGGCCGGGGCACCTCTTCGTGTACCGTGGCAAACTGGCAACCGTCCACCGACTCTTCGCCTTTCCCTCTTGATTTGGACTGTTGTCGCACGCTCTTCCTGCCTCCTCCATTTGCCTTCACCCTTCCTTCTACCATTGATCGATCGTCTTCTCCATGGAGGGAACAAGCCAGAAACGACCCCGTTATTCTTGCCCCGATCTGAAAGATGACGTGGTGGGGGAACTCATTGATCGGTGCGACGTCATCACCTCGTCTAGCATGGAAGGTTCGTTCAAGAACATTCTCGACTCAACTAATAACATCATTACAAGGAACCCAAGGGTCTAGGAGCGGTTTGATCTCCCCTATCTTCTTCGCCATGACCCTGCTGACTAGCGCGGGGACGAGGGAAGCCTTGCCTTGTGGAAGTTGATGCCGCTTGATAATGATACATATGATGTTAAGATGCCATCGCTTGAGGATAAGGCTTGGGCAGGCGCAAATGGAGATTGGGTTGTTTACATTGGGTACAATTGTGAGTGGGAACCTGTGAGTGTGTACACTCGTCAGCAGATTCCACTTCCAAAAATCTCCGAGTCCCCTGAGGTTGAGCACACAGATGATCTACATACGTTCAAATATGATCATGGTGACTGTCGTTTACGGAAGATAGCAATTTCTCGAGTTCCCAAACGCTCTTGGAATTACATGAACTATCAAGTTGTTGCTATCTTCGACAAGTTTGTTGCCGTCCGTCGTTGTTCGACTGGATGGATATTGCTCAAAATCAGTTTCTATACACGGATTTGTACTGTGATGCAATTGAATACGAGGGTCTTGTGTTTGCTGCCACCACTCGTGGCACTGTTTTTGCATGGGATCCTTGTAGTTTTGGTACGTTTGTCTTCCACCGTAATTATAATTGTTTCATCCACATTATGCGAGTTAGCAAGTTTCCCTTCTCTACTAATTATCCTTCTTCTTGTGTTTCCAAGGTCCTCTAGACATTCTACCACCTATACTTGAAATTTTTTATAACCAAGGGGGGATGAGGACGAGGAGGGCCGATATACTCAGTGGCGCCTAGAAACTTCCGATGGATCACTCCTTCTTGTCTATATACAGCCCACTGCTGATGTTACTACTAAAGAAGCAGCTATTGTCTCCCATGGTCGCACTCTCCAGACCTATCCCAACACCCGTTGTATGGTATTCGGGATGGATACTACTTTGCTAGCGCCAACACCTTCTCCCTGGTACCATATTGATAGTCTTGGAGCAAACTAGCTCTTCCTTGGACAAAACTATCCAATGATGGTGAAAGGCGATCCAACTGCTGTTGACACAACGTTACTACCATTTATGAGAAGCAACTGTATCTATATGTTGGACATTGCGGTGGTTCCCTACCCTGGTCGTGATATAGTATGTCGCTTCAGCCTGGATGATCAGTCCTGCGTTGGTCTCGAGATTGACAATAGCTGGCCATTCCCAGAGAATAACTTGTGGTTCAAAGCAACCGTTTCCAACGCCGAGGATTGGTTGAGTTAAAGTTCATTTCATTGCTTGTTATTTGTTGTGTGATGAAAACCTTATTATTTATAATGTATCCTCGTTGTCGTTGTGGGTTGATGACCTGTTGTACATAATAAAATGATATGCTTGTGATAAACTTACTAAATTTATGAATGACTTTCGAGTCGCTTCTGTGAGTGGGTGCTGCGACGAGGCAAAAATATATTTTCCGAATACATAATTGTACGTGCATTGCAACAGGTTATCAGATGAGGCCAATCACAATAGTACCCTATTTGTACTAGCTTCACATGCTGCACTATCTGTACGTCTACGTACGTAATACAACAAGTTTTAAACTTGAGACCAGCCACCCATCCTCACAAAGAACACTTTTTAACCTACCACAGACTCTAGGAAATTTGTCCACAGTGTGAGGTGGGCCATATGTTAATGTGTTTGCTGTACGTAACCAGCACCTCGAATCCTCGATACTACTACTATAAGTAGTAGGAGTAATAGGGTGGCATGGGCCAGAGCAAGCATTCACGTCCAGCAGTACGGCACACGCCACCAGCACGACTTCCATCTGACACCATATTTGTTGGAGTCCATGCTACAACAATCTCTTCAACTTCATCATTTCTCTAACTCGGCCATCGTGCGGCGGGCAAGGTGGGGGTTTGCCGATAGTCGGTTTCCTCAACCGCGGTCCCACTTGTAAGGCCAACTCCAACGCACGACCCCAAACGGACCTCCGTTTTGCCTGGATTCTGTCTGTTTGGGTAGGGCAATGGGGTCTTGTCCGGGCCATTTCTTGGATGCGGTGGCCGTGCGCCGAATGCGCGGACGCATCCCGACTGCGTACATTTTTCTTTGCAAACGCATATCTTTTTTTATCATTGATTTTTGGTACATGGAAATACATCACCAAAATTTTTACTAGAAAAACAAGAACCATAAGAATACATTTTAGAAGATATCCAACTTCCATAACTGCTCCTGTAAGTTGGATTAGTGCCTTCTCGATGCATTCACTTTTGATCTGCAGAGGCTCGATCCTGCGTGCTTCTTTCTTCTTCGAGTGTAAAGAAGTAGACGTGTCTAGCCTCTATTCTATCAACAAGTGCACTAGCCTCATCTCTAAGCCTCTATGCTAGCTAAAAGTGCTAGAACATCTACTAAATTGCTCTCTATCAATATATCGTTGTACTCTTCTTCCCAATACCAAAACTTGCATCCATTCTACACAATAAATTTTAAGTTAGCACAACTAGTCTAATCCGAGAGCACAACCGAAGATTTGGTCGAGTTCTTCCTCCTTTTGCCGACACGTGGGACATCCAACATCTAGATCGTGTCATGCAAGAAAATAGAGTCATAGGTGAAGCCACGTGATGTGCATCTTGGGTTAAACTGTAAATAGAATCTTACTACTCTTGAGTAACTCCAAAATCGGCCACCAAATATCTTTATTGGATTTGTTTTTCATCACCAGCACGTCAAGGTGAAAGATGTGCAGGTTCAGTGGGTCCTCTTGCGTTTTCACTGACATGTGGGACAGCATATGAGCAAACAGACGATGGACTCCGCGCGTCTGCTGGCTGGCTGAGAAGAGAGACAGAGGAGGGCTGAGCACGGACTCTAGGAAATTTGTTCTACGTAACCAACACCTCGATATAGTGGGGTGGCATGGGCCATAACTAGCATTCATGTCTAGCAGTACGGCACACGCCACCCACACGAGTCCCATTCGACACCAATTTTCTTGGAGTCCGTGTTAGCTATAGCCATCTCTTCTCCCTCTTGTTTTCTTAGCCATCGCGCGGTGGGGGTTTGCCGATAGTCGGTTTGCTCAACTGCGGTACCACTTGTAAGTGAAAATGCAACACAGCATGCATTCCCTCTTGAGCGGCGTGCCGGACAAACCGTGTGGGGGTGCGACATGAACATGGCAGGCTTTTCCTTTTGAACTTGTAACTTGTATAATTTTGTTCTGCTCCATGGGGCGACCGATAGATAGAAATAACGATTTTCCCTAGAGTAATGAGAAGTTTGGTTCTGGCACGGTTCATGCATGGAGTACGTAGGAAAATTATGAAGTTGATGCGAAAGGTAAGATAATTACTAGTAGTACCATATACTACTACATGGATTTGACGAAAAGATAAAGATACATACCGATCCATCAACGACATCCTCACGCCCTAGTGCATCGGGTCACCAACCGGCGTGTGAGGAGCAGCGGTGTTGGCGGCAAGCTAAACGTGCTTCTGAACAATGCCGTCCAAGGTTGCGCTGTGGTCTAAGAAGGCCAGCATCCTATCGTCCTCCTCTTGCATGTAGTAGTCCTTGTGGACGATTTGCATGTAGACGTGGGTGATTATGTCGATGGTGTCTTGCTGCGCCAGGCACTGCGCGGCGAGCGCGACCTTGAGGTGGACATTCTCCGGCGCGACGGCGTGCAGTCGCAGGGCCACCAGTGCCTCGAAGAGTTTGTCACCATACATGCCGTTGAGGGAGGCAGGCATCGCAGAGCCTGGGCGCGTGGGCTGGAGGCATACGTCAAGGTCGTCCGCGAGCTTCTTGACGACGGTGAACTTGTCGAGGATGCTGACGAGGACCTCGTCGAACAAGGAGACGAAGCTGTCGTCCAAGCGGCCCCTCGCCCTGGCTGCCTCAAGCACTACCTGGAGACGTTCCTCTGTGCCGGGCCGCAGGCCTGCGTCATGGACCATCTGGCACAGCCGGCTGATGCTCGTCCTCATCACCTTCATGGGTCTAGCTTCTAGTCAACTAATCTTGCGATTGGAGTGATCACTCTTGCCCTTGGGTGCGTAGGTGCGTAGGATTTCGTAGATTGGACTGGCGGGAGCATTTATATGAGAATTGCAAACTGCGTTGAATTCACGTGCGTGTTGGCCATCTACTCCTCGCCCCTCTACTGCACCTGCCTTTGGCTGTATGACAGGTTGGCCAGTCACCCGTTGGGCCCATGTGTCATACAACCAAAGGCAGGTGCAGTAAGTCAATGAAGTTGCGTCCCCCTCCGTGCCCGTGCAGGCTTTCAACAACTTGAGACTACCAAACATGACATGAAGTGGTTTGTTCATTGCATGTAATCCTATTAAGTAGCAAAAAGACATTAAGTTACCTCGCCGATAGGAATAAAACAATACACCATGTATTTATTTACAGAGGGAGTAGTACATTTTTTGTGACATGCATTACTAGATATTGCTAGTCAAATACTAAATCCAGATGGACGTGGTAGTACTACTAAATCCAGACGGTGGTGCTAGTACTAGTAGTAATACTACTACCACTGTAGTAGCACTCTACTACCCATTGGTCAAATTATTACGTGCTGCTCCTCACAGTGAAGTGACAAGACCCTACGCCGGAGATGACACCTGACTATAGGCGTCGTGTTGGGCAAACCATAGTCTGCTTCAACGTCTGCAGTCACTATCTTCATGGCTGTAGACCTAGCCTGCTTACAACTAGCCGTGTTCGACATAATTTCCCGTGTGTAGATGCCCGTGCATTGCATGGAAAACCAAGATTTGGGGGTGGACGGCGCCGGCAGCGGCCATCGCGCCCGATTTTTCCATGGCTTTCTAGATGTGGTGGGGAGGAGATAAGGCTGATTGTGAGAGACAAGGAGTTGTTTGTAAATAGGGAACAAGTGCGGGCATCTTTTTGCAAAACTGGAGAAGTTTGGTTTGTATGCGTCAGATCTAGATCCGACGGCTATTGGTGAAAGATGGTAGGCACAACATCATCACCAACTCAGGACCTGTTTGATTTGCAGGATTTCGAAAATGCAGGAATATGACACGGCAATATTACAAGTTTCAAACTGATATTACAAATGTTAGGAGTAATGCTGCACCTACGAAGAGGGAATTACTAGGAAGTTTACGTAAGAACTTTCGTTACTTTAGGTGGATGCAACATTATCGTACAAACTAAAATCCACCAACCTGACAAGTCACTAATGGGCAAATAAGTTTTCAAGTCTCTCGCCACTTGATGTTTCAAAAACAAATTCAGCTTCTGCGGAGACTTTGTCATTTAGGCTTAGACGCTTTCCGTGATCAGCATGCCATTCATCGTTGCGCCAGAGGACGCCAAACCTCATTACCTTGAGCACACTTGCCTCCAGAACAAAGAACCTGGCCAATTTAATCTTAGATGTGTTGCCTCGGTAGTCGATCAAATCAATTTATGTAAGATGGAGATCAAGGCATTAGATGAGATTGTTATAGTGTAGCACATTTTTCACTTTCGGGTCTTTTTTTATCTGCAAAAGAAGAGAACATATTAGAGAAGGTGGCTGTATAAGATTGCCGTGTCATCAAGAGGTACCAATATCATTCGCTTTTATGATAGGGTTGGCTGGCTAGTGATATTTTTCACTCACTCACTCTCTCTCTCTCTCTCTCTCTCTCTCTCTCTTTCCTCTCATTTACCTAGGAGTACGCGAAGAGCTTGGGCATTTGTTGCCTTCCACTATGTGGCGCATGCCATAATACGCATCGATGTCAAATCAAAATATTTTGGCACCGCTCTCGCGATGTGAGAGAGTTGGCACCGCTGTGCACACAGACCCACATGTATAAACAAATCAATTAAACCAACTACACCAGCCTCTCACTCTCCCAAACAAGTGTTTTTATTGCCTCGGTCCTCTCTCTCTCCCACTGTCGGTGTCAAAACCGGCGGATCTCAGGTAGGGGGTCCCGAACTGTGCATCTAGGACGTATGGTAACAAGAGGCAGGGGACACGATGTTTTACCCAGGTTCGGGCCCTCTTGATGGAGGTAAAACCCTACGTCCTGCTTGATTAATATTGATGATATGGGTAGTACAAGAGTAGATCTACCACGAGATCGGAGAGGCTAAACCCTAGAAGCTAGCCTATGGTATGATTGCATGTTCGTCCTATGGACTAAAACCCTCCGGTTTATAGAGACACCGGAGAGGGCTAGGGTTACACAGAGTCGGTTACAATAGGAGGAGATCTACATATCCGTATTGCCAAGCTTGCCTTCCACGCCAAGGAAAGTCCCATCCGAACACGGGACAAAGTCTTCAATCTTGTATCTTCATAGTCCAAGAGTCCGGCTAAAGGTTATAGTCCGGCTATCCGGACACCCCCTAATCCAGGAATCCCTCAGTAGCCCCTGAACCAGGCTTCAATGACGATGAGTCCGGTGCGCAGATTGTCTTCGGCATTGCAAGGTGGGTTCCTCCTCCAAACACTTCATAGAAGATTTTGAACACAAGTATAGTGTCCGGCTCTGCAAAATAAGTTCCACATACCACCGTAGAGAGAATAATATTTCCACAAATCCAATTTAATTTGCTGACCTGTTTTGGCAACAGGACATTACGTCACGGCCCAGTGATTATTCGAACCGTTTCCTTTAACTAGCCCCGCACATAACATGAGGCAGTTTTTTGACACGTCTTGTCAAAACAGAGATCGTGTCCCCTTATCACGGGATTCTCATCAATACGGGTGTGGGTAACCCAACCACGCCATCGATTACGGTGCTTGGGGGACGAGCGAGTTTTACCAGGCTAGTGGGGATGCTTAGTTTCATCCGCCCAAATAAAGGGATAAGGATTCACCTTCTCATCCACGCCTTCTGCCTCCTTTGCTCATCCGTTTTCGCACACTCGAGCTCTAGCTCCCAAGTCCGCACTTCCCACCTCAACCTTCTCCAACCATGTCCGGAGCGGGAGGCAGGTGGATGGTCTCTTCCGTCACGGATGGAGACATCAAGAAGCTAAGGAGAGCCGGATACCTGTCCGACGACATCGCGCACCGGCTCCCAGATGAGGGGCGGCTCATCCCCACCCCAGGCCCCATGAGAGGGTAGTGTTCCTCACCCATTTCCTCGGCGGACTGGGATTCCCTCTCCACCCATTCGTCTGGGGGCTCATGTTCTATTACGGCCTGGATTTCCATGATCTGGCCCCGAACTTCATCCTTAACATCTCGGCGTTTATCGTTGTGTGCGAGGCCTTCCTCCGCATCAAGCCCCACTTCGGTTTATGGCTGAAGACCTTCAATGTCAAGCCGAAGGTTGTGGGCGGTCACCAGGCGGAGTGCGGAGGCGCCATGGTGGGCAAGATGCCCAACGTTACATGGCTCGAGGGCTCCTTTGTGGAAACCATAAAGGGGTGGCAATCGGGGTGGTTCTACATCACCGAGCCGTGTAACCCTGCATCGGTAGCGGCCCCACTACAGGAAATAGAAGATTTGCCATCAGTACTTTCTTTGCCGTTAGCATTTTGTCGGGGCAGATGGCAAAGAAAGAGTTTTCCGTCATCAACTGACAGCAAATAACGGATCATAGCTGAGGGACTCCTGGATTAGGGGGTGTTCAGATAGCCAAACTATACCTTCAAGCCGGACTCCTGGACTATGAAGATACAAGATTGAAGACTCCGTCCCGTGTCCGGAAGGGACTTTCCTTGGCGTGGAAGGCAAGCTTGGCGATATGGATGTTCAGATCTCCTACCATTGTAACCGACTCTATGTAACCCTAACCCTCTCTGGTGTCTATATAAACCAGAGGGTTTTAGTCCGTAGGACAACATACACATCAACAATCATACCATAGGCTAGCTTCTAGGGTTTAGCCTCTCTGATCTCGTGGTAGATCTACTCTTGTACTACCCATATCATCAATATTAATCAAGCAGGACGTAGGGTTTTACCTCCATCAAGAGGGCCCGAACCTGGGTAAAACTTCGTGTCCCTTGCCTCCTGTTACCATCCGGCCTAGACGCACAGTTTGGGACCCCCTAGCCTAGATCCGCCGGTTTTGACACCGACATTGGTGCTTTCATTGAGAGTTCCTCTGTGCCGTCGCCGTCAGGCCCGATGGCTCCTACGATCATCAATGGCAATGCAGTCCAGGGTGAGAACTTCCTCCCCGGACAGATCTTCGTCTTTGGCGGCTTCGCACTGCGGGCCAATTCACTTGGCCATCTAGAGCAGATCGAAAGCTACGGCCCTGGCTGTCAGGTCAGATTCAGAAATTTAAACTACACGACTGACATCCGCGGGGACTTGATCTTCGACGGACTCGAAGCACCGCCGAGCGCGCCGCACTGTCACGACGAGCATGATCTAGCTCTGCCGCCGAACAGTGCCCTGGAGGCCGCACCCGCATCGATTCCGACCCTTAGTTCGGAGCCAACCGCGCCGATCGAGGATGGGCGGTTGGACGGCACCTCGGGGGCTGTAATCCCAACGGCGGTTGAGCCGACCACCAGCCCCGTACTCTGCGAGACTCGTGACTCCACGGAGCCGGATTATTCTCCGAACTCCAAACCCTCTGCGCCCCTGCCGATCGAATCCGATTGGGCGCCGATCATGGAGTTCACGGCCACGGACGTCTTTCAGCACTCACCTTTTGGCGATATCCTGAAGTCACTGAAGTGTCTCTCTTTATCAGGAGAGCCCTGGCCGGACTACGGTCAGCAAGGTTGTGGTACGGACGATGAAGAAATTCAAAACCCACCCACCACCCATTTTGTAGCCACTGTCGATGACTTAACCGACATGCTCGACTTCGACTCCAAAGACATCGATGGTATGGTCGCCGATGAAGGAGATGATGAAGAACTAGCGCCTACTAGGCCCTTGAAAGCCACCTCGTCATATAACATATACATGGTGGACACCCCCAAAGAGGGAGAGGGCGACGGAACAGCGGAGGATGACCCCTCCAAGAAACAGCCCAAGCGCCGGCGTCAGCGGCGCCGCTCAAAATCCCGCCAACACAAAAATGGCGATTCCAACACGGGAGATAATAATACTCTGAAGAGTGCCAAAGAAAACCCCCTCCAGCAAGGTTTAGCACAGGAGGATGGAGAAACTAGCCCTCATGAGAGAGCGGCAGACAGAGAGGTCGAGGACGATAATTATATGCCTCCCTCCGAAGACGAGGCAAGCCTCGACGTCGACGAATTCGTCGTGCCAGAGGATCCCGTGGAGCAAAAGCGTTTCCAACGCAGGCTTATGGCCACGGCAAGAAGCCTCAAGAAAAAATAGCAACAGGTGCGAGCTGATCAAGATTTGCTGGTTGACAGATGGACCGAAGTCCTTGCAGCCGAAGAGCATAAACTCGAACGCCCCTCCAAGAGTTACCCAAAGCGCACGTTGCTACCCCAATTAGAGGAGGAAGCACTTGATGCGGCCGAACGGCCACTTCGTGGCCGCGACAGAGAGGCCTCCCGGCCCTCCACTCAAGCCACACCCCGTACTAAGGCACGATAATATGCGTCGGACTTACGAGACATGCTGGAGGACAAGGCAAGGCAAACACGATCGCTCTACGGATCGCGTGGGCACCCCACGGCTCGAGACGGTAACCGTCACGCCGGCCACAAATTCGGCAGGGCCGAACACAGTAGACAAAACTCATTGGAGCTACGTCATGATATCGCCTAGTACAGAGGCGCCACACACCCACTGTGCTTTACAGACGAAATAATGGATCATCAAATCCCCGAGGGTTTCAAACCCGTAAACATCGAATCATATGATGGCACAACAGACCCTGCGGTATGGATTGAGGATTATCTCCTTCATATCCACATGGCCCGCGGCGACGATTTTCACGCCATCAAATACCTCCCACTCAAGCTTAAAGGACCAGCTCGACATTGGCTCAACAGCTTGCCAACAGGATCAATCAGTTGTTGGGAGGACCTGGAAGCCGCATTCCTCGACAATTTCCAGGGCACTTATGTGCGACCCCCAGACGCCGATGACCTAAGTCACGTAATTCAGCAGCCAAAGGAATCGGCTAGGCAATTCTGGACACGGTTCCTAACAAAGAAAAATCAAATAGTCGACTGTCCGGATGCTGAGGCCCTAGCAGCCTTCAAGCACAATATTCGTGACGAGTGGTGTGACACCCCAAAATTTTACCCTTGTTTTATTGACTAAAAATTTTGCCAGGAAATTTAAACCTTTATTTTCTGGATTTTTCCTTTTGATTTCAGAGCCATTCTTTACCTTATTATTATGGGATTTTTACCTCAAGTGAAAAACTTTCCAAATGTATTATTGGACTTGTTTTCCCCCTCAAGAAAAATATTTCTATTATAAGTGGATTTAATTCCATAATTATTTCTATCTGAGCTTTATTCATTAAAGTGAGTTTTCTTGGGTTTTAGGGCCCCATTTGCACTTCAACCCTTTTATAAATTCTTCAAATATTCCAACCAAAATTTGGAGATGTCATGTGATGTTTGTAAATCACTTTTATGCAGAAATATATTCCATTCTTTTAACATTTTGAGCTCTACACCAAGTTTTAAAAATCTGGTCCAGAGAGCAATTTTACACTACAACCTATTCAAATATTTCTTTAAAACTTCCACCAAAATTGTGGGATGTTAGTAGTGGTATGTAATTCAACTCTATGCAAAAACCCAGTGGTGTTCTTTGAAAAATTTGAGTGAATCAACCTCTTTTGCATTCCGATCCAGTTTGGCTTTTTCTACAACAACCCTAGTTTAATTTTCTCTAGCACCCTTGAGTTTTCTCCTGCTTATAGCCCACCTTGCGAAACCCTTAAGTCCAGAAGAGGGGTCCCATTGGAAGATTTATGGATCATGAAACAATGCCATTTACCTGTTGTCCAGAACTGAAGTTTTGCAGAACTTGCACTAACAAGTGTTTGTTTTTGTTAAACTAACCTCACCCCCCTTTTACTCATTCATGGAGACACTGATCTGGAGAATTTGGCCACCCCAAGAGTTGCCTAGATGCCATTGGCATTTTGTCAAACACCCTGAGTGCATGACCAGTTTTGGCTTAGTTTCTAGTTTGTGTTATGAACTTGATCCCCTGACTAGACCAGCATGTCACATGGATTTTCCCAAGACTATAGCTCCACCCTGCTAACTCTCTTGTGGATTGGAGCCCCCTAGCATGCCCTGGCATGTGGTCGAACACGTCGCGTACGTGCTCTGGGCGCGCCTAGAGCGCACGTTTTGCACGTGCGTGCACCGAGCCGCCGCGTCGCACTGCCGTCGCCTCACGCTCGTTCTGGCCCTTCCCCAGTCGCAGCCAACACCCCGCCCCTTCCCCTCGCCGCAGAGCCACCCCTGGCACTACACAGAGCCGCCGTCAGGTCGGCCATGGCGGCAAGCGGCCGGCTACAGCAGCCCTGCCGTGGGCGGCGCCGCCCGAGCCACCCACGCGCGCCAGCTCACCCCCTTGAGCAGTAGGGAACTCGTCGGAATGCGCCGGCCACCCCAAACCACCGCCACGTCGCCCTGCAGCACAGTACGGCGGTCGCCGACGATCTTATCCCCGGCCGCCGTGGAACTGCCCTTGGCCGCCTATATAAGAAGCCCCCGAGCTCGTCAGGCCCTCAAGCAACTCATCTCGCTCCCTCACTGACCCTCCCGTAGCAGTGGATAGACTGGAAGTGGTCGTCTTCTCCTTCTCCGGCAACCACAGCCGCCGCCCCTGTCTCGGCCACTCCGGCACCACCAGGGCCTCCCCCACCCTTCCAGCACCACCACCCGACTCCTCTTCGTCTTGCGGAGCTGCCCAGACCCCCAGCTATGACGGACCACCACCCTAGCCAAGACCCCCAAATCGGCCCGAAGCTATCTCCGCCGCGAAGCTCACCGCCCGCGATCCCTTTCGTCCCCACCTACCTAATGACCACGGGGAGGACCGCCCCAGACCCGCGGATCCATCCCCACCCTCATCTCCCCGCGAGGAACCGCCGTTCGCCGGCGACGATCGCCGGAGCCCCGCCTCCGCTCGGGCAGAGGAAGAGGAGGGAGTGGAGACCAGTCAAACCTGACCAGTGGGCCTGCTAGACCCACCGTGAGTGACCCACGCGCGGTCCATGCTGGATAAGTGAAGACGTAAAACACCAGAGTACGTCTTCGCTGCACCGAAAACGCTTTCAATTTTGAAACGTTTTCTTTTTCTGTTTATTTTAAAAACAGAGTTTGACTGCAACTTTGATTGGCCATAACTTTTTAAATATAAGTCCAAATGAATTGATTCTTTTTCCTACCACTCTCAAATTTCATCTAGTTTATTTTAAGATTTTTTTTCAAAAATAATTAGGACAAAATTTTGTACTGTTTTTAAAGTATGTGTTGATTTCAAATTTTCTTAAATAGGATTTTTGGAGAGAGAAGAAACTTTCAAAAGTTTTGGAGAGCACCTCACCCCATCCACACCTGGAAGGCAAGCATTCTGAACCCTGGCATAATATTGCCGTGTTTAGTTTGAATTGGTTGCAACGCCACCGTGTCTCGAAGTTTCCAATATTTATTAGGGTGATATGATCCTACTCGTGAGTGCATGTTAATGATACAGTGCTTTTGAACGTGGATATGTTGTGATAGTGGTCACCCTCATATAGCCTTCATACCTACCGGAAGGAAACCGGGAAAGCCTCTGTCTTGGGTAGACACGATGCTTGTCTCCAGTTCCTCTTCGAGACAGTTGTGTCCGGTATGGCATGATGAGGTATGCTGAGTGGTGATTCGGTCCATTGGTTTGAAATATATTTGTTATGCTAATCATGCAGGGAATTCCTAAACCTCCTGAGTCGACCATAGATCGAGTCTTGTTCTGGTAACCCCCATACTTGTTTCGTGCTACCACTTGTCCCTGCCATAGGTAGGGTACGGATCAGTAAATTGTCAACCCCTTTCCTAGCACACACCGTACAGAGAGGCCATGGTGGAAGATATCGGCTGCATCCGGTAGGCATGCCACCTGATCCGGGGGCATGGGTGTTTCGGTTGTAGCCGAAGGGGTAGCTCCCCTAGTTTGCGCGCGGTATAAATTTTGTGATCCCATGCTAGTCGAGGTTGTAGCCTCCCCACTTAGAGTTTTGCTTAACATGTGTTAAGGGTGATTCCAGACACCGGTAAGTTAGGCTGGTGTGTGCGGTTAGGTGTGTTTTCGAATGAAAGACCGTGGACGGAATTAGTCCCGATGGACTAAAGGAAATCCGTTGCTAGTGGGTAAAGAGTACACCCTCTGCAGAGATTAAACCTATTCGAATAGTCGTGTCCATGGTTAAGGACTACAGTCTGGGATGGGTAAAGTGTCGGTCTAGTGTCGGTCTTCAGAGGAGAAACTACTAAACCAGAATATTGATTATGACTTGTGATATATGATGGTTATGATTATTATTATTGTGGACTAACCATTTGCATTAATTGAAAAAGATGAATATCCCTGGGACGGTTCTACCTCCTGGATATTCACTGTGTTTATTTTTATTTATAAGCCCTTTATGTGGTATCGCTCAGACGCCCGACTGTGGCATGCCTGTCATTTCATTTAATTATAAGCCCTTTATGTGGTGTTGCACAGACGCCCGACTGTGGCATGCTTGTCATTTCATTTACTTATAAGCCCTTTATGTGGTGTCGCACAGACGCCCAACTATGGCATGCTTGTTATTCCGTTTATATATAAGCCCTTTATGTGGTGTCGCTCAGACGCCCGACTGAGGCATGCTTCATAGTATTATCCTTTTGAGGTGTCGCTTCAGACACCCGATTGGTACTCTGCATTTCTACACCCTGATTGTTTACTCATGTTTTATTTAAAGGCTCTACTTGCATGCATCATGAACCTTATTTCACAACTGACGAAGTGATCATAGAATATTTTAAAGCATGATTAACGGTGGCTATATTATACATGCATTCTTAATGTTTGTGAGTACATTCAAAGTACTCACTGGCTTCTCCCTGGCTATTGTCTTGGCCAAATTTCTTGCGTGGAGAGGAGCATTGCGATGACATCCCCGGAACCTACGCAATGGAGAGAGCAGCCTCGCGAAGATAGGAGTTGTCCTGGTCAGCTGTTCCCGTGGGAAATGGAGTCCCATAGACGCTGATGATCCGCAAACCGCTGCCGCCTTCAGCCACTAGCAAACCATTTGTTGTACTCATAGGCCAGAATGGTCTTGTACTTCATATTTTGTATTTTGCTTGGAGTTTCTATGACAAGTTGGTGCCTCATCAGCTAACAGTAATCCTGGGGCTGGTGAGCACAAGGGCCGCTTTTGGGAAATTAGTATCCCGAAAATCCGGTCCTGACAAACTTGGTATCAGAGCCAGGCTGACCATTGGTTAATCCTATCTTAGCCAGGTCGATAAACGTAGGAAACCAACCCACCAGACATTAACCAAACCCCGGCCAAGCTTCCCATGCAAGATAGCCACACAGTGAGCCCGACACCTTTTTGGCAGTCGGTGCCCAACCTACCCACCTAGCCTATCGATCATGCGCCGGTGATCGGCCCCTAAATAGTATTTTCGCAAGCGTGCGAGGGAAGACTCCATCCCCTTTTTCTATAAAAAGGGCACGCTAACCCCAACCCAGCACAGCACAGCCTCTACCCCAAACCAAGCTATAATGCCTGGCCCTATTGTTCACAATGAGACCACAGCGACCAACCTTAGAGGTTTTGTGACCGTGCTAGCAAACCTCACCCGCCGTGCCTTCGCGTTAGAAGAGCCCCCAGAGTATGTTGTGTACCAAGGGTCCATGAGCGGCGAGAGCCGTCAATTTTGGGCCACTGTGCACGTCTATGGTGGGGGTCTATCACCAGAACGCCCCTACAGGTTCATCGGAAGGACAACTTCCTTTGAGCCACAAGCCATCCAACTAGCTGCCCGAGAAGCTATAGTTCAACTCCGGCACTTGTCGCCTAGAGTTAACTGTCGCTCCTTCTACTACTACCCCAGCCGTGACGGGTATGGTAGACCACCCCAAGTTGCCAATGGAGATCACGAGACGGATCTTGCTTTATTGCATTTGTTGCGCTATGTAAGTGCACTAGAGGGACTATTCGATCAAATCACCCTTGATATGATCGCAGCTCGTGGAGAATTGATCTGCCGAGCCCCAGCAAGAAGAGAAGATGAACCTGACGCCGACAACCTAGTCGTGCTGTTCGGACAACCGATCGAGACCTTGAGGTCAGCCCCAGCCATCAACCAAGGTGCTTTGATGAACCCAGAAGTGCTTCGTCGCCTTTTGGGAACACACTCCAACGGGATTGTGGCCAACAATCCCCATGATGGTCATCATCACTACCCTGACCCTGCAGTTCCTCAACCACCTGCAGCTAACTCCGATGGTGAAGCCCGTGGAGAAACCTCGACAGCCACGAGGCACGCCCGCTTAGATATAAACGAGGTGGACTAAGTCACTCGAGTAGTGCCGAGTCTCAGTATGTCCACAACCTGTAACTGTGTGACCTTGTATCACCGCTATGTTGTCTGCATATGCGCCCCTAATTTAAATAGTAGTTGTGTTGATGTACGGCTGCATTTTTAATTCCGTGCGTAGCTACCAAAACCAACCCCGACGGCACCCACAGTAACACGTCACTTCTGCGAGATGTGTGTATCTGTGGCTTTGACCCCGATCCCCATGAGAGCAGAACCGACAAACCCATTGCCCCTCACCGCGGTAAATAACCCAGCCCAGTCACTATATAAAAGGCCACCTCGTGACCTTGCCAAGTACCCCTCATCTAGTGCGCAACCCTCACAACCACTTCTTGCCATGCCGAGCCCTAGCATTTATCTGAGAACCCCAGATGCAACCCCGGGTAGCTTTGTTAAAATATTGTGGGACTTTACCTGCTGTACCATGGGTTCTACCCAGCCACCCAGTACGAGCTGCTCAAATCGAGGATCACCTCTTCCACCTCGAAATATTGGGCAGTAGTGCAATCCCTCCCGTAAACTCAAACCAAGACCCAACGGAAGTCTCCTTCCTGGGGAAATCTATGCCGACTCCGCAGATGGCCATAGAAGCGGCTGCACACGAAGCACTTGTTCGTCTTCGATTCGCGGTGCCCTATGCCAGCGAATGAGGGTATTACTACTTTCTGAGCCGTGCAGCACCCGGGGAAGTGACATCTTTTCCCAGTGGACGAACTGAGAGAGACCCAGTACTAGCCAACCTGGTCCAGTACGTCATCGCCCAAGAGCGTTTGACCCAACGAGTAATGGGTTATCTCCAGAGCCACGCTGATTTAAATCCTCAGATCGCCATCGGCAGACCACTGAGACCCGACCAGGAGAGACACGTGCATCGACTGGTCAATCCGCTTCCCCCGATAGAAGAAGAGTGCGCCCCGGTACCAGAGACGTTTTCTCGGGACCCCGTCCAGTTACCGTTTGCATTATAGGCGTCACTGCTATGTTATTATTGCAACATTTATTTTTGTGTTGAAACTTATGCGTGGTATCCTAAGTTGTGCGGCGAGTCAATTATTTGGTTGCAATTATTTTGAGTAATCTTTGCTGCGGTTATTTTAAATTAACAATTTTTCACTCGTGAAAAATCCTGGAGTGAGATTTCTTTTCCCTGAGCTGCTGCAGCGTATACCTCCTCACGACATAGGTTTTTATTCACGCAGCACCACGACAACAGACTCACAGCCACAACCACTCAAACACATACACTACTTGCAACACCACGTAACTGTGTTGCATCTGGCTAATCATCTCCCTAATACACCACAGTCTCTGGAGGAGGGATTAATGGGAATCATCCAGGTGCAAGTTACCTCCCGCACACTGACAACAGTTAGCACCCGACACCCCACCTACTCCTCTTGACCACCGCCACCGCGGAGAGCCAACACTCGAGTGGCAGCATCACGACGATCATCGAGGATCATCGCACACAGGAGCACGGAGAGCCCCAGCAATGCCGCCAGCCATCCACACACCAGGATCACGTACCAGTCCGGCATCGCCTCCGCCATTAGAGCCTCACCCGAGCTTCTGTAAACGGAAATGGAGGAGGAAGAAGGAGAAGGAGAAGCGAGGCCAGGTGCAAGGAAGAAGAGAGGAACACCTCGGCCGTTTTATAGCTCGAGCTCGGTGTACGGTGGGCGAAGTCCACCAGCGCCGCTCGTCACCCAATTGCCGGTGTTCGGAGGCGAATCCGCAAGCAGTGCCAACAGCACGCTGGCCCGCGAGGTGAGTGCACGCTGCACCGGCAGCTAGCACGCCGCGCACTACCGCGGTACGGCCTAGATGCCCTACGCGCTAAACATCGCCGGTGGAGAAAGCGCGGGAAAGCACGTGGGAGAGAGGAAAAAGAGAGAACTGGAGGAGGAAGAAGAAGAGACTAACAATAGACCCCGGGTCCACCTGTCAACCAGAGAGAGCACTATGCTCTCGGGTACGACCAGCGTATTTTAAATTTCGAATTTATTCTCAATTTACTGTATCCAATGTAGAAATCTCTCGTTGTCCCCCTAACCATAGATTTTTCCACGCAGCGCCAGTGTTGCACATTGTGGTTTTACACCACTTATTGCCCTCTCCCTGTAGCCACATTTTATTGCATATATTTTCTTAAAACAGCTTTTAACAAATCTCGAGGACGAGATTTTTCTTAAGGGGGGTAGTGTTGTGACACCCCAAAACTTTACCCTTCTTTTATTGAGTAAAAATTTTGCCAGGAAATTTAAACCTTTATTTTCTGGATTTTTCCTTTTGATTTCAGAGCCATTCTTTACCTTATTATTATGGGATTTTTACCTCAAGTGAAAAACTTTCCAAATGTATTATTGGACTTTTTTTCCCCCTCAAGAAAAAAATTTCTATTATAAGTGGATTTAATTACATAATTATTTCTCTCTAGGCTTTATTCATTAAAGTGAGTTTTCTTGGGTTTTAGGGCCCCATTTGCACTGCAACCCTTTTATAAATTCATCTAATATTCCAACCAAAATTTGGAGATGTCATGTGATGTTTGTAAATCACTTTTATGCAGAAATATATTCCATTCTTTTAACATTTTGAGCTCTACACCAAGTTTTAAAAATCTGGTCCAGAGAGCAATTTTACACTACAACCTATTCAAATATTTCTTTAAAACTTCCACCAAAATTGTGGGATGTTAGTAGTGGTATGTAATTCAACTATATGCAAAAACCTAGTGGTGTTCTTTGAAAAATTTGAGTGAATCAACCTCTTTTGCTTTCTGATCCAGTTTGGCTTTTTCTACAGCAACCCTAGTTTAATTTGCTCTAGTACCCTTGAGTTTTCTCCTGCTTATAGCCCACCTTGCAAAACCCTTAAGTCCAGAAGAGGGGACCCATTGGAAGATTTATGGATCATGAAACGATGCCATTTACCTGTTCTCCAGAACTGAAGTTTTGCAGAACTTGCACTAACAAGTGTTTGTTTTTGTTAAACTAACCTCACCCCCCTCTTACTCATTCATGGAGACACTGATCTGGAGAATTTGGCCACCCCAAGAGTTGCCTAGATGCCATTGGCATTTTGTCAAACACCCTGAGTGCATGACCAGTTTTGGCTTAGTTTCTAGTTTGTGTTATGAACTTGATCCCCTGACTAGACCAGCATGTCACATGGATTTTCCCAAGACTATAGCCCCACCCTGCTAACTCTCTTGTGGATTGGAGCCCCCTAGCATGCCCTGGCATTTGGTCGAACACGTCGCGTACGTGCTCTGGGCGCGCCTAGAGCGCACGTTTTGCACGTGCGTGCACCGAGCCACCGCGTCGCACCGCTGTCGCCTCGCGCTTGTTCTGGACCTTCCCCGCTCGCAGCCAACACCCCGCCCCTTCCCCTCGCCACAGAGCCACCCCTGGCACTACACAGAGCCGCTGTCAGGTCGGCCGTGGCCGCAAGCGGCCGGCTACAACAGCCCTATCGTGGGTGGCGCCGCCCGAGCCACCCACGCGCGCCAGCTCACCCCCTTGAGCAGTAGGGAACTCGTCGGAATGCGCCGGCCAGCCCAAACCACCGCCACGTCGCCCTCCAGCACAGTACGGCGGTCGCCGACGATCTTATCAACGGCCGCCGCGGAACTGCCCTTGGCCGCCTATATAAGAAGCCCCCGAGCTCGTCAGGCCCTCAAGCAACTCATCTCGCTCCCTCACTGACCCTCCCGTAGCAGTGGATAGACCGGAAGTGGTCGTCTTCTCCTTCTCCAGCAACCACAGCCGCTGCCCATGTCTCGGCCACTCCGGCACCACCAGGGCCTCCCCCACCCTTCCAGCACCACCACCCGACTCCTCTTCGTCTTGCGGAGCCGCCCAGACCCCCAGCTACGACGGAGCACCACCCTAGCCAAGACCCCCAAATCGGCCCGAAGCTATCTCCGTCGCGAAGCTCACCGCCGGCGATTCCTTTCGTCCCCACCTACCTAACGACCACCAGGAGGACCGCCCCATCCCCGCCCTCATCTCCCCGCGAGGAACCGCCGTTCACCGGCGACGATCGCCGGAGCCCCGCCTCCGCTCGGGCAGAGGAAGAGGAGGGAGTGGAGACTAGTCAAACCTGACGAGTGGGCCCGCTGGACCCACTGTCAGTGACCCACGCGCGGTCCACGCTGGATAAGTGAAGACGTAAAACACCAGAGTACATCTTCGCTGCACCGAAAACTCTTTCTTTTTTCGAAACGTTTTCTTTTTCTGTTTATTTTAAAAATAGAGTTTGACTGCAACTTTGAATGGCCATAACTTTTTAAATATAAGTCCAAATGATTTGATTCTTTTTCCTACCACTCTCAAATTTCATCTAGTTTATTTTAAGATTTTTTTTCAAAAATAATTAGGACAACTTTTTGTACTATTTTTAAAGTATGTGTTGATTTCAAATTTTCTTAAAAAGGATTTTTGGAGAGAGAAGAAACTTTCAAAAGTTTTGGAGAGCACCTCACCCCCTCCACACCTGGAAGGTAAGCATTCTGAACACTGGCATAATATTGCCGTGTGTAGTTTGACTTGGTTGCAACGCCACCGTGTCTCGAAGTTTCCAATATTTATCAGGGTGATATGATCCTACTCGTGAGTGCATGTTAATGATACCGTGCTTTTGAACGTGGATATGTTGTGATAGTGGTCACCCTCATATAGCCTTCATACCTACCGGAAGGAACCCGGGAAAGCCTCTGTCTTGGGTAGACACGATGCTTGTCTCCAGTTCCTCTTCGAGATAGTTGTGTCCGGTATGGCATGATGAGTTATGCTGAGTGGTGATTCGGTCCATTGGTTTGAAATATATTTGTTATGCTTATCATGCAGGGAATGCCAAAACCTCCTGAGTCGACCATAGATCGAGTCTTGTTCCGGTAACCCCCATACTTGTTTCGTGCTACCACTTGTCCCTGCCATAGGTAGGGTACTGATCAGTAAATTGTCAACCCCTTTCCTATCACACACCGTACAGAGAGGCCATGGTGGAAGATATCGGCTGCATCCGGTAGGCATGCCACCTGGTCCGGGGGCATGGGTGTTTCGGTTGTAGCCGAAGGGGTAGCTCCCCTAGTTTGCGCGCGGTATAAATTTTGTGATCCCATGCTAGTCGAGGTTGTAGCCTCCCCACTTAGAGTTTTGCTTAACAGGTGTTAAGGGTGATTCCAGACACCGGTAAGTTAGGCTGGTGTGTGCGGTTAGGTGTGTTTTCGAACGAAAGACCGTGGACGGAATTAGTCCCGATGGACTAAAGGAAATCCGTTGCTAGTGGGTAAAGAGTACACCCTCTGCAGAGATTAAACCTATTCGAATAGTCGTGTCCATGGTTAAGGAATACAGTCTGGGATGGGTAAAGTGTCGGTCTAGTGTCGGTCTTCGGAGGAGAAACTACTAAACCAGAATATTGATTATGACTTGTGATATATGATGGTTATGGTTATTATTATTGTGGACTAACCATTTGCATTAATTGAAAAAAATTAATATCCCTGGGACGGTTCTACCTCCTGGATATTCACTGTGTTTATTTTTATTTATAAGCCCTTTATGTGGTGTCGCTCAGACGCCCGACTGTGGCATGCTTGTCATTTCATTTAATTATAAGCCCTTTATGTGGTGTTGCACAGACGCCCAACTGTGGCATGCTTGTCATTTCATTTACTTATAAGCCCTTTATGTGGTGTCGCACAGACGCCCAACTCTGGCATGCTTGTTATTCCGTTTATATATAAGCCCTTTATGTGGTGTCGCTCAGACGCCCGACTGAGGCATGCTTCATAGTATTATCCTTTTGAGGTGTCGCTTCAGACACCCGATTGGTACTCTGCATTTCTACACCCTGATTGTTTACTCATGTTTTATTTAAAGGCTCTACTTGCATGCATCATGAACCTTATTTCACAACTGACGAAGTGATCATAGAATATTTTAAAGCATGATTAACGGTGGCTATATTATACATGCATTCTTAATGTTTGCGAGTACATTCAAAGTACTCACTGGCTTCTCCCTGGCTATTGTCTTGGCCAAATTTCTTGCGTGGAGAGGAGCATTGCGATGACATCCCCGGAACCTACGCAATGGAGAGAGCAGCCTCGCGAAGATAGGAGTTGTCCTGGTCAGCTGTTCCCGTGGGAAATGGAGTCCTTCAGCCACTAGCAAACCATTTGTTGTACTCATAGGCCAGAATGGTCTTGTATTTCATATTTTGTATTTTGCTCGGAGTTTCTGTAACAAGTTGGTGCCTCATTAGCTAACAGTAATCCTGGGGCTGGTGAGCACAAGGGCCGCTTTTGGGAAATTAATATCCCGAAAATCCGGTCCTGACAAGTGGCTGGCCCGGCACCTTGGACAGGTAAAGCCGAAATCCATGGCAGCACTCACGACACTCATGACCCGCTTTTGCGTGGGAGAAGACAGCTGGCTTGCTCGCAGCAACAATATGACCAAGTACCCTGGTAGTTCGGACACCAGGGACATTAGTGGCAGGTCGCATCGCAACAAGCAGAAGCGCCGCACTAACGGCGACAATGCTGAGGATACGACAGTTAATGCCGGATTCAGAGGCTCTAGATCCGGTCAGCGGAAAAAGCCTTTCAAAAGGAATCCTAGGGGCCCGTCCAGCTTGGACCGAATACTCGATCTCTTGTGCCAAATACATGGCACCCCCGAAAAGCCGGCCAATCACAACAATAGGGATTGTTGGGTGTTCAAGCAGGCAAGCAAGTTAAGCGCAGACAATGAAGACAAGGGGCTGCATAGCGATGACGACGAGGAGCCCTGGCCGCCGAACAACAATGGACAGAAGGGTTTTCCCCCACAAGTGCGGACGATGAACATGATATGTGCCACCCACGTCCCAATAAGGGAGCGGAAGCGCGCGTTAAGGGACGTATACGTGGTAGAGCCAGTCGCCCCAAAGTTCAACCCATTGTCCTCCTGCCAGCATCCGTCATGGCAGATTTGTCGCATTGGTTCTAGACCCAATTATTGACGGATTTCATCTCACTAGAGTCCTCATGGACGGCGACAGCAGCCTGAACCTGCTTTACCAGGATACAGTGCGAAAAATGGGCATCGATCCCTCGAGGATTAAGCCCACCAAAACGACCTTTAAAGGCGTAATAACAGGTGTAGAGGCCAACTGTACCGGCTCAGTCACACTTGAAGTGGACTTCGGATCCCCGGATAATTTCCGAAGTGAGGAATTGGTCTTCGACATAGTCCCATTCCGCAATGGTTATCATGCACTGCTCGGACAAACCGCATTCGCCAAATTCAATGCGGTACCGCACTACGCATACCTCAAGCTCAAGATGCCAGGCCCTCGTGGAGTAACTACGCTCAATGGAAACACCGAACGCTCCCTCCGAACGGAGGAGCACACGGTGGCCCTTGCAGTGGAAGTACAAAGCAGCCTCTCCAGGTAGTTCTCCAGTCCGGCCAATAAACGCCCGAACACTGTCAAGCGTGCCCGGGGTAACCTACAACAAGACCGCCTGGCACGTTCCGAGCAGGCGTTGCAATGCGGCCCCAACCCCAACCCTAGCAAAAAGGCGACGCCAGTACTTCGCGTACATAATTACGCTCTAGAAATACCATGGGCATAGGGGGTGGGGCACCATCACGGCACGCCCAAAACACGGCTTAAACCGCACCAGGGGCTGCCGATTTTTTACTTTTCTCTTACTTCCAGGACTCTACTCTACGAAAGGCCTGTTCGGCAGTTCAATTGCCGCACAATCGATGCAAGAACCAGGGAAGTAGACAAGCCATGCCGCATTACGGAAATCCCAGGTGGTCTCTATCACGAGAAGCATACCTGTTTCGCATACTATTCCGCAGCTTGCCCCTGGAGCAGACATGTTAAATAGTCCAACTTTTCGTTTATCGCATTACTTGTATCGTTCTGCTTTGATCGCAGCTATTTTTCATAAACAATGTATAGCCTTTGTCTATTTTTGCACTATCTTTTTATAAATAAATGTTCCTTAACGACATGTTTCACCCGTACAACTTGGTACGGCCAAAATACGCCAGGGGTTTTAGCACCCCTCAATATGGTGTGAGAAGTCCGAACACTTTCACAAGTGGGGCACCCCGAACTTATAGCATTATATGCATCGGCTCCGAATCATGTCTTGGGTCAATAGTTGGGTTTGCCCGGCTCCTATGTTTTGGTGCCTTACGTTCCGCTATATCGGCTAAGGTAGCACTAGGAGAACCACTGCGCATTGTGCCCCAGTTGAGCTGGGACGAGCACCTCAGAGGAGAAAGCTAAAACTGACTGTCATGATGAAGCGAGAGCTGGTCGCTATTCGAGAGGTTTTTCCGAGTCCCTAAAGACTTATGCCGCTTAGGGCGACGAGTCGGCTCTGTCCGGCCAAGAAATGGATAGCGCCCCGAACTCGGTCTTGCGAATACTAGGGGCTTCGCCGAAATTTAAAATTATAGAATTCTATGGCTAAGTGAGAGTGTTCACGCATTATAGTCCGATTTCCTCGTTCGTCGGGCTGAGCGCCTCCCTCGACGGACCCAAACATGGGAAAAAGAGCGCCCAGATTTATCCCCGAACACCCCCGCACTAGTGGCAAGGGGGCAAAAGTCGATGACTCGCCATCTCTCAGTATTGATAAACATCCGCATAGAAGGTAATATTTTAAATTCAAGCAGCTTTGCTCAGCGCATATGAACAAGTTTTCAGCGCAGAGGACACAAACGAGCGAGTTTTAATCAAAAATTACATCCCTAGTACATTCATCCGCCACAAGGCGGGCACCCTTCAGAACATCCTTATAGTAATTTTTGGGCTTCCGATTCTCCTTCCCCGCTGGCGGCCCGTCCTTCACAAGCTTCTCCGCATCCAGCCTGCCCCAGTGCACCTTAGCACGGGCAAAGGCCCTACGGGCACCTTCAATACAGACGGAGCACTTGATGACTTCGAGCCTTGGACAGGCCTCCACTAGCCGCCGCACCAGCGCGAAATAGCTCCCAGGCAGAGCCTCTCTAGGCCACAGCTGAACTAGGAGGCCCTTCATGGCCTGTTCGGCCACCTTGTGGAGCTCAACCAGCTGCTTCAGCTGGTTGCTCAGGGGCACGGGGTGTCCGGCCTTAGCATACTGAGACCAGAACACCTTCTCCGTCGAGCTGCCCTCGTCAGCTCGATAGAATGCGGCGGCATCGGATACACTCCGGGGAAGATCTGGAAATGCCCCTGGAGAGCTCCGGATTCGGGTAAGTATCAAGTAACTCGTGTTTGTGTGTTTACTTTGCATAAAGAATGCCTTACCTGCCGCTATTTTCTTCACCTCATCCAACTCCTGAAGGGTCTTTTGGGATTCGGCCTTGGCAGACTTGGCATTTTCAATAGCCGCCGTGAGCTCGGACGCTCGCATCTTCGAGTCAAGCTCTAAACTCTCATGTTTCTTCATGAGAACCTGGAGCTCTTGCCGCACCTTGCCAACCTCGGCCTCATACCTCTCCCGCTCGGTGCGCTTCGCGGCCGCACTCTTCTCGGCCTCGAGCAGCGCTTGCTTAAGGGTCGCCACCTCAGATGTGGCCCCTACAATAGCCATGTTAATCCTGTCATTTCTTGCAATTCCACCTTTTTCATATACATATTCAACCAAGGTATTTCTTACCTTCCTTCTCCTCGAGCTGCTTCTTGGCAGGCCCGAGCTCTTGCTCGGACTTCTGGAGGCTCTGCTTCAGCGTGTCCACTTCCGCAGTGAGTATGGCGGACGCCAGCAAAGAAGCCTGCACACGCATATTGACTCCTTTTGTTAGACTCCTGCGAATCTTTTGATCCTCTATTCGGCTTTTCTTCCCGAACGCCCAACAGAGCATCAGGGGCTACTGTCTATGCGGTAATATTATTTACACATTATTTACTTACCTCAAAGCCTGTCAAAAGGCTAGTACAAGCTTCAGTCAGTCCGCTCTTGGCAGACTGAACCTTCTGGACCACCGCACTCATAATAGTGTGGTGCTCCTCGTCGATGGAGGCGCCTTGGAGCGCCTCCAACATATTGTCCGGCGCCTCTGGATGGACGGGGGTTGCCGACACGGTGGACTTGCTCCTCTTGGAAAGAGGTCCCTCGCCGGACTCCGGAACCCTTGAAGGTTCTGCAGCGGTGTCCGGCCTTAAGCCGGACTTGGAGCCCTGGGGGGTTTCATCCCCTTTACCCCTGGAGTCCGGGAGGTCGCCTTGCGGCGCCTCCGGGACCACCTCCTCCCTGCTTGGAACCTGTTGGGACAACACCTCGGTGTCGTCCATTGTGCGGGCGGAGGAAACCGTCGGAAGCGAGTTCACCTCCGACGAGTCCAGTGAGGCGCTCGACGACGCGTCGAGCCAGTCTTTGGGTGGGCTGCATAAGCATATTCGATATAAGGGAAAGTTGTGCAATAAACGAATACTATGAATTACTTCGGTACCCTGGGCTGCCACTCCTCTTCGCCGTCGTCGGCGTCGTCGGAGTAGTCCGGAGGAAGGGTTTTCCCCTTCTTGGACCCTCCGGCCTCCTCAGATAGGGTGTCCTTCCTTTTCTTCTCTCCTCCCTCTGGAGGGGGAGAGGTCTCTTCTTCTTCCTCCTCGTCTTCACGAGAGGAAGGCGCTTCGGGACCGTCGGATGACGAATCCGACACCTCCTGGCGCCGGGCACTCTTTCGAGTCCTCGTGGCCCTTTTCGTGGCCTTCTTCTCCGGCAACACATAGGGCGCCGGAACCAGCAGCTTCGCCAAGCGAGCGTCCGCTGGGCCTTCGGGCAAAGGAGCCGACAGTTGATCTGTCCGGACGTCACTTCCCAATCCTATCAAAGATAAGGGAATTCAGATCCCGCATAGAGTCAAACTATGAAAAACTGATACCCTGTAAAAGGACAAAGACAGCTTACCGCATGATCGTGATGCTGAGTACTGAATCCGCGATCCTCAGCAGCGGATGTGGGAGCCTCGGCGCCCTTGAAAAGCATCCTCCAGGCATCTTCGTACGTCGTGTCGAAGAGCCTGTTTAGAGTTCGATGTTGCGACGGGTCGAACTCCCACAGGTTGAAGGCCCGTCGTTGACACGGGAGGATCAGGCGGATGAGCATAACCTGGACTACGTTGACAAGCTTGAGCTTCTTGTCCACCAGGGTTTGGATGCATGTTTGGAGTCCGGTCAGCTCTCCTTTTTTACCCCAAGACAGGCCTGTCTCCTTCCAGGAGGTGAGCCGCGTAGGGGGGGCCGGATCGAAACTCAGGGGGTGCGACCCATCCGGTGTCGCACGGCTCGGTGACGTAAAACCACCCTGATTGCCACCCCTTCAGGGTGTCCACAAAGGAGCCCTCGAGCCACAGGACGTTGGCCATCTTGCCAACCATGGCACCGCCGCACTCCGCCTAGCTGCCACGCAACACCTTTGGCTTGACGTTGAAAGTCTTAAGCCATAGGCCGAAAAGGGGGCGAATGCGGAGGAACGCCTCGCACACGACGATAAACGCCGAGATGTTGAGGACGAAGTTCGGGGCCAGATCGTGGAAATCCAGGCCGTAGTAGAACATGAGCCCCCGGACAAATGGATGCAGAGGGAAGCCCAGTCTGCGGAGGAAATGGGGGAGGAATACCACCCTCTCATGGGGCCTAGGAGTGGGGATGAGCTGCCCCTTTTCGGGAAGCCGGTGCGTGATGTCGCTAGCCAGATATCCGGCCTTCCTCAGCTTTTTGATGTGTCCCTCCATGACGGAGGAGACCATCCACTTGCCTCCCGCTCTGGACATGACCGGAGAGGGTTGAGGTGGTAGTGCGGACTTGGGCGCTGGAGCTCGAGTGCGCAAGAATGGATAGGCGAAGGAGGAAGAAGGCGTGGGTGAAAAGGTGGATCCTTATCCCCTTATATGGGTGGACGCAACTACTTGTCCCCACCAGCCTGGTGAAACTCGCTTATCTCCAAGCGCCGTAATCAAAGGCGCGGTTGGGTTACCCACGCCCGTATTGATGAGAATCCCGGAATAAGGGGACACGATCTCTTCTTTGACAAGACGTGCCAAGGAAACCGCCTCGCATAACGCGCTTAGGTGGGATACTGAAACGACTCGGATAAAGGCTTGGCCATGGTGTGTCACGCTACAGAATACGTCAGCAGATTAGATTTGTGTTAATATTATTCTCTCTATGGCAATATGTGGAAACTTATTTTGCAGAGCCGGACACTATCTTTGTGTTTAAAATCTTCTATAAATTACTTGGAGGAGGAACCCGCCTTGCAATGCTGAAGACAATTTGTGCGCCGGACTCGTCGTCATTGAAGCCTGGATCAGGGGCTACTGAGGGAGTCCTGGATTAGGGGGTGTTCGGATAGCTGAACTATACCTTCAAGCCGGACTCCTGGACTATGAAGATACAAGATTGAAGACTCCGTCCCGTGTCCGGAAGGGACTTTCCTTGGCGTGGAAGGCAAGCTTGGCGATACGGATGTTCAGATCTCCTACCATTGTAACCGACTCTATGTAACCCTAACCCTCTCCGGTGTCTATATAAACCGGAGGGTTTTAGTCCGTAGGACAACATACACATCAACAATCATACCATAGGCTGGCTTCTAGGGTTTAGCCTCTCTGATCTCGTGGTAGATCTACTCTTGTACTACCCATATCATCAATATTAATCAAGCAGGACGTAGGGTTTTAACTCCATCGAGAGGGCCCGAACCTGGGTAAAACTTCGTGTCCCTTGCCTCCTGTTACCATCCGGCCTAGACGCACAGTTCGGGACCCCCTACCCGAGATCCGCCGGTTTTGACACCGACAACAGCAAATACATACTTTGCCGTGTGCAAGAAAAATCACAGACGGGAAAGAGTCTTTGCCATCTACGTTTTTTATTGCAGACGGCAAAGAGCATACTTTGCCATCTGTAATAAAAAATGTAGACGGAAAAGGTCTTTGCCGTCTATGTTTTTTATTGCAGACGACAAAGCATACTTTGCCGTATGCCACAATAATCGCAGACGGCAATGAAGAAAACACAGGCCACAGATCGATCCCACTAATCGATGATGTGGCAGCAGCATCCACCGGCCACAGCGATGCACAGCCCACCGCTCGCTGTCTCTCTTCCTGCCAGTTTCCAGGCCCCACACCAACGACCCGCATCCACCCATCCCTTATCTAGCCACCCCCACGATCCCCTCTCCTCTTATCTCTCTCCGACTCTCGATCCGATCCAGAGCTCGCCGGTGCGCTTGCCTACACCTCGCCGGCCACCATGTCAATGGATCCTCCTGGCGCCCCGTTCCTGAGCTCCTCTCCTCTGCTCCCGCGCCCTGTCCTGCTGCTCGGCCGGAGCGCGCTGGAGCAAGTGGCGACCAGGCCAGCCGTACCTCGCCGGCTCTGGTCCCATCCCCGTCGCCTCGGCAACTAGGCCAGCCACAGCTCGCCGGCCCCGTCTCCTTCTTCTCTCCCTCCGGCGGGCAGGGCAGCCGGCGGCTCCTTCTTCTCCCCCTCCGGTGCCTCCTCCCTTCCTCATCTCCTTCTTCCCCTCCAGCGGTTGGCATTATTTCCTTCTCACTCCGGCAGCAGCACCTTCTCTCCCTTTGGTGACTCCGGTGGTGCGAGTGAGCCATCAAGCCTTGCCCGGCCAGCGAACAGCAATAGAGCACGACTCTGGTGACCACCGAAGGAGCAGTTGCCAGAGTTGGTAACTCCGGTGACCACCGATGCAACAGCCGCCGACGAAAGCTTGGACTGACGTCATATTTTTTTAAAATAAAAAAAATCTTTGCCATCTGTAATTACTCCGCATGATAGCAAAGAAAACGTTTCGAGTGATGGCAAAGACCTCATTCTTCGTCGTCTACTATTTTTTGCGGGAGACGGCAAACTGTAGTTTGGCTGACGGCAAAGACTTTGCCGTCTGCCTCATAAAAAGCTGACGGCAAAGTACTCTTTACCGACTTTACCTTTGCCGTCACACTTTGCCGCCAGCCATGTGACGGCAAAGTCTTTGCCGTCTGTATTTCAGCCTTTGCCGTCTGTACGTATGCGTATACAGGCCTCGCTGCTGGCCTCGCTGCTGGCATCAATATGCAGGCCTCACTGCTGGCCTCGCTGCAGGCCTCGCTGCTGGCGTCCGCCGCACTGACTGCGGAGGTTGCCGTACTGAAGCAGGACCTCGAGGGGTCCAAGAAAGAGCTCGGCCTTGCCAAGAGGCAGCTCGAGGAGAACAAGGGTAACTAATACCCTGTCTATAGATATGTATAAAAAGAATGCGATTGCAAAATGACAGGATTATCATGAATTTGCTAGGGGCCATGATCGAAGGGGCGACCCTAAAGCAAGCGCTCTCCGAGGCCGAAGATAAAGCGGCCAAGGAGCGCACCGAGCGAGAGAAGCACGAGGCTCGAGTGGGCGAGGTGCAGCAAGAGCTCCAGGCTCTCGTGGCGAAGCACGAGGCGTTGGAGCTTGACTCAAAGACGCGGGAGTCTGAGCTTGCCGCGGCCCTCGAGAGCGCAAAAAGTGCCAAGGCCGAAGCCCAAAATGCCCTCCAGGAGATCGACGCAGTGAAGAAGATATCGACGGGTAAGGCTTTCTATATGCACAACAAGTATGTAAAAGTAAATTACCAATTACTTACCCGGATCCGGAGCTCTCCAGGAGCATTCGCAGATTTGCCCCGCAGCGTGTCCGATGCAGCACAATTTTACTAGGCCGAGGATGGAAGCTCAATGGAGAAGCTGTTCTGGTCTCAGTATACTAAGGCCGAACACCCGGTGCCAATGAGCGACCAGCTGAAGCAGATGGTCGAGCTACATAAGGCGGCCGATCAGGCCATGAAGGGCTTTATAGTCCGGCTGTGGCCTGGCGACGCCCTTCCGAACAGCTTCTTCAGCCTGGTGAGGCGGCTTGTGGATGCCTACCCGCGGCTGGAGGTCGTCAAGCAATCTGTCTGCATTGAAGGTGCACACCGGGCTTTCACCTATGTGAAATTGCAGTGGGTCAAGCTAGACACTGTGAAGCTGGTCAAGGAGGGGCCGCCGGAGGGCAAGGAGCACTGCCACCCCGAGATGTACTATGAGGGTGTTCTACCGGGTGCCCGTCTCATAGCGGATGAGTGTTCAAAAGATGTAATATTTGAGTGAGACTTGCTCATTTTATCCTGTATTTATGAAAACTTGTTTCATATGCGCTATGCAACGCTTGTTTGAATTTAAAATATTGCCTTCTGTTTGGCTGTTTATCCAATCTGAGAGATGGCTAGTCCTCGGCTTCTGCCCCCATGCCGCGAGTGCTGGGGTGTTCGGGATAAACCTGAGCAATCTTGTTCCCATGTTTGGGTCCTTCGAGGGAGGTGCTCAGCACAGCGAACAAGGCAACCGGACTAATTATGCTTTATCACTCTCACTTAGCCATAGAATTCTATAATTTTAAATTTCGGCGAAGCCCCCGGTATTCGGAAGGCCGAATTTGTGGTGCGATACACGCCTTTAAGCCGGAAATGGCCGACCCCTCGCTCTAAGCGGCATAAGTCTTTAGGGACTCGAAAACCTCGCCGAACAGCGATCAGTCTCTCGCCTTATCATGACAGGCAGTTTTAGCTTTCTCTACTGTGGTGCTGAACCCAGCAGAACCGGGGCACAATCGAAGTAGTTCTCCTAGCGCTACCTTAGCCGATAGAGCGGAATGTAAGGTACCAAAACATAGGAGCCGGGCAAACCCAACATTTGACCAAAGACATGATTCCGAGCTGATGCATATAATGTTATAAGTTCGGGGTGCCGCACTTGTGAAAGTGTTCGGACTTTTCACACCGTATTGTGGGGTACGTAAGCCCCTGGTGTATTGGCCGTACCAAAGTGTACAGTTGCAAGGCGTCATTAATGAACACACACACACACATATAATATATATATATATAGTCGTAATGTCATGCATTGTTTATTCAAAAATTGCGTTAAAGCAGAGTGATATAGATAGTGCGATAAGCAAAGAGTAGGACTATGTCCCTTCCAAGGGCAAGCTGAGGAATGATATTAAATCGAATATTTCGCTCGTTACTGTAATCCACCTAGGAATTCCGTGGTATGACGTAGCTGTCTGTCTCCTTGGTTGCTGCATCATGTGTTCGGCAATAGTGCTGCCGGACAGTGTTTCCAGAGATTAAGGTCCTGAAAAAAGAGAAAAATAACCAAAGGGAAGCCCCTAGTGCGGTTTAAGCCGCGTCTTGGGGCATGCCGCAGTTGTGCCCCCCTCCCCACCTGTGCCCACGGTATTTTTAATGCGTAATTATGTACGCGTGGCACGAGTTTCGCTATTGGGATGGGATTGGGGTGGGCGCCGTATTGCTACGCGAGCTCAGATCGCGCTAGGCGGTCTATTTGTCGATTGCTCCGAGCGCACTTGAAGGTGTTCGGGCTTTGAAGCGCAGAACTGGTTGATTGCCTTGAGAGGCTGCTTTGCGCTTCTGCTGCGAGGGCCACGGTGTGCTCCTCTGTTCGGAGAGAGCGCTATGTGTTTCCGTTGACTGTAATAACTCCGCGAGGTCCCGGCATCTTGAGCTTGAGGTATGAATAATGCGGTACCGCATTGAATCTAGCAAATGCGGTTCGCCCGAGCAGCACATGATAACGACTGCGGAACGGGACTATATTGAGGATTAACTATTCGCTTCGGAAGTTATCCGGGGATCCGAAGACCACTTCTAGTGTAATTGAGCCTGTGCAATGGGCCTCTACACCTGGAATGACGCCTTTAAAGGTCGTTTTTGTGGGTTTGATCCTTGAGGGGTCTATACCCATTTTGCGCACTGTGTCCTGATAAAGCAGGTCCAGGCTGCTGCCGCCATCCATAAGGACTTGAGTGAGGTGAAATCCATCAATTATTGGGTCTAGGACCAGTGCGGCGAATCGGCCATGACGGATACTAGTGGGGTGGTCCCTGCGATTGAAGGTGATCAGACAGGAGGACCAAGGGTTGAACTTTGGGGCGACTGGCTCCAACGCATATACGTCCCTGAGCGCACGCTTCCGCTCCCTCTTGGGGATGTGGGTTGCGTATATCATGTTCACCGTCCGCACTTGTGGGGGAAACCTCTTCTGTCCACCGGTGTGTGGCTACCGAGATTCCCCCTCGTCATCGCTATGCGGCCCCTTATCCTTGTTTTCGTCAATTAACTTGCCGGCCTGCTTGAACACCCAACAATCCCTGTTGGTGTGATTGGTTGGCTTGCCTGGGGTGCCGTGTATTTGACACGAGCGATCGAGTATACGGTCCAAGCTGGACGGACCCGGCGTACTTTGTTTGAATGGCTTTTTCCGCTGGCCGGGTTTAGAGCCTTTGAATCCGGCATTGACTGCCGTATCCTCGGTATTTTCGCTGTTAATGCGGCGCTTATGTTTGTTGCGACGTGACTTGCCATTGCCGTCCATGGTATCTGAGGTACCATGGTTCTTTGATATGTTATTACTGCGAGCCAGCCAGCTGTCTTCTCCCGCACAAAAGCGGGTCATGAGCGTCATGAGAGCTTCCATAGATTTTGGCTTTTCCTGGCCAAGGTGCCGGGCTAGCCACTCGTCTCGGATGTTGTGTTTGAAAGCCGCTAAGGCCTCTGCATCCGGACAGTCGACGATTTGATTTTTCTTTGTAAGGAACCGAGTCCAGAATTTTCTGGCCGACTCTTCTGGCTGCTGAATTATGTGGCTCAAGTCATCGGCGTCTGGTGGTCGCACATAAGTGCCCTGAAAGTTGTCGAGGAATGCGGCTTCCAGATCTTCCCAACAGCTAATGGAGTCTAGTGGAAAGCTATTAAGCCAATGTCGTGCTGGTCCTTTGAGCTTTAGTGGGAGGTATTTGATGGCGTCTAAGTCATCACCGCGGGCCATGTGGATGTGAAGGAGGAAATCCTCGATCCATACCGCAGGATCTGTAGTGCCGTCGTATGATTAAATATTTATAGGTTTGAAACATTCTGGGATTTGATGATCCATTACTTCGTCTGTGAAGCATAAAGGGTGTGCGGCGCCTCTGTATTGGGCTATATCATGACGCAGCTCGAATGGGTCTTGCCCGCTGTGTTCGGCCCGGCCGGATTTACTTTTACTATATCCGGTGTGACGTTTATCGTCTCGCATGGTGGCGTGCCCTCGTGATCCGTAGATCGATCTTGCATGCTTCACTTTGTCCTCCAATATGTCCCGCAGGTCTGGCGTATCTCCCCATGCCTTTTATTTGAATGGCATCGGAGTGCGGGCTGAGTTTTTGGCTGCAATGCCTCTCTATGCAGCCATGAGGTAGCCGATCAGCCGTGTCATACGCTTCTTCCTCTAGTCGGGGTGGCAACCTGCATTTTGGGTAACTCTTGGAGGGGCGCTCGAGTTTATATTCCTCGGCCACGAGGACTTCAGTCCATCTGTCAGCTAGCAGATCTTGATCAGCTTGAAGCTGCTGCTGCTCTTTCTTCAGGCTATTTGCCGTGGCCATAAGCCGGCGCTTGAAGCGCTCTTGTTCGACGGGATCCTCTGGTACGGCGAATTCATCATCGCCGAGGCTTGCCTCTTCTTCAGAGGGGGCATCCTCCTCCTCCTCTCCGTCTGCCGCACTCTCAGGAGGGCTGGCTCCTCCATCCTCCTGCTCTAAATCTTGCTGGAGGGGATTGTTGTTGTCTTCGGCACTATCCAGAGTGTTATTATCTCCTGTGCCGGTATCACCACTTTTGCTTTGGCGGGACTTCGAGCGGCGCCGCTGACGTCGGCGCTTGGGTTGCTTCTTGGAGGGGTCATCGTCTGCTATCTCGTCTCCATTGCCTTCTCTGGGTGTATCCACCATGTATATATCGTACGATGAGGTGGCTGTCCAGTGCCCCGTAGGCAGTGGTTCCTCTTAGTCTCCCGCATCATCGTCCATACCGTCAATGTCTTCGGAGTCAAAGTCGAGCATGTCGGTTAAGTCATCAACAGTGGCTACTAAGTGGGTGGTGGGTGGGTCGCGAATTTCTTCGTCGTCTGCATGCCAGTCCTGCAGGACATAGTTCGGCCAGGATCCTCCTGACAAGGAGAGAGACCTTAATGAGTTCAGTATGTCGCCAAAGGGCGAGTGCTGAAAAATATCCGTGGAGGTAAACTCCATGATCGGCGCCCACTCGGATTCGATAGGAACGAGCGCAGGCGGTTCGGAGTCCGTGGCCGGAGAAGGATCCGGCAGTTTATCAACACGGCTCTTGTGCAAGGTAAGGTCGATGTTCGGCTTGATCGCCGCTAAGGTTAAGGCCTTCGTGGCAGGGTCCATCCACCCGTCCGCGGAAGGCGCAACTGACTCCGAATCGAGGGTCGGAGCGGCTGCCGTTGCGATCTCCTGAACACTGTCCGATGGTAGAGCTAAATCATACTCATCGTGACCGCGTGACGCACAAGGCAGAGGCTCGAATCCGTCGAAGATCAAGTCTCCGCGGACATCGGACGTGTAGTTTAAGCTTTCAAACCTGACCTGGTGGCCAGGGGCGTAACTTTCGATCTGCTCTAGATGGCCAAGCGAATTGGCCCGTAGTGCAAAACCGCCGAACACGAAGATCTGTCCGGGGAGAAAAGTCTCACCCTGGACTGCATCGCTATCGATGATAGTAGGAGCCATCAAGCCTAATGGTGACGAAAATTTTGACATCCCCAAAACCGCCGAACACGAAGATCTGTCCGGGGAGAAAAATTTTGGCACGTGTTTTGGCCCACTATAACAGCCCACTATGTAGGAGCCATCAAGCCTAGGCTACTATAGTAGTACAACAAAAAAACGATGTAGGTGATCACGTGAGAAAAAAACTAAAAACATTTCTTTCAGTGCAGTGCGTAGATGCAGTTTTGAACACTACACTTGTCATCATAATTTGGGAACATTACCAAAAATTTGAGCTACATTGTGATTACCGTTTACTAATAGGAAAGAAGTTTCACCTCGATGAGTGGCTTCTCCGTGCACGGAATGCATGTAAGGAATCCAACAACTTGATCTAGATTGGGGCCGATAGATTTTATTGCCAAGATCTTCACTGTGCGCATAGACTGGGTCAAGCTTGTGGGAATCATTTTCTGGAAGACGGTCGTAATACATCAAGAAGAAATTTAAAAATGTGAATTTAAAGAAGACGGAGAAGAAGATGAGTGATGTACCTGAACGATTACGGATCCAATAAAGAGTTCGGAGAATTTGGCAGACGAGTGCACCAACGCTGTCAATTTCGGCGTGTCAATGACCCTGATTTTTGTTAGACCTTCCAGATCCGATACAAGCAATCTCTCAAGGAAAGGCGCATCTCAATGACCATAACGTGGAACATCTGGAGTGATCTCTTCCCAATAGATGTCTTGTTGCGGGGCCAGCAAGACACATAAATCCATCAGAGATTCGTTGATGCGATGTGGAGGATAATGAACCCGTGGATCTGCTCAAGACGAAGGTACTCGAGCGTTGTACAGCTACGGAGCAGGTGCTCCATAGCCTTCTTCGAGATGACAACGTCGAAGAGGTCGAGATGCTTGAGTTGAGGGAGAAGAAGGGCGGGTGCGGCATTAATCTGGGGAAGATAGCGGGAGGTGAAGCTGGTGCGGCGCAGCGTTGGCGCGAGGTGGAGCGCCAACGGTGGCAGAGAGCGACATCGTCCATCTTCAAAGCTGAGCTCCTCGAGCTGATCTAGGGCGGGGGATAAGAACCACTCGTCGAACTTGGGTTGGACCTTGCAGTTGGTACTGAACATGCGGATGTCAAGGCGTCTAGCTGGCCCAGGGTGCGATGAAAGGATCTTGGAGACTGCGGCCATGCATTTGCAATCCCCGTCACAAAGGCAGCTGTCGACGGTGAGGTTGAGGGGGACGCGGCACAGAGGGGGCGCCACCGCCGGGAGAGCAGGGTGGTCCGCATGGCAGATTTGGTGGGGAGGAGGCCGATGATGACGAGCAGCATGTCATCGGGGAGGCTGCTAATGAAGTCCAGGCTCGCTGGATGTGGTTTTGGCTCGAGCCGCCTCCGCTTGTTGGCTGCCTCGCCGTCCATATCAACCGGCGGCGACGCCGATGTACACGTGTGCTGGTGTGTGTGTTGTGTGCTGGGTGTGCGCGAGTGCGTCCTTCTATGCATGCCGCCGCGCAGTGGTGAATTGTGCATGAGTGCGTCCTCCACGTGGAAGAAGTGTGTCCTCAATGCGCCCTCAATTTACTAGCGTGCGGGGTGCTACCCCGAGTAGTTTCAACTTTGTTTACTTCACTGTGTGTCAGATGGGCCTCTAGTTTACTTATTTTCACCCATTGCCACATGGGCCAGCACACGAACATACAGAACACGAGCTGATAAAGCAGCATGTGGACTGGTTGACCGGTCAACTAAACAATATACGGAGCTATACGCTGACACAGTGAGCGTATAGTCCGTCGGTATAGAGTGTTCGTGTGAGAGGGGAGGCCCGTGAGAGATAGCAGAGAGAGAAAGAGCTACTCCCTCCGTTCGATAATGTAGTTCCAACATTTTTTTAAAGTCAAACTTTTGAAACTTTGACCAAGTTTATAACGAAATTACTTATATCTACAATACCAAAGATAAATGATAGTATGAACTAAGTACATGTTGTGATAAATCTAATGATCTTTCCAAATGTAAATGTTTTTCTCCACATATACCTGGTCAAACTTTTCTGAGGTTTGACTTTTCAAAACATCCATATGCTTATGAACGTGAAAGAGTCCCTAACTAGAGAGAGAGAGAGATAGAAAGAGTGAGTGAAAAAAGTGTGTGTGCGTGTGTGAAAGAGACATGGACAACACTCGATAAAAGTCGAGAAAAACGTGTGTGTCTTATGCAAACATATCACACATGCATCTTCGACAACGGAAGCAAGGTGAGGAGATAGTGTGTGGTTGTTTGCAACTGAGAGAGCAAGACCCCTAGCACGTGGCCAAGAGGGGTCTGACAAACAAGGGAGAGAGGTCGAGAGAGACGTACGGAGAAAATGCAGACATGGGGACGAGAGAGTGTATCTTTGTCATAGAGAGATCCCCTGGAGATCGTGATGGGACTACATGGGTTGGAGATCGAGTGACAAGGTGTGTGCGCGATAGAAGATACCACGAGAGATATTGAGATAGACGTATGGATGGAAGGAGACAATATGTGTGTTCCTGATGGCTAGTGAGAGATAATCATACTTAGGGGGGAGTGCTTGCGCCTATGATGGAGTGAGGGATTATGGTACTTATTAGGGGGGCGTGTCACATAGAGAGAGAACAAGGACAGAGAGTGTTGGATGGGTCTATATGTATAGCGTGAGCGAGACATGTGTATGTGTGAACCAAGGAGATATAAAGTTTGAGAGAGATTGAGGAGCCCCGATAAGGCTGAGTGGTGCATCAGATAGCTAAGAGGGGGAAAGAGATATTCCATCTGCTCGATAATGCAATGCATGTAATTTTTTTAGAAGTCAAACTTTGGAAACTTTAATCAGGTTTACACAAATTTTATTTATATCTTCAATACCAAAGATACATCATACGAAACTACATCTCATCGTAAATCTAATGGTATATGTTTGCCGTTCAAGATGTAATTGTTTTTCTCCACGTACATGGTCAAACTTTGTGATGTTTGACTTTTCAATAAATCAATGTTATGGACCGAGGAGAGTGCCTAAGTCGAGAGGGATCAAGTGCGTGTGAAGGAGAATGAGTAAGTGTGCAAAAAGTGTATGTGTGTGAAAGAGAAAGTGACAACAAACGATAAATTAGAGAGAGTGTGTGTGTTTTTTCGTTTATTAGGCGAACATATCATGCATGCATCGCCGAGATAGAAAAGCGAGGCGAGGAGATACACGAAGATAGCTAGTGTGTGATTATTTGCAACGGAGAGAGACACCCCTATAGCACATGTCCAACAGAGGTCTGGCCAACAAGGAACAATGGTCGAGAGGGACACATGGAGAACATGGACACATGGGGAGGGCGAGAGGGTGTGTTTGTGATAGAGAGACCCCCTCGAGATCTTGAGGGGACTATATGGGTGGGAGATCGAGGAAGATGCGTGTGCGATGGAAAGATGCCCCGAGAGAAATCGAGATAGACCATGCACATGTTTGTGATGGAGACTAAGATTAACTAGTCATATACATATAGGGGGGGCTCCGTGTGCCTACAATTGAGTGAGAGACCATCAAACTTGGCTAGCTAGGCATGAGATTGTGTGTGTGTGCGTGTGAGATGGAGAGAGAACGAGGGAGAGAGATAGAGTTTTAGATGGGCCTATCGAGTGCGAGTGAGATATGCATGTGTATGTGTGACCCAGGTAGATGGAGAGTTTGAGAGAGAGGGGGAAGAGCTCCGAGACGACAGAGTGGTGCGTGTGAGAGTTACGGGCAACGAGCCAAGGAATTTGTGTGCGTACGATGAGTGCACCCAAGATATCTAGTTTGGACTAGAGAATCATACATAGTGTGCGAGAGAGACCTATAGATGGAGTATATATGCATGCGAACTAGAAAGACCCCCCCCCACACACACACAAAGAGAGAGAGAGAGAGAGAGAGAGAGGACCAACAAGGTTTGTGTGTTGGATGTGTGCGACAGAATTGAAGATTGTCAGCGAGAGAGAGAGCATGAGTCCGGGAGAGGGGGAGGTCGCGTTTTATGCATCAAAGACTGATATAAACCATGTTTCGATATAAACTTGCATTCAAATATTTAAATTGGAGAACATGTTGTCTGCAATCCACACATGAACGGATATACGCGTATATCAAACAAGTTCATTAATTTGACTTTCAACATGTTCATGGAGTACTATAATACTGTACAACATGCTATTCGATTGACGTGTTAATTTTGGATTTAGTTCATTTTTTAACCTGGTGAACGAACTATTTCATTGAATCGAGATATTTCATTTTGGGTTTGATTCCCGTTTTTCAGTGGGTCAACTATTTGTCATATAGGAAATCGCTAGCAACGAGCATGTAAAAACACATTACCCCCGAGCATCATCTCTCCTTTAAAAAAGAAGTGCCAAGCTAATATTTCTAAATTTGATTCGAATCGACTTGGTAAGGTAGACGTGGATGCCCGTTCTCCCAAATTTTGAACGAACCGTTAAACATCCTCTGCTCGGTGGAATTCGCCCGAGCAAATAAATGGGAGACACGAAATTATCGTCCTATGTGGGGGACGCATTAATTGGCCCATTGTGCATCAAGGGTAGGTTCGTAACTTCATCCAAACGCGCCTTCTCCTCGGCCGAAATGACATGTGCCGAATAATTCATAAACCATGGTCGGCAAAACATGCTCTCCTCGTCCAAAATAGCTCGCGCCCACTTTTTCAAAACACGCTCTCCTCGCCCGAAATCGCTCGCGCCCACTATATTTGAAAACACGCCCTCCTCGCCTGAAATCGCTCCCGCCCACTATTTGGGGAGAAGCAAAGTTACTCTACTATCCCCGACCCTCAGTACACAGACCCAAGCCGAGAAGCCTAAAGGCAGGGGTAGAACTGTAACCCCCCCTCACATTTCAGAAAAATGCGTCCGTAAAACATGGTTCCAGTCCCTCCCAATTCCCCCACCCCATTCATACTTCATGGGCGCCAAATCACCTTCTCCCCAGAAGCTCCCTTCTTTCGAGCCGTGAAACCTCAGCCCCTCCTCCATGGCGCCCCCAACGCACCAATTTCACAGCCTCCCTCCTCCCTAATGCCAGAGACACTGTCCATTTGTCCGTGCTGCTGGAGCTGCCTCGACGACGGTCGCGTGAACCGTACCGGAGCCGCTCCACCCCCGCCGTTGTTCACGGCGCCGGAGCAGCTCCAACTTTGGATCAGTCCAGAGTCCTGACGCTGCTTCCCCGTAGCCGCGACATCGCTGTTTCCCTGCCGCTGGTGGCCCCCGCAACCGTGCCGGCCTCACCGACTCGGCAGCTGGACCGGCCTACTTCACCATGCCGCCAGATAGGTCGCACCCTCATCTCAAATCACTTTAATTAGGTGTTAGTTGTCTGAATTTTTATTCTGGGCCAATCGATTCCCAATGGGAAGTAGTACCCCTCGAGGCGGCGGAGCTCCTAGGCTGCCGGTTGGCTGGTGTCCAACGTAAGGGTGCGGGGCCGCAAGTTCGCCGCGCTAGCAGCGCTTAGATGGCTATCTTAGAGTTGCGTGGGTTCAAGGTACTGCCGCCGCGGGATCTGGATGACGGGGAGTCTTTGTGGATTGGCCCAGGGGTGGCGCAACCACGGCAGTGCGGTGGGGCGGGGAGCGGGGTTTTGGTTGGGGCTACGGACGGCGGAGGCAAGCTGCTCTGTCGTTGGTCGCTGGCTCTTCAGGGAAGATTCCTAACAGTGTCAGCCGGGAGGCACAAGACGGCCATCAAGCCATCCGGCGTAGATTGGACAGTACCAAAATAAATTAAATCATGTAACCCCAATTTAGTCTTAGTCAACCGATGTGTGACCACTCTCGTACCTTGCTGTTAATCTCTTAGTGTATTTCTTTAGATCAAAGAGATGTGTCATTCTTAACATTATGCGTTATCTGCATCTTCAGCCACACCGTCTTCTGACTAACCGTAGTTGCTCCAACAAGGGAAGCATACACCAGAAGGGAGCTATAGTCCCCACTCAACAGTTCCCTGCATCGAATGCGCGTGCCCAACATGGACAGCCACAACAACTGCAGGGCCATCGACAAGTCAGCACATGATGCTCACTCCTATGGATGGCGGCCAGATAGGTTGTAGCCTCATCTTACTTGTGTGCAACATTTATGGCTTTGTTATTCATCTAAGCATGGAAAATTGATTATCACATTTCACTGTATATTGATGCTGATCTCTTACGGGTCTTGTTCAGGAGTTAACGATGTTCCATAGTTCAGCTAAGATACTTGTTCTTTAGGTAACGTTGTTCCATAGTTATCATCCATCAGCCAATGCTATCCCATAGGCTGGTGATTATAGTATTATACCACTTCTAGTATTACCTATGTTGTTCTTTAATACTTTTGTGTGCCATGTAGTTAATCTCGAGCACAAACGATACATATTCTGTAGCTTTCATCTGTGTTCTCCCTTTAGTTTTTGATACCTGTTGCTGCTAGTTAACCACAGTCCTATTATTTATGTAGTCTCCTACAGGCACTCATTACATAAATCTAACTACTAGTTGTCTTCCATGCATGTAAGATATAATTGCATACACTGATATATCCACAAGAACCTCATGGAGCAATGTAAAGGCCAATAAACTTGATGTCATTGATACCCAATATGATGGAACATGTAAAGGCAGTTCTTCAGAAGACTTGCAGAAAGATGTTGAATCCTCTTCACCCCACAAGGTCCTTGCTCTAACTTGGCCCGTGATATGGGTACAACATGCATATAATGTCCTGGAGTATATCTACTCTGTTGCAATGCCATGTGCTTAGCATGCTGATCATGCATGTAAATATGTCATGCCTTCCTGTTTTTCAGTACCTATTCCATTCATGATAACATGTTTTCAAATTCAAGTACTGCCATTCTACTCTATCGCAATGCCATCTGCTTAATTTGGACATCATGCTTCTGAATATCTTATGCATTGTTATTCATCAGTACGTACTTCATCTGTCTACCATACCATGTTTTTTACATTGAAGTGTTGTTCTAGTGCTCTGTTGCAATGCCATCTTAATTTCCCAATCATACATGTGTATGCTGCCTTAGTTTTTTCTGTACGTATTCCGCTAGCATACAATTTTACATTCAACTAGTGTTTTTTTACTATGTTGTCCTGTCGTATCCCTAGCTCTTACACCATACTCCCTCCGTATGGATTACATGTTGCCAAAATGGATAAAAAAGGATGTATCTAGAACTGAAATACGCCTAGACCCATCCATTTTTTTCCGGATAGAGGGAATACATGTCAATATTTCATGCCTTTCTATTCTTCAGTACCTATTCCATCTCTCTTATGTAGCATGTTTTATAACTGAAGCACCATTCTTCTATACAAGGCATGCAAGGGGAAGACGGCTATGTTAGAATCTGAAGGGTTACAAACCAAGTCTTTGCAAAAGATCCGAACGCCAGGGCATAATAAACCAACTCCAGTTTTTATAGATACTGCTCTAGCACAGACAAACCCAACTCCTACTGATAATAAGAAGATTCTAGTGGCCAAAAAACTAGTCCGCTCCAGTCCAGCAAAAATATGTCAACTCCATTCTAAGAAGCGTGTCCGTATCCCTGCATCATGAAATTTTATAGCATGCTAATCATATTTTCTACATGTTTCTTACCCATCTCTCTTTTATAAAATAAGCTTAACAGATAGAAGAATTTCTGCACTAGTATCGTCTGTGAGGAAAGATTCTTGCAGGAATTCTCTATAGTCCAATGCAGATGTAAGTACCTGTTGTATATCACTATATTTTTACATCAGCATGTATTTTGTTAATCGGCGTGAATCCAACCTTTATCTGATCTAAATTTAGTTGTAGCAAAATGTATGATTAAATGCCACAATGTTGATTTTTGTAAGGAAAACTGCCTGGTAGTTTTGCATCCTGAGCTGCATAAGTGTACTACTCATATCAGTGGGTTTGATTACTTTGGTTCTCTAGTGGGTTTTCAGTGTTTTTTTACTGTGTTGTCCTGTCGTACCCCTAGCTCTTACATCATACTCTCTCCATCCAGATTACATGTCACAGAAATGGATAAAACTGGATGTATCTAGAACTGAAATACGCCTAGACCCATCCATTTATTTCCGGATGGAGGGAATGCATGTCAATATGTCATGCCTTTCTATTCTTCAAAACCTATTCCATATCTTCTATAGCATGTTTTATAATTGAAGCACCATTCTTCTATATAAGGCATGCAATGGGAAGACGGCTATGTTAGAATCTGAAGGGTTACAAACCAGGTCTTTGCAAAAGATCCAAACGCCGGGAGATAATAAACCAACTCCATTTTTCATAGATACTGCTCCAGCACAGAGAAACCCAACTCCCACTGATAATAAGCAGATTCCAGTGGCCAAAGAACTAGTCCGCTCTAGTCCAACAAAAGAATGTCAACTCCATTCTAAGAAGCGTGTGCGTATCCTCGCATCATGAAATTTTATAGCATTCTGACCATATTTTCTATGTTTCTTACCCATTTCTCTTTTAGAATATAAGGTTAAATGATAGAAGATTTCCTTCATTGGGCTTGTATTCGAGGAAAACATCTTGCGGGAATTCTCTGCGCTCCAATGCTGATGTAAGTACCTGTTGTATATCACTATATTTTTACATCAGCATGTATTTTGTTAATCGGCGTGTATCCAACCTTTGTCTGATCTAAAATTAGTTGTAGCAAAATGTTAAAGGCGACAATGTTGATTTCTGTAAAGAAGACTGCCTGATAGTTTTGCATACTGAGCTGCATGAGTGTACTATCTCATATCATGCACATTACTGAATTGTGCTGCTGCTCTGGTTGCCCATTCATTCATTGTGTCAATGTTGCTTTCGTATTACCTTACCTGGCTGATGATAGTTGTGCCATATTGTGTTAGTTTGGTGTTGGCTAGTTGCCCAAACGTTCGTTATGCCAATGATGCTTTCCTATTATCTGACTTGGCCCATGATAGCAATGCTAGTGTCTTAATTTGGTGCAGGCTGCTGAATATAAGAAGACAAACTCTGAAAACAGCAAGGCAACCCCATTGTTTCTTTTCAATAAATCTAGGTAGGTAATATGCCAATCACTCATGATTAATCTGTTTGGTTCCCCTCCTAATTTATGTTATGATGTAGTGGTCGAGACACTCTCCACTATCAACAATACAAGCCTGCCAAAATCGCCATCTGAATCTGTTAGTATCCTCTGTCTCGAATGCAACGGAAAAGATGTATGTTTGTGAATCAATTAATGGCTGAAGGAATGACGGAAATGGTGGAGGAATCAGAGGTGCAGAGTCGTGCGACACAACAACTGATCAATGTTTTCAGAGACAGTGTAGCAAAGCAGCAAGAACTTTCCCACATGCTTATGGGTGTCATTCATGCTGAGGTTGCAGATTGTGATGTTGTAGATTCTTAGGTTCAGTTCATTTATTTGCACTGGCATCAATCTTTGATTGCCTAGTGGATGTAATTTCATGTAATATATGCTAGATGTGCAATGTTTTTCCCTGTATGTCGTACCTTTCCTTGATTGGTTTTGGTCCTGTGCATAATTGCTCGTCGTAATGGGCTCAAATTATCTAATTTGGCCTAAAGACATGTATGAACTTTAGTGGGCCCATTAAGTTAATGGGCCGTTACCAGGCCAAAAGTTAATGGTCAGCCCTCTTAACTCCCGGGTCGTTAACTGGCTGACATCGAAGCGGGCAACAGCTGGGCCCAATTGATTTCACAGGCTGTTAACAGGCCTTTACTAAGTTCGGGCTACATATGGCCCAACTATACTGTGGGCCCTTAGCAGGCCGAAAGAGACAGCGGGCTTGTACTGGACCATGAAGAGCATGGGCCGCTAAGAGGCCGAAAGTCAGGTCGTATTGTAAATGGCCCAACTGTGTTGTGGGCCTTTAGCAGGCCGAAAGAGAAACCGGGCTGGTATTGGACCATGAAGGGCATGGGCCGTTAAAAGGTCAAAATTCAGGTCCGACTACAAATGGCCTAACTCATTTATGGTCCGTTAACAGGCTGAAAGGCACACAGGACCGAGAATTGGCCCAACAATTAAATGGGTCGCTAAAAGGCCAAAACTCAGGTCCGACTACAAATGGCCCAACAGATATATGGGCCGTCACCAGGCTGAAACACACACCAGGCCGAAAATAAGCCCAACACTTAAATGGGTCGCTAAAAGGCCGAAACTCAGGTCCGACTACAAATGGCCCAACTGATTTATGGGTCGTCAACAGGCTGAAAGACACACCGGGCCGGAAATTACCCCAATATTTAAATGGGTTGCTAAAAGGCCGAAAGATGTACATTGTGAAAATTGGCCCATCCACTGAATGGGTCGTTAACAGGCTGAAATCTCATCGGGCCGATATTGAGCCCAAATATATAGCGGGCTGTTAACTGGCTCGAACTAACGATGGGCTGCAATGGTGTCAAATCTTTAACGGGCCGTTGACGGGCCGAATTGGCACATCTCGTATGGGCCGTGGGATTAAATGGACCTGACACAAGTAGGCCTCACTACTACGAAAAGGGCTAAAGATGAAATTGACACTAATGGCGCACCAGAGAAGTGGTGCGCCACTACTATATACTAATGGCGCACCATGTGGAGATGCGCCATTAGTGTGGAAGACACTAATGGCGCACCAGGCACACGGTGCGCCACTAGTAACAAAATGTTTTTTTTTCATTTTTTCAAACATACTAATGGCGCATCCGGGCAGAGTGCGTCATTAGTAGTTACAACTACTAATGGCGCACCAGCCATAGAGTGCGCCACTACTATATTTTTTTTACTTTTTTGGAAAAATACTAAATGGCACACCGTTGCATAGTGCGCCATTACTAGTTTAAACTAGTAATGGCGCACTGTGCCACGGTGCGCCATTAGTATAAAAATTACTTTTTTACTTTTTTGCAAAACTACTAATGGCGCATGTCTGTGTGGTGCGCCATTAGTATGTTGGGTTACTAACGGCGCATGGCTGTGTTGTGCGCCATTAGTAACCTGGGACCAGCTAGATATTTTTGGACATCCACACCTACACACTCACTTTCCCCACATCATTCCCCCCACCTCCTTCTCTAAGCTTGTCGGCTGCCTCCTCCTCCTCACCTCATTTGCACCATAGATTCATCAAAATTAAGTGTTGAAATTACCTTTTTTGATAGGTAAGTAAGGGGAAAGCTATCTTCATGTTGTAGATCTACTTTTTTTCTCCCTAGCTCACTCCAACAACGTGCACATGCACTTTTTTTCTCCCTATCTCGCTCCAACAACGTGCATATGTTTGTGCTATTGCATATATGTTTGTGTTTGCAGGTACCGGTATTTGAAATGCGATAGTTGCCAATATTTTGCCGGAATGTTGATTCATTTCCGTTTCAGCGAGAATTTTGTCACTATGCATTCTTTTTGCTCCTATTTTTAGGGAAAGTCGTGCCAAATTTTTTCTTGGTTCTAAAATATCGTTTTGCTCTACCCCGCAGACGACCATGGTACGCACGATGACCGAAGGCATCGCGAATAGGTTTTTGAGCTCCGCGAAGGCCGAGATGCTTCAAAAGAACGAGACGAAGATAACATGTCTGTGTCAAAGATGCAAGCTGAAGAGCCTTATTGTGGACCCGGATTCCGGGCAAGTGCGGGACCACCTTCTCTTGCATGGTTTCATGGATGGCTATCGGTGGCAAGGTGATGAAGTTGACTATGAAGTCGTCCATGGGGGCCGGGCAAGAAATGAGGAAGGGCAGCAAGACAACCACCGCGGCTCGGGCGGGTGAGAAGACGAAGAATCTCCAGGATATGATCACGACGGTGATGCTGTACACAGTCATCATGTAGAAGATGTCGGACATGATGATGAGGAAGATGCCGGAGCAGACGAAGGGCATGATCATGAAGATGAAGATGCCGGAGGAGCAGACGACGATGGACCATCGATGGGCTGGGTGCAGGACCCTCATATTCAAGAGCTACTTCTCAAGCAAACGGATAACGCAAGAGCTGCCACCCGAGAGAAAGCCAAGCTGGATCAACTGGAGATAGACACGGTTACTCCATTGTATGAAGGATGCAGACCCGAGGATACCCGCCTGAAAGTAACGCTCATGGCTTTGGAGATGAAGGTAAAACACAAAATGACCGACGCATGCTTCGACGAGAACATGTCATTCTGGCACGAACGTCTTCCCAAGGGGAACAAGTGCCCGACCAGTTTCGAGGAGGCGAAGAAAGTCGTGTGTTCTCTAGATTTACCGCACGTGAAATACCATGTGTGCTTGAACAATTGCATCATTTATCGGGGCGAGCATGCGGAGTCTACCATATGTCCGGTGTGCGGCGTCACTTGATACAAGAAGAGGAAGAAAGCTCCTCGAAAAGTGGTGTGGTACTTTCCGATCACTCCTCGTCTGCAGCGGTATTTCACGGACCCTAAGGTAGCAAAGCTCCTGCGTTGGCACGCAGATAGGGAGGAGAAGAAGCGAGAAGATGACGCAAATGATCCGGAGATAAATAAAAAAGACAAGATGATGAGTCACCCTAAGGATGGGAGCCAGTGGCAAGCGTTGAACTTCGAACACCCAGAATTTGGGAAGGATCCAAGGAACATCGTGCTGGGCGCGAGCACCGATGGAGTCAATCCATTTGGCAGCCAGAGAAGCACACATAGCACCTGGCCTGTGTTTGTGTGGATGTACAACCTTCCCCCCTGGTTGTGCATGAAGAGGAAGTACATTCACATGAGTATGCTAATTGAAGGGCCGAAACAACCAGGGAACGACATCAATATGTATCTGGGGCTGCTGAAAGAGGAGCTAGACACGCTGTGGAAAACGCCAGCCAATACGTGGGACGCCACAGAGAAAGAATATTTCCCTATGAGAGCCGCACTGCTCACGATGGTGCACGACTATCTCGGTTACGGATATCTCGCAGGGCAGGTGGTCCACTGATTTTCTGGATGCGTCAGGTGCATGGATGACACAACGTATCGCCAGCTAGATAGATATCCCGGGTCTTCGAAAACCGTGTTCATGGGACATCGAAGGTGGCTTCGCGACGATGACCCGTGGAGGAAACGCAAGGATCTGTTCGATGGTGAAACCGAACTCCGAAGACGCCCGCGTACGAGGAGCGGCGAGGAAATAGACGGGCTGGTGAAAATTTGGAAAGATTGCCCACTGCCGGGAAAGAAGCAAAAGGCGCCAGAGCCGGGAAAGAAGCGAAAGGCGCCAGAGCCGCTGCTGAAGGTATTGAAAACGAGGTCTGTTTTCTGGGACTTGCCATACTAGAAGATCCACCGTGTGCCTCACAGCCTTGATGCCATGCATATCACGAAAAACATGTGTGAGAGTCTGCTTGGTACCCTGCTCAACATGCCAGAGAGGACCAAAGATGGGCTGAAAGCAAGGGCAGACTTCAAATCAATGGGCACCAGGCAGGAGCTTCATGCTAATGATGATGATGATGATGATGATGATGATGAGGCGAAGCAGGACACAGAAAGTCATCGCAAAGGCAAAAAGGCCAAGAAGACCGGAAATGACTACCCTCCCGCGTGCTTCACTCTAAATCAGGAGGAGATCGAGCAGTTTTTCACCTGCCTTGTAGGAGTAAAACTTCCTTATGGTTACGCGGGGAAGATAAGCAGATACCTAGACCCAGCGAAGCAGAAGTTCAGCGGGATGAAGTCTCATGACTGTCACGTGCTGATGATGGAGATACTTCCAGTTGCAATCTGTAGGATCATGGGCCGTTAAAAGGCAATGAATCCTTCTCTCTGATTTTTTTCTCACCAAAACCAAATATATAGAGTTGGAGTTGAGGTCGGAGGAGCTCTAGGCGACCCACGAGGTAGGGGGTGCGCCCCCACCCTCGTGGACAGGTGGTGGGCCCCCTGCCTTCATATTTTGCAAGGATTTTTTATTATTTCCGAATAGATGTTCCGTGAAGTTTCAGGTCATTCCGAGAACTTTTGTTTCTGCACATAAAAAACACCATAGCAATTCTTCTGAAAACAGCGTCAGTCTGGGTTAGTTCCATTCAAATCATGCAACTTTTGGCCTATGCAACTTTTTCGACGCCATCTCTCGGAAGTCGGTTGGCGTGAGGCAACTCAGAAGGCTACAGGAAGAGATTGTGGTGATACTATGCGAGCTTGAGATGTGCTTCCCGCCCGCATTCTTCGACGTTATGGTGCATCTGCTGGTCCATATCATGGAGGATATCATCCAACTCGGGCTGACGTTCCTGCACAACATGATGCCGTTCGAAAGGATGAATGGTGTCATCAAAGGATACGTTCGCAACATGTCACGTCCAGAGGGAAGTATAGCCAGGGGCTTTCTGACCGAAGAGTGCATCTCCTACTACATGAATTATCTAGGCATCGAGAACCCCGTTGGTCTGCCCGTCAACAGGCACCTCGGCAGGCTCGCTGGATGGGGTCACCGTGAGGGTCGCCGCGAAATGCATGTCGACTTCGAGGGTCAACTCGCCGACTTTGAAAGAGCAAACCTAGTCACGCTACAACATTGAGAAGACGTACAATGACCGAGGCCAACAGAGGACGGACGGAGATATAATCAAAGAGCACAACTCATGTTTCACGCGTTGGTTCAAGCAGAAGCTTCTGTCATACCCTTTACATGATGATTCTTCCGCGGAAGAATAACTCATATTCGCCTTGTCACAGGGCGCCGAGCACAACCTGATGAACTATGAGGCGTACGATATCAACGGCTACACATTCTACACCGAGGACAAGGACATGAAGAGCGATGGTTATCAGAACTCCGGGGTAACGATGGAATCCTACACCGGTAACGACAAGGACAGATACAACGGAAGGATCGAGGAGATCTGGGAGCTGAGCTACGCTGGAGAGAAGGTCCCGATGTTCCGTGTCAGATGGGCCAAGAGCGTCCTAAAAGAAGACCGGTATTTCACCACCATGGTTATACCCGAAGCCAAATCCAAGACCGCGGGCGCAAACGTCACCGCGAAAAATGAGCCATGGGTACTGGCTTCCCAAGTGGACCAATGCTTCTTCATTACCGACCCGTCAAAGCCCAGTCGTGTTGTCGTGAGGAGAGGCAAAAGGAAGATCATCGGAATGGATGGAGTAGCCAATGAGAAAGACTTCGACAAGTACTGCGACCCGAAGATCGAACATGACGACAACGATGAAGTAGCAGCATACACCACAAGAAGAAGCAGGACCACCCTACCTAAGCGACGTCCGTTCCACAGAAGAACTCCATTTGCGAAAAAGAAGGGCAAGAAGATTATGAACAGATAGCTAGCTAAGATCGACTGTATTTAAATCGTAGTCTTCATTTCTCGGGCACTTTTTGATATCATGAATATTTTTAAATTCCATGGGCACTTTTTGAATTCATGAATATTTTTTCAAGTTTGATGATATTTTTTCATATTCAATATGATAAAATATTGTATATTCATGAGGACACTCGATCTCGATCCCCTCCATCTTGATAGCTATCCCCCTCGCCAGATCCCCCTCGCCGCCGAGCACCCTCCGCACCCTCCCCCCGCTCCACCGCCGCCGCCGCTGACACCCAGCTGTCAAATTTGGAGCTATGGATATTTAGTTATGATTTAAACAAGTTTGAACATATTTAAACACAAATAAATATCAAACATCATTTTAAATGTTGTTAACATGGCAACAAACTGCATATTATTTTTCTACATGAAATTCTGAGCATCTAGCATATGTGACATGTTATATTTGGATGCATGCATAAAAAGATGTGTGCAAAGAAAAAATGCATAAAAACAAAAATTGGGGAGCCTGGGAATCAAACCTCCCAGTGTGTGTGCAGCGTGTTGACCAGTCGGACTAGTGTGTGTGTTCTGATGGGGAGACGGTTAGGTGGAATATAACTTGAGTGCTCGAACTGTAATAAAAAACAATTACTAATGGCGCACCGGGGGCAGGTGCGCCATCGCTGTCGTCGTACTTATGGCGCACTAGGGGGAGGTGCGCCATTGCTAACCCTCCCCCACTCCACCTATTTCCCTCTGGCCTCTCTCCCCCAACCTCAACCTCTCCTTTCCTACCTTCTTCTCCACCCCGCTGCCCCGATCCCCGCCGCCCCCACGCCCCCGCGCCCCCACTACTGCAGCTCCCCCGCGCCCCCCACCACTGCAGCTCCCCCGCGCCGCCGCCCCCGCGCCCCCACGACTGCAGCTCCCCCGCGCCGCCGCCCCCGCGCCCCGGCGCCCCGAGCCGGAGGAGGAGGATGAGTAGGAGGAGACAGAGGCGACCGACGCGGAGCAGGAGGCCGCGGAGGACGCGCTCCTGGACCGCATCGACAGGATCGACACCTTCCTCTTCCTTGGGCACCACCGCCTCCGCCGTCGATCTGCCGCCTCTGCTGCTCCTAAGCCATCGCCGAGCCACCCTTGTGCTCCCCGGTGAGCACCACGTCGGTTCCCCCTGTTTCCCCTTTGATTCCATCGCCGTAGACGTTGTGCGCCGCCTTCGCCCGAGCTCGTGCTCACCTAGTGATAGATACTCACCCAAATGAGGGGTTAAAGTCTTCCATTTTTTAAGTGTGGTGCCGCCTCTTTCCCGAAGCTCTGAAGCTCATGTCGCTGTCGTGTGGTTTCAGGTCAGAAGAGGCGTCGTGAGAAGCCCCAAAGGCCGGCGCTTGACGACGATCTTCCTGACTCTTCAGGTTTGCTTTTCGTTACTGTGTTCTCTCTTTGGCAGACAGTGGCAATATACATATATAATAACAGTTCGGTACGCGCTAATTGCTATTGCTTCGATTTCCTCCTCACTTGTTTCGTGCTAAAATTATTATGTGGAATTGTATGCTGGTGCTTGGTGAAGCCTTGCGTTCTAGAGGAAAATGAGTAAATGGCAACTCATTTTCTGGGGTCAGTTGTTTAGTTTCTACTTAGAAGCTGGGGTACCATGGTAGTACAGGCTAGAAAGTGGTACATGCTAGAAAAATGTCTGGGCATATTTCAAAATGAATTTATTTCCATGAAAATGGCTAGTGCTGGGGCCATCCATTTAGTACTCACTAATTATGTAACTGTCCAACTTAGATATACACGATTCATGAACCTTCTCCCGGTTATTTGTAAAGTTTTGATGATCTTATTAGTGGATTGGAAGGGGTGTAGTTTCACGGTTGAATGTGTTTCTTTCTAATATAAACAGTACTACTCCACCTCTTCCTCTAATTCAATTTCATCTCTATTCATTTTGAACCAAACTTTACTTTTTTGTGTTCTTGGACGTATGGTTTATTCTCTACAGTTTTTGTGCTCTTGGAGGTATGTTTATTCTGTATTGGGTTGTACATTTTGCATCTAGTAACATAAAGCGAAAAGGTGCTGTTCATAGGTTTCACCAACCAAACATTTTATAGGGAGGTTACTGATGCTAGAGTGGTGTTATTTTGGCAGACATTATGACTGGCTCAATATTCTTTGCACAGTGATGTGCAATGTGTCAGTATGCCCTTTTCCATTTTTGGCGCTTAATTACTTAAGTATTGCATGCAGCTGGAATCATGTATTTGACCCATGTACTCAAGGCATGAGTTACTCCTTTCACTTAAGGCAGTTTTTGAAAATGGGATGCAGAAGCAGATATTCAACAGCTTGGTTAGGCCATAATTAAATTAACTTAAATAGGCATGGAATTGCAAATACTACGTGGTACTGACTCTTATAGTCCTGCTTCTTATTCTTGCTACTGTTGCTGTTGTTATTCTGCTGTTGTTGTGTTGTTATCTGATGTTGCTGGTTTCTTCTTGTTGTTGCTGCACTTGCTACTAAGGTTATCCAACTAACTGCCCCTTGAAGGGGGCAAACAAGATGTTGTTGATACATAAATGTAGTTTTCAGTATTCTGTCCAAACTGAAAACTGTTAAAAAGACCATGTGTTTTTTGGTCAAAATCTGCATGTAAAACTGAAATAATCTCCTAGTAGTTAACTGTTATGGACAATTGTCAATTTTCTATAATGATGATGGAACATTATAAAGCATAGTACTCCAGTGTATATGAAGGATACAAAAAATTTAGCAACTTCTCTGATTTTATAAAGTTGTTCTTGTATGGGTGAAACTTCTCTTTTTTTAGGCTAGTGCAGGGTGTTGCTTCTTCCGTATGGGCCAACTATGTCATAAATAAATTGTTCCTTCTTCTGAATTTGACAAGTAATGACTTGCAATCTGGTTTTGTCTCCGACCATTGTGTCGTGATGAATTTGCAGGTACCCCGAGAGGCCCTTGAGTTTGCCGGAATGTCGATTAACTTCCGTTCCAGCAAATTCGGGTACTCCATATGTCCTATTTTCAGCAAAGGTCATGCTGAAATTTTCCATGAATTTTAGCATGACTTTGCTAAAAATAGGACATATGGGGTACTTGCGACTAATGCATGGGCCGGGGTGATTAGGCCCAACTTAGAATTCTCCTTAGCATCGATAAACCCTAGATGATAAACCCAACATAGGTGGCAATAGAGCCAAGTGATTAGTGCCAAGTGGAGGAAGAACGATGAGGCCGGTGGTTCGGGCGGCAAGCCATGATCTTGATCTTGTTCCTTGACAAACCCTAAATGATGAGACCATGATCTTGTTCCTTGACATTAACCAACTTTTTGACCAAACTTTTTTCCTATTTAGAGCGAAACATGGCCCACAACGATGAGGCCGGCGGTTCGGGCGGCAGGCCATTATGGGAGCTGTCCCAGGAGTTGGAGGAAGAACCTCACCGCTATGAGGATGTTGCGGAAGACACCGATCCTGACTACACAACCACTACTGGTGTCGGGGATGACACCACTAATGGCACCGCCGAGGATGCCACCACTGATGATGGCGGCGCACGCACAGATGGCAGCCAACCGAAGAGGCAACGAAAGGACCGGCGCCCGAGCGTGCTCGGCAACGTCAGGGAGGAATTTACTGAAGTGAACTCCGACGGGCAACCGATGGCACCCAAACAAGTAGTCAATGGGTACTCGGTTCAGCTCGGGTGCATTCTCTGGAGCACCGTCTCGATCAACACTGAGAACCTAAGGCATAAGGACCGAGGGAATTTGCGCAGCCTACTCTTCACGAAGCTGCACGAATGATACAAGTTCCCCGCTGAGTTTGCAAACACACGCCTATCAGGGAATAAAGTGAACAATGCCGCCCTCACGAAGATGAGCACGGCCCTGTCTACTTGGAGAAGCACGGTGAAGGCAATGATTGATAAAGGCGATAGTTATGACAAGATCAAGGCGAAATATCCTTTGATGAGCGAAGATGACTACAAGGAGTTCAAGATCAAGTGCGAGAGTCCCGCAACCTCCGAATCAAGTCAGTGGGGGAAAGAAATGCAGCAGTTGAACTTAGGGGTCCACCAACTCGGTCCCGGTGGTTACAGAGTGGCGGAGCCTGTATGGGACAAGGAGGACGCGGAGCGTGCCGAGCAAGGCCTACCGCCCCGCTTCGAGAAATACAGCGACAAGCAGACCAGGAACTTTCTCAGGGCCCGGTAAAAGGAGGACCCGGTAACAAAGGAGCTTACCACGGATCCGAAGACCAAGGAGCTTGAGCTTGTTCTGGTAAGGAATACACCCCCGCGTAATTAGCTCCATATGGTTGCATTCTAATTAATCCCCAATATTTCTAAATGGTTCAGGTTCCTTCCGCGGGACAAAGAAAGCAGTAGCGCGGGGTCGTCTCAGAGCTCCCCTTTCGAGACCCCTTTGAATAGGGCATTGAACGTAATGAAAAACAGGAATAAGCTCAATAAGCCGACGTCAGCTGGTCGTGTGGCCGGCAAAGGCTGGTGGGCGAAAGGAGAAAAAGACCAGTTCGGAAAGCCAGTCGCGCGAGGTTGAAGCACTCAAGGCACAAGTGGTGCGGATTCCGGAGCTTGTCCAAGAGCAAGTGGAACAACAACTGGGAACGAAGCTCAACACCATGGTGCCTACATTGATTCATGGGCTAACGACCTGGATTGCGGGCGGCCAACAGGGGGCTCCCCCGGTTCCCAGCTTCACGGCCAGCAACTCGCACAGCGCGCAGGCGGCGCCATTGGTGTCTCCGGCGGAGGCGGTATTCGTGTCTCCGGCGCCGGCACGGGCATTGGAGCTTAATGCACCCGGGTGTATGCCGGCCGACACCTCGCCAGCAAGCGGCCCCTCCGTCAGTTGCACGCCCGCCGTTGGCGGTGCCTCGACATTAGTCGAGCTCGACGGCATCATGGTAACTAAGCCTCTCGGCCGATGACTTCATCTCCTTGCCTTTGACTAGGCATCCCTGACGCCCTACATGTTTTCGTAGGGCGCCACCGACGTTCCTTGCACTCTCCTGCACTTCGTGGGCGGCGAGTTGGTCGATGTCGCCAAGGGCAGAATCGTTCAACCGGGCAACCCCGTGTTCGACGGTAATCCGATGCCACCCACAATGTATAGGGTTGAAGTGGTTCGGGTGCTGCCAGGCTGCGACGAGCTGTTACCTCCGATTCGACCCGCTGGGGCCGACGAAGAAGATGAGATGACCCTCAGCGCCTGTGTCGGGGATATACCCCGCGGCGTAAACCGGTCGGAAGTTAACCCGGCCAGGTCTTGGCGGTTTATCTGAAGACCCTGCTGACACTTGGTGAGTTACTGGCGACCCGCCCTGACCCTGGAAGTTTACAAGGAACCCACCTGGTCATTATGACTCACTGGTGATCCGGCGTGCGGGACAGACGGATGACAAGGCCCAAGGCCCAGAAAGCCGGTTCACGTTTATGGTGGGCCGGTTTAAGAGGAAAGGCATGAGGAATATTTGTCTTACAAAGAGTTAAGACCAGGACTTGTATCCGGTTTGTATTAGAGATAGACTAGTCGTAATCCTAATAAGACTCCTCATGTAAACCGCCCCTTCAACATATATAAGGAGGGGCAGGGCTCCTCAAAGGGGGAGAAGATTCACAAGCTCCACAAGTTGGACTTGTTAGGTTTAGATAATAGCTCTCGAGATAGAGCACTCTTATAACCGTGATCATCATCATCAATATCAATGAAGCAGGATGTAGGCTTTTACCTCCACCATGAGGGTCCGAACCTGGGTAAAATATCGCGTCTCTCGTCCCGCTCAACCCCTCTCAAGCTACCACATAGATGTGTTGGCCTCGCGACTAAGTCCTGACACCTAGGACATCTGCCGTGACAATTTCACGATGGTTGGCGCCCACTGTGGGGACTGCGCACGGTGGTGATGAGTTCTTGCAAGGAACCCTTCAAGGGATTGAGAGGTTCACGATCGGCCGAATTAAGAAGACCCGGCGCAGAAGAATCTACATCTGGCATATACGAGATTTGAGATCAAGAAAAATTTAGTTTTGTGTTTATGCGGCCGAGGAAACACCGTGGGGATTCGCTGAGTCCGTCACGAGAGTTTTTTTGGATGGTGGCAGTTTCGGCGATCAGTCAATCGCATGTTGCACCGAGATGAGCAGGGAATCTCTGTTGCAATCGTTCTGTCCAATCCATCAAGTTACATTTGCTGCTCCGTGCCTCCACAATATAATCTGCTGATGTACCAAGTACCGAGGCAAACAGTACAGGTTTGAAAATATCGAGAAAAGAAGTAGAAGGCTTGCGGAGCGCCCGAGTGACTATGCGTGCGCGTGAACTAGAGGGAGTACTACGGCAAGTTTATCATCATGTCAAGACAAAAAGAAAGAAATTTTTTCTCTGGCTCACGTAAGGAAAAGGGAGAGATGCAGATTAGGACTCCGCCCTGATCTTCGTTCCGGGAGCGGCGGCAGAGAAAACCAGCTGAGAGTTTATGCCATCAAAAAAAAATTGGGACAAACCCTAGGAGTCAACTCCAATCCGAGTAGCAGTACATCAGCACAAGAAAAGAAAGGGAAACAGAGTCAGCCTGCAGGTGACCAGACTGGACGCACGTCGTTTTCGGATGTCACATCCAAACAGTAACAAGGAAAGTAGGAAAATCCCAATATCGCTGACAACCACATATTGTCAAGTGCAATTATGAAGGAAAAGGTAACATGCTACATGTGAAGACCGAGCCAAAAGAAGAAATCAGATGCATCTCTATCAAGAAGAGCTGGATGTTTAAAAAAAATTTGGGGCTTGCGCCAGCGTTATTCTACACCACCCATTGCCGTGTCGCCTAACGGACGCGCACAAACCACCGCCCACGCTGCCGGTTTACATCCATCCGCACTTGTGGCCGATTTTCTCCGTCCGCGCCGCCTTACAACGCCACGGACGACTCGCCCGTTCGCTCTCGCGGCCGATTCAGGCGTCCGCACCGGCTTACAACAAGGAGGATAACTTGCCCGTCCGCACCGGCTTACAACCGTCACCGAGGTGATCATCAACTCAGCGGCGGATAATTTCCGGCCTAACATATCAGGTGAAATCTATCTAAGTCTATTTTTGACACATATTGTTTTTGTCAAAGAACAAATTACTCCGGCTTGCGATGTTTTTGATGCAGGACAATTTGTAACGCCCTCGATGCGGCTATAGCTCCCACGTGTCGAGGCACGTCTTAGAGACATAACCCATTGAAAGCAATGTCGCAAGTTAGGCAATCATCACAACATCCCATGTAATATAAATAGTAAAGGGAGAGATACATAGTTGGCTTACACTCGCCACGTCAATCAAAGTACATAAATAACATACATCATCCAAACACTCATGGCCCAACTACGGCGCCAAAATAGAAGAAAACCCAACATGCGACACGGTCCCAATCACCCCCAACTGGGCACCACTACTGATCATCAGGAAAAGACACATAGTATCGCTGAGAGTCCTCGTCGAACTCCCACTTGAGCTCATACACGTCACCTGGAGCGGAATCACCTGGACCTGCATCTAGTGTAATAGTAATCTGTGAGCCACAGGGACTCAGCAATCTTGCACCCTCGCGATCAAGACTATTTAAGCTTATAGGAAGGGGTAAGGCAAATATATGTGGAGTTGCAGCAAGCGACTAGCATATATGGTGGCTAACCTATTCGCAAAAGAGAGCGAGAAGAGAAGGCAAAGCGTGAACGCATAACTAAAGAGGGCAATCCTGCGACAAACATTACTCCAACACCGTGTCCACTTCCCGGACTCCGCCGAGAAGAGGCCATCACGGCTACACACTCAGTTGATTCATTTTAATTAAATTAAGGTTCAAGTTATCTACAACCGGACATTAACAAATTCCCATATGCCCATAACCACGGGCACGGCTTTCGAAAGTTCAATCCCTGCAGGGGAGTCCCAACTTAGCCCATGACAAGCTCTCACGGTCAACGAAGGAATAGACCTCCACCCGAGACATTCCGATTAGACTCGGTATCCCGGTACAACAAGACATTTTGACAGGTTAAAACAAGACCAGCAACACCGCCCGAATGTGCCGACAAATCCCGATAGGAGCTGCACATATCTCGTTCTCAGGGCACACTCAGATGAGCTCTCCATACAACTAAAACCAAACCTCGAGTTTCCCCGAGGGGGCGCTGCACAGGACTCTAGTTCGGACCAACACTCAGAGGAGCACTGGCCCGTGGGGGGCTAAAATAAGATGACCCTCGGGCTCCGGAAACCCAAGGGAAAAAGAGGCTAGGTGGCAAATGATAAAACCAAGTTTGGGCATTGCTGGAAAAGCTTTAATCAAGACGAACTATCAAGGGGTTTCCATTATAACCCAACCGCTTAAGGAACGCAAAAATCCGGGAGCATAACACCGATATGACGGAAACTAGGGCGGCAAGAGTGGAACAAAACACTAGGCGAGAGGCCGAGCCTTCCACCCTTTAACAAGTAAATAAATGTTCCAACAAGGAACGACCTTCAATCTTCACGTGCAACTAGCAACGCTATAAGAGGGGCTGAGCAAAGCGGTATCATAGCCAATCAACGGTTTCCTAGGACATGGTGGGTTAGAGGTTTAACATGGCAATTGGGAGGCTGACAAGCAAGTGGTAGGCATCGTAGCATTGGCATAGCAAAAGAGCGAGCAAACTAGCATAACAAAGATAGTAGTGATTTCGAGGGTATGATCATCTTGCCTGCAAAGCTGTCAGAGTTGACTGGATCCTCAAAAGCAAACTCAACGGGCTCCTCGTTAGCGAACTCGTCTCCCGGATCTACCCAAACAAGACAAACAAGCAACAAGGATACAATCAACCACGTGCAAGATCAAACAATAAGATGCAATGATGGTATGCTATGCGGGATGCGATGCGGGATGCAAAATGCAAGATATGACAGGAAATGCATGAACCTGGCCTCAACTTGGAAAACCAAGTCTGCCACTAGAAAGATGAGATGAAGTCGCTTGAAAACGATATAAATAACGCCGGAATCGGAGTTACGGTTTGGAAATGGCAAGCGATTCAAATATGACACCGGTCTGCGATTTACAGCAAGTAGGCCTCTAAATGCAACGAAATGAACATGCTACAGCACTCAAACATGGCATCAAAATACATGGCAGGGAAGCATTCAAGATGCTTAACAAAAGTCTAGCACCGAGCTACGGCCAATTCATCCATTAACAGGTTCAAACAAGCATGGCAAAAACGCAAATGGAAAACAGATCTCAAACTTAGTGAAATTAACACTTGTCTGAAATTTCAGATCATATAGCCCTCTTCGGAGCAACAAAACAACATGCTACAGGACCTGATTATGAAAAAGAAGAACATTGCATGGAGCTACTCAACAAGCTTAACAAAAGACCCTTAGTGACCTTGAGCCAAAAGGGATCACAAAATATACTAACAAGGACATGCTGAAACATAACTCACGAAGGCATGTTAACGAGCTCGATGCACTCACTACGGTGCAAGTCATGGCAAGGCAAGCATACATCCATTAAGAAGGCACAAAATGCAAGCTAGACATGGCAAGAACAATGGCATAGCATGCACGGATCAACTACAACATCACCGGCAAAATTGCAAACGAGTTGACAATCTGCCCAGATTCACAACGAAGCAAAAGTAGAGCTCGATTGACTCAAGCTAGGGTGCTCCATAATTGCAAACAAAGACATGGATGGATAGAGCACTACAATATTAACAAAACTCCTTTACTGATCATCCTCAAAAGTGGCACGGATCACTAGGAAACAGCATGAACATCTGGCATCATGAACTAAACAATCCCAGGACTTAGTAAAATTACAAAGTCACTGAAAACAGATTTACCGGGTGCCTCACTTTGCAAGCTTGCACTAGTCACCACACACATCACAAAAAATTACATGGGTTGCACCTCTGGAAATATGACAAAACCCTTAACAAAACATATGTAGGACTCATGGCATATCATGAACAATAATCATGGCAAAAATGACAAATGTCTAAGATGAAATAGCAGATCTGACAATTAACTCACGAAGCCCTCTTCTAACAGCATTTTGGGCATCAAGATGAACTCAAATGAAAATGATGCAATGGAATGAAATGATGTACTCTCTGAGACCAACATTTTGATATCCTATATGTCCAAATCGGAGCTACGGATGCGGAGATATCACAGGTCAAAGTATGCAAAAGTATCAGGAGGAGACGGGAAAAAGTCAACCCAAACTAGGGTTACTGTAGCTCAGATCTGGATCGCGCGCACGGGAACCGAGGCACACCGGAGTTGAGCTCCTGTTCGCTGGAGAACGATGGGGATCGCCGGAGAACGACGCGGGGGTGGCCGGGGAGGTCGGATCCGACCGGATCCGGGCCGGATCTGGCGGCGGACGGCGACGAGCGGCGCTGCGCGGTGGCAGCTGCTGGTGGCGCCGGTGCGGAGGCGGCGGCGCGCCGGCGACCGGGGCGGCGGAGCTGCGGCACGGTGGCGGCTCACCACGGGAGGGACGAAGTCGCGGGGCGGCGCGGGGTCAACGGGCCTCGGGGGCCCCTCCTGGGCCTCCCGGGCCGGCGGCGGCGGGGAACTGGGGACCGGGCGTGGGCGAATGCGAGGCTGCCACGTGGCGGCAGGATTTTCCGTCCGGCGGCGGGTGGACACGTCCGGTGCGACGGAGAGATGAATTTTTTTAGGGTTTCGAAAGGGGATCCGCGAATTTTCGAGGGGGTGTATATATAGGCATAGGGGGAGCTAGGAGAGTCCAAATGAGGTGCGGTTTTCGGCCACGCGATCGTGATCGAACGCTCTAGGTGATGGAGCAGAGTTTGGTGGGTTTTGGGCCAAATTGGAGGGGTGTTGGGCTGCAACACACACGAGGCCTTTTCGGTCCCTCGGTTAACCGTTGGAGTATCAAACGAAGTCCAAATGGTACGAAACTTGACAGGCGGTCTACCGGTAGTAAACCAAGGCCGCTTGGCAAGTCTCGGTCCAATCCGGAAATGTTTAATCCCCACACACGAAAGAAAGCTAGAAATGTCCACCGGAGGAGAACGATGCACCGGAATGCAAAACGGACAACGGGGAAAATGCTCAAATGCATGAGATGAACACGTATGCAAATGCAATGCACATGATGACATGATATGAGATGCATGAGAACGAAAACAACACATGGAGACAAAGACCCGAACCCGAGAAAATAAATATAACTTAACGCCGAAAACGGCAAGAGTTGGAGTACAAATTGGGAAAGTTATATCCGGGGTGTCACACAATTGTTCACTACATCAACACAACGTGGTTGACTCGCTCGTCCGCGTGGCTTACCACGCCTGCGATTAACTCGCCCGTCCGTGCCAGTTTACGACACCGGTGCCGATCTTCCCCGTCCACACCGGTTTACAATGCCGCGGCCGATTCATTTATCCGAGCTGCCTCTGATGTTGAGGTCGCTTTTGTCATCCGTCTCTCGCGTCCTGGTCTACATCAACATATTGGGCCGCACCTGTCTACATGAGCTGTTTATTTGGCGCACAAGTCGCCGCCACTACAGTTTTGATTAACTTCAAATTGCCAGTTGGAAGGAACCATTTGCCGAATTGCTGACATGGCTCATATGGGATCATTTACAGCCCGCCGCAGTCACCTCAACCTTCTATGGATTCACATCGTGCTATCAACGCCAATGATATACAAGTTATGCCGGCTTATATCACGGTCAAATATGGAGAGTCTCAAGCCAACTCCTCGAGTCACCTTTGAGACTTGAGGGCTACGATGACATGACTCAGCGAATATTGCCAGTTTCAGCAAATTTAAGAACCCCAGGACGATGGAGGGAAGGATAACCCGATCCCGGAGGCTACTGTTATATTGATGAAAGTTTAAAGGCCGTCAGAAAATTTCCGGTTTAGAAAGTATATGACAGTTACAAAATCCCGGCTCAATGAAGAAGATCCGGGTCATCAGAAAGGATTCCGGTTTAAAATCCGGCTCAAGAGAAGTCAGACTGACTGAAGCTCTCAAATATCCGGTTTACAGTCCGGTTCAAGGGAAATCTGTTCTCCCACAAAGCTCTGAAGTGCTCAAATCATGTTTAAGAATTTCCGGTTCAAAAGGGAATTAACTTCTCGCAAGTTCGAGTTTAAATGCCGTCAGAAAATTTCCGGCTGAAAATGAAGATTCCGGTTTAAAATCCGGTTCAAGGGAAAGACATCTCCCACAAAGCTTTGAAGCTCTCAATATCCGGTTCAAGATCCCGGTTCAAGAAGAATTTATCTCTTGCAAAAAGTTAAAAATTGCCGAAGAGGACCTGCTGCCACGATGCGCGGTTCAAACATGGGTATCCTGCCTTATTGGCTTATCATATTATTGATCACTTGGGGGCTTGGTCGTATCCGAACCATAGCAACACCTTTTGATAGGCGTAAAGCCACAACATCACTTGGGGACTTGTGGTCGCGTCTGAACCATAGTCACGCCTCTTGATGGGCGAGAGCCACCAGATCACTTGGGGACTTGGTCACGTCTGAACCAGTCATGCCTCTTGATCGGCCTAAGGACACAGAATCACTTGGGGGCTTGGTCGAACCCGAACCATTGCCATGCCACTTGATCGGCATAAATGCCACGGTTTCATTTGGGGACCTGGCTGACTTGAACCATAGCTACACCTATCGGGAGCTTGGTCGTGTCCGACCATGGTAACGCCATCTGATCAGCTCAAATAAGCCTCTTTTTGCAAACGGTTTTATCATTGCCTTTGCTTCACAATTTTCTTTGATAGACATTTCTTTCTTTTTGTTGCGTTTTTAAACCGGCATTTCTTAAACCGGTTCGACTGTCAATTACAAATGGACAGGACACGGTCAAATCTTAATCCGAAGACTATCTGCCCGGTTTGATTTTCTGTTACCATCCTATTATGGAGTAAACCGGTGCTTATCAAACCGGCTCGGCTTTCAACTACAAGTTGTCAGTACACGATCAAGTTATAATCCGGAGACTATCAGCCCGGTCTGGTTTGACTACAAGTCACCAGTATTATATATGGTTAATCCGGTGTTTATCACAAACCCGGTACGGTTTTATTATAAACCGGCACAATATGGAAGGAGTTATCTGTACTCAAAATTTGGGTCATTGCCCCTACTACAAAAAGTTGGTAAACCAACGATGTGATTCAATGGCACAGGTATGATATATTTCATATTTGATTATTCTTAAGTGCAGCCTTGGTTATAAACCCGGGTTATATGTTGGGTATTATGACCCGTCCGGCGGTAAACCGGCAGGACACTTTAAACTTGTTGTATGCAGAAACAGGTTTGTTAAACCGGTCTGGCTTTGGACTATGTCGCCGGTATGTCTATATATATATATATATATATATATATATATATATTGGGATTGCGCCATTGGAATCATGCGCTTATAAATCATTGGGTCATATTATTCAAATAGCCAAACTTGGCTGAATTTTCATTATGATATTGAATGAATAAGGTTTTCATACCGGATTATATTATCTTGAATAGCCAACATGGCTGGATTTTTATGGTTATTAATAACCGGTATTATTAAGTTTTCAAAGTCGCTTTAGCGCAATGGCTATTATTTTATCAAAGGATGTGATTTATTCTACAATGAAAGGAATAGTCCCGAGTCGTTGCAGGCTTACAACCCGGCACTTGGGGGCTACATTATTCAAATTGAGATTACATGCAAGTCTCATGTCGCTACAAGCATGCACCATGACACTTGGGGCTAATGCAAAGTCATTTTTACTAGTCTTATTGAAGACCCGACTCATCATATTATAATGATCCGGCCCTTGGGGGCTACCAATTGCTCCTGTCAACAATTCAAGGTACACAAGTTTTCGTCCATAATATTGAAGAATCCATTGCTCAGTTGGTAAAGCACAAAGCTCTTAACCTTGTGGACGTGGGTTCAGGCCCTACGATGGAAGCTACATTATAATATGTTATTTTCATTAAAGTATATATATCAAGTCCCGGTTCAGTATTATCTTACTAAGTCGGCCCTTGGGGGCTACACTGGTTGAAGTTTTTATGAGCATCAAGCAATTACAAGTCCCAGGTTGCTGCAAGCATGACAACCCGGCACTTGGGGGCTACATATATGGAGTATTCAGTTTTGAGATGAACAAACCGGATTTCTTCAAGGTTGAAACACTTATTGGAGCAAGTCTTAAGTTATCACTATGTTCTCCTCTTAAGACTTGGGGGCTACAGGTATTATTCATATAAAGGAGGAACATCTTCATTTTATCAGTTTTGAGCAAATCAGGAAGATCAATTACATGACCCGCTGTCGACAACAATTATGACCCGGCGCCATTAATATTTATAAACCGGCCATTTTGGTAATATTAAACCGGCAAGTTTTACATCTTCAAACCAGCTGAATATCAGATAAGTATTTTCAGACCCATATTTCTTAAACCGGCGCTTTAGGAGCTGAGCCAAAGGAGTTATTCTTCACAATATTTCTCGGTGACAAACCAATGTCGGCAAATTGATTATGAAGCTGGTCTGTTGACCTGGATTTCCCAGAAGGAGGAAATAACAAGGACTTAAGGATGATCAGGTACCAGTTTACAAAAATTCTTAACCCGGAGCGTAATCTGTCAAATTTGTTCTTGTGTTTATTTTGCAGCATAAGTTTACCATGAATAAATCCAAGCTAAACTTGGGGGCTAATGTTGGGAATATACCCCGCTTCGTAAACCGGCCGGAAGTTAACCCGGCCAGGACTTGGCGGTTTATCTAAAGACCCCGCTGACACTTGGCGAGTTACTGGTGACCCGCCCTGACCTGGCGGTTTACAAGCAATCCACCTGGTCATTATGACTCACTGGTGATCCGACGTGCGGGACAGACGGATGACAAGGCCCAAGGCCCAGAAGGCCGGTTCACGTTTATGGTGGGCTGGTTTAAGAGGAAAGGCATGAGGAATATTTGTCTTACAAAGAGTTAAGACCTGGACTTGTATCCGGTTTGTATTAGAGATAGACTAGTCCTAATCCTAATAAGACTCCACATGTAAACCGCCCCTTCAACATATATAAGGAGGGGCAGGGCTCCTCAAAGGGGGAGAAGATTCACAAGTTCCACAAGTTGGACAAGTTAGGTTTAGATAATAGCTCTCGAGATAGAGCATTCTTGTAACCGTGATCGTCATCATCAATATCAATGAAGCAGGATGTAGGCTTTTACCTCCACCGTGAGGGGCCGAACCTGGGTAAAACATCACGTCTCTCGTCCCGCTCAACCCCTCTCAAGCTACCACATAGATGCGTTGCCCTCGCGACTAAGTCTTGACACCTAGGACATCTGCCGTGACAATTCCACGACAGCCTGCGTAAGTTGGCCCCTGCTTTGGCCGAAGAGCCAGATTCGTTTAGGGGCGGGGGACACCACCCCACAGACAAGATCGCCAGTCGTGCCGGCGCCAAGCCATGGCAAGAATGCCGCAACGCTACCGGACATGACGGACATCCCTATGGCACAGGATCCGGACATGCATATGGCACAAGATCCGGACGACGACGACAACGGTACATTTACCAACGTCGATAAGTACTTTGCCGAACATGGGTACGATGACGAGTTCTGCGGGCCTCCTTCTCAAGAACCCAACCAAGACGACCACGATCTAGCTGGTACGTCGGAGAAACCCAGTTGCAATAGGAGTCGTCTGGCGTTCAGTTCTCAGGAGACGCCTCCAGCTGCCGCCTTCACCGAGCCTCAGATAGCTGAGGTGCGAAATATTATCAGCCCCAACACGCTCAAGAAGGCGGTCTTTGAGCAGAACTCGGTCCCATTACAACAGATCAAGAGGAAGAGCCGGAAATGACAAACTAAAAAGGGCGCCGGTGCGAGCCAGCCGGCACCGAGTACGATCCGTGCTCAGGATGGGCCACCTTCACCTAAGGATATCTCGAGGAGGGTGCATGTGGCGGGTAGGGCGATGCTACCGACAAATATGCTCAATGCTGCAACCGGTGCTATGCGGAGTCTGCACGACAGTGTTCTTTCTTTGGAGAAGCAGCGTCTAAGAGAGAATGATGTGGCATACCCTGTTTTCGTGGCCAAGGTGCCAGAGGGCAAGGGCTTCATGGATGGCGACATCGGGGGTACGATCGTCCTGCGGTTTGATGACATCTTTGCTATGTTTAACCTTCATCTGCTGCACTACACCTTCGTTCGGCTGTTTTCGCTGAGTATGGAGATGCGGATCATTAGAGACAAGACCCCGGACATCGTGAACGTCGACCCCTTCTACATGCGTGCCAAGCTCTTGAGCAGCGCTGGGGACCGCCAAGTCGTGAGTTCACACCTCGAAGGCGTCATTCTGGCAAACCCAGATAAGGATAACTTCCTTGTGGCTTACTTTCCCGAGTAAGTCATCCCTTAACCGCCCCATAACATATGATTTCTTAGATTTCAATCGTTCATTTTTTTCTAACATTCCGTGTTCTGTGCAGTGACACACATTGCACACTTATCCTCTTAAGCCTGAAATATTCCATGGCCACGTATTTCGACCCGAACCGTAACTCCAAGATAGCCTACACAAATATCAAGAAAGTTATTGATGATGTTCTCCCCGGCTACGCCAAATCTGGAGGCACCTTCACCAGGGCAGTTCGTAAGTACGGCAAGCACGTGTTCGCCCACAATACGACGCTCTGCTGCGTCAAGCAGCCGCCTGGCGGTCAGAAGGATGCCTACTACGCCCTCCATCACATGCGGGCGATCGTAAGGGACCATCATCACCTTCTGTTACCAAATAATCTCAAAGATTGGGCCGCGAGCTTGTCGGCAATCCAGGACGCAGACATCAGACAAGAATTCTTTCACATCCAGTCGGAGTTTGCGGACATCATCCATCAATATGTCCTTCATACCTCGGGGCAGTTCTTCCTTAGATATCAACCGTCCAACATTGAGATAGACGGAATGCTACAACTGCAGGCTGACAACGCCCGCGATTTCATGACCATCACGACAGACGGCGGCTTCATCCACGCTCCTGTCCATCAGTCGAGTCGAAAGTAGTGATGTGTAGTTCTGAAACATTGATTGGCTGATGTTGTAATTAAACTTTAATGAATTGTATGTCTCTTTGGTTTGGACAGTCGTTCAACTTAGATGTAATCGATGCTATTTATTAGTAGGACCATGAATCGTGCTATTAATGTCTTGCTTTTCTCATCTGATCCTTTTGTTGCATACTTATATATTGCTTATGTATGTATTGTCTGTTGTTTGGCTTGTGCATAGAGATGCCGTCGTATGTCGTGTACAAGGGTAAGGTTCCCGGAGTCTACGACGACTGGGAGGAGTGTCGGAGACAGGTTCACCATTTCAGCGGTAACAGTTAGAAAGGGTACACCACTAGGGCGGAGGCGGAATCTAGATACTCCCGCTATCTAGCGGGAGAGAGGAGGGAGCTTGGAGGAACCGGATGAAGACCAGTTTCATCGCGATGATGCTCATCGTGATGACCGCAGCTCTCTTCTATGTGATGGTAGCTTAGATGATCGATATCGACTTGTAATGTGAAGACAAACTCGATACTCGCGGTCTCGAGAGTTGTAATGTTTTATCTTTGTTCAGTCTTTTGAATTCGGAGACTAATATGATGAATTGTATTCGGAGACTAATCTTCTATTGTATTCGATGAATCTGTTGTTGCTGGGTGCTACTGTCTATATTCTGTCAAATAATATATTTTGTAACCTGTGCAAAAATCAGAAAAGTAAAAAAATAAAACCTAATATTCATACTAATGGTGCATCACTACAGAGTGCGCCATTAGTATGCCAAAGTATACTAATGGCGCATCACCAAACAGTGCGCCATTAGTATGCCAAGTATACTAATGGCGCATCCACCCGCAGTGCGCCATTAGTGTGCCAAAGCACATGGTTAAATACGGCCCCTGGGGGGCATACTAATGGCGCATGGTGTTCTATACTAATGGCGCACTGGGTGGTGCGCCATTAGTATACCAGATACTAATGGCGCACCAGTGGTGCGCCATAAATACTAGTGGCGTGATACTAATGGCGCACCAGTGATGCGCCATTAGTAGGCAAAACTGGTGCGCCATTAGTAGGCCTTTTCCTGGTAGTGCCTTATATGGGTCGGCCTCCTATTTTCTACTGGGCCAGCCTTTTGCACCGGAATGGGCCACTATTGGGCCGTGCCAGGTGTCGACCTATCATAGGCACCTCCTGTCCAATGAGTGGATGACATCTGTCCCAACGGTGAGGCAACACGTGTTTCCTCCGGCCAATGATGATTTTACATGTGGAAAATCCCCATTGGTACGGGCTGTTAACGGGTTATCGGATCCAAAACGGGACCCGATAGCTTAATGGCATTCCGTTATGGTGTTCGCCACGTGTCGGTCACCCTTGACGAAAGCACCTCTGTGACGCGCGATTTATCGTCATGGAAGTGGACACTATTGTGATGATAATTTTGCTAATTTCATGGAACACTTCTATGATAGCACAGGTATGACTATCTTGATTCTGTCATAAATTTGTCATGGATGTACATGCATGACAGAAAACGTGACCTACTGTGACAAACACGTATCATCACGGAAGTGTATTTTTTTGTAGTGCTGGGCTCGGGGAGGCATGCGGCGACGGGGACGAGGACGGCGGGCTCGGGGATGCCGGCGATGAGGACGGCGTGGGCTCGGGGAGGCGACGACAGCGGCGACAGCGAGGTGGAGCAGCCTGACGGCGTCGATGAGCTCGGCGTCGTCAGCGAGGGAGGGGGGCAACTGGCGATGAAAAATGAAAATTTTCACAAGTGTTTCTTATATAGTCCAAGCATTGGTCCCGGTTCATGGCACCAACCGGGACTGATGCCCCCTTTAGTCCCGGTTGGTGCCACCAACCGGGACCAAATGTCTCTTTTCAGCAGCCCAAAGGGCGGGAAGCGGCGGCCTTTGGTACCGGTTGGTGGCACCAACCGGGACTAAAGGGGGGACATCAGTCCCGGTTGGTGCCACGAACCGGTACCAATGTACCACTTTAGTCCCGGTTGGTGGCACCAACCGGGACCAAAGGCCCTGTGCTGCCTGCGTCGCGGCCGAAAGTTTAGTCCCACCTCGCTAGTTGAGAGAGCTCGAGAGTGGTTTATAAGCGCTATTGCGCCAAACCTCTCATGCTCCTCTCAACTGTAGGCTTTCGAGCCTAATTTGTCACGATGTGCTTGTGGGCCTACTGGACCTCCTCCGGGCCTGAATCCTGGCCCATGGTTGGGTTTCTAGTCGTATTCAGGCCGTGGTGGCCCAGTAGGTGGCACTTTATTTATTTTTTTTGTTGCTTTATTTATTTTATTTTGTTTCTACTTACAACAAAAAACTTACTGTTGCTATTTTTATTTATTTTATTAAAGTTTATTTATTTTACTTTTATGAAGTTTAATTTGTTTCTACTTCTTTATTTTATTAAATTTTATTTTATTTTATTTTGTTTCTACTTATTTATTGTATTAAATTTTAATTTAATTTATTTTGTTTCTACTTATTTATTAAAGTTTATATAATTTACTCTATTAAAGTTTATTTTGTTTCTACTTATTTATTTTATTTTATTTTATTTTATTTTGTTTCTACTTATTTATTAAAGTTTATTTTGTTTCTTTCTGCTTTTCATGTTGTGAACAGAAAATACTTTGATAATTTTAGTGGCATGAATTTTATATAATTTTAGTTTAAAAAATACTAGAGGTTTATAAAAGCTTTTTAGTTCATTCCTTTTGCTATTAGAGTTTTATAAAGGGATTTTAGTTACAAAGAGATTTCATTTGTTTTACTTATTTGAACTCCATAGTTTTTGTGTTCAAAATGCACCATTCAAAGCCACATAATCAATTTTCAACCCTTTCTGACTTCATTTGTTATTTTTCATGCATTTACTGATTATTTTGAGCTATAAGACCCTGAAATGGAAAAGCATTTCAAATGAACTCTGAAAAGGTTGAAAGTTGGCATGGTATCATCATTTCATCCACATAGCATGTGCAAGAAAGTAGAGAGGGTTACGGCAAAAACTGGATGCACTTCGTGTACATAACGGACAATCTCTTTCGAAGTATCAAGGTTTCATACGGAAACTCGTCTGTTACAAAGGGATTTCATTTTTTAACTTATTTGAACTCCATAGTTTTTCTGTGTTCAAAATGCACCATTCAAAGCCACATCATCAATTTTCAACCCTTTGTGACTTCATTTGTTATTTTTCATGCATTTACTGATTATTTTGAGCTATAAGACCCTGAAATTGAAAAGCATTTCAAATGAACTCTGAAAAGGTTGAAAGTTGGCATGGTATCATCATTTCATCCACATAGCATGTGCAAGAAAGTAGAGAGGGTTACGGCAAAAACTGGATGCACTTCGTGTACAAAATGGACAATCTCTTTCGAAGTATCAGTGTTTCATACGGAAACTCGTTTGTTACAAAAGGATTTCATTTTTTTAACTTGTTTGAACTCCATAGTTTTTCTGTGATCAAAATGCATCATTCAAAGCCACATCATCAATTTTCAACCCTTTTTGACCTCATTTGTTATTTTTCATACATTTACTGATTATTTTGAGCTATAAGACCCTGAAATTTAAAAGCATTTCAAATGAACTCTGAAAAGGTTGAAAGTTGGCATGGTATCATCATTTCATCCACATAGCATGTGCAAGAAAGTAGAGAGGGTTACGGCAAAAACTGGATGCACCTCATGTACAAAACGGTAATCTCTTTCGAAGTACCAGGATTTCATTTGTTTTTAAATTTATTTGAACTCCATAGTTTTTCTGTGTTCAAAATGCACCATTCAAAACCACATCGTCCATTTTCAATCCTTTTTGACTTCATTTGTTATTTTTCATGTATTTACTGGTTATTTTGAGCTATAAGACCCTGAAATTGAGGGCAACATATAGCTCTCATGAATAGATAAGTGACCAAATTAATAGAAGTTCATCATCACATTAAAAACAAAGTACATACATAGTTCTCGTTGAACAACATATAACTCTACAGAGCATCTAGTTAAACCATACATTGAAACTATGTAAAACCTTTCAATGCAACAACAAATGCGATCAAAATCATAACCAAGGTAAAAATTGATCCAATGGCATAATGATATCAAGCCTCGGTATGAATGGCATATTTTCTAATCTTTCTAATCTTCAACCGCATTGCATCCATCTTGATCTTGTGATCATCGACGACATCCGCAACATGCAACTCCAATATCATCTTCTCCTCCTCAATTTTTTTATTTTTTCCTTCAAGTAATTGTTTTCTTCTTCAACTAAATTTAACCTCCCGACAATAGGGTCGGTTGGAATTTCCGGTTCAACTACCTCCTACATAAATAAAATCTATGTCACATTGGTCGGCATAATTGTCATAAACAATAAGTGAACCAAATCATGATAAAAAGATAATATATACCACATATGAATCATAGACATGACGAGGGCCGACGGGGGCGGATACCAAAACCATCGCAATATATAATAACAAGCAATAATAAAAGTTAGAAAATTAGACAAGTATCTATCTAAAGTAAGAATTATTTTCTTTCAAAAAGAAGATAAGAACAAGAGGCTCACCACGGGGGTGCAGGCGACGAGATCGGCGCGGGCGATCGACGGCGGTGAAGATGGGGACAGAACATGACGGACCGCCAAACCTATGCAAATCTCAGGGAAAATGGAGTTTGGAGGTCGAGCTTCGAGAGGAGAAAGCTTAACTAGTGTGGCTCGAGCATTTCATCGAACACCTCATGTGCATAGGAGGTGAGCTGGAGCACCCAAATGCCCTCCCCTCGCCGGCCAGAAAAAACAGAGCATTATGGAGTGCTCTGCTGTGGCGATGGGGTATATATAGGCAACTCATTTGTCTCGGTTTGCGACTGGAACCGGGACTAAAGCCCAGCCTTCTGTCCCGGTTCAAGCCAAGAACCAGGACCAATGGTTGTGGGCCAGGAGTGAGGACCATTGGTCCCGGTTCGTGCCTAGAACCGGGACAAATGGGTCCATACGAACCGGGACCAATGCCCACGAGGCCCCGGCCGGCCCCTTGGGCTCACGAACCGGGACCAATGCCCCCATGGGTCCCGGTTCATGAACGAACCGGGACTAATGGGCTTGCCATGCCCGAACCAAAGCCCTTGGTCTAACTATCCAGAGTACTAGAACATGAGGGCGCGCGTTGCCGCTCCCGATCATTTCAAGAGAAGTGTATTTACATGGAGTGTAATGCAGAAATTTCAAAACCCATGATGTTTGCGTATCAGCATATTTACACAAAAGGAAAAGAATATCAAAAGTTGGATTCAGCTTATAGTGAGAAATTACAGATCTATTGCAAATAATCAGTTTGAATGGTGACTATAGTCCTGTTTAAAAAAGGAGTCAACTTCATGGCTGCAACATCTTGGCATTGCAAATGTCCGCCTATACAAACTCAAGAAAAGAAGGATCTATCTTCGTGCCTCAACAAAAACTAAACGGCACATAGCACTTTGTTGCAATTATGAATTTTATCCAATCATGAATTTTATTTTTTAGGTGTAGACATCAGACAATAAGTTTTTGTAGGAATGATGAGATTTGAAAACATCATACCATGAGCAATGTAGATAAAAATGATTATTAATTCAGCTAGCAAAACTAATTAAATGTCTCTGAGATATACACCATCAAACTAAATATTGCAGGATTCTAGTCTGACCTGGAAGGCAAATTCCTGATAAAATCATTTCAATAGATGAAGTAAGAACTGCTTCTCAACAATGACCGACTAAGTTTCAAAGATCACCTCCATGGCCGCGCACAAGGAGATGCAACCAACGGAAGGGGCAGTACTGCTGCCACTAATTGCCGTCTATGCCTCATCCATTGCGACGACAAGGGGATTAGGGTGATGGGCCTTAGGTTGGCTGGTGCTGTCTCGTCGCAGCGGAATACCATCTTGTTGTCCTCCATCTAGTACACAACAGAGGTGTATCATTCCCAAAAAATGCAGAAGTGTATCGACAAATTCCATGCGCGATCGGGCGGCGGAAGCGGAACAGGAGAGGCCAAGGATGGGGAGAGCTAAAGATGGGCTAACGGGCCCGACGAAAGCCCGGATCAACCACAATGCACGCAGTTCAATCAATGGAGCAGCTGCCCAATCATGATCCGCAAAACACGCTAGGAAGGGTCGCTAATTATATCTGAACCAGTAACAGCAGGATCGGACGGCTAAAGACGCCAAATCGCTGTGAGAAGTCATAGCTAGTTGCGGTAGGCTGGTTGTAATGGGGAGTATCATATACTAGTATCATGCATATGATATTAGTGTATGATACTACCTCCTTAATGCATACTATCATATATTAGTATCATGTAGTACTTTATTTATTGCCATGCATGACACAAAGTAGCATAGCATTTGTTATGATACTACACCATCTTTTTCTCCATTTAATGCTATGCCACCTCATTAAAATTGTTTAGTTGGCATGCATGATACTAGATACTACCTCGGTCACAGTTAAATCTGCGTGCGTTTCCACAATAGACAAGGTTTATGGCGCATTGCATTTATTTCTAATAGCTAATTAGTACTCCGATATACTATTTCTATATGCATGCATAGCGTGAATGCTATTTTTTAGCCCATCTCGTAACCAATAGATAACCACCTAGATCCCAGAAAATTTCCAATCGCGCCTTCTAAACCGTGACGGAGGTAGTATGATACTACCATTACGACCAGCCTTATATTGTTTAGTAATTAATGAACTATGAGTAACTTTCCCAAAAAAAAACTGCATGCATGCATGTGGGACCCTCAATGCAGAACTTCCATGCGTGTACGCTGGTCCACATCCAACACAACTCCATTTGCACCTACTTAATTTCCTAGGAACTAGTATTGAAACAAGTAAATAAATCCAAGAGGTTTTTCTACATATTTCAGGTTGTTTTTTATTTGAACTGGAAAACTAAGAACATTGCTCAACAATCAGGACCAACTTTACGTTCAGAAACTGTCCTGACATGTGGTACATGCAGTGACTTTGTTGGCCTAACTATCCAGAGTATTAATAAATCAAGAGTAACTTTTATAAAGAAACTGCATGCATGCAGGTGGGACCCTTAAGGTAGAACTTCCATGCATGTACGATTGGTCCATATCCAAGACAACTCCATCCATGTGCCCATGCATAACTTCCTAGGAATTAGTATTGAAACAAGTAAGTAAATCTGAGAGATTTTTCAACACATTCATGTTTTTTTTATCTTAAGTGAAAAACTCAGAATGTTACCGAACAACCAGGAGTAACTTTCGTTCAGAAACTGTCCTGGCATGCGGTACAGGCAGTGACTCTGTTGGCCTAACTATCCAGAGTATTAATGAATCAGGAGTAACTTCCGTAAAGAAATTGCATACATGCATGTAGGACCTTCAAGGAAGAACTTCCATACATGTACATTGGTCCACATCGAACACAACTCCATGTGCCCGAACATAATTTTCTAGGTATTACTATTCCCTCCGTTCCGAATTACTTGTCGCAGGTATGAATGTATGTAGATGTATTTTAGTTCTAAATACATTTATTTCTGCGAGGAGTAATATGGAACAAAGGGAGTAGTATCGAAGCAAGTAAATAAATCTGAGAGATTTTTCAACACATTTCATGTTGTTTTTTTATCTTAAGTGAAAAACTAAGAACGTCGTGGTAATAATTCTTGAAACATTTTGCATAGTAATCTCAGATTTTTTTGGAAAAACTAAAATATTATTCTTTGCTAAAAAAGCAGAGAATTTAATTATAATAATAATGCAAATTCTAAGAAAAGTGCAATTAATCGTCGCAGTCAAAACTAATGCCTGCCGTCACATAGACACAAACAAAATTGCCACAGGCCATCGATAAAAAAGTCAATATCTATCTTTACATTTTAAAGTGCTTCATCCTAGCGAAAATGCTCTTTGGTGGCCGAGCTACCTGCAGGCCGGTGTCACACCCGCCTTTTTTTGCAGGAAATCAGAGAGCTTTATTCATTAAACGCATTCTTGGGACAATCAGCCAGTAGGCTGGTCAGCAAGAAGCTAGGGATATCATCGAACCAGCTTTCCGTAACATTCAATGTCACACCCGCCTGCGCTCGTCGTGATCAGTGCCAAGCCCGTATGTATCTACTGTATTTGTAGTAGAGGCCGCTGCTAAGTGCTTGTATTTGCTAGAAATTGAACAGTGGCAGCCCATGTACAATAGTGGGCACAGCAGTGCCAGTGAGTGCACAGATGTCTGAACGACATGGGTTTTGACTTCGTCAACATGTGCCATGGCAAAGAGCCGTTTTGAGTCGATGTTGGGCATTAAGCCATTGCCGTCGTCTCACCGGAGAGCCATTTGAGTCGATCGTTAGGAACCCAGCTATTGCAGTATTTTCGCCGGCTATATATAGGAGAGCTCGTTTTGCATCCCAGCTACATCTAACTCAAACAGACTCGCCATGGCTTCTTCTTCTTCTTTTTCAGTTCGACCCATATTCTCTCATTGTTACATTGGTCATATTCTCAGGAGCCATGTTGTTTGAGTCGCCGACCACCTCTACCATTGTACGAGCCGACATTCTAGTCCTCCTCTCGGCACTGCAGTTCGCCACCACTGCCGGACATGGGATCAGAAGAGATCAAATCTGTTGAGTGCCCGCAAGCTTCATGGATGGAAGCAACAACGGACTCCACAGTAGCGACTCTGCCGCCCAAAATATCCCCCGCATCCACCCTAGGGACAAATCTGCAGGTCAACCGTATTTGTCATCCCATCAGATTCACCAACAAAGATGCAGATGAAATAAGCCAAAAAAGGAATTCTAGCAAAATCCCACGCCATACAAAATTCTGGATGCAAAAGAGCAAGAGAAATAATTTGGCACACTCGCTAGTTTTTTACCCTGCTTTCACTTCTTCAAAGAAGAACTCGAGGCCATCCATGGCGATTGGTCGCTCGCGGTAGCCACCACCGAAGAGGGATGAATGGCTCTATGGGTGAGAGAAAACTTTTTGTTTTTTGAGACAGAGAAAACTGACCACTGCTTAGAAGTTAAGCTACCGGCAGCGCAAATGGGCCCATCCAGCTAGAGAATTAATCTCGCACGAACCCAACCCACCGCGAGGCTTCTGGTTACACGGGCGATTTTCTCAAACCAGCCTAGTAGGCACATGAAGCTCATGCGCAACAACGTGTACCCCAGCCCACGTACAATGGTAGCACTCCAGCCCATATCACCACGGTATTTCAAATTAACATCGGGCGTAAATATGCGATAAAACAAGTCAGCACACATCGCAGCCCTATAGTGTACGTCGCAAGATACCGGCCTTCAGGTATCTCGGCCACCAAAACGCCTCTCTCTTCATCCTAGTCATTTTTATTAAAAGGATGTGTATCCAAAGTCTTTGCCATTCAATGCTTTGTTGAAATATTTGCTATGTTTCTCAGACATACTATCTGTATGGACAACTCTTTACTGTTGGTATATACACAAGGATGTATTATTGTGATTTTGCTGCCAATTAAACAAAAACTTGCATCAATTCCTAAACTAACCACGAGTGGCTTTGATTCCACGGGGGTGCGTCGTCGTGTGCTCCTCGTGCGCCTCCACGGGGATAGTTCCTGCACTAGATCCACCGATGGATGCAGTCGGCCGCATGAACGGCAGGTAACCGGGTCTTTCTCCCTTGATTAGTTGATTTGCCCCCTGCTCAACGGATAATATATTCTCCACGTGTTTTATATATGTTCGTTTCTCTTGATATACTTAGCAGGTCCCTGCAAGATTTGATAGATGACGAGAGCGCGGCTAGCATGGCTCAAATGGCCGTAACAGAGATGGAAAGCGTGTGGGTCATAAATGGCTGTGCAGATCGCTGGCTCCAGTGAGTAATATATCTGCAATTTCAGGAACTAAAGAGTTGGTGGAAGACATTTGTGTGTGGGATTTATTTTATGGGGGTAAAAAAAGTGTGCTGTGGTAAAATAGTGTACGAGGGAGGTTTGGAAGTATACATGGCCGGCGTAAAATCAAATGGCGGTTAAGAGCTTTATCGGACTATTAGAATGGCCGTTCATTGACGTGGCTAAGTCAAAAATCGTAATGAATAACTTGTTTGGTCAGGAAATTAACAGAAACATAACAAAGATAAGCCATAATAAATATTACATAGTAGTTGATGGCTTATAAAAACACATGGACAGAAAAGATTAGTGCAAACTTGTACATACCCAATTGTGCTCGCACTTATAGAAGTGCTTGCCTGGATTGGCGGGTGTTCGAGACACCCACCACTGAACCATAGCATTGTTGCAGAGGGGACACACCATGAGCGGAAGGGGAGGCTCTTCCTCCAATGCAACAAGGGGAGCGCTCAAGCTAGACATGGAAGCGTTAGAGTTAGACACGGCTATGAGAACCATCTTTTTTTTTTGCGAAAGGCTATGAGAACCATCTGAGTATGATGAACATCTTTGTGGATGTGGAGTGGAATTGTGAATGGCAGGCTCGGGGATGATATGGTGTGTGCATGAATATGAACGTTTGGATGCTAGGAGGAAGACGACCGTTCGGATGGAGAGGTGTGTGTCGTTGGGAGGAAGAGACGAGTGCATGCATTAAATGGATTGAGGTGGTTGGGTGTTGGTAGTTGAGCCCGTCTCTGTGGTAAGGACAACAATGATGTTGTCCAGGGACAGAAGCGCATGGACTTAACTTCTGATACACCAAAACAATGGAAAGGAAATGTGATCGAAAAAGTAATGAATACATCAGGGCTAATTCAATGGGTGAGGATCCCGAGATGCCTGCATGGGCAAGATTCCAGTAAGCGTTGTCGCCGGATGCTTCTATGCAATTTCAATATACACGAGTAGAAAAAGGGTCAAATGTGAACACATTAGTGCCGGTTTGAATTTGAGCCGGCACTAATGTGTCCATTAGTGCCGGTTCCAACGGCTAGGCGGGCGGACATCATTAGTACCGGTTCGAGGCGAACCTTTAGCACTGGTTCGTGCCACGAACCGGTACTAAAGTGAGTGGTGGCAGGATGTTGTCAGTCCGGGGCCCCTCCAGCACCTTTAGTACCGGGTCGTATCATGAACCGGTACTAAAGGTCGTCCTACATACACCCTTCGTCCACCCGAGCTCGCTCTGTTCTTCCCCTTTCCCCTCTCCTCTCTGTTCTTTCCCTCTTCCTCTCAAACTCATCACATATTTTGCCCAAAATTTGTCAAGATTTGAATGCCTCCATCCATTCAAATGATCACAAAGGTTAGCAACTTTGTCCTTTCATCTCTCATTGCTAGATTAGCTCGTGCAATGCTTTATATAGTGATTGATTTTTGAGTTTAGTAATTTGCGAGGAATTATATATATGTGCTAGTATTTGATTTATATGCAATTTGAGGTCAAAAATAACACTTAGTTTGCATACGTAGGTGTGGTTTACTTAGTGCCTTCTAAATCTCCGTCGTGACCACCGTCGATCGCCCGCTACGTCCCATCGCCGGCACCACCTTATGGTGAGCCTCTTGTTCATGAATGTTTTATAAATTGATGTTTGTGTGATTTGGATATATAGTTATGTTGGGGAACGTAGTAATTTCAAAAAAATTCCTACGCACACGCAAGATCATGGTAATGTATAGCAACGAGAGGGGAGAGTGTGATCTACGTACCCTCGTAGACCGACAGCGGAAGCATTATGACAACGCGGTTGCTGTAGTCGTACGTCTTCATGGCCCGACCGATCAAGCACCGAAACTACGGCACCTCCGAGTTCTAGCACACGTTCAGCTCGATGACGATCCCCGGACTCCGATCCAGCAAAGTGTCAGGGAAGAGTTCCGTCAGCACGACGGCGTGGTGACGATCTTGATGTTCTACTGTCACAGGGCTTCGCCTAAGCACCACTACAATATTATCGAGGATTATGGTGGAAGGGGGCACCGCACACGGCTAAGAGAACGATCTTAGAGATCAACTTGTGTCTCTAGGGGTGCCCCTACCCCGTATATAAAGGAGCCAAGGGGGGGTGCGGCCGGCCAAAGGAGGAGGCGCGCAGGAGGAGTCCTACTCCTACCGGGAGTAGGACTCCCCCCCTTTCCCTAGTTGGATTAGGACTTGGGGAAGAAGGAAGAGAGGGAAGAAAGGAAAGGGGGGGAGGCGCCACCCCGCCTCCTTGTCCAATTCGGACTTTGGGGGGAGGGGTGCGCGGCAGCCCCTAGGCCTCCTCTCCTCTTCCTCCACTAGGCCCATTAAGGCCCATTAGGTTACCGGGGGGTTCCGGTAACCTCCCGGTACTCCGGTAAAATGCCGATTTCACCCGGAACACTTTCGATGTCCAAACATAGGCTTCCAATATATCAATATTTATGTCTCGACCATTTCGAGACTCCTCGTCATGTCCGTGATCACATCCCGGACTCCGAACTAACTTCGGTACATCAAAATATATAAACTCATAATGAGACTGTCATCGTAACGTTAAGCGTGCGGACCCTACGGGTTCGAGAACAATGTAGACATGACCGAGACATGTCTCCGGTCAATAACCAATAGCGGAACCTGGATGCTCATATTAGCTCCCACATATTCTATGAAGATCTTTTATCGGTCAGACCGCATAACAACATACTTTGTTCCCTTTGTCATCGGCATGTTACTTGCCCGAGATTCGATCGTCGGTATCTCAATACCTAGTTCAATCTTGTTACCGGCAAGTCTCTTTACTCATTTCGTAATACATCATCTCACAACTAACTCATTAGTTGCAATGCTTGCAAGGCTTATGTGATGTGCATTACCGAGAGGGCCCAGAGATACCTCTCCGACAATCGGAGTGACAAATCCTAATCTCGAAATACGCCAACCCAACATGTACCTTTGGAGACACCTGTAGAGCTCCTTTATAATCACCCAGTTACGTTGTGACGTTTGGTAGCACACAAAGTGTTCCTCCGGCAAACGGGAGTTGCATAATCTCATAGTCATAGGAACATGTATAAGTCATGAGGAAAGCAATAGCAACATACTAAACGATCGGGTGCTAAGCTAGTGGAATGGGTCATGTCAATCACATCATTCTCCTAATAATGTGATCCCGTTAATCAAATGATAACACATGTCTATGGTTAGGAAACATAACCATCTTTGATTAACGAGCTAGTCAAGTAGAGGCATACTAGTGACGTTTAGTTTGTCTATGTATTCACACTAGTATTATGTTTCCGGATAATACAATTCTAGCATGAACAATAAACATTTATCATGATATAAGGAAATAAAATAATAACTTTATTATTGCCTCTAGGGCATATTTCCTTCAGTCTCCCACTTGCACTAGAGTCAATAATCTAGATTACACAGTAATGATTCTAACACCCATGGAGCTTTGGTGCTGATCATGTTTTGCTCGTGGAAGAGGCTTAGTCAATGGGTCTGCTACATTCAGATCCGTATGTATCTTGCAAATCTCTATGTCTCCCACCTGGACTAGATCCCGGATGGAATTGAAGCGTCTCTTGATGTTCTTGGTTCTCTTGTGAAATCTGGATTCTTTTGCCAAGGCAATTGCACCAGTATTGTCACAAAAGATTTTCATTGGACCCGATGCACTAGGTATGACACCTAGATCGGATATGAACTCCTTCATCCAGACTCCTTCGTTTGCTGCTTCCGAAGCAGCTATGTACTCCGCTTCACATGTAGATCCCGCCACAACGCTTTGTTTAGAACTGCACCAACTGACAGCTCCACCATTTAATGTAAACACGTATCCGGTTTGCGATTTAGAATCGTCCGGATCAGTGTCAAAGCTTGGATCAACATAACCATTTACGATGAGCTCTTTGTCACCTCCATATATGAGAAACATATCCTTAGTCCTTTTCAGGTATTTCAGGATGTTTCTTCACCGCTGTCCAGTGATCCACACCTGGATTACTTTGGTACCTCCCTGCTAGACTTATAGCAAGACACACATCAGGTCTGGTACATAGCATTGCATACATGATAGAGCCTATGGCTGAAGCATAGGGAACATTATTCATTTTCTCTCTATCTTCTGCATTGGTCGGGCATTGAGTCTTACTCAATTTCACACCTTGTAACACAGGCAAGAATCCTTTCTTTGCTTGATCCATTTTGAACTTCTTCAAAACTTTGTCAAGGTATGTGCTTTGTGAAAGTCCAATTGAGCGTCTTGATCTATCTCTATAGATCTTAGTGCCCAATATGTAAGCAGCTTCACCGAGGTCTTTCATTGAAAAACTCTTATTCAAGTATCCCTTTATGCTATCCAGAAATTCTATATCATTTCCGATTAGTAATATGTCATCTACATATAATATCAGAAACGCTACAGAGCTCCCACTCACTTTCTTGTAAATACAGGCTTCTCCAAAAGTCTGTACAAAACCAAATGCTTTGATCACACTATCAAAGCGTTTATTCCAACCCCGAGAGGCTTGCACCAGTCCATAAATGGATCGCTGGAGCTTGCACACTTTGTTAGCTCCCTTTGGATCGACAAAACCTTCCGGTTGCATCATATACAACTCTTCTTCCAGAAATCCATTCAGGAATGCAGTTTTGACATCCATCTACCAAATTTCATAATCATAAAATGCGGCAATTGCTAACATGATTCGGACAGACTTAAGCATCGCTATGGGTGAGAAGGTCTCATCGTAGTCAATCCCTTGAACTTGTCGAAAACCTTTTGCGACAAGTCGAGCTTTGTAGACAGTAACATTACCGTCAGCGTCAGTCTTCTTCTTGAAGATCCATTTATTCTCAATTGCTTGCCGATCTTTTGGCAAGTCAACCAAAGTCCACACTTTGTTCTCATACATGGATCCCATCTCAGATTTCATGGCTTCAAGCCATTTTGCGGAATCTGGGCTCACCATCGCTTCTCCATAGTTCGTAGGTTCATCATGATCTAGTAGCATGACTTCCAGAACAGGATTACCGTACCACTCTGGTGCGGATCTTACTCTGGTTGATCTACGAGGTTCAGTAGTATCTTGTTCTGAAGTTTCATGATCATCATCATTAGCTTCCTCACTAATTGGTGCAGGTGTCACAGAAACCGGTTTCTGTGATGTACTACTTTCCAATAAGGGAGCAGGTACAGTTACCTCATCAAGTTCTACTTTTCTCCCACTCACTTCTTTCGAGAGAAACTCCTTCTCTAGAAAGTTTCCGAATTTAGCAAAAAAAAAGTCTTGCCTTCGGATCTGTGATAGAAGGTGTCTCCAATAGTTTCCTTTGGATATCCTATGAAGACACATTTCTCCGATTTGGGTTCGAGCTTATCAGGTTGAAGCTTTTTCACATAAGCATCGCAGCCCCAAACTTTCAGAAACGACAACCTTGGTTTCTTGCCAAACCACAGTTCATAAGGCATCGTCTCAACGGATTTTGATGGTGCCCTATTTAACGTGAATGCGGTCGTCTCTAAAGCATAACCCCAAAACGATAGCGATAAATTAGTAAGAGACATCATAGATCGCACCATATCTAGTAAAGTACGATTACGACGTTCGGACACACCATTACGCGGTGGTGTTCCGGGTGGCGTGAGTTGCGAAACTATTCCGCATTGTTTCAAATGTACACCAAACTCGTAACTCAAATATTCTCCTCCACGATCAGATCGTAGGAATTTTATTTTCTTGTTACGATGATTTTCAACTTCACTCTGAAATTCTTTGAACTTTTCAAATGTTTCAGACTTATGTTTCATTAAGTAGATATACCCATATCTGCTTAAGTCATCTGTGAAGGTGAGAAAATAACGATATCCGCCACGAGCCACAACATTCATTGGACCACATACATCTGTATGTATGATTTCCAACAAATCTGTTGCTCTCTCCATAGTACCGGAGAACGGTGTTTTTGTCATCTTACCCATAAGGCACGGTTCGCAAGTACCAAGTGATTCATAATCAAGTGGTTCCAAAAGTCCATCAGTATGGAGTTTCTTCATGCGCTTTATACCGATATGACCTAAACGACAGTGCCACAAATAAGTTGCACTATCATTATCAACTCTGCATCTTTTGGCTTCAACATTATGAATGTGTGTGTCACTACTATCGAGATTTAATAAGAATAGACCATTCTTCATGGGTGCATGACCATAAAAGATTTTACTCATATAAATAGAACAACCATTATTCTCTGATTTAAATGAATAACCATCTCGCATCAAACAAGATCCAGATATAATGTTCATGCTCAACGCTGGCACCAAATAACAATTATTTAGGTCTAATACTAATCCCGAAGGTAGATGTAGAGGTAGCATGCTGACCGCGATCACATCGACTTTGGAACCATTTCCCACGTGCATCGTCACCTCGTCCTTAGCCAATCTTTACTTAATCCGTAGTCCCTGTTTCGAGTTGCAAATGTTAGCAACAGAACCAGTATCAAATACCCAGGTCCTACTGCGAGCATTAGTAAGGTACACATCAATAACGTGTATATCACATATACCTTTGTTCACCTTGCCATCCTTCTTATCCGCCAAATATTTGGGGAAGTTCCGCTTCCAGTGACTAGTGTGCTTGCAGTAGAAGCACTCAGTTTCAGGCTTAGGTCCAGATTTGGGTTTCTTCTCTTGAGCAGCAACTTGCTTGCTGTTCTTTTTGAAGTTCCCCTTCTTCTTCCCTTTGCCCTTTTTCTTGAAACTAGTGGTCTTGTTGACCATCAACACTTGATGCTCCTTCTTGATTTCTACCTCCGCAGCTTTCAGCATTGTGAAGAGCTCGGGAATAGTCTTATTCATCCCTTGCATATTATAGTTCATCATGAAGCTCTTGTAGCTAGGTGGCAGTGATTGGAGAATTCTGTCAATGACGCAATCATCTGGAAGATTAACTCCCAATTGAATCAAGTGATTATTATACCCAGACATTTTGAGTATATGCTCACTGACAGAACTGTTCTCCTCCATCTTGCAGCTATAGAACTTATTGGAGACTTCATATCTCTCAATCCGGGCATTTACTTGAAATATTAACTTCAACTCCTGGAACATCTGATATGCTCCATGACGTTCAAAACGTCGTTGAAGTCCCGATTCTAAGCCGTAAAGCATGGCACACTGAACTATCGAGTAGTCATCAGCTTTGCTCTGCCAGACATTCATAACATCTGGTGTTGCTCCAGCAGCAGGCCTGGCACCCAGCGGTGCTTCCAGGACGTAATTCTTCTGGGCAGCAATGAGGATAATCCTCAAGTTATGGACCCAATCCGTGTAATTGCTACCATCATCTTTCAACTTTGCTTTCTCAAGGAACGCATTAAAATTCAACGGAACAACAGCACGGACCATCTATCTACAATCAAACATAAACAAGCAAGATACTATCAGGTACTAAGTTCATGATAAATTTAAGTTCAATTAATCATATTACTAAAGAACTCCCACTTAGGTAGACATCCCTATAATCCTCTAAGTGATCACGTGATCCAAATCAACTAAACCATGTCCGATCATCATGTGAGATGGAGTAGTTTCATTGGTGAACATCACTATGTTGATCATATCTACTATATGATTCATGCTCGACCTTTCGGTCTCCGTGTTCCGAGGCCATATCTGTATATGCTTGGCTCATCAAGTATAACCTGAGTATTCCGCGTGTGCAACTGTTTTGCACCCGTTGTATTTGAACGTAGAGCCTATCACACCCGATCATCACGTGGTGTCTCAGCACGAAGAACTTTCACAACGGTGCATACTCAGGGAGAACACTTCTTGATAATTAGTGAGAGATCATCTTAAAATGCTACCGTCAATCAAAGCAAGATAAGATGTATAAAAGATAAACATCACATGCAATCAATATAATGTTGGGGAACGTAGCAGAAATTCAAAATTTTCCTACGTGTCACCAAGATCTATCTATGGAGAAACTAGCAACGAGGGGAAGGAGAGTGCATCTACATACCCTGGTAGATCGCTAAGCGGAAGCGTTCAAGAGAACGGGGTTGATGGAGTTGTACTCGTCGTGATCCAAATCACCGGAGATCCTAGTGCCGAAAGGACGGCACCTCCGCGTTCAACACACGTACAGCCCGACGATGTCTCCCACGCCTTGATCCAGCAAGGAGAGAGGGAGAGGTTGAGGAAGACTCCATCCAGCAGCAGCACAACGGCGTGGTGGTGGTGGAGGAGCGTGGCAATCCTCCAGGGCTTCGCCAAGCACCACGGGATAGGAGAAGGACTTGGGAGAGGGGAGGGGGCTGCGCCAGAACATTGGTATGGCTGCCCTCCCACCCCCCACATATATATAGGGGCAAGGGAGAGAGGGGGGGCGCAGCCTTGGCCCTTCCTCCAAGGAAGGGTGCGGCCAGGGAGGAGTCCCTCCTCCCCAAGGCACCTAGGAGGTGCCTTCCCCCTTTAGGACTCTTCCTTTCCTTATCTCTTGGCGCATGGGCCTCTTGGGGCTGGTGCCCTTGGCCCATATAGGCCAAGGCGCACACCCCTACAGCCCATGTGGCCCCCCGAGGCAGGTGGCCCCACCCGGTGGACCCCCGGGACCCTTCCGGTGGTCCCGGTACAATACCGGTGACCCCGAAACTTGTCCGGTGACCAAAACAGGACTTCCCATATATAAATCTTTACCTCCGGACCATTCCGGAACTCCTCGTGACGTCTGGGATCTCATCTGGGACTCCGAACAACATTCATTAACCACATACAAACTTCCTTTATAACCCTAGCGTCATCGAACCTTAAGTGTGTAGACCCTACGGGTTCGGGAGACATGCAGACATGACCGAGACGTTCTCCGGTCAATAACCAACAGCGGGATCTGGATACCCATGTTGGCTCCCACATGTTCCACGATGATCTCATCGGATGAACCACGATGTCAAGGACTTAATCAATCCCGTATACAATTCCCTTTGTCTAGCGGTATTGTACTTGCCCGAGATTCGATCGTCGGTATCCCGATACCTTGTTCAATCTCGTTACCGGCAAGTCTCTTTACTCATTCCGTAACACATCATCCCGTGATAAACTCCTTGATCACACTGTGCACATTATGATGATGTCCTACCGAGTGGGCCCAGAGATACCTCTCCGTTTACACGGAGTGACAAATCCCAGTCTCGATTCGTGCCAACCCAACAGACACTTTCAGAGATACCTGTAGTGTACCTTTATAGCCACCCAGTTACGTTGTGACGTTTGGCACACCCAAAGCACTCCTACGGTATCTGGGAGTTGCACAATCTCTTCTAAGGAAATGATACTTGACATTAGAAAAGCTTTAGCATACGAACTACACGATCTTTGTGCTAGGCTTAGGATTGGGTCTTGTCCATCACATCATTCTCCTAATGATGTGATCCCGTTATCAATGACATCCAATGTCCATGGTCAGGAAACCGTAACCATCTATTGATCAACGAGCTAGTCAACTAGAGGCTTACTAGGGACATGGTGTTGTCTATGTATCCACACATGTATCTGAGTTTCCTATCAATACAATTATAGCATGGATAATAAACGATTATCATGAACAAGGAAATATAATAATAACTAATTTATTATTGCCTCTAGGGCATATTTCCAACAGTCTCCCACTTGCACTAGAGTCAATAATCTAGTTCACATCGCCATGTGATTAACACTCACAGGTCACATCGCCATGTGACCAACATCCAAGGAGTTTACTAGAGTCAATAATCTAGTTCACATCACTATGTGATTAACACTCAATGAGTTCTGGGTTTTATCATGTTGCTTGTGAGAGAGGTTTTAGTCAACGGGTCTGAACCTTTCAGATCCGTGTGTGCTTTACAAATCTCTATGTCATCTCCTAGATGTAGCTACCACGTTCTATTTGGAGCTATTCCAAATAACTGTTCTACTTGGAGCTATTCTAAATTGTTGCTCCATTATACGTATCCGGTATCTCTACTCAGAGCTATACGGATAGGTGTTAAGCTTGCATCGACGTAACCCTTTACGACGAACTCTTTTACCACCTCCATAATCGAGAAAATTCCTTAGTACACTAGTTACTAAGGATAACTTTGACCGCTGTCCTGTGATCCATTCTTGGATCACTCTTGTACCCCTTGACTGACTCATGGCAAGGCACACTTCAGGTGCGGTACTCAGCATGGCATACCGTATAGAGCCTATGACAAAAGCATAGGGGACGACCTTCGTCCTTCCTCTTTCTTCTGCCGTGGTCGAGCTTTAAGTCTCAACTTCATACCTTACAACTCAAGCAAGAACTCCTTCTTTGACTGATCCATCTTGAACACCTTCAAGATCATGTCAAGGTATGTGCTCATTTGAAAGTACCATTAAGCGTTTTGATCTATCCTTATAGATCTTGATGCTCAATACTCAAGTAGCTTAATCCAGGCTTTCCATTGAAAAACAATTTCCAAATAACCCTATATGCTTTCCATAAATTCTACATCATTTCCGATCAACAATATGTCAACAACATATACTCATCAGAAATTCTATAGTGCTCCCACTCACTTCTTTGGAAATACAAGTTTCTCATAAACTTTGTATAAACCCAAAATCTTTGATCATCTCATCAAAGCATACGTTCCAACTCTGAGATGCTTACTCCAGTCCTTAGAAGGATTGCTGGAGCTTTGCATACTTATCAGCATCTTTCAGGATTGACAAAACCTTCCGGTTGTATCACATACAACCTTTCCTCAAGAAAAGTCGTCGAGGAAACAATGTTTTTGACATCCTATCTGCAAGATTTCATAAATAATGTAGTAATCGCTAATATGATTCCAACAGACTCTTAGCATCGCTACTAGTGAGAAAGTCTCAGCGTAGTCAACTCCTTGAACTTGTGGGAAAACATCTTAACGACAAGTTGAGCTTTCTTAATGGTGACATTTACCATCATTGTCCGTCTTCCTTTTAAAATCCATCTGTACTCAACAGCCTTACGACCATTGAGTCGTTCTGCCAAAGTCTACACTTTGTTTTCATACATGGATCCTCTCTCGGATTTTATGGCCTCGAGCCATTCATCGGAATCCGGGCCCACCATTGCTTCTCCATAGCTCGTAGGTTCATTGTTGTCTAGCAACATGACTTCCAAGACAGGATTACGTACCACTCTGAAGTAGTACGCATCCTTGTCATCCCACGAGGTTTGTTAGTGACTTGATCTGAAGTTTCATGATTACTATCATAAGCTTCCACTTCAATTGGTGTAGGTTCCACAGGAACAACTTCCTGTGCCCTGCCACACACTAGTTGAAGAGGCGGTTCAATAACCTCATCAAGTCTCCACCATCCTCCCACTCAATTCTTTCGAGAGAAACTTTTCCTCGAGAAAGGACCCGATTCTAGAAACAATCCCTTATTGCTTTCAGATCTGAGACAGGAGGTATACCCAACTGTTTTGGGTGTCCTATGAAGATGCATTTATCCGCTTTGGGTTCGAGCTTATCAGCCTGAAAATTTTTCACATAAGCATCGCAGCCCCAAACTTCTAAGAAATGACAGCTTAGGTTTCTCTAAACCATAGTTCATATGGTGTCATCTCATAGGAATTACGTGGTGCCCTATTTAAAGTGAATGTGGTTGTCTTTAATGCCTAACCCATAAACTATCGTGGCAATTCGATAAGAGACATCATGGTATGCATCATATCCAATAGGGTGTTCCAGGATGTATTAGTTGTGAAACAATTTCCACAATGTCTTAATTCTGTGCCAAACTCGTAATTCCGATATTCATCTATATGATCATATCATAGATATTTTATCCTCTTGTCACGACGATCTTTCAACTTCACCCTGAAATTACTTGAACATTTCAATAATTTAGACTCGTGATTCATCAAGTAAATATACTCAACATCTACTCAAATCATCTGTGAAGTAAGAACATAACGATATCCACTACATGCCTCAGCACTCATTGGATTGCACACATCAAAATGTATTACTTCCAACAAGTTGCTTTCTAGTTCCATTTTACTGAAAACGAGGCTTCCAGTCATCTTGCCCATGTGGTATGATTTGCATGTCTCAAGTGATTCAAAATCAAGTGAGTCCAAACGGTCCATTTGCATGGAGTTTCTTCATGCATATACACCAATAGACATGGTTTGCATGTCTCAAACCTTTCAAAACAAGTGAGCCCAAAGATCCATCAACATGGAGCTTCTTCATGCATTTTATACCGATATGACTTACGTGGCAGTGCCACAAGTAGGTGGTACTATCATTACTATCTTTTGGCATGAACATGTGTATCACTATGATCGAGATTCAATAAACCATTCATTTTAGGTGTAAGACCATTGAAGGTATTATTCAAATAAACAGAGTAACCGTTATTCTCCTTAAATGAATAACCGTATTGCGATAGACATAATCCAATCATGTCTATGCTCAATGCAAACACCAATCTCGATGGTAGAGGGAGCTTGCGATGCTTGATCATATCAACATTGGAAACACTTCCAACACATATCGTCAGCTCACCTTTAGCTAGTCTCCGTTTTATTCCGTAGCTTTTATTTCGAGTTACTAACACTTAGCAACCGAACCGGTATCTAATACCCTGGTGCTACTAGGAGTACTAGTAAAGTACGCATCAACACAATGTATATCCAATATACTTCTATCGACCTTGCCAGCCTTCTAATCTACCAAGTATCTAGGGTAATTCTGCTCCAGTGACTGTTCCCCTTATTACAGAAGCACTTAGTCTCGAGTTTGGGTTCAACCTTGGGTTTCTTCATTAGAGCAGCAGCTGATTTGCCGTTTCATGAAGTATCCCTTCTTTCCCTTGCCCTTCTTGAAACTAGTGGTTTTACCAACCATCAACAATTGATGCTCCTTCTTGATTTCTACTTTTGCGGTGTCAAACATCATGAATATCTCAAGGATCATCATATATGTCCCCGATATATTATAGTTCATCACGAAGCTCTAGCAGCTTGGTGGTAATGACTTCGGAGAAACATCACTATCTCATCTGGAAGATCAACTCCCACTCGATTCAAATGATTGTTGTACTTAGACAATCTGAGCACAAGCTCAACAATTGAGCTTTTCTCCTTAGTTTGCAGGCTAAGAAAATCGTCGGAGGTCTCATACCTCTTGACGTGGGCACGAGCCTGAAATCCCAATTTCAGCCCTCGAAACATCTCATATGTTTCGCGACGTTTCAAAACGTCTTCGTTGCCTTAATTCTAAACCGGTTAACTGAACTATCATGTAGTTATCAAAATGTGTGTCAGATGTTCGCAACATCCACAGACAACGTTCGAGGTTCAGCACACTGAGCGGTGCATTAAGGACATAAGCCTTCTAAGAAGCAATGAGGACAATCCTTAGTTTACAGACCTAGTCCGCATCATTGCTACTATCAACTTTCAACTAAATTTTTCTCTAGGAACATATCTAAACAGTAGAACTGAAGCGCGAGCTATGACATAATTTGCGAAGACCTTTTGACTATGTTCAGGATAATTAAGTTCATCTTATGAACTCCCACTCAGATAGACATCCCTCTAGTAATCTAAGTGATTACATGATCCGAGTCAACTAGGCCGTGTCCGATCATCACGTGAGACGGACTAGTCATCATCGGTGAACATCTTCATGTTGATCGTATCTACCATACGACTCATGCTCGACCTTTCGGTCTCTTGTGTTCCGAGGCCATGTCTGTACATGCTAGGCTCGTCAAGTTAACCCTAAGTGTTTTGCATGTGTAAAACTGTCTTACACCCGTTGTATGTGAACGTAAGGATCTATCACACCCGATCTTCACGTGGTGCTTTGAAACGACGAACTTTAGCAACGGTGCACAGTTAGGGGAGAACACATTCTTGAAATTTTAATGAGGGATCATCTTATTTACTACCGTCGTTCTAAGTAAACAAGATGTATAAACATGATAAACATCACATGCAATCAAATAGTGGTGACATGATATGGCCAATATCATATAGCTCCTTTGATCTCCATCTTGGGGCTCCATGATCATCTTGTCACCGGCATGACACCATGATCTCCATCATCATGATCTCTATCATCGTGTCTTCATGAAGCTGTCTCGTCAACTATTACTTCTACTACTATAGCTAATGGTTAGCAATAAAGTAAAGTAATTACATGACATTTATGTTGACACGCAGGTCATAAATAAATTAAGACAACTCCCATGGCTCCTGCCGGTTGTCATACTCATCGACATGCAAGTCGTGATTCCTATTACAAGAACATGATCAATCTCATACATCACATATATCATTCATCACATCCTTTGGCCATATCACATCACATAGCATACCCTGCAAAAACAAGTTAGACATCCTCTAATTGTTGTTTGCATGTTTTACGTGGCTGCTATGGGTTTCTAGCAAGAACGTTTCTTACCTACGCAAAACCACAATGTGATATGCCACTTGCTATTTACCCTTCATAAGGACCCTTTTCATCGAATCCGATCCGACTAAAGTGGGAGAGACAGACACCCGCCAGCCACCTTATGCAACTAGTGCATGTTTGTCGGTGGAACCGGTCTCACGTAAGCATACGTGTAAGGTTGGTCCGGGCCGCTTCATCCCACAATACCGCCGAATCAAGATTGGACTAGTAACGGTAAGCATATTGAACAAAATCAACGCCCACAACTACTTTGTGTTCTACTCGTGCATAGTAACTACGCATAGACCTAGCTCATGATGCCACTGTTGGGGAACGTAGCAGAAATTCAAAATTTTCCTACGTGTCACCAAGATCTATCTATGGAGAAACTAGCAACGAGGGGAAGGAGAGTGCATCTACATACCCTGGTAGATCGCTAAGCGGAAGCGTTCAAGAGAACGGGGTTGATGGAGTTGTACTCGTCGTGATCCAAATCACCGGAGATCCTAGTGCCGAAAGGACGGCACCTCCGCGTTCAACACACGTACAGCCCGACGATGTCTCCCACGCCTTGATCCAGCAAGGAGAGAGGGAGAGGTTGAGGAAGACTCCATCCAGCAGCAGCACAACGGCGTGGTGGTGGTGGAGGAGCGTGGCAATCCTGCAGGGCTTCGCCAAGCACCACGGGATAGGAGAAGGACTTGGGAGAGGGGAGGGGGCTGCGCCAGAACATTGGTATGGCTGCCCTCCCACCCCCCACATATATATAGGGGCAAGGGAGAGAGGGGGGGCGCAGCCTTGGCCCTTCCTCCAAGGAAGGGTGCGGCCAGCGAGGAGTCCCTCCTCCCCAAGGCACCTAGGAGGTGCCTTCCCCCTTTAGGACTCTTCCTTTCCTTATCTCTTGGCGCATGGGCCTCTTGGGGCTGGTGCCCTTGGCCCATATAGTCCTAGGCGGACACCCCTACAGCCCATGTGGCCCCCGGGGCAGGTGGCCCCACCCGGTGGACCCCCGGGACCCTTCCGGTGGTCCCGGTACAATACCGGTGACCCCGAAACTTGTCCGGTGACCAAAACAGGACTTCCCATATATAAATCTTTACCTCCGGACCATTCCGGAACTCCTCGTGACGTCCGGGATCTCATCCGGTACTCCGAACAACGTTCGGTAACCACATACAAACTTCCTTTATAACCCTAGCGTCATCGAACCTTAAGTGTGTAGACCCTACGGGTTCGGGAGACATGCAGACATGACCGAGACGTTCTCCGGTCAATAACCAACAGCGGGATCTGGATACCCATGTTGGCTCCCACATGTTCCACGATGATCTCATCAGATGAACCATGATGTCAAGGACTTAATCAATCCCGTATACAATTCCCTTTGTCTAGCGGTATTGTACTTGCCCGAGATTCGATCGTCGGTATCCCGATACCTTGTTCAATCTCGTTACCGGCAAGTCTCTTTACTCATTCCGTAACACATCATCCCGTGATAAACTCCTTGATCACATTGTGCACATTATGATGATGACCGAGTGGGCCCAGAGATACCTCTCCGTTTACACGGAGTGACAAATCCCAGTCTCGATTCGTGCCAACCCAACAGACACTTTCGGAGATACCTGTAGTGTACCTTTATAGCCACCCAGTTACGTTGTGACGTTTGGCACACCCAAAGCACTCCTATGGTATCCGGGAGTTGCACAATCTCATGGTCTAAGGAAATGATACTTGACATTAGAAAAGCTTTAGCATACGAACTACACAATCTTTGTGTTAGGCTTAGGATTGGGTCTTGTCCATCACATCATTCTCCTAATGATGTGATCCCGTTATCAATGACATCCCATGTCCATGGTCAGGAAACCGTAACCATCTATTGATCAACGAGCTAGTCAACTAGAGGCTTACTAGGGACATGGTGTTGTCTATGTATCCACACATGTATCTGAGTTTCCTATCAATACAATTATAGCATGGATAATAAACGATTATCATGAACAAGGAAATATAATAATAACTAATTTATTATTGCCTCTAGGGCATATTTCCAACATATAAGTGATATGATATGGCCATCATCATCTTGTGCTTGTGATCTCCATCTTCGAAGCACCGTCATGATCACCATCGTCACCGGCGTGACACCTTGATCATCATCGTAGCATCATTGTCGTCTTGCCAATCTTATGCTTCCACGACTATCGCTACCGCTTTGTGATAAAGTAAAGCATTACAGCGCAATTGCATTGCATACAATAAAGAGACAACCATATGGCTCCTGCCAGTTGCCGATGACTCAGTTACAAAACATGATCATCTCATACAATAAAATTTAGCATCATGTCTTGACCATATGACATCACAACATGCCCTGCAAAAACAAGTTAGACGTCCTCTACTTTGTTGTTGCAAGTTTTACGTGGCTGCTACGGGCTTAGCAAGAACCGTTCTTACCTACGCATCAAAACCACAACGATAGTTTGTCAAGTTGGTGCTGTTTTAACCTTCGCAAGGACCGGGCGTAGCCACACTTGGTTCATCTAAAGTTGGAGAAACTGACACCCGCTAGCCACCTTTTGGAAAGCACGTCGGGAGAACCGGTCTCGCGTAAGTGTACGCGTAATGTCGGTCCGGGCCGCTTCGTCCAACAATACCGCTGAACCAAAGTATGACATGCTGGTAAGCAGTATGACTTATATCGCCCACAACTCACTTGTGTTCTACTCGTGCATATAACATCAACGCATAAAACCTGGCTCTGATACCACTGTTGGGGAACGTAGTAATTTCAAAAAATTTCCTACACACACGCAAGATCATGGTGATGTATAGCAACGAGAGGGGAGAGTGTGATCTACGTACCCTCGTAGACCGAGAGTGGAAGCGTTATGACAACGCGGTTGATGTAGTCGTACGTCTTCACGGCCCGACCGATCAAGCACCGAAACTACGACACCTCCGAGTTCTAGCACACGTTCAGCTCGATGACGATCCCCGGACTCCGATCCAGCAAAGTGTCAGGGAAGAGTTCCGTCAGCACGACGGCGTGGTGACGATCTTGATGTTCTACTGTCACAGGGCTTCGCCTAAGCACCACTACAATATTATCGAGGATTATGGTGGAAGGGGGCACCGCACACGGCTAAGAGAACGATCTTAGAGATCAACTTGTGTCTCTAGGGGTGCCCCTACCCCGTATATAAAGGAGCCAAGGGGGGGTGCGGCCGGCCAAAGGAGGAGGCGCGCAGGAGGAGTCCTCCTACCGGGAGTAGGACTCCCCCCCTTTCCCCAGTTGGATTAGGACTTGGGGAAGAAGGAAGAGAGGGAAGAAAGGAAAGGGGGGGAGGCGCCGCCCCACCTCCTTGTCCAATTCGGACTTTGGGGGGAGGGGTGCGCGGCAGCCCCAAGGCCTCCTCTCCTCTTCCTCCACTAGGCCCATTAAGGCCCATTAGGTTACCGGGGGGTTCCGGTAACCTCCCGGTACTCCGGTAAAATGCCGATTTCACCCGGAACACTTTCGATGTCCAAACATAGGCTTCCAATATATCAATATTTATGTCTCGACCATTTCGAGACTCCTCGTCATGTCCGTGATCACATCCCGGACTCCGAACTAACTTCGGTACATCAAAATATATAAACTCATAATGAGACTGTCATCGTAACGTTAAGCGTGCGGACCCTACGGGTTCGAGAACAATGTAGACATGACCGAGACATGTCTCCGGTCAATAACCAATAGCGGAACCTGGATGCTCATATTGGCTCCCACATATTCTATGAAGATCTTTTATCGGTCAGACCGCATAACAACATACTTTGTTCCCTTTGTCATCGGCATGTTACTTGCCCGAGATTCGATCGTCGGTATCTCAATACCTAGTTCAATCTTGTTACCGGCAAGTCTCTTTACTCATTTCGTAATACATCATCTCACAACTAACTCATTAGTTGCAATGCTTGCAAGGCTTATGTGATGTGCATTACCGAGAGGGCCCAGAGATACCTCTCCGACAATCGGAGTGACAAATCCTAATCTCGAAATACGCCAACCCAACATGTACCTTTGGAGACACCTGTAGAGCTCCTTTATAATCACCCAGTTACGTTGTGACGTTTGGTAGCACACAAAGTGTTCCTCCGGCAAACGGGAGTTGCATAATCTCATAGTCATAGGAACATGTATAAGTCATGAAGAAAGCAATAGCAACATACTAAACGATCGGGTGCTAAGCTAGTGGAATGGGTCATGTCAATCACATCATTCTCCTAATAATGTGATCCCGTTAATCAAATGACAACACATGTCTATGGTTAGGAAACATAATCATCTTTGCTTAACGAGCTAGTCAAGTAGAGGCATACTAGTGACGTTTAGTTTGTCTATGTATTCACACAAGTATTATGTTTTCGAATAATACAATTATAGCATGAACAATAAACATTTATCATGATATAAGGAAATAAAATAATAACTTTATTATTGCCTCTAGTGCATATTTCCTTCAAGTTACTCGTATAATTATCTTACCCATACGTTGTTTGTTATACATAGTGCCATGGTTTTGATATCCGTCCGCGTCGGCCCTCGTCCGGGTTATGATTCGGATGTGGTATATTATCTTTTAAAACTATTTGTTGCATTTCGTGTTTATGACAAATTATGCCCATCAAGTTGACATAGATATTTGCATGTAGGAGGTAGTTGAACCGGAAATTCCAACCGACCCTATTGTCGAGAGGTTAAATTTAGTTGAAATAGAAAACAAGGATTTGAAGGAAAAATTGAAAAGAATTGAGGGGGAGAAGATGGAATTGGAGTTGCATGTTGCCGATGTTGTCGATGATCACAAGATTAAGATGAAGAAAATGCGTTTGAAGATTAGAAAGATTAGAAAATATGCCATTCATAGTGAGGCTTGGTATCATTATACTGTTGGATCAATTGTTACCTTAGTTGTGATCTTGATCGCATTTGTTGTTGCATTTAAATTCTTTAGCTAGAGAGTTATTTGTTTGTTACATTTAAGTGTTGTATGAACTTTATGTATTGTATTAATTTGGTGTTTTCGGTGCTGTGTATTGAAGATGAGCCGGCAATGGATGTACGATGACCGATGCTCTCCCGAGTTCATTAATGGCGTGCATACTATTATGCTTGCGGCTGAGGTAAACAAGCGGGCGGATGGTTTTATGCCTTGTCCATGTGCTGGCTGTAAGAATGGTCACAATTACTCTACGTCAAGAACCATTCACGTCCACCTGTTTGAGTCCGGTTTCATGCCCCCACTATAACGTCTGGACCAAGTACGGAGAAAGAGGGGTTATGATGGAAGACAATGAAGAAGAAGAGGACGACGACAGCTATCATGGCCATGGGTTCCTGTAACATCCCGATTCTCGGAATGATTAAGAAAAAGTTCTCCAAAAATCAGGGCGAGAAAATTTCGTTTGTTTTATTTGTTAATAAAAGCTTAAATTGAGTTTTCATAAAGTTAGTGGATTTAATTTGAACTAATGCCAACTTAAATTTAATTTGAGTTTTGTTCTCCTCTTTTAGTTGGTTTATTTTTCTTGTCTTCAACATAGTAAGTTATGTGCATATGCTTCTTTTTGGAATATTTTGTTGAAGTTCATTTGCTTTTTATTGAGTGATATTCATTTCTAGACTTCCCAATAAGGAAAATAATTTCTTTCTCTCTCACACACTATGTAGAGAATCCCCTTGGCTCAATGTGTGTGTCTCTTCTCTCTCTATTTTTCTTTTCACCAAATGGGCGAGTGCTCTTTTTTTTTGTTCTCAGTTTTTCCTCATGGGCTGGCCAAACTAGCCCATCTTGCTAACCAGCGAACCGCTCCTCTCGTTCCTCCTTCCTCTGTACGTTCACATCCACAAAGAAGAGGAAGGAAGGACCACCAAGAAGGGAAACGACCCCTCCTCCAACTCCTTTAATAGCTACCGTTTCTAAATCTGTAGATAAGTAAACTGGTTCATCTCTCCCACGAGCGAACGCCTCTTCTCCTCCTCTCCTCGGTACGCTCACAGAGACCAAAGGACATCTTGAGCGCTTCATCTCCTGCCTCCTCCTTTTAACTCCCCTCTCCCATGGTTGTTTCCACAAACTGAGGACATCTGCATGTGCGCATCCACTTTCTCTTACAATCCCCTACCACCTCCTGCCATCTCCCTTCTCCATTCTTCCCAAATTCATCCACGAAGTGCTGCTGCTCCATGGACGCGAGTGCTCGTTCCCGGCAACTCAGAGCACCTCCATCCATTCCCTTGCACCAGGAACTTCCCCTCCTCACCATGGATCCATTCAGAGAAGAAAGACCGCGATCCGTCGACCACACACGAAGAATTCCGCATGTCCGTGTACACTGTTCGTCGAGTTCATCACACCGTTGCGTCAAACTCGGTGAGCCTCTATCCAATTCCTCATGCACACCTCTCAACATCACTCATAGTATCTCCTAGACATCATTATTCAACCTATCTATGTTGTTACTCACGCCGATGCATGAACGGATGTCATCAACATGTCCGCGTACTTTTTTTAGTCCCTTGAATGATCTTGTGTTCAACACATGAGTTGTTTCCCATGTCCTTCGTAGCCCCGTGGTAGAGTTAGATTACTTGTTTGGTAATTATGTTTAGTGTTGATTTAAATATAGCCGTTTGGCCTAAATCTGATAGTGTTTTGAGTTTGATAACTTTTCTTGTTAGTTTAATATATTTTTTATGTCTCGTCAAGCCTAGGAGTGCACGATATTTGCCCCATAATTTTTGTGTCTCTTATGACTTGCTTGATTTATTTATTTTACCTATTATAGTTATATATTTTCTTTCGTGTGGTACGTAGTCGTATGATATAGCTATGTACAAGTTTATGTGAATTATTATCATTGGTAGTAGTGGTTCAATGAACTTTTGTGCTGGTTTGATATTTTTTTAGGTTCATGACATGCCTACGAGTCGTTCCTAATTATTTTATAATTTTAGGAGGTAGACGTGACTGACTAGATTTATTTTATGTATTTTTTTTATTTACCCATTATAGTTTTGAACGTTGTCTTGACCTGTTTTTTTTTACATCATGTAGTCCTCTTTTGTGCATGCGTATAATTTTTGTAAATGTTCTCAATGCTTATAATTTAATTTGATTATTCTAGGCTTTGCTTTGTTTATCGAATGATGAAATACTTCATGTCTTATTTTTATTTTTATTTAGCATGGCGATGTTTTAGATATGTTTTCTATATTCATTTACATCCATGTAGCATGTAGCATGTGTGTTTTATATATTTGAAACCATGCCATGTTAGGACTTGTTCAGTGTCCAACGCATGTTTTGATTGAATATGTTATATGATTGCTACTTTATATTGTATGACCAATCATATGGTTAATATTGCTTGGAGAGGTACATGTTAGTAGTTTATGATCTCATATATTTTAATTAAGTAGGATTCCTTCTTGCTTTAATATCGTGCCATGATATTGTGATTGTATAACTAGATGGCATAGAGAGAGAGTGTGTGTGTGTATTCATGTATTAGATCATGACTAGTTGACCACTATGCATTTGCATGTGTAAGTTGTACAACACAGAAATGCATGCCATCTTGTTACTCATTCTAGTTTAGTATATTGCTTGATATTGTCGATGGCATGATTTTGTTTAATTTGCCTACATGCTTAGTATGATGTGTCCATGTGTTTGCATGTTATAAACAACAATTATTGTGTGCTACTTTCATGCTTTCATGCTCATGCATGTCAACTAGTCTCATGGAGTGGGAGAGTGGACGAACTGGACGCAGCGGCCGCTGCACGCAACTATCCGGCCGGTCGCGCGCGGTGTGGTGATGCGTGCTGTCTAATTAACAAAATGGGTAAAGTGGAGATACAACGCGTGATACATGCAATACCCTGCCGCACGTCGGCATCGTGGGGTCGGACCGTGGTACTCATCCGTCAGAGAAAAGTGTGCTAGCTGCGCGGGACGTATCATGTGGGGGCGTTGGTTTCCTGTTCCGCGAGGCCGGCGACCCGGACTACTGGACTGGTGGCGACAAGGATTAGGTGCATGTGCTTATTCTCGCGCTAGTCCATTTCCTGTTTTTTGCCGGGCGACGAACAAGGTGATCCGTGACAGCAGCCGGTGTGCTTCCTCCTCCCCGCGGATCTGCTCATGCCGTTCCCCGGAGCGTCTACCCCGGCGGCGTTGGCCTCTGGGTTAGTGAATCCCTTCATATGTAGTTGTTGTTGGTCAAAATCTAGATCTAACGGGCTCGCCCCGGTCCCCGGTGCTGCAGATCTATCTTGGCTGCTATGGGTGCAGGTGCGCAGGAGGCGCCGTGCGTTCTGGGCGGCGGCGGCGATGCTGTGCCCGATTCGGGCATTGGCTCGTCGGATCCCGCCGTCGGCCCAGTCTTGCCGGACGTGCCTGAGTTCTCCGGGGCATCCTGCAAGACCTTCAACTCTGGAGGCGGGGATGTGTCGTCGGGATTGGCGACTCCAGCCGGCGTCTCGCACAACTCCGTCCAGGCCAGCGGCTGCAGTGGCCCGGCGGGTTTGTGCACGACATTCAATTCAGGGGGCGTGGTCCAGCCGACGGGATTGGCGACTCCAGCTGTCGTCTCGCACAGCTCCGTCCTGTCCAGCGGGAGCAGTGGCGCTGGGGAATCGTGCACGACATTCACTTCTCAAGGAGTGGTCCTGCCGTCGGCACGGGTCGGCGACGGAACGCCGTCCGTCGTCTCGAGCTGCGCCGTGCAGTCAGCACGTCACAGCGGCCCCGCTTCAGCGAACACCACCATCGGCGTAGGCTGGAAGCGCAGGTACATACCAATTTTGCGGTTGCCTGGGAAAACTGTGTATTTTCTTGATAGCATTCATACGAGCTGATGAGAGGAAGTTTCATTAGTTTAGGCGAATTGGGTATAAAAAAATGGTGCTCGCTCATCCCTTGCTGAAAAGTTCTTACTGCCTTCAATAAATCACTACCCGCTCGTACGTTTTTGGTGAAAATTATTGTTGCCACTGCCAAAAAAACCCGGTTTAAGTCCCGTGGACATAGAATGATTGAATTGCTGCTGCTGGGGACTAGTTGACTTGTATGGTTAGGTTACTGTGTCCATAATTTTCAGTCCGCAAGCTCACTATAAATTGGCATGCTGTCATTATTTAGTGTTGAAACAAAATGCAGGTGGGGATGGTGTGCTTACTGCAATCCAATCCGTAGAAGTTTGCTCACTTTTTCTTTCACCACTCTGGAATGTATGGTGTTGGGGAGAAAAAAGTCCAAATCAATCCTGCCGGAAAAGGGTCCTAGTATCGATTTTGTAATTAAGAAATCGTGTTGCATCAGTTTGGGCTCTTTTAAATCGTGCTTTTCGTCGTAGTTGGTTTTCGTAACTAATTTGGTTGTGCTTTTCAAAATGCAGGCCAAGAGGTCCTAGCGCGCCAGACGAGAGGGCTGTAGTAGCTGATCGTGTGCCGCCACTGGAAACTGCTATTAGAGGGTTCGCTGATAGGGGGACTGAGGTGGTCGTGAACCCGGTGCTTGGCGCTATTTTTGATTCGCTGGCAGAGGCGTATGAATTCTACAATCTATATTCATGGGAGGTCGGCTTTGGGATTCATTACGGCAAGCGCAGGAAAATGTCAATGGGACGAAGTGTATGCAAGAGATTGTGTGCGGCTGCGCTGTAAGCCCCCTTCTTTGCTTCCTAATTGTGTTTTGTGTGCGTGCGTGCCTTGTTCTATGCAAAAATGATTTGACGCAACTTTGGCTGTTGTCTGCTTTGAAAAATAATCTCAGGGCAAACCAGAAAAGGAGAAGAGCTCGTCAACGAGGAGCAATTGCGCCGCCATGCTTAGGTTGCACCGAACAGATGATGGTGGGTGGTATGTATCTGAAAATCGCGCCTCCCACAACCATGAAATGCTACGGACTTGTGCTGAGAAGCTGCATTGGGCATCACACCAGCACATTGACACATACACAAGAGATCTCATGAAACAGTTGCGCTAGAACAATGTAAATCTGGGGAAGGTATACACCATCATTGGGAGCCTGTTTGGGTGGATGGAGAACGTCCCGTTCACAAAGAGGTGCCTTAGGACTTTCTGTGGGAAGCTTAGCAAGGAGCAGGCGGATGATGATGTGCGGAGGACCATGGATGCATTCTCTGAGCTGGGGTCAAATGATCCAGAGTTTTCATATGTTGTTGAGAATGATAAGGAAAGCAAGATAAAAACCCTCTTGTGGACCAATGGTAGAAGTAAGATGCAGTACCACAATTTCGGGGATGTCATAACGTTCGATACTACATACAAGACAAATCTATACGACATGCCTTTTGGGTTGTTCGTGGGGGTGAACAATCACTTCCAGAGTATCATCATGGGCGGGGTAATGATGAGAGAGGAAACGATCGAGAGATTCAAATGGGTATTCACCGAATTCATCAGGCTGATGGGTGGCAAACCTCCGAAAACGATACTTACAGGTTTGTTTGCTGCCCTATATGATTTCCTTATTTGCCACCTATGTATGACACCAGATACACTAGAAAAAATAGCACCCTTGCTGTGTGTGTAGTGGGTAATCCTGTTTTTCATTATATGTTACACAGCTGACCATTGATTTCTGCTTGCAGATCAAGGGCGCGCAATGGAGGTGGCTATACAACAAACGATGCCTGATACTACACATCGCTGGTGCAAGTGGCATGTGCTAAGGAAGGCGAAGGAGCACCTTTGGCCGCATTACACGAAAAGCAGTGATTTCAGGGCTGCGCTGCACAAGGTTGTCAATGAGATGCTCACTGTGGACGAGTTTGAAGCAGCTTGGGCTGAGCTGCTAGACAAATACAAGCTCCACAACAACACGTTCCTGATCCAGAATTTCGAGGTTCGCCACAAGTGGGCGAAGCCTTATTTTAGTGGGAAATTATGTGCGAAGCAAACCAGTACGCAAAGAAGCGAGAGTGCAAACCATTTGTTGAAGGGCTACATCCCGCCTACATGCCCCATGAACCTTTTTGTGAAGCAATACAGCAAACTGTAGTTTGACCGAGAAGCCGAAGAAGGTTTCCAAGAGAAAAGAACAAGGCTGGTGGGTGCTAAGCTAAACTTTGTGCAACCTACAACCAGATACATCATATTTCCCTGGTTTTCATTCTTGATGACATTTTTTTGTTTCTATATTTTAATTGGGCGGGATAGTTCTTCGATACAACTACCCTTTGGAGGAACATGCAAGCCAGGTATATACACGGACGATGTACGAAATGTTCGGCCAGGCTTTGTATCGGTCTGGCCGGTATGATGTTGAAGAAGTTGAGTGAGGCATCACCTACAAAGTTCGGTACGTCGAAGCTGAGAAGCGAGACAAGTGGTGCCGCGAAATGCATGTTGTCCGTGTCCATGATGGCGGCGCTAGGTATTCGTGCGAATGTGGGCTCTTCGAGCATATGGGGATGCTTTGTTGCCATGCTATCAAGGTAATTACTACCGGCCCCCTTCGTGATAGAGAGACCTCACTAAAAACAGTTTCTTCACAATGATTTGTCCAGACTTTCGTCTTCTGGACCTAATGTTATTTCTCCCCCACGCATTGTAGCATGTCCTAATTCAACTGGGGGTGCGAAAAATACCCAGTTTCCATGTCCTCAAGAGGTGGACAGTAGATGCCCGCGACAATTTGCCACTCCACCTCCTGTATTACCAAAAGGATCAAGGGCCTCCACGGTTATCCTCCTACAGGCATACAACACTACACCTGACCGCTCTCGAGTTTGTGCAGCTGGGGGATAGCAACGTGGAAGCATTCGACAAAGCAATGGGCATATTGATCGCAGGCAAGGCGGAACTGACTGTTTTGGCAGCGATCAAGGACGGCAAAAGTTTGGTGGACCAAACTCAAATTGGGGATTCAGCCAATCCCACTCAGGATATGGGAGCAGGTTCCTCACACCCAGACGACATGTGTTCTCAGATGTTCATCTCAACCGAGTGTGGACTTAATACTGCTTCAGGGGAAGCTGGCTCAAGCCTCTCACTATCAACGTTGCTGCCGCCCGATAGGAAGAAGCAGAAGGGTAGGCCAACCACAGCTAGGAACAAGCCTGGATACGAGGTCAAGGACGCGCGGTCGAGGTTTTGTACGGTCTGTAGGCAGAAAGGGCACAAAAGCACGACGTGCCCCCGCAGGGGCGATCTTTTGAAGAAACCTCGCAAAATACCTACCTGCGGCAATTGCGGTGTAGCTGGGCACAAGAAAACAAGTTGTTTCAATCCAGTATTGCCATTCGTGAAAAGGCCTCGCGACGGGCCAGTTGAGTGATGTTCAGATCAACATCTGGTGCAGGTCGTTGAAACTTAAACCCGATCGGCCAAACTGATGTTGTGATCTGTTGCATTTACCCATAATATGAGTAGGTTGATTTCCCGCGGTTAGGCATAAATTGTGATTGTGATTTGTTTTTCCAATGAGTGTTGTGTGGCGCTGTAAGGACTGTAATTGGATTTTCATGCTGATAGACCTAGTTTGGCCGTGTGATGTTGATTTTCCAATAAGTTATGTAATAACTGTGGTGGGGCTGTCGAAAGTGATGTAATCCTATAAAGTTTATTTTCCGGCTTCGACCAGCCGCGTTGTGATTTTGAAAATGAGTCGATATGCTTGCTCGGTGTTGTACCATGTCCTTTCCTATTTTTGGAATCTTTTTCTGTCAATGCAAATAATGATAGGTGCCTACTTTCCTGAGCAAGTGGCGATGCTAGCAGGTCACCTGTAGTACGGGTGCTATCAGGAATTGATGAGTCGATGAGGTGCAGCTCCGTGTACTGTGAGATTGGATTGGAGTGGCCCTCCGTTTTTTGAACATTTGAATTTGCTGTGGGGACTACGGGGGGTTGGTGTAAGTCGCCCATGTTCTATTTAAACACTTGCTTGCTGATGCTTGTAAGCAGCATGCTGAGACGCAGCACGCTGGTCTTCCTCTCTCTTCCTCTCCCTCTAGTTTGTTCATCGTCCCCAGTCCAGCCCTGCATGGCGCCCCCTGCAGCTTTCTCCTCTCTGCTTGGTTTCGGCTGCCTGCTGCGCTCGCACGTCCGGTTCCAAAGGAGGGCGACGGTTGTGAGAACCCGTTGTTTGGTCAAGCGCCAACGTAGGAACGCGTCTGTGGCGGCCAGCATGTCGCTCTCCTAGGTTGATAATTCTTTCGTTTCCTCTAAAAAAATGCATTTGATCAAACTTTTTGCCCATGTCCATTATGTTGGCCTTTTTTCCGAACATTTGCTCCTATTGCGTGTAAATTTTCTTTTGACCTACTAACCGAAAATTTTCATGTCGCCAGGTCGCGGTGACTGGGTTTGTGTGCGAGCAGGTTGGGGAACACGACCCGCTGGTCAACACTTGCGGCTCGGTGCGTGCGCCGTGCTCTCATGACGGGGACGCTGCCTCTAGCACGTACGATGGCTTCGCTGCCGTTGAACAAGATTCGGGCGAGGCGAGAAGCTCTTGCTTGAAAGCTCGCATTTAGTAATGGATGCGCGAGCCGAGGAAAGCTCAATAAACATATGCCGCCAATATGATTGTTTGCGTATGTGGGTGTGGTGTGTTATGTCGTTTGTGGGTTTGTTTAGCGCTCAATGTATTTATCTTCTCGTCTGGAATAAGAAAAATTATGTCAACGTTATGCTTAAATGGATGGGAGACGGCCATGATCACCACACGTGTATTTGTGTGCATTAAGTAAAAATCACTCTGTGTCGGGGGGTGCGGTACAGGGCCGATCAATGCGCGCGATGATCACACTTTACGGCATCTATTCTGCTCCCTGCAGCAGCTAGACCACAGCTACGTCGCATGCTGCGCAGCCCCTGGAGCTGATTGGACGTTATGGGCCAGGCTAGGTCCTTGCGTGCAGATGCACCTCCACAAGAGAAGTAAAGTGGGATCAGCTGTTGTGCGTGCTCTCGTATGGACCTTGCCCTTCGTCGCGATTTTGCGTGCGTGGCGGGGTAGCAGCGGCTTGCCAGTGGTGTATGTCGGCTTGAGCTCTAGAAGCCTGCACACCTCTACCCTCGTGTATTAGTTGGAATTGCATTTATGGCCGTGAAAAAAAAACATGGTAAATATAGAGAATAATGTCACATTGTGTGGTTGGGGCAGCCGGATTAATGCGCGGTTGCTGCAATGAGACAAGGAAATCGCTTCGTGTGCCCAGCTCTGCATCTATCTCTCTCGACTTCGGTCGCCACCTGGATAGCGCGTGCTCTGGCAGAGCAGGGCGAGCGATTAAAACACTGCCTCTCCGAGCTGCAGCTCAGTCAATCGCAAAAATCACTGCTTCTGCAACGCTCTCCCCCTCACCCTCACCTAGGAGCGCGGCGAGTTCTTGGTTCATCTCATCCGCTCAAGCCTAGCAACGCAAGGTATCGTTCGCCTCCCACCACCTGTATTTTGGTTTCTTCGTCAGCTCGTTATTCTCTTGGAGGTTTCTTGTTCACTTTCAGTGAGCTTTGCGCGATTCTAAAACCCCGCTCGGTTCACCTTGCAGTGCTTGCGTATGATGGGGCGTCTTGGGACGCGGTCGAACGGTACCGCGACGGGCAGCAGCTCGAGCGCGGTCCCAAGTGCGAACACTTCGGCGCCCCAACCCATGGTGGTCGGAGATGAGAATGCGAGCGGAGAATCTGATGCAGACTGCGGCAAGATCCGGGTTATGAACTATCTGTCCCCTAAGCTAGTCAATGCTGTCGTTGCTCGTCTCACTGATTCGCAAAAGAGGCTTTTCGCTGAGAAGGACTTTGGTGCCATGCTGTCCCTTCTGGGGATGCTAAATATAGACCGTCAGTACAGTTTCTGGAACGCAACTAGGATAGATCCGATTAGGAGAACCGTTCATATGGGCGATGGCAGTTCCCGGCCAGTGACATCTAATGCTATAAGGGATGTGGTCGGTCTGGGTACGGGCGACAGGGAGATCCCCTTCCCGCATGAGCCTAGCTGTGTCGATCGTGATGTCTTGAGGGATGTGTGTGCCGGTCTGGGTCTGGATGCATCGGTAGATAGGATCACATTCAGAATGCTAGAGTCGGTGCTTGCTTCCCTAGGCGATCTAAGTGTTGAATTTGAGGCCAACAGGCAGTGTGCTGCGTTCGCTCTTCTCTGTACTGCTTGTTTGTTCAACCCTAAAGCAAATCGGAGGGAGGATCCAATAAGCCCTGAGGTGTTTGTTGCTGTGCGTGATCCATCAAAGATGTTCGAGTTTGACTGGTGTGGGTACATAAAAGCTGTAATAATGGCTGGTGTGAGAAAAATGCGAGAAGATCTTGAAGCCGGTGCAACTATGGTGCACTTGCAAGGGTTCCTGATGGTGCCTCAGGTACCCAATCCATTCTGATTTGGTTCCTTCCTTTCACAAACTGTGGTGTGTCGTGGTCGCTGTTGGGTTATTAGTGAACCAACTCTGCCAGTCCTGATATGTTGCTTTGTCTCCTAAATTGTCCCAGGTGATTGCATTTGATGCGATGGTTGCTGGGCGGGGTTTGCAACCTGGGCGACACCGGATGACGGTGTATGATGCTGAGGACTTCCGGCTGCTTGCTGCTCTTGACTCTGATCGTCTAAGCAATGGAGGGCACAAGATGTACGGCAGAGCTAAGGTACTTGACATTTTACGGGGTGCTGAGGGCTTCCTTCTGTATGAAATGCATATAACCTATCCGTTGTTATTGCGGTGCTTTATATATTGTAATAGTTATACTCATGCCCGTTTCGGTTTCCTCTTTGCAGATTAGGCCTGACGGTGCGTGGGGTGCTGCTGGCAACTTAGCGGCCATGGACATGCCTTCTGCTACAGAAGTTGTCCCTGACCCAGGTGCCAGTCCGAGCGAGAAAATAGTTTTGTTGTCAAGTGTTCCCGGGTGGCAGGCAGAGGTATTGTAACTGTGTGCGAGCTCATCTAAGATTCTGTCATTTTTCATATACGTTCCCCTAGTGTGGTGATGTGTTCCTGGGGGGTGCAATTTCCATGCAGGTGGTTGAGTATTTGAGCGCCGTCATGCATGCACACATGTCCTCTGTTTGTGAGGAAAATATGAATTTGAGGACCCATGTTGAGTCTTGCATGACCAGTGTGCTCGCGATGATAAACAGCCGTAATGACAGCAATGTCAATTCAGTGAATGAGATGCTTGGCTGTGCGATTTCAAAAGTTGGTGATTTCCAGCTGAAAGTGGTTGGTGGTGAGGTTTGCTTCCTTAATACTAATGGTGAGTTTTGAGACACAAGAAAATTTAAAACTATGAGCATTTGAAGTCTTTCCTATTGAAGAAGTGGCTTGTCTAACGATTTCATTTCAGAAGCACACCTTGGTGTTCCACATGATGTTAAAGGGAAAGCCAATGTACATGAGACAGCAGGTTTGTTCATGTTTTGACTGTACCAAGTGATTTTGCGTTACTGGTTAGTTCTGTGGAAGACGCGTAATGTCTACAGATTTCATTTCAGAAGCTAATCTTGGTGTTCTGCATGATGGTAAAGGGAAACAAAATGTACGTCAACCGGCAGGTGTGTACATGTTTGTCTTGTAACTTGGTGTGTTGGGTAACTGGGTAACTTCCTTAAAAGGCGTCTAAAAAAGCTGTTTTGTTCCTTCTCACAGGGCCATCAACTTCTAAGATGGTGAACCCAAGTATAAGGAAGCGGCTTGGCACGGATGTAATGACTTCCTTTGGTGCTGGCTCAGGTTGGTGGCTTATTTCTTGCCTTAGTACTTGACTACTCCATTGGACTGAGAAGTGTTCAGTTGGAACATGAACTAATTATTTGGTGTGTGTTGTAGCTTTCGTGCAGACTGGCGTTGGTGGTATTGGGTCCGTCGATCAAATTGGTGTGATTCCTAATGCAAGAACGCTTTTTGGGCCGTTCCCTAGCCCAGATAGCCTTGAATTGAATCGCCGCATCTCTTTGAGGGAGGCTGGTTCCACAAGCAACGGAAATGGTAATCTTTCTATGGGCAAACTTTTGTGAGGTTGTGTGTAGGGCGGTCGTGCAAATGCCTGTTGTTGGGAAACAATTCAGTTTATGCATCATGGTCTCTGTTTATTTGTAGGTAATGTGGCTAGGCGTCTTGATCTGAATATGACAAATGATGTTCAGAATTTCATAGACGGGACACCGTTTGTTGGGCCAATGAACGCTGTCGGGGTGGACACGAACTTGACGATTGGTCCCTCGCCTGCCAGAGCACCTACTGCAGATTTGCCTTCCCGCCGTACGTGCCCCCTCCAGTATGTATCTATCAATGTAGTTCTGTATACTGCTTTCATGCTTGGTGGACTGTTGGAACCCGTGGAATTGTTTTCCTGAAACTCTATGTTGACATGGCCGGCACTATCGCAAAAGCAACTACGTTGGGTGGTTTGCAGTAGCCCCGCCAAGTAAGCGCACAAGGATGACAACTGACTACTCCATTGCAAACCCGTTTGGAGTGGCTGTCTCTGAGATGGAGGGCAGGAGAAGAGACGATCGTTTCTACGACAGGGCCATGGATTCATCATTCAATGATTTATCTAGGTTTGTGGACTCTTGACCTCTAGCTCTCTCCGATCATGTTGGTTAGTTGTTTATGTGGGACTGTTAGATTCCTCACTTACCATGCACTTTGCCTATTTGTCCGTGTGCGGGCCATGGTTCAAGCATGGGCGGCCGTACCTTATGCAGATGACTGGTGAAGAAGTGGTGGAAGAATTCCGCATAGAAAATCGTCTTGCTAAGCATGGATTGGAATCAATCCTACGTTTGGGTGACTGCTAATATAATTCCAACAGACTCTTAGCATCGCTACGGGTGAGAAAGTCTCATCGTAGTCAACTCCTTGAACTTGTCGGAAAACATCTTAACGACAAGTCGAGCTTTCTTAATGGTGATACTTACCATCATTGTCCGTCTTCCTTTTAAAATCCATATGTACCTAACAGCCTTACGACCATCAAGTAGTTCTTCCAAAGTCTACACTTTGTTTTCATACATGGATCCTCTCTCGGATTTTATGGCCTCGAGCCATTTATCGGAATCCAGGCACACCATCGCTTCTCCATAGCTCGTAGGTTCATTGTTGTCTAGCAACATGACTTCCAAGACAGGATTACGTACCACTCTGAAGTAGTACGCATCCTTGTCATCCCACGAGGTTTGTTAGTGACTTGATCTGAAGTTTCATGATCACTATCATAAGCTTCCACTTCAATTGGTGTAGGTGCCACAGAAACAACTTCCTGTGCCCTGCCACACACTAGTTGAAGAGACGGTTCAATAACCTCATCAAGTCTCCACCATCCTCCCACTCAATTCTTTCGAGAGAAACTTTTCCTCGAGAAACGACCCGGTTCTTGAAACAATCCATTATTGCTTTCGGATCTGAGACAGGAGGTATACCCAACTGTTTTGGGTGTCATATGAAGATGCATTTATCCGCTTTGGGTTCGAGCTTATCAGCCTGAAAATTTTTCACATAAGCGTCGCAGCCCCAAACTTTAAAGAAATGACAGCTTAGGTTTCTCTAAACCATAGTTCATACGGTGTCATCTCATCGGAATTACGTGGTGCCCTATTTATAGTGAATGTGGTTGTCTCTAATGCCTAACCCATAAACTATCATGGTAATTTGATAAGAGACATCATGGTATGCATCATATCCAATAGGGTGCAGTTATGATGTTCGGACACACCATCACACTATGGTGTTCCAGGCTGTATCAGTTGTGAAACAATTTTCACAATGTCTTAATTTTGTGCCAAACTCGTAATTCAGATATTCATCTCTATGATCATATCATAGATCTTTTATCCTCTTGTCACGACGATCTTTCAACTTCACCCTGAAATTACTTGAACCTTTCAATAATTCAGACTCGTGATTCATCAAGTAAATATACTCAACATCTACTCAAATCATCTGTGAAGTAAGAACATAACGATATCCACTACATGCCTCAGCACTCATTGGACTGCACACATCAAAATGTATTACTTCCAACAAGTTGCTTTCTAGTTCCATTTTACTGAAACGAGGCTTTCAGTCATCTTGCCCATGTGGTATGATTTGCATGTCTCAAGTGATTCAAAATCAAGTGAGTCCAGACGATCCATCTGTATAGAGTTCATGCATATCTACCAATAGACATGGTTCGCATGCCTCAAACTTTTCAAAAACGAGTGAGCCCAAAGATCCATCAACATGGAGCTTCTTCATGCGTTTTATACCGATATGACTTACGTGGCTGTGCCACAAGTAGGTGGTACTATCATTACTATCTTTTGGCATGAACATGTGTATCACTACGATCGAGATTCAATAAACCATTCATTTTAGGTGCAAGACCATTGAAGGTATTATTCAAATAAATAGAGTAACCATTATTCTCCTTAAATGAATAACCCTATTGCGATAGACATAATCCAATCACGTCTATGCTCAATGCAAACACCAAATAACAATTATTTGGGTTTAACACCAATCTCGACGGTAGAGGGAGCGTGCGATGCTTGATCATATCAATATTGGAAGCACTTCCAACACATATCGTCAGCTCACCTTTAGCTAGTCTCCGTTTATTCCGTAGCTTTTATTTCGAGTTACTAACACTTAGCAATGGAACCGGTATCTAACACCCTGGTGCTACTAGGAGTACTAGTAAAGTACACATCAACACAATGTATATCCAATATACTTCTATCGACCTTGCCAGCCTTCTAATCTACCAAGTATCTAGGGTAATTCTGCTCCAGTGGCTGTTCCCCTTATTACAGAAGCACTTAGTCTCGGGTTTGGGTTCAACCTTTGGGTTTCTTCACTTGAGCAGCAGCTGAATTGCCGTTTCATGAAGTATCCCTTCGTGCCCTTGCCCTTCTTGAAACTAGTGGTTTCACCAACCATCAACAATTGATGCTCCTTCTTGATTTCTACTTTGTGGTGTCAAACATCGCGAATATCTCAAGGATCATCATATATGTCCCTGATATATTATAGTTCATCACGAAGCTCTAGCAGCTTGGTGGTAATGACTTCGGAGAAACATCACTCTCTCATCTGGAAGATCAACTCCCACTTGATTCAAATGATTGTTGTACTCAGACAATCTGAGCACAAGCTCAACAATTGAGCTTTTCTCCTTTAGTTTGTAGGCTAAGAAAATCGTCAGAGGTCTTATACCTCTTGACGTGGGCATGAGCCTGAAATCCCAATTTTAGCCCTCGAAACATCTCATATGTTTCGCGACGTTTCAAAAACGTCTATGGTGCCTCAACTCTAAACCGTTTAACTGAACTATCACGTAGTTATCAAAACGTGTATGTCAGATGTTCGCAACATCCACAAACAACGTTCGAGGTTCAGCACACTGAGCGGTGCATTAAGGACATAAGCCTTCTATGAAGCAATGAGGACAATCCTCAGTTTACGGACCCAGTCCGCGTAATTGCTACTATCAACTTTCAACTAAATTTTCTCTAGGAACATAACTAAACAGTAGAACTGAAGCGCGAGCTACGACATAATTTGCAAAATCCTTTTGACTATGTTCAGGATAATTAAGTTCATCTTATGAACTCCCACTCAGACAGACATCCCTCTAGTCATCTAAGTGATTACATGATCCGAGTCAACTAGGCCGTGTCCGATCATCACGTGAGACGGACTAGTCAACGTCGGTGAACATCTTCATGTTGATCGTATCTACCATACGACTCATGCTCGACCTTTCGGTCTTCTGTGTTCCGAGGCCATGTCTGCACATGCTAGGCTCGTCAAGTCAACCTAAGTGTTTGCATGTGTAAATCTGTCTTACACCCGTTGTATGTGAACGTTTGAATCAAACACCCGATCATGACGTGGTGCATTGAAACAACGAACTGTCGCAATGGTGCACAGTTAGGGGGAACACTTTCTTGAAATTTTAATGAGGGATCATCTTATTCACTACCGTCATTCTAAGCAAATAAGATGTATAAACATGATAAACATCACATGCAATCAAATAGTGACATGATATGGCCAATATCATATTGCTCCTTTTGATCTCCATCTTCGGGGCTCCATGATCATCATTGTCACCGGCATGACACCATGATCTCCATCATCATGATCTCCGTCATCGTGTCTTCTTGAAGTTGTCACGTCATCTATTACTTCTACTACTACAGCTAACGGTTAGCAATAAAGTAAAGTAATTACATGACGTTTATGTTGACACGCAGGTCATAAATAAATTAAGACAACTCCTATGGCTCCAACCGGTTGTCATACTCATCGACATGCAAGTCGTGATTCCTGTTACAAGAACATGATCAATCTCATACATCACATATATCATTCATCACATCCTTTGGTCATATCACATCACATAGCATACCCTGCAAAAACAAGTTAGATATCCTCTAATTGTTGTTTGCATGTTTTACGTGGCTGCTATGGGTTTCTAGCAAGAACGTTTCTTAACTACGCAAAGACCACAACGTGATATGCCAATTGCTATTTACCCTTCATAAGGACCCTTTTCATCGAATCCGATCCGACTAAAGTGGGAGAGACAGACACCTGCCAGCCACCTTATGCAACTAGTGCATGTTTGTCGGTGGAACCGGTCTCACGTAAGAGTACGTGTAAGGTTCGTCCGGGCCGCTTCATCCCACAATGCCGCCGAATCAAGATTGGACTAGTAACGGTAAGCATATTGAACAAAATCAACGCCCACAACTACTTTGTGTTCTACTCGTGCATAGAAACTACGCATAGACCTAGCTCATGATGCCACTGCTGGCGAACGTAGCAGAAATTCAAAATTTTCTACGCATCACCAAGATCAATCTATGGAGTAATCTAGCAACGAGGGGAAGGAGAGTGCATCTACATACCCTTGTAGATCGCTAAGCGGAAGCATTCAAGAGAACGGGGTTGATGGAGTCGTACTCGTCGTGATTCAAATCACTGGAGATCCTAGTGCCAAACGGACGGCACCTCCGTGTTCAACACACGTACAGCCCGACGATGTCTCCCACGCCTTGATCCAGCAAGGAGAGAGGGAGAGGTTGAGGAAGACTCCATCCAGCAGCAGCACAATGGCGTGGTGGTGATGGAGGAGCGTGGTAATCCTGCAGGGCTTCGCCAAGCACCGCAGAAGAGGAGAAAGAGAGGGAGGGCTGCACCAACAGGCAGAGATCAGATCGCGTGTTATGGGCAGCCCTAGGCCTCACTATATATAGGGGAGAGGGAGGAGGGTGCGCCCCCTCTAGGGTTCCCACCCCTAGGGGGGCGGCAGCCCTAGATGGGAAAAGGGAGGCGGCCAAGAGGGGGAGAGAGGGAGGCGCCCCCTAGGGTGGGCCTTAGGCCCATCTAAGCCTAGGGTTTCCCCTCTCTCCTCCTTTGTTGCACCTTGGGCCTTGTGGGAGGCGCACCAGCCCACTTAGGGGCTGGTCCCGCACCACCCTTGGCCCATGCAAGCCTCCGGGGCAGGTGGCCCCACTTGGTGGACCCCTGGGACCCTCCCGGTGGTCCCGGTACGTTACCGATAAATCCCGAAACTCTTCCGGTGACCAAAACAGGACTTCCCATATATAAATCTTTACCTCCGGACCATTCCGGAACTCCTCGTGACGTCCGGGATCTCATCCGGGACTCCGAACAACATTCGGTAACCACATACAAACTTCCTTTATAACCCTAGCGTCATCGAACCTTAAGTGTGTAGACCCTACGGGTTCGGGAGACGTGCAGACATGACCGAGACGTTCTCCGGTCAATAACCAACAGCGGGATCTGGATACCCATGTTGGCTCCCACATGTTCCACGATGATCTCATTGGATGAACCACGATGTCAAGGACTTAATCAATCCCGTATACAATTCCCTTTGTCTATCGGTATTGTACTTGCCCGAGATTCGATCGTCGGTATACCGATACCTTGTTCAATCTCGTTACCGGCAAGTCTCTTTACTCGTTCCGTAACACATCATCCCGTGATCAACTCCTTGATCACATTGTGCACATTATGATGATGTCCTACCGAGTGGGCCCAGAGATACCTCTCCGCTTACACGGAGTGACAAATCCCAGTCTCGATTCGTGCCAACCCAACAGACACTTTCGGAGATACCTGTAGTGCACCTTTATAGTCACCCAGTTACGTTGTGACGTTTGGTACACCCAAAGCATTCCTACGGTATCCGGGAGTTGCACAATCTCATGGTCTAAGGAAATGATACTTGACATTAGAAAAGTTTTAGCATACGAACTACACGATCTTGTGCTATGCTTAGGATTGGGTCTTGTCCATCACATCATTCTCCTAATGATGTGATCCCGTTATCAATGACATCCAATGTCCATGGTCAGGAAACCGTAACCATCTTTTGATCAACGAGCTAGTCAACTAGAGGCTTACTAGGGACATGGTGTTGTCTATGCATCCACACATGTATCTGAGTTTCCTATCAATACAATTATAGCATGGATAATAAACGATTATCATGAACAAGGAAATATAATAATAATCAATTTATTATTGCCTCTAGGGCATATTTCCAACAGGTAGTCCACTAGATCATCAACTTTGTGCCTGGGCAACACCCGCTGAACTTGACTGAGGTGTGTGTCTGCAATTTACCATATTGCCGGATTATGAATGTTTACATATGAAGTTTCACTCATTCCTATTTATGTGTGTGCAGGCTGCTTCGGTTGGTCTGAAGAAGAAGCTCCTTCGCGCTGTACTCATGATGGCGGGGAACTCTGGGAGTCTGCCCCGACGTGTGGAAGCCTGAGTGCCTTCCAGAAGGCCTGGTTAGCCCCAACAAGAAGACCAGGCGCTTGCTTATACTAGCAAGCATGATGATTTTTGTTTCGTTGTGGATAAGTAATTCACACGAACTGCGAGGGAGCTTGTGTTGATTGGCTCATCGTAGGCAAGAAGTATGGAACGTATCAGCTATATATTTGCTACTAGCATGAAAAACATAAGTTATTGTAATATTATGGGCATTTCTTAGCAATGTGGAAGACATAAGCTATTGTAATACTGCCGAGGTGGATCGGTTGCCTTGACAGTGTTTTCATAATGAAATGTATTTTTGCTGCTATGTTTATGTGCTCTCTATGATTTGTTTGTTTGGCTCTGGAAGAACTTTTTGGTATGATGGTGCCCCGTAGCCACCTTGTTTTCTGCATTCTGGAAGAAATGCCAGCAACCCAAAATGGTGGTGCCCCGTAGCCACCTTGTTTTATGCATAGTGGGATAAATGCCAGAGTGACGCCTCTGGTTGGAATTCTGGTGCCATCTTTTGCTCTGAGTGATCAGGTAACAAGGAATGAAGAAAATATCTTGTCACAAATCTCTGCTCAAGATGGGGGGGGGCGTTTGCAGCTCTCCCGTGCATTTGCCGGTTGGGCTACAGTAAGGCAAGGGGAGGGGATAGCTGCATTTGCCGGAAGGCTACAGTAACGCAAGGGGAGGGGCGCAGGGGGCATAAATGTGGCCGTTCCCTCTAGTTCTGCAAATCATGTATCATCAGGCTAATAACACTTTAAGTAGTACTAGCACACGGCCACCCAAGATTTCGGGTGGGGTTTAAGGAAATCTGGTTCAGAGCATACTGTCAAAAATATCACCATTTCATTACAGATTGTAGAACATGTGAAGATGAACACACAAATGGGTCTCTACCCCATAGGGGGGGTTATTTATTTCATTCTCCTCCTGACTACATTAGAACTAGACCCCTGAGTCTGACACCGTCTCGTTTAGGGCGTTGGCGACCGTGTCAAGTCCTTCCAGCTGGAGGGAAGCGGTGTTTCCTTCCATGTGTATCATCTCAATGGTGATTGAATCCCTTTCATTGGCAATAGCTGCCTGTGTATATGGCCAATCAGGAAATTAGTTTGGTCATACTAGTTTGTTTTTCCGAGTTTAAGGATTATATCTTAAGTACTGACCCTGGTGAGCGGTTTCGCCAACGAGTTGCCTTTGAAATGACGAAGTAGGTGGATGACACACATGGCACTCTCTTGCCTGTGTTAGGGGGCGTGTTTGCAAGTTAGATAAGTAGTTGGCATAAATGAGGAAAGGGAGCACGTGACTGATGCTAAACATAGAATGAACAATAAAACATGGCGGCTAGTTGGGTTCATTGTCACCAACCTTGTAAATGGTGTGGTTGACAAAAGAGGTGTCTTCTTCGTCCAACTCATCCGGCCACATTGCCACTCGGTGAAGAATTCTTCAATGCAGTCGAAAAGAGCTTGATGGAGTTTCTCGGCCGCGTACATGAGACATGTCTTTCGGTTCGCGTCCTCTGTCTGGTAATCATTGGATCCATTATGGTTATCACATGGTGCATCATGTCCCAATTGAAGCTACACCACCCGTGTTGCATGACTGCGGGGATTGTAACCTGACACAAATGGTTCAAACAGGAAGTTTGGTTATTTAAAGAGCCGGCGTTGTTGGTTATCTAGCAGCTGTGACCATTGGTAAAAAGGGGGATTGAGAGAGTAAATTGTCATAAAATTACCATCCGGCAGTTTGAAATATTGCATTTGACATCTACTCCAGTGAATTGTCTTTGTATTGACATGATTCTCGTGGTGTTTTCCCCTGCAATGGCATGGGACTGCCACTGGCCCGCCCAACCATAAAAACAACAGTTCGTCAAAAGAACACGGGATAAGCAACAACTACTTGCATCTCATTTATTTCGCTTTCCGTACCGAGAAGTCGGGCTCTAGGAGCAGGCAGTACTGTTCGTCAGGGGTGGCGCGGTGAGCATGTGACTCCATCTGTGCCATCCGACGTATGATCAAGGACCCAAGCTCGTGGTCGATTCCAGCACCGTCACATACTTGTGACTTGATGGCGTTGCCACTTACGGCAATAAACCGCGGGGCAGGGTGCGATACCCAATCCCTGCATGGTTAACGCAAACAACAATGTTAACTACATAAGATATATAGCATGCTAAGTGCACGGGGGCAGCCACAACGGGAGTCTTTTCTGAATGAATGGGGATTTGTGCTTTTTGTTACCTTGATAGGTGTAATGGTGTTCTTGAATGCATCTAGTACCTGATGGCTTTCCGGACAAGTTCACCATGTGTGCGCATCGTCCGGTTAGTAGACCATGGGTCTTCTGTGAACTTGGTGTGAGCAACCTTGGTTTTGATTATAGGAATATCATTCACTTGTCCAAACACAATGTGCCCCTCGGTGTCCCCGATCTCATCATTGAGCATCGTTAGCTGTCCAACGAGGTTGTCAGAGTATGCCTTCGTTGCCGCCGTAGGTGAAAGCGGGCTGCCCTTTCCATCTTTCTTGATGGGCGTGCTGGCTTCATTGTCGCCATATATGTCGAGCTCGAATGATGGTGCATCTGTGAAACATAGTTTTTTTAGTACATCCCTGAATGCAAACCGAGGGTATGGTTTGAGAAGTCTTACCAGCCGCATCGTCTATCCTTGATCGCTTTTGGCATCTGGTCGGTGTGGTCGACAGCTGCTCCGCAGTGGGCATGACAGCCGGCTGGTCACGTTGGCTTGTCGTTGGGGATGGAGATGACAAATCCAAACGTCTTCCGACTATGTTGGCGTTGAGTCTAGACGGCGCACCATCATTGTGTGTGCCTGCACAACAACATGCACATGCTTAAGGGCGTGCGCAATGTGCCTGGTAACTGATTTCATCATGAACAAATGACATGGGGGTGCGACAGTACCTGCACCACCGAAGGGTCTGATTGGTTGGCCAATCAAATAAGATTGTTTTGGTGCCGGTGTGACAAGTCTTGATTTGGCAGAATAAACTTGAAGCAGCTTTTTCGTGAATCGAATGTTCTCATTTGCAATGTTCCTTTTCATCTCGTTTGCAATGTGGACACACTTTGCGTTATGCTCTTTCAGTGCCCAACCTAAGGGAGACGCGGCCTGAAATGCAGGGACAAGCCGGGTTATTCGCATCATGATATGTTAAAGATAAAAAAGAGCACTCCGCCGTGACATGCACGGGACCAATATAACATCACTCACCAATTCTGGGTTTTGCATCTGAATCCAGCAAGCATAGTCACCGGGGCTGAAGTCGATGTTGCTGCTTGGTGTGTGCATAAGGTGACCAATGGCTATGTCTAGGTTGACTTGCTCTTCCTTTCGTGTTACGACTGGGGTGTGTCTGACAATTGCGTACTGATTTGCTGAACCTTCAGCCTTGGTCTCGATTGCCTTCTTCTTCGCGTGGATCTCGTTTTGGTAGTTGTGCCAGGTGTAGCACATGGGGTTCCAATGCCTTGCCTGCGTGAGCTTGCACCTAGTTAGACCAGTTCATGTTTCTAAATAATGTGTATAAAACATAGATTTGGGGGTGGTGATTATCTCTGGTACAATAAAAATTGTTTTCCCTAGCTTTCTTGCTGAGCACACGAGGATCATCATTTTCAGGGTCGCTCCATCAAACAATTGTATCTGTGGCATGGTAGTTTTCTTTAAGCTCATGGTGCCCAACTCAACATTGTCCAGTACGAAAACCTGTATGCATAAAATACATTTCTATGTATTAGTGTTGACATGTCCAGGTTCCATGTAACCAGACATTTATGTAAATATTAATGATTCCCTTGGGCATGTTGGCTTCGATTTTCAAGCATTTACCTGAAGAAATAGATGACACCCGGATAGGTGGTTCAGAGTTATGTCTGCACCTGTTTCCAGCTTCAGTTTTTGAACTGCTTCCAGAAGACCTTGAAATGAGTATTTGCACCAATTGAAGAGGGCAATGTTGTCGGCGTCCTTGATGGCCCCCCAGTAGTCAATGGTTGAGTAATCATGCTTGGTGCATGGGGCAAACAAATTGCCCATCATGAAGACGACGAACGCCATCTTGAAGCAATCCTTCTCTAAACGGCTAGACAGTTCATTTATTTCCTTGGAAATGAACGCTTCGAGCGAGCTTAAACTGTGATCGGATTTGTCTGTCCATCCTATGGAGTTCCTGATGAAATCAATTGCTTCACTTGTGATGTGTGCGTCCGTCCCATGTATATCTTGTTGCCCGCATGGGATGCCAAAAACTTTGTGGAAATCCTCCGGGTAAAATTTAATTGGCTTCCCCCCATCTCTCAAGATGATGCAGTGGTCTTTGACATCGACCTTAGTCATGAGGAACTTGCTAAACTTCAAGCTGATTTTGGGTATCATGGGGATGCGCAGTACTCCCTCAAAACCAATCTCCTCAACCAAAAATCTTTTGTAGTCGGAAAATGCAGCAACGACCTCTACTACTTTCTGAATAGCTATTCTAGATGTGTGTGATGTGGACCTGGTTGATGATCCGGCTAAAGCTGCTTCTTCAATGCCCCCTGCCTGCTGCTCTCCCTCTGTCGCCATGGCGGCCAGAGTTCGGATGTGCCCTCTGAGATGGTGTTCTTCTTCTCCCATCAGAAAATCTGCAAAAGGGGGGAGGCGAGGGGTGGGGTTAGTCCAGATGTTGGAGTAGCTATGCCAAGCGCCGGTGGCTGTGGTTCGCGACGTACCTCGGTGTGCGGCGGATCCGCCGCCTGGTGCGTCGCCCGGCGAGAGCCCTGCACTTCTCCGATGCTCTGTTCTGCAGATGGGGGCAGGTCGAGGTGTACAGTGCTGTGAGCAGGGGACGGGGCGGCCAAAAGGAGAGCGTGCGGTCGCTTTAATTAATTGCAGATTAGTTCGACCATGTGTGTCCTCCTCTCCTCTGACATGCGGTGGTCCCCCATTTTTGACCGACCGGCCGCTGGCACATGTGACTTCGCAGGCATGCACAAAACACGTCGGCCGTTGGTGCAAATGAGGCAACAAAACTCAATAATCCAGGTGATTTATTATCTGATTGAAGATTAGAAATAACTTGCCGATTACATGATATTATATTGCACTCTTGACTGCGCTAACGGAACTACTCATGCACTCTGGACTGCTAACTCAATATTCCTAATCATAAAAAAGGTGCCCATGCAGCATCCTCTCCGCGGCGAACACCGGCGCTGTAGGAGCGTCACTGCCAACCGACTGCCTTGGCGAGCAGCAGGAGGAGCGTGAACAAGCAAATCATCATGGTGTTCCTGGTTGCGATGCGTAAATCCTCCATGGCCCCGCCGATACCGAACATCACGTTGGTACCTCCTCCGGCAGCCTCCATGAGAAGGTTGATGCCAACGCCTGTGATGAAGAACGCGTACTGGTCCTCCCACAACCAGAAGTCGCATGGGCCTCCGTCCTGCGTCAGTATAAAAACTGTACGATGAACAAGAGAACGCAAAGCAAAACGCCGGATACTGCAGCAAAGAGATTGATATTGGTTTGAAAAATAACTTACTCCCTGGTTGGGGCACTTGTAGAAACGGACGCGGGGGTTCCGGTCTGTCCAGGAGACAAACCATCTCGTCCTCGTCCCGGCGCACCGCGGGCACAGGATCAATGGCAGCGGTGGTGGGGGGCGCGGAGACGACGCGCAGAAGTTGAGTTCTGGGACATCGCGGCACGGCGGCGTCGATGGATCGAGGCAACTAGCTATGCTTGTGAGAAGTGCAGCTGCAGCTGCGTCCACTTACTCCACTCTCCTGTGCTTGTAGGCTAGTTCGAACAAGAAAGTCCAAAAAGATCGGTACTGCGAGAACGACTGGTGCATGCACCTTAAATATGTGCATATGTGGTAAAGTGTTTACGTTATACAGTGTTCATCGCAACGGTAATAATGTGTACTTCATTCTGCGCGTGCACAGTGCTCCACAGGTGTGCGCCAGATGTCTGTCAATGTCGGGTACACCAAAGACAACAAATACGAACCAGAACGCCCGCTCTCGCCGCTATATACGCCAAGTAGCACATGCATCTGATCCAAATCGCGAAGCAATACCAGCCGTGGATGCACTGCGTGCAGCTGCCGCTGCGTGCAACACCACACTTCTCCATGGAGTTGTGTCCTATTTACATGCTTTCTATTTATGTTAGTCGATATAAACTAAGTTGGGTGTTGCATTGTATTGTATTGGTATCATAGTGTGGTATCTCGTGTGATGACCATCCATGTTTACACATCACATTAGTTTATCTTGTTATTACATTGTTGTATGCCTAGAGTTTGATATATTTTGTTTACCTTTCTATTGCATTATGATGTGCCTAGACATATTTCATGCAAGTAATCTTTCATGTCTTATGATGTTGTGTGTGTTATAGTTGCTTAGTTTAGTTCTTCCTTATAGATGTTTAACTTTATTACATCTTGGTCTTATGAGTGTTTTTATACTTGTAGCTATGACTCTTATACGTAGGACGAGTCATATGTCATGACAGTAGAGTTGTGCTTTGATCACACTTAGTGCGTGTATCATGCTCTATTATTGCAAGCATGTGGTGATAATATTTCTGCTGGTGGTCATTAGTATTAGTTGTCCTTTATTATTAAGATCATTTCCTAGTTCAGTATCTTCTCATGATCACTCATATGTTCAATGCTTGTGGTATTAGATAAGACATCTTCATGATTCTATACTCACATGCCTTATAGGATGTGCATGATTATTTAATTGTCCAATTAGTTTGTGATAGCATTAGTTTGTCTTTCGTTGTAGAAATGCTTGCTAATAGTTGTTATGATTAGTGCTTAGTCTTTGCTTATTGTTAAGCATTATAAATATTTGGATTCATTCAAATATTTACTTGTGGTTGATTATTAATCTTAATCATATCATGCATATATAGTTGTGTATCCATTTGCTCCATGTGTTGTATAGTTTCTTTTTAATTGTTTGAAAAATGAATTGGTTTGATATAATGTACTTGATCCTATTTTATTTTAATAATGATCTAGGTCTAGACCTAGATCATTTCAATTCATTTTATTGAATGATGTTTGATTGCTTGACTAGAATGGTTTATAATGGTGGTTTGGTTGTCTTATGGAATGCTTGCTTTTGTGTTATGATATAGTTGGTGTATATGTTTGACTACTATTGACCATTATAAATATTTAGATTCTATCTAAATATCTATTTGTGGTTAACTATTACCTTCATCATGTCATGTTGTAATTGTGTGGTTAAATGCATAGGATGGTTCCTTTTCATGTGTGTTGATGCCATTGTGTTTGTTAGATAGTAGTTTCCTATATAGTTTGTCGAGATGTGTAGTGGGCACTACTAGTGTTTAATTGCATATTCGTATTGGAACGTTAGTCTTGATCGCCAAGTATTTCTTAGCTGTGTCAACCTCAACCATGTCACTTCAATGGATCCTTTCTCTTACATCCTAATCAACCTCATTTCAAAGTCTCCATCTTGATCAATATCTTGTTGTCCATCCAATTTTAAATTGTTTTGGATGTTATTTGGATTTACTTTTGCTTTGGTATTTATTGTTTGTCTTTTGCTATCGTTCCGACGAGTAGGGAGTAACGATATCGATGTTGGACATGGACAGAACAGGTTACTGAAGAAGGATCAACAACGAAGGCATGCCTCCTTCTTTGATCATGCTTATCCTATGATTTACGAAATTGCATTGAGTTTTATTGTTACTATTGTGCATGCTATTTTAATTCTCATAGCTAGCGTGTCGATTGACACATTACCTTGATCCGCTTGTGGCCTATTTACTTGACACCTGAGTAGAAATATAAGGTTCCCGTAGAGTAGAAATGCTTAGCCATCCTTATCACCCTATAGGTGCCTTGTTGAATGATCTCTGAGTCATTGACAGTTGAAACTTAATGCTGAGCTAGGCCTGTTGGCCCTTGTTGACCTTCTCTATCATCTTCTACTCTGGGTGAAACTTACCATCTGAATACTGGCACGGGCGACAGCTGAATCAAGGATTGAAGGAGCGATTGGCCGCCCTTCATGAGTTGAAGGGGGCAATCAGTCGTCCGTGCCGCTTAAGGCCTAATAAGTCTTGGATTTGATGATTGTGATAACAGTACATCCACATGCTATATGGGCACTGGCTTGGTCAAGTAAGCTAGTCAGCCTTAGGTGTCGATGTCGCCGTACCACAGATGGGATAGCTGCCTTGCGAGGAGTATCCTCGGCACAGATGGGGAGGACCGGTTTGAGGACGTACTCTCAGTTCCGTGCGCCAGACCCGGTGGGCATGTCACATATTTGGGGGATCTAGTCCAAAGACCTCGTCACAATCTCCCTGCCGGTATACCAGATGGTGTACTATGCTAGCGACGGCTAGTGGCAACAAGTCGAGATTGTGTCGTGTGGGTAAAGTGTACAACCTCTGCAGAGTGTAAAACTATTCGAATAGCCGTGTCGACGGTAAAGGACAGCACATGAATCTATCTTGACATACATGACCTGTCTTGCTTATTCCCTCTTTGCCCCTATTATTGAAACCTGTGAGGGACATGAGTTGATCGAGGATCCTCAGTTGATGAAAGTTGTTCTGGAGATAAAACATGTTTTCATCTAAAACTGCTTTCATCCAACTACTTTATTTGTTAAACAAAATTAGCTTTACGCAAATGAGCCATATAGCATTCCGTTGAAGCCACATGTAGCTATTAGGTCCTCTCCGAGGGAGGCATGTTGAGTACGTAATGTACTCATGGCAATAATTTTGTTGACAACAGAGTTCCATGAAGACGAATGTGATGACTACGACTACTATGGCGATCCGTAGGAGTGAGGTCACGTGGACTACATCGACTGCCTGTGGCTGAGATGGAGTCGCCACGCATTGTACTTTCCGCTGTTTTTCTGAATGTAATAAATGTCATGAGACATTTTGCTAGGTATGTCTTGTGACAATATATATTACTTGTAATACTTTAATATATTGTGCAATGATATCATTTCACTGTGTTGTCAACAATGATCCTGGGGTTGACAAATATACATAGGAGGATCTGGAAGCTAATTCCGGGTTCTCACAGAAGTGGTATCAGAACCGATGTTGACCTAGTTGCGTGGCCTTAGTTAGAAATGGAAAGCCTTAGGTACTATTTTCAAAATAATACTATTTTGAAAAGGAATATTTTCGTAGTATTCTTCTTCACTATTGCTCCTCTTTCCTTGTTGCATTCAAATAAAGTATAAAGTCTACTTCTCTACCATTTTCTTTATAGTATGTGAAACCCATTTCCCCGCCCATGGTTTTGAAATGTCAGAAGATTCACAAGATGTGCCAAGAATTTCAAGATACTTCAACCCTTGAAGCTCTGAGTAGCAATGTTTTGCCAAGTGAAGACACAACGAGAACTCAAGGAGTCAACAACCGTTGATGATGGTCCAGTCGTCAACATTAAAGATTTACTCGAAGTTATGATGTGACCTGCCATATAAGATTAGGTTGGTTAACACCCTTGTACTGATAGGACCTGTAACTTGTAGACGAAAAATCTTTCTTGTGTGAGTATTGTCTGCATATTTTTGGTGTTTTCCTATGCAGTCATACTAAAACTCAATTTGCCAAAAAGAGTTGCTTTTGAGTTTTATTTGGATGGCTTCATGATTATCTGGGTGTTACCTTTTGTCTATCTTCTGGGGTATCTCTGCCTTGTGTAGGATTCTACTCCTCTTATGCTCTTTTCCTCTACTCTATATACCCCGAAGGACATTTTGAGAGGAAAGAAGTTGCAACATCATGCTTAGATGTCTACTATAAATGTGAATCCCATGGAAAACATCTTTTAAGGGGGGTAGTAGACGGTGATGCGTGGTGAGATCAAAGAATTGAAGACCTTCATTCGTAAAGAAGACGAAGATATGAATATTTTCAATACATGTACTACACAGTTCAACCTGAAGGAAGAATCAATGAGTCCATCCGCACCGAAGCTGGACCAAAAGAAGAAGGTCAAGACCGAAGAATGTTCATCCATACCCAGAGGCTATGTGGTTACCATCGCGAAGATCAAATGACTGTTTCCAAGGCTTGAGCAAGCTAAGGATAGTATCAACAAGAGAAGTATCTCCATCCAAGACCTCAAAGTTGTCGATCACGGAGTTTAGAATTGACCATGGACGCATAATGACTTATGAAGAAAGTGCATCGAAGATGAAGCTAAACCAAACCCATTCTCTTTAGTCGGCCTGAATCTCGGGGATGAGATTCCTTTTAAGGGGGGTAGATCTGTAACATCCCGATTCTCGGAATGTTTAAGAAAAAGTTCTCCAAAAATCAGGGCGAGAAAATTTCATTTGTTTTATTTGTTAATAAAAGCTTAAATTGAGTTTTCATAAAGTTAGTGGATTTAATTTGAACTAATGCCAACTTAAATTTAATTTGAGTTTTGTTCTTCTCTTTTAGTTGGTTTATTTTTCTTGTCTTCAACATAGTAAGTTATGTGCATATGCTTCTTCTTGGAATATTTTGTTGAAGTTCATTTTCTTTTTATTTAGTGATATTCAGTTCTAGACTTCCCAATAAGGAAAATAATTTCTTTCTCTCTCATACACTATGTAGAGAATCCCCTTGGCTCAATGTGTGTGTGTCTCTTCTCTCTCTATTTTTCTTTTCACCAAATGGGCCAGTGCTCCCTTTTTTTTTGTTCTCACTTTTTCCTCATGGGCTGGCCAAACTAGCCCATCTTGCTAACCAGCGAACCGCTCCTCTCGTTCCCCGTTCCTTTGTACGTTCGCATCCACAAAGAAGAGGAAGGAAGGACCACCAAGAAGGGAAACGACCCCTCCTCTAACTCCTTTAATTGCTACCGTTTCCAAATCTGTAGATAAGTAAACTGGTTCATCTCTCCCACTAGCGAACGCCTCTTCTCCTCCTCTTCTCGGTACGCTCACAGAGACCAAAGGACATCTTGAGCGCTTCATCTCCTGCCTCCTCCTTTTAACTCCCCTCTCCCTTGGTTGTTTCCACAAACTGAGAACATCTGCATGTGCGCATCCACCTTCTCTTACAATCCCCTACCACCTCCTGCATCTCCTTTCTCCGTTCTTCCCAAATTCATCCGCGAAGAGCTGCTACTCCATGGACGCGAGTGCTCGTTCCCGGCAACTCAGAGCACCTCCATCCATTCCCTTGCACCAGGAACTTCCCCTCCTCACCATGGATCCATTCAGAGAAGAAAGACCGCGATCCGTCGACCACACACGAAGAATTCCGCATGTCCGTGTACACTGTTCGTCGAGTTCATCACACCGTTGCGTCAAACTCGGTGAGCCTCTATCCAATTCCTCATGCACACCTCTCAACATCACTCGTAGTATCTCCTAGACATCATTATTCATCCTATCTATGTTGTTACTCACGCCGATGCATGAACGGATGTCATCAACATGTCCGCGTACTTTTTTTAGTCCCTTGAATGATCTTGTGTTCAACACATGAGTTGTTTCCCATGTCCTTGGTAGCCCCGTGGTAGAGTTAGATTACTTGTTTGGTAATTATGTTTAGTGTTGATTTAATTATAGCCGTTTGGCCTAAATCTGATAGTGTTTTGAGTTTGATAACTTTTCTCGTTAGTTTAATATATTTTTTATGTCTCGTCAAGCCTAGGAGTGCACGATATTTGCTCCATAATTTTTGTGTCTCTTATGACTTGCTTGATTTATTTATTTTACCTATTATAGTTATATATTTTCTTTCGTGTGGTACGTAGTCGTATGATATAGCTATGTACAAGTTTATGCGAATTATTATCATTGGTACTAGTGGTTCAATGAACTTTTGTGCTAGTTTGATATTTTTTTAAGTTCATGACATGCCTACGAGTCGTTCCTAATTATTTTATAATTTTAGGAGGTAGACGTGACTGACTAGATTTATTTTATGTATTTGTTTTATTTACCCATTATAGTTTTGAACGTTGTCTTGACCTGTTTTTTTTGTACATCATGTAGTCCTCTTTTGTGCATGCGTATAATTTTTGTAAATGTTCTCAATGCTTATAATTTAATTTGATTATTCTAGGCTTTGCTTTGTTTATCGAATGATGAAATACTTCATGTCTTATTTTTATTTTTATTTAGCATGGCGATGTTTTAGATATGTTTTCTATATTCATTTACATCCATGTAGCATGTGTGTTTTATATATTTGAAACCATGCCATGTTAGGACTTGTTCAGTGTCCAACGCATGTTTTGATTGAATATGTTATATGATTGCTACTTTATATTGTATGACCAATCATATGGTTAATATTGCTTGGAGAGGTACATGTTAGTAGTTTATGATCTCATATATTTTAATTAAGTAGGATTCCTTCTTGCTTTAATATCGTGCCATGATATTGTGATTGTATAACTAGATGGCATAGAGAGAGAGTGTGTGTGTGTATTCATGTATTAGATCATGACTAGTTGACCACTATGCATTTGCATGTGTAAGTTGTACAACACAGAAATGCATGCCATCTTGTTACTCATTCTAGTTTAGTATATTGCTTGATATTGTCGATGGCATGATTTTGTTTAATTTGCCTACATGCTTAGTATGATGTGTCCATGTGTTTGCATGTTATAAACAACAATTATTGTGTGCTACTTTCATGCTTTCATGCTCATGCATGTCAACTAGTCTCATGGAGTGGGAGAGTGGACGAACTGGACGCAGCGGCAGCTGCACGCAACTATCCGGCCGGTCGCGCGCGGTGTGGTGATACGTGCTGTCTGATTAACAAAATGGGTAAAGTGGAGATACAACGCGTGATACATGCAATACCCTGCCGCACGTCGGCATCGTGGGGTCAGACCGTGGTACTCATCCGTCAGAGAAAAGTGTGCGTGCTGCGCGGGAAGTATCATGTGGGGGCGTTGGTTTCCTGTTCCGCGAGGCCGGCGACCCGGACTACTGGACTGGTGGCGACAAGGATTAGGTGCATGTGCTTATTCTCGCGCTAGTCCATTTCTTGTTTTTTGCCGGGCGACGAACAAGGTGATCCACGACAGCAGCCGGTGTGCTTCCTCCTCCCCGCGGATCTGCTCATGCCGTTCCCCGGAGCGTCTACCCCGGCGGCGTTGGCCTCTGGGTTAGTGAATCCCTTCATATGTAGTTGTTGTTGGTCAAAATCTAGATCTAACGGGCTCGCCCCGGTCCCCGGTGCTGCAGATCTATCTTGGCTGCTATGGGTGCAGGTGCGCAGGAGGCGCCGTGCGTTCTGGGCGGCGGCGGCGATGCTGTGCCCGATTCGGGCATTGGCTCGTCGGATCCCGCCGTCGGCCCAGTCTTGCCGGACGTGCCTGAGTTCTCCGGGGCATCCTGCAAGACCTTCAGCTCTGGAGGCGGGGATGTGTCGTCGGGATTGGCAACTCCAGCCGGCGTCTCGCACAACTCCGTCCAGGCCAGCGGCTGCAGTGGCCCGGCGGATTCATGCACGACATTCAATTCAGGGGGCGTGGTCCAGCCGACGGGATTGGCGACTCCAGCTGTCGTCTCGCACAGCTCCGTCCAGTCTAGCGGGAGCAGTGGCGCCGGGGAATCGTGCACGACATTCACTTCTCAAGGAGTGGTCCTGCCGTCGGCACGGGTCGGCGACGGAACGCCGTCCGTCGTCTCAAGCTGCGCCGTGCAGTCAGCACGTCACAGCGGCCCCGCTTCAGCGAACACCACCATCGGCGTAGGCTGGAAGCGCAGGTACATACCAATTTTGCGGTTGCCTGGGAAAACTGTGTATTTTCTTGATAGCATTCATACGAGCTGATGAGAGGAAGTTTCATTAGTTTAGGCGAATTGGGTATAAAAAAATGGTGCTCGCTCATCCCTTGCTGAAAAGTTCTTACTGCCTTCAATAAATCACTACCCGCTCGTACGTTTTTGGTGAAAATTATTGTTGCCACTACCAAAAAAGCCCGGTTTAAGTCCCGTGGACATAGAATGATTGAATTGCTGCTGCTGGGGACTAGTTGACTTGTATGGTTAGGTTATTGTGTCCATAATTTTCAGTCCGCAAGCTCACTATCCATTGGCATGCTGTCATTATTTAGTGTTGAAACAAAATGCAAGTGGGGATGGTGTGCTTACTGCAATCCAATCCGTAGAAGTTTGCTGACTTTTTCTTTCACCACTCTGGAATGTATGGTGTTGGGGAGAAAAAAGTACAAATCAATCCTGCCGGAAAAGGGTCCTAGTATCGATTTTGTAATTATGAAATCAGTGTTGCATCAGTTTGGGCTCTTTTAAATCGTGCTTTTCGTCGTAGTTGGTTTTCGTAACTAATTTGGTTGTGCTTTTCAAAATGCAGGCCAAGAGGTCCTAGCGCGCCAGACGAGAGGGCTGTAGTAGCTGATCGTGTGCCGCCACTGGAAACTGCTATTAGAGGGTTCGCTGATAGGGGGACTGAGGTGGTCGTGAACCCGGTGCTTGGCGCTATTTTTGATTCGCTGGCAGAGGCGTATGAATTCTACAATCTATATTCATGGGAGGTCGGCTTTGGGATTCATTACGGCAAGAGCAGGCAAAATGTCAATGGGACGAAGTGTATGCAAGAGATTGTGTGCGGCTGCACTGTAAGCCCCCTGCTTTGCTTCCTAATTGTGTTTTGTGTGCGTGCGTGCCTTGTTCTATGCAAAAATGATTTGACGCAACATTGGCTGTTGTCTGCTTTGAAAAATAATCTCAGGGCAAACCAGAAAAGGAGAAGAGCTCGTCAACGAGGAGCAATTGCGCCGCCATGCTTAGGTTGCACCGGACAGATGACGGTGGGTGGTATGTATCTGAAAATCGCGCCTCCCACAACCATGAAATGCTACGGACTTGTGCTGAGAAGCTGCATTGGCCATCACACCGGCACATTGACACATACACAAGAGATCTCGTGAAACAGTTGCGCCAGAACAATGTAAATCTGGGGAAGGTATACACCATCATTCGGAGCCTGTTTGGGCGGATGGAGAACGTCCCGTTCACAAAGAGGTGCCTTAGGACTTTCTGTGGGAAGCTTAGCAAGGAGCAGGCGGATGATGATGTGCGGAGGACCATGGATGCATTCTCTGAGCTGGGGTCAAATGATCCAGAGTTTTCATATGTTGTTGAGGTTGATAAGGAAAGCCAGATAAAAACCCTGTTGTGGACCAATGGTAGAAGTAAGATGCAGTACCACAATTTCGGGGATGTCATAACGTTCGATACTACATAAAAGACAAATCTATACGACATGCCTTTTGGGTTGTTCGTGGGGGTGAACAATCACTTCCAGAGTATCATCATGGGCGGGGTAATGATGAGAGAGGAAACGATCGAGAGTTTCAAATGGGTATTCACCGAATTCATCGGGCTGATGGGTGGCAAACCTCCGAAAACGATACTAACATGTTTGTTTGCTGCCCTATATGATTTCCTTATTTGCCACCTATGTATGACACCAGATACACTAGAAAAAATAGCACCCTTGCTGTGTGTGTAGTGGGTAATCCTGTTTTTCATTATATGTTACACAGCTGACCATTGATTTCTGCTTGCAGATCAAGGGCGCGCAATGGAGGTGGCTATACAACAAATGATGCCTGATACTACACATCGCTGGTGCAAGTGGCATGTGCTAAGGAAGGCGAAGGAGCACCTTGGGCCGCATTACACGAAAAGCAGTGATTTCAGGGCTGCGCTGCACAAGGTTGTCAATGAGATGCTCACTATGGACGAGTTTGAAGCAGCTTGGGCTGAGCTGCTAGACAAATACAAGCTCCACAACAACACGTTCCTGATCTAGATTTTCGAGGTTCGCCACAAGTGGGCGAAGCCTTATTTTAGTGGGAAATTCTGTGCGAAGCAAACCAGTACGCAAAGAAGCGAGAGTGCAAACCATTTGTTGAAGGTCTACATCCCGCCTACATGCCCCATGAACCTTTTTGTGAAGCAATACAGCAAACTGCAGTTTGACCGAGAAGCCGAAGAAGGTTTCCAAGAGAAAAGAACGAGGCTGGTGGGTGCTAAGCTAAACTTTGTGCAACCTACAACCAGATACATCATATTTCCCTGGTTTTCATTCTTGCTGACATTTTTTTGTTTCTGTATTTTAATAGGGCGGGATAGTTCTCCGATACAACTACCCTTTGGAGGAACATGCAAGCCAGGTATATACACGGACGATGTACGAGATGTTCGGCCAGGCTTTGTATCGGTCTGGCCGGTATGATGTTGAAGAAGTTGAGTGAGGCATCACCTACAAAGTTCGGTACGTCGAAGCTGAGAAGCGAGACAAGTGGTGCCGCGAAATGCATGTTATCCGTGTCCATGATGGCGGCGCTAGGTATTCGTGCGAATGTGGGCTCTTCGAGCACATGGGGATGCTTTGTTGCCATGCTATCAAGGTAATTACTACCGGCCCCCTTCGTGATAGAGAGACCTCACTAAAAACAGTTTCTTCACAATGATTTGTCCAGACTTTCGTCTTCTGGACCTAATGTTATTTCTCCCCCACGCATTGTAGCAGGTCCTAATTCATCTGGGGGTGCGAAAAATACCCAGTTTCCATGTCCTCAAGAGGTGGACAGTAGATGCCCGCGACAATTTGCCACTCCACCTCCTGTATTACCAAAAGGATCAAGGGCCTCCACGGTTATCCTCCTACAGGCATACAACACTACACCTGACCGCTCTCGAGTTTGTGCAGCTGGGGGATAGCAACGTGGATGCATTCGACAAAGCAATGGGCATATTGATCGCAGGCAAGGCGGAACTGACTGTTTTGGCAGCGATCAAGGACGGCAAAAGTTTGGTGGACCAAACTCAAACTGGGGATTCAGCCAATCCCACTCAGGATATGGGAGCAGGTTCCTCACACCCAGACGACATGTGTTCTCAGATGTTCATCTCAGCCGAGTGTGGACTTAATACTGCTTCAGGGGAAGCTGGCTCAAGCCTCTCACTATCAACGTTGCTGCCGCCCGATAGGAAGAAGCAGAAGGGTAGGCCAACCACAGCTAGGAACAAGCCTGGATACGAGGTCAAGGACGCGCGGTCGAGGTTTTGTACGGTCTGTAGGCAGAAAGGGCACAAAAGCACGACGTGCCCCCGCAGGGGCGATCTTCCGAAGAAACCTCGCAAAATACCTACCTGCGGCAATTGCGGTGTAGCTGGGCACAAGAAAACAAGTTGTTTCAATCCAGTATTGCCATTCGTGAAAAGGCCTCGCGACGGGCCAGTTGAGTGATGTTCAGATCAACATCTGGTGCAGGTCGTTGAAACTTAAACCCGATCGGCCAAACTGATGTTGTGATCTGTTGCATTTACCCATAATATGAGTAGGTTGATTTCCCGCGGTTAGGCATAAATTGTGATTGTGATTTGTTTTTCCAATGAGTGTTGTGTGGCGCTGTAAGGACTGTAATTGGATTTTCATGCTGATAGACCTAGTTTGGCCGTGTGATGTTGATTTTCCAATAAGTTATGTAATAACTGTGGTGGGGCTGTCGAAAGTGATGTAATCCTATAAAGTTTATTTTCCGGCTTTGACCAGCCGCGTTGTGATTTTGAAAATCGATATGCTTGCTCGGTGTTGTACCATGTCCTTTCCTATTTTTGGAATCTTTTTCTGTCAATGCAAATAATGATAGGTGCCTACTTTCCTGAGCAAGTGGCGATGCTAGCAGGTCGCCTGTAGTACGGGTGCTATCAGGAATTGATGAGTCGATGAGGTGCAGCTCCGTGTACTGTGAGATTGGATTGGAGTGGCCCTCCGTTTTTTGAACATTTGAATTTGCTGTGGGGACTACGGGGGCTTGGTGTAAGTCGCCCATGTTCTATTTAAACACTTGCTTGCTGATGCTTGTAAGCAGCATGCTGAGACGCAGCACGCTGGTCTTCCTCTCTCTTCCTCTCCCTCTAGTTTGTTCATCGTCCCCAGTCCAGCCCTGCATGGCGCCCCCTGCAGCTTTCTCCTCTCTGCTTGGTTTCGGCTGCCTGCTGCGCTCGCACGTCCGGTTCCAAAGGAGGGCGACGGCTGTGAGAACCCGTTGTTTGGTCAAGCGCCAACGTAGGAACGCGTCTGCGGCGGCCAGCGTGTCGCTCTCCTAGGTTGATAATTCTTTCGTTTCCTCTAAAAAAATGCATTTGATCAAACTTTTTGCCCATGTCCATTATGTTGGCCTTTTTTCCGAACATTTGCTCCTATTGCGTGTAAATTTTCTTTTGACCTACTAACCGAAAATTTTCATGTCGCCAGGTCGCAGTGACTGGGTTTGTGTGCGAGCAGGTTGGGGAACACGACCCGCTGGTCAACACTTGCGGCTCGGTGCGTGCGCCGTGCTCTCAGGACGGGGACGCTGCCTCTAGCACGTACGATGGCTTCGCTGCCGTTGAACAAGATTCGGGCGAGGCGAGAAGCTCTTGCTTGAAAGCTCGCATTTAGTAATGGATGCGCGAGCCGAGGAAAGCTCAATAAACATATGCCGCCAATATGATTGTTTGCGTACGTGGGTGTGGTGTGTTATGTCGTTTGTGGGTTTGTTTAGCGCTCAATGTATTTATCTTCTCGTCTGGAATAAGAAAAATTATGTCAACGTTATGCTTAAATGGATGGGAGACGGCCATGATCACCACACGTGTATTTGTGTGCATTAAGTAAAAATCACTCTGTGTCGGGGGGTGCGGTACAGGGCCGATCAATGCGCGCGATGATCACACTTTACGGCATCTATTCTGCTCCCTGCAGCAGCTAGACCACAGCTACGTCGCATGCTGCGCAGCCCCTGGAGCTGATTGGACGTTATGGGCCAGGCTAGGTCCTTGCGTGCAGATGCACCTCCACAAGAGAAGTAAAGTGGGATCAGCTGTTGTGCGTGCTCTCGTATGGACCTTGCCCTTCGTCGCGATTTTGCGTGCGTGGCGGGGTAGCAGCGGCTTGCCAGTGGTGTATGTCGGCTTGAGCTCTAGAAGCCTGCACACCTCTACCCTCGTGTATTAGTTGGAATTGCATTTATGGCCGTGAAAAAAAAACATGGTAAATATAGAGAATAATGTCACATTGTGTGGTTGGGGCAGCCGGATTAATGCGCGGTTGCTGCAATGAGACAAGGAAATCGCTTCGTGTGCCCAGCTCTGCATCTATCTCTCTCGACTTCGGTCGCCACCTGGATAGCGCGTGCTCTGGCAGAGTAGGGCGAGCGATTAAAACACTGCCTCTCCGAGCTGCAGCTCAGTCAATCGCAAAAATCACTGCTTCTGCAACGCTCTCCCCCTCACCCTCAGCTAGGAGTGCGGCGAGTTCTTGGTTCATCTCATCCGCTCAAGCCTAGCAACGCAAGGTATCGTTCGCCTCCCACCACCTGTATTTTGGTTTCTTCGTCAGCTCGTTATTCTCTTGGAGGTTTCTTGTTCACTTTCAGTGAGCTTTGCGCGATTCTAAAACCCCGCTCGGTTCACCTTGCAGTGCTTGCGTATGATGGGGCGTCTTGGGACGCGGTCGAACGGTACCGCGACGGGCAGCAGCTCGAGCGCGGTCCCAAGTGCGAACACTTCGGCGCCCCAACCCATGGTGGTCGGAGATGAGAATGCGAGCGGAGAATCTGATGCAGACTGCGGCAAGATCCGGGTTATGAACTATCTGTCCCCTAAGCTAGTCAATGCGGTCGTTGCTCGTCTCACTGATTCGCAAAAGAGGCTTTTCGCTGAGAAGGACTTTGGTGCCATGCTGTCCCTTTTGGGGCTGCTAAATATAGACCGTCAGTACAGTTTCTGGAACGCAACTAGGATAGATCCGATTAGGAGAACCGTTCGTATGGGCGATGGCAGTTCCCGGCCAGTGACATCTAATGCTATAAGGGATGTGGTCGATCTGGGTACGGGCGACAGGGAGATCCCCTTCCCGCATGAGCCTAGCTGTGTCGATCGTGATGTCTTGAGGGATGTGTGTGCCGGTCTGGGTCTGGATGCATCGGTAGATAGGATCACATTCAGAATGCTAGAGTCGGTGCTTGCTTCCCTAGGCGATCTAAGTGTTGAATCTGAGGCCAACAGGCAGTGTGCTGCGTTCGCTCTTCTCTGTACTGCTTGTTTGTTCAACCCTAAAGCAAATCGGAGGGAGGATCCAATAAGCCTTGAGGTGTTTGTTGCTATGCGTGATCCATCAAAGATGTTCGAGTTTGACTGGTGTGGGTACATAAAAGCTGTAATAATGGCTGGTGTGAGCAAAATGCGAGAAGATCTTGAAGCCGGTGCAACTATGGTGCACTTGCAAGGGTTCCTGATGGTGCCTCAGGTACCCAATCCATTCTGATTTGGTTCCTTCGTTTCACAAACTGTGGTGTGTCGCGGTCGCTGTTGGGTTATTAGTTAACCAACTCTGCCAGTCCTGATATGTTGCTTTGTCTCCTAAATTGTCCCAGGTGATTGCATTTGATGCAATGGTTGCTGGGCGGGGTTTGCAACCTGGGCGACACCGGATGACGGTGTATGATGCTGAGGACTTCCGGCTACTTGCTGCTCTTGACTCTGATCGTATAAGCAATGGAGGGCACAAGATGTACGGCAGAGCTAAGGTACTTGACATTTTACGGGGTGCTGAGGGCTTCCTTCTGTATGAAATGCATATAACCTATCCGTTGTTATTGCGATGCTTTATATATTGTAATAGTTATACTCATGCCCGTTTCGGTTTCCTCTTTGCAGATTAGGCCTGACGGTGCGTGGGGTGCTGCTGGCAACTTAGCGGCCATGGACATGCCTTCTGCTACAGAAGTTGTCCCTGACCCAGGTGCCAATCCGAGCGAGAAAATAGTTTTTTTGTCAAGTGTTCCCAGGTGGCAGGCAGAGGTATTGTAACTGTGTGCAAGCTCATCTAAGATTCTGTCATTTTTCATATACGTTCCCCTAGTGTGGTGATGTGTTCCTGGGGGGTGCAATTTCCATGCAGGTGGTTGAGTATTTGAGCGCATGCATGCACACATGTCCTCTGTTTGTGAGGAAAATATGAATTTGAGGAACCATGTTGAGTCTTGCATGACCAGTGTGCTCGCGATGATAAACAGTCGTAATGACAGCAATGTCAATTCAGTGAATGAGATGCTTGGCTGTGCGATTTCAAAAGTTGGTGATTTCCAGCTGAAAGTGGTTGGTGGTGAGGTTTGCTTCCTTAATACTAATGGTGAGTTTTGAGACACAAGAAAATTTAAAACTATGAGCATTTGAAGTCTTTCCTATTGAAGAAGTGGCTTGTCTAACGATTTCATTTCAGAAGCACACCTTGGTGTTCCACATGATGTTAAAGGGAAAGCCAATGTACATGAGACAGTAGGTTTGTTCATGTTTTGACTGTACCAAGTGATTTTGCGTTACTGGTTAGTTCTGTGGAAGACGCGTAATGTCTACAGATTTCATTTTAGAAGCTAATCTTGGTGTTCTGCATGATGGTAAAGGGAAACAAAATGTACGTCAACCGGCAGGTGTGTACATGTTTGTCTTGTAACTTGGTGTATTGGGTAACTGGGTAACTTCCTTGAAAGGCATCTAAAAAAGCTGTTTTGTTCCTTCTCACAGGGCCATCAACTTCTAAGATGGTGAACCCAAGTATAAGGAAGCGGCTTGGCACGGATGTAATGACTTCCTTTGGTGCTGGCTCAGGTTGGTGGCTTATTTCTTGCCTTAGTACTTGACTACTCCATTGGACTGAGAAGTGTTCAGTTGGAACATGAACTAATTATTTGGTGTGTGTTGTAGCTTTGGTGCAGACTGGCGTTGGTGGTATTGGGTCCGTCGATCAAATTGGTGTGATTCCTAATGCAAGAACGCTTTTTGGGCCGTTCCCTAGCCCAGATAGCCTTGAATTGAATCGCCGCATCTCTTTGAGGGAGGCTGGTTCCACAAGCAACGGAAATGGTAATCTTTCTATGGGCAAACTTTTGTGAGGTTGTGTGTAGGGCGGTCGTGCAAATGCCTGTTGTTGGGAAACAATTCAGTTTATGCATCATGGTCTCTGTTTATTTGTAGGTAATGTGGCTAGGCGTCTTGATCTGAATATGACAAATGATGTTCAGAATTTCATAGACGGGACACCGTTTGTTGGGCCAATGAACGCTGTCGGGGTGGACACGAACTTGACGATTGGTCCCTCGCCTGCCAGAGCACCTACTGCAGATTTGCCTTCCCGCCGTACGTGCCCCCTCCACTATGTATCTATCAATGTAGTTCTGTATACTGCTTTCATGCTTGGTGGACTGTTGGAACCCGTGGAATTGTTTTCCTGAAACTCTATGTTGACATGGCCGGCACTATCGCAAAAGCAACTACGTTGGGTGGTTTGCAGTAGCCCCGCCAAGTAAGCGCACAAGGATGACAACTGACTACTCCATTGCAAACCCGTTTGGAGTGGCTGTCTCTGAGATGGAGGGCAGGAGAAGAGACGATCGTTTCTACGACAGGGCCATGGATTCATCATTCAATGATTTATCTAGGTTTGTGGACTCTTGACCTCTAGCTCTCTCCGATCATGTTGGTTAGTTGTTTATGTGGGACTGTTAGATTCCTCACTTACCATGCACTTTGCCTATTTGTCCGTGTGCGGGCCATGGTTCAAGCATGGGCGGCCGTACCTTATGCAGATGACTGGTGAAGAAGTGGTGGAAGAATTCCGCATAGAAAATCGTCTTGCTAAGCATGGATTGGAATCAATCCTACGTTTGGGGCTCTGCCCCCCGGGATCAAGGAGACTCATCATTGGACCTGACTGGGCGGTAAGTTTGGTTGTAGTATAGTTTTACATGTTTGGTTTGCACCGCCGAGTATCACTGGTCCTGATATGGTGTGTCTTTTACAATTTTGCAGTTCAAAGTTGCATACACCGCCTCATATTGGCTGAGGGAAGATGTCCGCTCAATGTTTAATCAGCTACCACTTGGTGTGGCGTTAGTTCTGGTTAGTGAACTGTTTACCATCTACCAAATTCCCATATATGTTACATCAGTATAATAGTGTATGCAAAAAGATAGAATGCTGGTTGTATGTCTAACTGGAATGAAAAACAGGGGCTGGTTGTGGTGTACCTGGACCAGGGGTGGAGTTTGTACGTCTTTGACATCCTGTGTAGAGTTCTCCATATCATTGATCCGAACATCTCCAAGCCTGGGGAAAGCAGGATGAAAGCAAAACACTTGCAGCATGCGGGTGAGCTACTTGATGCATTCGTGAAGTGTGGTGACGTTATCTGGGGGCAGGGGAAGGTGCCACATAATGGGTGGTCTTATTGTTTCCATGCTACAGGTGCCTATGAGAGGTGTGTTTTGCTTGCATCAGAAAAGAATGAATTTGCAGTTCTGCTTTGTATGCTAATGTCGGCTAACCTCTATTTGTCGTAGCACGGACACGGCGACGCAGGTAGTCCACCAGATCATCAACTTTGTGCCTGGGCAACACCCGCTGAACTTGACTGAGGTGTGTGTCTGCAATTTACCATATTGCCGGATTATGAATGTTTACGTATGAAGTTTCACTCATTCCTATTTATGTGTGTGCAGGCTGCTTCGGTTGCTCTGAAGAAGAAGCTCCTTCGCGCTGTACTCATGATGGCGGGGAACTCTGGGAGTCTGCCCCGACGTGTGGAAGCCTGAGTGCCTTCCAGAAGGCCTGGTTAGCCCCAACAAGAAGACCAGGCGCTTGCTTATACTAGCAAGCATGATGATTTTTTGTTTCGTTGTGGCTAAGTAATTCACACGAACTGCGAGGGAGCTTGTGTTGATTGGCTCATCGTAGGCAAGAAGTATGGAACGTATCAGCTATATATTTGCTACTAGCATGAAAAACATAAGTTATTGTAATATTATGGGCATTTCTTAGCAATGTGGAAGACATAAGCTATTGTAATACTGCCCGGGTGGATCGGTTGCCTTGACAGTGTTTTCGTAATGAAATGTATTTGTGCTGCTGTGTTTATGTGCTCTCTATGATTTGTTTGTTTGGCTCTGGAAGAACTTTTTGGTATGATGGTGCCCCGTAGCCACCTTGTTTTCTGCATTCTGGAAGAAATGCCAGCAACCCAAAATGGTGGTGCCCCGTAGCCACCTTGTTTTATGCATTGTGGGATAAATGCCAGAGTGACGCCTCTGGTTGGAATTCTGGTGCCATCTTTTGCTCTGAGTGATCAGGTAACAGGGAATGAAGAAAATATCTTGTCACAAATCTCTGCTCAAGATGGGGGGGGGGGCGTTTGCAGCTCTCCCGTGCATTTGCCGGATGGGCTACAGTAAGGCAAGGGGAGGGGATAGCTGCATTTGCCGGAAGGCTACAGTAACGCAACGGGAGGGGCGCAGGGGGCATAAATGTGGCCGTTCCCTCTAGTTCTGCAAATCATGTATCATCAGGCTAATAACACTTTAAGTAGTACTGGCACACGGCCACCCAAGATTTCGGGTGGGGTTTAAGGAAATCTGGTTCAGAGCATACTGTCAAAAATATCACCATTTCATTACAGATTGTAGAACATGTGAAGATGAACACACAAATGGGTCTCTACCCCACAGGGGGGGTTATTTGTTTCAGTCTCCTCCTGACTACATTAGAACTAGACCCCTGAGTCTGACACCGTCTCGTTTAGGGCGTTGGCGACCGTGTCAAGTCCTTCCAGCTGGAGGGAAGCGGTGTTTCCTTCCATGTGTATCATCTCAATGGTGATTGAATCCCTTTCATTGGCAATGGATGCCTGTGTATATGGCCAATCAGGAAATTAGTTTGGTCATACTAGCTTGTTTTTCCGAGTTTAAGGATTATATCTTAAGTACTGACCCTGGTGAGCGGTTTCCCCAACGAGTTGCCTTTGAAATTTCGAAGTAGGTGGATGACACACATGGCACTCTCTTGCCTGTGTTAGGGGGCGTGTTTGCAAGTTAGATAAGTAGTTGGCATAAATGAGGAAAGGGAGCACATGACTGATGCTATACATAGAATGAACAATAAAACATGGCGGCTAGTTGGGTTCATTGTCACCGACCATGTAAATGTTGTGGTTGACAAAATAGGTGTCTTCTTCGTCCAACTCATCCGGCCACAGTGCCACTCGGTGAAGAATTCTTCAATGCAGTCGAAAAGAGCTTGATGGAGTTTCTCGGCCGCGTACATGAGACATGTCTTTCGGTTCGCGTCCTCTGTCTGGTAATCATTGGATCCATTATGGTTATCACATGGTGCATCATGTCCCAATTGAAGCTACACCACTCGTGTTGCATGACTGCGGGGATTGTAACCTAACACAAATGGTTCAAACAGGAAGTTTGGTTATTTAAAGAGCCGGCGTTGTTGGTTATCTAGCAGCTGTGACCATTGGTAAAAAGGGGGATTGAGAGAGTAAATTGTCATAAAATTACCATCCGGCAGTTTGAAATATTGCATTTGACATCTACTCCAGTGAATTGTCTTTGTATTGACATGATTCTCGTGGTGTTTTCTCCTGCAATGGCATGGGACTGCCACCGGCCCACCCAACCATAAAAACAACAGTTCGTCAAAAGAACACGGTATAAGCAACAACTACTTGCATCTCATTTATTTCGCATTCCGTACCGAGAAGTCGGGCTCTAGGAGCAGGCAGTACTGTTCGTCAGGGGTGGCGCGGTGAGCATGTGACTCCATCTGTGCCATCCGACGTATGATCAAGGGCCCGAGCTCGTGGTCGATTCCAGCACTGTCACATACTTGAGACTTGATGGCGTTGCCACTTACGGCAATAAACCGCGGGGCAGGGTGCGATACCCAATCCCTGCATGGTTAACGCAAACAACAATGTTAACTACATAAGATATACAGCATGCTAAGTGCACGGGGGCAGCCACAACGGGTGTCTTTTCTGAATGAGTGGGGATTTGTGCTTTTTGTTACCTTGATAGGTGTAATGGTGTTCTTGAATGCATCTAGTACCTGATGGCTTTCCGGACAAGTTCACCATGTGTGCGCATCGTCCGGTTAGTAGACCATGGGTCTTCTGTGAACTTGGTGTGAGCAACCTTGGTTTTGATTATAGGAATATCATTCACTTGTCCAAACACAATGTGCCCCTTGGTGTCCCTGATCTCATCATTGAGCATCGTTAGCTGTCCAACGAGGTTGTCAGAGTATGCCTTCGTTGCCGCCGTAGGCGAAAGCGGGCTGCCCTTTCCATCTTTCTTGATGGGCGTGCTGGCTTCATTGTCGCCATCTATGTCGAGATCGAATGATGGTGCATCTGTGAAACATAGTTTTTTTAGTACATCCCTGAATGCAAACCGGGGGTATGGTTTGAGAAGTCTTACCAGCCGCATCGTCTATCCTTGATCGCTTTTGGCATCTGGTCGGTGTGGTCGACAGCTGATCCGCAGTCGGCATGACAGCCGGCTGGTCACGTTGGCTTGTCGTTGGGGATGGAGATGACAAATCCAAACGTCTTCCGATATGTTGGCGTTGAGTCTAGACGGCGCACCATCATTGTGTGTGCCTGCACAACAACATGCACATGCTTAAGGGCGTGCGCAATGTGCCTGGTAACTGATTTCATCATGAACAAATGACATGGGGGTGCGACAGTACCTACACCACCGAAGGGTCTGATTGGTTGGCCAATCAAATAAGATTGTTTTGGTGCCGGTGTGACAAGTCTTGATTTGGCAGAATAAACTTGAAGCAGCTTTTTCGTGAATCGAATGTTCTCATTTGCAATGTTCCTTTTCATCTCGTTTGCAATGTGGACACACTTTGCGTTATGCTCTTTCAGTGCCCAACCTAAGGGAGACGCGGCCTGAAATGCAGGGACAAGCCAGGTTATTCGCATCATGATATGTGAAAGATAAAAAAGAGCACTCCGCCATGACATGCACGGGACCAATATAACATCACTCACCAATTCTGGGTTTTGCATCTGAATCCAGCAAGCATAGTCACCGGGGCTGAAGTCGATGCTGCTGCTTGGTGTGTGCGTAAGGTGACCAATGGCTATGTCTAGGTTGACTTGCTCTTCCTTTCGTGTTACGACTGGGGTGTGTCTGACAATTGCGTACTGATTTGCTGAACCTTCAGCCTTGGTCTCGATTGCCTTCTTCTTCGCGTGGATCTCGTTTTGGTAGTTGTACCAGGTGTAGCACATGGGGTTCCAATGCCTTGCCTGCGTGAGCTTGCACCTAGTTAGACCAGTTCATGTTTCTAAATAATGTGTATAAAACATAGATTTGGGGGTGGTGATTATCTCTGGTACAATAAAAATTGTTTTCCCTAGCTTTCTTGCTGAGCACACGAGGATCATCATTTTCAGGGTCGCTCCATCAAACAATTGTATCTGTGGCATGGTAGTTTGCTTTAAGCTCATGGTGCCCAACTCAACATTGTCCAGTACGAAAACCTGTATGCATAAAATACATTTCTATGTATTAGTGTTGACATGTCCAGGTTCCATGTAACAAGACATTTATGTAAATATGAATGATTCCCTTGGGCATGTTGGCTTCGATTTTCAGGCATTTACCTGAAGAAATAGATGACACCCGGATAGGTGGTTCAGAGTTATGTCTGCATCTGTTTCCAGCTTCAGTTTTTGAACTGCTTCCAGAAGACCTTGAAATGAATATTTGCACCAATTGAAGAGGGCAATGTTGTCGGCGTCCTTGATGGCCCCCCAGTAGTCAATGGTTGAGTAATCATGCTTGGTGCATGGGGTAAACAAATTGCCCATCACGAAGACGACGAACACCATCTTGAAGCAATCCTTCTCTAAACGGCTAGACAGTTCATTTATTTCCTTGGAAATGAACGCTTCGAGCGAGCTTAAACTGCGATCGGATTTGTCTGTCCATCCTATGGAGTTCCTGAGGAAATCAATTGCTTCACTTGTGATGTGTGCGTCCGTCCCATGTATATCTTGTTGCCCGCATGGGATGCCAAAAACTTTGTGGAAATCCTCCGGGTAAAATTTAATTGGCTTCCCCCCATCTCTCAAGATGATGCAGTGGTCTTTGACATCGACCTTAGTCATGAGGAACTTGCTAAACTTCAAGTTGATTTTGGGTATCATGGGGATGCGCAGTACTCCCTCAAAACCAATCTCCTCAACCAAAAATCTTTTATAGTCGGAAAATGCAGCAACGACCTCTACTACTTTCTGAATAGCTATTCTAGATGTGTGTGATGTGGACCTGGTTGATGATCCGGCTAAAGCTGCTTCTTCAATGCCCCCTGCCTGCTGCTCTCCCTCTATCGCCATGGCGGCCAGAGTTCGAATGTGCCCTCTGAGATGGTGTTCTTCTTCTCCCATCAGAAAATCTGCAAAAGGGGGGAGGCGAGGGGTGGGGTTAGTCCAGATGTTGGAGTAGCTATGCCAAGCGTCGGTGGCTGTGGTTCGCGACGTACCTCGGTGTGCGGCGGATCCGCCGCCTGGTGCGTCGCCCGGCGAGAGCCCTGCACTTCTCCGATGCTCTGTTCTGCAGATGGGGGCAGGTCGTGGTGTACAGTGCTGTGAGCAGGGGACGGGGCGGCCAAAAGGTGAGCGTGCGGTCGCTTTAATTAATTGCAGAGTGGTTGGAGGTTGGGCTAAGTTCGACCATGTGTGTCCTCCTCTCCTCTGACATGCGGTGGGCCCCCATTTTTGACCGACCGGCCGCTGGCACATGTGACTTCGCAGGCATGCACAAAACACGTCGGCCGTTGGTGCAAATGAGGCAACCCAACTCAACAATCCAGGTGATTTATTATCTGATTGAAGATTAGAAATAACTTGCCGATTACATGATATTATATTGCACTCTTGACTGCGCTAACGGAACTACTCATGCACTCTGGACTGCTAACTCAATATTCCTAATCATAAAAAAGGTTCCCATGCAGCATCCTCTCCGCGGCGAACACCGGCGCTGTAGGAGCGTCACTGCCAACCGACTGCCTTGGCGAGCAGCAGGAGGAGCGTGAACAAGCAAATCATCATGGTGTTCCTGGTTGCGATGCTTACATCCTCCATGGCCCTGCCGATACCGAACATCACGTTGGTACCTCCTCCGGCAGCCTCGATGAGAAGGTTGATGCCAACGCTTGTGATGAAGAACGCGTACTGGTCCTCCCACAACCAGAAGTCGCACGGGCCTCCGTCCTGCCTCGGTATAAAAACTGTACGATGAACAAGAGAACGCAAAGCAAAACGCCGGATACTGCAGCAAAGAGATTGATATTGGTTTGAAAAATAACTTACTCCCTGGTTGGGGCACTTGTAGAAACGGACGCCGGGGTTCCGGTCTGTCCCGGAGACAAACCATCTCGTCCTCGTCCCGGCGCACCGCGGGCACAGGATCAATGGCAGCGGTGGTGGGGGGCGCGGAGACGACGCGCAGAAGTTGAGTTCTGGGACATCGCGGCACGGCGGCGTCGATGGATCGAGGCAACTAGCTATGCTTGTGAGAAGTGCAGCTGCAGCTGCGTCCACTTACTCCACTCTCCTGTGCTTGTAGGCTAGTTCGAACAAGAAAGTCCAAAAAGATCGGTACTGCGAGAACGACTGGTGCATGCGCCTTAAATATGTGCATATGTGGTAAAGTGTTTACATTATACAGTGTTCATCGCAACGGTAATAATGTGTACTTCATTCTGCGCGTGCACAGTGCTCCACAGGTGTGCGCCAGACGTCTGCCAATGCCGGGTACACCAAATACAACAAATACGAACCAGAACGCCCGCTCTTGCCGCTATATACGCCAAGTAGCACATGCATCTGATCCAAATCGCGAAGCAGTACCAGCCGTGGATGCACTGCGTGCAGCTGCCGCTGCGTGCAACACCACACTTCTCCATGGAGTTGTGTCCTATTTACATGCTTTCTATTTATGTTAGTCGATATAAACTAAGTTGGGTGTTGCATTGTATTGTATTGGTATCGTAGTGTGGTATCTTGTGTGATGACCATCCATGTTTACACATCACATTAGTTTATCTTGTTATTACATTGTTGTATGCCTAGCGTTTGATATATTTTGTTTACCTTTCTATTGCATTATGATGTGCCTAGACATATTTCATGCAAGTAATCTTTCATGTCTTATGATGTTGTGTGTGTTATAGTTGCTTAGTTTAGTTCTTCCTTATAGATGTTTAACTTTATTACATCTTGGTCTTATGAGTGTTTTTATACTTATAGCTATGACTCTTATACGTAGGACGAGTCATATGTCATGACAGTAGAGTTGTGCTTTGATCACACTTAGTGCGTGTATCATGCTCTATTATTGCAAGCATGTGGTGATAATATTTCTGCTGGTGGTCATTAGTATTAATTGTCCTTTATTATTAAGATCATTTCCTAGTTCAATATCTTCTCATGATCACTCATATGTTCAATGCTTGTGGTATTAGATAAGACATCTTCATGATTCTATACTCACATGCCTTATAGGATGTGCATGATTATTTAATTGTCCAATTAGTTTGTGATAGCATTAGTTTGTCTTTCGTTGTAGAAATGCTTGCTAATAGTTGTTATGATTAGTTCTTAGTCTTTGCTTATTGTTAACCATTATAAATATCTGGATTCATTCAAATATTTACTTGTGGTTGATTATTAATCTTAATCATATCATGCATATATAGTTGTGTATCCATTTGCTCCATGTGTTGTATAGTTTCTTTTTAATTGTTTGAAAAATGAATTGGTTTGATATAATGTACTTGATCCTATTTTCTTTTAATAATGATCTAGGTCTAGACCTAGATCATTTCAATTCATTTTATTGAATGATGTTTGATTGCTTGACTAGAATGGTTTATAATGGTGGTTTGGTTGTCTTATGGAATGCTTGCTTTTGTGTTATGATATAGTTGGTGTATATGTTTGACTACTATTGACCATTATAAATATTTAGATTCTATCTAAATATCTATTTGTGGTTAACTATTACCTTCATCATGTCATGTTGTAATTGTGTGGTTAAATGCATAGGATGGTTCCTTTTCATGTGTGTTGATGCCATTGTGTTTGTTAGATAGTAGTTTCCTATATATTTTGTCGAGATGTGTAGTGGGCACTGCTAGTGCTTAATTGCATATTCGTATTGGAACGTTAGTCTTGATGCCATTGTTTTGGATGTTATTTGGATTTACTTTTGCTTTGGTATTTATTGTTTGTCTTTTGCTATCGTTCCGACGAGTAGGGAGTGACGATATCGATGTTGGACATGGACAGAACAGGTTACTGAAGAAGGACTCAACAACGAAGGCATGCCTCCTTCTTTGATCATACTTATCCTATGATTTACGAAATTGCATTGACTTTTATTGTTACTATTGTGCATGCTATTTTAATTCTCATAGCTAGCGTGTCGATTGAAACATTACCTTGATCTGCTTGTGGCCTATTTACTTGACACCTGAGTAGAAATATAAGGTTCCCGTAGAGTAGAAATGCTTAGCCATGCTTATCACCCTATAGGTGCCTTGTTGAATGATCTCTGAGTCATTGACAGTTGAAACTTAATGCTGAGCTAGGCCTGTTGGCCCTTGTTGACCTTCTCTATCCTCTTCTACTCTGGGTGAAACTTACCATCTGAATACTGGCACGGGCGACAGCTGAATCAAGGATTGAAGGAGCGATTGGCCGCCCTTCACGAGTTGAAGGGGGCAATCAGTCGTCTGTGCCGCTTAAGGCCTAATAAGTCTTGGATTTGATGATTGTGATAACAGTACATCCACATGCTATATGGGCACTGGCTTGGTCAAGTAAGCTAGTCAGCCTTAGGTGTCGATGTCGCCGTACCACAGATGGGATAGCTGCCTTGCTAGGAGTATCCTCGGCACAGATGGGGAGGACCGGTTTGAGGACGTACTCTCAGTTCCGTGCGCCAGACCCGGTGGGCATGTCACATATTTGGGGGATCTAGTCCAAAGACCTCGTCACAATCTCCCTGCCAGTATACCAGATGGTGTACTATGCTAGCGACGGCTAGTGGCAACAAGTCGGGATTGTGTCATGTGGGTAAAGTGTACAACCTCTGCAGAGTGTAAAACTATTCGAATAGCCGTGTCCACGGTAAAGGACAGAACATGAATCTTTCTTGACATACATGACCTGTCTTGCTTATTCCCTCTTTTCCCCTATTATTGAAACCTGTGAGGGACATGAGTTGATCGAGGATCCTCAGTTGATGAAAGTTGTTCTGGAGATAAAACATGTCTTCATCTAAAACTGCTTTCATCCAACTACTTTATTTGTTAAACAAAATTAGCTTTACGCAAATGAGCCATACAGCCTTCTGTTGAAGCCACATGTAGCTATTAGGTCCTCTCCGAGGGAGGCATGTTGAGTACGTAATGTACTCATGGCAATAATTTTGTTGACAACAGAGTTCCATGAAGACGAAGGTGATGACTACGACTACTATGGCGATCCGTAGGAGTGAGGTCACGTGGACTACATCGACTGCCTGTGGCTGAGATGGAGTCGCTACGCATTGTACTTTCCGCTGTTTTTCTGAATGTAATAAATGTCATGAGACATTTTGCTAGGTATGTCTTGTGACAATATATATTACTTGTAATACTTTAATGTATTGTGCAATGATATCATTTCACTGTGTTGTCAACAATGATCCTGGGGTTGACAAATATACATAGGAGGATCTGGAAGCTAATTCCGGGTTCTCACAGAAGTGGTATCAGAGCCGATGTTGACCTAGTTGCGTGGCCTTGGTTAGAAATGGAAAGGCTTAGGTACTATTTTCAAAACAATACTATTTTGAAAAGGAATATTTTCGTAGTATTCTTCTTCACTATTGCTCTTCTTGCCTTGTTGCATTCAAATAAAGTATAAAGTCTACTTCTCTACCATTTTCTTTATAGTATGTGAAACCCATTTCCCCGTCCATGGTTTTGAAATGTCAGAAGATTCACAAGATGTGCCAAGAATTTCAAGATACTTCTACCCTTGAAGCTCTGAGTAGCAATGTTTTGCCAAGTGAAGACACAACGAGAACTCAAGGAGTCAACAACCGTTGATGATGGTCCAGTCGTCAACATTGAAGATTTACTCGAAGTTATGATGTGACCTGCCATATAAGATTAGGTTGGTTAACACCCTTGTACTGATAGGACCTGTAACTTGTAGATGCAAAATCTTTCTTGTGTCAGTATTGTCTGCATATTTTTGGTGTTTTCCTATGCAGTCATACTAAAACTCAATTTGCCAAAAAGAGTTGCTTTTGAGTTTTATTTGGATGGCTTCATGATTATCTGGGTGTTTTTTTTTGTCTATCTTCTGGGGTATCTCTGCCTTGTGTAGGATTCTACTCCTCTTATGCTCTTTTCCTCTACTCTATAAACCCCGAAGGACATTTTGAGAGGAAAGAAGTTGCAACATCATGCTTAGATGTCTACTATAAATGTGAATCCCATGGAAAACATCTTTTAAGGGGGGTAGTAGACGGTGATGCGTGGCGAGATCAAAGAATTGATGACCTTCATTCGTAAGGAAGACGAAGATTTGAATATTTTCAAGACATGTACTACACAATTCAACCTGAAGGAAGAATCAATGAGTCCATCCGCACCGAAGCTGGACCAAAAGAAGAAGGTCAAGACCGAAGAATGTTCATCCATACCCAGAGGCTATGTGGTTACCATCGCGAAGATCAAATGACTGTTTCCAAGGCTTGAGCAAGCTAAGGATAGTATCAACAAGAGAAGTATCTCCATCCAAGACCTCAAAGTTGTCGATCACGGAGTTTAGAATTGACCATGGACGCATAATGACTTATGAAGAAAGTGCATCGAAGATGAAGCTAAACCAAACCCATTCTCTTTAGTCGGCCTGAATCTCGGGGACGAGATTCCTTTTAAGGGGGGTAGATCTGTAACATCCCGATTCTCGGAATGTTTAAGAAAAAGTTCTCCAAAAATCAGGGCGAGAAAATTTCGTTTGTTTTATTTGTTAATAAAAGCTTAAATTGAGTTTTCATAAAGTTAGTGGATTTAATTTGAACTAATGCCAACTTAAATTTAATTTGAGTTTTGTTCTTCTCTTTTAGTTGGTTTATTTTTCTTGTCTTCAACATAGTAAGTTATGTGCATATGCTTCTTCTTGGAATATTTTGTTGAAGTTCATTTGCTTTTTATTTAGTGATATTCATTTCTAGACTTCCCAATAAGGAAAATAATTTCTTTCTCTCACACACTATGTAGAGAATCCCCTTGGCTCAATGTGTGTGTGTCTCTTCTCTCTCTATTTTTCTTTTCACCAAATGGGCCAGTGCTCTCTTTTTTTTTTGTTCTCACTTTTTCCTCATGGGCTGGCCAAACTAGCCCATCTTGCTAACCAGCGAACCGCTCCTCTCGTTCCCCGTTCCTTTGTACGTTCACATCCACAAAGAAGAGGAAGGAAGGACCACCAAGAAGGGAAACGACCCCTCCTCTAACTCCTTTAATTGCTACCGTTTCCAAATCTATAGATAAGTAAACTGGTTCATCTCTCCCACTAGCGAACGCCTCTTCTCCTCCTCTCCTCGGTACGCTCACAGAGACCAAAGGACATCTTGAGCGCTTCATCTCCTGCCTCCTCCTTTTAACTCGCCTCTCCCTTGGTTGTTTCCACAAACTGAGGACATCTGCATGTGCGCATCCACCTTCTCTTACAATCCCCTACCACCTCCTGCCATCTCCTTTCTCCGTTCTTCCCAAATTCATCCACGAAGAGCTGCTGCTCCATGGACGCGAGTGCTCGTTCCCGGCAACTCAGAGCACCTCCATCCATTCCCTTGCACCAGGAACTTCCCCTCCTCACCATGGATCCATTCAGAGAAGAAAGACCGCGATCCGTCGACCACACACGAAGAATTCCGCATGTCCGTGTACACTGTTCGTCGAGTTCATCACACCGTTGCGTCAAACTCGGTGAGCCTCTATCCAATTCCTCATGCACACCTCTCAACATCACTTGTAGTATCTCCTTGACATCATTATTCAACCTATCTATGTTGTTACTCACGCCGATGCATGAACGGATGTCATCAACATGTCCGCGTACTTTTTTTAGTCCCTTGAATGATCTTGTGTTCAACACATGAGTTGTTTCCCATGTCCTTGGTAGCCCCGTGGTAGAGTTAGATTACTTGTTTGGTAATCATGTTTAGTGTTGATTTAATTATAGCCGTTTGGCCTAAATCTGATAGTGTTTTGAGTTTGATAACTTTTCTTGTTAGTTTAATATATTTTTTATGTCTCTTCAGGCCTAGGAGTGCACGATCTTTGCCCCATAATTTTTGTGTGTCTTATGACTTGCTTGATTTATTTATTTTACCTATTATAGTTATATATTTTCTTTCGTGTGGTACGTAGTCGTATGATATAGCTATGTACAAGTTTATGCGAATTATTATCATTGGTAGTAGTGGTTCGATGAAGTTTTGTGCTGGTTTGATATTTTTTTAGGTTCATGACATGCCTACGAGTTCCTAATTATTTTATAATTTTAGGAGGTAGACGTGACTGACTAGATTTATTTTATGTATTTGTTTTATTTACCCATTATAGTTTTGAACCTTGTCTTGACCTGTTTTTTTGTACATCATGTAGTCCTCTTTTGTGCATGCGTATAATTTTTGTAAATGTTCTCAATGCTTATAATTTAATTTGATTATTCTAGGCTTTTCTTTGTTTATCGAATGATGAAATACTTCATGTCTTATTTTTATTTTTATTTAGCATGGCGATGTTTTAGATATGTTTTCTATATTCATTTACATCCATGTAGCATGTGTGTTTTATATATTTGAAACCATGCCATGTTAGGACTTGTTCAGTGTCCAACGCATGTTTTGATTGAATATGTTATATGATTGATACTTTATATTGTATGACCAATCATATGGTTAATATTGCTTGGAGAGGTACATGATAGTAGTTTATGATCTCATATATTTTAATTAAGTAGGATTCCTTCTTGCTTTAATATCGTGCCATGATATTGTGATTGTATAACTAGATAGCATAGAGAGAGTGTGTGTGTGTATTCATGTATTAGATCATGACTAGTTGACCACTATGCATTTGCAAGTGTAAGTTGTACAACACAGAAATGCATGCCATCTTGTTACTCATTCTAGTTTAGTATATTGCTTGATATTGTCGATGGCATGATTTTGTTTAATTTGCCTACATGCTTAGTATGATGTGTCCATGTGTTTGCATGTTATAAACAACAATTATTGTGTGCTACTTTCATGCTTCCATGCTCATGCATGTCAACTAGTCTCATGGAGTTGTGTCCTATTTACATGCTTTCTATTTATGTTAGTCGATATAAACTAAGTTGGGTGTTGCATTGTATTGTATTGGTATCGTAGTGTGGTATCTCGTGTGATGACCATCCATGTTTACACATCACATTAGTTTATCTTGTTATTACATTGTTGTATGCCTAGCCTTTGATATATTTTGTTTACCTTTCTATTGCATTATGATGTGCCTAGACATATTTCATGCAAGTAATCTTTCATGTCTTATGATGTTGTGTGTGTTATAGTTACTTAGTTTAGTTCTTCCTTATAGATGTTTAACTTTATTACATCTTGGTCTTATGAGTGTTTTAGTACTTGTAGCTATGACTCTTATACGTAGGATGAGTCATATGTCATGACAGTAGAGTTGTGCTTTGATCACACTTAGTGCGTGTATCATGCTCTATTATTGCAAGCATGTGGTGATAATATTTCTTCTGGTGGTCATTAGTATTAGTTGTCCTTTATAATTAAGATCATTTCCTAGTTCAGTATCTTCTCATGATCACTCATATGTTCAATGCTTGTGGTATTAGATAAGACATCTTCATGATTCTATACTCACATGCCTTATAGGATGTGCATGATTATTTAATTGTCCAATTAGTTTGTGATAGCATTAGTTTGTCTTTCGTTGTAGAAATGCTTGTTAATAGTTGTTATGATTAGTGTTTAGTCTTTGCTTATTGTTAACCATTATAAATATTTGGATTCATTCAAATATTTACTTGTGGTTGATTATTAATCTTAATCATATCATGCATATATAGTTGTGTATCCATTTGCTCCATGTGTTGTATAGTTTCTTTTTAATTGTTTGAAAAATGAATTGGTTTGATATAATGTACTTGATCCTATTTTCTTTTAATAATGATCTAGGTCTAGACCTAGATCATTTCAATTCATTTTATTGAATGATGTTTGATTGCTTGACTAGAATGGTTTATAATGTTGGTTTGGTTGTCTTATGGAATGCTTGTTTTTGTGTTATGATATAGTTGGTGTATATGTTTGACTACTATTGACCATTATAAATATTTAGATTCTATCTAAATATCTATTTGTGGTTAACTATTACCTTCATCATGTCATGTTGTAATTGTGTGGTTAAATGCATAGGATGGTTCCTTTTCATGTGTGTTGATGCCATTGTGTTTGTTAGATAGTAGTTTCCTATATAGTTTGTCGAGATGTGTAGTGGGCACTACTAGTGTTTAATTGCATATTCGTATTGGAACGTTAGTCTTGATCGCCAAGTATTTCTTAGCTGTGTCAACCTCAACCATGTCACTTCAATGGATCCTTTCTCTTACATCCTAATCAACCTCATTTCAAAGTCTCCATCTTGATCAATATCTTGTTGTCCATCCAATTTTAAATTGTTTTGGATGTTATTTGGATTTACTTTTGCTTTGGTATTTATTGTTTGTCTTTTGCTATCGTTCCGACGAGTAGGGAGTGACGATATCGATGTTGGACATGGACAGAACAGGTTACTGAAGAAGGACTCAACAACGAAGGCATGCCTCCTTTGATCATGCTTATCCTATGATTTACGAAATTGCATTGAGTTTTATTGTTACTATTGTGCATGCTATTTTAATTATCATAGCTATTTTGATCCGCTTGTCGCCTATTTACTTGACACCTGAGTAGAAATATAAGGTTCCCGTAGAGTAGAAATGCTTAGCCATGCTTATCACCCTATAGGTGCCTTGTTGAATGATCTATGAGTCATTGACAGTTGAAACTTAATGCTGAGCTAGGCCTGTTGGCCCTTGTTGACCTTCTCTATCCTCTTCTACTCTGGGTGAAACTTACCATCTGAATACTGGCACGGGCGACAGCTGAATCAAGGATTGAAGGAGCGATTGGCCGCCCTTCACGAGTTGAAGGGGGCAATCAGTCGTCTGTGCCGCTTAAGGCCTAATAAGTCTTGGATTTGAAGACTGTGATAACAGTACAGCCACATGCTATATGGGCACTGGCTTGGTCAAGTAAGCTAGTCAGCCTTAGGTGTCGATGTCGCCGTACCGCAGATGGGATAGCTGCCTTGCGAGGAGTATCCTCGGCACAGATGGGGGGACCGGTTTGAGGACGTACTCTCAGTTCCGTGCGCCAGACCCGGTGGGCATGTCACATATTTGGGGGATCTAGTCGAAAGACCTCGTCACAATCTCCCTGCCGGTATACCAGATGGTGTACTACGCTAGCGACGGCTAGTGGCAACATGTCGGGATTGTGTCATGTGGGTAAAGTGTACAACCTCTGCAGAGTGTAAAACTATTCGAATAGCCGTGTCCATGGTCAAGGACAGCACATGAATCTTTCTTAACATACATGACCTGTCTTGCTTATTCCCTCTTTGCCCCTATTATTGAAACCTGTGAAGGACGTGAGTTCATCGAGGATCCTCACTTGATGAAAGTTGTTCTGGAGATAAAACATGTTTTCATGTAAAACTGCTTTCATCCAACTACTTTATTTGTTAAACAAAATTAGCTTTACGCAAATGAGCCATACAGCCTTCCGTTGAAGCCACATGTAGCTATTAGGTCCTCTCTGAGGGAGGCATGTTGAGTACGTAATGTACTCATGGCAATAATTTTGTTGACAACAGAGTTCCATGAAGACGAAGGTGATGACTACGACTACTATGGCGATCCGTAGGAGTGAGGTCACGTGGACTACATCGAGTGCCTGTGGCTGAGATGGAGTCGCTACGCATTGTACTTTCCGCTGTTTTTCTGAATGTAATAAATGTCATGAGACATTTCGCTAGGTATGTCTTGTGACAATATATATTACTTGTAATACTTTAATGTATTGTGCAATGATATCATTTCACTGTGTTGTCAACAATGATTCTGGGGTTGACAAATATACATAGGAGGATCTGGAAGCTAATTTCGGGTTCTCACAGTTCCCTGAATACGATGATACAACAATGAGGGAAGAAGCTGAGCCAGCAATGCGGTAAGAAGCTGAAGAAGAGGCATCGGATAAGCCCGTTGATGATCTAGGTCGGGCCATTGCCGATGCAAAGAGAAACTGCGCAAGTGATTTGGAGAAGAAGAAGTTGCAGCGCATGTTAGAGGATCACAAAAAATTGTTGTACCCGAATTGCGTAGGTGACAAGAAAAAGCTGGGGACTACACTGAAATTGCTGCAATGGAAGGCAGAGAATGGTGTATCTGACAAGGGATTTGGAAAGTTGCTGGTAATGATAAAGAATATGCTTCCAAAGGACAACGAATTGTACGTACGAAGCAAAGAAGGTTGTCTTCCCTCTAGGGTTAGAGGTGCAGAAGATACATGCATGCCCTAATGATTGCATCCTCTACCGCGGTGAGTACGAGGATTTGAATGCTTGCCCGGTATGCTGTGCATTGTGCTATAAGATTAGCCGCGATGACCCTGATGATGTCGAGGGCGAGCGCCTCAGGAAGAAGATTCCTGCCAAGGTGATGTGGTATGCTCCTATAATACCAAGGTTGAAACGTTTGTTCCAAAACAAAGAGCATGACAAGGCGGTGCGATGGCACAGAGAAGACCGTAAGAAAGACGGAAAGTTGAGAGTACCCGCTGACGGGTCGCAGTGGAGAAAAATCGAGAGAAAGTACGGGAAGGAGTTTGCAGATGACGCAAGGGACGTATGGTTTGGACTAAGCGCAGATGGCATTAATCCTTTTGGGGAGCATAGCAGCAACCATAGCACCTGGCCTGTGACTCTATGTTTGTGTAACCTTCCTCCTTGGTTGTGCATCAAGCGGAAGTTCATTATGATGCCAGTGCTCATCCAAGGCCCTAAGCAACCCAACAACGATATTGATGTGTACCTAAGGCCATTAGTTGAAGAACTCTTACAACTATGGAATGGAACATGTGTACGTGTGTGGGATGAGCACATGGGGGAAGAATTTGACCTAAAGGCGTTGCTGTTCGTGACCATCAATGATTGGCCTGCTCTCAGTAACCTTTCAAGACAGACAAACAAGGGATACCACGCATGCACGCATTGTTTGGACGATACCAACAGTATATATTTGGCTAATTGTAAGAAGAATGTGTACCTGGGACATCATTGATTTCTTCCGAGAAGGCATGCCGTAAGAAAGAAAGGCAAGCATTTCAAGGGTGAGGCGGATCACCGGACGAAGCCTCGCCACCGTACTGGTGCTGATGTACATGATATGGTCACGGATTTGAAGGTAGTGTTTGGAAAGGGTCCTGGCAGACAACCTGTTCCGAATGACTCTGATGGACGCGCACCCATGTGGAAGAAGAAATCTATATTTTGGGACCTTCCCTATTGGAAAGACCTAGAGGTCCGCTCCGCAATCGACGTGATGCACGTGACGAAGAATCTTTGCGTGGCCCTGCTTGGCTTCTTGGGCGTGTATGGGAAGACAAAAGATACACCTGAGGCACAGGAGGACCAGCAACGTATGCACGGAAAAGACGGCATACATCAGGGTCATGCCAGCTACGCTCTTACCAAAGAAGAGAAGGAAATATTTTTTGAATGCCTGCTCAGTATTAAGGTACCGTCTGACTTCTCGTCGAATATAAAGGGAATAATAAACATGACAGACAAAAAGTTCCAGAACCTAAAGTCTCATGACTGCCACATGATTATAAGGCAACTTCTTCCGGTTGCATTGAGGGGGCTTCTACCGGAAAACGTTCGATTAGCCATTGTGAAGCTATGTGCATTCCTCAATGCAATCTCTCAGAAGGTAATCGATCCAGAAATCATACCAAGGTTAGAGAATGATTTGGTGCAATGTCCTGTCAGTTTCGAGTTGGTGTTCCCACCATCCTTTTTCAACATCATGACGCATGTCCTAATTCACCTATGCGAAGAGATTAACGTTTTGGGTCATGTATTTCTACACAATATGTTCCCCTTTGAGAGGTTCATGGGAGTCTTAAAGAAATATGTTCATAACCGTGCTAGGCCAGAAGGAAGCATCTCCAAGGGCCATGAAAATGAGGAGGTCACTGAGTTTTGTATTGACTTTATTCCTGACCTTAAGCTGATTGGTGTTCCTGAATCGCGGCATAAGGGCAGACTGGATGGAAAAGACACGCTAGGAGGGGATCAAATAATATGTATGGACGGACATTCTGTAACTGAAGCACACTACACAGTTCTACAGAATTCCGCCTTGGTGGCTCCGTATATGGACGAACACAAGAATTTTCTACGCTGCAAACACCTGGAGCGGTCTGATGACTGGATTACATGTGAACAAACCAGGAGTTTCGCCGGCTGGTTGCAGACACGTACCATGCATGATGCCTCTATTGAAGATGACATGTACTCGCTGTCCCAGTTACCATCTTCGAATATAATGACTTTCGAAGGGTACGAGATAAATGGTAATACATTTTACACGATCTCCCAAGATAAGAAGAGCACCAACCAAAAACAGTGGTGTCCGCTTTGATGCAACAACCAAAATGGGAAAGGAAACATATTATGGTTACATAGAGGAGATATGGGAACTTGACTATGGACATGATTTGAATGTCCCTTTGTTTCGGTGCAAATGGGTCAATATGACACGAGGCGGGGTAACGGAAGACCGGCAGTATGGAATGACAATTGTGGATCTCAACAATCTTGCGTATGCAGACGAACCATTCATCCTAGCTAATGATGTGGCACAGGTTTTCTATGTGAAGGATATGTCTATCAAGCCGAGAAAAAGAAAAGATAAGGAAGCGAATGCATCATACGATGAGCCAAAGCGCCACATAGTTCTTTCTGGGAAGAGAAACATAGTGGGAGTGGATGACAAGATAGACATGTCAGAAGATTATGAAAAGTTTGATGAAATTGCACCATTCACAGTGAACATTGACCCGAGCATCCAGTTAAATGATGAAGATTTTCCATGGCTACGGCGCAAAGGGACACACGCGAAGAAAAAGTTTCACACCCAAAGATCTGGGATGTGATCGGCTTCACTATCATCACTTTCTTCTGTGTTTCACACCCAGGAGGGAATCTCTGTAATAGTTAGGGTAGTTATGTGTTTTGGCATTTGAAACGCGAAGAAATTTTATGTGCAAACAAATTCTTTCATGCATTTACTGTTTTTTTCAGCTAACTGACCCTGAAATTGAAAAGCTTTTCAAATGAACTCACAAAAGGTTGAAGGTTGGCATGGTATCATAATTTTACCCACATAGGATGTGCAGAAAAGTAGAGAGGGTTACCACAAAAACTGGATGCACTTCGTGTACAAAATGGACAATCTCTTTCGAAGTATCAGGGTTTTGGACGAAAATTCATCCGTTACAAAGGCATTTCATTTTTTAAATAACCTAAGGATTACCAAATTGAATATAATGATAAAACACACAAATATTAAACATAAGAAAAAAGAATCACTAAAAAATCTATTTTCAAAGTTATGTTATTCACAAACTAGTGATTCACATAAATTTCAATAATTCAAGAATTTAAACTATTCAAATTTGTAAAATACCGGCACTAATAGAAAGTTTGTAATTTTTTGTACCTAAAGCAAAAATATTCACAAAGAAACTCTAAATACGGCAAAAAACAACTCAAAAATAAATAAAACAAAAATAAATAAAGCAAAAAAGCCCGCCTACTGGACCACAACGGCCTGCATATGACTAGAAACCCAACCTGTTGTTGGGCCAGGATGCAGGCCCGCAAAGGCCCAGTAGGCCCACAGGGCAGCACAGAACATTTAGGCCCAGTAGGCCTGCTTTGGAGAGGAGCTCGAGAGAGCTACCGCACTGGGGCTTATAAACCAGTGCGGACGCCCCTCGGCTAGCGAGGTGGGACTAAACATGATGCACCGCACCTGCGCCAGCGCACCCCCTTTAGTACCGGGTGGTGGCTCAAACCGGTACTAAGGGGGGGGGGAGGTCTTTAGTACCGGTTGGAGCCACCACCCAGTACTAAAGGGGTGCCGTTCCCGTCGCTTGGCCTGGCCAAAGCAGACCTTTAGTACCGGTTGGTGGCTTCAACCGGTACTAAAGGTTGTTCTATATAAGAAAACACTTCAAAAAATTTGTCAGTTTCTCATCTCTCCCTCTGCTTCTTTCTCCTCTGCCCCGTCGTCGCCGCCCCTCGCCGTTGCCCCCGTCGTCGTCGCCGTCCCCGTCCCCGTCGTCCCCGTCCCCGTCCCCGTCGTCCCCGTTGTGGCACCCCGTCCTCCCGTCGTCCCCGCCCGGCCTGTCCCCGTCCCCGTCGTCGCCGCCCCGTCCCCATGCCTGTCGTCACCGCCCGTCTCCGTCCCCGTCGCCGCCCCCCGTCGTCGCGCCTCGCTGGTGAGCTGCTGCCCCGGCCGCACACACACACACACACACACACTGTGTTATAGAAATATTAGAAATGTTAGTTATATAGAAATGTTTTTTAGTTATAGAAATATTAGAAATGTTAGTTATATAGAAATGTTAGTTATATAGAAATATTAGAAATGTTAGTTATATAGAAATGTTAGTTATATTAGAAATGTTAATTATATAGAAATGTTTTTTAGTTATAGAAATATTAGAAATGTTAGTTTTAGTTATAGAAATATTAGAAATGTTAGTTTTAGTTATAAAGTTTAGAATTTGCATATATGAAATCACAATCCATCATTTAAAAAATGTTACTTTACTTTTGCGGCATATAGTATGTGTTGTTGACGATGCCCGGCCCGCATCCTCGCCGTCGACCAGTTCGCGAGGACGTCCTGCTTCAGAGGACCCATGTCCGGGACTGAGCTCCGCCGGGCTGGCACTGGGAGGTGCTACCTTCAGGGGCGCGATGCTTGGTGAGGAACCCGGCCCCGGGTCCCGTCGTCGACCCTGATCTCCTTTGGTGCCGTTCGCGTGGGCCACTTTCGGTGCGGAGGGAGCCGGCCCCGCCGGAGGTGGTACATCGCCGTGTCAGGGAGGAGGACGAGCACGTCCATCGCTACATGGCTGCTATGGACGTCAGGTTCTCCAATACCTGGCAGGTTCTTTGGGGAGATCACCCGAGCTATGATCCAGTGATGGTTCCTTCACTTTGGTTGTCCACCGCCCGCGCCTCAGGAACCGCGAGTGGCCTAGATTACTCTCTAGTATTCGATCTTTATTAGCTAGCTAGCTAGCTAGTGATGTATTCGATATATAATATTCGAGATGATTTATTCAAGATTATATATATTATTCAAGACAATGTATTCGAGATTATATCTATTATTAGAGACGACGTATTCGAGATTATATATATTATTCGAGACGATGTATTCGAGATTATATCTATTATTCGAGACGACGTATTCGAGATTATATTCGATGATGCTTATTATGTACTATGATTGATTCAGTTTTTCCTTATTAATTGATTTCATCCATGCATTGTAATTTGAATATATTTCTTTTGGATTAGTTAAATAAAACCTGTGGCGGACAATACCTGCAGAGAGGGAGAAGAGGCCCTGTTCATATCATACGCAATCCTCGCGGACCACATGATGATTAGAATGAAGAAGATTATGACGGCTCCGAATATCTAAACAACACCGGGGAGGGTGATATCATATTCGATCGCGGCGACCGAATTGATGAAGTCATGAACTATGAACATGACGAAGAAAATGTTGATCTTGAAACAACAAAGACCGGCGAAGTATATTCATATAAGCAGGCATCTGTTGATCATCACATGTTTTAAATGACTTGAAGATATATATTAACGAATCGATCTTTCTTCTTTCAGCCATCCGGATCAAGCAAATCTTCAGGCAGCAAGATAGTACGAGGCCCGAACAAAAAGTTGAAGGAGGGCGTAAAGTACAATATCGAGGCCATCAAACCTAATGGCGAACCATTAGCGCCTAAGAAGATTGCGGACAAGTTCATTCGTCAGTGCGGAGTTCTTGTGAAGGAGCAACTCCCGATCTCCCTTCAAGAATGGAGAGAGCCAGCAAAGCCACGTCCAGATCTTATTTTTGTTGACGACAGACAAAAACTTCTGCTTTGGGAAACGCTCATGGAACATGTCACCCTACCAGATCATTTCATAGAAGCGGATGTGGAGAAAGTCAAGGACGCTGCTCTTAGGAAGATGGCGGTTGCATTCAACAACCACAAGAATCGTGTATGGGACCAGTACGTCAAGGGAGGAAAGAAGACTCCAGTATTCAAGGGAACACTAGAGAAGCAAAGTGCTCATTGGGACGATTTCGTGAAATTCAAGGAATCAGAATTATCTAAGAAACAGTCGAGAATAAACAATGCCAATGCTGCAAAAAAGGATAAGTTCCATAAGCTAGGGCCAGGTGGCTACGCGGTGGGAATGCCTAAGTGGGATAAGTCTGAGAAAGAGGTGGATGTCACATCCCTAGCTTTTGGTGCTACCTAGTATTTGCATCATGTTTAACTTTCATGGAAATTTGAAATGGGGCTGATCAAACCCTAACACTTTGAAATCCAAATAGGCCCAGCTTAAAAAATGCTTTCAATGAACCAAAGTACCCTTCATCAATGTTTGCTAATTTTGGCAAGGCTTTGGATACAAACCAAAAATATTGAACATTTTTAAGGAATATTTTGGGCACTGAAATTAAATCATATTGTATTTGAATTTGAATTTATATTCCTAATATATAGAATATATTTTCAAATGTATCAGAAATATTTGTGTGCACTTGGAAAAGTCCATATAAGCCACATAGGTATTTACAGAAAGTTTTGGCACTGATTTGAATTTGTTTTGAGTTTAAACAGTGGCAAAACAAAACAAAACAGAAAAACAAAATAGAAAAACAGAAACAAAAGAAAAACGAAAGGCCACCGGGCCTCTTACCCGCACCCACCTGGCGGCCCACCTACCTGGTCCAGCCCACCTACCCCCACCACGCCGTCTTCTACCTCGCGCCAGTAGGCGAGGCGCATGCCTGACGCGCCCACACTGCCGTGCGGCCACCTCCTCCCTGCCTGGCTGGCCCCCTCCTCCCCCCGGATGCCCTGGAACATCGACACGCACCCCCCTCCCCCCGATCCCTCTCACTCTCCCCCTGGACCTCTTCCCCTCCTCTGCTCTCTCCGCGTGGCACCACCGAACGGAGCCGTCGCCACCGACGAGCACCGCCGTGGCCACAGCCACTGCCTCGCCTCACCGATGCTCTTAGAGGCTCCGCCGCAACCTCTTCTCCCTCCTCGCCGAGCTACACGAGCCAGGACGGCCCCAAGACGACGCCTATGGCCTTCTTCCCCGACCACGGCAGCCGGATGCCGCCATCTGATTCACCGTCTCCAACGCCTCCCCGAGCTCGCTGATCTACTCTACGTGTCCACTGTGAGCCCCTGCGTCGAACCCCTCTCTCTGCTCACTCGTTTTCTTCCTGCAACCGCAATAGCCATCATGGCCGAGAGCTTGGCTCCGCCGGCCATGCCGCCGCCATGACCACGGCCACGTAATCTTGCAGCCGAGCACCCTAACGTGCTCAGGGCGACCCTAGGATCCTAACTCGACCAACCGCTGCTCCATTCATCCACCATAGCACCGATCTCGTCGTTGTACGAACTCCGACCGCCGCACTAGTCGTCGCCGCGGCCGTTTTGGTCCACGCCAGCTCGAACCGATGGCACCGCTGGATGCGCACGAGCGCCAACCTCACGTAGGTGGTCTCCGCCGGCCATTTGGTCACCGAAGCAAGAAACTGAGCCACTCCAGTGTGCCTCTATCGCATTTTGGTTGCCGCCGGCGTAACTCCGGCGAGGGTGATGTGGCAGATTAGTTAGGGCTAATGACGCACTTAGTCCACACCTAGTGACACTGGCACCAGGGCCCCACTAACTAATTAAACTTAGATTAGTTTCTGCTTAGTATTAACTAATCACAGTGGCCCCACGCGTCAGCTTTGACCATGCTGATGTGGCCATTGACTGGGTCCACATGTCAGTGACCCTAACTAGCACCGTTACACTGACCAGTGGGACCCACTTGTCAGGCTTGACCTGGACGACTCCTGTTGACCTGCTGACGTCAGCATGACCTAATGCTGATGCTATGAATCATTTTTCGGATTTAAGTTTATTCAGGAAATTCCAGAAAATGCCCAAAACTTCAAAAAATCATAGAAATTAATCTATAGCTCAGAATGAAATAAATTGCATATGAAAAATTATCAGAAAAAATGCAATCTATCCATTTATGCTACTTTCATGCATGTTAAACCAACTTATACCCACTGTATAAGTGAAAACATGATAATGGCATTTTAAATGCTAAATATTGAATTTGCATATGAACCCTTGGTCCATATGGACTTCATTTAAATTGTTGCTAGATGCGTTAGTGCAAATCATAACATTATTGCCATGTCATGATCATGCATCATATTGTGCATTGCATTGATCGTGTTTCTTCTCTGTTTGCTGGTGTTGTTCCCCCCTCGGTAGACATTGTTCCGACGTTGTGATCGTTGACACTGATGAAGACTCAATGCTATCTTCATTCCGATACAATCCCACTCTCTTGCTCCTGCTCTCTTTTACTGCATTAGGACAACACCGTTTCAACTGTTACATGCTGCGATACCTGAACCCCTTTCCTCTGCATGACCTGTCATTGCCACAGGAAATAGATGAAACCCACTAGCATGAGTAGGAGTTGTTTGAGCCCTGATGTGCCTACTCATTCATGCTTGTTTGTCGTGCCTGCTATTGCTTAGGATTGTGTCAGGTCTGATCCATCGGGGATGAACCGGAGGTGTGTGAACATGCCCTACTGTTGAGAGCTAAGTGTGTGAACACGATTTGGTAAAGGTATCGGTGAGAGGTCATGTAGGAGTACATGGTGGGTTGTCTCATTGAAGCCGTCCTTAGGAACTGAGTTCTGTGTTTGTGATCCATGAAACAGCTACTACCACACGTTGGGCCCTGAAATATGACCCCACTCGACTTATGAACCGCCCCTGTCCTCTGTCCAGGAGTTGCAACTAGTTTCTGGTGTTTGTAGGATATGTGTTGGCGGCCGTGCGTAGCGCTGACCCTAGGGGTGGGCTATGATGCGGTAGATACACCGTGGCACGGTGAACCGGGCGCACGTTTGGTGTCTCGGGAACCCTGCGCACATCGTTTGGGGCTGTGAGCGAAACTCCGGCCGGATCTCCTCGCGGATGGAACCTGAATAGGAGATAAACCTGGACTAGAGACTTGTGTGGTTAGTCAGGTCGTGGTCTACACCCACGTCGGCTTTCGCTTGAAGTCTTCCGAGCACATGTCGTGTGCAGACGATAAGTGGTGGAAACATGTGTGAAGAAGTACACCCCTGCAGGGTTATAATATGATCTATTTGAATAGCCGCGTCCACGGTAAAGGACTTCTAGGTTGCCTATAACAGTTCATAGACAAGTGAAAGTGGATACTCTAAAATGCGCAAGATAAGCGTGAGTGCTATGGATGGCCTTCTAGTAGGGAGACGGGAGCGGATCCCTAGTGGTGTATTGATATGGTGAATATGTGGACTCGTGTGCGCCACCTCAAAAGAGTTTCTTGCAGTCGTAGTTCAGGTTAGCCACTGAGTCAAAGCTGGCTTGCTGCAGTTAAACTCCACCACCATCCCCCCTGTTGATACCGATGCGTATGTAGCTAGTTCTGATGTAAGTCTTGCTAAGTACTTTTGTACTCACGTTTGCTTAATTTATGTTTTGCAGAGAGACTTCAGTCTTGCTAGTAGTTTCGCGTGGACTTCGACGTTTAGCTTGATACCTCAGCTGTTGGGGAACGTTGCAGAAAACAAATTTTTTTCCTACGGTTTCACCAAGATCCATCTATGAGTTCATCTAGCAATGAGTGATCGGATGCATCTACATACCTTTGTAGATCGCGAGCGGAAGCATTCAAAGAACGGGGATGAGGGAGTCGTACTCGACGTGATCCAAATCACTGGAGATCCTAGCGCCGAACGGACGGCACCTCCGCGTTCAACACACGTACGGTCAGCGTGACGTCTCCTCCTTCTTGATCCAGCAAGGGGAAAGGAGAGGTTGAGGAAGATGGCTCCAGCAGCAGCACCACGGCATGGTGGTGTTGGAGAAGCAGTACTCCGACAGGGCTTCGCCGAGCTCTACGGAGGAGGAGGAGGTGTTGGAGGGGAGAGGGAGGCGCCAGGGGCATGGGTGCGGCTGCCCTCCCTCCCCCCCTCTATATATAGGGTCCCCAAGGGGGGGCGGCCATGGAGATCCAATCTCCCAAGGGGGCGGCGGCCAAGGGGGTGGAGTGCCCCCCAAGGCAAGTGGGGCGCCCCCCACCCTAGGGTTCCCAACCCTAGGCGCAGGGGGAAGGCCCAAGGGGGGCGCACCAGCCCACTAGGGGCTGGTTCCCCTCCCACTTCAGCCCATGGGGCCCTCCGGGATAGGTGGCCCCACCCGGTGGACCCCCGGGACCCTTCCGGTGGTCCCGGTACAATACCGGTGACCCCGAAACTTGTCCCGATGGCCGAAATAGCACTTCCTATATATAATTCTTTACCTCCGGACCATTCCGAAACTCCTCGTGACGTCCAGGATCTCATCCAGGACTCCGAACAACTTTCGGGTTACTGCATATTCATATCTCTACAACCCTAGGGTCACCGAACCTTAAGTGTGTAGACCCTACGGGTTCGGGAGACATGTAGACATGACCGAGATGGCTCTCCGGTCAATAACCAACAGCGGGATCTAGATACCCATGTTGGCTCACACATGCTCCTTGATGATCTCATCGGATGAACCACGATGTCGAGGATTCAAGCAACCCCGTATACAATTCCCTTTGTCAATCGGTACGTTACTTACCCGAGATTCAATCGTCGGTATCCCAATACCTCGTTCAATCTCGTTACCGGAAAGTCACTTTACTCGTACCGTAATTCATGATCCCGTGACCAGACACTTGGTCACTTTGAGCTCATTGTGATGATGCATTACCGAGTGGGCCCAGAGATACCTCTCCATCATACGGAGTGACAAATCCCAGTCTTGATCCGTGTCAACCCAACAGACACTTCCGGAGATACCCGTAGTATACCTTTATAGTCACCCAGTTATGTTGTGACGTTTGGTACACCCAAAGCACTCCTACGGTATCCGGGAGTTACACGATCTCATGGTCTAAGGAAAAGATACTTGACATTGGAAAAACTCTAGCAAACGAACTATACGATCTTGTGCTATGTTTAGGATTGGGTCTTGTCCATCACATCATTCTCCTAATGATGTGATCTCGTTATCAATGACATCCAATGTCCATAGTCAGGAAACCATGACTGTCTGTTGATCAACGAGCTAGTCAACTAGAGGCTTACTAGGGACATGTTGGTGTCTATTTATTCACACATGTATTACGATTTCCGGATAACACAATTATAGCATGAATAAAAGACAATTATCATGAACAAGGAAATATAATAATAATGCTTTTATTATTGCCTCTAGGGCATATTTCCAACAGTCTCCCACTTGCACTAGAGTCAATAATCTAGTTACATTGTGATGAATTGAACACCCATGGAATTCTTGTGTTGATCATGTTTTGCTCTAGGGAGAGGTTTAGTCAACGGATCTGCTACATTCAGGTCCGTATGTACTTTACAAATATCTATGTCTCCATCTTGATCATTTTCACGAATGGAGTTGAAGCGACGCTTGATGTGCCTGGTCTTCTTGTGAAACCTGGGCTCCTTGGCAAGTGCAATAGCTCCAGTGTTGTCACAGAAGAGTTTGATCGGCCCCGATGCATTGGGTATGACTCCTAGGTCGGTGATGAACTCCTTCACCCAAATTGCTTCATGCGCTGCCTCCGAGGCTGCCATGTACTCCGCTTCACATGTAGATCCCGCCACGACGCTCTGCTTGCTACTGCACCAGCTTACTGCCTCACCATTCAAAATATACATGTATCCGGTTTGTGACTTAGAGTCATCCAGATCTGTGTCGAAGCTAGCATCGACGTAACCCTTTACGATGAGCTCTTCGTCACCTCCATAAACGAGAAACATTTCCTTAGTCCTTTTCAGGTACTTCAGGACATTCTTGACCGTTGTCCAGTGTTCCTTGCCGGGATTACTTTGGTACCTACCTACCAAACTTACGGCAAGGTTTACATCAGATCTGGTACACAGCATGGCATACATAATAGAACCCATGGCTGAGGCATAGGGGATGACACTCATCTCTTCTATATCTTCTCCCGTGGTCGGACATTGAGCTGAGCTCAATTTCACACCTTGCAACACAGGCAAGAACCCCTTCTTAGACTGATCCATATTGAACTTCTTCAATATCTTGTCAAGGTATGTGCTTTGTGAAAGACCTATGAGGTGTCTTGATCTATCTCTATAGATCTTGATGCCTAATATATATGCAGCTTCTCCAAGGTCCTTCATTGAAAAACTCTTATTCAAGTAGGCCTTAATGCTGTCCAAAAGCTCTATATCATTTCCCATCAAAAGTATGTCATCTACATATAATATGAGAAATCCTACAGAGCTCCCACTCACTTTCTTGTAAACGCAGGCTTCTCCATAAGTCTGCATAAACCCAAACGCTTTGATCATCTCATCAAAGCGAATGTTCCAACTCCGAGATGCTTGCACCAGCCTATAAATCGAGCGTTGGAGCTTGCACACCTTGTCAGCATTCTTAGGATCGACAAAACCTTCCGGCTGCATCATATACAATTCTTCCTTAAGGAAACCATTAAGGAATGCCGTTTTGACGTCCATTTGCCATATCTCATAATCATAGAATGCGGCAATTGCTAACATGATTCGGACGGACTTTAGCTTCGCTACCGGTGAGAAAGTCTCATCGTAGTCAACCCCTTGAACTTGTCAATAACCCTTAGCGACAAGCCGAGCTTTATAGATGGTCACATTACCATCCGCGTCTGTCTTCTCCTTGAAGATCCATTTATTTTCTATGGCTCGCCACTCAACGGGCAATTCAGTCAAAGTCCATACTTCGTTTTCATACATGGATCCTATCTCGGATTTCATGGCTCCTAGCCATTTGTTGGAATCCGGGCCCGCCATCGCTTCTTCATAGTTCGAAGGGTCACCGTTGTCTAACAACATGATTTCCAAGACAGGGTTGCCGTACCACTCTGGTGCGAAACGTGTCCTTGTGGACCTACGAAGTTCAGTAGCAACTTGATCTGATGTTTCATGATCATCATCATTAACTTCCTCTCTAGTCGGTGCAGGCACCTCAGGAACATTTTCTTGAGTTGCGCCATTTTCCGGTTCAAGAGGTAATACTTCATCAAGTTCTACTTTCCTCCCACTTACTTCTTACGAGAGAAACTCCTTCTCTAGAAAGGATCCATTCTTGGCAACAAAGATCTTGCCTTCGGATCTGAGGTAGAAGGTATACCCAATAGTTTCTTTAGGGTATCCTATGAAGACGCATTTTTCCGACTTGGGTTCGAGCTTTTCAGGTTGAAGTTTCTTGACATAAGCATCGCATCCCCAAACTTTTAGAAACGACAGCTTAGGTTTCTTCCCAAACCATAATTCATACGGTGTCGTCTCAACGGATTTCGACGGAGCCCTATTTAAAGTGAATGCGGCAGTCTCTAAAGCATAGCCCCAAAATGATAGCGGTAAATCGGTAAGAGACATCGTAGATCGCACCATATCTAATAGAGTGTGATTACGACATTCGGACACACCATTACGCTGAGGTGTTCCAGGCGGCGTCAGTTGTGAAACTATTCCACATTTTCTTAAGTGTGTGCCAAATTCGTGACTCAAGTATTCTCCTCCACGATCTGATCGCAAGAACTTGATTTTCCTGTCACGTTGATTCTCAACCTCACTCTGAAATTCCTTGAACTTTTCAAAGGTCTCAGACTTGTGTTTCATTAAATAGACATACCCATATCTACTCAAGTTATCCGTGAGGGTGAGAACATAACGATAGCCACTGCGAGCCTCAACACTCATTGGACCGCACACATCAGTATGTATGATTTCCAATAAGTTGGTTGCTCGCTCCATTGTTCCTGAGAACGGAGTCTTCGTCATTTTACCCATGAGGCATGGTTCGCACGTGTCAAATGATTCATAATCAAGAGACTCTAAAAGTCCATCCGCATGGAGCTTCTTCATGCGTTTGACACCTATGTGACCAAGGCGGCAGTGCCACAAGTATGTGGGACTATCATTATCAATCTTACATCTTTTGGTATTCACACTATGAATATGTGTAGCATTACGCTCGAGATTCATTAAGAATAAACCATTCACCATCGGAGCATGACCATAAAACATATCTCTCATATAAATAGAACAACCATTATTCTCGGATTTAAATGAGTAGCCATCTCGTATTAAACGAGATCCTGATACAATGTTCATGCTCAAACTTGGCACTAAATAACAATTATTGAGGATCAAAACTAATCCCGTAGGTAAATGTAGAGGTAGCGTGCCAATGGCGATCACATCGACCTTGGAACCATTCCCGACGCGCATCGTCACCTCATCCTTCGCCAGTCTCCGCTTATTCGGTAGCTCCTGCTTTGAGTTACAAATGTGAACAACTGCACCGGTATCAAATACCCAAGAGCTACTACGAGTACTGGTAAGGTACACATCAATTACATGTATATCACATATACCTTTCGTGATGCTGGCCTTCTTGTCTGCTAAGTATTTGGGGCAGTTCCGCTTCCAGTGACCACTTCCCTTGCAATAAAAACACTCAGTCTCGGGCTTGGGTCCATTCTTTGGCTTCTTCCCGGCAGCTTGCTTTCCGGGCGCGGCAACTCCCTTGCCGTCCTTCTTGAAGTTTTTCTTACCCTTGCCTTTCTTGAACTTAGTGGTTTTATTCACCATCAACACTTGATGTTCCTTTTTGACTTCTACCTCTGCTAATTTCAGCATTGCAAATACTTCAGGAATGGTCTTTTCCATCCCCTGCATATTGAAGTTCATCACAAAGCTCTTGTAGCTCGGTGGAAGCGACTGGAGGATTCTGTCAATGACCGCGTCATCCGGGAGATTAACTCCCAGCTGAGTCAAGCGGTTATGTAACCCAGACATAGTGAGTATGTGCTCACTGACAGAACTATTTTCCTCCATCTTACAGCTGAAGAACTTGTCGGAGACATCATATCTCTCGACCCAGGCATGAGCTTGAAAAACCATTTTCAGCTCTTCGAACATCTCATATGCTCCGTGTCTCTGAAAAGGTTTTTGGAGCCCCGGCTCTAAGCTGTATAGCATGCCGCACTGAACAAGGGAGTAATCATCGGAACGTGTCTGCCAAGCGTTCATAACGTCTTGTTCTACAGGGAGAACAGGTGCTTCACCTAGCGGTGCTTGTAGGACATAATCTTTCTTGGCAGCTATGAGGATGATCCTCAGGTTCCGGACCCAGTCCGTATAGTTGCTGCCATCGTCTTTCAGCTTGGTTTTCTCTAGGAACGCGTTGAAGTTGAGGACAACGTTGGCCATTTGATCTACAAGACATATTGTAAATATTTTAGACTAAGTTCATGATAATTAAGTTCATCTAATCAAATTATTCAATGAACTCCCACTTAGATAGACATCCCTCCAGTCATCTAAGTATAACATGATCCGAGTTAACTAGGCCGTGTCCGATCATCACGTGAGACGAACTAGTCAACATCAGTGAACATCTTCATGTTGATCGTATCTTCTATATGACTCATGCTCGACCTTTCGGTCTTCTTTGTTCCAAGGCCATGTCTGTACATGCTAGGCTCGTCAAGTCAACCTAAGTGTTTGCATGTGTAAATCTGTCTTACACCCGTTGTATGTGAACGTTGGAATCTATCACACCCGATCATCACGTGGTGCTTCGAAACAACGAACTGCCGCAACGGTGCACAGTTAGGGGGAACGCTTTCTTGAAATTATTATGAGGGATCATCTTATTTACTACCGTCATTCTAAGTAAACAAGATGCAAAAACATGATAAACATCACATGCAATCAAATAATAATAGTGACATGATATGGCCAATATCACATAGCTCCTTTGATCTCCATCTTGGGGCTCCTTGATCATCTTGTCACCGGCATGACACCATGATCTCCATCATCATGATCTCCATCATCGTGTCTCCATGAAGTTGCTCGCCAACTATTACTTCTACTACTATGGCTAACACGTTTAGCAATAAAGTAAAGTAATTTACATGGCGTTTCTCAATGACACGCAGGTCATACAAAAAATAAAGACAACTCCTATGGCTCCTGCCGGTTGTCATACTCATCGACATGCAAGTCGTGATTCCTATTACAATGGCATGAACATCTCATACATCACATATATATCATTCATCATTCATCACAACTTTGGCCATATCACATCACAAAACACTTGCTGCAAAAACAAGTTAGACGTCCTCTAATTATTGTTGCAAGTTTTACGTGGCTGCAATAGGGTTCTAGCAAGAACGTTTTCTTACCTACGTGAAAGCCACAACGTGATTTGTCAACTTCTATTTACCCTTCATATGGACCCTTTTCATCGAATCCGCTCCAACTAAAGTGGGAGAGCCAGACACCCGCCAGCCACCTTATGCAACTAGTGCATGTTAGTCGGTGGAACCGGTCTCACGTAAGCGTACGTGTAAGGTTGGTCCGGGCCGCTTCATCCCACAATACCGCTGAAGCAAAATAAGACTAGTAGCGGCAAGAAAGTTGACAACATCTACGCCCACAACAAATTGTGTTCTACTCGTGCAAAGAGAACTACGCATAGACCTAGCTCATGATGCCACTGTTGGGGAACGTTGCAGAAAACAAAAAAAATTCCTACGGTTTCACCAAGATCCATCTATGAGTTAATCTAGCAACGATTGATCGGATGCATCTACATACCTTTGTAGATCGCGAGCAGAAGCGTTCAAAGAACGGGGATGAGGGAGTCATACTCGACGTGATCCAAATCACCGGAGATCCTAGCGCCGAACGGATGGCACCTCCGCGTTCAACAGACGTACGGGCAGCGTGACGTCTCCTCCTTCTTGATCCATCAAGGGGGAAGGAGAGGTTGAGGAAGATGGCTCCAGCAGCAGCACGACGGCGCGGTGGTGGTGGAGAAGCAGTACTCCGATAGGGCTTCGCCGAGCTCTACGGAGGAGGAGGAGGTGTTGGAGGGGAGAAGGAGGCGCCAGGGGCATGGGTGCGTCTGCCCTCCCTCCCCCCCTCTATATATAGGGTCCCCAAGGGGCAGCGCTGGCCCTGGCGATCCAATCTCCCAAGGGGGCGGCGGCCAACGGGGTGGAGTGCCCCCCAAGGCAAGTGGGGCGGCCCCCACCCTAGGGTTCCCAACCCTAGGCGCAGGGGGAAGGCCCAAGGGGGGTGCACCAGCCCACTAGGGGCTGGTTCCCCTCCCACTTCAGCCCATGGGGCCCTCCGGGTTAGGTGGCCCCACCCGGTGGACCCCCGGGACCCTTCCGGTGGTCCCGGTACAATACCAGTGACCCCGAAACTTGTCCCGATGGCCGAAATAGCACTTCCTATATATAATTCTTTACCTCTGGACCATTCCGGAACTCCTCGTGACGTCCGGGATCTCATCCGGGACTCCGAAGAACTTTCGGGTTACTGCATATTCATATCTCTACAACCCTAGCGTCACCGAACCTTAAGTGTGTAGACCCTACGGGTTCGGGAGACATGTAGACAAGACCGAGATGGATCTCCGGTCAATAACCAACAGCGGGATCTGGATACCCATGTTGGCTCCCACATGCTCCTCGATGATCTCATCAGATGAACCACGATGTCGAGGATTCAAGCAACCCCGTATACAATTCCCTTTGTCAATCGGTACGTTACTTGCCCGAGATTCGATCGTCGGTATCCCAATACCTCGTTCAATCTCATTACCGGCAAGTCACTTTACTCGTACCGTAATGCATGATCCCGTGACCAGACACTTGGTCACTTTGAGCTCATTGTGATGATGCATTACCGAGTGGGCCCAGAGATACCTCTCCGTCATACGGAGTGACAAATCCCAGTCTTGATCCGTGTCAACCCAACAGACACTTTCGGAGATACCCGTGGTATACCTTTATAGTCACCCAGTTACATTATAACATTTGGTACACCCAAAGCACTCCTACAGTATCCGGGAGTTACACGATCTCATGGTCTAAGGAAAAGATACTTGACATTGGAAAAACTTTAGCAAACGAACTATACGATCTTGTGCTATGTTTAGGATTGGGTCTTGTCCATCACATCATTCTCCTAATGATGTGATCTCGTTATCAATGACATCCAATGTCCATAGTCAGGAAACCATGACTATCTGTTGATCAACGAGCTAGTCAACTAGAGGTTTACTAGGGGCATGTTGGTGTCTATTTATTCACACATGTATTACGATTTCCGGATAACACAATTATAGCATGAATAAAAGACAATTATCATGAACAAGGAAATATAATAATAATGCTTTTATTATTGCCTCTAGGGCATATTTCCAACATCAGCTACGATCTTGTGCCCTCGGCAGGGTATGGTAGATAGTCAGGCTTCTTAGCCTTTTTCATTTGTAGATGTGTGTACTCAGACATGTTAAGCTTCCGCATGAGCTTTGATTTGTATGCTATGTTGTTGGGTCATGAGACCCATGTTTGTAATATCTCGCTCCCTGGAGCCTAATGAATAAATTCTTGAGTCGTAGAGTTATGTTGTGATGCCATGTTGTATTTACACATATCGAGCATATTGTGTGTATGATTGAAATGCTTGGTATGTATGGGATCCGACAATCTAGTTGTTTATCCTTGGCAGCCTCTCTTATGGGGAAATGTAGTCTAGTGCTTTCATGAGCCATAGTAGTCCGCTACAGCCCGGTTCACCGGAGTCCTGCTAGCCCAGCACTACTGCTCAGGACACTTGACTTGCCGGCATGTGTTTCACTTCGTTCCTGTGTCTGTCCCTTCGGGGAAATGTCACGCGGTGACATTCGGAGTCCTGCCTAGCCTGCTTCAGCCCGGGTTCCCGGAGTCCTGTTAGCCTAGTGCTATAGCCCGGATTCACACGCTGCTGACCGACATGCTCGATGTGATTCATGTATGCCTGTCCCCATAGGTTGGTGCCGCTTTGGGTTCACGATTAGCCATGTCGGCCCGGGTTCTCTGTCATATGGATGCTAGCGACACTATCATATACGTGAGCCAAAAGGCGCAAACGGTCCCGTCCATGATAAGGCGACACCCGTGGGAATACCGTGTGTGAGACCGCAAAGTGATCAGGGTCCTGACAGCGTTGGTATCAGAGCCTGACTGCCTGTAGGATTACCAAGCCAAGTTGGTCGAAGTCGTGTCTAGAAATGCTTTAGTTATATAAGGGAATTGATTGTGGATGGGAACGTAAGGCTCTTTTTACTCCTTATCCTCATGACCTTCTGATCTGAGTCATCTTATCTTTTCTACGGGGATAAGAACTAGGCTTCTCTTCTATCTCTCAAGATGACATGTTACTAAACCGTAGTTGCCTAGGATTGTTGAGTTCAAGCCTCAGTTCAGTTCCTACTACTTCCATATGTTCATAGCTGGCCTCAGAACCTTGAGTTTGTGATGTTGAGTGGCTATGCCACCATTTTTTGCAGGTTGTCTCAAATCTTTTGAGCAATTACAGCCATTACGCTATCCGAGTCATCCCAGGTTTCTAAATAGTATGATGCACTTGAAAATCTTTCTTCCATGTTCCGTTGTATTTTGGTCTAGATTAAGCACACTAATCGGTGTGTTGAGGTACTCCGTTGCCTTGATGTGTATGTTGGAGTTAGTATTATGACCCTAGGTGTCCTCAAGAATTTAGCAATGCTTCCGTATCCCCAGTGTGATGATTCTGGCCATCATTCTTGAAAGCATCCCGTGATGCCATTTAGTTAGTAGGCATTCTATTTCTGGGTTTTTGAGCCCAAGTTCCACTCTAGTTACCTTTTGTTGATAGTGTTGCTAGTTCCTTTAGGATATTAGTAAACCTTGCGATAGTCCTCGAGGTCCGTGGTATTTCTTTCTTCCAGATACCATGAACTGCTTATGGCAGAAGTTCTTTTGAACCAAAATATCACAATCATAGTAGTCTTGAGGAGTTCTCCATTCATAATTGTGATTTTGCCAGTTCTACCTTTCTGCATGGGTTATCTGGAAGAAACTTGTTGAACTTGGTTCGACATATTAATCTATGCATCCACAACTCAGAAAGATATATGTCCTCTTGAGTTGTCCCTATTCATTTGTATTCTGACCATCGCCTATCAATTGATAGTCAGGAGTAAGTGTGCATTCTTTCATCGATACCTACTACTCTTGTGGTCCGTCAAGCCATTCTATTCTGAGATGACTAGGAGAAACAAACTCCAGAACCTCATCCATATCTAGGATTGGGTCAAAGCAATTGTATCCACAGATCAAAATGCCAATCCAGCTTTTGCTCTGCTCTACCTTGGAGTGTTACCATCTTTATGTCAAGAGTGACATGAGAATTGCCCCGCCTCTTATGAATTATTGACGCAGTAATACTTCCTGCAATTATTGTTAATTCCTCGGTTCCCGTGTTATTGTGACCGGAATGCCGACAAGTGAATCATGATGTGTGAAATCAATACTGCTAGCAACCCTATTGCTTGGTAGTTAATGGACAATAATCTCATTCTTAGCATGTTGGTATTGAATTATCATTCGAAGATTGATCGTGCTACCTAGTCCTTATCTCTGGTGCACTCTTCGATGAATGAGTTAGGATTATTCAATCCCTTGCCTATTTGATCATATTGTCTTGCTCTGAAAAGCAAGATTGTTCTCCAGCTTAGTAACATATGGTGGTTCGTGATATTCCGAATACCTTCTCGGAGGTATTACCAGGTTGTCACCTGACCGCTATGTTGAGTTCGTGATCATGTTGGTTTTCCTCCAAACCACCCATTCTCCAAGAATTTGTGTTGTATACCCCTGAGCTAGTTGGTTAAGTCAAACAACAACTTGGAGAGTTGGAAGACAAACGCTTTGCCTAACCTAGTTCATCTCAAGGGACATCTTTTGTGTGTGTGTTGAAGAAAGATGATATCTTCATCGATTGGTCCTCGTGATTAGTTGTTGGACCTATTGTCTTGTCAAAGCTTTGATTTGAGTGTGTGCTATCATCAAATCAAATCAGAACCAATGATTTCTGTAATGTTGTCTTACTCGTGGTTGATCCCTCGAGCATACACCATTATATCTTTTCGGTCTGACCAATGTTATCACCTCCTTCACAAATTGTGGAATCCCATGTATATGGAAACCTGGATGAGTTGTTGTTGAGCCCATCGGCAACATCTTTATCTTCTCCATGATTCGTGTTGAACATCAAGATAGTCTTGGAGACTTGTGTAAGCATTTTCTTCGTGTCCTGTTCATGAAGTCTATGTTTGGATGAAAGAAGTGACTTCCTCTAATTCACGTGCACTTGGTGTAAGTTGCCGTCGTGAATTCGAGAAAGATTGTTTTTGCTTCCTCTGGAATCATCCCAAGTCAGTCATGCACATGTGCGAAGTATTATGTGGTTTGGAGACTTGCAACCTTCATTCTATATGTATCCCTAGCACACCAAGCCACTGATTGATTTTCCCCAAGGAAAAGGAGTCTGTTGTGTTAATTCTAGATCATGCACAAGACTTCGATATCCTCGATGATGGTTCCCGGCCAGAACTCGGTAGTGTTTTGTGATAAGACTACCATGTGATCATGCTTGTCTAGGACAGTGTGTTCACAGTTGTGTAGAAGAACTAGCTCATGTTTTGGAGCTTGCTATCGTAGTTCATTTCCCGAGAATCTCGCAACGTTATCTCGTCGATTTGTGTTGCAACCTTCCATTCTTATTTCCAGGCCCGATGAGTCTGGATTATTCTGACACCAGCCAGATCTGAATCTCAGGAAGATATGATGGTTGGAACATTTCCTAGGAACTATCATATTGGTCTCTCTGTAACCCGGTAAAGTGGATGTCGTGGCCAACACACCCAGCCGGGAAGACCTATTATTGTAGTATCTTGATTGAGTAAGTTGGCCACCTCCCCATAAGGATTTCGTAGGATTTACTCCAGTAGTTATTCCTTATGGATTCCTGAGCTCCCGGAGTCTGACCTGCGACTTGATGTTCTAGATACCAAACCATTTAAATGAATGGGTTAGGCTAGCACATCAAGGAGAACATTAGAAGCGGAGTGCTAAATGTCTCTCGGTCGATCATCCAGATTTTGATTCCTTGGCCTCGCTAAGGTGAAATCTGAGAAGGTGTTATTTTCCTTTGCATCTGCATCCTCCACCATTGTTCATCATGGTAGTATGTTGTGTTGCCAGGATCCTTGACACGGATATTGGTAAAACTTGATGAATATTGAAATGCTCAAGTTCTTGAGAGCACGCGCAAGCACTAGGACATATCGTCGGCATTAATTGGGATCCGCTCACGGTTTCCTTGATTATGCTAGAACCATTCAAATAGTGGAATCTCTCTTTACTGTTGGGTTTCTCCCCAGTTACTAGAATCATTCACAGCATTTGCATTTTGTTCCTAGCTTGCACCACTAGTGTGCCATTCAACCTTGGACTACCCTTCTCGGTAATTTCTGGTCAGGATCACCTTCAAAAGTGGTCCTACCATGGGTCCCATCCATTTCCGATGATAAGCTAAAAATCACCCATTGCGTTGTCTTCAACAAGGTAGTCCACATCATCCATTCTAGTCTGGGTATGCCATCCTTTCGAACTCCTTCAAATGATCGTTTGTGCATTTCCTTAGGCTGGTATAGAGATTTTCAATGATCTCTGTATCAAAAGTAATTCTTTTGCCACTTAAGGGAATAGCTCTACGAGTCACCTCCACTAAGGTGCCTCGTTATGGTATTATGGGCAACATAACTCCTCGCTACTTCGAAACCCCCCTCACCATCTAATTAAGCATGGAATTGCTGCCTACCTATTGAACCTTCGTCATCAGTTCCTTGCCATTCCCCCCTGATGTGTGTTTGTGTCTCAGCTCAAGAGATGTTTCAACGTCTCACTCCATGAGTTGATCCTGAGTATTCGATCTTCGAGGAGATTGATTCCTGTAGAGTTTCTTTCTGCCATCATCGTGTTGGATGGAGATCTCGAAAGCAAAGACATCAAGATCAAATTGAAGCAATGAATCAACATCTTCGAGAAGGGCTGTTGGATGGAGAAGATCGTGTTAGCTTTGTGTCCCCTCCGTCTTCTTACCTCACATCTTGAATCTCGGGACGAGATTCCTGTTTAGTGGGGGCGAGTTGTCACATCCCTAGCTTTTGGTGCTGCCTAGTGTTTGCATCATGTTTAACTTTCATGGAAATTTGAAATGGGGGTGATCAAACCCTAGCACTTTGAAATCCAAATAGGCCCAGCTTAAAAAAATGCATTCAATGAACCAAAGTACCCTTCATCAATGTTTGCTAATTTCGGCAAGGCTTTGGATCCAAACCAAAAATATTGAACATTTTTAAGGAATATTTTGGGCACTGAAATTAAATCATATTGTATTTGAATTTGAATTTATATTCCTAATATATAAAATATATTTACAAATGTATCAGAAATATTTGTGTGCACTTTGAAAAGTCCATATAAGCCACATAGGTATTTACAGAAAGTTTTGGCACTGATTTGAATTTTTTTTGAGTTTAAACAGTGGCAAAACAAAACAAAACAGAAAAACAGAATAGAAAAACAGAAACAAAAGAAAAACGAAAGGCCACCGGGCCTCTTACCCGCACCCACCTGGCGGCCCACCTACCTGGTCTAGCCCACCTACCCCCACCGTGCCGTCTTCCACCTCGCGCCAGTAGGCAAGGCGCGTGCCCGACGCACACGCACTGCCTTGTGGCCACCTCCTCCCTGCCTGGCTGGCCCCCTCCTCCCTCTGGACGCCCTGGAACGTCGACACGCACCCCCCGATCCCTCTCACTCTCCCCTGGACCTCTTCCCCTCCTCTGCTCTCTCCGCGCGGCACCACCGAACGCAGCCGTCGCCACCGACGAGCACCGCCATGGCCACAGCCACTTCCTCGCCTCGCCAATGCTCTCAGAGGCTCCGCCGCAACCTCTTCTCCCTCCTCGCCGAGCTACACGAGCCAGGACGGCCCCAAGATGACGCATGTGGCCTTCTTCCCCGACCACGGCCGCCGGATGCCGCCGTCCGATTCACCGTCTCCAACGCCTCCCCGAGCCCGCTGGTCTACTCTACGTGTCCACTGTGAGCCCTTGCATCGAACCCCTCTCTCCACTCGCTCGTTTGCTTCCTGCAATCGCAACGGCCATCATGGCCGAGAGCTTGGCTCCGCTGGCCATGCCGCCGCCGTGACCACGGCCACGCAAGCTTGCAGCCGAGCACCCTAACGTGCTCAGGGCGACCCTAGGATCCTAACACGACCAACCACTGCTCCATTCGTCCACCGTAGAGCCGATCTCGTCGTTGTACGAACTCCGGCCGCCGCACTAGTCGTCGCCGCCGCCGTTTTGGTCCACGCCGGCTCGAACCGATGGCACCGCTGGACGCGCATGAGCGCCAGCGTCACGTAGGTGGTCTCCGCCGGCCATTTGGTCACCAGAGCAAGAAACCGAGCCACTCTAGTGCGCCTCCATCGCGTTTTGGTCGCCACCGGCGTAACTCCGACGAGGGTGATGTGGCAGATTAGTTAGGGCTAATGACGCACTTAGTCAACACCTAGTGACACTAACAGCAGGGCCCCACTAACTAATTAAACTTAAATTAGTTTCTGCTTAGTATTAACTAATCACAGGGGCCCCATGCGTCAGCATTGACCATGCTGACATGGCCATTGACTGGGTCCACATGTCAGTGATCCTAACTAGCACCGTGACACTGACCAGTGGGACCCACTTGTCGGGCTTGACCTGGACGGCTCCTGTTGACCTGCTGACATCAGCATGACCTAATGTTGATGCTATAAATCATTTTCTGGATTTAAGTTTATTCAGGAAATTCCAGAAAATGCCCAAAACTTCAAAAAATCATAGAAATTAATCTATAGCTTAGAATGAAATAAATTATATATGAAAAATTATCAGAAAAATGCAATCTATCGATTTATGCTACTTTCATGCATGTTAAACCAACTTATACCGACTGTATAAGTGAAAACATGATAATGGCATTTTAAATGCTAAATATGGAGTTTGCATATGAACCCTTGGTCCATATGGACTTCATTTAAATTGTTGCTAGATGCATTAGTGCAAATCATAACATTATTGCCATGTCATGATCATGCATCATATTGTGCATTGCATTGATCGTGTTTCTTCTCTGTTTGCCGGTGTTGTTCCCCCCTCGGTAGACGTTGTTCCGACGTTGTGATCGTTGACACTGATGAAGACTCAATGCTATCTTCAGAAGTGCCAGGCAAGCAAAACCCCCTTGTTCATTACGATACAATCCCACTCTCTTGCTCCTGCTCTCTTTTACTGCATTAGGACAACACCGTTTCAACTATTACATGCTGCGATAGCTGAACCCATTTCCTCTGCATGACCTGCCATTGCCACAGTAAATAGATGAACCCGCTAGCATGAGTAGGAGTTGTTTGAGCCCTGATGTGCCTACTCATTCATGCTTGTTTGTCATGCCTGCTATTGCTTAGGATTGTGTCAGGTCTGATTCATCGGGGATGAACCGGAGGTGTGTGAACATGCCCTACTGTTGAGAGCTAAGTGTGTGAACATGATTTGGTAAAGGTATCGGTGAGAGGCCATGTAGGAGTACATGGTGGGTTGTCTCATTGAAGTCGTCCTTAGGAACTGAGTTCTGTGTTTGTGATCCATGAAATAGCTACTACCACACGTTGGGCCCTGAAATATGACCCCGCTCGACTTATTAACCGCCCTTGTCCTCTCTCCAGGAGTTGCAACTAGTTTCTGGTGTTTGTAGGATATGTGTTGGCGGCCGTGTGTAGTGCCGACCCTAGGGGTGGGCTATGATGCGGTAGATACACCGTGGCACGGTGTACCGGGCGCCCGTTTGGTGTCTCGGGAACCCTGCACACATCGTTTGGGGCTGTGAGCGAAACTCCGGCTGGATCTCCTCGCGGATGGAACCCGAATAGGCGATAAACCTGGACTAGAGACTTGTGTGGTTAGTCAGGTCGTGGTCTACACCCACGTCGGCTATCGCTTGAAGTCTGCCGAGCACATGTCGTGTGCAGACGCTAAGTGGTGGAAACATGTGTGAAGAAGTACACCCCTGCAGGGTTATAATATGATCTATTTGAATAGCCGTATCCACGGTAAAGGACTTCTGGGTTGCCTATAACAGTTCATAGACAAGTAAAAGCGGATACTCTAAAATGCGCAAGATAAGCGTGAGTGCTATGGATGGCCTTCTCGTAGGGAGACGGGAGCGGATCCCTAGTGGTGTATTGATATGGTGAATATGTAGACTCGTGTGCGCCACCTCAAAAAGAGTTGCTTGCAGTCGTAATTCAGGTTAGCCACTGAATCAAAGCTGGCTTGCTGCAGTTAAACTCCACCCCCACCCCCCCCCTTGTTGATACCGATGCATATGTAGCTAGTTCTGATGTAAGTCTTGCTGAGTACTTTTGTACTCACGTTTTCTTAATTTATGTTTTGCAGAGAGACTTCAGTCTCGCTAGTAGTTTCGCGTGGACTTCGACGTTTAGCTTGATACCTCAGCTACAATCTTGTGCCCTCGGCAGGATCTGGTAGATAGTCAGGCTTCTTAGCCTTTTTCATTTGTAGATGTCTGTACTCAGACATGTTAAGCTTTCGCATGTGCTTTGATTTGTATGCTATGTTGTTGGGTCATGAGACCCAAGTTTGTAATATCTTGCTCCCCGAAGCCTAATGAATAAATTCTTGAGTCGTAGAGTTATGTTGTGATGCCATGTTGTATTTACACATATCGAGCATATTGTGTGTATGATTGAAATGCTTGGTATGTATGGGATCCGACAATCTAGTTGTTTATCCTTGGCAGCCTCTCTTATGGGGAAATGTAGTCTAGTGCTTCCATGAGCCATAGTAGTCCGCTACAGCCCGGTTCACCGGAGTCCTGCTAGCCCAGCACTACTACTCAGGACACTTGACTAGCCGCATGTGTTTCACTTTGTTCCTGTGTCTGTCCCTTCGGGGAAATGTCACACGGTGACATCCGGAGTCCTGCCTAGCCTGCTACAGCCCGGGTTCCGGAGTCCTATTAGCCCAGTGCTACATCCCGGATTCACACGTTGTTGACCGGCATGCTCGATGTTATTCATGTATGCCTATCCCCATAGGTTGGTGCCGCTTTGGGTTCACGATTAGCCATGTCGGCCTGGGTTGTCTGTCATATGGATGCTAGCGACACTATCATATACGTGAGCCAAAAGGCGCAGACGGTCCCGGCCATGGTAAGGCGACACCCGTGGGAATACCGTGCGTGAGGCCGCAAAGTGATATGAGGTGTTATCGGCTAGATCGATGTGACTTGGAATCGGGGTCCTGACAGTGGAGGATGCATGTGTCACTCCAGAAACATTGAGCTGCCCCCCTGGTGCAGGACTTGGTTCTATGCGCATGGGGGGAGTTGGACCCGAAGAGAGGCAAAGTTTTGAAGAAGGCATGTCTAGATGGAGCCGAAGATAAGCTACTTGTTGCAATAGAAAAGGCTCGATCGGGGGTGTTGGAGCCCAACAGAGAGAACGACGAGCTTACGCGTGCCTTGGGAAATCCTGAACACCCGGGAAGAACACGAGGCAAGGGCGCTATTCCGTGGTATGAGGGGTTTTCGGACTAGAACGCCGACTACAGAACCCGTGTGAGAAAGAAGATTGCATAGGAGAAGAGAGGAAGATGGAGGAGGAGCAGAGGAAGCTGGACTATGAATGCCTTCAAGGCCTAGAATCAGCGCACGCGGATTTGGCAGTCAAATTCCAGCGGCAGCAGGAGCAGATCGACTCACTTAGCCAGCAAAGGGGGTCTTAGCAGCTGCAACAACTAGCGGATGATCTAGCATTGGATAGCACAGTCTCATCCATGCCGAGAAGTAGCGTGGGTTCCGCCCCGGGCGACGCATTGCTGGATAGCTACCCAGTGGATGACATCATGGAGACCACTAACTGCGAGCTACACTTCAAAATGAAGAACATATCCATGAAGGTGGCGGACGCCGTTGCTTTTACAAATCCCCCCGAGGCAACCTTCAATTGCAACCTTATTCCAGCGGCTATGCTCCTGTCTTGGTTGATGAGGTGGTGGACCAAAATTCGGGGCTAGAGCTTGACATTCCTAGAGGTGACGAGGAGCACACACTGGAAGAAAGGATTGCATCATCTTTCGAAGGCCACCGACGCCGCGTCATCCGACTCCTCGTCGAAGTCCGCCATCGAGTCAGCAGACTCCCGCTCCTCCAAGTCCACCAACGCGTTAGGCCACTCCTCCTCCAAGTCCGGCACAGCTTCAGGCCACTACTCCTCCTCCAAGTCTGGCAAAGCGTCAGGCCACTCCTCCTCCAAGTCCGGCACAACTTCAGGCCACTCCTCCTCCTCCAACTCAGCCACGTCAGCCGTCTTCGCCGCCTCAGCAATCACGGAAGAGAGCCGCCTCAGCTATGGTGCGTAGTGGTACAAGTCGAGGTAGTACTGGAGGTACAGGCGGAGGCAAGCGATCTCAATATGGTCCAAGCAGCCTCGCGCCTCTTCCGCAGAGGCCTTACGACAAGTCCGAGGAGGAAAACGCAGCCATATCGAAGGCCGAGGTGGAAGCCCATTTTGCACTGAAACCGCCACCGCCGCCAAGGGAGAAAGTGCCTGAGGAAAAGATTGGCCACTTCATTCGTATGGCTAGAGCACCAGCTCCCAAGCCTGTTGACACAGACTATGAGCGCCACCTCAGGAAGTTAAATCGAGCACGTCTACAAAAAGAGGCGAGCTCGAGCTCGAGCAAATCAGGTGGCAAAAGGAGCGGTAAAACCGTTCCCCAGCTAGGAGAACAGGCGGCGCAATCAATCCCCCCGCTTGTTGTGCCAAAAACACATGAGAGTACGTGCGCCCAATATTATTATGGGCAAACCGTTAATGTTCCCGGGCTGGGCGCTGTGGTAATAACCGAGGAGCATATTGAGCAGGCTAAAAGGCTCATGATCACTGTTGGACAACTCTTCGATGTCGAGCCCATGTCTTTGATTAGAGAGGAGGAAATAAAACGGAAATATGTCTGGGGCCAACCTTTGGTCGAGCCAGACGAGGTCAAGAAGCTCCCAACGAGAATGTATGAATTGCATCAATGGTACATGGACATTACCAAGATTTCCAATCGAGAGTACCTCATGGTGAATGTCAAGTAGGATCATTACTACCATGAGAAAGCTGTGTCCGTTGAGTATTCAGAACTATTTCAGTTATACAATCAAGATGCACTCGACAAATCAATCGTCAGTTGCTATTGTCTGTAAGTGATTTCTTTCTGTAATTGAAGTCTCAAGCTAGCTGTAGTGATCATTTTGATCAATCATTACCTGTAATTATCCTCACTATATTCTTTTCTATGGTATTATGCAGGATGAAGATTTATGAAATGAAAAAAGGTGGACGTTATGGCATTGGGTTCATTGACCCAAATATCATTAATGAATACACATGGAAATTAGATCCATATTATGAAAAAAGTGTAGAGGAAAGCATGCTAGAGTTCTTCAAGCGTCTCAATACCAATGAAGATATACTACTTCCTTACAACTTCGAGTGAGTCACACTGTCTTGTACTACAAATTCTGTTTTTGCCTACTAGCTAGCTACATGTTTTTGCTTACATATGCCCGCTTAATTAAGACATGCAAACGTGTGTGCATGCAAATTTCACCGGATCTTGTTAATCATTAAAGTTGATGAAGGAACAGCTGAAATACTGGACTCACTAATTAAAAAAGCAAGTGACTACACCATCTTGTTTGGGATAGTCAACAGGTAATTTCAATCATTATTAACTATATCTCGGCCTATTTAGTTCATCATTTCCTGATATGAACTATTTAATAACCCCTTTATTCATTTTCTTTGTCGGCGGGCAAGACTTGGACAAAGTTCATCAGCGTCACTCTAGGCCAATGGAAAAAAAAGCTGAAATGGTATCGACCCAAGATAAGTAATTAAGTAGTACTAGCTAGCTAGCTGCCATCTCTTTAATTATCATGCTTGATTAATTATTATTTGATCAAATTCCATTCTCGTAAAGGACCTGAAGCAGGCGCCGGGGAATAATCTTTGTGCATACTACGTTTGCGAGAACATTTGCATGATGGCGTCCGAAAGAAGCATATATCAAAGATAGGACTGGGTACGTTGTCAGAACACTATTCACAATTTTTACACCATTATCAATATCTAGTCACACAACTAATACACATGCATATTGATCCTCCTTCTTAACAGTTCAAAGAGGTGCGGGAGCAGCTCCTAGCAGAGGACCGCATAGAAGCAATTCAAGGAGAAATAGCGGGATTTTTGCTCGACCAGGTCATAGATCCCAAATGAGAATACTATTATCCGCTACCGCTCCATGAACCACTTCCAATTGTCATTGTGCTTCGAAGGCACCAATTAGTCTAATGCCACTGGCTCCGAAAGCATCAATTAGGAGAAATTGTATATAGCTAGCTAATTATATATATATATATATATATATGATCGGTTTTACTAGAAATTCTATTTATATATATATGCATAACGTGTACAATATGTGGTATCGTAAAATATCAGCAAACGAAAAAGAATTAAATGAAAAACACAAAATTAAATGAAAAAGAAATCATAAATCCAAAACCCCCCAACCTTTTAATACCGGTTGGTGTCATCAACCGGTACTAAAGGGCTCCTTGCCCCAGGAGCTGCCTCGTGCCACGTGGTTGCCCTTTAGCACCGGTTCATGCTGAACCGGTACTAAAGAGGGGCCTTTAGTGCCCACACTTTAGTGTCGGTTACCGTACCGGCACTAAAGGGCCTTACGAACCGGTGCTATTGCCTGGTTTTGCACTAGTGATATCATCCGTCTTTTAAATGGAGTGTTTCTTCCTTTCTTTTCTGCAATACATCTTCGTCCATCATGCGCAGTTTCTTCGTACGTAGCTCATGTCCTGTGTGCTGGATCCAGAATGTTTGTATGCAAGGCAAGGTTTTTTTCTAGGGATGGCAAGGTTTTGGTTACCAATTGATAACCCGGCCAATTTGCTCGCCTGCGGGCATCAACTAGGATTTGCCTATATTGATTTAAGTGCGCCGCGGGCCGGGATGCGCAGGGCTATATGTCACCCATATTGGTTCACAATAGGAATCGTCTACAGGCGACGACCAATGGGCCAAACCATTAGCATAGTTGTTCACTGTGCATCCACTGCTCAACAGAAAATTAACTATACCCTAGGTGGAGACGAAGCTAGGGTCTCCCGTTCTTGTACAGCCGCCGTCGCCGCATCTGAGATATTTAAGTCCCCTCGCCTCCGACTGTCATCTGGGCGCTAGAGGTGGGGGATATCGGATCTTCACTTACTCAACATCTAGCGATTATCATAGTTTTGTGAGAATAATTTTCCTCTTATTCTTTTGGCGGTACCGTGAGATTATAGAGTTTCCTGTCCTCGCAGATCTGAGTATTCGGATCTGATGAATTTATGTTGCTGTGTCAAGCTTTTTTTTATTGGTTGATTCTTTGAGAAGGTGAAATCTTTCATCAACATCATGATGACGTTATAATGATTCGTCGGCCTGCACTACTAGGGCATCAACCCCGACCCAAGAGACGTTCATCGGTCAAGGCTTCCCATCTTCTTGGATGGGCGACTCAAGACGCTTTAATAAACCATTATTGGTAATATTCGTGCGGGTGAAGGAGTGACAATATCATTGCTCCAATCCAATTGCAGCCTATTTACCGAAGTCTTTGAAGTATTTCTTCAAGCAGAGAATAATACCGCGAAGGTGTTTTTGAGAGATTTCATTGTAATCCTTAGTCATAAGAATTACTTTGCATTTTCTTAGATCTTAGGTCAAAATCAGCGTATCTGTAATTGTTATGAGTACGAACAAAGTTACATGTGTGGTGACTTCATCAATCTCAAAATGCTATGCCAACTCAGTTTTCTCAAACATGCTCATAAGGATAGGATGTGTGTGTATGTGCATTTATAGGGACTTTTTACGGTACATTATACTACTCAACATACCAGGTAGTATCAAGTTAATCCAATGGTCAGTATGAGGCGGTCAGATTTTGGCTTAAGGACATATTAGTAAAATTATGTTTCCTCTAATTAATTATTAGACAAATCGCAGACGATAGACGCCGCTGCAGCCCTCCGTCCCCAATGACGGCCAGGTCCCGCCCCATGTTCTTTTTTTTCGATAAAGGGCATTTTTATTGACTCAAAATGTAGCATCAAGCGGATACAAAACATAATGAGCATCACCCGGCCTCTATATAACTAAGATGCACATAGCCAAACAAAAACAAATTGAAAAAATATAAAAAAGAGGACATATCAGCAATAGTAGGATCATATAGGACCGACAGTCCGCCTATGTCGAAGGAGTTGGTGCGGCTATCCGTAGATTATGCTGCCACCCATGCTGAGTGAAGACCTCCCTGGCCACCCGCTCCAACCGCGTACACACCGTCTTGAATAGCGGTTGATACTTCGGTCGGTGTAGTGTAGACCACGTACGAAGCGAGTGCGTACAATGGAAAATAACCTGCAAAAGAGAGGTGTTTTTGCCCTCGAAAACCAAATCATTCCTACATAGCCAGAGTACCCATAATAAGGCATATGCTCCCACCCGAATTAGTATTTTGAACCTATTTGAAATGTCGTCCAACCAATGACCAAATATATTGGCAACACTTGTGGGAGGATATAAATTGGACGCTATTTGGATGACTGACCATGTAGAGCACGCAAACTTGCATTGAAAAAAGAGGTGTTTGATTGTCTCGTCATGAGTACAAAAACTACACTTCTTACTTCCGTGCCAATTGCGACGGGTGAGATTGTCTTTGGTTAGCACAACTCCCTTTCGAAGATACCACATAAAGATTTTAACCTTTAGTGGAATCTTCGACATCCAAATTTTCTTGTTATTATCCACTGGGATCACTGAATGCGTGAGCGCATGATACATAGAGTCAACTGTGAAGGACCCAGATGTGGTGAGGTTCCAGTGAAACACATCCCGTTCTTGTGTCAGGCTTATCGACTCCAATCGAGACAATAAATTTTGCCATGACATAAGACGGGGGCCAATCAAATCCCGCCTAAAAGAAATATTCGGCGGAAATGAACTGAGCACCTGCGCTAGAGTATCATTTTTATCACGAACAATGCGGTACAAAGCTGGATATTGTTCTCGGAGGCTGGCATTGCCCAGCCAGTTATCCTCCCAGAAACGAATCTCCGACCCATCTTTTATTGCAAAGGATCCAAAACGGAAAAGGTGTTTCTTCACCGCCATTAGACCAGCCCAAAAGTGTGAGTCACCAGGTTTTCAATAGGTCTGTGACACAGCTTTTTGGCCTAGATACTTATTGCGCAGCAGGGTTTGCCAAACGCCATCCTCAGTAAGTAGTTTGAACAACCATTTACTAAGTAAGGCATCATTCTTGACCTGAAGGTCATGAATGCCAAGTCCACCTTGGTCTTTCGGCCTACAAAGCACGCTCCATTTGGTTAGCCTGTATTTTTTCTTTTCACTGTCCCCTTGCCAAAAGAATCTGGACCTAAAATAATCCAATCTCTGCAAGACCCCTTTTGGGACTTGGAAAAAAGAGAGCATATAGAGAACCATATTTGTGAGGACTGAGTTAATTAAGACCAGCCATCCTCCAACAGAGAGCAACTTGCCTTTCCAACTACTCAACCATTTCTCTAAGCGCTCCTCTACATGTTTCCACTCTGCATTAGTGAGTCGCCGATAATGAATCGGAATTCCCAAATATTTAATCGAGAATTGGCCTTGCGCATGACCAAACAGGTCGGCATACTCAGCCGCTGCCTCACTGGCTTCTCCAAAGCAGAACAATTCGCTTTTAAAAGTTAATTTTAAGACCTGACATCTACTCAAACGCTGAAAGTAATAATTTCAGGTTTCGAGCCTTATCCAGGTCATGTTCCATAAAAAGAATTGTATCATCGGCATATTGCAGGATAGAGAGGCCACCATCCACAAGGTGGGGCACTACTCCTGCAATTTGACCGTCCTGCTTGGCACGATCAATCAGAATAGACAACATGTCAGCCACGATGTTAAATAACATTGGAGACATGGAGTCACCCTGTCGTAGTCCTTTTTTTGTTTGAAAGTAATGGCCTGTGTCATCATTGACTTTGACAGCCACACTACCTCCAGTAACAAAATTTTGGATCCACTAGCGCCATTTATCAGAGAATCCTTTCATTCTTAGGGCCTGTTGAAGGAACGACCATTTGACCTTATCATAGGCCTTTTCGAAATCAATCTTGAACACTACTCCACTCATGTGTTTACGGTGCATCTCGTGAACGGTCTCATGCAGGATTACTACTCCATCGAGTATATTTCTACCTTGCGTGAAAGCCGTTTGAGATGGCCGGACGACATAGTCAGCAACCGTGTTGAGCCTATTAGTAGCCACTTTGGTGAAAATCTTGAAGCTGACATTAAGGAGACATATGGGTCTATATTGCGTGATTCGCTCAGCCTCCTTAATTTTCGGCAACAAAACAATCTCGCCAAAGTTAAGCCTGAATAGATCAAGTTGGCCAGCATGAAGACAATTGAACAACTCCAATAGGTCAGTCTTGATGATATCCCAAAAATTCTGATAGAATTCTGCAGGGAAGCCATCAGGGCCTGGAGCTTTGTTATGTTCCATTTGAAACACCGCTACTCTCACCTCCTCCTCAAAGAAAGGTGTCGTGAGGATATCATTCTCTTCTGCTGTGACTTGTGCAATATCATCTGTTCGGGTCTCGTCAAGGGTGAGGTTCCCTTCATCAGGTGCCTCAAACAAATATTTGTAGTATTTCGAGATATAACTTTTGAGCTCTGCCTGACCTTCGATCTGCCCCTCATCTTGTTGGAGACTGAATATACACTTCTTGGCCATCCCAGAGCTTGCCTGCAGGCTGGAGCTCTGCCATCCCGACACCGCCTGCACTCCTCCCAGCGCACCGTCAACTCAAGTACTCAACGCTGCCAAAAATTGCAGCCTACCCTGCCTGCATGCTGCTGACGGCGGCACGAACTAGCTAGCAATTGTAGCATGTGGCCACGTAATTAGCTAGCTGGTGGAGTGTTCAACAGAGAGGAGTACTTGCCATGATATGGCCTCGTATTCTAGTATCTGCAAGTTCATTCATGGGACCGACTGGACAAGGCCGGGGTCATGCGGCCGGAGCGACGGCGTCGTCTCCATGTTAGCGACTCTGCTCCAGATTCCAGAGGTTCGATGGGAACACCATAGACCCGGTAATCTAGCCACGGACCAGGACGGGGGCATGCGGCCGGGGCGACGCCCTCGCCTTCGTCGTCTCCGTCGGCGACCCACTCCAAATTCTGTAGGCTCGAGGGTAACACGAAAGGCATGGCGATCTCGCCGCCGCCGATAGCTAGCTAGGCCAGTACGGGGACGCTGGCACGTGGCGGACTCGAAGGGGGCAACGAGCGATGATGGTGCCGGCTGGCAATGGCGACGGCAAATGAACAACTGCGGGATGGAGAATTACTACGTGGTATTTCAGGTTTGCCCTCCACTTGTTTTTGAGGGGAAGGTGCCTGCGAGATGGATAAATGTAAACTACTCAAAACACCCTTGTTTAGTTAATATACTACCGAAAATCTAGAGTAGTATTGTAACATCTGGACCGTCGAACGATAGAAATGAACGGTCTACATTGAGCTGATGTACCGTAAAAGGTCTCCGTTTATAAAGGTGAGTGTATACTCGTGGGTGAGTGACTTCGATTGTACCATGTTCAAAAAAGTAATAGAAAATTAAATAGACAAAAGATAAAGAAACAAATAAACAAGAAAGAAACAGAAAAAAGGAAGAAAAGAAACTCGGATATTGGACCCGATCCAATCCAGTAGTCATTTGTTTTAGGTGATCTCCCTTGGGTCTAGGAAAGCATGTGATAAATCTTACCCAAAAAAAGTGATAAGATGAATAGTAAATCCTTTGCATGTACAACAACATGTTTTGACTTTCTCATCATTGTTATTACCGGGTATATTCCCCATCATCGATAGTTGCGCTTTTGCTGTGCAAATTGGATTTAGCTTATTATGGCCAACAATAATGGACTACAAATATTGCGATTATATATTCCCTCCCTGGTATTGTCAGTTTGGCCAATGTTGCCAAGCTTGGGAGTATGTTGTGTTTTAATCCTACATACCCAGAGCTCCTGATCTAGAGGGTTGTCGTCCTGAGATTTGGCTTGATCTAGAGGCAGTGGCAAAATTGGTGGTGTCAACTCATTTTGGTCTGCATAGTACACCACGATGTAGCCTTCCCTGGAGTCTTGCATCGGCTGGAATGTGCCCAACAGCCTCACTTCCACCTATTGGGGCAGGTGGTTCATCCCGCTCTCCAATACTCTTAAGGTTATTCCATCTTGTACACGGTGATGTAAATTTAGCATGGAGCTAAAGAAGAAAACTTGAGGCGACCTGATGTATTATTTAGTTTTAGGAGGAATCATTGTTTGTTCGTGTGGTTTCACATTTATTGATCCAACACAATTCGTTCAGTTAAGAAATAAAATCAGATTACGACAGTGCAGAAAAAAGATGTCCAAAATAGTAATTACAGAGTTGAAAAAATGGGACGATCACACTAATGCCCATGCGACAAACACAAAAAAAGGACTCGTCAACAAACCTTTTGGTATCACCTTTCTCCCACTTGGCAATTTGGTAAACACTCATGTCCACAAAGAAAAAGAGGAAACTTAGGTCAAGCTCGGTTGCTAATTGTCTAGAAGGTATAGTACGATCATTGTTATCAAATAAATAAATATAGCGTCCTTTCAATTTTGCGTTGCTTAATTTGGATGCAAACGATTTTCCGTTGATACATGCTGACGTGCAAGAAAGACTAAGCACAGATCTCCACATTAATTGACACCAAACAAATTAATTAGCATGGTCGATGATCTGAAATCCGAAGGAGAGCCTTGGCACAGTGGTAAAGCTGCTGCCTTGTGACCATGAGGTCACGGGTTCAAGTCCTGGAAACAGTCTCTTACAGAAATGTAGGGAAAGGCTGCATACAATAGACTCAAAGTGGTCGGACCCTTCCCCGGAGCCTGCGCAAGCGGGAGCTATATGCACCGGGCTGCCCTTGATGATCTGGAATCCACGTTCAGATAAGCATACATGCGTACGTAGACTATTCATGATGAGAGTAACATAGATGGTAACATTAAACATATCTAGACAAAATAGATGATGTAGCAAGTAATAAACGAAAAAAAAGACATGTGGTAACATAGCTAGTTACTACTAATATGAGTAACATTACACATACCAAGATAAACCCATTATAGCTAGTCGTATAGTTGTACTTCCATTAACGTGGCTCTCTCTTTCACACACAAGTCAAGTAGCGTATGAGAGCTTAGGTCATCTCGAAAGCTGACCTGCAATAGGACACAACAAATGTCTGTTTTCATGTTTGGACGTGGTTCGCGAACATGATGCATGAGAGAACTATCCAATGCTTTTCACAAATTAATACTTATTTGTCAGTTTAGAGGAGGGAGAGGAGAAGGGACCATGATAGCGTGAAGAAAGAAAAGAGAAAAGACTATGTGGTGGCTTTTTATTGGTCAAATGGATGTCGGACAGCGGTATAGCTCCGCCAAGTTTGTCTTGGATTTGCTGAAGAATGGACGTCCGGACCACTTCGTGGACCGATGAATCTTCATTGGATGACAAAAATTGACACAAACGGTCTGGACACCAATAATCCGTACATATATCGGACTTTCTTTGAGGATCTCCATTGGAGATGCCCTTAGTGGTTAAAAGATTATTTATATTGTGATGGCTAGATTTACCAGCGTAAACTCATGGTATGTGCTTACGGCTTGTGCGTTCCTTTTGCATACGCAAGCATAAATCATTGAAGGTAGGCAACGCATGCACGGCTCGATCCGATCTCGATATCTTATGCACGTACATCGTACGTCCATCCTGTCGATGCAATGCACGTACACGATAGCTTCTCCACAGAGTGCTTTGCATGCACATCTGCGCACGCTAATTAATTCTCATCAATACGCATCGCCGGGGCACGGGCCATTCGTACCCCTACAACGAGTACGTACTGGCCGTGGCACGGAACGGTCTATTTACTGGTAGCCGGAAATGGTGACTAGGACTTAGCCATACTCAGCTATATATGTGACCATCCAGCTAGGATTAAATCATAGCAGGTACTCCTTGCATTTTACCTTTAATTAATTCTGGTTGGTGACGTCTGACACACATGTGACCAGCGGCGGAGCCAACATATAAGCATTGGTTTCAAGTGAACCCAATGGAATTTGGCTGGTACGTGCGCGTAGGTACTTATTTGATCGCGTGAACCCAGTAAAAAGTGATCGCTGACCCTATCAAATAAAGGGATCTCACGTGGATATAGCTAAATAAAGGGCCCAAAAGTCCATAAGCAAATGTCAATGAGTCCATTCCCAGACCTAAACCCTGATTAGCCTAACAGAAAACGCACGCAGGCGAACGCCTCGCCCCTCATCCATTCGTTTTCCAAGTCGCATCTCTCCTGCTCGACTCTCTTCTATTCGTGTTGCTTGGTGCCTCGGCCGCCGCACACCGCCGGCAAGCAGGCCGCTGCAGATCCACAACGACACCGTCGCCCAAAAATTGTGGTGATTACGTTGGCACATCTTCCCTTTATTATAGTATATGTTCTATCTAGCCTAATTGCCTAGTGTTTTTTTTACCCTAGTTTTTCTCCATGGACTTTGTGATGTATCTCAGGTACTGAACAGTATCATTTGAAGAGAACTCGGTCATCAGATCCAGATATCTGATACAAGCATATCAAGGTCACCCATTAGGTGTAGGTATGTCTTGCACTTTTCAGTTCTTGATGCTACAGAGTATATTTCTTTTCATTATGTTGTTTATGGGCACTATACTTTTTGTTGCAACTAGACTTTTATCATTTATATCATATATTAGTACTTCCCCCGTCCCATAATGTGTAGTGTCAAAAAAAATTCTTACATTATAGGACAGAGGGAGTATCAAGTTCTCATAAAGAATGAATGAGCGAACTCAATGGCCAAATTTTCTGGCTCCGCCCCTGCATGTGACCACACAAAAAGAGCAACGGATTCGATCGTGTTTTAGTGACTTTTGCAGGGAGTGTCTTAACACTGTTGTCGGGTGTTTTGGTGGCCACACGATCTGTATTGTCAGTTGCGACAACATTGGCTGTACGGATTAATTAGCTGGGTCAGGAGGAGAAGTAAAACGTACGCATTGCCAAATATTTTTTCTTTGCCCACATTCTTCATACTTCACAGCAGTAAGACACGGCGCGCGCACAGACACAGATACATACATTATACATACATATATAGGGTAACGTTATTTTAAATGTGAGTGTAGAACAACTTATTCTACACCCCTAATAACACTATATACAAAATCTAGTACGTATGGCACATCCTCTATATGCCTTGGTTTAATTTTCATAAGTATAATCCTTCTACGTCTTGACTATTACGTACTACTAGTATTATGCAGCGTAGCGTACGCACGTACGCCCTCAACGAGATCACGCAAGTTCAATGCATGTGTACCTAGCCAGGCAATGAATCAGGCCCAATCCAACTCTAGTCTTTTCTCACACGCTAGCCGATGGACCGATATTGCTTGCTCAGTGGTCACTGCAGTAGCTGGCACATCGGTACGTGATGCACGCAGCCACCACACCTTGTACGGTCGATATGGATGCAATGCAAGAGATCAAGCAAGCTGGCGACTAGAGTGCTGCTGCATGCACCGACGCGCGGCTGTTTCATTACTCAATGCACGCGTCTAGTTTCACCAGCTAGTTTCCGGATCTCACGCCCCAATTCTTTTCCTCCTTACACGTATCCGTTCAATTTAATATAATCTAACATGAAAGCAAGCTGCTAGTCGTCAGAAAATGAACCATGTGCAAGTTGAACGCATCACAATTTAGTAGCTATATCACAAATTTACAATAGCTAAAGATCTGTCGACTGAATTTTGCTTTTGTATCGGTCGATTTTGTTTGGCGAAGGAAGAAGGAAGCACCGAGGGAGAGGAAGGAGACACCAAGGCCACCGGCGCCTAGGAAGAAGCAACCCCACTATCTATCTTTAGGGTGGTGGGTGCAGGTTCATCGGAAAAGCAACCCCACTATCTATCGTTAGGGTGGTGCGTGCAGGTTCGCCGGGGATTTTTGGGTGGTCATCGGGTTTAGAGGGATGGCCGGGACGGTGGAAAGACCAGCAGTGGGGGGAGGTTGAGGGGAGGGTGGTGCGGTGAGGCGATCGCGGGAGCACTGCCAGCCTTGAGCGGGGGAGGCCGGTGATTAGGGCAGTGGTACGTGGGGAGGTTGAGAGGAAGATGAACAGGAGGTTGGACTGAAGGTTGAAGAAGCTAATCCAGCTATCGATCTCGCATTGAACGGTTTAAAACAATCTGAGCCAAAATATTTTTACAGGCGATTGTCATCTAGCAAAACGCTATCTATATACAGTACCAGCTTTGATCATTCCTCCCTCCTCCAGCTCAGACCCCTCTCTGACTCCACGAGTGCATGGCACAAATTCTATGGTGCTTGACAATATGAGATCGCTATCCAACCATACCTTCAAGCTGAAGTGTTAGAGCATGGATGCATCGTCCTCATAAAACCGCGTGCAATTAAATTCGTCACGTGTCTATGGATCAACTACCGATCGATCACATCCCCCGTACGCTACACTGCACTATAAATACATGCGCTGCATGGTTTGCCTTCTCATCCTCAGCTACTTCACCACAGTGCAAACTACCTAGCGCTGCACCAACCAACCAGTAGTCAATTAAGCAGCACATGACCATGGCGCCCAAGCAGCTCTCTACCGTTCTCCTCGCCGTCTGCGCCACCTTCCTGGCACTCGCCGCACCGTTGCTCGCCGGCGACCCGGACATGCTACAGGATTTCTGCGTCGCCGACTACAAATCCCTCAACGGCCGTAAGTTGTGCCGTCTCTTGCATGCATTCTCTCGTTCGCACAAATATAGATCATGCCAACAAAGAGTTAATGCATAAGTGTATGCTTGCAGCATTGCGGCTGAACGGGTTCCCGTGCAAGAGGCCGGAGAACGTTACGGCGGACGACTTCTTCTCGGCCGCGCTGGCACTCCCGGGCAACACCGGCAACCCGGTTGGCTCCGCCGTGACAGCGGCGAACGTGGAGAAGCTCCCGGGGCTCAACACGATGGGCGTCTCCATGTCCCGCGTGGACTACGCGCCATGGGGCGTGAACCCGCCGCACACCCACCCACGCGCCACCGAGATCATCTATGTGCTTGAGGGCTCCCTCGACGTCGGCTTCGTCACCACCGCCGGCAAGCTCTTCGCTCGCACCGTCTGCAAGGGTGAGCTTTTTGTCTTCCCCCGCGGCCTCTTACACTACCAGAAGAACAATGGTGACGCGCCGGCCGCCGCCATCTCGGCCTTCAACAGCCAGCTTCCGGGCACGCAGTCCCTCGCCCTAGCGTTGTTCGCAGCCTCACCACCGGTGCCCACGGATGTGCTGGCCAGGGCGCTCCAGATCGACGGCGGCCTGGTGGAGGCCATCAAGTCTAAGTTCCCGCCAATGTAACCAGCCATGCATGCATGCTGTTTGTTGGGTCGGCTCTACGTGCGTACGTGCTGCTACTAATAATGAGGACCACGTAAAAGTGCAGTTTTAATTCATTTGCCTGACATCTTAAAAAAATCATTTGCCTGAGAATATCTTTTGTGGCGGTGCATGTTTAGTGAATGGCCTCGTCGGTTGAACTGTTATAATTACTAGAACATGATAGCGCGCGTTGCCGCGCCCGCCCAATTTTAGAATGTAATAATCAAAGCTTTTGTAAAAAAATGTACACTCTTGCCACATTTTTACATTTTTCAAATTTCTATTCATCATTGGACATTCAAAGGGCAAAAGAAACGACATCTCGTATTTTCTCAACAAGAACAAGAGGCCAAAAATAAGTTGATGCATGTTCTTATGAGTAGCAAATATAAGATAAAAAATCAAATAGCTCAATCTTCCGCTCTTACGCATACCTCAAAATTTGCATTTGACAGAGACAAGCAAAGCAGAAAATGAAGTGATCATCCAATCAAAGTCGATTGGCTTGAGAGGAAATTAAACAGATAGTGTAAGAATATTTTACATGTTTCATCTACATCATACCAAGATACATGCATTTTGTAGCAACCCATGGAAATACATCGGAGTCATGGATTTGTGAAGAAAAGGGGATCGGAAGTAGATATATGGTATATCACCAAGGAATCTAGGCGGAGGCAGTGCAAGTTCTATGGGAGGCCGCTCGATCAAGCCATGTGACTGGCCACATGGATCCCCGGCAAGAGCCATAAAACTGAAATAATATGTCCATGGTTACAAAAAATGCTTGCTGGAACTGAAGTGTTGAATAGGTGCAGAATAAAATTACCTCATGCTAACGACAACATTGTGCTTTGTCATCCATATATGAGTCGATGGGGATTTGAACATGTGTCTGCCGTAGAAGGTGTCGAGCCACCGCAAGCCACAGAAGCATGTTAGTAGGAGATGTTGGCCTCTTACAGTTGCGGCAAGCCTCAAGTGCTCAACCCAGTCCCAGTTTTACCTGCCTACCCATGATCTGCATCTTCATCTTCATCTTCCCACCACCCAGCACAGAGAAGCGCCCAAAGGATGCAGTGGTGCGGGACCTCTGCACGGCTGGAGGCGGCCGGAGTAGAAGTGCACCTTGACGCTCGACCTCTGCTCTCTCGCACGTCCAAGCTATTGGAACCGCCATCCTACTGCTCTCGGAAGCTCTGCCATTTTATACCAACGCCGGCGTAACTGCCCTCCCACACCAGTGGCAACGCAGTGCAGCGAAATAGGTCCACCGGGCACTCGCTAGAAAAACCGTGCCACATCCTCCGCCTGATTGTTCAAGGCGAGCACAATGGCGTGACCTGGTCGGCCGCATCTCCCCACCCAGGCCAATCCGTCGTTGCCTGCCTCGCTCTGTATTCACTGCCCGCTGATCACGGGAATATTAGAGGAGTCGCCACCGATGGAGATTTTATTTCGTGACCTTATCTTTTAGGCGAGGTGGCTGCCTGAGCGGTGCTGGCGGAGAGGAGAAGAACGGCGGCAACTCGGACGGGAGAGGGAGGGATCAGGGTGCGGGGATGAAAGAAAGGCATGGACCATCTAAACAGGCCAATGAATTCAGTGCACCGGCCCGGTTACAATACCAGCCCAATCAACCACAACAGAGGTAGAGAATTCTGCAGAGTAGCCGCCCAAGAAACGAGTGAAGACAACCAGACGACTTGCGATCGATGCAATCGCACGGCGAGCGACGGCAAAGCGCTGTGGAGGCTCCTAGGTCGTTCTGTCATACTGTTTCTTAATTACTTTTTCTTCATGAACTAATGCTGATTGATTTGTACGTGTCCATTATTGGTAAATGAATATACATGATTGCTTGAATTGCCGTGATATTGTTAGCGATGAACAAGATATAGTCCATCTCCCTCTCCTTGCAGACCGGCCGGTACCCAAGAATTTAGGTAGACTTGCACACAATATAGCGTACAAATCACCTCATAATGAAAGGAAAATGCATGCAGTTGAACAAATAAAATACGTGACGTTCTTTGACACTTATATATAAATTGCATGCGTCCTAGGTTAAACGGATAACATGATCATTGATTTGGACCGACAGTTAACCTATCGAACAACACTGTTTGGCCCGAAAAAGAAGCAAAACACTGCTCATTGTCGCACCTTTCACGTACATCCCATGAGTAGCTGGCTCTACCAACATCTCACTTACAACTAGCTGAGAGCCTTCCTCTTCTCACACCTAATTGCTTAACTAACTTGGGGTCGAATGATCAACCAATCGGGCCACCAATCACGTCATCATCTACTCTCTCCATTCAAAATAAGTGTCGTGCTTTTAGTTGAAATCTGGCCATGCAATTAAAGTCCTAAATCACAGCAATATGACAACAATAAGCAATACCAATAAATTGTGATAGCAGTACACATAGAGTCCAAAATGATAGCATTACACACAGAGTACCAATATTGATCCCACGGTCTTGTTGCTACGATGCTACTGGGATTACGGTTATACTTTATTTATATGAGGTGATTCTATAATTAGTCTAATTGGGTATTAGGGCTTGTCCATTGAGCTAAATTTACTGGATAAATCCTATTTGATAACCTTAGATAATCCGTAAAAAGTACTGCATAATCCACATCCGTTGTATATTATCGATACTATATCCGCCAGATATCCAGTTTACCAAAATCCGTATCTGCACCCATATCCATCAGATTCATCCAAGTGCATACCATATCCTTCAAATCAGATGCAGACGCGGATTCAGAACATAAATTATTCGTACCATTTACATCCCTAGCAGTATGGACTTCCCCATGTCATCAGGGATCAGGGCCCGCAAACCAATCGTTCCCACCCGTCATAGACACGCCGGGCCACACGGGGACACCGATCTGATCCACGAAGCCGGGTAGAGATTTTATTTTACCCACCCCACCTCCGCCTCGCGTGGGTCGCCCAGTCGTTGCGGCACGCTTTCCCTGTCCTCCCCTGGTCACCTGCGCCGCTCCCTCTTCCACCTCCACCTCCCCGCCCCAGACTCCAAACCTAAACCAGACCGAAGTTCCCGCGTGATCCGCCGCAGCGAAGACCCGTGACACCCCCGGACTACCCCAATACAAGAACACTAGAGCACTAACCCTAGCGTCCAGTGCAAGAAAAGCAGGTCTCAAAAAACATCCCTCCTTCCATAAAAGTAATAATATTCGTAGACTTCAGTGAGGGGCATGCGAAGAGGTACAGTGAACTGGTTATACTGAAGGATGACTTTTCAACACAGTGAACTGGTATACTGAAGGATGAGTACTATTCTCCAGAATATACTGAAGGCTGATTGGAAAGACCCTTCCCATGTTGTATCACTTCTGAATCCCAAGCGGTGGAAATTTCGTAGTACTACTATATACTCCCTCCATTCCAAATTACTCGTCGTGGTTTTATTTCAAATTTGAACTAAAACCACGACGAGTAATTTGGAAAGGAGGGAGTATAACAAAAGTTCGGTTGTCTTGCTGTGTCCGGTTAGCACTGATGTCTAGAATGGACAAAGGAAACTTACATGTAGCTGTGTCGCTAGATATCTAACCTCCAGATAGTATCATACGATCATTGTTGTGAAAAGACGTCCATTTCGTTGTCAAACAAACAAATATAACGTTTTTCAATTTTGCTTTCCTTAATTTGACGTGCAAGAAACACTAAACACAGATCTCCACATTGATTCACACCAAACAAATTAATTACGAAGGTCGATCGATGATCTGAAATCCACGTCTAAATAATCATGCATGCGTATGTATAGTTGTGTACTTTCATTAACATGGCTCTCTCTTGCACACACAATTAGCGTATGACCGTAACGATGAAAGGTCATTTATGTAGTGATGGCTAGATGGCTAGCTATAGCATATGTTTTTGCGCAATCCCGATTTGATTTGCCCCCTAAAATTTCCCCAGTTTTCATTTGGAAAGCCAAATTTACCCAGCTTAAACTCATGCTATGTGCTTAGGGCTAGTATATATGGTCCTTTTTTAACCGCAAGAAAAAGTGCGGTCCTTTTGCATACGCAAGAAGTGAAGGTACGCAACGCACGTCTCGATCTGATCTCATATCTCATCTCATGCACGTACGTACGTCCATCTTTGTTGATGCAGCGTCCTATCCAATCAATACGCATCACGGGCTAATTGTACTCCTACACAGAGTACCGGGTCGGTCGATTTATATATTAGGCGCCGGAAATGGTGGCTGGGACTAGCCATATTCAGCTATGCCACCGTCCAGCTAGGATTAACCATAGGCAATAAAACCTTGCACTGTACCTTTAATTAATGTTGTTTGGTGGCATCTGACATATATGCGTGACCATACAAAAAGACTTTTTGCAGCGTGTCTTCACACTGCTGTCGATGTTCTTAACAGTGCTGTCTACGCCGTACGACCATGCGGCTGGGCTGCAGTCCGCTGGGCACTCAGGACTCAAACAACAAGTCTCACTCAGTGAGGCTGAGGCTCCTCATATGTACTCCCTACGTTTTAAAATAGATGACTTAACTTTGTCCTAACTGAGTAACTCTCTTTCTGTTTTTGCGCTGAGCGGGCTATGGCACGCTTTTGCTCTAGCGTAGCTCCGCGAGTTGATATATGCACTGGAAAATGGAATGGTTCATACCAACAGTCAATACTCAATGCTATGCTATATATTATCAATGATGTTAGTACTTAAGGGGTGTTTGTTTCCAGGGACTTTTTTGTGTAGGGACTAGAAAAAGTCCCTCTTAGAGATTTTTTTACCAAACGAGAGGGACTTTTTAGGGACTAAAGTAGGCATTTGGGATTAAATGAAGAAGACTCTCAAGGAGAGTCTTTTTTGGGACTTTTTGGGACTTTTCCAACAATGCCCCTTCATGCATTTAATGACCCGCCATCCCATGGTGTTGTTTGATTGTTATTTTTCTATATACTAGGGGCAATATGGTCATTTAATAATCTATAGGAAGGGACTAGAAACTTTTTAGTCTCTGCAAACAAACAGGGAGGAACTTTTTAGGGACAAGAGACTTTTTAGTTAGGACTAGAAAAAGTCCTAGGACTTATGAACCAAACAGGGCCTTAGTACTTGGATGTACTTTTTTCCTGGAGGTCTTCCCATCCTAATAGGGACCAGTCTGTAATAAGGTGCCAATAAGCAAAGTAATTTTTATTTTCCACAATATATTTCCATTTTAATCCTCAGATGTTACCTTTGTTGTAAACTCAGGATTGTATGGTAGCCTGGAGTGTAATGTTTCCATCAGTGCTACACTTTAGACCTTCTGAATCGTACTATATCTGCAGTTTCTTTTTCAAGGTTCTGCATGGTAAATCTGAAGTTTCTTTTTCAAGGTTTAGTAGCAGCATGATGCTTATGCATTCGTAAGCTCACTCACTTGTAGCTCTCCAATTCTTTCAATTTTGGAAGTATCAGGTTCAGAAGGAGAAAATATATTGTGTATTCAATGCGTGAGGAGCAGCAGAACTACTATATCTCTAAAGTGTTGTTTCTTTCAATTTGTGGTCTGGGGATGATCAGAATTGAGAGATTAGCATGCAAATCCGCCAAGAGGGACCATAAACCATAATCATGCTCAGGTCAAATATATAAGCTTCTTTTAGTAATTACCGTAATACATCTTTCTTTATTAAACACGTCTTCTTGAGCTAACTCAAAACGAATCATGTTGCAGGACCTCTTATTTAGAGTTACCTTGATGTTTCGTGTCTGCACTGCCTTATAAGGCACTATGGGTGGACTATGATGTGGAGGCCTCCTATGATATCTTGAGTTTGATTGAATGCCACCCTTTGAAGTTATAATAACAGTATCAATGTACTTAACATTTCTGAGTTTTCCCCGGTATGACTCAGGAATCGGAACCATTACCCTATTATATTTTATGTTGCAAATAGAACCATTAGCTTATAACCGGCTATAATATTTTATCTTCCATGTTTCATGTTTCATGCTTTAAAGTATTTATACAAGTTTCTCCCATTTTATTGAACAGATGGAAGGGCACAGCAACAAGATCTTTCTTGTGGGTCTTGCATAACAGTAGACAACGCCAACCAATTATGTGATTCCATGCTTATGCACATCTTATTATTCCTTAGTTGCCTTGGATCTGTAATGCTTTATGGTACAGTTGATGTATGGGCAGTGAACTAGAACGGAGCCTGAACCAAGTTTATGACTCATTTTCACAGGTGCACATATTGCTACTCTTTTTATATGGCATGGCATGCTGGGGTGTTACTACTTAGTGTTGCTATGTCAGATATTGCTCCATTGATTGTTAATGATGTTTGTCCGGTATGCTCAAGTAGTGCAATACTTTAAAACTACTTGCACCTTTTATAGTTTAACAAAAAAATATGACCATCTTTCGACACTTTATTTATGCTTAACAATTTAAATAAAATCCAATTATTCTATTGTAAAATAGACGGGCGCGACAACGCGCGCCATCAATGATCCAGTGATACATGGTGTCAATTCTCAATTCATCTTCATGGAATCACCAGCATTTTGGTGATGGTTTGATTAAGAGCTTGAGCATAGAGTCTAAAACAAAAGCAAGACAATATTGGAAACAACCCTCTCATCCATGTTAGATAGGTAAAAATCGCGAAGAAAATAATTCCTCTTAGGATCTTCACTATATGAATAAAAAGGAAATTAGGATTTTCTATGTAAGAGAAATGGTACCCCGACACATTGACAAAAATGGCGAGCTAAATGTTGAACCTTGAAACATGATAGATACATTTCACTAGTAGAAAAAGGGCCTATTGTCCCGGTTCGTAAGGCCCATTTGTCCCGGTTCTTGAACCAGGACTAAAGGGTCGTTACTAAAGCCCAAGGTCTTTAGTCCCGGTTCTTACACGAACCAGGACCGATGGGCCTCCACGTGGCCGGTGCTGCGAGCCTAGGCAGGAGGGCCTTTGGTCCGTTGGTGGCACCAACCGGGACCAAAAGGCATCCACGCGTCAGCTGTTCAGGGGCTAGGTTTTTTGTTTTTTTTTTCTGAAAGGAGGGGGATGATTTGGGGGTTTTGTATGATTAATTAAGGTGTTTCATATATTGTGTTAGGTTGCTAACTAATTAATAGAGAGAAGTGTCCTCTCTTATCTCCGTGCTTGGTCGACGCTACGTACTATACGTATAGAGAGGCCCTCGACACGCTAGCTAGTAAGAAAATGAAGGAAACCATTAAGTATAGAAGTTCGTCATGCATACCGAGAGAAGTGATCGACCTCTCCTTCTCTGAGAGATTGGTCGAACAACAAGTTTTCGTATTATCTATCCGACGCTACTGGCTACATACATATACAATATGTAAGATCTCTTACAATCCCCTAGCATCTGAAATCAAGTTCCACATGGTATTCTCCGGCTTTATTGATGACGTGGTCAAGAAAGAATCCCGCCAATTCCTCTTGAATTGCTTTCATGCGATCTTCTGCTAGGAGTTCATTCTGCATCTCCCATGTCTAATTTGAAGAAGGGGGTTAATACATATATATGAATGAAACTCAACAGAAATGATGGTGTAATAAAATGAAATCGTGAATATTATTGCTTACGCACATCAAATTGTCTTTTAGAGTAGCCCCACTTATCTTTGCAACTCGCGTTGTAGATGAACTCGCACACGTAGTATCCACAGTAATCATTCCTTGTTCCTGCCATAAGCACTTTACAAGAAATAGAGGTCAATCAAACTGATAATGAAGCATTATAAATGGCATTGATGAAAGTAGCTAGAATCAATGGGAGATGCGCGGAACTAGCTAGCTAGTAGTACTTACTTTCGGGTATGTATATCACAGCTCCTTCGGCAGTCCCGAAGCTTCTTTGGTGAAGTTTTTCCAAACCCTGCAAGACAAAGAAAATAATTATTACTTGAGATATCACGAAATGAACAAAAAGTTGCCGATATGGTGCGATAATGATCGATTGAACTTACTTGTTGAGAATTTTAGTCATGTCCGCATAGGTCTCGGGATCTTTTCGTCTCGAGTCTAAGACGGTTACTAGTCTCTGCTCAAGCTTAATCTCCAAGAGAATATAGTGGAAGCTGCACACGCATGCATAACTCATCAATTACATTACTATAACCTCGCTCGAGTAATAAGGGAAACTAAATATGCACAAGACAGTAACACTCACTTGAAGTTATAAGGAAAGAGTATTTTATCTTTATTTTGATTTATTATCAATGATTTGAGCAAGTTGGCATCGGCATCTTTGGCGCTCGTTTTAACCTGAAATTCATCTATGAGATTTGTGTTAATGAACCCAATATCATATATTTCTGCTTTTCTGCACTCGACGATCTTCAATCTGCATAATATAGTGAGGATAATTATAAATACATGCAATGAAAGAGCTGAGCTATATATAGAGACTTAATGACAGAAGTAGTACTTACAGACAGTAGCAAGTGACCGTTAATTTATCGAGGGCCTTTTGATTGGAAAACTGAAAGAACTCCTCAAATGGAACAGTCAACAAATCAATTCCAACGAGGTCGTGCTCCTCGTTAACTCTCAGATACAAAGTATTCATCCCCCAGACTCTCTGCGGGTTTTCATGTACCAATCATGAAGTCTTCGCATCATCGTTGTTAGAGATTTTTCATCTTTGACAAGAGGCTTCCCGTAATGGTATTTGTGTTCTTCCACCTCCAAGAAATCATAATGTACATCGTCGGGCAGGTAATCTCCAAGATTTCTATAACCGGGCACCATCCTCGGATCATTAGCAACGATATCGCTAGACACCTTGAGTGGGGGGCACGATTGGTCCGCTTGTTCGCCGAGCTGGGCATTTTTTCCCAACTCGTCGTTCTGCTAACCTTCGATCACTGATAGTACTTCCTGACCGCTCCGCTTCGATATATACCTTTGCAGCAATGCGTTCATAGCTGTTTTTCAGCGGAGACTTTGGTGGTTTCCTCAGGGCATCGATAGTGCGCTTTGCTTTCACCGGATCTACCTTCTCCTCCAGAGGTGGATGTCTCTTTGCTTTCACCCCTTCAAAGAAGTCCTTCACTTCTTTTTCCACGATCTTCGTGTTTTCTTCCACGGTCCTCTCGTATGGTAACTTCTCTAGAGGCTTGAGAGGTGGACCGAATCTGTATTACCTCCCGCCTCTGGCTGTACTGCTAGACGCCGGAGCAGACGGAGTGGCTACGGTTGTCTTCTTTCGTGCTTGCTTATGAGGCGGAGGAGAAGGACTATGACACGCCGGAGCAGCCGTAGCGGCGGCGGGTCTCTTCTGCCCTTGCTGGCGAGGCGGAGAAGGAGGAGGCTGGCTGCTCGGGCATGCCGGCGCAGGCGGAGTGCCGCCACGCGCCAGAGAAGGATGCTGAGTGCCCTGATCACTCGCCGGAGGAGGAGGCAGAGGAGAAGGCAGAGTTCCCTGACTCTCCGGAGGAGGAGGAGGAGGCAGATGCGTCCAGTTCGGAAGGTTGATGAGATCCTTCCGCCATAGGCATGGAGTCTTCAGAGAAGAACCCAGCCGAGTCTCCCCTTCACCGGTAGGGTGGTCAAGCTCGAGGTCCTCAAATCCGTCCGTTATTTCATCCACCATCACCCTAGCATATCCTTCTGGAATCGGCCGGTAGTGAAAAGTTGCGCTAGGTTCAGGAGGTGCAACAGAGCCAACAGCCGCCTTGACATTCAAATTCTTCCATTGCGTCATAAGGTGGCAATTTTGAGACTCCGTGATTAAGTCCACGGGGTAGCTAGCAGGAGCCGTGAAGACAGGCTCCGGCTGCTGCAGCTCGGTGGAAGCCACGCTGCTTCTCCGCTAAGATGGCGGGGTAGCTTCGGGGGAAGCTTCGGCGGGTCGCTTGTTGCGATCTGCTTCTCGTTGCTCTATCGCTTGTACCCTTGCGTGCAGAGCCTGAATTTGGATATGCTCCACTTTCTTCCTCCTCTCCTGGCATTTGTAACCGCCTGAGTCCAGAAACCCAGCCTTCCACGGAATGGAGCCTGGCGTGCCTCGTGTCCGTCCAGCGTGCTCAGAATTCCCGAGGGCCATTGTGAGCTCGTCATTCTCTCTGTCTGGAACAAACGTCCCTTGCTGCCGTGCCTCGATATACTCCTGAAGCCTCGTGACGGGTATTCTCAGTTGCTCGTCCGTCCAAACGCACTTCCCTGATACAGGGTCCAAGGATCCGCCAACCCCGAAGAACCAAGTCCGGCAACGGTCTGGCCAGTTCCTCGTCTCTGGTTCGACCCATTTATCAATCAGGTCATTCTCAGCCTTGGCCCACAACGGCCGGGCTTTGAGGTAGCCACACCTGACCCCGTGCGATGGTGATGCTTCTTCTTCATAGCATTTTTCTTGTTTTTCACTAACATCTTCTTACTCTTGTCCGATGTCTTGTGGGCCACAAATGCGGGCCAGTGATCTCTGATCTTCTCATACCGGCTGATGAATTCCGGTGTCTTGTCTTCATCGACAAACAATGTTTTCAGCTCATTCTTCCACCTCCTGAATAGTTCTGCCATCTTCTTAAGAGCATCAGACTTGATCAATTGCTCTTTAACTGGCTTCTCCGGATCCTCCTATGCCGGTAGGGTGAAATTTGCCTTCAGCGCGGTCCAAAGATCATATTTCTGCATATCGGAGACATAAGACACCTCAGGGTCTTCATTCTTAGGCTTTAACCATTGGTGGATACTGATCGGGATGTTGTCCCTAACAAGAACCCCGCACTGAGCAGCAAATGATTCCTTTGTCCGGATGGGTTCAATCGGCATGCCATCGCTCGTGATTGCTGTGATCTCAAACCTTTCATCCGAGCGCAATTTTTTCTTCGGGCCTCGTCTCTTTACCGAAGTTGCGCTCGATCCGGAGGGCTAGAAAAAAGAAGAAAGACGAGAGTTAATTAATATGTGTACATATACCAAAACAATGAATACATCAATTAGCTAGTCAGCACAGGCTTAACTAATATATATACCTGGCCGGACTCGGTTCGGTCACCGGAGCCGTCATCACGGTCTCCTTATTGCACCGGCATTGGGTCACCGGAGACGTCATCATGGTCTCCTTCTTGCACCGGCATTGGGTCACCGAAGCCATCATAATCATAGCATGCTTCTTCACCCTGTCTTTCCAGACCATCGGTTTCGTTGAGAAACGACATGACGACATCACTTCCTTGTGCGATTATGTCCCCCAAGACCGCTTCTGTTGCTTCATCTCGGGGGTGCTCCATAGTTTCTGCAAATATTTACAACATGGCAATTATTATTCAAATATGACAGATGGATATATTAGTGGCAAACGTAGAACTAGCTAGCTAATCACAATAAGGAATCATATTAGTGGCCTCCACGCTGCTTCTCTAGGGTTTGGGGTGGCCTCGGCAACGCTTCAAGGGTTTGGGGTGGCCTCGACAACTCTTCAAGGGTATGGGGTGGCCTCGAGAGAGTTTGTCGGGTAGGGGCGCAGCGGGAGGGGGTAGGAGACCGACATCGTTTTTTTCTAGGGTTTGGATGTCCTCGAGAGTTTTGGTCGAGCGAGAGGGACGGGGGTTTTTCCCGTGGTATAAGTTATCACGGTCGAGAGGGGGTATATAGACAACGACGACATAAAACGGCCCCTTGACACTCGAACCCTCGGCGACCCTCGACCCTCTACCCTAGCTAGTTCCCGACCCTCGGCCCTCGAACCCTCGGCGACCCCTCCCCCCTCCCCCCCTCCCCCCCCCCCCCCTCATGTTGAAGTTATCGGGGAGGGGGTATATCGATAACGACATACACGATAAAAAATAAGAAAAGGAAGAAGAAAAAAAATTAAGAAAAAAAGAGGAGAAGAAGAAAGGAATAGAACACTATTCCTTTCTTCTTCTCCTCTTTTTTTCCTTTTTTCCTCTTCTTATTTATTTCTCCTCTTCTTCTCCTTTTTCTTTCCTTCTTCCTAAACTAAACATAAACTAAAATAATCCTAAAACTAAACGAAACTTCTGCTCCTCCCTTTTTATTTCTTCTTCTTCTTTTTTTTCATCCTAAAATTTGATGAACAAAATTACAACAGAAAAAAACAATTAAAATTCTATGAACAAAATTACAACAGAAAAAAATCATAAAATTTTTATAAAAAATGACATATTCTTTGCATATGAACATATAAACATTTGCATATTCTACAATAATATCACCAAAAAAATTCTATGAACAGAAAAAAAATCCTAACTTTTGCATATGAACATACATACAAGCATCATCATCATCATCTACTACTACTACTACAATATGAACAAAAATAAATAAATATATATGTGAACAGGGGGCCTGCTTCGTCGTCGGGGCAGGCGGCGGCGTTCCGGCGCGGGGAGAAGGGGGAGAGGAGGGGGAACGACGCGGTGAGGCTCATAGTGTAGGCGAGCGGAGGCGAGGTCGGGGCAGGGCGCTCGGCGTGCGCGACGGCGAGGTCGGGCCGGGCAGTGCGCGGCGAGGTCGGGGCAGGGCTCGGCGACGGCGAGGTTGGGGCAGGGCGCGTCGAGGACGGGGCAGGGTGCGGCGAGGCCGGGGCAAGGGCGACGGCGACGACGGAGACAGCGGACGGGGGCGCGCGGCAGCCTGGCGGCGTCGATGTCGTCGGCGTCGTCGGGGTGGCAACTGCGAGATGAGAAGTGAAAATTTACACAAGTCCTGCTTATATACCCAGAGCATTAGTTCCGGTTCATAGCATAAACCGGGACCAATGCACCCTTTAGTTCCGGTTGGTGCCACCAACCGTGACCAAAGGTCTGTTTTCGGCAGCCAAAGGGAGGGAAGCGGTGGCTGGAACCACCAACCGGTACGAATGCCCCCCTTTGGTACCGGTTGGTGCCACCAACCGGAACCAAAGGCCTCGCGTTGCCCGTGGCCAAAACTTTAGTCCCACCTCGCTAGTTGAGAGGGGCGCGTAGTGGTTTATAAGCCCCACTGCCGCACCCCTCCTGAGCTCCTCTCGATTGCAGGCTTACGGGCCTAATTGTCACTGCTATGCATGATAGGCCTACTAGGCCTTCTGCGGGCCTGAATCCTGGCCCATGGTACGGTTTCTAGTCGTATTCAGGCCGTGGTGGCCCAGTAGTTGGCACTTATTTATTTATTTTTATTGCTTTATTTATTTTATTTTGTTTCTACTTACAACAAAAAATTTACTGTTGCTATTTTTATTTATTTTACTTTTATAAAGTTTATTTTTTTTTCTACTTCTTTATTTTATAAAAGTTTCTTTTATTTTGTTTCTACTTATTTATTGTATTAAATTTTAATTTGTTTTATTTTGTTTCTACTTATTTATTTTATTTTATTTTGTTTCTACTTATTTATTTTATTAAATTTTGTTTCAACTTATTTATTAAAGTTTATTTTGTTTCTGCCTACTTTTCATGTTTTGAACACAAAATACTTTGATAATTTCAGTGGCATGAATTTTATATAATTTTGGTTTAAAAAACACTAGAGGTTTATAAAAGCTTTTTAGTTCATTCCTTTTGCTATTAGAGTTTTATAAAAGTTTTTTAGTTAATTTTCATTTTGCATGGTATCATCATTTCATCCACATAGCACGTGCAAGAAAGTAGAGAGGGTTACGGCAAAAACTGGATGCACTTCGTGTACAAAACGGACAATCTCTTTTGAAGTATCAGGGTTTCATACAGAAACTCGTCTGTTAAAAAGGGATGTCATTTTTTGAACTTATTTGAACTCCAGAGTTTTTCTGTGTTCAAAATGCATCATTCAAAGCCACATTATCAATTTTCAACCCTTTTTGACTTCATTTGTTATTTTTCATGCATTTACTGATTTTTGTGAGCTAAATGACCCTGAAATTGAAAAGCGTTTCAAATGAACTCTGAAAAGGTTGAAAGTTGGCATGGTGTCATCAATTCATCCACATAGCATGTGGTAAGAAAGTAGAGAGGGTTACGGCAAAAACTGGATGCAATTCGTGTACAAAATGGACAATCACTTTAGAAGTATGAAGGTTTCATACGGAAACTCGTCTGTTACAAAGGGGTGTCATTTTTTTGAACTTATTTGAACTCCAGAGTTTTTCTGTGTTCAAAATGCACCATTCAAAGCCACATCATCAATTTTCAACCCTTTCTGACTTCATTTGTTATTTTTCATGCATCTACTGATTATTTTGAGCTATAAGACCCTGAAATTGAAAAGCATTTCAAATGAACTCTGAAAAGGCTGAAAGTTGGCATGGTATCATCATTTCACCCACGTAGCATGTGCAAGAAAGTAGAGAGGGTTACGACAAAAACTGGATGCACTTCGTGTACAAAACGGACAATCTCTTTTGAAGTATGAGGGTTTCATACGGAAACTCCTCTGTTACAAAGAAATTTCATTTTTTGAACTTATTTGAACTCCAGACTTTTTCCGTGTTCAAAATGCACCATTCAAAGCCACATCATCAATTTTCAACCCTTTGTGACTTCATTTGTTATTTTTCATGCATTTACTGATTATTTTGAGCTATAAGACCCTGAAATTGAAAAGCATTTCAAGTGAACTCTGAAAAGGTTGAAAGTTGGCATGGTATCATCATTTCACCCACATAGCATGTGCAACAAAGTAGAGAGGGTTACGGCAAAAACCGGATGCACTTCATGTACAAAACGGACAATCTCTTTCGAAGTATGAGGGTTTCATACGGAAACTCGTCTGTTACAAAGGGATTTCATTTTTTTAACTTGTTTGAACTCCATAGTTTTTCTGTGTTCAAAATGCACCATTCAAAGCCACATCATCAATTTAGTACATATAGCTCTCGTGAATAGATAAGTGACCAAATTAATAGAAGTTCATCATCATATTAAAAACAAAGTACATACATAGTTCTCATTGAACAACATATAGCTCTCCCGAGCATCTAGTTAAACCATACATTGAAACTATGTAAAACCTTTCAATGCAACAACAAACGCGATCATAATCACAACCAAGGTAAAAATTGATCCAACGACATAATGATACCAAGCCTCGGTATGAATGGCATATTTTCTAATCTTTCTAATCTTCAACCGCATTGCATCCATCTTGATCTTGTGATCATCGACGACATCCGCAACATGCAACTCCAATATCATCTTCTCCTCCTCAATTTTTTTTATTTTTTCCTTCAAGTAATTGTTTTCCTCTTCAACTAAATTTAACCTCTCGACAATAGGGTCGGTTGGAATTTCCAGTTCAACTACCTCCTCCATAAATAAAATCTATGTCACATTGGTCGGCACAATTGTCAAAAACAATAAATGAAGAAAATAGTTATAAAAAGATAATATATACCACATCTGAATCATAGACAGGATGAGGGCCGACGGGGCGGATACGAAAACCATCGCACTATATAATAACAAGCAATAATAAAAGTTAGAAAATTAGACAAGTATCTATCTAAAGTAAGAATTATTTTCTTTCAGGATGAAGATAATAACAAGAGGCTCACCATGGTGGTGCCGTCGACGAGATTGGCGCGGACGATCAATGGCGGTGAAGACGGGGACGGGATGTGACGGACCGCTAAACCTATGCAAATCTCGGGGAAAATGAGCTTGGAGGTCGAGCTTCGAGAGGAGAAAGCTTAACTAGCGTGGCTCGGGCATTTCATCAAACACCTCGTGTGCATAGGAGGTGAGCTAGAGCACCCAAATGCCCTCTCCTCGCCGGCCAGAAAAAACAGAGCACTATGGAGTTCTCTGCTGCGGTGACGGGGTATATATAGGCAACTCATTTGTCCCGGTTCGTGGCTGGAATCGGGACTAAAGCCCAGCCTTCTGTCCCGGTTCGAGCCAAGAACCGGGACCAATGTTTGTGGGCCAGGAGCGAGGCCCATTGGTCCCGGTTCGTGCCTAGAACCGGGAAAAATGGGTCCATACGAACCGGGACCAATGCCCACGAGGCCTCGGCCGCCCCCTTGGGCTAAAGAACCGGGACGAATGCCCCCATGGGTCCCGGTTCGTGACTGAACCGGGACTAATGGGCTTGCCCTGCCTGAACCAAAGCCCTGTTTTCTACTAGTGTTTGGTCCTGAATAACCAATAATCAAGCATTTTGAGTGTATGATTCAAAGACAAATCCGTCATAGACAACTAATATACTCTAGAACTTTCTGTTTATTTACACCTATGGAATCATGCCCTCTCTAGATTTGTACCAATATATTTTTTGGATTGTATTCTTTAGAGCTCCCAACAAAAATTATTCAACTATAAAATTACATATACCTACAATACATGAAGGCATGCCACTTTGTTGTTTCTCATTTCCTCTGGTATAGAGGATCTGATATCACCGATCTTTTGAAGGTGGTGTCAAAAAAGGAAACAATTAGCAGAACTTGCTTGCAAAATACGATTGCAATTAGATGCAAGTAGACTTATCTATTAGAAATTAGAATTATATAATGGAAGAATAGTATCTAATTGTTTTATAACATTATCATTTTTTCGTTCACTAAGCATGGTAGAAAACAAACCATTTAAATTTTTATCTATCTAGCAAATCAGTTATGAAGAAGTAAAAAAATGCAAGACATGTACATACACAAAAATTTGAGTGACAATGAATCAATATGATAAAAACAAACAAAAAATGTAAATTAAAATAAATAACAAGTTTTGCGAGTAAAATGGGGCTCAATGCCGGTGCTAGCAGAAGGCTGGTTTGTTTTAAAAAATATAGTAAATGGCCTACCTACTCCACACAAGCAAGCATAGTCAACTGTCTAAACAAAAATGCATCGATATTCATCAGAGTTCACATGTCTCACAGACAAAACTCCTATCTAACACGGTCGCAAACTAAATATCAGACATCCGAGGAAGTCATTGATAGAAATAATTCGGTGTCATTCTCTGTCCAGGTCTCAGACTATGCCTAACTCACACAATCGTCTCATAGTCTCTCATAGTACATATGAGGGAAGTGGCAGATAGAGAAAATGTAGTGTCATTCTATTTCCAACCTTCATGTCTTACACACGTGTCGACTACTGCCCAGGGTTGCACAAGGTGAGCCATACGATGCACTGGACGGCCGCAATTGCAATTCTAGTCCCATTGGCAATATGCAATATGTAAGGTAAGGTGGAATCACACACACACACACACACGCACACACACACAGACACACACAAGAAAAGATCACAAAATGTTAGGCCCAGCTAGATATCTCCCATCCACATAGCAGTGACTTACCAGAAAGAACCTATCAATCGGGACGAAGCAAGCACAAGCAGTCTCGATGATGGCATTCACCAAAAGTGCAAGTGGTTGCGGTGGACTGAACCCATCGACATTGTGTGTCTTCCGCGATAGCCTATGAAAGTGCGTTATATCGACTAGAGGGGGGTGAATAGGCGATTTTTATGAAATTCTTCACTGAGGAATTTGCCGGTGAGGAAATTCCTTAGCGAAGAACTACTAGCAGCGGAATAAGTACTCAAAAGTAAACACAACAGAATACAAGCCTAGTCATCATGATGAAATGAAGACAGGCACAGAGTACAGGAAGCGTAATCACAGGGTAACACAGGATGAAGACAAACAGACTGAAAATATAGAACTGAGGAAATTGAGAAAGTCTTCAGTCAAGGTCTTCAAACACAGATATGAACAAACATACAGCACATTTATGAGAAATGAAAGAGTTGAGGAAATAGAACCAGTAAGCTCGGTGAAGACAATGATTTGGTAGACCAGTTCCAACTGCTGTCTCAGTTGTACGTCTGGTTGGAGCGGCTGAGTATTTATACTCGAGGACACACAGTCCCGGACACCCAGTCAAGGACACTTAGTCCAAGACACCCAGTCCTCACCGTATTCTCCTTGAACTAAGGTCACATAGACCTCGTCCAATCACTCGTGGTAAGTCTTTAGGCGACTTCCAAACCTTCACAAACTAGGTCACTCGGCGATCCACAATTCCTCTTGGATGCTCTAGACCATGACGCCTAACCGTCTGGAAGAAGCACAGTCTTCAAAGGTAACAAGCGTCGGATCCACTCAGGATCAATCTCTTCAGTGATGCTCAATCACTTGGGGTTTGTAGGTGTTTGGGTTTTGGTTTTTTGGTTTTTCCTCACTTGATGATTTTCGCTCAAAGTCCTCGGAGGATGGGTTGCTCTCAAATGACAAGTGTCAGTTTCTCTCGGAGCAGCCCCAGCTAGCTAGTGGTTGTAGGGGGGGCTATTTATAGCCTAGGAAGCAGCCCGACATGATAAGACATAAATGCCCTTCAATGATATGACCGTTTGGTGGATAGATATTTTGGAACAGCTGGCGCATGGCACAGCAACGGTCGGAATTTTGAGTACCAAAATCCTCAGGGCTATCATGTTCCTCACTGTGTAGGCAATCCGCACTAGCGAATTCCTAACTCCTCTGTCAGGACAAATTCCTCAGAGACCAGAAGAACTTCATCTCTGTCACTGAAGAAATTGACTGAACTGTATGAGATTTTCAATGGCTTCACTCGAAGGGATTGGTAGGTGTAGGATTTTGAGTTGAGCATCACATGGAAATTTTTCCTTAGTATTTCCTCGACCCCCTTTAACAGTACGGTATTTCCTATGACTCAAGAAAGAGAAAAACAAAATTATGAAAATGAAAGTCTTCAAGCTTCATATTCCTCGCATGAATATCAAGTCTTCACGGACAGACCCATTTCTTCACTTTCAAAGTCTTCATGAAAGTCTTCAGAAATACCAAAATCTTCACTCGAAGATATTCATTTTTAGGGGTTGACTTTTCCTGTAAATGTCAAACTCCTCATAGACTTATAGACTTGTGTACACTCACACACGCATTAGTCCCTTAACCTATAAGTCTTCAATACACCAAAATCACTAAGGGGCACTAGATGCACTTACAATCTCCCCCTTTGTGGTGATTGATGACAATATAGGTTAAGTTTTCAATGGGGATAAACATATGAAGCGTAAATACTGATATTGAGGAATTGATTGCAAGATATAGAAGAACTCCCCCTGAAGATGTGCATAGTGAGGAATTTGCTTTTGAAGCAATGCACACTTGAAGAGTTGAATCATGGAGATCTCCCCCTATATCTTGTAATTCATACATGCATTTAACATATAATATGAAGAATTTGAAATGCATGATGAAATATGGTGCCTGATGAAATTCAGCATGCGTGCAATAATATCAACAAGGAATAAGCATGCAGAATAGTGCATCAAGAGTGTCAGAGCACAGTGCATCAAAAGTATCAAAGCACCATCGGTTTTAAGATTACAACTCGATCCAATAAAGTTTCAGAAGAACAAGAGTTGTAACTTAGCAAAAAACTTGTATATGGGCTATAAAATAGACCCGCTTGAAGATTAACTCAAATTTCTCCCCCTTTGTCATCAAATGACCAAAAGGATCGAAACTGAGGACTAACGCCCCTGAAGATAGTCAAGTTGATGAAGGAGCGCTAGCGTTGTTGGGGTCGTTGGTTGATGTAGGGCCTGCCGTAGTGTCGTCTAAATCTTCATGTTCATCAGTGTCGCGCGATGAAGAATATGAGCTGGCCACCGGAGAAAGAACCTTGACCTTCTTGAATTTCTTCGGTGGAGGTGCAGACCAGTCAAAATCTTCATTAAGACCCATGTTCTTAAGATCTTCTTCACCATACAGATGTGACAGGATTGCCCAGGTGCGACCGAAGACTTGATGGTGGTAGTAGTGGTTTTTCTTCACTGCATTGTGTGTGGCAGTCATGTTGTGAAGAAGTGAACCAAACTGACGCTTAACCCATTTGTGATTTCTATCCACCTTCTGGTGAAGACTAAGCAGAAGTTCATGGTCTGTCATCACATGCGGAGCAGTGGCTTGAGGAGTGGACTTGGGAGCATTGGCAGAGTCATGTGTGGCAGAGTCATCATTGGTGGAATAAGATGCAGCTTTGCGAAACCGACCATCCAATGGACGAATGACTTCATCAATTACAGCTGGTGCCTTGCCCTTTCCATCAACTGAGGAATATGTCTGCTTGAGGACTGCAATCGGGGGCAAGTAGCTGAGATGATTCTGGAAATCATCTTTGTAGTTGAGTGAAGACCTTGTCCTGAGGAATCTCATGATCCAAGGTGCATAAGGCTTCAGCTCAAACGGAGACAGTGCAACATTGGCCATAGTCCTCATGAAGAAATCATGATAGTTGACAGAAATGCCATGAACGATGTTAAATACCAGATTCTTCATGATGCCAACAATTTCCTCATCAGATGAGTCGTGGCCTTTGATAGGACTGATTGTCCTCGTAAGAATACGATAGACAGTTCTGGGCACGTACAACAATTCCTTCATGAGGAATTTGGTTCGTGGTGCCTGACCTGGTTTCAAAGGCTTGATCAGCACCTGCATGTAATGATGTGTGAGCGCAGGTTCACTATAGATGCAGCGAGCTTCTTCAAGGGGAGGACTGAGTGCTAGAGCATGAAGCAATTCAGAGGCTGGTGCAGTGTAGTGAGTGTTTTCAGACATCGAGTCCAGCACCCATGAATTCACATCTTCAGCATTTCCGATGATGTGCAGCGTTGCATAGAATTGAAGAATCCGTTCTTCATTCCAATCGCAGATGTCAGAGCAAAAATTGAGCAGTCCAGCGTTGTGAAGAACACTGAGGACTGGTGCGAAGCACGGCAGAGATTCCATATCCACATGAGGAATATGCTCATGGTAGAAAATCTTCTCCTTGTTGAACAGCACTAAGGAATAGAAATTGGCTTGACTAGCAGTCCAAAAACGCCTCTTCCTAATGCGAGCAGAGTCATATGGGTTGTAATCTTCGAAGAATACGTGCTCGCCGAAGAAATCATCAGCCTTGAACTTTTTCTTGCGTGAGAATGAATCCTTTGGCTTTGGCAGAGGAGTGTCAGTGAGTTGCATCACAACCTCAGGAATCTCAATCGCAGGTTCTTCAGGCTGAGGAATTTCTGGTTCTTCCTCAGTGGCAGTCTGCGTAGTTGGTTGTTCAGCAGCAGCAGTTTCTTCAGCGCTAGTGGCTGGAATTTCCTCATGGACAGATGCAGTGGGATGAGTTTCTTCAGAGCCCATGTGAACAGTTTGTGTGGGGGACTGAGGAATTTGCTGTAGAGGGGTGAACATTGGAGAGTTTGGATGCTGACTTTCCCATAATTCATCACTGATTATGGGTGTGGAGCAGCCAATGTACACATCTTCATCTTCCATTTCTTCAATGCCAGCCTCTTCAGCTATGAACTGAGGCATGGGCGAGGAGATGATAGGTGTTGAAGGGATCACATCCACTTCAATTTCTTCATCCAACGTTTCAGACAAAGCAGCACAAGGAGTTTCTTCATCAGATCCGCTGGGGATCACATATTCTTCATCAAAAGGAACAAGGTCCTTTGATGGCCTGGTCGAGATGGGAACAGCATCAATCGGATGTGCAAATGAACTTGTCATAGGCTTCATTTTCTTCAGAGCCGAAGAATCTGAAGTAGCTGATGCTTTCCTTTTCTTCACTGCAGCATGCTCTGCAGCCTTGGTCTTCTTCATATCTAATGCAGATGGAAGGATTGGAGTTGAAGTTGGTGTAGGAGCAGCTGAGGAATCCGGTTGATTTTCTTCAGGCACAACTGATGCAGTTGCCCTGATTTCTTCAGTTTCTTCAGGCGCACCACTAGTGGATGCCCTAGCAATTTCTGCGGTGGCTGGAATGCAGTCATCAGCCCTGGAACTCACATTTTCTTCAGCAGCCTGATTGTCATCAGGGGTGCTGGCATGTTCTTCAGTCGGCTGAGCAGATGCTTCAGCCTGAGGAATTTCCTGTTGCGTTGGGGCAGCAACATTTGAAGTGAACTGTTCAGTTATCTTTACAAATCTAACTTTGGCTCCTTGCCAATCAGCATAGTAGGCTTTGAAATCATCGCGGAGGGTTTTGATTTCAGATTGAATTTTTACAAGTTCATTAGTTGTCATAGTGACAACGTTGTTCTTCAGATATTTCTCATTTCTGTACTGGGCCTTCTTGATCTACCTGTCCTGGTCATACTTTGTCACACCCCTAGCTTCTGGTGCTGCCTAGTGTTTGCATCTTGCTTGCATCATGTTTAAATTTCTGAAAGTTGAATTGGGGAAAGCTGAAAGCCTCAGAAATCATTTCAAAAAAATGATCAACATTAAAAATTGCTTCAAATAAACCCAAGAAAATGTTCCTGTTAAAGCTATAAAAATATTGGCAAGAGGTAAAACTCAAACCAATATTTTTTGGAGTCTTAGAAATATTTGTTTGGGGCTTTTGAGTTAATCCAATAATTATTTGCATTGGACTTATATTTGTGACATATTAACTATATGTCCAATAATTCTGATAAATTGTTGAGGGGCTTTGGAATAATCCATTTAGTCCCTGCAAAAATTATCAGAAGTGGAAAAAATAGTTTGGTTCGAAAACCAAATTAAAACCCATTTGCATAAATAGAAAACAGTAACAAAACAGAAAGCAGAGAGAGGGTTTTACCTGGCAGCCCAGTAGACAGCCGGCCCAGTCAGCTCAGCCGGTGCTGTCTTCTACCTTTGCCAGTAGGCAGAGGCGAAGTCGCACGCGCGCACGCGGAGGCCCCCACCTCCTGCTTCGCGGTGGCAGCCTCCCCGGCCTCCTAACCGCGCCACGGAGACGCCCGCGGCCCCCTCGATCCTCTCCTCTCTCTCCGCACCTCGCCGCTCTCTCTCCCGTCCTCTGGTCACTCTCCCCCTTCTCCCCGCTCGATCTCGAGCTCGGCCGAACGAGCTCGTCGCCGCCGTCCGCTGCCACCACGGCCACAGCCGTCCCCGAACCTCTCTGACACAACCCTGAGCTCCGACACGACGTAGTCTTCCTCCCCGCCGAGCCACACGACGCCGGACGCCCTGGAGCGTCCTCATCGACACCAGCTTCGTCCTCTGCACCGACAGCCGCCGTCGACCGATTCGTCGTCACCAAGCCGTCCCCGAGAATGCTGGGATCACCAACGACCTCGCCGTGAGCTCCTCTACCGAACCCCCCCCCTTTCCCGTGCTCGTTAGCCTAGCATAGCCCCCATCTCCATCGATGCCGAGACCTCGCCGGCGGTGGTCATGTCGCCGCCGTCGTTTTAGCTCGCCTCCGTCCAAGCTGAGCACACCACCGCGCTCAACGCATCTCCAGGAGCCCGTAGACATCACCAGCTCCTCCCCAAGTGCCCAACAACAACCTACTCGAGCTCACCCGAGCTCCGGCCGCCGCCGCGAGCTCGACTCCGACGAGCACAGCGCACCCCGTCCGCTCCTCCCTGCTCCGTTTGACGCGGAAGAGCATGGGCTTCCTCCTGGTAGTCTCCCCACACCTAAATGCAGCCCCTAGCACCGCCCGGTAGCAGCTCCGCCGCGCGGAATGGTCGCCGCCGGCCAAACTCCGGCATGCTGACGTGGCCCCGCCATTAGGGGTTAATCACCCTGCTAACTAAACCATGTTACACTGACAGTGGGCCCCATGCCCTAATTAACCCCGGATTTATTCCCTGTTTAGTTTAGGTTAATACAGCCGTCCCCACGTGTCAGTTTGACCCTGCCACGTCAACGTTGACCTGGACCCACAGGTCAGCCCCTGTTCCTGCCCTGTTACACTGACGTGTGGACCCCACACGTCAGGTTTGACCCGGACCGGCCTGTTGACCCTGCTGACGTCACCCAGATGCAATGCTGACGCAATAAGTATTTTTTGGATTTAGTTTTTATATAGGAAATTGCAGAAATTAGTTAAAACTTCTAAAATTCATAGAAATTCAACCGTAACTCCAAATGAAATAATTTATATATGAAAAATTATCAGAAAAATTCAAGGAATCCATCTGTACCATTTTCATGCATGTTTGAACAATGTTTGTCCTCTGTTTTGGACAAAACAAATAAAAGGCATTTAAATAATCATATATGGAGTTGGAATTTGAATCATGTATTCAAACCAACTTCATTTAAATCATAGCTAGATGCATTAGCTCAAGTCACATCATATTGCCATGTCATGATCATGCATCATATTGTCGCATTGCATTGATCATGCTCTTTCTCTGTTGTCGGTGTTTGTCCCCTCTCAGTACACGTGGTTTCGATGATGAGATCGATGACACCGATGAAGAGCTATACTATCTTCGGAAGTGTCAGGCAAGCAAAACCCCATTGTTCATTCCGATACAATCCCACTCTCTCGCTCCTGCTCTCTTTTACTGCATTAGGACAACAACGTTTCAACTATTACATGTTGCGGTAGCTGAACCCCTTTCCTCTGCATGACCTGTCATTGCCACAGTAAATAGATGAAACCCACTAGCATGAGTAGGAGTTGTTTGAGCCCTGATGTGCCTACTCATTCATGTTTGTTTGTCATGCCTGCTACTGCTTAAAGTTGAGTCAGGTCTGATTCATCGGGAATGAATTGGAACGTGGTGAACATGTCCTACCGTTGAGAGCTAAGTGTGTGAACACGATTTGGTAAAGGTAGCAGTGAGAGGCCATGTAGGAGTACATGGTGGGTTGTCTCATTTCAGCCGTTCTCAGGAAATGAGTTCTGTGTTTGTGATCCATGAACAGCTACTACCACGCATTGGAATGCTTAAGTGCCCCTCTCGACTTATTAATCAACTCGATATCTGTCCAGGAGTTGCAACTAGTTTCTGATGTTTGTAGGTAGTGTTAGTAGTCTACCAAGTGGCACCCAGTACAGGTGGGCTTGGGACAGACTAGGCACAGTGGCACGGTGTACCAAGTGGCACCCGGATGGTGGGCTTGGGAACCCTGTACACATCGTTTGGGGCCGTGAGCGACACCCCGGCCGGATCTCCTTGCGGATGGAACCCGAATAGGCGATAAACCTGGACTAGAGACTTGTTGGTTAGTCAGGTCGTGGCCGACTCCCTCGCCCGGCTTCCGCTTGAAGGTTGCCGAGGTACATGACGTGTACAGGGCGATAAGTGGCGAGAGCGTGTGTGAAGAAGTACACCCCTGCAGGGTTATCATTATCTATTCGAATAGCCGAATTCCTCGGATATGGAAACTTGGACCCCTTGCATAGTTCATAGACAAGTGAAAGTGGATACTCTAAAAACTCGCAAGATAAGTGTGAGTGCTATGGATGGCGTTCTCGCAGGGAGATGGGAGCGGATCCATAGTTGTGTATTGATATGGTGAATATGTGGACTCGTGTGCGCCACCTCAAAAGAGTTACTTGCAGTCGTAGTTCAGGATAGCCACCGAGTCAAAGCTGGCTTGCTGCAGTCAAACTCCACCATCCCTTCGTTGATAATGATGCATATGTAGTTAGTTCTGATGTAAGTCTTGCTGAGTACATTTGTACTCATGTTTGCTTAATTTATGTTTTGCGGAGAGACTTCTTCAGTCCCGCTAGTAGTTCCGCTTGGACTTCGACATTTAGCTCGTTACCTCAGCTACGATCTTGTGCCCTCGGCAGGATCTGATAGATAGTCAGGCTTCTCAGCCTTTTTCATTTGTAGATGTCTGTACTCAGACATGTTAAGCTTCCGCGTGTGCTTTGACTTGTATGCTCTGAATGTTGGGTCATGAGACCCATGTTTGTAATATATCGCTCCTTGGAGCCTAATGAATAAATACTTGAGTCGGAGAGTCTTGTTATGATGCCATGTTGTATTTACACATATCGAGCATATTGTGTGTATGATTGAAATGCTTGGTATGTGTGGGATCTGACAATCTAGTTGTTTATCCTTGGCAGCCTCTCTTATGGGGAAATGTAGTCTAGTGCTTTCTTGAGCCATAGTAGTCCGCTACAGCCCGGTTCACTGGAGTCCTGCTAGCCCAGCACTACTGCTCAGGACACTTTACTAGCCGGCATGTGTTTCACTTTGTTCCCGTGTCTGTCCCTTCAGGGAAATGTCACGCGGTGACAACCGGAGTCCTGTTAGCCCAGTGCTACAGCCCGGATTCACACGCTGTTGACCGACATGCTCGAGGTTGATTCATGTATGCCTGTCCCCATGGGTTAGTGCCGCTTTGGTTTCATGACTAGCCATGTCGGCCCGGGTTCTTTGTCATATGGATGCTAGCGACACTATCATATACATGAGCCAAAAGGCGCAAATGGTCCCGGGCCAGGTAAGGTGGCACCCGTGGGAATACCGTGCGTGAGGCCGTAAAGTGATATGATGTGTTACATGCTAGATCGGTGTGACTTAGGATCGGGGTCCTGACATACTTCCACTTCTCCTCTTGGATGAAGTGAGTCAGGATGTGATTTTGACCAGGTGTCAGCTTGAAGTCTGGCATAGGAGTATTTGGGTCCTTGTGCCAGAGATCAATGTAGTCGAGGATCAGCTTGGGATCCAAAAGCAGTGGCACAGGTGTGCCTTTGGCTCTAGCGGCCCTAACTTGTCTGTCTCTGATGATTTCTGCAAGTTCATCATCATCAGCTTCATCTTCTTCAGACGGCACTTGGAAAGCGACTTGCTTCTTTTGAGGACTTGGGCGTGGACCTCGTCCAGCAGTGGCCTTGGTCTTCAGCAGAGTGGGGCCAGATGAAGAATTTGGTGCAGTTGAGGAGCTTGCTGAGACACCAGAGGCAATGGATATGCCTTTAGTCCTTTGGCACGAGGCCAGATGCGCAGGTGCTAAGGACTTTGTCAGAACAGCTGAACACTTTGGAGGAGGTGCTGAGGATTTTGAAGGAGCAGCTTGAGGGATTGGTCGTGAGGACCTTGAAGAGTCTGGCCGTGAGGGCGCAGCTGAGGAACTTGGCTGTGAGGGCATTGTTGGTGAAGCACTTGGCTTACGAGCAGGCTTCTTAGGCATGGATTTCCTCGGCTTGACAGAGGCCTCAGCAGAGGCAGCAGCAGCCACAGCTGAGTCTTCATTGAATTTCCTCACTGCCTCTCTGGCTTGCTTGGCCAGCTTGGCTTGGTGCTTGGCCCATTCATTAGGATAGTCCTCACCGCGCTTGAGGCTGGTGGGATCAGCAATTTGGCCAGGTGCCAGTGGAGCTCTTTGGCATGGAGGATTGAGTGCGAATTTCTTCATATACTTAGGAGTGACATATCTGTACTCCCTCCAATCTCTTGCCCATCTCCTCTCTATCTTCTGAATGCGCACTTTGCGCTCATTCTTGGTTTCCTCAATAGGTGTGCAGTACCCAGCATATATGTCATCAGGGATTTCAAATGCTGTATTTACCTCATGCCTCTTTCATCCCTTCTATGGCTTCTTACCGTCGGCCATTTTCTTCAGTTAAGGAATTTGAACAAATGAATTCTCTGAAGAAGTATGCAACTTTTCTTCGAGGAATGCTGAAAATGAGTTAAGTTGATGAGAACCTAGTGATTCAGCAGCGGACATGTGTACCTGTGAACAGAGTATAGTTGCGAGAAATATGGAGAGGTCATATGCGTTCTCAGAAGGTTTTTCAAAAAGAACAAGTTCGAGAAATTTGACCAGATGAGTCTTGAAGATTTTCACTAAGCGTTCTTTGTCTTAGGTTCCAGAGTTGTATAGATCGAAGATCCACACAATTGAGGAATCTTGAAGAAAAATGATGCTTAGAGAAACGAATCAAGAACAGATGACATGTGAGGTGTTTAGTGTGTGAAGATTTGAAGAATAAAACACCTTTGAAGATTTTGTAGAGAAACTTCGAATCAAAGAAGGCAGTAAGAGTAACTTTTAATTACCCTGAATGAAGAACACGACGAACAGTGAGGTGAAACAGTGGAGTACGTCGGTGTAGATCTTCCACGCCCTAACTTGGCGGAGGAAGACGTCTACGGCAGCGGCGCGAGTACGACGACGACGAGGTCGAGGCAGTGAAGTTCTTCCTCACCGGCGATGATGGAGTAGCGGCGGCGCTAGGGTTTGGGAAGCTCGAGTGGGAGAGAGAGATCGAGCGGAGTAAAGGAAGTGAGGAAGGGATGAGGGGGTATTTATAGTAGCAGTGAAAAACTGTTCGCCCGAAGATTTGGGACGAACGTGCCCCTGACCCTTCTCCTTCGCACGACATGTGTCACCCACGTACTGTGTAGTGGAGATCGTGTAAGATCATGGGTGAATTAAAAATTTACCGTGGGATGCGGAACGATTGAGCGGCAAAACCGAAAATTTGGACAAGATTAGTTTTAAAGTTCCGTTCTCAATTTCTTCAGCTGACAAGGACACAGTGAAGATTTTGAACGAGTTTCAAATAGAACGCACATGAAAAATTTGTGAACAGATTGGGTTGAGTATAGCATAGAGGGGAAGGGTCCGATCACATTCACTTAGCAGAAAACCAACTTGAAGAAATAGCAATAAGTGAATGCTGTAGAGGACATAAACTCATATATATATATATATGAATAATTTGAGGAATTTCAACTTTTGGTGGTGGCGTGACCCACCATATAAGAATGATGATTTCAGACACCGCGTACAATTATCGTAGGGTTCTGAGAATAAAATTCTTCATTAATTTCTTCACACTAAGAGTGTTATTCTTCATTGATTGAAGTAAAACGTTTCTTCATGTTTTGCACATCTAAGTCATCAATTTTGCATAAGTGTTAGGATGAGTGTCCTTTTCACAGAACATTCGAAGATTCTAGGATATTTAGCTCACACCGCAACTTGCTAAATCTCTTCTCATCCAAGGGCTTTGTGAAGATATCGGCTAGCTGTTCTTCAGTCTTCACATGCTCAATAGAAATGTCGCCCTTCAACACATGATCACGAAGAAAATGATGACGAATCTGAATGTGCTTTGTCTTCGAGTGCTGAACTGGGTTGTGAGCAATCTTGATGGCACTCTCATTGTCACAGAAGAGAGGTACATTCTTCATGTTGACGCCGTAATCCTTGAGAGTTTGCTTCATCCATAGCAATTGGGCACAGCAAGAACCAGCGGCAATGTACTCAGCTTCAGCAGTAGATAGTGATACGCAGTTCTGTTTCTTCGAGGACCAACAGACCAAAGATCGTCCGAGGAAATGACATGTACCAGATGTTGACTTGTGATCCACACGATCACCAGCATAGTCAGAGTCAGAATATCCAACAAGATCAAAAGCCGAGCCCTTGGGGTACCATAATCCAAGTGTTGGTGTGTGAGCTAGATATCGAAGAATATGCTTCACAGCCTTATGTTGTGATTCCTACGGTGCAGCTTGAAATCGGGCACACATGCAAACACTAAGCATTATATCTGGCCTAGATGCACATAAGTATAATAAGGAACCTATCATGGAGCGGTATACCTTATGATCGAAGTCAATACCATTTTCATCAGTTCACAGATGGCCATTTGTGGGCATAGGAATTTTGACGCCTTTGCAATCTTGCATGTCGAACTTCCTCAGTACATCCTTGAGGTATTTCTCCTGAGATATGAATATGCCATTGTGTTGTTGACGAATTTCAAGACCTAAGAAAAATTTGAACTCCCCCATACTAGACATTTGATATTCTTCACTCATCATATAGGCAAATTCATCACTATAATGTTGGTCAGTACAGCCAAAGATAATATCATCAACATATACTTGGCACACAAACAATTCACCATCATAAGATTTAGTGAAAAGAGTAGGGTCGAGTGAACCGGGTTTGAAGCCTTTCTTCATGAAGAGTTCCTTCAAAGTATCATACCAAGCCCGTGGGGCCTGCTTGAGGCCATAGAGGGCCTTGTTGAGTCTGAAGACTTTGTCAGGATTCTTTGGATCTTCAAAACCTGGGGGTTGAGAAACATATACTTCTTCGTCAAGCTTACCATTGAGGAATGCACTTTTCACATCCATTTGATATAGAATGATATCATGATGGTTAGCATAAGCAAGTAATATGCGAATAGCCTCAAGTCTAGCAAAAGGTGCAAAAGTTTCATCGAAATCAATTCCTTCAACCTGTGTGTAGCCTTGAGCTACAAGTCGTGCCTTATTCCTCACAACAAGGCCATTTTCATCTTGCTTGTTGCGGTAGATCCACTTTGTGCCGATGATATTGTGCTTGCAAGGATCTAGACGTTTGACCAGTTCCCAGACATTGTTGAGCTCGAACTGATGTAATTCTTCTTGCATGGCCTGAATCCACTCAGGCTCTAGAAATGCTTCATCTACCTTAGTGGGCTCTGTAATAGAGACAAAAGCATACTGCCCACAAAAGTTAGACAAATATGAAGCTTTTGAGCGTGTGAGAGAACCTGGCGCTTTGATGTCATTGATGATCTTTTCAACTTACACTTCTTTTGCAATGCGAGGATGAGCTGGTTTTCGTTGAAGAGTTTGATCAGCGTTTTCTTCAGCATCATTTTCTTCAGGTGCATTAGCTCGATGTTCTTCATGTTCTGGAATGAATTCTTTAGCAGATTCTTCAGTAGGAATGACATCCTCAGTAGCCTTGAACTTGATAGTTTCCTCAGGTGCTGGTTCATCTATCACAGTAGGTAGGTGCTCTCTTTGCGAGCCATTAGTTTCATCGAATCGCACATCTACAATTTCAACAACTTTATGAAGAACGTTGTTGAAGACTCTGTAGGTGTGCGAGTCCTTTCCGTAACCAAGCATAAAACCTTCATGTGCTTTCAATGCAAATTTTGAGTTGTGATGAGGATCTCTAATCCAACATTTAGGACCGAAGACTTTGAAATAACTTACATTGGGTTTCTTATCAGTGAGGAGTTCATAGGCAGTCTTTTTGAAGAATTTGTGAAGATATACTCTGTTGATGATGTGGCACGCAGTATCAATTGCCTCAGTCCAGAAACGACGAGGCGTTTTGTATTCATCAAGCATAGTGCAAGCCATCTCAGCAAGAGTCATGTTCTTGCGCTCCACGACGCCGTTCTGCTGAGGAGTGTAAGGAGCAGATAACTCATGAGTAATACCAAGTTCATCAAGATAGTCATCGAGACCAGAATTCTTGAACTCAGTGCCATTGTCACTTCTGATGTGCTTGATCTTCACACCAAAGTTGGTTGAAGCCCTCGAGGAAAATTGTTTGAAGACTTCCTGCACTTCATGTTTGTAAGTAACAAGGTGTACCCATGTGTAGCGAGAATAATCATCAACAATAACGAAGCCATATTGAGATGCTTCATTTGAGATAGCAAAATAATGATTAGGACCAAAGAGATCCATGTGAAGCAATTCAAATGGGCGAGTGGTGGTCATGATAGTCTTTGCTGGATGCTTGGCCTTGGTAACCTTCCCAGCTTCACAGGCTCCGCATAGGTGATCCTTGAGGAATTTGACATTCTCGATGCCAATGACATGCTTCTTCTTCGCAAGCGTGTGCAAATTCCTCATGCCTGCATGACCAAGTCGCCGATGCCAGAGCCAGCCTTCTGAAGCTTTTGCAAGTAAGCACACGGCTGGTTGTGGTCCTGTAGATAAATCAACAATATACAGGTCTCCTCTCCTAAAGCCTTCAAAGACTTTGGAATTTTCAGCGTCCATAACCACAACACAACGGTACTTGCCGAAGACAACAACCATATCAAGATCACAAAGCATTGAGACATACATAAGGTTGTATCCTAAGGACTCAACAAGCATGACTTTGTCCATGTGTCGATCCTTTGTAATCGCAACCTTACCTAGACCCAATACCTGACTTTTTCCTTTGTCAGCAAAGATGATATGCTTCAGATGCAACGGAGATAATGGAGCATCCATCAATAGATTCTTGTCACCAGTCATGTGGTTTGTACATCCACTATCGAGGACCCACTCAGTGGCTTTGGGTTGATCATCCTGCAGATGAATTAATGCAGCTTACAAACTCATATACTTCATCAGTGAAGAATATGACAGCAATTCATCAGATCAATTTCATCAAGTAAAAGAACTGATAACGCAATATGAGGAAGTGAGAAATGAAAGTTCATTTCTTCATGATTAGCCTGTGTCCTTTCAGGCATGCTTAGGTCTCCAGCAAATTCTTCAGACGATTATGTGCGTCTGGAGACCTGACCCTGCAGAAGAGATTAGTTATTTTTCTTCACCACCCACATCTGAAGGGGTGGCAAAGAGTTCATCATTCTGCGAGCTCCATACAAGAAGGATGGCATAGAAGCCAGTCCATTTCGTTTCACATAAGAGGGGTTAGAGTAAGTATAAGAGTAAGCAGAGAAATTCTTTGAGGACTTATGGACATAATGATTTGAAGAATAATGCACATATCCATAATCCTTAGATCTTCCCTGCGAAGCAGACGGGTTAGCACGATGATGTTCATATGAGGACTTTGATCCATATGAAGAATTTGGTCCATATGAAGAATTTGATCTGGGGTTCCTATTCTTCACAGGTGGCGTCATGATGACATTCACCTGAAGATTTTCAAGGCATCTTTTGGGAACCCAGATTTTCTTCACAGGGGAGCCGTTCCTGCAGTTAGTGCCAACATATCTAGCAAATACTTCACCATTCTGATTTTTGAATAGCTTATAGTTGGAGTCAATTGACTCATCATCAGAATGAGGAGATTCACATGCAAATTTAGATAAGTTAGATGGATTAACTGGAGGTCCCTTTGCAGCAACCCATGTAGTTTTGGGGTACTGCTCAGGCTTCCAATATGTACCATCAGCATTGAGTTTCCTCTCAAAGGCGATACCCTCTTTCCTAGGGTTCCTGTTGAGGATCTGCTTTTTAAGCACATCACAAAGAGCCTGATGCCCTTTGAGGCTTTTGTACATGCCTGTCGTGTACAATTCCTTCAGCCCTGCATCGTCAGTGATACTAGCAATGTCCTCAGATGAGGAATTAGTGATAGCAGAGGCATGTGAAGAATTTGAAACATTAGCAGCATTTGAACATTCAGGTGAAGAATTAGCAGATTCACGTTCAATGCACTTCAAGCATGGAGGAACAAATTCTTCCTGAGATGCGCTGATTTGTTGAGCAAGTAATGAATCGCGCTCCTTCTGAAGATCTTCATAACTCACTCTTAGCTTCTCAAGGTCTTGCTTTCTTTGAAAAAATTCATAAGAAAGCTTCTCATGATCCGATAAGAGAGTGTTATGATGACTTTGAAGTTTGTCAAGCTTGGATTGAAGTCTCTGAAGATTTTCAGTCAAAGTTTCAGTGCGATCCATTTCTTCACCCAACATATCATCACTTTTATTTAGCATGTTTTGAACCGTTTCTAAAGCCCTTTGTTGTTTTATAGCAATCTTAGCAAGTTTAGAATAGCTGGGCTTAAGGTTTTCATCAGATTCATTCTCACTTGATTCAGAAGTGGTATATTTGAGTACCTTGGCACCCTTTGCCATGAAGCAATAGGTGGGAGCGTAGTCATCATCCCCTTCATCAGCCTTGTTGGTGAGGTCATTTTCCTCAATGTTGAAGATAGACTTGCTGACAAATGCAGTAGCGAGAGCAAGGCTCGCCACTCCGGATTCGGACTCCTCAGATGACTCCTCTTCCTCATTTTCTTCAGATTCAGCCTCAGAGTCCATTTCCTTGCCAATGAATGCCCTGGCCTTCTTGGAGCTGCTCTTCTTGTGATATGAAGGCTTTGAGGATTTTGATGATGAGGATTTTGTGGATTTCTTCTTTTTCTTTGCATCATCAGAACTGTAATCCTTGTATTTCTTCTTCTTTGATTCCTTTTCCCACTGAGGACAATCTTGAATGAAATGTCCAGGTTTCTTGCACTTGTGACAGAGCCTCTTCTTGTAGTCACTGGATGAGGAATCATTGCTCCTTGAGGATCTTCCAAGGCGACCACGTCTTGAGAACTTTTGGAACTTCTTCACGAGCAGAGCCAGATCATGGCTCAGTTCTTCAGGATCACCAAGGCTGCTACCAGAGTCTTCATCTTCGGACTCAGATACTGCCTTGGCCTTCAGTGGACGTGTTCTGCCATAGCTTGAACCATAGAGATCTCTCTTTTCAGCAAGTTGGAACTCATGAGTATTTAGCCTCTCGAGAATATCAGCGGGATCAAGTGACTTGTAATCAGCATGTTCTTGTATCATCGATGCCAGAGTGTCAAATGAGGAATCAAGCGATCTCAGCAATTTCTTCACCACCTCATGGTCGGTGATGTCAGTGGCACCAAGTGCTTGAAGCGCATTTGAGATGTCAGTGAGGCGATTGAAGGTTTGTTGAACATTTTCATTGTCGAGTCTTTTGAAGCGGTTGAAGAGATTGCGAAGAACATCAACTCGAGAGTCACGCTGAGTTGAGACTCCTTCATTCACTTTGGACAACCTGTCCCAGATAAGCTTCGTTGTTTCCAAAGCACTCACTCTGCCATAATGTCCTTTGCTCACATGGCCACATATGATATTCTTCGCTTGAGAGTCGAGTTGCTTGAATCTCTTCACATCGGCAGCATTCAGAGAAGGTGTGACTGAGGGAACACCATTTTCCACAACATACCAGAGATCGTTATCAATTGCTTCAAGATGCATTCGCATCTTATTCTTCCAGTAGGGGTAGTCCGTCCCATCGAAGGTAGGACACCCAGCAGAGATCTTGATCATACCTGCGGTCGACATAACTAAAACTCCAGGCGGTTAAACCAAAATCACACAGAACAAGGGAGTACCTTGCTCTGATACCAATTGAAAGTGCGTTATATCGACTAGAGGGGGGTGAATAGGCGATTTTTATGAAATTCTTCACTGAGGAATTTGCCGGTGAGGAAATTTCTTAGCGAAGAACTACTAGCAGTGGAATAAGTACTCAAAAGTAAACACAACAAAATACAAGCATAGTCATCATGATGAAATGAAGATAGGCACAGAGTACATGAAGCGTAATCACAGGGTAACACAGGATGAAAACAAACAGACTAAAGAAATTGAACTGGGGAAATTGAGAAAGTCTTCAGTCAAGGTCTTCAAACACAAATATGAACAAACATATAGCACAGTTATGAGGAAATGAAAGAGTTGAGGAAATAAAACCAGTAAGCTCGGTGAAGACAATGATTTGGTAGACCAGTTCCAACTGCTGTCTCAGTTGTACGTCTGGTTGGAGCGGCTGAGTATTTAAACTCGAGGACACATAGTCCCGGACACCCAGTCAAGGACACTTAGTCCAAGACACCCAGTCCTCACCGTATTCTCCTTGAACTAAGGTCACACAGACCTCGTCCAATCACTCGTGGTAAGTCTTCAGGCGACTTCCAAACCTTCACAAACTAGGTCACTCGGTGATCCACAATTCCTCTTGGATTCTCTAGACCATGACGCCTAACCGTCTGGAAGAAGCACAGTCTTCAAAGGTAACAAGCATCGGATCCACTCAGGATCAATCTCTTCAGTGATGCTCAATCACTTGGGGTTTGTAGGTGTTTGGGTTTTGGATTTTTGGTTTTTCCTCACTTGATGATTTTCGCTCAAAGTCCTCGGAGGATGGGTTACTCTCAAATGACAAGTTTCAGTTTCTCTCGGAGCAGCCCCAACCAGCAAGTGGTTGTAGGGGGCGGCTATTTATAGCCTAGGGAGCAGCCCGACATGATAAGACATAAATGCGCTTCAATGATATGACCGTTTGGTGGATAGATATTTTGGAACAGCTGGCGCATAGCACAGCAACGGTCGGAATTTTGAGCACCAAAATCCTCAGGGCTATCATGTTCCTCACTGTGTAGGCAATCCGCACTGGCGAATTCCTAACTCCTCAGTCAGGACAAATTCCTTAGAGACCAGAAGAACTTCGTCTCTGTCACTGAAGAAATTGACTGAACTGTATGAGATTTTCAATGGCTTCACTCGAAGGGATTGGTAGGTGTAGGATTTTGAGTTGAGCATCACATGGAAATTTTTCCTTAGTATTTCCTCGACCCCCTTTAACAGTACGGTGTTTCCTATGACTCAAGAAAGAGAAAAACAAAATTATGAAAACGAAAGTCTTCAAGCTTCATATTCCTCGCATGAATATCAAGTCTTCACGGACGGACCAATTTCTTCACTTTCAAAGTCTTCATGAAAGTCTTCAGAAATACCAAAATCTTCACTCGAAGATATTCATTTTTAGGGGTCGACTTTTCCTGTAAATATCAAACTCCTCATAGACTTATAGACCTGTGTACACTCACACACGCATTAGTCCCTTAACCTATAAGTCTTCAATACACCAAAATCACTAAGGGGCACTAGATGCACTTACAATCTCCCCCTTTTTGGTGATTGATGACAATATAGGTTAAGTTTTCAACGGGGATAAACATATGAAGTGTAAATACTGATATTGAGGAATTGATTGCAAGATATAGAAGAACTCGAGGGGCACTAGATGCACTTACAGCCTATGTACACACATAACAAATAAGTGGCACTCAATCGGCATGATGATAATAACCAATAACTTAAAGCCAAGGTTAACTTATTGTCTCCCTGGCAGGGGGAAGGTAAATTTGTATGGCTGTACCGGCCACAAGCTATAAGTAAAGAACTTCCTTTGCTAACGGATTGTGACCATTGCCCAAAAGAATGAACTCGAGGTCTCTGCTGCGCTGCAAGTTCTTCAGCTGGCTAATCCTTAAGGGCCGGGTGTGGATGTCTGACTGGTTGGTGTGACGAGGTTTGCGTCACCAAGACGAATGCCCCATGTGCAATCAGGAACAAGAGTCGATCGATCATCTGCTGATCACTTGTGTCTTCGCATGTTTAGTGTGGTTTGAGGCGCTTAGGGCCTGGGGCCAGGAGGATCAATCTCTGGAGCCTAATGACCGCCTTCTACCTTGGTGTGCTGATCTTGCATTGGGCCAATAGAACAATAAGGACCTCAACACCTTTGGGAGACGTGGAAGCACCGGAATACGGTCGTGTCCAATAACGCCTCCCTGTCCCGACACATTATTCAAGTCGTGAGGGAGTGGGCTTTGGCGGGGTTCTTTCATGTGGACCTAAACAGTTGTTTATCTAGGGTGGCGAGGCGGGCTAGTCGCGAGATATAGCGCATGCATTTTTATCGGTGCCCCTAGGCCATCTTGTAACTGTGTGGACGGGTGTTCTCTTACCCTCTCCTTCTATCATTAGATGATACACTTAGTCATGCATATTCTAGAAAAAAAGTGAACTCGAGAATGACCAAGACCACGATGAGAACGAACTGAACAACAACCATCATGTAGCGAATGAGCGATTCCATCCTCCTGAGTACACAATGTAGAGATAACAGTACTGAGCATCTCCGATAGCTGTCAACATGCTTACGAAGATCGACCACCAGTCCTTCTGGGGCCACAAGTGCGCCACGGAGGCCACAACATTGAGCCATGCTAGGGCGTAGGGAAACTGAGTGCGGCCTCCCACACCATCATCTCCGACGATCTGAATGTTATCAATCTAAAATGGAATAGGAATTAATTCATGAAGACAATTGAATATGTTATAACATTATTAGTCATTGAGAAATACAATGAATTAGACCCATGAACAGATTTCAAAAACCTCCACAACACTCTATCTCGAACATTAGCACAAATATAGAGGCACTTAGTATTGAGGACCGGGATGTCCACATCAAGCTTCCACAAGAGGGCAACCCCACAGATCATCCTATCCAGTTTTGTTTTACAAAGAAATAAAATGCCCCGATCCGCACACTTCGGGACTAACCCTTGCCCGTTCGAGGCCGCGAGCAACATTATTGCTGGTCAGTCCTGCCATCTTATCACAAGTTGTGGTGGACCAACGGCCCTGGACTAACTTCCGAACAATCTGGTTTTAACATCCCGTTGCAGGGTGTTGCAATACATTCATAATTCGCTTATAGTGGGTTGCAAGAGTGACAGAAGCTTAAACCCAAGTAAGAGGTTGTTGCGTATGGGATTAAAGAGGACTTGTTACTTAATGCTATGGTTGGATTTTACCTTAATGATGTTTAGTAGTTGCGGATGCTTGCTAGAGTTTCAATCATAAGTGCATGTGATCCAAGTACGGAAATTGTGTTGCCACATGCCTCTCCCACATTGCATATGATAAGTATCTATCGTGTTATATCCAATTGCCTATGGACAATCTTTCTCTTTGTGTTACCAAAAGCTCTCTAATAAAACAATCTAACTTCTGTTATCCTGCTAAGTACTTCTAGTTTTATTCTTGCAAGCTTATCCTTACACCTAAAAGTAGTTTTATTCTTGTTCTAGGTAAAGCAAACGTTAAGTGTGCGTAGAGTTGTGTCGGTGGTTGATAGAACTTGAAGGGAATATTAATTCTACCTTTAGCTCCTCGTTTGGTTCGACACTCTTACTTTCCGAAAAAGGCTACAATTGCCTATTTGAAGCTCCCGACTGCAGGAATCAGAGTTCTGTGGTGAAAACATATGTTGGAACTCACACATGTAGTAAAGAGTGGAAGCTGAAAGCATTCACTACAAAGTATTTGGCTGTAAGGTATATTGAAAACTTTAGGGTAGATGAAAAGATGACACTTCGAAAATTTTCAAGGTTGGTGCAGCAATACTATAACATGACTGTGACAAGAAGGAATCTACAAAGGGCAAGAAGGATAGCATGAAGTTAATGAATGGGGATGAGGAGAAGCAATACACCAAGCTATGGGATTTATGCCGAGGAGATAAGAAGGTCGAATCTTGGGAGCAGCATGTTCATGGAACTTAAAGATGGTGCCTTCTATAGGTTATGCATGTCATTCGATGCATGTAAGATGGTCTTTTATCAGGATGTAGGCTAGTAATCTTCAATTATGGGTGTCACCTGAAAAACAAGTATAGTGGGCAGTTATTGACTACAGTAGGTGTTGACCCAAACGATTGCATTTTCGCTATAGCAATTGTTGTAGTTGAAGTGGAGGACACCCCAACATGGAAATTGTTTCTACAAACTTTGAAGGAATAATTGAACATAGATAACACATCACCATGGACTATTATGAGTGATAGACAAAAAGGGTTGGTAAATGCCGTCAGTGCTCTATTGACGGTGAACATAGATTTTGTGTGCGACATCTTTACCAGAACTTTGTCAAGAAATTTAAAGGGAGGAAGGTGAAGAACAAGCTATGACAGATTGCAAGGTCCACTACCAGGGCTGATTCGATTAAACAAATGGACGAGATGATGGCACTTGAAAATGATGCATGTCTATACTTGGAGGCAATTGAGCCTAATGCATGGTGTAGGGCCCTCTTTCTCTTGTTACATTGTAATATCATTCCACTTATAAGTTAGCTTGCTTCTAACACATAAAGCACATGAAACTGAAGGTATATACTTGATTCTAGAGAATTGCATGTGCTTACCATTTTTCAAAAGATGAAGAATCAGCTCCTGACTAGGTTCTATGGAAAAGACTGAGAGTGTGAAGAGAGGTGTGGTAGAATCTGTCCAAAGATTAGGAAAAAATTGGATAGAAATGCATAAATGGCAAACAGTTGCTACGCATTAGCTGCTAGAAGAAGAATCTTCGAAGTTACAAGGCTAGTTGGGAAGTACATTGTGGATCTCGACAAAAGTGAGTGCTCATGCAGGGCCAGGCAGCTAACGGGCATACCATGGAGGCATTCAATATCTTGTGCAAGGGATGAAAGAACCAAGCCTGAGGACTTGGCCTCTCATTGCTATATTATTTCTGCACTCAGGGATGCATATGGGGAGATCATCATGCCCTGTAGAGATTAGAGAGAGTGGAAGAGCATGAATGGTATTATAGTTAAGCCACAAAATATGAAAAACAAGTAGGGAGGCCTAGAAGAAGAGAAATAAGAGTGTTGTTGAGGAAGAAGGGAGAAGAATGAGTAGGCATGGCTCAATTTCTCACTGTTCTGTTCGTAACTCTACTGAACATAATGGAAGGACGTGTCCAGAGCTAGGAAAAGGACAAGTTCAAAATGATCAAGCAGCTGGCCAACAAGATCAACAAAAAGAGAGAAGAAAGCTCTTTGTTAAAAGAAGGATCATTGCCAACACACAGGTACAACTATACTTTAGTTGTAAATTAAACTAGTACATGGCTACAAACTAATATTTTGTGCAAATCTAAAGGCATCCTCATCCACAAGTTTAATTGCTTCTGCTGCTCATGATGTTAGCCAGCAGAACCTATGAGTGCTCCATGTTTTGATGCAAGATGTAAGTTAATTAGCTTATTGACACTTCTGCTACACATCATTTCTGAGTGCTTGTTTTTAGACTGATTGCACCTCCTCCTCTAGGCTGTAGGAACTCAAAAATCTCAGGCGGCATGTCCTCCTCTTCTACAGAATGATTTTATTGCAAGACATAGGGATGCACTGCCGTGGAGGTCAACGGAAATAACCACACATGTGGCAGGACTGAATAAAAAGAAGAATTCCAAAAAAAAGGAGAAAGAAAATGTGGTTCCTAGGAAAAGGAATTAGTAGAGTGTAAAGTGATGATGTTGCTTCATTTTGGATGTGCATAGAAGGCAGCAAAGTGATGCTGCTACTTCATTTTCGTAGTTACTGCATGTTGCTGGAGATGTTGCAAACTTAATTCGTATGTTGGTCCTAACACATATACGGGTTCATTTGCAAAATTACCCAGGCTTCAGCAGTGGGAAATCTCCATGCACGCTACCTGATGGCCATGTGAGCTGGTGGGGGGGAATGTTTAGGACCTCGGGTGCACAACTTAAAATGTTTAGGGACCCCAACATTCAGTTTCAATGTTTTAGGACCTACTTGATACCTTCTGAATAGTTATAGGACTGCTGATTTCATTTACTCTATAAAAAAAGTTCGCAATGTATACAAAAAATGTATAATGCATATGGAGGAAGTAGACATTGAAATATATGTTTCAAAAAATGTTAACCATGTAGTATATGGAAAATGTTAAACGTGTGTATATATAATGTTTAACTTGTATAAAAATGTATCATATGTTATAGAAAAATGTAATATGTGTACAAAATATATTAGACATCAAAATATATATCTGAAAATATGTTAATCATGCATATGAAAAAATTAAACTCGTCATATATAAATGTTAAACTTGTATTAAAAAATGTTTTAGATGTATAAAATGTACAATCCTTATGAAAACAATAGACGTCGAAACATTTATAGAATAAATATAATCATGTATTAAAACACATCTTGGCGTGTAAAAAAATATAGAATGTGTAAAGAAAATCTAGACATATATTGAAGAAATAAAAGAGAAAAAACAAAGGAAAAAGAAAAGAAAAGCAAAAAGAAAAAGCCAAAGGAAAACTGGAGGAAAAATAAACGCAAATATAGAAACCAAAAAGTCAAGAAAGAAACATAGGAAATCATAGAAAACATCGGAAAAGGAAAGAAAACAAAAAAATCTGCAAAAACCAAGAAAGAACAAAGAAAACCGGGTGAAAAACAGAAGAAAACTAAACTTATAATGAAAAACCCAAAGAAAACAAGTGAGAAACCAAAAGGAAAGAAAAAAAGAAAGTGAAAAAAGAAAGAAAACCTAGAAATACTACGACGAGCAAACCTAACGCGAGTGAGTCCTAGGTTAAATGGGCCGGCCTGCTCAAACTGCGCCTGAAGCAGGAGCATCTTCAATCTCGCCTGAAGCGACACATAGCTCATGCGCTTTCTCCACGCCTCGGATGCTCGTCGAGAACTCCTGATACAATCTGCCGAATCGATCCGGTTACTTGCTTACTGGCCAACGCCTGACGCTGTGTCACACCTCTGATTGCTCCGAGTACTCGCTGACTTCCAGTTCACTCTCATCCGCACATGCCAATCCACCTAATACATCTTCTCTACGAACGACATTGATCCACGCCGAGCTTTCTCCTTAGACAAACGCACCAGGACCTCCGAACGACAAGCCATATATTTTAACAAGAACTTCACAGGCTAAATTGAACCCGTGCCTAGTTCATGTACCTTCAGTTCAGTCAGCATATACTGAAAATTGATGTAAACTCTTCAAGCTTGGTCATACAAGAAAATTATATGAATGTACAAAATCACCGTTCGTACGCAACAAAGTCATGGCATAATGGGTTGCCCATGTGCAACCGAAAAGATAATCAACTTAAACAAAAATATTGTATTAAAAAAAAGCACCTTCACAACATGAAACTACCCTTTGCAACGCGCACACAATCATCACAATATGTCTCCCGTCTATATGCAACAAAAACAAAAATTATCAAAATCACTGCTCTCTCACCAGCACTATTTCAGCTTGCCAACTGTCGAGAATTGAGAACTAGACGGAATGCAACACACTTTGTATGGATCAGTTGGTACAGTAAATATAGAGGGTCTGAGCACATCATGTCTAACGGTCTAACTACCTTATAATTCAGTACTTTGGAGCTGCCATACCAGAAAGTGATCTTCATCTTAGCCAACAGAACAGCATCGCCAGACGCTAATGCCTTAATGAGCTCGTTCCATCCACTACTGGTGTCCATCAGCAAAAATATATATAAATGAACTAAGATGTCGTTATTCATCAAAAACACATAAAACATGTAATGCTACAGACGATATGAAAGCTATAGCATTTGCAAAAATTTCAACACATGCATATTTATATTTTAACATAACAAATTTTCGCTACTAACTTATTTTCCTTTTTTAATTTCTTCCTCTCCTGTTATCAATCTATATCTATACTACTATTAAAAGAGCAAATATGAATTCGCTTAAAGCCACACAACAAACTGTACGCGGAGTAACCAGGACCCTCCAATCAAATCAAGTTAAACACATCCAACTGTCCATATTTCATCAAAGGTCTGCCAATCGAATAAACGACTGAGATCAAATGTTCTGCCACGCCGTGGTCTGCCAAGTCCCCGCGGCCTGCAACAACCGAATTGGGCCTCGCCGACCTTTCTTCCTCCCAGATCGCGAAGGACAGATCCGGAGCAACCTCGCGCCGCCCCTCTCCTTGCGCCGCCGCTCCTCCGTTCCCCTCCTCGTGTGCCCCCCTCCTTTCACCTGCAAGAATGACCCTCTTTCTACCTTCACCTCTCCCCATCAGCACCCTTTGGTGGCCTGCCCTGCAAGGGCGCCCGAAGGCATCGACGCGCTAGGGTTCTGCAGTCGCCGCCTCCCTCGCTCGAGTGCCACCGCGCCGCGGTCTTCCCCCTCCCTCGTAGGGTCGTTGGCGCACCCCGCTCCGAGGTCCCAGCCGAATGGCCGCCACTGTCGTCGGCATCATTCGTTGTGGCGGCTGAGAGAACTGCTCGCCGCCGAGTTCGTCTCACCACAATCACGGCCACACCGCGATCTACTCGCTCCTCCTCGCTCGGGAGCCCCAGCCTGGTGAGATTTCCTAGCCATCCTCCGTCTCCCATGTTTCTGAATTGTCTCAGTACAGGAGCACGCCCACTGATTGTTGTGTCGTGAAAATGAGGCTAGCCGTGGTGTGTAGTCCGTCATCCTGTGAGTTGTGACGTGAAAATGAGGCAGTTGTGGTATGCAGGTCGTCGCTTTGCGAGCTCTGACGCTGACGAAGCAGTTCTCACCTCGCGCCAAGGTTTTGGATCCCAAGCGAACCTTTTTTCTCGTGGGGCACCGGAATTTGCGGTTACCACGGTAACCACGAAATTCCGGAAAAATTTCGCACGAAATTTCAAATCAAATTTTGAATTCAAATTTTTTTGAAGTAGATATAGATAGGTTTATCAGTCCTAAATAACACTAACGCTTCTCTGGCCTAGTGGCTATTCGGCAGCAGCTACCACCTATGTTGAAGTCCCGAGTTCGAACCCTGGTCCCCCCAAATAAAAAGCGTATGGCCAGATTTGAACCCGCGTCTAGCAGCTTACAAAAGGTTGGCTTTACCACTAGGCCGCGAGTATCTCTACGGTTGGTTAAGAGATGGCCTGTATTTAACTATGCTGTAAGCGTTTGAATTATTCGAGATTTTTTGCTCGGTATGCGTAGTTCTCGAGGGGGGCGGTAAACTCGGTAACCGCGTGAGATCTCGGAATTTCGCTCGGTACCCAAAACAGTGCCTCGCGTATAGGGGCGCAGCTGTGGTCAGGTCAGTCTGAACTTGCGTGGCGTGATTATCCTGCTGTTGGCTACACTACTGGAATCAGCTAGTTTGCCATCTGCCAGTTCTTTGTCGTCCGCTAGCGGACGGCAAAGAAGCTCTTTGCTATCAGCTTCCAAAAAGCAGATGGCAAAGAACTGGCTGATGGCAATCAGCCAGTTCTTTGCCGTCTGCTAGCGGACGGCAAAGATTCTTTGTCGTCGGCTAGCGGACGGCAAAGAGGGAGGGGCCCCACTGACGAGCTGCAAAAAAAAAACCTAACGGGCCCCCTCTTTGCCGTCCGCTAGCGGACGGCAAAGAGCAAGAAGGCGGACGGCAAAGAGGGAGGCCCCACGTAACGTTAACGGGGCCGCGCCCCACACCCCCCTCTCTCTCTCTTTCTCTCCCACCTCTCGCCACCGCCCCGTCGCACCATGCCCCGCCGCCGCCCCAGCGCCCCCCGCCGCCGCCCCGTCGCCCCCCGCCGCCCTGCCGTCTGGGCGCCGCCACGCCCCGGTGCCCCGGCACCTCCGCGCCCCGCCGCCCCGGCCGGGCCCGGCGCCGCCGCCCCAGGCCGCCCCGCCCCCCTCCTCCGCCGCCCCAGGCCGCCCCGCCCCGCTCCTCCGCCGCCCCAGGCCGCACCGCCCCCCTCCTCCACCCTGCAGGTGAGTCTCTTCTTCCTTTTTTTCCTTTTTTCTGTTTTTTTAATTTTAGGTTTATGTTTAGTTTAGATTTAGTTTTAGTTTTAGGATTAGTTTTAGGTTTATAGGTTTAGTTTTAGTTTAGTTTTAGGTTTAGATTTAGTTTTTTTTCTTTTTCTGTATTTTTAGTTTTAGGTTTAGGTTTAGTTTAGTTTTAGGAAAGAAGAAAAAGAGAAAAAGAGGAGATCAGGAGAAGAAGAAGAAGAAGAGGAGGAGGAGAAGAAAAAAGAAGAAGAGGAAGAAGAAGAAGAAGAAGAAGAGGAGAGGAGGAGAAGAAGAAGAGGAAAAAGGAAAGGAGGAAGAAGAAAAAAGAGGAGAGGAGGAGAAGAAGAAGAGGAAAAAGGAAAGGAGGAGGAGGAGGAGGAAGAAGAAGAAGAAGAAGAAGAAGAAGGAAAAAAAAAGGAAGAAAAGGAAAAGGAGGAAGAAGAAGAAAAGGAAAAAAACCTGACCCAACACGGTACCCTGACCCCGACACGACACCCCGACCCCGACACCCCGACCCCGACCCCGAGACCCCGACCCCGACCCCGACACCCCGACCCCGACCCCGACCCCGACCCCGACACCCCGACCCCGACACCCCGACCCCGACCCCGACACCCCGACCCCCCAAGCCTGACCCGACACCCCGACCCCGACCCCGACCCCGACCCGACACGGTAACCAGACCCCGACCCGGCACCCCGACACGACACCCCGACCCCGACCCCGAGACCCCGACCCCGACACCCCGACCCCGACCCCGACCCCGACACCCCGAGCCTGACCCGACACCCTGACCCCGACACCACACCCCGACCCCGAAACAACACCCCGACACCGACACGGCACTACCCCGACATCGACACGACACCCCGACCCCCCGACCCCGAAACAGCACCCCGACCCCGACACGGCACCCCGACACCAACAGGACACCCCGACCACCGACACCTCCCGAAAAGGTGTTCTTTGGCCTTCCAGAGGCCGACGGGGTCATATATTTGTGAATTATTAGTTAGGTCATATATTTTTCGATTTTGTTATGAAAAACATCATATATAATTGTGTTGATCGTGTAGTTTTAAATGTGCAGTTGTTTCATCGCTGCGAGGTTTGGTGTTCGACGACCTCGCCGTGCGTTTGACGAGCTCTGCCCCTTCGTTCGTGGGTGAGCACAAATGACAAGTCCTCCTCCCCCATTAATTATTTGATCTATTCCGATGAAACTTGATAGCTAGCTATATATGTGTCTTGAATCATCAGTATGCGTAACCAATATGTGTCTCCCGTTCGAAAGCGTCATAGTTATAAATATGCATGCATTTGCATATTTATAACCTTGATTCTTTCGAATTGTCCAACGCTATCCATGGACAGCCCGAGTATGTGTAGATTGGGTTCGTTTTCCCATATGCTTTGCTCCGGATCCGACGCATATATTTCGTCAGTGCCTCCCCTGTTGTTCTCCGGGTACACATCCTCTCTGTTTATTGCAGAGACGTGTATTAGGAGAACAGCGGGGAGGTGCTGCCGAAATTTTGCGTCGGATCCGGAGCATAGCATGGGAAAATAAACTCAATCTACACATACACGGGTGGGATTAGGACCTATCATTACCTATTAGAGTGTAGGTTGCATGGACATAATAAAATTGGCAAAGTAGATCAACTGATGAATATATACATGGTGAATTACATATATAATTGTTGTGTGTCCAGTAGCTCTGAAAGTCAAGATGAGTGACCGTGCTTGGATGTATACCGGTCACACTGGTCAGAACAAATGGAGCGCTGAATGGTTCACAAAAACTAAGGGGTTTGTGCAAGCCGCATTTGCAAATGGCCAAAAGAAAACCTGGTGCCCCTGTTTCCGGTGCGGCAATTGGGAAAAGAAGACAGAGGCTGAAATGGGAAACACCTGCAGAAGAGTGGTTTTACGCCCGATTATACGGTGTGGACATTTCATGGTGAGTCTGCCCAACGTGACCGAGCTGAGGTGGATCGTCGTCGCACCGACGAGCATGGTACCGGGATGGAAAACATGGTGCAAGGCTATGATGATGCTCGGGATTCGGACGAGGAGATGGAGGAATCTGCAAAGGCCTTCAATGAAATGTTGGAGTCTTCGAAACGTCCGCTCCACGAGCACACTGAGCTTTGTCAGTTGGATGCCATCTCACAAGTAATGGCTCTGAAGGCTCAGTTCAACTTGGGCAGAGAATGCTATGACGCAATTATGACAGTATTTGGACGCTTTCTACCCAAAGGCCATGTAATGCCTGCAAACCTGTACCAGTCGGACAAAATCCTCCGTGCACTGAAGATGCCCTATGAGAAGATACATGCATGTGAGAAAGGATGTGCCTTATTTAGGCTTGACTATGCGGACTTGAACTATTGTCCCATTTGCAAGTCTTCCAGGTATATTGTGGTAGACAACGGTATGGGTGAGAAGACACAGACCAAAATCCCCGTTAGTGTTCTTCGGTATATGCCAATCGTACCAAGACTTCAACGTCTTTTCATGGTCGAAGAGACGGCCAGACAGATGACATGGCACAAAACAGGCAAAAGAACCGAACTAGATGCAGATGGGAATCTGATGATGGTACACACATCGGATGGTGTTGCGTGGAAAAAGTTTGATGAATTACATGCTGACAAAGCGGCAGATCCAAGGCATCCTCGAGTCGGCATCAGCACGGATGGGTTCAGTGTGTTTGGTATGACGGCAGCCCAATACAGTTGTTGGCCCGTATTTGTCTTTCCACTCAATCTCCCCCCGGACAGATTATGCAAAGAAAGAACATTTTCCTGACGTTGATAATTCCAGGACCCAACTATCCGGGCAAAAATATGAATGTGTACATGCAGCCGCTTAAGGACGAATTGCAAGAAGCCTGGGATAATGGGTTCAAGACATACGACGCCTTTAGCAAACGGAACTTCATAATGCATGTCTGGTACATGTACTCGACGCATGACTTGCCGGCGTATGCGCTATTCGTTGGCTGGTGTGTGCATGGAAAGTTCCCGTGCCCCACATGCAAGGGAGCTCTTGAGTTTCGTGGCTTCAGGCCGGTTGCAAGTTTTCTTGCTTCGACATGCATAGACAGTTCCTGGATCCTCGCCATAAGTTCAGGAAAGACAAGAAGAACTTCATCAGGGGTAGAGTTGTCAAAAACTCTGCACCACCTGCATTGACAAGCCAACAGACCCTGGATCAGTTAAACGCTCTCGAGCCAGATCCACAACGTCCAGGGTACTTCAAGGGGTATAATACTAAGCACGCGTGGACTCACAAAACATGCTTATGGGATCTGCCTTACTTCAAAGACCTCCTTTGCCCACACAACATCGACGTGATGCACACTGAGAAGAATATCGCCGAGGCACTTTTTGGTACATTGTTCGGCATAGATGGGAAGTCAAAGGATAATACTAAGGCTAGAGTCGATCTGGAGGCGCTATGTGATAGGCCGTTACAAAACATGAAAGAACCGAAAGGAAAGCAGAACTGGACGAAGCCAAAGGCATGGTTCAATCTTGGAAGGCCAGCTATGAGGGAAATTTTCTTGTGGGTGCAACAGCAGTTGATGTTCCCCGATGGGTATGCAGCGAATCTAAAGAGGGGAGCGAATCTTGATAAACTGAAGATATTTGGTCTCAAGAGTCATGATTGGCACATATGGATTGAGCGGGTAATGCCGGTGATGTTGCGTGGCTTCATCCCTGAGGATGAATGGCTAGTACTGGCAGAACTCAGCTATTTCTTCCGTGTTCTTTGTGCGAAAGAACTATCGCCTGGCGTGCTAGAAGAAATGGAAGAGTTGGCGCCGGAGTTGATCTGCAAGTTAGAGAAAATCTTTCCACCGGGCTTCTTTAATCCAATGCAGCATTTGATTTTGCATCTCCCGACCGAGGCAAGATTGGGGGGGCCCGTGCAAAATCGTTGGTGCTACCCAACTGAGAGGATGCAGAAGACGCTTCGAGAAAAATGTAAAAATAAACGTAGAATTGAAGCATCGATGGCTGAGGCATTCATCACAGAGGAGGCGGCAAACTTCGTAACAGCGCACTACGAAGCCAAAAATCGTCATTTGCATAATCTGAAGCCTCGGTACAATGCTGACGAGCCTAAAAAGGATGGATCCAACCTCAGCCTATTCAAAGGGAATCTCGCACCAGCTAGTGTTTCACATCCAGTATCTTTGGATAACGAAGAATGGCGGACCATTTCGTTGTATATCTTCAACATCCTGATAGAAGTGCGGCTGTACATCGAGTAAGTTCTCGGTACATTGTTTCGCAACTTCTATTTCCTTTGAACTACTCTTATTCCTGGATATGTCATACAGTCGATACGTCACCATATTCTCGTATGGAGCGGAGATCCAAAAGGATTCTATCGAAGAGTATGAGCTTCTCGCAAAGCAAGGAGGTGGCTATCCCGGTTTCATCTCTTGGTTCAAACAAACGGTAATTTCTATTAGACAATTTCATTTCATTCGCTAATTTGTGCATAATGCAACAATCCTTTCATATTAAACTTGTAGGCTAATTCAGATTCTATGGACGCCGAATTGAGACAAGTCGCTAATGGTTTTGACTATAAGGTCCATTCATTTGACAAGTACGACATCAACGGGTATCGCTTTCGTACCTATGGCAAAGAGCTATCTATGGCTGACCGAAAGTCTACAAATTGTTGCGTATCTGCTATCGGCGAAGGAGGTACCGAGTATTATGGGAGAGTTGAAGCAATTTATGAACTTCTGTTCTATGGTGAAAACCCACCGAATGTCGTAGTCTTCAAATGTTATTGGTTTCAGCCGAAGGAGACTAGAAGGACTCATGAACATATAGGGCTAGTTGAAATCAACCAAAGCACTCATTTAGATGTTCCTGATGTCTATATTATGGCTCAACAGGCGACCCAAGTATTCTATCTACCGTGGGCCTGCCAAACTAATCCAAATCTGAAAGGTTGGGATGTCGTTTATGAAGTGCCGCCACGTGCTAGACTTTCTCCCCCAAAGGAAGAGGATTATGAACCTCACATTAACCCAGACACATATGAAGGAGAATTCTTCCAAGAGACACGTCTTTCCAAAAAGCGTTTCAAGAACCGCTATACTTCACCCCAAAACATTGAAGTAGACAGCGACAATGAATCTGACATCACCCCAGAGGAGGAACAAGAAGAGCCAGAACAAGGAGAGGTTACTGCTGCGGATGACCTGTCAATGCTTGACCGATTACGTCAAGGTGGCCTTGCACATGTTGATGCCAATGAACCCTATGAGCCCGTCATTGATTATAGTGATGATGATGATTATGCATTTATTGATGATACTGATCGAGATTATTAGTAGTGTCAGGTATTACATTTTTTATGTTGTACTTGATGATGATACACTTAAGTGATACACATATTATTATTCATGTCGGTCTTTTTTTATGTTGTACTAATTTCGTTTACTGTTTGTCATGGCAGGTGTTGAAAGATGGTGGGCGCTGGTCGGGAGCGTGGTCTGAGGTCTTCCATTCCAGACGCACCTCTCCGCCGAGCGTTGCTGGACAGTATGGCAACACCGCCGGGCCCTTCTTCGTCGACCGCGGTGCCCAGCAGGGGATGAGGTAGGAAGAGAGAAGGTGGGGCACGTGGTCGTGGGAGAGGAGGTAGGGTGACGGCTACGGCGCCTTCCTCGCCGCCACCCCCAGCTGTTTCACCCGAGCACGTGACTGCTAGGGTGGACTCGTCCGAGGAGGAGGCTACACGGACTCCGGTCCACGAGCCTCCGGTCCACGGGTCTTGGGCCCACGAGCCTCGGGTCGACTGGCCTTCGGCCCATGAGAGTTCGGCCCACGTGACCCCGGAGGAGCACACGTCCGGATGGGGTACCTGGCCGGATCAGCCCGAGGAGCCGAGTGGCCATGCTGATGATGGCGGGGAGCCGACTGAGGAGGAGGGGGGCACCGTCTACCAGCGTGGTGCTACACGGCTCCCGTCCGTGCCGGTGACCCGCGAGCAGAGGTGGTTGATTTTCCCTGATGGGGAGAGGTACGTAAGTGCATTTAATATTTTTGTACCTTGTGCATTCACGTTTTTTCAAATAACTAATGTGTTGGCCTTGTCATGCTGTAGGGGTTGGGACCACCATCATAGTGTCCGCCGGCCCAACTCCGTCCTTGGAGTTCTTTGCCGACAAAACTTCCCGGAGTTTGTCACGTTGCCTGGTGAGGGTCGGCTTCCAGAGCTTGGATTGAGCTGGGAGCACTACGTGGCTGCCCCAGCCCCGCCGGATGAGATTATCGACGGTGTCGTGTGCGACACGAGGGCAGACATGGTGATCAGAAAGTTTTGGGTAATTTCTCCTTTACACATTTAAAAATCTTCAACTAGCTAGTTATTAATTGTACTAATCAATATTGTCTCATTTGATTGCAGACATTCTACAGGTGTGAGGAGGGATACGAGGAGGACGCGGCACATGTTATCGAGAACGTCTGCAAGCGCCTACTCCAGAACTTACGGCACGAGGCTCGGGTGCAGGCTGTTCGAGACTACTACGCCTTGCGTGGTATCAAGAAGACCAAGCCGGCATGCCGCGATAAGTTCTTGAGTAAGGAGCAGTACATGAAGGTAATTATTAAGGCCTTCTCTACTTAAGTTCCTTCATTTAGTAATTCTTAGCCGTAGCGCTCAAGTTTCTATTTGCTAACTTAGGCGCCTCCGAGATGGTGTGCGGATCGGATGGATTGTTGGGAGGTGTTGGTCGATGAGTGGTGCTCAAAACAATGGCTAGCCCTCCACAACGAGGCCAAGGACAAACGTGCCCAAATGGAAGGTGTGCCACACCATCAAGGCAGCTCCAACTTATATCAGTTCGGGCGCAACTGGGTATGTGGTTTGCTTCATGATTCATGAAATCCATCCATCATGCTAGCTTGAGCCCTTTAATTACTAATTTTCATTGTTTCTCTCTTTCAGGCACGCTACAATAAGGCGGATAAGGTGCCAGAGGTGTACGACCTGTATGCCATGGCCCACACTGCCTCTTTCAAGAAAGTCAAGGCTTTCTCTCAGTCTGACCTCGATGATGCAAACAACTTCACCAACATCTCCTCCCACAACAAGCTCGTGAGATATAGAGATGAGGGGAAGGCGAGGAAAGGGGAGGACTTTAACCCGAGCCAGGGTCCCATTGATCTAGAGCTGTTGATGATATTGGTGGCGGGAGGTCCCATGGCTCCATAGCCATTGGAGATGGACTTATCCGTTGTCCTAGCACTCTCCCGGAGATCAAGGCGCGCCAGTCGAGCTCCGCTCCTGAGATAAGGCCTCGTGAACGGCCAGTGCAACTCGCCATCAAGGTTAGTGATACGTACTCAGTTATCTTTCTCCATTACATTGTGTGCGCTTCCATCAATGATTACAAATGGTCATGTGAGTGGTGTTCCAGGCTGCTATACAGAGTGAGAGAGATAGAACGGAGAAACTTCTGGCGGAGGCGGCGGAGAGGCAGCGGGAGTTGGAGGAGAGGACGACAAAGATGATGGAGGAGGAGAGGGCACGGAATGACATGCAGGCAAGGGCCATGTACGAGCTCCTTGTGGTAAGTTTCTTCTGCAGATTAGCCAAAACATTCATTGTAGTGTTTGTCTCATTACTAACTAGTATGACTGAGTCGTCAAAACCAAATGTGCAGTCTGTGTGCGAGAAGACAGGTCAGACCGCTCCGCCGATGCCAGTGATTGCTCCTGGGACCACGGTGAGTTTTATTTGAATGGACATTACTTGCTAGTCTTAATATTTGAGTGTCATCATGCTAACAAGACATTGCAAATGATCTTTGGTGCAGCGTAACTTCAGACAAGCATCGCACGATCCTTCTCCAGCTACCGACACGAGCCACCCCGCTCCTACACCTCCTGGATCTTGGTAAGTTTATCTAGTGTTTTGCTTAACACATGCATAAAGACCTAGACTTAGCTTTATTTCCTCCAATGCTTACCATAATGATCTAGACTTAGCTTCTTCACCTCCAAAATGACTTAATAAGCTTACTGACCTCCAAAACCATCCATTTTACCTAAGTTAGCTCTAAAACGATCTGTACTTAGCTTACTTATGTCAAAAATTGCATAATTAGCTTAGTTAGCTCATAGACGATCCATTTTACCTAAGTTAGCTTTAAAATGACCCATTTTACCTAGGTTAGCTTATAAATGATCCAGTTCATCCAAGTTAGCTCAAAAATGACCCATTTTACCTAGATTAGCTCCTAAATGATCCATTTTACCTACGTTAGCTTTAAAATGACCCATTTCACCTAGGTTAACTCCAAAATGATCAATCTTACCTAGGTTATCTCATAAGCGATCCATTTCAACTAATTTAGCTCATAAACGATCCATTTCACCAAGTTAGCTAAAAACGATCCATTTCACCTAAATTAGCTCTTAAATGATCCATTTCACCTAAGTTAGCTCAAAAAGATCCATTTCAACTAAATTAGCTCATAAATGATCCATTTCACCTAAGTTAGCTCAAAAACGATCCATTTCAACTAAGTTAGCTCATAAATGATCCATTTCACCTAACTTAGCTAAAAAAACGATCCATTTCACCTTAGTTACCTCAAAAACGACCCATTTGACCTTAGTTAGCTCATAAACGACCCATTTCAACTAAGTTAGCTCATAAATGATCCATTTCACCTTAGCTAGCTCATAAACGACCCATTTCAACTTAGTTAGCTCATATATGGTCCATTTCACGTAAGTTAGCTCATAAATGACATACTCTTCTTGTTCTAGTCTTCTTCTTGTTCTACTCTTCTTGTTCTAGTCTTCTTCTTGTTCTACTCTTCTTCTTGTTCTACTCTTCTTGTTCTAACTTTCTTATTTTTCATTTTGCAGATTTCATTCACTTGACGAAAGCTTGCATAGATGGAGTGCTCCTTATCCCTTTCTCTGTTTCTTTTGTATCGTTGAACTATGCATGTATCGTTGGATGAAACTATTGTAATATATATGGTTGGATGCCTCTATGTTGAACTTGTTATGTATGATGGAACTATGCATGTAATATATATGGTTGGATGATGAAGTTATGTGTTGGATATCTTATATGTTTGCTCTGTAATGGCCTTTTGAAATATATCTATATATGTCATATATATTTGTTATGAAAATTATTGGATTTAATTAAAAAACAGATAAAAGAGCAAATATGCAGGCTCTTTGCCGTCTGCCACCGACGGCAACGGGCTCTTTGCCGTCTGCCGCGGACGGCAAAGAAGACACGTGGCATCCAGCTGTGCTTCCTGGGAGCTGACCCATTTGGTCAGTTTGCCTACAGTGGCAGACGGCAAAGACTTTGCCATTAGTGGCAGACGGCAAAGAACCTGCACTTTGCCATCAATGGCAAACGGCAAAGAACCTGCCATGTAGTGACGTGTAGATGACATCATACGGCGGACGGCAAAGACACTAGCAATTTTGCCGTCAGCGGCGGACGGCAAAGGCCTGCCGTTAGCCACTTAACGGACTGACAGCGCAATTATTGCCGGCTGCTCTCTTTGCCGTCCGCCGCGGACGGTACAGGGCCTTTGCCGTCCGCCGCCAGGAAGCAGACGACAAAGTAGCTGTTTACCGTAGCCTACTTTGCCGGAGCCTTTTGCCGTCCGCGGCTGACGGCAAAGGCCTTTGCCGTCCGCCGTTCATGCCTTTGCCGTCCGCCGTGACGGACGGCAAAGTAGTTGATTCCTGTACAAATCATCGATTCTTAGTGTTTTGAGATCACATGCATGCAATTCCATCAAGCGTATAATTTTGAGTACCTGAACGGACATGATTGATCTTTCGTTCCTTAGTTGTCAGTATATGAATTGGACTGACAATTCAACACAGCTAATACATGCTGGTATATTATGTCTGATGCTGGTATATGGCCTGAATAATATATGTGTAAAATCATATCGATTGGAACTTCAATTAGTCTTGCTTGCAGCGATACTAATATGATTTTCTTTTTGTATTTTCTTCAATTTGTCTTCCAGCTCATCTGAATGATTTCCACACAGCTAATGCATGCTGGTATACGCTCATAAAAAGACTTGGAGTGCAGCGCCACTCGAAGTTGTAGAAGGTCCACACCCTAGCAGGATAAAATTGGACTGGATTTAGTATTCTCGCTTGGTTCTGGTTATAGCAGGTTTTTTAATGGTTTTTCCTCCCTTTGCAGTTGTTCCAATGGGATCTAGATAGTAGGATCGAGACTACAATGTCATATGGTGGAAGTAGGTCAGTTGCCAAGAACAGGTTCTATTACGCTCACTTTATGCATATCCAGTTTAGAAGAGTTTATCTTACATTTATCCTATGACTGTGGCTGCAAGTTTGAAATTTTAATTAATCTAACAAATGACAGGAGAAAGTGATGGGTGCTATCCGTGAACTTAATGGGTTGCTTGTTCCTTGCCGAGGAATCCGTTCTGATGAGCGGTGTAAATATTAGGTAATGTCATGAAACGTAAGATAATCTCTCAAGCATATAAGTTAGGTATTTCACTCCTAAGTGTAATGATATATGACTCTGTACCATTCGATCGCATATCTTAATGTTCCCAAAATAGCCTAATTACCCTTACATTCTGGAAGAGTGGTAATAAGCTATTAAATGATACACAACGGGAATAAAGTGGGCATTTACTTTATTTGGTCGTAAATATGGGCTTGGGTTTTTCAGGTTGCATCTTATACAAAGCAAATTATATTTGGTGTTAAATTTACTGTATTTGAATTGTAACGATGGTGAGCTATTATTTAGATGGGTGTACCTCAGTGCTCCTATTTCTAACATATCTTACAAGTTATTGCTGCAATATGCGGAATATAGAGCTGGTACTGGTAATGTGTGATTTGACTGATGCAAACTAAAAAGCTCACTGCAATACAAGTATTCTTTTTAATTGTCCGATGGCAAAATAGGTAAATAGCTTGTGAGCAGACATTCTGAACCAACTATGTCGCGAATGAGTATGAGGCTTTCCTGCTTTTCCATACCTGTAATACACTCTTCTATTTTCATTTCAGTTTTGTACTATCTTGGCCCTTGGGTTGTGGCTGTGGCCCTTGAATTGTGCTGTTTTAGGCTAATTTGGTAGTAGATCTTCTATTCTCTAAACTTAAGGACCAGCCCAAAGAAGAATTGCCATGATTATCCAACCATTTAATTGCGTCATGTTGAGCACTTCAGTCAACATAGTGCTATCTGAAACAATAAGAAAATCTGCATCTGCTTGTAAGTTGTAACACATTACACATGTAGAATGTGGACTGCTAGGAGCTGTGCATTTAACAGTAATGGAGAATGAATGGCATCTTCATGTAACATAGCTGAGTATCAGTTTTATCTTAAAAGTATATGCTAAATTCTGCTGGTTCAAATCACTCGGAAGAATATGAGAAGTGGGTATAGGAGGATCTAGAAAATTAGAGCGGCAGGGGTGGACCAAATGATTACAGGGCCTATCAGCAGCTGGGCATGGGCGTGGTGGCGGATGGAGTGGGAGACCTGGGCATGAGCATGCACCGCGGAGCTGCAGCTGCTGGGTTGATTGGCGATCCGATGCTAGGGAGAAGAAGATAAGGAAGTGTGTGTAGATGATGTTTTTTCTGGAGAAAGGAAAAAAAAGGAAGATGCAAGATGGTAAAAGAGAGGACGTGCAGGCTCGGGCGCATGGCGTTGGGTCGATCGCTAGAAGTGTTTCACATTTTTCTATGTTATTGGTGGTTATAGACCTGCGTGCACGTGCATGTTTACTAGTATTGCTAAACTCCACAACGCACGTCGACATTACTTGACCTATAATGCATAATCATGTTCAAGAATTCGTCCGATTAATCAGTTAACTTGCCGATTAACCCCTACTCGTAGGGTCACCGAGTAGCCGATAAACCAATAAATCGTCTGATTAATTGATTAAATGACCGATTAACTTGGTGATTATCATATTAATCCCCTACTCGCAAGCCAACCGAGCAGCTACCAGTTGACGATTTCCTCAACGCTGATGCCTATACAAATTATAAAATGCTATCATACATGGATAAAAATACATATATCACTCATAACAAAAAAATCCAATGTTGCTAATTAGGTTCACACATCCATATTATCTATACCATCCATCACATATGTATCCATATCAAATTTCAATATATACTATATCGATCAACAATCCAATTGCATTCACACATGCATTTATCATATCCATATAAAAAATCATCAGACTTCATATCAATCATCGATCCCAACCCGAATGTAATTATTATTAAGATATTTAGCTATTTGGATAAATCATTCATATATAGTAGCTATTTGGATCAACACACACATGCATATTTTTTTCATCGAAAATATAGAAGAAGATAAAACTAGATGGGAGATTGATTGATGCGCTTGCTCACATCGGTGGGAGATCAATCACTAGGTTAGCCGGCGTCTGGTTGGCGGCAACGATGGCTGTAGAAGGTTCGAGGTCCGGCGGGGCGCAGCGGGCGTGTGGGAGATAAAGGGTGCCAGCGGCAGGAGATGAAGAAGGTGCCGCCGACGGCAACGGCGATGGCGAACAAAGGGTAGTGTCATCAAGCGTGCGTGCAAATTCGAATATGAAGGGGCTGGGCATGGGAGACCGCAATATAAGACATTCATATATATCCCAAACATAGGACGAGTGTAAACACATGGTCGCTCGGCTTATAAGGGTGGCGAAGGGTTTCCTGTTTCAAAGAGAGAGAGAGAGAGAGAGAGAGAGAGAGAGAGAGAGAGAGAGAGAGAGAGAGAGAGAGAGAGAGAGAGAGAGAGAGAGAGAGAGAGAGAGAGAATATAAGCTGGGCTCCGACGAAGCGTACTCAGCTTATATCGATGACCGTCACGCTAGGCATTAAGCGAATCGATGGCGGCCACATGCCAAGAAACATTGCCGAGAAATCAATGTAAGCCGAGATCTTTTTATTATATGTCGAGCATTTTGTGTAAACCGCGATCTTTTTTTTTGTCGTCTTTCGGCTTACATCTAGGTAAGCCGACTTCATATTTGTTGTCATGTGGATTTCTTTTCATACTTGGCTTACATGCTTATGAGCCAAGAACCCGTATTTTACAGTTGGCTTACAAGCAAATACACGGCAACATGTGTGTTTTCTGTAGTGAATACGATCCTATTTATTTTCACAAAATGACTCATTTGCATGAGCCCCGAACTGAGGTGTCATGCTAGATAGCACGCCGTCCTCCATAGAGGTAGCTGTCGCTCCATCTAGCATGGCACCATGGGCCAAGGCATCATGATAACTAGAATGGCTGCCTCGGGCTGGGGTGTCATGCTATCTAGCATGACGCCATATCCCGGTGTATTAGGCAAAATGTCAATGGGACATTTTGTTAGTATCTGATTTATTTTGTGCTATAGTTTCAGAAAAGTGCTAGATTCGTCCATTTTCATATTGATTGTCGCCGTTTGAAGTATGGCGAGCCACCAGTTGCAATATCCAGCCATACAGTCGTAGCACCAAACTATGTTGACGTCATTCGACTGAGATGGTTATCAGTGGAAGTGCTGGATAACCCTTAATTAATCGAATCGAATCGAATAATTCTGCATCAGGCACGCTAGAAGAGAGGCCAATGAGGCGGCTCATTGTTGGACTCCGAAGGAAGGTTTAGGCACTCTCTCAAGGTTGAACCTTGGATGTAGCCCCTGCTTTTGTGGTTCATGTAGTGCAATTAGATGTAAACCGTCTTAACATTGAATAAAGTGCCTTGAAGGGCGGTTCTAAAAAAATTGAGTAATACTTTTCATAAAACGAAATTTGTAATTTCCGAACGTTCTCAATTTTACATTAGATCCGAACGACCTGGAAACACTCGGATCGCGTCCTTCGTGCATGCAGGCGCCCCGCACTTTGCGCTAACCAGCTGCGGGATGGGATCACTATCTCGTGGCTGTGCGACAAAAAATAAATTGAATGCGCTTCCTGTGAAACGAAACCTGGCTGATGGGAAGCAGCATGCCCCTGCTAACCAGCACCCTTATGTGACTTCTTATATCCAAACGCATGAACATACTTATTTTTGACCTGTTTGAGATGAACAAGAACATACTCGACAACACAAAGCAAGTTACCTGCGATGCATGGAATCTCTTTACCATTGATGCCTAGCGGTGCAAGACTCTTGGCTCTTGGCTCTTGGCTACATCCTACATGGGCAAGCCTACCTTTTTTCGGTCCAGCTAGCAACCTACATGATCAAGCACGAGCATTTTTTTTCTCCCATTCATCTCTTGTCCATGGAGGAGAGACAAATTAGTCGCTGCTTTGGTTGTACACCCTTTGATTGTAAATATAAGAAGGGGGCCATGTCGAAAAAATTTGTTGAAAACATACCGCCGGTAGCTTCTGTGTACACATCATGATAATACACGCACTGCAGAGCTGATAACTCACTCACAAACACCGTGACAACCTTTTGACATGGGGAAAAATATTGAAAACATACCCCCGGTAAATTCTCGCCGTCCTTGGGGAAGGTGAGCAAGGTGTCGGTGCTGGTGACGCCCTCACTCCTATCGTCATCAGCCGCCGCGGGCTTCTTCACATGATATACACATCGCAGACCTAATAACTTAGGTACAAACACCACCATAACTTTGATCCAGAGAAAAATGTTATAAAAAACATATCAACGATAATTTTTTTATATAAATAGCATGATAATATAGGCTCCTGGACGTGATAACTTAGGTACAAACACGACGATAATTTTGACCCATCGATAGAAGTTGTTGAAAACATACAACCGATAACTTCTTTGTAAATAACATGATAATATACACTCCCGGACTTGATAACTTAAGTATAAACACCATGATAATTTTGACCTATAGAAAAAGTTATCGAAAAGATACTCCGGTAACATCTGTGTAAATAACATGGTAATATAGCCTCCCGGACCTGATAACTTAGGTACAAACAATATGATAACTTTGACTCGTCAAAAAAGTTATTGAAAACATATTCTGATAACTTTTTGTGTAAATAGCATAATAATATAGGTTCCCGGTCCTGATAACTTAGGTACAAACACCACGACAACTTTGATGTGAAAACAATTATTAAAAACATACCACTGATAACTTCTAGTGTAAATAACATGAGCTGACAACATGGAAAAATATTGTTAAAAAATACCTCCCAATATCTCATGTGTAAACAACATGATAATACTAGCACATGAGAGCTAATAACTCATATACAAATATGGCGGTAATTTTTTAACCGAGGGAATGGAAATTATTGAAAAGGATACCCTAATAACTTTTGCGCAACATGGTAATATACACAACAAAGCTGATAACTCACTCCAAACATCATAATCACTTTTTGACCCCTGGGATAAAAGTTTGTTGAAAACATACCCTCAAATTTTTTTGTGTAAATGACACAATAACTTATGTATAACAGATGTGATAACTCACGTAGCCCCAGATGTGGTAACTTTTCGTCCGAAAAAAAAGTCGTCAGAACATATCAACATGGGATCTAGTTTTGAAGATCTCGTCAAGACGATTTTTTGTGTGAAGACGTTTTTTCAATCGGGGCGACGGTTTGAGCTACAAAACATTTAGAAGTTTGAAAAATAATCTAGGATTACATCAACTTTTTGTCTTTTAGTACATATATGCATGTAATTAAAGGAGGGAGTGCACGTTGAAAGCAAAATTAGTCATTGTAATACATGCATGTATATAATTAAAGTGAAGTAAGAATCGTTCCTATTGTTAAAATCCGAATGTTTGATAGTTATAAAAGTCCTTCATAAAAATATTAACAGGGAATCTTGGAGAGAACGACCAATGCGCAAAAGGTGGACTCAACTAAACCACCCGAGTTAGCAATAAATATCCGGGCCGGCCTCCATTTATAGTGTAGACACGTATCTGCGTCCTCTGCAACTACTGTCCATGTCAAGCGGAATCTCTGCCAACAATAAGATCCTGCCCTACAGATCGATCAAGCAAATATGCCGGCTGATCGAGAAGCATTAACGTGTGTCGCGCTAGCCACGTCGGATAGGAAACGACAAAACCAAAGGCGAAAGATTGGTCAAGTCGCTCACACACGTGGGATTTGTCTAACCTAACCTGGGTCTCCACGAGGCCACGATGCCTTCCCTCTTTGTCGCCGCCTCCTCCTCTCTTCCCTCGTTCTCCAGCCGCCGCCGTTGCCCCCAATCCTTCCTCCTCGGCTCTACCCACCCCATCCTCTATCCTCTCTCCACTCTCCTCCTCCTCTCCCAGGCCCTGCCACCGCACACCGCCGCTCCCCCCTTGGTGGTGAAAGCCCTGCAGATCCAGCAGGCTGGAGGCAGGTGACTCGAGCAGGGTTGTTCGCAGGGGCGGAGCCAGGGGGGGGCGAGCAGGGGCCTGCCCCCCCAACGATCGACAAATTTAGTAACAGCGACGAGTAATTGCCAACGAGATTAGATCAATATATGTACTCGGTCCCCCTATACACAAATCCTGGCTCCGCCACTGGTTGTTTGCCGCCGTGCACCTACTCCGTCGTCATGGGTTGTCACCGTGCTCCCCTCCTCTACACGTCATCGCCTGAAGGTCACCGTTGCCGCCGCCGATTTGCTCCCCATCCCCCTCCACGGTCGGGCCGTCGCAGTCACAGAGGCAAGAGGGGGAAGTTGTGCTCTTGCCTGGCGGCCAGAGGAGGAGGAGCTAATTGCATTGGTCCCACTCTGTCAGCTGCTGATTTGATGCTATTTTTGGTGCAGCTCTTCTGACGTGCCGCCTGCAGTTGCTTCGCTGGGTGGATTATGTGTACTCGCCCTCCTGCTCGCTTGCTTCTCCGCCGCTCTCACTTATGGATCTTGCCTCGTCCGCTCTGTGCCTGCCATGGAGGTAATACTGGTGCCATCTTTGTCCGAGTTCTTGGCTATTTGCAAATATTTTTGGCGGTGCTCTTCTCTGGACTTAGCTTCGCCACCTATTTTGCAGTTCATGGTGAAGTGAAGTGAGCACACAGATCGTCCCTGTTTCTTGATAGTGTGGTTGCTGGTGCTTTGGATTGCTTTCGCCCTTCGGTGTTCAGGTGCGATTCCTCTCGCTTTAATCATGCACATGAGTGTCCTTTTCCTTCTGTTCCAGGAGTTCCTTTCTCCATGCACTATTGTTCGCAACCTGTTTGTGTTTATGCTCCACGGCCTAAACCTGTCTTATTTTCATCAGTGAAGTTGCTGCTATGATCGTCTTTGCTTCTCGTTGCTAATTGGCTTTCTGGAGTACCTCGTGTTTCCAGATCAGGTACACACCTATAAGAATCACAACACGGTTTATTCTGTCGTTCTCCCTTTCACATCTTGATGTTGCTGTTACTGTGCGAAACTACGATTTCGTTCGTTAGCATTATCATTACATGCGCACGATATGAGTTCTACTGATCCTGGTGCGGATCGTGCCACTGCGCGTGAACGTTCTGTTGCTCGGCGACGCAGCAGGGTGTCAGGGCGTATTGCATTGTTTCAGGGTTCGTCCTTATTTCGTTTGGTACTCTATCCTTACTGTTTGCTCTTGCACGCTTAGACCATCTATGAAAATTGTGAACGACATTCCTTTTGGTTGGTTCAAGATCCATTTAGTGGTGCACGTTCTTCTTCGTCTGCTCCTGGGAACACGCCATTTGTAGGTGTGTGTCCTGCAGTTGGAACTTGGATGTTATATAATTCATCTCTGATCGATTAGGAACAGTCTTAGCATCACTTCCAACATAGGTGACGGTTACTTCCCAGTTGTTTCAGCCGCTTACAGTAGCATTAGGCGTGAACAGCGAATGCGAAAGAGGAAGATGCGTAAATGGACCTCCGCAGGTGTGTTATCATTTTGTTGGCTTTGCACATCCTTGACCAACATCAACTACCTCTGTCTAACTGATAAATAAAACTATTTCTTCGTTTCAAGGATACCCGTACTGTACTGCATCTGCCAAGAGCTCTCTATTCTCTACAGAGTACACAGGATTCTTAAAAGGTACAAGAACGAGCCAAAGTAGAACACACTAAGTATTTTGTGTATGCCTCTGACGCATTCTTCTCTGCAGCCACACATAGGAAGAGATCGTATCATGGTGCGCCTGAATATTGGTACCAATTCTGTGGCGCCGTGTTTTGGTTCCATGAGAGATGCAAGGCTGAAAGCTCCATAGCTGACCGTCGTGTCCTATACAGCTTGTGCTGCAGGGGTGGTAAGGTAAAGCTGCCACCGTATAAAAATCCGCCGCCTTTCCTATCAGAGCTACTTAAATTTAATGGTGACTCGCAGTCCAAATACTTCTTGGATAGAATCAGGCAATATACTCTGTTTGCTTTCACTTCCATGGGAGCCGATATTAACCAACACATAAACTGGGGTGGTGGTCCATATGTATTTAAAGTTCATGGTCAAGTACATAACCCGTATAGGGTCACTTTTGCCAAATACAGGTGCTACTCCCAAATTTGCTGAATTGTACATTCATGACACACATAATGAGGTTAGCAACATAACTAATGCCGTGATGTCTGAAGATGGTGAACAAGAAAGTGGTATTGATAGAGCGATAACTGATGGTCTAATGAAGATGCTTGATGAATATAACCCTCTTGTGAAAACATTTAGGGTAGCTCTTTGCTGGGTGTGTGTTGCGGTGTCGACTGAATAATAATCTTCTCCTCATGCTTTTTTAGGCCCTATATCGGCTTATTTTGTTGCGGCAGTGGTGTTGAGGGGGGCGCTAGATCTCGATTGTCTATGTCGCCTAGGCTGTAGAGCTTTTGGTTAGGGCGCGTAATCGAACTTTCTGCGCTTATCCAGCCGAGGCCCAGTCTCCATGAACCACCACCAAGGTAGCCGAGGGCGATGTAATTTTGCCTATTCAGGTATGGGGATCATGCGTGCCTACTTGTCCAGTTAAGAGTTCAATTTCAGAGGTTTATTCATAGACCTAACTTTGTTGTCATAGGCCCTGTGGTTCTTGATTTGTATGTCAGTTGTTCTTTATTATATACAGATTGTGGAAGATGAGCCTATCCTTGAGGATGATGATGATGACGACGACGATGAAGACGATGATGATGATGAGGAGGATGAAAAAGATAACAATGATATTGAGGGTATGTTGAAATTTTGTGGTTACTTTTGTTCAGTTCAAGTAGCCACTTAGCTAGAGATCTGCCTATTTTTTATCTTAATGCTGCCTTCTAACATAAATTTAAACATCTGAAGTTATTGCCCGTACCAAAATTTAAATTAAACTTTGCTTATTCGACTGCTGAATTGGAGGTATATTCTTGAAATTATCAATCTTAGTCCTCTACCTTCTTGTAGAGGCTTATGATCATTTCCACCTAATTAAGCTAGCTATTCCATTTCAGATGATAATAGAAGGTTATGTTCTCTTTTATAGATACTACATTGTTGTTAACTCTTGGTTGTGATAGTCTGAAAAAACCTGAATCTTATCTGTACTGTTGTTGGGTTTATCAAACGTTAATAGATATTTTCCTCTTTTCTTACTGAACACAACCAATCAATATCAATGATGGGATTATACATGCCGGTGGTTTCAAACATTTCCAGAGAACAAAACAAAATTTCCCCGTCACATTTTAAAATACGTTTTTCCATGTTCTAATCAGTGTAATTTCAATTCCTGTATTTACACTGTTTGTTGCAGACACATCCCATCACTGAAGTCAGAAAGTATTATTTGGTTTCTGATTTGGCTACGGGATAAGGAGTGGACTATCTTGATGCCTATTCAGAATTTAGACCGGTGACTGGAGATGGGGAGTGTTTCTACAGGAGCTTCATATTTTCCTACCTGGTAATCAACTAATTGTTCTCCTCTCTTTTCCTTAGTATAGGATGTAGGTTTAATTAATTTGCTCTGTTTATTGCCTTATCAGCAGGATAGTTGGGCTGTTGTTCTTCCTAAGTGTTTGAAATGCTATAATCTGGTAATACTAGGGGGTTGTACACAACCTAATGTCCACGAGAAGCTGTTGCCCCTCTTTGTGAATGCAGTTGTCACATAAATGCCTAGGCAGTACATACTTATATAATCTTCGTGACTTAGTTTTTTTTGGAACTGGTGATCCTTTTGGCTATGAATCTTAGACCTTTTGCATAACATCGGGGTTGCAACTTTGGATTAGTACTAATGACAGTGTTTGTTTCATTCAGGTTCTTGCAATTCCAACAGTACCATTGACCATGTCTGCAAGTCTATTATTCGGTAGCGTTACTGGTACTATTATGGTTTCAATCAGTGGGACAGTAAGTAACTTCAACATGAAGAACATTTCTGTTTTAATTTCGCTGTTATGTATTTTCTCATTGAACTTTGTTGATTGTATAGCTAGCTAAAGCTGTGGCCTTTCTCGTCGCTGGATACTTTGCTAGAGCGTATTCTTAAGAAGTTTCTGGCAATTTATAAAGCAATAGGTGAAAATGGATTCAAGGTTGTGGCCCTGCTTTGTTTGAGTCCCCTATTACCTTTCTCCATTGGGAACTACCTGTAAGGCTTGACTTCAGTCAAGTTCTTACCCCACGTGTTGGGCAAGTTAGTTTCTACCTCCCCCAACACTTCCTCATTTTATTTTGGCATTCTCCCATAATCTAACAGAAATAATTAGGTACATATTCCTGCAGACAGAAAAGTTAAGTTCAGTCTTATTACTTCTATCCCATAGAGCACACTACATCCATTGAGAAATTTAGCTGTCCCTAGCGACCCGTTTGTTAGAGTTATATTGGTGATGGCCTTTGGCCTTTTGTATTCTAGCCTTTTGGCATCCTCTTGTACATATATATGATGGCTTTGGCCTTCTAGTAATACATGTTGCATAATCATAACATGGTAACAGAGCTTAGGTTCCTCTTCCGACGCCACAACTCGTCTTCGATCTGAATTTTTTTTCTCTCCAATCTGTTCCCGTTCTTGGTGAGATCGTGCTTGCTGGATCATTTCCGATTGATCCAAGCCGCTGTGCTTGTGGTTCCCCGGCGTTCGGCTGTCTCCTGGACATATCCCACGTCTTCCTCCTGCAACTCTCGTCCCGCTGGCTCCGGTCGCTGCTGCCAGCTCTTCGTCTTCAAGCTCCGGTCGCCGCAGCCTGATCAAATTTCGCCCCTGCCACCGGTCTTCCCCGATTGACTCCCCAGACGCTGGTCTTCCCGCCAGGTCGCGCCGGTCGCCGCCCGCATCATCCCACCGGCTGTCTTCCTCGCAGGTCGCCACCGAGGAGGGCTGCCTCAGCCGCCGATTCCTGCTGCCAGACGCCAATTTCAAGGTCGGGCCGCCGCCATCACGCCTCTGGCTGGCGCTCGAGTTCCAGCCATCGGCCTTCGGCTCTCTGAGGTTGGGCCGCCGACGCCCAGATCGGGAAGCACTGTTTTGGCCGCCCTCGATCCTGGCGCTGTCCGTGCGTGCGCCCTGGCCCTGGCCACCGCTGCTGCTTCTGGTTCGGCTCGCTGGCTGCGTGCCTCGCGCGTGAGCGCTGGCTGCTGCTGCTTCGTTCGGCCCGCAGAGATCACGTTGACCCCTTTTGGGCTGATTCCGTTGGTTATCTTCTAGTGTTAAAAAAAGAGAGAAAAAAGAGAGAAAGAGAGACATGTCGTCTTCGTCGGGCCTGCATTTCTGTCGCTGCCCACAGACTACCGACGGTGTTCCATATATTGATCTCGTCTCGCATATGCACCGCCGCTCGGTGCTTGGTGCTGGTCCGCCTCTGATGTTATCCTCTATGGCGTCTTCAGCAGGCTGTGATGGTCGTTATACGTCGACTCCTCTCACGGCTTCCGCGCGCGGCGGTGACCGCTCTACGTCGACTCCTCTTACGGCTTTCGCCCGCGGTGGTGACCGCTCTACGTCGACTCCTCTCGCGGCTTCCGCCCGCGGCGGTGACCACTCTTCGTCGACTCCTCTCGCGGCTTTCGCGCACGCCGGTGGCCGCTCTACATCGGCTCCTCTCGCGGCTTCCACGCTCGCCAGTGACCACTCTTCGTCGAGTCTACACACGGCTTTCACGGGTGGTGGTGACTGCTCATCGTTGGCAGGTGTTTCTACCTCGACCTCTTCCGCACCGTCCCTGTCTGCGCGTGAGATTGCGCAGCTGCGATGCCTGCTTGCTACTTGGGATTCTTCACCGACGGGTTTTGCAGGTTTTGTGGCTGACCCTTCTGGCACCGAGAAACCATCTTCTACCCATTCAGGTACATCCCCATGGATTCTTGATACCGGAGCATCTTTTCATATGACTTACGATTCTTCCACTTTGACCTCCATTGGACCTGTCGAGTCTCCTGTTCGTGTTCTTACGGCTGACGGCACTCCCCTCCCTGTAGCTAGTCGAGGCACTCTTAGCACTTCTTCATTTCATGTTCCCTCTGTAGCTTATGTTCCCCGACTTACCATGCAGCTCATATCTGGTGGTCAGATTGTTGATTCTAGTTGTAGGGTTATTCTCGACTTTGATTCGTGTTCTGTTCAGGATCGTTGCACGGGCGCTCTGCTTGGTGCTGGCCCTCGACGCTCTGATGGTCTCTGGGAGCTTGACTGGCTTCGTCTTCCCTCCGCTGCCACTGCCGCCAGTCTCATCACCCCTGTTGCTGCAGCTACCAGCTCTTTTCAACAGTGGCATCATCGTCTTGGCCATTTATGCGGTTCTCGTCTCTCGTCTTTGGTTCATCGTGGTGTTCTGGGTTCTGTCTCTGGTAACGCTTCATTGGATTGTCTGGGTTGCAGGCTTGGTAAGCAGATTCAACTCCCCTATCCTCATAGTGAGTCAGTGTCCGAGCGCCCCTTTGATCTCATTCACTCTGATGTTTGGGTCCGGCTCCCTTCGCTTCGAAAGGGGGTCATTGCTACTACATTATCTTTATAGATGATTTTTCCCGGTACACTTGGATCTACTTTATGTCTTCTCGTAGTGAGGTCTTGTCTATATACAAAAAATTTGCTGCCATGGTTCGTACCCAGTTTTCCACTCCTATTCGTGTTTTTCGTGCAGATTCAGCTGGTGAGTATATCTCACATGCGCTGCGAGAATTCCTTGCTGAGCAAGGTACTCTTGCTCAGTTCTCTTGTCCTGGTGCTCATGCTCAGAATGGTGTGGCTGAGCGCAAGCATCGTCACCTTCTTAAGACGGCGCGTGCGATGATGATCGCCGCCTCTCTTCCGCCTCACTTCTGGGCTTAGGTTGTCACCACTTCCACCTATCTCATCAACATCCAGCCATCTGCTGCTCTACAGGGTGGTATTCCTCTTGAGCGTCTCTCTGGTCGTTCTCCTGATTATTCGACGCTTCGTTTGTTTGGTTGTGTTTGCTACGTTTTACTTGCTCCTCGTGAACGCACCAAACTGACCGTTCAGTCTGTTGAGTGTGTCTTTCTCGGATACAGTGATGAGCATAAGGGCTATCGATGTTGGGATCCTGTCGGTCGCCGGATGCGTATTTCTAGGGATGTCACTTTTGATGAGTCTTGTCCCTTCTACCCGCGTCCATCCTCCTCGGCCTTTTCCACGGAGGACATCTCTTTTCTTATGTTTCCGGATACACCTCCCTCTGTGCCCAATATTCCTACTCCTCGCCCCGCTGTCGCAGATCCGACACCGTCTTCTCCTATGGTTTCTTCTCCTCCCTCATCGCATGACTCTCCACCTTCATCACCGGTACCTTCCTCTTCTCCACCTTCATCACTGATACATTCCCCGTCTCCATCTCCAGTGATTCCACCTCTCCCGTCATTTCCTTTCCATTACACTCGTCGTCGACGTGTTGTGGATGAGTCTACTGATGTGCGCACTACTTCTGGTGTGTCGTCTTCCTCGTCTCAACCGACTTATGGTCTTCGTTCTCGGCCTTGTCCGCCCCCTGACCGATATTCTCCTTCTCGCTATGGTCTTTCGACCATTGTTGAGCCGACTTCTTATCGAGATGCTATTATCCATCCTGAATGGCAGTTTGCCATGGCAAAGGAGATTGCTGCCCTTGAGCGTAACGACACATGGGATCTAGTTTCTCTTCCTCCCCATGTTCGCCCCATCACTTGTAAGTGGGTTTATAAGATTAAGACTCGCTCTGATGGTTCTCTTGAGCGTTATAAAGCTCGTCTCGTAGCTCGTGGCTTTCAGCAAGTGCATGGTCATGATTATGATGAGACTTTTGCTCCTGTGGCCCACATGACCACTGTCCGCACACTTCTTGCCGTGGCCTCTGTCCGCCACTGGTCCGTGTCTCAGCTTGATGTTAAGAATGCATTTCTCAATGGTGAGTTGCGTGAGGAAGTTTATATGCAGCCACCACCTGGGTATTCAGTTCCTGATGGCATGGTTTGCCGCCTTCGTCGCTCTCTTTATGGCCTTAAGCAAGCCCCCCGTGCTTGGTTTGAGCGTTTTGCCTCTGTGGTCACTACAGCTGGTTTTTCGCCAAGTGTTCATGATCCAGCGTTGTTTGTCCACCTTTCTTCTCGTGGTCGTACTCTTCTTCTTCTATATGTTGATGACATGATCATCACTGGTGATGATTCTGAGCACATTGCCTTTGTCAAGGCCCGTCTCAGTGAGCAGTTTCTTATGTCTGATCTTGGTCCTCTCCGTTACTTTCTTGGGATTGAGGTTTCCTCCACCTCTGATGCCTTTTTTATTTCCCAAGAAAAGTATATCCAAGATCTTCTTACTCGTGCGGCTCTTAGTGACGAGCGCACTGTTGAGACTCCTATGGAGCTCAATGTTAACCTTCGCGCTTCTGATGGTGAGCTCTTGTCTATCTTGCTGTTACTCGTCCAGATATCTCCTACCCTGTCCATATTCTGAGTCAGTGTGTTTCCGCTCCCACTTCAGTTCACTATAGTCACCTTCTTCGTGTTCTACGATATCATCGTGGCACGATCTCCCATCGTCTGTTTTTTCCCCGTTCCAGCTCGCTACAGCTCCAGACCTATTCGGATGCTACGTGGGCCAGTGATCCTTCGGATCATCGTTCACTTTCTGCTTACTGTGTTTTTCTTGGTGGTTCTCTCATTGCCTGGAAGACAAAGAAACAGACTGCAGTGTCCCTTTCGAGTGCAGAGGCCAAGTTGAGAGCTATGGCTCTTCTGACGGCAGAGGTGACTTGGCTACGATGGTTACTGAAGGATTTTGGTGTTCCTGGTACTACACCTACCACCCTCTTATCTGACAGTACAGGCGCCATCAGTATTGCGCGGGACCCTGTGAAGCATGAGCTTACCAAGCATATTGGCGTTGATGCTTTTTATGTGTGTGCTGCTGTGCAGGATCATGTTATTGCTCTTCAGTATGTGCCTTCCGAGTTACAGTTAGCGGACTTCTTCACGAAGGCCCAGACTAGAGCGCAACATAGATTTCACCTCTCCAAACTCAGTGTTGTAGATCCACCATGAGTTTGAGGGGGGGGGGGGTGTTAGAGTTATATTGGTGATGGCCTTTGGCCTTTTGTATTCTAGCCTTTTGGCATCCTCTTATACATATATATATGATGGCTTTGGCCTTCTAGTAATACATGTTGCATAATCATAACACCGTTAACTTAATAGTTTTATCTGCAGGATTCATGATGCAGTGTAGTAATGTTATGCTGGACGCATGCGATTTACAAAATCAAAGGAGTAGCAAATATCATATACCTGGTTAAGGGACTGGCTGGTTTCTGATCCACTGCAAATTGAGCATTCTTTTGTGAAGGAATGTTACACTGAAAAAGTTGTCATCAGTATATATCTTTTCTATGAAGCACTGTTACCTCAGATATTGCTTTTGTACACATGCAGTTGACTGGGCATGCTTCCAGGACATAGTCTTATGTTTGTGCTGGTGCATTTGGGAGAGCTATAATTTTAAGTTTGTAAACCGTCGATCTTTTCTTTGCAAACTTGCTTTTGTTGCTGCATCAATGATACTGCTCTAATGTACTCGTTCAAGCCATCAAGCTCTTTTCATCTAAGTTGTTAATAAGAATGGCTTACATACTGTATGTGTTCTCTACTTCTCTTTTATAGAATAGTACTAGCTCATAAGAGCCGTGTCCATCCCATGGATATGGGGGTCTCTCACAGCATGGTGATGGTATCTTCTTTCTAATGAAGTGTCCAGAATGGAATAACACTTGTATATATCAAATGTGGACATTGTTTTGGGATACAAAGAAGGAACAAATGGAAGGATAAGGATTTCCATTATACTTCATCAGTTCTTATCTCTATTTTATGTACGGGTAGCATGCAGAGCTTAAAAGTCTCATATAAACTTGCTGCATCGAAGCAGAACAAATTTATGAAAGATAAATTGTGGTTCGTCGAAGCCAGCTATTACATTTCTGCTGGCTTGCATGCATGTCATTTTGATGCAAATCCTTCCCGTTTAATCGGTACTTGAATTCCTTGGTAGACTCTTAAAGGATGCTGTTTGAAACAATGTGATTTCAGAACGTAGAACACAGGGCAAGATTTGGAATCAGTAAACAGAGTACTGAACCACCTACACTGAGCATCAGCAACGTGTACCACTGTAATCATGTAATCATTGTTTTCATGGTCTTCTACGGCGTTTTGGCTCCTAGGTGCATATGCACCCATTGTCGAAATACACATTTCGAAAAGTTGAAAAATTCAGAACAAAAATCCCACGTGTATATCCGGACATTTTATGGGCGTTCACAAGGTTTCGGCGAAAAACGACGTTTTTTATGGCTTGTGTAAAAAAGATAAAGAAATGCCTCGTGAATAGTTAGAATGAAGCATCAGAAATTGTCTTTTTTACACAAGCCACAAAAAACCTCGTTTTTCACTGAAACCTTGTGCACGCACATAAAATGTCCGGATATACACGCAGGATTTTTGTTCCGAATTTTTCAACTTTTCGAAATGTGTATTTTGACAATGGGTGCATATGCACCTAGGAGCCAAAGGCAATTACCGCAGAATGAACCCATAACGTGTATTACTTCATATAGTGCATTTGATTCTTTGATATACCATCTGTATACGTTCCTATGTATGGATTACCCTTCATATAATTTGATGATATACTATTTGTATAAGTTCCCAGATGACCTTATTTCTTTGCCTAATTTACTTGCTGGTGATTGCATAAAGAAATTGTGAGACATTTAATCTGCTCATGAGCTAATGTTCACGTACAAAACGCAGTGGCCGAACCATGTGCATAGCCAGGCCGGGAGCGCACAGGCCCGCCTCAGGTGGCGCCCCAGCCTCTAGTTACGTATAGACCTGTGGGGGCGAATGCCCCCACTCGTTTTTTCGGCCCTTTTAGACCAGGCCCAGACTTTACAGCTCTGCCCCCGCTCAGCCCAGAGAATTTGCCCCCACTCCTCTTTTTCTCTGTTATAAAAACGCATGCTCATCAGCCCATCTGCATAGCTTAGCCCAGCAGCCCATTAAAGAGAATACGAGGAGCCTGCCGCTTCCCTGTTTCCACATCACGTCACGTACACACACACATTCGCATCTCAAACTCCTCTACGCTGAAGCCGCCTCTGCACGATCTGTTGCCTGCTGGACGCGCCGAAGCCGCCGAAGCCTGCAGGTTGCGGTGTACACTGCAGCACCTACACGACGCCCCTCCGGCGGCTAGCCTAGATCTCAACTGGTTCACGCAGCACGTCGGCCGCCGTCCGGCTCGCCGTCCCCATGAAAAAAGTTGTGCGTAGTGCGCCTGATCAATCAAGGTAAGCCCTAGGTTCAGTTCTCTCCTTTTTCTTCTTCTCTAATTTCCAGATTGTTATTCTATTATGATCTCCCATGTTAAAAGGGCATCGAATCATATCAAATATCTATTCTGATCTCCATGTTAAAAGGGTAGCCAATAATATTCATAATGAGGTGATAGTTGAACGCGTTCATGTGAAAAATCGATGTGGATGAACAAAAGGAGGTAATGCCGTGAAGCTTATTTTTTGATCTATAAAATAAATGGTTTCATTCTCTCTGTATTTAAACATGTTTCTTTTTCAGGCAGCTTGAAGGCTAGAAATCAGGGGCGTATCAACAAAAAAGAATGCCATATTGATATTTCTCAAGTTAGTTATTGTGCCTTAAGCAGTTAGTTTACTTTTACTTTGGCAATGAACTTGTCATAAATTATGTGTGTGATGACATTATATTATCGTATAAGAAAAATATATGACTTAGCTTCTTACACGCTATACGTATGCTTGTGTGGTTGGTTTTTAAAAAATGATCTAGCCATTAGTTCGTATACACATCTTTGGGAAAGAAATTAGTATAGATGTTTGCCCCCTCTCGTATTTCATCCTGGCTCCGCCCCTGGGCTGATATTGAGACCCCCAATCCTGATGGTGAGGTCGCGACGGCGGAGCCCAGCCGGAGCACGTTCTAGGCACTGAAGGAAGGACTCGTCGCGTCGTTCCTCAGAAACCCTAACGGTGCCCGTGTCAGTGACGTTGACGTCACGGTGGGGAAGCCTCCAAACGGTATTGTTGGCGGCGGCGACCCCAACGTCATGGTAGAGAAGCCTGGTCGTAGCTCTGGTGGTGGCCGGGACGCCGACGCCGATGCCGACGCCGCGGCAACGAAGCCTTTCCGGCGTACCTGGCGCAACTACCTGTGTATACTTGTGCAGCGCGATGGCCTACGACTTTTTCATTGTCTCCGGGGTTTTCGTTACAATCAATGAACATCAGATCGGCTACACGATGTGCGTCGCTGGGTGGATTGGTGTGGGTGTAGGAATAATTTTGACACTTTTTTGCTTTGCCTTCGCAGATATAGTCGTCTGAATTCGGCTCTCACCGATGTATATGTATCCCATGCCCCGTATTTTCCGAATCCTACGTCGTGGTAAACAGCATTGTACTTTATATGTGTCTATTACCATATCCACACGCAATAAAGGTTGTTCATTGGTTTTGTGGCGGTTTTTATTGCCATCGCTGCCACATGTCATTGCCGGACTTGAGGATTTGCCATTGCTTGATTGGGCTTTGTGATTCAATTGAGAGGCCCGCCGTTGGTGGAGTCGAAGTTGTTGTGGCGCGTTGACGGGGGGCAGTCCCATACTCCTCGCATCCAGGAACCGCTGCTTGCCGTCGACATCGTTGAGGGCAAGTACATTGGTTTAGACGGCAACAGTCTGCAATACATACCCACGTCATCTATAGATAGTGTTGTTAGGAAATAATTGAGTGTTCTATTTAGGCTAAGTAGGCAGTTAGGATTGTGTTAGTAACAACTGATAGCAATTGCCTTATCTTAGCGTTGTCCAAACGCCAAACACCCCGAACAGGCGTCTGTGCCTCTTCGAAGGGATGTGAGCTCTCGAACCGACAATGTAAACACGCCTGTTTAGATGCTTTATAAGGCCTGAACAGTACATCAATGAAATCACACTTTTCACTTCAATCTTTTTATTTCTTCTCACGTTATCAGCACACATGCTCTGAAACAGAGCGAATAGGCACAGGAGAAGTACAGAGAAAACATGTGAGAAAATATGGCAACTTTGCGGGAACTAGCATTTGCCTTTGCAAGACTTGTCGCAAGACGCCATCACCCCAGGTTTGCTAGCCGGAACTTCGGCATTGCTGCTTACCGTCGCCAGGCGTTTGGCACTCGCCGTCATGGTCGCCCGGACAAGAACGGTGGCCGCCGCCGCTGGGTGTCCCGACGCCGCTACGGCCCTGATGGTGGCCTCCGCCATTGCAACCGCTGGGTGCAACGCCACCACTCCAATGGAGCAGCAGGGCCAAGCACCAGGACGGTTGTGCCCAGGGAAGTGACGCCGGTCATACCACAAGAGGCTGCTGCCGAACCAGTGGTTGTTGACGAACAAGACGCTGCCGTGCCGGAGATCGCAGCCGGAGAAGTTGTTGCCGTGCAGGGGATGTTCGTCATCGAGGACGAATACGAAGAGGCCTCTGTCTCCAACGACACCACAGACCCCGACGAACTGCTGCCTCCACCGTCGGCGTTCGCCGTTCCGCCCATGGCGTGGCTGCTGGGCGGACCAAGCGCCGATTGGCTCGCCGACGACCCCGAGCACGAATTCAGCAACTACTACGTACCTACGTCACGGCTTCGGACAGTGTCTCCCGTCCCCGACACCCTCCAACGAGGATCCCGAGCACTTCGCTCCGCTGAGCTATGGCCCCGTGTCGGAGTTCGTCTCGCCGTCGGCTGCGGCTCTCATGGACGCGCACCCATCAGTGGTGAAGACGGACGAGGTCGAAGTCGCGCCCGCCGCACGCGCCCCTCGGGCTCTCCCCGACCTCAATCTCCCAACGCCGAAGAATGCATACGTGGCGCCGTCCCTTGGACTTCCGACGCTCTCGCCGGAAACACAAGTGCTGCTCTGCCGCTTCGCGTCAACCATGGCGGCCTGGCCCGCCGAAATCCGTGCCGGGACGTGGTCCCCGGTGTTCCTCGGCCTTTGGAGTTTGGAGGGCTCCGCCTCGACAACCCTTCCAAGGGGACGAGCCGACGCTGAAGTCGCCGGCCACGGCGCCGACGTGCAGCAGGGCGGCGGCCATGGGTGTATCGGGTGCATAGTTGCCAGGAATCCGGGTCGCCCGGGTCGAGGAACGGGGTCGACACCCCTCCGGAACGTGGTTCAATGAGATCTATACATCTTCGGGGCACTAATCCGGGACGTGGATCGTGATCCAAAGAGTTTCGGGTCGATGACCCGGTACGATACAGCCCGATGAAGTAGGAGGGAAAGAAAGATCTTTACGATCTGCAATGATGCATTTCCTTATATTACGGAGGTGGGAAATCCCGCCTGATACTACTTCACATAATAGATGACAAAGATGGTGCTTGGATCCAAGGGACTTATTTTAGTCTGATTAAAAATAGTCATTTTAAGAGGCTAAAGTTTCAAGCACCCCTGACTAAAGAGGGGCTAAAACTAGTCTTGAGACTAAAAAATTTTAGTCAGGGGTACCCCTACTAAAATGTGGATTAGTCCTCTCTCTCCTCATTTAACTCCTCTTCGTTAACACATGCGAGTTCTGGATTGGAGGGTTTGAAGGATAATAAATACTCATTAACTTGATTTTAGTCTCTTTATTATTTAGATCCAAGCATGAATGAGGCTAGCATGTTTTAGTCTCACTGTTTTTAGTCACGAGACTAAAACGTATCCAAGCACCCTCAAAATGGGGCCACAAGTCAGCCCTTATGGCGTGATTTTTTTTCATCTGCCATTATTACTTTCCCGCAAACAATATGGTCGACCAATAATCTCCAAATCCCAGTTCGTCCTCTATCGGTTCATCTTCAAATCACCAGTCCGTCAAGGATCAATCACCAAGCCTCCTACCATCAGTCTACACACACTCCTGTTTGCCCTTCCTACCGTTCTTGTGCCTCGAAGAACTCCTAATCGGCGTCGGAATCGCCGCTCGCGTAAGGTCGAACGAGGCAGCGGGAGTGTGGGACGGGAGATAACTCATACGGCGGCGGACAGCTCGAATTCCAGCAGACGAGCAACGGATCACGGGAGGTCGGACTCCGGCAGGCCGGCGCCGGCGGAGTTCAGTATTTTGTAGTGCGATTGCAGATTGCCTGGTAAGCAAGCATCAATTCCCCATGAACTCGTACATGTTTATGTCAATCTTGCATTCTGGCCTCTTCGAATCTTGCACCTCAATCTGGATCAGCGTCCATGAATGGGGGTTGTGATCCGGCAATCGATCCAGCTTGAGCCGCCGTCGTCTCTGACCCTCGATCGGGGTCGATCGACCCCGGGACGTGGATCGCACCATCGACCCGCGAACCCGGCTACTATGATCGGGTGAGGATGAGTTCGATTTGGAGTCGGACCCAATCAACTCCTCCCCGTTCCCCTTTTGACCAGCTGTTCAATGCTCCAAGCGGTGCCGACATAGGAAATGGGCCAAACCGCCAAAAGGCCTAACAGGCCACGTTCTAGACTTGCTCATATTTACATAAAAAAAGCTGATTTACTATTTAGGCGCTCTTGCAGATTATATTTCCTGGCTGCAGTTCTGCCCCTTTAGCAGTATTAAATGTACTGTAAATTTATATTTAGGACCCTGAGTTTGTCCTTTTAATCAGCTTAACCATGTATAGTGTTGTAAATATATATTCTAGACCTTATGTTTGTTAGAATTTCAAAATTTGTAAGATGACATGTTACATTTTCCTTTAGCATATTATAACATGTCATTTGGTACAACAATTTTATTTTAATGCTCACTTCAATGCCATTCAAGATAACCCTCAAGCCGGTTCTTCTCAAAGCACTATTGAAGTATTCAAGCGGAAGGACGATATCATCCTCGATGAAGTCATGCTTGTGGATTACACCCAAGATGTTTTTGGAGACATTAGTTCATCTCCATAAACAAGTTGATGTCACTTAGCTATTTAAATACTACAAAATTTTATATACTATATAACAATAAGTAGAATAAAGTCTTTCAGACTATGTATATTATATTATGTGAATCAGACATAATATTGTAATGTATTTATATTTGAATTTTGTAATATAAATAGTATGTAATTTGATGAATATATGAATGAAATAATATTTATTCTAAATTATTCTCTTCTATCTATAGAAATTTAACGGGAAAATTCGATGGAAGAAGAGTTATGTTTAGTGGATAATGCTACCACTAACACAATTTAAGGGAAGCAAAATATTTCCAAACTTTTTGAGAAATGAAAAATGTTATGACCATAACTGGTAGTAAGAAAGCAATTATTGGTTCAGGAAGAGCCACTTTCACATTCCCAATGGGTACTGCTATCATAACTCAGAATTCAGTCTTGTATCCTAAATCTACTTGTACCCTTATAAGTTTCAAAGATATCTGATCTAACAATTTCCATCTAAGAACAGTAGAGGTGGATACAAAGGATTTTTTGCTTTTAACAAAAAGCAACGGATACGAGGAAGAAACTCTTGAAAAAAAATCCCTTCATTCTCATCTGGATTATACATACATCAAACATGTACCTTGTGTTGTGTACAAACTATTTTTCAGATATTTATAACTTAAGATTTTTGGCATGAATCCCTAAGTCACCCCAAAATAGGGATGATACGAAAAATTATTGACAATTCTTTTGGTCACAAAATAAAAGCTGCAAAATTCTTGAGTCATCAAATATTATGTGCACCACATGTGCCATTATTTTTTTAAGGACTCTCTCACCTTAAAATTCATAAAATAGTCACTTAATTTCTTGAACACATCCAAGAAGATATATGTGGACTACTCAACTATTTTTGGGGCATATATTCATGGCATCCATATAGACATCTAATAGATGATTTTATGTGGATCTCTAATCTCCACAAATCCATGACTTTACTAAATCAATTGCTCAAATTATCAAATTATGAGAAAATTATCCTAATATAATGGTTAAACCCATTTGAATGCCATTTTACGAGTATTTATGATTTTACTAAGTACCTCATGTACATACCCAAAATGGTGCAGCTAAATTCTTTATCAAAGGAATCAAACTAATCAAATGACCACTTCTAAGAATTTTAATTTAGCAACATCTCGTTGTAGACATGCGGTCTTACACACTACAGATCTATGCTAAATCATTGCAACTGCATATCATACTGCTTCCCCTTGCAGTAAGTACGTGGAAATCGACAAGTATTTCCCATCTGCGAGAATTCGGTTATATACCGATATCACCACTCCAGCGTACCTTAACAGACCCTCACATTAAATGGGATCCATGTGGGTTATAACTATTTATTTATCCATCAATCATAAATATCTCAAGCTCCTATCAGGGGAATTGGTTATAGCCTATACGTTGATTACATTGAAATAAGGACATTTTCGGCATTAGGGGGAGACTCATACCACAATGAACGCCGATAAATTAGAAATGTCATGCACTTTCAGTCATCATATTCACGTACTTCAAAAATCTGAACAAGAAGTTCAATCATATATTTGCAACACATTGCAAATCTGCCAAATACATTTACTTATGACAAAGACGTCATGAAATCACATTATGCATGCAAGCAATGTGACATACAAAGTGGAAGTACCTCATACAACCACTATTCTCCCTAAATGAGAGCAAAAGGGGGAGAAACATGGTCACATGAGAAATGAGTTCTCATATGCATCCACGGAAATAAAGGAAATTATATCCTCAACTAGTAAATGTAGTTTAACCTCAAGTTGAATAACACATAACGGATACTCATCATCCAAATCAAACATAAATGTGGACACAATTTAAAGTGTTGGGACATTGAAACACCTTGACTCCATTGTTATGGGAAATCACGAGGAGTTAAAAGACGTAATATCCACACATTTCATTGATTCAACAGAATCATATAACATAAAGACTACATTTGTCGACAAATATTTATTCTTAAATTGCTAAAACCTTTAGGGCCCTGAACCAAAGTCCATGGCAGAGTGCCTCATGCACTCATATATTGGTTCAACTAGAAGGAAGCAATTAAATAAGAATAGCACTCGTTCAACAAAAGAGAGGTATTTACCACAGTAATACATTTTCCTCATAAGTATCTTTCCTGCTGGAAAACAAATGATTTTCCATTCATAACGAAAACAATGAGGTGGTGAAAAAGTGAGGCTTGTAGCACAAGGGTTCACGCAGAGACCCAACATTAGTTATAATGTTAAAATACCTTCTTGGTATAAGTGGAATTAGGTTTCGATATTAATATTACTGGCAATTACAAATAAACTATCCCTGCAGTTGATAGACGCGGTGATTACATACTCATATGGATCACTAAATTCAGATATATAAATAAATGTCCCTAAAAGGCATAAAATCTGAATCCAAAACCAATCACAACATATATTGTGTAAAACATCAAAAGTCACTTCATGACTTAAAAGAGTCGCAAGTTGTGTGGTACAATCGACTATGAGAGTTCCTTATTCAAAAGGATACTCGGATAAAGATTGCTTACATGTAGTTATTGTTGGGGAACGTAGTAATTTCAAAAATTTCCTACGCACACGCAAGATCATGATGATGCATAGCAACGAGAGGGGAGAGTGTTGTCTACGTACCCTCGTAGACCGTTCGCGGAAGCGTTATATCAACGCGTTTGATGTAGTCGTACGTCTTCACGATCCGACCGATCCAAGTACCGAAAGCACGGCACATCCGAGTTCTGCACACGTTTGACTTGGTGACGTCCTCGCCTTCTCGATCCAGTAAGAGGGGCGAAGTAGTAGATGAGTTCCGACAGCACGATGGCGTGGTGACGGTGTTGGTGAAGAACAATCTCCGCAGGGCTTCACCTAAGCACTACGAAAACTATGACGGAGGATAAACTAGAGGAGACGGGGTAGCCGGCACACGGCTTGGTGTTTCTTGATGTCTCTTTGGTGCTAGCCCTACCCCTCTATTTATATATTGAGCCCTGGGGTCGAAACTTGGAGTAAAAGCCTCCTCAAAGTCGGTTTCACCCGAAAGGCAAGAGTCCTTCTCGGACTCCAGGGCTAGACGCCAGGGTTCCCGGCGTCTACCCCCTAGATGCCAGGGTTCCTGGCGTCTAGCCTCTGGTCTCCGCAAAACTTCCTTTTGCACTTTCCAAAAGTCTCGTGGGCTTTCCCCTTTGGCCCAGATAAAGTGTTCTCGTGCCCAAACATTTCGGGAAACATCCGGAATCCTTCCGGAGATCAAACACTACTATCCACATATCAATCTTTACTTCCGGACCATTCCGGAGTTCCTCGTCATATCTGTGATCTCATCCAAAACTCCGACCAACATTCGGTCACCAACATACATAACTCATAGTACTATATCGTCAACGAACGTTAAGCGTGCGGACCCTACGGGTTTGAGAACTATGTAGACATGACCGAGACACCTCTCTTGTCAATAACCAATAGTGGGACCTGGATGCCCATAGGATGCCCATATTGGCTCCTACATACTCTACGAAGATCTTTATCGGTCAGACCGCATAACAACATATGTTGTTCCCTTTGTCATCGGTATGTTACTCGCCCGAGATTCGATTGTCGGTATCTCAATACCTAGTTCAATCTCGTTAGCGGCAAGTCTCTTTACTCGTTCCGTAATACATCATCCCGCAACTAACTCATTAGTTGCAATGCTTGCAAGGCTTATAGTGATGTGCATTACCGAGTGGGCCCAGAGATACCTCTCCGACAATCGGAGTGACAAATCCTAATCTCGAAATACGCCAACCCAACAAGTACCTTTGGAGACACCTGTAGAGCACCTTTATAATCACCCCGTTACGTTGTGACGTTTGGTGGCACACAAAGTGTTCCTCCGGTAAACGGGAGTTGCATAATTTCATAGTCATAGGAACATGTATAAGTCATGAAGAAAGCAATAGCAACAAACTAAACGATCAAGTGCTAAGCTAACGGAATGGGTCAAGTCAATCACATCATTCTCCTAATGATGTGACCCCGTTAATCAAATGGCAACTCATGTCTATGGTTAGGAAACATAACCATCTTTGATCAACGAGCTAGTCAACTAGGGACATACTAGTGACACTCTGTTTGTCTATGTATTCACACATGTATTATATTTCCGGTTAATACAATTCTACCATGAATAATAAACATTTATCATGAAATAAGGAAATAAATAATAACTTTATTATTGCCTCCAGGGCATATTTCCTTCAGTTATTAACAAAATCCCTCCTTGGATTCTACATGACCTATGTATATGCCGATGATTTTATCATCAAGTCTATACAACGCATGAAAAGTGCTCACAATCATATCAAGACGGATATTATGTAGTTAAGATTCAACAGAATCATCTTCCATTATCTTTCAAGATAATACCACTTGTGTTGCTCAAATGCATACAATTTATATACATAACAATATTGCAAATTGAAATTTTGCAAAGTTCAGGGGGAGAAAACTCCTAGAACTAAACTTACTAATTATCGTCTAATAATAATATAATGTACTCATTCCTTATGAGTTTTCCAATGTTGGTTTCTCATATGGGTTCTATGGACTCAGTTACTATACCTACAGTATATCCAATTCCTATATTTGCTCCTTATATTTTTCACAGGATCGTCGATGGATATCAATTATACAAGATCAAGATTAAGGATCATGAAGATCATTCAAGATTTTTCAGCACTCAAGGATATGTGAAGAATTTCAAGATGACGAAGTATTAAAAGGACCACGTTTGTCCAAGGGGGAGTGTTAGGAAATAATTAAGCATTCTATTTAGGCTAAGTAGGCAGTTAGGATTGTGTTAGTAACAACTGATAGCAGTTGCCTTATCTTAGCGTTGTCCAAACGCCAAACACCCCGAACAGGCGTATGTGCCTCTTCGAAGGGATGTGAGCTCTGGAACCGACAATGTAAACACGCCTGTTTAGATGCTTTATAAGGCCTGAGAAATACATCAATGAAATCACACTTTTCACTTCAATCTCTTTCTTTCTTCTCAAGTGTTATAGACAGCTTCTCCAGTGGGCTTTTCTTAGTAGTTGTCTGCATAAACTAGTCACCGTGTGGAACATTAAAATAATAATCCATGGCTACCAGTAGCACCAGTACCAACGGCAGCCATACAACGGGCAAAGTGGCGTCGTTAGCCAATGATTTTTCACGTGATTAGACCTTCTGCCGATTTACCGACGATCTCTTCCTTTTCTCTTCTTCTCTCTCCTCCAATTCACCAAATATCCTAGGTGGCACCTCCTATAGATAGCTGAGTCGAACCTCATTGTACATGCCCTGAGGCACATCATAGGAACCGTCATCCACGGACCACCATCCCAGTTCTTGGACCATCGCCTTTGCACGCAAATGGACGGTGCTGCTCAGGGTACCATGTCTCATGTTAGCTTTTGTCTGTTTCGATAGGGTACATGCTTATCAATACTGTAATATCAAGGTTACCTGTACACGAACTGAGATAGGAGTAGGTCCTGTAGGGATAGGGAGAATATCTGATGCACCGGTGTTTGTGGTACTACTGATGCACCAAACTCACATTGCACATTTAAAATGTTCAAAAAATTCTGAAAACAATTTAGCACATTCTCACTATACCAATATAGGTTGTCATAAAATTTCAAGTCAAAATTCAATACATAGGATAGACAACAAAAACGACAAATTCAACATTAAATAGTACATAACATAAGTTGGGCATTAGATTTGGCCCATTCTCCAATGATGTCAAATTGCGTGTTGATAATGTCAAGAGAGATTGGGATAAACCGAACTTGATATGGGAGGAGTTCGTAAAGAGAGGTCTGAACGACCAGAGTATCACTAGCATGAAAGTTTGCTATCCATGTGCCGGAACCATGAGTTGGTTACGAGACCTTGTGGGTTTCACCTCTAGCCTAACCCAACTTGTTTGAGATTAAAGGCTTTGTTTTTTGGATATTCCCTAGCCGCCCCTCCTCTCCCTAGCCACCCCTCCTCCTCTTCCCTTCCTCCTGCCGCCTGAGGAAGCAGCTGGGCAAGCCCGGGGCGCCAAGGATGGTTGCGGCGGGGCCTCGGTTGCCCTACCTCTGCGTGGGGAACCCTGAATCTGGAGTGGCGGCTCCATTGGCAAGGCACGGCCGGATAGAAGCTGTCCGGGCGGTGGATCTGGCGTCCCGGTCGTGCGGGCGGCGGGATCCGGTGGTCGTTGGCGGCCGGCGGCGGTTTCTGCGGTGGCCGGTGCGCGCGATCTGACACCTTCCCTCCTCCCCTGTTCGGTGTGCGGGCCAACCTCGTCGGGCCGCGCTTCCTTGGGTTGCCGGTTCTGTACAGGAGGCGCTGGTGGTGGCGGGGATCTAGTTCGGGAGAAATCCCTGGTCGGCCATGGCCGGCCGCGTCGACGGCAACGCCTGAGGGCGCCGTTCCCCTCCTTGGAGGCGTCGGTATGGACTGATCCCCTCACTCCCCCTTCCTCTTCCCCTAGGTCTCCCGGGCGAAAACCCTAACTTTGTTGGGCGGCGACGGCGCTCACGGCGCCGTTCCTTTCTTGAAGGCGCCGCTTTGGGAACCTTGGAGCTGGGTGGCGCTTGTGGGTGGTGGGCGACGGTGGTGGTGCGACCCTATCCTAGCATGGATCTGCATCCGTTGCATGGAGATGGACTCGCGTAGGTGGAGGTCGTCGTTTGGCGTCATGGTGGCGTCGATGACGGAGGCACCTGCCAAGGTTGGCACCTCAATCTGCTCTGAAGATGGACCAGTGGAAGATGACGGCGACGGCACATGTGAGTGCGTCAGACCGGTTTGTGCCCCGGACCCGGTATGTGGCTCGGTCAGGGCCTTCGGCTTTAGATGTTAGGCTTAGGTGAGAGGTCTGGGTATTTGGCCCAGCTTGCACCCGTTCATCATATGGATTGGAGTAGCGGCAGATGTTGCCAAGATGGCGGATTCAGGCATATTGGTGTATTACTTTGTAAGGTCCTCAAGAATAATCAACAAAATAGCCGCATACATCTCCCAGGCCGGGGGTCATCCTCCTTTTCTAAAAAAAGAAATGTTTAAATTTTGATACGAAAATTTGGAACAACATATGTTGAAGTTGTGTCAATGTGCTGGATATTTTTCATACTTTTTCAAAATGTTCAATGACATTCAGTGCACCGTTAGCACTAGTGTGGGTATTAAACCCATTTCGCGTCGCGCAAATGGCGCTCTCTCGCGCGTGCCACGTCGTCCCTGTGGCGCTGTTACTTTCAAGGGTTTTTACTGGAGGCGAGGAGAAAGAGAAAAAAAGCAATAAACGCAACGATTGGGTGGTCGTTTCCTTCCCAACGAAGGCAGCTCCGCATTGGGTCGCACGCGGGTCTTCCTCTCCGCCTCTCTCCCCCACACGCCGCCAGCCAGAGCCGCCTCCTCCTCTTCCCGTTTGTCTTCCCCTCTCGCTCAAGAAGATCCACGGGACACCGCTCTTCCTCTTCTCCGTATTGATGGTGAGCAAGAAGATGGGGCGGATTTGGGCGAGGGCTCCAGTGCCACCTCCCTTGAACGAGGGATCTCACCGGCGTGATCTCTCGACACGGCGAAGAACAGGGGAGTACCACAACGTCGATCAGAGAAGGCGGAGGGGATGGGGGGGAGTGGATGCCAGCGATTGTGGTGGATCGGCGTTGCTGGCTCCCCACCGGCCTCCTTCGTCTCCCAACCACATATGGCTCCCACCCTTCCTCTGATGTGGTGTCGTGGGAGCAAGAACAAGAGCAGGCATGGTTTGTATCTACATCCAGTGTTCACATGGCCAGATCGATGGAACTCACTCTGGCCGGTTAGGAGGGGCAGCGCCGAGGCGGCGAGGAAGTGGCCGGGGACAAGGCCCAGGGCGGCAAAGCCAACCTGAGCAAGGTGCTGCCGGCCACCTTCCAGAAAATCACAGGTTAGATTTATAATCGATGCATGTTTCTTTCAGTAAACCATGCCCTCAGTTTATCTCATTTTGCGGTTATTCGAGCGCCTATTTATTGTTGTTCAGTACCTATAAAATTTCAAAGCTGAGCTCCTCTCGTCACACATATCCTACTGGGTGCTTGCCTATTGGATCAGTGCCTAAATCATTCCCACCATTTGAGCACCCAAGCCATCAACTTCTAGAGAAAAAAAATTCCATTCTAGCAACAAAGATTCATTTCTAAACAACTGGTATGCTTGCAAGTTCTAATTTCCTTCAAATAATTATTTATCAATGCTATCCATTCCTTTGTTTCGTCCTAATAAGTTTGACATGATGATGCCATTGTTGTTTGTTTGTGAAGGTACAATAAGTTCAAGAATAAATACGTTGATGAGCCTAAGAAGTTCAGAATCGGTTTCAGTGAGGTGCAGCTTCCTCTCATATTCTCTTGTTGTGGCAACTTTATAACTGTTTGTTAAAGAAAAGTAGTTTACAACAAAAGTAGTGTACAAAGTCTGTCAAGTTTAACTATTATGTTTTACTACAATGATTGCTCTTTAATTTCCAGCTACTAGAATCTTAAAAGTGAGGTTGCTTTCCAACTACAATTGTATAATTTAGAAGTGATTATCATGTTTGAGAAGGATGATCAATCTGTTTTGGTGTACATGATAGTATGATCCTTTTTAATGGATTTCTTATATGGCGTCACGACTTCTTTCACTCGGTTTTCTGTTGAGTGATCGAGTGTGTAGTGTACTCAGGGTGTCCTGCACTTTATGTAAGACTGTAAAGATAGGATTCATAGTGTTTTTGGAAAGGTTGGCTGGTCTTTGTGGTCCCTAAGAAACGTGTTTGAACGTTGATCGATCGGGCAATAGTGGAGAAGGAAAAAACGAAAGCACTGCTGTAGTCAAACACTCGAGCTGGAGATGCGTGTGATGCATTATACGGGGGAGGTGACGTTTTTATAGGTTGGTTTGGTAGGATTCAAATGACATTTGTATGATAGACTGCTTTGACTTAATTAACTTTCACCTTAAGTTTATCTACATTAAACCATCAAAGTATATAAAAAGTAAATGTATTGTTATCATGTATATCCTGAAATCCACATAATAAGAACAGGGTATTAATTGGATGTTATGCACTAGACATTGCAGCTCAATGATTGGATCCTTGATGAAGATACAAAGGCACTCCGTTTTCTTCAGGTAGTGCACATTTATATGGAGCCAGTTTGTTGTATTTGGATATCTCATCATGTCCATATTTCATTGTTGTAAATTCTCCCTGGTTCTATAATGTACTATGCATGTCCTGTCTGTTGGCAATGCGCTGGCCTCCATATGCTTGCCATCCTTTCTTCATCATCTCCAAGCAGTTGTGCGGCAGTGACTCGACATGGGCGGAGTCCGTGGTGGCCTGCTCGAGGCTTTCAGCTGGAGATCCACGGCTCGCTCGCGTTGTCGCTACCCTCTGCCTCTCCCTCATGCAGCAGCCTTCTTGACGATATGGTCTTCCTCCTCTCCCCATCCCTTAATTTCTAGGGTTTTGAACTTGGCCCAGTAGCTGATTCACGGGCTTGTGTAAAACGACCTTGTGGTTGGATGCAGGGTGCTCCTTTCTCTAGCACCTCCCACCGCAGGTTGTACATCCCCACGTGAGGTCCCCTTTCTTATCTATATGTCTACTTTATTTTAATTCAGTAGCATATATGTGTGATATCTTGGTCAGGAAACGGACATTCTCTATTACTATTTTTTTTAACATTTCCATTGCCCTGTTGTCTGTTAGACACCCTTAAACTACCAAAAAAGACGAATTACTTCACACTTTCAGTACTCTTGAGTTCCCGCCAGTCTGATTCCTTACCGGAATGACCACTAGATAATCTATTGGTAAGAGATGAATAGTCTGATCATTTACTATGTGAAAAAGGGGCACGATTAGGACGTGCAGAGCATATACATGATATAATAGTTCACTCTTTTTACCTGTTAGATAAACCTTTATTTAAGCTTTGGAGGTAACATGTGTGTACATGCATAGTGGCACACTCGCACATTTTCTGATTCTGTGCATGAATTATACCTTCAAACAATGAAAGAAACATTGCAGTACTTCATTTGAAATATTGTTGAGGGCTGAGACATTTGATTCTGCTATTTGAAGTGAATGATGAAATTCTTCTGCAGAAGTTATATGGTTATCGGTTTATACTTTATTCTCCAGACTTCAGGAGGTTCTGGGAAGAACTCTGCTCTTCTATCTCTGAAAAGGTATCTTGACACTTCTTATGTCGATAAATTTCCTGGTTAAAACAGTATCTTGTGCAGCAAGCTAACTTGAACCATCATTCTCTTTTTTGAGTTAAGTACCTTATATCAGTACCTTTATTTAGCCTCTTCTCATTCTTAACTGCTTGAACTGATGTAGAAGGACTTGATTTTTCAAAGTTACTAGGCTTGCATTTTTCTTATTTCTCAGCCCTATCTTTTCTCAGGAGGTCTAGATTGACTCGTGCCCTGTGTTGTCGAGAGACCGTGGGCTTCCCTCATATTATACATCTTTCGCTCTCGACAAGGTAGATATGATTGACATATCCTGATTTTCATTAATTCCTCGTTCCCTACACTTATAATTTAGCTTTATCACAAGGTATTTTTGAATCTTTTATCTTGAACTGGCATTGATTTAGGATGAATAACATGTGCGGCTACACTTCATTTAATAGGCTGCTCTCTTTTTTGTGATGGATTTTGACCTCTACATTCATTATGACTAAACCCATCTTTCTCTCATTGTTTTTTTATTTGTGATTTGTGCTGTCAACGAGGCGTTTGATGAAAAACCAAGCAACACGCATGTGAGATGTGAGATGTGAGATCGACTATTTAATCTGCTGCTGTTATTGACAAGTGCTCCAAATTGTATGAAAATCTCTTCTATCGCTGTAGTAAATAGAAAGCAGATGCTCCTTGCATAGTTTCCAATTCTCTTTTTGTAAATTTAGACTAAGCTATGTCGTGGCACTGTGTGTCCCTTGGGCCGCTATCAAGGTAGATATGTAGAAATATATGGCTAATTATGGCATATGCAGATTTGTTTGGTTAGATAAATGTGGAATGAAATATTTCTTTTCTCTTTGTTGACAGTAGAAAACAATTCACTCCAGTTCACCAGGTCCCAAAATTTTGATAGCTAAAAAGTTTGGTCTGATCAAATATGTTTTCTTTTTTTGAACAATCACCAGGGGGGAGAGGGTGACCACCTGAATATATTACTCAAAGAACGCCCAAGGGCGAGTTACATCATAGATTACAGCGAGAGGAGAGGTACAAGTGCCAAGACATGGCAGCCCCCTACTTATAGGGTGATTAAATATGTTGTGATGAAACATCTTCGAGTATTGTGGTTATTAGTCTCAATTACTCTTATATGTTCTTTCTTATATGTTTGCACCAGATTCAAGCACCAGTTCTATGGAATTGGAATGAAAAACACTCGCGTCTAAGCACTTGCGATCCTCGTAATAGCAAGTTTGTAACTCCTCTGAAGGCTAAAGTTAGCAAAGATAGCATATTCACCTATATTGAAATAATTGTACATAAGTGCCATCAAGAATTAGGGCAGGTCGTAAAGCAAGATAGATGCGCACCAGACCGCCTCAAGAGACGCGCCCGGGGCGCGTCCCAGCCACTAGTGCATGTGTCAATGTGGCGTGCTACTCTTGCGAGAGTTGGGAGAGTCGTCAGAGTTTTTTTTCTTTTGAGAAAAGCGTCATCACTAAGATGCAAGTGTTGCTCCGCCCATCCTCCTCGGTGGGCTCGCCCAGCCCGATCATGCAAAATATACTAGCCAAACTTTTATTATTGGGGATGCTACGCTCGGCCGGTGGATCTTTTGAAAAGATCCGCCGCCTCACGAGCTGTTTGGTTGTGTGATGCGAGCCGTTCAATCCTCTTGTCTAATTTCCTGCAACGATGCTCTCGTTGCAAGATCTGCTCTTCTTTGATTTTATGCAACAAGAGCTTCGTTGAGGAAACCTCATCTTATATAATTTTCTGTAACAAGACCCATATTGCAAAACCTCTTCTTCTTTAATTTTCTGCAACAAGACCCTTAGAAGTATTGCAACAACATCTTTCATGGAATCTAATTTTCTGCAACAACATCTCCCGTCGCATTTAATTTTCTACAGCCAGCAGATCCTTGTTGCAAAAATATCTTTCGCCGTGTCTAATTTTCCGCAACAAGACCCTAGTCGCAAAAATTACAACAGGACTTCCTGTTGCGTCTAAGTTTGTGCAGCAAGACCTTTGTTGCAAAAATTGCAACAAATTTATTGTTGCGTTTGAGCTTGAGAAGGCGAGAGCCATGGATGCCGGCAGTCCTCCAGGACGGTGGTGACATCAAACTGCGAGTGACGGCAGATGCAACTTCAGAGGCAGGTGGTGCGGTCCCGTGGCTTCCAGCGCACGTGCAGCCAGCAAGTACTCCCTCCGTTCCGAATTACTCGTCACAGAAATGGATGTATGATCTACATACATCCATTTCTGTGACGAGTAATTCGGAACGGAGGGAGTAGCACTGTGGTGGCCGGCTTCGAGCATCTACGCACCAGCCACAAGTTGCTGCACTAACCATCGGCCATGGAGCGCTTCTCGTCATGGACAACACTTTGCTGAAGAGACACATGGCATGGAGGCATGTTGTGGCTACAGAGCTAATGTAGAGGATGAATGAGGGGAAGAAAGGCAACGGATGGCTCATGGTCGCTAGTTACGGAGATAAGAAGGAAAAAAGATGCTCGGTGATGGCCACATGGGACGCGTGGCAAGCGTCCGAGGCGGCAGACGATGTGTTATAATCCGCCGGGTGATAGTTATCGTTTCCCGGTCCAATAAGGTCTCGATGTTGTCTATTCAATTCGTGTCTTCTTGTCAGGCTCACATCAGAAAATTAATTTTGGTTTACCTTTATCTATCATTGTATTGTATATGTGCGCTAAAGGGCAGACTGGATTTCTTTTTACCTGTACATACACGATGTTGGTTAAATGATTGTTCACGGGCTGATAGTTTTGAGCATGTAAGAGCATCTCCAGCCGCGTCCCCAACAGGCCCTTTCCAGGTGTTTTTGCCGTGTCGGCGCCGAAAAAACGGCCCAATCGCGCCCCAGAAGCCCGTTTTTCGCCGGCTCAGGCCGAAACTGGTGCCGGCGGACCCAGGCCCAACCCGGCTTCCTGGGGGCGCCTGGGGCGCCGGCACAAGCGAAAAGGGCGCGTGGGTCCGCCCGGTCGGCGAGGCGAGCGCCTCTTCCCGCCGTTTTTTCCCGTGTTTTCCCCACTTCCCTCCCGTACTCTTCCTTTCCTCTCGCCAATCTTCCTCCCGCTCGCCTCCCTCCCAGCCGGCCGCCATGCCACCGAAGAAGTACGTCGCCCCCCGCGCGGCGGCAACCGCGACCGCCTCTGTCGCCCAGCCGAAGCAGAGGAAGCCGAGGGCGCCGCCGATCAAGCCACCGGGCATGTCAAACGCCGAGTGGAGGGCGGAAGTTCAGCGGCGGGAGGCTGTCACCGCCGACCGGCGGAACAGGGCCATCGCCAAGAAGGCCCGCGACAACGCGGCGCGCGCGGCTGCGGCTGCCTCGGCGGACCAAACCGAGGCCGATGCGACTCGCGCGGGGATGATGAATCCACCCGAAAGCCACGCCCAGTACGCGCCCTGGGGCTAGCAAGGCGTCGGCTCTCCGCAGCCATGGGGATCGCCCTCGCCGGGCTACGCCGACGGGGACGCGCACGGTGGGTTCAACCCAAACGTCACCTTCCCCCATGGATACCCGGCCCAGCGCACGCCCTCTCCCGCCTTCGCCGGCGTGCAGTACCCTCCATACAACTACTCGCCGCCCACGTACGCTTCCTCCCTGATGCCCCCGCTACGCCGTGGCCCGCTGTCCTTCTCGCACCTCGGCGACACCGGCGAGACCGAGGCCGACATGGACGACATCATCGCGGCAGGTTCGGCCGCGGCCGCCGCGTCTCCCGGGTTCGTCACTCAGGACGAGGTGGTGGATCTCAGCGGCGGCATGGACGGCGAGCTCGGCTACGTCTACGGCGAGGATGAGCAGGAGGAGGAGGAGGAGGAGGAGGACGAGGAGGAGGAAGAGGAGGAGGAGGAGCCGACACCTGCGACGACGAAGGGGCGCAAGAAGAAGAAGCGGGCGGCCAGGACAGGCGAGCCGCGCATCAAGTGGGCGTCCAAGGAGGAGGAATGCCTCGCCGAAGCATGGAAAGTCATCTGCCACGACCCGACGATCGACACGTACTGGGACCACATCAAGGCCGAGTTCGACGAGCGCAGGCTCGTCGACCCCTACTTCAAAGGTGTCTACATGTAGCGTGGCTCCAAGGCGATGGCGAACCATTGGGGGCGTATCCAGGGGGCATATCTAGGGGGTGGGCAACAAATGGCATGGGGTCGTCGAGGAGGTCGCGGCTCGCCCCGAGAGCGGCGCTAGCGTCGAGGATCAGGTATGCCACGCCGGCCTCCCGTCTCTCTTTGCCGTGTACGCGCGCCAACTGTTTGTTCCTCCGCGCTGTTGCTGCGCATGTTCGCCCTGTACCGACAGAGCAACAGCAACGCCGAATTCAAGTACCTCCACGTCTACAAGCGCATTGACAAGTGCGAGAAGTGGTCGGAAGTCCGGTGCACCCTCGACAAGGCCAAGGAGACCTACAAGCCGGATGCGCCGACTCCTGGCGCATCGGAAGGGCGTCCGGACGGCAACAAAGTTGCCAAGAAGGGGAAATACGCTGACGCGGCCACCGCTCGAGTGCAGGAGTCCATCGAGCACTGCCTCGCCGACGCGCATGTTGGGGAACGTAGCAGAAATTTAAAATTTTCTACGCATCAGCAAGATCAATCTATGGAGTAATCTAGCAACGAGGGGAAGGGGAGTGCATCTACATACCCTTGTAGATCGTTAAGCGGAAGCGTTCAAGTGAACGGGGTTGATGGAGTTGTACTCGTCGTGATCCAAATCACCGATGATCCTGAACGGACGGCACCTCCGCGTTCAACACACGTACAGCCCGGTGACGTCTCCTACGCCTTGATCCAGCAAGGGGAGAAGGAGAGGTTGGGGAAGGCTCCATCCAGCAGCAGCAACACGACGGCATGGTGGTGAAGGAGGAGCGTGGTAATCCTGCAGGGCTTCACCAAGCACCGTAGGAGAAGAGGAGGACTTGGGAGAGGGGGAGGGCTGTGCCAGAACTTGGGTGCGGCTGCCCTCCCAACCCCCACATATATATAGGGGTAAGGGAGAGGGGGGCCGGCCCCCTCAGATCCAATTTTAGGAGGGGGCGGCGGCCAAGGGGGGTTGCCTTGCCCCCCAAGGCAAGGGGGGCGCCCCCCTTTTAGGGTTCCCCAAACCCTAGGCGCATGGGCCCTAGGGGGGAGGCGCCCAGCCCACTAACGGGCTGGTCCCTCTCCACATACAGCCCATAGGGCCCTCCGGGGCAGGTGGACCCTCCCGGTGGACCCCCGGAACCCCTCCGGTGGTCCCGGTACAATACCGGTAACCCCCGAATTATTCCGGTGACCATATGATATCTTCCCATATATAAATCTTTACCTCCGGACCATTCCGGAACTCCTCGTGACGTCCAGGATCTCATCCGGGACTCCGAACAACATTCGGTAACCACGTACATCTATTCCCTATAACCCTAGCGTCATCGAACCTTAAGTGTGTAGACCCTACGGGCTCGGGAGTCATGCAGGCATGGCCGAGACAACTCTCCGGTCAATAGCCAACAGCGGGATCTGGATACCCATGTTGGCTCCCACATGCTCCACGATGATCTCATCGGATGAACCACGATGTCAAGGATTCAATCAATCCAGTATACAATTCCCTTTGTCCATCGGTACGATACTTGCCCGAGATTCGATCGTCGGTATCCCGATACCTTGTTCAATCTCGTTACCGGCAAGTCTCTTTACTCGTTCCGTAACACACCATCCCGTGATCAACTCCTTGATCACATTGTGCACATTATGATGATGTCCTACCGAGTGGGCCCAGAGATACCTCTCCGTTTACACGGAGTGACAAATCCCAGTCTCGATTCGTGCCAACCCAACAGACACTTTCAGAGATACCTGCAGTGAACCTTTATAGCCACCCAGTTACGTTGTGACGTTTGGTACACCCAAAGCATTCCTACGGTATCCGGGAGTTGCACAATCTCATGGTCTAAGGAAATGGTACTTGACATTAGAAAAGCTTTAGCATACGAACTACACGATCTTTCTGCTAGGCTTAGGATTGGGTCTTGTCCATCACATCATTCTCCTAATGATGTGATCCCGTTATCAACGACATCCAATGTCCATGGTCAGGAAACCGTAACCATCTATTGATCAACGAGCTAGTCAACTAGAGGCTTACTAGGGACATGGTGTTGTCTATGTATCCACACATGTATCTGAGTTTCCTATCAATACAATTCTAGCATGGATAATAAACGATTATCATGAACAATGAAATATAATATAATAATAACTAATTTGTTATTGCCTCTAGGGCATATTTCCAACAGTCTCCCACTTGCACTAGAGTCAATAATCTAGTTCACATCGCCATGTGATTAACACTCACAGATCACATCGCCATGTGACCAACATCCAAGAGTCTACTAGACTTAATGATCTAGTTCAAATCACTATGTGATAAACAATCAAAGAGTTCTGGGTTTGATCATGTTATGCTTGTGAGAGAGGTTGTAGTCAACGGGTCTTGCCATATTCAGATCCCTATGTATTTCGCAAAACTTTATATCGTAGATGCTGCTGCCACGTTCCACTTGGAGCTATTCCAAATTGTTGCTCCATTATACGTATCCGGTATCTCTACTCAGAGCTATCCGGATAGGTGTTAAGCTTGCATCGATGTAACTCTTTACGTCGAACTCTTTATCACCTACATAACCGATAAACATTTCCTTATTCCTCTAAGGATAATTTTGACCTCTATCTGGTGATCTACTCCTAGATCACCTTTGTACCCTCCTGCCAGACATGTGGCAAGGCACACACCAGGTGCGGTACTTCAGCATGGCATACCGTATAGAGCCTATGACAAAAGCATAGGGAACGACCTTCGTCCTTTCTCTTTCTTATGCCATGGTCAAGCTTTGAGTCTTACTCAACTTCACACCTTACAACTCAGGTAAGAACCCCTTCTTTGACTGATCTATTTTGAACTCCTTCAAAAACATGTCAAGGTGTGCGTTCTTTGAAAGTACCATCAGGCGTCTTGATCCATCTCTATAGATCTTGATGCCCAATATGTAAGCAGCTTTATCCAGGTCTTCCTTTGAAAAACACTCTTCAAACAACCGTTTATGCTTTCCAGAAATTCTACATTATTTCGGATCAACAATATGTCATCCACATATACTTATCAGAAATGTTGTAGTGCTCCCACTCACTTTCTTGTAAATACAAGTTTCTAGCAAACATTGTATAAACCTAAAAGCTTTGATCACTCCATCAAAACATATATTCCGATTCCGAGATGCTTGCTCTAGTCCATAGAAGGATTGCTGGAGCCAGCATACCTTTTAGCATCCTTAGGATCGACAAAACCTTTTATTGTATCACATACAACTTTTCTTACGAAAACTGGTAAGAAAACTTGTTTTGACATCCATCTGTAAGATTTCATAATCGAAAAATACAGCTAATGCTATCATGATTCGATGGACTTAAGCATCGCTACGGGTGAGAAATTCTCATCGTAGTCAACTCCTTGAACTTGTGAAAAGACTCTTTCCCACAAGTCAAGCTTCATAGACGGTAACATTACCGCCCACGTCCGTCTTCTTCTTAAAGATCCATTTATCTCAATGGCTTGCCGATCATCGGGCAAGTCCACCAAAGTCCATACTTTGTTCTGATATATGGATCCTATGTCGGATTTCATGGCTTCTAACAATTTGTCGGAATACGGGCCCACCATCGCTTCTCCATAGCTCGTAGGTTCATTGTTGTCTAACAACATGATATCTAAGACAGGATTACCGTACCACTCAGGAATAGTACATGTCCTTGTCGACCTACGAGGTTCGATAGCAACTTGATCCGAAGCTTCATGATCACTATCATTAATTTCCTATTCAACAGATGTAGGCTCCACAAAAAACATCTTTCCGTGTTGCATCACTCTCTGGTTGAAGTAAAGGTTCGACAACCTCATCAAGTTCTATCTTCCTCCCACTCAATTCTTTAGAGAGAAACTCCTTCTCGAGAAAGGACCCGTTCTTAGCGACAAACAATTTGCCCTCGGATCTGAGATAGAAGGTGTACCCAACTGTCACCTTTGGGTATTCTATGAAGATGTGTTTGTCCGCTTTGGGTTCGAGCTTCTCCGGCTGAAGCCTTAAGCATCGCAGCCCCAAACATTAAGAAACGGCAACTTTGGTTTCTTGCCAAACCAATGTTCATACGACGTCGTCTCAACGGACTTAGATGGTGTCCTATCTAAAGTGAATGCAGCTGTCTCTAACGCATAACCTCAAAATGAAAACGGTAGATTGATAAGAGACATCATAGATCGCACCATATCTCATATGGTTCGATTACGACGTCCGGACACACCATAACCCAGTGGTGTTCCAGGTGGCTTCAACTATGAAACAATTCCACAATGTCTTAAGTGTTTGCCAAACTCATAACTCAGATATTCTCATTGATCAGATCGTAGGAATTTGATCTTCTTGTTATGATGATTCTTAACTTCACTCTGAAATCGCTTGAACTTTTCAAACGTTTCAGACTTGTGCTTCATTAAGTAAATATACCTATATCTACTCAAATCGTCAGTGAAATGAGAAAATAGCGATATCCACCGCACGCTTCAATTCTCATTGGATCACACGCATCAGCATGTATGATTTCCAACAAGTCACTTGCCCATTTCATTGTACCTGAAAGCGGGGTCTTAGTCATCCTGCCCATGAGGCATGGCTCGCATGTGTCAAGCGATTCAAAATCAAGTGACTCCAAACATCCATCGACATGGAGTTTCTTCATGCATCTTACGCCAATATGACCTAAGCGGCAGTGCCACGAGAAAGTGGTACTATCATTATTAACTCTACATCTTTTAGCGTGAACATGTGTATTACCACGACCGAGATTCAATGAACCATTCACATAGGGTGCATGACCATGAAAGGTATCATTCATGTAAACAGAATAACCATTATTCTCTAACTTAAATGAATGACCGTATTGCAATGAACATGATCTAATCATATTCATGCTCAACGTAGACACCTGATAACATTTATCTAGGTTCAATACTAATCCCGAAGGCAGATGGAGCGTGCGATGGTGATCTCATCAACTTTGGAAACACTTCCAACACACATCGTCACCTCGCCCTTAGCCAGTCTCCGTTTAGTCCGTAGCTTTTGCTTCAAGTCACCAGTAATAGCAACTAAACCGGTATCCAATACCCAGGTGCTACCAGGAGTAGTAGCGAGGTACACATTAATAACACATATATACTTTGTTGAAGTTGCCAGCCTTCTTATCTACCATGCATTTGGGGTAATTCCGCTACCAGTGACCGTTCCCCTTACAATAGAAGGACTTAGTCTCGAGTTTGGGTTCAACCTTGGGTTCCTTTACTGGAGCGGCAACTGGTTTGCCATCCATGAAGTTTCCCTTCTAGCCCTTGCCATTCTTGAAACCAGTGGTCTTGTTAAACCATCAACACTTGATGCTCCTTCTTGATTTCTACCTTTTATGGTCTTAAGCACCGCGAATAGCTCCGGGACCAACTCCATCCCTTGCATGTCATAGTTCATCACGAAGATCTAGTAGCTTAGTGATAGTGGCTAGAGAACTCTAGCAATCACTATCTTATCTGGAAGTTTAACTCCCACTTGATTTATGTGATTGTAGCACCCAGACATTCTGAGCACATGCTCACTAGCTGAGCTATTCTCCTCCATCTTGTTGGCTAAAGAACTTGTCAGAGGTCTCACACCTCTCAACACGGGCATGAGCCTGAAATCCCAATTTCAGCTCTTGGAACATCTCATATGTCTTATGGCGTTCAAAATGTCATTGGAATCCCGATTCTAAGCCGTAAAGTATGGTGCACTAAACTATCAAGTAGTCATCAGGATGTGTCTGTCAGGTGTTCACAACATCCACAGACGATGTTGTAGGGGTTTGCACATCGAGCGGTGCATCAAAGACATAAGCCTTCTGTGTAGCAGTGAGGACACTCCTCGGACTACGGACCTAGTCCGCATCATTGCTTACAATATCTTTCAACTTAATCTTTCTCTAGGAACGTATTGAAACAGGGAGCTACAACGTGAGCTATCTATCTACAACATATTTGCAAAGACAATTTAGACTATGTTCATGATAATTGAGTTCATCTAATCAAATTATTTAATGAACTCCCACTCAGATAGACATCCCTCTAGTCATCTAAGTGAAACATGATCCGAATCGACTAGGCCGTGTCCGATCATCACGTGAGACGGACTAGTCATCAACGGTGAACATCTCATGTTGATCGTATCTTCTATACGACTCATGTTCAACCTTTCGGTCTTCCGTGTTCTGAGGCCATGTCTGTACATGCTAGGCTCGTCAAGTCAACCTAAGTGTATTGCGTGTGTAAATCTGGCTTACACCCGTTGTATTCGAACGTTAGAATCTATCACACCCGATCATCACGTGGTGCTTTGAAACGACGAACCTTCGCAACGGTGCACAGTTAGGGGGAACACTTTCTTGAAATTTTAGTGAGGGATCATCTTATTTAAGCTACCGTCATTCTAAGCAAATAAGATGTAAAACATGATAAACATCACATGCAATCAAATAGTGACATGATATGGCCAATATCATTTTGCTCCTTGTGATCTCCATCTTCGGGGCTCCATGATCATCATTGTCACCGGCATGACACCATGATCTCCATCATCATGATCTCCATCATCGTGTCTTCTTGTAGTTGTCTCATCATCTATTACTTCTACTACTATGGCTAACGCTTTAGCAATAAAGTAAAGTAATTACATGACATTTATGTTGACACGCAGGTCATAAATAAATTAAGACAACTCCTATGGCTCCTGCCGGTTGTCATACTCATCGACATGCAAATCGTGATTCCTGTTACAAGAACATGATCAATCTCATACATCACATATATCATTCATCACATCCTTTCGGCCATATCACATTACAAGGCATATGCTGCAAAAACAAGTTAGACGTCCTCTAATTGTTGTTGCAAGTTTTTACGTGGCTGCTATAGGTTTCTAGCAAGAACGTTTCTTACCTACGCCAAAACCACAACGTGATATGCCAATTTCTATTTACCCTTCATAAGGACCCTTTTCATCGAATCCGATCCGACTAAAGTGGGAGAGACAGACACCCGCTAGCCACCTTATGCAACTAGTGCATGTCAGTCGGTGGAACCAGTCTCACGTAAGAGTACGTGTAAGGTCGGCCGGGCCGCTTCATCCCACGATGCCGCCGAATCAAGATAAGACTAGTAACGGCAAGTAAATTGACAAAATCAACGCCCACAACTGCTTTGTGTTCTACTCGTGCATAGAAACTACGCATAGACCTAGCTATGATACCACTGTTGGGGAATGTAGCAGAAATTTAAAATTTTCTACGCATCACCAAGATCAATCTATGGAGTAATCTAGCAATGAGGGGAAGGGGAGTGCATCTACATACCCTTGTAGATCGTTAAGCAGAAGCGTTCAAGTGAACGGGGTTGATGGAGTCGTACTCGTCGTGATCCAAATCATCAATGATCCTAGTGCCGAACGGACGGCACCTCCGCGTTCAACACACGTACAACCCGGTGACGTCTCCTACGCCTTGATCCAGCAAGGGGAGAAGGAGAGGTTGGGGAAGGCTCCATCCAGCAGCAGCACGGCGGCATGGTGGTGAAGGAGGAGCGTGGTAATCCTGCAGGGCTTCGCCAAGCACCATAGGAGAAGAGGATGACTTGGGAGATGGGGAGGGCTGCGCCAGAACTTGGGTGCGGCTGCCCTCCCAACCCCCACATATATATAGGGGCAAGGGAGAGGGGGCCCGGCCCCCTCAGATCCAATCTGAGGAGGGGGCGGCGGCCAAGGGGGGTTGCCTTGCCCCCCAAGGCAAGGGGGCGCCCCCCCTTTAGGGTTCCCCAAACCCTAGGCGCATGGGCCCTAGGGGGGAGGCGCCCAGCCCACTAAGGGGCTGGTCCCTCTCCACATACAGCCCATAGGGCCCTCCGGGGCAGGTGGACCCTCCCGGTGGACCCCCGGAACCCCTTCGGTGGTCCCGGTACAATACCGGTAACCCCCGAATTATTCCGGTGACCATATGATATCTTCCCATATATAAATCTTTACCTCCGGACCATTCCGGAACTCCTCGTGACGTCCAGGATCTCATCCGGGACTCCGAACAACATTCGGTAACCACGTACATCTATTCCCTATAACCCTAGCGTCATCGAACCTTAAGTGTGTAGACCCTACGGGCTCGGGAGTCATGCAGGCATGGCCGAGACAACTCTCCGGTCAATAGCCAACAGCGGGATCTGGATACCCATGTTGGCTCCCACATGCTCCACGATGATCTCATCGGATGAACCACGATGTCAAGGATTCAATCAATCCAGTATACAATTCCCTTTGTCCATCGGTACGATACTTGCCCGAGATTCGATCGTCGGTATCCCGATACCTTGTTCAATCTCGTTACCGGCAAGTCTCTTTACTCGTTCCGTAACACACCATCCCGTGATCAACTCCTTGATCACATTGTGCACATTATGATGATGTCCTACCGAGTGGGCCCAGAGATACCTCTCCGTTTACACGGAGTGACAAATCCCAGTCTCGATTCGTGCCAACCCAACAGACACTTTCAGAGATACCTGCAGTGAACCTTTATAGCCACCCAGTTACGTTGTGACGTTTGGTACACCCAAAGCATTCCTACGGTATCCGGGAGTTGCACAATCTCATGGTCTAAGGAAATGGTACTTGACATTAGAAAAGCTTTAGCATACGAACTACACGATCTTTCTGCTAGGCTTAGGATTGGGTCTTGTCCATCACATCATTCTCCTAATGATGTGATCCCGTTATCAACGACATCCAATGTCCATGGTCAGGAAACCGTAACCATCTATTGATCAACGAGCTAGTCAACTAGAGGCTTACTAGGGACATGGTGTTGTCTATGTATCCACACATGTATCTGAGTTTCCTATCAATACAATTCTAGCATGGATAATAAACGATTATCATGAACAATGAAATATAATATAATAATAACTAATTTGTTATTGCCTCTAGGGCATATTTCCAACAGTCTCCCACTTGCACTAGAGTCAATAATCTAGTTCACATCGCCATGTGATTAACACTCACAGGTCACATCGCCATGTGACCAACATCCAAGAGTCTACTAGACTTAATGATCTAGTTCAAATCACTATGTGATAAACAATCAAAGAGTTCTGGGTTTGATCATGTTATGCTTGTGAGAGAGGTTGTAGTCAACGGGTCTTGCCATATTCAGATCCCTATGTATTTCGCAAAACTTTATATCGTAGATGCTGCTGCCACGTTCCACTTGGAGCTATTCCAAATTGTTGCTCCATTATACGTATCCGGTATCTCTACTCAGAGCTATCCGGATAGGTGTTAAGCTTGCATCGATGTAACTCTTTACGTCGAACTCTTTATCACCTACATAACCGATAAACATTTCCTTATTCCTCTAAGGATAATTTTGACCGCTATCTGGTGATCTACTCCTAGATCACCTTTGTACCCTCCTGCCAGACATGTGGCAAGGCACACACCAGGTGCGGTACTTCAGCATGGCATACCGTATAGAGCCTATGACAAAAGCATAGGGAACGACCTTCGTCCTTTCTCTTTCTTATGCCATGGTCAAGCTTTGAGTCTTACTCAACTTCACACCTTACAACTCAGGTAAGAACCCCTTCTTTGACTGATCTATTTTGAACTCCTTCAAAAACATGTCAAGGTGTGCGTTCTTTGAAAGTACCATCAGGCGTCTTGATCCATCTCTATAGATCTTGATGCCCAATATGTAAGCAGCTTTATCCAGGTCTTCCTTTGAAAAACACTCTTCAAACAACCGTTTATGCTTTCCAGAAATTCTACATTATTTCGGATCAACAATATGTCATCCACATATACTTATCAGAAATGTTGTAGTGCTCCCACTCACTTTCTTGTAAATACAAGTTTCTAGCAAACATTGTATAAACCTAAAAGCTTTGATCACTCCATCAAAACATATATTCCGATTCCGAGATGCTTGCTCTAGTCCATAGAAGGATTGCTGGAGCCAGCATACCTTTTAGCATCCTTAGGATCGACAAAACCTTTTATTGTATCACATACAACTTTTCTTACGAAAACTGGTAAGAAAACTTGTTTTGACATCCATCTGTAAGATTTCATAATCGAAAAATACAGCTAATGCTATCATGATTCGATGGACTTAAGCATCGCTACGGGTGAGAAATTCTCATCGTAGTCAACTCCTTGAACTTGTGAAAAGACTCTTTCCCACAAGTCAAGCTTCATAGACGGTAACATTACCGCCCACGTCCGTCTTCTTCTTAAAGATCCATTTATCTCAATGGCTTGCCGATCATCGGGCAAGTCCACCAAAGTCCATACTTTGTTCTGATATATGGATCCTATGTCGGATTTCATGGCTTCTAACAATTTGTCGGAATACGGGCCCACCATCGCTTCTCCATAGCTCGTAGGTTCATTGTTGTCTAACAACATGATATCTAAGACAGGATTACCGTACCACTCAGGAATAGTACATGTCCTTGTCGACCTACGAGGTTCGATAGCAACTTGATCCGAAGCTTCATGATCACTATCATTAATTTCCTATTCAACAGATGTAGGCTCCACAAAAAACATCTTTCCGTGTTGCATCACTCTCTGGTTGAAGTAAAGGTTCGACAACCTCATCAAGTTCTATCTTCCTCCCACTCAATTCTTTAGAGAGAAACTCCTTCTCGAGAAAGGACCCGTTCTTAGCGACAAACAATTTGCCCTCGGATCTGAGATAGAAGGTGTACCCAACTGTCACCTTTGGGTATTCTATGAAGATGTGTTTGTCCGCTTTGGGTTCGAGCTTCTCCGGCTGAAGCCTTAAGCATCGCAGCCCCAAACATTAAGAAACGGCAACTTTGGTTTCTTGCCAAACCAATGTTCATACGACGTCGTCTCAACGGACTTAGATGGTGTCCTATCTAAAGTGAATGCAGCTGTCTCTAACGCATAACCTCAAAATGAAAACGGTAGATTGATAAGAGACATCATAGATCGCACCATATCTCATATGGTTCGATTACGACGTCCGGACACACCATAACCCAGTGGTGTTCCAGGTGGCTTCAACTATGAAACAATTCCACAATGTCTTAAGTGTTTGCCAAACTCATAACTCAGATATTCTCATTGATCAGATCGTAGGAATTTGATCTTCTTGTTATGATGATTCTTAACTTCACTCTGAAATCGCTTGAACTTTTCAAACGTTTCAGACTTGTGCTTCATTAAGTAAATATACCTATATCTACTCAAATCGTCAGTGAAATGAGAAAATAGCGATATCCACCGCACGCTTCAATTCTCATTGGATCACACGCATCAGCATGTATGATTTCCAACAAGTCACTTGCCCATTTCATTGTACCTGAAAGCGGGGTCTTAGTCATCCTGCCCATGAGGCATGGCTCGCATGTGTCAAGCGATTCAAAATCAAGTGACTCCAAACATCCATCGACATGGAGTTTCTTCATGCATCTTACGCCAATATGACCTAAGCGGCAGTGCCACGAGAAAGTGGTACTATCATTATTAACTCTACATCTTTTAGCGTGAACATGTGTATTACCACGACCGAGATTCAATGAACCATTCACATAGGGTGCATGACCATGAAAGGTATCATTCATGTAAACAGAATAACCATTATTCTCTAACTTAAATGAATGACCGTATTGCAATGAACATGATCTAATCATATTCATGCTCAACGTAGACACCTGATAACATTTATCTAGGTTCAATACTAATCCCGAAGGCAGATGGAGCGTGCGATGGTGATCTCATCAACTTTGGAAACACTTCCAACACACATCGTCACCTCGCCCTTAGCCAGTCTCCGTTTAGTCCGTAGCTTTTGCTTCAAGTCACCAGTAATAGCAACTAAACCGGTATCCAATACCCAGGTGCTACCAGGAGTAGTAGCGAGGTACACATTAATAACACATATATACTTTGTTGAAGTTGCCAGCCTTCTTATCTACCATGCATTTGGGGTAATTCCGCTACCAGTGACCGTTCCCCTTACAATAGAAGGACTTAGTCTCGAGTTTGGGTTCAACCTTGGGTTCCTTTACTGGAGCGGCAACTGGTTTGCCATCCATGAAGTTTCCCTTCTAGCCCTTGCCATTCTTGAAACCAGTGGTCTTGTTAAACCATCAACACTTGATGCTCCTTCTTGATTTCTACCTTTTATGGTCTTAAGCACCGCGAATAGCTCCGGGACCAACTCCATCCCTTGCATGTCATAGTTCATCACGAAGATCTAGTAGCTTAGTGATAGTGGCTAGAGAACTCTAGCAATCACTATCTTATCTGGAAGTTTAACTCCCACTTGATTTATGTGATTGTAGCACCCAGACATTCTGAGCACATGCTCACTAGCTGAGCTATTCTCCTCCATCTTGTTGGCTAAAGAACTTGTCAGAGGTCTCACACCTCTCAACACGGGCATGAGCCTGAAATCCCAATTTCAGCTCTTGGAACATCTCATATGTCTTATGGCGTTCAAAATGTCATTGGAATCCCGATTCTAAGCCGTAAAGTATGGTGCACTAAACTATCAAGTAGTCATCAGGATGTGTCTGTCAGGTGTTCACAACATCCACAGACGATGTTGTAGGGGTTTGCACATCGAGCGGTGCATCAAAGACATAAGCCTTCTGTGTAGCAGTGAGGACACTCCTCGGACTACGGACCTAGTCCGCATCATTGCTTACAATATCTTTCAACTTAATCTTTCTCTAGGAACGTATTGAAACAGGGAGCTACAACGTGAGCTATCTATCTACAACATATTTGCAAAGACAATTTAGACTATGTTCATGATAATTGAGTTCATCTAATCAAATTATTTAATGAACTCCCACTCAGATAGACATCCCTCTAGTCATCTAAGTGAAACATGATCCGAATCGACTAGGCCGTGTCCGATCATCACGTGAGACGGACTAGTCATCAACGGTGAACATCTCATGTTGATCGTATCTTCTATACGACTCATGTTCAACCTTTCGGTCTTCCGTGTTCTGAGGCCATGTCTGTACATGCTAGGCTCGTCAAGTCAACCTAAGTGTATTGCGTGTGTAAATCTGGCTTACACCCGTTGTATTCGAACGTTAGAATCTATCACACCCGATCATCACGTGGTGCTTTGAAACGACGAACCTTCGCAACGGTGCACAGTTAGGGGGAACACTTTCTTGAAATTTTAGTGAGGGATCATCTTATTTAAGCTACCGTCGTTCTAAGCAAATAAGATGTAAAACATGATAAACATCACATGCAATCAAATAGTGACATGATATGGCCAATATCATTTTGCTCCTTGTGATCTCCATCTTCGGGGCTCCATGATCATCATTGTCACCGGCATGACACCATGATCTCCATCATCATGATCTCCATCATCGTGTCTTCTTGTAGTTGTCTCATCATCTATTACTTCTACTACTATGGCTAACGCTTTAGCAATAAAGTAAAGTAATTACATGACATTTATGTTGACACGCAGGTCATAAATAAATTAAGACAACTCCTATGGCTCCTGCCGGTTGTCATACTCATCGACATGCAAATCGTGATTCCTGTTACAAGAACATGATCAATCTCATACATCACATATATCATTCATCACATCCTTTCGGCCATATCACATTACAAGGCATATGCTGCAAAAACAAGTTAGACGTCCTCTAATTGTTGTTGCAAGTTTTTACGTGGCTGCTATAGGTTTCTAGCAAGAACGTTTCTTACCTACGCCAAAACCACAACGTGATATGCCAATTTCTATTTACCCTTCATAAGGACCCTTTTCATCGAATCCGATCCGACTAAAGTGGGAGAGACAGACACCCGCTAGCCACCTTATGCAACTAGTGCATGTCAGTCGGTGGAACCAGTCTCACGTAAGAGTACGTGTAAGGTCGGCCGGGCCGCTTCATCCCACGATGCCGCCGAATCAAGATAAGACTAGTAACGGCAAGTAAATTGACAAAATCAACGCCCACAACTGCTTTGTGTTCTACTCGTGCATAGAAACTACGCATAGACCTAGCTATGATACCACTGTTGGGGAATGTAGCAGAAATTTAAAATTTTCTACGCATCACCAAGATCAATCTATGGAGTAATCTAGCAATGAGGGGAAGGGGAGTGCATCTACATACCCTTGTAGATCGTTAAGCAGAAGCGTTCAAGTGAACGGGGTTGATGGAGTCGTACTCGTCGTGATCCAAATCATCAATGATCCTAGTGCCGAACGGACGGCACCTCCGCGTTCAACACACGTACAACCCGGTGACGTCTCCTACGCCTTGATCCAGCAAGGGGAGAAGGAGAGGTTGGGGAAGGCTCCATCCAGCAGCCGCACGGCGGCATGGTGGTGAAGGAGGAGCGTGGTAATCCTGCAGGGCTTCGCCAAGCACCATAGGAGAAGAGGATGACTTGGGAGATGGGGAGGGCTGCGCCAGAACTTGGGTGCGGCTGCCCTCCCAACCCCCACATATATATAGGGGCAAGGGAGAGGGGGCCCGGCCCCCTCAGATCCAATCTGAGGAGGGGGCGGCGGCCAAGGGGGGTTGCCTTGCCCCCCAAGGCAAGGGGGCGCCCCCCCTTTAGGGTTCCCCAAACCCTAGGCGCATGGGCCCTAGGGGGGGAGGCGCCCAGCCCACTAAGGGGCTGGTCCCTCTCCACATACAGCCCATAGGGCCCTCCGGGGCAGGTGGACCCTCCCGGTGGACCCCCGGAACCCCTCCGGTGGTCCCGGTACAATACCGGTAACCCCCGAATTATTCCGGTGACCATATGATATCTTCCCATATATAAATCTTTACCTCCGGACCATTCCGGAACTCCTCGTGACGTCCAGGATCTCATCCGGGACTCCGAACAACATTCGGTAACCACATACATCTATTCCCTATAACCCTAGCATCATCGAACCTTAAGTGTGTAGACCCTACGGGCTCGGGAGTCATGCAGGCATGGCCGAGACAACTCTCCGGTCAATAACCAACAACGGGATCTGGATACCCATGTTGGCTCCCACATGCTCCACGATGATCTCATCGGATGAACCACGATGTCAAGGATTCAATCAATCCCGTATACAATTCCCTTTGTCCATGGGTACGATACTTGCCCGAGATTCGATCGTCGGTACCCCGATACCTTGTTCAATCTCGTTACCGACAAGTCTCTTTACTCGTTCCGTAACACATCATCCCGTGATCAACTCCTTGATCACATTGTGCACATTATGATGATGTCCTACCGAGTGGGCCCAGAGATACCTCTCCGTTTACACGGAGTGACAAATCCCAGTCTCGATTCGTGCCAACCCAACAGACACTTTCGGAGATACCTGTAGTGAACCTTTATAGCCACCCAGTTACGTTGTGACGTTTGGTACACCCAAAGCATTCCTACGGTATCCGGGAGTTGTACAATCTCATGGTCTAAGGAAATGATACTTGACATTAGAAAAGCTTTAGCATACGAACTACACGATCTTTGTGCTAGGCTTAGGATTGGGTCTTGTCCATCACATCATTCTCCTAATGATTTGATCCCGTTATCAACGACATCCAATGTCCATGGTCAGGAAACCGTAACCATCTATTGATCAACGAGCTAGTCAACTAGAGGCTTACTAGGGATATGGTGTTGTCTATGTATCCACACATGTATCTGAGTTTCATATCAATACAATTCTAGCATGGATAATAAACGATTATCATGAACAATGAAATATAATATAATAATAACTAATTTATTATTGCCTCTAGGGCATATTTCCAACAGCGCAGGCCTGGGCCGTCCTTCGTGAAGAGAAGACCGAGGCGCGGTGGTCGGTGTTGATGTCGAGCAGCGCCGTCAAGCTCGACCTGCTCCGGACGAACGTCGCCGCGAAGAAGAGAAACACCGACCTGGCTTTCCTGCTGGGCGGGGCGGACATGCTCCAGAGCACCGACGAGGCGGTCAAGGCGTGGTACTTGGCGGAGCGCGGCCTCATCCGGAACCAGCTTCCCTCGACAAGGCCGCCGACGCCGACGCACACGCCGCCGCCGCCGCCAAGCCCGCGTGACGACGCCTTCACGACGCCCAGCACCACCGAAGCCGCGCCGACACCGCCCAGCGCAGAGGCTGCTCCGACACCGCCAAGCCCGCGCACGCCAACTCCGCCGACGCCTGGGGCAGAGCCCGCCGAGTGATGCGCACGCGAACTTCTGCCGCTCTATTTTTTGTACGCCGAACTGTGGCTTGCGATCGCCCGACTTGTGGCGTCTTTTCTGAACGGGAACGACCAAGTTCGAATTTTTCGCGTCTTGGGGGCGGCGCCTGGGGGCGTGACTGGGAGCTAGGTCGCCCCAGAGGCCGAACTAGCGCCGGTTCGCCCCCATGCCACCCTTTTTTAGCGCCCGGGGGGGCCGAACGGTTGGAGATGCTCTAATGTCTTGAAATGAATTAGTCTCATCTTTTGTTGGATATTCAGACATGATACTCCCTCTGTAAACTAATATAAAAACATTTAGATCAGTAAAGTACTCCCTTCATCCCAAAATTCTTGTCTTAGATTTGTCTACATATGGATGTATCTATTCATATTTTAGTGTTAGATATATCCATATCTAAATAAATCTAAGACAAGATTTTTGGGACGAAGGAAGTAGTAATCTAAATGCTCTTATATTAATTTACGGATGATTGTTCATGGTACAGCGTCAGTGTTTGATTATTTGGCCTGTGCCCCTGTGTATTCTTGAGAGAAATCGGTTTTGCCTTTGTGTTGGACATGTCGCCCTATTGGGTCAACAAATTAAGCCAAAAACTTCCATGAACAATCCTGTTTGAGAAAGGCAACGCACACCGTTCTACTCCCTCCGTTCCTAAATATAAGTATTTTTAGAGATTTCAATCAGGACTATATACGGATGTATATAGGCATATTTTGCTTTGTATGTAGTTCATATTGGAATCTTCAAAAAAAATTATATTTAGGAACGAAGAGAGTAGCTGCTTAGAACATCTCATGGTTCATTACCTTACAAGGAAAGCACGTGAGTTGTGTTTTACAAATTTCTGTCTAGCCTGTAATCCTAACACCAGAAAATCCTAACAGTTTGGTTGTGGTAAAACGATGCCAGCCCTATTTACCTTGTAGATCATCTTCATCGATCGTGTTCCATTAAAACCATTAAGCTACGCGTGAACGGCGGCCAACCAACTATGCCATGTGGTGCAAGTTGGTTGGCCGCGGTGAAAAAGCTTTTGAATATTATTTTTAGATGTAGGTGAGAATTTTTTTAAATGTTTTATTTAGATGAAGATAATGACCTCATATAGTTTTTTAAATGGAGAGCTACACAAAGTGGCGCTCGCTGGTAGCCTGCGTTGGTGATTTTTTCTTCCTTTTACTTCTTTTTTAGATGAATGTGAGGATTTTTTAAAAATATTTTTCTAGATGGATGAGGACTACATGTATATTTCTAAATGAAAATGTACGCGCAACTTTTTCTTAAGCGGCGCCACCGGGTGGCGCCCCAACCACTAGTACCATCAAACATGTGTGAGCACTAGAAGGCCACAGAATGATTGGGAAAAAAGCAAGTAGTCTTTTTAGGGTGAGTAGTTAAGATGATCATAAAGTAACAATCCTAGGTTTTGCGGTTGCGGAGCCTACTTGCTTTTTCCCACATCTCCATTACGGTATCCGGACAAGTTCTTTTGAGCCGATTGTACCCTTTGCTTGCCACCACATCATCTATTTTAGTAGATGATGATGCAATAAATCGAACGCAAGCATCTTGTAGCCGAGAACAACTATGTTGATTGGCCAAAGCCAATGTAGTTGCAAGGGACTCGGCATCGAGGTCTTTGCAGAGGATGCTTTCACACATAAGCTTCAATCTTTCCATGCCATACCGATCCGCAGCCACAAGCAGGTGTCTAGTTACCTTTTTCTTATCGTCTTCATCCAGCAAGTCATCGCCCATGACTTTATCTACAGGCAACAAATTGTTATAGATGAAGTGGAGAAGAAACTTGAAGACAAGGGGTTGCATGTTGTTAATGACGATGCGGCTTGAATCCTTCTCCATCATCGGCCCATAGAGCATCGCCTTGAAAACCGGGGACCGCATCGCTAGCACGAGCTTGTGGGCTGGAAATTTCTCTCCTTGAACCTCGAATGTCACATCCACGCCCTCCTTTGCCTCTAGTAGCTTCCCGAGTTGGTCCGTGATTTCCGATGGTGGCGCCTCCTCCTCAACATGGGCCTCCTCGATAACATATGGATCATTGATGACGTCAAGGCGCATCTGATAGTGAGACGATCGTCAACAACATAGCCCGATGCTTCCATCTCGCCCCTATTTAAATTGTGCGTGAAAAAGTAGTTTGGATTGGGAAGATTGGCCGACAAGACCACCGACGAAGAAAACCGCTTGGTTGTCTAGTGGAACAAGCTGATTGTGGAGGATACCCGCGCCGTGAGTGCCTTATGGTCCAGCTCCTTCAGTTCCAAAGCAACCACTATGTCATCCTTGCCATCTTCCATAGACCCGTCCGGGTAATAGTGGAGGCACCACTCATGGCCGCCAACAGTGAACCATGACGACTCGATGTAGCAGCCGACGCGCATGCCCCTATGAATGCTGTAATTGAAGATCTTGAACAAGTGCTCCCCTTGCTCCGACTCCGCCGTGCACATCGATGCGCTCAGCAAGATCGACATTGCGAATTTCTTGGTAAGTGTATCTATCCTGTCCTGGTGCAGATTGATTCTTGAGGTGATTTCTTTCTTTTCACAACCCACCCCTTATACTTATACTAGTAGTACGTCTCTGTGTTGATCCAATCGAATTAGCAATGCGATCACATGATGTACTTTGATCCGGAGTCTGTCCAATGGTCGGTGGCTGGCTCCGTAACCTAGTCGAACACGACTCTGTCCCCTCGCAATGCTTATTTTCTGTTTTCTCTTTGAGACAGCTTATTTTCTGATTGGGCCATAAGCTGGGCTCTGCCGTCTAAGCTATGGCATGGTAGACTAAAAGGCCAACAATGCTTAAGGGTTGCCTTGCGCTTTTAGATGGAGCTCACGCAGCGGATTTCCTTTTCTTTTTGAGGATCACGCAGCGGTTCCTATTCGACGCGTTCTGCGTCAAGATGTCGGCGTGCCGCACAGGGCATCCACTGAGACGGGCCGGCCCATTCAGAAGCGAGACATGCGTACCACTGATCCCGGTTTTGGGAACGTTCTGGAAGGTTCCGCTGGTTTTTCCCAGTTTTGGGAACCTTCTAGAAGGTTCCTGAACCAGTTTTTTCAGTTTATTAGTTTTAATTTTATTCTTTTTTTTTAAGTTTCTTTTTCTTTTACTTTTCTCTCCTTTTTCGTTTTTTCCCTTTCCTTTCTTTTTCGTATTTCTTCTTTTCTTCTTCTGTTTCCCCTTTCTTTTCTTTCTCTTTTATTTTCTTTTCTCGATTTCTCTTTTTCAACATATGGTTCAGTAAATTAAATTGTTCACAAGTTTTAGATTTTGTTCATTTCTTTCCTAAATGTTCTGTTTTGAAATGTTGTTTAGAATATCCATAAAATTTTAGAATTTAAAATATTTGTTAGCTTCATTTAAAAAAATTATAATTCCAAAAGTTAAAAATGTTCACCTTCAAAAATCAAAAATAACAAAATGTCTCCCTTTCAAGATTTGTTCAAAATTTTAAAAAGTTCATGTTTTGAAATTTTCTCCACAAAATTTAAATACATTTCTGCTTTCAATTTTTCCCACGAATTTATAAAATGTTCGTGGTTTCATTTTTCCCACGCATTTTTTATTTTTATGTGCACAAATTAAAAAAAATCCCAAATTTAAAAATATGTTCCACCTTTCCAAATTTGTTCGAAAATCAGAAAATGTTCAGGAAATTTTGACAGGTGATCTTGTTTTTTGAAAACTATGTTTGTAGTTTCGAAAAATGTTCTTATTTTCAATTTTGTTCCGTTCTGTTTTCAGAAAATGTGCTGCGTCTTTTTAGAAATTGTTTCAAACATCAAAAAATGTTCACCTTAATTATTTTAATCATTTAAAAAAATGTTTGAGAATCCCAATAAATGTTTGTTTCTCACGAAATGTTTGAGGTTTCTCACAGCGCGCCATCAAACCCTATTTTGGCGGGACATCCTATACGCCGCACAATGCGGCAAAGTGCCGACGTTTCTCACAGGGCACCACTAACCTGGGCCGGGCCATTTCCGGTGGCACCATCACGAGATGAAAAAACGCAAAAAATGTTCACCTTAATTATTTTAATCATTTAAAAAAATGTTTGAGAATCCCAATAAATGTTTGTTTCTCACGAAATGTTTGAGGTTTCTCACAGCGCGCCATCAAACCCTATTTTGGCGGGACATCCTATACGCCGCACAATGCGGCAAAGTGCCGACGTTTCTCACAGGGCACCGCTAACCTGGGCCGGGCCATTTCCGGTGGCACCATCACGAGATGAAAAAACGCAAAAACATAGAGCGCGCTTGAGCCGTGAATCGATCTTGCAACTTCATGGTCAATGGCGCACTGTGCTAGCCACTACGACAGTCAATATCGCATGTTAGAATTGAAGCGCCAAACTTAAAAGAAACATACAACAGCGGCAGGAATCGTACAGACGATATGACCGTTGGGGCGTGCATGTGCGAGGCGCTTCCGTCCGGGCTTGCTCGTTCCCCTGCGTTGGGCGCCGTCGCCGGAGGGGCGGTTCCGGCGGGTGGCCGGTCGGCCGGGCGGCGCGCCGGGGGGGGGGGGGGGGGAGGCTTTGGGCGCTCGGGTCGGCGGAGGTGGACGCGGTGGATGCCGCGGGGGACTCCTTGCTGGTCAGAGGGAGCCCGCGTGGGGAGCTCTCGGTGCGGCGGATCTCGTCGGGGTGCGGCGGCGGTGACCCTGCAGCTCAGGAGGGTCGTGCTGCAGGGGTGCTGGGGGAGAGAAGTGGGGCGTGCAATCGGATCGGGGAGTCCCTCGCCGGAGTTGGGGCGCGCGGGATCTGGATCGCAGTTAACGGGGGTCGGGCCGTCGGGCCTGGGAGTAGGCAAGGACGTGGCGTGGACTCTGGTTCAGCGGAGGAAGTCCCGTCGGTCGGCATGGCTGTGGGGCTGGTCATCGGAGAGGCTGGCAAGGGAGGCACGGTGGTCGCCCTGGCCGCCGGTTTCGCCAGGCTCGCGGGCTCGGGAGCCGCTGGTGCCGGTGCCCCGAGCGGAGAGGGCGGCGGGGGTGGGGGCATGTGCTTCGCCGTCTTTTGTGGCGTCGGATTTTCCGCCGCTCGTCGGCGGTGCGGTGGCGGATCGGGGGCGGCGGGAGGACGAGGCTAAGGCTGGTCGGTCGGGCAGCGTCGGGGCGGTGTGGGGCAGGCCGTGGACCTGGGCCGCGACCCGTCTTTTGGGTTTAGCTTTGCTGAGTTGGCGGCGCGCCCACCAGTCCCCGAGCCTCTCGTCGTGGGCCGGGCCCATGTTTCCCCCCTGCTGTCTGCCCGGGGGGAGCGCTCGTCACCTTATAAGTGCTGGTGGTGGATCCAGAAGGGGGAATCGACACTAGTGTTAGGCTTTCCAGCTGCTCCTCGTGACATTCAACGGTGAGGGCGGCGGGTGCGGGTCATTTCGGTGGCTACGGCTTCGGCGTTGCTGCTCAGGGCGCGGAGGATGGAGAAGGAGCGTCGGCTGCTGGCGCATGGCCGGAACAAGAGGCCGCGGGTGTCGTCGCCCGTCGCGGCGGAGGAGGAGGCTCGGGAGCAGGATCTTCGGGCCTAGATCTCGACTCGCAGGGATTCACGGTCGAGGGACCGGCCCGGAGGCAGCGGCGTATGTGGTTCGGCATCTTCAAGGCGGTCGTCCTCCCGCGTGCGTGACTCTCCCCCGCTTACCCCTCCACCTCCTGTCCTTCCGCCGAGCCAGGGTCAGGTGTGGACGGCCGGGCGCGGTGCGGGCGGTGGGGCTGTCTGGTGGGGGTGTTGAAAATATGCCCTAGAGGCAATAATAAAATGGTTATTATTATATTCCCTTGTTCATGATAATCGTCTATTGTTCATGCTATAATTGTATTAACCGGAAACTGTACTACATGTGTGAATACATAGATCACAACATGTCCCTAGTGAGCCTCTAGTTGACTAGCTCGTTGATCAATAGATGGTTGTGGTTTCCTAACCATGGACATTGGATGTCGTTGATAACGGGATCACATCATTAGGCGAATGATGTGATGGACAAGACCCAATCCTAAGCATAGCACAAGATCGTGTAGTTCGTTTGCTAGAGCTTTTCTAATGTCAAGTATCGTTTCCTTAGACCATGAGATTGTGCAACTCCCGGATACCGTAGGACTGCTTTGGGTGTATCAAACGTCACAACATAGTTGGGTGACTATAAAGGTGCACTACAGGTATCTCCGAAAGTGTTTGTTGGGTTGGCACGAATCGAGACTGGGATTTGTCGCTCCGTATGACGGAGAGGTATCTCTGGGCCCACTAGGTAATGCATCATCATAGCAAGCTCAATGTGACTAAGGAGTTAGCCACAGGATCATGCGTTACGGAACGAGTAAATAGACTTGCCGGTAATGAGATTGAACAAGGTATGGGGATACCGACGATCGAATCTCGGGCAAGTAACATACCGATGGACAAAGGGAATTATATACGGGATTAATTGAATCCCCAACATCGTGGTCCATCCGACGAGATCATCGTGGAACATGTGGGAGCCAACATGGGTATCCAGATGCTGCTATTGGTTATTGGCCGGAGAGATGTCTCAGTCATGTCTGCATGGTTCCTGAACCCATAGGGTCTACACACTGAAGGTTCGGTGACGCTAAAGTTGTTATGGGAAATTGTATGTGGTTACCGAAGGTTGTTCGGAGTCCCGGACATCACGAGGAGTTCCGGAATGGTCCAGAGGTGAAGATTTATATATGGGAAGTCCAGTTTCAGTCGCCGGAATAGTTTAATTCAGGGGTTATCGGTATTGTACCGGGACCATCGAAAGGTGTCCGGGGGTCCACCGGGTGGGGCCATGATACGTCTCCAATGTATCTATAATTTTTGATTGCTCCATGCTATATTATCTACTGTTTTGGACTATATTGGGCTTTATTTTCCACTTTTATATTATTTTTGGGACTAACCTATTAACCGGAGGCCCAGCCCAGAATTGCTGTTTTTGCCTATTTCAGTGTTTCAGATAAACGGAATATCAAACGGAGTCCAAACGGAATAAAATCTTCGGGAACGTGATTTTCTCACCGAACGTGATCCATGAGACTTGGACCCTACTTCAAGGAAGCAAAGAGGTGCTCACAAGGGTAGGGGGCGCCCCCCTAGGGCGCGCCCCCTGCCTCGTGGGACCCTCGGTGCTCCACCGACGTACTCCTTCCTCCTATATATACACACGTACCCCCAAACGATCAAAATAGGAGCCAAAAACCTAATTCCACCGCCGCAACTTTCTGTATCCACGAGATCCCATCTTGGGGCCTGTTCCGGAGCTCCGCCGGAAAAGGGCCATCATCACGGAGGGCTTCTACATCATCATAGCCTCTCCGATGAAGTGTGAGTAGTTTACCTCAGACCTTCGGGTCCATAGTTAGTAGCTAGATGGCTTCTTCTCTCTCTTTGAATCTCAATACAAAGTTCTCCCCCTCTCTTGTGGAGATCTATTTGATGTAATCTTCTTTTTGCGGTGTGTTTGTTGAGACCGATGAATTGTGGGTTTATGATCAAGTCTATCTATGAATAATATTTGAATCTTCTCTGAATTCTTTTATGTATGATTGGTTATCTTTGCAAGTCTCTTCGAATTATCCGTTTGGTTTGGCCAACTAGATTGGTAGTTCTTGCCATGGGAGAAGTGCTTAGCTTTGGGTTCGATCTTGCGGTGTCCTTACCCAGTGACAGAAGGGGCAGCAAGGCACGTATTGTATCGTTGCCATCGAGGATAATAAGATGGGGTTTATTTCATATTGCATGAATTTATCTCTACATCATGTCATCTTGCTTAAGGCGTTACTCTGTTTTTAACTTAATACTCTAGATGCATGCTGGGTAGCGGTCGATGAGTGGAGTAATAGTAGTAGATGCAGAATCGTTTCGATCTACTTGTCACGGACGTGATGCCTATATACATGATCATGCCTAGATATTCTCATAATTATGCACAATTCTATCAATTGCTCAACAGTAATTTGTTCACCCACCGTAGAATACTTATGCTCTTGAGAGAAGCCACTAGTGAAACCTATGGCCCCCGGGTCTATTCTCATCATATCAATCTCCATCACTTTTATATTGTTTTTCTATTTACTTTGCCTTTACTTTTTACTTTGCATCTTTATATCAAAAATACCAAAAATATTCTATCTATCAGATCTCACTCTCGTAAGTGACTATGAAGGGCTTGACAACCCCTAATCGCGTTGGTTGCGAGTAGCTATCGTTTTGTGCAGGTATGAGGGACTTGAGCGTGGCCTCCTACTGGATTGATACCTTGATTCTCAAAAACTGAGGGAAATACTTACGCTACTCTGCTGCATCATCCCTTCCTCTTCGGGGAAAACCAATGCAAGCTGAACACGTAGCAAGAAGGATTTCTGGCGCCGTTGTCGGGGAGTCTACGCAAAAATTCAATATACCAAGTACCCATCACAATCCCTATCTCTCACATTACATTATTTGCCATTTGCCTCTCGTTTTCCTCTCCCCCCAATTCACCCTTGCCATTTTATTCGCCCTCTCTCTCCCTTTCCGATTGCCTTTCCGTTACCATGGCCGAATCAAAAATAACAAAGGGTCCTTTCCAGGGTCTTAGTACCTTGGATGACCCCTCTATCCTCTCTAAGCTCAAGAATAATGATGCTATCGAAAGACCCACCGGGGTTACTAAAGAGAATTTAAATGATCTTGATGAAGATGACTCTGGAATTTTTCGTTATTTAGTTGATGAGTCTTTAAAAGATGCTTGGGATAGATTATTGAGGATTAGGGCTAGCTACATACCACAATATCAAATTGCGGTTTATTTAAGAGGTTTCTATATTGGACTACCTACTTCTTTCAAACAAGTTCTAGATTCTATTTTTGAAGAAGGTTTTCTTGAAGGGGATGCTATAGATACCTATAAAAAGATGAAAGCTATATTTGGGCACCCCATGAATGATAAAGTTGAATCTACCACCCTCTTATGCTTCTATCAAAATGAAATTATTAAAGAGATGAAACCTAGTATAGATGCAAATTTCTGTAACGTGCTTAATCTTACTTCATCCATTAATGGTCATGTGCTTTCCCAAAATAGGAGAATAAATGCCATAGAAAGGAAATTTTCTGTTTTCTTTCCTACTACCAAAGATGGCAATACCTAGATCTATTCTTGCTCGTTATGCCTAGCTAGGGGCGTTAAACGATAGCGCTTGTTGGGAGGCAACCCAATTTTATTTTATTCCTTGCTTTTTTATAAATAAATAAATTATTTATCCTCTGTTTAGGTTGTGTTTTTTTTGTGTTTAATTAGTGTTTGTGCCAAGTAGAACCGTTGGGAAGACTTGAGGAAAGTTTTGTTGAACTTGCTGTAAAAAACAGAAACTTTAGCGCTCACGAGAACTGCTATCATTTTTATTTGAAGAGTGCTATTTAGTTAATTATTTTTGAAGATGATTAATAGATAAATTCCTCACGTCCAGCAATTTATCTTAGAATTTTTGGGGTTCCAGATCTTGCGCTAGCTACATATTACTACAGACTGTTCTGTTTTTGACAGATTCTGTTTTTCGTGTGTTGTTTGCTTATTTTGATGAATCTATGGCTAGTAAAATAGTTTATAATCCATAGAGAAGTTGGAATACAGTAGGATTTAACACCAATATAAATAAAGAATGAGTTCATTACATTACCTTGAAGTGTTCTTTTGTTTTCTTTCGCTAACAGAGCTCACGAGTTTTCTATTTTGAGTTTTGTGTTGTGAAGTTTTCAAGTTTTGGGTTAATTCTTTTGATGGATCATGGAACAAGGAGTGGTAAGAGCCTAAGCTTGGGGATACCCATGGCACCCCCAAGATAATCCAAGGACACCAAAAAGTCAAAGCTTGGGGATGCCCCCGGAAGGCATCCCCTCTTTCGTCCACTTTCATCGGTAATTTACTTGGAGCTATATTTTTATTCACCAACATGATATGTGTTTTGCTTGGAGTGTCTTGTATTATTTGTGTCTTTGTTTGCTAGTATACCACAATCATCCTTACTGTACACACCTTTTGAGAGAGCCATACATGAATTAAAATTTGATAGAATACTCTATGTGCTTCACTTATATCTTTTGAGCTAGATAATTTTGCTCTATGTGCTTCACTTATATCTTTTGAGCTAGATAATTTTTGTCTATGTGCTTCACTTATATCTTTTGAGCTAGATAGTTTTGCTCTATGTGCTTCACTTATATCTTTTGAGCGTTACAATTTTGCTCTATGTGCTTCACTTGGACCTTTTAGAGCACGGTGGTGGATATGTTTTAAAGAAACTATTGATTTCTCATTCTTCACTTAAATTAATTTGAGAGTCTCTTAATAGCAGGGTAATTTGCCTAATAATAATATGCTTGGTATTCAAAATTTGTGAAACTTTCTTTTGAGTGTGTTGAATACTAAGAAAAGATTGAAGCATGATAATTGTTTTGAGATATGGAGGTCATAATATTAAAGTCATGCTAGTTGAGTAGTTGTGAATTTAAAGAATACTTGTTTTAAAGTTTGTGATTCCCGTAGCATGCACGTATGGTGAACCGTTATGTGATGAAGTCAGAGCATGATTTATTTATTGATTGTCTTCCTTATGAGTGGCGGTCGGGGACGAGCGATGGTCTTTTCCTACCAATCTATCCCCCTAGGAGCATGCGCGTAATACTTTGCTTTGGTAACTTCTAAATTTTTGCAATAAGTATATGAGTTCTTTATGACTAATGTTGAGTCCATGGATTATACGCACCCTCACCCTTCCACCCTTGCTAGCCTCTCTAATACTGTGCAACTTTCGCCGGTATCATACACCTACCATATACCTTCCTCAAAACAGCCACCATACCTACCTATTATGGCATTTCTATAGCCACTCCGAGATATATTGCCATGCAACTTTCCACTGTTCCGTTCATGACACATTCATCATTGTCATATTGCATATCCCGGTACACCGCCAGATGCATTCACATAGAGTCATATTTTGTTCTAAGTATCGAGTTGTAATTGTTGAGTTATAAGAAAATTAAAAGTGTGATGATCATCATTATTAGAGCATTGCCCCAGTGAGGAAATAATGATGGAGACTATGATTTCCCCATAAGTCGGGATGAGACTCCGGATGAAAAAAAAGAGGCCAAAGAAGCCCAAATAAAAAAAGAGAAATGCCATAAAAAAAGAAAAGAGAAAGGCCATATAAAAATAAAAAAATGAGAGAAAAAGAGAGAAGGGACAATGTTACTATCCTTTTACCACACTTGTGCTTCAAATTAGCACCATGATCTTCATAGTAGAGAGTCTCTCATGTTATCACTTTCATATACTAGTGGGAATCTTTCATTATAAGAACTTGGCTTGTATATTCCAATGATGGGCTTCCTCAAATTGCCCTAGGTCTTCATGAGCAAGCAAGTTGGATGCACACCCACTAGTTTCTTTTTGAGCTTCCATATACTTATAGCTCTACACTACTAGGGAAAACCCTATACACAGAACATTAGCAGTAGCGTGGGATAAAAACGCACGCTGGTGGTAATTAGCAGCAACGCGGTATTTAAAACCGCGCTGCAGATACAGTTATAGCAGTAGCGCGCCCGAGTACAAAAGCGCTACTACTAAAATTCCCACGGCTTAGCCGATATGCTACACATAGTAGTAGCGATCTACGTGGAACCGCGCTACCTCTACTTGTTTTGTAGCAGCGCGTTCATGGACAAAGGCGCTACTGCTAATGAAAATCAAATTAAATGGAAAGCAAATAAAAAAGAGAAGGAATAGCATTAGCGCTTGTTAGGAAACGCGCTATAGCTACCGTAGCAGCAACGCACTTCCTGGAACGCGCTACTGCTACTTTTAACTTAATTAACTTCGTTCTTCCCCACGGCCACTTCCCCCAAATCCCTACTCATCTGCTGTCGCCGCCCTGCATCGTCGTCGGCCGCCGCGCGCAACCCGTCGCTCTCCGCACACCTTCGACGCCACCCCCGCCCCGACCGCGACCCCGACGCCGCCCCCGACCCCGACGCCGCCCCCGACCCCGACCTCGACACCCCCCCCTACATCGCCGCCCTCCGCCATGCGCCCGCCGCCCCGACCCCATCCCCAACCTCGACGCCACGTGCCCCTCTCCCTAACTCCGCCGGCGCCAGAGGTGAGCACGCCTTCCTCCTCCTCCTCCCCTACCTCTGCCTAGCTAGGGTTCTTAGGGTTAAATTTCAGAGTTCATCTAATTAGTTAGGGTTCATCAAATTAGATGCTAATTATGATAGTAGTTGCTAAGTAGAATTAGTTTTAGAGTTTATCGAATTAGTTAGGATTAAATTTTAGAGTTCATCAAATTAGTTAGTGTTAAATTTTAGTAAGTGTTTAATAGAATTAGTAAGAAAACTAATATAACTAGTTGAACTAGTTTATTTTTAGTAAAAACTAGTTTATTTTTATTCATAGTAAGTGCTTAATTGAACTAGTTGAGTTAATACAACTATTTTATTTTTGGTACGAAAATTAATAAAACTAGTTTATTTTTTTAGTTAAAGCAACTATTTTATTTTTAGTAAGTAAATTAATAAAGTAGTTGAACTACTTTAGTTGTAGTTGAACTAGTTTAGTAAGTAAATTAATAAACTAGTTGAACTAGTTCAATTAATAGAACTAATGTATTTTAGTAAGATAATTAATATAACTAGTTGAACTACTTTACTTTTAGAAAGAACTAGTTTTTTTCTATTTATAGTAAGTTTATATTTACTAAGAACTAGTTGAATTAATAAAACTAGTTGAACATGTCATATTTGCTCAAATAGGATATGTTGTTGCCCAAGTGGCCGTTCATGTTCAGTTTACACCTCCGAGTGGCCTATGTTTTGCCGGAGTGTTGATTAATTTCCGTCTCGGCAAATTTCAGGCGCTCGATATGTCCTTTTTTTTAGCAAAGGTCATGCTGGATTTTTCCGTGAATTCTGGCATGACTTGTGCTAGAATATGTAGGAAATATCGAGTGGCCTGGATTTTCTCAAAAAATAATGATCTAATTTAGGTTTTTTAGTACATATATTTAATTGTACAAGTTTAATCTTTGAATTATGAACGTAGGAAATGTCGTACTCGGACGACGACAGTCTCCCGGGGGAGTGCAGCTGGTGCCACGATGATCGAGGTATGTGCGACATGTTCGTTGAGCTGGACGAAGATCGACGCTTCAGCATTATGCTCGAGGAGACCTTCGATGTTGAAACGGTACGCAACAACGACAAGTGTTTTTTTCATAATTAAGCATGACTTCAACTATTTCAATGTCTAATTTTCATCTTTTACAATTCGACTAGCTTATCCCATGTCATGCAAGACGCTATGTCCTGGAAAGGATTTTGAAGACCATGAAAATTTTCAAACAAAGAAAATACACCTAAGAACCCATCATGATATCGATTTTGAAGTAAATCTGTACAATTCTCAGAGCGTAACCCATTTTGGTTGCCAAAATTGGGAAGCACTTTGCAAAATGTATGGTTTTTATGAGGGTATCATTATCACCATGGATCTTGGTGATCCTGACATCAAGCAAAACAATATGGACATTTGGGTCCTTGTTGATATGCTTCCGATTCTACCGCAATGTGAGTTTCTCAAACATATTTATTAACTAATTTATATTGTTTATTTCAAAATAGTTGACAACTTATTTCCATTGACAGCTTATTTTGAATCTTCAAAGAATGTGCAGAAGATGGTAGACAAAACCCACTACACTGATGGCTCCGAATTAACTTATAAGGAGAAAAATCATCTGATCGCATTTTGTACTTTCTTTGAGAATTACAATACCTATTATCGAACTCCTCCAAATTATGGTGAATACGTGCCACTAGTGCACGTGTTGAACCACGATAACTTCTATGGAGATACCCTGGTAAGATTTTTTACTATTATGACATCCGTTCATCTTTTGCATACTTCTAAAACTAGTACATCATTGCTAACTACGAAGTTATTACTATGTTTTTCAACAGAAAATCCCGATGGATTGTGTGCCTCATTTGATATATTACAATGGTTGCCTTGAAGTTCTGAACCTACAGCCAGGTCATCCTATGGATCTCACCTGTGCATATTGGATTTCTGAAACCGGTGAACACATGCTAATCAAAGAATGGAAAAAATGTTTGGACATTCGTAAGGAGGTTCTTAGAAGCAACATTAAGCGAAAGGCAAGAATTGGAGACAAGATAATATGCATTCTCCTTAATGGAGAGCCAGGGGCTATCTTGTTTTTTGCTATTTTACCTTAGAGAATATAGTAGGTCCTAAGAGAATGTAGTAGGTCCTATGAGGTACAATAGGTTTATTATGTGGTACAATGTGTTAGAGTTGATGATGAGGAGTAGTTGTGATTATGACTAGTGACCAACTTGCTATGTGATGTCTCATAGATCAAAACGATGATCATGAGGAGGTGTTATATGAAAATGATGTATTATGATAATAAGTTGTTAATGATATGATGATGATATTTATTATATCATTGCATGAAAGAAACGCGGATATCCACTGGAAACTAGTCCACGGTTCTTTCACCCAATGATGTAATAACTCATTATGATGTAAAAACAATCTCTAAATTGCTGTTGTATGAAAACTTGTATAGAGGTGTATGAATACAACATGAAATAAAAAAGAAATAAAATACAGAATAATAGTAGTATCACGGGCTGGGAGAAGCGCTACTAGTAATTACCAGTAGCGCTCCTCCGGGAAGTCGCTACTACTAAGTCGATTTAGCAGTAGCGTGGGCGTAGGCACGCTACTGCTATACATTAGCTGTAGCACCTTATCAGTAGCGCATCGCCCCGCGCTACTGATAGGCCTAAAACCCGCGTTGCTGCTAGGCTTTTCCCTAGTAGTGCTAGTGCATACGTTGCATGGCAATCCCTACTCACTCACATTGATATCTATTAATGGGCATCTCCATAGCCCGTTGATACGCCTAGTTGATGTGAGACTATCTTCTCCCTTTTTGTCTTCTCCACAACCACCATTCTATTCCACCTATAGTACTATATCCATGGCTCACGCTCATGTATTGCGTGAAGATTGAAAAAGTTTTGAAAAAGTTAGAGTATGAAACAATTGCTTGGCTTGTCATCGGGGTTGTGGATGATTTAAATACCTTGTGTGGGGAAGATGGAGCATAGCCAGACTATATGATTTTGTAGGGATAACTTTCTTTGACCATGTTATTTTGAGAAGACATAATTGCTTTGTTAGTATGCTTGAAGTATTATTATTTTCTATGTCAATATAAACTTTTGTCTTCAATCTTTCTAATCTGAATATTCATACCACAATTAAGAAGATTTACATTGAAATTATGCCAAGTAGCACTCCGCATCAAAAATTCTTTTTTTATCATTTACCTACTCGAGGACGAGCAGGAATTAGGCTTGGGGATGCCTGATATGTCTCCAACGTATCTATAATTTTTGATTGCTCCATGCTATATTATCTACTATTTTGGACTATATTGGGCTTTATTTTCCACTTTTATATTATTTTTGGGACTAACCTATTAACCGGAGGCCCAGCCCAGAAATGCTGTTTTTTTGCCTATTTCAGTGTTTCAGATAAACGGAATATCAAACGGAGTCCAAACGGAATAAAATCTTCGGGAACGTGATTTTCTCACCGAACGTGATCCAGGAGACTTGGACCCTACTGCAAGGAAGCAAAGAGGTGCTCACGAGGGTAGGGTGGCGCGCCCCTGCCTCGTGGGACCCTCGGTGCTCCACCGACGTACTCCTTCCTCCTATATATACACATGTACCCCCAAACAATCATAACAGGAGCCAAAAACCTAATTCCACCGCCGCAATTTTCTGTATCCACGAGATCCCATCTTGGGGCCTGTTCCGGAGCTCTGCTGGAAGAGGGCCGTCATCACGGAGGGCTTCTACATCATCATAGCCTCTCCGATGAAGTGTGAGTAGTTTACCTCAGACCTTCGGGTCCATAGTTAGTAGCTAGATGGCTTCTTCTCTCTCTTTGAATCTCAATACAAAGTTCTCCCCCTCTCTTGTGGAGATCTATTCGATGTAATCTTCTTTTTGCGGTGTGTTTGTTGAGACTGATGAATTGTGGGTTTATGATCAAGTCTATCTATGAATAATATTTGAATCTTCTCTGAATTCTTTTATGTATGATTGGTTATCTTTGCAAGTTTCTTCGAATTATCCGTTTGGTTTGGCCAACTAGATTGGTAGTTCTTGCCATGGGAGAAGTGCTTAGCTTTGGGTTCCATCTTGCGGTGTCCTTACCCAGTGACAGAAGGGGCAGCAAGGCACGTATTGTATCGTTGCCATCGAGGATAATAAGATGGGGTTTATTTCATATTGCATGAATTTATCTCTCTACATCATGTCATCTTGCTTAAGGCGTTACTCTGTTTTTAACTTAATACTCTAGATGCATGCTGGATAGCGGTCGATGAGTAGTAATAGTAGTAGATGCAGAATCGTTTTGATCTACTTGTCACGGACGTGATGCCTATATACATGATCATGCCTAGATATTCTCATAATTATGCACAATTCTATCAATTGCTCAACAGTAATTTGTTCACCCACCGTAGAATACTTATGCTCTTGAGAGAAGCCACTAGTGAAACCTATGGCCCCCGGGTCTATTCTCATCATATCAATCTCTATCACTTTTATATTGTTTTGCTATTTACTTTGCCTTTACTTTTTACCTTGCATCTTTATATCAAAAATACCAAAAATATTCTATCTATCAGATCTCACTCTCGTAAGTGACCGTGAAGGGCTTGACAACCCCTAATCGCGTTGGTTGCGAGTAGCTATCGTTTTGTGCAGGTACGAGGGACTTGAGTGTGGCCTCCTACTGGATTGATACCTTGGTTTTCAAAAACTGAGGGAAATACTTACGCTACTCTGCTGCATCATCCCTTCCTCTTCGGGGAAAATCAACACAAGCTCAAGACGTAGCAGGCCACCTGCCCCGGGGGACTTAATGGACTGAATATGGGAGGGGACCAGCCCCCTAGTGGGCTGGTGCACCCCCCAAGGGCCCAAGGCGCCTAGGGTTGGAAACCCTAGGGGGAGGGGGAGCCTCCCACCTTGCTTGGGGGGCAAGTCTCCCCCCTGGCCACAGTCCCCCTCTAGATGCATCTAGGGGGGGACGGCCCCCTATTCCCTTCCCCTTATAAATAGTGGGGGTGGGAGGGCAGCCGCACCCCTTCCCTGGCGCAACCCCTCCCTCCTCCAACACCTCCTCCTCCATAGTGCTTGACGAAGCCCTGCTGGAGAACCATGAGCTCCACCACCACCACCCGTCGTGCTGCTGGAGTTCTCCCTCAACTTCTCCTCTCCCCTTGCTCGATCAAGAAGGAGGAGACGTCCCCGGGCTGTACGTGTGTTGAACGCGGAGGCGCCGTCCGTTCGGCACTTGGATCGGATCTTCCGCGATTTGAATCGCCACGAGTACGACTCCATCAACGACGTTCTTGTAACGCTTCCGCTTAGCGATCTTCAAGGGTATGAAGATGCACTCCTTCTCTCTCGTTGCTTGCATCTCCTAGATTGATCTTGGTGACACATAGGAAAATTTTGAATTATTACTACGTTCCCCGACAGGGGGAGACCGCTCTTCTTGGCGTAGAGACGGGGACCGTCGGCAGCGTGAGGGTGAGGGGGAGCTTGCTAGGCCACCACGACGGGTTCAGGCAGGGGAGGTGATGTGCTTCAAATGTGGGAAGAATGGGCATTACCAAATCGAGTGCAAGAATCAACCACTTTGCTTCGTGTGCAAGGAGGAAGGCCCCACATCCAACAACTGCCCCTCTCACTCTGCCAAGCCGGAGCTTGCCATGTACGGCTTCGGAGTCAAAGGCCAGGGTTTTGATATTGTCGAGGTGGATCTAACGTCGAGGAACAAATCCCAGTCAATGCGTCCTTGGTGGTGGTGACTGAGGGGGAGGCCTCTAAGGAATCGATTGGGAGGGACCTAGCGGGCATGTGGGATTCTGAGTGGGATTGGCAGGTTAGCCTGGTGCGTCAAAATTGCTTCTCGGTGGTGTACCCGTCGAAGCAAGCATTGAGGATGGCTCAAAAGAGTGGAACAATTACGCTACCGATCAGCGGGTACAAAGCCGAGGTGGGGGAGCCTTTCTTCGAGCCATACGTGGTTTCTTGGCTGCAGGAGTGTTGGGTCCGGATCTCTGGCATTCCCAATCGCCTCCGGCAAGTCGCTCTTATTAAGGAATTTCTCAGGGTCGTTGGCAAGGCTGTGGTGGTTGATGATCTATCAATTGTGAGGCCGGATATGGGGGGCCACCGGGGTGATCCAGTGCGGGCAAAGATTTGGTGCAAAGATCCGACCAAAGTCAGCGGGCTATTTGAGATCTTTCGGGGCTTAGCGGTTTCATGATGTGAGTCGATTGGGAGGTGGGCACTACTAGGGAAAGCCTAGTAGTAGTGCGTGTTTTGGGTGTATCAGTAGCGCGGGTGCCCGCGCTACTGATACGGCGCCACAGCTAACTTGTAGCAGTAGCGCGTGTTGACACATGCTACTGCTATAGATGGTTAGCTGTAGCGTGCATTGCAGACAGCGCTACTGCTAATTATCTGTAGCGGGTCTTATACCCCGCGCTACTGCTATTGATTTTAAAAATTAAAAAAAATCCTAATCCCGTGCGTGTTGTCAATAGCAGCAGTGGTTCGATCTAGCGACGATTGGCGTAGCCGGAGGCATGAACGGATAGCGGAAGACCAGATCCGGCGGTGGCTATTGGAGAGGGCACGTTTCTATGGCAAAGCCAGGCCGCGGCGGGGGGCTCCTCTTCCGACCATGCCAGATAGCTCCGGGTCATCCATGGCAACGACCTGCACGGGCATGGACATGGGAGGGTGAGTCAAACCAGAGGGAGAGAGAGAAAAGGAAAACCGAGGGAGAGAGGAAGGTGATGGAGGGAGCAGCGGAGCTAGTCACCGGCCGGTGGTGAGGTGCTCCAGTGTGGTGGCGCGGGGTGGCGGCCTCCTAGAGATCGGTGGAAGACCGGCTAGCTCCTAGACGCTGGTGGCGCGAGGCGGCGGCCTCTTTCGGTGCCACGGAGGAGGATGGGCGCATGGGCAAGAGGTCCATGTGAGAGCGTATGGAAAGTGAGAGGAGAGAGTGGCGGAAGAGAGGAGGGATTTGGGGGAGGAGATAGGGATTTGGCCGAGGATATGGCGACTTCACCTACCTCGTACTTAGTAGTAGCGAGGGGTATAAAACCGCGCTACTACTATCAACTTAATAGTAGCACGGGTTTATACCCCTCGTTACTACTATGGCATGTCTCGGGGGGCACGGTAGAGACCGCTTAGTAGTAGCGAGGGTTAAAAACCCGCGCTACTACTATCAACTTAGTAGTAGCGAGGGGTAAAAACCCGCGCTACTAGTAAGTAGCAGTAGCGAGGGGTATAAACCCTCGCTACTAGTAAGCGTCTGCCTATAAGCTTTTCCCTAGTAGTGTCTTTAGGTACTTGAGATGCTCATCGAGGCTAGTGTCGGTCCATTTGTTTTTAGCCTTCGTCTTCAGGAGTTGGAGTGTGAAACTCAAGCGGGTCACCTCAGGATTGCAACCATCATACAATGGAGTGTTCGAGTCTACCACCAGTTGCTCCAGCTTAGCCTCCTCTCTAGAAGCAGCTCTCTAAGTACTCGTCTCCTTGCGAAGCAATGCTTGAACATGAGGGTCCCGCACGATTGAACTTAGTACCGACGAACTCTGCTGCGTGGATCCATGTCGTTCTCTCCGCCGCCATGTCTGGCCCCTTCTCCACCGCCATGTCCGGCCTCTTCCCTGCCGCCATTATCGATCATCTCTTCGTCTTGCCCCGTGTCATCATTGCCTGCCCCGTCGGCATCCTCAACATCGTCATCCTCATCTTCAATTATCCATCGAGTATAGCCATCCATGAAACCAGTCATGAGCAGGTGCGCTTCGACACGACCATCGTCATGGGGGTCGAGCCAAACTATTCCTTTGCATTTTCGACACGGACATAAAACCTCTGTCCGGTTATTTTCTTTCATGTCCTGCACCACCGACCGCAACTACCTGTCCACCATCGTTCCACTGACGATCGTCAACTCTTCACGGTAATAATAAACAAATTTATTATAAAAATGCATGCATGCATCAAATTCATACAAAAATTCGGCATGACCTTCCTTAAAAATAGGACATATATAGATCTAGAGTTTGCCCGGAATTCACCGAAACGGAAATAAATCGACATTTCGGCAAAACATACGCAACTCAAAAGCACAATTTGGCATCAACTCATGCCACACACACAATTTCCATAAACATATCACACACACATAAACATATTTCCATTTTGCAAAAGCATGAAATTTTAATCACCTATATCTCGAGATCGAGCACACGGTGGAGATGATGATGTAGGAAGATCAAAAGTGCACAAAGCTCTTCTTGACAAAGATAGATGTAGTTAGGGGGCAAATAGGTCACTTAACTAAATGCTACATCTAACTAGCTACCTAATTTGGGAGGAGACAACTTCAACTAGTGGAGGGGGGAGGAAAAAGAGAAAGGAGATGCATTAATGGAGGTGGTGTAGTTAGGTAGGAGTAATGAAGAGAGAGAAAGGTAGGTAGAAGAGGGAGAGTAATGGGGAAGAAGTATTGAGGAAGAAGAAGAGAGTGAGAGTGGGAGAGGTAGGGGAAAGGGAGAGGAGGGGGAGGGGGAGGACGGGTGGGGAAAAGGTGGTGGGTGCGGATTAGCAGTAGCGCGGTACATAAAACATGCTGCTGCTAAGAAAGTAGCAGCAGCGCGCTTTCGGTACAAGCGCTACTGCTAACCGGGACAAAAAGTGTGCCCGATTTGAAAATTAGCAGCATCGACCTCAGAAAAACCGCGCTACTGCTACAACTATAGCAGTATCGCGGCTTGCGGCACCGCGCTGCTGCTAAATGGAGTTGGGTGGGCACTGTCGGTCGATATTTGTAGCAGCGCGGGTTACGCCGAGCGCGCTACTGCTAAGCACTTGTCAGTAGCGGGTTTTCCACACCCGCGCTACAGCTAATTAGTAGGAGCGCTCCTTTTTGAGCCGCGTTGCAGCTAAGATTCTGTGTATAGGGTTTTCCCTAGTAGTGCGTGTGTGTGGGGGGGGGGGGGGGTCCTCTGGTTCCTCGGCCTCCATCCCCTCCTCCTCCGTGCCCGCCCACATATGAGGATCCAGATGGCGATGAGGAATCTGCTCCAAGCTTGAACACTGCAGAGTGGGATGTGACGGGTGGCAAGTCAAAGGCGGCATCCGACGGTGGGTCCTCGTCGGCGGTGGTGGTGTCCTCGGGCCCGTCTGAGCACACTGCGGCCACGACCGCTTTGGCTCCTTGATACGTTTTCAACGTATCTATAATTTTTGATTGTTCCATGCTATTATATTATCTGTTTTGGATGTTAATGGGCTTATTTATACACTTCTATATTATTTTGGGGACTAACCTACTAACCCAAGGCTCAGTGCAAATTGCTGTTTTTTGCCTATTTCAGTGCTTCGCAGAAAAGGAATATCAAACGGAATGAAACCTTCGGGAGAGTTATTTTTGGAACAAACGTGATCCAGGAGACTTGGAGTGGACGTCAAGAAATCAATGAGGAGGCCACGAGGCAGGGAGGCGTGCCTGCCCCTGGGCCCCTGATGTCTACTACACAACCTTCTTCTTATAGACGTTGTTGGGCCTCCAAGTGCAGAGGTTTGTAGGACAGTAGCAAATTTCCCTCAAGTGGATGACCTAAGGTTTATCAATCCGTAGGAGGCGTAGGATGAAGATGGTCTCTCTCAAGCAACCCTGCAACCAAATAACAAAGAGTGTCTTGTGTCCCCAACACACCCAATACAATGGTAAATTGTATAGGTGCACTAGTTCGGCGAAGAGATGGTGAAACAAGTGGTATATGGATAATAGATATGGGTATTTGTAATCTGAAATTATAAAAACAGCAAGGTAACGAATGATAAAAGTGAGCGTAAACAGTATTGCAATGATAGTAAACAAGGCCTAGGGTTTATACTTTCGCTAGCTAGTGTAAGTTCCCTCAATAATACTAACATAATGGGATCCCATAACTATCCCTCAATATGCAACAAAGAGTCACTCCAAAGTCACTAATAGCGGAAAACGAACGAAGAGATTATGGTAGTACGAAACCACCTCAAAGTTATTCTTTCCAATCAATCCGTTGGGCTATTCCTATAAGTGTCACAAATAGCCCTAGATTTCGTACTAGAATAACACCTTAAGACACAAATCAACCAAAATCCTAATGTCACCTAGATACTCCAATGTCACCTCAAGTATCCGTGGGTATGATAATACGATATGAATCACACAATCTCAGATTCATCTATTCAACCAACACAAAGGACCTCAAAGAGTGCCCCAAAGTTTCTACCGGAGAATCACGACGAAAACGTGTGCCAACCCCTATGCATAGGTTCCCAATGTCACGAAACCCGCAAGTTGGTCACCAAAACATACATCAAGTGGCACGTGGTATCCCATTGTCACCACAGATATCCACGACAAGACATACATTAAGTGTTCTCAAGTCTTTAAAGACTCAATCCGATAAGATTACTTTAAAGGAGAAACCCGATGCATTACAAGAGAGAAGAGGGGGGGGGGGAGAAACATCATAGGATCCAAATATAATAGCAAAGCTCGCGATACATCAAGATCGTATCATCTCAAGAACACGAGAGAGAGAGATCAAACACATAGCTACTGGTACATACCCTCAGCCTCGAGGGAGAACTACTCCCTCCTCGTCATGGAGAGCACCGGGATGATCAAGATCTATCAGGGACCTTCACCACGCCCTCTACCACGTCACCTCCAGCCAAGGTCTCCTTATTACTAGCGTTTTTACCACCCTCAAACCTCTCACTATTGCTCCGGAATTTCCTTTGAATTTGGGGATGAAACAAAGAATGAATGAATCGATTGATTGGCGGCACGCAGACGACGGGGGTGGGATGCCACATTCGGGAGCCGCTTTGGATCGTCTTTGAGGGTGTCCGGCGACATCCGCATCGAGACCTACCTCCAGGCCTCCTCCCACACGACCATTGACGGGTGCGGGCAGCGGGTCAGGCTCACCGACAAGGGCCTCCAGCTCAAGGATTGCCACCACGTCATAGTTTGCAACCTCCAGTTCGAGGTTGGCCGCAGCCACGGCGTGACAACATCCAGAGCATCGTCGATATCACAAGCCAGAGCATCAGCGTCACCTCTCCAGGTCATTCCCTTTCGTGTCGTTTGCCCTGCTGCTAAGTCACTAACATGCATGCTTGGTTTCTCTCAACAAAGTTCGTTCATTACAGTGAATCATTGTGGTGTGCTGATGATAAATAGTTGTGTGTGTGTGTGTGTGTGTGTGTGTGTGTGTGTGTGATTACATTTTTGCACAGATGCCACTTTGCAAGGCATGACAAGACGATTGCATATGCATCCACGTCTGCGGTTCGCCAAGGTTCACCTCTACAACAACTACACCAGGGACTGGGGTACATACGACGTCAGCGTCAGCGTCAGCGTCAAAGCTCAGGTAACTCATCTAAATGTGCCGTTTCATATGCCCGCAACCCACACGCTTTGAAACCATCAACTTCTAATGAATCTGTACATAAATTTGCAGATTGTATCCCAATGTAACATATACGAAGGAGGACAGAAGACTGTATTCAAATACATGTCAGAGAAGGTACCTGCATGCATCTTCTGACAAGATGAGACGAGACTGAGCATTTGCATATATCTTAGTTACAGCTACTGATGAATGCTGCTGCAGGCTGCCGACAGTGAAGAGACAATGCCCGGGTGGATCAGGTCGGAGGGCAACGCGTTGCTGCACGGGGCGCTGCGTGCCTGGTCGATGGCCCGGGCACCGGGGGCATCTTCAGGCTGGAGTAGTACTGGTGATGAACATGACATCCCCTTCCCCTCCCCACACTATCTGTCTGCACTTGATGTATGTGTGTCACTCACTAAGTGACGTCTCTGCATAATGTGGTTGAGAGATGTTTTTCTTGTACTTTCGGTTATGACTTTTGTTCTATATTCATGGTTCGGTATGCTTAGCACCGTAGTAAATTTGCGAGCGGGTCGTCGTGGTCAGGGAGGTGGACGGCTGGACGCCACCTCCTCTACCCGCTGCCCAACACCAAGATCACGCTTGAGATACTCCGGGACTTTGTCTATCTCCGCGCACACACCAACACAGTATCTATTCCTATGCAGTTTTCTGTTATGTTATTTGAATCTTACTGGGAAACATTAGTTAACTCAGGCCGCTAATAGATGGATGCTGAATTTGCTTAAATGCGGCATGATATTCTAGATAGAGGTAGTTATGAATTGATTTTCCATTTCCGAAGTATCCACCACATAGGGAATCAGAATATATTACCATGGGCGTTCCATACTTTGTTTTGTTCTTACATCGCAAAATATAGTTGATGAAAAGCTGTTAGTATTTTGATGAATTTGCTTGTTTGCATGATCGGTGTACAGGTAATCTTTGTTTGCATGATCGGTGTACAGGTAATCTTGGGATACCAACGCTATATTCTGCAGCAATGGGAAAGAAATATGTTTTCCTTCTTGCAATTCATTATGTCGCGCTGTTTCCCCCCTGCTTTGGTTTGTATGAAATAGCTTAACACTTGCTGTCTAATCCTCTGCACATAGGCGCAGTTGCTCGGGTAAGGCACCAGCTTGCCTACGCAACCCGCAGTTTTTTCAATAAAAATCAACTTTTGTATATCGACACACCCATAATGACCATCAGTGACTGTGAGGGTGTAGGTGAGATGTTCCAAGTCACTGCCTTGTTCAGCCAGCCTTAAAAGGTGGAGAGGGAGCTTAAGGAGAACCATCAGATGCTGACACTGAGGCTGCTAAGCTTGCTGTTAATTGAAAAGAAAGGAGATGGAGTTACACAATCTAAATCAGCAAAACCTAGCAAGCAAGAGATAATTGCTGCTGTTTCCGAGCCTACAAAGGCTAAAGAAAATGTTTTAAGGCTGGAAGAGAGGTCTAAGTTGAAACCTGGACTTCCACTCAAAGATGATGGAAAAATTGCGTTTGAGAATGACTTCTTCAAGGGTCAAGCTTTTCTGACTGTTTCAGGCCAACTTTAGGTTGAAACTTATACATGTACTATTGTACTCTCAGTCTACCCTTTTACTCAATTAAATCTTCTTAATTGTTCTTTCTAACGAATCTAGGCCTTTATATTTGGGAAATTTGATTTTATACCCTTAGTTGTGTCACACTCGGCAGGTTTGCCCCTAGTTTCGGAAAACACTCGTTCTTGTCCAACTCACTTTGGTTTTCTTATTATGCTTTTGCCCTTCCGGCACGGTTCCGTCTAGTCAGCGCCGTTTGACCGCTACCGGCGCTAGTTTTTGGACATTTTTACCCCTCTTGCGGATAACCCTCAGTACCCCTTCGTCCTCAGCCAGCTTGCGTGAAAAACAGAGGGAGGGAAGGCACGGCAAGTTTGGAGGGGGAAGCGGGAAGCGGGAGAGAAAGGAGTGGTGCACATGGCGAGCTCGAGCTCATCCAACTTCTCACCGGCGACCGGAAGGTAAGTAGTCCCTTGAATCTATGAATTTGGTGCTCCTCCACCCCATCCCACTTGAATCTAGGGATTTCTAGGGTTTGTGACATTTGGGGGAAATTTTACCTTTGTTTTAGGTCGATGGGGTCGGGATTGTGCAACATTTCTCGGAGTTTTATCTTCCCGACGAGTCCTATTCCGGCTTGGAGTTTTTGTCGAAGCATCGCTGCCCTGGCCATGGCCTTGTCCCTGCCCGCCGTGTATCATGGGGAGGAGCTAGCAGTGGCCGCCGTTTTTTAGGTTGTCCATTAGATGTAAGTTTTTGTAAATTTGTGATAGATTTAGTTTTTGTTGATTTGTACTCTCTAATGTTGATTACTCTGACTTGCAATTAGTTACTAGAAGAGTGTGAATGGGTGGTGTGGGTTGACCCAGCTCATCCATTGCGTGTTTCCCTTGCTTTTGAAGACTTGCATGCAGAGGTTGAAGGCAGTTGGATCAAATGTCACCATCTGAAGAAGGAAAACATGGAGCTGGCAAGGAAGAACAGGGCTTTGAAGAAGAAACTTAGAGAGAGAGAGATGAGATGTTGCTGGTGTGGGCATTGCTGTTAGTTGGAATTGTTATGTTTGTCGTACTGGTATGGTAGATGTAGTTTATCGATGTATTTGAAGTGAAGATGTTGATGGAACCCTACTTTGTTTGATTTAACTTTGCAGTTGCAGTTGAATTGATGTCACTTTATCTGATGTAACCCTAGTTGAAGACAAATCTTATGTGATGAGTCCAAATGTGGATGGTAGATGAAGATTTGTCATCGACGACATCGACGACAAATCTTATGTGATGAGTCCAAATGTGGATGGTAGATGAAGATTTGTCGTCGACGACGTCGACGACAAATCTTATGTGATGAGTCCAAATGTGGATGGTAGATGAAAATTTGTCGTCGACGACGTCGACGACAAATCTTATGTGATGAGTCCAAATGTGGATGGTAGATGAAGATTTGTCGTCGACGTCGTCGACGACAAATCTAAATGAGACCAAATGTGGATGGTGTAGAAACAAATCAACAGGAAGTTGAACAACAAAATAGTGATGGACAAAGGAGATAACAACAAGCAGCAAACAGTAAATTGCCTAACAAACATTAAGCAAGTGCATAATAGCAAGTGCATAATAGCCAGTGCATAAAGCACTCAGAAGTTCACATAGTCAAGTTCACAGATCAACATCAAGTTGATAACAACATCACACTAGTGCAGAACCGGGCAATAGCACCGATTCGTAAGGCCCTTTAGTGCCGGTTCGGTAACCGGCACTAAATTGTGGGCACTAAAGCCCCCCCTTTAGTACCGGTTCAGCACGAACCGGTGCTAAAGGGCAACCACGTGGCACGAGCCAGCTTCGGGGGCAGGGAGCCCTTTAGTACCGGTTGGTGACACCAACCGGTATTAAAATGTTGGGGCGGGGGGTTGTGTTTATGATTTCTTTTTCATTTAATTTTGTGTTTTCCATTTAATTCTTTTTCGTTTGCTGGTATTTTACGATATTACATATTGTACACGTTATGCATATATATAAATAGAATTTCTAGTAGAATCGATCATAATATATATATATATATATAGCCTAATTGGTGCCTTCGGAGCACGATAACAATTGGAAGTGGTTCATGGGGGCGGTAGCGGGTAATAGTATTCTCCTTTGGGATCTATGACCTGGTCGAGCAAAAATCCCGCTATTTCCTCTTGAATTGCTTCTATGCGGTCCTCTGTTAGGAGCTTCTCCCGCACCTCTTTGAACTATTAAGAAGGAGATCAATATGCATGTGTATTAGTTGTGTGACTAGATATCGATAATGGTGTAAAAATTGTGAATAGTGTTCTGACAAACGTACCCACTCCTGTCTTTGAGATCTGCTCCTTTCGAACGCCATCATGCGAATGTTCTTGCAAACGTAGTATGCACACAGATTATTCCCCGGCGCCTGCTTCATGGCCTTTACGAGAATGGAATTTGATCAGATAATAATTAATCAAGCATGATAATTAAAGAGATGGCAGCTAGCTAGTACTTAATTACTTACCTGGGGTCGATACCATTTCAAATTTTGTTTCCATGGGCCTGGAGTGGCCCTGATGAACTTTGCCCAAGCCCTGCCCGCCGACAAAGAAAATGAATAAATGGGTTACTAAATAGTTGTTATCAGGAAATGACGAACTAATTAAATAGGCAGAGATATACTTAATAGTGATTGAAATTACCTGTCGACTATCCCCTTCACGATGGTGTAGTCACTTGCTTCCTTAAGTAGTGAGTCTAGTATTTCAACTGTTCCTTCATCAACTTTAATGATTAACAAGATCCAGTGAAATCTGCATGCACACACGTTTGCATGCGTTAATTAAGCGGGCATATGTAAGCAAAAACATGTAGCTAGCTAGTAGGCAAAAACAGAATTTGTAGTACAAGACAGTGTGACTCACTCGAAGTTGTATGGAAGTAGTATATCTTCATTGTATTTGAGGCGCTTGAAGAACTCTAGCATGCTTTCCTCTACACTTTTTTCGTAATATGCATCTAATTTCCATGTGTATTCATTAATGGTATTTGGGTCAACGAACCAAATGCCATAGCGTCCACCTTTTTTCATTTCATAAATCTTCATCCTGCATAATACCACAGAAAAGAATATAGTGAGGATAATTGCAGGTAATGATTGATCAAAATGATCACTACAGCTAGCTTGAGACTTAAATTACAGAAAGAAATCACTTACAGACAATAGCAACTGACGATAGATTTGTCGAGTGCGTCTTGATTGTATAGCTGAAATAGTTTTGAATACTCAACGGTCACAGCTTTCTCATGGTAGTAATGATCCTTCTTGACATTCACCATGAGGGACTCTCGATTGGAAATCTTGGTAATGTCCATGTACCATTGATGCAATTCATACATTCTCGTTGGGAGCTTCTTGACCTCGTCTGGCTCGACCAAAGGTTGGCCCCGGACATATTTCCGTTTTATTTCCTCCTATCTAGTCAGAGACATGGGCTCGATATCGAGGAGTTGTCCAACAGTGATCATGAGCGTTTCAGCCTGCTCAATATGCTCCTCGGTTATTACCACATCGCCCAGCCCGGGAACGTTAATGGTTTGCCCACAATAATATTGGGCGTGCCTACTCTCATGTGTTGTTGGCAAAACAAGCGGGGGGATTGATTGCGTCGCCTGTTCTCCCAGCCGGGGAACGGTTTTACCGCTCCTTTTGCCAGCTGATTTGCTCGAGCTCGAGCTCGCCTCTTTCTGTAGACGTGCTCGATTTAACTTCTTGATGTGGCGCTCACAGTCTGTGTCAACAGGCTTGGGAGCTCGTGCTCTAGCCATACGAATGAAATGGTCAATCTTTTCCACAGGCACTTTCTCCCTTGGTGGCGGTGGCGGTTTCGGTGCAAAATGGGCTTCCACCTCGGCCTTCGATATGGCTACGTTTTCCTCCTCGGACTTGTCGTAAGGCCTCTGCGGAAGAGGCGCGAGGCTTGGACCATATTGAAATCGCTTGCCTCCGCCTGTACCTCCAGCACTACCTCGACTTGTACCACTGCGCACCATAGCTGAGGCGGCTCTCTTTCGTGATTGCTGAGGCGGCGAAGACGGCTGGCGTGGCTGAGTTGGAGGAGGAGGAGTGGCCTGAAGCCGTGCCGGACTTGGAGGAGGAGTGGCCTGAAGCTGTGCCGGACTTGGAGGAGGAGTGGCCTGACGCTTTGCCGGACTTGGAGGAGGAGGAGTGGCCTGAAGCTGTGCCGGACATGGAGGAGTAGTGGCCTGACGCGTTGGTGGACTTGGAGGAGTGGGAGTCTGCTGACTCGGTGGCGGACTTCGACGAGGAGTCGGATAACGCGGTGTCGGTGGCCTTCGAAAGATGATGCAATCCTTTCTCCATAGGATGATACGATGGTTGGCCTATCCCAGTGTGTGCTCATCGTCACCTCCAGGAATGTCAAGCTCTAGCCCCGAATATTGGTCCACCACCTCATCAACCAAGACACAAGCATAGCCCGCTGGAATCGGGATGCAATGAAAGGTTGCCTCGGGGGGATTTGTAAAAGCAAGGGCGTCCGCCACCTTCATGGATATGTTCTTCATTTTGAAGTGTAGCTCGCAGTTAATGTTCTCCATGATGTCATCCACTGGGTAGCTATCCAGCAATGCGTCACCCGGGGCGGAACCCACGCTGCTTATCGGCATGGATGTGACGGTGCTATCCAATGCTGGATCATCCGCTAGCTGCTGTAGCTGCTGAGACCCCCTTTGCTGGCTAAGTGAGTCGATCTGCTCCTGCTGCCGCTGGAATTTGACTGCCAACTCCGCGTGCGCTGATTCTAGGCCTTGAAGGCGTTCATAGTCTAGCTTCCTCTGCTCCTCCTCCATCTTCCTCTTCTTCTCCTCTGCAATCTTCCTTCTCGCACGGGTTCTGTAGTCGGCGTTCCAGTCCAAAAACCCCTCATACCACGGAATAGCGCCCATGCCTCGTGTTCTTCCCGGGTGTTCAGGATTTCCCAGGGCACGCGTAAGCTCGTCATTCTCTCTGTTGGGCTGGAACACCCCCGATCGAGCCTCTTCTTTGCAACAAGTAGCTTATCTTCGGCTCCGTCCAAACATGCCTTCTTCGAAACTTTGCCTGTCTTCGGTTCCAACTCCCCCCCCCATGCGCATAGAACCAAGTCCTGCACCTGGGGGGCCAGCTCAATGTTTCTGGAGTGACACCTGCATCCTCCATCTCTTTCTCAGACTTATCCCACTTAGTCATTCCCACCGCATAGCCACCTGGCCCCATCTTATGGAACTTATCCTTTTTTGCGGCATTGGCCTTGTTTATTCTCGACCGTTCCTTAGATAATTCCGAATCCTTGAATTTCACGAAATCGTCCCAATGAGCACTTTGCTTCTCTAGTGTTCCCTCGAATACTGGAGTCTTCCTTCCTCCCTTGGCGTACTTGGCCCATTCACGATTCTTGTGGTTCTTGAATGCAACCGCCATCTTCCTAAGAGCAGCGTCCTTGACTTTCTCCACGTCTGCATCTGTGAAATGATTTGGTAGGGTGAAATGTTCCATGAGCGTTTCCCAAAGCAGAAGTTTTTGTCTGTCGTCGACAAAAGTAACTCCTGGACATGGCTTTGCTGGCTCTCTCCATTCTTGAAGGGAGATCGGGAGTTGGTCCTTCACAAGAACTCTGCACTGACAAATGAACTTGTCCGCAATCTTCTTAGGCGCTAATGGTTTGCCATTAGGTTTGATTGCCTCGATATTGTACTTTACGCCCTCCTTCAACTTTTTGTTCGGGCCTCGTTTCCTGTTGCCTGAAGATTTGCTCGATCCGGATGGCTGAAAGAAGAAAGATCGATTCGTTAATATATCTTCAAGTCATTTAAAACATGTGATGATCACCAGATGCCTGCTTATATAAATATATATATACCTCGCCAGTCTTTCTTGTTTCAAGATCAACATTTTCTTCGTCATGTTCATAGTTCATGACTACATCAATTCGGTCGTCGCGATCGAATATCATATCAACCCCCACCCCCCCCCCCCCTCGTTGTTGTTTAGATATTCAGAGCCGTCATAATCTTCTTCATTCTGATCATCATATGGCCCGCGAGGATTGCGTATGATATTGAACAAGGCCTCTTCTCCCTCTCTGCCGGTATTGTCCGCCATAGGTTTTGTTTAACTAATCCAAAAGAAATATATTCAAATTACAATGCATGGATGTCGTCAATTAATAAGGAAAAACTAAATAAGCATAATCGAATATAATCTCGAATACGTCGTCTCGAATATTAGACATAATCTCGAATACATCGTCTCGAATAATATATATAATCTCGAATAAATCATCTCAAATATTATATATCGAATACATCACTAGCTAGCTAGCTAGCTAATAAAGATCGAATACTAGAGAGTAATCTATGCGGTGGACAACCAAAGTGAAGGAACCATCACTGGATCATAGCTCGGGTGATCTCCCCAAAGAATCTGCCAGGTATTGGAGAACCTGACGTCCATAGCAGCCATGTAGCGATGGATGTGCTCGTCCTCCGCCCTGACACGGCGACGTACCACCTCCGGCGGGGCCGGCTCCCTCCGCACCGAAAGTGGCCCACGCGAACACCACCAAAGGAGATGAGGGTCGACGACGAGACCCGGGGCCGGGTTCCTCACCAAGCGTCGCGCCCCTGAAGGTAGGACCTCCCAGTGCCAGCCCGGCGGAGCCCAGTCCCGGACATGGGTCCTCTGAAGCAGGACGTCGTCGCGAATGGGTCGACGGCGAGGATGCGGGCCGGGCATCGTCGACAACAAATACTATATGCCGCAAAAGTAAAGTAACATTTTTAAATGATGGATTTTGATTTCATATATATAAATTCTAAATTTTATAACTAAAACCAACATTTCTAATATTTCTTTTACTAAAACTAACATTTCTAATATTTCTATAACTAAAAAACATTTCTATATAACTAACATTTCTAATATAACTAACATTTCTATATAACTAACATTTCTAATATTTCTATATAACTAACATTTCTATAACTAAAACTAACATTTCTAATAATTCTATAACTAAAAAACAGAAAGATTGCTAACAATTCTATAACAATGTGTGTGTGTGTGTGTGGTTGGTGGCCGGGGCAGGAGCTCACCGGCGAGGCGCGACGACGGGGGGCGGCGACGGGGACGGGGACGGAGACGGAGACTGCGATGGGGACGGGGCGGCGACGACGGGGACGGGGACGGGCCAGGCGGGGACGACGGGAGGACGGGGCGGGGCGCGGCGACGGGGACGGCGACGACGACGGACGGCGACGGGGACGGCGACGGACGGCGACGGGGACGGCGACGGACGGCGACGGGGACGGCGACGGACGGCGACGGGGGCGGCGACGAGGGGCGGCGGCGACGGGGCAGAGGAGAAAGAAGCAGAGAGAGATGAGAAACTGACAATTTTTTTGAAGTGTTTTCTTATATAGAAGTCACCCTTAGTACCGGTTGGAGCCACCAACCGGTACTAAAGGTCTGTTTTGGTCAGGCGAAGTGACGGGATCCGCACCCCCTTTAGTACCGGGTCGTGGCGCCAACTGGTACTAAAGGCCCCCCCTTTAGTACCGGTTGGAGCCATGACCCGGTACTAAAGGGTGTGACCCGGTACTAAAGGGTGTGCGCTGCCAGGCGAGGGGCGCAAAAGTTTAGTCCCACCTCGCTAGCCGAGGGGCACTTGCACCTGCTTATAAGCCCCGCCGTCGCTGCTGTCTCGAGCTCCTCTCTTAAGCAGGCCTTCTGGGCCTACCTCTGCTGCGATGCCCTGTTGGGCCTACTGGCCTAGCGGGCCTGCATCCTGGCCCAACTAGAATTTGGGTTTCTAGTTGTATACAGGCCGCTGTGGCCCAGTAGGTGGGCTTTGTTTTCTTATTTTTTGCTTTATTTATTTTTGAGTTGTTTTTTGCTGTATTTAGAGTTTCTTTGTGAATATTTTTGCTTTAGGTACAAAAAATTACAAACTTTCTGTTAGTACCGGTAGTTTACAAATTTGAATAGTTTAAATTTTGAATTATTTAAAATTTGTGTGAATCACTAGTTTGTGAATAACTTAACTTTGAAAATAGATTTTTCAGTGATTCTTTTTTCTTATGTTTAATATTAGTGTGTTTTATCATTATATTCAATTTGGTAATGCTTAGGTTATTTAAAAAATGAAATGCCTTTGTAACGGATGAGTTTTCGTCCGAAACCCTGATACTTGGAAAGAGATTGTCCATTTTGTAGACATGTCCTTCACATAGAAAACATGTGCCACATCATTGGCTAGGACGAATGGTTCGTCTGCATACGCAAGATTGTTGAGATCCACTGTTGTCATTCCGTACTGCGGGTCTTCCGTTACCCCGCCTCGTGTCATATTGACCCATTTGCACCGAAACAAAGGGACCTTCAAACCACGTCGATAGTCAAGTTCCCATATGTCCTGTATATAACCATAATATGTTTCCTTTCCCGTCTTGCTTTCTGCATCAAAGCGGACACCACTGTTTTGGTTGGTGCTCTTCTTATCTTGGGCGATCGTGTAAAATGTATTACCATTTATCTCATACCCTTTGAAAGTCATTATATTCGAAGATGGTAACTGGGACAGCAAGTACAGGTCATCTTCAATAGAGGCATCATGCATGGTACGTGTCTGCAACCAGCTAGCGAAACTCCTGGTTTGTTCACGTGTAATCCAGTGATCAGACCGCTCCGGGTGTTTGGAGCGTAGCAAATTCTTGTGTTCATCCATATACGGAGCCACCAAGGCGGAATTCTGTAGAACTGTGTAGTGTGCTTCAGTGAGAGAATGTCTGTCCATACATATTATTTGTTCCCCTCCTAGCATGCCTTTTCCATCCAGTCTGCCCTTATGCCGCGATTCAGGAACACCAATCGGCTTAAGGTCAGGAATAAAGTTAATACAAAACTCAATGACCTCCTCATTTTCATGGCCCTTGGAGATGCTTCCTTCTGGCCTAGCATGGTTATGAACATATTTCTTTAAGACTCCCATGAACCTCTCAAAGGGGAACATATTGTGTAGAAATACAGGACCAAAACGTTAATCTCTTCAGATAGGTGAACTAGGATGTGCGTCATGATGTTGAAGAAGGATGGTGGGAACACCAACTCGAAACTGACAAGACATTGCACCAAATCATTCTCTAACCTTGGTATGATTTCTGGATCGATTACCTTCTGAGAGATTGCATTGAGGAATGCACATAGCTTCACAATGGCTAATCGAACGTTTCCTAGTAGAAGCCCCCTCAATGCAACCAGAAGCAGTTGCGTCATAATCACGTGGCAGTCATGAGACTTTAGGTTCTGGAACTTTTTCTCTGTCATGTTTATTATTCCCTTTATATTCGACGAGAAGCCAGACGGTACCTTAATACTGAGCAGGCATTCAAAGAAGATTTCCTTCTCTTCTTTGGTAAGAGCGTATCTTGCATGACCCTGATGTATGCCGTCTTTTCCGTGCATACGTTGCTGGTCCTCCCGTGCCTCAGGTGTATCTTTTGTCTTCCCATACACGCCCAAGAAGCCAAGTAGGGTCACACAAAGATTTTTCGTCACGTGCATCACGTCGATTGCGGAGCGGACCTCTAGGTTTTTCCAATAGGGCATGTCCCAAAATATAGATTTTTTCTTCCACATGGGTGCGCGTCCGTCAGCGTCATTCGGAACAGGTTGTCCACCAGGACCCTTTCCAAAGACCACCTTCAAATCCTTGACCATATCATGTACATCAGCACCAGTACGGTGGCGAGGCTTCGTCCAGTGATCTGCCTCACCTTTGAAATGCTTGCCTTTCTTTCTTACAGGATGCCTGCTCGGAAGAAATCGACGGTGTCCCAGGTACACATTGTTCTTACAATTAGCCAAATATATACTGTCGGTATCGTCCAAACAGTGCGTGCATGCGTGGTATCCCTTGTTTGTCTGTCCTGAAAGGTTACTGAGAGCAGGCCAATCATTGATTGTCACGAACAGCAACGCCTTTAGGTCAAATTCTTCCCCCATGTGCTCATCCCACGCACGTACACCTGTTCCATTCCACAGTTGTAAGAGTTCTTCAACTAATGGCCTTAGGTACACATCAATGTCGTTGCCGAGTTGCTTAGGGCCTTGGATGAGCACTGGCATCATAATGAACTTCCGCTTCATGCACAACCAAGGAGGAAGGTTATACAAATATAGAGTCACAGGCCAGGTGCTATGGTTGCTTCTCTGCTCCCCAAAAGGATTAATGCCATCTGCGCTTAGACCAAACCATACGTTCCTTGCGTCATCTGCAAACTCCTTCCCGTACTTTCTTTCGATTTTTCTCCACTACGACCTGTCAGCGGGTACTCTCAACTTTTCGTCTTTCTTACGGTCTTCTCTGTGCCATCGCATCGCCTTGGCATGCTCTTTGTTTTGGAACAAACGTTTCAACCATGGTATTATAGGAGCATACCACATCACCTTGGCAGGAATCTTCTTCCTGGGAAACTCGCCCTCGACATCACCAGGGTCATCGCGGCTGACCTTATAGCGCAATGCACCGCATACTGGGCAAGCGTTCAAATCCTCGTACTCACCGCGGTAGAGGATGCAATCATTAGGGCATGCATGTATCTTCTGCACCTCTAACCCTAGAGGGCAGACAACCTTCTTTGCTTCGTACGTACTCTCGGGCAATTCGTTGTCATTTGGAAGCATATTCTTTATCATTACCAGCAACTTTACAAATCCGTTGTCAGATACACCATTCTCTGCCTTCCATTGTAGCAATTCCAGTGTGGTGCCCAGCTTTTTCTTGTCACCTACGCAATTCGGGTACAACAATTTTTTGTGATCCTCTAACATGCGCTGCAACTTCTTCCTCTCCAAATCACTTGTGCAGTTTCTCTTTGCATCGGCAATGGCCCGACCTAGATCATCAATGGGCTCATCCGATGCCTCTTCTTCAGCTTCTTCCCGCAGTGCCGGCTCAGCTTCTTCCCGCATTACCGGCTCAGCTTCTTCCCTCATTGTTGTATCATCGTATTCAGGGAACCGATGGCCAGGATAGCTGTCGTCGTCCTCTTCTTCTTCATTGTCTTCCATCATAACCCCTCTTTCTCCATGCTTGGTCCAAACATTATGGTGGGGCATGAAACCGGACTCAAACAGGTGGACATGAATGGTTCTTAACGTAGAGTAATTGTGACCATTCTTACAGCCAGCACATGGACAAGGCATAAAACCATCTACCCGCTTGTTTGCCTCAGCCGCAAGCAGAAAAGTATGCATGCCATTAATGAACTCGGGAGATCATCGGTCATCGTACATCCATTGCCGGCTCATCTTCAATGCACAGCACTGAAAACACCAAATTAATACAATACATACAGTTCATACATAAAGATCATACAACACTTAAATGCAACAAACAAATAACTCTCTAGCTAAAGAATTTAAATGCAACAACAAATGCGATCAAGATCGCAACTAAGGTAACAATTGATCCAACAGCATAATGATACTAAGCCTCACTATAAATGGCATATTTTCTAATCTTTCTAATCTTCAAGCGCATTTTCTCCATCTTAATCTTGTGATCATCGATGACATCGAAAACATGCAACTCCAATTCCATCTTCTTCCCCTCAATTCTTTTCAATTTTTCCTTCAAATCCTCGTTTTCTCTTTCAACTAAATTTAACCTCTCGACAATAGGGTCGGTTGGAATTTCCGGTTCAACTACCTCCTACATACAAATATCTATGTCAACTTGATGGGCATAATTTGTCATAAACACAAAATGCAATGAATAGTTTTAAAAGAGAATATACCACATCCAAATCATAACCCAGACGAGGGCCGACGGGGACGGATATCAAAACCATGGCACTATGTATAACAAACAACGTATGGGTAAGATAATTATACGAGTAACTATATATCCAAATCACACAAACATCAATTTTTTATATAAAACTTCATGAACAAGAGGCTCACCACAAGGTGGTGCCGGCGACGGGACGTTGCGAGCGATCGACGGTGGTTACGACGGAGATTTAGAAGGTACTAAGTAAACCACACCTACATATGCAAACTAAGTGTTATTTTTGACCTCAAATTGCATATAAATCAAATACTAGCACATATATATAATTCCTCCCAAATTACTAAACTCAAAAATCAATCACTATATAAAGCATTGCACGAGCTAATCTAGCAATGAGAGATGAAAGGACAAAGTTGCTAACCTTTGTGATCATTTGAATGGATGGGGGCCTTCTAATCTTGACAAATTTTGGGCAAAATGTGTGATGAGCTTGAGAGGAAGAGGGAAAAGAACAGAGAGGAGAGGGGAAAGGGGAAGAACAGAGCGAGCTCGGGTGGACAAAGGGTATATGTAGGATGACCTTTAGTACCGGCTCGTGATACGATCCGGTACTAAAGGTGCTGGAGGGGCCCCTGACTGACAACATCCTGCCACCACTCACTTTAGTACCGGTTCGTGGCACGAACCGGTGCTAAAGGTTCGCCACGAACCGGTACTAATGAGAGCGGCTGGCTAGCTGTTGGAACCGGCACTAATGCACACATTAGTGCCGGCTCAAATTCAAACTGGCACTAATGTGCTTCACATTTGACCCTTTTTCTACTAGTGTCAAAACAAATAGAGCACAATACTTAAACATCTAGAACTTTAATTTTTTGGTCCTGGTGTTCTTGGCTGGGTTTGGAGCTTCCCTTGCCTTGATTCTAGTGTTCTTAGCTGGGTTAGGGGCAGTGGGTGGAGCTTCAAATGCTACTGGTGCTTTCTTTGAAGGAGAAATAACCTTGCTGTCAACACTGCTTCCAGTAGCTGAGCAGAATGTATTTGCTGGTTGCACCCCTCCACCTCTCTTCTCTTTCACACAATTCGGAGAAACTCCTCTATCTGCTGCTCTTTTGTAGTTTTTCCTAGGGCTAAAACAATTGCAAACATGTCACAATTTGTAAGGTATCCATTCAGATAAGATTTATGGATTTGGGAATTGGACATACCTTACTACACTTGCTTGTGTGTATGCTTCATGTGATGGTTCCTTTGGTGGTGGCATTTGCTACTGGACAACATCAAGATGATCGTCTTCTGCTTTTGCTGGCTTATCTTACACTTCTGCTTCTGCTAGCTCATTAGCTGTAGGATGATCGTCTGCATTTTCAGCACCCCAATGTTCTTCCTCTCCAAATGCTGGATCTACAAATTGTGTGCAGCCCTTGGCTTGGTGTCCATATCTTCCACACCTCTTGCACTTCTTCTTCCTAGGCCCAAGGCCCTTTCCTTCACTGCTAGCTCTAATCCTCTGCTTTCTGGGCCTGCCTGGTGCTTGCTTCTGAACAGGAGCACATAATTTGAAACCAGGATTTACAGTGTCCCACTGTTGCTTGCCTTCCAAAGCAGGTAGGTTTTCAGCATATGTAGCTTTGAACATCTCAACGGAGTAGTACTTATGGACATACTTGTCAATAGCACTAGCATCACCTCTTAGAGCAGTGATAAAGAAAAGAGCATGGATGCATGGCTTACCAATGACCTGCCACTGTCTACAACTGCAAGTCCATTTTTCCAGGTCTACTGGGTACCTCCATTCTCTCTTCTCTCTATCTGTTGCAGTTACCTCAGCTTCTGTTGGGCTTCTCCTAACAATAGTCATCTCCAAACCTTTAGTTTTCTCCATTAATGTCTTCATTACTGCTGGTAAGATGTAGTGGCCAATGAAATGGTCAATGCAAATTCTTTTTCTTAAGTCAAACTTCTCCATAATGTATTGCCTAATCTTGTCCAGCAGGTCCACTAGGTGTAGGCCCTTGTATTTCTTGATTCTGGAGTTGAATGATTCAGCAAGGTTGTTGTTAACATAGTCAACTTTGCTAAACTCAGTGAAACTTGCTCTAGCCTAGATTTTTGTGTGGTGCTGCTCAAGATATTCCTTTACTTTTGGTCTGCTCTTCAGCTGGTTCAGATGAAAGTTGTGCTTCTTAATGTTGTAAGTTAGTGAGCAAGGCCATAGATTGTCATCATAAAATTTTCCTTTGAATTTCTTGCTGAAATTTTGGGCAAGATGCCTCATACACTCTCTGTGCTCCACTCCTGGGTAAACATCATCAACAACACTCTCTAGTCCTTTGCAAGCATCAGTATGTATGACCAAACCTTCAGGGTGTCCTATTTCTTCCTTCAGGTTTTTGAAAAACCAAGTCCAGCTCTCAGTTGACTCCACCTCAAGAACACCATATGTAACAGGAAATAACCAGTTATGAGCATCAAGAGCACATGCTGCTACAAGTTGGCCCCTAAACCTACCATGCAATGCAGTTGCATCTACAGCCAAGTATGGCCTACACCCATCCAAGAACCCTTTCTAACAAGCTTTGAAGCATACAAAAACCCTTCTAAAACACTCCTTGTAGAATTTCTTTCCTTTTAACTTGTACTCCACTGTGTGCTTGTCTATGTCAACAACACTTCCTGCTGATGCCCTCTCTACTTCAGCTTTGAATGCATAAAGTAACTGGAAACTATCACTGTACTTACCATAGATCTTGTCAAGTGCCATCTCCTTACCATAGTAACATCTGTTGTATGGCACCTCAAGACCATACTTCTCTAACAACCTACCCTGAATTTCCTTTGTTCCAATCCCTGGATTTTTTCTGATCCAAGCCATAGAAGCATCTGCAATCCACCTTCTTTTTGCAGCTCTCAATCTCTGAGATCTATTCACACTAGGACATGTGTGAGGGTGGGGATTCACTTTGATCTGAAAATAAAACAAATCGTCAGTCAGGATAATATTAGTAAAACAAATAGGCACAGTTTATTAAAAACACATTACTAAAACAGTACCTGAAACAGAGTGCTCCTCCTCATCAGAGATGCATGCAGCCTCCACTTACACCACTCATAGGCACATTTCACAGTAAACCTAGTTGGGTCACTCTTAAGTGTAATGTACTCAGTTTCAGACTTGATTGAGAATGTTCCAACGGCATTCTTGCAATCAACTGCATTAGGAAAGACCACACCTTCCTCAGTGGATGGATTATCTCTATCATACATCATTACAGGTCTATCCGCATCTGCATCCTCAAAAGCTCCCATGTCATTATCCTCTTGCCTCTCATCATCATCGGTATCTGAAAATTCTATAGGAATGTACTCTTCATGTGTTGTATGCTCATCATTGTTGTGCTGGACATAACCTGGGTAAAGTTTCTCATCCTCCTCATCAGATAAAATAGGTGCATCAGGCAGTGCCTCTTCCACAACTGGATCAGGCTGATCCTCTGGTCTATTAGTGCCACATTCAGCAGTAGTTGGAGTGGTACTTGCACTTGCTGCACTAGTTCTAGGAGCACTAGGAGTACTAGCAGCAGCTGTCCTGGATCCACATGGCCTACCCCTTCTTCTACCCCCTATCCCTCCAGCAGTTTTTTCACACCTTTGTCCTCTCTTTCTCTGAATTACTGTTATTTCCAGATTGCATGGCCTTGTCTCTGCATTACTTGCAAACATCACACCTAACTCATCATCACACTGTAGAGGGTTCCAACACTCCTTTAAACTATCCCAATATCTAATTTCAACAGCATCAAACAATCCCCATGGATACTTGGCACAAATAGCAGCCCTAAAGTCATTAAATGACCTACTACTGCTATCCACAACTAATGGAAATGTGAATCCGCTCTCCTTTCCTTCCGTACCAGCAGAAAATATAATTGCCGTCTCCATTCTAACAGACAGAAAGAATGCAACCTCTGGATCCATCCTACAGTAATGAGCATACCATCTCCCATGAGCAATTGAACCAAAGCTAGCCTAAAACTTATCTGAATCCACTAAGCATGAGTAGATCTGAGACTGAAACTTACCCTGCCGGGATCTGACGTGCAGATGTGGTGCCCTCGCTGCCCTGACTGCCACCACAGCCGCCTTCAACGCCCTCCCGTGCCGATGCGGTGCTCTTGCCACCGTCGACGACGCCACCGCTGCCATTTCCGCCATCCAGTGGTGATGGGGACATTGTCTGGCCGTGCGCGCAGCCACAGCCCTTACGTTGCGATGTGCCGCCCTCCTGTGTCGATGCGGTGTCCTTCTTGCCGCGGCCGCGACCGCCACCTAGGGTTTCTCCGTTCTCCCCCATCGCCTGGCCTGGAAATGGATGTGGTGCGAGGATTGGTTTGTGGATCTAGTGGTGAGCCACCAATGGCGACTAGGGTTTCTGACGGGGGGAAGAGAGTGAGAATGGGGAACGATAGAGTGAGAGTGGGAATGAGTTTGTTTTGTCGACCGATGGGCAAGCCGTGTCCAAAAACTAGCGGTGGTAGTGGGCAAACGGCGCTGACTGGACGGAACCGTGACGGAAGGGCAAAAGCATAAGAAAACCAAAATAGTTCAGGCAAGAACGATGCTTTTCGGAAACTAGGGGCAAACCTGCCGAGGGGGGCACAACTAATGGCACCAAATTAATTATCCCTTTATATTTACAGGCAACTAGCTTTGCTTATTCAAGAAGATGCAGCATCTTAGGCATCTATTTCTCCACAAAGAAATGAAAGAAAGTGGCCATAAAATTGTCCGAAAGAAGGAGCAAGAACTGAAAGGCCAAGGGGATGTTGCTCTAGGGTATAAAAAATATTAGTTTAGCTATAACTATTGTGTCCTTTAATTACTTCGCCTTAAATTTGCAGGCACACTATTGTTGATTTGGAAGTCTTATTGGGCCACCTTTGGTCTGTAATGATTTTTTCCACTGTCGTTGATTAATGCCTAACTAATATATAAGTTGTACATGCATCCATGCTAGCAATAACAACTAAAAACTAATGGAAAGAGTGGCTGCCAATTTTTTTTATTTTTTTTAGAAAAGGAGGATGACCCCCGGCCTCTGCATCTCGGCGATGCATATGGCCACTTTATTAATTATTGTCACAAGACCTAACAAAGTAATACAACAGTAAGCGTAAAGCCGCCGTCTAAGCAACTCTATCCAGTTGATGAAGGGGCGCAGATAGCTTGGGTCTAATACCAAACAGACATCGTAGCCAAACCTAACATCTAAGACCTGAGGTCCCATCCAGGACGCCTGCCGGGTATGGGTCTCACTGGTCCGGCGTGCACTCAGAGGCCGCCGCCGCCAACTGCCACCGATCCATCTTCAGAACTGTACTGATGCATCAACCTTGCTCGGTCCAGCTATCGTCGACGCCACCACGGTGCCCAACGGCACCTCCTCCCTGCGTGCAAACAACTGAGCACGTCGCGGTCGCTACTGATACACCTCAACACCATGCTGCCAAGTACCACCAGCCGACACAGCTTCAAGTCTTCGGAAGATCTGTCGTGCGTAGCACCACCCGACCAGGTATGACAAAGCATAGCACCTGTCGGTCAGGCATGACTTGACATCTCCAACGAAGCTCCGTGCAAGATGAAGCCGCTCCACCTGCAGCCTCTCTGAACGGGGTGGGAGCACCCCAGGAAGACACGGCGAAGAGTTGAGCACCACAATCACCACGAGAGCCGGACTCAGCCGACCGCCATGGCGAAGCGACACCACTAAAGAGAACCGCCACCATCAGGAACGCCAAGAACGCGCTGCAGCTGTCCCACCTCCCCGCGGACCCAAAGCGGCGCCTTCAAGAAGGTGACGGAGCCGGGCACCGCCGCCGCCCAACCAAAGTTGTGGGTTTTCACCCGGGTGCAGGAGGAGGACGACGAAGAGGGAGATGGATCTCGAAGCCGTCTTCAAGAAGGAAACAACTCCTGGAGCGCCGCCAGCGTCGTGGCCGCCGCAGCCAGCCAAGAAATTACTCCGATCCAGAGCTCCCAACCCCACATCCGCGCAGTCCGCCACCGGATCCGGCCGGACTGATGAGGAGGAAGCAGCAGCACGGGAGCGCCGTCTTAAGATCTGGCGAAGGAGATCAGCAGGGGATCCCCCATGCGGCGCCCGCGTCCACCGCCAACTCGCCGCCCACGCGGCCAAGTAGACGCGGCCCTCAACTCCGGCGAGCGCCGCACGCCGCCAGGACGACGCCGCCCTCACCAGCAGAGGCCGCCGCCTAAAACCCTAGGCCCGTGCCCAAGCGGCGTCGCAGCCGAGGGCCTCGCCGCCACCCTCATCGGCGACCGCACGGGGGACCCGGCGCCCGTCTCCTGCGGCGGCGAGGACAGGAAACAAGAAGGGAAGGAGGCGGATGGGGGGGGGGGGGGGTTGGTCGCCCCCGAGTCGCCCTCGAGAGGGCGACGCAAGGAAACGAGGGGCATATATGACAGTCATGAAAGCTCCAATTTGGCACCAAAAAAGTTCTCTGGTTCAAAGTTTGATCTTCTCAGTGTTCTGCTTGTGTGCAGAGCGCTCCAGGTCGTGCAGCCTTTTGGCGTGGTAGCCAAGTTCATCATGCTCTGTGCCAAGAATCAGGAGCCCTCTCGATTTCATGCATTTGATCAAGTTCCAGTTGTGTGGTGGATGTGCGTTTGCGGTTTTTGTGATTGTAACATGGGGTTTGTGCTGCTGTTACTGCATGCCCTTGTCCAGATGGATGACTTGGCTTCTTCATTGAGCGTGATCCAATACTACACTATGATTCAATATAGCGTGAGGTAATCTTGTTCTTACCTGATGTGGGTACATCTAAGTGAAATTTTCCTTTTGGTGCTTCTGTGGCAGCCGATCTTCTGTCTGTAGAGTTGTTTTTTACATTATGTTTCTATGTGTTGTGATTGACCACAATGGCAGAGTTATATCATTTGTGATTTGGATTTGCGAGAGGTTCAAGTTGCATTGTATTACTTAATGTTATTATGCCTCGGTCAATTAAGAAAATCCAGTATCACTGTTAGTGATAATGATTTTCATGCCATTATTCGACCGTCATCATGCTCCTGCCATATCAGGGGAAGAAATGTATACTTGCAGTATTCATCTCACCAAGAAATAACTACTGATCCGAGCTCTCATGGACAGCATCCTGGTCAAGTACACCTTTATCCCAACTACAGTTTGGGTTCTATGCTCTATTATTGCCTTTTTATAGGAAGTCAGCATTTTTCTGCATTTTTGTATTCTACAGTATAGGAGCACACAGGGAAGTGCATGGTTCTTGACAATGAGGCCCTTTATAACATCTGTTTCAGGACACTCTCAAGCTGACCACTCCTAGTTGTAAGCGAAATCTTTACCTTCTTATGTTCTTCTGATGAATATGAGCATGATGTCAAATGGATCTTTGTAATTCTGAATATTTGTAAGTGCATGTTATAATATGCTTAATAACACACAAATATTAATGCATAGTTTCTATTCACAACCCGGAAATTGGAACATAATGTAGTTCTTGCCTTCCTTTCTGTATAATGTCTGTCCAAACTATTCCTGTATGGCAGCTTTGGTTTTCTTAGACATGGTCTGAAACTCTAAATGGATTCTATTGGTGACATGGCTGGCAGTAGCATCATCTAGCATTGAGCGACGACCAAATTAAAATTTAATTTGCACTTTCCCACTAACATGTAGGAAGATTTCAGTTAATATGGTTGACCACAGATGGAGTGCAGTCTAGAAGTTAGAATGATGGTACGCTCTATCCTGCTATCCAGGGTACACAAGAATAGTGGGATTTGTACTACTAGAAATATTACATATGCTTTTATCTTTAGCAGCCTTCCACCCAGTCATTCTTTGCAGGGGACCTTTGGTTATGAGTTCTAATAATTGAAATTTGCATGTAGTCATCAAGCCTTACTCAGACACATGTTTTGTCTATGTTTTTTATTTTACACCCTCCATTCCTTAATATAAGTCCTTTTAGAGATTTCAATACGGACTACATACGAAGCAAAATGAGTGAATCTACATTCTAAAATATGTCTATATACATTTATATGTAGTCCCTATTCAGAACTCTAAACAGATTTATATTTAGAAACAGAGGGAGTATATCCAAATGAATCATGGTATGCGCATGGATGGCATTCTTCCCTGAATAAACATATATTGGTGATCATCAGGCACAATGTTCTACAAATGGAGCTCCCTAGAGATAGTTGTATAGTACTATCTGTTAATTTTGAACTACATGCCGTATCTGTAATGAGTGGTCTAAGCTATAAAACTGCTACTCCTGTTCATGTGCGCCTATCATTATCCATGATGCTTGTCTTTGCTTCTAAGCCTAATAGATTTTATGCATGTGCATTGTTCGTAATGTATTTCTGCTATTGTATCTTATTTTTCCAACACCAAGATGCTCATGTCAGTGCTTCTAAGCCTCATATATTTTATGCATGTACATTGCCCATAAAGGATTTTTGTTGTTGTATCATCGTGGGCTGCCTATCTCCTCACTAATCTAAGCCTACTGTCATACAGACACGTTAACAAATATAATAGCTAGATTGATGCACACAATCCCGCCTCAAGAGGTGCAACCAGGTGGTGCCCCAACCACTAGTCGGTATAAGAAAACCGACCAGCTATGTCGAGGTGGGCCAACTCCAATGCGTCATTTGGTCCAGGCGTGTCCGTTTTAGGCGAAACGGACACAAATCGTGACCCAACATGCGGGAGTAAATGGACGCTAGTCCGTTTTTTATCCGCCATCGATCTATTTTCGGCCCAAATTTGGGCCCCGTTTGCATTGAAACGGATAGGGTGCGGATGGGCGGGACACACGTCCTTGTTCTTCTCTGGCTCGTCTGTCAGTGGAATAGTCCCCTTTTCCCCTTCCCCTACGTGGCTTGCCCCAGCGCCTGCCCCCCCCCCCCGCCATAACCGTCGTCGCCCATTTTCCGACTGCTTCTTTGCTGTCCAGCCCGGCCACCCAAACCCCCGACGCATCCACAATCCCACCGCCCCTCCTGCTTTCGGAGAAGTTCTTGCCGGCGTTTGTGGGGTTTTGTCGCCGCATCAAGTACCATGGAAACTATGTCAGCCGGCGACGAACATCGGCCACAACACCGTCCACCTGGCACTGCAAGGTTGTCTGTCGCCAGCAGTCAATGTTCCTACAAGTCTGCTACCTGTGAAAAGAGGCCGGGGTCTTCACCGACCGCATCTCCACCACGTCCACAAGGTGTTCGACAATTTGCCTGCAAGGTACAATGGATAGTGGGGACGAATAGTTTTTTCAACAACTACATTTGTTCATCGGATGACAAAGAGCTCTATGCCGATTACTTTGAGGATTCCCCGCTCTTCAAACCCCATCTTTTCCAGCACTGCTTCCGGATAGCGAAACATGTGCTCAATCGTATTTGGGAGGGAGTGGTAGCATATGGACCCATACTTTGAGTGCAAGGAGGATGCCCTTGGCAAAATTGGCTTCTTCGCTTACCAGAGATGCATTGTAGCTATTTGTATGCTTGCATAAAGATCTTGTGGATGAGTACATTTGTATGAGGTCTCAAATCAATGTACAGTTTTTGCAAGGCCATGGTAGCAGTGGTTTGGCCCTGAGTACTTGAGGGAGCCAAATGCCGCAAATATAACCCCATTTTTGGCGATCAATGCAGATAGAGGCTTTTCGGGAATACTTGGTAGCATAGATTGTATGCACTGGAAGTGAAAGAACTATCCATTTGTTGGTAGGGGTAGTACAAGGGGCATGTGAAAGGTTGCGTTGTCATACTAGAAGCGGTGGCTTCACAAGATCATTGGATATGATGCTCTTTCTTCGGCATGGCTGATTCTAACAATGATATCAACGTGCTTCAGCGTTCTTCAGTGTTCGCAAGGCTTGTGGAAGGCCACTGCCGAGAGGTCAACTTTGATATCAATTGCCATGATTACAACAAGGGATACTACCTAGCTGACAATATTTATTCTCAGTGGTCAACTCTTGTGAAGACAATATCCAACCTGGATGGAGAGAAACAACAGAGACTTGTCCAAAGCACAAGAGAGTGCTCAGAGAAACATGGAACGTGCTTTTGGTGTGCTTCAATCTCGATGGAGTATCGTTCGACACCCTAAACTGATATGGAGCACCGAGAATCTTTGGTAGGTGATGACTGCTTATATGATCATGCACAACAAGATCATGAAGGATGAACTTGATAACAACATATGCGACCAAGGGTTCGAATATCAGGGTCAAAATATATTGCCCGAGCACTAAGAATCGGCAATGTTTGAAGACGTTACCCAATTCCATCATGAGACGCATGATTGACATACTCATATGCAAATCCAAAATGACTTGGTTGAGCACATGTGGAATGACATTGGCAACTAGTGGATGTACCGGTTCATTTTCTTTCCATGTATTCAAGACAATTTCGATTGGGTTGTAAACTTTTTATTTTTTATTCGGTTGCGGAACTATTTGCAATGTTTACTTTATTTGGTAGTAAAACTATTTGCGATGTTTAGTTTAAAGATTGTCTGCATTTGACCTCTGATTGGCCATGAAGGACCATATACGTTGGCCGTGTTGGGCGCACTGCCAACGCATCCAGGAAAACAGCCGGACACCACCCCTTTTCTCGATATAAATAGATAAAATCCGAACAAAACGAACGTTTGTTTGGAGTTGTGCGTTGGAGTTGGCGTGAGCTTCCATGCTGCAAATGCTCGGGGTTTGTCCGCGCGAGCGAATCGGGCCATCTGTGTCAACAGGCTTGAGAGCTGGTGCTCTAGCCATACGAATGAAGTGGTCAATCTTTTCCATAGGCACTTTCTCCCTTGGCGGCGGTGGCGGTTTCGATTTAACTTCTTGATGTGGCGCTCATAGTCTGTGTCAACAGGCTTGGGAGCTGGTGCCCTAGCCATATGAATGAAGTGGTCAATCTTTTCCATGGGCACTTTCTCCCTTGGCGGCGGTGGTGGTTTCGGTGCAAAATGGGCTTCCACCTCAGGCTTCGATATGGCTACGTTTTCCTCCTCGGACTTGTCGTAAGGCCTCTGCGGAAGAGGCGCGAGGCTTGGACCATATTGAAATCGCTTGCCTCCGCCTGTACCTCCAGTACTACCTCGACTTGTACCGCTACGCACCATAGCTGAGGCGGCTCTCTTCCGTGATTGCTGAGGCGGCGAAGACGGCTGGCGTGGCTGAGTTGGAGGGGGAGGAGTGGCCTGAAGCTCTGCCGGACTTGGAGGAGGAGTGTCCTAAAGCTGTGCCAGACATGGAGGAGGAGTGGCCTGAAGCTGTGCCGGACTTGGAGGAGGAGTGTCCTAAAGCTGTGCCAGACATGGAGGAGGAGTGGCCTGACGCTTTGCCGGACTTGGAGGAGGAGGTGTGGCCTGAAGCTGTGCCGGACTTGGAGGAGGAGTGGCCTGACGCGTTGGTGGACTTGGAGGAGCGGGAGTCTGCTGACTCGGTGGCGGACTTCGACGAGGAGTCGGATGACGCGGTGTCGGTGGCCTTTGAAAGATGATGCAATCCTTTCTCCATAGGATGATACGATGGTTGGCCTCTCCCAGTGTGTGCTCATCGTCACCTCCAGGAATGTCAAGCTCTAGCCCCGAATATTGGTCCACCACCTCATCAACCAAGACACGAGCATAGCCCGCTAGAATCGGGTTGCAATGGAAGGTTTCCTCAGGGGGATTTGTAAAAGCAAGGGTGTCCGCCACCTTCATGGATATGTTCTTCATTTTGAAGTGAAGCTCGCAGTTAGTGTTCTCCATGATGTCATCCACTGGGTAGCTATCCAGCAATGCATCGCCTGGGGCGGAACCCACGCTGCTTCTCGGCATGGATGGGACGGTGCTATCCAATGCTGGATCATCCGCTAGCTGCTGCAGCTGCTGAGACCCCCTTTGCTGGCTAAGTGAGTCGATCTGCTCCTGCTGCCACTGGAATTTGACTGCCAAGTCCGCGTACGCTGATTCTAGGCCTTGAAGGCGTTCATCGTCTAGCTTCCTCTGCTCCTCCTCCATCTTCCTCTTCTTCTCCTCCGCAATCTTCTTTCTCGCACAGGTTCTGTAGTTGGTGTTCCAGTCCGAAAACCCCTCATACCACGGAATAGCGCCCATGCCTCGTGTTCTTCCCGGGTGTTAAGGATTTCCCAGGGCACGCGTAAGCTCGTCGTTCTCTCTGTTGGGCTGGAACACCCCCGATCAAGCCTCTTCTATTGCAACAAGTAGCTTATCTTCGGCTCCATCCAGACATGCCTTCTTCGAAACTTTGCCTGTCTTCGGGTCCAACTCCCCCCCCCCCCGTGCGCATAGAACCAAGTCCTGCACCTGCGCGGCTAGCTCAATGTTTCTGGAGTGACACCTACATCCTCCATCTCTTTCTCAGACTTATCCCACTTAGGCATTCCCACCGCATAGCCACCTAGCCCCAGCTTATGGAACTTATCCTTTTTTGCGGCATTGGCCTTGTTTATTCTCGACCGTTCCTTAGATAATTCTGAATCCTTGAATTTCACGAAATCATCCCAATGAGCACTTTGCTTCTCTAGTGTTCCCTCGAATACTGGAGTCTTCCTTCCTCCCTTGACGTACTTGGCCCATTCACGATTCTTGTGGTTCTTGAATGCAACCGCCATCTTCCTAAATAAGCATAATCGAATATAATCTCGAATACGTCGTCTCGAATATTAGACATAATCTCGAATACATCGTCTCGAATAATATATATAATCTCAAATAAATCATCTCGAATATTATATATCGAATACATCACTAGCTAGCTAGCTAGCTAATAAAGATCGAATACTAGAGAGTAATCTACGCGGTGGACAACCAAAGTGAAGGAACCATCACTGGATCATAGCTCGGGTGATCTCCCCAAAGAACCTGCCAGGTATTGGAGAACCTGACGTCCATAGCAGCCATGTAGCGATGGACGTGCTCGTCCTCCTCCCTGACACGGCGACGTACCACCTCCGGCGGGGCCGGCTCCCTCCGCACCGAAAGTGGCCCACGCGAACGCCACCAAAGGAGATGAGGGTCGACGACGGGACCCGGGGCTGGGTTCCTCACCAAGCGTCGCGCCCCTGAAGGTAGCACCTCCCAGTGCCAGCCCGGCGGAGACCAGTCACGAACATGGGTCCTCTGAAGCAGGACGTCGTCGCGAACGGGTCGACGGCGAGGATGCGGGCCGGGCATCGTCGACAACAAATACTATATGCCGCAAAAGTAAAGTAACATTTTTTAAATGATGGATTGTGATTTCATATATGCAAATCCTAAATTTTATAACTAAAACTAACATTTCTAATATTTCTATAACTAAAACTAACATATCTAATATTTCTATAACTAAAAAGCATTTCTATATAACTAACATTTCTAATATAACTAACATTTCTATATAACTAACATTTCTAATATTTCTATATAACTAACATTTCTATAACTAAAACTAACATTTCTAATAATTCTATAACTAAAAAACAGAAAGATTGCTAACAATTTTATAACAATGTGTGTGTGTGTTTGTGGTTGGCGGCCGGGGCAGGAGCTCACCGGCGAGGCGCGACGACGGGGGGCGGCGACGGGGACTGGGACGGAGACGGAGACTGCGATGGGGACGGGGCGGCGACGACGGGGACGAGGGGCGACGACGGGGACGGGGACGGGTCGGGCGGGGACGAAGGGAGGATGGGGCGGGGCACGACGACGGGGACGACGGGGACGGGGACGACGACGACGACGGACAACGACGGGGACAGCGACTAGGGCGGCGACGAGGGGCGGCGGCGACGGGGCAAAGGAGAAAGAAGCAGGGAGAGATGAGAAACTCACAATTTTTTTGAAGTGTTTTCTTATATAGAACCCACCTTTAGTACCGGTTGGAGCCACCAACCGGTACTAAATGTCTGTTTTGGCCAGGCGAAGCGGCGGGAACCGCACCCCCTTTAGTACCGGGTCGTGGCGCCAACTGGTACTAAAGGCCCTCCCTTTAGTACCGGTTGGAGCCATGACGCGGTACTAAAGGGTGTGCGCTGCCACGCGAGGGGCGCAAAAGTTTAGTCCCACCTCGCTAGCCGAGGGGCACTTGCACCTGCTTATAAGCCCCGCCGTCGCTACTGTCTAAAGCTCCTCTCTTAAGCAGGCCTTCTGGGCCTACCTCTGCTTTGATGCCCTGTTGGGCCTACTGGACTAGCGGGCATGCATCTTGGCCCAACTAGAATTTGGGTTTCTAGTCGTATGCAGGCCGCTGTGGCCCAGTAGGTGGGCTTTTTTTCTTTCTTTTTTGCTTTATTTATTTTTGTTTAATTTATTTTTGAGTTGTTTTTTGCTATATTTAGAGTTTCTTTATGAATATTTTTGCTTTAGGTACAAAAAAATACAAAATTTCTGTTAGTACCAGTAGTTTACAAATTTGAATAGTTTAAATTTTGAATTATTCGAAATTTGTGTGAATCACTAGTTTGTGAATAACTTAACTTTGAAAATAGATTTTTCAGTGATTCTTTTTTCTTATGTTTAATATTAGTGTGTTTTATCATTATATTCAATTTGGTAATGCTTAGGTTATTTAAAAAATGAAATGCCTTTGTAACGGATGAGTTTTCGTCCGAAACCCTGATACTTGGAAAGAGATTGTCCATTTTGTACACGAAGTGCATCCAGTTTTTGCGGTAACCCTCTCTACTTTTTTGCACATGCTATGTGGGTGAAATTATGATACCATGCCAACTTTCAACCTTTTCTGAGTTCATTTGAAATGCTTTTCAATTTCAGGGTCATTTAGCTGAAAAAATCAGTAAATGCATGAAAGAATTTGCTTGCACATAAAATTTCTTTGCGTTTCAAATGCCAAAACACATAACTAGCTACCCTAACTATTACAGAGATTCCCTCATGGGTGTGAAACACAGAAGAAAGTGATGATAGTGAAGCCGATCACATCCCAGATCTTTGGGTGTGAAACTTTTTCTTCGCGTGTGTCCCTTTGCGCCGTAGCCATGGAAAATCTTCATCATTTAACTAGATGCTCGGGTCAATATTCACTGTGAATGGAGCAATTTCATCAAACTTTTCATAATCTCTTGACATGTCTATCTTGTCATCCACTCCCATGATGTTTCTCTTCCCAGAAAGAACTATGTGCCGCTTTGGCTCATCGTACGATGCATTCGCTTCCTTATCTTTTCTTTTTCTCGGCTTGGTAGACATGTCCTTCACATAGAAAACCTGTGCCACATCATTGGCTAGGACGAATGGTTCGTCTGCATATGCAAGATTGTTGAGATCCACTGTTGTCATTCCGTACTGCGGGTCTTCCGTTACCCCGCCTCGTGTCATATTGACCCATTTGCACCGAAACAAAGGGACCTTCAAACCACGTCGATAGTCAAGTTCCCATATGTCATGTATATCACCATAATATGTTTCCTTTCCCGTCTTGGTTTCTGCATCAAAGCGGACACCACTGTTTTGGTTGGTGCTCTTATTATCTTGGGTGATCGTGTAAAATGTATTACCATTTATCTCGTACCCTTTGAAAGTCATTATATTCGAAGATGGTAACTGGGACAGCAAGTACAGGTCATCTTCAATAGAGGCGTCATGCATGGTACGTGTCTGCAACCAGCTGGCGAAACTCCTGGTTTGTTCACGTGTAATCCAGTGATCAGACCGCTCTGGGTGTTTGGAGCGTAGCAAATTCTTGTGTTCATCCATATACGGAGCCACCAAGGCGGAATTCTATAGAACTGTGTAGTGTGCTTCAGTGAGAGAATGTCCGTCCATACATATTATTTGTTCCCCTCCTAGCGTGCCTTTTCCATCCAGTCTGCCCTTATGCCGCAATTCAGGAGCACCAATGGGCTTAAGGTCAGGAATAAAGTCAATAAAAACTCAGTGACCTCCTCATTTTCATGGCCCTTGGATATGCTTCCTTCTGGCCTAGCACGGTTATGAACTTATTTCTTTAAGACTCCCATGAACCTCTCAAAGGGGAACATATTGTGTAGAAATACAGGACCCAAAACATTAATCTCTTCACATAGGTGAACTAGGACGTGCGTCATGATGTTGAAGAAGGATGGTGGGAACACCAACTCGAAACTTACAAGACATTACACCAAATCATTCTCTAACCTTGGTATGATTTCTGGATCGATTACCTTCTGAGAGATTGCATTGAGGAATGCACATAGCTTCACAATGGCTAATCAAACGTTTTTCGGTAGAAGCCCCCTCAATGCAACCAGAAGCAGTTGCGTCATAATCACGTGGCAGTCATGAGACTTTAGGTTCTGGAACTTTTTCTCTGTCATGTTTATTATTCCCTTTATATTCGACAAGAAGCCAGACGGTACCTTAATACTGAGCAGGCATTCAAAGAAGATTTCCTTCTCTTCTTTGGTAAGAGCGTAGCTTGCATGACCCTGATATATGCCGTCTTTTCCGTGCAAACGTTGCTGGTCCTCCCGTGCCTCAGGTGTATCTTTTGTCTTCCCATACACGCCCAAGAAGCCAAGCATGGCCACACAAAGATTCTTCATCACGTGCATCACGTCGATTGCGGAGCGGACCTCTAGGTCTTTCCAATAGGGCAGGTCCCAAAATATAGATTTTTTTTCTTCCACATGGGTGTGCGTCCGTCAGCGTCATTCGGAACAGGTTGTCCACCAGGACCCTTTCCAAAGACCACCTTCAAATCCTTGACCATATCATGTACATCAGCACCAGTACGGTGGCGAGGCTTCGTCCGGTGATCCGCCTCACCTTTGAAATGCTTGCCTTTCTTTCTTACGGGATGCCTGCTCGGAAGAAATCAACGATGTCCCATGTACACATTCTTCTTACAATTAGCCAAATATATACTGTCGGTATTGTCCAAACAATGCGTGCATGCGCGGTATCCCTTGTTTGTCTGTCCTGAAAGGTTACTGAGAGCAGGCCAATCATTGATGGTCACGAACAGCAACGCCTTTAGGTCAAATTCTTCCCCCATGTGCTCATCCCACGCACGTACACCTGCTCCATTCCACAGTTGTAAGAGTTCTTCAACTAATGGCCTTAGGTACACATCAATGTCGTTGCCGGGTTGCTTAGGGCCTTGGATGAGCACTGGCATCATAATGAACTTCCGCTTCATGCACAACCAAGGAGGAAGGTTATACAAACATAGAGTCACAGGCCAGGTGCTATGGTTGCTGCTCTGCTCCCCAAAAGGATTAATGCCATCTGCGCTTAGACCAAACCATACGTTCCTTGCGTCATCTGCAAACTCCTTCCTATACTTTCTTTCGATTTTTCTCCACTGCGACCCGTCAGCAGGTACTCTCAACTTTCCTTCTTTCTTATGGTCTTCTCTGTGCCATCGCATCGCCTTGGCATGCTCTTTGTTTTGGAACAAACGTTTCAACTGTGGTATTATAGGAGCATACCACACCTTGGCAGGAATCTTCTTCCTAGGGCGCTCGCCCTCGACATCACATGGGTCATCACGGCTGATCTTATAGTGCAGTGCACCGCATACTGGGTGAGGGAGTCCTGGATTAGGGGGTGTTCGGGTAGCTGGACTATACCTTCAACCGGACTCCAGGACTATGAAGATACAAGATTGAAGACTTCGTCCCGTGTCCGGATGGGAGTTTCCTTGGCGTGGAAGGCAAGCTTGGCGATGCGGATATTCAAGATCTCCTACCATTGTAACCGACTTTGTGTAACCCTAACCCTCTCCGGTGTCTATATAAACTGGAGGGTTTTAGTTCGTAGGACAAAATCATCATACACCAATCATACCATAGGCTAGCTTTTAGGGTTTAGCCTCCTTGATCTCGTGGTAGATCTACTCTTGTACTACCCATATTATCAATATTAATCAAGCAGGACGTAGGGTTTTACCTCCATCAAGAGGGCCCGAACCTGGGTAAAACATCGTGTTCCTTGCCTCCTGTTACCATCCGGCCTAGACGCACAGTTCGGGACCCCCTACCCGAAATCCGCCGGTTTTGACACCGACATTGGTGCTTTCATTGAGAGTTCCTCTATGTCGTCGCTTTCAGGCCCGATGGCTCCTTCGATCATCAATAGCAATGCAGTCCAGGGTGAGACTTTTCTCCCCGGACAGATCTTCGTCTTCGGTGGCTTCGCACTGCGGGCCAATTCGCTTGGCCACCTTGAGCAGATCGAAAGCTACGCCCCTGGCCATCAGGTCAGGTTTGGAAGCCTAAACTACACGGCTGACATCCGTGGGGACTTGATCTTCGATGGATTCGAGCCACAGCCAAGCGTGCCGCACTGTCTCGATGGGCATGATATAGCTTTTCCGCCGAACAGCGCCTTGGAGGCCGCATACGCATCGGTTCCGACCATTGATTCGGAGCCTACTGCGCCGATCGAGGATCAGCGGTTGGACGCTGCCTCAGGGGCTGCGATCTCAGAGGCGATCGAGCCGAACTCCAGCCCCGCACTCTGCATGGCCCGTGACTCCGAGGAGCCGGATTCCTCTCTGAACTCCGAGCTCCCCGCGCCCCTGCCGATCGAATCCGATTGGGCGCCGATAATGGAGTTCACCGTCGCGGACATCTTTCAGCATTCGCCCTTCGGCAACATCCTGAATTCTCTAAAGTCTCTCTCTTTATCAGGAGAGCCCTGGCTGGACTACGGTCAGCAAGGTTGGGATACGGACGATGAAGAAATTCAAAACCCACCCACCACCCACTTGGTAGCCACTGTCGACGACTTAACCGACATGCTTGACTTCGACTCTGAAGACATCGACGGCATGGACGACGATGCAGGAGACGAACAAGAACTAGCACCTGTAGGGCGCTGGAAGGCCACCTCGTCATATGACATATATATGGTGGACACTCCAAAGGATGGAGATGGTGATGGAACAGCGGGGGACGATACCTCTAAGAAACTGCCCAAGCGCCGGCGTCAGCGGCGCCGCTCTAAATCCCGCCAAAGCAAAAACGGTGATTCCGGCATGGGAGATAATACTGCTCCGGATAGCGCCGAAGAACACCCCCTCCAGCAAGATTCAGCACAGGAGGACAGAGAAGCCAGCCCTCACGAGAGGGCGGCGGACCAAGAGGTTGAGGACGATAATTATACGCCTCCCTCCGAAGACGAGGCAAGCCTCGACGACGACGAGTTCGTCGTGCCAGAGGATCTCGCCGAACAAGAGCGTTTTAAACGCAGGCTTATGGCCACGGCAAGCAGCCTCAAGAAAAAGCAGCAACAGCTTAGAGCTGATCAGGATTTGCTAGCTGACAGATGGACTGAAGTCCTTGCGGCCGAAGAGTATGAACTCGAATGCCCCTCCAAGAGTTACCCAAAGCGCGGGCTGCTACCCCGACTAGAGGAGGAAGCACCTACATCACCAGCGCATGACATGGCCGAACGGCCACCTCGTGGCCGCGACAGAGAGGCCTCTTGGCTCTCCTCTCAAGACATGCCCCGACGCCGCGTCAAGCATACTAAGGCACGGGAAAATGCGCCCAACCTGCGCGACATACTGGAGGACAAGGCAAGGCAAACAAGATCGATCTACGGATCGCATAGGCGCCCCACGGCACGTGACGGTGATCGTCACTCCGGATGCAATAAATCCGGCCGGGCCGAACTCAACAAACAAAGCTCCTTCGAGCTGCGTCGTGATATAGCCCAATACAGAGGCGCCGCACACCCACTATGCTTCACAGATGAAGTAATGGATCATAAAATCCCTGAGGGCTTCAAACTAGTAAACATCGAATCGTACGATGGCACAACAGATCCTGCGGTATGGATCAAGGATTATCTCCTTCATATCCACATGGCCTGCGGTGATGATCTACACGCCATCAAATACCTCCCACTCAAACTTAAGGGACCGGCCCGGCATTGGCTTAATAGCTTGCCAGCAGACTCAATCAGTTCTTGGGAGGACCTGGAAGCCGCATTCCTTGACAACTTCCAGGGCACTTATGTGCGACCACCGGACGCCGATGACCTAAGCCACATAATTCAGCAGCCAGAGGAATCGGCCAGGCAATTCTGGACACAGTTCCTAACAAAGAAAAACCAGATAGTCGACTGTCCGGACGCAGAGGCCTTAGCGGCCTTCAAGCATAATATCCGTGACGAGTGGCTTGCCCGGCACCTGGGACAGGAAAAGCCGAAATCTATGGCAGCCCTCACGACAGTCATGACCCGCTTTTGCGCGGGAGAAGACAGCTGGCTAGCTCGCAACAACAATTTAACCAAGAACCCTGGTAATTCGAATACCAAGGACAAAAGCGACAGGTCGTGTTGGAACAAACAAAAGCGCCGCGTTAACAGCGACAGCAACGAGGATACGACAGTTAATGCCGGATTCCGAGGCTACAAATCCGGTCAACGGAAAAAGCCATTCAAAAGAAATACTCAGGGACCGTCCAGTTTGGACCGAATACTCAACCGCTTGTGCCAGATACATGGCACCCCCGAAAAGCCAGCCAATCACACCAACAGGGACTGTTGGGTGTTTAAGCAGGCAGGCAAGTTAAGAGCCGAAAACAAAGACAAGGGGCTGCATAGCGAGGACGAGGGGGAGCCCAGGCCGCCGAACAACAGTGGACAGAAGGGATTTCCCCCGCAAGTGCGGACAGTGAACATGATATACGCAACCCACATCCCCAAGAGGGAGCGGAAGTGTGCATTACGGGACGTATATGCGATAGAGCCAGTCGCCCCAAAGTTCAACCCATGGTCCTCCTGCCCGATCACCTTTGATCGAAGGGACCACCCCACTAGCATCCGCCACGGCGGCTTCGCCGCATTGGTTCTAGACCCAATCATTGATGGATTTCATCTCACAAGAGTCCTCATGGACGGCGGCGGCAGCCTGAACCTGCTTTACCAGGATATAGTGCGAAAAATGGGCATAGATCCCTCAAGGATCAAGCCCACCAAAACGACCTTTAAAGGCGTCATACCAGGTGTAGAAGCCAACTGTACAGGCTTAGTCACACTGGAAGTGGTCTTCGGATCTCCGGATAACTTCCGAAGCGAGGAGTTAATCTTCGACATGGTCCCGTTCCGCAGTGGCTATCACGCACTGCTCGGGCGAACCGCATTCGCAAAATTCAACGCGGTACCGCACTATGCATACCTCAAGCTCAAGACGCCAGGCCCTAGAGGAGTAATCACGGTCAATGGGAACACTGAACGCTCCCTCCGAACGGAGGAGCACACGGCAGCGCTCGCAGCAGAAGTACAAGGCAGCCTCTCTAGGCAGTTCTCCAGTTCGGCCTTCAAAAAGCCGTACACTGTCAAGCGCGCCCGGAGTACCCTACAACAAGACTGCCTGGCACGTTCTGAGCTAGCGTAGCAATGCAGCCCCAACCCTAGCCCTCGCGATATAGCAAAACCAGTGCTTCGCGTACATAACTACGCTCTTGAAATACCATGGGCACAGGGGAAGGGGCACTATCACGGCACGCCCGAAATACGGCTTAAACCGCACCAGGGGCTGACGGATTCCTTTTTTTCTTTTTTTTACTCTCAGGACTCCATACTTCGGATGACCCGTTCGGCAATTCAACTGCCGCACAAACGATGCAAGATCCAGGAAAGCAGACAAGCCACGCCGCATTATGGAACTCCCATGTGGTCTCTATTGCGAGCAGTATACCTATTTTTTAATACAATTCCGCGGCCTGCCCCTGGCCAGGACATGTTAAATAGTCCAATTTATTTTTCTTATCGCACTATTTGTATCGTTCCGCCTTCATAGCAGCCTTTCTATAAACAATGCATAGCTTTTTGTCTATTTTTTGCATTACCCTCTTTTTATATATATGTTTATCAATAACATGTTGCATCCGTACACTGTGGTATGGCAAAAATATGCCAGGGGCTTCAGTACCCATCAATATGGCGTGAGAAGTCCGTACACTTTCACAAGTGCGGCACCCCGAACTTATAGCACTATATGCATCGGCTCCGAATCATGATTTGCGTCAATAGTTGGGTTTGCCCGGCTCCTTTGTTTTGGTGCCTTATGTTCCGCTATATCGGCTAAGGTTGCACTACGAGAACTACTGCGATTGTGCCCCAGTTGAGCTAGGCTGAGCACCTCAGTAGAGAAAGCTAAAACTGACTGTCATGATAAGGCGAGAGACCGGTCGCTGTTCGAGAGGTTTTTCGAGTCCTTAAAGACTTATGCCGCTTCGAGCGAGGAACCGGCTTTGTCCGGCCAAGGCGTGGATAGCGCCCTGAACTCAGTCTTCCGAATACTAGGGGCTTCGCCGAAATTTAAAATTATAGAGTTCTATGGCTAAGTGAGAGTGTTCAAGCATTATAGTCCGATTGCCTTGTTCGTTGTGCTGAGCGCCTCCCTCGACGGACCCAATCATGGGAAAAAGAGTGCTCAGGTTTATCCCGAACACCCCAGCACTAGTGGCATGTGGGCAGAGGCCAACGACTGGCCATCTCTCAATTTTTTGATAAATGGCCGCACAGAAAGTAATATTTTAAATTCAAGCATTGCTTAGCGCATATGAACAAGTTTTCAGCGCACATCCTTGGTGCATTCATCCGCCATAAGGCGGGCACCGGCCAGAACATCCTTGTAATAGTTCTCGGGCTTGCGATGCTCCTTCCCCGGCGGCGGCCCGTCCCTCACACAAGCCTCTCACCGTCCAGCTTACCCCAGTGCACCTTTGCACGGGCAAGGGCCCTACGGGCACCTTCGATGCAGACGGAGCGCTTGATGACCTCGAGCCTTGGACAAGCCTCCATCAGCCGCCGCACCAGTCCGAAGTAGCTCCCAAGCAGGGCCTCTCCAGGCCACAGCCGAACTATGAAGCCCTTCAGGGCCTGTTCGGCCGCCTTGTGGAGCTCGACCAGTTGCTTCAACTGGTCGCTCAAGGGCACAGGGTGTCCGGCCTCAGCGTACTGAGACCAGAACACCTTCTCCGTCAAGCTGCCTTCCTCGGCTCGGTAGAATGCGGCGGCATCGGATACGCTGCGGGGAAGATCTGCGAATGCCCCTGGAGAGCTCCGGATTCGGGTAAGTAACAAGTAGTTTACTTTTATATGTCTGCTTTGCATAGAGAATGCCTTACCCGCCGCTATCTTTTTCACCGCATCCAATTCCTAGAGGGCCTTCTGGGCTTCGGCCTTGGCAGATTTGGTAGTTTTAAGGGCCGCAGCAAGCTCGGACGCTGGCGTCTTCGAGTCGAGCTCCAAACTCTCATGTTTTTTCATGAGAGCCTGAAGCTCTTGCTGCACCTCGCCGACCTGCGCCTCATATTTCTCCCGCTCGGTACGCTCCGTGGCCGCTTTCTTCTCGGCCTCGGACAGCGCCTGCTTGAGGGTCGCCACCTCAGTTGTGGCTCCTACAATAAGTAGTATACTCCTGTCATTTTTTGCAATTGCGTCTTCTTATAGGCATTTTTTCTATAAGGTATCTCTTACCTTCTTTCTCCTCGAGCTGCCGTTTGGCAAGGCCGAGCTCTTGCTCGGTCCGCTCGAGGCCCTGCTTCAGGGCACCCACCTCCGCAGTCAGTGCGGCGGTGGCCAGCAGCGAAGCCTGCATACGTATATTGACTCCTTTTTAGTTAGACTCCTGCGATATTTAATAGATCCTCTATTCGGCTTTTCTTTCCGAACGCCAAACAGAGCATCAGGGGCTACTGTCTATGCGGTAATATTTTTGCATATTTTTTACTTACCTCGAAGCCTATTAGAAGGCTAGCACAAGCTTCAGCCAGTCCGCTTTTGGCGGACCGAACCTTCTGGACCACCGTACTCATGATGGTACGGTGCTCCTCGTCGATGAAGGCGCCCTTAAGAACCTCCAGGAGATTGTCCGGCGCCTCCGGTTGGACGGAGGACGCCAGCTCAATAGGCTTGCTCCTCTTGGCAGGAGTTCGCCTGCCGCGGTCCGGAACCGTTGGTGATTCCGGCGCGGTGTCCGGCTTAAAGCCGGACTTGGAGCCCTGGGGGGTCTTGTCCCCTTTACTCATGGAGTCCGGGAGGTCGCCTCACGGCTCCTCCTAGACCGCCTCCTCTTGCCCTGGAGCTTGTCGCGACGCCACTTCGGCGTCATCCGCAGCACAGGGGGAGGCAGCGGGCGGAACTAAATTCACGTCCAATGAATCCAGGGAGCCGCTCGACGACTCGTCGAGCCCGTCTTTGGGCAGGCTGCATGATTACATTCAACATTAGGGAAAGCTGTGCAACAAAAGGAATATCATGAGTTACTCTGGTATCCGAACACTTACGATTTCGCCGGACGCTTGGCTCTGTCCGGCCACTCCTCTTCGTCCTCGTCGGCGTCGGGGGCGTAGTCCGGCGGAGGGGTTTTCCTCTTCTTGGACCCTTCGGCCTCCCCTAATGGGGGGGCCTTCCTCTTCTTTCCTCCCCCCGCTGGAGGGGGAGAGGTTTCTTCTTCCTCCTCCTCGTCTTCATGGGAGGAGTGCGTCTCGGACTCGTCGTCCACCATATGCCGGGAACTCTTTCGAGTACCCGTGGCCTTCTTCTTCTTGGCCTTCTTCTCCGGCACCACATAAGGTGCCGGAACCAGCAGCTTCACTAGGAGAGCAGGGGCTGGGTCTTCAGGCAAGGGAGCCGGACAGTTAATCAGTCCGGACTTCGCCTGCCAAGCCTGTCAAAGGTGAGGAAGTTTAGATCCCGCATAGAGCCAAACTATGAAAAAACTTAACATCCTGTAAAAGATGAAAATATTTTACCTCGCCAGCAGGACGCTGCGAGCTAAATCCGCGGTCTTCGGAGGCAGATGTGAGACCTCGGCGCCTTTGGTTAGCCCCTTCCAGGCATCTTCGTACGTCGTGTCGAAGAGCCTGCTCAGAGTTCGGTGCTGCGCCGGGTTGAACTCCCACAAATTGAAGTCCCGTTCTTGACACGGAAGGATCCGGTGGACGAGCATGACCTGGACTACGTTGACAAGCTTGAGCTGCTTGTTCACCAGGGACTGGATGCATTTCTGCAGTCCGGTCACCTCTTCTTCGTCGCCCCACGACAAGCCCGTCTCCTTCCAGGACGTGAGCCGCGTAGGGGGTCCAGATCGGAATTCAGGGGCTGCGATACACTTCGGATCGCGTGGCTCGGTGATGTAAAACCAGCCTGATTGCCACCCTTCAAGATCTCCACAAAGGAGCCCTCGAGCCATAGGACGTTGGCTATTTTGCCCGCCATGGCACCTCCGCACTCCGCCTAGTTGCCGCGCACCACCTTTGGCATGACGTTGAAGGTCTTGAGCCAGAGGTCGAAATGGGGGCGGATGCAGAGGAAAGCCTCGCACACGACGATAAATGCCAAGATATTGAGGATGAAGTTCGGGGCCAGATCGTGGAAATCTAGGCCATAGTAGAACATGAGCCCGCGGATAAATGGGTGGAGAGGAAAACCCAGTCCGCGGAGGAAGTGGGGAAAAAAATACTACCCTCTCATGGGGCCTTGGGGTGGGGAGAAGCTGCCCCTCCTCAGGAAGCCGGTGCGCGATGTCTTTGGACAGGTATCCGGCCTTCCTTAGCCTTTTGACATGGCCCTCCGTGACGGAGGAGACCATCCACTTGCCTCCCGCTCCGGACATTGTTGGAGAAGGTTGAGGTAGGAAGTGCGGGCTTGGGCGCTGGAGCTCGGGTGCGCAGAAGATGGATAGGCAAAGGAGGAAGAAGGCGTAGGTAAAAAGGTGGATCCTTATCCCCTTATATGAGCGGATGCGACTATGCGTCCCCACCAGCCTAGTAAAACTCGCTTGCCTCCCAAGCGCCGTGATAAATGGCGCGGTTGGGGTACCCACGTCCGTATTGATGAGAATCCCGTAAATGGGGGACACGATCTCTGCTTTGACAAGACGTGCCAAGGAAACAGCCTCGCAAAACACGCTGAGGTGGAAAAGTGAAAACGATTCGAATAAAGGCTTGGTCGTAGTCTGATGTCACGCTGCGGAATACGTCAGCAGATTAGATTTGTGTTAATATTATTCTCTCTGTGGCAATACGTGGAAACTTATTTTGCAGAGCCGGGCACTACTCTTGGTGTTTACAAACTTTTATGAAGAATTTGGAGGAGGAACCCGCCTTGCAATGCCGAAGACAATCTACGCGCCGGACTCGTCGTCATTGAAGCCTGGTTCAGGGGCTACTGAGGGAGTCCTGGATTAGGGGGTGTTCGGGTAGCCGGACTATACCTTCAGCCGGACTCCAGGACTATGAAGATACAAGATTGAAGACTTCGTCCCGTGTCCGGATGGGACTTTCCTTGGCGTGGAAGGCAAGCTTGGCGATGCGGATATTCAAGATCTCCTACCATTGTAACCGACTTTGTGTAACCCTAACCCTCTTCGGTGTCTATATAAACTGGAGGGTTTTAGTTTGTAGGACAACATCATCATACAACAATCATACCATAGGCTAGCTTTTAGGGTTTAGCCTCCTTGATCTCGTGGTAGATCTACTCTTGTACTACCCATATTATCAATATTAATCAAGCAGGACATAGGGTTTTACCTCCATCAAGAGGGCCCGAACCTGGGTAAAACATTGTGTTCCTCGCCTCCTGTTACCATCCGGCCTAGACGCACAGTTCGGGACCCCCTACCCGAGATCCGCCGGTTTTGACACCGACACTGGGCAAGCATTCAAATCCTCGTACTCACTGCGGTATAGGATGCAATCATTAGGGCATGCATGTATCTTCTGCACCTCTAACCCTAGAGGGCAGACAGCCTTCTTTGCTTCGTACGTACTCTCGGGCAATTCGTTGTCCTTTGGAAGCATATTCTTTATCATTACCAGCAACTTTCCAAATCCCTTGTCAGATACACCATTCTCTGCCTTCCATTGTAGCAATTCCAGTGTGGTGCCCAGCTTTTTCTTGTCACCTACGCAATTCGGGTACAACAATTTTTTGTGATCCTCTAACATGCGCTGCAACTTCTTCTTCTCCAAATCACTTGCGCAGTTTCTCTTTGCATCGGCAATGGCCCGACCTAGATCATCAACAGGCTCATCCGATGCCTCTTCTTCAGCTTCTTCCTGCATTGCCGGCTCAGCTTCTTCCCGCGTTATCGGCTCAGCTTCTTCCCTCATTGTTGTATCATCGTATTCAGGGAACCCATGGCCAGGATAGCTGTCGTCGTCCTCCTCTTCTTCATTGTCTTCCATCATAACCCCTCTTTCTCCATGCTTGGTCCAAATATTATAGTGGGGCATGAAACCGGACTCAAACAGGTGGACGTGAATGGTTCTTGATGTAGAGTAATTATGACCATTCTTACAGCCAGCACATGGACAAGGCATAAAACCATCCGCCCGCTTGTTTGCCTCAGCCGCAAGCAGAAAAGTAGGCATGCCATTAATGAACTCGGGAGAGCATCGGTCATCGTACATCCATTGCCGGCTCATCTTCAATACACAGCACTGGAAACACCAAATTAATACAATACATACAGTTCATACATAAAGATCATACAGCACTTAAATGCAACAAACAAATAACTCTCTAGCTAAAGAATTTAAATGCAACAACAAATGCGATCAAGATCGCAACTAAGGTAACAATTGATCCAACAACATAATGATACCAAGCCTCACTATGAATGGCATATTTTCTAATCTTTCTAATCTTCAAGCGCATTTTCTCCATCTTAATCTTGTGATCATCGACGACATCGGCAACATGCAACTCCAATTCCATCTTCTCCCCCTCAATTCTTTTCAATTTTTCCTTCAAATCCTCGTTTTCTCTTTCAACTAAATTTAACCTCTCGACAATAGGGTCGGTTGGAATTTCCGGTTCAACTACCTCCTACATAAAAATATCTATGTCAACTTGATGGGCATAATTTTTCATAAACAGAAAATGCAATGAATAGTTTTAAAAGAGAATATACCACATCCGAATCATAACCCAGACGAGGGCCGACGGGGACGGATATCAAAACCATGGCACTATGTATAACAAACAATGTATGGGTAAGATAATTATACGAGTAACTATATATCCAAATCACACAAACATCAATTTTTTATATAAAACATCATGAACAAGAGGCTCACCACAAGGTGGTGCCGGCGACGGGATGTTGCGAGCGATCGACGGTGGTTACGACAGAGATTTAGAAGGTACTAAGTAAACCACACCTACATATGCAAACTAAGTGTTATTTTTGACCTCAAATTGCATATAAATCAAATACTAGCACATATATATAATTCCTCCCAAATTACTAAACTCAAAAATCAATCACTATATAAAGCACTGCACGAGCTAATCTAGCAATGAGAGATGAAAGGACAAAGTTGTTAACCTTTGTGATCACCTGAATGGAAGGGGGCCTTCAAATCTTGACAAATTTTGGGAAAAATGTGTGATGAGCTTGAGAGGAAGAGGGAAAAGAACAGAGAGGAGAGGGGAAAGGGGAAGAACAGAGCGAGCTCGGGTGGACGAAGGGTATATGTAGGACGACCTTTAGTACCAGCTCGTGATACGACCCGGTACTAAAGGTGCTGGAGGGGCCCCGGACTGACAACATCCTGCCACCACTCACTTTAATACCGGTTCATGGCACGAACCGGTGCTAAAGGTTCGCCACGAACCGGTACTAATGAGAGCGGCCGGCTAGCCGTTGGAACCGGCACTAATGCACACATTAGTGCCGGCTCAAATTCAAACCGGCACTAATGTGCTTCACATTTGACCCGTTTTCTACTAGTGTCAAAACAAATAGAGCACAATACTTAAACATCTAGAACTTTAATTTTCTGGTCCTGGTGTTCTTGGCTGGGTTTGGAGCTTCCCTTGCCTTGCTTCTAGTGTTCTTAGCTGGGTTAGGGGCAGTGGGTGGAACTTCAAATGCTACTAGTGCTTTCTTTGAAGGAGCAATAACTTTGCTGTCAACACTGCTTCCAGTAGCTGAGCAGAATGTATTTTCTGGTTGCACCCCTCCACCTCTCTTCTCTTTCACACAACTCGGAGAAACTCCTCTATCTGCTACTATTTTGTAGTTTTTCCTAGGGCTAAAACAATTGCAAACATGTCACAATTTGTAAGGTATCCATTCAGATAAGATTTATGGATTTGGGAATTGGACATACCTTACTACACTTGCTTGTGTATATGCTTCATGTGATGGTTCCTTTGGTGGTGGCATTTGCTGCTGGACAACATCAGGATGATCGTCTTCTGCTTCTGCTGGCTCATCTTACGCTTCTACTTCTGCTAGCTCATTAGTTGTAGGATGATCGTCTGCATTTTCAGCACCCCAATGTTCTTCCTCTCCAAATGCTGGATCTACAGATTGTGTGCAGCCCTTGGCTTGGTGTCCATATCTGCCACACCTCTTGCACTTCTTCTTCCTAGGCCCAAGGCCCTTTCCTTCACTGCTAGCTCTAATCCTCTGCTTTCTGGGCCTGCCTGGTGCTTGCTTCTGAACAGGAGCACATAATTTGAAACCAGGATTTACAGTGTCCCACTGTTGCTTGCCTTCCAAAGCAGGTAGGTTTATAGCATATGTAGCTTTGAACATCTCAACAGAGTAGTACTTATGGACATACTTGTCAATAGCACTAGCATCACCTCTTGGAGCAGTGATAAAGAAAAGAGCATGGATGCATGGCTTACCAATGACCTGCCACTGTCTACAACTGCAAGTCCATTTTTCCAGGTCTACTGGGTACCTCCATTCTCTCTTCTCTCTATCTGTTGCAGTTACCTCAGCTTCTGTTGGGCTTCTCCTAACAATAGTCATCTCCAAACCTTTAGTTTTCTCCATTAATGTCTTCATTACTGCTGGTAAGATGTAGTGGCCAATGAAATGGTCAATGCAAATTCTTTTTCTTAAGTCAAACTTCTCCATAATGTATTGCCTAATCTTGTCCAGCAGGTCCACTAGGTGTAGGCCCTTGTATTTCTTGATTCTGGAGTTGAATGATTCAGCAAGGTTGTTGTTAACATAGTCAACTTTGCTAAACTCAGTGAAACTTGCTCTAGCCTAGATTTTTGTGTGGTGCTTCTCAAGATATTCCTTTACTTTTGGTCTGCTCTTCAGCTGGTTCAGATGAAAGTTGTGCTTCTTAATGTTGTAAGTTAGTGAGCAAGGCCATAGATTGTCATCATAAAATTTTCCTTTGAATTTCTTGCTGAAATTTTGGGCAAGATGCCTCATACACTCTCTGTGCTCCACTCCTGGGTAAACATCATCAACAGCACTCTCTAGTCCTTTGCAAGCATCAGTATGTATGACCAAACCTTCAGGGTGTCCTATTGCTTCCTTCCGGTTTTTGAAAAACCAAGTCCAGCTCTCATTTGACTCCACCTCCAGAACACCATATGCAACAGGAAATAACCAGTTATAAGCATCTAGAGCACATGCTGCTACAAGTTGGCCCCTAAACCTACCATGCAATGCAGTTGCATCTACAGCCAAGTATGGCCTGCACCCATCCAAGAACCCTTTCTGACAAGCTTTGAAGCATACAAAAACCCTTCTAAAACACTCCTTGTAGAATTTCTTTCCTTTTAACTTGTACTCCACTGTGTGCTTGTCTATGTCAACAACACTTCCTGCTGATGCCCTCTCTACTTCAGCTTTGAATGCATAAAGTAACTGGAAACTATCACTGTACTTACCATAGATCTTATCAAGTGCCATCTCCTTACCATAGTAACATCTGTTGTATGGCACCTCAAGACCATACTTCTCTAACAACCTACCCTGAATTTCCTTTGTTCCAATCCCTGGATTTTTTCTGATGCAAACCATAGAAGCATCTGCAATCCACCTTCTTTTTGCAGCTCTCAATCTCTGAGATCTATTCACACTAGGACATGTGTGAGGGTGGGGATTCACTTTGATCTGAAAATAAAACAAATAGTCAGTCAGGATAATATTAGTAAAACAAATAGGCACATTTTATTAAAAACACATTACTAAAACAGTACCTGAAACAGAGTGCTCCTCCTCATCAGAGATGCATGCAGCCTCCACTTACACCACTCATAGGCACATTTCACAGTAAACCTAGTTGGGTCACTCTTAAGTGTAATGTACTCAGTTTCAGACTTGATTGAGAATGTTCCAACGGCATTCTTGCAATCAACTGCATTAGGAAAGACCACAGCTTCCTCAATGGATGGGTTATCTCTATCATACATCATTACAGGTCTATCCGCATCTGCATCCTCAAAAGCTCCCATGTCATTATCCTCTTGCCTCTCATCATCATCAGTATCTGAAAATTCTACAGGAATGTACTCTTCATGTGTTGTATGCTCATCATTGTTGTGCTGGACATAACCTGGGTAAAGTTTCTCATCCTCCTCATCAGATAAAATAGGTGCATCAGGCAGTGCCTCTTCCACAACTGGATCAGGCTGATCCTCTGGTCTATTAGTGCCACATTCAGCAGTAGTTGGAGTGGTACTTGCACTTGTTGCACTAGTTCTAGGAGCACTAGGAGTACTAGCAGCAGCTGTCCTGGATCCACATGGCCTACCCCTTCTTCTACCCCCTATCCCTCCAGCAGTTTTTTCACACCTTTGTCCTCTCTTTCTCTGAATTACTGTTATTTCCAGATTGCATGGCCTTGTCTCTGCATTACTTGCAAACATCACACCTAACTCATCATCACACTGTAGAGGGTTCCAACACTCCTTTAAACTATCCCAATATCTAATTTCAACAGCATCAAACAATCCCCATGGATACTTGGCACAAATAGCAGCCCTAAAGTCATTAAATGACCTACTACTGCTATCCACAACTAATGGAAATGTGAATCCGCTCTCCTTTCCTTCCGTACCAGCAGAAAATATAATTGCCGTCTCCATTCTAACAGACAGAAAGAATGCAACCTCTGGATCCATCCTACAGTAATGAGCATACCATCTCCCATGAGCAATTGAACCAAAGCTAGCCTAAAACTTATCTGAATCCACTAAGCATGAGTAGATCTGAGACTGAAACTTACCCCGCCAGGATCTGACGTGCAGATGTGGTGCCCTCGCTGCCCTGACTGCCACCACAGCCGCCTTCAACGCCCTCCCGTGCCGATGCGGTGCTCTTGCCACCGTCGACGACGCCACCACCGCCATTTCCGCCATCCAGTGGTGATGGGGACATCGTCTGGCCGTGCGCGCAGCCACAGCCCTTACGTTGCGATGTGCCGCCCTCCTGTGTCGATGCGGTTGTCACATCCCTAGTTCCGGTATGACCTAGGCTAGCTAGTCATGTGTGCATCATGTTTAAATTTCATTTAAATTTGAAATGGGGATTTGTAAAACCCTCAGAAATCATTTCTGGAAATGACCCAGATAAAAATTGCTCAAAAAGGGTCCAAGAAAATGTTCATGTCTCTCTCTGAAAATATTGGGCAGAGGTAAAATTCAAACCAATATTTTTAGGAGCTCATAAATATTTATTTTGGCCATTTGGAATTAATCCAGTAATTATTTGTGTTGGATAAATATTTATATATATATATAATACTATCCAATAATTCTGAATTTTGGTGAGGGGCTTTGGAATAATCCTTTAGGCCCCTGCAAAAATTGTCAGAAGAAAATAAATTGATTTAGTATTTTTATTAAATCAAAACAAAGGTTAGAAAATAGAAAAGAAAACAAAAATGGAGAAAAGCTCACCTGGCCTTACCTGCCTGGCAGCCCAGCTGGCGGCCCAGCTCCTGTGCCGGCCCAGCACTGTTGGCCCAGGCCAAGTCATCGTCTACCTCCTGCCAGGAAGACGGCGCGCGCATGCACGCGCCGGCCACCTCCTCCCTCCCTGCCTGCCTGGCTCCTCCCCGGTGCGCCTAGACGACGCCACGGAGACGCCACGTGCCGCCCCGCACCTCTCTCCCTCTCTCCAGTGGCCTCCCCTCCTCTCTCTCGCCCTTCCCCGCGAACGCCCGAGCGCTGCCGTCGCCGCCGCACGCCGTGGCCATAGCCACCGCCTCCCCCTCGCCCTCTCTCCGTGTCTGCAAGCTCCGCCGCAACTTTCCCTACGTCCTCGACGAGCCAAGCAACCGGGGACGCCCCGTGGAGCCGTCACCGCCGTCTTCTTTACCCCCGGCCGCCAGAGATCGCCGGCGCCGCCTCGTCGCCTCCAGAGCCTGCCCCGAGCCGCTGAGCACGCCCACCGAATCGCTATGAGCCCTACTCTGTTTCCCCCTTTCTCGAGCTCGATTGCCTCGCCTAGCTAGCTTTACCACCACGGTCGTAGTACCTCGCCACCGGCCATGGCGCCACCGTGGCCAGAGGCCGAGCCAACTGCTCCCGCGCGCGTCACCGTGCTCCTGGTGACGCCAGGAGGCCGTAGAGGCCCTCCGCAGCCTCTGCCGTGCCCTGCAGCCACTTTTTGCTCGAAGCCGTGCCCCGGCCGCCGCCGCGAGCCTCGCTCCGGCGAGCTCCGGCCACCCCTCCTCCTCCTACCTACCCCACTAGATGCGGGAGAGCATGGGCTACGCCCCGGTGCTCCCAGCCGCCGCCCCCGTGCCCCGCAGCGTGGACGCCGCCGCGTCCAGAGGTCACCGGTGATGACCTCGCCGGCCTGATGTGCGGGCCCGACCTGCCAGGTGATTAGCTTAAGGCTAATCACCATTTGCTAACCCCCTGACACTGATAGTGGGCCCAACGCCACTAATTTTAATCAGATTAGTATAATAACCCCCTGTTAACTAACTGGTCACTAACGTGTGGACCCCACACGTCAGGTTTGACCTGGTCAGCTCCGTTGACCTGCTGACGCAGGCATGACGCAATGCTGACGCAATATTTCATTTTCTGGTTTAAAATTAATCAGGAAATTCCAGAAAATGTTCTAAACTTCAAAAATTCATAGAAATTCAACCGTAGCTCAGATTTAAATAATTTATATATGAAAAATTATCAAAAAAATTCAATCTATCCATCTGTACCACTTTCATGCATGTTGAACCAACTTATACCCACTGTATAAGTGAAAACATGATAATGGAATTTTAAATGCTAAATATGGAGTTTGCATATGAAACCTTGGTCCATATGGACTTCATTTAAATTGTTGCTAGATGCATTAGTGCAAATCATAACATTATTACCATGTTCATGCATCATAATGTTGCATATGTTTGTGTCTTGATTTCCGACACCGTTCCTCCTTGATAGGTCCTGCTCCGGAAAGTGTTCGAGAGTACCTATCAGTGGAGCAGTGCCCCCTGTTGATCTACCAGGCAAGCAACCCCCCTTGTTCATTCCGATACAATCCCACTCTCTCGTTCTTGCTCTCCTTTATTGCATTAGGACAACAACGATTCAACTGCTACTTTATGCTGCGGTAGTTGAACCCATTCCTCTGCATGACCTGTCATTGCCACAGTAAATAGTTGAAACCCACTAGCATGTGTAGGAGTTGATTGAGCCATGTGGTGTTCCTACCATGCCATGCCTGCTATTGCTTAGAGTTGTGTCAGGTCTGATTCATCTGGAATGAATTGGAGTGTTATGATATGTTCTGGTGCTGAGAGTTAAGCGTGTGAACACGATTTGGTAAAGGTAGCGGTGAGAGGCCATGTAGGAGTACATGGTGGGTTGTCTCATTGGGACCGTCCTTAAGAACTAAGTTCTGTGTAAGTTGTCCAATGACTAGCTACTACCACACATTGGGCTCCGGGCGCTCCAAGCTCTCTCGACTTATTAACCGCCTTGAACTCTATCCAAGAGTTGCAGATAGTTTCTGGTGTTTGTAGGTAGTGCTATTTTTCTACCGAGTGGCACCCGGCAGGGTGGACTTGGGACAGACTAGGCACACGTGGCCCGGTGTACCGAGTGGCACCCGGATGGTGGGCTCGGGAACCCTATACACATCGTTTGGGGCCGTGAGTGAAACCCCGGCCGGATCTCCTTGCGGATGGAACCCGAATAGGCGATAAACCTGGACTAGAGTCTTGTGTGGTTAGTTAGGTCGTGGCTAACACCCTCGCCAGGCTTCCGCTTGAAGGTTGCCGAGATACATGAAGTGTATATGGTGATAAGTGGTGAGAGCGTGTGTGAAGAAGTACACCCCTGCAGGGTTATCATGATCTATTCGAATAGCCGTGTCCTCGGTTATGGACTTCTTGGATGCTTACGTGGTACATAGACAACTTTAAGTGGATACTCTAAAATGCTCAAGACAAGTGTGAGTGCTATGGATGGCCTTCTCGTAAGGAGACGAGGATGGATCCATAGTAGTGTATTGATGTGGTGATTAGTGGACTCGTGTGTGCTGCCTCATCTCAAAGAAGTTTCTCGTTGTCGTAGAACAGGATAGCCACTGAGTCAAAGCTGGCTTGCTGCAACTAAACCCCACATTACCTTCTTGATACAAATGCATGTATGATAGGATCTGATGTAAGTCTTGCTGAGTACCTTTGTACTCACGTTTGCTTTATTTATGTTTTGCAGGTGAGACATCTGTCTCACTAGTAGTACCGCTTGGACTTCGATGAGTAGCTTGTTACCTCAGCTACGATCTTGTACCTTGGAGGGACTTGTAGATAGTCAGGTTTCTTAGCCTTTTTCTTTGTAGTTGTCTGTACTCAGACATGTAATGCTTCCGTTGCTTGTATGCTCTGAATGATGGGTCATGTGACCCCTGTTTGTATTAATGCTATGTGGCTCTTCTGAGCCTTTATCTATATGAGTTTGCATTATGTTGTGGTGCCATGTTGTACAGCACATACTTTCATGTTATGCGTACGTGTGACGTGTATTGCTATGTGTGGGATCCGACAATCTAGTTGTTTATCCTTGACAGTCTCTCTTATGGGGAAATGTAGTCTAGTGCTTCCTTGAGCCATAGTAGTCCGCTACATCCCGGTTCACCGGAGTCCTGCTAGCCCAGCACTACTGCTCAGGACACTTGACTGGCCGGCATGTGTTTCACTACGTTCCTGTGTCTGTCCCTTCGGGCAAATGTCATGCGGTGACATCCGGAGTCCTGCCTAGCCTGCTACAGCCCGGGTTCCCCGGAGTCCTGTTAGCCCAGTGCTACAGCCCGGATTCACACGCTGCTGACCGACACGCTCGATGTGAATCATGTATGCCTGTTCCCACAGGTTAGTGCCTCTTTGGGTTCACGACTAGCCATGTCGGCCCGGGTTCTCTGTCATATGGATGCTAGCGACACAACCATATACGCGAGCCAAAAGGCGCAAACGGTCCCGGGCCAGGGTAAGGCGACACCCGTGGGGATACCGTGCGTGAGGCCGCAAAGTGATATGAGGTGTTACCGGCTAGATCGATGTGATTTGGAAACGGGGTCCCGATAGCGGTGCCCTTCTTGCGGCGGCCGCGGCCGCCACCTAGGGTTTCTCCGTCCTCCCCCATCGCCTGGCCTGGAAACAGATGTGGTGCGAGGATTGGTTTGTGGATCTAGTGGTGAGCCACCAATGGCGACTAGGGTTTCTGACGGGGGGAAGAGAGTGAGAATGGGGAACGATAGAGTGAGAGTGGGAATGAGTTGGTTTGGTCGACCGACGGGCAAGCCGTGTCCAAAAACTAGCGGCGGTAGTGGTCAAACGGCGCTGACTGGACGGAACCGTGAAGGAAGGGCAAAAGCATAAGAAAACCAAACTAGTTCGGGCAAGAACGATGGTTTTCGGAAACTAGGGGCAAACCTGCCGAGGGGGGCACAACTAAGGGCACCAAATTAATTATCCCTTTATATTTACAGGCAACTAGCTTTGCTTATTCAAGAAGATGCAGCATCTTGGGCATCTATTTCTCCACAAAGAAATGAAAGAAAGTGGCCATAAAATTGTCCGAAAGAAGGAGCAAGAACTCAAAGGCCAAGGGGATGTTGCTCTAGGGTACAAAAAATATTAGTTTAGCTATAACTATTGTGTCCTTTAATTACTTCGCCTCAAATTTGCAGGCACACTATTGTTGATTTGGAAGTCTTATTGGACCACCTTTGGTCTATAATGATTTTTTCCACTGTCGTTGATTAATGCCTAACTAATATATAAGTTGTACATGCATCCATGCTAGCAATAACAACTAAAAACTAATGGAAAGAGTGGCTGCCAATTTTTTTTATTTTTTTTAGAAAAGGAGGATGACCCCCGGCCTCTGCGTCTGGGCGATGCATATGGCCACTTTATTAATTATTGTCACAAGACCTAACAAAGTAATACAACAGTAAGCGTAAAGCCGCCGTCTAAGCAACTCTATCCAGTTGATGAAGGGGCGCAGATAGCTTGGGTCTAATACCAAACAGACATCGCAGCCAAACCTAACATCTAAGACCTGAGGTCCCATCCAGGACGCCTGCCAGGTATGGGTCTCACCGGTCCGGCGTGCACTCAGAGGCCGCCGCCGCCAAGTGCCACCGATCCATCTTCAGAACTGTACTGATGCATCAACCTTGCTCGGTCCAGCTATCGTCGACGCCACCACGGTGCCCAACGGCACCTCCTCCCTGCGCGCAAACAACTGAGCACGTCGCGGTCGCCACTGATACACCTCAGCACCATGCTGCCAAGTACCACCAGCCGACACAGCTTGAAGTCTTCGGAAGATCTGTCGTGCGTAGCACCTCCCGACCAGGCATGACAAAGCGTAGCACCTGTCGGCCAGGCATGACTTGACATCTCCACCGAATCTCCGTGCAAGATGAAGCCGCTCCACCTGCAGCCTCTCTGAACGGGGTGGGAGCACCCCAGGAAGACACGGCGAAGAGTTGAGCACCACAATCACCACGAGAGCCGGACTCAGCCGACCGCCATGGCGAAGCGACACCACTAAAGAGAACCGCCGCCATCAGGAACGCCAAGAACGCGCTGCAGCTGTCCCACCTCCCCGCGGACCCAAAGCGGCGCCTTCAAGAAGGTGACGGAGCCGGGCACCGCCGCCGCCCAACCAAAGTTGTGGGTTTTCACCCGGGTGCAGGGGGAGGATGAGGAAGAGGGAGATGGATCTAGAAGCCGCCTTCAAGAAGGAAACAACGCCTGGAGCGCCGCCGGCGTCGTGGCCGCCGCAGCCAGCCAAGAAATTACTCCGATCCAGAGCTCCCAACCCCACATCCGCGCAGTCCGCCACCGGATCCGGCCGGACTGACGAGGAGGAAGCAGCAGCACGGGGCGCCGTCTTAAGATCTGGCGAAGGAGATCAGCAGGGGATCCCCCCATGCGGCGCCCGCGTCCACCGCCAACTTGCCGCCCACGCGGCCAAGTAGACGCGGCCCTCAACTCCGGCAAGCGCCGCCCGCCGCCAGGACGACGCCGCCCTCACCAGCAGAGGCCGCCGCCTCAAACCCTAGGCCCAAGCCCAAGCGGCGTCGCAGCCGAGGGCCTCGCCGCCACCCTCATCGGCGACCGCACGGGGGACCCGGCGCCCGTCTCCTGCGGCGGCGAGGACAGGAAACAAGAAGGGAAGGACGCGGAGGGGGGGTTGGTCGCCCGCGAGTCGCCCTCGAGAGGGCGACGCGAGGAAACGAGGGGCATATATGACAGTCATGAAAGCTCCAATTTGGCACCACAAAAGTTCTCTGGTTCAAAGTTTGATCTTCTCAGTGTTCTGCTTGTGTGCAGAGCGCTCCAGGTCGTGCAGCCTTTTGGCGTGGTAGCCAAGTTCATCATGCTCTGTGCCAAGAATCAGGAGCCCTCTCGATTTCATGCATTTGATCAAGTTCCAGTTGTGTGGTGGATGTGCGTTTGCGGTTTTTGTGATTGTAACATGGGGTTTGTGCTGCTGTTACTGCATGCCCTTGTCCAGATGGATGACTTGGCTTCTTCATTGAGCGTGATCCAATACTACACTATGATTCAATATAGCGTGAGGTAATCTTGTTCTTACCTGATGTGGGTACATCTAAGTGAAATTTTCCTTTTGGTGCTTCTGTGTCAGCCGATCTTCTGTCTGTAGAATTATTTTTTACATTATGTTTTTATGTGTTGTGATTGACCACAATGTCAGAGTTATATCATTTGTGATTTGGATTTGCGAGAGGTTAAAGTTGCATTGTATTACTTAATGTTATTATGCCTCGGTCAATTAAGAAAATCCAGTATCACTGTTAGTGATAATGATTTTCATGCCATTATTCGACCGTCACCATGCTCCTGCCATATCAGGGGAAGAAATGTATACTTGCAGTATTCATCTCACCAAGAACTAACTACTGATCCGAGCTCTCATGGACAGCATCCTGGTCAAGTACATCTTTATCCCAACTACAGTTTGGGTTCTATGCTCTATTATTGCCTTTTTATAGGAAGTCAGCATTTTTCTACATTTTTGTATTCTACAGTATAGGAGCACACGGGGAAGTGCATGGTTCTTGACAATGAGGCCATTTATAACATCTGAAAGGACACTCTCAAGCTGACCACTCCTAGTTGTAAGCGAAATCTTTACCTTCTTATGTTCTTCTGATGAATATGAGCATGATGTCAAATGGATCTTTGTAATTCTGAATATTTGTAAGTGCATGTTATAATATGCTTAATAACACACAAATATTAATGCATACTTTCTATTCACAACCCGGAAATTGGAACATAATGTAGTTCTTGCCTTCCTTTCTGTATAATGTCTGTCCAAACTATTCCTGTATGGCAGCTTTGGTTTTCTTAGACATGGTCTGAAACTCTAAATGGATTCTATTGGTGACATGGCTGACAGTAGCATCATCTAGCATTGAGCGACGACCAAATTAAAATTTAATTTGCACTTTCCCACTAACATGTAGGAAGATTTCAGTTAATATGGTTGACCACAGATGGAGTGCAGTCTAGAAGTTAGAATGATGGTACGCTCTATCCTGCTATCCAGGGTACACAAGAATAGTGGGATTTGTACTACTAGAAATATTACATATGCTTTTATCTTTAGCAGCCTTCCACCCAGTCATTCTTTGCAGGGGACCTTTGGTTATGAGTTCTAATAATTGAAATTTGCATGTAGTCATCAAGCCTTACTCAGACACATGTTTTGTCTATGTTTTGTATTTTACACCCTCCGTTCCTAAATATAAGTCCTTTTAGAGATTTCAATACGGATTACATACGAAACAAAATGAGTGAATCTACATTCTAAAATATGTCTATATACATTTATATGTAGTCCCTATTGAGAACTCTAAACAGATTTATATTTAGAAACAGAGGGAGTATATCCAAATGAATCATGGTATGCGCATGGATGGCATTCTTCCCTGAATAAACATATATTGGTGATCATCAGGCACAATGTTCTACAAATGGAGCTCCCTAGAGATAGTTGTATAGTACTATCTGTTAATTTTGAACTACATGCCGTATCTGTAATGAGTGGTCTAAGCTATAAAACTGCTACTCCTGTTCATGTGCGCCTATCATTATCCATGATGCTTGTCTTTGCTTCTAAGCCTAATAGATTTTATGCATGTGCATTGTTCGTAATGTATTTCTGCTATTGTATCTTATATTTCCAACACCAAGATGCTCATGTCAGTGCTTCTAAGCCTCATATATTTTATGCATGTACATTGCCCATAAAGGATTTTTGTTGTTGTATCATCTTGGGCTGCCTATCTCCTCACTAATCTAAGCCTACTGTCATACAGACACGTTAACAAATATAATAGCTAGATTGATGCACACAATCCCGCCTCAAGAGGCGCAACCAGGTGGCGCCCCAACTACTAGTCGGTATAAGAAAACCGACCAGCTATGTCGAGGTGGGCCAACTCCAATGCGTCATTTGGTCCGGGCGTGTCCGTTTAAGGCGAGACGGACACAAATCGCGACCCAACATGCGGGAGCAAATGGATGCTAGTCCGTTTTTTATCCGCCATCGATCTATTTTCGGCCCAAATTTGGGCCCCGTTTGCATTGAAACGGACAGGGTGCGGATGGGCGGGACACACGTCCTTGTTATTCTCTGGCTCGTCTGTCAGTGGAATAGTCCCCTTCCCTGTTCTTCTCTGGCTCGTCTGTCAGTGGAATAGTCCCCTTTTCCCCTTCCCCTACGCGGCTTGCCCCAGCGCCTGCCCCCCGCCATAACCGTCGTCGCCCATTTTCCGACTGCTTCTTTGCTGTCCAGCCCGGCCACCCAAACCCCCGACGCATCCACAATCCCACCGCCCCTCCTGCTTTCGTAGAAGTTCTTGTCGGCGTTTGTGGGGTTTTGTCGCCGCATCAAGTACCAGGGAAACTATGTCAGCCGGCGACGAACATCGGCCACAACACCGTCCACCTAGCACTGCAAGGTTGTCTGTCGCCAGCCGTCAATGTTCCTACAAGTCTGCTACCTGTGAAAAGAGGCCGGGGTCTTCACCGACCGCGCCTCCACCTCGTCCACAAGGTGTTCGACAATTTGCCTGCAAGGTACAATGGATAGTGGGGACGAATAGTTTTTTCAACAACTACATTTGTTCATCGGATGACAAAGAGCTCTGTGCCGATTACTTTGAGGATTCCCCGCTCTTCAAACCCCATCTTTTCCAGCGCTGCTTCTGGATAGCGAAACATGTGCTCAATCGTATTTGGGAGGGAGTGGTAGCATATGGACCCATACTTTGAGTGCAAGGAGGATGCCCTTGGCAAAATTGGCATCTTCGCTTACCAGAGATGCATTGTAGCTATTTGTATGCTTGCATAAAGATCTTGTGGATGAGTACGTTTGTATGAGGTGTCAAATCAATGTACAGTTTTTGCAAGGCCATGGTAGCAGTGTTTGGCCCTGAGTACTTGAGGGAGCCAAATGCCGCAAATATAACCCCATTTTTGGCGATCAATGCAGATAGAGGCTTTTCGGGAATACTTGGCAGCATAGATTGTATGCACTAGAAGTGAAAGAACTATCCATTTGTTGGCAGGGGTAGTACAAGGGCATGTGAAAGGTTGCGTTGTTATACTAGAAGCGGTGGCTTCACAATATCATTGGATATGATGCTCTTTCTTCGGCATGGCTGATTCTAACAATGATATCAACGTGCTTCAGCGTTCTTCAGTGTTCGCAAGGCTTGTGGAAGGCCGCTGCCGAGAGGTCAACTTTGATATCAATTGCCATGATTACAACAAGGGATACTACCTAGCTGACAATATTTATTCTCAGTGGTCAACTCTTGTGAAGACAATATCCAACCTGGATGGAGAGAAACAACAGAGACTTGTCCAAAGCACAAGAGAGTGCTCGGAGGAACATGGAACGTGCTTTTGGTGTGCTTCAATCTCGATGGAGTATCGTTCGACACCCTAAACTGATATGGAGCACCGAGAATCTTTGGTAGGTGATGACTGCTTATATGATCATGCACAACAAGATCATGAAGGATGAACTTGATAACAACATATGCGACCAAGGGTTCGAATATCAGGGTGAAAATATATTGCCTGAGCACTAAGAATCGGCAATGTTTGAAGACGTTACCCAGTTCCATCATGAGACGCATGATTGACATACTCATATGCAAATCCAAAATGACTTGGTTGAGCACATGTAGAATGACATTGGCAACTAGTGGATGTACCGGTTCATTTTCTTTCCATGTATTCAAGACAATTTCGATTGGGTTGTAAACTTTATGTTTTTTATTCGGTTGCGGAACTATTTGCAATGTTTAGTTTATTTGGTAGTAAAACTATTTGCGATGTTTAGTTTAAAGATTGTCTGCATTTGACCTTTGATTGGCCATGACGGACCATATACGTTGGCTGTGTTGGGCGCACTGCCAACGCATCCAGAAAAACAGCCGGACACCACCCCTTTTCTCGATATAAACAGATAAAATACGAACAAAACGAACGTTTGTTTGGAGTTGTGCGTTGGAGTTGGCGTGAGCTTCCATGCTGCAAATGCTCGGGAGAGAATTCCTTATTTAACACTATCTTAAATTTTCTTGCCCTATTTGACACTGAAAAACTTTTTCTTCCTTATATAATAGAAAGTTTAAATTTTGTTCCTTTTGTAACACTTTCATCAATTTTGACTACTAATGGTGTTAAATGGCACCTGAAAAGACGACTTTACCCATGATGCAATTTGTGACAAAAATTATTCAAACGACCAAAGAAGGCGTTATTTACATGGTTGAAGAAGCTGGCAGACATTTCGAATAAACGCTGGCCAACCAAGCTTAGTGGTCGAGTAAACAAAACAAAGTTGCCAACATAATTTAAGCTGGATGTTAGTTATCGCGTTTCTTCTTGTTAATTAGCCGTTCAAAAACAAGTCAACCAACCTACATACTGGTGTCTTGCAAAGATGCAGAGACGCCTGCACGCACCAAGCAACATCAGTCCATAAGGGCAGGAGATGATCGACCTCAAAAGGTATGCTCTACACTCGTAGAAAAAAAGGGTTTCTATATTGTCCTATAGTACCTCAGCATCTGCACGTATATTGTTTCTCCATGGACCTGAAATACCTGACGGTGTCATGGTGCACTGAAACTTCATTGTTCATGTAACCACCAAAAATATTGTTGCCTTTTTATTCCTGTGAATAATGCACTAGAGGTAAAATCGTTTTTTTCACATGTCAATTAACAACGTAAGTACTCAAAACGGATGAAAGTGTCAAAAAAGGAACAAAATTTAGACTTGGTGTTATATAAGGAAAGAAAAGTTTTTCAGTGTTAAATAGAGAAACAACATTTAAAACAGTGTTAAATAAGGAATTCTTTCAATGCTCGGGGTTTGTCCGCGCGGGCGACTCGGGCCATCTTGACCACGCCCAAGAGCATGTCTCACTACGCTCCGCCTCCACGACCACGTTTCTGATGCCGACGCCGCCGCAAGCTGGGCCCACCTGGCAGTGGCTGTAACCGTCGGGCTGGCGAGGCAGCGGACCGGCCCGGGCCGAAGGGCATGTAGATTAGCTTAGACAGCCATCGTCTGTAGCATGTGTCCATGTCACCTAAAGACTGTAATGTAGACACAAGCTGTCTTTTTAGATGTCTGTACAAGAAACCGTAAAAATGCATGAAGTACGGCATGTATGATCTACCACCGTTCTTCTTGTTTGCTGCAGTGAGCATAATGAACTCGACCCTGTCATCCTCGTAGTTACCGTCACCGGCCGCCACCCCATGTCGCTGCACCTGCAGCGGGAGAAGAAGAAGAAGCGCGAGCTCCATCTCCGGCCGTCGCCGCCCCCACCGTCTCCACCCTCGGGCCGGTCATCACCTCTCTCCCCGCCCCAAACAATAACCACTGCCCCTGCCCTCTTCCGGGCACCACACGTCCTGCCTTTCTTCAGTGAGGATGACGATGCAGGGGATGGTCTCGTCCAGATCCGTCCAGCGATCGAGAAGAAAAAAAATCACCGGATTGGGTTCCTGGAGAACGGGATCTATGGCGCTTTGGGGGAGAAACTGAAAACTACAAACACTTGAGCGTCTGCCGAAACTGCAGACGCCCTTCTTCTCTCTCCTCCTTCTTTTTCCTCCACGTAGACCGTCTGTCGATTGCTTAGTTTCGTTTTGTTTCGCGTATAAAATTTAGTCAAAGTCAAACTACACAAAGTTTCTTTTGCTCCGCGTATAAAATTTGATCAAAGTCAAACTACACAAAGTTTAACAAATTTACATTAAAAATATGAACATCTATAATACTAAAACTATATAGTATGAAAATACAGTTTATCATGCATTTGACAATATTAAATTCATATTATGAATGATGATGTTTTTCAATATAAAGTTAGCCAAACTTTATAAAGATTAATTTTGATCAAATTTTATATGTAGACTAAAAAGAAACGGAGGGAGTATCGACTATTGGGAAGTAACAGTCCGGAGGATGGCAATTTGGGCAAGAGCAGCGGTCGACTCCACTACCCAATTCGAGTGCCACTGCTTGCTTCTTATTCTAATTCGATGGGTCCCACATGGAGGAGAGTGCATGTACCACCAACTCAAATCTGTATAAGTAGGAAAGAAGATGCATGGGTATAGATTTAAGTTGCAAATCCAAAATTAGTTCCTGCTACATCCTGTCACAAAGGCGAGTTGCTACAGGGAGCTGCTTTCAGAGAAATAATGTAGAGTATGCACGCGCATATTTTGCTATGTAGAGTATGCAGCAGAAATCCACTACTTCGATTTTACTTTTTCCTCATTTAATTAGCTAGTAGGAGTATTATTCATCTGTTATAAGAAATCAAGTGGAGATTATATCGCGCTCCTATCAACGAGACTGCAGTCTGAAGCCAAAAAACAAGAACATCTGTTAAAAGGAAAAGCACATAGTTCCCACCCAAAGACCATCAAAGTTCTGTTTATTTCTGCTGCAAAAGAATGACTTGGAAGGACCACGTTATCTCAAAACAAAAGAAACAAACAAAGAACTTATGGTGACTGTTCAATTTATACTAGCATCTATGCATGCCGTGTTAGATCCTTTCACAAAGGTGAGTTTCGCCAGATAACTACTTTCGGCGAAATCGTGTAGGCTACGGTGAGGACGAGCCCCTTCATTCTCGGTGCCGCCTGCACCTTTATTAACCATATTTCTGCAAGCGCTAGAGTCCTGCGAACAAAGCATATATTTTTATCGGCAAGGTTTGATGATATATTTCACAATGCAATGTTACGGACGATGGGATCCACACAAACCTGCAGAAGTTGGAGCATTTGCTCCTCGATGGTACCGCGCATAGCCAGGGTCTCAACATTTATTGGACGGGTTGCACCCATTCTATGTGCGCGACTAATAACTTGCTCCTCCATACTAATAATCGCAAAAAAAAGGACCATCATCAATACCGGTCAGTCACACACACGCAAGTGGTGACAACTTGATAGTTAATAAGACATCCCCCAAATGGTTAACTTCAGTGCCAAACACCAGTAGGAATACAAATTACCCATGGTTGATAGATGTAAAGCAGTATGATTTTTTTTAGCTATAGCATTTGGTAGTCAATTATTTTATACTCCCTCTGTAAACTAATATAAGAGTGTTTAAATCACTATTTTAGTTATCTAAATGCTCTTATATTAATTTACAGAGGAAGTACGTTTATTTGCATCCCCAAAAAAATGTGTACCCTATTAGTCTAATGCATGACCAAATGACAGTATGTCAGTAATTCAGCAATTAGATTACCTCCTATCCCATATGGGTTCCATCAGAAAAACATGATTCACAAAACTCAAATCAAGGCCCAGTGCTGCAGTGCCATCCATCAGTAAAGCCATGCATGTTGGATCCTCCTTAAACTTCGTCAATGCACTTCTCTGAAAAGAATTGTGGCAATACCCAGATGAGTCACAAAATGTTTTTGACACATGCCAATCATTTACCAAATTTTCCCTAATTAGAGAGTCAAATTTGCTCCATTGTAAAAAGGAGGACATGCAGGCCATCAGGGTAGTGGAAGGGAATGGGAGACACTAGATAGGAAGGGACAGGGATGAGAACAAGATGGGGAAACGTGGTATACATGATCACCAGTAAGGTCCACCAAGCCAAAAAAAATTGCCATGTCCCAATTCAATAAAAATGTTGCCTTTTTGGGGAAAGATAAGCACGCTGTAGCAAATACACCTAGTAACCTAGTTACCTAGATATGTGTTACATTACAGGTAGACAGAAGAAAGAAGAATGACACATACCTTAGTGCCTAAAGGCATGGGACTGTACATTCCAGCATATGTTATTCCAGCAATAGTCAGCTGAACAGAAGGATCATTAACCAACTAATTCATACTCTTAAGTAAAATACAAGCATGGGCATTACAATTTACCTGCTGCTCAATAACATGAATATGCTCCAGAAACTGAGAGAATATGATTACTTTGTCAGGCAATGTCTGTGGTAACCTGGTCTGCAGGTTATCATCATCTTGATAAGACGATGTAGTAGCAGGACCAGCACCAATGGTTATGTTAGTCGAGTGCACATGTTTCATGTTAGCTTCTCGCAAACTTCTCAACTTGTCAATCAAGTAAGCAACTTTGCTGCTAGTCGTTGACTGCCAATCTGGATCCCAGTCATCCTGCATAAAATGGAGAAAATAAATACTCTGACAACAAAGTGCCTGAAAAAATTGCATGGCATCACATAGCTCTGAGTACAGACCTGCTTATATGAAGGCTGCAGTTCAATTAGATCCTTTGGGACTGGCCATTTTGGGTTCGGATTTTCTGGACGTGCACGAGTTTCGGGAGACTGCATCTCGTAGTTGTTCCCACATTCTATGCATTTCTCACTATCCAAAGCTACACAATCATGGCACAGCAGATGCCGACAAGGTGTTATAACAGGTAAGCGGCACCAATCTCGACACCTGAAGAGAGCAATATGAATGTTTGAGCAAGTCAGATTATCTGATTGATAGATAATATGCTTTAGTTATTATTAAACACTTCCATACCTGATACAATCGGTGCCATTTAAAAGAGCAAATCTTATGGATTGATATTCCTCTGAAGAAGGATCAAGACCCCCCTGCATCAACTCATCCATAGTTTCTTGTATATCATGACCAGCCTCTGCTACTTTAATATGCCCAGCAACACAGCAAGACAACCGGACATTTCTTATAGTAGTAGTACGAAATTTCCACTGCTTGGGATTCAGAAGTGATTCAACATGGGAAGGGTCATTCCAATCAGCCATCAGTATATTCCGGCGAATAGTAACGACCAGTTCATTGTAACTTTTCGCATGCCCTTCACTGAAGTCTACAAATGTTATTCTTTTTATGCAAGGAGGGATGTTTTTGAGATCTGCTTTTCTTGCACTAATCATGGACCTCCGAAGTAGCTCCACAAGACGAATGCGCCCCTCTTCCATTTGTGCCTCAAAGGGCCTATGAATTCCAGACTCCCATGAGTGGTAGTTTTCACCATAAGCTTCTTCATGAAGAAACTTGAGCATGGGGTGAAGATGAGCAACCTGACTAGTTGGTGTGTTCGGTGTAGGTGTACCAGTTAAAATCCACCTGTTTGAAGCAACCAAAGAAACGGCCATCTGCAATTTGTTTGTCAGGGCAAGACTGGAACCTAAAGTGTGTCCTTCATCTAATATTACCCTAAACCAATGGATCTGCTTTAAAACACTTTTCTTACTTGGTCCCCATTCTGCGCTTAATCTGCTAAATGTGGTTATGACAATGTCATAGTCCCAAGCAAGGATGTGAGCAGGCGGCCTCTTGTGATCTCCCCATGCATAAACATTAAGTGTATCTGAAGAAACATGACGTTGTATTTGTGTTGTCCAGTGATCAATCAAATTAGCAGGCACAACTATCAAGGTCGCCCTAGATAAATATAACCTCACTAAATCCAGCGGTTTTTCAAGAGCAATTCCAAGCGCGGCCGAGTCGAAGGCCAAATCATCAAGCATAGATGGATAATACCACCGAGTCACACCTTGCTCAATCTTCCTCACAAGGCCGAATGCTTGAAATAACTTGAAATATGGGCGGGCACCCTTGCCTGTGGTTGCCCGTGCATCTAGAACTGGACGTGTCAAACCAACTGATTCCATCTCGAGATGTTTCCTGAGAGGAAGCTGTGCCAACCACAATAAAGCCTTCTTGGTTTCAGAGTTGATCAAAGAAATATTATCTTTCAATATGTTTGCAAAAAATGATACATTCTGCTCATTTCCCGGCAACGCATCTTTCTTGTAAAATCCTGGCAAATAGGTTATCTTTGTCTTGAAATCCCAGGATTCCTCTGAAGCAGTGCATGTCTTCCGTGCAGCATCGGCATTCATACTGCAAAACCAAGCCGTAGTAGAATCGAGAACAGTTCCATCTGATAACCTCCGCCACTTTCTGCAAGCATCACACTGAACCCATGTCTCACTTAACTCGGACGCGGTGCCTCTCTTCCTTTTACTGCCAACTGAATCTTTGCTGTAAGCATCCATGAGGTTTTTCCTGACACTTTTTAAGTTTTTGGTGACCTTTAGTACTTGAGTAGCTGGCGTTGGATGTGGATTGCATGATTCTGGCGACTTCTCACTTGAAACATGCATGTTGACCGGCGATAGACCAGGGTCTACTAACCTGCCTCTCTTCCTTGATGATCTTGTACTGGGAACAGAGTCACCATTATGAGATAGCTCACTTGAACATGGATCTTCTTTAACAACGTTCTTCCCCATGAGCCTTTTTGATTCAGACAAATTGTTTGAACAGTTGCTGGTGTTGAATTCATAGTATCCATACTTTTTATCTGGTTTATGAGTGCACCACTTTATATCCACCCCTCTTGGAGGTTCCGCTAACGTTCCATGCGTTTTGAGAATAAGAGACAATGCAGTCACTGTCTTCCCTAATCCAGGTTCGTCACAGAACATACCTCCACAGAAATCGTTTATGGTTGGAGCAATCCCAGTGAATATTTCACCAGAGGAAACATTTATGAAGAAAGGAAAGCCATCCTCAGTGCAGAAATTCTTGCAGAGAGGATGCGGTAAGGGCTCAGGGTTTTGCTCTCGCCTCAACATCCATTCGACAGCCGCCTCTTGATGAGGAAAAAGCTTAAGCTTCATGCAAGGCATAATAGAGGCAGCAAGAGTCCTTATGTGATGACAAGTAGCTGCCGCTCTTATCAAATCCCCGGGTTTAAGGCGAATCAGCACCTTATTCAATATATCATCAGGGATAGACCAGATACCTATTTCATCCGATATAACATCTGGTATTATTGTTGTTATCTGCATCCCCTTCTCCACCCTAACACTGGGGAGAACTTTGAAGATTTCATGCAGGTCAAATGACTTGTCATTATTCGATACAGATGATATCTGATGAAGCTCGCAGCCAAGGACATGACAGTCAGTGCAGCTCCAAATATACTGGTCATCAGGATGTGGATTGTCATGAGAAGTCCAGTCAAAAGCAACTAAAGCATTCCTAGCATCCCAGTTGCAACTGCAAAAGAACATTGCCTTAGACTAGGAGTTAAGCAGCATCAACAGGAGGATTGCTGAAATGGTAAACCAAACCTACACGCAGAGCTGCAGTACTGATCAACCGTGTGCATAATAAGATAGCTAAAATTAAATGCACTAACCATCTGGAATTAGGAAGCTATCTTGATTAATTTTCGAAATGTCGTGTGGACAAGCCTACAAGCTTCTTATTAATTTCAGTCAAATCATGGTGATCTGTCAACATCTGAGTTGCAAAAACTTCCATCACAACTTGAGATGCAGGCCAAGTGCATTACTGACTAGGAATTAGCAAATTTGACACATTACTGACTAGCAAGTATCAAATGCAGAGAACATAGGAGGACAAAATTTCTGACGCTTCAGATCATCACAGTTACACAAGGCAGCCAGCTAATAGTAGTAGCAGTGCTAAACTGATCGCACAATGCAGAGAACCAACAGTAGCAGTAATAAATTCCCCGCGTCAGAAGCCCGTAACCGCCACAAATCGCCACTAAAATGACAAAATCCTGCCTGCCCGACACCCCACCAGGCTCTACACATTGCCTCGGAAAGGCGGGCAAGTGCCGCCCTGGATCCGAAGAAGGCGATCGTGCCACTTTAATTTAAATTCCACCGGGCAGAGCCAGGGGAAACAGATGCAGAGGAAGGGGGGACGGCACTGACCTGAGGTGCTTGAACACGGCGGCGGCCGCGGAGGAGCGCGAGCGCGGGAACTTCCACCCGGACCAGGCGGCGACGGGGAGGTACACGTCGACGAGCACCACAACCCTGACCTCCTCCGCCTCCTCCTCCCCCCTGGCGACGACCCGGAGCACCCTGCCCTCCACCTCGACGCAGCGCGCGGCGACGAGCGCCCTGAGCTGGCGCACGACGCTGGTGCCGCCGCCGCCGGTGGCCCGCCACCTGACCGAGCCCCGCGGGGCGAGGCCCGGGCGCCCGCCCGCCGCGTCGTCGGGGAGCGGCGCGAGCGGCGCGGCCCCGCATGCGGAGAGCGAGCAGGGGGCGAGCGGGCGGATGGATTGGGCGTCGGAGGACGGGACCGAGACCACCACGCGCAGGTACCCGCCCAGCTTCCGGTGCGCGGGCGCGGCGTCCCCGCCGCCCGCGGCCACGACAACGGCCATGGCGGGCGATCGGTCAGTTAGGGGGGAGTGGATGCTAGGGTTAGGGCGGGCTAGTGTTCTCCCATTGGGGGAGTCCGGGGGTGTGACGGGTCGCCGCCGCGGCGGATCGCGCGGGAACTTCGGCCTGATTTCGGGTTGGGGTCTGGGGCGGCGAGGTGGAGGTGGAAGAGGGAACGGCGGCAGGAGATCAGGGGATGGATGGGAGGGGAGGGGAGCGAGGCGTGGCGTAACGACCGGAAGACCCACGCGGGGTAAAGTCTCTTCGCGGTTGAGCCTTGATCGGATCGGATGCGCCCGTGTGGCCCCGGTGTGTGCTTACGTCTGTTTTTTTTTTTTGACTGGTGGGGGCGGCGGGTTTGCGGGACCCGATGGCATAGGGGGTTCTCTATTGTAACCCACGGAGGCCACGACACGCGGAAAAAGAAAACACGGGAGCCACTAATTAACGAGCGCTCCTTCAAGAGCCTCGCAACCACTAGTAGAAAACAGGGCTTTGGTCCAGGCCCGGTCAGCCCATTAGTCCCGGTTCAGTCCAGAACCGGGACCAATGGGGGCATTGGAACCGGTTCGTGAGCCCAGAGGGCCGGCCGGCCCACGTGGGCCATTGGTCCCAGTTCATCTGGACCTTTTGGTCCCGCTTGGTGGGACGAACCGGAACCAATGGGCCTCGCTCCTGACCCATCACCATTGATCCCGGTTGGTGGCTTGAACCGGGACCAAAGGGGCCTTTGGTCCCGGTTCAAGCCACCAACCGGGACCAATGAGGTGCCTATATATACCCCCTCGCGTAAGAGCAGAGCACACTGCTTTGTTTTTCTCTGGCCGAGGGGGAGAGGGCTTGGTGGTGCTCTAGCTCACCTTCTATGCACACAAGGTGTTCGATGGAATGCCCGAGCCACACTACTTAAGCTTTTATTATTGCATCTTATATAGTGTGATGGTTTTGGTATCCGCCCCTGTCGGCCCTTGTCCTGTCTATGATTCGGATGTGGTATATATATTATCTTTATAACTATTGGTTCATTTATTGTTTATGAAAATTATGCTGACCAACGTGACATAGATTTTATTTATGTAGGATGTATGTGAATCGGAAATGCCAACCGACCCTATTGTCGAGAGGTTAAATTTAGTTGAAGAAGAAAACAATTTGTTGAAGGAAAAAATAAAAAAAATTGAGGAGGAGAAAATGATATTGGAGTTGCATGTTGCGGATGTCGTCGATGATCACAAGATCAAGATGGATGCAATGCGCTTGAAGATTAGAAAGATTAGAAAATATGTCATTCATACCGAGGCTTGGTATCATTATGCCGTTGGATCAATTGTTACCTTGGTTGGCGATTATGATCGCATTTGTTTTCGCATTGAAATGTTTTACATAGTTTCAATGTATGGTTTAATTAATTAGATGCTGTGGAGAGTTGTATGTTGTTAGATGAGAACTATATATGCACTTTGGTTTTAATGTGATGATGAACTTCTATTAATTTGGACACTTAATTATATATAATGCACGTAGATGAACCGGCAATGGATGTACGGTGACAGACACACCTGCGAGTACATCAAGGGCGTGCATGAGTTTCTCGATGCGGCTGAGGCAAATAAGCAGAATGGTTTTATGTGTTGTCCATACACTGAATGTGGGAATACGAGGTCTTACTCTAACCGGAAAATCCTTCACTCCCACCTGCTTTACAAGGGTTTCATGCCACATTATAATGTTTGGACGAAGCACGGAGAAATAGGGGTTATGATGGAAGACGGCGAAGAAGAAGAGTACGATGACAACTATGTGCCCCCTGAATACGGTGATGCTGCAACGGGGGGAGCTGGTGAAGATCAAGAGGAACCAAACGATGTGCCCAATGATGCTGCAACGGGTGAAGCTGCTGAAGATCAAGAGGAACCAGATGATGTGCCCGATGATGATGATCTCCGCCGGGTCATTGTCGATGTAAGGACGCAATGCGAAAGTCAAAAGGAGAAGCTGAAGTTCGATCGCATGTTAGAGATCACAAAAAAGGGTTGTACCCCAATTGCGAAGATGGCAACATAAAGCTCGGTACCGTACTGGAATTGCTGCAGTGGAAGGCAGAGAATGCTGTGGCTGACAAAGTATTTGAGAAGTTACTGAAAATATTGAAGAAGAAGCTTTCAAAAAATAACGAATTGTCCGACAGTACATACGCAGCAAAGAAGGTCGTATGCCCTCTAGGATTGGAGGTGGAGAAGATATATGCATGCCCTAATGACTGCATCCTGTACCGCGGTGCATACACGGCCGTGTCTTTCGAAGACGGAAAAAACACATTTTCTGTTTTTTTTTCTTTCGTGAGAGTCACGGTTTTGCTTCCGCAAGAGGCACGTGTTGCCTTTCACGGGAGTCACGGCCGTACCTCCTCGGAAACAAAAAAACGCGTTTTCTCTTCATTTTTTTTCTTTCGCGAGAGTTACGGTTTTGCTTCCATGAGAGGCACGGTTGTGATTTCGTGAGAGGCATGGGCGTGCCTCTTTCGAAAAGGAAAAAACCCATGCTCCCGGTTCAGTTTTTTTAGCCGCTTTTTTTTTGAAAAAAAAGTTTATGAAAACCTATCAACATGAGATCTAGTTTGAAGATCTCGACGCGAGGAATCCAACGGTAAAAGCGATTTGAGATTTGGACGCACGGTTTGAGAGATAAAACGTTTTCAATAAACAAATCTATCAAAAAAGAAAAAAAAATCAGGTTGCGACAAGTGGCGTGCTGCATGTGCGCCACTTATCGCAACCTGCAGAGTTGGAGTGATCTTTGCAACGAGTACTCCTCAACTAGTGATTTCAAGAAAACACCCCAGCCCCATATAGACTCTCCACACCATTTTTTTTTTCACTACAAAAGAAAACTGGCATTCTCAGTTCATCCAACATCACCGAAATGTAAATTACCCCTGAAAAACTAAGATGTAAATTTGGCACCTCGACTTCTGCACAAGGTGTTGGCTCCTCGACTAGGATGTAAATTTTGTACCTCGACTACAAAGGAAAACACCCCAGACTTGTTCTATCGATGTATTATGAAGCCGGCCGTAGCAATCGCCCGTTGTGATTTCTGCACTCGTGAAGTAAAGCAAACAATTTTGTAGCTAGGAAAAGAAAAGCCCATAGTTGCATTGCAATTTTAGAGTGTTTCTAGAAATAACTCGAAAAGTGCATGCAGGACTTCAAAATTGCGCTACAATTGTGAGTGTTTTTTTAATAAAAAAACAACTACAAGCCAGGTGGCACCATGGTTTTATATAAATGTTTTGCAATTTAAAATTCATACATTTTTTAAGACTTCTATATGATACCCCCAGCGTGAGTACTAATGTACCTATACATATATGGGTTTGGTTTTAATATTATTTCTACACACCCGGAAATGTGCGAGAAGTCCCATCATAGCGTCATGAAATTCTTTTTTTTGGTGACATGACGAGCCGAAGGCCCAAAGCTATACGTTTTTAATACGTGAGGGGTGAAGAATGTTCGTTTTCAAGTTGAAATACCAAACCTCAACTTTTGAAACAATAGAAGGATCCTGATAAGAATACTAACCATATCATACAATTCACAAATTTTTTTATTACCATGCTAGAGATGGTCTTAACCAGACTACGACGGGTTTTGCATGTGCGGAAGTCAAGTCAACAACTATGTAATAAAAACTAATACCCATGAATATTTTAAGAAATCTATAAAAAAGGAACAAAGGAATATAATCTAGATAAGTTGGACATATTTCTAAAATGGCACTAAGATTATTAAACTTCAAAAAGATGGAACGACACAAAGTTAGATCACGCCATGCGTTTACTAGAAGGTTTTTTATGCAATTGGAAATCCAAAGAAAGTTTTGATAGCTTCTCAATAATATCGATGAACTTGCACCATTGTTGTATTTGGTTTTACCAATATGTTTTCTTACTCACTAGAGTGCGATATGTGATAAGCATTGTCATGTGGTGAGGAACCAAATCTATATAGTTTTAATACATGAAGGATCAAGAGTGTCCTTTCTTTTCTTACATCTATCGTTATAAGAATACTAAACATATCGTACAATTCACATGGATTTTTTTACGGCAATAAGGCGTCCTTAACAATGATCCGCACCAGTTTTGGCACACGTGGAAATCTAGTCAAGAAATTTGCAATAAAAAAGCACGTGAATAATTTAGGAAATTTGATTATTTAAAAGATTGTCTAAATAAGTCAGGCATATTTCAAAACAGATACTATAAATTATGAGAATTTAAATAGAAGAAACAATGAACAGTTAGATAGCTCTATATATACTGTATGATTTTACAAGAAGATTTCTGAATTTATTACAATTGGGAACTTAGATATTTTTCGGAAACACCAACGCCCACACGTGTGGGCGTTTGCATCTCGCCCATCCGCATGGATCTGCGTCCGTTTGTGGGTACACGAATCTTGGCATGTTTGTGGTGCCACATAGGACTAGACTGGTGTGTGGGCATTCACCCAGTCGCCCACATGTCCGTTTCACCACACGGAGGGGCCAGTGTGTGGACGTTTAGCAGTTCACCCACACGCTAGTTTTCACTCACGCACAAGGGCTGGTGTGTGGGCATTTGCCATCTCACCCACACGCCCGTCTTCTCTCCCACACCCAAGCTGTCAGTTGCCATGCGTTTCACAGTGTACATGGCAACTGCCTTTAGCGTGCTTGTAAGCAGATGGCAACTCTTTTTTTACCCCGAACATGTCAGTTGCCATGTGTTTTGCAGGGTACACGGCAACTGCCCTAGTGTGCTTGTAAGCAGATGGCAACTCTCTCTTTTATCTCAACATGTTGTTTTGCCATGTCTCTTTGTAGCGCTACACGGCAATTGCCTAGTGTTAGTAGGTGGCAACCTCTAAAGTTTTCAAATCATGACAACTATAGTAAATCAGACCATACATGACAACAACTGCAGTTGTCCAAAATGGCATCTGACACTTGACCTGAGATGGCAACTGCAGTTGAGCAACCATGGCAACTGTAGTTGTCCGACATGGCAACTGTAGTTCAACGACATGACAATTGCAGTTAAACGGACATTGAAGAGGGTCCGGACCATGGCAACTACGGGGACGCATGATGATTGTCACGCGGGGCGTGTGGGACTGTGAGGTAGGTGGCTGAGAGAGGTCGTGTGGGCGTTATGCATTTTGCCCACACATGGACGTGTGAGAGGGACCGCAAAAAAAAATAGATGTGTGGACGCTAGTTATTTTTACCCACACGTGAGACATGTGGACTGATCCCCTTAGATACAACACAAAAAATGTGGGCAGACTCTTTAACGCCCACATATGTGGGCGTTATCGGCGTCCAGATTTTTCTTATCACCTCGCTAGAATATTAATGAACTTCAGTATCAATATTTGGTTTTGCTACTAAGCATGATTTTTTATTCAGCAGGCTGCTATGTGCGAGAAGCGTTGTCATGCCATCATTCAAAACTATTTTTTTAGTGATGCACGCAAATCAAAGCTAATAGTTTTGATGAAGGGTTAAAATTGTCTGTTTTTGAAAGTTGAAATAGCAAACTTTGACTTTTAAAACAACTGAAGGTTAGTAAATGACATTTCTCCTCATAAGGCTGGTCATAGTGAGGAGTAATTTAGACTAGTGTCATGCATATGACACTAGGCTAAGTTACTACCTTCATAATGCAAAATAACATAATGCTAGTATCTTAGATGGCTTCATTTATTAACTTGTAGACTCATCTTGTCTTGAAAAGCGTTATGTTACAGTAACATATTATGCTAACATCTCTCATTAATTACTTGCCACATAAGCAAAAATTTCTTGGAGTGCGCTGTGTTACTAGCTAAGTTACTCCCACTATGACTAGCCTAAGACTAGCCACAGTGGGAGTAACTTCAGCAGTAACATCGAGTCCAACTCAGCAAATTTGCTTATGTCACATTGAGTTAATGAGGAGAGAGATAGTTACAGTAACTTACTCCCTCCGTCCGGGTTTATTAGGCCCCCTTTCATTTTGAGCCAAACTTTGACCATGAATTTTAATTAATAAAATATAAAATACATGTCACAAAAAGTATACCATATGAAACCTCTTTCAAATACAAATTCAATAATATACTTTTTGTAGCATAAACTTTATATATTTTTAGTTAAATACATGGTCAAAGTTGAACCCAAAATGAAAGAGGGCCTAATAAACCCAGACGGAGGTAGTAGCTAGTTACTGTAACATCACATGTCCCAAAGCAATATGCGTCTATAACCTAATAAATGATTGTTTGCATGTTACCACACTTATGTTACTACCCACTATGAAGGTAGTAACATAGTCTAGAATATGTGTATGTTAATAGTGTATGTTACTCTTCATTGTGGCTAGTCTAAAGAATACTCTTTGTGTGGATTGGGACAAAGTAAAGCATGCTGAGTCACCGAAAATTCATGGACGCATTTATTTATTACATTTAAACGCATTGCAAATATTACAACAAACATAGGACGTCTTACGAAAAACCATCAATACCTGCATACAGCTCAACAACGAACAAACAACAAGACGCTTTTCACCTAAAAGGCAGACGAGGATGAGAGGACATATAGGCCGTGCGGTGATAATTTACGTAGTACGCACGTAGCCTTTTACCTTGCAATCAAAGAGCCGAAATGAAGCACACGCTAAATCATGTACGCACTCTTTTTTTTACGTGCCTTTAATGTGCGTGTTACGCTTGGCGCACGTACGTGCTCGTGGCCTACTTTGGCTGGAACCTGGACCTGATGCTTTCCACCACGCCGCCGTCGGTCTGCAGCGCCCGGGCCAGCACGTCCGTCGGCACCGCCGGTGCCGCCCCGAACATTGCCTCGCCGAGCCTCTGCGTGCCGGGGAGCTGGCTGTCGAACGCTGAGATCGCCACGGCGGGCGCCTCGCCGACGCTGCGCTCGTAGTGCATCATGCCGCGCGGGAACACGAAGACCCCGCCCTTGGGCACGCCCCGGGTGATGTGCCTGCCGGAGGTGGTGACGAAGCCCACCTGCAGGGTCCCCTCGGCAACGAAGAGGATCTCGGTGGCGCGCGGGTGCGAGTGCGGCGGGTTCGTGCCGCCCCACGGCGCGTAGTCGACCCGGGACATGGACACGCCCAGCGTGTTGAGCCCCGGGAGCCTCTCCACGTCCGCCGCGGTCACCACGGAGCCCATCGGGTTGCCGCCGCCATACACGTCGGCCGCGCTCGCCAGCCCGGCGTAGAAGAAGTCCTCCGCCGTCACGTTCTCCGCAGGCTTGCACGGGTACCCGTTCACCCTCAGCGCTGCACACACATATGAAACATGACACAAACGCATGCATTCCGGTCAATGGTCGATCATGCATGTACAACGAAATGAGAATTGGCCAGTCACTCACGTCCCTGGAGGGAGATGTAGTCGGCGACGCAGAGGTCCTGGAGCATGTCGGGGTCGCCGGCGAGCGTCAACGGCGCCGCAGCGAGCGCCAGGAGGGCGGCGCAGGCGGCGAGGAGGACAGCACAAAGCTTTGCCATGATTAGTAGTTAACCTTGTTGGTCCTTGGGCCTGGAACGCTACCTTGCTGGTAGCTCGTGAGCTAGCTAATTAGATGATTAACTTTCGGCTTGGTGAAGAGGGGGAGCTTGGGAGGTGGTATTTATAGACTTGAACGTAGTTGGTTAAGGCGCGTGAACGGTGGGTCTATCTGTCATGTCTCATGTGATCACTACAGTTAATTACCAATCATGTCTTAAGGCTTGGGTTGGTGGAGCTAGCTACTAGTATAGGTAGTGCTTAATAGTTAATACTTCCTTTTCAGGACAAACAATGTTGCTTGTCACGTGAACTGACGGTGCAAACCATATCGTACGTACAAACTATTCATGCAAAACTGTCACGCATGCATGCATCTTATACACAAGTGCCAGCATGGCACACCTCTTTAGTTATACTAAACTCGCATGCATGTCTCTTTCTTTTTATTATATGATGACGTGCACGCTATATTTGTGTGCACGTTCACATATATTTTGTGTACAGGTCTAGTCGCCTAAACACAAAGCTGTTAAAACAGAAAATTTGGGCTAAAGCGGCACTCACAAAGTTGGTATATGCCTTTGCATCACCATAATTTAAACAACCTCGTAACCTCTATATTTTGAGAATGTGAAGGTTCGGTATGAAGCTCGCTCAAAATCCCAACCCTGAATGCAGAAGGGAAGTTTCAGCTTCGTCCTCCTCGCGCCACGACCGAATTTTCAAGTTGTGCGGCCTACGATGCATCACAGGCGAGCAACCACTTGGCCATTAATCCACCGGATTTCCGTGGCGGCCCATCGGATGGACACCACGTGACATCATCTCCTGCCTTGCATGTGAGCAGGCCGGAAGGCGACTTAGCGCGGCAAAGTTTCCCACTGGGAAGCGTGCCCCTTGATGGCGCCCATAGTGGCCTATAGAAGGCCGCCACCCCTCCCTTCTCTACCCTACTCGAACCCACCCGCCGGTCCCTCCCAATCCCCTCTCTTCCCCACTCCAAGACACCTTGATGCCTTGGTGCAGCAGTACGAGCTGCCCCTCACCTTTAGCTTTGGGGATGATGAATCCAAGCCGGGTGAACTGTATCTTCTGTTTCCACATTGGGACCAATATGATATAGTATTGGACCTCCTCATGGCGACAGAAGAGGACCCCGTAACCGCGCCCATCTCCATCTCATGCCTGTGGCGGAGGATCCGATTGTCGAGGAAGAATTCTAGGCCATACGGGCCCTTGTTGAAGCATTCGCCAATGCCCCTGACAAAGCGCCCGTGCCCAATCCCTTCACTGCAATCGTCGTGGCTACAAGTAGTTTAGTCCATTAATTTAGTTTTATGAACATAAAATCACTTACCATTTTTTCTCCTCTTATGTAAGAAGTTTGTAATGGGGTATTAGCTTAAATTAATGTTTTAAATCCATTCAATTGAGGGTTTTACTATTGAGTTGATGCAACAAGAAAGCAAAAAAAGATAGAGGTGTCCATTTTTGTGATTGCATTTGCACACAAGCCCAGTAGCCACCATATCCATATGAAGCGCGCTCCATATATGATGGATGGCGATCACAACTATGTCGACTCCACTAGAGTTGCTATAAGAAGTCAAGCTTGTTGCGTATATGTAAGTTTTTAGTGTGTGGTGTACAACATTAATTTACGGTTCACGTTCAAACTATGATTTTTTGTTTTGTGTTTGTTTGTTTTTTCTTATTTTGCGTTCAAATTTGTAAAGACGTAACATTGTGTTATTAGTTTTCTGACTTTGTGTTGTTCAACACTAAGCAAATATATCAAACTTATAGGAAATAACTTACATTTTGAAGTTACACAAATCCTCTATGTAAAAGTCCATAGGTGTGACATTACTAATACTTTTCTTAAACACTGCATATATTAACTAGTACAAAAGATTACAATCGTTTGTTACAAATTTCGTCATGCATGACTGGACATCCCCATATAACAACCCATTACATCTATGATTTAAACAAAACCTAGCAATCTCACAGGCCACCTTGTTATTCTCTCGGTTGATCTTCTCTATAGTGCATTTAGGACTTGGAGCAAGAACTCCTAACGCTTCGTTCTTCAGGTCAACGAGAGCCAGTCCATCTTGGACATTAGTAGACAAGTTATTTGTGAACCAGCAGGGAGTCTCCAGAACATAAATCTTATGCAAAGTAACTGGAATGTACAATCCTACAATACAAAGCCCGGTTCTCTGCTTCCTCCATAGATGTGCAGCATGGCAGGAAGTCCCAAAATGGGAGGAGCACCACTCCATCATGATCTCTTATTACCATGCCAACGGTAGTGAAATTCTAAATTTGACCAAACACATAGAAAAAATATCATCCAACCAAATCATCCGCCATATATTTTCAAAATATAAATTGGATATCATATATATGATACTTTTATCTATACAGTTTGTTAAACTTAAAGAAAACTTTAAATCCCCCCCCCCTCTCCGGTTTTAATACAATATCACTATTAAAAATACAATGTCCATCTATACAATGCCATTATCTCTTCCTGAGAAGAATTGATTAGATTTTCGCATTGTACGATGATGTTTATTGATGCAAACATTGCATGCAGTCGTAGAGAAAGAGGCACTACATGCAACGTGTTTAATTAGCCCGAGATTAAAATATGCCATGAGAAATTAAAATACGTCGGAGAAATTAAACGTGCGGAGGCACCACTATCTCTTCCTGGTTTGGACAAGATTACTTGGGAGTGGACGGTGAGTGCGAGGAGAAATGGACAAGATACATGTGGGAGATGGAAGTGTTCGCGACGGCCTCTTGCTTTTCCGAACGAAAAAATCCGATGGCGTGGCTGGTCTTACTTGCTCCAAGATTCGTGTTGGATCCAACGGTCCATGGTACGTTCGATCCCAACAGCTAAAAATCTGATGTAAGATTTTCGGCCAGGAGGGCGGCGTAGGCGGCGAGGAGGACGGGGCAGAGCTTGGCCATGATTAGTAGTTAGTCTGCTTGGTCCTTAGACTTGGCTCGATCTCTAGCTGGCTGGTAGTTATATAGCCCGTGAGCTAGCTAATTACGTCGATGAGACGAACTTTCGGCTTGGTGAAGAGGGGGTGCCTGGGATGTGATGGTAGTAGGTTAAGTCCTAATGAAGGCGCGTGAACGATGGGTCTATCTGTCATGTCTCATGTGATCAGTACACTAATCAAGTGTGAGGTAGAAGAAGAGGAGGCTACGTATAGGTACGTACGTACGAGCTTGATCGATCGTCTGGGTTGTTGGAGTTTCAAGTTTGTTAGGCGACGTACGTAGTACGTGGGAGGTGCGACGGTGAGCAGTGCTTAATACCTCCTTTTCAGGACAAATAGCGTTGCTTAACCATATCGTACGTACGAACTATCCTTGCAAAACTGTCACGCATCCATGCATCTTTTGCATAAGTGTCAGCATGGCGCACGTACGTCTTTAGTTATACTAAACTCGCATGCATGTCTCTTTCTTTTTATTTTATGATGACGTGCACGCTATATTTGTGTGCACGTTCACATGTATTTTGTGTACATGCCCATTCGCCTAAACACAAAGTGTGCAGTAGGTACTGAGGTCTATCAGAGTTGCAATATTGGACCAATCGTCCTAATAAACCACCAAAACAGAAATTTTGGGCAAAAACGGCACTTACAAGGTTGCAATATGCCTCTGGATCATCATAATTTATAAAAGACGCTCCATAAACAACCTCATAACCTCCATATTTCTAGAATGTAAAGGTTCGGTATGAAGCTTGCCCCAAATCCCAGCCGTCACTGCAGGAGAGAAGTTTCAACTTCGTCCTCCTCATGCCACAACCGAATTTTGAAGTTGTGTGGCCTGCCATGTGCCATAGGCGAGCAACCACCTGGCCATTAATACCACACTCCCTTCATCAGATTTATGTGGCAGCCCATCGGATGGACACCACGTGACATCATCTCCTACCTTCCATGTGAGCAAACCGGAAGGTGACTGAGTGCGGCAAAGTTTTCTCACTGGGAATGTCCCCCTTGATGGCGCTCGCAGTGGCCTATAGAAGGCAGCCACCCCTCCCTTCTCTCCCCTACTCGAACCCACCTGCCGGTCCCTCCCAATCCCCTCCCCACCACCCCAACTCCAAGCCAACTTGATGCCATGGTGCAGTAGTATGAGCTACCCCTCATCCAGCTTTGGGGATGAAAATCCAAGCCGGGCGAACCGGATCTCCTGTTGCCGCATTGGGACTAATATGATATGGTATTGCACCTCCTCGAGGCAATGAACTAGGACCGCATAACCGCACTCGTCTCTATCCCAGCACCCGTGCCCGGAGATCCGGCTGTCGAGAAGGAATTCCAGGCCACACGGCCCCTTGTCGAAGCATTCCCCAACGTTCTCGACAAAAAGCAAGCGCCCAATCCCTTCATCGCAATCACCATGACTGCAAGTAGTTCAGTAAAATTAATTTAGTTTTGTGAATGTAAAATCACCGATTAACTTTTCTCCCCCTATGTAAGAAATTTTAATGCAATATTAGCAGAAATTATTATTTTAATCCATTCAATTGAGGGGTTTACTATTGAGTTGATGCAACAAGAGAAAACAAAAGATAGAGGCATCCGTTTTGGTGACTCTATGTTTGCACACAAGCCCAACAGCCTCCATATCCATATGAAGTGTGCTTCATATATGACTGATGGCGATTGCAAATATGGCGACCCTGGTAGAGTTGCTATAAGAACCGAAGGTAGTTGTGTATATGTAAGTGTTTAGTGTATGGCGTACAACATTATTTTATTGTTCACGTTCAAACTATGTTTTTTATTTTGTGTTAGTATGGTTGTTGTTTGTTTGCGTTCAATTTTGTAAGGACGTAATGTCGTTTTTTTTTTCTGACTTTGTGTTGTTCAATACTAAGCAAATATATCAAACTTATAGGAAATAACTTACAAAGGTGGAGTTACGCAAATCCGCTTCATAAAAGTCCATAGGTGTAGCATTACTAGTAATTTTTTTAACCACTACAAGATTACAATCCGTCGTTACAAACTTTGTCATGCATGACGGGACATCCCCGTATAACAATCCATTAACTCTATGATTTAAACAAAACCTAGCAATCTCATATGCCACCTTGTTCTTCGTCTCTCGGTTGATTTTCTCTATAGTGCATTGAGGAATTGGACCAAGAACTCCTAACGCTTCTAATGCTTCCTTCTTCAGGTCAACGAGAGCCGACCCATCTAACGCATTATTGACAAGTCATTTTCATGAACCGGCAGATAGGTTAGCTAAGTTCTCTAATACACTAGAGCAGGGGCGCCATTTGTGGTTGATCCATCTCCATGATCCTTTTTGTACACCACTTTATGTGGTTTATGATCAATAAAACTTAGCTTCACCCCTAAAAAAAACGGAGAGACAGTCGTCAGAACGGAAGGCTTATGCAAAGTAACTGAAATGTACAATCCTGCAATACAAGCCTTGTTCTCGGCTTCCTCCACATATGTGCAACATGGCAGGAAGTCCGAAAATGAGAGGAGCGCCACTCCCTCATACTCTTAGGCTGGTCGTAATGGTAGTATCATAGCTAGTATCATGCATGCCAACTAGGCAATTTTGATGAGGTGTAATAGAATTAAATAAAGAAAGAGAAGGTAGAGTATCATATCATGATACTGTATCATAATAAATGCTATGCTACTTTGTGTCATGCATGGCAATAAATAAAATACTATATGATACTAGTACATGATACTATGCATTAGGGAGGTAGTATCATACACTAGTATCATATGCATGATACTAGTATATGATACTCCCCATTACAACCAGCCTTACTACCACACCGACACTAGTAAAATTCTAAATTTGACCAAACACATAGAAAACAATATCATCCACAATACCAAATCACCCACCATATATTTTCATTATATAAATTGGATATCATATACTATATGATATCATTATCTATAGAGTTTGTTAAACTTTTTTTCTGTGAATGATACGGTTTGGTAAACTTACAGAACTTGGAATTCCCCTCTGGTTTTAAATACAAGGTCCCTATAAAAAAAATACAATTTGCATCTATACGATGCCACTATCCCTTCCCGAAAAGAATTGATTAGATTTTTGCCTGGTATGATGGTGTTTATTAATGCAAACGTTGCATGCGGCAATAGAAAAAGAGGCATCACATGCAGCATGTTGAATTAGAGTCAAATTAAAATACGTGCGGAGAAATTAAAGTTCGTGTGGAGAAAGAGGCACCACTATCTGTTCCTGGTTTGGCTTGGGAGTGGCGCTGGGTGTGAGGAGAACGGCTTTGCTAGACGTACTCTCTCCATTTCTTTTTACTCCGCGTATAAGATTTGGTCAAAGTCAAACTATACGAAATTTGACCAAATTTATACCAAAAAATATAAACATCTACAATACTAAAATTATATAGTATGAAAATACACTTCATGGTGCATCTGATAATGTTGATATCATATTGTGAATGTTCATATTTTTTAATACAAAATTAGTCAAACTTTATAAAAGCTTGATTTTGACCAAACCTTATATGCAGACTAAAAAGAAACGGAGGAAGTACGTAAACATATAACTTTACGTAAGGGCTTGCTTGGCACAGTTTGATTGGAAAATCGCCCACCCCCATTATTAGTTGAGTGGTAAGTTTTACGTTGCTTTTACGCAAGCTATTCATATATGCAGTATTATGGTGAGGAGAAATGGATAAGAGCCATGCGGCGTGAAGAGATGGAAGCGTACACGACGGGCCCCTTCATTTTCCGAACGAAAATATTCGATGATGTGGCTGGTCTCACATGCTCCAAGATTCAGGTTGGATCCAACTGTCCAGGATACGTCGATCACAACAGCTAAAAATCTGACATAAGATTTTCAGTGATTCTGACAGTTAAACTACTAGCTAGTGAAACTGACAGGACTCATTGCATCCACGGATATTTTTTTTGGAAAAGAAGAAAAAACCCCGAGCCCTGCATCAATCGATGCATGCAGTCCTCTTATTAAAAAAGGAAAAGAGTCTTAGGGTCACAAAAGACCCATAATCTTAGTGCAAAACGAAAGAAGACATTACAAAAATGCCACATCCTGCGATACATAGCAGACTACGATGCCTATATACCTAACCTATTATGCATTCATGAAATTAACACCCACCAACACAAAAGAAGGAAACCAATGAATAGAAACCAGTATACTGCATCCAGAACAATTAAAATGACACTTTTACGTGGTCTTTGTCATCATTAGTAGTACAACATGAACAACATGCAAGCTTGGTCGGCCGGATACTGCTTTAGAGCATGGCTAATAGTATAGCCAGCTGTTAGCTATATTGTCTTGCCACATCATCTATAGCCAATCTTATAGCCGGCAAGTACAATAGTTGCATGTAAATATGTACTACCTTTTTTATACATGACTCATTTTCCTCTCTCACAACATGCCTAGGAGCATGTGCTGCAGCCGACTATTAAATGTAGCCCGCTTCCCTTCTCTCTCCTTCAAGTCATCGAAAATATAATATTTAAAGGCTTACAGCCCGCCTATGTCATCCTATTGTATGAACCTGATGGACTCCACCACCCCAGACCCCACCGTCGATCTGGATCGCCCTGACCAGCACTTCCGTGGGCATCGACAGCAAGGCGACGAAGAACAGACTGTGTGCCAGGAAGCTGGCTGTTGAAGGCCGAGATTGCCATGGGCCGGCACGCTAGTGGACAACACCACGTGGGAAGACGAACATCTCGCCGTTGCAGATGGTGCGGGCGAGGTGCTTGCCGGAGGTGGTGATGAAGCCGACGTCGAGGGAGCCCTCGAGGACGAAGAGGAGCTAGGTGACGCGCGGGTGGGTGTGCGGCGGGTTCACGCCATCGCCATGGACATGCCCAGTGTGTTGAGCCCCGGGACCTTCTCCACGTTCGCCATCGACCCGAACGCGTTGCCGCCAGGTTTCCCCGGGAGGGACAGCACGTCGGAGTAGAAGTCGTTTGCCATCGTGTAATCGTATTCTCCGGCTTGTTGCACGGGTACCCGTTCAGCCGCAGTGCTGATGCTGCACGTATGTTTGGCCGACCTTACTCATCATGATCTAAACATGGGTACATAAGCATGGAAGACCAGAATGACGGAGATCACACTTACGGCCGTACAGAGATACGGCCGTACAGAGATTTGTAATCCGTGACGCAGATGTCCTGGAGCATGTCAGGGTCGCCGGCAAGCGATGGGGCGGTGAGGGGCAGGAGGGAGCTGCTTGGACGCCATGGTCAAGTACTGCTTGAATTCTACTGGTTGTTACTGAGCTCTTCCTGCTGAGGATCGATGAGGTCATGAGGACGGAGGCATGCAGCGAATGTACGTATAGCTAGTGCCGTGCAGCGTAATGGAGTCGCGATTGATCGATGGGCATGCGACGAAGAGTTAGTTGGATGTACGGTTTCAGTATATGACTTTGATCCAGAGCAATCTGTTGTATACAATTGTTTTTTGCAAGGGCTGTTGTATACAAACTAAGCAAAGCAAACATTGATTGGACGATTATGTGACCATATATACGGACGATAACTATTGATGGGAAAAGCTATCCAAGTGGGCACTTAAGAAGAAAAAGCTACCGTGTTATAGATGTAGTGAGCCAGGACATTTTGTGGCAGAGTGCACGACTAAGCTTTGTGACTATTGCAGTAGATCGCAACATGTGTCTGCGGAATGCCCACTTCTTCCAGGCCCCAAACCGGTGGTTAACATTTATGGAGTATGTTGTCAAGAGCTGATGTTCTTTGAGTCACCGGAAATGGCACCTATGGGACATGTGATGGAGAGTAGCTTCCCCGCAGTAGTCAATGTTACTAATGGGATTTTGACAGAGGCACAAATTGTGCGGCAGTTGAGGGATCTTGTACCAGGCGATTATCAGTGGGACCTTGTCAAGTTGGAGGATCAGATTTACAAGGTGGACTTCCCCACTAAGGAGGATCAGTTGCATGTTCTCAAATATGGCTTGTGTAGAGTTCAGAGCACGAATATTGTCATTGCGTTTAATGAGTGGACAGAGAAGGAGCCCGAGGGTACACCGTTAGAGAAGGTGTGGGTTCGTTTCTTTGAGGCACCGCGCAAATATATTAATCATTTTCTGGTTGCTTGGAGCTTGGGCTCACTCATTGGTAAGACGGAGCAGGTTGACATGCCGTTTACTCGAGCTCACGGAGCTGCGAGGCTTCTTGTGAGCGTGCTCAGTTTGCAGCACGTGCCGGATGTGGTCAAGTGGACACATGCCGGGGCTACATATGTGCTCGAGCTTGAGATTGAGGATACGCCGGTACCACAGGAGGGAGATGATCTTCAGGACATGGATACGACTGAGGGAGATCGATGGAGCCCCCGGGAATCAGGATAAGGGGCCTGAGAGTAATCCATAGGAGCCGGCCAAGGGGCTGGAGTCGCAGACAGATAAGGAGGCTACGGCCAAGGGACCGTCTTCCATGACACCGATTAACACGCTTAGGTTTGGTTCTTTTGGTGCTCGGTCTGCACCTAGTCGGTTATGGAGCAACCGAGTGGAGGCGGATGACCCTGAGGACCTCGAGTTACCACCGGTGTTGCTCCCTTCTGTTGGTTCGCCTAATGTGCTTTTGTCCCAGAGGGTTAATTCCGAGGTTCAGGACTCGCAGGGCACCGATTTTCCAATAGCGATTGGGGGGGGATGATGGGCAGGAGGCTCACATCCCCAGTCCATTTTCGTCTATGCCTGGCCAGCTGGGGGAGTGGAGCGGGCAGGAGGCCCGCCCTGCTCTCTCACCACGGGGCAGCCCTGGACAGCTTGGAGCGGGGGGCGGGCAGGAGACCCGCAACTCATCGACGTCGACTCCGCGCCACGATGCCGGATTGGGGGGGGGGGGGAGGAGCGGGACTATGGAGCAGGTGGCTCCACGGTCGCTGGCCCCCACCATTGTGGCCGAGGTTGCTCGCTCGGCCGCGCCTATCCCTTCTTCACCGGCCTTTAGGGATGCGCGTCCGAGTGGGGAGCACTCACCTCCGGAGAGGACTATGGAGGAGCTCGTCACCTTCGGTGGGATCCCGGATCCGGTTACGTCTAGCAGGCGGGTCAGCAACCGGATCCAGGAACAACCTGATGCTGATGACCTGCAGTTAGCGCGCGCCAAGAGGGCGGCCATGCTTCGAGATGTCGAGGCAACTACAGGTATATCTTTTGATAAAAGTTGTTCAATTATGAATTTTTCAGAGCATGAAATTATGGATAAGGCAAACAACTTAGGAATTACTTTGGGTTCAAATGAAAAAGAGGTAGCGAAATCTGTTAATGATCTTTTGGATTTAGAAGCAAAACGGGCCTCTGAAATAATTAGGAACCTTGCATCAGTTAAACCCATGAATGAGGATGACACGAATAATCTAGGAATTGTAGCCCTAGAAAACATTTGCAATAATCTTTTGCCAAGTGATGACGCCGAGGATGAGGAGGGGTCGAAAAGTATGGACACGGTAGAGCCTCTAGGCACGGAGGGCACTGTTTTGTGTTATGTTGCACATACGTGTATGGAGGGTGCTGGGGAGAAGCCTAAGCGACCCTGGAAACGAAAGATTTATCCTACCTCCGCAGTTCGTAGAAGCGCTAGAGTTAAGCTTAAGAAAAAAAATTCCATGATGACATATTAAAGGAATCTTTTGGAATAGCAGAGGTCTTGCTGACTTGGCTAAACGAAGGTTCTTGGCAGAAACAACAGTTGAGCAACATTTAGATTTTATTGCACTTTTAGAAACACGACGTGATAATTTTACCTCTCAATTCCTTGCAACTCTTGCTGGAGGAATTGATTTTGATTGGCACATCTTACCTCCTAGAGGAAGATCTGGTGGGATCTTACTAGGAGTTCGATGTGAAACACTTGAGGTCCTTAACGTGGTTCGGGGTGATTTTGCGGTTAAGTTTCGGGTGAGATCAAAATTGGATGGGTTTCGATGGTCTCTCGTAGCGGTGTATGGTGCAGCACAACCTGAACTTAAACCAGATTTCCTAGCCGACTTGGTGCGGATTTGTGGAGATGAGACTCTACCGATCCTTGTCGGTGGTGACTTCAATATAATTCGGAGGAGAGATGAAAAGAACAATGACAATTTTGATAGTCGGTGGGCTATGATGTTTAATATGATTATCGAGAGTCTGAATTTGAGAGAAATTTAACTCACCGGTAGACAGTTTACTTGGGCCAACTCGTTGCCCATTCCAACGTATGAGAAGTTGGATAGGGTACTTGCTAGTGTGGAGTGGGAACAAAAATATTCTTTGGTGTGTTCATGCGATGCAAAGAGCGGTCTCAGATCATACACCATTGCTTGTAGACTCGGGCGAGGCCACTAACGTTGCGAATAAGAATGCTTTCTCTTTTGAACTTAGTTGGTTCGAGAAATAAAACTTCTTGGAGATCATCGCCCATGAATGGGCCATTCCGGTTAGTGGAAACACTAGTCTTGAGAGATGGCAAAATAAGATACGACATATGAGACAGTTCTTGCGAGGTTGGGCCAGAAACGAAAGTGGGATTTACAAACAAGAAAAAGAGAGACTGACTAGTTTAATTGAAGCTTTAGATTTAAAAGCAGAAAGTGCCTTGCTTATGGTGAATGAGCAAAGTTCTAAGTCCGAAGCTGAGCTAAACCTTCGAGCGCTTCTTAGAGAAGAGGAGCTCAAATGGGCACTACGCGCCAAAGTGCTTAAGGTTGTCCAAAGGGATGACAATACACAATTTTTCCATATGATTGCGAATGGCAAACATAGGAAGAAGAAAATTATTCAGCTGGAACAGGACGAGGGGACAATTATAGGGCAAGAGAACCTGAAGGCATATATCTCTAATTATTATAAACAACTCTTTGGACATCCGGAAGCAAGTACGGTGTCCCTAGACGAGTCTGTAATCGGTGATATTCCGCAGCTACAGGTAGAAGAGAACGATATTTTGGTTGCACCGTTTACTGAGAAAGAGGTTCTTGATGCAATCTCACAAATGAAATCGAATAAAGCACCGGGACCAGATGGGTTTCCAGCTGATTTCTATAAGAAATGTTGGCATATTATTAAGGGTGATCTTATGCCTATGTTTCAGGATTTCTTTAACGGTCATTTAGAGCTGTTTCATCTTAACTTTGGCATGATTACGCTATTGCCAAAGAAAGAAGAGGCAGCTCGAATTGAACAATTCAGGCCAATCTGTCTTCTCAATGTGAGTTTCAAAATCTTCACAAAAGTGGGTACTAATAGACTGACACAGATCACCCATTCAGTGGTACAATCGAGCCAAACAGCGTTCATGCCAGGACGACATATACTAGAGGGGGTGGTCATGTTGCATGAAACGCTACATGAAATTCATTCAAAGAAGCTAGATGGGGTTATCTTCAAAGTGGATTTTGAGAAGGCGTATGATAAAGTTAAGTGGTCTTTCCTACAACAGGCAATGCGCATGAAAGGTTTTAGTGAGGTCTGGCGGAACCAAGTGGGTTCTCAAGTCCAGAAGGGAAGTGTCGGAATCAAGGTTAATGATGACATCGGTCATTATTTTCCGACACACAAGGGTTTGAGACAAGGAGATTCCATGTCTCCTCTCTTGTTTAATATCGTGGCCAATATGTTAGCCATTCATATTGGCAAGGCCAAGCAGCATGGCCAAGTGGAGGGGTTAGTCCCTCATCTGGTTGATGGAGGAGTATCCATCTTACAATATGCTGACGACACTATCCTATTCATGGAACATGACATTGCTAAGGCGTGTAATATGAAACTTATTCTCTGTCTTTTCGAACAATTGTCTGGTTTAAAGATAAACTTTCACAAAAGTGAGTTGTTCTGTTTTGGGTAGGCCAAAAACGAACAAGACACATATAGACAATTGTTCGGGGTGTGAATTGGGTTCTTTACCATTCACTTATTTGGGTATACCGATTCATCACCGTAAGTTATCCAATAAAGAATGAAAATGTATCGAAGATCGAATAGAAAAAAAGCTTAGTTGCTGGAAGGGTAAGCTAATGTCTTATGGAGGTCGGCTAGTGTTGATTAACTCAGCACTGACTAGTATGCCGATGTTCCTTCTATCGTCCTTCAAAATTCCGAAAGGGGTACGGAAACGACTTGATTTCTTTAGATCTCGGTTCTTCTGGCAGTCAGATGAGGCCAAGAGGAAATACCATCTCGCGCGTTGGGACATTCTTTGTCGATCAAAAGACCAGGGTGGTCTCGGTATTGAGAACTTAGAAATCAAGAACAAGTGCCTCATGAGTAAATGGCTCTACAGGTTAGAGACAGAGTTGGACGGCATGTGGGCACAGATTTTGCGTAATAAATACCTCCAGTCCAAAACACTCGCTCAGGTTACCATCAGACCAACAGACTCGCCATTCTGGAAAGGTCTTATGCGGGTAAAGGACTTGTTCTTTCGGAGGGTCAAATTCCTGGTTGGCAATGGGATGTCAACAAGGTTTTGGGAGGATACGTGGTTAGGAGAGACGCCCCTATCCGTACAATATCCTACCTTGTATAACATTGTGCAACGGAAGGAGGATTACATAGCCACAGTTTTACATACGATCCCCTTAAATATTCAATTCCGACGAGCACTAGTTGGTGAGCGATGGAATGCATGGATGCACCTGGTTCGGAGATTGATGGATGTTCAACTCTCTGATCAATCGGACTCCATGCAATGTAAGCTAGCTAAGAATGGGATTTTTACGGTAAAAACTTTCTATATGGATTTGATTAATTCTGGCCCAGTCCCGAGATCGTTGCATATTTGGAAGATTAAGGTTCCTTTGCGCATTAAAATCTTTATGTGGTTTGTCCACAAGCAAGTCATTCTTACAAAGGACAACTTAATCAAGAGGCGATGGGTAGCTAGTCCACGATGTTGCTTTTGTGATCATGATGAAACAATACAACATTTATTTCTTGAATGCCCATTGGCCAAATTGCTTTGGAGAACGATTCATATAGCCTTCAACATTACTCCTCCAGTTGACATTGCATCGTTGTTTGGAATGTGGTTAACTGAGGTCGAACATACTACAGCGACACGTATTCGGATTGAAATTTGTGCGCTATTGTGGGCTATATGGAATTGCAGGAATGATTTGATTTTTAACAGACAACACAATTTAACATTCTTGCAGGTTATCTTCAGAGAGGCTTTGGTTACTGGGTGCAACCAGTGGGAGATGGTCGCACGGGCTATATTCAACCGGTTCGGATGGCGGTCGCATAACAGGATAGGAGTCTAGGGAGCTTATCCTTATTTATTGCCATTCCGGTTGAGCTTGTTAGCATGAACTTTGCTTTACTTTTTTTTCCCTCCACTTGCGAGCTATAAGACGACTTTGTTATACTTTGCGACTTCTTAATAATATGGCTGCATGCATCATTATGATGCAGAGGCCGGGGGTATGCCTCCATTTCCAAAAAATAATATACGGACGATAACATGTGGAGGTTAGACAGTCGGCAATTCAGAAATAACATGGTCGGTTCGTTCATCCTTGCAGGTATGCAGTGGAATATTTTACCAAAATCAGTATGACCACACAACACTGATGGCCGACAACTTTGATCCTGAATCAGTATGTCGCATTGGAATGATTGACGAAAAATTTCTCTATTCTTGAATCTGACTAATCTTTATGAGTGCAAATTTCAGTCACTTTCAGGTTTGCTGCTTTGACTTCTCATGCATGAATTTAATTTCCATATACATTGTCCACGTATGACACATTTGGCTATATTTTCATTAGCATATAGTCAAAGGCTCACCATTGGGAGATGGCATGATAAGTGAGTGGCTTAAATATATATGAATGACATAATAGTGAATTATATATAGCGCACTTTGGACAAGTTAAGAGTATATGTTCAGAATTCATATAGCAATGATTCAACATATAATTTCTTTATTAAAACTATAATAAGGTATCAGTTGCATCCAAATGAAAAGGGAATTGAATACTTGCATGATCGTTCAAGTTCTATAAACAGAATATGAAACTTCAAATTCGCATGAACAGAAAAGAGAGAATTCCTTATTTGGCCCTTTTTTAAAATCTGCTGCCCTTTTTGGCCCTAACAAAACATTTCTTACTTTTTTGACATCCAAACTTCATTTTGTTCCTTCAATGACATTTTCGTTAGTTTTGGCCACTAAGACGGTCAAGTGCAACCTAAAAAGTCTTTTTTACCCCTGCTTTAGTTCACTAGTAAAAAGGAAGAAAGCGTTATGACCGAAACTACTTGATTGATAGATAGAATAAATCCACGATAAGCTGGTATGCATACGTGCAAAGTTAGCCTTAAACAAACACACAGACAACTTGATTGTTCTCAACTACCGGGCCGTGTGCGTGGTGTCCGCCTGTCCGGCTACTCGTGTTCAACAGTAAGCGTTCTCTCCGTTCACGTCTGCCTGCCATGTGCGTGGTGTATACGTCTTTTGTACGCACAGGTCAGTTTAGTTAGCTATAAGGAAAAAATATTGAAACACATAGATGCAAGATATCTGTGAACATCTTTAAAAAAATTGGTGAACTGATTTCTTTTTTACTTAGATATCCGGGATAGTCAAATAGTGCAGTAGGGGTAAAATGGTCTTTGTATCTCACACTTAACACTGTGAGTGGCAAAAATAGACGGAAATGTCATTGAGGGGACAAAATGAAGTTTAAGTGTCAAAAAGAGAAGAAACTTTTGTTTTGGGCCAAAAAGGGAAGCAAATTTTAAGGAAGGGCCAAATAAGGAATTCTCTCAACAGAAAATGGTTGGTAGCTGCAAAAAAAGTCGAACAGAAAAGTGAACTCAATGATTACATAACATTGAAATAGATGCCTAGAGTTATTTTATTATCTCTATGTTACAATCTGAAATAACTTGGTTTATTCGTGTATGCTAGCAGTATGCAGTGAAGGCATTCTTTTCTATCATTCCCAAATTAATATGACCTTGCACAACAACGATGGCGGACAACATTCACGTCTGACGGACGGAGATTTGTATCTACTCTTCAATCCATCTAATGTTTATCATTGCAACACATAACATGCATATTTTGCTTGCACCTCTTTTACCCGTGTAATTCTGTACATATCTCTAACACATGTTTTTGATACACTAATAGTTTACTGCAGGTTGAGCATTTATCTCTGAACTTATTTTCCTTTTCTTCAGAATATTGCTGATAAGCTTTTTCATCTTTCGATTCTTAGCCATTAATTCCATGGACAATGCTACCTCCCAATACAAAGTCTTCAGGGAACAATGGTGTGAACAAAACTAAGTGGAATTTTACCATACAAAACTGCAGGCATGCGAGATGCTCTCTCTATTTCACCCTCACTGGTTACTATGCTAAGACATGCATCAACTTGGTTTGATTTCCTAAAAGAGGGCACGAAGCCCACCACAGCATGTAACCATGCATTCTCGCATGCGACTTATATTCTGTTTATACATATATTCCCTTTTAGTTCTCATATATATTAAATATTCATCTTCCATGCAAACAAATCTCACTAACATATGTCACAACCAATTCTCGCAGCAATTGCGCGGAGTATCATCTAGTTTTGTTTAACATGACCTTTTATTGAAGTTCAATCCAAACACTTTCTTTTTTTATAATTATTTGGTCACACGGTCTCGTATACTTAAAAAAAGGAAGAAAACTGAGAACACTTGCATGCTGTTGGTTTTGCACTAGCTATACTTATTTTTACAACACATTGTGCATTTCTTAGTAACAGGGTTTCCGCAACAAAGGTGTATGTCTCTCTCTAGTTGTGACAAAGTCGTGCCATTTCAAGCAGAATGCCTCATTTCACCATGGAACTTTCATTTCTTTTCCTATTTTTCCAAAATGAAAAGACAGATCCACTTATTAGTACGATATGTTAACTCAGAGGCGTTCATTATGGGTGTGCCAACTTCAACTTTTCTCATTTTTATCAATTTCAGTCAACTTCAATTGATGACATGACAAGGCGAAAGGTGAGCCTGAAGAGGAAGAGGGCGCGGGTGCTCGTTGCCTGCGGAGGCTAGAACCGTAGTGGCGTCGTTCTACGAGCACGGAGGAGAAGGGGAAAACGGGCATGCGGACAAAAGGAGGCGGTCCCGCTGTCAAAACAGAAAGAGAATGCGTGGATCACCATGATCTGTCTGGCAGACTGAAAACATAAGATCTTCCAAGACTGCTCTCAAATCACCTATTCACTCGCGTTGAATGAACAGTGCACCCCGTGCTTCTAATTTCTAACCAAATGCGCGTTGAATGAACAATGCACCCCGTGCATCTAATTTCTAACCAAATTCTAACCATATACATCACTTTGGGCCGTTGGATCTTCATGCGTAGATAGCCCATATGTATTATAAGGTACTCTAAACTTTAGTCCAAAGGATAAAACCAAATGACTGCCAACATTGTCCAGCTCCAGTTCGAACACATTTAGAGTTCTTTCGCTTATCAACTCAATGAACTAAATATTTACCGGCTTAATCTCTTAAAGGTGCTCATAATGATACAGGGATACGATGTGCGAGCATGCATTCATGGGGTGAGTATACATCTGTTGTTTAATTATGATCATGGGATCTGCATTTGTGTTGTATTTCTAAAAAAAACTATTTAGTCAAGCATACTCTATGATTTTCCATGCTAACTATGTTTCATAAAGTTACATTTTGGTCAAACTCTCAGCACAATCATTTGAAAAATAACAATTAATAATCCGGGGTAGTACATATATATAAACTAAAACCATGCATACATATATGTCACCAGCAAGCCATGAGGAAAGAGCAACAGTAAACAGAAAATTGACAAAAATTGGCATAATAAACATCATAAAGTATACAAAAGGTGTCGAGCGAATTCAAGTGCTGCGCACGGACATTAATTGGTTAAATTACGCACGGCTCGACCATGCAGTCGTCGACATCGAGCGACCTGGCCAGCACGTCGGTTGGAACCGGCGGCGAGCCAATGTACAATGCATCAGCCAACTTCTGCGTGCCCGGAAGCTGGCTGTTGAAGGCCGATATGGCGGCGGCGGGGGAACCATTGTTGTTCCTCTCAAAGTGGACGAGGCCGCGTGGGAAGACAAACACTTCCCCTTTACAGACGGTGCGAGCGACAAACTTGCCGGAGCTGGTGAAGAAGCCGACGTCGAGGGAGCCCTCGAGGACGAAGAGGAGTTCGCTGGCCCGCGGGTGGGTGTGTGGCGGGTTTGCACCCCACGGTGCGTAGTCGACGCGAGACATGGACATGTTAGACAAATAACCCGTGCATGCATACGTGAGCTAGCTAAACGTGAGTGCATGCATGTATTAGCTGCGTGTAGTGTGTGCGTGTTCTGTTGACGGGAATCGGGGGAGCGTTGGAGTCGGTCCTGGCGGGCAGGCATGACCTGGGCATGTACGTGCATGTCGCCGGGGGCCGTGGATGGCGCGGGCTGGATCAAGTGCTCAGCGTGATCTGAGATCGTGGGTACCTGCCCGGCGAGTCCCAGGGTATAAATACCCCTGCGTTGTAACAGATGGATCTGGAGTTTGTTGCTCGAGGCGAGAGAAACGGCCGTTCGTGCGGCCAGCGGCGTACGTGCGTCGGGGCAAACTCTTGCTGTGTTCTTCTCGTTCTTCTTGCTTCTTTCTTCTACGTCTGTGCAAGAGAGAGAGAGAGAGAGAGAGCTGAAGGTGAGGAGGAGAGCTAGGGCTAGACACCAACAGGACACGCCCAGTGTGTTGAGCCCTGGGACTTTGTCTACGTTCGGCGTCGGCTAAGGCCGGCGGTGGCAGCGTTATCTGCGTCATTCCCTTTTTTAAGACATCGTCGTGGAGAAGTTCAAGGCCACTCTCTGCTATCTCCGGAGGAAACTCTAAATCGGATGATCGGATGACGGCGGCGCTTTGGTGTCGTTCCTCCCTTGGGGGTGTCATTCTTGGAGGTACACACGTGATCGAGGGACCAGAGGATGAATTCTTTGGTGGAGCAATGATTCATCCTACACACTGATGGCGACGGATCTTGACGGTGGGGCGCAGTGCAGATTCGGAGTTCGCTGTGGGAGGATGGACTCGCGCAGGAGGATGACGCTGTCGGGCGTCGTGGTGGCGCCGATGGCAGAGAGACCTGGCACGGTACATGCAACCGTACAGCTCTGAAGATGGATTGGTGGCAGGTGGCTGCGGCGGCCTCATACCCGGCAGGCGTCCTGGTTGAGGAGTGCGCCGGACTAGTAGGTGCCCCATACCCGACAGGCGTCCTGGTTGGGACCCCAGGTTTTAGATGTTTAGGTTTGGTTGCGATGTCTGTTTGGTACTAGGTTCAGACTATCTGTGCCCCTTCATCAATTGGATAGGTGTAGCGACAGTTGTTGCTTAGACGGTGGCTTTAGTCTTGCTGTTGTATAGCTTTGTAAGGTTTTGTGAGAATAATTAATAAAATGACCGTATGCATCGCCCAGATGCAGAGGCCAGAGGTCATCTTCCTTTTCTAAAAAAAATCTCTTGAAGATGCTCATAGTGGTATAGGGATAGGATGTGTGAGCATGCGTTCGTGGCGTGAGTGTACGTCTGTTGTTTATGAGCATGGGATATGCATTTGTATTGTGTTTCTAAAAAAACTGTTTAGTCAAGCATACTTTATGATTTTCCATGCTAGCTATGTCTCATAAAGTTGCATTTTGGTCAAACTCTCAGCACAATCATTTCAACAATAATAATTATAATCTGGGGTAGTACATATATAGGAGTATAAACCAAAACCACACATACATATATATCACCAGCAAGCAATGAAGAAAAAGCAACAGTAAACAGCGAAATGACAAAAAATGGCATAATAAACATCATAAAGTATACAAAAGGTGACGAGCGAATTCAAGTGCTGCGCGCGAGATTAAGTTGTTAAATTACGCATGGCTCGACCATGCAGTCGTCGACATCGAGCGCCCTGGCCAGCATGTCGGATGGAACCGGCGGCGAGGCAGTGTACAATGCCTCAGCCAACTTCTGCGTGCCCGGAAGCTGGCTGTTGAAGGCCGATATGGCGGCGGCGGGAGAACCATTGTTGTTCTTCTGAAAGTGGACGAGGCCGCGTGGGAAGACAAACATTTCCCCTTTGCAGACGGTGCGAGCGATAAACTTGCCGGTACTGGTGATGAATCCAACGTCCAGGGAGCCCTCGAGGACGAAGAGGAGCTCGCTGGCCCGCGGGTGGGTGTGCGGCGGGTTCGCGCCCCATGGTGCGTAGTCGATGCGAGACATGGACACGCCCATGGTGTTGAGCCCCGGGACCTTGTCTACGGTCGCCGCCGTTACCACGGAGCCTGACGGGTTGCCGCCCGTGCTGCCAGGGACGGACAGCACATCGGAGAAGAAGTCGTTTGCCATCGTGCTCTCCGGCCTCTTGCACGGGTACCCGTTCAGCCGCAGTGCTGCACACAAGCACGTACGTATGCACATTTGACCCGTTCATTATCCATAGAAGCAAGTATTGGACAGATAGTGTACATGGACGATCACACTTACGGCCGTCGAGTGATTTGTAGTCGGCGACGCACAGGTCCTGGAGCATGTCGGGGTCGCCGGCGAGCAAGGGCGCGGCGAGGGCCAGGAGCACGGCGTAGGCGGCGAGGAGGACAGCCGGGTGCTGCTTGCTCGCCATTGTCAAGTACTGCTTCGATGCTTGGTCTTCACTCTTGAACTTAGCTGTGAGAGTGGAGATGAGGAGCTGTGAGAGTGGAGATGAGGATCGATGAGAATGGAAGCATGCAGCGCGCATGCACATATAGTGCCGCGCAGCGTAACGGAGACGCGACCGATGGGCGTATGGCGAAATTAGTTGGTCGACGTACGGTTTTAATGTGGCTTCGATCCATGGCAATCTTTTGCATCCAAATCAAGCAATGCAACCATTGTGTCAGTGTAAGCGATACGATGCATGTGGAGGTTGGACGTACAGTTTGGACATACAACGCATACAAAGTTTCTTAGTTGGGAGAAAGCTGTATGTTACAGATCAAGGGTTTGCGGAAGAATGGTTACTAGTGACAAGTCAACAATGAAAGGCCAGTAGTGGCTGGGTGATTCACTCAGGGATACCCCACCAGTTACGGCTAAGGGCATCTCCAAAGCGGAGCTTCAAACCGCCCACAACCGTCCGAACTGTGCGGTCCCGATATGTTTAGCCATCCAACACGGTTCTGTATCTACTCTTGTTTTGTACTCTAATTTGCATCATTTGAATAGAACTAACTCGGACTGACGCTGTTTTCAGCAAAATTGCCATGATATTATTTTTGTACAGAATAAAAAGTTTTCGAAATGACCTGAAACTTTATGGAGTCAAGATTTGAAATTAATAACAAATATTGGCGAAAGAATCAGTAGTAGGGGCCCACACCCTAGCCACAAGGGTGGGGGGCGCGCCCACCCCCCTGGGGTGTGCCCTCTGACCTTGTGGCCCCCTGGAACTCCACCAATCTCAACTCCAACTCCATATATTCTTTTTCAGGGAGAAAAAAATTAGAGAGAAGGATTCATCGCGCTTTACGATACGGAGCCGCCGCCAAGCCCTGTTCTTCCTCGGGAGGGCAGATCTGGAGTCCGTTTTGGGCTCCGGAGAGGGGAATCCGTCGCCATCGTAATCATCAATCATCGCCGATCACAAATTTCATGATGATCACCGCCGTGCGTAAGTAATTCCATCGTAGGCTTGCTGGACCGTGATGGGTTGAATGAGATTTACCATGTAATCGAGTTAGTTTTATTAGGGTTTGATCTCTAGTATCCACTATGTTCTAAGATTGATGTTTCTATGACTTTGCTATGCTTAATGCTTGTCACTAGGGCCCGAGTGCCATGATTTCAGATCTGGACCATTTATGTTTTCATGAAATATTTGTGTTCTTGATCCGATATTGTAAGTTATAGTCACCTACTGCGTGTTATGATCCAGCAGCCCTGGAGTGACAATAGTCGGGACCACTCCCGGTGATGACCGTAGTTTGAGGAGTTCATGTGTTCACTAAGTGCTAATGCTTTGGTCCGGTACTCTATTAAAAGGAGGCCTTAATATCCCTTAGATTCTAATAGGACCCCGCCGCCATGGGAGGGTAGGACAAAAGATGTCATGCAAGTTCTTTTCCATAAGCACATATGACTATATTCGGAATACATGCCTATATTATATTGATGAATTGGAGCTAGTTCTGTGTCACCTTATGTTATAACCGTTGCATGATGAATGCCATCCAACATAATTAGCCATCATGGATCCATTGCCTACGAGCCCGTTTCATATTGATCTTTGCTAAGTTACTTTTCCGCTGCCGCTGTTATGATTCCTACAAAATTGCTACTGTTACTTTTCCCATCATTATCGCTACTTCCGTACTACTTTGCTACTAAATAATTTGTTGCAGATATTAAGTCTTTCAGGTGTGGTTGAATCGACAACTCAGCTGCTAATACTCAAGAATATTCTTTGGCTCCCCTTGTGTCGAATCAATAAATTTGGGTTGAATACTCTACCCTCGAAAATTGTTGTGATCCGCTATACTTGTGGGTTATCAATACATTTTTTCTGGCGCCGTTGCCGGGGAACATAGCTCTATTCTTTGAGTCACTTGGGATTTATATCTGTTTGATCACTATGAGGAACTTGAAAGATCAAAGAACTAAGATTTTTTCCTCAACTACGAGGGGAGGTAAGGAACTGCCATCTAGCTCTGCACTTGATTCTCCTTCTGTTTTGAGTAAGCTTGCGACACCTAAAACTGCTATTGATTTCGATATGTCGCATGCTATTGATGATGCCACTTCTGCTATGCATGATGCTTATAATTAAACTATTTCTCTGCTTGATAATACTATGTGCCACTAGGTGAATTTCTTGATGAACAACTTGCTATGGCTAGAGAGAATGAAATTACTCAAACTGATGATATTATTGAAAATGATGATTATGATTCTCCCCCTAGATATGAATTGCCTGTTGTTCCTAAGGGTTATGTTATGGATGAAGAAACTGCTAAAGACTTCTTTTCTTGCAATGATAGACAGGAACTTAATAAACTGTTAGCTAAGCTAAAATAAAAATCCTTGAATGCTAGAATGAAATATGCTCCCGCTTTCGCTACTTCACCTATCTTTGTTACCGATAAGGATTATGAATTCTCTGTCAATCCTGAGTTAATTACTTTGGTTGAATCTGATACTTTTCATGGCTATGAATCTGAAACTGTTGTGGCACATCTTACTAAACTGAATGATATAGCCACACTATTTGCTCATGAGGAAAAAAAATCGCTATTACTATATTCTCAAATTGTTTCCTTTCTCATTAAAGGGTGATGCTAAGTTATGGTTTAATTCTGTTGCCCCTGGTTGTGTGCGTAGTCCCGAGAATATGATTTATTACTTCTCTGCAAAATATTTCCCCGCTCATAAGAAACAAGCTGCTTTAAAGAAAATATTTAACTTTGTGCAATCCAAAGAAGAGAGGCACCCACAAGCTTGGGGAAGGCTTCTCCAATTACTTCATGCTTTGCATGATCATCCTCTCAAGAATAATGAAATACTTGATATCTTTTATAATGGACTAACCGTTGCTTTCAGAGACCACCTGGATAGTTATGCTGATTGTGTTTTCAGGGTAAGAACTATTGAGCAAGCTTAATTGCTATTGAATAATATATTGAGTAATGAAAATGATTGGACACTTTCGTGAACCAACTCCGAAGCCAACTCCAAAGAAAAGGGGCATTTTATTTCTCAGTCCTGAAGATATGCAAGAGGCAAAGAAATCTATGAAAGAAAAAGGTATTTGATGTCGCTTGAAGCTACGTCGGTATTTCCCCAAAGAGGAAGGGATGATGCAGCACAACGGCGGTAGGTATTTCCCTCAGATATGAAACCAAGGTTATCGAACCAGCAGGAGAACCAAGCAACACAAGGTAAACATCCCTGCACACAGATAACAAATCCTCGCAACCCGACGTGTTAAAGGGGTTGTCAATCCCTTTTGGGTAACAGTGCTAGAAATTTAAGCGTGTCGAGAGAAAGTTGTAATAGATTGAATAAGTAGAGTGCAAATAAAATAAAGTGCAGCAAAGTATTTTTGAGTTTTTAATTAATATATCTAAAAATAAAAGCAAATAAAAGTATATCGCAAAGACAAATAATATGAGAAAGAGACCCGTGGGCCGTAGGTTTCACTAGTGGCTTCTCTCGAGAAAAATAGCAAACGGTGGGTGAACAAATTACTGTTGGGCAATTGATAGAACTTCAAATACGCATGACGATATCCAGTAAATGATCATTACATAGGCATCACGTCCAAGATTAGTAGACCAACTCCTGCCTGCATTTACTACTATTACTCCACACATCGACCGCTATCCAGCATGCATCTTGTGTATTAAGTTCATGAAGAAACAGAGTAATGCAATAAGAACGATGACATGATATATACAAGATCTATCTATGTAGAGATAGACCCCATCGTTTTATCCTTAGTAGCAACGATACATACGTGTCGGTTCCCCTTCTATCACTGGGATCCAGCACCGTAAGATCGAACCCACTATAAAGCACCTCTTCCCATTGCAAGATAAATAGATCAAGTTGGTCAAACAAAACCCAAATATCGGAGAAGAAATACGAGGCTATAAGAGATCATGCATAAAAGAGATCAAAGAAACTCAAATACTTTCATGGATATAAAAAGATAGATCTGATCATAACTCAAAGTTCATCGATCCCAACAAACACACCGCAAAAGAGTTACATCATATGGATCTCCAAGAGACCATTGTATTGAGAATCAAGAGAGAGAGAGAGAGAGAGAGAGAGAGAGGAAGCCATCTAGCTACTAACTACGGACCCGAAGGTCTACAAAGAACTACTCACGCATCATCGGAGAGGCACCAATGGAGGTGGTGAACCCCATCCGAGATGGTGTCTAGATTGGATCTGGTGGTCCTGGACACTACCGCAGCTGGATCAATATTTCGTCGACTCCCCTAGGGTTTCTGGAATATTGGGGTATTTATAGAGCAAAGAGGCGGTCGGGGGGGGGCACCCGAGGTGGGCATGACCCACCAGGGCGCGCCTGGGCCTCCTGGCGCGCCCTGGTGGGTTGTGCTCCCCTCGGGGCACCCCCAGGTGCAGCCAGGGCCCGTTGTGTTCCTTCTAGACCATAAAAATTCTCCGTAAATTTTCGTGGTATTTGGACTCTGTTTGATATTGATTTTCTGCAATGTAAAAAACATGGAAAAAACAGCAAGTGGCACTTGGCACTATGTCAATAGGTTTGTACGAAAAAATGATATAAATGACTATAAAATGGTTATAAAACATTCAAGATTGATAATATAACAGCATAGAACAATAAAAAATTATAGATACGTTGGAGACGTATCAGCATCCCCAAGCTTAACTCCTACTCGTCCTCGAGTAGGGATGTGATAAAAACAGAATTTTTGATGTGGAATGCTGCTTACCATGTCATATCGTATTTCTTTCTTTATAGCATGGACATTTTGGACTTTTATATTGTTCAACGCAATAGTCTAGTTTTGACATGATAATTTAAATACTCAAGCATATTGTCGGGGGGATGAATCCCAGGCAGGCAACAGAACCTGGATCCTTTTCAAAAACAACGGGGCCAGCATCGCCCCTCAGTCCGACCCGACCTTGGCTGAGTTGCTCGACTCGGCCAGGTCGCTCGATCCAGCCAAGCAGGCCGACCCGGCCAGGCTCCTCGACTCGGCCCCAACAATCAAGCTCAAGACTTCTCCAGCAAGCCAGCATCGCCCTTGGTGTGTTCTCCAAACCCAGCCAATGGTCAGCGGCTGTCCCATCCCAGCCATACGATGGGACGAGTCTCCGTCAGCTAATGATCAATGCCACAGTACCCCGCCCATGCCTCTAGTCAGCCGGACGAGGCAACAGTGCCCTCTACCTACCCGCTGACTAGGGCTGGCGTGGCTATAGTGCCCTACGCCCACCCACTGGCTAGGCCTGGCGTGGCAATAGTGTCCCGGCGTGACCAATGACGCCCACAAGCGGCGACCTGACGGAGCGTCACTGTAGCCGACTCAACACGGAGATGCCCTGACGATCGACAAGATGGCACACAGTGCCCCCTAGGCGTATGGGGCCTGCGCCCGAAGAACCCTGCAAGCCCTGGTACCCGGCGGGTCCCAGCATCGGGTTCCTGGACACTAACAAACCGGCCCTACAGTCTTGTAATATTACCCTTGTACCCCTGGGGGGTTGACCTATAAACCCCCCAGAAACCCCCATGCAAACGGGCAGAACCCACTTCATTCACAGAATCGATCACACACACCCAGAAAAGCAACGCCCGAGGAGAGGGAGCATCCTAAGCCTTGGCCAGACCTCCTTCTCCCTCCATACAGCTCTAGGAGCAACTCTGTACTGTTACATATAAACCACACTCGGCAGGACTAGGGGTGTTATCTCTTCGGAGAGCCCCGAACCTGGGTATGTGTTGCGTTCCGCGCTCGCTCATGCCGACCTCGCCTTTGGAGCCCACCAGTGCCCTCGAGCCTCCTCCTCTCGTTAGCCATCCCATGGCATCTGCCATGCGCTCACCATGACAGTTGGCGCCCACTGTGGGGCAACTCGAGGTCCTGGCCGGGAGCATGCTTCAGATGGGGATCTTCTCCGACTCCGACGAGCCCATCACGCTGGCGGACGACGTCATCGACGCGCTTGCCGCCTCCTTCGCCATGCTGCGCATCTCCGACATGCCTACAGACGATGAGTACCCCGCGAGGTACTTAGCTTTTCTGACTCCCCGCTCTACATCAACGACGGCGCTCCCACCGGCGCGATGGACCTCCGTGTGGAGGTTTTCGTCACCGACATCGATGCCTCCTCATCATTGAGCGCAGCGAGGAAGGCCGCTGAAGCTAAGGCCGCGACGGATAGGGCCGGCTCGCCCAACCCGCTGCGCGCCACGATACAGAGCCTCCTAGTCCCATCGGCACCGACATCCACGCCTCCAACATCGCCGAGGTCCGGACTCGCCTCAACGCCGATCGCCAGCGCCTGCTGGACCTCACCGAGACGCTCGCCGCCACGCAGCGTCGCCTCGACTCTGCCCAGCTGGAGCGCAACGCCGCCTACGGCTTCACTCCTGCCCCCCCGAGCCGAGCCGGGTCGCCGACGTGCGAGCCCGGGGTGGTGCGATAGGGCGCGCTTTCGGCGCCTTCCCTCCCGTCTACGAGACTCCCGCGAAGAACATGCATGCCGCCCAGGCAGCCGCGGCCGGCTTGGATCAGCTTGTGGGCGAAGAGCTGCAGGATCGCCTCAAGAGGGTGAACGACCTCCTCGCTGCGGCTAACGCGTAGTAGGACTGCCTCAACCAACTCGCCAAGCCGGCCGGATCTAGCTCCGCTCGTGTCGCCAGACCCGACGATTTCCAGCACACGACGTCTTTCGCCACCCGGTGAGGTGCACTCCGGCCACACCCGGACCCGACCCAACTCCGCCCTGACGGCCGCTGGCGGCTTGGCGGACGAGCCGGCCTCCGAGGCCCAGCGCCACCTTGATCCCCTGCTCCAACCCGGCCGGCGTCCGACTGCAGGTGATCCGCCCCCACAGCGCGGTCACCGACCGGCTGGGCCCACTCGACATCGATAACACAGACGCCCGTCACCGCCTCGACCGACTCGCCCTCTCCCAGGAGCTGGAGGAGACCGGCCTCGTTGGACCGGCGTGCTTCGGGCCACGCATTCGGGGTGAGCCTTTCAGCAAAGGGTTCACGCTCCCCCGCGACACCCCCAAGTACAACAGCATTGTGAAGGCAGAGGACTGGCTCACCGACTACACCACCGCCATCGGCAACCACCGCCTCGCCATACGCTACGCGCCTCTCATGCTCCAGGGGTCGGCCCGCACCTGGTTGAACAGTCTGCCGGTCGGCAGCATCAACACGTGGGTCGACTTCGAGCAGGCTTTCGTGCGCAACTTCACCGGCACCTACAAGCAACCGGGCCGCCCCAGTCAGCTCGCCATGTGCATGCAGGGGCCGGTGGAAACTAGCCGCGAGTACCTCGGACGCTGGACTGAGCTCCTGAACAGTTGCGAGGGCGTCCATGAAGTTCAAGCCATCCAGTACTTCGTCAACGTGTGCCGAGATGGCACCCTCCTCAAGCACAAGCTCTTGCGCTCCGAGCCGGCCACTATGGCCGCGCTCATGGTAACGGCGGACAAGTACACCAACGCCGACTCCGCCATGAAGATCCAGGTGGCACTGGATGAAGCCGGCAAGGCAAAGCCGGTGCCGCCTCCGAAGTCGGCCGGTGAGGGAAGCCGACAGCAGCACAACCAGCAGAACAAGCGCAAAGCTGATCAACCGGCTCAACACTACGACAACCGACTCGTCGCGACCGCTGAGCAGACGCCCGTGGCTGACCCGGCCGCCAAACACCGGAACATCGGCAAAATGGCATGGCAGCCGGCCATGAGTTTCGAGGCGATGCTCGATGATACTTCTCCGTCGTATCTACTTTTCCAAACACTTTTGCCCTTGTTTTGGACTCTAACTTGTATGATTTGAATGGAACTAACCTGGACTGACGCTGTTTTCAGCAGAATTACCTTGGTGTTTTTTTATGTGCAGAAAGCAAATATTCTCGGAACATCCTGAAACTCCACGGAATACCTTAGAAAAAATAATAAAAAATCCTCGCCAAAGATGAAGACAAGGGGGCCCACACCCTGTCCACGAGGGTGGGGGGCGCGCCCCCCTCCTGGGCGCGCCCCCTGCCTCGTGGGCCCCCTGGAAACCCTCCGACGCCAATTCCAACTCTATATATTCGCTTCCGGAGAGAAAAAATCAGAGAGAAGAAATCATCGCGTTTTAGGATACGGAGCCGCCGCCAAGCCCTAAAACATCTCGGGAGGGCTGATCTGGAGTCCGTTCGGGGCTCCGGAGAGGGGGATTCGTCGCCGTCGTCATCATCAACCATCTCCATCACCAATTTCATGATGCTCACCGCCGTGCGTGAGTAATTCCATCGCAGGCTTGCTGGACAGTGATGGGTTGGATGAGATTTATCATGTAATCGAGTTAGTTTTGTTAGGGTTTGATCCCTAGTATCCACTATGTTCTGAGATTGATGTTGCTATGACTTTGCTATGATTAATGCTTGTCACTAGGGCCTGAGTGCCATGATTTCAGATCTGAACCTATTATGTTTTCATGAATATATGTGAGTTCTTGATCCTATCTTGCAACTCTATAGTCACCTACTATGTGTTATGATCCGGCAACCCCGAAGTGATAATAATTGGGACCACTCCCGTTGATGACCATAGTTTGAGGAGTTCATGTATTCACTATGTGCTAATGCTTTGTTCCGGTTCTCTATTAAAAGGAGGCCTTAATATCCCTTAGTTTCCAATAGGACCCCGCTGCCACGGGAGGGTAGGACAAAAGATGTCATGCAAGTTCTTTTCCATAAGCACATATGACTATATACGGAATACATGCCTACATTACATTGATGAATTGGAGCTAGTTCTGTGTCACCCTATGTTATGACTGTTACATGATGAACCGCATCCGGCATAATTATCCATCACTAATCCGGTGCCTACGAGTTTTCCATATACTGGTTTACGCTTATTTACTTTCCCGCTGCTACTATTACAATCACTACAAAATACCAAAAACATTACTTTTGCTGTCTTTACTTTTGTTGCCGTTACCACCACTATCATATTACTGTGCTACTAAACACTTTGCTACAGATACTAAGTTTCCAGGTGTGGTTGAATTGACAACTCAGCTGCTAATACTTGAGAATATTCTTTGGCTCCCCTTGTGTCGAATCAATCAATTTGGGTTAAATACTCTACCCTCGAAAACTGTTGCGATCCCCTATACTTGTGGGTTATGAAGACCTTTTTCTGGCGCCGTTGCCGGGGAGCATAGCTCTATTCTTTGAGTCACTTGGATTTATATCTGCTGGACACTATGAAGAACTTGAAAGACACTAAGACAACAATTTATCCCTCAACTACGAGGGGAGGTAAGGAACTGCCATCTAGCTTTGCACTTGATTCACCATCTGTTATGAGTAAGCTAGCGACACCTAAACCTGCTTCTGCTATTCGTTCCGATATGTCGCATGTTATTGATGATGCCACTTCTACTATGCATGATACTTATGATGAAACTGCTTCTATGCCTGATACTACTGTGCCCCTTAGTGAATTTCTTGAAGAACAAATTGCTAGGGCTAGAGAAAGAGAAATTGATGAAACTGAATACGATGATGATAGTGATGATGAAAATATGCCTGTTATTCCTGAAGGTTATCTTTTTGATAAAGATTCTTCTTTAGCTATTTTAGCCTGCAAAGATAGATATGAGCTTAAAAGGTTATTGATTAAATGGAACAAAGAATCACTTAGAGATAAAATGACACCTGATCCTGCTTTTGCAACTTCACCTATATGTGTTCCTGATAAGGATTATGAATTCTCTGTTGATCCAGATATAATTACTTTGGTTGAATCTGATCCTTTTTATGGCTATGAATCTGAAACTGTTGTGGCACATCTTACTAAGTTAAATGATATAGCTGCCCTATTCACTAATGATGAGAGATCGCGTTACTTCTATATACTCAAAATATTTCCGTTCTCATTAAAGGGTGATGCTAAGATATGGTTTAATTCTCTTGATCCTGGTTGTGTGCGTAGTCCCCAGGATATGATTTATTACTTCTCTGCTAAATATTTCCCTGCTCATAAGAAATAAGCTGCTTTGAGGGAAATATACAATTTTGTGCAAATTAAAGAAGAGAGTCTCCCACAAGCTTGGGGGAGGCTTCTCAAGTTACTTAATGCTTTGCTCGATCATCCTCTTAAGAAACCTGAAATACTTGATATCTTTTATAATGGACCAATCGATGCTTCCAGAGATTACCTGGATAGTTGGGCTGGTTCTCTTTTCAGGGAAAGAACACTGGATGAAGCTAAAATTCTATTGAATAATATGTTGACAAATGAAAATAATTAGGCACCTCCTGAGCCACCTCCTGAGCCAGCTCCTGCTCCAATTAATGATCCTATTCCTAAACCAACTCCGAAGAAGAGAGGTGTTCTATTTCTCAGTCCCGAAGATATGCAAGAGGCAAAGAAATATATGAAAGAAAAAGGTATTAAAGCCGAAGATGTTAAGAATTTACCTCCTATTGAAGAAATACATGGTCTTAATCTACCGCTTGTCGAAGAAACATATGAACTTGATCACTTATTTACTGAAGAACCTCTTGATCCCGATATCCCGACAGATGTAGTAAAGGTAAATTCTCTCTATAGATTTGATGAAGGTGATATCCCTCACTATAAGTCTGCTAGGCGATGCTTTGATGAGTTTGATAATTTTATTGTCAAACAAGAAAATTTCAATGCTTATTTTGGTAGACAATTGAAATATGATTCCGATATAATTAAATACTTGGGTGATTATATGGCTAATATTAGAGGTGAACATAAACTTGTTATCAAACATGCTTCTATGGTTACCACTCAAGTAGAACAAGTAATTAAAACTCAAAAAGAATTTCTCCATGAAATGAATAATAAGAAAAATGATTATGCTGTTAGAGTGGCTACTAGAACTGGTAGAATGACTCAGGAACCTTTGTATCCCGAAGGCCACCCTAAGAGAGTCGAGAAAGATTCTCAAAGAAATAATATTGATGTTCCTAGTTCTTCTAAGAAGAAGAAAAAGAAAAATGATAGAACTGTGCAAACTTCTAGTGAACCTATTGCTGAACCACCTGATAATCCAAATGATATCTCTATGTCTGATGCTGAAACACAATCTGGTAATGAACATGAACCTAGTGAAAATGTTAATGATGATGTTCATGATGATGCTCAACCTAGTTATGATAATGATGTAGAAATTGAACCTGTTGTTGATCTTGATAACCCACAATCAAAGAATCACCGTTATGATAAAAGAGACTTTGTTGCTAGGAAACATGGTAAAGAAAGGGAACCCTGGGTTCAGAAACCCATGCCTTTTCCTCCTAAACCATCCAAGAAAAAGGATGATGAGGATTTTGAGCGCTTTGCTGAAATGATTAGGCCTATCTTTTTACGTATGCGATTGACTGATGTGCTCAAAACAAATCCTTATGCTAAATATATGAAAGATATCATTACTAATAAAAGAAAGATACCGGAAGCTGAAATTTCCACCATGCTTGCTAATTATACTTTTAAGGGTGGAATACCAAAGAAACTTGGAGACCCCGGAGTACCTACTATACCTTGCTCCATTAAAAGAAATTATATTAAAACTGCTTTATGTGATCTTGGAGCCGGTGTTAGTGTTATGCCTCTCTCTTTATATCGTAGACTTGACTTGAATAAGCTGACACCTACTGAAATATCTTTGCAAATGGCTCATAAATCAACTGCTATACCTGTCGGTATTTGTGAGGACGTGCCTATTGTGGTTGCAAACGTTACTATTTTAACGAACTTTGTTATTCTTGATATTCCCGAGGATGATAGTATGTCTATTATTCTTGGAAGACCTTTTCTTAATACTGCAGGGGCTGTTATTGATTGCAACAAAGGCAATGCCACTTTTCATGTTAATGGTAATGAGCATACGATACACTTTTCGAGGAAACAACCTCAAGTTCATAGTATCAACTCCATTGGAAAAATTACATTGATTATAATTGGAGGTTTTGAATTTCCTCTTCCTACGGTCAAAAAGAAATATGATATACTTATTATAGGGGATGTGCATATCCCCGTTGAGGTAACTTAGTGTTATTCGAAATTTCTCCGGTTTCATGATTATCGGAATGAGTTTGTTAACAAGACCTGATCAACCTTGTTAGTGGATTCTTTTTGATGAGCATGAGATGGATGAAACGAGAAGCACAACCTTCTGTACCCTCTTTATATTTTTTGTTAATTAGTAGAAATAAAGTAAAAAATAGTATTTCTCTGTCTGTTTCTTGTCTTATCTGTGCAATATAAAAATATTCCGAAAATTAAAGTCCTCAGAATGCCATTGTCGGTGTCAAAACCGACGGATCTCGGGTAGGGGGTCCCGAACTGTGCGTCTAGGCCGGATGGTAACAGGAGGCAAGGGACATGAAGTTTTACCCAGGTTCGGGCCCTCTCGATGGAGGTAAAACCCTACGTCCTGCTTGATTAATATTGATGATATGGGTAGTACAAGAGTAGATCTACCACGAGATCGGAGAGGCTAAACCCTAGAAGCTAGCCTATGGTATGATTGTTGTTGTTTATGTTGTCCTACGGACTAAAACCCCTCCGGTTTATATAGACACCGGAAAGGGTTAGGGTTACACAAAGTCAGTTACAATGGTAGGAGATCTGTATATCCGTATCGCCAAGCTTGCCTTCCACGCCAAGGAAAGTCCTTTCCGGACACGGGACGAAGTCTTCAATCTTGTATCTTCATAGTCCAGGAGTCCGGCTAAAGGTATAGTCCGGCTATCCGAACACCCCCTAATCCAGGACTCCCTCAGTAGCCCCTGAACCAGGCTTCAATGACGACGAGTCCGGTGCGCAGTTTGTCTTCGGCATTGCAAGGCGGGTTCCTCCTCCAAGTATTTCATAGAAGATTTTGAACACAAAGATAGTGTCCGGCTCTGCAAAATAAGTTTCCACATATTGCCATAGAGAGAATAATATTTACACAAATCTAATCTGCTGACGTATTCCGTAGTGCGACACACCATGGCCAAGCCTTCATCCGAGTCATTTCATTATCCCACCTTAGCGCGTCATGCGAGGAGGTTTCCTTGGCACGTCTTGTCCAAACAGAGATCGTGTCCCCTTACTCCGGGATTCTCATCAATACGGGCATGGGTAACCCAACCGCGCCATTGATTACGGCGCTTGGAGATAAGCGAGTTTTACCAGGCCGGTGGGGACATGTAGTTGCGTCCACCCATATAAGGGATAAGGATCCAACTTTCCACCTACGCCTTCTTCCTCCTTTGCCTATCCATTCTTGCGCACTCGAGCTCCAGTGCCCAAGTCCGCACTCACGCCTCAACCTTCTCCAGCCATGTCCGGAGTAGGAGGCAAGTGGATGGTCTCCTCCGTCACGGAGGGACATATCAAAAAGCTGAGGAAGGCCGGATACCTGTCTAACGACATCGCGTACCGGCTTCCCGAAAAGGGGCAGCTCATCCCCACCCCTAGGCCCCATGAGAGGGTGGTGTTCCTCCCCCATTTCCTCCGCGGACTGGGCTTCCCTCTCCACCCATTTATCCGGGGCTCATGTTCTACTACGGCCTGGATTTCCACGATCTGGCCCCGAATTCGTCCTCAACATCTCGGCGTTTATCGTCGTGTGCGAGGCCTTCCTCCGCATCCGCCCCCATTTCGGCCTATGGCTCAAGACTTTCAACATCAAGCCGAAGGTGGTGCGCGGCAACCAGGCGGAGTGCGGAGGCGCCATGGTTGGCAAGATGGCCAACGTCTTATGGCTCGAGGGCTCCTTTGTGGAGACCCTGAAGGGGTGGCAATCGGGGTGGTTTTACATCACCGAGCCGCGCGACGCCGAATGGGTCACACCCCCCGAGTTCCGATCCGGACCCCCTACGCGGCTCACCTCCTGGAAGGAGATGGGCCTGTCTTGGGGTAAAAAAGGAGAGCTGACCGGACTCCAAACATGCATCCAAACCCTGGTGGACAAGAAGCTCAAACTTGTCAACGTAATCCAGGTTATGCTCATCCGCCTGATCCTCCCGTGTCAACAACGGGCTTTCACCCTGTGGGAGTTCGACCCGGCGTGGCACCAAACTCTGAGCAGGCTCTTCGACACGACGTACGAAGATGCCTGGAAGGTGATTTTCAAGGGCACCGAGGCCCCCGCATCCGCTACTGAGGATCGCGGATTCAGTACGCAGCGTCACGCTCATGCGGTAAGTTGTTTTTTTCCTTTTACAGTGTATCAGTTTTTCATAGTTTGACTCCATGTGGGATCTAAGCTCCCTTACCTTTGACAGGATTGGCAGGTGACATCCGGACAGATCAACTGTCCAGCTCCCTTGCCCGAAGGCCCAGCGGACGCTCGCTTGGCGAAGCTGCTGGTTCCGGCACCCTATGTGGTGCCGGAGAAGAAGGCCGCGAAAAGGGCCACGGGGACTCGAAAGAGTGCCCGGCGCCAGGAGGTGTCGGATTCATCATCCGGCGGTTCCGAGGCGCATTCCTCCCGTGAAGACGAGGAGGAAGAAGAAGAAACCTCTCCCCCTCCAGCGGGAGGAGAGAAGAAAAGGAAGGCCGCCCTCTCTGGGGAGGTCGGAGGGTCCAAGAAGGGGAAAACCCTTCCTCCGGACTACTCCACCGACGCCGACGACGGCAGAGAGGAGTGGCAGCCCAGGGCCAAGCCCCTAGCGAAATCGGACGTATCCGGATACCGGAGTAACTCACAGTATTTGTTTATTTGAACTGCTTTTCCTTATGCCGAATACGTTTATGCAGCCCGCCCAAAGACCGGCTCGACGCATCGTCGAGCGGCTCACTGGATTCGTCGGATGTGAACTCGCTTCCGACGGCTTCCTCCCCCCGCCCTACGGATGGCACCGAAGTGTTGTCCTGACAGGTCCCAATCCGGGAGGAGGTGGTCCTGGAGGCGCCGCAAGGCGACCTCTCGTACTCCAGGAGTAAAGGGGATGAAACCCCCCAGGGCTCCAAGTCCGGCTCCAGGCCGGACACCACTCCGGAACCTTCAAAGGTTCCAGAGTCCGGCGGGGGACCTCCTTCCAAGAGGAGCAAGCCCACCGCACCGGTGACCCCCGTCCAACCGGAGGTGCCGGACAATATGTTGGAGGCGCTCCAAGGCGCCTCCATCGACGAGGAGCACCGCACTATTATGAGTGTGGTGGTCTAGAAGGTTCAGTCCGCCAAGAGCGGACTGACCGAAGCTTGTACTAGCCTTTTAACAGGCTTTGAGGTAAGTAAAGAATGTGTAAATAATATTACCGCATAGACAGTAGCCCCTGATGCTCTGTTGGGCGTTTGGGAAGAAAAGCCGAATAGAGGATCAAATAATTCGCAGGAGTCTAAAAGGAGTCAATATGCGTATGCAGGATTCTCTGCTGGCGTCCGCCGCACTGACTGCGGAAGTGGACACGCTGAAGCAGAGCCTCGAAAAGTCCGAGCAAGAGCTCGGGCGTGCCAAGAAGCAGCTCGAGGAGAAGGAAGGTAAGAAATACCTTGTTTGAATATGTATAAAAAAGGTGCAATTGCAAAAAAGACAGGACTATCGTGGCTATTGTAGGGGCCATGTCTAAGTTGGCGACCCTGAAGCAGGCGCTGGCCGAGGCCGAGAAGAGGGCGGCCACGGAGCGCACCGAGCGGGAGAAATATGAGGCCGAGGTTGGCAAGGTATGGCAAGAGCTCCAGGCTCTCATGAAAAAGCATGAGAGTTTGGAGCTTGACTCAAAGACGCGAGCGTCCGAGCTCGCGGCGGCTATTGAAAATGCCAAGTCTGCCAAGGCCGAATCCCAAAAGACCCTCCAGGAGTTGGATGAGGTGAAGAAGATAGCAGCGGGTAAGGCATTCTTTATGCAAAGCAAACACATAAACATGAGTTACTTGTTACTTACCCGAATCCAGAGCTCTCCAGGAGCGTTCACAGATCTTCCCCGGAGTGTACCCGATGCTGCCGCATTCTATCGAGCCGAGGAGGGCGGCTCGACCGAGAAGGTGTTCTGGTCTCAGTATGCTGAGGCCGGACACCCCGTACCCCTGAGCGACCAGCTGAAGCAGCTGGTCGAGCTCCACAAGGCGGCCGAACAGGCCATGAAGGGCCTCTTGTCCGGCTGTGGCCTGGAGAGGCTTTGCCTGGGAGCTATTTCGGGCTGGTGCGGCGGCTGGTGGAGGCCTGTCCAAGGCTCGAAGTCATCAAGCGCTCTGTCTGCATTGAAGGTGCCCGTAGGGCCCTTGCCCGTGCTAAGGTGCACCGAGGCAAGCTGGATGCCGAGAAGCTTGTGAAGGACGGGCCACCGCCGGGGAAAGAGCATCGCAAGCCTGCGAATTACTATAAGGATGTTCTGAAGGGTGCCTGCCTTGTGGCGGATGAATGTTCTAGGGATGTAATTTTTGAGTAAAACTTGCTCGTTTTTGTCCTGTGCGCTGAAAAATTGTTCATATGCGTTGAGCAATGCTATTTGAATTTAAAATATTACCTTCTGTGCGGCTGTTTATCAATTCTGAGAGATGGCGAGTCGTCAGCTTCTGCCCACATGCCGCTAGTGCTGGGGTGTTCGGGGATAAACCTGAGCGCTCTTTTTCCCATGTTTGGGTCCTTCGAGGGAGGCGCTCAGCCCAACGAACAAGGCAATCGGACTATAACGCGTGAACACTCTCACTTAGTCATAGAATTCTATAATTTTAAATTTTGGCGAAGCCCCTAGTATTCGGAAGACCGAGTTCGGGGCGCTATCCACGCCTTGGCCGGCAGAGCCGACTCCTCGCCCTAAGCGGCATAAGTCTTTAGGGATTCGAAAAAACCTCTCGAACAGCGACCAGCTCTCGCTTCATCATGACAGTCAGTTTTAGCTTTCTCCACTGAGGTGCTCGGCCCAGCTCAACTGGGGCACAATCGCAGTGGTTCTCCTAGTGCTACCTTAGCTGATATAGCGAAACGTAAGGCACCAAAACATAGGAGCCGGGCAAACCCAACTATTGACCCAAGATATGATTCGGAGCCGATGCATATAATGCTATAAGTTCGGGGTGCCGCACTTGTGAAAGTGTTCGGACTTCTCACACCATATTGAGGGGTACTAAAGCCCCTGGCCTATTTTGGCCGTACCAAATTGTACGGGTGCAACATGTCATTAAGGAACATATATTTATGAAAAGGTAATGCAAAAATAGACAAAAGCTATGCATTGTTTATTAAAAATAGCTGCAATCAAAGCAGAACGATACAAATAATGCGATAAACAAAAAATTGGACTATTTAACATGTCTGCTCCAGGGGTAAGCTGCGGAATAGTGTGCGAAACGGGTATACTGCTCGTGATAGAGACCACCTGTGAGTTCCGTAATGCGGCATGGCTTGTCTGCCTCCCTGGTTCTTGCACCGTTTGTGCGGCAATTGAACTGCCGAACAGGCCTTCCGAAGAATGGAGTCCTGAAAGTAAGAGAAAATTAAAATATCGGCAGCCCCTGGTGCGGTTTAAGCCGCATTTTGGGCGTGCCGTGATGGTGCCCCTCCCCCTGTACCCATGGTATTTTTAGAGCGTAGTTATGTACGCGAAGCACTGATGTCGCCTTTTTACGAGGGTTGGGGTTGGGGCCGCATTGCTACGCCTGCTCGGAACGTGCTAGGCGGTCTTCTTGTAGGTTACTCCGGGCGCGCTTGACGGTGTCCGGTCGTTTAATGGCCTGACTGGAGAACTGCCTGGAGAGACTGCTTTGTACTTCCGCTGCAAGGGCCGCCGTGTGCTCGTCCGTTCGGAGGGAGCGTTCGGTGTTTCCATTGACCGTAATTACTCCTCGAGGGCCTGGCATCTTGAGCTTAAGGTATGCGTAGTGCGTCACCGCATTGAACTTGGCGAATGCGGTTCGCCCGAGCAGTGCGTGATAACCACTGCGGAACAGGACTATGTCGAAGATTAACTCCTCGCTTCGGAAATTATCCGGAGATCCGAAGACCACTTTAAGTGTGACTGAGCCTGTACAGTTGGCCTCTACACCTGGTATTACGCCTTTAAGGTCGTTTTGGTGGGCTTAATCCTCGAGCGATCTATGCCCATTTTCCGCACTGTATCCTGGTAAAGCAGGTTCAGGCTGCTGCCGCCGTCCATAATGACTCTAGTGAGATGAAATCCGTCGGGTCTAGAACCAATGTGGCGAATCCGCCATGACGGATGCTAGTGGGATGGTCCCTTCGGTCAAAAGTGATCGGGCAGGAGGACCATGGGTTGAACTTTGGGGCGACTGGCTCTACCGCGTATACGTCCCTTAATGCGCGCTTCCGCTCCCTTTTGGGGACATGGGTTGCGTATATCATGTTCACCGTCCGCACTGTGGGGGAAAACCCTTCTGTCCACTTTTGTTCGGCGGCTGGGGCTCCTCGTCATTGTCGCTATGCAGCCCCTTATCTTCATTTTCGGCGTTTAACTTGCCTGCCGGCTCGAACACCCAACAATCCCTGTTGGTGTGATTGGCCGGCTTTTCGGGGGTGCCATGTATTTGGCACAAGCGGTCGAGTATTCGGTCCAAACTGGACGGGCCCCTAGGATTCCTTTTGAATGGCTTTTTCCGCTGACCGGATTTAGAGCCTCTGAATCCGGCATTAACTCCCGTATCCTCAGCATTGTCGCCGTTAATGCGGCGCTTCTGCTTGTTGTGACGCGACCTGCCGCTACTGTCTCTCGCATCTGAATTCCCAGGGTTTTTGGTCATATTGTTGCTACGAGCAAGCCAGCTGTCTTCTCCCGCACAAAAGCGGGTCATGAGTGTCGTGAGTGCTGCCATAGATTTCGGCTTTTCCTGTCCAAGGTGCTGGGCCAGCCACTCGTCACGGATATTGTGCTTGAAGGCTGCTAGGGCCTCCGCGTCCGGACAGTCGACTATTTGATTTTTCTTTGTTAGGAACCGTGTCCAGAATTGCCTAGCCGATTCATCTGGCTGTTGAATTACGTGGCTTAGGTCATCGGCGTCTGGGGGTCGCACATAAGTGCCCTGGAAATTGTCGAGGAATGCGGCTTCCAGGTCCTCCCAACAACTGATTGATCCTATTGGCAAGCTGTTAAGCCAATGCTGAGCTGGTCCTTTAAGCTTGAGTGGGAGGTATTTGATGGCGTGGAAATCGTCGCCGCGGGCCATGTGAATACGAAGGAGATAATCCTCGATCCATACCGCAGGATCTGTTGTGCCATCATATGATTCGATGTTTATGGGTTTGAAACCCTCGGGGATTTGATGATCCATTATTTCGTCTGTGAAGCATAGTGGGTGTGCGGCGCCTCTATACTGTGCTATATCATAGCGTAGCTCCAATGAGCTTTGTCTACCGTGTTCGGCCTTGCCGAATTTGTGACCGGCGTGACGGTTACCGTCTCGAGCCGTGGGGCGCCCACGCGATCCGTAGATCGATCTTGTTTGCCTTGCCTTGTCCTCCAACATATCTCGTAAGTCCGGCGCATATTCCCGTGTTTTGGTATGAGGTGCGGCTTGTGTGGAGGGCCGAGAGGCCTCTCTGTCGCAGCCACGAGGTGGCCGGTCGGCCACATCAAGTGCTTCCTCCTCTAATCAGGGTAGGAACCTGCGCTTTGGGTAACTCTTGGAGGGGCGTTCGAGTTTATGCTCTTCGGCCGCAAGGACTTCAGTCCATCTGTCGACTAGCAAATCTTGATCAGCTTTAAGCTGTTGCTGCTTTTTCTTGAGGCTTCTTGCCGTGGCCATAAGCCTGCGTTGAAAATGCTCTTGTTGGACGGGATCCTCTGGCACGACGAATTCGTCGTCGTCGAGGCTTGCCTCGTCTTCGGAGGGAGGCATATAATTATTGTCCTCGACCTCTCTGTCAGCCGCTCTCGCATGAGGGCTGGTTTCTCCATCCTCCTGTGCTAAATCTTGCTGGAGGGGGTTTTCTTCGGCGCTTTCCGGAGTATTATTATCTCCCGTGCTGGAATCGCCGCATTTGTTTTGGCGGGATTTTGAGTGGCGCCGCTGACGCCGGTGCTTAGGCTGTTTCTTGGAGGGGTCATCCTCCGCTGTTCCGTTGCCATCTCCTTCTTTTGGGGTGCGCACCATGTATATGTCATATGATGAGGTGGCTTTCCAGGGCCTAGTAGGCGCGGGTTCTTCATCATCTCCTTCATCGGCGTCCATACCGTCGATGTCTTCAGAGTCGAAGTCGAGCATGTCGGTTAAATCATCGACAGTGGCTACAAAGTGGGTGGTGGGTGGGCTTTGAATTTCTTCATCGTCCGAATTCCAACCTTGCTGACCGTAGTCCGTCCAGGACTCTCCTGATAAAGAGAGAGACTTCAGTGTCTTCAGAATATCGCCGAAAGGCGAGTGCTGAAAGATGTCCGCGGTAGTAAACTCCATGATCGGTGCCCAATCGGATTCGATCGGCAGGGGCGCGGAGGGTTTGGAGTCCGGAGAGGAGTCCGGCTCCTTGGAGTCACGAATCTCGCGGAGTACGGGGATGGTGTTCGACTCAATCACCGTTGGGATCGCAGCCCCCGAGGCGGCGTCCAATCGCCCATCCTTGATCGGCGCAGTTGGCTCCGAATTAAGGGTCGAAGCCGATGCGGGTGCGGCCTCCAGGGCACTGTTCGGTGGCAGAGCTAGATCATGCTCGTCGGGACAGTGCGGCGCGCTCGGCAGTGGCTCGAATCCGTCGAAGATCAAGTCCCCGCGGATGTCAGCCGTGTAGTTTAAACTTCCATATCTGACCTGACGGCCAGGGGCGTAGCTTTCGATCTGCTCCAGATGGCCAAGTGAATTGGCCCGCAGTGGGAAGCCGCCGAAGACGAAGATCTGTCCGGGGAGGAAGGTCTCACCCTGGACTGCATCACTATTGATGATCGTAGGAGCCATCGAGCCTGACAGCGACGACACAGAGGAACTCTCAATGAAAGAACCAATGTCGGTGTCAAAACCGGCGGATCTCGGGTAGGGGGTCCCGAACTGTGCGTCTAGGCCGGATGGTAATAGGAGGCAAGGGACACGAAGTTTTACCCAGGTTTGGGCCCTCTCGATGGAGGTAAAACCCTACGTCCTGCTTGATTAATATTGATGATATGGGTAGTACAAGAGTAGATCTACCACGAGACGGGAGAGGCTAAACCCTAGAAGCTAGCCTATGGTATGATTGTTGTTGTTTATGTTGTCCTACAGACTAAAACCCCTCCGGTTTATATAGACACCGGAAAGGGTTAGGGTTACACAAAGTCGGTTACAATGGTAGGAGATCTGTATATCCGTATCGCCAAGCTTGCCTTCCACGCCAAGGAAAGTCCTTTTCGGACACGGGACGAAGTCTTCAATCTTGTATCTTCATAGTCCTGGAGTCTGGCTGAAGGTATAGTCCGGCTATCCGAACACCCCCTAATCCAGGACTCCCTCAGCCATGCCAATTTAATATGATTTTTTCAGGAATATTTGAGGATTTACTGTGCAAAAATTACCATGGGAGGAGCTGCCACCTGGCCACGAGGGTGGTGGGCGCCCCCCATAGGGCGCGCCCCTGCCTCATGGGCCCACGGTGGCCCTCCTCCACTTATCCCAGCACCCATCTTCTTCCTCTGTCTCACACAAACCCGAAAAATCAACTCAAGCACGAGTTCCAACCACTTTTGCTGTGATTTTCGATCTCCTTGCTCAAAGCACCTCTCGCAAAACTGCTTGGGGAGATTGTTCCTTGGTATGTGACTCCTTCATTGGTCCAATTAGTTTTTGTTCTAGTGCTCTATTCCTTGCAAATTGGTGCTGCATAGGTGACCATGTTCTTGAGCTTGCATGTCAAATTTATATGGTTCCAAGTTGTTCTAATGCTTGATATAGGCTCTAGGCACTTGTAGGAGTAGTTGCTATCAGTTTTATTGAAGTTGGTTCACTTTTGTTTGAAGTTACTAAAAATTTCAGAATTTTTCAGAAAATGATGAGGAGATTATTGAGGGGCTCATCGAGCCAAAGCTCAAAGGAAAAGGCACCGAAGCGTGTGAATGGCCTTCTGATGATTTCTTGAGAGCAGCCGGTATCTATGAAGATTTTCATGAATTGGCTCACAATGCAGGCCTCACCGCTTTCCTGCACGGCCAATGCGATCAGTATCTCTTACTCACAAATACCTTTGTGTAAAACTTTTATTTTCATCCTAGGAACTCACCACCTACGGTGGAATTTCATTTATATGATGAGCATAAGGAGATGTCACTTTTTGATTTCTGTCGTATTTGTTTAGTCCCTTTTTAGGGCAAGACAGAAGAACCACACCATGATGATGTGGAGGGATTTATTAATAATATCACTGTAGGAGAAACCAGGAAAGTTTCCGATGCACGAATCACTAGCATACATTTTCCTGTTTTACGTTACTTTGCATTATTTGCTAGTCGTTGTTTAATTGGACGCGGAAACTGTGGAAAACATAGTATCCCTGATATAATTGTTCTACTCCAAGGTTTATACAGTGATAACACTTTTAGTATGGGCGGTATTATTGCCAGACGGTTAAATATGAACCGTACTAAGGGCCCCATCTTTGGAGGCATTTATGCTACATGCCTAGCCGCACATTTTAACATACCTATTAGGCATGCCGAGAAGGAAGAAAAGGTGCTGCCCCGTGTTTATCTAGATCATAAAAGTATGGTAGCACATGATTTTATTGTTAAGAATAGGGCAGAGGAGCTTAAATATCAATTGTTCTTTAATAAACATCATCCCGAGACTATTACCTTGCCCACTCCTTCTTTGTTTGATTTGACTGCAGGCACGTACCTTGTTCCGTTGACGGCTATTCACGCCTACCGGAACCCTGCACCCACTGAGGAGCCAGAACAGGAACCACAAAATGAGCCCCCACGACAATCTGTTTATTCTTGGGATCCAGAGATGACTGTCAGCCAGTGGCAGTCAGAGTCTTCTTCTTCATCACAATATGATCCCAACTATCCTTCTTCATCACAGTACGACCCCAACAACTATTATTATGGATATCCACTGGGCCAGTCGTGGCAATAGACCAACTTAGGCCAAAAGCCTAAGCTTGGGGGAGTACGTATTTCTCACCGACATTACATTTATGTTCACACACACTCATTGCTAGATGTCGGTGCTTATACTCTTTCATTGTAATATCCATGCTAGTTCATTTTCTTTTTCCTGCTTTCTTCTTGTGTGTTTGTTAAACCTTAAGAAAACCAAAAAAATTAGTAGTAATTTACTTTCCTGTTGTATTAGTAATTAAAAAGAAACCCCAAAAAAATATTTCCCGTTCTTCTTTTGCTTGTTGGGAGCTTTCCCGTGTAAATAGTTTTATTTTCTTTTATTTTCTTTAGGGGTCAGTAGGAGAAGACCATAATTAAATTGTTGTAGTGGCTCTTATATGCTTTAATGTTGATTTAACCCAGAGCCCATATTGCCTTGTCTTCTCATGTTTCTTGAATGCTCGCAGATTCCAGCTTAGTCCAATGAACGTGCACTCTTATTATTATTCACACCGTTCGGTCGTGCAAGTGAAAGGCAATTATGATGATATATGATGGACTGATTGAGATGAGAAAAGCTGGTATGAACTCGACCTCTTTTGTTTTTGTAAATATGATGAGCCTGTCGTTCTTGATTCAGCTTACTATGAATAAACATGTTTGCAATGACAATTAGAGATCATAGTTGCTTGTGCCATGCTTGATTAGCTATGAGTTATAATGGTTTACCTTGTGTGCCAACATGCTATTGAGATGACTATGATGTGGTATGATGGGGTGGTATCCTCCTTTGAATGATTTAAGTGACTTGACTTGGCACATGTTCACGCATGTAGTTGAAATAAAATCAACATAGCCTTCATGATATTTATGTTCATGGTGGATTATATCCTACTCATGCTTGCATCCAATGTTTATTAATTTTAATGCATGTACATGGCTGTTGTCGCTCTCTAGTTGGTCGCTTCCCAGTCTTTTGCTAGCCTTCACCTGTACTAAGCAGGAATACTGCTTGTGCATCCAATCCCTTAAACCCCAAAGTTATTCCAGATGAGTCCACTATACCTTCCTATATGCGGTATCTACCTACCGTTCCAAGTAAATTTGTATGTGCCAAACTATAAACCTTCAAATAAATATTCTGTTTTGTATGCTCGAATAGCTCATGTATCAACCAAGGCTGTCCTTATATTCCGTGTTAGGCGGGTTATTCTCAAGAGGAGTGGACTCCGTTCCTCACTCACGAGAAAATGGCTGGTCACCGGGATGCCCAGCCCCATGCTTTATGCAAACTAAATCAAAATTAATTGCAAACAAAACTCCCCCTGGGACCTGATGTATGTTGGAGACACTCGTTGTTTCGAGCAAGTCATGGATTGATGCTTGTTGGTGGAGGGGGAGTATAAACTTTACCATTCTGTTTGGGAACCGCCTATAATTTGTTTAGCATGGAAGATATCGCCATCTCTTAGTTGTTACGTTGACAATGAAAGTATACTGCTCAAAATGCAATTTATCTCTATTTCTAAACCGAGCTCTGGCACCTCTACAAATCCTTGCTTCCCTCTGCGAAGGGCCTATACATTTACTTTTATGTTGAGTCATCATCCTCTTATTAAAGAGCACTAGCTAGAGAGCACAACTGTCATTTGCATTCATCACTATTAATCTATGTTGGGTATGACTATGATTGGATCTCCTTTACCATGAATTACAATGTCTAGTCAGTCCTTGATCTTTAAAGGTGCTCTGTATTTATGTTTTGCGGTCTTAGAAAGGGCTAGCAAGATACCATCTTGTTATATCATATTATGGTTGTTTTGAGAAAGTGTTGTCATCCGAGATTTATTATTATGGCTTGCTAGTTGATTATGCTATTGATATGAGTAATTATGAGACCTGAGAATTATTGCAAATGTGGTTAGTTATGATATATGCTGAAAACTTGAATGCTGGCTTGACATAATTACAACAACAAGAGCAAACAGAGTTTGTAAAAGTTTTTCTTTCTTTCTTTCAGTTTGTCAACTGAATTGCTTGAGGACAAGCAAGGGTTTAAGCTTGGGGGAGTTGATACGTCTCCATCGTATCTACTTTTCCAAACACTTTTGCCCTTGTTCTGGACTCTAACTTGTATGATTTGAATGGAACTAACCTAGACTGACGCTGTTTTCAGCAGAATTACCTTGGTGTTGTTTTATGTGCAGAAAGCAAATATTCTCGGAAAGTCCTGAAACTCCACAGAATACCTTAGAAAAAATAATAAAAAATCCTCGCCAAAGATGAAGACCAGGGGGCCCACACCCTGTCCACGAGGGTGGGGGCGCCCCCCCTCCTGGGCGCGCCCCCTACCTCGTGGGCCCCCCTGGAAACCCTCCGACGCCAATTCCAACTCTATATATTCGCTTCCGGAGAGAAAAAAATCAGAGAGAAGAAATCATCGCGTTTTACGATACGGAGCCGCCGCCAAGCCCTAAAACCTCTCGGGAGGGCTGATCTGGAGTCCGTTCGGGGCTCCGGAGAGGGGGATTCGTCGTCGTGGTCATCATCAACCATCCTCCATCACCAATTTCATGATGCTCACCGCCTTGCGTGAGTAATTCCATCGTAGGCTTGCTGGACGGTGATGGGTTGTAATAAAGTTAGTTTTGTTAGGGTTTGATCCCTAGTATCCACTATGTTCTGAAATTGATGTTGCTATGACTTTGCTGTGCTTAATGCTTGTCACTAGGGCCCGAGTGCCATGATTTCAGATCTGAACCTATTATGTTTTCATGAATATATGTGAGTTCTTGATCTTATCTTGCAAGTCTATAGTCACCTACTATGTGTTATGATCCGGCAACCCCGAAGTGACAATAATCGGGACCACTCCCGGTGATGACCATAGTTTGAGGAATTCATGTATTCACTATGTGCTAATGCTTTGTTCCGGTTCTCTATTAAAAGGAGGCCTTAATATCCCTTAGTTTCCAATAGGACCCCGCTGCCACGGGAGGGTAGGACAAAAGATGTCATGCAAGTTCTTTTCCATAAGCACGTATGACTATATACGGAATACATGCCTACATTACATTGATGAATTGGAGCTAGTTCTGTGTCACCCTATGTTATGAGTGTTACATGATGAACCGCATCCGGCATAATTATCCATCACTAATCCGGTGCCTACGAGTTTTCCATATACTGGTTTACGCTTATTTACTTTCCCGCTGCTACTGTTACAATCACTACAAAATACCAAAAACATTACTTTTGCTGTCTTTACTTTTGTTGCCTTTACCACCACTATCATATTACTGTGCTACTAAACACTTTGCTGCAGATACTAAGTTTCCAGGTGTGGTTGAATTGACAACTCAGCTGCTAATACTTGAGAATATTCTTTGACTCCCCTTGTGTCGAATCAATAAATTAGGGTTAAATACTCTACCCTCGAAAACTGTTGCGATCCCCTATACTTGTGGGTTATCAGTCGACGCTCCCTGCAAGCACAACAGCGATGCGAGGCCGTCTACGCACATGCTTTGACAATGCACCATCACCAAGCGCATTGCCAGGGGCGACATCCCGCCGCCTCTGGCTCCGGCTCCTGGAGCAGGGCAGCCGCCTTCGCCACCGCCTCCGGCCGCCGGCGCGATGTGCGACGACCCCTACCCAGCCCAGAACGCGACTTACGTCGTCTTCACCAGCCTCAGCGACGACAAGCGCAACGAGCGCCTCCTTCTGCAGGAGGTGAACACCGTCGTCCTTGCCAAGACGGAGTACATGCATTGGTCGGAGCACCCGGTCATCTGGACCCGGGAAGACCACCCGGCCATCATGCCAAACCTGGGTGGTTACGCTCTCGTCCTCGACCTCACCATCGTCGCGCCCCGGTGCACGTGCAATTTCTCCCGGGTTCTCGTCGACCGTGGCAGCAACATCAACATTCTCTATCGCGACACCATGACCAAGCTCGGCCTCGAGGCCAAGGACCTGGAGCCAACTCGGACGATCTTCCACGACATCGTTCCCGGCCTCTCCTGCTCCCCGATCGGCCGGATCCGGCTTGACGTACTATTCAGCGACAACAGCCACTGCCGACGCGAGCCGATCTGGTTCGAGGTGGTGGACCTGTCCAGCGTGTACCACGCGCTGCTGGGTAGGCCCGCGCTCGCCAAGTTCATGGCGGTCCCCCACTACGCCTACCTAAAGATGAAACTGCCGGGTCCAAAGGGCCTCATCACCATCACCGGCGACTACCGCAAGTCCCTGGACTATGCCCGAGACGGCGCCAAGCTAGCCGAGTTGCTGGTCGTAACCGAGGAGCGGTGCCGACTCGACCGAATCGTCGCCTTGGCCCAGGAGGCGTCGGCCACCCAGATCCCGACCGAGGAGCCAGCTGATGAAGCCGTGTTCAAGCCCTCCAAAGAGACCAAGAAGGAGAAGTTAAACCCGGAGGATCCCAGCTACAGCAAGTACGTTGTCATAAGAACCTGCCTCGACAGCAAATAGGAAGGCGAGCTTGTCGACTTCCTCCGTGAGAATCGAGATATTTTTGCATGGACCCCAAGGACATGCCGGGTATCCCGAGGAAGTACGTCGAGCACAAACTCCACGTCCGCAAGGACGCCAAGCCTGTCCGTCAACCCCTGCGACGCTTTTCCGAAGAAAAGAGAAGGACCATCGGTGAAGAGGTCGCCAAACTCTTGGCGGATGGCTTCATCATGGAAGTATTTCACTCCGAGTGGCTGGCCAACCCAGTCCTCGTCCTGAAGAAGAACAAGACCTGGCGCATGTGTATCGATTATACCAGCCTGAACAAGGCCTGCCCCAAAGACCCGTTCGCCCTCCCGCGGATTGACCAAGTCATCGACTCCACCGCCGGGTGCGAGCTCCTGTCCTTCCTGGATGCTTACTCCGGCTATCATCAGATCAAGCTGGACCCGACCGACGCCCTGAAGACGTCCTTCATCATGCCTTTCGGGGTGTATTGCAACATCACCATGTCGTTTAGTTTGAAGAATGCTGGCACCACCTTCTAGCGCTGTATGCAGAAATGCCTGCTGCCGCAACTCGGCCGCAACATCCACGTCTAGATGGACGACCTTGTGGTGAAGACCAAGCAGCACCTCACGCTCCTGGACGATTTGAAGGAAACCTTCGCCAACCTGCGTGAATACAAGGTCAAGCTCAACCCAAAGAAATGCGTTTTCGGCATCTCGACCAGAAAGCTACCCGGCTTCCTCGTCTCGGAGCGCGGCATTGAGGCGAACCCGGAGAAGATCAAGGCCATCGAGCGCATGCGCAAGCCGGCTCAGCTGCGTGATATCCAGAAGTTCGCCGGCTGCTTGGCCTCGGGCAGCCGGTTTCTCAGCCGGGTGGACGAGAGGGCCTTGCCCCTGTATCAGCTGATGAAGAAGACAACGCCGTTCGAGTGGAATGACCAGGCGGACGAAGCCTTCCGGGATCTCAAGCGCATTCTCTCCACCGCACCTGTCCTGGCCGCCCCGGCCGAGAAGGAGCCACTTTTGCTCTATGTCACCGCGACCTCGCGGTCAGTCAGCACGGTGATGGTGGTCGAGCGACCAGAGAAGGGCCAGGTTCAAGCCGTCCACCGTCACGTCTACTACTTGAGCGAGGTGCTCTCCTCCTCGAAACAGAACTACCTACACTACCAGAAGATGTGTTACGACGTATACTTCACCGCCAAGAAGCTAAAGCAATACTTCCAAGAGCATGTCATCACCGTGGTCAGCACGTCCCCTCTCGGCGAGATCATCGGGTGCCGGGATGCCTCTGGCCGGGTCGCCAAGTGTGCGCTCGAGCTAGCCGGCCATACCATCCTCTACGAGCCCCGCACCATGATCAAGTCCCAGGCTTTGGCCGACTTCCTAGGGTGAAGTAGTTAGATCCATGGAGCCTGGTTGTGAGGACCGGGTGGAGGATCAAATCAAACCCAAACGCAAATGGAAGCGGAAGATCTACCCGGCCTCGGCGGTGCGCAGGAGTGCTAGGATCCGCACTAGTAAAAAATTTCATGATGAAATATGAGAGGGATCTGCTCGACCAAATCCCAGAGAGGGGGGCACGCACCAAGGAGCTGCATGCGCAATCCAAGGACCTGCATGTAACATCCAGGGGCATGCATGCAATGCCGAGGGACCTGCATGATGCTTTGGGATTGAGGGTGCTTGATGATTTTTGTGCGGACCTTTTAACGTCCCTTCCTGAGCCAGAGGAAGTGGATGACACTTTTGAGGGTGAAGTAGTTAGATCCACAGAGCCCGGTTGTGAGGACCAGGTGGAGGATTAAATCAAACCCAAACGCAAATGGAAGCGGAAGATCTACCCGGCCTCACAGCTCGAATTCAAACTGGAGTTTTTGGCTGATCTGGTAGCCAGGGAATGGGCTAAGGATGCAGGAGGTGGAACTTATCCGGAACAGAAAGTAAAAGAAGTCTGTTAATGATATCTTGGATTTGGAAGCGGAACGCGCCTTAGAAATAATTCAAAACTTAGCAATGGTCAAACCCATGAATGACTCCGATATAGATGCTTTGGGAGTGAGGCTTCTTGAGCCAGAGGAAGAGGATGACACTTTCGAGGGTGAAGTAGTTAGATCCACGGAGCCCGGTTGTGAGGACCGGGTGGAGGATCAAATCAGACCCTAATGCAAATGGAAGCGGAAGATCTACCCGGCCTCGGTGGTGCGCAGGAGTGCTAGGATCCACACTACTAAAAAATTTCATGATGAAATACGAGAGGAATCTTTTGGAACAACAAAGGTCTAAAAGACTTGGCTAAAAGAAGGTTTCTTGCAGATGCATCCATCGAGTATAAGTTGGATTTCATCGCTCTCTCATAAACTGGTAGAGATAATGGTCTGACGTCCATCCAGGTCGTCGTCATGATTCTTGGAAACACAAGGTTAGTCTTTCATGAGATGGACGGAAAGGATCAACAAAGGCAAGGAGGAAGATCCAAGTGGCCCGACTAATACAAAAAGCTGACGATGAGGACGATGGACGCAGGCATGGCAGAAGGCACCCACGAGAGTCCCGAAGGCCTAAAGCGGACGATGAGGTTGATGGTTGCACGCATGGCAGAAGGCACCCACGAGATTCCCGGAGGCCTAAGGGGAAATTCATCACAACAAGAAAACATTCAGGAGTGGCGCAAGAATCTGTGAAGTTAGGGAGCGGCAGGAGATGGCGATCGAGCAGGAGGCTGTGACGCCCCCGATTTAATCGTACACTAATCATACACGTAAACATGTACGATCAAGATCAGGGACTCACGGGAAGATATCACAACACAACTCTAAAAATAAAATAAGTCATACAAGCATCATATTACAAGCCAGGGGCCTCGAAGGCTCGAATACAAGAGCTCGATCATAGACGAGTCAGCGGAGGCAACAATATCTGAGTACAGACATAAGTTAAACAAGTTTGCCTTAAGAAGGCTAGCACAAACTGGGATACAGATCGAAAGGGGCGCAGGCCTCCTGCCTAGGATCCTCCTAAACTACTCCTGGTCGTCGTCAGCGGGCTGCACGTAGTAGAAGGCACCTCCCGAGTAGTAGTAGTCGTCATCGACAGTGGCGTCTGGCTCCTGGGCTCCATCGTCTGGTCGCAGCAATCGAGTATTGGAAGGGGGAAAAAGAGGGAGCAAAGCAACCGTGAGTACTCATCCAAAGTACTCGCAAGCAAGGAGCTACACTACATATGTATGCATTGGTATCAAATGGAATAAGGGTATCATATGTGGACTGATCTGCAGAAAGCTGGAATAAGAGGGGGATAGCTAGTCCTTTCGAAGACTACGCTTCTGGTAACCTCCATCTTGGAGCAGAAGAAGAGAGTAGATGGTAAGTTCACCAAGTAACATCGCATAGCTTAATCCTAACCGATGATCCTCTCCTCGTCGCCCTGTGAGAGAGCGATCACCGGTTGTATCTGGCACTTGGAAGGGTGTGTTTTATTAAGTATCCAGTTCTAGTTGTCATAAGGTCAAGGTACAACTCCAAGTCATCCTGTTACCGAAGATCACGGCTATTCGAATAGATTAACTTCCCTGCAGGGGTGCACCACATAACCCAACACGCTCGATCCCATTTGGCCGGATACACTTTCCTGAGTCATGCCCGGCCTCAGAAGATCAACACGTCGCAGCCCTACTTAGGCACAACAAAGAGGTCAGCACGCCGGTCTAAATCCTATGGCGCAGGGGTCTGGGCCCATCGCCCTTTGCACACCTGCACATTGCGAACGCGACTGGAAGCAGACCTAGCCTAGCAGGCGTTCCAGTCCAATCCGGTGCGCGCGCTCAGTCGCTGACGTCAGGAAGGCTTCGGTTGATACCACGACGTCGAGTGCCCATAACTGTCCCCACGCAGATGGTTAGTGCGCATAGGCCAGTGGCCAGACTCAGATCAAATATCAAGATCTCGTTAAACGTGTTAAGTATCCGCGAATGCCGACCAGGGCCAGGCCCACCTCTCTCCTAGGTGGTCTCAACCTGCCATGTCGCTCCGCCTCAAAGTAACAGTCGGGGCCGTCGGGAACCTAGGCCCACCACTACCTGGATGGAGCCACCTGCCCCTTCAGCCCCCATCTCCGAACAGTATCATAAGTAATGTAACAGTATAAGTATATATCATATGCCCGTGATCACCTCCAGAAGTGATCACGACCCAGTAGTATAGCATGGCAGACGGACAAGACTGTAGGGCCACTGATGGAACACTAGCATCCTATACTAAGCATTTAGGATTGCAAGTAAGGTATCAACAGTTGTAGCAACAATGACAGGCTATGCATCAGAATAGGATTAACGGAGAGCAGTAACATGCTACACTACTCTAATGCAAGCAGTATAGAGGAGAGTAGGCGATATCTGGTGATCAGGGGGGGCTTGCCTGGTTGCACTGGCAAGAGAGAGAGGGGTCGTTAACAGCGTAGTCGATCGGGGCACCAGCAGCGGCGTCAGCCTCGTAGTCTACCGGAGAGAAGAGGGGGAAGAAATAATGAATATAATGCAAACAGATGCATAGCAATGCATGACAAGACAAGTAGCGGTGCTAGGGGTGCCCTAACGTGGTACGAGGTGATACCGGTGAATGGGGGAAACATCCTGGAAAATATCCCCGATGTTTCGCGTTTTCGGACAGATGAATCGGAGGGGGAAAGTTGCGTGTTCGCTATGCTAGGAATGTGTGCCAGGCGAACGGACTGCGTATCCGGATTCGTCTCGTCGTTCTGAGCAACTTTCATGTACAAAGTTTTTCCATCCGAGCTACGATTTATTTTATATTAATTTTAGAAGATTTAAATCATTTTTAGGATTTATTTAATTAATTAAATCAACATTATCCAGAATAGTGTCTACTGACATCATCATGACGTCAGCAGTTGACCTGGTCAACCTGACAGGTGGGTCCCGTTTGTCATACTCTGCTTAGTTAACTAACAGTTAATTAGGTTATTAGTGATTAGGTTAATCTAATTATAATTAATTAACTTAATTAATTCTTTAGTTTACTTAATCAAAATTAATTAATTTTATTATTTATTTATTTTATTTTATTTTTTAACTGTTCTGGGGTGGGCCCTCGCTGTCATTGGCCTGGGGAGGCCTAGCGGGCAACGGGTTTACGGGCGCGGGCACAGGGGAGCGCCCCCGACCGCACGGGCACACGCCCAGGGCCGGCAACGGCCACTGCAGGGGCTGGCGGGCGCCGGCCGGTGAGCAAGAGGGGGCTGCGGCGGCCGGAACGCAGCCGGTGAGCGACTGCACGGGCGCGGAGTAGTGCGGGGCGGGCGGCGAGCGCGCGCGTGCGCCTACGTGAGCGGCGGACGAGGCCATGGATGATGCAGCGACGACGAAGGTAGAAGGGGCCGAGGTCAGGGGGGTTCGCGCAGCGGCGAGCGAGTGAGGCGGGGCTCACGGCGACGGGCGTGGCAGCAGGGGCGGAGGGAGAGCAGTGGTGGCTGGAGCGCCCGGGCGAGCACGTGGGACGTGGGCGAGCGGGGCCGCGGCTGTGGCCGCGGTAGAGAGGGGCGAGGCGGGGCACACGCGGCGTACGGCGAGGTCAGCACCGTCGCGGGTGAGGGAGAGAGAGGAGGGGCGCGGGGGGGCGACCATGGGCGTGTTCAGGGGCGCCGGGGCGCGGTCGTCGGTGTGGTGAGCGCGGGGGCGAGGCTGCGGGTGAGGACGGCGAGCAGTGCGTGCGGGTGGGCGCGGTGCGTGGGCATGGCTATAGGAGCAGCCGACGCGCGGCGGCAGGGACGGCGTGCTGTAGAGGAAGGGGGGGGGGAGAAGACGGCGGCTCACTGAGGCGGTAGGGCGATGGCAGCGGGGGTTGACGGGGGGTGACGGGGACGACCGGGCGGAGCGGATGCAGGCCGACGAGGGTGTTCCGGGCGACGGCGATCCGGGCGGCGGGGTCGGGGCATTGCGGCGACCTCCTCTCGATCCAATCGGGAGGGAGGGGGAGATATTTCCGTGGGGGGGGAGTGGGTGTCGGTGGAGTGGGTTACAGGGGTGAGGGGATAAGGAGTGAGGGTGGGTTGGCCGGTTGGGCCGGGGGGGGGGGGGGGTTGGCCCAGTGGGGCTGTGGCCTGCTGGGCCGGAGCCCAGTGGGGGGATTTTTCCTTTTTTCTGCTTGGTATTTTCTTTTTCATTTATTTAATTTTCTGTTTTCTATTTAGTCCCAGCTATCAAATAAATTTTGTTGAATACCAAACTTTCCACATAAATATTGGGTCATATAAGGGAGCTGCACGCAAAGTTTCAAAACATTTTGAAAAGGATAAATATTTTTTTATTTTTAAATGGTTAATTTAAAGGTTGTTTGCTCTTGTTTTAAATATCGTAGAGGCCTATCAACATTCCCAATAATGTTGCTTGATGTTTGTTAATTGGTTAGGGAATACTTACAACCTTTTGAACAATTTTAATTCATTGTTTTATGAAATTATAATTTGACTTGTTATTTGAATTTGATCTCAGTTTGAAACAAGTGAGGTTGATCAAAAGTTTAATTATGATGACCTGGCATGATTAGCAAGGGTTTACTGTAGCTTAATTACCCGGGCGTCACAAAGGCACTAAAGAAATTCTGCATTCTTCTGATGAGATCATCGTCGTCTACCTGTTGGTCCTAGACGCCCCGCCGCCTCGGAGAAATCAGTGAGCTTTTCTTGAAGGAAACATCGATCCATCGATCTGCGACCAAGTCCCACTTCCTGCGGCTCTTAGGCCTCCGGGAATCTCATGGGTGCCTTCTCACGCGGAGTATCTTTCAACAATCATGTGTATCTTTCTAACACGGAGTCCGTTTTGGGTGTTTTTGTGCATTTTGTAAAGCTCACACCGTGTCCTTTCCATCCATTCTTGTTAGATCCGATTCCAACTGTGTTTTCCACCTAGCAAATCAGGTAAGTATGTGTGTGTTAGCTGCCAAAGTTTCAACTGCATGCTCTTGTTGTTTGAGCTCATCCACTGTCATTTTTTCTGATTTCCCCAAAGTGTGTGTTCAGATCCAAGTCCCTTTTTGACATTTTGTCACAAAGAAAGAAAGAAAGAAAGAAACAAAAGGTAAAATAGATAAAGAAAGATCCGTCTAGAGAAAAGAAAGTATGTGCAAGAAGCAAAAGAAAAGAGAAATTTGGGACTGTTCTTCACTTATATATTGAGAAATCAATGTTTGTGTTCTGAGATGAAACTTGTCAAGTGTGGAAAATCGACAATCCTTGCTTTTTAGAAAATCTGATTCCATGGTGTGAGTTGCATGTACCACACCTGAACGGTGCTTTTGAGGGTGAAGTAGTTAGATCCACGGAGCCCGGTTGTGAGGACCGTGTGGAGGATCAAATCAAACCCAAACGCAAATGGAAGCGGAAGATCTACCCGGCCTCGGCGGTGTGCAGGAGTGCTAGGATCCGCACTAGTAAAAAAATCATGATGAAATATAAGAGGAATCTTTTGGAACAGCATAGGTCTGAAAGACTTGGCTGAAAGAAGGTTTCTTGCAGATGCATCCATCGAGTATAAGTTGGATTTCATCGCTCTCTCGGAAACTGGTAGAGATATTTTTTTCCTCCCCGGTTTCATAGTACCTTATCAGGAGGTGTTGACTTTGATTGGCACTGCCTTCCTCCTTGAGGAAGATCGGGAGGGATCTTACTTGGAGTTAGATGCGAATCGCTAGAAGTGTGAAGTGTCATGATGGGAGACTTCACAGTTAAGTTTCGGGTTAGGTCGAAGGCTGATGGGTTTAATTGGGAACTGGTGGCGGTATACGGTGCCTCACAGCTCGAATTCAAACCGGAGTTTTTGGCTGATCTATTTCGAATTTGCGGTTCTGAGCAGCTCCCAATCTTGGTTGGAGGTGATTTCAACATTATTAGAAGGAGAGATGAAAAGAATAATGATAATTTCGATGGCAGTTGGTCGTTCATGTTCAATACATGCTGGATAATCTTCAGAAATATTTGATTTTGATATGTTTTATATACTAGTAGAATGCCCGTGCGTTGCCACGGGCCTTTTAATTCGTCTTCTTGTTGCATCTGCATACCTGGTGGATTCTGGTGAGGCAACCCATGTGGGTAACAAAAACATTTTTTTCGTTCAAACTAGCGTGGTTCGAAACGGAAGGATTCTTGGATCTGGTAGCCAGGGAATGGGCTAAGGATGCAGGATGTGGAACTTATCCGGAACAGAAAGTAAAAGAAGTCTGTTAATGATATCTTGGATTTGGAAGTGGAACGCGCCTTAGAAATAATTGAAAACTTAGCAACGGTCAAACCCATGAATGACTCCGATATAGATGCTTTGGGATTGAGGGTGCTTGATGATTTTCGTGCGGACCTTCCAATGTCCCTTCCTGAGCCAGAGGAAGAGGATGCCACTTTTGAGGGTGAAGTAGTTAGATCCACGGAGCCCAGTTGTGAGGACCGGGTGGAGGATCAAATCAAACCCAAACGCAAATGGAAGCGGAAGATCTACCCAGCCTCACAACTCGAATTCAAACTGGAGTTTTTGGCTGATCTGGTAGCCAGGGAATGGGCTAAGGATGCAGGAGGTGGAACTTATCCGGAAGAGAAAGTAAAAGAAGTTTGTTAATGATATCTTGGATTTGGAAGCGGAACGCGCCTTAGAAATAATTCAAAACTTAGCAACGGTCAAACCCATGAATGACTCTGATATAGATGCTTTGGGAGTGAGGCTTCCTGAGCCAGAGGAAGAGGATGACGCTTTTGAGGGTGAAGTAGTTAGATCCACGGAGCCCGGTTGTGTGGACCGGGTGGAGGATCAAATCAAACCCTAATGCAAATGGAAGCGGAAGATCTACCCGGCCTCGGCGGTGCGCAGGAGTGCTAGGATCCGAACTACTAAAAAATTTCATGATGAAATATGAGAGGAATCTTTTGGAACAACAAAGGTCTGAAAGACTTGGCTAAAAGAAGGTTTCTTGCAGATGCATCCATCGAGTATAAGTTGGATTTCATCCCTCTCTCGTAAACTGGTAGAGATAACGGTCTGACGTCCATCCAGGCCGTTGTCATGATTCCCGGAAACACAAGGTTAGTCTTTCATGAGATGGACGGAAAGGATCAACAAAGGCAAGGAGGAAGATCGAAGTGGCCCGACTAATACAGAAAGCTGAAGATGAGGACGATGGACGCAGGCATGGCAGAAGGCACCCATGAGATTCCCGAAGGCCTAAAGCGGACGATGAGGACGATGGTTGCAGGCATGGCAGAAGGCACCCACGAGATTCCCGGAGGCCTAAGGGGAAATTCATCACAACAAGACAACATTCAGGAGTGGCGCAAGAATCTGTGAAGCTAGGGAGTGGCAGGAGATGGCGATCGAGTAGGAGGCACTGAAGAAATTCTGCATTCTTCTGATGAGATCATCGTCGTCTACCTGTTGGTGCCAGACGCCCCGCCGCCTCGGAGCAATCAGTGAGATTTTCTTGAAGGAAACATCGATCCATCGATCTGTGACCAAGTCCCACTTCCTGCGGCTCTTAGGCCTTCGGGAATCTCGTGGGTGCCTTCTCACGCGGAGTATCTTTCAACAATAATGTGTATCTTTCTCACGCGGAGTCCGTTTTGGGTGTTTTTGTGCATTTTGAAAAGCTCACATCGTGTCCTTTCCATTCATTCTTGTTAGATCTGATTCCAACTCTGTTTTCCACCTAGCAAATCAGGTAAGCATGTGTGTGTTAGCTGCCAAAGTTTCAACTGCATGCTCTTGTTGTTTGAGCTCATCCACTATCATTTTTTCTGATTTCCCCAAAGTGTGTGTTCCGATCCAAGTCCCTTTTTGAAAGTTTGTAACAAAGAAAGAAAGAAATATAGAAACAAAAGGTAAAATAGATAAAGAAAGATCCGTCCAGAGAAAAGAAAGTATGTGCAAGAAGCAGAAGAAAAGAGAAATTTGGGACTGTTCTTCACTTATATATTGAGAAATCAATGTTTGTGTTCTGAGATGAAACTTGTCAAGTGTGGAAAATCCGCAATCCTTGCTTTTTAGAAAATCTGATTTCATGGTGTGAGTTGCATGTACCACACCTGAACGTTGCTTTAGAAGGTGAAGTATTTAGATCCACGGAGCCCGGTTGTGAGGACCGGGTGGAGGATCAAATCAAACCCAAACGCAAATGGAAGTGGAAGATCTACCGGCCTCGGTGGTGTGCAGGAGTGCTAGGATCCGCACTAGTAAAAAATTTCATGATGAAATATGAGAGCAATCTTTTGGAATAGCGGAGGTCTGAAAGACTTGGCTAAAAGAAGGTTTCTTGCAGATGCATCCATCGAGTATAAGTTGGATTTCATCGCTCTCTCAGAAACTGGTAGAGATAACGGTCTGACGTCCATCCAGGTCGTCGTCATGATTCCTGGAAACACAAGGTTAGTCTTTCATGAGATGGACGGAAAGGATCAACAAAGGCAAGGAGGAAGATCCAAGTGGCCTGACTAATACAGAAAGCTGACGATGAGGACAATGGACGCAGGCATGGCAGAAGGCACCCACGAGAGGGTGCGGAAGGAGATGGCGATACCCCACGAGATTCTTGCATCTAGACATACCCCAAAAATATCTTGTGTTTCACAGATTCTTTCGCCACGAGATTCACAGTTTCTTAGTACCTTATCAGGAGGTGTTGACTTTGATTGGCACTGCCTTCCTCCTTGAGGAAGATCGGGAGGGATCTTACTTGGAGTTAGATGTGAATCGCTAGAAGTGCGAAGTGTCGTGATGGGAGACTTCACAGTTAAGTTTCGGGTTAGCTTGAAGGCCGATGAGTTTAATTGGGCACTGGTGGCGGTATATGGTGCCTCACAGCTCGAATTCAAACCGGAGTTTTTGGCTGATCTAGTTCGAATTTGCGGTTTTGAGCAGCTCTAAATCTTGGTTGGAGGTGATTTCAACATTATTAGAAGGAGAGATGAAAAGAATAATGATAATTTCGATAGCAGGTGGTCGTTCATGTTCAATACCATCATTGAAAGCTTGGATCTGAGTGAGATAGAGTTGTCGGGTAGAAAATTCACCCTGGCTAATTCCCTGCCAAATCCGACGTTTGAGAAGTTGGATCGAATCCTGCAACCCAAGGTAAATTTTGCATCTAGACATACCCCAAGATAAACTATAAGTGATTCTTCAAAACATTAATAACCCTTGGATATTTGTTGCACTACTCATAACGAATCACTGAAAGCCACAATATGTACAGCCAAAATTCCAGAACTTGAGAGCTATAAGAAAAGTGAGTTGAGAGACTCCACAAAATATGTGAGAGAGGGTCCCCAACCCCAAATCCCACAATTTTAGAGTGACAAGAGAGTAGACCCACCCTTCAGTCGCTGCACTCACCTGGGTTTACAACTTCTCTACAGAAATATATGTACATGATTCCTGAAAACACAACAATGTTATATTTCACGGAACATTGTTACTTCCCAAAATAACAGTGTTAGGTAACGGGACGTAACAATGTTCCGGAAACACAAAATGTTATATTTCCCGGAACATTGTTACTTCCAAAGAATAACATTGTTACGTAACGGGAAGTAACAATGTTCCGACGACAAAAGAATGTTACATTTGTCGGAACATTGTTACTGTGCTATATTTGTGGGAACATTGTTACTTCCGAACATTGTTACTTCCCGTTATGTAACCACGTTATTCTTGGGAAGAACAATGTTCCGACAAATATAACATTGTTGTGTTTCCGGAACATTGTTACTTCCCAACGTGGCGATAATTGGGCTCCACATTAGATATCATATCTATTGATTCCTTGCTTCCATCGCCTCAGCTTCCACGTGTCAAATGAATGCAAATGGTCTAGGTGTTTTTTTATGAATAACCCCTGGACCACACAGGGAAAGCGTCTATTTAAAGAGACTAGATCTCAGATTCCATTCCGCATCGTGCAGAAATCCTTTCGAACTCGCCATAGGAAATCGTCCAAACATGGATAGCGCTCCTAGCTCTTCCTCACGCCCCCACGACTTTCAAAAAGGTGACTGGGAAAGCTGCTCGGTATCCCGCACCCATCTGAATAAACCTCAGACGTAGGGGTATCTTCCTCCCGCGGATCTAGTCTCCGTTCGGGCTGGATTAACTTCCATCAATGGCGAAGCCCTGGTGGAGAATTTCCCCAATCCTTCTAAAGAGGAGCGGGTGGGCTTTGTTTCCTTCCTATTGAGGGGCGTAGGATTTCCTATCCACCCATTCCTCAGAGGTCTCCTGGAGTATTATGACCTCCAACTGCACAATCTAATGCCAAGCTCCATCCTACATATCGCGGGCTTCAATTCTCTCTATGAGTTGTTCCTAGGCTGTGAGGCTCATTTTGAGCTATGGTGGAAATTTTTCTGCCTCGTCCCCCGCTCCCAAAACGGATCTATATTCGAGGTGGGCAGCGCCGAAGTATGGCGCATAGCCGGGATAGGATACTTGTCCTACACTCTGAAGAAGGCATCTGAAGAGGGGATCTTAGAATGGTTTTATATTGAAGGCCTCGTTTTGTCGGACCCAATCCAACGCGGTCTTCCCGAATTCTCCAGCGCTCCATTAAAGATGTGCGCCAGCTGGCGTCCCCGAAGCCTCGAGGAAGAAGACAGAGCGGAGGTCAAGAGGCTAGCAAGCAAGATCAGAGTACTTGCCAACTCCGGGCTGTCTATAATCGAGGTAATGGAAATTTCAATAACGCGATGTGTTCAACCACTCCAATTTAGAGGTTTCCCTATGTGGAAATACAACGGGGAGGATGATGCGTTACGTTGTCTACGCAAGGGTCCGGACAATTTTACTGGCTTCACCACCATCTTAGCTGACCTTTACAAAGAGGAGAAGGAAGACTTCAGTCACTTGAAATGTCAGGAAGGTTTTTCCATGTATAACCCTATCGACTAGGTGAGTTTTTCGATTATTGGCCTTACTCAACCTTTTCCAGAGATATGCTAGTCAAACTTAATCTAGCTACTTTTAGTAGGAATGGAGAAAGGTGATACGTCTCCAACGTATCTATAATTTTTGATTGTTCCATACTATTATATTATCTGTTTTGGATGTTAATGGGCTTTATTTTACACTTCTATATTATTTTTGGGACTAACCTATTAACCGGAGTCCCAGCCCAAATTGTTGTTTTTTGCCTATTTCAATTTTTTCGTCGAAAAGGAATATCAAATGGAGTCCAAACGGAATGAAACCTTCGGGAACGTGATTTTTGGAACAAACGTGATCCAGAGGACTTGGAGTGGACATCAAGAAACGAATGAGGCGGCCACGAGGCAGGGCGCGCGCCTACCCCCCTAGGCGCACCCTCCCCCTCGTGGGCTCCTCGTGCCTCAACCGACCTACTTCTTCCTCCTATATATGTTCACATACCCCGAAAACATCCAGGAGCACCACGAAACCCTATTTCCACCGCCGCAACCTTCTGTACCCAAGAGATCCCATCTTGGGGCCTTTTCCGGAGCTCCACCGAAGGGGGCATTGATCACGGAGGGCCTCTACATCAACTCCATGGCCCCTCCGATGATGTGTGAGTAGTTTACCTCAAACCTTCGGGTCCATAGCTATTAGCTATATGGCTTCTTCTCTCTCTTTGGATCTCAATACAAAGTTCTCCTCGATTCTCTTGGATATCTATTCGATGTAATCTTCTTTTGCGGTGTGTTTGTCGAGATCCGATGAATTGTGGGTTTATGATCAAGTCTATCTATGAATAATATTTGAATCTTCTCTGAATTCTTTTATGTACGATTGGTTTATCTTTGCAAGTCTCTTCGAATTATCAGTTTGGTTTGGCCTAATAGATTGATCTTTCTTGCAATGGGAGAAGTGCTTAGCTTTGGGTTCAATCTTGTGGTGCTCGATCCCAGTGACAGAAAGGGAAACGACATGTATTTTATTGTTGCCATCGAGGATAAAAAGATGGGGTTTATATCATTTTGCATGAGTTTATCCCTCTACATCATGTCATCTTGCTTAAGGCGTTACTCTGTTCTTATGAACTTAATACTCTAGGTGCATGCTGGATAGCGGTCGATGTGTGGAGTAATAGTAGTAGATGCAGAATCGTTTCGGTCTACTTGTCTCGGACGTGATGCCAATATACATGATCATACCTAGATATTCACATAATTATTCGCTTTTCTATCAATTGCGCAACAGTAATTTGTTCACCCACCGTAATACTTATGCTATCCTGAGAGAAGCCACTAGTGAAACCTATGGCTCCCAGGTCTATTTTCCATCATACAAGTTTTCAATCTATTTTATTTTGCAAATCTTTACTTTCAATCTATATCATAAAAATACCAAAAATATTTATATTATTATTACCATCTCTATCAGATCTCACTCTTGCAAGTGGCCATGAAGGGATTGACAACCCCTTTATCACGTTGGTTGCGAGGTTCTTATTTGCTTGTGTAGGTACGAGGTGACTCGCGCGTGGTCTCCTACTGGATTGATACCTTGGTTCTCAAAAACTGAGGGAAATACTTATGCTACTGTGCTGCATCACGCTTTCCTCTTCAATGGAAAACCAACGCAGTGCTCAAGAGGTAGAAAGAAAGATTTCTGGCGCCGTTGCCGGGGAGATCTACGCCAAGTCAAGACATACCAAGTACCCATCACAACTCTTATCCTTCACATTACATTATTTGCCATTTGCCTCTTGTTTTCCTCTCCCCCACTTCACCCTTGCCGTTTTTCGCCCTCTTTTCTATTCGCATCTTTTTCACTTGCCTCTTGTTGCTTGTTACCCTTATGGCTTTACCAAAAGGTGTTGATCCTCACCTTAGAAGGTTGGAAGAAATCAAAAACAACGTTAGAAGTTTTATGTCCTTGCAGTTTGAGCATAAGAATTTCTTTAGAAACGAGCTTAAATAACAAAAGGGTGTTATCAGTTTCATGAATAAAGAGCTCGATGATATGTCTAAGGAATTTTATGGTTTGAAATCTCAGTTTGCTCATCTTGAAAAAATAATTGCCCGAATCTCTGATAAGCAGGCCACTTTAGTTAATAAGATGGTCGCTAAACCAGAAGTGTTAGATAATAAAGATGAAGATCTAAAAGTTATTGATGTGTCCCCTATTAAATCCTTGTTTTGCAATATGAATCTTGATAATAATGGGACTGGATATGAGTCAACTTTAGTTAGAAGGCGTCCCAATGCTTCGGAGTTTTTCGATCTTGATGCAAAAATTGGTAAAAGTGGGATTGAAGAGGTCAAAACTTTAGATAGCGATGAACCCACTATCTTGGATTTCAAGGAATTTAATTATGATAATTTCTCTTTGATAGATTGTATTTCCTTGTTTCAATCCATGCTAAATTCTCGTCATGCTTATAGTTAAAATAAAGCTTTTACTAAACATATCGTTGACGCTTTGATGCAATCTTATGAACACAAACTTGAGTTGGAAGTTTCTATCCCTAGAAAACTTTATGATGAGTGGGAACCTACAATTAAAATTAAAATTAAAGATCATGAATGGTATGCTTTGTGTGATTTGGGTGCTAGTGATTCCACGATTCCAAAAACTTTGTGTGATTTTCTATGTTTCCGTGAATTTGATGATTGTTCTTTAAACTTTCACCTTGTGGATTCCACCATTAAGAAACTATGGGAAAAATTAATGATGTTCTTATTGTTGCAAATAGGAATTATGTGCCCTTAGATTTCATTGTTCTTGATATAGATTGCAATCCTTCATGTCCTATTATCCTTGGTAGACCTTTTCTTAGAACGATTGGTGCAATTATTGATGTGAAGGAAGGGAATATTAGATTCCAATTTACATTAAGTAAGGGAATGGAGCACTTCCCTAGAAAGAAAATTAAATTACCATATGAGTCTATTATGAGAGCCACTTATGGATTTCCTACCAAAGATGGCAATACTTAGATCTATCTTCGTTTTTATGCCTAGCTAGGTGCGTTAAACGATAGCGCTTGTTGGGAGGCAACCCAATTTTATTTTTATTCCTTGATTTTTGTCCCTGTTTAGTAATAAATAATTTATCTAGCCTCTGTTTTGGTTGTGTTTTTTGTGTTTAATTAGCGTTTGTGCCAAGTAGAACCGTTGGGAAGACTTGGGAAAAGTCTTTTTGATCTTGCTGTAAAAAACAGAAACTTTAGCGCTAACGAGAATTCTTGCCATTTTTTTATTGGAGGGTGATATTTAGTTAATTATTTTTTCAGATGATTAATAGATAAATTACTCACGTCCAGCAATTTATTTTATAATTTTTGGGGTTCCAGAAGTATTCGGAACCTTCAGATTACTACAGACTGTTCTGTTTTTGACAAATTCTGTTTTTCGCGTGTTGTTTGCTTATTTTGATGAATCTATGGCTAGTAATAGAGTTTATGAACCATTGAAAAGTTGGAATACAGTAGGTTTTACCCCAATATAAATCAAGAATGAGTTCATTACAGTACCTTGAAGTGGTGGTTTGTTTTCTTTTACTAACGGAGGTCATGAAGATTTTCTTTTAAGTTTTGTGTTGTGAAGTTTTCAAGTCTTGGGTAAGGATTTGATGGATTATAGAACAAGGAGTGGCAAGAGCCTAATCTTGGGGATGCCCAAGGCACCCCAAGGTAAAATCCAAGGACACCAAAAAGCCTATGCTTGGGGATGCCCTGGAAGGCATCCCCTCTTTCGTCTTCATCCATCGGTAACCTTACATGGAGCTATATTTTTATTTGCCACATGATATGTGTTTTGCTTGGAGCGTCTTATATGATTTGAGTCTTTTTTTTTAGTTTACCACAATCATCCTTGCTGTACACACCTTTTGGGAGAGACTCACATGAATTGGAATTTATTAGAATACTCTATGTGCTTCACTTATATCTTTTGAGCTATATAATTTTTGCTCTAGTGCTTCGCTTATATCTTTTAGAGCACGGCGGTGGTTCTATTTTATAAAAATAATTGATCTCTCATGCTTCACTTATATAATTTTAATAGTCCTTTAGAACATCATGGTAATTCACTTTGGTTATAAATTTTAAATGCTAAGAGAAGTTGGATGCTTTATAGATGGTTTTGAGATATAAATGTGGTAATATTAGAAGTGTGCTAGTTGAGTAATTGTGAAATTGATGAATACTTGTGTTGAAGTTGGCAAGTCCCGTATCATGCACGTATGGTAAACGTTATGTGACAAATTTGAAGTATGGGGTGTTCTTTGATTGATTTCCTTATGAGTGGCGGTCGGGGACGAGCGATGGTCTTTTCCTACCAATCTATCCCCCTAGGAGCATGCGTGTAGTGCTTGGTTTTGATGACTTGTAGATTTTTGCAATAAGTATGTGAGTTCTTTATGACTAATGTTGAGTCTATGGACTATACGCACTCTCACCCTTCCATCATTGCTAGCCTCTTCGGTACCATGCATTGCCCTTTCTCACCTTGAGAGTTGGTGCAAACTTCGCCGGTGCATCCAAACCCCGTGATATGATACGCTCTATCACACATAAGCCTTCTTATATCTTCCTCAAAAGAGCCACCATACCTACCTATTATGGCATTTCCATAGCCATTCCGAGATATATTTCCATGCAACTTTCCACCGTTCCATTTATTATGACACACATCATCATTGTCATATTGCTTTGCATGATCATGTAGTTGACATCGTATTTGTGGCAAAGCCACCGTTCATAATTTTTCATACTTGTCACTCTTTATTCATCGCAATCCTGGTACACCGTCGGAGGCATTCACATAGAGTCACATTTTGTCCTAAGTATCGAGTTGTAATTCTTGAGTTGTAAGAAAATAAAAGTGTGATGATAATCATTAGAGCATTGTCCCATGTGAGGAAAGGATGATGGAGACTATGATTCCCCCACAAGTCGGGACGAGACTCCGGACAAAAAATAAAAAAGGAAATAAAAGAGGCCAAAAGAAAAAAAAGGCCCAAATAAAAAAATAAATGAGAGAAAAAGAGAGAAGGGACAATGTTACTATCCTTTTTCCACACTTGTGCTTCAAAGTAGCACCATGATCTTCATGATAGAAAGTCTCATATGTTGTCACTTTCATATATTAGTGGGAATTTTTCATTATAGAACTTGGCTTGTTTTTTGGAATGATGGGCTTCCACAAAATGCCCTAGGTCTTCGTGAGAAAGTGAGTTGGATGCACACCCACATAGTTTCTTTGATGGGCTTTCACATATTTATAGCTCTAGTGCATCCGTTGCATGGCAGTCCCTACTACTTGCATTGACATCAATCGGTGGGCATCTCCATAGCCCATTGATTGGCCGCGTCAATGTGAGACTTTCTCCCTTTTTGTCTTCTCACATAACCTCAATCATCATATCCTATTCCACCCATAGTGCTATGTCCATGGCTCGCGCTCATATATTGCGTAAAAGTTGAAAGAGTTTGAAAAGGCTAAGTATGAAACAATTGCTTGGCTTGTCATCGGGGTTGTGCATGATGAGAGCATTTTGTGTGACGAAAATGAAGCATGGCCAAACTATATGACTTTGTAGGGATAAGTTTTCTTTGGCTATGGTATTTTGATAGGACATAATTGCTTGATTAACATACTTGGAGTATTACTATTTTTATGTCAACAATAAACTTTTATTTTGAATCTTTCGGATTTGAACATTCATGCCACAATAGAAAGAAATACATTAAAGAATATTCTAGAAAGCATTCCACATCAAAAATTCTGTTTTTTATCATTTACCTACTCGAGGACGAGCATGAATTAAGCTTGGGTATGCTTGATACGTCTCCAACGTATCTATAATTTTTGATTGTTCCATGCTATTATATTATCTGTTTTGGATGTTAATGGGCTTTATGTTACACTTTTATATTATTTTTGGGACTAACCTATTAACCGGAGGCCCAGCCCAAATTGTTTTTTTTCCTATTTCAGCGTTTCGTAGAAAAGGAATATCAAACGGAGTGCAAACGGAATGTAACCTTCGGGAACGTGATTTTTGGAACAAACGTGATCTAGAGGACTCTGAGTGGACGTCAAGAAACGAACGAGGTGGCCACGAGGCTGGGGGGTGCGCCTACCCCCCTGGGCATGCCCTCCCCCCTCATGGGCCCCTCGTGGCTCAACCGACCTACTTCTTCCTCCTATATATGTTCACATACCCCGGAAACATCCAGGAGCACCACGAAACCCTATTTCCACCGCCGCAACCTTCTGTACCCAAGAGATCCCATCTTGGGGCCTTTTCCGGAGCTCCGCCGGAGGGGGCATTGATCATGGAGGGCCTCTACATCAACTCCATGGCCCCTCCGATGATGTGTGAGTAGTTTACCCAGACCTTCGGGTCCATAGCTAGTAGCTAGATGGATTCTTCTCTCTCTTTGGATCTCAATACAAAGTTCTCCTCGATTCTCTTGGAGATCTATTCGATGTAATCTTCTTTTGCGGTGTGTTTGTCGAGGTCTGATGAATTGTGGGTTTATGATCAAGTCTATCTATGAATAATATTTGAATCTTCTTTGAATTATTTTATGCATGATTGGTTTATCTTTGCAAGTCTCTTCGAATTATCAGTTTGGTTTGGCCTACTAGATTGATTTTTCTTGCAACGGGAGAAGTGCTTAGTTTTGGGTTCAATCTTGCGGTGCTCGATTCCAGTGACAGAAAGGGAAACAACACGTATTGTATTTTTTCCATCGAGGATAAAAAGATGGGGTTTATATCATTTTGCATGATTTTATCCCTCTACATCATGTAATCTTGCTTAAGGCGTTACTATGTTCTTATGAACTTAATACTCAAGATGCATGCTGGATAGCGGTCGATGTGTGGAGTAATAGTAGTAGATGCATAATTGTTTCGGTCTACTTGTCTCGGACATGATGCCTATATACATGATCACACCTAGATATTCTCATAATTATTCGCTTTTCTATCAACTAGCGGGGTGACCCGCGCATTTGCGCGGCTAGACTTCGTAGCTTGGTGGTTATTTCCACCTTCATATTTCCAATGCATGAGTATTTATATAAAAGAATTAGCTTAAATATTTATGTTAATAAAAAATTATTAAGCTATGCTGCAAATTATATTTCCGAAATTGCTATAAATTTGTTGTTGAAAATTTGGTTATCTACAACAAAAGCTTATAAGAGCCAGGGCCTATATATGTCCAGCAATGCCAAGCGATAGGCCTTTATACTAATCTATAGTTTTCAGTGTTCCACCCTTTTTCATCCATTTTCATTTATCTTCCCACCTAATATATTTTGGGGATTTTCGCCAAGAAAATATGAACATTCAAGACTTGTACCCAGACCTTTTTATTTGTTCCATCACGCGCCTCAACACGGGCCATATATAGTTTGTATGTTTTGTTAGTATATTTTCATATATCCACTTACCAATATATGTTCTTCCACGTCTTGTGGTCGTAGTGTTAATATATGTACTACTTCTCACTCTAAATGGATGTAGTCAGGGAATGGTGAACTTTTTTCTAAAACATTCTCTCACTTGGGTTCACCGGAGCTTCTCACCTCGGATGGTTCCCCTTTATTTTGAATTTAAGTGTATTTTGAAGGAAATTAAAATGTTTGTCACATATTTGACATGCAGGAGTATTTTTATATAACATTCTCTATGATTCAATCAATAATAGATATATTCGGTATTGTTTTCTCTACTGGTATTTATTTTTGTTTAAGTCACTGGTGTCTGTTAGCAGATGACTAATGGCACCAAAGTTTGTGTCCTACAACATGAAACCATTTCATTAGTAATTAAATGCCAAAATTTCATGTCCTCTTTCCCAATCTGTGTCACCACTATCATGTACGTCCATCTTCTTTCCATGCTTCTATATGCTCGTGACAATGTGCTCTCACCCTAACAACTTATGTTGCACTCCAAGTAACTGTTGGTGTATATTCATTAAAAACAGTATTAAATTATGTCTTGTCGAAGCTTGCCATAGATTCTTTTCTTCGGCCTTGTTGTTCTACGCAAACTTATGTTATTTTAAACTGTATTCAGATTATAATCTATTTCAGTTTTAATTCCATGTTCAACTTTATGGGTTAATTTAAGCCCTATAGAAGAATTTTACATAACAGAAAAATACTTAATAATTAGATTATAATTAATTTAATTTCGTGTTGAAAATTGTGGGATAAATTTTATATTTAATCTTTATAGCTGAATTTTCAATTTATTAAAAATGTATTTGATATTTTAGTTACTATTTATTATATGCAATTCACATATAAATCAAGTTGTACTCTTTGTGACTTTGTCAATCAAAGAAGAGACATATCTACTATTTTTACTGTGAAAAATTCAAAAGCATTATCAACCTTGATCAATTGTATTTGGTGGCGTTACTTCTTGTTCCGGTTTTTTTGCAGAACTATTTTCTTCGTTCTTTTTAGTGGTAGCTATTTTTGTTTTTTGGATGGCCGTTTGCATGTGATCATGTTGGGCAAATTCTGCTTGTGCATGTATAATATTTCCTTGTAGGTAAGAAGATTTATATGTGCATGTTTTCTCCTTCTAGAAACCTTTTTGCATGTTTATTTTCTAATGCGTCCGTGGTCTAGTTTTGTACATGTCCAAACTGAACTCTGCTTGTACGTACATGTCATCTGTCCATGCTTATTTATTCCGTATAGGCATTTCCATAGTTTTTCCGGAAGGTTTATTTAATGTGCACCTATCCATGCATATTAGACATATCAATGATGGCCGTGTACATGGTTTTATTTTGAACACCACATGCTCTTTTCTTTTTTACTATTGCATGTGTGTTTTACTCTTGCCTTATACAACCTGATGGAGCGTGACAAACTGGGCTGATTGATTCAACCGGCTGGCACATGTAGCCTGGCGCCCTAGCTTGTCCGTATGGGAATTGGACTCTCACCCGTCGCTTTGTTTTTTTTTTTTTAAATCAACTCATCGCTTTGCTTAGCAGGCAGGAAACGTTTTTTGTTTAAGTCACTGGTGTCTGTTAGCAGATGACTAATGGCACCAAAGTTTGTGTCCTACAACATGAAACCATTTCATTAGTAATTAAATGCCAAAATTTCATGTCCTCATTCCCAATCTGTGTCACCACTATCATGTACGTCCATCTTCTTTCCATGCTTCTATATGCTCGTGACAATGTGCTCTCACCCTAACTACTTATGTTGCACTCCAAGTAACTATTGGTGTATATTCATTCAAAACGGTATTAAATTATGTCTTGTCGAAGCTTGTCATAGATTCTTTTCTTCGGCCTTGTTGTTCTACGCAAACTTATGTTATTTTAGACTGTATTCAGATTATAATCTATTTGAGTTTTAATTCCATGTTCAACTTTATGGGTTAATTTAAGCCCTATAGAAGAATTTTACATAACGGAAAAATACTTAATAATTAGATTATAATTAATTTATTTTCATGTGGAAAATTGTGGGATAAATTTTATATTTAAGCTTTATAGCTGAATTTTCAATTTATTAAAAATGTATTTGATATTTTAGTTACTATTTATTATATGCAATTCACATATAAATCAAGTTGTACTCTTTGTGACTTTGTCAATCAAAGAAGAGACATATCTACTATTTTTACTGTGAAAAATTCAAAAACATTATCAACCTTGATCAATTGTATTTGGTGGCGTTACTTGTTCCGATTTTTTTGCAGAACTATTTTTCTTCGTTCTTTTTAGTGGTAACTATTTTTGTTTGTTGGATGGCCGTTTGCATGTGAACATGTTGGGCAAATTCTGCTTGTACATGTATAATATTTCCTTGTAGATAAGAAGATTTATATGTGTATGTTTTCTCCTTCTAGAAACCTTTTTGCATGTTTATTTTCTAATGCGTCCATGGTCTAGTTTTGTACATGTCCAAACTGAACTCTGCTTGTACGTACATGTCATCTGTGCATGCTTATTTATTCCGTATAGGCATTTCCATAGTTTTTCCGGAAGGTTTATTTAATGTGCACCTATCCATGCATATTAGACATATCAATGATGGCCGTGTACATGGTTTTATTTTGAACACCACATGCTCTTTTCTTTTTTTACTATTGCATGTGTGTTTTACTCTTGCCTTATACAACCTGATGGAGCGTGACAAACTGGGCTGATTGATTCAACCGGCTGGCACATGTAGCCTGGCGCCCTGCCTAGCTTGTCCGTATGGGAATTGGACTCCCACCCGTCGCTTTGCTTTTTTTAAATCAACTCATCGCTTTGCTTAGCAGGCAGGAAACGTACGGGATATGGAGACATCGATTCGTGATTACTTATTTTCAGCAAATCACAGCCGTTATTTTGAGCTTTTTTTTTTCTATTGTTATATCGAATCCGTTCGTTTTTTATCGTTTTAATAATAATATAATAGATAGATAGATAGATTGCTCGACAGTAATTTGTTCACTCACCGTAATACTTATGCTATCTTGAGAGAAGCCACTGGTGAAACCTATGGCCCCCGGGTCTATTTTCCATCATACAAGTTTTCAATCTATTTTATTTTGCAATCTTTACATTCAATCTATATCATAAAAATACCAAGAATATTTATCTTATTATTATCACCTCTATCAGATCTCACTCTTGCAAGTGGCCGTGAAGGGATTGACAACCCCTTTATCGCGTTGGTTGCGAGGTTCTTATTTGTTTGTCGAGGTGACTCGCGCGTGGTCTACTACTGGATTGATACCTTGGTTCTTAAAAACTGAGGGAAATACTTACGCTGCTTTACTACATCACACTTTCGTCTTCAAGGGAAAACCAACGCAGTGCTCAAGAGGTAGCAAAAGGTCATCCAGGGGATCTACAGCCCGCTCCGCAGCCAGAGGACCATGTTCGAGACCTGGATCCCGGATATGAAGAAGATCCAGATATATACATAGAACTTAAGGAGGGAGTCTTTTATCAGGCGAGCTATGATGGCACGGATGTGGCTATTATAGCCGATTACCCCGACCTTGTCCCCTCCCCCATGCAAGTACCCAGGAGACGTCTGCTCCAAAAGAGTTTCCTAATTGCACCTCACCCACCGCACTGTCTCATGCTCCGAAGAGGCGACGCTCGTCTCGCCGAACTGTATCAAAGGCGTCCTCTAAGAAGGCGCCACCTGCGCAAGGCGGGTCTTTCAAAATAAGGGCAGACGGTGATACTACCGAGCCCCTGCCTTCACCAAAGAGGTATAGTTTTTAACACGCACTCGGTGGACCGACCTAATTGTGATGTTTTCCGCCGGGCCATTTTGTAGGAAGAGCATATGTCGGACTATATCCGGGGACCTCGCCGGCCATGCATCGACCAATCCGGCCCCGAACCCTGCCATAAGGACTAGGGTTGATGCGGGCAAAATGCCTAATTGTCATCTCCAAGAGGATTCGGATAATGTGTCTGTCACCAACTCCGAAGTGGGGAGAGCGATGAATCATCAGCGGCGGAAAGAGGCCATGCGCGAGCCAGGTGTTACCGAAGAGGCGTTCAACACCCTTAGCTCCGCGGATGCATATATCCGAGCTGCTCGGGGTGGACTTGTCGGAGCCACTCACTAGCTTTCAAAGGATATGCGGGTAAGAACTTATGTGTAGATTCAATAATCCTATGCTAGTAGCCCACATGACATGAAGCAGTTGGCCCAACTGATTTAAGGGTCGTTGATTTTATCAGGTACTCGCGGCTAAAAATAACACGCTGTCCAAGGAGCTTGAAGAATGTCGGACCAAGCTAATTGTTGCCACCGCCGAACTGGAAAATTTGAAGAAATCCAAGAAGGCTTCGGATGGTAAGCACAACAGTGTCCAGAAAATACTATTGTATGCTAACAATGATTTTTGACTATTCATTGTTTTGTTTACGGCAGCAGGATCGGCAAATCAGTTGGAGGAGAGGCTAAAGGCTGCTCTGGCGGACAAACAACATGCTGAAGGGCAAGAAGCCGCTGGTCAACATGTATTAACACAGACCATTAATGAGAAGAACAAACTACAGGATGGCAACATCAAGCAAGCTGAGGAGCTAAAGGACGTAAGAGCCCAACTGTCGGATGCCTTGGAGGAGAATCGAAAGCTGAAAGGCGGCATATTTAGTATGTCCCTGAACCTAACTTTCATAAGATCCCCTGATGGAAATATTTTACAACATATGTTCCTGTAGGTTTGTTAACTAGGTGGCCCGAAGGAGAAGTGTCCGGATTTCAAGGCGACTTGCTGCAATGAGGAACATGGCTAAGGCTTTATGGCCATCCGATTCTCCTCCAGGAATGATGCGTGAGCTCACAGAGTTATTCAAGAGAGCTCGTCTTCGTTTTGAGCTGTGGAAGGCATCAACATGTCGAGAAGGTGCACGAGAGGCCTGGGCCATGGTGAAAATGCGGTATACCGGACTTGATCTGAATCATATGGCCCGGGTCAGACCTCGGGGACCAGACGAACAGGAAATTCCGGTTAGCTTGGTGTATGATCAAGTAAAGGTAGCCGCCAAATTCTCACAGCAGGACTGTAAACTAGACAGCCTGATAGATAGCATAGATAAAGAATAGGTGTGTGATTTCATGTAACAATACACTATCATCAAGCTTATCTCCGACCGATTTGTAAAAGATTGTCATGGTAGACCTTCCGCTTCGACCTCCAAAACCCAAGGGTTGGAGTGTTTCTGAATACTATACCTGTGGGAAACACACGGTATGTTCGGAAACCAGGCAATCCGTTCATAGTGCGTGAACAGACAAACTGTATTCAGGGAGCTATGTTATATTACTTTTTAACGTAAGAAACATCTTCCAGAGAGAATAGTTCTGTTAAAGGTTCCACTCACTGGGTCAGCATGCCTTATGTATACATGCCTAAGCTATGGTGCGAAAGAATCGCAGGAGTCTTTGTATTTTGATAGTTTATATTGCCACAAAGGCAGTTCGTCGTTTGTCCGCCGACCAATTATTCCCCTAAGAATGCTAGCTTCGGCTTCACCCGTCAGAGGTACATGTCCGGATGACCCGGTTGTAACAATCGCAGAGGTGCTCCCTTTATGCCCTAGCCGAACAAGCGGGAACGTAGGGCATAAGCACAGGAGCCAGGCAACCCAGCTTGGCAAAAACTTTAGTCATAGAGGTGCATATAATGGCGAAGACAAGACATATGTGAGAAAAACAACATATATATGGTGAGCTTTATGCTCAAAACAATAAGCTTCTACTGAGAGAAGCCCCCAGTTATGATGGGGTGTGTACATTTAAGGATGCATACCCCTCAAGTGTGCGGCTTGCCCGAAGACACGCAAGGGAAAAATGAAAAGGAGAATAAGGGAAACAAACAAAGGTATTTGTCTAGACTCAGGCGTAGAACCTTCGGAGTCGAGCAGCATTCCATGGGTTCGGCTCTAAGCGATTATCTAATGCATTGCGAAGGAGATAAGCTCCTCCAGTGAGAACTTCATCTATAATGAAGGGACCCTCCCTTTTGGCTTGATCTTGTCCTTTTTCTTCTATAGTAGGCGCATAACGAGTTCACCGACATTATAGGTCTTTGCCCGCACTTCTCTACTTTGGTACCGTCGAGCTTTTTGTTGGTAGAATGCGGAACGGAATTTTGCGATGTCGCGGTCCTCCTCCAGGTCATCTAAGTTTTCTTGCTGATCGAGCTCAGCCTCTCTCTCCTCATACATGCGCACTCGAGGTGAGTCATGAATAATGTCGCAGGGCAAGACAGCCTCTACACCGTACACCATGAAGAACGGTGTGTATCCGGTTGTGCGATTGGACATGGTCCGCAGCCCCCAGAGTACGAAGTCAAGCTCCTTGACCCAGTGTTTGTCCGACTCATTTAGGGATCGCACTAGTCTGGGTTTGATGCCGCTCATTATTAGGCCATTGGCCCATTCAACTTCATCGTTTGTTTGGGGGTGATATACGAAGGCGTAATTGAGCATAATGCCCAGATTAGCGCACCAAGTTTTCACCTCTTCGGCTATAAAATTAGAGCCGTTGTTAGTAATAATGCTGTGTGGGACACCTTAACGGTGTACTACACCGGATATAAAGTCTATCACCGGTCCGACTTCAGCAGTTGTAACTGGTTTGGCCTCTATCCACTTAGTGAATTTATCTACCATAAATAGCAAGTATTTTTTCTTATGGCTTCCCCCTTTAAGGGGTCCGACCATGTCCGGCCCCTAGACCGTGAAAGGCCAAGTAATGGGGATTTTTCGTAGGGCCATGGGCGGCATATGGCTTTGATTGGCAAAAAGCTGGCATCCGTCACAGCGTTGTACGAGGTCCTGTGCATCTGCTCAGGCTGTGGGCCAAAAGAAACATGTACGGAAGGCCTTACTTACAAGGGCCCGAGCTGCGGCGTGATGGCTGCCAAGACCAGCATGTATTTCGGCCAAGAGCTGCCGTCGTCCCTCCTCTTCGGAGATACATATTTGAAGGACTCCGGTAGTACTTTTCTTGTAGAGTTCACCTTCATGGACTTTGTAGGCTTTGGAGCGTTGAACTATATGACGGACCTCATTTTGGTCGTCAGGGAGCTCCTGCCTATTGAGGTAGGCAAAGAAGGGTTCGGTCCATGGGGCGATCACCGCCATGATTACATGGGCAGAAGGCGTTTGTTCGGTTCCCGAGCCCCCGATGGTATCTGAATCATGTTCGGCATCCGAGGGTGCGGTCGGAGCCGGACTGGAATTTCCGATCTCGTCCTGCCATACCATGGATGGCTTGAAAAGCCTTTCCACGAAGGTGTTAGGCAGGACGGGGTCACGTTTAGTGCCCATTCGAGCAAGGATGTCTGCAGCTTGATTACTATGTCGGGCCACATGATGAAACTCGAGCCCCTCAAACCGAGCTGATATTTTGAGTACGGTGTTGCGGTAGGCCGCCATCTTTGGATCTTTTGCATCGAATTCACCGTTTATTTGGGATATTGCGAGGTTCGAGTCCCCGCGCACCTCCAAGCACTGTATGCCCATAGAAACAGCCTTCCGGAGACCATGCAGTAGTGCCTCATATTCGGCTGCGTTATTGGAGTCCGTATACATGATTTGTTATACGCAACGGACTGTGTCCCCTGTGGGGGATGTTAGGATGACACCAGCCCCCAGTCCGGCCAACATTTTAGAGTCGTCGAAGTACATCACCCAGTTGGAGTATGTGTCGTACTCTTTAGGGAGTTCGGCTTCTGTCCATTCGGGGACAAAGTCGGCCAACACCTAAGATTTAATAGCTCGGCGTGGCTTGTATGTTATTTAAAATGGTAAGAGCTTGATGGTGCATTTTGCAATGCGACCGGTGGCGTCTCGATTGTTTATGATGTCATTGAGTGGTACCTCGGAGGCCACTGTGATCGAGCACTCCTGAGAGTAGTGCCGCAGCTTCCGAGATGCCATGAAGACCGCATATGCTATCTTTTGATAGTGCGGGTATCGGGATTTTCGTGGTGTGAGGACCTCTGATACATAGTACACTGGTTTTTGGAGTGGGAACTTGTATCCCTCTTCCTTCCGTTCAACGATGAGCATAACGCTCACCACCTGGTGAGTTGCAGATATATATAGCAGCATAGGTTCGCCGACGTTAGGTGCGGCAAGGATTGGGTTGTTTGCTAACAAAGTTTTTATTTCTTCCAACCCGGGTGTTGCCGCATCCATCCACTCGAAGTGGTCGGTACGTCGGAGCAGGCGATATAGCGGCAGCGCCTTCTCTCCCAATCTGGAAATAAAGCGGCTCAAGGCTGCCACACACCCAACTAGTTTTTGGACCTGTTTTAGGTTTGTTGGTGTTGCCAACTGTGACAGGGCTCAGATTTTTGCCGGATTCGCTTCGATTCCTCTATTGGAAACGATGAATCCGAGCAGCTTTCCGGCCGGAATGCCAAAAACGCATTTTTCCGGATTGAGCGGTATGTCATATGCTCGGAGGTTGTCAAATGTAAGGCGTAAGTCGTCCACCAATGATTTGACATGTTTAGTTTTGATGACTACATCATCTACATATGCCTCCACCGTCTTGCCAATTTGTTTTTCCAGGCATGTTTGAGTCATGTGTTGGTAAGTGGCACCGGTGTTTTTGAGTCCGAAAGGCATAGTGTTGAAGCAAAAGGGCCCGTACAGAGTAATGAATGCCGTTGTGGCCTGATCGGATTCCTTCATCTTAATCTGATGGTATCTGGAGTACGCTTCGAGGAAACACAGTGAATCATGTCCTGTAGTTGCATCAATGATTTGGTCAATGCGGGGCGGTGGGAAGGGGGTCCTTAGGGCAAGCCTGGTTGAGGACTTTGAAATTGACACAAAGGCGCCAGGATTTGTCCTTCTTTGGCACCATGACCAGGTTAGCTAGCCAATCCGAGTGTTTGATCTCTCTAATGAACCTGGCTTCTAGTAGTTTGGCTAGCTCCTCCCTCATAGCTTTTTGCTTGGGTTCATAAAATCGCCGCAGTGTTTGCTTAATTGGCTTGAACCCCTTTATTATGTTGAGGTTGTGTTCGGCCAGTCTGCTAGGGATTCCTGGCATATCCGAGGGATGCCAGGCAAAGATGTCCCAATTCTCGCGCAGGAATGCTCTTAGAGCGGCGTCGACCATCGAATCGAACTGTGCTCCAATGGCTGCTGTTTTATTAGGATCCGTTGGGTGGACTTGGAATTTGACTATTTCATCTACTGCCTTGAAAGAAGTGCACTTAGGCCTTTTATCAAGGATTACATTGTCTCTATCCATTGTGGAACGCAGAGCGGTGAGCTCCTCGGCCGCAAGGGCCTCGGATAATGCCTCGATGGCCAGGGATGCAGTTTTATTTTCGGCGCGGAGTGCTATGTCCGGATCACTGGTGATTGTGATAACTCCATTAGGCCCAGGCATTTTGAGCTTCATGTACCCGTAATGGGGTATGGCTTGAAAGTGTGTGAATGCGTCTCGCCCCAGAAGAGCGTGATATCCACTGTTCAAAGGTGCCACGTAGTAGATTAACTCTTTGGACCTGTAGTTCTCTGGTGTGCCGAATACCACATCAAGTTTAACTTTCTTCGAGCATCGCGCTTCTCGGCTGGGGATAATGCCTCGAAAGGTTGTGCTGCTCTACTCGATGCGACTCTTGTCTATTTGCATTTTATCGAGCGTGTCCTTGTAGATGAGCTTCAGTCCACTGCCGCCATCCATGAGTACCTTAGCGAGCCGAAAGCCGTCGACGATTGGATTTAAGACCAAAGCGGCTTGTGCACGGACTGATCGAGCCCTTGGTTTGTCGTTGGCGGTGAAAGTTATCGCCGTATTGTTCCAAGGGTTTACTGCGGCTACTTGGTTAACTTCGGCGAGGTCGCGGAGTGCCCTTTTACGCCGATTATTTGAAGAGAAGGTCTCGAAGACCGTAAAGATGTTGAGGTCATCGTCCTCCGGAGGGTACTTCTCGGAGGTCGTATTGGTGAGGATAGCCTCACCGCCCTTGGCTACCTGCCGGAGCACCCAACATGCCCGAAGGCTGTGAGTTGGTTCAGAATTCGGTGTTGTGTGTATCCGATAGGGCTTGTCGAGCCATTCATCAAGGACAGTTCTGTGTCCCGTTGAGGGCTTAACTTTCTTGTCCATAAGGTGATGATCAGGTGCCCCGTGAGGGTGCATCGTTTTTGCCCGTCCGGTGGGTGGCTTAAAGGCAAGCGGTTCCCACTGAGCTGTCTGGGCTTTCCGGGCGCTTTCCATGGCGCAATATTTCTGTACTATGTGTGCCAAATCTACAAAGTGTAGTATGTGGCGTCGGTTGAGGGCATTGAGGATACCCTCGTCCATACAGTTGTGGCAAAATAATGAGATCGCGTCGTCGTCGCAACAATCTTTGATCTTGTTTTTAACAAGGAGGAATCTGGCCCAGAAGTGATGGGTTGTTTCCTAAGGTTGCCGCCGCACATACATTAGGTCGCATATGTCTGGTGGATCGGAATTGCTCGGTGAATATTGCTTGTGGTGGGTGGGCAGGTTTAAATCCGAACCCTGAACCACTGTGGGATCCGGAGTTTTAAGAATTTCTGAGGTCACCAGCCCAGGATCCGGAGTCTCCTGGGGGTTTTCAGGCTCGACGCCTGGTTCTATGTTCACAGGAGAGGGAGTCTCTTCCCAAAGATGGGTATCCGACTTGCAGGGCTCGGAAATCCGAACATAGCTTGTTCTCAGCATAGGGAGAGTGTTATCCTTGGCCTGCTCCTCCACAACCGCAACCAGATGGGTGATCAGCGGGGACTTAATTTCCCTCTGATCGGGTTTAAGCCCGATCCTATCGTAGTCTATCGCGACCCCTAGGGCGGCGATGCGATCTAGCAGTTCGTTCAAAGATGAAACATCTGCCGGATCCATCTTATCGGAGTGTTCGAGGCTAATGCGGAGATGATTTTTGGTGGTTTGGGGCACCGACTTTGGCTTAACGGCCGAGCGGGCACCCATGGTAAAACTGCCGAGAAGGAGGATCTGCCCAGGTCCTAGGGACCTTTTAGAGGTGATTTTTTCATTGACGACAAGACGAGCCATAGATCCTTCTATTGACGACACGGAGGAACTCTCAATGAAAGCACCAATGTCGGTGTCAAAACCGGCCAATCTCTGGTAGGGGATCCCAAACTGTGCGTCCAAGGATCGAAGGTAATATGAGACAAGGGACACGATGTTTACCCAGGTTCGGACCCTCTTAATGGTGGTAATACCCTACTTCCTGCTTGATTGACTTTGATGAGTATAGGGGTTACAAGAGTTGATCTACCTTGAGATTGTAATGGCTAAACCCTAGATATCTAGCCTATATGATCATGATTGCCTCTACGGACTAAACCCTCCAGTTTATATAGACACCGGAAGGGGCTAGGGTTGTACAAAGCCGGTTTACAGAAAAAGGAAACAAAACCTCTGGCCGCCAAGCTTGCTATCCACGCAATGGAGAGTCCCGTCCGGACACGGGGGAAAGCCTTCTATCTTGTATCTTCATGGCCCATCGGTCCGGCCCATGTCACATTGCCCGGATGCCCGAGGACCCCCTTATCCAGGACTAGCTCAGTAGTCCCCGAACTTTCCTTCAATGATGACGTAGTATCCGGCTTTATGTCTTCGGCTTTCCAAGGCGAGTTCCCCATTACACTGCAGATTGACGATAATTCGGCTCCACATTAGATATCATATCTATTGATTCCTTGCTGCCGTCGCCTCGGCTTCCACATGTCAAATGAATGCGAACGGTCTAGGTGTTTTCTTATGAATAACCCCTCGACCACGCAGAGAAAGCATCTATTTAAAGATACTAGATCTCAGATTCCATTCCGCACCGCGCAGAAATCCTTTAGAACTCGCCATAGGAAATCGTCCAAACATGGCTAGCGCTCCTAGCTCTTCCTCATAGCCCGGATGCCCGAGGACCCCCTTATCCAGGACCCCCTCAGTAATATTAAAAGAAACCCCCAAAAGATTTCTCGTTCTTCATTTTCTTGTTGGGAGCTTTCCTGTGTAAATAGTTTTTCTCGTTCCTATTTCTCTTTCTTCAGAAAAACAAAAACTGCAAAAACATTTGAGTGTGTTTCTTTGAATTTCTTTGGGGGTCAAGAGGAGAAGACCATGATGAGAATGTTGAGTGGCTCTCATGCATTATTGTTGATCTAACAAAGAGCCCATATTACCTTGTCTTCTCCTTTGAATAAATATTTGCATATTCCAGCTTAGTCCAATGCACATGCACTATTATTATTATTATCCACACCGTTCGGTCGTGCAAGTGAAATGCAATAACGATGATATATGATGAAATGACTGAGATGAGGAAAAGCTGGTATGAACTAGACCTATCTTGTTTTTGTAAATATGATTAGTTCATCTTTCCTGGTTCAGTCTATTATGAATGAAACATGTTTGCAATGACAATTAGAGATTATAGTTGCTCATGCCATGCTTAATTAGCTAGGAGTTTATAATGGTTTACCTTGCATGCAAACATGGAAATTAAAATGGTTGTGATGTAGTATGATAGGATGGTATCCTCCTTTGAATGATTCGAGGCTTGACTTGGCACATGTTCACACATGTAGTTGAAACAAAATCAACATAGCCTCTACAATATTTGTGTTTATGGTGATTTATATCCTACTCATGCTTGCATTCAATGTTGGTTAATCTCAATGCATGTTTATGACTATTGTCGCTCTCTAGTTGATCGTTTCCCAGTGTTTTTCTAGCCTTCACTTGTACTAAGTGGGAATACTTCTTGTGCATCCACTTCCATAAACCCCAAAGTTGTTCCATATGAGTCCACCATACCTTCCTATATGCGGTATCAACCTGCCGTTCCAAGTAAATTTTCATATGCTAAACTCCAAACCTTCAAATAATAATCTGTTTTGTATGCTCGAATAGCTCACGTACCAACTAGAGCTGTCAATATATTCCATGCTAGGTGGGTTTTTCTCACGATGAGTGGACTCCGCTCATCATTCACGAGAAAATGGCTAGTAACCGGGATGCCCAGTCCCATGCTCTAAGCAAATCAAATCAAAATAATTGCAAACAAAACTCCCCCAGGAATGTTGTTAGTTGGATGGTACCCGTTGTTTCGGACCAGCCGTGGAGTGTGCTTGTTGGTGGTGGGGGAGTATAAAATTTACCATTTTGTTTGGGAACCTCCTATAATGTATGTAGCATGGAAGATACCGAGATCGCTTAGTTGTTATGTTGACAATGAAAGCATGCCGCTCAAAATATTATTCAATCTCTATTTCAAAATCCGAGCTCTGGCACCCCTGCAAACCCCTGCTTCCCTCTGTGAAGGGCCTATCTATTTACTTTTATTGTTGAGTCATCATCCTCTTACAAAAAGCACTAGTTAGAAAGCACCACTGTCATTTGTATGCACAGTTATTAATTTATATTGAGTATGACTGTGATTGGATCTCTTTTACCATGAATTACAATGTCTAGTCAGTCCTTGATCTTTAGGGGTGCTCTGCATTTATGTTTTGTTGTCTCAGAAAGGGCTAGCGAGATACCATCTTGTTATATCATATCATGATTGTTTTGAGAAAGTGTTGTCATCCGAGATTTATTATTATTGCTCGCTAGTTGATTATTCCATTGATATGAGTAAATGTGAGACCTAAATGTTATTTTGAATATGGTTAGTTCATGATCTTTGCTGAAAACTTGAATGCTGGCTTTACATATTTGCAACAACAAGATCAAACAGAGTTTGTAAAAGTTTTTCTTTATCACTTTCAGTTTATTAACTGAATTACTTGAGGACAAGCAAAGGTTTAATCTTGGGGGAGTTGCTACGTCTCCGTTGTATCTACTTTTCCAAACACTTTTGTCCTTGTTTTGGACTCTAATTTGCATGATTTGAATGGAGCTAACCCGGACTGACGCTGTTGTCGGCAGAATTGCCATGGTGTTATTTTTGTGCAGAATAAAAAGTTCTCGGAATGACCTAAAACTTCACGGAGTCAAGTTTTGGAATTAATAAAAAATATTGGCAAAAGAATCAGGAGCAGGGGCCCCACACCCTGGACACAAGGGTGGGGCGCGCCCACCCCCCTAAGGCGCGCCCTCCGACCTTGTGGGCCCCCTGGAACTCCACTGACCTCAACTCCAACTCCATATATTCTCTTTCGGGAAGAAAAAAATCAGGGAGAAGGATTCATCGCGTTTTACGATACGGAGCCGCCGCCAAGCCCCGTTCTTCCTCGGGAGGGCAGATCTGGAGTCCATTTTGGGCTCCGGTGAGGGGAATCCGTCGCCATCATCATCATCAACCATCCTCCATCACCAATTTCATGATGCTCACCGCCATGCGTAAGTAATTCCATCGTAGGCTTGCTGGACCGTGATGGGTTGGATGAGATTTACCATGTAATCGAGTTAGTTTTGTTAGGGTTTGATCCGTAGTACCCACTATGTTCTAAGATTGATGTTGCTATGACTATGCTATGATTAATGCTTGTCACTAGGGCCCGAGTGCCATGATTTCAGATATGAACCATTTATGTTTTCATGAATATATTTGTGTTCTTGATCAGATATTGCAAGTTATAGTCACCTACTACGTGTTATGATCCGGCAACCCTAGAGTGAAAATAGTTGGGACCACTCCCGGTGACTACTGTAGTTTGAGGAGTTCATGTATTCACGAAGTGCTAATGCTTTGGTCCGGTACTCTATTAAAAGGATGCCTTAATATCCCTTAGTTTCCAATAGGACCCCGCTATCACGGGAGGGTAGGACAAAAGATGTCATGCAAGTTCTTTTCCATAAGCATGTATGAGTATACTCGGAATACATGCCTACATTATATTGATGAACTGGAGCTAGTTCTGTGTCATCCAATGTTATAACCGTTGCAAGATGAATGCCATCCAACATAATTATCCATCATGGACTCATTACCTACGAGCTCGTTTCATATTGATCTTTGCTAAGTTACTTTCCCGTCGCCACTGTTATGATTCCTATAGAACTACTATTGTTACTTTCCCATCGTTACCTCTACTTCCATAAGTAGGATCGAAAGTATGTCTAGAGGGGGTGATTAGACTACTTGACCAAATAAAAATCTAGCCTTTTCCCAATTTTAGTTCTTGGCAGATTTTAGCAACTTTGGACAAGTCAAGCAATCTTAACACAATTCAAGCAAGCATGCAAAGATTATATGAGCAGTGGAAAGTAAAGCATGCAACTTGCAAGAATGTAAAGGCAAGGGTTTGGAGGATTCAAACGCAATTGGAGACACGGATGTTTTTGTCGTGGTTCTGATAGGTGGTGCTATCGTACATCCATGTTGATGGAGACTTCAACCCACGAAGGGTAACGGTTGCGCGAGTCCACGGAGGGCTCCACCCACGAAGGGTCCACGAAGAAGCAACCTTGTCTATCCCACCATGGCCATCGCCACGAAGGACTTGCCTCACTAGCGGTAGATCTTCACGAAGTAGGCGATCTCCTTGCCCGTACAAACTCCTTGGTTCAACTCCACAATCTTGTCGGAGGCTCCCAAGTGACACCTAGCCAATCTAGGAGACACCACTCTCCAAGAAGTCACAAATGGTGTGTAGATGATGAACTCCTTGCTCTTGTGCTTCAAATGATAGTCTCCCCAACACTCAACTCTCTCTCACAGGATTTGGATTTGGTGAAAAGAAGATTTGAGTGGAAAGCAACTTGGGGAAGGCTAGAGATCAAGATTCATATGGTAGGATATTTGTCTCAACACAAGTGTAGGTGGTTCTCTCTCAGAAAAAGTAAGTTGGAAGTGTAGGTTCATTCTGATGGCTCTATCCACGAATGAAGAGGTGGTGGAGGGGTATATATAGCCTCCACACAAAATCTAACTGTTACACATAAATTCCCAAACTCGGTGGGACCGAATGGTTAAACTCGGTCGGACCGATTCAGCAAAGCTAGTGACCGTTAGGGTTTTCGGTGGGACCGACATGCAACTCGGTAGGACCGATATGATTAGGGCTAGGGCATAACCTAATCTCGGTGAGACCGATTACACAAACTCGGTGAGACCGATTTTGGTAATAAGCTAACCAGAGAGTTGGTCAGGTAAACTCGGTGGGGCCGATCGCTCATTTCGGTGAGACCGAAACGTTACGAAGGGAAAACAGAGAGTTTACATTGCAATCTCAGTGGGACCAAAACGTTACGAAGGGAAACAGAGAGATTACAACCCCATCTCGGTGAGACCGAGATCCCTATCGGTGAGACCGATTTGCCTAGGGTTTGTGGCAGTGGCTATGACATTTGAAACTCGGTGGCGCCGGATAGGAAGAATCGGTGGGGCCGAGTTCGACTTTTGGTTTAGGTCATATGTGGATGTGAGAAATTAGTTGAGGGTTTTGGAGCATATCACTAAGCATTTTGAGCAAGAGCCTCATTAAGCAACACCTCATCCCTCCTTGATAGTATTGGCTTTTCCTATAGACTCAATGTGATCTTGGATCACTAAAATGGAAAATGTAGAGTCTTGAGCTTTGAGCTTGAGCCAATCCTTTGTCCTTAGCATTTTGAGGGGTCCACTTTTCTCATCCATGCCATGCCAATCATTGAGCTTTCCTAAGATATTAATCTTGAAATAGCATTAGCTCAATGAGCTATATGTTGTTAGGAATTACCAAAACCACCTAGGGGTAGTTGCACTTTCAATCTCCCCCTTTTTGGTAATTGATGACAACATATAAATCAAAGCTTCTACAAATGATAATAAGAGTGAAAAACATTGTCGCTTTGAGAAGTATGTGAAAAGCGAGAGCTCCCCCTAAATTTGTGCATAGTTTAAGATTTGCTTTGGACTGAAAATGCACAAAGAGTTAGGATCATGGGTTACTCTTCCATGTCACATACATCTTGGTGGAGCGCTCAAAATGATAATAATTAAAATACATGCACTCATGACCAAGCAAAGTGAGTGATCATATGTAATATAAAAGGATAATGTCATCCAAGAAGCATAAAGGTATTATATGATCAAATACATGATCATCCAAATATCACACACAAGCATAAAGTATCTCAAACGAGCAGATAATAAAGTTCAACCACCAAGGAGAAACACAAGAGAGAACAAAAGCAACACTCTCTCCCGAAGCCTATGATCTATACATTTTCTCCCCTTTTGGCAACAAGTTACCAAAAAGTTCATAAAAGATGCATAGTGCTAAATCGTCACTCAGGCTTGGTCTTCAGGTGGTGGTGTAGATAGAACTCCAAGGACGAAGGCGTCAGTTGATGTAGATGGAGCTGGTGGAGTAGGTGCTGGAGCTGGTGGCACTGAAGCTATAGATGGTGCAGATGAAGTTGCTCTGGTGTCTGTGGCAGGCACTACAGCAGATCTCTGACCTCTGGGCACTCTAGCAAAAGCATCAGTGGTTGTCTTGCCCTTCTTCTCCTGCACTTCCTCCTGAAGTTGCTCAACAACAGACTGTATCTCGGAGACCTTCACATCTAAGTCATATAACTTCTGCTCCACGATCCTCTCCAAGCTCTCCTGATTTTGAGTCAGGGTAGCCAATCCCTTCTCAATCCTCAAAGTGGAGGCAATCAAGTAGCCAAGCTGATCTTGCTTGCTCTTCAGAAGATACTGAGATGCCTCTTCAGTGGTTGGCATCTTTGCAGCCTTTTCAGCCCTTGCCTTCTCCTTCATGGCTTCTGTGTGCACAGAACATGGTTCATTCTCATCCATCACCACGGTGTTGTCCTCAAAGTCTGGGTAGATGGGCATGTGTTCCTTGTCCAGGAGATATGTGCCAGTGCCCATCTTGGAGTTGATTAGCTCCTGGATCTGTGGGGCATACCCACAACTCCTCTTCTGATCTGCAGCTGTTCTCTTAATGGTTTCCACAATTAGGATCATGACTTTGAACTTTTGAGGCACGTCAAATATGTGAAGCAAGTTAATTGCATGGCCTTCGATCATCTTGTGATCACCTGACTTTGGCAAGAGAGTGTGCCTGAGGATCTAGTTTATTGTTGGTAAGACTGACAGAAGGTAATGTACTAATCCAAACTTGTGTGTCTCAAGAGCAGCATCTGGGATCTCTTTGTACATGTGTACCATGGTGTTGTGATCCTTCTTCTTCTTGGCGTAGACATCCAAGTCATCTTCACTCTCCTCAGGAGCATTGATCAATTTCGCCCATTCAGCAACCGTTGACTGGTACGTAGTACCTTCAGACATCCAGACAATTCTTCCATCTGGGTAGAAATGAGATGTGGAGTAGAACTGCATGGTGAGCTCATCATTCCACTTTGTGAGCTTCTGAGCCACAAACTCATCGACTCCACAAGCCTTGAAAAAACTGTCATATACACCAGGGAAGTGATCCTAATTTTCCTTAATGAATGTCCAATCGACCCATCTCATGTCACACACTATGGGCTTCTTGTCAAGTAAGATAGTCTCATAGAAGTCCTGATGTTCCTTTGTATGGAACCTGTAGTCCACAGCAGTCCTTCTCCTGGTGGCATATGGATCAGACTCTCTCCATAGCCTTAGACCAAAATCCTTCCTGATTTTCATGTTCTCTACAACTTGATGAGCATCATTGTGATCTGGAATTTTGGGCTTCAACTAACTTAACATGACAGAATCAGCTTCTTCTTCATCAGCTTGAGGCACTGGGGCCTTGTTCTTCTCCTCAGCAGGGATGCTCATGGTGCTGCTCTTTGGTTTTGGCTTTGGAGCTAGAGCAACAGTCTTAGGAGCAATCTTAGGCTTAGATGGAACAGCCCCTGCCCTTATAGCATCTCCCATAAGCTTTTGAGCTTTGGGTGCTGGTGCTGCATCCTCTTCATCTTCCTCTTCTTCAGAGTCTTTCATTATGGAAGATCTCCCAAGCACTCTGGCAGTGGTCTTCTTGACCCTTTCCTTTCTTTTGTTTTCTGCCACAACCTGCTCTTTGGGTGCAGATCCCAAAGTCTCTTGAGTGGATGTTCTGGCTTTTGACATGGGAGCTCTCTTGGCAGGAACCTTTTGCTTCATCCCTGGCTTAGTGGCAGCAGTTGTGCCATATTCATTTTTCAGGACTTTCCTCTTTGAGGTGGCCTCTTCCTCAGCAGCCACATAGTCCTCATCCTCTGAATCTGAGGTTTGCTTCTTTTTGGTCCTAGTGGCTACCTTAGGCAAGTTGCTAGGGGTACTTCTGCTTCCTTCATCAAAGCTGCTAGAGGGACTAGTGCCCTCACTCAAGTTCACTTGCTCCTCAGACTTGTTCTGACTGTCACTCTGATCTGACATGATGCAAACACTGACAGCAAACCCTGTGAATGGATTATAGATGAGGTAGAGTGGATGAGCATTACAAAGTGCAGAGGTTTTTGCAAAAGAATGAATCAAAACTTAGTTTTAGTTTTCCACAGAAAGCATTTCGGATCTACCGATTTGAAATCTCGGTGATACCGAAGCAGCTGTTGGAACCTAAACTAGTGAACTCGGTCAGACCGAGTCACAGTTCGGTGGCATCGAGACTGCTAGGGTTTCACAAAGACTTGAACTCGGTCACACCGATTTGCAATTCTCGGTCAAACCGAGAATCACATGTGCAATGGCCTGAGCCAAATCGGTGGAACCGATTTCAACAACCCGGTCGGTCCGAGATGGTTTCGGCGGAAACCTAACCCTAAATTTTCAATCCACAACTAAACTACGGAGTGTTTTCATTGGATAGAGTGATCTCAATCGTGGCAAGATAGATGGCAAAACAATGTGCTGGGGAATCGGAGTGAGAACAGCACAAAGATCAAGTCCATACCCTAGTTCGGCGATGGACTCGCTATGGCGGCAACAGCGGAGACGATCCCGTTGACGGCGGCGGAGACCAGCGACTGGAGGCGGCTAGCGACGAGGAGGACGATCCAGAGACCCAGGGAGGTAGAGCAGGCTGAGCGCGGTTGAAGAGGTTCAAAAAGTTTTCCAGATTTTGGCCCGTGGGTATATATAGCCTGACCCTGTCGGTGTGACCGAGTGGAACAACTCGGTGGCACAGAGATGCATAACTGCGAGCAGTTACTGCAACTCGGTGTGACCGAAAAGTTCAAATCGGTTGCACCGAGATTAAAAACCTAGATCGACTTAGTGATCTCGGTATGACCGAAATGGATGAATCGGTCAGACCGAAACACACAAAGAAGTTTTGGAAGTTTAAGTCTTTGACAAATCGGGGACTCTGAGTGCTCCTCAAACAGAGTGGTTCGAATCTGACTCGATCAAACTTTGTGATGCAGCATGAATAGAGTTTGAGACGAGAAGAGCATAGATAGCTAGAGAAGGTTCTTAGGCATTCTTGTCCATCCACTTGGCAAGAGAAAAGGAAACCAACCAATCAAAACAACAAGTGGATGTCCTCGAATGATAAAATTATGCAACCAACATGCTCACACAATAAAATGACAAATGAAATATGTGGCAAAGCATGCACAAACAATTCTAGCATCTATCAAGCAATTGGCGATGACTAGGTCATCTATATATGTGTATATTGAATTAGGAGTCAAATGTGAACATTTGATCATAGGTCATACTCATCGTTTAAGCACAAGTGGGGTTACCACTTTTACATAAAGCGTTGTTGTGTTCACACCATTAGAGTTGCTTTAGCTCAATTCTTAGAGTAAAACTCCCCCTAGATGTGAGATACCCCCTAAGAGGGATGAACTAACCTTGGGTATTGTCGATGATGACTTCATGTAGGTGTTGAAGATGTGGATGCTCTAAGTTGATGTAGATCATTCGGAGCTATCCTTTGGAGTGAGTCGCACTTTCAATACCTACACGGGTTGGTCCCACAAGGAACAAACAAGGATATCCATAGACATAGAGTGATGCACACACAAGATGATGTCTATGAGAGCATTAGGTTACCTTGTCCCTTGTCTTACCAACAAGAGGGTTTGTGACTCCTTGAACTAGTGCAAGATGTGGAAGTTGATTGCACTTGTTCTTGCCAAAATGATACGAGTGAAGTATGTTGGCGGAGTCACCCTCAAGAACTCTCTAGTTCTTTTTCTTCGAGATCCACACCATCTTGATGGGAATCCGCGGAGTTGTAGTTGTACTTGATGAAGTGGAACTTGATGTAGTCTTGGGAACCCACTTGACCAAGGCCTTAGGAGCTTCTTCAAATGCATCAATTTCCTCTTGAAGCTTGTCGTTGCCTTTTTCCTTGTGGTCTTGTGGTGGAAGATCATCTTGAGCTTGTGTCCCTTTGAAAGAAGTAGGATCATACTTCTCTTGTTAAGGAACAAACTTTGCCTTGGGGTATTGATCTTCTTCCCACTCAACTCCATTGGCATTGAACTTTCGTTCAAAACCAATACCTTGATTCTTCCCGTGCCTTCCTTGCTTGTGTACAATTTCCTCGAATTGCTTACTCCCGGCAAGGCTCTTGTAAACACCTTTCTCTATGATTCCCTTCAATAAGCTATTTTGTTGCTCAAGTGTAACTTGGCTAATAGAATCATTAGTGGAATCAAGAGAACTACTAGAAGCAACAATATTGGATTTGGCATGATTATTGTTACTACTAGAGGAAGAATCCTTCTTGTTCTTGTTACTAGACTTAACTTGAGGCATGTAACTATATAAGTGGATAAGAGTAAACGCTTGGCAATGTAAGAAGAACTTTTCTTGCGAAGATCATCATTGATTGCCTTTAAGAACTCATGATCTTGCTCAAGATTGAGCTTCTCAAAACGTAATTTCTCATGAGTCCTTAAAAGTTCTCGATGATCTCCTAAGATAGTTTCATGAGCTAACTTAAGAGTGTTGAGTTCTTTAGTTAGAGACCCAATCTTCTCCTTATCATTGCCATTCGTTTCATCTTGATTAGTGTCGGTGTCAAAACCGGCGGATCTCGGGTAGGGGGTCCCGAACTGTGCGTCTAGGCCGGATGGTAACAGGAGACAGGGGACACTTTGTTTTACCCAGGTTCGGGCCCTCTCGATGGAGGTAATACCCTACTCCTGCTTGAGTAAAATTGATGATATGGGTAGTACAAGAGTAGATCTACCACGAGATCAAGGAGGCTAAACCCTAGAAGCTAGCCTATGGTATGATTGTTGTGTATCGAGTTGATTCTGTCCTACAGACTACAACCCTTAGGTTTATATAGACACCGGATAGGGTTAGGGTTACACAGAGTCGGTTACAATGGTAGGAGATCTTGAATATCCGCATCGCCAAGCTTGCCTTCCACGCCAAGGAAAGTCCCATCCGGACACGGGACGAAGTCTTCAATCTTGTATCTTCATAGTCCAGGAGTCCGTCTGAAGGTATAGTCCGGCTACCCGAACACCCCCTAATCCAGGACTCCCTCAGTAGCCCCTGAACCAGGCTTCAATGACAACGAGTCCGGCGCGCAAAATCGTCTTCGGCAGTGCAAGGCAGGTTCCTCCTCCAAGTCCTTCATAGAAGATTGTAATCACCAAGAGTAGTGTCCGGCTCTGTAAGATAAGTTTCCACATATTGCTATAGAGAGAATAATATTAACACAAATCAAATCTGCTGACGTATTCTGCAGTGCACCATCACATTACAGCCAAGTCCTTTACTCAAATCGTTTTTACTTTTCCACCTCAGCATGTTTCACGAGACGGTTTCCTTGGCATGTCTTGTCAAAGCAGAGATCGTGTACCCCCCCTTATACGGGATTCTCATCAATACGGACGTGGGTAACCCAATCGTGCCCGTTAGCACTCTTTCTCGATTAAAGGTGAGTCCCAAACGGTAACGGGGAGGGCTCTCGGTATTCGACCTCTTATAAAGAGACCAAGGCCTTACTCCTTTTTCCAATCTCAAACGAGTTCGCCCGTCACCTCGAGTTCCAACACCCTAGGCTTCAGATTCCGGGCGCTTCGGACCTTCGACAATGTCCGGTTCCGACCTTCATGGCCGATGGATTCCTTCCTCCGTCACGGAGGAAGACGTGCCAAAGTTGAGAGAGGCTAAGTTCTTGACCGCCGAAATTCCGCATAGGTTGCCTGCTCAAGGGCAGGCTATTCCCAATCCCCAGCCCGGCGAGAGCGTAGTGTTCATGTCCCACCTCCTTCGGGGGTTAGGCTTCCCGATAGATCCCTTCGTGAGGGGGCTGCTGTTTTATTACGGGCTGGAATTTCATGACTTAGCCCCGGAGTCTATCCTCCACATTTCCTCATTCATCGTCGTGTGTGAAGCATTCCTCCATGTTACTCCTCACTTTGGATTATGGCTCAAGACTTTCGGAGTGGAGCCAAAGATGATCGAGGGAAGGCACGCAGAGTGCGGAGGTACCGTCATAAGTAAGAATGCCGATGCTCCATGGCCCGAGGGCTCTTTTCAAGAGGATCTCGGCTTGTGGCAACGAGAGTGGTTCTATATCGCCGCTCCCAGGAGCGCCAAGTGGGTGGCGCCTCCTGCCTTTCGCTCGGGTCCCCCACCACGGCTAGCGTCATGGGTCAACAAAGGATTAGATTGGGGGTTATCCAAAGACGTGCCCCTGTTGCAGGGCCGCATTAGGGATCTTTTAGAAGGAGACCTCAACCTGGTGAAGGTGACGCAGGTCATGCTGATTCGCCGAACATTGCCCGGCAAACGTCGCCCCCTTCGTCTGTGGGAGTTTAATCCAGAGGGACCGCGAGCTCTCCAGAATTTCATGGGCGCTACGCCCGCGGAGATGTATAGACTGTTCTTCGGATCACAAGAGATGTGTCCGGATTTAACTGAGGACACAGGTCTAACCTGCAATCGCCCGGATACTCAAGTAAGCAACCTTGTGCCCGGACTTTCTACCCGTATAATTGTCATAAACCTGCCCCTAAAAGAGCCGTCTTTTTAAACAGGAGTGGATAGCGAAAGCAAAGCTGATCAGGTGTCCGGCTCCCCTTCCTGAAACCAGGCCGGATCCCGTGCTGGTCAGGATGCTGGAGATAGTGCCTTTGGAGGGGGAGGACAAGGAAGCTAGGGCCTCCTCGAAGGAGGCTGCCCCAAAGGGAGGAACCGACAATTCCTTTCCCGAGGGGAAGAAGAGAGCCACCTCTGACGACCCGGAAACCATGGTCTTGAAACGAGGGAGAAAATCCTCGTCAGAGGGTCCGGCGCCGGGGAATTCCTCGGCCGGACTATGCCCTCAAGGGGATCAGCCCTCCAGTGAGCCGTAAGTAGAGAGAGGTTTTCCTTTTGAGGGATGAGAGAAATCTTTGATTTATATCTGAGAAGATTAACCGAAATCTTACCTTGTAGCTCGGACCTCAACCCTTCTCAGCAGAGCTCGTCTTCGGGGGATCTTCTTCTGGAGATGACGGAGAGCGGGACGCCGACCCCTGTCGTGCCGCCTAGCGAGGCAGGCGACCCTGAGGTGTCGTCGTGGGCCCCCCGAAGTTCTCCGCGTCCGGCCTTCGAAAGAGGCCATAGGACAAGTCCGGCGCTCGGCTGGAGGAGCTAAAGATTCTGCTGGGGCGAGCTTCTATCTCAGAGGAGCACCGTGCATTGATGGGCACGGTGATTGAAAGGATTTCATCCGTAGAAGACGGATTGCATGAGGCCGTCAAAAGCTTGCTGACGGGTTTTGAGGTATGTTAGATGATGTACACTTTTATCAGTTGCGCATAAGTAAGATGCGCCCTGTGTAGATAGTAGCCCCTGAGACTCCGCGCGTTGTCAAGAAATGACGGCACGCGGAGGATCATAATCCTAGGTCTAAGATGTCGCCTTTGAATTTAGGTGGCGAGGTGTTCGGAATCGAGCCGAACTAATGAATTTGCCGAACTAAAGCGGCAACTGGACGTGGCAGATGCCAATATCGCACTTGTCAACAAGCGGCTTGATGAGGCTCAAGGTATTTAATTCTTCGGGCGGCGCCAGGTAAGAGGAGCTTCATGCCAGTGTCTTACAATGTGTGTGCTTGACGCAGATGGTACGACCGCTGTGGAGAATCTTAGGGCAGGACTTGCCCGAGCTAAGGAGCAAGCCAGAAAAAGCGACGCGGCTGCCCAGAAGGCCCTTGAAGAGCTGAGAGCCGAACAGGCTGCTCATGCCGAAGCAAAGAGGAGATGGCCGAGATGGCCAAAAAGTTAAAAAGCGCTACTGACCATTGCAGACTTCTTGAAAAAGAAGACCAGGCGAAACAGACAGACTTAGAGAAGGCCGTCGCCAATGCCAAGGACGCGCGCTCTGCGATGAGAGCTGCGAAGGAGGAGCTGCGTCAGGCCGAACAGATTGTGGCTGGAAAGCCCTTTATGCTGTGAAGGAAGGTTTGTGATCCGAAGTTTGCTCCGTTGGACCGGATGTGGAGTGTGGAGGACACCTATCTGGATTTGGCAGCGAGTGCTGCTAATGCGACCGAACACTTTCGAGATCAGAAAGATCGCGAGGTGGAAAGGCTTTTCTAGTCGCAGTTTCACAATCCAGAGCGTCCACTAGCAGTGGATGATCGTTTGGCTCAATGGGCCGAACTGAATAGGTTGTCTGGACTCGCCATGAAGTACGTCGTGGGTTACCTGTGGCCGGGGAGTTCGGAACCGAAGAGTTATTTCAGCTTGGTGCAGCAATTCCTTGACGCGGTGCCGCGTATAAATGCAATTAAGTGGTCAGCATGCATAGAGGGCGCTAGGATGGCTCTAGCCCGTGTTAAGACATACTGGGCAGAGATGGAGACCACCGTTGTTGCGTCCCGAGATTCGGACCAAAGCCAAGTACCCTCCGAGCACTATTTTCAAGAAGTTCTTGAAGGCGCTCGTGTAATAGAGACGCAGTGCCCGAAAGATGCTATGTTATGATAGCATATGTAATTATAAAGTAATATTTTGATAAACTGTAGTGGCCTTTTTTATACTTGTGCCTCCAAGTATTGTAAACACCTTCTATGCGGCCGTTTTAAGATATATATACATATATATATGTATAGAATCTGAAAGATGGCAGTCGTTGGCTTCAGCCCCCACACACATAGTGCGGGGGTGCTCGCAGAAGACGCATTTTCACACTTAACCCAACGTCTTGGTCCTACAAAGGAGGTGATAGCGCAGCGGGCCAGGCAACCGGACTATAATGCTTTAACACATTCACTTAGCCATAGGGGTTTGAAAATGAGACTCTTTAGGTAGCTCCTTGGTGGCAACTGCGCTCGTCCGAATTCGGGGCGCGTATGTGCCTGACCGGGAAGCGGCCCTTCGTCAAAGCGGAGGAATCCGATAGATTCCGATCGGTCATCGAGTGGCTGACCAGTCTCACGCTACATCATGACAGTCAGTTTTCGGCTTTCTCTACTGAGGTGCTCGCCCTGGCCGAACCGGGGGCACAATCACAGTAGTTCTCTTGGTGCTACCTTAGCCGATAGAGCGGAACGTAAGGTAGCCGAACTCAGGAGCCGGGCAACCCAACATTTGACCAAAGACATGATTCGGAGCTGATGCATATAATGCCAAAACTCGCGACGCCGAACACTCCCTAAGGCGTTCGGTCTTTATGAGTGCGGGCCAAACAACACTCTTTATTAAAAAAGCCCCTAGTGTCCAGGTACGTGCAAAAATTCTGACGTGGCCACATGCCAAGACGCCAGCCTCCTCCTTGGTTATACTGGAAAGAAAAAACCAGGGGATGTGTAGCAACAAGAGACAGTAAAAAAGGTTTACGCAGGGTCTTAATCTAAAAAGAATCCTTTAGGACGGGTCCCTACTGCACGTCTACGCCTGTGTCTCCGTTGTGCCGTATTCTGGACGGGCGCCGCACGACGTTCGTCTGTAAAAGAGAGGAACTGAGTTGAGAACGGGTCGTGCCAAAAAAAATAAGCAAAGTATAAAGTAAGATATGGAAGTTTTGAGCTTTATTGTCTCTTATTGTATATGCGTGAAGCCCCTTGTTCGGGGGTATATGGCTTCTAGGCCTGCATCAATGATGATTTTGCACCGAACTCGTCTATCCGTGTTCGTGGTCTTGAAATGACCTATTTTGAGGTTTTTTGGCCGGTGAGGCCATTTTGCTGTGGGGTTGTTAAAGCAGCTACGCTGTCCTCCGCTTGGGGAGGTGTACTTTAGTGCTTTCCCATCAAAGAGATGATGCCTCGTGGACCAGGCATTTTAAGCGTAAGAGATGCATAATGCGGTATTGCGTTAAATCGAGCGAAAGCTTCGCATCCTAGTAGTGCTTGATAGCGACTTGAGAACGGGATGACATGGAAGATCAGCTTTTCGCAGCGGAGGTTATCAGCAGAGCCGAATGTGACTGTGAGCCGGAGAAAACCCGTACAACGGGTGTCCGGACCAGGTATTACCCCTTGAAAGGAGGTTTTGCTGCGACGGATTCTTGCTGGGTTTATCCCCATGTGCTGTATTGTATCCTGATATATCAGGTTTAGTCCGCTGCCGCCGTCAATAAGGACATTTGTAAATTTGAGTCCGCCAATTATTGGATCGAGTATCAAGGCAGTCCATCCTACATTCTTGATATTCCTAGAATAATCTAGCTGATCGAAGGTGATCGGTTTTGACAACCAGTGGCAGGATCCTTTGGGGATGGGCCGTGTGGTGCGTACCTTTACGGGCACCGCACGTTCTGTTATGTGAAGTGAGTTCACTGTTTTTACTTCTTGCGGAAAGTTCTTTTGTTTCCTGGTGCTCTGCTGTTGGGGTTCGTCCTCGTCTTCGCTTGGTGTGTCGAGCCCCTTGTGTTCGGCATTGAGTCTTCCGGATTGTTTGAAGGCCCAACAGTCTCTGTGGGTATGGTTCGCAGGCTTCGCGGGAGTACTGTGTATCTGACATATCCTGTCCAGGATTTTATTTAGGTTGGATGGATCGTCCCTGTTATCCTGGGGGGGCGATTTTTCCTGATTTTGTCGTGAGCCTTTGAATCCGGCGTTGACTGCCGTGCTCTTCGGACTTTTGTCCTTAGTCTGGCGACGGTCCTTGTTGTGTCGCGGTCTTCCATTTCCATCCCTAGTTTCGGATGTACTTGGGTCGCTGGGGTTGCACCTTGCCAACTAGCTGTCCTCCCCTGCACAAAAGCGGGTCATGAGGCTTGTAAGTGCGGCCATTGTTCTTGGTTTTTCTTGGCCGAGGTGTCTGGCGAGCCATTCGTCTCGGATGTTATGCCTGAAAGCTGCCAAGGCTTCGGCGTCTGGACAGTCGACTATCTGATTCTTTTTAGTGAGGAATCTATTCCAGAGCTGCCGAGCTGATTCTCTGGGTTGTTGAGTTATGTGACTAAGATCGTCTCCATCCGGAGGACGGACATAGGTCCCTTGAAAGTTTGCTCGGAAGGCATCCTCGAGTTCTTCCCAGCTTCCAATTGTGTTTTCTGGAAGGCTTTTAAGCCAATGTCGGGCTGGCCCTTTAATCTTAAGGGGTAGATATTTTATGGCGTGGAGATCATCTCCTCTAGCCATGTGTATGTGGAGGATATAGTCCTCGATCCAGACTCCAGGGTCTGTTGTTCCATCATATGCCTCTATGTTTACGGGTTTGAATCCTTCTGGGAATTCATAGTCCAGGACCTCATCGGTGAAACATAGGGGGTGTGCGGCACCCCTGTATTTGGGTATGCCGGATTCTGATGATGGCTTCATAGCGTTGCTTATGAGAGCTTGCTTTCTTGGCCCATAAATGGACCTGACTGGGCCATAATGCGAATCCTTAAGTGCGTCGCATGCCGATTTCGGTGCGGCTCCGTTTGTCGCTTTATGGGGTCGTCCATCCGACCGTGTGGCTTTTTCATTTTCCGAATGCGAGGGCTCTAGGGCCTCTTCGTCGAATTCAGGCAGTAGCTTTCTTTTCGGATAGCTTCTAGTGCGCCGAATGTCGCCGTACTTATCTGTGGCATTGATTACCTTGCTCCATCTGATCCGGAGTGCGGCTTTTGTTGTTTTTAGCTTCCGCTTCTGCTTTTTTAGGCTGTGTGCAGTTGCAACGAGCCTCTCATGGAGATTCTTCTGCTCCGTGAGTTTATTCGGCGTGAGGTCGTCCGGAATGCCGTTTTCGCCGGAGGAGGGATGTTCAGTTTCTCTATCCGTGTTGCCCTGTTCGGACGGTTGCTCTAAGGCCTGCCCGTCGTTTACCGGCTCGTCCTGCTCTATGGCTGGGTTTGTGTCGAGGTGGTGCTTCGGTCGGTGTTTACGCCGACGCCTTGATTGCTTTTTGGGGGGTCGATCTCTCGTCCCCTCCCCTTTCTCCTCGTTGTCGTCTCCCTTAGGGGTGTCCACCATGTACACCTCGTGAGATGAGGTGGCTGTCCAATGCCCTATGGGCGTTGGTTCGTCGGTATCTCCTCCATCGTCATCCATGCTGTCGATGTCTTCGGAGCCGAAGTCGGGCATGTCGGTTAAATCGTCAACAGTGGCTATAAAGTGGGTGGTGGGTGGGTTTTGGATTTCTTCATCGTCTGCATCCCAACTTTGCTGACTGTAGTCCGGCCAGAGCTCTCCTGGAAACGAGAGAGACTTTAGAGAATTCAGGATGTCGCCGAAGGGCGAGTGCTGAAAGATGTCTGCGGCGGTGAACTCCATCATCGGCGCCCAATCGGATTCGATTGGCAGGGGCGCGGGGGGTTCGGAGTCCGGGGTGGAGTCCGGACCCTTGGAGTCACGGGTTATGCAGAGTGCGGAGCTAGCGTTCGGCTCGATCGCTTTTGGGATCGCAGCCCCTGAGGTGACGTCCAACCGCTCATCCTCGATTGGCGCAGTGGGCCCCAAATCAATGGTCGGAACCGGTGCATGTGCGGCCTCCAAAGCGCTGTTCGACGGTAGAGCTATATCATGCCCATCGAGACAGTGCGGCGCGCTTGACTGTGGCATGAATCCGTCGAAGATCAAGTCCCCGTGGATGTCAGCTATGTAGTTTAGGCTTCCAAGCCTGGCCTGATGGCCAGGGGCGTATCCTTCGATCTGCTCAAGGTGGCCAAGCGAATTGGCCCGCAGTGCGAAGCCGCCGAAGACTAAGATCTGTCCGGGGAGAAGAGTCTCAACCTAGACTGCATCGTTGTTGATGATCGAAGGAGCCATCGAGCCTAAAGGCGATGACACAGAGGAACTCTCAATGAAAGCACCAATGTCGGTGCCAAAACCGGCGGATCTCGGGTAGGGGGTCCCGAACTGTGCGTCTAGGCCTGATGGTAACAGGAGACAGGGGACACTTTGTTTTACCCAGGTTCGGGCCCTCTCGATGGAGGTAATACCCTACTCCTGCTTGATTAATAATGATGATATGGGTAGTACAAGAGTAGATCTACCACGAGATCAAGGAGGCTAAACCCTAGAAGCTAGCCTATGGTATGATTATTGTGTATGGAGTTGATTCTGTCCTACGGACTACAACCCTTCGGTTTATATAGACACCGGATAGGGTTAGGGTTACACAGAGTCGGTTACAATGGTAGGAGATCATGAATATCAGCATCGCCAAGCTTGCCTTCCATGCCAAGGAAAGTCCCATCCGGACACGGGACGAAGTCTTCAATCTTGTATCTTCATAGTCCAGGAGTCCGGCTGAAGGTATAGTCCGGCTACCCGAACACCCCCTAATCCAGGACTCCCTCAATTAGCATGATTAATAAGTAAATCATCATCACCTAACAAGTCATCTTCATCACTATTGAAATCAACATACTCGGGGTGTGATACCTTTGGACCTTTGGCCATGAAGCATATTCCAATTCCTTCATTTGGTGAATCAAATATGTCGTAGGAGTTGGTTGACACAAGTGCTAGACCGGCAACACCTTCATCTTGAGTATATTTGAAGTCGGAGTGATAGCTTCTCTCGGAGTCGGAGCTGGATACCCATTCACCAACATGAGCTTGATGTCTTCGTTTTGTGTAGCTCCTAGATGACTTGTCCTTCCTTTCCGAATCCTTGATTCTCCGAGAGGGTCTTCGTTCACAACGATCATCCCTACTCCTTCTCTCCCTCGATGGTGATTCTTCTCTTCTACTTCTTTTGGGAGAATCTTCTCTTCTCTTGTAGGGGGGCGTGCACTCATTGGAGTAGTGTCCGGGTCTTCCACAATTGTAGCAGTTTCGCTCTCGACTAGAAGATCTTTTGTCATTGTAGGACCTTGACTTGGAACTTCTCTCTTTGCTTCTATTCTTGTAGAACCTGTTGAAGTTCTTCACCATTAGGCTCAATTCTTCATTGAAGGTTTGTTTCTCACTTGATGATATGGGAGCTTCACATGAGGCTTTGTAAGCACCACTTGACTTGTTATGGAGCTCCTCCTTATCCTTGAGTGACATCTCATGAGCAACAATTCTTCCAATGACTTCCGTTGGCTTGAGATCTTTGTAATTTGGCATCATTAGGATCAATGTGCATACGGTATCATATTTTCTGTCCAAGGCTCTTAGGATCTTCTTGATGATGAATTTGTCGGTCATCCCTTCACTTCCTAAGCCGGCAATCTCATTTGTGATAAGAGCAAGCCTAGAGTACATTTCAGCGACACCTTCACCATCCTTCATTTTGAACTTGTCAAGTTGACTTTGAAGCACATCTAACTTGGATTCCTTGACGAAGTCGGTACCTTCGTGCATATCAATCAAAGTATCCCAAATTTCCTTTGCATTCTCAAGACGGCTGATTTTGTTGAATTCTTCGGGGGACAATCCGTTGAAGAGGATATCACAAGCTTGAGCATTGTATTGTAGCATCTTCAACTCTTCCGCGGTAGCTTCATGGTTCGGTTCTCTCCCATCAAAGAATTCACCTTGCAAGCCAATACACACAATAGCCCAAACGGCGGGGTTATGTCCAAGAATATGCCTTTTCATCTTATGCTTCCAACTAGCAAAATTAGTGCCATCAAAGTAAGCACCTCTACGGTGGTAATTTCCCTCGCTAGACGCCATACTCTCCTAGGTTGTGAAACCAAGGCTATGACCACCAAAAGCTATGGAAATCAAAGCAAATGGAGACTAAAGCTCTAATACCACTTGTAGGATCAAAAGTATGTCTAAAGGTGGGGTGATTAGACTACTTGACCAAATAAAAATCTAGCCTTTTCCCAATTTTAGTTCTTGGCAGATTTTAGCAACTTTGGACAAGTCAAGCAATCTTAACACAATTCAAGCAAGCATGCAAAGAGTATATGAGCAGCGGAAAGTAAAGCATGCAACTTGCAAGAATGTAAAGGGAAGGGTTTGGAGGATTCAAACGCAATTGGAGACACGGATGTTTTTGTCGTGGTTCCGATAGGTGGTGCTATCGTACATCCACGTTTATGGAGACTTCAATCCACGAATGGTAACGGTTGCGCGAGTCCACGGAGGGCTCCACCCACGAAGGTTCCACGAAGAAGCAACCTTGTCTATCCCACCATGGCCATCGCCCACGAAGGACTTGCCTCACTAGCGGTAGATCTTCACGAAGTAGGCGATCTCCTTGCTCTTACAAACTCCTTGGTTCAACTGGACAATCTTGTCGGAGGCTCCCAAGTGACACCTAGCCAATCTAGGAGACACCACTCTCCAAGAAGTAACAAATGGTGTGTAGATGATGAACTCCTTGCTCTTGTGCTTCAAATGATAGTCTCCCCAACACTCAACTCTCTCTCACAGGATTTGGATTTGGTGGAAAGAAGATTTGAGTGGAAAGCAACTTGGGGAAGGCTAGAGATCAAGATTCATATGGTAGGAATGGAATATCTTGGTCTCAACACAAGTGTAGGTGGTTCTCTCTCAGAAAAAGTAAGTTGGAAGTGTAGGTTCGTTCTGATGGCTCTATCCACGAATGAAGAGGTGGTGGAGGGGTATATATAGCCTCCACACAAAATCTAATCGTTACACATAACTTTCCAAACTCGGTGGAACCGAATGGTTAAACTCGGTCGGACCGATTCAGTAAAGCTAGTGACCGTTAGGGTTTTTGGTGGGACCGACATGCACCTCGGTAGGACCGATATGATTAGGGTTAGGGCATAACATAATCTTGGTGAGACCGATTTTGGTAATAAGCTAACCAGAGAGTTCGTCAGGTAAACTCGGTGGGACCGATCGCTCATTTCGGTGAGACCGAAACGTTACGAAGGGAAAACAGAGAGTTTACATTGCAATCTTGGTGGGACCGAAACGTTATGATGGGAAACAGAGAGATTACAACCCCATCTTGGTGAGACCGATATCCCTATCGGTGAGACCGATTTGCCTAGGGTTTGTGGCAGTGGCTATGACATTTGAAACTCGGTGGCGCCGGATTGGAAGAATCGGTGGGGCCAAGTTTGACTTTTGGTTTTAGGTCATATGTGGATGTGAGAATGTAGTTGAGGGTTTTGGAGCATATCACTAAGCATTTTGAGCAAGAACCTCATTAAGCAACACCTCATCCCTCCTTGATAGTATTGGCTTTTCCTATAGACTCAATGTGATCTTGGATCACTAAAATGGAAAATGTAGAGTCTTGAGCTTTGAGCTTGAGCCAATCCTTTGTCCTTAGCATTTTGAGGGGTCCACTTTTCTCATCCATGCCATGCCAATCATTGAGCTTTCCTGAGATATTAATCTTGAAATAGCATTAGCTCAATGAGGTATGTGTTGTTAGGAATTACCAAAACCACCTAGGGATAGTTGCACTTTCACCATACTACTTTGCTACTAAATACTTTGCTGCCGATATTAAGTCTTTCAGGTATGGTTGAATTGACAACTCAGCTGCTAATACTCAAGAATATTCTTTGGCTCCCCTTGTGTCGAATCAATAAATTTGGGTTGAATACTCTACCCTCAAAAACTGTTGTGATCCCCTATACTTGTAGATTATCAGGGGGGTTTGCCCGAGTCTAGGCATCCACTTAACCAACCAAAAGTAACCATGTGGTCCTACTCTCTTTTCTCTCTCTTCACATACATGACCCCCCTCTTCTTTCTCTCCTCTCAACAGGATTAATTTGGGAATAACATTGGATTGCCAGCTCCTGCATCATGACCACGAACCATGTCCGGACAGAAAAAAGGACATTTGCGGTGCTTGTTTGCAGGTCCGCGTTGGAGATGCCCTACCTCTCAAGCTGGCCAATGTACCCGTAAGTGGAGTGACCTATGATAGTGGCAATCGCACAATGGCGCAAATCATCAGTGGTTTTGTTACCGATAGTGGCTGAAGTATTTGTTGACTATCATTTATAATTAGTTAAAGGCTCTTTTAATGCAGAGTGTACAACACATTTTAAGTTGTTGACTATCATTTATAAACTGTAGACATGTTCCCACTCTGATATAGACGTGAACAAAGAGAAGGCAACGACGTAAACAAGAAAACCGACCGATAATAGTGTAACAGGAGACCTAAAATTAATTGTCTTTCTTTATAAGACTTCAATGTATCACTTGACTAACATCGATGTGTGAGTCACAAACTCAAAATAATGTTGTCTTTGTCATGTGTATCGAATGGTCTATGTGAAATGATGATGTGAATGTGACGTGTAATTGTATTTATAGTGATGTGTGCAGGGGGCTACAGTTTGACAATTTTCATGTACCATGAAACCTAGCAGTCCACTCGTGATTCATCCACCTCATATAAATTTATAGCTCTTAAATTTAAGATTGCAAATGACATATATAGAATACTTTTTGCTGGCAGGTAAACGAGATGAACATGTAGAGATGGGCTCTGTCTCAGGCCGTGCAGCATGTCACTTGTAATGAGTATCTTGGAAGCTATTATTAAGTGTCAATGGCATGCGTCATCATGACTTGTTTTGATCCAATAATAAGGAATTTTTTTTACAAAGAGGTGGTGAGAAATCACCTGTGCTTGTGTGCAAATCTTATACTCTTGAAGCGAGTACCTTGCAAAAACATCAACTACAAAGAGTGAAGGATAGGGTGATACATGAACCAATTTGGCAAATCCTCTTGTGAGGGAAAGCAAGTCGAATAGCTGGCCTTATATTGCATGAAAAACCTAACAGACGTAACACATTCCATGATCACCAAGATATTAGACAAATCTAAAATAGTAAGCATTCCTCTAAATAAACGGTCAACCTAGTCATACCTCATCATGTCAGGTTTGTAAGCACAAAACTATGCTCTATCATCTATACATCTTGGAGCTCTTGTTGAAAAGAGAGCATGAAATCACTAAAAGGCAATGAGTTTGAGTAAGAAATGTCTTTTCATCCAAAACAGGTATAGACTATTCACCGTATACTTTCATCACTTCGTATAACACATTACATAAAGTAATGGGCCCATAATTTTTAAGCTCCACCAGACATATGTTTCTTCCAATTAAGCCGATGGCAGTGTCATGAACTCCCTTCGGCATAATAACAGAGATAAAACTGCTTTACCGCATAAATAATGCCCTCCCTCGCACCTCCCAATAATTGAGAGAACTTCATCAAAACGCCATATATACTCGATGCCTTTAGCAAGCCAACCTAGAATATGGCATCACTAATTTTATTACTAGTTAAATGTTTACAAAGCAACACATGCATATATTCGTTCAATTTTGGTTGAACATGGTGCATGAGTGATCAACATTTTCCATGAAAAGTATACATATTTTTGAGTTGAAATATACATATTTTTGAAGTACTGAGTTTTGGCACCTTTTCTGTCATTTGAAAAATATGATTCCAAAGAGATGTGGTATTATTTTTATCCGTTTCCAAGAGGCTTTCGGGTGGTATAAGTCATGTCCTGGTCCCCGCAAAAAAAGTCATGTTCTGGTCGTCTCCTTTTAATCACTCCACCCTTGACCGTTGCTTCCAAAACATCTTATTTCTCATCCTCATAAGTAGTGCAGGTACTTTTGGTTTGATGAAGAGGGGGAGCTTTAGGAGGTGGGTATCTATCTATATCTATAATTATATCTATAATTTTACCAATATAAAAATATCCAAAGGAGCAGATCCAACTAATCTCGACCATCAGGTCAATCCGATGACCCGACTGCTCCAATGACGAGCGCTTAACATGTTTACATGCAATTAATATCAGAACAAATATCAATGATTATGCTAATCATATAATTAAGATGGAATAATGTCATACCTAATATATATGTGCAATTAATATACTGCCTAATATCAACTATCCTATACCTGGTATCTCCACACAATCAATATATTGTCAAATACTCCATATCAACGAGCATTGCATGTACACATTTAATTACTACTCCCTCCATCCAAAATTATAATGTTCTAACTTTTTCTGAATGCGATATATACATACACGTTTTAATATGTTTATTCACTCATTTCAGTCTACTAAAATATCCAACACATCTTATATTATGTAAAGACCCCGTATTAGGTACTCCTACTTCAATTAACTTGATGATGACATGATTGATCGCCGGACCGGTTGATAATGTGACCAAGTTAGCTCACCAATTAGGTGTGAGAAGAGGAAGCCTCTCAGCTTGGTGTACGTTAGAGGTTGGTAGAGCCAGCTACCCAAGGGATGTACGTGACAGGTGCGACAGTGAGCAGTGTTACTTCTTTTTCGGGCAAAACAGTGTTACTTGATACGTTAACTGTCGGTCCAAATAATGATCGTATTATCTATGCAAACTACCACGCATGCAAGAAAATGACACATGTTTTAATTATTCAACTGCATGCATTTTCTTTTCTTTATCACGCGATTTACGATACTGCACACACTATTTTGCATAGCTATTTCGTGTAAACGTAAATACCTGAGATGGATGTGAAGCCAGCCAGTCGATGGGTTTTCAGCCACCCTAGCTGTTGTTGCGTTTTTCCCATTGATTGTAACTTTTTGTTCCTAGTTTACCAAGGTGGCCGCTTGGTAAGCTAGCTGTTGTCTTACTGTTCTCCTTCGACATTTCAAACTTAGATCTGAATCTTTTTTGCAAAAAAAGAAAAAAAAATCAAGCTACGGTTCCGGATCTTGCTTTCTTGTTTAACCTCAACTGTTTACTTTCCAGTGCCCCATATATTTCACTCCAGGCGTTAAATGGTTTTTTTTGGGGGGGGGGGGGGGGGGGGGGGGTATGTGAGTCTAGCATGTCATTTGACTGAGATCAGAAAAACAAAAAGTTTGTATGCCCCATGAACTATGCACAAATCTTATCAATTACACCCTAGGTCCATAAATAGTAACATTCTAGAAAGTGTGTGTACTCAAACCTTTGTATTATGAAGACTAATAGGTTCAGGGGAGGAGTTTTTTTTTTTTGCGTCTGTCAGGGGAGGAGTTTTGACTCCCGGGAGCAATGCGGGAGTATGAATAGTAACCAGAAATAAATAGTAATTGTTTTAAAAAAATTCTGATTTTTTTGTAGATGTCCATGTTAGTGTCGCAAGCATCCTGGACAAGTTCCATGCGAAACGGAGCACCAATGTTTCATCGTTGAAAAAAACAAGTTTGGGGGTAACATTTGGAGTTCAATTTGTTTTTTTACAGGCCAAAATGCTCACCTTTTTGCCATAAATGTTTTATGTAGCATTTGGGTGTGACTTGAACACGTAGAATTTTTATTGGATTTTTTTTACATTTCAAAAATCATGTTCGTGCACAGGAGCACATGCACCCGGGAGCCAAACTTGATTTCGGAATAGGTTGTCCCTATATCTTACTTTTTATAAAGTTTATAATTTTTCTCTGAAACATTGAAATTTTTCTTTACCTTTGATCAAGTATATAGAAAACCTAACATCATCTGCTATATTAACTTAGAAGCATTACGTTTATCATGAAATATATTTCCATGCTTTATTTATTTCGTATTGTAGTTGCTGATAGTTTTTCCTGTAAATTTGAGAAAACATGAACAGTTCAACTTTTCAAAAAACTAATACACGGAATGAAGGGAGTATAACATGATTTAGACTAGTAAGATCAAAATACAACCCTTGCAAAAAGGATAAAAATTCTACCCAAGAAAACATGACAAATATTTCCACAATTCAAACTATTACCTAATCAGTTGAGATATAACCAAATTTGAACCAATTCTCTTGTATGGTCAGCACAAGAATCACCTTAGCCCTGAGAGAGAACTAAAGCACGAATCACAAGACGAAATCTCGGGCGATTGCCTTATGAAAATCTCAGTCAACTGAGAAATAACAAATTTTATTAAACAAAGATTCCTAAGTACATAATGGCCCACTGGAATGTTGTTATACATTTTAAGGTTGGAACTAAGCATAAGAAGGACTTTAGCCTTCACTTCAATGCCCGCTCGATAGTTCAAATGTATTTTATTTCTGCTTCACAATTTTTAGAAACAAAATGTCATGGACAAAAAGAAACGAATAGCCACTTACATATACTTTTAGGGAAAGGTCCAAAGGCCAGAGAGCTTAATATTTATTGGGGATACAAGCTACAACCAACAACTCCAAAAGCTTCCAGCTAACCGGTACTTAGAGCATTAGTAGTAGAGCCCTCAAATCCTCAAACCCCTAAAAATAACTGCTTTTTTTACAGTTTTCGTCGAAAAAAAGCCGTAGACTAGAACCCCTTAACCCTCAAACTCTCAAAAAAAATTAAAGGTCCAACCCTCAAACCCTCTCCTAATCCTCAAAAGTAAGAGTTGGGGAGCAAAACCTACCCCAACCCTCATTTGGTGGTTATCCGCGCGCGGGAGGGAAAAATCCTCCCAACTCCCGTGCCCACGCCCGCGACCGCCGCTGCTAATCGCCCCCGTCGCCGGCGGCCACCCCGTCGACCTCCCGCGCGCAACGATAACGTCGTTCATGGGGAATATTCCGTTATAAGGGTTGGGTTTGAGGGTTCTAATCTTTGCCCCTGTTTTTCAACCCGTAAAAGTGCAAAAAAAAAAATCATTTTTGGACCCTTAAAACGCTAGTGAGGGTTTGAGGGTTCTATTAGTAATGCTCTTACAATATAGTGTGCATGTTCAAGATGCATCAAGTTGTTTCTATGTGGACACAAATGGTCATAATTTTGCATACAATCTTACGTCAATATATTAACTATCATAATTTATACTTGAAGTTTTTGACACATTTCAAAGCCTTTTTTAGATAGTGGGTAGACACGTGAAAAGTATGCTTTGGAACTATACGCAAATGCGGAACTCCACCGAAATAACACCAGCTATACTCGATGTGATACGATGAATATACGGAAAGTTTGATCCACTGAGATTTTTTTTTAAAGGTGTACATGGGACAAAAACCCACCTGAACAATATTTCTATTAGACGAAAGATTAAGGCTGAACCTTGCGAGCCCACTCGTGACAACACAGTGAAACTTTGAAATAAAGTTTTGGGAGATCGGCAAAGAGTGGGAGATAGACTTTATCTTGTTCATTGCCTAAAAATATCATGAAAATTCAAGCAGTGAGGAACATTCATTTCACCAATAATGGACACATACAAATTAATCACCAGTAGGTTTATGAAGAAAAACCAACCGACGAGGCCCTTCACAAAACATGCACCGACACAAAATAATCAGAATCAGAATATACGAAAGATATTGTCAAGCAAATGAACTGAAACTGCACTTTTACGTGGTCCTCGTCATTATTAACAGCAAGTACGCACGTAGAGCTGACCCAACCAACATGCATGCATGCTGGTTACTTTGGCTGGAACTTGGACCTGATGGCGTCCACCAGGCCGCCGTCGATCTGGAACGCCCTGGCCAGCACGTCGGTGGGCACCGGTGGTGAGGCTGCGAACAACGCTAGGGCGAGGGACTGCGTGCCTGGATGCTGGCTGTTGAAGGCCGAGATGGCGGCGGCCGGCGCGCCTCCGTTGTTCTTCTGGTAGTGGACGAGGCCGCGGGGGAAAACGAATAGCTCGCCCTTGCAGACTGTGCGGGCGAAGTGCTTGCCGGCGGTGGTGATGAAGCCGACGTCGAGGGAGCCCTCGAGCACGTAGACGATCTCGGTGGCGCGCGGGTGGGTGTGCGGCGGGTTCACTCCCCACGGCGCGTAGTCCACGCGGGACATGGAGACGCCCAGCGTGTTAAGCCCAGGGAGCTTGTCCACGTTCGCCGCCGTCACCGCGGAGCCGACCGGGTTGCCGGTGTTGCCCGGGAGTGCCAGCGCAGAGGAGAAGAAGTCGTCCGCCGTCACGTTCTCCGGCCTCTTGCACGGGAACCCGTTCAGCCGCAATGCTGCACAAATACATACATGCAGGCATTACTTTCTCTTCAGGCATGATCTATTCATGTGCACACGAAGTATGGATGGAAGAGGTAGCACAACTTACGGCCGTCAAGGGATTTGTAGTCGGCGACGCAGAAGTCCTGGAGCATGTCGGGGTCGCCGGCGAGCAATGGCGCAGCGAGGGCCAGGAGGGTGGCGCAGGCGGCGAGGAGGACGGCGGGGAGCTGCTTGGGCGCCATGGTCAAGTGCTGCTTAATTGACTACTGATTGGTTGGTGCAGCGTTAGGTAGTTAGCCGTGTGGTGGTGAAGTAGCTGAGGCTGACTGGATGATGATGCAAAGCATGGGGTGCATGTATTTATAGTGCAGTGTAGCGTAAGGGGGACGTGACCTGATCCATCGGTAGTTGGACATGTGACGAGGTTAATTTCACGGCTTAATGAAGACGACGAACATTTTAGCTTCAGGAAAGGGTCGGACTGCGACGTGAATAATCGTGAATCACTACCATTTGCGACATGTACTCTTGTGGTCAAAGAGGAGTAAAATGCATAGAACCACTACATTAACGTCATAATTATCAAAAAACCATCTCTTTATAAAAAGTGACACTTTGCACTGAACAGAAAAAATGATAGTGACAAAAAACACTGAAGAAAATTTAAATCTCGTTTTGACGTGTACAAAAGGATATAAAACATTGACTAACGGACGTTTGGATTGAATGTTAGCCCAGCCCGCCCAGCATCCTTCTCTCCTCCTTATCCCTTCCCTGGGAGATACACTCACGAGCCCCTCCGATCACTGGACGGGCGCGCCACCACTGGCAAGCCCCTCCGACGCGCTCGACCTCCCTCATCTTCTCTCCTCTGGCCGCGGTCGACCTTCCTCCTTCTCTCTCCGCCTTCCATCCCCCCCCCCCCCAACTCGTTTTGACGTGTACAAAAGGATATAAAACGTTTTCTAACGGACGTTTGGATTGAATGTTAGCCCGGCCCGCCCAGCATCCTTCTCTCCTCCTTATCCCTTCCCCGGGAGATACACTCACGAGCCCCTCCGATCACTGGACAGGCGCACCACCGCCGGCAAGCCCCTCCGATGGGCCCGACCTCCCTCATCTTCTCTCCTCTGCCCGCGGTCGACCTTCCTCCTTCTCTCTCCGCCTTCCACCCCCCCCCCCCCCCCGGCAAGATCAGTGGCAGGTTGGGGCCTTAAACCCTGCCGCCGCGGGGGTCTGCGCTGGCCTACCGCGACCTAGCGGCGCACGAGGCCGCGTGCTCATGGATAGGAGGTGAGCCTCCGGGCGTATCCCAGAGATTGGAGCAAGAAGGAGCTGTTCAGGAGAGGGTGAAGCGGCGAAATTCTGGTGGCGACCAGCTGGCGTCGAGCGGCGGCATGAGCGGGCAGTAGCTGGACGAGCAACATGAGCCACGATGAACTTCCGCAGTTGGGCAGCCTTCTCTGCACTGCCAACCAGCGTGCATGCCCTTGGGGTTGAGCTCCGCCCCGCGTCAGAGAACAACGTCCGCGCGCGGCCACGGGAGCTCGACGCCGTGCCACCCCCCCCCCCCCCCACACACACACCCTCCACCCTTGCTGTAACGCGAGCGCACTGGCCCCCTCGACCCCCCTGTGCGTCAGGCTAGCTGCGGAACACCGACCCGAATTTTTTTTAACATCCGTCAGTCAACGTTTTGTATCCCATTGTTGCGTCAGTGATTTTCCACGTCAAAACGTGATTCAAGTTTTCATTGGTCTCTTTTTGCCACTATCATTTTTCGGCACGATGCAAAGTGTCATGTTTTTTAAAGTGGTGTTTTTTTAAGAGTTATGACGTTAAGTGATGGTTCTATGCATTTTACTCGGTCAAAGAGGGGTCTACTTAGCTGGATGAGGAGAACTTGGTATTGTGTAGTAAATCATGTACTCCGCAACAACAAAGTCGAGGTAAAAAAAAAGACTTGTACTGGCAGACTAATTAGTACTCCCTCCATCCCATAATGTAAGGTGTTTTTTAACACTATTCTAGTATCAAAAAACGTCTTAAATTATGGGACGGAAGTAGTAGTAGGTTAGTTTATCTTTGTATTGCGTCAGACTAAAATCAGTAAATTTTAAACTGAAATGTTGAATGAAACAAACAAAAGATCTTTGAAAGTAAGGGTTAAATTTCTGTAGTGGAAATATTTCAGGCCTCACAAAAAACTATCCCAAACAACTTGTGACCACACACCTGAATTTAATTTGCATTCCAGACGGCCTATTTACAGGAACGACATGCGTTTTTTTTTAGAAAAGGAGGATGACTCCCGGCCTCTGCATCTGGGCTTTGGATACGGCCACTTTATTAATTATTCTCACAAGACCTTACAAAGTAATACAACAGCAAGACTAAAGCCACCGTCCAAGCAACAACTGTCGCTACGCCTATCCAAATGATGAAGGGGCGCTGATAGTCTGGGCCTAATACCAAACAGACATCGCAGCCAAACCTAAACATCTAAGACCTGAGGTCCCAACCAGGACGCCTGCCTGGTATGGGGCACCTACCAGTCCGGCGCACTTCTCAACCAGGACGCCTGCCGGGTATGAGGCCGCCGCAGCCACCTGCCACGAGTCTATCTTTAGAGTTGTACTGTTGCATCTACCATGCCAGATCTCTCTGCCATCGACGTCACCACGACGCCAGACAGCGTCGTCCTCCTGCGCGAGTCCATCCTCCCATATCGAACTCCGAATCTGCACTGCGCCACGCCGTCAAGATCCGTCGCCATCAATGTATGGATGAATCACCGCTCCACCAAAGAAACCGTCCGCTGGTCCCGCGAAGCAAGGCGCAGCACCAAGTAGAAGGCCGAAGCGCACCGCCACCACGCCACCAGCAGCCCCGCCACCAAGAGTTGTTCCCAGCCGCCGCCTTCAAGAAGGAGCACGACACCAGGGTGCCGTCGACGCCCAGACTAGGGGAACAAAAGCTTTCGCCATAGCTCGAGGAGGAGGCGGAAGGGAGAGGATCCACCCCAAAGCCTTCAGGAAGGGGATCGGCGCCAAAGACGTCGACTTTGGGGAGGCTGCCGCGCCAGCCAGGGGTTTCCCCCGGAACCTCACCCGCACGCCAGATCCGCTAGGCCGGCCATAGGGGACGCCGAAGCCGCCGCCAAGGACCGGCGCCAGCACGGATCGGGACAGATCGAAGCAGGGGCGGATCTTCTACATGGAGCCATGACGGATTGCGAGGAACCGCCACTGCGCCAGCGTCCGCAGCCCCCACGCCGCCCGCACGACCGTGGGAGGCTGCCCACCAGAGCCCGCCGGCACAGCCCGCCGGCTGCACCGCGCCCATCGGCCGGAGCCGCCGTCCCGGGGATAACCCCAGATCCGCCGCCACCGGAAGCCACGGCCGGCCACCCACGCTGCCCACGCAGCCGTGGTTGCACAGCCCCGCCAAGAACCCCTGGGGCCGCCGCCCCAGCATCCGGACTCCGCCGCCCCGCATGGCGCCCAAGGGCACCGCTGCGCGCCAGCCAGAGGCCCCCTCGAGGAGAAAAGGAGGCGAGCCCGCCACCGCCGTCCGCCGGACGAGCTTCGCTCGCCGACTTCCTCCGACGGCGGCGGGGGAAGGAAGTGGATGGGGGTCGGGGGTGGCGGCGGCTAGGGTTCGCCCGAGCCACCCCCCTGGAGGCAGCGCGAGCAAAAAATGAGGTCCCCAAAAAGTTCTGCCTATCAGGAACGACATGCGTGCACCGATGATCGGCTAGATCAAGGCACATTCCTCCTTGTGTCCTCTAAACGATCGATGAGGCCGGACGTTGATGCTCTTACCCTTTTCCAACCGCACAGGCTTCATTCTCCGGCGACTAGCAGCTTGCTTGCACGTCAGATTGAATCAAACGGATGCGTGTATCCATATCTATCGTACAAGGTGTAGCGACTGCGTGCAGCAGGTACCGATCGATGTGCCAGCTAGCTACTGCAGTGAGCACGCACTGTGATATACAGATCGATCTTTGGCTATGGCTAGCCGCTAGCGTGGAAGTAATATACGACGTAGATGATACTTACATATAGTACCTACACGTTGGTTGTATGGTTGTACTAGTAGTATACACTTTGAGTTGTTTGCATGGTTAGCTAGAGCCAGGGGTTGGCTAATATGCATGCATATGTAACCGTGTCCTGCTGCTGTAAAGTGTGAAGAATGTGGGCAAAGTACTCCCTCCGTCTTACTCTCTCGGTTTCAAATTACTCGTCGCATAAATGGATATATCTAGAATTAAAATATATCTAGATACATCCATATCTGCGACAAATAATTCGAAAAAAAGAGAGTGTATAATAATATAGAGCTTGCAAAAATGTCTTATATTATAAGATGGAGGGAGTAAAAGATATTGTAGGCAATGCGTATGTTTTACTTGTCCCCAGGATCGAGTTAACTAGTACGTACAGCCATTGACCTGGCAACTGACAAGTATATTCGTGCATGATAATTGGATATATATGATGATGATTTGGTTGGGCCTGCTTGGCGGCGACTGTCGGTAGCCTCAGAGTTGTGTTTCCCTTGGTCCACCGGGACTAGGTGAGAATGCTAGCGTTGTCGCCTCCTACGATGGAGGTGTGGACACCGACCCGAAGGCCCATGCTGGGCTAGGAGTTGAAGGCGTGCCCTCTACTCCTTCCGAGGGTTAGTGTGCTGCGATGGATGGTTGGCGATGTCTTAGACATGAACGCTATGGCAGCGGCCCTGGATGGCGATTCACATGGTTGTCTCTCCGGCAGGTAGCATGGCGGTGGTGGTGACTATGCCACTTGATCGTGTGGGTGGCGAGGGGTGCGGCGTGGTGAGCTGCCGAACAAAAGCTCTGCGCTTTGGCGCCAACGCTGGTGGGGGGGGGGGGGGGGGGGGGGCGATGGGAGGGCTGCGGGTGCCCGCTCTTGCCTTAAGGACGTTGTTGTGGTTCCTATCCGTAACAAGGATTTGGGTGAAGACCCTTGTCCATCTCAGGTTCGGCAGCGGCGACGCTTCGCGCCGTATTCCCTACTTAAGGCGTTGTCGTGGAGCCTACTTGTCCTACGGCATGGTGTTGCATTGTATTCCGGCCTACCTGCATCGTCTCATGTCAGCATAGTCACGGACGTTCATGTTGTCTGGTTATCCCAGATCTGTTTTGTAAAAGGGCTTCCTAACTACATTGTATTGTTTGGCGATGTACTTTTAGGGTTTAAAGGGGCCAGCTCAAGAGTCTCCTCAATCAAAGCATATGGTGAGTGGTGGAATAGGGCGCTCATTTAGGCTGGTCACAATGGACAAGAACATAAGCTAGTAACTTACACATTTTCTTAGACTATGTTACTACTCTATAGCGGGTAGGAACATCTATGTAGTGTCATGCAACGATGTATTTATTAGGTTATAGACTCATTGTTTTTGAAGTGTGTGATGTTCCGGTAACTTAGCTAGTTACCACAAGCACCTCTCTCTTCATTAAATATGTGCCACATAAGCAAAGTTGTATTGAAGCGTGTGATGTTATTCCTAAATTCCTCCCCATTGTGACCAGTCTTAAAAAAAACACGATCGCCTAAAATGTACTCAGCAATGTTAAGACACTCCGTGGAAAAGTCTTTAAAACTCGTTGCTCTTTTTGGGTGGTCACATAGTAGTATGTGCATGTATATATGTCAGATGTCACCAGCCAGCATTAATTAGAGCTGAATGTTGGTTAATCTCAGCTGGACGGTGGCATAGCTGCATATGGTTTAGTCACAGCCACCATTTCCGGCGACTAATAAATAAACCGATCCGTATACGGTGAAGAAGCTACCGTATACGTGCATTGCATCAACAGGATGGCCGTACGACGTACGTGCATGAGAGAGAGACGTTATTAACTTGTTTGGTGAGATCAATGTGCACATCTTTGTTTAGTCTTTCTTGCACGTGAGCATTCATCAAATGAAGATCGTTTGCATCCAAACTAAGCAAAGCTAAATTGAAAGGACACTATATTTATTCATTTGACAAAGAAATGGGTTTCTTTTCACAATAATGACCGGATGATAACATCTGGAGGTTAGACAGTTAGCAACCGAGCTCGATCTAAGTTTCCTCTTTCCATTTTGGACATAGGTGCTTGCGAAATTGCCTAGTGGGAGAATGGTAAACATGGTAAGAGCCCGGACGGATGATACCACAGGTTTTTCTTTTCTAGGGATGCCAGATGGTTAGTTAAAGAGACCTTTTTGTGTATGTTAGCCGATCCCTTAAATCCGGTTAGAAGAGTAGAAATCCCGGTTTACTCTTCTAAGCCGAACCTAGCCTACCGCCTAAAACATATAGCGGAGTAAATTTTTTATTCCGAGCAGCGGTCGAGGAATAAAAATACTCACCAACTTGGCCTCAAAGTGAAATATTCCCATCTTTTCCCCTCCCATTCATCGCTCAATTCTCCCCCGCCGCCCAATCCACGCCCCCGATGCACCCTGTCAACAATCCACCCACCCCGCAGACGACATGTACATATCTGGATTGGCCGATCCGCCAGCCCGACCCTATGGCTCTCCACCCCCTCACCCCGCTCATCCTCCTCCCGTGCCGGCGGCATATCCTCATCCCGCGCCAACCCTAAGATCCCACAGCCCCCGCCACCGGTGACGAGGTACCGCAGCATGCGGCGACGCCAATGGGGGACTTGGATCGTGAAAATCTACAACCGCGACACAATGAATACCTATAGGCTAGGTTCCTTCCACTCGTCGAAGGCGGCAACACCTGCATACAACATCAAGTCGGTGCACCTCTACAGCCCCGCTGGCCGCCGCAATTTCCCTGATAGATATCGGTCGCATGAAGAGCCGCCGGTGGGCAACTGGCTGGCCAATGCATTGGAGAGGCGGGACCTCCGCATGTGAGACTTACATGGCTGAGTTCCGTCGGCGCTTCCGGGAGCACGTATAGGCCGAACGACGGCTCTACGCGGCTTATGCGGCTTGAAGGACCGACGTGATCGACCTATGTAGCAGTAATGAAGATGGCGACAACGAATGTGACGGAAATGGCCACGGCAACAGCTCCAACGATGGCGGTAGCGATGGACTGGACCCAATGATTGGAGGTATGACCAGAAGGGAACTGAAGCAACTCGCGGAAGAATCCAATTAGGATCGGATTAGGTTAAATTTCTACCTAATGTGTCGAATCTATTTTAAGTTCTATGTAAAATACTAAGAATATGCACCGAATTTAAGTTTATGTAGTTGAATTTGGACCAAATGTTCTTTAATTTGCACCGGATTTGCATCAATTTTGTTTTACTCCACTAAATTTGGGAGTTCGGCTAAAAATGGCTTTTCTTTAGAGGAATAAATATGCTCCACTAAGGTTTACTCCTCTATTATATAGGGGGTCAGCTAGAGATGCCCTAAGATAAACTCTGCGCAAGGTTTATCTAACGTTTGCCTCGTCATGCACTATACGGATAGAAATACGGGAGCAGGAAAGGATGAAATAAGAGAGATGCTGATCAAACCGACTTGACACCACCATTTCTTTTGTCCGGGTCCGCTCCATTGAAAACGATGTCGTTCCGATGCTTCCACATCATTCACATACCGAGGAGGCACTTGTGCGTGTCGACCTTCGATGCTCTCTACTCTAGTCTTGCCGGATGCACCATTCACCCAAGCTTCCATTCTTTACTGGCTCAAACTCCATTCTGCCGGTGGCCGTACTGAACTAGTGCCAAACTTGCCTTGTAAAAACGCAACTGTTGAGGAGGTGTTGTATTGTCTCTTCGTGCTGATCGCGGAACGGGCATGTAACCTGATGCGGCAGCCTGCGTCTAGCCAATCTTTCGGATGTCCAACATCGGTTCTTAGCGGCTAGCAAATTGAAGAAGCGGCACTGCAAGGGTGCTCTTTACTTCCAGATGAACGATGTTGTTGGCGATTCGTCCAGTCCCATGAATCTGGCCGCGTATGCGGACTACGCCGAGACTTGGCCATCTTTTTCCCAAGCCCAATACAGCGAATCGTCACGTCCTCCTGTAACTTCACCGCCGTTATTCGTGGCCAAAGTCCCAGGAATTCATCTAGTGCCACAGCCGTGAGGTCCAGGCCGATGTCTTTTGCACATGTATCATTCGTGACTGTGTCTGGGCCCGCCCTTGTTATCCTTATGAGCTTCGGTATCATCTCATAAATTTTCAGAACCAGCTCACATATCCTGTAGCCTTGTACCCAACGATCCTCACAAAAAAGTGGGGTCTTTCCATCTCCCACTGAGGCTCTTGCCACCGCATGAAACAGGGCTAGCGATTCCACCGAAACAGAGATGGCGAACTCCGCCAATGGCCTGGATTTGTCATACCTCTCGAGCAATGGCTTGGAGCGCCTTGTGTTTAACCAATGCAAATTAGGAATCCTCATGCCAGCGGCCCACTTCGGCATGCACACAATGTTCCACGCAACTGCACAATTACGTCCTGTTGCCTCCTTCTTGCCGCAACATAGAAATCCCCGACAGATTTTGACAAGCGCCGCCAATGTTTTTGTCGGGAGGTTCATTACCAACATCGGATGTATTGGGATTGCGCATAGCACAGACGTGAGTAGTATGAGGCATCCGCTCTTCGATATCATTGCCTCCTTCCAGTAGGGAGGCAGCCGGCGAGCTGATCCACCAGTCGTTAAAGTTGCACCGCCGATTGTTGCATCCGCTCTTCGGTATCATTGCCTCCTTTCACTGGAGAGGCAGCCGGCGAGCTGATCCACCGATCGTTAAAGTTGCACCGCCGATTATTTTATTATTCTCCTCTCATTGTGCCCGCACGCTGGATAACCTCAACAAGATTGAGAGAGCTTTTCTTTGGTTGGGTGCGAAAAATACCACGGGAGCTAAATGTAAGGTCAACTGAAATGCGGTTTGTAGATCAAAGGAGTACGCTCGCCTTGGGGTGCTCAGTACCGAAAAGTTTGCAAGGGCCTTACGGTTACGATGGCTATGGTCTGAATGGAAGGACCCCAGAAAACTTTGGATTGGCCTTGGCAACCCCTGCACCGTAGAGGACCGTGAGTTCTTCTATGCATCTACGACTATCACCATCGAGGATGGCGCCAAAACGCCTTTTTGAGACTCCCCTTGACTTCTTGGTCGTAATGCCAAGGACATTGCACCGCTAATTTTTGAGGCCTCGACAAGAAAGAATTGGAGGGTCCGTGAGGCTCTCAAGGGGAATGCTTCGATCCTCAAAATATAGCAAGGCACCACTGTCTCTGTCAACCATATCTTGAAATTCTTCAACCTTTGGATGCTCTTACATGACTTCCACCTTGATATGCAAGCGGAAGATGATATCATTTGGAAGCATGCGAATGACGGGATATACACGGCGAGCTCCGCCTATAAGGCTCAGTTCCTAGGCTTGACCCTCTCCCCCATGGACCGCATGGTTTGGAAGACTTGGACACCTCCGAAGGTTAAACTCTTTGCTTGGTTGGCCTTTCAAGATAGGATTTGGACAGCCGATCGTTTGGAGAAGCGTGATTGGCCAAACTGTGGCCTTTGCCCGCTTTGCAAGAGGGAACAGGAAAGGAAGACACATCTCTTCTTCAAGTGTCGCTTAACGCTTAGGCTTTGGAGATTGATCATAGAGAAGTTTGGACTTGCACACATGGACACCTCCGAGTGGCACATGAATGAAATTGTGGTGGCAAAAAAGAATCAACGATAATATTCCTAACCAAAACGCAATGGCCTCCCTCACCATGCTCGTTTCTTGGGCCATTTGAAACGAGAGAAGAGCCCGTGTTTTCCGCCACAAAAGCGCGCCGCCGACGATTCTTCTGACCAACATTTTAGAAGATGCAAAACTTTGGGTGACCGCCGGTGCAAAGAAACTAAGGAACATCATAGTGTCCGAGTAATTGTCGTGCCGCATTTGTGAGTGCGTTGCAAAAATCTCTAAACTATACCAAAAAGGGTTTCCTCCCACTTTGTATTCCAAAGCAACCAACACCGATACATAGACAATGCTGGGGCGAGCAGCACAACAAGCCCAAAAGAAAAGAGGAAGAGAAAACAAATGCCAACAACGGCAGCTCGACAAAGCGAGGATGACCTGCCACCGCAGTGCCCTCCGGAATCGATCCACCATGACACAAGGCTCCTATCCGCCGCGTACCAGGCAACACCTTCAAGAAGGAATGCGACGCCGACGACGCTGCTGCCCGGACGAGTCCTAGGGTTTCCCCCGGCATGCGGAGGGGAGTGGGGGATGGATACCACTGACACCATCCAGGAAGGATTGGCGGCACTCGCAGGCATCACCGCATTGGAGCCAGAAGATCCGGCAAGGATTTCTCCCGTACTCCATACCACACCGCCCAACCAGATCGAAGCCAGCTGGCCAACTCGCCGCCCACCAACATGCGCCAACACGGTCGTGACGCCACCCACGCAGCCTCACTGAGATCACCACCACGAGGCCAAGAGGACTAGGAGAGAAGCGCCGGGCGACGGGAGCAGCAGCACCGGAGCCGCGCGGGAGGGAACCACCTCCATCGCCGTCATGCGGGAGGCCCGTGCCTCTGGCACCGTCGCGGTCCCCGTCCTGACGCGGTGGCAGGGCATACCAAGCCACCCCTGGCCCGGCCAGGCCCGAATTGGGCCCGTAAGCCCCGCCGTCCATGCTGCTGCAGGGCAGCAGCAGCGCCGCCAGCACCCCACCGCTCATCATCATTCCCCCGCCTCCCGGAAGTCGCGCCGCAGACCCGCCTCGCCATCGGCCCGCCCAGACCACGATGGGCCCGCCTCTCGCTGCCGCGCCACCCCGCTGCCAACGCCATCGCCGTCGTCCAACTGATCTCCTGCGTCGCGCCAGGAAGCCCCAACGCCACGCCGGACCGCCGCATCCGAGGAACACCCCCTGGAGCCACTCCGCCCTGCGCCGGAGAGCATCCGAGAGGGGAAAGGCCAGGGGGGGCGCTGCCGCCAGCTTCGCTCGGGCCAGGCCCAGCGGCGGGGAGGGAGGGGAGAGGGGGGCTGGGGGAAGAGGGGCTAGGGCGCGGCCGGTCACCTGCGGGGGCGACACTATTGCGCGAGTGGGGAAAAAAGGGTTTCTTTGCCCGCGAGCTCATCTCTAAACTATTCTCTCCCTTATTTAATTGAAGAGGCAAATCTTTTGCCTTCTTTTCAAAAAAAATATTATTGTTCGCAGCAGCCCCAAGTAGTTACGCGGTAATGTCGAGGTAGCGCAGCCGAGTGTGTTACATACCGCAACCAACTCCTTGAACATCTGATGGGCATCACTGCACTTTTATTCATGTTCACTACAACTCCGGAGGCTTGCCCAAATAGTTGCAAGATTGCCCCACGCATGCGTGTCACCATTTTCGCCACTGCCTGTAGCTCAAGCCAAATCCCTGGACGATAATCCTCAACATCACGAGTTGTGGATACACAGGATCAAAACACCAATACTCCCAGCTTGCCCATTTTGGCCCAAATGAAAAAACCAGGACGGGGATACATAGTCGAAAGGTTTGTCCATTACGGGCATCTCTTAACGTTGTCACCTAAAATGGATACACTATCCGTCCACGGAGTGGTGCACACCAGTTCAAGGACATCAATTCGGGATCCGGCCATCAAACCATAGACATCAAACGTCCAGACAAATTTTAAACGTAATTTTGACAAACTTGGTCAACTTCATGCAAACCTGACGATTTTCATTTAAATCGAACCAAATTCATTATGTTTTCGACATATCTCAGCTAACAAGATTAGACGGCACTCTAATCTAAATCTTCAGAGGCCGCGGTATCGTTCGTGTTCCATATCATGTCTTCCTCATGTCCGGCAAGCTCAAAGGCCATGAGCTCTGAAAAGTGAAGCTGTCGGAGGATAAGAATAAGACATAGGACAGGGCCCACATGGGACACAAGGCGTGCCCACATCGATGTCCTACTCTTCCTTGTCGAAGTTCGTTGTGTGGACGTCGTGGGATGTGGACAGGCCGGCCTCGTGGTTGTTGCGACCAGGCGCGTCCGACGCGGAGCTGGCGGCGCCCGCAATCACCCGTGCCTCCGCATCGATCTTCGTGAACTTGGTGTCCGTCTCTACCCACAGAACAATAAGCCTCCATCGCTCGTGGAGGATGTCATGGGCGATGGGCATGGACCGGCACAACGCCCTCTGCTCATCTAGGAAGCCCGGATCCTCCATGGCCAGCTTTGGTAATGAAGACATCGTCTTTTGCCTGCGCACCGGCGATTTGCCCTTCTACGAGTCGATGTTTGTTGAGAAACCGAGGTTATAGCATTGGTCCTCCCGCGACTGCAGGAACAACGACACCGGAAGCGTCGGCTAATCCTCTGTCATGACAACATAGAAGTTCTCCTGCGCGGGCAGGGGCTTCGGTTGATCATGGGTCGTCTCCTCCATCATCTGTTCCTCGTGACTCCCCTTCGTCTAGGTCACCAGCAAGTCGGCCTCTATCCGTCAGGCAGGATGGGCCTGTTAGTCAGCCGTAATGCCCGCCAGCTCCTGCTTCTGCTCTGTCGAGACGCTCTCTCACGTCGCCCTAGAGCTCGCACTCATGTGGACGTGGTGTGGTGTGGGTCGTAAAGGTGAGGAGGCAACCGTTAAATAGCAGGTGCCGGTCAGGCCAAGCGATGAATTGTGTCATTGCGGGCGCCAAAGTGTGTTTCTCGGCCACCGCGCCTGTTTTACACGACGGATGGACAGACGGGCAAGCGGTTTGACTGTAGCGACATTGAATAAGCGCAAAGACCGGGAGCGGGGCGGGTGGCGCTCTTGGGCAACATGCAACTTGAATGTCAACTGTAGTGAGTGGTCGCATCTGTTGTGGGCCGGTGTGAATGCTGCGTGGCGCTCTAGAATGACGCTAATCGGCATGAATGTCGGCTTCATAAGGGAGAGGGCGCGGGCACGCAAGTTTTTTTTGGGTGGGCATGGGTGTTGGACGTGTACCGGCACAAACGTCCGCCAAACCCCTAGTTTGCGTTCGGTTCGCGGGATTTCAAATATCCAAACCGGTCCACGATAACTTACCTTGTTGAGTGATAAACTACGTCTAGATAGTTTGATCTGAACGTATGCGGATGATTTGAGGGTCGGCGTTAGAGATGCCCGCACAACAAAAGAACGAAACATAAACTTAATCAAATTTGCACAGCAAAATAACATACATGATTCTTCAACCTATCGATGATGATGAGTAGACCTGGTAGTAACACCGATGAAGAAGTCAAAATATGGTGTCGTACATGCAAAGTATTTACATCCATCTTACGACATGTGTTTCTTTTTTGTTAAGATTAGCAAACAAGCACGTGCGTTGCACTGAGAGAGATGATTAGCATGTCTATAGAATCGTCCATCAGTGCGAGATGCAGCATCCAGACAGTGCCACCCGGAGACAGGAAGGTGTCCACCAAAACGTCCATCAGGGCAGCACGCTAACATCCAAACGGTGGAAGGCGTATATTGAGGACTCATTAAGAACCATTCGAATCTTTGGCGCGCCTTTTGTATGGCACTTCTGATCACACCAAACATGAGTAAATAAAAAGCGCAGCAAAGTCACTAAGTTGCATATTCGTACTTCCTTCATCTGTTGTGATGAAATTAGAGCACTTTTGAAGCTCAGTTTTGGACACAGATTTTTTTTCTTAATTATATGTAGCCCACAAAAACCTTCACGCATTCCTGTTTTATTTTACCTGTTTTCCTTCTTTTATTGACCAACAATAGTGCCCACAATCGGTTTAATTTTATCGGATCATTTTTATCTAATTGCATGTTGCCCACCGAACCTTCTTGTCCTTTTTTATTTTATCAGATTTTTATTTTTTAGAGACGAGCCATGCAACCCACAATTAGTTTAATTTTATCGGGTCTTTCTCTATTGGGACTGCATCACACTTTATGTCTTCGTCAGGTCACTATTTCTTTTATTGGCATGTGAAGCCACACGTCCCCATCACATGTTAAGTAGGTATAGATCTAATAGGCATTTCCAAAATACGACTTACAAAGAAGAGTATTATTAGGAGTGCATCCTAAACATAATTTTAGAAATAATTGATATGTAAAAAAATAGCATATTTGGAATGTACTTATTTTTTTGAGGATTTTCCATATACTACAAATTTGTATTTAGGGTTTAAAAGATATGAATTTTTTTTCAAGCACCTGCATCTGTCAAAACAATGTGAACAATATAGTAGCTGGGCCGAAACTGCACCATTGCGCAGCCCATCACCTAAGCCACACATGGGTGAGACAACCTTATCCTACGCCAGCGGATATTAGAAAGAAAAGCAGGAAAAGGGAAGGAAGTGGGATTGAAACCTGTGTCTCTACTGTGGAGCAGCAAAGCTCAAACCACTGTGCTACTTGGATGCATGTGACAGATAAAGGACTCGCTCTAAACAATGTAAAGTCTACGGCGACTTGTGAAGGGAAAAAACTAATCGTTTTATTTCCGCTTACCGGTGGCATGGCGGCTAATTATTGGTAACTTCGGGGACAATCTTACAACGAATCGCCAGAAGCAGTAGTCTTTTTATTATTAGGTATATATTTACCATATGCTTACTAGAACCAAAGGGAGCATCGCCTAAAGCAAACGACTTTTAGATTGGAAATCAGGCCAAATAATTGTGTTTATTTTCTTTTTTGTTTCTTTTTTTAATATTTTGACTATTTAATTTTATATTACTTATGATATAATGGCTATATTTCTCACCCTCTCCCATTTCACCCTACTATTATCTTTTTATTTTCCATTTATTTTTTTAACATTAACAATTTATTAATTAAATATGTTTTTCCTTTCTTTTACTTTACTTTTGTGCATATTTATCTTTGTGCATATTCTTTTCCTCAAATACATTGATGTATGTTTTGAAATATAGAAACATCTGTACTGAGATGAGAAACGTATCTTGATAGCCATGCAGACTTTTAAAAAATAAATAAATAATTTTAATTTGTATAATGCCTTTGGTATAAAAATAAATGATTTAGGATTTTGCAATTTTTTGGAAGAAAAAATGTGTAAAAATGGGAAAAATCCCCAATGCAAAATTTACAAATTAAGCAAGAAATCTATATTTACTCATGGCAAGGAAAAACGAGAGTCCGGAAGTAGAAAAGGAAGGACTCAACTATCTTTAATTTAAATTGTGTGGCAAACCGCTTCTTCATTCTTGAAGAAATCACTGAGGGGTCATATGAAGAATCAGTAAAACTTATTTTTAATACAGTATATAGACTAGCAAAATTCCAAACTAAATGAACAAAATTAAAACAGCACGGATATTCTTTTCTTGACCTATTCCACAAGAAGTCCGAAAATAAGGCGAACATCCAAAATTGGACCGAAATGTAAGGGTCTTCAACTGAAAGGAGAAAAATGAAAAATACAGCGACGCAAAAGCTTCAGTAATGATCACAAGCCGGGGACCAAAATTTAATTTTATTAAATTGGCAGGTGCCGCGCGAACGCATACCTCCGCTATCAAAAATTACAACATTCACTCTCCCACTTGGGGAATGATAGGCCAGCGCACCCACCAAGCGCGATGTGGGCCACCAACCTAGGCCACAGGCCTTCATGATCGCCCATCGACCCCGTCCAGGTAAGTATGGAACAAGGATGCACCCGGCTGTCCTTTTATAGGGAGCTCTTCCGCTCGACGCCCTCGGCTAGGCGACGGGGACTAAAAACCGAAGCCGCGTGAGCCGCGGGGCGGGAGCACGCTACGGTAGCTCTCAGGAGGTTAACTGGGCTGGTATTTGCTCAACTCCAGCAGTGGGCCTTTAGAGCCGTGGAGCTTTGCCGCTCGTGGGCCTTGAGGGCGAGAAACGTCGTGATTGTGGAGCTCTGGTTTGTATCTCACAAAAAAAATCTCAGGAAAAAAATTCTTTACGATCCTAAAAACAAGCAAAAAAAATCTTTTTACAACAACGACGCCTCACAACGACGGCCGATGGAGGTTCATGTATCACAGCTTCATGCAGAGCGCGGCAACAGGCAGCGACACAAATGGCGGGCACGATGCGGGTGGTTGCTAGCCTTATCCACGAGGTTCGTGATTCTTGTGAACTACGGCGACGCGCGTGCCGACGCACGGCCACACGAGTTTAACGACGGTAAGGAAAGTACCAGCCGTTGACGCTTCACCGTCAATCAATCGATCGATCTCTTCTGCCACCAGCCGTCTATTGATTCAGCTTGACACATATGCTCACCGGCTCGCCGCGTTCTCCAGGCGCCGCGACGCGTCCCGGCAGACGTACCATACGTGCCTGCTCCGGCCGCGCCATCGCGACGTTCGTTTGGCGACGCGTCACGCGGTGGACGTGGTACGTGTCATCCACGACACGCACCGGCCGGCCGGCGAACGCACACAAGGGTTCTTACTATTTTATAAAACATTTTTGGTTTGCCCCATCACCTGACCTGGTCGTGCTCGCGCCACCGAGAAAGAGGACGAGGAGGAGCGGAGCGGGCCGAAACGGCGAGGCTCTCCCGCCACCGCCGCGAGTTTTGTTCGAATCGGAGACGTCCCGCACGCCGCCGTGCGCAAGCGACGCGGCCCGGGGATCGGGCGGGCCCTGCGGCGCACTCATCAAGTCGATCGATGTAGCCACGTGGAGGCTGAACCAGGACGTACTGTGAGTACGCACGGCTTTGGGGCCTTGGCTGTCGACTGGCGCGGCCGAATTGCCGATCCTGCCCTGCTCTGCCTGCCGCGAGCTACTCCCTCCGTTCCAAATTACTCCTATTTGTCATAGGTATGGATGTATTTAAATATATTTTAGTTCGGATGTATTTAGATATATTTTAGTTCTAAATACATCTATTTCTATAACAAATAATTTGAAACGAAAGGAGTATAAAAAACGAAGTTGCATTCACTGACCCTGTCTAACAAAATATTATAACCGCAGCAATATTCTTCCGTTTATCTCCCGTGGAATTTATGCATTCAAGCCATGGCCCTGGCGATCTTGTAGTATCCGGCCAGCTGCTGTACCACGACACAGAAGTTCTTAAGAGCAACTCAAGGCGCCAATCCATTTCGTGTCCATTTAAATCGAAATGAACACGAAAGGCGGTCCAACGCGCCGACTTAAACGGATGTGCTTCCGTTTTTTGTCCACCGTGCGATCTATTTTCGGTTCAAATTTGGATCGTGTTCGCGCCGGCACGGACACGAAACGGACGAGCGCGACGCATACCTTTGTCCTCCACTAACCCGTCAGTCGATGGCACATTGGCCATCCCGTCTTCCTCCCAACAACAGCTAGCACACTTGGCCGCCCCACCGGTTCCGGTGGCCAGCCGTCCGCACTCACATACCTCTCCCTGCAGCACACCACCTTCCAACGCCGTCGACACCATCGTCGCCGGAGCACCCCCGACCTCGCCGCCACCGCCCCCTCGCCACGCGCCCCCCCTGCCTGCAACACCCAAGCGTCGTGACCTCACTTGCCAGACACCGCCACGCTCGCTGGACGTCGACGGGCCTGCTACTAGGTCTAGGGGAGGCGCGAGGCTCTTCACCGGCCAGCTTCTTCCATGACGCCCGCAAGGTGTTTGATGGTTTGCCTGCAAGGTACAAATGGACTCCGCCGACGAGTTCTTTTTCCATAATTTTCTTTGCGACTCGGATGATTCTTCATCCGATGATGAGGAGCTCATGGCAGCTGTGTAACTGTGTTGCTCGTCATGACCACAGTAGGCAGCGGCCGGTGTTCAGGGCCTCGATCCCGGGGCACACTCCAGCGTTGAATCGCAACCGAGAGAGCGGTCATTTCCTTCTCTGGAAGGATTACTTTGAAACCCCCAACCCGCTCTTCAAACACCTCAAATTTTGGCGTTGTTTCCATATGGCTAGATATTTGTTCAGCCGTATCTGAGAGGGGGTGGTGGCATACAATAAGTATTTCGAGTGCAAGGAGGATGCCCTGAGAAAGATTGGCTTCTTCTCTTATCTGGAATGCACTTCAGCAATTCAGATGCTTGCATACGGAGTTCCCCGGTGATTTCATTGGTGAGTATGTCTGAATGAGCGAGTCGACGTGCCTAGAGTCCATGTATAAGTTCTGCAGGGTCGTGATAGAAGTGTTTGGCCCGGAGTACTTGAGAGAGCCAAATGCTGCAGGATACAGCCCGGTTGTTGGCGGTGAATGCCAGCAGGGGCTTCCGGGGGATGCTTGGTAGTATATATTGTATGCACTAGGAGTCGAAGAACTGCCCTTCTACTTGGCAGGGGCAATATGGGGGCCAGGTCAAAGCTTGCATTGTCATACTCGAGGCCGTGGCTTCACAAGATCTCTGAATTTGGCACTCTTTCTTCGGCATGGCCAGATCTCGCAACGTTATCAACGTGCTTCAATGCTCTTCGGTGTCTGCTAGGCTTGCAGAAGGCAACTGTCCGGAGGTCAATGTTGATATCAATGGCCACCATTACAACAAAGGATACTACCTACTTGACGGTATCTATCATCAGTGGACTACTTTTGTGAAGACAATCCTCAACCCTGCAGGAGAGAAGAGGAAGAGATTTTCCCAAGAAAGAGAGTGCTAGGAAGGATGTGGAGCGTGCTTTGGTGTCTTTAATCTCGATGGGCATCGTTCAGAATCTTGCTGGACTTGGAGTACCAAAAAGTTGTGGGAGGTGACGACTGCTTGCGTGATCATGCACAACATGATCATAAAGGATGAGTGCCCATAACGTATCTATGACCAAGGGTTTCAGTTTCAGGGTAAAAATGTTGTGCCTGAGCATGGAGGAGCAGCAACGCTTCACTGAACGTCATCATCAAATGCATGATTGGCAAGCTCACATTTAGTTGCAAGATGATTTGGTTGAGCATATGTGAGCTCACGTTGACAACCAATAGATGTATCGGCTATCTTATTTTAAAATGTATTTAAACAATTTAATATTTATTGGCTTGTAAACTATGAGATATTTATTTGGTTGTGAAACTACGAGATATTTGTATATTGTTTGAATTATGTGAACTAGGACCAAAATTTCATATGTTTGCAAAAAGAGCAACAAAATGGACGCAGACCGGCCGCAAGGATGAAAATGCATCCGCGCATTGAACGCACGGTCGATCCAAACACAAAGAAAACAGACGAGTCGATCCAAACGGACGAAAATCGGACAAAACATGCATTCATTTGAGTCAGACGCGTTGGAATTGCTCTAAGATGATTACAAGAAAGTAGTTCAGTATTTTCGCAAAAAAGGAAGAGAGTATTCCAGTAAGTTGAAGTAAGGGAAAAAATCATATCAAAATATTGTCAAAATGTAATAAATAAATAAACGCATACAGCATGATAAAAACTCATGATAGATAGTTGTTCATACATCGATTTAGAAGAAAAGCTTTACCGAGCGATTTTTTTTTTTGAAATGACAGTTAACCCGTGCCAAAGCCGACCACCAGCGACCAAACAACGCAGTTCCAACTCTGACGAAGAACCACGAAGAAGAACTAGGCACGGCTGGCGCGCAGAAGATCATCGAATTAACCAGATGCTGCCAGTCATCGTATACCACCGATGCCCCGCCACTGCAGCTTCGACTACACAACAACAAACTAGCTGAGACGATCCCGCAGACACGCCGGAGAAGAGGCGACTACCGCTACCATAGCCACGTCTCCGACACTGCGCACCCCATCATCGTTGCCACAGAAGCCTCATGCCAACACCATCGTCTTTCACTAGTCAGGCTCGGCAACATCCAGCTCCAAAGACAAAGCCCCAGGAAGGAATACGACACAAATGCAACGTCATCGTCCGATCAAACCAGATCAAGGGTTTTCCCCCGGAGCTGCATCGATCCGCACGGGAAGGGTGCAACAACAATACAACGATGTCTCCAAGAAGATAAGCGACAGCCACGGCCGCCGCCATCGTTGGTCACCGGCACAGACGAGACATGGTTTTCAGCCAAGCTCCTGAGACCACCTCATCCGCACATCATCTCACAACGGTGACCACCTAGCACCACCACCGAGCCAGCTCGTAGTCGAAGAAGCCCATCGTCCGAGCAACCAACCACATCTTGCGGAGGCCGTCGACCAACACTAGCCGCTAGACCCGTCAACCGAGGACCCGGTCACCAGACGCAGCACGAACCGCTAATCCATGCTGAGCACCATGCTGACAAGGATCAAAGAAATGTTGCCCGAGGCGATGAACCACCTCGGTTCCCAGCTGTGACCAAGCTCTCACGTGCATGCGCACCACGCGTGCCCATCGGAGGACGCAGAAGATCCAGCCGCCGCAAGTGCGCTCCTGCTCCAGCACTACGAGCCCCTCCACCTCGGGCTGCCACGCTGAGCAAGTAGTAGCGACCCCCTTGGCGCCGCTACGTGACCTCATGGTATGGAGCGTGTAAGGTGAGAATTCTCTTCCCGACAAATTAAATAATATTCTGAATAGAACAACATTTTCAGCATTTTTTTTGAAAGATCTAGGACGCGAGCTCACCTGAACACATATTAAGACGTTTAGCATCGAACGCGGAAATGGTTCTTTGACGATTAGAGCCAGTCTCCCCTAGACAGAAACATTGCTAGTGAACCGGGGGTGGCGAGTGGCGACACACACACAAAGGTAGTGGTGACAACATCAAATTAACGACGAAAAATGAAACAGTCTTGGTAAGTCTCAGTCGACTAAGACATACAGTCGATGCTATACCCATGAGATGTTAGAGATCCGTGCAAAATTTTATTTTTTATTTTTTTCAGTTTCTCTCTTGCATGTTATGTCACTTGACTGAGACTTGATTAAATCTTAGTCGACTGAGACCTAGCCAGTCACACCCAAAATGAAAACTCTCAACGGCACGTGGCGGGAACCGGTCGCCGAAACCAGATGCTATCGGGGCACTCGCAGAGTGGAGACAAGCCACATTCACACATGCTTAAGCTAAAGAAGCAAAAGAATCCTATGCGTAGGAGAGGAGAGGAGAGGGGAGAAGCGGGAGCCTGCCGAGCCCCCGGCGCGTCACCCGGATTCAAATTTCGAAGCTCAAACGAGACCACCGGGTGGCCCACACGCAGTTCTCACTCTCACCTTCCAGGTGGCCATTTGGCCACCATACCCATCAATCAACTGACCGATTAGCCTGTCATCCCGTGGTTCCACGCGTTTATTAATCCATGTCTTAACCTCCACCAGCCCCGCGACCCTGACGCGCCCAAGCCCATTGTCACCGTTGTCGTCGCGCGTCTTCCACTTCCACCCACCCACCCACGTAAAACACAGGCGAGGGGCAGCACGGTCATTTCCCGCACGGGGCCGGGGCCCCACCTTTCCTCCCCCGGCACAGCCCCCCTCCACCCTGTCGTGTTAAAGGTAGTCCCATACACTTATCGGGGGTGTCCGGAACCCCTTTCGGTGACCCAATGACTATTCGGTGCACTCCAAAACTCTTCCGGTGTCGGAATACCATCGTCCTGTATAAAAATCTTTACCTATTGTTCATTTTGATACTCCTCATCATTTCTGTTATCTAATCCGGGACTCCGAACAACATTCAGTCACCAAATCATATAACTCATATAACACTATACCGTCAATGAATGTTAAGCGTGCGGATCCTACGGGTTCGAGAACTATGTAGACATGACCGAGACACCTCTCTGGTCAATAACGAATAGAGGAACCTGGATGCCCATATTGGCTCCAACATATTCTATAAAGATCTTTATCAGTTGAACTGTTATGACAACATACGGAATTCCCTTTGTCCATCGGTATGTTACTCGTCCGAGATTCAACCATCGGTATCTTCATACCTAGTTCCGTAATACATCATCTTAGAACTAACGTATTAGTCACTTTGCTTTCAAGGCTTCTTATGATGTGTATTACCGAGAGGGCCCAGAGATACCTCTCCGATACTCGGAGTGACAAATCCTAATCTCAATCTATGCCAACTCAACAAACACCTTCGGAGATACATGTAGAGCATCTTTATGATCACCCAGTTATATTGTGATGTTTGATAGCACACAAGGTATTCCTCCGGTATTCAGGAGTTGCGTAATCTCATAGTTGAAGGAATATGTATTTAACATTAAGAGACAATAGCAATAAACTGAATGATCAATATGCTAAGCTAACGGATGGGTCTTGTCCATCACATCATTTCCTAATGATGTGATCCCGTTATCAAATGACAACACATGTCTATGGTTAGGAAACCTTAACCATCTTTGATCAATGAGCTAGTCTAGTAGAGCTTCACTAGGGACATGGTATTTGTTTATGTATCCACACATGTATTTAAGTTTCCGGTCAATACAATTCTAGCATGAATAATAAACCTTTATCATGAATAAGGAAATATAATAATAACTATTTTATCATTGCCTCTAGGGCATATTTCCATCACAGTCACCATGCAAATGATAATTCAATCAGCTATGTTGATATACAAATTTAGGAGAAACATATAGCCAGAAGTCTACAATCATCGACATACATTTCTCAAGTAGATTATAGAAAACTTTCAAATGATTAAGATCCAAATACCATGGCCATGAAAAAGTGCGAACAACACTCGGACTGAACTCAAGCAAAGTGTGAACAATGCCTGCTGGAAGATTCGACGAGCCTCAAATTCCTGTAACCACCCTTTCTCAACAATGTAGTCCAGTAGCTCACTATTCTTGCAATATTCCATCACAACAATACATCCCTAGGTGTCCCAACCTCATAAACCCGGATGATAGGATGGTGAGTGAAGTCAATGAACAACATCAATATCTTCATTTCTCTATTTGCTAGAAACAAGATATGAGAAAACAATAGAAGTAAAGTGTTAGAGACTGAGTCTATGAATAAATTGGACTTGTAAATTCTACTAACTCGAGCAACGACACAAGGTGAACTTTCTTCTTAACCAAAGATGAACTAACCTAATATACATTATCTAACTAATTGATTAAGCAGGAATCAGGAACACAACCCCAAGTCCGACCAACACTCTAAAAGCAGATAACTCAAAATTATAAACAAGCAAGTTAAATGTACCCTAGACTATTGTGCAAGGAGAAGGAGGCATACCTTTCTCTTCCATTTCCATAGTTTTTATTTTACGACGGTTCAAAATCTTTATAGCAACTTTGTGTCATGTAAGCTTATGCTCTGCAATCATCACTTTTCCAAATGTGCCTACATCTAATGTTTTGCCCAGATTGTAGCTCTTCAATGCTTCAGAATGCCCACCCCCTCCGGTGTTTCCATCCATTTTCACTATGCCAAAAAAGGGAGATAATATATGTGATTTAGTACACAGATTTATCGTTCAGACACAAGTTGATCGAAACTGGTGAAACATGACTTACACTGAATGTGTTGATCATGAATAACATGAAATATTTACAACATGTCACTTCTTAAATATTGGCCTTGAGGGTGAAATGAGTATGCTGGGCATAAATGACCACTATGGGACATCACTGGTGAGGGCAGGTGTGGTTCCATTAGAGGTCAACGAAATGGAGTTCCCTTCTCAAATAGGGAGTGGCACAGCATATTCGATCACTGAAGTTCGGTTCAGTGAGATGATCCGCAACCAACATGTACTATCTTGTACGGATCGAGTAGGATAATAATATATTACCATAAAAATGGTTGCATGCGCATCAAGAATGACGATAGGCCTTTTCTGATAATGTATCTGGTCTGGCAACAATGGTTGGGATAACAACCACCGATAATGCTCGCTCATACTTTGGATGCCTAGCCCTGGTGGGAAGACACAAATGACACATAAAATTCTAGGTAATGGGTTAACATGCAGAGTATTCTTGAAAAGGTTCACAGATTCATAAGTGAGTATGTTGTTTTCCTCTTTCTCCTCTGTCATTTCCCGGCCCCTGCCCATTTTCTCTCCTTCCTTTTGCAATGCTCTGCATGTGTCGATCGATTCCTCCGTTCATTGTTTGTTCATTTGGACGGTATAGGAATAGGATAGACAACAGAGATGCTTTTCAGTCGCCAGTAATGAAGCGCCGATGTGAAATATGTATGTTGTGCGGCTGTCATTGGAGGTGGGTGGGATTAACTGGAACGCCGTTGTTTCGTGCGTGAAGAGGACGTTGGCTATACTGGGTGCATACGCATGTTAGACTGTTTTCTCGGATGTTGTTTTGTTTTTCCATAGTAACACAATGCCAACTAAAAAAATCAGCAGAAAAAACCCAAAAAAATCACTACCTTTGCACCGGTCACGATCTTGATGGCTGCTTATTAATTTTCGCGCGTCACACCTAGACTGGGAAACGTTTCCCTATGATAGGCGGTCAGAACTTCAGCATGTCACATCACGCCACATTATACCTAGCAATGTCAGGGCACCACATGTCCTTGTGGACCCACACACATCCCTTCTTTCTCACCTTCTGTTTCCATTCCGTCGCCAAGGGCAGATTAAAGGGGAATGGGAAACATTTCCTTTCAACCGACCGGCCAAAACTTCAGTGCGTCGCGTCACGTGACGTTATACCTACCAATGCTAGGGCGCCACATGTCCTTGCGGGCCGATACACATCCCTTCTTTCTCTCCTTCCATTTCCAATCTGTTGCCACGGATGGATTCAAGGGTAATGGCACACGTTTCTCTATGATTGACCGACCAAATATTTAGTTTGTCACGTCAGGCCACATTGTACTTACCAATGCGAGGGTGCCACATGTCCTGCGGGCCCAACCACATCCCTTCTTTCTCTCCTTCCATTTCCATTCTGTCGCCGGGGACAAATTCGACATGAATGGGAAACGTGTCCATCTGACGAACTGGCCAAACCTTCAGAGCTTCGCGTCACGCCAAATTATACCTACCAACGCCAGGGCGGCACATATCCCGACGGGCCCACGCACATCCCTTCTGTAACACTAGTTGGGCATGTAGTTGTTGGACATTATCCCGGCCCTGACCATCTTCCCTTGAAGCCCTCCATCCCTCGACATCATTGGTGTCATCTCTGTGCTCGCTATTGAAGAAATGTTCCTGTGATTCACAAAGCTTGCGCGCACCATGAATGTGCCCTTCTTCTGCAAATGGTCCTTACTGACCGCCTATGCGTGCTCTAGTGGTAGATGTCCTAGGTCCTTCCTAGAGTGGAGGTGGCTGTGAAATCTATATGCAAGCTCCACCGCCTCCTAGTGGACCTGGACATCACGCCCACGTCCCTCCACTCACCAATGGACATTGTGCATGATTAGGTATGCCATGGAGCCCATGGTGTTCTTGATGATGGAGAAGGATATAGAGCACAACAATTCTAGGATGTTTGTGAAGTTTAACAACACACAGTTTTGCTACGACATCGTGCTCGACTTGATAGAGTCCATGCCAGTGGTCCATGGTGGAACTACAAGCAGTGCAGCTGGCGTCGGAGAATACACAAAAAGATAGGCAGATGCCTCTCGCTCACATTAAGAGAAGATATATTGGCATGTTATCAGGAATGAATGTAAGTCAGGTTGCATGTACAAGGAACTAGAATCAGAAAAGTATAGTGAGGTCGAGTCCCTTCCATGTGTATCAAACACAAGTTGCGTATATCAATGTCCCATTGACATGTCAACTTTAATAACAGGTAGTGTACACACTATAGGATTTTGTGGGTGAAAGTGAGAAAGGTTTCAAAGAGTTGCATCACAAGGACAAAATGGAGGAAGAAAGTAATTGCTAGTTATATTGAATAGATATAGTTGCTATTTCATATGTCGACATTTCGAAACTTTATTTATCTCTTGTCTAAATGATGCGGTTGGTAGTTTGAGAAGGTAATAAACTATTACTATATCTGTTCTCGAGATATTTATTTCATTACACGATAAAGCTGGTTGAGGAAAGTACTATTTTATTTAAAGTGTTTTTCCCATTTACTTCAGTAACTCGCGCATGCCTTGAACGTGCCCTTCCCCTTCCAAAGGGACGTCAATGATAGCATGGACGTGCTTCAGACATAGATATTATAAGTCCTCTCCCGAGAGATGGTGGTTTTGAACTCCATCTACTAGCTCTACCGCCTCCTAGTGGACGCGTACAGTGTGTCCACGTGCCTCCTCTCATCAATTGACCCTGTTCTCAGCTAGATCAGCGCCATGCATCCCATGGTGTTCACGATCATGGAGCAGGGGAGATACCACAAAAAATCATGGTTGGTGGAGTAGTTTAGAAACACACTCTTCTACTATGGTCGCATGTTCAACTAGTTGGAGGCTATGTCGGTGATCCATGCTAGCACAACAGGAAATGGAGCAAGAGTGGACGCGTACATCTAGAGGCAGATCTTCGACGTCATGTGTCGATAAGGTAGCACCAGCTCGGAGCACCGCAAGACGCTCGCATGCATGAAGTGTCAGCTCTGGCGCATGATTATCAAATAGGTGCTACTAAGGCTAAAATAGGCCCATCAGGTGGGCAAGCTACTTTGTGTATTCTCTGGCGTAAGGTTTCACATATAGGAGACCGGCTGATGCCTCCCACTCACATAATTCGAAGATAGACAAACAACATATCGTGCAAAAGGTAAGTCGGGTTGGGTGAACATGGAACTTGAGCCAGATATGGTATACCTTGGCCAAGTGGCATCCTTGTATCCCAAACTCAAGTAACGTATTCCCGTGTTTCATTGACATATCAACTCCAATGGTAGGTAGTGTAAATGTAGGATTTTTTGGTGTAAAGTGCAGGGAAAATGCTACTTCTTGAGCACTGCGTTGGTTTTTCCTTGAAGAGGAAAAGGTGATGCAACAAAGTAGTGTAAGTATTTCCCTCAGTTTTTGAGAACTAAGGTATTAATCCAGTAGGAGACTACACGCAAGTCACCTCGCACCTACACAAACAAATAAGAATCTTGCAACCAACGCGATAAAGGAGTTGTCAATCCCTTCACAGCCACTTGCAAAGTGAGATCTGATAGAGATAATAAGATAAATATTTTTGGTATTTTTATGATATAGATTGAGAGTAAAGATTACAAAGTAAAATAGAATGGAAACTTATATGATGGAAAATAGACTCGGGGGCCATAGGTTTCACTAGTGGCTTCTCTCAAGATAGCATAAGTATTACGGTGGGTAAACAAATTACTGTCGAGCAATTGATAGAGAAGTGCATAATTATGAGAATATCTAGGCACGATCATGTATATAGGCATCACGTCCACGAAAAGTAGACCGAAGCAATTCTGCATCTACTACTATTACTCCACACATCGACCGCTATACAGCATGTATCTAGATTAAACTCAAGCAATATGATATAAACCGCATCTTTTTTATCCTCGATGACAACAATACAATATGTGCCTTGCTGCCTCTGATGTCACTGGGAAAGGACACCACAAGATTGAACTCAAAGCTAAGCACTTCTTCCATTGCAACAAAAGATCAATCTAGTAGGCCAAATCAAACTGATAATTCGAAGAGACTTGCAAAGATAACAAATCATAAATAAAAGATTTCAGAGAAGAATTAAATATTGTTCATAGATAATCTTGATCATAAACTCACAATTCATCGGATCTTGACAAACACACCGCAAAAAGAATTACATCGAATAGATCTCCAAGAAGATTGAGGAGAACTTTGTATTGACACTACTAGGAAAAGGCCTGCTAGTAGCGCACCTGTTTTTCCTACTAATGGCGCACCATAGGTGCGCCTAGCATCACGCCATTAGAATTTTTTACTAATGGCACATCACGGGTGGGCCATTAGTATCTGGTATACTAATGGCGCACCATGTAGTGCGCCATTAGTATACCCACGGTGCGCCATTAGTATGTCTCCCAGGGGGCCATATTTACCCATGTGCTTTGGCTTACTAATGGCGCACTAGTTGATGATGCGCCACTAGTGTGCTCTGGCTTACTAATGGGGCACTAGTTGGTGGTGCATCACTAGAATGAATATTAGGGATTTTTTTTTCTGATATTTGCACAGGTTACAAAATATATCACTAGACAAAATATAGACAGCACCACACAGCAACAGCAGATTCATCGAATACAATAGAAGATTAGTCTCCAAATACAATTCATCATATTAGTCTCCGAATTCAAAAGACCGAACAAAGATAGAACATTACAAGTCTCGAGACCGTGAGTAGCGAGTTTGTCGAAAGTAATACTAATCCTAACAAGTCCTACTAATCATCATCATACAACTTCTACTCGTTATTAATAACATGTCATACGATCACCATCTTGATAGGCATCGAACCAACCCTACTTAATTGTTCTTAGCTCATGATCATCAGTATTAGGCAGGATCTAAATACCCTATTTAAGGTAAAATAGCATAAAACAATATAGACCCTGACTCTCCATTATGGAGAATGGAGATCATCCTGTCTCCAATTCTTGCGCTTCGCTTCCTTTTGCTTCCAAGAACCTCCTTACGACTGTCCATACATTTTTTCCATTCCTTGATTTTCATGTCTTCACTTCTTTTAGAAATCTAATATGGACAGTTGAGATTCGTAGGATGACCTGGATATATGTTCAAAACACGAAGGCTGCCATTCTGATACATCAAATGAGGCACACAATCCTCTGGGATTCTCTGTTGAAAAACATAGTAATAACTTCATAGTTAGTAATGATGTACTAGTTTTAGAAGCATGCAAAAGATGCACGAATGTCGTAATAGTAGAAAATCTTACCAGGGTATCTCCATGGTAGTTACCGTAGTTCAACACATGCACTAGTGGCATGTATTGACCATAATGTTAAGGAGTTTTACAATAGATATTGTAATTCTCAAGATCAGTACAAAATCTGACCAGATGATTTTTCTCATGATAAGTTAACTCGGAGCCATCGGTGTAGTGGGTTTTGTCTACCATGTTCTGCACATTGTTTGAACAATCAAAATAAGTAGTCAATGGAAATAAGCTGTCAACTATTTTGAAATGAACAATATAAATTAGTTAATAATTAACTATGTTTGAGAAACCCACATAGCGGTAGAACTGGAGGCGTATCAACAAGGACCCAAATGTCCATATTGTCTTGGTCGATGTCAGGATCGCCAAGATCCATGGTGACAAGCATACCCTCATCAAAATCATACATCTTGCAAAATGCTTCCCAATTTTTGCAACCAAAATGGGTTACGGTCCCAGAATTATATAGATTTACTTCAAAATCCACATCATGATGAGTCCTTAGGTGAATTTTCTTTGTTTCATAATTTTCTTTTCTTCCGTGTGACCTTTCGTATACCCGTAGTGCGTGGCAAAATGTAGATATCGGCTCGGCTCATTCCCGCAACCCGCGGCGCGGCGCGGCGGGCGGCGGAGGAGGAGCGCGCGTGGATATTCCTCTTGTTCTCATGCTCATACAAGTGGGGAAAGAACCTCCCTTAGGCTGTGTTCGGTTGAGAGGGATTCAAAGGGGGTTTGGCAGGGATTGAAGTGGATTTAATCCCTTGCAAGTCAAAACCTCCCCAAATCCCCTCCAATCCTCTTGTGGAGGGGTGTAACCGAACAAGGCCTTATAAGGAATATCGCGGAAAAGGAAAACCAAACGGAGTCCAATTGACCTGAAACTTCACGGAACTTATTTTTGAATCAGAAGAAGCCCAGAAGACTTGGAGTGCACGTCAAGGGATCTACGAGGAGGCCACGATGCAGGGGGCGCGCCCACCCCCATGGGCGCACCCTCCACCCTCATGGGCCCCTCGTGGCCCCCCTGACGTACTTCTTCCGCCTATATATCTCCATATACCCTAAAAACATCCGGGAGCACAATAGATCGGGAGATCCGCCGCCAGAAGCCTCCGTAGCCACCAAAAACCAATCTAGACCCGTTCCGGCACCCTACCGGAGGGGGGGGGGTCCCTCTCCGGTGGCTATCTTCATCATCCCGGTGCTCTCCATGACGAGGAGGGAGTAGTTCTCCCTCGGGGCTGAGGGTATGTACCAGTAGCTATGTGTTTGATCTCTCTCTCTCTCTCTCTCGTGTTCTTGAGGTGATACGATCTTGATGTATCGCGAGCTTTGCTATTATAGTGGGATCTTATGATGTTTTCTCCCCCCTCTACTCTCTTGTAATGGATTGAGTGTTCCCTTTGAAGTTATCTTATCGGATTGAGTCTTTAAAGATTTGAGAACACTTGATGTATGTCTTGCCGTGCGTATCTGTGGTGACAATGGGATATCACGTGATTCACTTGATGTATGTTTTGGTGATCAGCTTGCGGGTTCCGCCCATGAACCTATGCATAGGGGTTGGCACACGTTTTCATCGTGATTCTTCGGTAGAAACTTTGGGGCACTCTTTGAGGTTCTATGTGTTGGTTGAATAGATGAATCTGAGATTGTGTGATGCATATTGTATAATCATACCCACAGATACTTGAGGTGACATTGGAGTATCTAGGTTACATTAGGGTTTTGGTTGATTTGTGTCTTAAGGTGTTATTCTAGTACGAACTTTAGGGCTGTTTGTGACACTTATAGGAATAGCCCAACGGATTGATTCGAAAGAATAACTTTGAGGTGGTTTCGTACCCTACCATAATCTCTTCGTTTGTTCTCCGCTATTAGTGACTTTGGAGTGACTCTTTGTTGCATGTTGAGGGATAGTTATGTGATCCAATTATGTTATTATTGTTGAGAGAACATGCACTAGTGAAAGTATGAACCCTTGGCCTTGGTTCCTAGCGTTGCAATACCGTTTACGCTCACTTTTATCATTAGTTACCTTGCTGTTTTTATATTTTAAGATTACAAAAACCTTTATCTACCATCCATATACCACCTGTATCACCATCTCTTCGCCGAACTAGTGCACCTATACAATTTACCATTGTATTGGGTGTGTTGGGGACACAAGAGACTCTTTGTTATTTGGTTGCAGGGTTGCTTGAGAGAGACCATCTTCATCCTACGCCTCCTACAGATTGATAAACCTTAGGCCATCCACTTGAGGGAAATTTGCTACTGTCCTACAAACCTCTGCACTTGGAGGCCCAACAACGTCTACAAGAAGAAGGTTGTGTAGTAGACATCAGGCATCGATCACTGAGGGCTTCTACATCAGCACCATAGCCCCTCCGATGAAGTGTGAGTAGTTTACCTCAGACCTACGGGTCCATAGTTAGTAGCTAGATGGCTTCTTCTCTCTTTTTGGATCTCAATACAATGTTCTCCCCCTGAGGGAGTCCTGGATTAGGGGGTCTCCGGACAGCCGGACTATATCCTTTGACCGGACTGTTGGACTATGAAGATACAAGATTGAAGACTTCGTCTCGTGTCCGGATGGGACTCTACTTGGCGTGGAAGGCAAGCTAGGCAGTACGGATATGGATATCTCCTCCTTTGTAACCGACCTTGTGTAACCCTAACCCCTTCCGGTGTCTATATAAACCGGAGGGTTTTAGTCCGTAGGACAACATACAATCATACCATAGGCTAGCCTCTAGGGTTTAGCCTCTCCGATCTTGTGGTAGATCAACTCTTGTAATACCCATATCATCAAGAATAAATCGAGCAGGTCGTAGGGTTTTACCTCCATCAAGAGGGCCCGAACCTGGGTAAAACATCATGTCCCCTGCTTCCTGTTACCATCCGCCGTAGACGCACAGTTCGGGACCCCCTACCCGAGATCCGCCGGTTTTGACACCGACATTGGTGCTTTCATTGAGAGTTCCTCTGTGTCGTTGCCGTTAGGCTTGATTGCTCCTACTATCCTCGATAGCGATGCAGTCCAGGGTGAGACTTTTCTCCCCAGACAGATCTTTGTGTTCGGCGGCTTCGCACTGCGGGCCAACTCGCTTGGCCATCTGGAGCAGATCGAAAGTTACACCCCTGGCCACCAAGTCAGGTTTGGAAGCTTAAACTACACGGCCGATATCCACGGAGACTTGATCTTCGACGGATTCGAGCTCCTGCCTTGTGCGCCATGCGGTCACGATGAGTACGATTTAGCTCTACCATCTGACAGTTTTCAAGAAATCGCACCGGCAGCCGCTTCGACCCTTAATTCAGAGCCAGTTGCGCCATCCATGGACGGGTGGATAGACCCCGCCACGGAGGCCGTATCCTCAGCAGCGATCGAGCCGAATATCGACCTTACCCTTCACGAGAGCCGTGTTGCCAAACAGCCGGATCCTTCTCCGGCCACGGACTCCGAACCGCCTGCGCCCGTTCCTGTTGAATCCGATTGGGCGCCGATCATGGAGTTTACCTCCACGGATATTTTTCAGCACTCGCTGAGGGAGTCCTGGATTAGGGGGTGTTCGGGTAGCCGGACTCTACCTTCAGCCGGACTCCTGGACTATGAAGATACAAGATTAAAGACTTCGTCCCGTGTCCGGATGGGACTTTCCTTGGCGTGGAAGGCAAGCTTGGCGATGCGGATATTCAAGATCTCCTAGCATTGTAACCGACTCTATGTAACCCTAACCCTATCCGGTGTCTATATAAACCGGAGGGTTGTAGTTCGTAGGCAATCAACTCCATATACAACAATCATACCATAGGCTAGCTTCTAGGGTTTAGCCTCCTTGATCTCATGGTAGATCTACTCTTGTACTACCCATATCATCAATATTAATCAAGCAGGACGTAGGGTTTTACCTCCATCAAGAGGGCCCGAACCTGGGTAAAACATCATGTTCCCTGCCTCCTGTTACCATCCGGCCTAGACGCACAGTTCGGGACCCCCTACCCGAGATCCGCCGGTTTTGACACTGACATCGGTGCTTTCATTGAGAGTTCCTCTGTCTCGTTGCCTTTAGGCCCGATGGCTCCTTTGATCATCAACAACGATGCGGTCCAGGCTGAGACTTTTCTCCCCTGACAGATCTTCGTCTTCGGCGGCTTCGCTCTGCGGGCAAATTCGCTCGGCCACCTGGAGCAGATCGAAAGCTATGCCCCTGGCCATCAAGTCAGGTTTGGAAGCTTAAACTACACGGCTGACATCCGTGGAGACTTGATCTTCGACGGGCTCGCGCCACGGCCAAGCGCGCCGCACTATCTCGAGGGGCATGATCTAGCTCTGCCCCCGGACAGTGTCCTGGAGGCCGCACACGCATCGGTTCCGACCCCTAACTCGGAGCCTATTGCGCCAATCGAGGATGAGCGGTTGGACGTCACCTCGGGGGCTGCGATCCCAAAAGCGATCGAGCCAAACGCTAGCCCCGCACTCTGCACGACCCATGACTCCGAGGATCCGGACTCCTCCCCGGACTCCGAACCCCCCGCGCCCCTGCCAATCGAATCCGATTGGGTGCCGATAATGGATTTCACCGCCGCAGACATCTTTCAGCATTCGCCTTTTGGCGACATCTTGAATTCTCTTAAGTCTCTCTCTTTATCAGGAGAGCCCTGGCCGGACTACGGTCAGCGAGGGTGGGATACGGACGATGAGGAAACTCAAAGCCCACCCACCACCCACTTTGTAGCCACTGTCGACGATCTAACCGACATGCTTGACTTCAGCTCCGAAGACATCGACGGCATGGACGACGATGTAGGAGACGAACAGGAACCAGCACCTGTAGGGCGCTGGAAGGCCACCTCGTCATATGACATATATATGGTGGATACTCCAAAAGATGGAGATGGCGATGGAACAGTGGGGGATGACGCCCCCAAGAAACAGCCAAAGCGCCGGCGTCAGCGGCGCCGCTCTAAATCCCGCCAAAGCAAAAACGGTGATTCCGGCACGGGAGATAATACTACCCCGGATAGCGCCGAAGAACACCCACCTCAGCAAGATTCGACACAGGAAGATGGAGAAGCCAGCCCTCATGAGAGAGCGGCAGACCGAGAGGTCGAGGATGATAACTATACGCCTCCCTCCGAAGACGAGGCAAGCCTCGATGACGACGAATTCGTCATACCATCAGACCCCGCCGAACAAGAGCGTTTTAAACGCAGGCTTTTAGCCACGGCAAGCAGCCTCAAGAAAAAGCAGCAACAGCTTAGAGCTACCCTTGATTTGCTAGCTGACAGATGGACTGAAGTCCTTGCGGCCGAAGAGTATGAACTCGAACGCCCCTCCAAGAGTTACCCGAAGCGCGGGCCGCTACCCCGATCAGAGGAGGAAGCACCTACATCACCAGCGCATGACATGGCAGACCGGCCACCTCGCGGCCGCGACAGAGAGGCCTCTCAGCCATCCACCCAAGCCATGCCCCGACGCCGCTCAACTAAGGCACGGGAAAATACGCCTGACCTGCGAGACATACTGGAGGATAAGACAAGACAAACAAGATCGATCTACGGATCGCGCAGGCGCCCTACGGCATGAGACAATGATCTTCACTCCGGATACAACAAATCGGGCCGGGCCGAACACAACATACATAGCTCTTCCAAGCTGTGTCGTGATATAGCCCAGTACAGAGGCGCCGCACACCTGCTATGCTTCACGAATGAAGTAATGGATCATAAAATCCCAGAGGGTTTCAAACCCGTAAACATCGAATCATACGATGGCACAACAGATCCGACGGTATGGATCGAGTATTATCTCCTTCACATCCACATGGCACGCGGCGATGATCTACACGCCATCAAATACCTCCCGCTCAAACTTAAAGGACCGGCCCGGCATTGGCTTAACAGCTTGCCAGCAGACTCAATCGGTTCTTGGGAGGACCTGGAAGCCGCATTCCTCGACAACTTTCAGGGCACTTACGTGGGACCACCGGATGCCCACGACTTAAGCCACATAATTCAGTAGCCAGGGGAATCGGCCAGACAATTCTGGACACGGTTCCTAACAAAGAAAAACCAAATAGTCGACTGTCCGGACGCAGAGGCCCTAGCAGCCTTCAAGCATAACATCCGCAACGAGTGGCTTGCCCGACAGCTGGGACAGGGAAAGCCAAAATCCATGGCAGCCCTCACGACACTCATGACCCACTTTTGCGCGGGAGAAGACAGCTGGCTAGCTCGCAGTAACAACTTATCAAAGAACCCTGGTAATCCGGATACCAAGGACAAAAGTGGCAGGACACGTCGGAATAAGCAAAAACGCCGCGTTAGCAGCGACAGCAATGAAGACACGGCAGTCAATGCCGGATTCAAAGGCTATAAATCCGGTCAGCGGAAAAAGCCATTCAAAAAGAATACTCAGGGCCCGTCCAGTTTGGACCGAATACTCGATCGCTTGTGCCAGATACATGGCACCCCCGAAAGGCCAGCCAATGACACTAACAGGGATTGTTGGGTGTTCAAGCAGGCAGCCATGTTAAGGGCCGAAAATAGAGACAAGGGGCTGCACAGCGACGACGAGGAGCCCAAGCCGCCGAACAACAATGGACAGAAGGGCTTTCCCCCACAAGTGCAGACGGTGAACATGATATACGCAACCCACATTCCCAAGCGGGAGCGGAAGCGTGCGCTACGGGATGTATACGCGATGGAGCCAGTCGCCCCAAAGTTCAACCCATGGTCCTCCTGCCCGATCACTTTTGATCGAAGGGACCATCCCACTAGCATCCGTCATGGCGGCTTCGCTGCATTGGTTCTCGACCCAATCATCAACGGATTTCATCTCACAAGAGTCCTCATGGACGGCGGCAGTAGCTTGAACCTGCTTTATCAGGATACAGTGCGGAAAATGGGCATAGATCCCTCAAGGATTAGGCCCACAAGAACGACCTTTAAAGGTGTTATACCAGGTGTAGAAGCCAACTATACAGGCTCAGTAACACTTGACGTGGTCTTCGGATCCCCGGACAATTTCCAAAGCGAAGAGTTAATCTTCGATATAGTCCCGTTTCGCAGTGGCTATCACGCCCTGCTCGGACGAACCGCATTCGCAAAGTTCAATGCGGTGCCACACTACGCATATCTCAAGCTCAAGATGCCTAGCCCTCGAGGAGTAATTACGGTCAACGGAAACACCGAACGCTCCCTCCGTACGGAGGAGCATACGGCGGCTCTCGCAGCGGAGGTACAAAGTAGCCTTCTCAGGCAATTCTCCAGTCCGGCCATTAAAAAGCCAGACACTGCCAAGCGCGCCCGGAGTAACCCACAGCAGGACCGCCTGGCACACTCTGAGCAAGCGTAGCAATGCAGCCCCAACCCCAGCTTTCGCGACATAGCGAAACCAGTACCTCGCGTATATAACTACGCCCTTGAAATACCATGGGCACAGGGGAAGGGGCACAATAACGGCACATCCAAAATACGGCTTAAAACGTACTAGGGGCTGCCGGATTCTTTTTTAATTTTTTCTTACTTTCAGGACTCCATACTTTGGACGACCTGTTCGGCAATTTGACTGTCGCACAAACGATGCAAGATCCATGGAGGCAGACAAGCCATGCCGCATTATGGAACTCCCAGGTGGTCTCTGTTACGAGCGGTATACCTGTTTTAAATACAATTCCGCGGCCTGCCCCTGGTCAGGACATACTGAATAGTCCAATATCTTTTGCTTACCGCACTATTTGTATCGTTCGGCTTTGATAAATAGCCTCACTATAAACAATGCTTAGCTTCTTGTCTATTTTTTGCATATTCTTTTCACATTTATGTTTATTAAATGACATGATTGCACCCGTACACCATGGTACGGCAAACACGCCAGGGGCTTCAGTACCCCTCATAATGGTGTGAGAAGTCCGTACACTTTCACAAGTGCGGCACCCCGAACTTATAGCACTATATGCATCGGCCCCGAATCATGATTTGGGTCAATAGTTGGGTTTGCCCGGCTCCTATGTTTTGGTGCCTTACGTTCCGCTCTATCGGCTAAGGTAGCACTAGGAGAACCACTGCGATTGTGCCCCGGTTCAGCTGGGTTAAGCACCTCAGTGGAGAAAGCTAAAACTGACTGTCATGATGTGGCGAGAGACCGGTCGCTGTTCGAGAGGTTTTTCGAGTCCCTAAAGGCTTATGCCGCTTCGAGCGAGGAGCTGGCTTTGTCCGGCCAAGGCGTGGATAGCGCCCCGAACTCGGTCTTCCGAACTAGGGGCTTTGCCGAAATTTAACATTATAGAGTTCTATGGCTAAGTGAGAGTGTTCAAGCATTATAGTCTGATTGCCTGGTTCATTGTGCTGAGCGCCTCCCTCAAAGGACCCAACTATGGGAAAAAGAGCGCTCAGGTTTATCCCGAACACCCCAGCACTAGTGGCACGGGGGCAGAAGCCGACGACTGGCCATCTCTCAATTTTTGATAAACGGCCGCACAGAAAGTAATATTTTAAATTCAATAAGCATTGCTTAGCGCATATGAACAAGTTTTCAGCGCACATGATAAACACGAGCGAGTACATTCAAACATCACATCCTTGGTACATTCATCCGCCACAAGGCGGGCACCTGCAAGAACATCCTTGTAGTAGTTCTTGGGCTTGCGATGCTCCTTCCCCGGCGGCGGCCCGTCCTTCACAAGCTTCTCACCGTCCAGCTTACCCCAGTGCACCTTTGCACGGGCAAGGGCCCGACGGGCACCTTCGATGCAGACGGAGCGCTTGATGACCTCAAGCCTCGGACAGGCCTCCACCAGCCGCCGCACTAGCCCGAAATAGCTCCCAGGCAGGGCCTCTCCGGGCCACAGCCGAACTATGAAGCCCTTCATGGCCTGCTCGGCCGCCTTGTGGAGCTCGACCAGTTGTTTCAGCTGGTCGCTCATGGGCACAGGGTGTCTGGCCTCAGAATACTGAGACCAGAACACCTTCTCCGTCGAGCTACCCTCTTCAGCTCGGTAGAATGCGGCGGCGTCGGATACACTGCGGGGAAGATCTGCGAATGCCCCTGGAGAGCTCTGGATTCGGGTAAGTAACAGGTAGTTCACTTTTATATTTCTGCTTTGCATAAAGAATGCCTTACCCACTGCTATCTTCCTCATCTCCTCCAACTCTTGGAGGGCCTTTTGGGCTTCGGCCTTGGAAGACTTGGCAGCCTCTATGGCCGTTGCAAGCTCGGATGCTTGCGCCTTCGACTCCAGCTCCAAACTCTCATGTTTTCTCATGAGAGCCTGAAGCTCTTGCTGCACCTCGCCGACCTGAGCCCCAAGTCTGTCTCGCTCGGTGCGCTCCGCGGCCGTTTTCTTTTCGGCCTTAGACAGCGCCTGCTTAAGGGTCGCCACCTCAGTCGTGGCCCCTACAATAAGTAGTACAATCCTGTTACTCTTTTTACAATCAAGCCTTTTTATAGGCACTTCTCCTGTAAGGTATTTCTTACCTTCTTCCTCCTCGAGCCGCCGCTTGGCAAGGCCAAGCTCTTGCTTGGTCCGCTCGAGGTCCTGCTCCAGGACACCCACCTCCGCAGTCAGTGCGGCGGTGGATAGCAGCGAAGCCTGCATACGCATATTGACTCTTTTATTTTAGACTCCTGCGAAATTTAATAGATCCTCTATTCGGCTTTTCTTTCCGAACGCCAAACAGAGCATCAGGGGCTACTGTCTATGCGGTAATATTTTTACATATTTTTACTTACCTCGAAGCCTGTTAGAAGGCTAGCGCAAGCTTCAGCCAGTCCGCTCTTGGCGGACTGAACCTTTTGGATCACCGTACTCATAATAGTACGGTGCCCCTCGTCGATGGAGGCGTCGTCAAGCACCTCCAACAGATTGTCCGGCACCTTCGGTTGGACGGAGGCCGCCGGCTCAGAAGGCTTGCTCCTCTTGGAAGGAGTTCGCCTACCGCGGTCCGTAACTGTGGAAGATTCCGGCGCGGTGTCCGGCACAAAGCCAGACTAAGAGCCCTGGGGAGCCTTATCCCCTTCACTCCCAGAGTCCGGGAGGTTGCCTAGCGGCTCCTCCGGGACCACCTCCTCCTGCCCCGGAGCTTGTCGCGACGCCACTTCGGCGTCGTCTGCAGTGCGGGGGGAGACAGCGGGCGGAACTGAGTTCACGTCCGATGAGTCCAGGGTGCCGCCCGACGATTCGTCAAATTTGGCCCGGGGCGGACTGCATAATTACATTCGACATTAGGGAAAGCTGTGCAACAAAGGAACATCATGAGTTACTCTAATATCTGAACTTACGATTTCGCCGGACGCTTGGCCCTGTTTGGCCACTCCTCTCTGCCCTCTTCGGCGTTGGGGGCGTAGTCTGACGGAGGGGTCTTCCTTTTCCTAGACCCCTCGGCCTCCCCCATTGGGGAGGCCTTCCTCTTCTCTCCTCCCTCTGCTGGGGGGGAGTTTTCTTCTTCCTCCTCCTCGTTTTCGTGGGAGGAGGGCGTCTCGGACTCGTCAGATGACGAGTCCGACACCACCACGTTGCGGGCACTCTTCCGAGCCCTAGTGGTCTTCTTCTTCTTGGCCTTCTTCTCCGGCACCACATAAGGCGCCGGAACCAGCAGCTTTGCTAGTAGAGCTGGGGCTGGGTCTTCGGGCAGCGGAGCCGGACAGTTAATCGGTCCGGATATCACCCGCCAAGCCTGTCAAAGGTAAGGGAGTTTAGATCCCGCATAGAGTCAAACTATGAAAAAAGCTTAACATCCTGTAAAAGGTGTAGATGGCATACCTCGCTAGCGTGACGCTGCGAGCTGTATCTGCGGTCCTCGGAAGCGGATGCGGGAGCCTCGGCGCCCTTGAATAGCATCTTCCAGGCGTCTTCGTATGTCGTATCGAAGAGCCTGCTGAGGGTTTGATGCTGCGCCGGGTCGAACTCCCACAGATTAAAATCCCGTTGTTGGCACGGGAGGATCCGGCGGATGAGCATAACCTGGATTACATTAACAAGCCGGACTGGCTTGTTCACCAGGGACTGGATGCATGTTTGCAATCCGGTCACCTCTTTTTTGTCACCCCACGACAGGCCCGTCTCTTTCCAGGACATGAGCCGCGTAGGGGGTCTGGATCGGAACTCGGGGGCTGTGGTCCATTTTGCGTCGCGCGGCTCGGTGATATAAAACCACCCGGATTGCCATCCCTTTAGGGTCTCCATGAAAGAGCCCTCGAACCATAGGACGTTGGCCATCTTGCCCGCGATAGCGCCTCCGCACTCCGCCTGGCTGCCGCGCACCACCTTGGGCTTGACGTTGAAGGTCTTGAGCCAGAGGCCGAAATGAGGGCGGACGCGGAGAAAAGCCTCGCACACGACGATAAACGCCGAGATGTTGAGGATGAAGTTCGGAGCCAGATCGTGGAAATCCAGGCCGTAGTAGAACATGAGCCCCCGGACAAATGGGTGGAGTGGAAAACCCAGTCCGCGGAGGAAGTGGGGGAGAAATACTACCCTCTCATGGGGCCTTGGGGTGGGGAGAAGCTGCCCCTCTTCGGGAAGCCGGTGCGCGATGTCCTTGGACAGGTATTCGGCCTTCCTTAGCTTCTTGACTTTGCCCTCCGTGACGGAGGAGACCATCCACTTGCCTCCCGCTCAGGACATTGCTGGAGAAGGTTGAGGTGGGAAGTGCGGGCTTGGGCGCTGGAGCTCAGGTGCGCAGGAGATGGATAGGCAAAGGAGGAAGAAGGCGTAGGTGAAAAGGTGGATCCTTCTCCCCTTATATGGGCGGATGCGGTTGTGCGTCCCCACCTGCCTAGTAAAACTTGCTTGCCTCCCAAGCGCCGTGATAAGTGGCGCGGTTGGGTTACCCACATCCGTATTGATGAGAATCCCGTAAAAGGGGGGTACACGATCTCTGCTTTGACAAGACGTGCCAAGGAAACCGCCTCGCAAAACACGCTGAGGTGGAAAAGTGAAAACGATTCGAGTGAAGGACTTGGCTGTAGTGTGATGACGCACCGCGGAATACGTCACCAGATTTGATTTGTGTTAATATTATTCTCTCTATGGCAATATGTGGAAGCTTATTTTGCAGAGTCGGACACTACTCTTGGTGTTTACAATCTTCTATGAAGGACTTGGAGGAGGAACCCGCCTTGCAATGCCGAAGACAATTTGTGCGCTGGACTCGTCGTCATTGAAGCCTGGTTCAGGGGCTACTGAGGGAGTCCTGGATTAGGGGTTGTTCGGGTAGCCGGACTATACCTTCAGCCGGACTCCTGGACTATGAAGATACAAGATTGAAGACTTCGTCCCGTGTCCGGATGGGACTTTCCTTGGTGTGGAAGGCATGCTTGGTGATGCAGATATTCAAGATCTCCTACCATTGTAACCGACTCTATGTAACCCTAACCCTATCCGGTGTCTATATACACCGGAGGGTTGTAGTCCGTAGGCAATCAACTCCATATACAACAATCATACCATAGGCTAGCTTCTAGGGTTTAGCCTCCTTGATCTCGTGGTAGATCTACTCTTGTACTACCCATATCATCAATATTAATCAAGCAGGACATAGGGTTTTACCTCCATCAAGAGGGCCCGAACCTGGGTAAAACATCGTGTTCCCTGCCTCCTGTTACCATCCGGCCTAGACGCACAGTTCGGGACCCCCTACCCGAGATCCGCCGGTTTTGACACCGACACTCGCCCTTCGACGACATACTGAATTCATTAAGGTCTCTCTCCTTGTCAGGAGGGTCCTGGCCGAACTATGTCCGGCAGGATTGGGATGCGGATGACGAAGAAATTCGCCGCCCACCCACCACCCACTTAGTAGCCACTGTCGATGACTTAACCAACATGCTCGACTTCGACTCCGAAGACATCGACGGTATGGACGACGATGCAGGAGACGAACAGGAACCACCGCCCACAGGGCACTGGACGCCCACTTCATCACATGACGTATACATGGTGGACACACCCAAAGAAAACAACGACGAGGAACATAAGGACGCAGCGAAGGGTTGTTCCCTCGAGAAGCAGTCAAAGCGGCGGCATAAACGCCGCTCCAAATCCCGCCTCGGTAGAAATAACGATCATATAGACCCAGCAATAGAGCAGGGTGAACCATCACCCGACCAGGGCAACACGGGGAATCAAACCGAACAACCTGACTCCGTCGAAGATAACAGTCCGGACGACACCACACCGGACAGGCGCCAGGAGCAACATAATGCCCACCAAAGGCTTGTTGCCATGGCGAGGAGCCTGAAAAAACAGAAGCAAAGGCTCAAGGCTGCACAAGACACACTCAAAATCAAATGGAGTGAAGTACTCAACACTGCAGCGAAGTACGGCAGTAATCGCCACACCAAGAGCTATCCGAAGCGAAAGTTGCTACTTGAATTTGATGAGGAGGCCTTAGATCCTCCACAATTAAAAAATAAAACGGCCATCCGGTCGGATAGACGACCTCATAGCGAACATAAAGCGGCAAATGACGCCGCACATAAACCAGTACGCGATCCGCGTAAGGACTCACATCAAAAGGACAGCGCAACCAGATCCATCTATGGACCACGCAAGCGCGCTCCAACATACAATGCAACACAACAAACATTCGAACACCACGGTACACCCAAATACAGGGGTGCCGCACACCCTCTACGTTTCACCGACGAGGTGCTGGATCATGAATTTCCAGAGGGATTCAAACCCGTAAACATAGAGGCGTACGACGGAACAACAGACCCTGGGGTCTGGATTGAGGACTACATATCCTCCATATCCATATGGCTCGAGGAGATGATCTCCATGCCATCAAGTACTTACCCCTCAAGCTCAAAGGGTCAGCTCGGCACTGGCTTAAAAGCCTCCCCGAAAACTCCATCGAAAGACCGGAAGAGCTCGAAGACACCTTTCGGGCAAATCTTCAAGGGACATATGTCCGACCACCGGATGCAGACGATTTAAGTCATATAACTCAACAGCCCGGTGAGTCAGCCCGAAAACTTTGGAACAGGTTCCTCACTAGAAAGAACCAAATAGTCGACTGTCCGGACGCCGAAGCCTTAGCAGCTTTCAAGCATAGCGTTCGAGACGAGTGGCTTGCCAGACACCTCGGTCAAGAAAAGCCGAGAACAATGGCAGCATGAACAAGCCTCATGACCCGTTTTTGCGCGGGCGAGGACAACTGGTTTGCCTGATGCAGCACTAGCGACCCAAGTACATCCGAAGACAGGGATGGAAACGAGAAATCACGATGTAGCAAGAATAAGTGCTGGAATAAAGAAGACAACCCGAAGAGCACGGCGGTAAACGCCGGATTTAGAAGCTCTCGGCCAGGCCAGCAGAAGCCGCCCTCCAACGGCAACAGAGACGAACTGTCCAGCCTAAACAAAATTCTGGACCAAATATGTCAGATCCATAGCACCCCTGATAAACCTGCAAATCATACCCACAGAGAATGTTGGGTCTTCAAACAGTCCGGCAAGCTCAACGCCAAACACAAGGGGCAGGATACACCAAGTGAAGACGATGACGAGTCTCGCAAGCAAAGCACAAGGGAACAGAAGAAATTCCCACCAGAAGTCAAAACAGTCAACGTGTTACACGTGATAAAAGGGAGAAACAATGCGGCACCTTTAGAGAAACATGCCCAGGGCCTATCATCACGGAGCTTCGCCACTGTCGTCCCAACCAATCACCTTCGACCATCGGGATTACTCGGCAAGTATCTGGCGTGAAGGATGGGCCGCCTTGGTATTAGATCCAATAATTGACGGATGCCACTTCACACGAGTCCTGATGGACGGCGGCAGCAGTTTAAATCTGATATATCAGGACACAGTCTGCAAAATGGGGATAGAGCCAACAAAAATTCGCCGCAACAATGCTACCTTTAAAGGAGTAATGCCAGTCCCGGAGGCTCATTGCAGGGGCTCCCTGCTACTAGAGGTTATATTCGGCTTCCCCGATAACTTCCGTAGCGAAAATTTACCTTTCCACGTCTCTCCGTTCCAAAGTGGCTATCAAGCACTACTCGGACGCGAAGCTTTCGCTCTCTTTAACGCAATACCGCATTACGCTTCCCTCAAGCTCAAGATGCCCAGTCCACGCGGCATCATTACAGTAAACGGAAATATTGAGCGCTCCTTGCGCGCCGAAGACGGTGCGGCCGCCTTGGCCGCCGCACACTAAACGGCCTCACCAACTCAAGCATTTGACAGGTCGTTAAGGCCACGGACGCGATTAGACGAGTCCGGCGCAACTATACGTAATTAATACAGGTTTGACAGCTATACCCCTATTACAATACAAGGGGTTCAACGCGCGCGCAAAAGTGGCAATAAGGCTCACCTTTACTCAATTTCAACTATATATTGTTTATTTAGTATAACCTAACTTTTTGCACGACAATTAAGTTCCTCTCTTTTTCAGATGATCATCGTGCTACACCCGTCCAGGATACGGCACAACGGAGACACAGGCGCAGACGTGCAGCAGGGACCCGTTCCAAGGATTCTTTGTAGATTAAGACCCTCCGTAAACCTTTTTTATTGTCTCTTATTGATTTACATCCCTCGGTTTCTCAGTACAATCGAGAAGGATGCTGACGTCTTGGCATGTGGCCATGCCAGAATAATGCACGTACCTGGACATCAGGGGCTTATTACAAAGGGTACTGTTTAGACCTGGTTTACATCATAAAGACCGAATACCTTAGGGAGTGTTCGGTGTCGCGAGTTTGGCCTTATATGCATCAGCTCCGAATCATGTCTTTGGTCAAATGTTGGGTTTGCCTGGCTCCTGTCTTTTGCTGCCTTACGTTCCACTCTATCGGCTAAGGCGGCACCAGGAGAACTACTGCGATTGTGCCCTGGTTCATCCGGACGAGCACCTCAGTAGAGAAAGCCGAAAACTGACTGTCATGATATAACGTGAGACTGATCAACCACTCGATGACCTATTGGAATCTTCGGGATTCCTCCGCATTAACGAAGGGCTGTTTCCCCGCCAGGCATGTACGCACCCCGAATCCGGATGAGTGCGGAGCCACCAGGGGCTATATAGTAGCCCCATTGTCAAACTCCTATGGCTAAGTGAAAGTGTTAAAGCATTATAGTCCGGTTGCCTAGTTCGCTGCGCTATCACCTCCTTAATAGGACCAAGACATTGGATTAAGTGTGAATACATGTCTTCTGCGAACACCCCCGCATTATATGCGTGGGTGCTGAAGCCGACGACTACAATCTTTCAGGTTTTATATATATATATATATATACATAAACGGCCGGACAAGAGGCATCACAATACTTTCGGGAAAAGGTATAAATACAGCCTTGATAAATTCAATAAAACGTTGTTTTACAATAGGAATACATTTTCACTCAAACATAACATTCTTCGAGCACTGGGCCTCTATCGAACGAGCGCCCTCAAGAACTTGTTCAAAATAGTGCTCGGCAGCCACTCGGCCTATGGCCGAACCCTGTGTCGCGACAGTGGTGGCATCCATCTCCGACCAGTATGTTTTGACACGGGCAAGGGCCATCCACGAGCCTTCTATGCACGCCGACCTCTTCATCGCATTAATGCGTGGCACCGCACCAAGGAACTGTTGCACCAAGCTAAAATAGCTGTTCGGCTTTGGCCTTTCCGGCCACAGATGATCCACGAGAGACCTCATGGCGAGTCCGGATAATCTATTGAGTTCGGCCCATTCGGCAAGCTGATCAGTCAATGGAAGAGGGCGCTCTGGAACGTTAAGTTGCGACCAGAACAGCTTGTCCACTTCACAATCTGTTTGATCTCGGAAGTATTCGGCCGCATCGACAGCGCTCGCCGCTAAGTCTAGATATGCGTCGGCCGACCTCCACAGCCGATCCAGAGGGGCATACCGCGGATCTCCGAACTTCCTCCGTAGCATAAAGGGCTTCCCAGCCACAATGTCCCCGGCTTCACGCAGTTCCTCCTTCTTTGCTCTCATTGCAGAGCGAGTGTCTTTGGTCGCCATTGTGGCCTTTTCAAGGTCCGTAGCCTTCGCCCGATTTTCTTCTTCAAGAAACTGACAGCGGTCGGCAGTGTTTTTAACTTCACAGCCATTTTGCCATTTTCTCTTTGCTCTCACTATGAGCGGCCTTCTTGGCTCTCAACTCTTCGGCCTCCTTCAAAGCGGCCGCATTACTACTCCTTGCTTGCTCCTTGGCTCGGGCAAGCTCCACCCGCAAGGCGTCCAAAGTGGCAGCTCCATCAGCAGTCACAACATATTAAAGATACTGGCATCACGCTGCTCTTACTATGTGACATCCACTATAAATATCACCTACCCTGTGCCTCGTCAAGCCGCTTGTTAACAAGCTCGATGTCAGCATCCGCCACATCCAGTCGCCGCTTTAGGTCGGCAACCCCATCAGTCCGGCTAGCCACCAGAGCTTCAGACACCTGCACATAAAGGCGGTCTGGTTATTACCTGGGATTATGATCCTCTGTTCGCCGCCGTTCTGGATGACAACCAGAGTCTCAGGGGCTACTATCTACACAGGGCACACCTAAAATGTGCGGTACCATCACAAATGTATATCATTTCACGTACCTCAAAGCCCGTCAGTAGACTCATAAAGGCTTCATGCAACCCGTTTTCGGCGGACGAAATCCTTTCAATCATCGTACACATTAATGTACGGTGCTCTTCTGAGATAGTCGCTCGCTCTAGCAGACCCTTCAGTACGTCTGACCGCATACGAGATGGTGCCGGACTCTTTTGATTGCTCTCTTCAAGAGCTGGATACTGAGGGCTTCGGGTGACCATGGGATTACCTTCTGGCCTTGCCGGATCCGGAGAAACTCTCCATGATGACACTTCAAGGTCGCCCGCTTCTTGAGGCGGGGAGTCCGGGGGAGGCGTTTCGCTCTCCATCATCTCCGGAAGAAGATCCCCCGAAGACGAGCTCTGCTGAGAAGGGCTCAGATCCGAACTGCAAGATAAATGCTTCGGTTATCTTCCTCAGAAGTAAGGTAGTATATCTTCACTATTAAGTACTTTTTGATTACTTACAGCTTGATAGAGGGCTGATCCCCGCACAGACTTTGTGCGGCAAGAGCACCCTCCGAGGCGGGACCCTCTGGTGGAGTTTTCTTCTCCCGTTTGGAAACCTTGGTTTCCAGATCATCAGAGGTAGTCCTCTTCCTCCCCTGGGGCAAGGGAATGTCAGATTCCTTCCCTGGGTTATCCTCCCTCACGGAGGCGCTCGTTCCCTCAGTTGGAATAAGTAGCGGTGGAGGCCCGCTTTCGCCCTCTTTAGTCCCCCCTTCATCTTCCTTTGAGGGCACCGGGCAAGGTGCTGGCTCAAGCATCTTTCCCAGCACCGTATTGTCCAAGCCTTCGGGAAGGGGGGCCGAACGCCGGATCATCTTCGCCTTTGTTATCTAGTCCTAGTCAAAAAGCGATTCTTCAGAATGACGTCGTGATAAATGAAAGACAGTGTGTTCGACTAGAGGATTACTTACTTGGGCCGCGGTGCGGTTGCTGCTCAGGCCCATGTCCTCGGAGGTGTCTGGACACTCTATTTGGGGTCCGAAGAACAACTTGTACATCTCCTCATGCGCCAGGCCGAGGAAATTCTGAATAGCGTGCGGTCCTTCTGGGTTGAATTCCCACAAGCGGAGGGGCCGGCGTTTGCAAGGCTGGACTCGACGAACCAGCATGACTTGCACTACCATAACCAAACTAAAATCTCCCTCGAAGAGATCTCGGATGTGGCTCTGCAGTATGGGCACATCCTTGGCTGGACCCCAGCTCAGCCCCCTGCTGATCCATGACATCAGTTGTGGTGGACGGCCCGAGCGAAAGGCGGGGGAAGCTACTCACTTGGCACTTCTAGGAGCGGTGATGTAGAACCACTCCCGTTGCCATAATCCAGACACCTCTGGAAAGGAACCCTTTGGCCATGGAGCTCCAGCGATCTTGCTTATTAATGCCCCTCCGCACGCTGCATGCTGCCCCTCAACCGTCTTCAGCTTCACATCAAAGGTCTTGAGCCACAGGCCGAAGTGAGGGGTAATGCGGAGGAAGGCCTCACATACGACAATAAATGCCGAGATGTGGAGAAAGGAATCCGGGGCTAGATCGTGGAAATCAAGCCTGTAATAGAACATCAAACCCCTAACGAAGGGATCCAGAGTGAGGCCTAGTCCTCAGAGGAAGTGGGAGATGAACACGACGTCTTCATTGGGTTCAGGAGTAGGGACGACCTGCCCTCGGGCAGGCAGGCGATGCGAAACTTCGGCAGTCAGGTATCTTGCCTCCCTCAACTTCTTGATATCCTCTTCCGTGACGGAGGAAGGCGTCCACCGGCCCTGGAGGCTGGATCCGAACATGATTGGAGATCCGAAGCACCTGACCTGGGATTTGGGTGTTAGAACTCAAGGCGGGGGAAGGATTCAATTGAGCACGGGAGGGAAAAAGTAAAAGCCTTGTCCCTTTATAAAGAGGGTGAATATCAAGCGTCCTCCTCGTAGCCGTTTGGGACTTGCCTAAAATCTAGGAGTCCTAGGCGCGGTTGGGTTACCCATGACCGTATTAATGAGAATCCCGTAATAAGGGGGACACGATCTCTGCTTTGACAAGACGTGTCAAGAAACTGCCTCGTGTTATGTGCGGGGCTAGTTAAAGAAAAACGGTTCGAATAATCGCTGAGCCATGGCATGATGTCATGTTGCCAAAACGTGTCAGCAGATTAGATTTGTGCAAATATTATTCCCTCTAAGGTGGTATGTGGAACTTATTTTGCAAGGTCGGACACTATCCTTTTATTCGAAATCTTCTGTGGTGTATCCGGAGGAGGAACCCGCCTTACAATGCCGAAGACAACACTGCGTGCCGAACTCATCGTCATTGAAGCATGGTTCAAGGGCTACTGAGGGAGTCCTGGATTAGGGGGTCTCCGGACAGCCGGACTATATCCTTTGATCGGACTGTTGGACTATGAAGATACAAGATTGAAGACTTCGTCTCGTGTCCGGATGGGACTCTACTTGGCGTGGAAGGCAAGCTAGGCAGTACGGATATGGATATCTCCTCCTTTGTAACCGACCTTGTGTAACCCTAACCCCTTCCGGTGTCTATATAAACCGGAGGGTTTTAGTCCGTAGGACAACATACAATCATACCATAGGCTAGCCTCTAGGGTTTAGCCTCTCCGATCTCGTGGTAGATCAACTCTTGTAATACCCATATCATCAACAATAAATCGAGCAGGACGTAGGGTTTTACCTCCATCAAGAGGGCCCAAACCTGGGTAAAACATCGTGTCCCCTGCCTCCTGTTACCATCCGCCTTAGACGCACAGTTCGGGACCCCCTACCCGAGATCCGCCGGTTTTGACACCGACACCCCCTCTCTTGTGGAGATCTATTCGATGTAATCTTCTTTTTGTGGTGTGTTTGTTGAGACCGATGAATTGTGGGTTTATGATCAAGTCTATCTATGAATAATATTTGAATATTCCCTGAATTCGTTTATGTATGATTGGTTATCTTTGCAAGTCTCTTTGAATTATCAGTTTGGTTTGGCCTACTAGATTGATCTTTCTTGCAATGGGAGAAGTGCTTAGTTTTGGGTTCAATCTTGCGGTGTTCTTTCCCAGTGACAGTAGGGGCAGCAAGGCACGTATTGTATTGTTGCCATCGAGGATGACAAGATGGGGTTTTCTTCATATTGCATGAGTCTATCCCTCTACATCATGTCATCTTGCTTAAGGCGTTACTCTGTTTTTAACATAATACTCCAGATGCATGCTGGATAGCGGTCGATGAGTGGAGTAATAGTAGTAGATGCAGGCAGGAGTCGGTCTACTTGTCTCAGAAGTGATGCCTATATACATGATCATACCTAGATATTCTCATAACTATGCTCAATTCTGTCAATTGCTCAATAGTATTTTGTTCACCCACCGTAGAATACTTATGCTCTTGAGAGAAGCCACTAGTGAAACCTATGGCCCCCGGGTCTATCTTCATCATATTAATCTCCTACTACTTAGTTATTTCCTTTGCTATTTACTTTGCCTTTATTTTACTTTGCATCTTTATCATAAAAATACCAAAAATATTATCTTATCATATCTATCAGATCTCACTCTCGTAAGTGGCCTTATAGGGATTGACAACCCCTATTTGCGTTGGTTGCGAGGCTTTATTTGTTTTGTGCAGGTATGAGGGACTCGCGCGTTGCCTCCTACTGGATTGATACCTTGGTTCTCTAAAACTGAGGGAAATACTTACGCTACTTTGCTGCATCATCCCTTCCTCTTCGGGGAAAACCAATGCAGTGCTCAAGAGGTAGCAGGTACCTGCAAAATCATCACGACACGATGGTCGGAGACAAAACCCAGCAAACTCCTTCCCTTCACTCGGGGTACATCAATATATCTTCTAGGGGTGAAACCATACCCTGATTCTCCTTTATTCCTCTTGCCGAAGAGAAGTTGGCTGCAGAGGATGGTCCAACTCAGATCAGCCTGCAGAAGTTAATTGTATAATTCTATTTAGTTCCAAGAATATACGAATACTCTTCAGACTGGGCACATAGATGGAAGCGAACTAATAGCACAAAGTGAATAAATTTGACTGACTGATGTAGGTTTGACTTCTGAAGTCTATTTGGCCAGGAATAATTTTTTTAATGTCCTTCATAATAGAAATTACCCCAAAAACAAATTCCTTTAATGCCATTTTCAAACTCTGAGTTGCCTCTATTGCACTAAAACTAATTCAAATAATTTTATAAAATTGCCACAAAAATCTTGGGAGACCCTATAATTCCTATAAATCATTTTTGAACAAAGACCAATCCTACTCTTTTGAAATTTTTGAGAGAAACACCCACTTTTCCATTCTGATCCATTTTCAGTTTACAACTACAACCCTATTTCCCCTAGCTCCTAAAAATCTACAAAATTATCCCAACACAAGAACAGTTCCTACACTCCTTTTTCCCAAACATCTCCTGATCACAAGTTCTAAATTTTCAATAGGCCACATGGATTTGCTGAATCAGCATAAACCTTTCAAGTACCTAAAATGCAGCATTTTGTTGGCATGACCAAGCTACTTCACGGTAATTCATCTTTTAGGAATTCTCACATTTCATATATCGTCTTTTTCAAAACAAAAAAAGTATCCATGGGGGCTGCATCAGCTGCATGTTGTGTATCAATGTACCACGACCAATACCTTGCTGGCCATGGTTATTCACTTCTGGCCTGTTGTCCTCGTCAATATGCCAGCAGCAGAAGCACGC